>NC_080671.1:402096436-404861436 GCF_030247195.1 Topomyia yanbarensis | reverse complement strand
AGATAGATAGATAGATAGATAGATAGATAGATAGATAGATAGATAGATAGATAGATAGATAGATAGATAGATAGATAGATAGATAGATAGATAGATAGATAGATAGATAGATAGATAGATAGATAGATAGATAGATAGATAGATAGATAGATAGATAGATAGATAGATAGATAGATAGATAGGTAGGTAGGTAGATAGATTTTAGCATATAAACGAGAAATTCGACCCTATTCTGCGCGGCGTGTGACGAAAGACGACTAATCTCACCTCACTCTACGTGACTTTTCTCACCCAATTCTGAAGAGTCACTTCGTGTGACGCCCATTTAACCGCAATGGGGAATCTCACCTCACCCGAGTCGACTCTCAGAATAGGGTGAGAAAAGTCACGTAAAGTGAGGTGAGATTAGTCGTCTCACGTCACACGCCGCGGAGAATAGGGCCGATTGAGAATGCGAAAAAACTACACGTAATATAAATAATCAACACATTGAGATGGATTTAAGCAAAATAAATCTCATAAACACAAAAACGCAAAAAATATAGCATTAAGCTTGCGGTCGTTGCAATCAAACCTTCTTCGTGCATGTTTTTGATTTGATTTATTCTATACTCGATAGAAGTAATAATTTCTAAGAAGAACCTTCCCTGGAAGGTGCCCCTATTTTCACCCAGAAGCCCAAAACCTTTCTCTCTTGTTCTTTTCGTTTTAGTGCAATGACGATTGCAAACGCTATCGTCAGGTGCTATGCCAAGATCACCGAGGCAAGGAAAGTAGCGAATGCCCACAGAACCAGAAACCACCCGAAGTGGAATCGTGTTGCCATTTCAGATGGAGGATTACTAACTGGAAGCCTGTAATTATTCTTTTTTGCCTATTTTTCACTCTCGATTTTTGTCCCCCCCACCTCCTCCATACCATCCAGTGTCGCACCAAACCTAATCGCTTACCCGTTTGTTCTCTCGTGTCCACATTTTCTCTTGTTCCCGCTTTTTAGTGTAACGTGACGTGCGGTGGGGGCGACGACCGGCGAGCGCGTCTGTATGCGTTTATTCCCGAAATCCATCGACAATCCGCATCCGGTGAAGACCGGCCGCAAGGTTGATGCCAAAAACTGTGCTCTCGTGAAGATCCCATCGGCCAAGAAGCTTGTACGCAAATGCAGGCCCTGTCAGTTCCGTTGGGAGGTATCCCCGTGGTCAAAGGTGGGCACCGTTTTATTGTTTGATTACTATTGTTAATTCCCTCGTTTTTTATGACTGCCCCCTTTGTGCACCCATACCGGATATTTTAAATATTTGAATATTCTGAAGCAATGCTAATTCTGTTTTTCTCCTTTTTGCCTCTCATATGCCCAAAAATCACTCGAATTCGCCATTTCATCTTTCACCCAATCATTCATATTTTTGTATCATTTAAATGTTATCATGTCGCGGTCACATTCGCGTCCGCACCCACCTGCTGATGCTTCTATGCTGTTGATGCTGATGCTGCTGCTGCCACTACTACCATTTTGTCTGTCCACCGTATAAAACTATTGGCGGCCATTTCCGTCCCCACGCAGTGTTCGGTCGGCTGCGGTTCAGGACTGGCGACTCGCAATGTCACCTGTAGCAACGGTCGAAGCACGGCCAACGTTTGCGACGTGAAGCACAAGCCAAGTAACGTGAAACCATGCGAAACGCACAGTTTCTGCCGCTGGAGCACCGGACGATGGAACAGAGTAGGTTGACCGTATTCAACGTGGTGTCAATTGTGATCGTTATACCTCTGTACCACAGCTATCTTTTGTCTAACAACCTGCCCGGTATTGAACTAACCCAAACTTCCTACATTGCAGTGTAAATGCGACGGCTTCCAGCGACGCAGCGTCAAGTGCTACGACGAGCTGACCAAGACCGAATCGAACCGATGTCCCGAGCCTAGACCACCGCAGAAGAAAAAGTGCTTTCCTACGCCAAACTGTCGGCCGCGGTATAGCAAATCGATCAGTTTCACCTGTCAGGATGTACAGCGAAACCGGCGAACGAGGATGGATGGAGAGTACATGTTGCACGTGAAGGACAGACCGGTAACCATCTACTGTCACAATATGACGTCGCACGCGCCAACCGAGTATCTCACGCTGAAGTCAGGTATGTTCTTATATTTGTAGTTTTTATAACTGTTCGCTCACGAGGCGACAGGACACACGCCACAAAAAAATATTCACTATGGATTTTGTTCTACCTTTACCAACGCGGCAACAGAAACAGCATAGTGAATATTTTTTGTTGCTTGTGTCCTGTCGTGTCCTGTGTCCTCGTGAGCGAACAGCTTAATACTGGACACAGCTTTGATACCATTAAAATGAAAATAAACAATATGACATCGTATCAATCACATGGAGTGACAATTTATTTTCTGTGTTCGCTCGAATAACCAATAACTTTGCCAACACCGCCCGGATCTTTTTCTCGAGCTCGACCTATGTCATTAGCCACCAATATCTGAGGTCTTCTGCTACCTCGGCGACAGTTTACGCGAGTGTAATGCTCGGTCGCCCGATAAGTAGTGCAAAACCCATATGCCTCGTATCTCGTTTTCCGACGTGTCTCCTCCACCCCGAGAGAGGGCAAAACCGGCATCATAGTGCCGACCGTCGACGATTTGCAAACGGCGAAATTTTATGGGAAAAGATTCGAATCGGGTAATCGGTGCACTTCTTGTCACAAGCAGGAACCCATGCCATAGCGTGTGTCTCCCTCTCGAAGGATGAGTTGTGCCTTTCAGGCCAGAGCTAATAGATATAAGATTTTATGGTCACCGCAACATATTTATTTCATGGACTTGTTGACTTTTCTCGGTGAAAATGAAAACTCCAAATTTTCCCATTACCACACGTAACGTTTCGGCTTACGATGGCTGAAGAGCAGTAAGCCGAAACGTTACGTGTGGTAATGGGAAAATTTGGAGTTTTCATTTTCACCGAGAAAAGTTAACAAGTCCATGAAATAAACAGAGCTAATAGAGTCTAAAATCAGTATAGTTCGCCAGCGAACAAGGTACGTCCCCCTACTCCCTCTTTTTGGCCTACCTTTCGTTCTTGGAAAAAAAGTACATATCCTTCCGAATAGAAGAGTTGAATCTCCCAAAGGCCACCAGTCATCGCCAACCAGTCCATCGATCCAGCATAATGCCACAACCTCTTTCTCCGTTCTGGAAACTGAAAACCCCATTTAGTAGATCACTCCCCGGATACATGAATTCCTGGGACCGTATAGACCAGCCTATCCTATTATTGAGAGCTGATTGCGAGTCAGGAACAACGCCTCCCCATCGATCCCTTCCCTTGCCCTGAAATCGACACAGACAGTGCTTGATACAGATTCAAGAAACCTGGTGAGCGCAAAAAGGAACAAAGGAGTCCAGATATGTATTGAGAAGCCAGTACTTGTATATCCTTACAGAAGTTGGACCAACTCATAGGCGGTTAAATGGTGGAGATCATCATCCACCCAACCATCAACATAGTGCAGAGCGTCATCTACGACCATTGCACAAAAGATGCAGAAGAAGCTAGACTCCTGCAAGAGGTGAAGACTCAGAGGGTTCGTGCATACCGTATACCAAAAAATCCCCTTTTCCCGCGCCGCCATCGACTTGAGAAGTGCCGGAGACACCCGATGAGTCCTCGACAGTTGCTGGAGCGGAGAACTCGGGGCCTCCCCGGGTAAGTTCCATCAACCCCCACAACCCGACTGGACCCATTCATCGCACTCTACCGCCGGTAGAGTCTACGGTACAAAATCAGCCGCATCAACGAAAAACTCCAGCGTCAACAACGAAACTATCAGATTCCAATCTGCCTGCCTTACTCACCATGTGTTAAAAAACCCACTTCACTGCGTCGCCCCCTATTCAAGAGGAGCCGGAGACATACAACGAGTCCTCAATGTGTAGTTGCTGACGCGGTGAACCCGTGTCTCTCCCGGGTAACTTCCCATCTTCTTAGAATCCACCAGGACTCTATTCTTGCCTCTACCCTTTCTAGAGAAGCACCAGCAACAGGCTAAAGGTACATCCACGGTAGAACCCGCAACCCGTCCTACCAACTTCTACAATATCCACCGTAATGGGTTCCAGCAGCAGACCTGAATGGAACAGTTGCTCCATCTCTAGCCCAGATGCACCACCCGACGGAATAAACTGCACACTGGCCATCCAACGGCCTGAGAGAAAACCTAGGTGACCTCCAATGTATGATGACCCGCCTCTGCCTTGCCATCTAATAGACACACATAAAAAGCAATACGAATCCATCACCGTGGTTCGGTCACCAACACACTTGGGAGTCCGCCAAAGCGTCAGAACCTGTACCAGACGATCCGCCTAGAAACCAAAACTGACTTGCCATCTGAATCGGTGATATTGAACACCGACCTGATTGTGGTCGCCAGAAAGATCAACTGTCCCGTAAGATACACGGTGGAATTTCTATATATCCCCCTGTAAGCAATGTCGGAAAAAAAAATTGCGGAAATGAGCTACAGACCTAGTTCAACCCCATCACACAGCGTTGGGTTGAAGAAGGTGTTACCACCGCGGTAACACCATCATTGAGGTAGTTGAAGACAGCAATGCGGTGACGCTACATGACGGTAGTATAACTTATAAACGAGGTCGACAGACATCCACCTCAGACTTACCCATATATTTTAGCTCCATCGCCAGAGCCTGCTGATGGTCAGTTGTACACCGACTATGAAAACAACGATCACTTCTCCATTATAATCTCTCATAATCGGATGCCACCATTGCCCTCCACGGCATCATCGTTGGGTTTACGATCGGGCGGATTAGCTCACCTGCGAAGATAACGGTTTAGATGCCCTCGATCGAAATCGCGATCAGTCGCCGGAAGAGCTTGTAGAAGTCATGAACCAAGCTGTAGAACATACACCTTTCACTAGCGGTGACTACCGGCGGATCCCGGATCTTTGAGCTCTTAAAAGCTAGTCTCTTGATCACAATCGATGAAATGAGAGATCGGCGGATTTTTCCCGTCTCAAGAATCAGACAGGGAGCTTCCTTCCTTGGAGCTTGGAATACGTTCCGCTTCGTAGACTACGGAACTGTGAAGAAGGGTGAACGCTCCAAGCGACAAAAGAAAACAAAACGAATTTACATTATCGCTCAGAGGATCCACGATAGTTGAGTCAGCCGAAATTGCAGATGAAATCGCCTTCTTCAAACTGAAGAGGACCGACGACGAAAACGAACCCAGATTAAAACAGACCTTTTTCCGGCGTGGAAATCGCCATTGCGCTAAGTACAGAACAGGGCAATTCTGCGGGGGTGGAAACCGTTGACTATCCTTTGTTATAGCATCTACCCCCTGGTAGATGGCGGGCCTCAGATAACTGAAGAACTGCCCTCACGATCCCCATCCCGAAGAAATGTACCGGAATTTGCAGTCCGAATGATTCTCGACCACAGTCCCCTCTATTGCATAGGGAAAACGATGGAAGAGATGATAAACGGATACCTGATGACCCTCCTCGTGGTACAAGATCTTCTCCATCATCGTTAGTTTTTTTTTATTTTATTAACAGATTAAGGCCGAAGTGGCCTGTGCCGTATACAAAAGATTCCTCCATTCCACTAGGAGGCCAGGGCTAGGAGTTACTGGGCAGGAAGCTAAGGACCGCAAGTGGGGTCTATTTTATGCCTTCAGGTACAAGAGGCTTACGCACTGCCCAGTCATTGTCGACCATATCATCGTTAGTTCGCATTTCTAAATGAACTCGGTACACCTAAGCTACTTCGGCGCAATAGTACGCGGAGTAATAGCCAACGGTTTGCATGCGGACATCGCCATTCTAGATCTCACTAGTGCCTACAACACGGTATGGCACGAAGAAGTGCCCCAAAGTTTCAAGATAGGTATAGGAAAAAACCAATCAGACCTATTTTGAGAAGCTAACGGGGTCTCCCAAGCCACATTGCTGGCAGTCACACTTGGTTGGCCCCTCTTCGCCACGGTTTGGAAAGGCATATTCGCCGACGATATAATACTTATGTTGGAAAAACAACCGCTCATACAACACTGAAGCTGCAGGCCGCCGTAAATGCCGTTGGCCGGTGAGGTGACTCTTTGTTATCAAGGCACTAGAAATAGGGGAGTCCAAGCATCATTACGCCCAAGCCATCGAGCAATCCTGTGATCCCTTGACCACCATATGCTGGGTTCCCGTGAATAGCGGAATTCGATGCTGTGACGAGGTCCCGTCATCCGGCATTCTAAAGGTATTCAAGGCGAAGGTCTCTGAGCACTTTGCCACTTACTGGAGGAACCTCAAAACTACCCTCGGAAGGTAAAAGGAGATCTCGAAATGTGAACAGACCATGAAAACCGAATAAAACAAAGAGCCCCCTCCCGCCTCCTTAGACTCACACCATCACCCGCTTCGAATGTGCACGACTTGTGACACAAGACTCACGGTGGATCCCTTATTTCCAAGCGGCCGGGACTTGGAAAACCTGCGACGACACCATAACCTGCCGTCCTCGTTTCGGGACTCAGTACACGAAGAGGCACTACTCACTGAAGATGCCAATCTTCTCTAATCCAGACAAGGCTGATTGCGAGTGTGTTGACCTCAAACCATCGCTCAGCAGGCCCTCGATCATACCCAGACCGAGCTGTTGTTGTTTATTAGCGACACATTACTTGTGGACAAGTTTGGCATTTTCAAGAATACATTAACAGTAAGAAGTATGTTCAGAATAGTTTCGCTTGAAAAACCTAATCAATATCAATACCCCAGTAGAGATATTTACAGGGTCAATGAAATTGAAGATGGAAAATGATTGAGCAGCAGGGCTGTTTGAAAAAATGATGCAACTAACAACTGCGGTTTGAACAAAGGAGCGCATGATTTGAAATTTAGCAGCTCTTGTTGTATGATGTTGGCGCATGTTTGATTGCGAACGCTTCTGCCGCGAAGACTCTGCATTGCGTTGGAAGACCAACCGATTGTTGAAGATATCCTCCAAATACTTCCGTGCCTATTGCATTGTAGCCTTACAAGCCATCCGTGTAGACGATTGTTGATCTGATGAAACGGCTTGCCAGGGCCCAGGAGAACCTGAACAGCAGACCGAACAATTTCTCCATCTTCTCCATCTTTCAAACGTTTCTTGATGTCACACACTATTTGGGGCTTGGATTCATAGCATCTTCGTGCAGATCAACGCGTACGAGTGGAAATGTTTGGAAGAGTGATTCCGACCACCTTGTGCGGAAGCTCGATTGACCAAAGGAAGGTCGGCATTATCGCTGCTTTTTTCCTGCATACGAATAGACAATCGGACTATAGTTTGAAGAACGAGTATATCAAACGGTAAGGTCTCTGCTTCTGCCAATATAGCTAGGATTAGACTCGTGGCGTATGCACCGTATGCAAACCTTACTGTATGCAGCTACAATAGTTTGGACGACGGCATCTCCTCCTCTGCCTACGAGTCCCATGCCGTAGAGAAGTCGCGAATTAACAATTGCGTACCCGATTTGTAATATAGAAGCGCGTTGCTTGTAGCTTGATACCGATCACATCATCTTCAAGATATACAATCTAGATTTACATGCCTTCTTCGTCCACTGCAGTACACTGTGAAGTTGAGTGATCAGTCAAGAGTAACTTCGAAGATTTTGTAGTCATGTTTGTGTTGGAACGGCTACACCATCTACCTTTATCGCCTGCATGGGCTCACGGTGAGTGGAAGGGCTGCAATAGAAGATGCTGGAACACATTCCGACCACTTAACGACGGCTTTTACTGCGGACTAAGTTTTCGATGGAACGACTGGTCTTTCTTCCTCCTATACTAGCAGGATATCATCGGAATTCAGGACTACGCGGAAGATAGGTTGAATAGCCACGAGAAACAGCGTACCTAAGAGCGCTGGGCCCTGTGGCATACCAGCTTCCAGCGTATGCGCGGGTGATACATCCCCCTTCGTAATATCCTGAAATCTTCGTTCTCTGAGAAAACTGTTCAGTATGTTGATCATCTACCACGTATCTTCCATTGCTGCAGTGTTCGTAGATTGCCTTATCTCCAGGGGGTGTCGTAAGCCCTGAACATGTCAAGCGAAGCACTGTCGCTCCAACTCCGCAAAGTACACACCAAAAAAATCTGAATTTTATCGTTGACACAATTCAACAAACCGTAATTTACGAAATGACGGAACATTGCCGTATTCCGTTTAATTTTACATGAAACATATACTTTACATGCGCAATGACATAAAATTACACTTCCTACCATTCAGAACAAACGCTGTATGACGAGTAAAATTACATGATTTACGAAATTAAACGTCATGTAAAATTAAAATCAAACGTAAAACTAAAACATTTTTGATGCTCGTATATGTCAGGGTCAGGAGACGTAAATTTACACTATATTTTCTAGGTGTGTATGTGTCAGTAATTCGACCAGATCTTATGGCATGTTGTCGTTTGTCGAGACATCCATTTGATTCTAGTTCGGTGGTCAACTGTTGGTTGACTATTCGTCGAAACCCTTCGCCATAGAGCTCGTTAAGATGATAGGGCGAAATGTAGCTGGACCCGCGTCACTCCAGTTTGTCTTTAGAATTAGTACGACGATTTTCAACATGGTAATTTTTAACTGTCAATGGCAGACGCTGAAACATTGGATAACTGATACAGTCCGGACCTGAAGAGTCATTTCATCCTCTTTCGAGTGCCCACAGCAACTCATTCAGAGTAAAGTTGAATTGACTGTGTAGCGCCATTTGCGTCGTCGACCGTCGTTTGGGATCAGGTAGGACGTGCTGCGACTTTACCGCGACAGTTTGCTGCACTTAATTCCGTGCTGATCTTTGTGCCTGCCTTCGCGCGGACGAGTGTTTCACCCCTACACTGCTCGAACCTCTTTTGTCGAGTAACAGGACCGCGCTTTCGCTGCTTGGAAAATGTCAAATTCACGTCGCGCGATTTCACACGGGACCTGATTGCATCAGTTTGCCACTTTTTCGTCGACGCGACCTCGCGGTTTCACTCCTCCGGACCCTTTTTTACGGATCGAATTGCGGACTATATACTCGCACAGCCCGGAATTGTGAAGCGCAGGTTGCGCAGTTTCACGCCGGGACCTGGTTGCACCAACGGGCAATTTAAGTCTCTTTTTTGTCGACCCAGCCAACCGGTTTCACTCCCGATACCTTATTTTTCACGGATCGTGTTGCGGACACGTCCGCACTCTCGCACAGCCAGGAAAGAAGGAAAGAGAAGCTTTCAACGAACACGCGGTTCTTTTTTGATTTTTTTCCCGTCTCTTTCGTTGACGTTTTCGAACCATTGTTGCCAAACATTGACTTTTGCGCGCAATGTGCATTTGCCTTCAGTCATGATTTCTATGGCACGTTCTCTTTAAATACCTCATATTGCACCAAATTTAACTTAAATAATTATTAACGTACCATAGTCTTCAGCAGCAGGATGTAGGTGTTGCCGACAAAATCTGTTGGAAATACTCGATTGTCCACTTTTGTGGCGCTATTAGGCTCGATCCATACTCAGTGATCAGCTGTTTAAACTCGATGATGTTGGTTCGAAGTCCCCGAATTGAAGTGCGAAAAATCTGCTGTATTACCTTACTTGCCGTTCAGGCTAGAGCCTTGTTGTCTCTTGCTGTATGCTTCTGCCGTCTCCACTCCATTCGGTCCATTGTTGCTTGTCGCCAGTCTCGCAGTCTTCGAAGGGTCCGCAGGACGCCCTCTATCTGGTCGATCTATCGTGCTCGCTGTGTGCCCGTCTCCTTGTTCCTGTAGGATCGCCCTCAAGAACCATCTTCACCAGGTCATCGTCCGACATTCATACGACGTGTCCAGCCCACCGTAAACGTCCTATCCTGCTGGCTTTAGCTTTCAGTCTGAGGTACGATTGCGACATCGCCTCAAAGTTCCATGCCATTATGTCAATCTCGTCGGCGAAGCTAAGAAGCGGGACGGACTTCCTGAAGATCGTGCCACTCGTGTATATCCCCACTCTCCTTATTACACCTTCTAACGCAACGTTGAACAGCAGGCACGATAGACCATCCCCTTGCCATAACCCTCTTCGAGATTCAAAGGGACTCGAGAGTGTCCCTGATACTCGAACAACGCACATGACTAGATCCATCGTCGCTTTGACTAATCGTGGTAGCTTATCCGGAAAACCGTACTCGTGCATTATCTGCCATAGCTGATCTCGATCGATTGTGTCATACGTCGATTTGAAATCGATGAACAAATGATTTGTGGGGGCACGTTGTATTCGCGGCCCTTCTGCAGAACCTGCCGAATCGCGAATATTTGGTCCGTGTTGGCGCGGGAACCCATGAATCCCGCTTGGTAGTGCCCCACGAACTAGGGAGAGGACTTTGCAGACGGCACTAAGTAGTACGATCGCGTGGTAGTTGCAGCAATCTAACTTGTCACCCTTTTTGTAGATTGGACAAACGACACCCTCCATTCACTCCTCCGGAAGTCTCCTCTTCCCAAATTTTGGCGATTACCCAGTGCAGCGCTCTAGTCAGTGTTTCACCATTTTTTTTGTAATAACTCGCTGGGTAGTTGATCTACACCGGCAGCTTTGTTGTTTTACAGCCGACCGATCTCCTCCTTGACTTCTTGTAGACCAGGGGCCGGCAGCCTATCGTCTTCTGCGCGTGCTCCAAGATCCGTTGCCATACCGCCTTCGTCCTCTACTGCTTCACCGTTAAGGTGCTCGTCATAGTACTGCTTCCACCTCTCAATCACCTCACACTCGTTCGTAAAAAGGTTGCCGTCTAAGTCCCTGCTTGCGGAACGTAGCCTTTGCGCAAACTATTCAGCTTCTCGTAGAACTTCCGTGTGTCGTTTACGCGCTTCGCGATCTCGTTCCTCCTGTTGGCGCTTCTTTCTCCGGAGAACCGAGGTTTGCATGTTCAGTGCTTGTTTATATCGCTCCATTGTCTCATTTCGTGCTGCAGCATCCTCCCCCGTGCTGCATTCTTCTCCTCTATTAACTGCTTACATTCGTCATCGAACCAGTCATTTCCTCGATTCGGAATCGTTGTACCTGGTGCCGCTATAGCAGTACTTCCTATGGCGGAACGGATCTCTCTCCAGCCATCTTCAAGAGTAGCTGCGCCCAGCTATTCTTCCGTAGGTTGTGCTGTTTCCAGTCGCTGTGCGTAGGCTTGGGCTACCCCGGCGTCCCGAAGTTGCGCGATGTTGGGCCTTGGCGTCTGACTAAGACGAGTGTTGTACACCGTCGAGAGTTTTGAGCGCATGCATCTGCAACTAGGTAATGGTCCGAATTCACACTGCGATAGGTACGAACGTTGGTGATATCAGAGAAGAATCGCCCGTGATCGATTTGGTTTGGTCAGGTGATCTCCAGGTGGCTTTGTGGATATCTTTGCGGGGGAACAAGGTACTTCGGACTACCATGCCATGGGAGGCTGCGAAGTTCACGCATCGTTGGCCGTTGTCATTTGATACGGTATGCAAGCTGTTTGGCCCGATTACCGGTCTAAACATTATCTCTCGTTCCACCTGAGCGTTCATATCACCGATGACGATTGTCACGTCCCGTTGCGAACAGCCGTCGTACACCTCCTCCAGCTTCGTATAGAACGCTTCGTGCTCGTCGTCAGGTCTCCAATCGTGTGGGCAGTGTACGTTGATGATGCTGTAGTTGAAGAAACGGCCTGTGATCCTCAACTTACACATCATTGCGTTGATCGGAGTTCATTCAATCACGCGTTGACGTTTCCTACCCAGCACTACAAAGCCGGTTCCCAGCTCGTTGGTGGTGCCACAGCTCTGTCAGAAAGTAGCCGCCCGATGCCCGCTTCTCCATACCTTTTTTCCTGTCAAGCAAAGTTCCTGCAGTGCTACGACTTCAAAGTTGCGTGGTTGGAGTTCGTCGTAGATTATTCTGTCGAAAACTGGAAAGCAGAGTGACCTGCAGTTCCATGTTCCGAGTTTCCAGTCGTAGTTTTTATTTCGTCGCGTAGGTCTTTGCCGATTGTTCCGATTCGTATTTTCTTCTGCATTGTTCGTAACGGTTAGTATTCCAGAGCGGCTTGTTGGAGCTTCCCCAACCTCCTGCCTCGCCGGAGGACCATCGTGTCAGCTCTGTTTAGAGTCCCACGCTGACACGAGGACGATACATCAGCCGCCCCTTACATGGAGAACAGACGTTTGCAAAAGTGGAAACGTCATCTGTAAGAGAACTGTATTAGATATAATCATCTAATGACAGTGAGCTAGTAACAAACGATCAATTCATAAATTGATCGTTTCATAATAGATTATGTTATAATATTGATAGTATAGAAAACTGTCCGCAATCCATTTTCCATTCCGTTATCTGAATAAAACTCCAGTTGTTATACATATCAACCATAGTTATAATAGTGTTATTGTTTTGTTATGCTTTTCTGATCGGGTTGCCCAGTCATTTACCAATCCTGGAAGACACCGCAGTGTGATTCCCAGGCAGTGCGGATATTCCACTTCTCTGCTCTTCCTGTTTGCTGTGTTGGAAGGTAATACTCGTTTGACCTATTCCCCACAGCGAGAGTGGCTGGTGCTTTTGTATTAGTTGCGATTGGCCGGGGAAGTGAAATTCCCTACAAAACCGCTACAAGAGTAAAAAAAATTACAGCGTAACGTGAACGGCTCTGTACAGTGGTGCGCATTATCATTGCAAATCTAGCCAAACATGTCAAATGGTCCTAAGTGAAAATAACAGTTTCTCTTTGTTTTCTTTCTCTTTCGCTAATAACTCGTCCATTTATACGTTTGTTCATTAACTCTTAGCATAATATGCTAGTCGAAATCCGCGTTCTTGATATATCCTGAAACAATATTGAAAAGTTTTATGCTGACGACATAATAATCGAAAGAGAAAGTAAACAAAGAGAGGCTCTCATTTGCACTTAGGACCATTTTACATGTTTGTCGATAAATGTGAGTTTATTTTGGTAATATTCCAATCAACCAGCGCTGAATTGATACCCTGACTAGTTTCAGAAGGAATCACTTTTAACTCATTGGGTAATAAAAAGCGATATATGTCGAGCAATCGCTTTGATTCACATTTCAATTTGATTCCTGCGAATAGTCATATGTTCCTTGAAGTCTACTACCAGGTCATTAAAAATCTCAGGGTCAAACGCTAGCCAGAGGTGGTTACCCTACAAGTCTGCACCCGTGAACTACCATTGTACGCAAGTTTGCACACAAGGCTATAGATAATGCTGGCCGATTGAAGCGTCGGCTAGTAGCAAGTTACTATTTGCTTATGTCATTTCAAAATACGTTATAATTCTTGGACACATTGAAAACTTTACTTATGTCGTTTTCGTTTTTGACTGTGCACTATACCGGTGTAGTCGGTGCTACACTCATTCAAACTTGGGTGAAATCAGTCTGTCTCTTTTTTTGCACTACACCGGTTTAGCACCAGGAAAAAACGAAAACGCCATTAGTTTTCAGTGTTATAAGCTAGAAAGTTTTTTTTTCGAAGAACATGTAAATATTCAAATGAAATAATGGGAGATAATAGATTGAAATGAAGCCTCATAAACTCAATTACTCATTGAATTCGGACTTACAGGTCCGATCGAGAACTACGCCGTCTACATCAACAAGCGAGCCTCGAATGCTGGCATCTGTTCGCCCTCCTCGTCGGACTGGGACGACGACAGTATAAGCTACGGAGCGACACACTACCGCAGGATTCGGTTAAACATTCACACACTGCAGGTGCTGACGGATGACAATCGATTCACGGAACGTTCCGGGAAACCCCAACCGTATGGTTCGGCTGGCGATTGCTATAGTAACACCGGCCGCTGTCCACAAGGCGACCTGTCGATCAACCTGGAGAACACCCCGTTCCGAATACGTCCCCGAACACAGTGGGAAACAAAAGGCGTGAACGCGGTAATTCATTTCCTAATACCGGTAAGTAGAATCTCAGAATAGTAAGATTGTAGGAACTAATTCTTTATTTATTATTTTCAGTTGGAAGCACCGTACAAAAAAGTGCGAGCGCGATGTGGTGGTTACTGTGGTACCTGCTCGGTATCCAGAAGTAGTGGACTGTTCCTAGAATTGGTATAAGATACTATACGCAAATTGCGCGTGCCAGTCAAATGTTTCATCCTCCTTATTATATTGCATCATTTACCACAACACATTGCGAAACGAAGATTCTATTATACAAATGCATTTTATTTTAATTGAAACAACACATTAAAACGACGATCAGAGCTGCCACTGACAAAACACACTATCTAGTGCCAACATACACACACACTTCATTATAAGCAAGAAAGAGTATTTATTGAAGTTGTTTTGGACATCAGCATTAATTGTGCATTAGATTTAAGGAACATGCTTTTTCAAAGTTTGATACTTTTGAAAAAGTTTTTACTGTGCTGAAAAGCGAAACAGCGCGTCAGACATTTTACGCGTTGCGCAGGACCAACGCAGGTGATCAATGTGGTTTGAAAATGAGCAAAGGCAGTGCTGCCAGCCGAATAGCAACTAAAGACTGACGGAAGGTTGGAGCTTATTTAAACGAGTAATTTACTACGGCTGCGGTAGTGGCGACGGCTAGCTAACATTTGCTCCACCAGTTGATTTCCGCGAGATCCGCACAAAACTGCCTGTTTCATTGCTCTGTTTTATCGAGCAAATTGTGACAGAGCGGACGCTTTTGATATTATTATACCAGTAAGAGTTAGTGTAACCCGTCTTATTTAGTCATCAATTTTTGTGTGCTTCCGTGTTAGTTTAGTCGACCGCTTGCGAAACGAACATTATCCAGGTTCTCTTTGAAAACAGTTGTGTCAAAATGTGCCTCAGAACGAAATGAAAAAAGTGCAATCGAGCCGTTTAGGAGTTCACCAAAGTACAAAATTTTTGGAATCTCAATGCGAGTCTTCTGGAAGACTTAAACTACGAACGAAAAATACTCAACTATAGCATTAAACAAACCGAGAAAATTCGCAACCTACAACTAATTCAACCAATCTCAAATTAATAGTATTATAACAACCTCCTAAATGTGGTGCGTTATTTTTTTTAAACTTGTACTAGAATAGAGCAATCAATTCAGAAAGTGTTCAATCGAAAACAAAGCATTGAATGAGCCACTTTGTGTGGATAATCGGACCCCTTGGATCAGAAAAGTTGGCTAATGTTCTAAAAAAGCTATCAAGTTTTTTGTCCTAGAAACCAGCACAAATTGTTTAGGGAATCGGACCTAGGTTTAGTGAAACAAGTCGACAATCTGCCGCCGCGTCAACGTTAACAATTTGAAAGAAGAAAAAAACATCTACAAGGAAGCATCAAACTGCCATATTTAGGTGTAATGTTACATCCCACTTAGCCCCTCATCCCAACTCAATTTTTAGATGTCGTAATATTGTAAACATAAAAATGCCACCGCCGAAAGTAATTGAAACTATGTTGTTACTAAGATAAAGCTATATACTAAAACTATTTTAGCGTGTAAGTAAACGGAGGAAAACCAACTAAGCAGTGTTAAAATAAGCTATAAAAAGGGATTATAACCACTAGAGGGCACATACCTTTGACTTTGACATTAATTACCCCAGGTACACGTATGTCAAAGTAATTGGTAACAATACGCAAGAGTGAGAGCACACTAGTAGTTATAATCTCTTCTTACGTAGACGATGAAAATTGATTATTTTTATCCAGTCGTCTTGGTAAGAGATTATTTTGCAAGCGAACTCAGAAGTCGTTGTTCAAAAATGTAATGCGATATGAATAAATTTGAACGCATGTTCTTACATTGTACAAATCCCAATACTGGGCAAAAGTATCATGAAGCAAACTCAGCATGTCCATTATTGATTAGAGCTAACTCACATCTTCAACAACAACGCCTAATGCCGGGATCAAACTATTAGAGCAGCTGAGTAGATAGCTTTACTTTCGTGTATGTATTTGATAAAAAAGCGAAAAACTCCGCTGTGTTAGTAAACTGTACCCTGTAACTGTAACTGTAAATAAAACAAATAATATGATGTAATCGGAGACACGCTTAGTAAGTTCTGTTTCATTTCACAAAAAAGGGCAAACCCCAGAATATCGATAATCCCATGATGTGAAACTGCCCCCTAGTGTTGCGCGAAAGCGACCGAGCACAAAATTCAACTGTGAAAAATCAATGGTATTTTTGTTGAAACAAATTGTTTAGGCGAAATATTTATTTATTGATAAATTACAAACTAGATAATGTTAGCTAATAAATAGTAGCACACTTGACGGTGCTTTTGTGTAATTGTTTGCCATACATTTTTTTTAAAAAAAAGGAAAATGCTACACCACTGCTATATTTGCATTGTAAGGCGTATTTACCTATAAGCATTACGCTTTTTTGTCGAATGATTACGACTTACAATCTGCAGAAAACAGATTAAACAAAATAAGTAAAGAGAAGAAAAAGTATAGCCCAACTCCTCCTACGGTAATGTTAAATGTTATGGAAATTTGAGAAAAAAATAAATACTGTCAATACAACGTCAAGTGTTTTATTTTGTGCAATCCGAATCCGAGCAGCTCTCTATTTTAGTTTGGGCTTCCAGCAAGTGATACCAAACAGCAATCCGTTTTTCAGTCAAATAAAGCTGAACAGATAAACTTGTCAATCTGGTAGCCCTGCTTTTACACTGCAAATAATCTGCACATTGAACTTTAAAACACTTAATTTTCCCGCAATTGGTTTTACACTTAGATTTCAAGTGTCAGACACTTAACAACACACTTCTTTGACAGCACATTAATTCCAACAGATACCACAGTTAAGTTTTGAATGGAGCATTCGAATCAAGTGTTTAGCAAATGGTTATTGAATGTAATCCACATAATAATCAAGTTTGTTTTAACTTGAATGCTATAAAATTCTTTTTAAAAGGCATATGAATAAATGTTAGTTTTCAACTGGGAACATCTTTATTATGTATGGTTGATATGAGGCCTGATACATTAAAGAGTTTACAGATTGATTCAATATTTTTCATTTGAATACCATCGTGCGGGGCTACTTTGGATATGTGGGGCTACTTTGCACACTTTAGTTGTTCAATATAACAAACTAACAGACGTGCTTTTATTAGTTTCATTATTCTTTCGACATTTGAGCCATGTCTTTTAACTATGTTGCATATGCCTTTTGTCATTTTTCTTAACATTGTTTAACAAACAAACAAAGCACTTCAAGGGTCTTTAAAAGTGATTGGAGGCTCATAAAGTCTCATTTTACCTTTTTTATCTCGACAAAATAGAAAATCTTAAGTGTTCTGTCTGAGACCACATACTGATTTTCGGAAAGAAGACAAAAATGTTGAAAAATGGCGTTTCCGTTTATTTCTAGTACGTCAGGATCGGTTTTTATGAGCATTTTAATGTTTTTGTGCCTTTAAAAAAGTTGTTTTTAACCCTAGAACGTTGCTCTTGCGTTTTCCACCCTAGAACGTTGCACTGGGGTACAAACGTACCCCACGCGTTTGATCGCAATTTTCGTAGGTAAAAATGCAAGAAAAATAAATGTATAATACATTATTTTCCTTGTTTTTTAATCGCGAAAACAGTTATGTAAGCGAAAGTACAGAATTTATTGAATCAATGACACATAAATTGGTTTGTACAAAAAAAACCAATTTAATCCACCTAGCAGTGAGATGAGACATTTCTTACACATATCACTGTTGGATCATTCATTAGTTTACAGAACTCATGCGAAGTAGTAAATCAAAATTATAAAATACACGAATCAAATTATATTAGCTTAATTAATGAAAATTTAGACTATATTTAGAAATAAGTATAAAATTAATAGAATGAATTGACTCAAACTAACAAATTGAATGAAATAAATAAATGGAATGACTGAACCTGAAATGAATAAAATTAAAGATATGAACAAAATGAATTAAATGAATCAATTTAATTTAAGGGTTCAAATTAATAAAATGAATGGAATGAACAAAGAAAATAAAATGAATAAAAAATAAATTAAATGAATAAATGAAACAAACGAACCAAATAAACAAAATGAAGTGAATTGACAAAATGAATAAAAAAGAAGAAAATGTATTGATTGAAATGATGAATTAATCGATGTTGTAAGGTTATACATTAATAGAAAAAATAAATTGCGTCAAAAGAATTATTTGGATGAAATGAACAAAACTGAAAAAATAGTCAGGTTAATAAAATGTTCTTCATTTTAAACAAAATGTATGAACTGGGAAAATGAATAGAATGCATTGAATGAAAACAGTGAATAAAATAAGTGAAATGAATGATATGACTAAAATGCACGAAATGAATAAACTGATCAGAGTGAATCCAAATGATGAAACGAATAAAGTAGATTAAATGAACGCAGATGAACAAAATTTCTAGGGCTTCTATCCTTTTTTTGTTTTAGTCTTTTCGTTTTCACGCTTCTTTACTTGACGGCGTCGTGATTATTTAGTGTTTCAACATTATTGATAGACCTTAATTAGTTATCAGAAACCTGGAACGTTCAATTTGCTTTGGAAATCAAAGTTAACTTTTTGGTCATATATTCCCGAAAAATATTGTGCAGAATAGAATTTGCTGGTCCAGTAATTTAACGCGCAATTGAATATAGTAAAGTGAGACAAGGTCACATGACACATTCTTTCGTGACGTTTACAACGATTTGACGAATCTTCATTCGACAAATATGTCATAACTTTATCAAATGAACGCCTACATCAAAACTTATTACAGATTCGGAAAGTAGACAAAATCTCACGAAAGCCCTTTGAACATAGAGCAAAAGATGGAGAATGCGATTCATAAAAGAGACAAGTAGATATTTCAAAGTTTTCATTTGAACTAAAATAAAGACTGTGAAGTGTCTAGGCTATGCCGATAGCATAAAAGGCGTGCATTCAGTAGATTATAATGCAGTCTCTTTCCAGTCATCCTTATAGTTTGCGTATTGTTTCGTTCGGAATTCTCGTTCAGGCAATATGGATAAATAAGCCCTGGACAATCCATTACTGTGAAAAAGAAATGGTTCAAACTGTCCGGATGGCAAAAATGTAGTCAGATCAACTATCTGTCCAATGCATAAACTCTGATTGTAATCCTCGTTAATTTACTTGTACAATATGGAAAACTCGAACGAAACGTGTGCTGAATTATCCAATGCCTCACTACTAATTGTGACTTCCATTGAAATTTCAATTGAAGTGTACTCAGTATAGAGCAGATATGGACGACGATAAGTTAGAAGACACCTTGTACTTGCATCCCCCATTGAGAGTGGGGACTTTGGGAGACTTCTTTTCCCGGATCTAATTCGTGGATATTTTTGGGCTTTGGTCCGTTATTTTTCATGAAAGTTCATACCAATATAATGTATGTGCATTTTCAATAATAACATCACAAAAAGGTGTTCTTAGTTTTCACATGACATATTTGAGCATATGTTTTATTCAAAATTCAATAGAGATACGAAGAGTTGAAATATCGCACGTGGAATGTCCCACCTCCCATTCAAGTCACATATTTTTCTGAGATAACCATGAATTTCCTTTATTATAGTGTTTATACAAGCTTTGAATAGAACTGAATTAAATTTGAGTTGATGTAGTTTTCGATGGTCACCTGTCTACCCATAGTGCAACGTTTCGAAATACCAATATCACCTTGAAAATAGTTATAGTTTTCCCATAAGGCAAATATTTTGCAAATTTTCTCGGACTACAAATATTTTATTTGACATGTAGGATGTATTATTAAACTTGTTTCCGCGAGTCTCTTTTACACTAAAATGCAAAGAAAATAATAGGGTAACAGACAAAAAATAGTTTTGTTTTCTCAAACCTTCACAATTACATCGCACACATGAAATCAGCTTGAATATTAATAAAGATTAGCAGAGAATCTTATCACACAACTTAGAAATGGATAGAGAAATAGCAAGATAGATGTGGTTCGTGAAAGTTGTCACCAACATGAAGAAAGAGAGAGAGAGAGAGAGAGAGAGAGAGAGAGAGAGGGAGAGAAAGAGAGAGTGAGATAGAGATGGGGAGGGCATGTGAGGCCATGCCAGACCTTATTTTTATAGGTATATTATGCGATATATTGATTCCTTACATCCTTATTAGAAATAATGTAAGTAGTAATTTTTGCACCATAACCAATATAATCTAAATTTTGCAAAGAGCTAAATTTTTGCTAGACTTTTGGGATTCAAAAATACAGTTTCTTTCGGTGATGCCACGAGTATAATTGTATGAGAAGTCTTATCTCATTACTAGGTGAATTACTTGATGAACTGTATAATTATATACCATCCAATATTTACTTCACGATTGAACGCAACGCTTAATCCAAGGGATAAATACATGAACTTAGAACTCTAGAAAAAAAATCACTATGAACGCATTATTTTGTTTTTGAAGTGAACTTACATATTGCTTTTTGAGAAATAGTTCAATTATTATATAGGTAATTCACAAAATGCTTTCATAATCGAATTCCTTGAATCACGTAGATGTGTTTTCATACCCCGATGTTCAAAATCGGTTTAGTTTTACCCCTAAAACACCAGTAAAGAAATACTCTGTACTTAACGATCTCGTTTTCAGTTGGTGAAAATTGATAAGCGAGGAATAAAAACACAAAATGTTTAATATCTCCGCCGTTTGAAAACGGATTTTGACAATCTATAGCTTGTTGGAAAGGTCATTTCATAAGCTTTTCGTTTCTGTTTAGTTTGTGCGATATAATTGCCTTGTTCAAAAGTTATTCGCTTCAAGCCAGCCCTGTTTTGACAAAACTACCCATATCTCAGAAAGTAAACAACATATCGAAAAACAAAAATAATAGTGTCAAATGGGAGCGTTAGGCCTTTCATTTGAAACTAGTTTTATTAAGATCGGTTCAGCCATTGCTGAGATAATTACATGACATTTTGTACATACATACATACATACACACATACACACACACATATATATACAGACATTGTCTCAATTTGTCGAACTGAGTCAATTGGTATATGAAACTCGGCCCTCCGGGCCTCGGAAAAAGTTTTCAAAGTTTGAGCGAATCCTATACATTTCTTTTGTAAGAAATGTAAAAAAGTGAAAAAATTGCGGTTTTAACTTTTTTTTACAAAAATTACTATAATTTTGCGAATTTTCAACCGATTTGAAAAAAATTAAGTGATTCTAAAAGTTGAAAGAATGGTATAGAAACGGTATAAAATGGAATTTCGATATTTTTGAAAAAGCGCAATTATTTGGAAGAGTGAAATATAAAAAAATGTAAAAATGCAAACAAAATAAATGAATAATACACTAGGGGCAGATCACTTGTGATGCATTTTTAAAAATCAGCGAAATTAAGTGCATTTATTTCCATCAAAATAGAAATTCATAATGCATTTTGCGTTGCTTGCAATGTCTTTTGAGTTGCGTGTAAGACGTCAAAACCCTACGAAAAAACTAGCCCTACATTCCACAAAGCGTCGAACTGCAAATTTACTATAATTTTGCGAATTTTCAACCGATTTGAAAAAAATTAAATGATTCTAAAAGTTGAAAGAATGATATAGAAACGACATAAAGTGGAATTTCGACAATTTTGAAAAGGTGCAATTATTTGGAAGAATGAAAGTAAAAACATCGGGGTGGAAATTGAAATGATAAAAATATTTCTGACCAGTAATACCTTGGTAACACACAACGTTACGGTTACAGCAGTTACTGTGGGCTATACTTGTGAGCCATTGTTTTAAAAAATTTAACAATAAAACAATAAAAATTAGCAAAAATGATAATGATTTTTTTCTACTTCATAATTAAATTAAATAAATGATTAAAAACGAATTTATAATACTAATTGTTACTTACGTAGTAAAACAACCCGTATTTAAACTGGTATTGTCACGAGTCACATTTCCACTGACAGCACGAAACCTGACGAAACGCTAACGGCAACCGTACACTGGGGTACAAATGTACCCCACGCCAACTTTGACACATGCTTCCACGAAGGCTATAAGCAAACTGGCTCTACCACCTTTTCCTACTCTTACTAGGAACTCTATATTGAATATTGGTTAGGATCCCAGGTCGGTAAATGCCGAATTCTCGTCTTCACACGGCTCCAAAGCAGGCATGGGGTACATTTGTACCCCAGTGCAACGTTCTAGGATTAAAATTGAGTAATAAGAAGAAAAAAAATATTACTCTATGGTGTATTGATTCATTCATTACTCATGAACATGATTTTTTTAGAAAACCAATTACTTATAATTTTGACTTTCAAACAAAAAGAATAATAAAATATAGCTTATTAATGGATTGATCTATACAAAATCATTTACCGTCTAATACTTTTTTATTAACTTAACTTGTAATGCAAAAATGTCAAAATCATTTTGATCGGGTTTCATGCTTTAAACGATTCACTGTGGCATAATCTCAAAAAGCACAGTGGCGAAAGTTTTTGCAAAGTTTACCAAAGCTGCCAATTGTACAGCAATGGCGCTCCCATCACAAAGCAAACTAACTGTTATACACAAAGCATGCTAACTGATATAAATCGCACTATATGTTCGCTTATGAATGTTCGAATCCAAACTACTGTTTCGTGATTGCAGCGATGTTCAAGTGAGCACGGCCAATAGAAGAATCTACTCGAAGCTTCTGTGGCTGCGACGCACAGTGGGACCAATCCAAAAAAGATGGGACAAAACCTATTTAAGGCCTTAGATGTTATTTTAGAGCCAGCATTTCTTTGTAGGATATATTCAAAATATTATCCTGCAACTTTTAAAAAGAAAATTTTTTGGTTGGACTAAAGTAGAATACCCGAGCAAAAAAAAATTTCAAGAAATTTTCATAGAGGGTCGATGTACTCGACAAAGTTGTAGAACATTATGTTTTGAATAACTTCTTCTAAGATACCACAGACATCAGACCTCATTTTTGAGGTAAAATTGTTGTTTTTTGTAAATATGACCAAAAAATCAATTTCTCGACTTTTTCATGCTAAAAACCTCAACTGATTGATTTAATACTTTCTATAAACTTGCTGGTATCACTAAAATAGAACTTTTTGTTGAAGGAACTAATAACGTAAAATCAATTTTTTGGCTTCTAAAACTATTTTTCATATGAATTTGCTGTTTTTTCATCAAAGATTTTTGTTTTTTTTGTGCACTTTTGTGCAGCCAAAATTTGGCTATTCCGATACTATATTATTCCTAGAATACATTTAATACTTTTTGCATGGAAAAGTCGAAAAACTGAGTTTTTAGTCATATTTACAAAAAACAACAATTTTGCCTCAAAAATGAGGTCTGATGTCTGTGGTATCTTAGAAGAAGTTATTCAAAACATAATGTTCTACAACTTTGTCGAAGACATCGACCCTCAAAAAAAAAAATTTGAAAAATTTTTTTGCTCGGGTGCTCAAAAATTTTATATTTAAAAAGTTGCAGAATAATATTGTGAACATATCCTAAGAAGAAATGCTGGCTCTAAAATGACATCTAAGGCCTCAAATAGGTTTTGTCCCACCTTTTTTGGATTGGTCCCACTGTGCGACGCTACTGTGCATGCTAGCAAGGAACTGACCAATATATATATACACTAAAGGCGCTGAATCCCTCTGGATAAAGACTCGCCATCTCTATCTTATTCTTTATCAGTAAGTGTCATTCCAATCGAGCACGAGACCTGTCATAAGCCCTCATTCCGAAGAAAATCGCTTCGAATCCTTCTGGAACGAGGGCCATTGACAGATCTCGTGCTCGAGTGGAACGACACTGACAGATAAATGGTAAACAAACGATTGGCGTGTCGAGTCTTTATCCAGAGGGATTCAGCGTCGTTAATATACACTAAGAAACAAAAATATGCATAGTTAGCATACTTTCTCTTCCCTTCTCTTTTCTTCTGCTGTGATTTTTATGCATTTTCATGCATATACTTCTAGTAAGCATTCAATGAGTGGATAGACCAAATATGTCCAATGCATAAAATTTACAGCAGAACAAACGAGAGGCAGATAGAAAAGTATGCTATCGATGCATAAATAAAATTCTGCGTGTACACCTAACGACACTAAATCCCTCTGGATAAAGACTCGACACGTCTATCGTTTGTTTAGCATTTCTAGAGAAAATTTTCAATAGGACGTAAGTAACATTTGTTTACTTTCTCTTTCATTTATTACCACGTCATTACCACACTTTACACTTATTTTCCAGTACATATCGATAGCCGTCGGTTTTTACTAGAATATTATGCAAAGAGTAGAGTAGTAAATGTTGAAATAGCCGAGTAATGAACAGAAAAGAAAGACCCCAAAGAGAATCTATCATTATTACTTACGTCCTATTTTAAATTTTCTCTAGATTTATCTGTCAGTGTCATTCCAATCGAGCATGAGACCTGTCAATGGCCCTCGTTCCAGAAGGATTCGAAGCGATTTTCTTCGGGTTGAGGGTAGGGGTAGGCTGTGGTTATCAAATCACATATATTTTTCTCGTACCCAACATCTCGCCTCAGTCCAGCACTTTGGAGCCCGTTTTTTGGATACTTCGCTCCAAAAAGAGAATATAGGGTAAGCGGTTACGCATGTCTCGTGTACTAGTCGTTGGCATATTTGTAAAAGGCATTATGTATTGCTGTTTACCCGTGATAATCAGGTCCGGTCCAGCTGATGTTGGGTACGAAATACTTGCTAGACAGCGTCCCCCTGATTGAGGGCTATTAACAGATCTCGTGCTGGATTGGAATGACACTTACAGATAAATAATATGAATAAGATAGAGATGGCGAGTCTTTATCCAGAGGGCTTCAGCGTCTTTATATACACTCAGAAAATCTTGTATCGATGATCGAACTTTTTTGGTTGTCTTAAGGTAGGGTTACCAAATAGACTGAGAGCAAATTAAGGACATCCCTGCCAAATGTTATGCCAGTGACTAATTTTTCAGCGGTTGAACTGGGATGTTGAATTTCAATCGAGATCTAAATAATTTAATACAGGGTGATTCGTCGTTTTTTTAATCTAGTAAAAAAATTGAAAATTGAGTGAATCGCGGATTGTTTATTTGTCAATCGAAAGAACATTTTTTGCCATTTATTGTTTGAAAACAATTTCTTTTAAATGTTGACCATGTTGGCGCTTCAGATAGTCCATTCGACTGGTCCAGTTTTTGATGACGGATTCGAGTATTTCAAGTATCTGGTTAATTACTCGAGTAATGTTGGTTTTCAATGCTTGGAGATGTCACCGCCGCTATGTTTTCTTCATTGCGTGCTAGATGTGGTCGATTTGTTCCAATGACAAGCACTACAACGCTTACTTTTTGGTTATATAGCGAATAGTTGAGTCAGTTGGCCGATGATGTCGACCATACTATGGTCGGAGTTCACTAAACACATTTCCCACAGATCGCTGATTTTCGAAATATAGTTGAAGTATAGTAATTTGAATATGGTGAGCCAGTGTAAGTCGTTCTATTAGGAAATGGCAAGCAATGCTATACTATAATAGCATGATAGTTTGCAGTAAGTACCCGTTAACTACTAGAAAATGCCCTGTTAAAAAACTTCATGTTGCACAACCCTGTATATGCCAAGGTTCGAGACTAAAATTAAGGACATTTGAAGTAAAATAAGGACGCTTTCCAAAAACCTCGGAAATAAGGACATGTGCTTTAAAATAAGGACGGTTGGTAACCCTACTTAAGGGGTTACACCACTGTAGAACACGAAAATATTGACATATTTCGGAATTTTTCTAGACGCTATAAAGAGGTGAATCGGAACGTTGCAATATGGGATTTATAGAACTAGTTGTGAAGTACATGCAAAGAACATATATTTTTCAAGCAGGCATTGTAATTCTCTCTCACTCACGCGAGAAGTAGCTTATCCGATGTCCAACTTTTCCGAGATAAGATGAGTCGCAAAATTCTCCGTCTCCACAAATAGCGTGAGAATGATTTTCCGGATAAAATTTATTTGACTTTTTCCTTCTCACCGGAGAAGGTGATAAATTTTTAATTTCGTGGAAATCAATTAAAACGTCAAAAAATACATTTAATTACAAAGAAAAGCGGCAAAGAAGTATGATAAACTTGTTTTTTCGTGTTTTGGAATAACGACAGCAAAGCAGCGAACGCAAAAAGGATACTGTGATAAACTCATTCACTCATTCTCCGGCTGTTTTATTTATCCGGAGAAATAACAAGTTGTATTTATCCGGAGAAGTTGTGTGAGTGCCAATAACTTTTCGTGTGAAAATGTGAGTTTTTATTGTCGCAGTAGCAAACTATCCGGGCGCATGTACTCATATGAGCGATAAATACAATGCCTGTTTTCAAGTGATTTCGTCACAAGATCTCCCGTAACTTTTTACCTAGTGCTTAAAACTAAAGTTTTTGCGGTTCCTTAACAACCTTAATAACAATACAAGGCGACGTACGTAGGATTTTTTCAATAATTTATTTTTTTGCGAAATGGCACGGTTTTACATTTCTTATAAAAGAAATGTATAGAATTCGCTCAAACTTTCAAGATTTTTTTAGTAAAAAATCGTTTAAAATGTCATAAAAATTGAAGAGTTGTGTACATGATACAACCACGGTGACATTGAAAATGCATTTTTTTCAAGAGCGTCCGTATCTTCAGTAAAAACAGGTTACGGTACATGCTAACTTACCGCCGATTCCATATGTAAACCCAATCCCGTAAACATAATTTATTAGTTTCCCTCCAACAATAGCAAAATCATAAATTCTAGTACAACACCATGCTCTCTGCTATGCTTTTAATCCAATCGATTATTTCAATTAATCAATTATCTCTTAGAATTAATCGATTACAATTAGCAACCTTGTGAAATATAATCGTTTCACTCAGTGCTCTACTGAGGATAAACACACGCTTTCTGAATTCAATTTTTGGTTTTGCAACGAATAAGAAATATTTGGCTACCAAAGATTACTTTAATTTAACCTTTTTAAAACAAAAATTCTAAAACTGTTCTAACGTAAACCGCCGTTCACCCACCAACATCTTCAACACACTCCCGTATTTCCGTTGACGCAAACCCAATTAAGTTTGCCCGTGTTTTAAACTTACAGAAACGTGCCGATGCCTTAGTGCCAAAAACACATCACGCATATCCGAAATATAAAACGTGTGTACCAATAGTATCATTGCCCTACGGACGCACCAAATACCAAAGACATTTGACGTCTCATTAACCGAACACGCGCACAATCAAAAATAATTTGTCTCCGTTGTCCCAGTCCCAACGCAAACTCACAAGCGATATACAAACACGTCGCCCCCTACAGTATTCAAACCAAAGGTCACCCTACCCACCCACATTGCAAATCATCGTGTATACACGACTCGAACTTATCGCACCCATTTCTTTACTGTGTTCAATTGCGCAATTGCGTGTATCGCGTGCTTTTCACCGTGCTGTGCGATTTGAAACTTTGTGTACACGAATTAGTTCGTCTATGCAAAGTTTGATATGCCATCACTGCCATTTCCTTATCGAATCGTCCGGACATTATTGTCGAAGTCCTGCTCGTGCGAAAATCGAGCAACGACTGACGCAAACGAACACGCGGTACCTCTATAAATAGTCTCCAGTATCTGATTGAGTTGCTTAGGTGCTCCCTATTGACGGCTCTGCCCGGGATAGATTGACTGATGTATGGGAGTTTTCACGTTTTCTGAGATATATTCATTTTTGCTTGTTTTTCAATAGTGTGCTATTGAAATACTAAAAACAATATAGCAATAAAACATAATTTCAGTTAATTCCGAATTGTTTGGTAATAAACAGACGGAAATCCGTTCATAAATAACAAAGTTATTAGCGTTCAAAATAGTGACGCAAAAAACGTGACATAGTTTGATTTTAGATTTTAGAAAGACACCTTGCCCCAGATAGTGCAGTAAGACATTTTCAATGTCAAAATCGACACGAAATTATTATTTAGAAAACACGAAACTACTGTAAAAATTTCAAAAGGATAGAAAATCAATTGACCGAGTTACCTTTCCGGCCTGCTCCAAGAATGTGGTTTCGAGAAAAATGCTGTTAAAGTTTTCAGTGCGCTCGGAATATATATAGGCGGCATTGCGGCAGAATTGAAAATTAGAACATTTAGCTATTATCATCGCCTGCGGTTTTTTGTTATATTGTTTTCAAGACCCTAAAGTACATTTTGGACCAATAAAAAAATTTTGATTTTTTTTTAAATTCTACAGTGTCAAACTTCAGTAAAGATCTGTTTATATCACGCCCCTTGGTGAATTTTAGGCTGATAAAACGGGGACATTGACAAAATCGGGACATATATTTTTCTTTCTTTTTAAGAAACCAAAGCTCTTAAAATATTTTTCTTTGCTCCCTAGATATAGCCTCATAACCTTTCCTAACAATTTAGCTTAAAATTTCCTTAAGGGGGTATGACAGTGCAAAATCTAAAGAAATTTTTTTTTTTTTGATATTTCGGATCTCTAGGATAAGAAAAATATGCTCAAGAAAGGATTGGTTGGGTGGTTCGTCTGCTAGAACCCATCAAACTACCAACTATCAATTTTCATATGGGCTGATAAAATCGTTTCAAAAAGCTGATAAAATCGGGTAGGATAAAATCGGGTTTTCATCGTAGTAGTAATGACCATGAAATTAGTAATACTAACTCCTGCATCGTAAAATATACTTCTTTTATTTTGATTTTAGAATCCTGATTGGTGAAAATGGGTTCAGTCATCACCGAATGACCGATGTGGGGCTCTATTCTCATAGTCACGTTCACGTCACCTAGTGACTAGAAGAAAATTTCCGTCGCACTAAAATATGAAGTTCAAACGATCGAAAGCAGATTAATTTATCTATAATTAAATGTTACAACATATTGATGCGCTATAACAGCAGATATTTGTGAACGCATCTCTGATATTTAATGAGAAATTAATTTGTTTCTTGTAATTCGAAAACTGGCTTAATTTAATTTTTTTTGCGTCATTTTCAGATTCAGTGCACGATTTTAAATCGGAAGCGGAGGCCTTAGAAAGGGGTAATTATCACACGAGCATCATTAACTCTGGTCACTAATGGCTAATATTTAATATTCATTCCACCTCGGTATAATCACATCGATTCCTCTCTCCCTGCGAATCAAACACTCGGTCCGCGTGCATTTCGCGAGAGCTAACAACAGCCACTTACTGGCGAAATATTCACACAACCAGCGATGCCAACCTTCCAGTTTAAACTGGATTCTTCCAGTTTTTTTTACAACATCCAGTCAAACAGACAATCGGAAAAATCTTCCAGTTTTTTGAAATTTTAGCCAGTTTTATCCAGTTTTTTTAATATTCATTTATTTTGTTTTCTTTCTAACAAATTGTAACTCGATTCACAGAATTTTCAAGCAAGCGATGGGATGATGCAGAGTGCCGCAGAATAAGATTTAAATCCACCGTGACCTGAACTCTTTTTATACTACTTGTGAGTAAAACGGTACAAGAATGTACATTTTGATACGATTTCAAATGAATTTTACTCAAACATAAAGGTGGCAGTACATTGTGTCAAATATTTACATGAACATTTGTTGTATTCGCAGCTAGTTGCTATACTATCGTAAGAAAGGATTAAGCGCATTCTCAAGTTTAGTAAAGGGTCTTAAATTTACGATTTTGTGGATTTTGTGTAGATTGAAAATCTTCAAAACAGTAAAATTCGACTGTAACTATTAGAATTACATTCAAATTCAGATGTTTTAATATTTTTTAAAATTTGGACAACAATATCAAAAACTGACTCAAATTTTCAATAAAAGGTTTGGAACATACGTGTTTACTTAAAATTACGTTCATTGAATCGTTGACTTAAACATAACAAGAGTATAGTAGGTTTTTTCGAGCATCCAGTTTTTTTTTCCAGTTTTTTTTCTAGAAAGGTTCCAGTTTTTTTGAAAAAAATGTTGGCAACGCTGCACACAACCATCGCGAGTGCTCGCAGTCTCACCAGCTAAATTAGTATCGGTCAGTCGCAGGCGCACTCCCGTTCGAATAGCATGTTAGACCGATCAGTACGCGTTCGTTGAAATGCGGTGTGAAAGCTCACGAGTTGCAAAGGTTTTATTTATAAGTGCCATACTATAACTATCGACCCATTTCATACGGTCATTCCTGTCACATGCGAGAAAAATTTAACCGGAATATTAAGTGAATTTTAATGGGCTGCTTCGGAATTCGCAACATTGTTGTAGTGACCTTTAGGAGAGAACGAAAATAAACCTCAAACTGTCAGTGTGTAAAAAATTGTGTAACAAACCCAGAATAAAACATAGAAATTTCGTCTCAACGAAATGATGTTTGTAACTAGAATGACCCGTCATGTTTCACTAAAACGAAACCAAAAAAACTGAGGATCAATTTTACGAGTTTAACCTCAAATTCGTCGTCGAGTGCCATGGACGCCGCAATTTCATCAGCTGTGGTGGTCTGATAGTGATTCAGTGTGTGTTTTGTGTATGGTTTCCGAAGTTTCACTACACCTGCCTTCATACTCAGACGTTCCGTCAATCAGCTTATTTTGATTGCGTACGTCGCGACGCCAGAATAGTATCGTCACCATCAAAACGGGGGAGGTCCAAGCGTAGTCCCGTTCGACACACAGTTTGCGAAACGATCCGTTACATAACTTGAATTACACGGTGCAAGTGCTGTATGGTAAGTTGCTGCTCAATTAGAAAATCGATTGGTTTCTATTCAAAAGTAAGTTCTTATCGATTTTCACGGTCAAATCGCATGATATCACAAGCTTGCACGATACGGCGTCGTCATCGTAGGAGCGCACGCGACGAAGTGACGAGAGAAAGCGCGAGAGTGAATAAATCGATATAGGTGTAGTAATGAATTGTGCTCTCGTCTAACGCCTGAGTGTGAGGAGATATGAATGGGATCACACTCGGGCTAATAGGGGTAAAATGTTTGTTTTTATTGCAATTCACTTTCGGTAGTCACTTTGAGATATATCATGCCCGAATAGAAACTAACAAAAGTATTATTTTAAAAGTTTATATTATATTGAAATAAATTACTGTAGATGAATTAAAAAACTTTTTACATTTCTTATAAAAGAAATGTATAGAATTCGCTCAAACTTTCAAGATTTTTTCCGAGGCCCGGAGAGCCGAGTCTTATATACCAATCGACTCAGCTCGACGATTTGGGACAATGTCTCTGTGTGTGTGTGTGTATGTAACGGACAAATTCTCATTCGTGTTTCTCAGCAATGGCTGAACCGATCTTATCCAAACCAACTTTAAACGAAAGAACTAAAAAACAGTATGAACGCTATTAATTTGTTTTTGATTCTGGTGTTTAGTTTCCAAGATATGAATGTTTGAATGCGTAAAAATGGCGTTTTTTGCAGTTTTTTTAAATTATCTGCCGAAATTGACAATATAGATAACCAATTTATATGTTTTTAGATAGCTTCAACGAACACCTTTCGAACAAGCTATAGATTGTTGAAATCGGACTATTATCAAAAGAGATATTTAACATTAAATGCGGACGAAAGATTTTTATCATTTCCCATTGCCAGAAATATGACCAAAAACATGTAATCTATTATTAACGCCAAAACGGCTTATTTTAGGTCAATAATATCTTCGGAGAATTTAATGGAGGTAATATGCCCTTTCTTTTGGTATTGTGCTTTTGCTGATTAATCCCCCTATGAGTGAGATATTTTCACAAATTTTCTTGGAAGTGATTATATCGAAATTATGTCTTCAGCAAATTTGTAGCTCTTACTTTTGCGAATAACTTTACTAAAGACTTTAAATATCTATTTTGAATACTTTAAAAGTTATGGCTTGTTGTTTGTTGATTACTCTTTGTCGCCTATTTATTGTTCAATATAGTAATAATCCATTGAAATAAGCTAAACATTATTTCGATAAAACGAATTTTGTATTTCATTTTTCTATCAACAACCGCTAGAAATAATCACCGAACACTTCCAAGTTGTCTGGAAGGAACTTGATAACTTATCAGTGCAAAAATGTTCATTTGTGCGAACCTTCTGACTGCAATTTTTCTAACTTATGACCATCGGATCGATCTGAAACATATCGGAAAATGAAAAGCGAAATAAATAACTCCAAGCAACGGCGTAGCCAAGAGAAGGTTTTGGGGTTTAACACCATACAACCCCCCCCCCCTCACCACACCCAAAAAAATATTGGATTGAAGTTGAAAATTTATTGATGCTGACTGATTTAATTCAATATTACAATAACAATTATCTGATATGTAGATTGATAACCTGTTGTTGTAAACGTCATGAGGACTTTTGATAAATTGTCGGAATGGGGTCCTGATATGTAACTGATCTATTGGTCTTGATTTCAGAGTTGTCTAATAGCATCAATATCAAATTCCTGCCTGAAAACATTCCAATAGAAAATTCCAGAGTTCATAATCCTCAGATTTATTTTCAAATTGAGCTCGTTTTTGTAGAAATGTACTGTAATAAGGGTCTTTATTTAATAGGAAGCGAAGTTGAAATTGATTTAATGTCTATGAAACATAGAACTGCTCACCAAAAAAATGCATAACTTTCAACATTTGCTAAAAATGTTTTTGCCTTTCTCATTCACTCTAAAATCGTCAATCTAATCCCGACCCGAAGAGCCGAGTGTCATATGCCAATCGAATGAGATCGTCGAGATCGGAAAATGTCTGTGTGTATGTGGAAAAAAATGTGACCTCTGTTTCTCAGAGATGGTTTGACCGAGTTGCACAAATCAAATGAAAGGTACTACCTTCCCATCAGCTGCTATTGAATTTTTTATTGATTGGACTTCCGGTTCCGGAGTTACGAGTTGAAGAGTGCAATCACACAGCAAATTCCCATATAAACTGAAATGAAAAATTTTCAAAATCAAATTTGTATTTTTGATGCCAAATGACTAAAATGCATGAAACATTGAGAAGTTTGACAAAAATTTACTTCTTTGGACTTTGGTACATTTTTGCCTTTCTCATATAGAAAGGTTATGCAATCACTCTAAAAAGCGACAATCATACCGGCCCGGAGGGAGTATGCAGTGAGGGGTTGCTACTTTAAAATTAAAACTAGTTTAAAATTTCTTAACAAGTTGAAAATTTTCCGCAGGACCTGGACCTCCCGGACCTTTCTCCATGATCCGCCGCTGGTTTCAAGCGATGTTTCAGTATCACATAGTATCTCAAGATCGTGGCTGTCGATCCATTGTATGTATGTGCAAATCGTACTGAACATGTAATATTCATTTCCACCATTGTATTGAACATAACCAGCCATGGAATCGTATTCTGGACAAGTGAGACGAGCACAATTGCACCACTAGGTGGATTAGGACAGGTTTTTTTGGGAATGCGTCGAGTTGAGACGAAAACGTATTATGATTAATAACGAGGACAACACTTTGCGAATGCAGAGAGAAATTTATGAAAAAAAACGATTTCCATTCGATTCTAGCAGGTTCTGATCGATTTTGATGAGCATTTGATTTTTGTTGTATGACCAATCATATGTATAGGTCAAATGTTTAAAAACAGTAATTTAAGGTCAAGATAGCATCATTTTGAAACCGCCAATTTCGGAGGTTTAGTATCTTCAATGAGTTTTACAAACGTTAAACAGCGCATCTTTTGATAAAATAATAATATATCGTCCAAGAAGTATTTATGGTGAATTTTCTCAGGTTAATATTCATGACTACAATAAAGTCTCAACAAATTCGCTAAAGACACGAACTCTGCTACTATTTTCTGAAAAATTAATTCTGCATAATTTTAAAACTTCAAAAATTACGGTTTCGTAATTATGCCGTTTGGATAGTATGATCGATTTTCACCAAACCGCCACCAAACCGAATTTCTGGCTACGCCGCTGACTTCAAGTAAGTAGAAACAAAGTCGTTCTACACTCGTTCACAAGAAACTTCTTCGAATGCTGAATATCTATTATAATACATTAAAACCCCGATTTTATCAGCCAAATATGAACATATGTTTGATGGGCTCTAGCGGACGAACAAGACTGAATTCGAGTAAATCCTTTCTTGAGCATGTTTTCCTTATTATGAAGATGGAATTATGCAAAAATAAAAAGTTCATCCTAATCAGAAATAGTTATCAGACTGCATCAAGGGACGGGAAGAATATTTTAACAGCTTCTGTTTATTATAAAGAAAAAAAATTGCCCTCTTTAGTCAATGTCCCCATTTTGTCAGCCTAAAATACGCCACGAGACTGATAAAAATGGGTCTTTATGGTATGTATTATTCACTGTGTTTCATATTAATAGGTACATTTCATTTTTGGAGATTTTTTTATTGCATCGAACTACAACAATTTTTAGGTAGTTTTCGAAGGGGTTATTTTATAGACTTCTTCCAAAATTTGGCGAACCTATTCCAATTCGTATACCAATTAATTGGTATACTTAAGGGTTTATATGTTGCAGATAGAGAAAATACTGAAATTTTCAACTTTTTTCCTACACAATATTACGAAAGCTTATTAAACCATTTTTTCTAATAAGTTTGTGAAAATTATAAACTATTTGAATTTTTTTAATAGTTTTATTTTTTATTTAACCGTGATTTTTTAATAAATAGTGACCATCGCTTCACAACGTAGTCTATTTTTCATGGCTTGCGGTGAACACGATCGAATTGCTGAACTGAAAATTATGGAACAGAAATTAATTTTTAGTATTTTTTACAGATTTAACTCGCCGCGCAGATAGCTCTGAATTAGACCCGCTGGTGCCCTAAGACGATTTCGCTAGATTTTCAGACCACTGTTCACCCAGTGCATTAACGCAAGTGACGAAAGGTTTTCGAAAAGTTTCGTGAAAATGAAACTTCCAGTAATGATGATGATTTTCCCAAATGGTTTGTTTTCTAGAGGTTTTTATTTGTTCTTTGGCATTAGGATGGTTCACTTGATAGAAAATGATCATAGTTTCGATCTATCAAAAGCCAAAATACTCGAGCATGATAACAGAATCCAAGCACTTCAGATTCTGGAAATGTGCCACATTTTATGCGACGGCTCAACAATTAATTTCAGAACCGACACAAATAATTTGAATGCAGCATATTCTGGTGTACTGCACTCGCTCTCACATCAAACATAGCCATCACTCACTCTCTCACTGTTGGTGGTTTCGCATCTATCAAACCTTATTCGTTTCTACTTCCATCTGTTCCGTATTGAGATAATGTATACAACACACACTTTTGGCCTTTTGAAACATTTCACTACTCAGTCTGCTTGGGATGTGCGCGGGGTTCTTCTGTGTAAGTTTTCAGCAAATCGTAGAAAATTACCGTTTAAAATTGAATTTCAAATCAAATCAAATTTCTGATCATGCAGTGTAGATTTGCGTTCTGTGTTTCCTGTTTAAATGTCCAAAATAACTTGACTAAGATAATACTGTTACCGTTGTAATTTGTGTAAAATGTGAATATTGGATGTTTTTGTAATGATTGTCAAATATTGTAGTTTTGCCCTGAAGATGAAGGCGTAGACCTTCGAAACGTTGGTATTTGACGAAATATAGATATTGTCGTATGAAAACCGTGACCAAAAGCCATCTCTTCATATTAGGAATAGCGATAATAATTCAAATCAAGGATACTACTGGGAAGTCACCTTTAGAAAAAGTCGATGTTGAAGTAAAATTTGAAACTATGCACGCATGCACTTCAGAGATAGCGCTAGCAGTTTAGAGGCGAAACTGTTATTTTCGTATTTTTTAGGATTATCAAGCTGATATCAGCTGTAAATAGTAACAATGATCGCTATTGAAAAAACACGGACGAAATCGGTGGTGTAGAACGGTAGATATTGTAAAAAACGTAAGGGCGATACTTCAATGCTGATAGGTGGGACCGAAAAAGTAAACAATCGCCAAAGGGGTGATACTATCATTTTGTCAATTTCAATAGCAAAAACATTTTAATTTAATAATTACATAATAATACAAATACTTTATGAAATTTTGGGTTTCGATCACTGAATCATGTAATCTAGGATGTAAAAAACACAATAGTTCTTAAATAGGAAATAAAACCAAGTCTGGAAATATTCACTGTAGATTTTCTTTGAATGGTGTCACTGCTAGTATAGCTTTTTTTCAAGAAAAAACGTTGATTTCTTAGTTCTCAGTCGCGTTGGAAATTTGAGTAAAGTATAAACTTCAAATCGATTCAAAAAAAAAATTTGATTTTTTTGGCTCAGTACAATATACATAACCCCTTTAGGAAAATTCAGTTTTCCCACCACACTGCATTGATTGAGGAATTTAGATATTTTATTAACAGAGCATTAGCAATAATTCGTTTGTATGTCTATTTTATGGGCCATTCTTTTCGCTTTCCCATTGATTTGCTTTGAGATTTCTAGCACTGATGTTGTCCTATGCTGATTTGAGCGATTCTCTGAGTCCTGCCACTATCCCATGTAGTATGTGTTATCAAAAACATCGCGAAGCATCAAGTTCTAAATGTTCTCAAACGATGTAATATCCGAAGAGAGTGATAAGAGTTATAAGAAATGTCTCATCACACTGTTAGGTGGATTAAAAGCGTTTTTTCTATATTGTAGCGTATCAGACTACAAATTACTGTACCGCCACAGTGAAAATTAATTATGGTATTGTCATTGTACATTTCTATTCGGGTGACCATGAGCATGATAACCATACAATTTGTAGTTACTACTCCGCTATTGACCAGAAAAAGCGAAGTTGGCCAGAGCAGTGATTCTCAACCTGAGGTCTGCGGACCCCTAGGGGGCGCGAAGTCGTCGATAGCAGTCCGCGAAGAAAAATATATTTTCCAAGTGGATATAGAAATTTCAAGTCTTGCTTCCTAACAGACTGAAAATAATATATTGATAGCATATAAAATCGATGTTTTACGATGTTTTTTGGGTCCGTGGTACGAGAAAGGTTGAGAACCACTGGGCCAGAGAATCAACGAATGGAGCCGTGTGCCCGTATCAAGAGATTTATACATCTGAAACCAATAACGGTGACAGACACGTCCTTACACTCGTTGGGGAAGGAAAGGAATGTTAGTGTGGCAACCTTTGTCATTCATTCATTTATTTAGTTCAACATCAATTTCATGATAACACTGAATCAACAATTTGCAATATTCGATTTGTAGCTGCAGCCCTCCAACGTCGGTCACGCCCAACACACGCCAAATCACGTTCCACCTGGTCCGCCCATCGCGCTCTCTGCGCTCCTCACCTTCTTCTACCAACCGCATCATTAGCGAACACCATCTTTGCAGCATTGTTGTCCGGCATTCTTGCAACATGCCCTGCCCACCGCATCCTTCCAGTTTTGGCCAACTTTTGGATACTGGGATCGCCATGGAGTGCAGCAAGCTCTTGGTTCGTCCTTCGCCGTCACACACCGTTCTCCTGCACACCACCGAATATCGTCCTTAGCACCCGTCGCTCTAAAACTCGTAGCGCTTGCAGGTCCTCCTCGAGCATGGTCCAAGTCTCGTACCCGTAGAGAACCACCGGTCTTATAAGCGTTTTGTACATGGTGCATTTGATGCGGGGGTGAATCTTTCTTGACCGCAGTTTCTTCTGGAGCCCATAGTAGGCCCGACTTCCACTGATGATGCGTCTTCGGATTTCACGGCTCACGTTATTGTCGGCCGTTAATAAGGATCTTAGGTAGACAAAATCCTCTACTACCTCGAGGGTATCCCCGTCGATCGTAACGCTGTTTCCCATCCGGATCCTGTCGTTTTCGGTTCCGCCTACCAACATATACTATGTCTTGGACGCATTTACCACCAGTCCGAATTTCGCTGCTTCGCGTTTCAGGCGGGTGTATAGGTCTGCCACCGTTTCGAATGTTCGGGCGATAATGTCCAATGTCGTCAGCGAAGCACACAAATTGGCCGGATTTCGTGAAGACCGTGCTCCGGCTGTTAAGCCCGGCTCGTCGCATCACACCTTCCAGAGCGATGTTGAATAGTCGACACGAGAGTCCATCACCTTGTCTCAGTCCCCGTCGAGATTCGAATGGACTGGAAAGTTCACCCGAAATCCTTACGCTGTTTTGTACACCGTCCATCGTTGCTTTGATCAGTTGAGTCAGCTTCCCGACAGTAAGTGTCTCTTACCACGTTAATGCGGAGCTCTGGCGTGGCGGACCTATTTTCTCGCGCAACTCGTAGGTCTTAATATGAGTCTTTGCAATAATAATAATAAAAAAGTATGCGATAAGGAGGCGGAAGCGTTTACGGCGCTGAACCCCTTTGCCAAAGGGGGTCTGGCGAGGTCTCCCCCAACAGGGGCTGGCAACGGAGCGAAGGTGGCCGCAAATAACGGCACCGAAGGTGAAATGGATGTGGTAGGAGATAATACCACCAGCACGCTTGGCGGACCACTACCTGCGATGCAGGAAGTGGTCAAGCAGCTGGATAGTATTATCGAATTCACAAGCGGGAGGAGTAACATCAGCAAGGAACTAAAACAGAACCTGCTGATGCTTCGTCAGGCTGTTCGAGTCGCAAGACAAGAACAAGTAGCCTACATGAAGAGGTTGACGGAAAGAGAGAAGGCCGATCGCGGTATCCAAACCGAGGCCTTCTCCTTCCACGGCGGAGCGACGATGGCGCAGGAGGCGATAGATTTCGCCTTATCGGCCACCAAACGCTTAATGGAGGGGGAGACTGCGAAGCGGCCTAGGCCTAATGTAGGCACGCGCAGCAATGCCAAACGACGGGCAACCAACAAGGCCAAACGTCGCTTGGGAGGTGCGGATCCGGGTGCGAAGGATGTGACCAGCCATTAATACCGACTAAACTCCATTGGGCTCCGCCATCCATCCCCAGGAACTACCTTTCGGCATTACTTCTGGGGGGATGGCCGTACTTAGCGTACACTCTCACTCGTGCCTTACATTCTCGCACACTCGCTCCCATCTCGGCATGGGTAGACCATACCTTCGTCTATCATCCGCCAATTCACTCACTCTAACTCCTCGCCTGCTGCTCGGCGCTCCATGCTCTCTGCAGCCGGCAGGCAATCTGAGTGGTGGCAGTCGAAACTGCGTTCCACTTCTCTACCGCTTGGCACATCCCCTGTACAAGGGTATCAGGGGTTGTGTCCAAGCCGCAGACGCCTAGCATAGCGCCTCTTTCGACGTCAAAGCGGGGACATACGAATAGTACGTGCTCCGCAGTTTCGTCGACACCTGGGCTGTCTGGGCAGACTGGGGCCTCAGCGTGCCCAAACCTGTGGAGGTACTGTCGGAAACAGCCATGGCCTGACAGGAATTGTGTCAGATGGAAGTGAACTTCCCCATGGGGTCTTCCCACCCAGCTAGATATGTTGGGTATCAGCCGGTGGGTCCACCTACCTCTCGACGAGTTGTCCCATTCGCGTTGCCATCTGACGACCGAGGTCACCCTGGCACGCTCACGGACTCCCCTATTGCCACGCAATTCGAAACAATCTTCGTCTTCCCGGATGACCAGCCCGACTGGCATCATACCCGCTATCACGCAGGATGCATCATGTGATACCGTGCGGTAGGCAGATATCACTCTAAGACACATCAAGCGATAGGTGCTCTCCAATTTGCGACGGTAACTGGTTACTCCCAGTGCCCTCGCCCAGGACGGTCCACCGTACCTAAGAATAGATACGGCGACACCGGCCAGTAGCCTGCGTCTACTGGCGCACACCTTGGAGCTGTTGGACGCCGATGGGTCGCCAGGCGGCTTCCCGGCCTTCGGCAACAGTACCAGCTTCTGCCTTTTCCATCTATCCGGAAAACGGCACTCGTCAAGGCATCTCTGCATAGCCAACCTGAACATGTTCGGGTTCGCCATGATTGCTGACTTGAGAGCGCTGTTTGGAACTCCATCAGGCCCTGGAGCTTTATTCACCGCTAGAGAATTAGCAACTGCAAGTAGCTTTTCGTTCGTCACCGGGGCCACCATGTCGTCCGTACCCGCCGTGCCTTGCGGCGCTGGGGGCCAGGGACTTATGGTTCGGGACGGGAAGAGTACTTCGATAATTCTCGCCAACCGTTCTGGCGACCGTTCAGGAGGTGAGGAGCCCCCTTTGGTCTTTGCCATCACGATCCTGTAGGCATCGCCCCACGGATTCACGTTGGCCTCCTCGCACAATTTGTCAAAACACGCTCTCTTGCTGCGCTTGATGGCCTTGTTAAGGGCCGATTTCGCAGCACGAAACACTTCACGTCGTTCCACTCTACCCTCCTCAGTGCGGGCTCGCTGCATCCTACGTCTAGCTTGTAGGCAAGCTGACCGTAGGGCTGCGATCTCAGCACTCCACCAATATACCGAGCGTCTGCCATTTCTTGGCAGGGTCTTCCTCGGCATAGTGGCGTCGCACGCGCGTGATAGAACAGCTACCAGCGCATCCCCGCTTAGACTGTCGGTGTTGGCCTCCAGTTCCAGGGCCGCGGTGAAAACTTCGCTGTCGAAGTGATTGGTCTTCCACCCGCGTACCTGACAGGGATTACCCGCCCTAGAATGCTGCACACCAAAGTTGATCCTGAAGCGTATTGCTAGGTGATCACTATGGGTGTAGCCTTCGTCTACCCTCCAGTCCATGTCTGGGACCAAACTTGGACTGGCAAACGTTACGTCAATCCACGACTCGACCCCATTCCTACGGAATGTGCTAGCGGAACCATCATTGACTAGCACTGCGTCGAGTTTCGCAAGCGCCTCCAGAAGTGCTTGGCCCCTACCATTTGTATAGCGGCTGCCCCACTCCACCGCCCAAGCGTTGAAGTCACCCGCTATGACAAACGGCTTTCGTCCCACCATGTCAGACGAGAGCCTATCGATCATCTGGTTGAACTGTTCTATTGGCCACATAGGTGGGGCATAGCAGCTACAATAGAACACACCATTGATCTTGGTAATCGCGACACCCTCCGCAGAGGACTGTACTACCTCCTGGACCGGGAACCGACCCGTTGCACAGATTGCCGCCATTCCAGACCCGTCCGCCACCCAGTTGCCGTTGTCGGCAGGGACGTTGTACGGGTCGGATAGAAGGGCGACATCTGTCCCCGACTCCAATATCGACTGCCACAGTAACTGCTGTTTGTATCGTTCCACATTCTGTCGGGTTCCATGCTGCAGCATGACCGCTCGCGCTGCATTCTTCTCCTCCAAAACCGCTCTGCACTCCTCGTCGAACCAATCGTTCCGTCGTCTCCGTTCCTCATACCCGACAATGTCCTCAGTTACGTTGTTGATGGCTGCTTTTACTGTTATCCAGCAGTCCTCTAGAGAGGCCACGTCGAGCTCTCCCTCGTCCGGCAACGCTGCCTCGAGGTGCTGTGCGTATGCAGTGGCGACATCTGGTTGCTTCAGTCGCTCCAGATCGTACCGAGGCGGCCGTCGGTACCGTACATGATTAATGACGGATAGTTTTGGGCGCAATTTAACCATCACCAGGTAGTGGTCAGTGTCGATGTTAGCGCCACGATAGGTCCTGACGTCGATAATGTCGGAGAAGTGCCGTCCATTGATCAGGACGTGGTCGATTTGCGATACCGTCTGTAGCGGTGATCTCCAGGTGTAACGATAAGGAAGGCTGTGCTGGAAGAAGGTGCAACGAATGGCCATGTTCTTGGAGGCGGCGAAATCAATAAGTCGAAGGCCGTTCTCATTCGTCAGCTGGTGAGCGCTGAACTTTCCAATCGTCGGTCTGAATTCGTCCTCCTGGCCTACCTGAGCGTTTAAGTCCCCAATGATGATCTTGATGTCGTGGCTTGGGCAGCGGTCGTATTCTCGTTCGAGCTACGCGTAGAAACCGTCTTTGTCATCATATCGGTGCTTCCGGAGTTTATTATGCTGATGTTGAAGAAACGGCCCTTGATCCTCAACCTGCACATTCTTTCGTCGATCGGCCACCAACCGATCACGCGCCTTTGCATATCGCCCATCACAATAAAAGCTGTCCCTAGCTCATGTGTTTTGTCGCAGCTCTGGTAGATGGTATGATTACCTCTAAACGTTCGCACCATGGATCCTGTCCAACACACCTCCTGCAGCGCTACGATTTCGAACCCGCGGTCTTTGAGAACATCGGCGAGTACGCGGATGCTCCCGATGGAGTTGAGAGATCTGCAGTTCCACGTTCCGAGCTTCCAATCGCTAGTCCCTTTTCGTCGCAGTGGTCGTCGCCATTCTTATCTTGTTGACTTTTCGCTGCAATTGGTTTTTTTTTGCGACTGGCTCGCAGGGCCTGACACCAACCCCCTAACTTTCCGGAGTGGACCATAGTGCACAGTTGAGCTTAGAGTCGTTCACTGGCACTCGGACGATGATCAGCCGCCCCTAACATGGAGAACAACGCTGTTTTGAGCCGCTGTTCCTAGAGATCAGTCGCTCAGGCGCACAGGCTTGCAGCAGCAAGCCCCCCCCCCCCCCCCCCCTTCCCTGTGAGCCTACGACCAAAGTTCCGCCCGGGGTTGGCAACCATTGTCATGAAGACCTAAAATATACGTCATGTTTGCCACGGGAAGGAATTTTTGTCGATCGGATTGGGTAAAAAGTGGATAAGTGAGATGATCTACACAACTCTCATAAGTGGTTTCATGTGTTTAATGCTCTAGGCAGCCGGCTGCCGATAATTTATGATAGATTAATGCCTTACAAAGCTACAAAATCAACGAACATTTCAAATGTCATGTGACAAAACTGCGCAATTTTGAAAATAATAAAATGTAGACTACTATTTATTTGCAATAGAATACGATCAGAGAAAATAGTTGCATAATTTTCCTTTGTTTTGATAACTTATAACAAATCTAAATCTATTTCTTTCTCTAGCCACAGTGATGTTTTGAAGATTTGACAACGAAATCAATTCATGAAAAATTATTTATTGTTTTACTATTACATATCTTTCGAGCAACCCTAATACAACCAATCTAAGTTCGGAGTCAACAAGCAAGTTCAAGAACGCAATACATTAAACAGTTAATCAACCTAGCGTGGTAAGTGCGCGGACGGGATGTTGGTGAAAGTATTCTGTTTGTTTCTTGTTATTCAACGACATTTGCCTATGTGTGTATACATAACTAGGAACACCGCGAAAGATTGCCTGTTGAAGGAACCGCGACACTCGATTATTTTCATACCCGATAGAAAATCGAAACCAAACTTATTTGAAAAAAAAAATTAAAACAAACTATTTGTTTGGAACTGACTACCGACAATCGCTAAAACGTACTGGCTCTCAATACTTGAAAAGTATGGAAGTTGTCTAGAGAGTCCAATCAATTTTGAGATACACTATCAAAAAAGCCCAACATAGCACTAGTAACACGAACATCTATTAATTTTTATGAACTAAGCTTGTAATCGAAAACAAATAAGTGACCTTTAGGTGTATTTTTAATTGAGAAGTTATCGAAAAATAAATGCTGGCGTGAAAAATCCCACGACTAAATAAGCTCTCAGATCAGTGGCTTTGCGTTAAGCAATTTTAAACCTTCCGTTTCGAGACAATGCCGGTTCAGTACCATTCATTTCATGTAAGCGATCTCATACTTATCCGGCACAGTGCCTGAATGTTGGCACCCGTGCACGATACTGAAGCAGTGTAAATAGTGCTTAACACAGGCCTGTTATTCTTCGATTCGTTTTATACAAATGTATTTCCCATTAAACTTTTTTGTTTACGGGGTCAACGGACAGCACAGCGAATTGCAAATTCGATTTTTGGTTTGGTTGCGAGATAAACTGTGCCAAAATTGGACAACCAACACACATTTCAGACAAATCAACGTCGGTTCTAGGGAGGAGAGGATTGCATTTTGTACACGTTTGGATTGAAGAGTGTGTTTGTCATTACCTCTTTTACACTCTATAAATCGTATTTATTTTATCAGGTTGAAAGCAGCGTCGACTCAACTAAACCGCTTCTGAGTAGCTCTGAATAATAGTATATATCATAATCATAATAATAAAAAAAAGTTAAAAGAAATTACTTCAAGCAGTGGAAATTATTTTAACCACATCCGTTCCATCGACTCATTCGTTAATATTTAGCCAGCGACTCAAAAAAATATTCAGTCTAGCTAGTTACTCAAAAAAATATTCAAAAACTATCTATAATTTATGGGTGCCCGACGTTTGGCATAATTACGTTAGGCATGAGTGCGTTGGTCATATATATGGTAGGCATAAGTACGTTAGGCATAATGGACGTTTGACATAATGTACGTTAGGCATAATGGACGATAGGCATAATTCACAAAAATATAAAAATAATCGCAAGGCTTTCGTTATTACAGAGATTTCAACCTTACGCTTGTTTTTTTCGTGTTAGAAAAAAGAGAGGCTCTAAAATGAAAAATGCCATGCGAGATATGTATCCCTTTGTATTTGTATTTGTATTTGTCATATATACACCAACAGGCAATTCAAAGCCCCAATGATGTCTTAATGCTAAACTTATGGCTAACAGTCAAATCGTTACAAACTTAATAAAAAAATAATACAGTAAAAATAATAACAATACAGTGAAAAAATATAAAAAACAGCAATGAAGGAATCAGCCGAAATTAACGGGTCCGTTAAAGGTTTTGGAAAATCGTAGACGTAGAGTTGGGCGAGACAAATTAAAGTCGAAAGCCGATGCGACTCGGTTGAAGATCCGTTGTAGACCAGTAATGGCTCCGTGCATGCTATAATTAGTGCGTCGAAATGGCAATCTGAGCATAAGGTTGTTACGCGTTGTTCGAGGTGCGACATTTATATTAATTTGTTCCAAGATGGTTGGGCAATCCAGATGACCTCGCAAAGTATCAGCAACGAGCAAAGCCCTTGCTGTATTCCTTCGAACAAGCAGGGGTTCCAAACTAATCAGCTGGCACCGGTTTTCGTAACTTGGCAGACGGATGGGGTCTCTCCACGGCAACCTACGAAGCGCAAAACGTAAAAAGCGTCGTTGCACGGACTCAATTCTGTCGACACCGTTGTTATAGTTTGGGCTCCAAACTTCGCAACAGTACTCCAGGATTGACCGCGACAAAGAGCAGTACAGCGATTTGAGACAATAAATGTCCGTAAATTTTTTCGCAATCCTGAAGATGCATCCCAGCATTCGAGATGCTTTGCTAACTGTATATGAGACATGTTGTTTAAACGTGAGTTGCGAATCTAGTATCACTCCTAGATCCTTCACCTAACTAACGCGTTCGATTTCAGTATCCAGTAGACGGTAATTAAAACAAACCGGGTCTTTTTTTTCGTGAGAACGATATCACCGAGCACTTCTTTGGATTTACACATATACGGTTCGTGTTACACCAGTCAGCGAAGGTTTCAAACTGTCGTTGCAGTAATCGACAATCTTAAGTAGAGCGGATGAGAAGAAACATCTTGAGATCGTCTGCGAAGGACAGGCGTGGAGTCTTCAGAACTAGATGGACGTCGTTGAAGTAAAGCAGAAACCTCAGCGGTCCCAAGTGACTTCCCTGGGGTACTCCTGACGTAGAAGTAAATGTGGGTGCCTGACAATCTCCAATGACAACCACTATTTCTCGACCTGAAAGGTAGGATCGAAATAACTGCAACAAACTACCGTTAATTCCAAATCTCTCCATTTTAGCGATTGTTATGTCATGGTTCACTTTGTCAAAAGCGGCAGATAGGTCTGTGTAGATAACATCGGTTTGAGCGCGACGTTCCATACTCTCTGTTATGTATGATGTTAGGCAAAGCAGGTTGGTTGTTGTCGAACGCCCAGACGTGAAGCCATGTTGATCGTCACTTAGGTACTGCTTGTAGTGCGCCTGAAGAGGTTCCATAATCACCAGCTCGAACAACTTCGAGACAGCACTCAATGAAGTAATTCCACGGTAATTATTGACGTCTCGCTTATTACCCTTTTTATGGACTGGGAACATGTTCGCGGACTTCCAGCAGGATGGAAAAATGCCATCGGCAATAGATGCTCTAAAGATGCGAAGAAGAGGAGTCGCTAAAACGTCAATGTGCCTTTTCAAAAGTACTGAAGGGAAGCCATCGGGTCCCGGATTGAAAGACGATTTTAACCGAGAACAAGCTCTGGTAATCATTGTTTCATTGACATCGATAGCACTTAGAGTTTGGCTCACGACCGGAACTTGACTAACAGCAAGTTCAATTTAATCAACTGTTAAGGCCTCATCTGTGAACACATTCGCGAATTTCTCCGAGAAAAGTCTGCACATATCTTGGGATGTGGTAGCTGTGCGGCCGTTGAAAGTCATAGATGACGGCAATCCGGATTCCTTGCGCTGCTCATTCACATATTTCCAGAAACGTTTTGGGTGCGACTTGAGATTACGCTGAATGTTTTGCTGATATCGAAAGAAACAATCTTGACTAGATCGTTTATAAGCATGGTTGAGACTGGCGTAATAGTTTCTAAGTGAGATTGTGCGATACTTGGTAAACCTCCACAGAGCAGCTCTCTTAAGCAAAGATCAAGGTGGCGGTTATTCTCGTTGGCAATAGGATTAATTTGTAGCAACGTGGCTGAGCTGTAGCTGTCAAGAAGCCTCGCCGCCCCTGAGTGAAGAACGGAGTGATCGGAGTCCGGGTAAAGAAATCCATTGCGGGAAGATTTCCACGAAATGCTGGGGAGATTGAAATCTCCTAGTATGATGATCTCATTAACCGATTTAGCGTCTTCGAGGATGGTAAAAACTGAGCTGCAGTGTGCGTCAACATATTCGATATCACGGACTCGGTCGGGTGGGACGTACAACGCACACAAGTACAACTTACGGTCACCAAGCTCGATTATCGTCCAGACCTGCTCGAGGCAATCTCAGCAAGTCTTCTCAACAACTCGTGCTTTCAAGCTGCGATGAACGGCTACTAATACACCACCTCCAGTAGATTTACGGCTATTTCTAAGGTTCCGATCGCAACGAAAAACCTCATATCCAGTACCGAACACCTGACTGGAAAGTGTGTCATCGTTTAACCACGTTTCGACGAAGACGATGAAGGGCTCGACTGTGATGGGGGGACTAAGGGCTTCCTCAGGACTGGTGGCAAGTGTGCGTCCCGGTGACCGGGAAAACGGGAAACCGAGGGTTGTACTCAATGCAGTAGGGCTAGGTACCACTCGCGAACGGCAGCGGGTCGCTGGCATGAAAGGCGGCGTCTGATACCGATAGGAGCTTTGGGCAATTGACGGTCAGTTGCCGCAGTATGAAGTTTGGAAGACCCTTTTTCCACTCCCGCACACAGGGTAGTTTTTTTTCTATTTCGTCGCTGTTGTGCTATCTTATGACAAACGCCATTTAGGGGTTAACTGAGTTAGATATGCCACATTACTTGTCTAAAAAATCTCTACAAAGTGGCGTTTACAGAATTTTGACATTCTGCTTGGTTACTGAGATATAGCGAGAAACGTACTGAGAAATTTTTAATTTTTTGCTTCAAATGACTGTGTCTGGGGATTGGCTCTAATTATCTTTATGTATGAGATGTTTTTATAAGTAAAACTATCTGATAAACACAATGGCATAATCATTTTCGAAACAAAAATGCACGAACTGTGAGAAAAATGCAATTTAAGTTTTAAACTAGAAATATAGCATATTTGGCAACACTGTAACCAAAAATAGCTATTTTTTCTAGATGCCCTGACTCATTTCCTTCAAAATGCATCACACCGATTGTTTATAGACCAAATGAAGCCAAAGATATGAATAAAAGTTAATAATTGATGATTTTTTTCTATGTTAAATTTTCCATGCACGATTATGACATGCCATACAAATTTTGTCATCACCTATGACACGTGTGAGACCGACTTTTGTTTACATTTTTAAAGAAAACTCGCAATGTAGTTAACCGATTTTCGTAATATTTGAGAGATTCTTTGAATTGTTTATACCATTTATAAGTTTCAAGATATTCAATCTCAAACTTTAAAAATCGTTTTTCTCGAAATGTACAAAATGGCGCTTGTCATAAGATAGCACAACAGCGACGATTTTCCTTGCGAGTGTAGTTTTTTTCCTATTTTTCCGTGGACGAAATGAAGAAAGTATCCCTTCATTTAAGTGAACAGTTTTGGTACAAGCACATTTCAAGCATCCTAGGGCCGATTTGTTCACCCTCGCTTAACGCTTAAGCCAGTTTTACGGGTACTGGTGATCCTGGTTTAAAAGTTAAGTGAAGGTGAAGAAATCGGCGCTTAAATGTATTACCAACACAGTTGTAACCAAATATTTAAAAAAGCAAAATAATGAACAAACATTAAGTTTTGGAACCAATGAAAATTATGTGCAACATCAGCATTAGGGTATGGATTTTATGTTTGTGATGATACTACCCTTTTCGTCACAGTACACGAAAAAACTCTCCCTCATAGCATAAAGTTTCCGTAGTAAATCTTCAGAACTAAATTTCAGATCTTGAAACAAAATAACAGTGTTCAATGCGGGCGGTTATTTTGAAACTAATTTGGTGAAGATCGGTCCAGCCATTCCTTTGAAAAACGACTGAGTTTAGACAGATGTTATCCTAAGTCGTCAAACTGAGATGATGGGTATATAAGACACATCTTTCTGGGCCTTGGAAAAGTTCTTCAATGTTTGAAGAAATTCTATACCTTTCTTTAATAAGAAAGGTAAACACACGATGAAATGCAAGATCTAATAATCTCGAGATTGACAATACAAAAATCTTAAATTTTCCACCACCACTCAAAGTCCACTTATCAGCAGACAGTTTCTCCCGTCACTATCAGTGCTGTTTGATATTGAAAACAAAAGCGTGATCGCAATCTCCGGAAACAGCAGACGAGAACCGAAAGTCCAACTCGGCGGCAATAAAATGTTAATTGATGGAAAGTGGCAATTCATCCTCATCAACAGGCAATCTAGTTTGCGTACTGTTTTGGCGCCGAGCCTCTGCCAACGTTGCTCAACTTTGAAATAGTTTGTAGACATTTGTAAAATATGCTGCCTGCCAGTGCCAAAAGATTTTATGCCTCGTTGAGGTTGGACATTTGTCAAGTTGATGCCGTTTAATGAATGGTAATTTATAATATCTAGTTGTTCAAATATTTTCATGTTTGGCTCGAGCAAAGGTTATTCTGCGTGCAAGGGAGTTCTTACGCCACACCTTCATGACAATGACATGTTACGTAGCGTTCTATCTGACTCATCCTCCCCCATATGTCACATGTCACAATCTGTCATACCCCCTCTCCCCTAAAAGTGGTACGTAATTTGTAGATGGTCCCATACACGAAAAAGGCAGAACAGAGGTATTTTTGTGCTATTTTGGAATTAACATTGCTGCTCACCTGTCTATTTCTTCGCGGCTTTTCAGATGACACTTTGTGCCGAACTTGCTTATTTATTCACTTAATGGTCATACAATTAATCACAGATAACAGTCTAAGGGAGGAAGTGACGCGTATGCCTCAGGCTAATGTAGTTATGGAGATATAATTAAACATATAGAATCAAAAGATGATACGACGACAGATTACATTCGCACACAATTAGCTGATAAGAGTTTTAAAGATGAACTACAAGGACATTTTCATTCTTTCCGCCTATTTGCATTGATGCAATTCACGATTTAGTATTGATTCATAATAGAATGGAGTGCGAATATATAGGTTTTTGGCAATTCTATTTTTATGCTTCGTTATTTAACTGACCCTATAGTAAAGTGACATTTAAGGACTTGCATAAATTTTCAAAAGAAATTAAAAAGGAAATAAAAATACATTTCAACACTAAAAATTGAGCTTTAAAACTAAAAATCGTTTTGCAAAAAATGAAGTTGACAACTTTTTATCTCAAAATAGACAGTTCATTTAACATCAAATCGCCTGTGAGCATTTGGGTAACATTAAGAAGGAAAAAATGTTGACCTTCCGTCCATATTTTTTCATTTTTCCATTTCTAAAATGTAAACTCAGACAATGATCTACGTGTCAATTTCTGTGGCAGGTCTTACCATTATTCAGTTATATACGTATTTCACGTGATTTCACTGAAACTGTTTGGGTGTCGTCCAATCATCATACAATTAATCACAGATAACATCCCAGGAGATGATGTAGCATGAATTCTTCAGTCTATTGTAGATGTTACAGATATAATTATATATATATTCAAGAGATGGTGGGATTGCAGGTAACATTCGTGCACACATTGCTGATAAGGATTTTATTGATGACCTACAAGACCATTTTCCTTGTTTGTATGTACACACAATTAGTCAATCCACGATTCAAGAGGCTGTAGTTTACTATAAACCTGATAACACGTTTAGGGATCATTTATAGATTATGTAACGCTGTTGTGGGAGGACAGGGTCTAGCAAATTGTGGCATATGGGAGAGGGCCGTAAGCTAGATCGTAATATATTTATACTGAAGAAAAAATCAAAGGTACTAAGTGGAAGAAATTTATAATAAATAAATGACACGAAGCGGTCAATTTTGAGCAAATTCGTGTAAATTCTGTAACATCCCTTATCTGTATCAAGTTTCTGGTTAAAGCCAAGAATCGAGCCAGCCGCGAATACAGATAGGGCAGCTGACCCAATAGTTGTGATAGTGATGAAAATTTGTTGTTTTTAATCATATAAATAACGTTAGGACAGCAATATCAGTTTATAAAATTCATATTTCTAATATTACTTAGAATACTACAAGAATTTATGCAGTAATAGTATCAAATATCTGCATAAAATGCTTTTTCTTTGCGGACTACATAACGACGGTAGCGCGCTATTTCTAGCTAGCAGTAGTAGTTTTTTCTAAGCGTATAACTAAGTGAAAACAAAACCGAACGTGTATATTTTTACATATACTTTCTAACAAGAAGTTAAACTGTACTTTCCAATATCATACGGTATTGTTTTGACTATTCTTTCACACAGAAACGTGTATTACAACTATTGGGTCAAGATAACCTACCATGTCGGTATAGTTGTAATAGTAGAGCCAGTGTTTTACTAAGTACATAACTAAGTGAAAACAAAACCCACAATGCATATTTTTACGTATGCATTATAATACTAAGCTAAACTGTGTTTTCTAATATCAAAAAGTATAGTTTTGGCTATTTTTTCCCATAAAACGTGTATTACAACTATTGGGCCAATACGGTCTGCCATGTCGGTACAGTTGTAATAGTAGTAGTTTTATTTCTAACTGCAAAACTAAGTAAAAACAAAACACAACATGTATATTTTTACATATGCATATTAATAAGTTAAACTGAACTTTCCAGTATAAAAAATAGCTTTGGCAATTTGTTCTCATAAAAACGCGCAACTATTGGGTCAAATCAGCCATGTTGTCATGTTGGTATAGTTGTGTTACCTGTTGCATTAGTTGTTCTACCATTTCCGTTCATCTCTCACTCCAACTACCACTGATATGAGAATGAAATTAACTTGACACTTGTGTTTCTTTCTATTTCCACATACATACATAGTTTGGGAGTATGCAACATCTTTTTTTCATCCAATATATTGGGGTCGTTTTAACGAGTTTGACAACTTCAAAGTGACAAGTGAAAATGAAACTGATGAATTCACTTGGTTCCCGGGAATTCAGATTTCTCCCCCGGTTCCGGTATGGGGACACTAGTTATGAAATTCAATGGAATACTGGCCAAATTGGTATAAAAATTGTTGCAATTGTTACAAAAATCTGTTACTCATCGCTATGGGACCATATGATACTTTAACCTCGGAGCGGCCACCTACGGCCCCATGGGAACCTACTCCGGAATGTCCGTTTCGGGCTCAAATCATTAAATGATTTCAGGACCCTAAGATGCGGTCCTCTGAGGCAATTCCATGGATTTTGATATGCCAGTATTCCATTGAAATTCACAAATGATATTCCAATACTGGAACATCCCTCCAAAAATTCTACATCCCGGCAACCATATCAATTTATTCGGTTCATTTTCACAGAGTCTAAAAGTAGATGGGTTCCTGAATCCAAAGCATCTAAAATAGTCAAAATCGGTTAGAAAATGTCTTAGTTATGATCATTTCAGTTTTGTAGGTACCCAGGAACCCTTGTCGGCCTGTTACGGGGTAAAAAAAATCTAGAAGTCCTTCCTCAGGCCCCCGTTTTCCGCAATTATTCCCCAAAAAACTAAGCTTGGGGACATTCTAAGATTTCACTAAATACCAATCCCCAGCTTGGAGAAGAACACTGGAATTTCATGGATTGAAATATGAAAAGGTATCCGTGTACCCTGTCGGACACATTACTGTAAAACCAGAAATCTGAAAATAAATTTATAATTTGTTATACTATTTATACTATTATACTATTAAAATTTTATAATGTTTAATGTTCGAATCATTATATTTTTTTTAAAATGGTACGAACTAACTCATGTAGATAAGCGAAAACAGATATTACAACTATAGGAACACAGACTTACAATTTTAGGAACACTATCACAACTATGGAGTCTTACACAGCGTTTCCTTTTGTTTAATATTTTGCAAAAAGTAGAGGTTTAACTTACATGTATGGATTTTCTTTAACTGTAGAATTGAAAACTCTTTAATATAAATACAAATACAGAGCATATATAAGTAAATTTGAGTTAGTTTACTTTTAAAATTACATAGGCATTGGCATAGTTCATCCACTATTGGGTCATCTCCCCTAATGCGTTTTATTGCCTACTCTGTTAAGCAATTATTGCCTGGTAAACAGGCATCTAGAAACTCCGAACACCTTAAATCTCGCACGAATACCAGTGCAGATTTGAGTAATGCTTTCTATCCCTTGTGACACTTGTGGAGTCCGCTGTCATCTTGTATTTCATCACAGGCAGTCCGTATTATCGGTGGAATGATCCCCATCTATGGGCGGAAGGAGACCAGGGGGATACGGAAAACACCGTATCCTGCTGCCATTTGGCCCAGCATTCGACGGAATAAAGAAGATGGTCTCACAGACTCATACCAGTTCTTTTGACCCGAATATGTAGGGGGCATGGAGAAGTACCATTCTGCCCGACGCAGTTCTTATCATAGTTATTTAAAACAGAACTATCATCGGTCCAGACACGCGAAATACCCGCTTTGTCCGGAGTGCGTAAATGTCGAGGAAACAACGAAGCATGTTGTCCTTGTCTGTCCTAGATTTGTAGCAGAACGGAGAGAGAAACCTTCGGTTAGCGTAGAGAATATCATGATTGAGATGCGTCCAGATAAGCGCACATGGGAAGCCGTCAGCAGAGCAGTGACACTAATACTGTCGGAACGTCAAGGACAGTAGCGAAACGAACAGCAAGTTAGCAACGCCAACTAGCAGGAGAATATGATCAAGTAAGTACCGCGTCGGTGAAAAAAAAACTGCGAGGGTGGCTGTGAAGCGATGTAAGTCAAGTTGGTCGGCATCTTCGGATCGGTTCACGTCTCGAAATGTTCCGGCATTAGCAATTAGGTGTCTGAAAAAGATCGCACTCGAGGAACTCTCCATCGAAGTAGGGTAGATCGACCGCCACGGGCTACCAGGGTAAATTGCGACTAAGCTGAGATAAAAAAAAGCAAAACCGTGATACTACATTCCGTTGCGGAACTTGACCTGTTATCTTGACAAACTTCGTAGCCGATTCTTAATGTTCAGGATAATTGCAGGGCTATTGCTACGATCCTGCACTAAATATTCTGAGCACCAGTATGGAGAGCTGGAAGCTAAAAGGTTTAAATAAACGGACATCCGTATCGGGAGAAATTTGGCCGGGGAACTCTCAGAGGGATTAGGGTAGATTTACTGCCGAGGACTACTCGAATAGATCGTGACAAAGCAAGGAGCTAAATGATTCAAAGAAACAGACCGATGGCTCAACGAACGCAAAAGGGCCAAGGAGTTCTAGGGAAGAAGAGGAGCAAAAGTACTCCGTTATCGATCTGACTAGCTGAAGTTGTACAGGGAATCAGTAGATGATTACCCGATCAGAAGGAAATAACACAATTATAACTCATGCTGATATTTTGTTACGAAAAAATTCCTATCAAATTTTGTTATAAAGTAGAAACCGTTAGGTGTTAAAATAACAAAAATTCTAACAAAAAATTCTCTACGAATATCACATTTATAACAAACGTTGATAGCAATATAACACGATCATAACAACTTGAGATAGCCTAATTAAACCCAACATAGGGTATTACTTATTGTATAATTTCAACGATTTTAGCGTTCACATCTAAAAATAGAATACGAGAAAAATAAAGCATACATTAGGGCGCTTTTTGCTTGGGAGCAAAAAGCTTCATGCACCAAAAGCTTTTATAGCATTGCCAAATGATTGCATACTTGCTGGCTGATTTGTATAGTGAATATATGACACGCAGATTATTTATTTGTCGATATTGCCGCTTTGAACCTGGGTATTCCGAGTTTGATGGGAAAATTTCCTGTATGAACCAACGACGTTGTTTTCGGCTGATGTTTAATGTTAGCATAATATTCCACGCATCCGTCTAGGGCAAAACGATTATAGATGTATAGGACGTTTCCAGAACGCACACATTGAACTTTGCCCAAGCCTAAGTGCTGATTGTTTTCCTGAGTGTCATACGCTTTGTTTTTATTCAGTTTTACTCACTAATACAGCTGCCTATATGATGATAGAGTGAATAGCTTTATAATATCTTTTCAGATTAGGAAAGAGGAGCTGTTTTTAGATTCTAAATAGTGCGCTTTGGCGCTTCTCTTGTACGTTAACGTGTTTTACATGGTTTTACATTTCTTACAAAAGAAATGTATAGGATTTTTAGAAATAATGTCGATGCGACATGGTAACATTGAGCGGATATTTTACGTACATTACTTTACGGAGCATACGACAAATCTTTTTTAGGATTCCGCATAGATTCAAAGCAACAAATGAGTTTTGAGGTTTCAAAATAAGTCTCTTTTGGGGATTTGTTATTGGCATTTTTGATATGGGGAAGACTAAACAAAACAGTATAATTATCTCGCACCTAATAAATTGCTAGAAATGCAAATCATTCACGGAAGTTATATTTATCAACTGCAAATATAACAGATACATGAGAAAATTCGAGAAATTGTAGATGCTTCTTCGATGGGACCAATTCTTGAATATTTCATGTTTTTTTTCTGTTACACATTTTCTTCCAAATCTGATTAAATTTTAAGGAGGAAATTAACAAAAATTTTGCATTGAAGTTTTTAGATATTTACAGGATTATCGAAAACGCATTCAAATCACTTGTTAGTGCAACCATTAAATATCAAACTCATCTTACGGGTAATGAAAAGATTTAATACTCAAGTAAACTCAAACACTTTTTATGCGGAGGATTAAATAAAAAAGTCACGATAGTTTAGAAATTTAAAAAACGCACGAACTAAAAACCCACAAACTGGATAAGTTTGGAGTGTTCAAAAAAACCCGTCATCTTTTAATCCAACTGCAACCAAGTAAGTCAATCAAACACATTGCTGACACGTTCTCCGACCACTTGCATCTAAAACTATCTATACTCAATACGCGGAATTTTGAAAATCCATGTGGAAAACGCAAATCAAAAATCAAAACCTTCGAAAATTCGTTTTAAAAAGTTGAATTACGATGCATAAAAAGAGACTTCAGTGTATAAGCAAATAGACTGTCATTTGTGTAACCGTTAGTGTTCAAAGATAATTGTGAAAGAATATATAACTTACTGTAATATCATCGTGGTATGCGTACATAAATATCATATTATTAATTCAATGATAGCACCAGAAGATATAATCTTGATATAAGTTTTCTTGCATTCCTGATCGGTATATCATAAAGATAACACAGAGAGTAATAAATATCAACATGAGATATAAATTTGATAGCTTTCTGTTATGATGTTCTGATCGGGTATGCTTAGGAATAGTGAAACACCTTTCAATGTGAAACTCCTGGTAATCCTACAGTGCTTTTATTGATCAATACCGGCACCGACCAGGCCCGAACGTAGATCGCGGAAAGAAAGGGAAGGAATGTTAGTCCGATACTTGCTTTTGCTAGAGGCCGTACATACTACTGCGCACTCCACAAGTATCACGGGAGGAGGAGATATTTGTTAGTAAGTATAGATGTTGGATTTTACATCTTCTTTACCGACGCCAGAGAGGTAACTCCACTATCTGGACTAGATGTCGATCCATCAACTCATGGACCGGGGACCACCGGCTTTACTTCCCTTCCGAAGGAAGACGTGATCACGGATTTTTTCACCTCAGACCAATATCAACGACCTTGGTTGGGATTGAACTCGGACCAACTGGAATGAGTGGCGGTCATGCTTACCACTCAACTATCGGCGCCGTCCCTTTTAATAGATGATAGACAAACAGAGACAAAAAGCCGATTTTTTCGAAATAACATCAAATTTCAACGTTTCATGCATTTTAACCCTTGTGGAGGCAAACTGAAATCCTAACGTTCAATGGTTTTTCGAGTGTTTTTAAAGCTAAGACTAAAAATGATGTCTTGTCACGTTGAGAAACGTTTTATGGCATTTTATAGCAAAAATAATAATTTTCAATGTGTATTATGACAATTTACGATTTTGAGAGATTACGCACAGGTGCAAATGAAATGACGAGCAAAGTTTTGCTCCTATAAACGCATGTTTCAATCTATTTTTACTTTGTCATATTTCAATATTTTCAGATGGAAATTACAGCTTCATGTGCTGATATATTGACACTATATGACACATTGATAGCTGGCTATGTTATAAAACATTATGCAATTAAGTGTTAATTGGACATAGTACAAAAATTTGCAATTCTGTTCTTAAATGTAATTTTATGCGAAGCAAAACTATGAGGATATGTTTGATTGAACTACTCATAACTTAGCGAGCAGGCGTGCCCTGTTCTGCGTTTGCTCGGGAAAAAATATATGATGCAGACTCTACCGTTCGTCTGCATGTATGTGGTTTAAACAATATAGAATATAAATTAGTCAAAACTATCTGAAAATATCTGAAAACACTGAAATGTATTCATCAAAACTAATTTTTGTATGCAAATTAAGACAATTATTTGCATTACAGTATGCACGATTGATAGTAAAATACACAGCTAGCCTGATAGGCCCACCTTGCTTTTTTGTAAGTAAAAAAATACTGTTCATATATGATATTTCCATAATACCCTATTTTCCAGTGCATTTTAAAGTCAGTTAAAGAAATTTTCATGCACAAGCCTTCACTAAATACACAGCTTTTTATAACTAAAAATCGTTAGCCGCCGGGCCTGGGAGACCCGCTTGCCTTTTTTAAGGGTTAAAAGATTAAAAGATCACTACAATAACATTTCCAAAACTTCTTAAAAGGAGATAAGGTATCATCATTAGGTTCTTTACTGACACAGTTAACCTCACTTTTCTTAACGGTTCACTAGTACTGTTTACACATGGACTTAGAAAATTTATGTGGACTTGATTCGATAAAAGAAAATGGCAAATTCAATGTAAACAGTACAAGCGAACTGTCAAAAATGAACACACGAGTTCATTTGGGACGTCACCGTAAAGTATTCAATTGATTGATCTTCAAGTTGCTCACGTCACTTAAGGTTACAAATCGTACTGAATATTTTTAGATTGAACGTCACATGGTATAGTTGAAGTTTCATATATTGAATACTTCACAGTGACGTCACAAATGAACTCAGTGTTCATTTTTGACAGTTTACTTGTACTGTTTACATGGACTTAGAAAAATTCTTTGCTGTTTGCTTTGAGCGAATCTAGTCCTCCACAAAAATTTTTTAAGTCCTTGTAAACAGTACTAGTCAACTGCCAAGAAAAGTGAGGTTAACTATATCAGTAAAGAACCTAATTATTAGTGTGCCCGTATGGATACCCGCTATTGATGCATACGAAAAGAAAGAAAGAATATCTCCAACATAAAGATCTCTATTTCAGGGATAGCGACGCTAAGAATCCTTTCTGATTGGGGCTTGAACACACAAATATTGGTTAATGAGATCGGTATCTTACATTCTGTAGTGAAACAACAGGACATTTGCAATGCATTCACATCATAGAGTATAGAAGTCTAAATAAAAATCCGTTCCATTTAGGACATCTATCGTAGTGAAAAACGAATTCCTGCTTTTTGACCCGGATGGATTGTTTATTTAGTGTGTGAATAGTTCAATAGCCAATACGAGAGACGTGAAAAAATTCTGCTCACTCACATTTAAAACCTTACGTGCTCAAATGGAATGAACCATGGAATAAAGAATTCCTTCTTATCAACACGAAAAGCGTCATTAGTATATCAAGCCGACAGTTGGAGATGCTACAGAAATTGAAAAGAAACGGCCAATTTCTAAGTAAACGGAACAGGCTGTTTTAAAAAAGATTTTATTTTAATTGACGGGTGCTTTCATTGTCAATGGATCATAAATGGATTTTCATCTTAAAATAAAGGGGTTTTGCTATACATATTTGCAAGCTGATTCTGATCACTATAGAAATAGAGGAAGTAGCGGATATTTCAAGAAGGTAGTTTTATTTTAACTAAAAGTGTTTACCGCTATTATTGAACGAATGTGTTATTATTTCGTCGCTGTTGTGCTATCTTATGACAAACGCCATTTTGGGGGTAAACTGAGTTAGATATGCCACATAACTTGTTTGAAAAATCTCTACAAAGTGGCGTTTTCAGAATTTTGAAATTCTACTTTATGACTTAGATATAGCGAGAAACATGATGAGAAATTGTGAGTTTTTTGCTTCAAATAACTGTATCTAGGGATTTGCTCAAGTTATATTAAAGTTTTAGATGTTTTTATGTGTGAAAATGTCTGAGGAACACAATGGCATAAACATTTTTAAAAGAAAATTACACGAGTTGTTAGAAAAACACAGTTTCAGTTTTAAACTGGAAATAAAGGATATTTGGCAACACTGTAACCAAAAATATTGCTTTTGTGAAAGTGAATATGGTAACTTGTGTGAAAGAGTGCGTAAACATCAATCGGTTAAATCGTGTGAAATACTTTACTTTTCGTTGAAAACTTTGTGGGCGCCTATTGCTAATCGAAATATCATTCAGATAAGTATAGTGTGTAGTCATACAGACTATTATTGCTCTGTGATTTTCAGATTTCATTTCGCTGCGGCTGGCTTTATAAGCTTGCCCGCAGTGGAAGACGCAGTGTTATATTGTTCTTTGGTATTGTCCCGCTTCCCCAGCTGTAGTTTAATTTGCCTATAATGAGCGGCCTGTGTGCAAAGTGTACGAGCACGGTGAGTCTCGCCGAAGGCCTGGTTGTATGTCTTTTTGGCGGTGATAAATATCATCAAAAATGTTCCGGGCTAACAAAGGCCATGGTAAATTGGGTGGCTGATAATGCAAGTCTTTGCTACAAGTGTGCGAAGTGTTTATCAGATCAGTCTTCTGGTGTGCAGGATGTTAGTTCGATATCCATTGAGTTGAATAAGAAGATGGAACAATTCGCTTCCATTTTTGAGTCTCTCACTGATGCCCGAAAAAACATCGATGCACAGATAAAAATCGCAGTAGAAAACGGAATAGAAAAACTGATCAGGTCTTTCAACAACTCTCTCGAGAGTAAATTGGCTAGCTTGGAAAACAGTGTTGCCAAAAAGTTGGAAGATTTGAAAAGTTGTTTAAATGAAAATGTTAAGCGTGAAATTGAATTAGTTGGAATGAACAGAAAGAGGAATTTTAGTAATAGGAAGGTTCATTCTGAATCTGACGGGAATCCCAGTAGAAAACGAAAAATTTTGACGAATAAAGAAGATGAACCGATGTTAATTGAAATAGACGATGATGGAAATAATGACGAGGTTTTTGATAAAAATAGTAGAATTACTTACGCGAATGTTTTGTCGAGAGCTACTGGGACGAATAAAATTAGAACTAGAAGTCAAACGAAACGTAAGGCTCGCCCGGTCATTGTGATTAAACCAGTCGAGCCGTTGCAATCGAGTGACGACACGAGGAATGAATTAAAAAATAAATTAGATCCAAAGGTGCACAAAATTAGCAACTTTAAAAACGGTAAAGATGGCTCGATTATTGTGGAGTGTGCAACTCGGGATAATATTGAATCGGTGAAAGAAAACATTGTAAGCAATCTGGGTGAAAAGTATAATGCTGTTATACCGATACCCGGTAAACCGAAGTTGAAAATAATGGGGATGAGTGATCGATACTCTGAGGAAGTTTTCGTTGACTTATTAAAGAATCAGAATGAGGGCATTCCGGTCGATTTTGTTAAAGTTGTTGCCAATTTTGAAAATCCACGCTTCAAATATAACAAATACAATGTTATAATTGAAGTTGATAAGAACACTTATAGCGGCCTGATGTCAGCCCGTACGGTGAACATTGGTTGGGATAGGTGTTCTGTTTTAGAGGCCTTTAACGTGCTGCGCTGCTTCAACTGTGGAGAATTTGGTCATAAGAGTACGGGATGCGTTAATAAAGAAACGTGCTCCAGATGTAATGGAGCACATAGAACATCTGAATGCTCGTCAACTGATTTTAAATGTGTAAATTGTATAAAAAAGAATAGTGAACGCAAAATGAATTTGGACGTAAACCATGCGGCATTTAGTAAGCAGTGTTCAGTATATCGGAGACTGCTAGAATCGAAAAAAAGCAACATTTTGTTGAGTGAATAGCAACTAACAAACGGGAGGCTGTCTGAAATATTATGTTTAAATATAGCTGGGTTGTCTACAAACTTTGTTGCAATGCGACATCTTGTAGAAAACAAACGTCCATTGTTGGTTTTTCTATCAGAAACACATGTTGTTAATGCTGATGCATTTGATCAGTATAGCATTCCGGGTTATAAAGTTGCTTTTTGCCTATCTCATTCCAGACATACCGGTGGAGTTGCTATTTACGCCAAAGAATCGATTAAATTCAACGTTCGGTTAAACGAAGCAGTTGATAATAATTGGTTCTTGGGTATATCAGTTGAAAGAGGCATGTAGATGGGAAACTTTGCAGTAGTATACCATTCTCCTAGTTCTAGCGATCGACGATTTTTAGAAATTTTAGAAAACTGGTGGGAGAATTTCGTTGATTTAAGCAAACTTAATGTAATTTCGGGCGATTTCAATATTGATTGGCTCAACGATCAAAATTCGAATCAGTTGAAGCAGTTGGCAGAGTTTTTCAATTTCAAGCAAACGGTTAGTGAGTTTACAAGAATTTCCAGACACAGTAGAACATTGATAGATCACGTGTATTCCAATTTTGATGGGGTTCATTCGTATGTAGAGGCCGATTGTAAAATTTCAGATCATGAGACAATTTCAATTTTGCTGGAGAGTGAACCCAACCGTGAGGAGGATAAAGTTAAAATTAAGTGCTGGAAAAGATATTCGAAACAAGCCATGTCTCAACTGGTTTCGAGAAGCCTGGATTTTACGGAATTGAATGGAAATTTGGATAACAAGGCAGCTGTTCTAACTAATGTGTTAAAAGAGTGTACAAATAGTTTAGTTTCTCAAAAGTATATTAATTTAAATAACTCGAACAGCTGGTACTCTTTAGATCTTTTGCGCCTGAAACGTAAAAGGGATAAAAAGTACAAGAAATTTTGCAGAATTAATAGTGAACGTCTTTGGAATCAGTACACACACGCGCGAAATATTTATTCACGAGCTTTGAAAAAGACCAAATGTGAGTACATTCAAAGGAAGATCGATCAACATCAAAACAACAGCAAAGAGTTATGGAAAGTCCTAAAGAATTTAATTAAACCTAAACCTAGTTCCTCGCAGTCCATAACTTTTAACGGGGTAGAAGAACAATCTGAGCAAATAATAGCTGAAAAATTGAACAGTTATTTCGTTAACAGTGTGCAACTGATCAATCAAAGTATTGAGCTGGTCAGTGAACCTGCGGAAATAACACAGCCGATTAATATTAACTGTAGATTTGATGGATTTCACCCAATCACTTTTGAACAATTGAAAGATATTTGTTTTTCTTTGGGAAAATCGGCTGGTATCGATAATGTCAATGCAAAAGTGATACAGGATTGCTTTCATGTCATCGGACACGATCTGCTGGACCTTGTAAATGAATCGCTACAAACTGGGCACGTGCCGACAGTTTGGAAGGAATCACTTGTGATTCCTATTCCCAAAGTTACTGGGACGGATAAAGCCGAAGAGTACCGCCCCATTAACATGTTGCACACATTAGAGAAAATTTTAGAACTTGTTGTTAAGGGCCAGCTGATGAGTTATTTGAATAATAATAATTTGCTAATTCCGGAGCAATCGGGATACCGAGAGGGACACTCTTGCGAAACCGCTTTGAATCTAGTGTTAGCAAAATGGAAAGAGAAAATCGAGGTTAAAGAGACTATTTTTGCTGTATTTTTGGATTTGAAACGCGCTTTTGAGACAATTTCGAGACCATTACTTTTGAAAACTTTAGAGCGATTGGGTATCGGAGGGATAGCGCATAAGTGGTTTGAAAATTATTTATGTGATAGAACTCAGAAAACTAGTTTTAACGATTTTGTATCTAGTCCTCTCGGCAATCCTCTTGGAGTGCCGCAAGGTAGTGTCTTAGGTCCTATTTTATTTATTATGTATATAAATGACATGAGGCGAGTTTTACGATTTTGTGACTTAAATTTGTTTGCTGACGACACTGTTCTGTTCATTGCAGCTAAGGATATAGATGAAGCCGTGGCGCATTTGAACGAAGATTTGCATTCCCTTGCTCGTTGGTTAAAATTTAAACAATTAAAGTTAAATGTTGCTAAAACAAAATATATGATCATCTCTTCGGCTAATACTAGGCCTGACGTTAACGTTGAAATAAATGGTGAGACTATTGATCGCGTTAGTGAATTAAAATATCTTGGAATAATCATTGATGACAAGTTAACCTTTAAGTCTCACATCGACAATGTCATCAAAAAGATTGCTAAAAAGTATGGTATATTGTGTCGTCTGAAAAATGATTTAACAATTAGTAGTAAAATTTTATTATATAAATCTATTGTTTCACCACATATTGACTTCTGCCCATCCATTTTGTTTCTTGCCAATCAAACACAAATATTGAGGTTACAGCGATTGCAAAATAGAATCATGCGATTAATATTAAAATGTAACAGATACACTTCCTCTAGTTTCATGCTAAGCGCATTACAATGGCTCTCTGTGAAGCAAAGAATTTATTACTTGACAATGGTGTTCATTTTTAAAATTATTAATGGAATGCTGCCTCGATATTTGTGTGATCGAATTGAAAGAGGAAGTGATGTGCATAGGTACAACACTAGAAACGCGTCGGATCCAAGAACACCAAACTTTTTATTTAGTAGATCACAGAACTCCTTGTTGTACAAAGGAATAAGTTTTTTCAATTCGATGCCTAGGCATATTAAACGTGCAGCAACATTAGCGGAGTTCAAAACACTATGTATTTCACACGTAAAATCTGCTTTGTAGACAGATTTTTTGAATTTTTATATTTTGGAGTTATTTGAATAACTATGTAATACCACGAAGATTGTATTTTTTTTCTCTTCTATTATTTGCATTTAGTCACACTAAGTTATTATATTCGCTATGATGATGATGGATTTTTGTTACTTGTTTATTAAAGTTATTAAAAAATAATGAGATGTCTACAAAAGTCTGAGCCACGCGCGCGCTAAGCAGACAGAGACTAACTTGAAATCGAACATGGTGACCAGCACTAAAAGCTCATCGGGTTGAATCGAAGCTTTTAGACTTTTGTTGTGATCAGGGTCTGATTTGATGATGGAGTTGTGTTGACTTTGCTCGACAATAGAGTTAAGTTCGGTTATTGCTGCGATAGTGGTAATAACGGAGTTAGCTCGTTGAGTATGGGGCTTGATGACTCCTTCTGATAACTACTAGATATCAGGTTCAATTCCTGATCAATCAAGGATGTTCTCTGATAGGAGTATCCCTTGATTGCCTTGGGTTAATGGTAGGAAACTTTCAATAAAGGGGTCTGATGTGGATGATATAACTCGACCGGACTCTGCACTGCCACTAGGCTCGTCACTGCTCACCTTAGCAGGTGGTAGTACCGATGTCTTGGTCAGGCGGGAGGAGTCTTACAGAGCATTATCGGAAATGGAAGCTATTGGGTTCAATTCCCGATTCTATCAATTATCTTCCCGGAATGGAAATTTTCTTGATGGACCCTGGTTGTTGGCGGAATATTCGAAATGTATCTGGTTACGTTCTTTTGAAGGAAAGCTATGTCTGCAAATTGAACCAGTCCGTTTCTTTTTGTTAACTGGTTTTGTTATGGATCAAAATATTAATTATCTTTTAGATAAATCGTTCAGCTCACACCTTTGTGGGGGTATGAGGTGGGACCATCATCATCATCATCATCATCAATAACAATTTTTTCTAGATTCCCTGACTCATTTCCTTCAAAATGCATTTCACCGATTGTTTATAGACCATATGAATGCAAAGATATGAATAAAAGTTAAAAATTGATGCTTTTTTTCTATGGAAAATTTTCCATGCACAATTATGACACGCCATACAAATTTTGCCATCACTACACGCCTACGACACATGTGAGTGCGACTTTTGTTTACATTTATAGTGAAAACTCGCAACATAGTCAACCGATCTTCGTAATATTTGAGAGATTAATGCAGAATAGATAGAAGCATCAATTGTCTTCTTAGGATTGTTTATACCATTTATAAGTTTCAAGATATTCAATCTCAAACTTAAAAAATCGTTTTTCTCGAAATGTGCTAAATGGCGCTTGTCATAAGATAGCACAACAGCGACGATTTAGTGTATAAAAAAACCTGGTACAATCACTGCATAACTGTGTTGACAAACTTCATATTACCATTATCTTATATTCTTCATTCAAAATCAAGAGGTGCGATATATGTTGAGAATAGACTCTGCTGCTAAAATAGGCACAACATCCTATAAAACTGACACTAGAATGTAGCAATTCAGAAGAGCAAATAATATCAGCTGCAAATAAATTGAACATGGAATGTGAATGTTACCTGCACTCAAACTAGAAACAACTTTATTGTGTTCCGTGTTGCCGAAAACAACTGAAATCTGTTTATATGAACCGTATGCCAGCCACAAAAATACAAAAAGCATCAACATTATTCAAAGTAGGTTGAACACGGACGAAACAAAACCACCCCCGCACCTTAATTACTGGAAGCAAAAATAGATTTGTCGGCCCTACAGTTTGGCGTGCTTCGTTCGCTTACGATTCGGAAGTTTCTGAATATTATAGGGTAAAGTAACTATTTTCACCATATTAGGGAAGGTGCCTCACTGTTTTCTTCATTACTCGTTTTCCAATCGATGGATGGGTATAAATTAGCATCAACAGCTTTGCTTAGTTGTTAGGAACCAATATAAAAACACTCACAATACAATAATGGTCAGTAAAATGATCGTGTTTGAGCGCAACGAAAACCCGAATCGAGTGCCCGAATTATCGCTATACCATTTGACCCGATGCGTTGAACAAAGATGGCCGACACTGCTCTAACCAAGGGCTTCAAATAGATAGGGTGATATAAACATGGCGAAAATAAGCTCATTACTCTACCACGGAACAGGTCGCCAACACACACGTGTGTACCTATTTAACAAAATGTTTTAATTTGGAATCTGCATAGCTTTTGACTAGTGCTAGTGTTCGTTAACTACCTTGCGGGCGATCTCTATATTGACAATTTTCTTCGCCAACCCAATATCTCCGTGAGATTTGACGATAGTTGTTTTGTTCAATCGAACTTCAAATCATCGTATCATAGTTTCGTTTAACGAAAAATAAAAGTAGCATAGCGTTGTTGGCAAAATGATTGCCTTGTACGCAGCTCATCTGGGTTTAATACCCAAACCCACACAAAGGGTTAAAGACTCGAAAAAAGCGATGAATGACATTAAAAAAAATAAAAACTTTTAACACTACAGTGAAATCTGACATCTGAGTTGATATAAGACAACCGTTAAATATTTCCATTTCGATGTATCATCTTTCCCAGATAATAACGATAAGTGGAATGTCCAATTCGGACTGATCTATGATCAACAGACAGGCAGCGGATTATTTCAGCCGCGCAACACGTGAAATTTGTGTCAACAGTCACCAGGGCATTAAGCGGCTATCTTCACGTCAATATGTACATCAATACTTGTCTCATTGCATGTCTAGCAATTTGCAATAAGACCATGATAAGACGTCCTTTGTTTTCACCCAACGAACTTATCCACGCTGTCGTTGCCAAGCCGTCCTTCAGTGATGAACTTTTTCGGGGAGCTCCGGCCATGCTCCGAGTGAAAAGTTGCGAATTAGTCGATTGGAAGCTATAGTAAAGAACACAAATTGGAAACCAATTAATTTGTCTCTGTATTTTTTTCTCTCAATTCCAGACAACCGGCAAACATGGCTTCGTTCGGCGTGTGGGACTACGCGGTGCTTGTCGTCGTGCTGCTAGTATCCGCCGGCATCGGCGTGTACTACAGGTTCTCCGGTGGAAAACAGAAAACTACTACGGTAAGCGTTTTCGATGTTTTCTGATTGTTCAAAATTTTGCACCCGATTAAACGTGTGTACCCTCGATCAAAATCAAGCGCATGCTGCTTCAGTTTATTGGGTTGTAATTGTTTTTGCATCAATAAATCAACATTCCGTGGTGAGTTCGCCGAAATACCACCGCAATCATGCAACGAAGAGTAAAGTTGGACCGAAATGTGCTCGAAGGGGGTCATTTGTGGTGCCGTTTCGTTTTTGGTTGTTTTCTTTTGTGAAACTGATTCGCTAAACACGTATGACTCGGAACGATGAGAAACTAAGGAAATAGAAATATCGGCTGATGATCGCGTGATATCTGAACCCCACCTTTAATTATAAGCATCGTTTTTTTTTGCCTGGGCCGTCTTTGGACTTTGGAGCCCCTGGAATTGAAACATTTTACGGCTAGGTAGTGATGCTTTTCAGTGAATTTCTGAATATCGAAGTCAAACCAATATATTTCAAGTTTTTTAGTTTTTCTATTTACATTTTATTTTGGAGGTTTCAAACCGTTAAATTTACATTATAGGACAAAATTTAAAATTTTCAAATTGTATCATATTTCAATTATGATAAAGATTGGAAGAAAGCGTTGGTTTTCTATGCTGAGCTGTGTTGCAAAATGAACTGAAAAGTGACTAACTATGAGTAGAAAATGCAAGTATTAAGAAAATTAGATGTGAAGTTTATCGCACATAAAAAAACTTTCTAATACAGTAATGTTTCGATTATATCACGGTCGTTCTGTATTTTAGCGTGATATATTTGAAGCGTGATATATTCAAAACAAAACAAAAAATCATATCATTGATTGGAAGAAATATATGATGTCATTGGTAAAATGCCATAATTCCCTGATGTGGGCCATATTTTGTACCCGTTTGTGGACCGCCTTGAAAAATTAGTATTTAAAATTGTCATTATGCGCAACAGTTATTTCCCATGTGTCCATTGTGGAGCTGACTTGGATATGTCAGATGATTGAAATCTTGGATGATTCATCTAGTGCCAAATTTCTGTTTATCAGAGAGTCAGATAATAAAGGATCATAAACTGGGAATCTGCAGAGGGATCACTATTCCTTTGTCGCCCTCGATCCTAACCTCAATCGTGTGTCGTTCTGCTAAATGAGTTTCCGGTCGTTATTTACAACCAAACTACTCTTCCAAAGACTCTATACCTCTTTATTTCCTTCGCAAAACTGTCCAAACGTGACTTTAAGGTGAAGCGATGCCAAAATCACAACAAAGATTCGGTTATGGTCGGCTATGTCCGGGTTACGTTCAGCACATGTGTGCGGCTAGAACATACTATACCGATAGGAGATGGCACGTACACAAGCGTATTGTTCAGCAATCAGCTGACTGATTTTTGTACCACGTGTTTAATTTGTTTAGAAAAATAAAAAGGTGCAAATTTCCCAAACGAATCAAAGTTCCGTGAAGAGAATCTATTCATCTGCATGTGCTAACATGCTTACATGCAGTGATACAATTTCTATCCAATCTGAGATAAGATACCTATTTAAGTTACAAGCGATTTTGTCTTGTGAGCCAATGCAATGTTTTGATTTTGACGATGAAATAAAAAGAAGAAGAAGCAGAAACGACAGCAGCCATTTTAGCTGCCACCTTGTGACTCTATTCAGTATGTCCTTAACTTCTTCTATCAAAAAACCTTCTTCGCCTTCCTCTATTTACTTCTCGATAAACATATGATTACGGCGTAAAAGCCAACTGTCAAAATTCTATTTAAGGAGAAATTCCAAAAAAAATCGTTACTGGTCGAACACCGTTCATAGCACTAAATGCAAGAAAAAACTTTTCTCTTTTTTACTCCCAACATCTGTTATTGGCGAGCGACCGTTTGTCAGGAATTTTCATTCAAAGTGAATTTTGACAGTTGGCTTTTACGCCGTTATCATATGTTGGTCGAGACTTTTACTAATCTGACATCTTCAAATTTTCTTCAAATCATCTATCTCTTCCAAGAGGGTGACGTGACGTCATATTTTCGTAGCCAACATAAGAACTTTGCTTGTAACGAAATTAATTCTAAATACGAACGAGGAGCACTTTAGTTTACATCAAATCAGTTAACGTGTTCATTGTTTTCTTTTGTTTACTGCTACTATTGTTTGTTGATGACATTTTAAGCGATTTTGACGTTGTCAAACTGACCCCCATCGATCGGTGGAAAAACGATGTTGCCTATTGTCAAACTCTGTATGTAGAGATAGGGATGCCAGTTACCTGATCTCTTCCCTTCAGAGAGAAAGATGGGAACATTTGACACTTTTGAGTGTATTAGTATTATACTTGCAAAATTAAGCATGGCGGTCGGGTCCTTGAAGTAAACATCAACATCCGAACGAGCATCATGATTCTTTGGCGCACGATGAAGAGGGAGAAAAGGCCGAGCTTCACTTCGGATCTATCGATTAGAAAACTTATGGACACTTTTTACCTCGAAAAAAACGATGAAATTAACTATTGCCGAACCGAAACGAAACTTATGGCAATAGAAGGGCCCGCTACGTCAACTGTTTGTGCTTTTCTTCTTCATATCCTCTTGTTTTTTAGGCTTCATCAAAGAAAAATGACAACCGCACTCACACACAGAAAAAAATGTGCACACCTGTATCCATCTTGATCATGACCTCCCAGTAATGTTCAGCCGGAAATGAACTGGAATTCTGGCTGGTTCCAGTTCGTCCACGGGCTCCAGTGACACAACCGATTCTAACTAGAATCGGTCGTGTCACTGGAGCCGGAATACGAACTGGAACCAGCCAGAATTCCGGTTCATTTCCGGCTGAGCTTAACTGGGCTATATCGTTCACTTGTGGCCGTGCTGCCAGAGTAGGGGAAAGAGACTAACAGTGGAACTATGAAAACGTATTGTTTTCATAGTTCCACTGTTACCCTCTTTCCCCTACACCCAAAACGTACCCGGTAAGATTCGCTTACATTAATGCAATAAATACGAGCGAAAATTGCTAGCGTTCTGGTAATGTGCGAAAATTGCAAGAAGCTTTCTTGCATGCAATGCAAGAAACAGAAAATGCGAATTTTGCCTATGTATTAGCGATGTATGTGTATTGGTGACCAATATGAGTTAGAAAAAAGACTGTTGGCATTGAAAAATGAACCCCGCACAAACAGATCGCTAAGCAATGCTTTATCCACCCAACCATACTATCAGATAGTAATAAGTGGATAAAAATCATATATAAACTATTGGATGATTTCGCGATTAATGAAAAAAGTAAAACACGCAGCCAGATTTGAGAACTCACGTCCTTGCGCATCATAGCGCTAACTATAAGCACTGATCTGTCCTTACACATAAGAACAAGACGTTAAAACTCGTACAATTGTCACATCCGCAATTTGATGCCGTCTCGTGTGTAATGAATAAATTACAAAACTGCGTTTGATGATGTTGGTGAGGAATGAATAAAAAGTAGACGGAAAATAAAAACTCGCCGTGCGTTGCTATACCAACCAGCATAGGCATGTGAATGTGGTGGTAATCCTTTGACAGTGTGTTTGAAGAAACGTATGTACGTAAAGCGAGAGATGAAGTGATTTTATATGCTTGCAACAATTGCAAGCGTCTTTAACTGCAAAATTGCAAGCGATGCTAACATTATTTGCAAGTGATTGTCGCTTGCAATTATTGCAAGAGATTTTTGTTTTGGGTGTACTTTGCGGTGCTGTTCCCAACACTACGGTTAATACCTCCATAATCAAAGTAAAAAATCTCTGCTCTTATTTGAGTACTATGGCTCTGGAAATTTCTTTCAGTTTACCAGTGAATATAAAAAATAAGATAAGTGGTATACTTTTTTAATTGGAGCTAGTATGAAAACAAATGAGATAAAAATATCCAAATTCAATAAACCAAACACATAGGAATAAGAAGAGATAAGTGTATGACGTCAAAGAACTAACTAAAACGTTCAAATCACAGAGAACAGACGCCCATCTTCATCATCCATCTTGTGTAAAATTCCCTAACGGTTTCGAAGGTAGTTGGGATACTTCCACCAGGTGCGCTACTGTCGTCATGTTTTTAGTGGCTAGTTTGACTGAATTGACAGCGGTTAAACCTTTACCTAGTCAAACCAATCTGGAACCGATTCGGACTTCTGAACGGATTCAGTGTGGCTTCCATCTCAAATGCATCAACCGATTGAGTCGGAATCGGTTGTTTTCTTTTAGACAGAACCCATTCAGGAAATCGAACCGGTTCCGGAATGGATTTGACGGATAGTTGGGATAAGTTGGTATGGCGGCGCTAGTGTTTTAACGTATATTCATTCAAAGCTTTACACACATTTTATTAACATATATGTTCGATCATGGATGTCTGTTCTCTATGTTCAAATGAATAATCTGAATAATTAAGATGATGAATATTTAAGTTTTTGAGAAATTATCAAAAACTCGATGAAAACGCAAATTTCAAAACACTTCACTTCCGAAAGGTTACTAAAACTCGTTAACTGAATGATACAAGCACTTCGTTCAATTAATAAAATTCTCGCATTTCCACTGGAAATAAAAGATTGGAAATACAAAATATACGATTTTGATTAAGGGCTATTTAAGACAAACAAGTTGTTCACAGAAAAAGTTCAATAACTCTGTAACGGTTGAGATGCGATGGACGTAACTGTGCACAATTTTTTTCTATTTCTTTTCCTGTACCATGAATATCTCGCAATCACGTTACATTAATATTGAATTAAAAATACACCAAGCGCCTTAAAATTTTTGCATATCTGATCACGGGAAATGCCGCCACGAGTTCCTGATTGTAGTCCACTAGGACGTGACAACAGTCTTTTATCTTTCTCCTGACAAAACACAAGTCTAGAGGCCGTGCGGCATCCAGCAAATTGAAGTATCTCGGCCAAGAATTGATCCAATGGGTTCCTGCTCCCATGTCGTAAGAGGCGAATGGAAACAGAGACCCTCAACGAAAGTTATTTCTCCGTGCCGAGAACTGAATGGCTGTCAGAACTATAATATGCCAGTTTCACACAGAGTATTATTGGTCCAACCCTTATTGTGTCAAGAGAATCTCTGACTCAGTGGACGTGTTCTTCGCAAATCGTGGGATTCAATGGATGGTCATGTCCCTAATACTTCGCTAATTCGCTATGGTATCTTCTAATTGCTGTACAATATGTGCTGGTGATGAAATACGTAATACTCTGATCGAAAATGTTTAGAGTATGTAAGTAGGAGTTTGCCCACTACTTGGGTTCTAATCTTACCTGCCTGGCAGACTCTTGGTGACAGGGCGGCCTAGATGCTTCTACCAAGAACTTCGAATTTTTGTACCACGAACAAAAGTTGGTGGGGCTGCTCCAGCAGCGACCCTCGACTATAAGGTAGGGAGATGAGCTTAGTTTTCTGTTAATTGGAAACGGAACGTTGGAACGTTTACGAAGAATCAACAGAATCAATCTTGCTTCCCGCAAGGAATCCTAGAAGACACCCCAGGATGTTTCCCAGGCGGAGCTGTTGTCTTGTCCTATCTGCTTACCTTTTCGTTGGGTGTCAGCTGTGGAGGAGAGCAAGGCTCGTTCTGCTGATCCTCTACAGCGAGAGGGGAGGGTGCGGCGGATCATTGACGGTTAGCCGGGGAAGCCTTTTTATTAAGCCACCCCGATGGCGATCCAGCACGACACAGCACTTGTCTAACAACTAAGTTCTGAACTGTAGCGGGTAATCTTTCTTCCGCTCGACACTAAAATGCACTTTCACGAAATCAATATTAATTCGAAAAAAAGGTCACGACAAACAAAACACGCCTTACCGGTGGTCTCCTACTATCTAATATCTCGAAGTCCGCCTTCCACAAGGGTTAAACAAACCAACTCGTCTTCCATCACTGTCTCCGCCGATGCTTTTTGAGTAACGAATTCAGCGCTCGTTTTCGGCAGCAGGAGGAAAATTATGGCTTAACTAAACCCTAACATTAGTTCACAAACAACCCATAAAAACTACACCTATCTAAGCCAGAGTGTATGTAAGGAGAGTGAAGACAACTGTCATGATTATCCGTCAGTGAAATTCCAAACGAACAAACGACCTGTCAAAATACATGAATTTGACTCGTTTGGAATGACACTGACAAATAATAATTGTTCCAATTTTGACAGTGTCGTCACTCTCCTTATGCACTCAGATCTAAGCCTACAAAATCGTTCACAAACACAAATACCTGCAAAGTTCCAGAGAGAATAGGGAGAGAGGCGAATAGTGAAAATCAGTCAAAACGGCAACACTCCCGTTATGATGATTTCAACAATAGCATTTTGGCAACAGCTTCCACAGTCAGCACAATGACTCCCTATAATATTTCGGAAAGAAATCGTATGGTGATCGTTGGATTTGATTTGCAAATGATGTCCATTTCGAATCAAAGAGGTAAAATAATTGTAAAGCTTTACCAAAATACATATACTCTAGAATGCATCTTATAATCACAATTTGACTGAATTCTGACGAAAAGTTATGTTTCTTTTTTGATGGATGTACAATACTTATCTCCTCCAACTCAGGCATGAGTAATGTTTATTTACTTTGCACTTCTTCTTCTTCGCTTCTGTTTGGCTTGTTTGTGAAACAAAGCCCAAAATGGCACAGCATATAAAGCTATATTGCCAGTTAATTTTCGTTTATAGTCCAATGGACTTTACTTTCTGTGACTAACCGACGATAAACTCGCAGCGCCACAAAATTGGTCCACCACAGCACGAGTAATTCGCCCAATCAAGGTGGAAAAAGCGAATTATCTAGCACTCAGTGAAAACCAACATGTCGACACGTTGAAATTTTCACCGGAAGTGATTTACTTTGCACGATTGGTCTACACCTAAGAGAAGAGACGACAACAGGCTTCTTGCTCTTCTTAATTTTATCTACCAGGCCCTGTCCACGGCTCACAGAAAGCAGGCTTGCAATTCCGCGAATTGACAGTTTTCGGTGACGTCAGAGAAATCGTTGAGATAAACAAACGGATTTCTCGAAAGTTGTTAATTGACAATATTTGAGCTCTTACGGTGGAAAAAATAGTGTGCAATGGATTTTTGACAATTTTTGACGTTAATTACGCCATAATTACACTAGACACAGTGGATAATCAGTGCATCTATGTGCTTATTAGCGTAAATCGGGAATTTGGATGCATGCCATAGAAAACATATCCCACCGTAATTTTATGATCATAGCAAAGGTTTTGGACATCCGCATAGCTTCCTTGTGATTTACCAGGTGCCGATCATTCGTTAGCAGCAAACAATATATCCATATTAAATTTGCAAAAGGGCGAATAAGATTTGTAAACAAACTTTTATTTTGATGATTTCTCTTAATTTACTATAATTTCAAAGCAGAAAACAATTGAAATTACTTCTACGAACGGTAAAAATTTACATTAACGCATATTTTTCATAAAATTCCACTCTGCAGCAGACTAATGAGCGAAACAAGTTTGTTTACAAAAACAGTTTCGCCCTTTTGACGAATTAGTATTGATATGAGTATCATGTAATTGTTTTCGCCGACGATTTCTATGACGCGCTCGTCAAATGTTTACACTCTAACGAGCTAGCCTAGTATATGTAAGCCGTGGCCTTGTCATAATTCCAAAGACAACAAGCATCCATCGTTGCCAGATTCCATTTGCATGTTTTTTCACAATTGCTGAAAATAATTGTACCTCAAATATCGACCATCTGTCAAGAATTCACAATACTAGCTACATTTAAAAATTGAATTTTATATTTACTCGTGTCTCTCTTAACAATAGACGTAGTTATATCGTCATTCAGAGTATTTATTCAATTTGCATGAAATGTTCATGTGTTTCATACACAGTAGCCAAAATAGATTCAGCAGCACTGTTTTTCATTCCGTTTGAAAATATTATGAACGCTCTTGACTGGCAAAACGACCAATCAGAAGCTGGTTCAATATTGAGGTTAGGACTGGATCAAATTGGCTACGCGATTGTCTTCTCTTCTCTTAGGTCTACACAATAAGGTATTTTTGGCTTCACACTATTCGTCTCTTTCTCTATTCTCTTTGCAAAGTTCTACGAAAATTTGTGAACGAACAAAGCACGACGTTTGGTGTTTATGTTGTCCTAGCACTACACTGTGAAGTGAGTGTAATCAAAATTAGGTATTTTCCCACCCAGTGCTAAATTGTCACCCTAACGGGTCACAAATAGCAAACATTAATCTTCAACGTGAAATGACCCGTGCATGTATACTTGCGAATAATGCAATTGACGCGTTTTATCACCGACCTCACAACTTGCGATATTTGTGCTGTCACATGTAATATGACAGTTATACGTCATAAACAAGAAATACGTCTGTTCAGCATTTTTACCGCGTTATGAATCATCACCGTCTCATGATTTCAAACCAGTTGTATGATACTGCGACAGAAATTGGTTTCCACTCATAATCGGCAGCGATGCAAATGCCCATCACAAAATTTTGGCAGCTCAAATATCAAGTTAAGAAGGAATGACGGAATACTCAAGCAGCACAAATCTTCATATACTCAATGTATGGAATCGGTCAACATTTACACGATCTGGCAGAGAAAAGGTTTTAGACATGACTCTCCGCTCTGACAGTATTACATGAGTTGGCAAGCTCACTGTACGTGTTCGAACCATCGTTATCTGACCATAAACACATCATATGTGATCATATAAACATCTCCCTAGATATCGTCACATATCGTTATCCCAGATCTACGAACTGGAGACTCTACGAAAAGGGATTCGAGACTAGGTTGTAAATCTCCAAGTCTCAAGTCCAACCAAGGCTAGTAGATTAAATAATTTACTTTCGAGATCGAAAGACTTTAGTCAGCTTCAATTTTGGACACACACACTTTCCCAGCTGTTCGGATCCATCACCGAAGACTGCCCCTGAGTTTTTTCAGGTAGTCCTGATTCTTAAGCATTTACTCATAAAATTGTGACAACCAAATCGATCAAATGGGCATCCGTAGCAGTCACTGTGAAAAGATGGAATCATTCCAATTTTACTATTCCAGATGGAAACATTCCAGGTCCACAACATTGTAAGCGATTTTTCGCAAAAGCAATTAAGAATAGGAGTTTTTCTTGACATTGAAGTTGCTTGTGACAACGTGTCTTTCGTATTCATTTTGGAAGCAGTACGAGGTCATGGAGTACCTTCATATATCACGAACTGGATACACGCAATGCTTAGCAACCGACGCATGTGCTCATCGTTAAGACATGTAGATATTAGGAAACTGAATGCTTGCTGATGTCCCCAAGGTGGTGTACTGTCACCACTTTTGAGGAAGCTTATCGCCAGTGGCTTGTTGAAGAAACTTGAAGAGCTTAAGTTTCCGACATAGGGTTTCACCGATGATTATCACATAAAGGGCGAACACGAAATTATTGCGACACATTCAACAGGGCATAACTTTTTTACCATTTGGTAAAAATCAACCAAATTTTGCACACTTTCTCATTGATGTATATTGTTTACATGCTGTCAAACCCGAGGTCGTGTTTTTCATTTCAAAGAAAATGGAGGCGAACCAACGCGAGTCGAGAGAACAAATTCTTTCCAAACACCTGGAATTTCCTGACCTGTCGCATCGGCAGTTGGGAAAAATGTTGAACATTCACCATTCAACCGTCTCCAGAGTGTTAAAGCGGTTCCAGGAGCGGTTGACGTTGGACCACGGCAAAGGAGCTGGAAGACCGGGACCGGAGAACAAAAAGACGGAGGGAAAGGTGAAGCGGATGATTAAAGCAAATCCCAACGTCTCAAGCCGTGATTTGGCTAAAAAGATCGACATGTCGCAGAGCTACGTCCAGAATGCAAAGAAGAGAGCTGGACTACATACATACAAGGTACAGAACTTCCCAAGCCGCGATGAGCGGCAACAATCGACGGCTAAAACTCGGGCACGGAAGCTCTACGAGAAGATGCTGGCAAAATATGGCTGCTGTGTGATGGACGACGAAACGTATATAAAAGCCGATTTTAAGCAAATTCCGGGGTTGGAGTTTTTCACCGGTAAGAGCAAGTTCTATGTGGACGACAAATTTAAGAAGAAGAAAATTTCGAAGTTCGCCTCCAAATATATCATTTGGCAGGCCATCTGCTCTTGCGGACTGAGGGGTGAGCCTTTCGTGACAAAGGGCACAGTATATGGCGAGATCTACAGTTCTGAGTGCCTCGAGAAGCGCCTTTTGCCGTTCTTGCAGCAGCACGACGAAGCTCCGCTATTTTGGCCAGTTTTGGCATCATGCCACTATTCTAAACGTGTCCTGGAGTGGTATGAGGCCAATTTTGTCCATTTTGTTCCAAAGAACATGAATCCGCCAAACTGTCCGGAGCTGCGCCCGGTAGAGCAGTACTGGGCAATGATGAAGCGGAAACTTCGGAAGAGCAAAAAGACAGTCAAAGACGAGAAGGACATGTAAAGAAAATGGAAAACAAACTGAGAAACTGGTACCGGATGACATTGTAAAGACTTTGATGGAGGGCATCAAGCGAAAATGCGTACAATTTTACACTCAAGGCTCCATTGATTAACTTTTCTTTTGATTTTTGAAGTAAATATATGTATAAAACTACCCTAAAATTTTGGTTTGATTTTAAACATTATAAAAAAATTGGCATGACATTTTCGGTGCCGCAATAATTTCGTGTTCGCACTTTAGTGATCACCGGCAGTATTTGCATTAACACATTTTTGATTGGATACAACAAGCCTTATTTATTATTGACTAATGGTGTCTTCATGTTGGACTACAAATTAATCCAAATAAAAAATCAAGAGTGCTTTTCACGCAACGAAGGATTACAACCGAAGGTCGTCCGTTGCGGTTTTTGACTCTGGAATTACTATTCCAGATGATGTTAAGTACGTTGGGGTAATTCTTGAATCAAAACTCAGTTCGTCTGCTCTCATTGATTTCATAATCAAGAGTGCTTGTTTGGTCTTCGGTCAATGCAGACAGGCTTTCAGAAAATCATGAGGACTCAAATCCAATCCCATTTATTGAATCTACACGACAACTCTTAGACCAGTACTAGCATATTTACGAATGCTTTGTGTGGTGGCAAAATGGAGAGGGTACCACAATGTTTGTTGAAGGGTATAGCTGGTGCTGATATCTACTGTCGTGAAATGAGATTAGACCAATTCCGTTCGTTTGGTAGATACTGTACCGTATTCCAAGTAGAAATTTTCGCCATTCTGCATGGCTTACAAGTACCATTTCAACAGGAAATTTGCGATAAAAGGATTTATTTTTGCTCTGACAGTCAGGCTGCTTTCGAAGCACTTAGTTCGGTAGATTCAAGATCGAAGTTAGTAATCGCATGTCGAACTCAAATCGAAGAACTTAGCATTTCAAAAGCTATCTACCTTCCATAAGTCCCGTGTCATTCCGGTATTACTATTATTAATAATCAGGGTTGCTCATTCATCACCGACATTGACCGACATTAAATTCGACATACCGAATTACTTTAGCGATTTCAGTCTGCTTCCTCATCTCGTACAGATCAGAAGCCAAAAAGCGACCTGCTTGCGAACAGCACACAAACAAAAAATACTACCCGCGCCGCGCCGCTCTAACGTGTACGTGTAGCATATAGACACAGGAAAGTTCCGTTGCAGCTAACTGCGAGTGAAATGAGTGAACAACAAAATAAATTTCGCCCATTACGGGAGAACACAATCGCGATTGATTTTTCGCAAACCCGTCTTAGACCTTCAGTGCGCGAGGTGGAACAATTGGTCAAGGTGAAAATGGAACTTGATCTTACAGAGATATCACACGTCCAGCTTCACCACACCAGGAATGTAGTACTAATAACGTTCAACTCCTCAGCCGAGGCAGAAAGGTTCGTAGCAAAGAACAACATGCAACATGACGTCGAATATGAAAACGTCAAAACCAAGATCCCCGTGTATATGGACCTTGATCTAACGGAAATTCGCCTCCATGATCTGGCACCTCGTACTAGCACGGATTATATTAAAAGATTCATGTCGAAGTATGGAGAAGTGGAATCCGTCTCTAACGACACTTGGAGAAACTTTTTCCCTGGCATTCTCAACGGTGTTCGGGTTGTGCGAATGCGGCTGTACCAACCTATACCATCTTACTTGACTTTCGAGGGCAGATCATCTCAAGGTGTTAACTACATACAAAGAACCCTATGCACATACCCTGGGCAGGTGCCCACGTGTCAGTTCTGTAATCAGACTGCACACTACGGTAAGCCATGCGCCAAAACAACTAAAAAAAACTCATCTTCAGCCACCACTACCAAACAGCCTTCAACATTTGCTGATACACAACAAACAGCCGGCCAACAAATGAATGTCGGACCAACAATATTCCACGGCATCCCAAAGCCAATACTCACCGTACGCAGGGATGAAATAAACAAGAAAGAAGACGGCTATATCAAAGTCACTCGAAAACACAAAAAGCACCAAAAATCTAACAGCGACAACCATTCTAGTGATGACGATATGGACACAAACACAAGCGAGGGGGAAGGCAGACAGACTGATCAGCAAGCAGCAGAAGGTACACCCGACCATCGCTCACCACCGAGAAAGAAAGTCAACACAAGAAACGGAAAGCAGTGCACCCAGGATAGTCGACAAAAATAATGTTCGATGGTTTATATATATTTTGATATCTATTTTGAATGAAATTTTGAATTTGTAATTTTTGAAATGTACATTATTTTCAAAAAGGCGAATGACCCTCGAGGTTAAAGCCTTAATAAATAAACAAACAAACAAACTTTAGCGATTTTCTTTTAATTTCTACTTTTCAGGAATATCTCCTAGCCGATCGGAACATGTCCATCTGGCCCGTATCCTTCAGCTTGATGGCGAGCTTCATGTCAGCCATCACCTTACTGGGAGTGTCCAACGAAAACTACCAATTCGGAACTCAGTTTGTGGTGATCAATATATCGTACGGTTTGGCTACCCCGATTGCAGCCTACCTGTTTCTACCGGTGTTCTTCAAGCTGGAAGCGAGTAGTGCCTATGAGGTATGTTTACCCAGCTCTGTTTCGTTAAAGTTATGCTATATGTTACCTCAATTATTTTGCAGTATCTGGAGTTACGTTTCGGCAAGAAGACTCGACTGGTGGCCTCGTTTGCGTATCTACTGCAAATGATCCTATATATGGGTATCGCGGTGTATGCCCCGGCGCTGGCGCTCGAAGCAGTCACCGGATTGCCCCAAACCTACTCTATCCTGACGATCGGAATCATATGCACATTCTACTCGACAATAGGCGGTATGAAGGCAGTACTTTTCACCGATCTGTTCCAGTCGTTTTTAATGTTTGCCGCGATCTTCGCGGTAATAATCTGCGCAGGGATCGATGCCGGTGGGTTGGGGAAAATTTGGGAAACTGCGGAAAGGGATGGTCGGCTGGAATTTTGGAAGTGAGTATAGTAAACACTAGTCATCTTCAATTACCCTTCAATTGTTTTGCAGTTTTGATCCAGATCCAACGACCCGTCACACTTGGTGGTCTCTAACTATCGGTGGTATGTTCACCTACCTGTCACTGTACGCAGTCAATCAGACTCAAGTTCAGCGACTAAAAACCGTCAAGGATCTTAAAACAGCCCAGCGCGCACTATGGCTGAACTGGCCAATACTCTCGTTGCTGAGTTTGACAACCTCTTTTAGTGGCCTTGCTATTTACTACTACTACAGTACCTGTGACCCACTGAAGCAGGGTCGAATAACGGTACGGGACCAAACAATGCCCCTTTTCGTGGTGGATGCCATGGGAAACATTCCTGGCCTACCGGGACTTTTTGTATCGGGAATTTTTTCCGCTAGTTTATCGACCGTTTCGGCCGCCCTCAACTCACTGGCCGCGGTAACTCTGGAGGACTATCTGAAACCGATTTATGCAAAGGTCATGAAACGTTCGCTGCCCGACATGCAGTCCAGTTTCCCGACCAAGGTAATGGCCGCAATATACGGAGTTGTATGTTTAGCAGTCGCTTTCATCGCCCAGTTCATGGGTGGCGTTCTACAGGCTTCGTTGACAATCTTCGGCGTCGTTGGTGGACCGCTGTTTGCTCTGTTCACCATGGGGATGTTTACCAAGCGGGCGAATCAAAGAGTAAAACAACAAGATCAATTATATCTTCTCGAATACTATCATTCGAATTTTCACAGGGAGTCATCACTGGACTACTGATAGGTATTTCGTTTTCACTCTGGATCGGATTTGGCCAACCGAAACCACCTCTCAAGATGTTAGACTTTTCGGTAGAAGACTGCAGCCGTTTCGGTGGCTATAATTCCACCACGATCTCACCCATGGTAATGGCACAGCGAGTAGACCGATCTGATGATTCAGACTATTTCTACTTATACCGTTTGTCGTACCTGTGGTCGGTTGTTCTGGGTTACATAGTAACGTTCGTAGTCGGCTATAGCACTAGTTTACTACTGCGATGGCTCGGTCACCAAGGAGCGGAACGGATCTACCTAGACAACGATAAAATCTACATCAATACGGATCTATTCTCGCCTCCGGTGGCGAAACGCATGAAGCGAACACTCGCGAAACACATTGAGAATGGAGGCGACGTAATGATTAACACACATAACCGCGTACAATTGAAAACACCTCTCATTTCTTTTTTTTGTTCAATTCCAGATCGAAATCACCAAACGAAACGGCAACACAAAATCTGAGTTCAGTCGCCTTTAAAAGCAACATTGACCAGTTGTGATCGGGTCATAACAAATCGTTTCAAAGCATGTATTCAACGAAAACGAATGACTGGTGCATTTGTGTGTGATCTCCATTCAGCCTCTCATCATCCCCTTTCACATCGATATCAGCTCAATGTCGGCACGCAACTTAAAGTGAATTTACAAATATGTGCAGCAGTTTAAGCGCCAACCAGCGAAAGCTACGATAAGGATCAAACTAATGTCTTCCAGAAAAGTAGTTACAATAAAATTTGCCAGAGTTATTGTTAGTTATAGGCACAAACTGAAGTTTACTTAAGGGTTTTCCTAGGATATAATGGTTTCTAATTTGTTGTTACTATATGATATTAGTTGCCAATAGACACAAGTGAGAGAGCTTATTCTATAATTAGCTCAGTCAGCTTTGTTTAAGAAAGTGATGTAGGTATATTGAAAAGAGCAAAGATAATAAATATTGGATATACATGTGAAAAACATATGTAGTTTAATTTAAAATCAGTGTAGCAACTTTGCTAGATTTAGCCGATAAGTCCAGAGACCTCGAAGCTGAGTCTGATTTCAAGTAGTAGTTCGTAGATTTTTGAAAGAAATTGTGGTTAAAACCTCGCCTTCTTGAGAATAATTCACGCTTCAAAAATACAAATCCATTTACAATTCAATATAGATAAATAAATAAATTATCGAATATTATATCTATCGACTATCCTGGGCGCACTGCTTTTCGCTTCTTGTGTTAATTTTCTTTCTTGATGGTGAGCAATGGCCAAGTTTACCCTCTTTCATTTGCTGATCACTCCGTCTGCCTTCTCCCTCTGTTGTGTTTGTGTCCATGTCGACGTTTTCACTTTTCGAGGTGCACCCTCACACTACATGCTACGACTCACGAATTCCGATGGCCTGCGACGACTAGTGGTTCACTCCCTGACGGCCACGCCGTTCAAACTTTCCAACGTTATATTTCTCCGTCTGAGCCAACGTGCTTCCACCGCTCCTAGCGGTTACTCGTCGGATGCCCGAGTCTGATCGTCGACATTGCTTCCTACCCAGTGGAACTTGAACCAAAGCGATCCACCAACAAAACCCTCTGGTGAGGGTTTTTAGGTGCTTAGTTTCTGGTTACCGCCTCTCGTGGCCTTGATGTAAAGCCACGCGTACTGTGAATACTCGCGTCCCATCCCGGATTTGTGTCGCGTGTTCGCCGTTCTTGTCCTGCGTTCAGCAACTGTGACTACACGGTGTGCTATTGGTTGCCGTGAGCCGTCTTTGAGTCGGTCAACGCTTTGCAGCTTTTTCGTCTGTATCTATGCTCTCACCGGCGCTAGCATTCCGACGGAGTTTTACTGACGAGTGTTCTCTGGCCTTCGCTGGGTGTCGTTTTGGCCGCTTTTCCGGTTTTAAATTTGACGAGTACAATTATGCAGCACCTTCTTTAGTGCTCGAAAACCTACAGTGTCCGTCGATTGGGTTTAATGCCAGTTCCCAGCGGATTCGATACTGGAAGGTGTCCGTGGTGAACCACGCGATACTTAACCCCACTTTTAAGTCGCTCGCAAAACTTGCTCTTTTTTTTCTTCTGTCCGTCTCTCCAACGGAAGCGCGGTTTTAACAGCTTTTGCAAGCAATTTTGTGGCAAGCGGAATGTTTTCAAGCTATTTTTCGTGTTGTGCTGATATCGGTTAGCTCTATTTTACACACTTAACGTATACTGACTAATTTAATGCATACTGCGGGGAAATTAATAGCCTAAGCGACGTTTGCCCAATACAAATGTAACAACGGGTCTGTCAAAAGTCAACCGCAATTGTGTTCTCCCGTAATGGGCGAATTTTATTTTGTTGTTCATTCATTTCACTCCCAGTTAAGGGTAACGGAACTTTGTTGTGTCTATATGCTGTGTTTTATGTTTGCATGCTTTTCGCAAGCGATGCGTTTTCTAATATGTACGAGATGAGACTATAGGCAAACTGACCTAAAATGGTCTTGCTGTTGAGATGAACAGAAATGGATCTGCAATAGATTTAAAATGAACATGAAAGTCTTGAAATATACCTTAAATGGACAAAACTGGACCTTAAATGGACATGCAATGGATCACGAGTGGAACCCTGCATAAATGCATACCATATGCCAACTATTGCATCAAACGTTTCAAAAACATTTTCAATATGGTTCGTTCAACAATAGAATAACCATTGCCTGGTGTAATATCGAACATAACCAGTGTCGACCATACAAACTACGGGTTGTTAAGAACGTTCACCATGCCAAAACGTGCTGTTTTCCATATAAATTTTGACAACATTCCATTCAAGAACCATACAGAATATGGTGACAGGAATATTTTAGATCTAGCGATGCATAAAATATTAGCTGGAAAAAAACTTCTTCCCTTCGCATTTCAATTCTATCGATTGATGAAAGTTTTGTTTCGTTACACGCCATCTTCTTAAGAAAGCTTCGTTGACACTAAGTGGACTGACGCTTTATCCAATTAAGCTATCGCCGTAACATTGTAAGACAGGGATTTTTTACCATTTTAAACTACAGATTTTTGGAGCAGCGAAAATAGATATACGAATAACAAAGTCCACCAGAGCAATATTAACCACTTGCACAAAAGTAAAATGTAGTATAAAAATCTCCAATATAGGATACACGGAAGGTATTGGGAATGGTAACTAAATTGAGTATGGTAGTATAATAATTCTAGTATAATGGTGGAATATATCAGTAGTATTCCCAATATGGTGAGTATTATATGAATAGCTTGGAAATGGTTCCAAAGATTTCTGGAATGGTATTTATTTATACGGGACAGAGTTGGTCTTAAAATGGATCTGAAAAGAAATTGAGTTAGAGCATGACGCTGGTTATGAGGCTTTTTGTTTGAAAGCAACGAACAACGCGGAGGAATTTGGCCCAGTTATGCCTTTTTGAACCGTTTTCTTCACCCACGCTAAACTTCAAATTAAAATGTAGGCGTGCAAATCGGCCCTTAATATGTGTTCGAACACAACTTTTCGCCAGCTTCAACGATCTATTAAAATATATACTTTAGTTTAATGGTATAGTCACCGCATATGGCGCCATCGATTTACGCGCAAAGTATGTCCCCCACCACAGTTGAAAATTTGTTCCCGAGCAATAAGTATAGCCTACTTGCAAATGAGTGTTTTGGCACCGTATAAACAATGGAGTTGGTGTTCTGGTAAAACGAACGGAACAAAACATAAAGAGATTTCTTCATATGTCTAGTCTGTTTGACTACTGTTAGTTTGCAATTAATACTTTCTACCTTATCAAGAATAATAATCAAAATGAAAATTTCACCACAGATTACAGACATTCTATGCTACTGTTTGCTACACAAGTTTGATAGTCGCACTCCACCTGCATTGCATTGATCACAGGTTCAATATTTCTATTACAGGTTCAATATTTCGATTCGAAACTGCAACCGGTTTATATGACTATGACGGCTATATTGAAATCTTTATATGATCAGCTGTCAATTCAGCCAAGCTCAGTGACGTATCTGATGGTGTTATTCCAATACCCCGGATACGGTCGTTTTAACGCGTCATCAACACTCGGGATGGACGTCTATCCTCCGCACTATTGCTTTTTTCGCAGATTACAAATTCAAAAAGAATATATTTTCTCTGGGAGTCCTGTACAAATTTAAACAACTGAGAAGAAATTTTTCTTCACAGAGGTGTTCTGGAAGGTATTGTTGATTTTACTACTCGGTTTACCAACTTTGACTTGATTTATGGAAACGGCTTCGCAATCTAAATGTATGAAAAAGGATAATTGCACTGATTAATATCAACTTCACACAAGAACGATCAAAAAATTCGTGAAATCCACTAAATCTAAGTCGCATCGGAAAAAACATCAGAACATCCATCATGCACTCAAACACTGCCATTGAGCGTTTAGTCACCCACTTATAATTTATTTCGAATGAGAGTGTATGAATTATGCTTCCGCCGATCTACACTACAAGAGCCTCTATAACATAAACATTCAAATAAAGTAAACACGACGGCTAGCATAGCTCTAGCTACAGGTGATATCTTCAGAAGTGCATTTGTCCTCTAATCGTAAGTTTTCGGTCTATATTAGACTTATTAGAACAATAAAATCTTCTTTTTTCAGCCATGGGAAATAAACAAGTAAAACAACACTTCGAAAATGCGCAAAAAACCGGAGTGCTAAAAATTTCTCAAATGCGACTCAATGAGTTCCCATCTGCTTTGAAGTCATTTCCGAACCCCAATGTAATGAGGACATTGGATCTTTCGGAGAATCGTTTCGTTGAGCTGCCTGATGACATCGGAAAATTCATCAATTTGAAACATCTAAACGTAAGCGGAAACAAACTAGTCTCATTGTCAGACATGCTCGGAGTGCTCGAAAAATTGGAAACCTTTAATGCGATGAACAACTTCATTGAAAGGTTGCCTGCCCAGCTGGGTCAATGTAAAAACATGAAGCAAGTCATTCTTAGTAATAATCAAATTTGTGAATTCCCCACAATGCTTTGTGGTTTGAAACATTTGGATTTATTGGATTTGTCACGAAATAAAATTACAACTATACCCGCGGCTGTAAGCAGCCTGCAAGTGACGGAATTGAACGTAAACCAGAATCAAATTTCCGACGTTTCTGACAGTATCGCGCTGTGTCCTAGGTTAAAAACGTTACGGATCGAGGAAAATTGTTTACAAGCGAACGCTGCTCTATCAAAGATTTTAAAAGAGTCACAGATATGTAATTTATCTGTAGATGGCAATCTATTCGGTCCGAAAGCATTCGCTGAACTGGATGGCTACGAGGCTTATATGGAGCGTTATACAGCAGCTAGAAAGAAAATTTGTTAAAGTTGTAATTTGTTCATTGAGGGCTTTAAACTGGTGGTCATTCGCCCGCCGATTTTGAGATTAAGGTATTGAATAAATAAATTATTGTAACCCAAGGTCGCTATAAATAAGTTCCTAGCATGCGTCAAAATTTAGTGATAGTGAACAGATCCTATAAAACGTGGTAATGCTAAGACCTTATACGGGCTTTGATTGTAATCTAGTTTTTTTTTTGTTTTCTGTGCATATTTCACAAATACAATCAGCCACACTAGTCGCTCTGGAAATTTAAATATTTAAGAAAATACAAGATACATTATTTTGCTTATAATTTTAGGTGTCCAGTTGATTTCTAGAAGTTTCGAAGGTCTTCGGTCTAAACCATGCAAAGTTTATTGTTCCATACAAGTTGGCCAACTTAGATAAGGGATCATTCCAAGCTTATGTCACGCAAAAATTACGGAGCCAGTGTAATGTTTTTTTTTCTTTTATGGGCAACTAGGGCCGAGGATGGTGCCTAGCGAATTTTATACATCCTTAACCTGATAGACAAGACTATAGAACCTTGAACACAAGCCACTAAATGATAGGTTCTGCGTTTGAAATGTGGGCCCTATACTCACAGTCACGTCACCTAGTGATTAGAAGGAAATTTCCTTACACCAAGTGACGTGACTGTGAGAATAGGGCCCGTAGTTCCCCGGTTGCCAGACGACTACCTGTAAATATTGCATGCAACTTTGTATGTATAATTGTATGTCCTAATGTGTCGTGTGTACGTGGAAGGTGTGGGTTTTAGCGTTCGAGTCAAGAGGTGCTTATCTGTCAGAGTGGGTGTGGGTGTTCACTATTTGCATAATAGCGTGTGGATGTCTTTTTCGCGATTTTAATTGTGTTTGGACCTGATTCACGAGGTCTTTTGGGTGATTTATTATGAGTGCGTATAGTTGTGTGTATGAGTCATTTTTTATTGTATAGTTTTTTAGGGTTCCTATGTGCCAGAGCATTTGTACTATTACGTATTTTTGCATGTTCATACGTGCGCATGTGTGTACTTTTGTTAACAGCAGTAATAGAGTTAACACTATGCCATATATCTTCTTAAAGGAGAGAAAACTTAACTGAAAACTATCTTTTATCCACTAAGAAGAAAATAATTTTAAACAACAGTTTTGCGTTGAGGACACAAAACCTATAACTAAATTAGTCGAACCGCAAATTCCATTACCAATTTAATAATAATAATAATAATAATTACTAGTATGTAAATGGGTTGATTAAGGGTAATTATAGTATGCTGGTATAAGCTGCTTTGTGTACAAAAGACATGTAATAATTGGAACTTCAATTTTAAAGTTATGTTTTGAGATTTGATCTACTGGTTCTACTAGAGCTATGGAGCTGGATTCTGAGAAAGACTTCTTGTCAAAATCCCTCACTACAATTGCAGACGGGGTGGGAAATGTCACCTACTAAAACACTGCTTAAGGGGTTACATACCTTTTTGTGCGAAAAATGTCAAGAAAGTTTGAATTTACCTAAAGGCGTAAAGCAATGATTTCATTACATCAACCCTATAGTATTTTGATAGTACATTTTTCAGTAAAAAAAACAAGCATAAGTTTATAAAAATATATTGATAATTTGTGGAGTTATGGCGTTTTCCTCGAAACCCTTTTTTATTTAAGAGGTTTGTGATGATCAAAATAGAAGACCAATAGATCAACTAAAATCCCAAAATTCAAAAAAAATCATTAGTATACTGCCGTAATACACATAACAGTCCCACCTGCATAGGAAATCCATAGCAAATGGGACTGTTATGCGGATCACGGCAGCATAGGACTGTTTCTCGTACCTTAACGATTAGTTCAATAAATAATAATTTTTTCCTGCCATCGGGAACGATTTTCCAAGAAAATCGGTGGTTTAAGCTCTGGCTGCTACTCCGTTATCGATCGAGTCTAGCTGAAGTTGCACAGAGAATAAGTAGATAATTATGCTTGGGAGTAGCGAAACATCTTTCAATGTGCAACTCCTGGTAATCCTAAAGTGTTTTTGATCAATACCGGCGCCGGCCAGGCCCGAACGTAGATCGCGGAAGGAAAGGGAAGGAATGGTTAGTCCGATACTTGCTTTTGCTACACTGAGAAACAAAAATATGCAAAGTTAGCATATTTTTTATTCCTGTCTCTTTTCTTCTGCTGTGATTTTTATGCATTTTCATGCTTATACTTCTAGTAAGCATTCAATGAGTGGATAGACCGAATATGTCCAATGCATAAAATTTACAGCAGAAGAAACGAGAGGCAGATAGATAAGTATGCTAACGATGCATAAAATAAAATTCTGCGTGTAGAGGCCCGTATATACTACTGCGCACTCCACAAGTATCACGGGTGGAGGATATTTTTGTTAGTAAGAGAGTATAGAAGTTGGATCTACTTCTTCTTTACCGACGTCAGAGAGGTGATCCCACTACCTGAACTAGATATCGATCCACCAATTTCATGAACCGGGGACCAACGGCTTTACTTCCCTTCCGAAGCAAGACGTGACCACAGATTTTTTCACCTCAGAAAAATCTCAACGACCTCGGCTGGAATTGAACCCAGGCCAACTGGAATGAGTGGCGGTCACGCTTACCACTCAACCACCGGAGCTGTCAGTGGTTTAAGCACTGAGAACTGACATACAAGTAGAGTTTTCAACTTGTGTAAGAAATTAAACTGTCGCTTTGAAATGACAACAGCAAGTAGCCACTTTCCACTGGTCGGCGCTTCGATCGGCCAGCAATCGCTATACGGGACTTGTATGCAAACTTGGATACAACGGTGACTCACGCATGCAAACCTGTATACGATGGTGATTTTCAACGCATTTTCATTTGATTTTTTACACAGGTTTTTCGGAAAAGTTTCTTCTAGCTTATATGTCTGTTCTCTGTGGTTTAAGCTCTAAAAATTGTATTGAAAAATTCTCATCTACGAAACAAAAATTTATGCATAAAAAAGGAATCGTTAAGATGCGAGAAAAATTCATTACGATCAATTGAAAAAACAATTGAAGAAAATCGGTTGAGTGGTTTTCGGTAATAGTGATCACGGAAAACCTATTTTTGGAAAAACGACATTTCGAGATAATCGAGTTTAAAATTTCAAGTTGCCACTGCTCTTGGTAGACGAAGCGCGTTTGGAACGGCTGTAACTTTCAATCTATTTCTCGGATCTCTATTAAAATTTGGGAAAATATTCTCAAAGAGTTGTACTTCCAGATAAAGTAATAAAAATTTCCACGATTTTTTGAAAAATAAAAAGGTATGTAACACCTTCAAGCCAATTGCAGCGGACCATTAATCCGAATGTGATATTGAGCGTACGGTTTAGATGTGCGGGTCTAAGGACTTCACGATTGCTTGTATCATCACGACGGACACGAGCTTTTGTATGTTAACATGTTCGATCCCGTGGGTCGCGTGGACGTTAATATGTCGCGTGAGCCACCGTGTATGTAACTTCGCGAGTATGAATTCTATTTTACAACCGTGTCCCCATTCGCATATACGCGTGTACTCCTGAATGATCGCATGGACTAATATTGTAGAAGAAAACAACAAATGTAAAATGAGATCGAAGTACTTGAACTCGCCTAGGATATTAAAAAACACATTAGAATGCCATCAAATAAATTTTGTCGGATTATGCTGACCGGGAATGGAAGATTTACGTGCGTCGGTTAATTAATCGAAACTTCCCGAATGAATCGAATCAGATGCTCTAATTGAACACCGGAAAAAGTGACCTGAGTCCTAGGGAGGATAAAACTGCACGCGAGACTATAAATTACCCACAATTTCATCATATATGCCAGTTGTACACCCATTTCCTGACTCAGTTTTAACAACATTATCATACGTATCGACAATGGAGAGAGAGAACCAAATCAAACGTACCGCCCTGCACCAACTCGCACCAGCTCACTACAAACACTCGCGTTATCGTGCTCGTCCAGGTCGTCATTGGCAACGTTTTCTTGCTACTCGCAGTCAGATATTCTGGTTCTTTTGGGTAGCTATTGTGCATCAGTCTTCTTCGGTGTTCACTTCATTGTTAATTGTACTGGTTATTGGTTTGCAGGTTAAAGGTGCGATCATTGCAGAATATTTGTTACTGTCAGATCCGCAGATAATGGTTTTCAGGCCCCTTTTTTGTTCTAGTAGATGTACTTAGCTGCGTCTGCGTAAAACGTTTCGTAGTGTAGCCTCCAACTGCGGAATTGACACGTAGGAATCTGCCCTGGGTACGTGACTAGCGTTGTCTGATTACACATCCCGTTTTCGGTTGATCAGCATAAAATGGTTATGTACAAAGGGATTGGTTTGATCCGACGCTTCCTAGCCAAATCTGGCCAAAATAGCGAAGCTTCGTCGTGCTGCTGCAAGAACGGCAAAAGGCGCTTCTCGAGGCACTCAGATTTGTAGATCTCGTCATTTACTGTGCCCTTTGTCACGAAAGGCTCACTCCTCAGTCCGCAAGAGCAGATGGCCTGCCAAATGAGATATTTGGAGGCGAACTTCGACATTTTCTTCTTCTTAAATTTGTCGTCCACATAGAACTTGCTCTTGCCGGTGAAAAACTCCAACCCCGGAATTTGCTTAAAATCGGCTTTTATATACGTTTCGTCGTCCATCACACAGCAGCCATATTTTGTCAGCATCTTCTCGTAGAGCTTCCGTGCCCGAGTTTTAGTCGTCGATTGTTGCCGCTCATCGCGGTTTGGGATATTCTGTACCTTGTATGTATGTAGTCCAGCTCTCTTCTTTGCATTCTGCGACATGCCGATCTTTTTAGCCAATCACGGCTTGAGACGTTGGGATTTGCTTTAATCATCCGCTTCACCTTTCGCTCCGTCTTTTTGTTCTCCGGTCCCGGTTTTCTTCCAGCTCCTTTGCAGTGGTCCAACGTCAACCGCTCCTGGAACCGCTTCAACACTCTGGAGACGGTTGAATGGTGAATGTTCAACATTTTTCCCAACGGCCGGTGCGACAGGTCAGGAAATTTCAGGTGTTTGGAAAGAATTTGTTCTCTCGACTCGCGTTGGTTCACCTCCATTTTCGTTGAATCGAAAAACACGACTTCGAGTTTGACAGCATGTAAACAATACACATCAATGAGAAAGTGTGCAGAATTTGGTTGATTTTTACCCAATGGTAAAAAAGTTATGCCCTGTTGAATGTGTCGCAATAATTTCGTGTTCGCCCTTTATTAACCGAAAAAGGCGGAAAAAGACTATCTATACGCATCTAACCATTGCTATGCTTCGTGAATATGAAGAAGAGAGGGTATACATCAGCAAGTGGGTAATTCTTCGGCAAAGCTGATCATCGAGCTGTTAACCATTACGATCTCGGGTGCATTTTTCTTGTGTCGCGCCCCTCGCACGAACACTGTTATGAACACCCGGAAAGAAGTTCCACCAAATATCAGCCAGCTGTCACGGAGTCGACTTCTCCGTCTTTTGACATGTATTTACTTTTCACGATGTGAGGGGTGTACGATTCCCACCAACTATTGATTTTTGTGAGTTAATGGTTAGATTTAGCTGAATAGTATGTTCAGAAGAATTGTAGTACATAATACGAGTTATATTTTGGTTAGAAAATTTTAGTTCCACCAGTTACCGCATAGAGGGCGCCAACACTAACTTGTCAACGAAAAGAGATAGAATATCGAGATGTTCGGAAGAATTACTGAAAAATGTTTGTTCTACAACTTTGTAGAAGACATCTAATTTCTATCTCTTTCCGTTGAAAAGTTAGTGTTGGCGCCCTCTATGCGGTCACAGGTGGAACTAAAATTTTCTAACCAAAACATAACTCGTATCACATACTACAATTCTTCTGAACATACTATTCAGCTAAATCTAACCATTAACTCACAAAAATCAATAGTTGGTGGGAATCGAGTACCGATACACAACCATGCACTGCTAGGCCCCATGCAAAACTGACTCAGACATCACTTCGTTAAAAGTTTAATAACTTTTCTAACAAAGCCGGATTGACTAGCACTCTTCGACAAAGTTGGAGACAATTAAATTATTTTTCTTATTTTCACTTACAGTGACAATGCGATGCATACAGTGCCACCTAGCGGCGAAAATGCGCGCTAGTGGGTTTTCTGCATGTAAACTGTCGAAAACTCCCATAGAAACTTCGGACACGTTGGTCCAGTAGCTAGACTTGTCCGATTTGCTTCAAATTTGGAGCAAGTACTCCTGGTGGGACTAGGAATCGACTCAGGGGTGGGCCGATAGGGGTCATTTTTTTCTTGTCACTCTAACCTACATGCGCGGCGTAGTAGCCCTTTCTCAACAGATGGCGGATTCGGTCAACAGGAATCTGCAGACCGGCACCAAACGAACGGCATTTTGGTTTCCCCTTCGCCTTTCCTCCTTTATCGCATGCAGACCTAGCGAGCGTATGTGTGTATGTAGCCAGCATGAATGTAACATACGAATGATACCGCACTTGCAAATGACCCCCGGTTTGGAACTTGGTTCAGTTTACGTTCGAAGCCAAATGGGCTGGCCATCGAAAGAAATCAGATTACTTCCATCGCCAAAGAGGTGAAGCTTTGAACAAAAACTGTTGAAGATTTACGGCTCAGTGCATGAAATCAGCGGGAACCTATCAGGAATGCGCTTCAGTCAGAAAATTTAAACTTGGTTTTCCCGTGTATGTGTGTGTATGCTAAACCTGACTCGGAGGAGTTGGATGTATATCGCCCCTCAAAGTTTCTGCCATTTTCGTAATGAAGCATATTCGCATCAACGATTTCATTTTCCACTTCTTCCTTAGGTGAAAGATCGTCATATAAGCTGTGGGAGAACTCAAATTCATTTATTTCTAAACTGATGGGTCGCCACGATTTTTCGGCATACGAGTCCGTGGCACTACTTTCCCTTTCAACGAAAGATTCGCTTCTGAGCGCATCTTTAGTTTTCATAGCCCTTTCACCCCCCCCCCACCGTTGAATTTCTCCATCAGTTCCGTGGTCCGACGAATTCGAACCCATTTCATACCTTCGGTTAGATTCGATACACCAAATCGTTTAAATTGGTGAGTTCCTAAAATGTAGCTACTCACCAATCGGCGTCGTGTCACTTTTTTTCGATAAAACCAATAAAACAGAAAAATACGAACAAGAAGAACAAATAAATGACGCTATCCTGTTGCCATAAGTTTTGTTTCGGTTTAGTCATAATTATTTTTTAACGATGGTCGATATAAAGTGTCCCTACGTGATAGAATCGGAAGATCCGAGGTGAAGCTCAGCCTTTTCTCTCGTCGTGCGCCAAAGAATCAGGATGCGCGTCTAGATACCTATGGTGGCACTAAAAACTGGATTCTAACCGCACTACGCATTTACTATTTTCCTTTAAAATACTTCTCATAGGCATAGTTCAACTGGTCTATCTGTGACAGTACCATCTCTATCACTTGAAGTACATGTTTTTTGACAGCTCGCAGTTTTAGGATCACTCGCACTTTGAAAGTGCGGAGTCCAGGCTAGTGGGAAGTGCGCCATTTCCTTCTTGGTATTGTACTGCCCTTTGAGAAGATGCTTCAATCGCTCTAAACAGCTCGATGATAATGAAACAAATCTGTAGCGGATCTATATTTAAAACTTTTCATCATTTAAGTGCTCGGGTGGTGCACCATATTGACGGCTCTGACCGAGATGAGCTAAAAAATTTCACAATTTCCGAGTAGTTTTCGAAAGATGTTTCAAAACAGTTTTTCGTTATTAATGCATGTCGTACATACTCCAAAATTTAATTCAACGTTGCTGAACATATTTTTGACAAAATGATGAAGCCATTAATTCATTCCATACAATACAGCAAATGATATAAACGTTCCAAACCATACACGACATTTCTTCCGACACTTTCCACTCTTGTCCACGATTAGGCTCAAAAATGTAGTTGTTTGTGTCTACGTGGTATATGAATGACCTCTAGAGAGAAAGCGGATTAATTGACACTCAGGCAGTAGTTGGCAATGTAGACAATGGTTCTCTAGCAAGAGAGTTCACGCGCAATAAAAATCGTGTGCACAAGATGCAACGGCCACAATCTAAATACAGTGAAGACCCGTTTTTATCAGCCCCTTGGTGAATTTTAAGCTGATAAAACGGGGACATTGACAAAATCGGGACATATATTTTTCTTTCTTTTTAAAAAAACCGAAGCTCTTAAAATATTCTTCTTTAGTCCCCAACCCTCCCGCAACTTGACGTTTAGCCTAAGTTGCTTGAAACCACCGTGTTTCGAATGATGTCGCCACCATAGAACGCCGTCCACTAATTGCGATACTGTAAATTTCTATGCCAGAAAATAATTTCGTGACGTCTTTTACGAACTTGTTTTCTTTATTTACATTCGGAAGAGATAATCAAGATGATCATTTCAAAACAGTGTAATGATTTAAGATAAATACAAACAAGTTAAGGATTACAAATTGTGCCGAATGTAAAATATAAAACGCCTGATTTGATTTGAGTGCGCTTCTAGTGTGAACTTTTTCCTCTCCCATTGCCCTTGAAATATCTTTCGCATATGACAATTCTCGAAAGTTTGTCGTTAAATTTTTTTTAAATACATTTAGCTTTGTGATTATCATTTTTCACTTCGCATTTAACAAAGGCAGGATTGACTTTGACTGTTTATTTCTGACAGTATAGCATCTAACTGATAGGTGCTGCGACATGTACGATGCAAAGGTTTCCACGAAATTCAGAAGTGATGACAGTTCATTTTTTATCGGAGAGGGAGCAAAACAGTCCAGTATCATTGTGTGTGTTTTTTACATCGCAATACAAATATTACTACCTAATATCATAAGACTATTTTTTTATTTCAATTATAGAGGTTTTAACCTTAAGGTCATTCGCCTCTTCGGGTTAGAAAAATTTCTTAGGAAAAATTTCTAACCCTATGTGCGGGGTCGGGACTCGAACCCAGGTGCGCTGCGTACAAGGCAATCGATTTACCAATACGCTACGCCCATTCCCCTTATCTTAAGACTAAATAAAGGTGCTCACTAACTAGTATAAGCGCCGCTTGTTTGTATGCTGATGATTCCAAAAAATCATGAATCATTTAAAAATAATGCATCGGAATAAAGATGCATTTTTATAACAAAACAACACCAAACGCCCAAAAAGTCTTCAAAAAATGAATTATCGAAAGTAAAAAAAAATTGAACAAGAAAATTTTCACTGTGAACAAGTTTACGCTTTTTTTAGAAATTGTTCTTGAATAAAAATTGATCCGCCATTTTAGACCCACAGACCCAAATAAAGTGGTTTCAACGATTTGTATACGAGCTGTCAAGTTGTTCCCCCTCTGTTAGTCCCTAAACCTTTCCTGATTATCAAGGTTAAATTTCCCTTAAGGGGGTCTGACAGTGCAAAATTCAAAAAAAATTGCAAATTTCGGAAAAATAAAAAAAAATATGCTCAAGAAAGGATTCACTCGAATTCAGCTTGGTTCGTCTGCTAGAGCTCATCAAACGACCAACTATCAATTTTCATATGAGGCTGATAAAATCGGGTCTTCACTATAATTGTTTTTCTGCGAAGACTGTAAATTCAACAACTTCTATTTCGATAGACTGCGTTGACGAATGTTGAGGAATGCTAATGTGTAATGTAATTGAAAAACTTTATATTAGAATAGGAAAGGTCAGATCAGGTGCCCTCTCTCTTTCTTCTAGTTGAAACCAACCATTCATATTTCAGACACAATCTGATCGGCAAATATTTTCTAATTTACAAACAAATCACATTCCCGAATTTAAATATAACTAAATTAGCATTCGATCCCAAAATTGTTCCCTTTATGAATCATTGAACCTCTATTTCGCAGATAAGTATGTAGGTTGCAGGCAGACGGAATGACTTCGCACGCAAGAATTCAACAGTAGAATGTGTAAAGAACTTGAATATTGGAATAAAGAAAACACAATAATGGGTCTCCACCCATCTCGGTCGACCCGCCAGACACAGCGGAAACAAGTGGCAAGAATTGTCCCGCGAATACGCAACCAGGTGCCAGTCAATAGACACTTATATGTATACGAAAAACGTGCTTTCATTAGCGCCTATACTGTTTAGTTCACATTGCATTATTCACGAAAAAACGCGTCGTTCCTTCCCACCCCGCGGATGAATTGCAAAAAGATGACCCGATAGCGGCGTTTAGTTCTAATCGATCGAATTGATTCATGTGCAAGACGAAACGGAACGGGGGCTCAAAAAGAACAACGCCGTGGATGTTATAAAACATGTTTGGCGATACTGAAACTTGTTAGTCTGTCGCGATTTTAAGACGCGCGTGGTGTGTGACGTCCTTAAGACGGTTGTAAAATCGCTTACAACTCCAGTAAAGGTCCGATTACAATGCCGACGTTTAGACGCTGCCTTCTAGTGGCTGTGGTATCATCTTGGTCGCTGGTCTTTGGGCAGTTTTACAGTATAAATTTAGGCCCGGATGAAGACACGCTACTGGCTCAACCCGTACCATCGCCCCCGACCGGTGGACCCGTGCAGGAAGTGAGACCTAAAATCACACCGTTGGACGCGATGATCGATAAAACGAACCATCTCGGATTCCGCGTTTTGTATTTACACTCGAAGGGGAATAAGAACAACATTGCCTTCTCGCCATGTGCTTTGGCTAGTATTTTGGTTGCGCTGTACGAGGGTGCCGATGGGAAGAGTGCCTCCGAAATACACGAGAATCTAGTGCTGCCGTATGATAAGGACATTCTACGGGTAGGCTATCGGGACATTCATCGCAGGTTGAGGAGTTATTTCTATCGAAAGGAAAACCTGCTCAGCGGGCTTAGTTTGAGCAGTGAAAATATTACCATACGGTAAGTGCACTTTATATTCATCTCACTTAGAATAATTCGATATTTTAAGGAATTGTAATCAAAGACAGAAGAAGATATTATTAAATATATCAAAGTAAAACAATCATTTTTATGTGAAATTTGATACAATCCTACGTACACTATCTCAATTATCAATCCGTTCAAAATTGTAATTTTGTTTTGGCTGAATGATATTTTTTCATGTTATTAGTTCTTTAACTTTTGAAGTTTATAAAATTGAACATTTTTCAGTCTCTGATAACTCGGAAACGATTCAATGTATCGAAAAAAATATTAAATAAAAATAGTTGCGGAAATCGTTTACATATAATAATGTTTTTTGAGGTTGTGCAATATCTTATTCATTCGTTTAGCTACAAGCGCAGACGAAGTTTGCTAAAATTTTACTGGAAGTTTTTAGTTTTAATTAAATCCAAAAATATTCCCCCTTTAAATGTTGAGCAGACACCTTAAAGTGTATCGAAATGCTTCGAATTACCAGCTAAATCATTGCAAGTAAATAAATTCTGCTTGGGCAATAATAATGTTTGATCTGAATGTGATATAAATAAAATAGCGAACAAGTGGAAGAAAGGAATAATATTACTCAATTTATTATAATAAATTTGTGATACTACGATTTTTCAGTAAATAACATATATCACTGGAAACACATACATTTTCGAAATAGTTATAAGTATAGAGCTAGGGCTCCCCATCAGAAGCACTCACTATTCTCTATTCGGTTCAGATATGTGCAGGCGTAGGGACTTCACCATCGCGGGTATTGTCGTGAAATGCTCGAGCGTTTATGTATAGGCGTTTATATGTCGCGTTTGCTAGCGTGAATGTAACTTCACGTGTATAAAATCGATTTTATAATTGTGTGTCAATTCGCATATTCGCGTGTGTTCTGCGCGAATCTGATACTTAATTTTCGATGTACGGTTCAGATGTTGGAAAAGAGTGAGTTCTTCCACATCACTAGATTTACAATTTTGTATTGGTCCCACTGAAGGAATGGACCTAGGCTGCTGAGACCGAAATAAGAGATTTCCGGACGTGACCGAGGCATTATCGCGCGAACATGGCCTTTTGTTAGTTCCCGTTAGAAATTGCGTTTATAAATTTATTAGCACTAAGCCATTCACTTAATCACCGGGGTGTTTTCAAGTTTTCGAGATCACGGGCGTATGTGTGCGTGAATGATCGCGAAGATCTTAAACGTTTGTATGTTAACGTGCTGAAAGCTAGAAGAGTAAGATTCCTCATATCACTAAAGTTCCCGGTCATGTCGCCATGAAACGTGTTGTTTAGCGGGTATGAGCCTCATTTTTCAATTGGTACAACTGAAGACATGGACATTTGCTACTAGAGCTGAGGGTAAGCTAGTTTCGGACGTGGCCGATTTATGATCGCGCGAACGCACGAGTTTGTAGGTCCACGCTATGAGTTTATAAGTGCTAAAATGTTCACTCATACACCGGTTTGTTTTCATGTTTGTGAGATCGCGGGCGTAGTTTTGCGTGGACGAAGCTCAAGTGTTCGTATGATAACGTGCTTGTCGCGTCTGCTAGCGTGTATGTAACTTCGAGTAGTTAACCCATTCATGCCCATGTTATTTGTGGACAACAACGTTTTTAAACAGCTATAACTTTTGATTGAGGCAAGATTTGCTCACAAAAACAAGTAAAGCTAATAAATGTGATTATTGTCTTTCATTTGAGTACTAACAGGTTACAAGGATCAGCTCTAACCCAGTAAACGAAATGGCGGCTAGGCGTGTTAAAATATATGCTGGCGAGCGGTAGGCTATTGAAACATTGTTCTAGGCAACCCGCCGTAACTCGCCAGCAACCCACCCTGATAGTGTGGGAAAACTGAAGTTATTGCAGTTAGTCTGATTGCATTCCATAGGAGCAGTGCTGCCAGGGACAGTTTACGTTGACGACGAAAAATGAATTTTTCATATATCTTCGTTTTGTTGCAATATTATTGAAAACTGACGAAACTTATCAATTTAGAGTGCCTTTGGCTACGTTTTCCCCACAAGTGGAGTATTGTAAATATTCTAGGAGAATTGTATTGAGCATTGGAAGGTAAAAATTGAGCAGCTTCTAGCACTGCGAGGGAAGCATCTATCCTTATAAAAAATGGCTTTTCGTGTTTCTTGACCACACCGTTTTCGAGGAAAACTAGTTTTAAAATCCTACATGCACTAGAAAAAAGTTGGGCATGAAAGGGTTAAATTCGATTTTTTAATCGTGTGGGAATTCGCCAGTGCTAGTTAGTGAAGAGATAAATTTGAAGCACAAAAACGCAAAACTTAAGTTAGGTTTTGTGCACTTAATGCGTAAAATGGTTCAATAAAATTTTCTCTTTTGGGAATATATTGCATAACACCCGGCGTTTGGATATTCAACCAAAAGACAAAAGTTCGTTTTTGCTATTTCGTCAGCCAAACAGAGCTTCTATATTTGCTTCCCGGGACATCACACGGGACAAGTTGCTTTAGGCGTTCACATATGTCATGTGAACTGTTTAGATTTGTTTTTGTGTCCAACTAGTGCAAATTTGTGTACTAGTTAAGATATATCGTCTAACTAGACACGCTGATGGTGCTAGTCACTGACGAGATGAATTCGAAACACAAAAAAGCAAAACTTAATTTAAGTTAGGTCTTGTGCGCAAAAAGTTTAATGCAATCATCCCTTTCAGGAAGATATTGCATGTGTGGATAATTGCAATTGCCTGTTCGCGTTTGTGATCAGGTTAGTGTTATCGCGAAGGCCATGGGCGTTTATACGTTTTAGCATGAGAGTGATTGTGAGTGTATATGAGAGAATATCGTCGCTGTTGTGCTATCTTATGACAAGCGCGATTTTGGGGTAAACTGAATTAGTTATTCCACATTACTTGTCTATAAAATCTCTACACAGTGGCGTTTTCAAAATTTTCACATTCTGCTTGGTTACTGAGATATTGCTGGGAAATTTTTAATGTTTTGCTTCAAATCACTGTGTCTGGGGATTGGCTCAAATTATCTTGATGTATATAATATATAATGTGCAAAACTATCTGAGAAACACAATGGCATAATCATTTTCAAAACAAAAATGCACGAAATGTGAACAAAATGCAATTTAAGTTTTAAACAGGAAATATACCATATTTGGCAGCACTGTAACCAAAAATAACTATTTTTTCTAGATTCACTAGCTCATTTCCTTCAAAATGCATCTCACCGATTGTTTATAGACCGAATGAAACCAAAGATATGAATAAAAGTTGATATTTTTTTTCTATGGAAAATTTTCCATGCAGTATGGAAAAACGCTTTTAATCCACCTAACATTGTGATGAGACATTTCTTATAACTCTCATTACTCTTTTCGGATATTATATCTATTGGGAACATTTAGAATATGATTTCTCGCGATGTTTTTGATAACACATACTTCATGAGACAGTGACAAGACTCAGAGAAATACTCAAATCAGCATGCGAAAAATCTGAAAGGCTAAACAAAATCAAGGATAAAGCGAAAAAATGGCCTATAAAATAGACTGAAAAATTAATTATTACTAATGCTGTATTAATAAAATATCTATGTTCTTCAATCAATGTATTACGTAGGGAACACTGATTTTTCCTAAAAGGGCCAAGAAAAACGTTTCATATATTTGAAGTACATACCCTCAATAGCGTTTACTAAAATTTTCAACCCGACTGAGAGCTAAAATTGCTGCTCTTGATATCACGCTACCTCAGAAGTGCATGCGTGCATACTTCAAATTTTATTTCGATATCAGTTTTTTCGAAAAGTGACCTCACATTGAGCAAAATTTTTCGAATGGCACGTGCCCCCCATTCAACCCGAAAGTGTTCCAGTAGAAAAGCGTTGGCATATCTTTCGACATTTCGAGGATTGTATTTTTTGCTAAATTGTTCATGGCTCTCCACGCTAGTCAAGAAAATCGTTCTCAACAATCGAAATTTCACTTTCCAAATCGTGAATCATCAGATATATTTTGCCAAGATGGCGTGCCCCCTTAACCATTGGACTGGAGCCGCCTACAGAGCACTTGACAATCTGTAACTGTATAAGTGTGTTCAACGATTTGTTTTCCTCCACCTGTCATTGGTGGAGGAAAACAAATCGAAATTAGCTTTTAGGTCGTATTATTTTCATCATGGAAACTGACCATTGTCCCTTATCTTACTTGCAAACTGGATTGTCCCTTATCTTACTTGCAATAATATTCGTCGAAGTAAAATGAGCCGCACATATAATTTCGGTGCGTTTGCCAGATAAGTGCAAGAACTGCTTCCATTTATGAAACACTGGATAGCCAGACGAGGGAACTTTGAAAAAGGTGGTAGAACTTCCGGATGCTCCAAAATAGTTCAGACACGCGGGAACAGCACACGGCGATTAAAACTATTCAAGTGACCCAAGATTTTTGCAGTTATATCTTTGATAGATTTCTATAACTTACCTAATGTGGTTTTGCCATTTTGGGTACCGTTTTGAAGATATTAGAGAAATTTTCTTAAAAACTAAAAAAATCCATGTATTTTGACGGATGCCAAATTTCCCGTCATCATCATTTTTACATGCGTGCCATCTGTGGGTCAATCACGCTTTGATTCGCCTATATCGCAAGCCATGAAAAATAAACTGCATTAGGCAATCCATGAGACGTTTCTGATCAGCTGATTATTTCTTGTTTACTTCTTCTGACGTTACTCCGAGGGGTGCGACGTCCGACAATATCGTTGATTCGGTCCAACATCAAACGAATCGGACTAACGAACGATGCTTGTCGGACGAGTTTTTCTGTCCCCAGGAGTAGACTTGTTGACAGAACCCACCGCTGAATTGTCAAACAAACGTCTAGTGGATTGCCTAATTGTGGAGCGAAGGTTCATTAAAAGAATTCAAATTTTCAAATACTTTATAATATTCACAACCTTATTAGTGAAAGTTTTTTCAATAAGTTTTTGTAACATTGAATACACACCAAAAAATAAAGAAATTTAAACGACTTGTAAATCAATACGAATGTAAACATACAGAGCTTGAATCAAAAATTTGATAGAAAATTAAGTTGAATTCGATGCGCTCAATGGAAACATCAAAAAGCATATGATTTTAACACTTTCATTCGTGCAATATTACATGTCATTTATTTTACAGCAATATTGGATCAAAATACATTAAAGTGCATTTGTATTCGGTTCAATGAAACTGTAATCTTCAATCAACGTGTAAAATTATAATAAAATTCATTGAAGAAAGCACGACAAGTTGTGTGTATTTGTGGTGGAACTTAATTTTACATTTATATTCATGCTCCTAATATGTGCATGAAAATAAATTTAAAATAACAAAAAAAAATTTTGTGTGTGTATGACGAAAATTCCTGTACTATCTCGAACCGCAACATATACAAACCCTCAAATGTAGCGATTAATTTAAGATACCCTTGGGAGTAGTTTCGCCAAATTTCAATGTGGGACACAGTGAATAATAAATGTAGTGAATACCCGTATTTATCATCCTCATAGTGTACCTTAGGCTGAGGAAATGGAAACATTGACTAAATCTGGACATATTTTTTCTTTCTTTACAATAAACCGAAGCTGTTAAAATATTCTCTTTTAGTACCGTGATTCTAACCATTACTAATTATTTGGTATAAATTTCCCTTAAAGGATTCTTCTAGCGTAAAATTCAAAAAAGATTGAATATTCCATTTTTGCATCTTTAACATAAGGAAAATATGTTGAAGAATGTATTTACTTGAATTCAGCCATTTTCGTCTGCTAGAGCCCATCAAACATTTTCATATGAGGTCGACAAAATGGGGGGCTGCTAAAATCGGGCCTTCACTATATTATAATACAGAGGCAGTATTCAAAGAAATTTGTTGTGGACGAGTGTAGAATGACTTTGATTCTACTTACTTGAAGTCAGCGGCTTTGCCAAAAGTTCGGTTTGGTGGAAGTTTGGTGAAAATGTAACTTACTGTTAAAATGACATAGTTCCGAAATTGTCATCTTTCAAGTTTTAAAACTTCGAAGAAGTTTCTTACTATAGAACAGCTCATCTTCTGATATAATATTTTGAGTGTTTAATTTTTTAGAAGTAATTTATAGAGAAATAATTCAACAAAAACAAATAGTAATAGACTTCGTATTATTAGCAAATTAGTTGAGTCCGTCATTCAGAATAATTTTGTTGAAGGTTTGAATACTACGTGTAAGGAGTATATCGAACTAAAAATTAATATTTACTAAATTCGTAAATCTAGTTTTTTTTCACAATAACTTTTTATTATGAGCCTCACAAATTCAAACCCTGGATAAAATGTAAATTTTATTGTTAATGAAAAGTAGAAAAGATTTATTATAAACAGTAATATTATATTAACTTATTTTAAAGGTTTTCTGTCAATGTAGTCACTTTAATGTTTTACCAAAGAAATATAAACAAAGAAAAATCTTCTAAGAAACGCAGAGTATACAAGGTTAGGAAAATGAGATCAAAATTTGGTGCCACATTAAAAAAAATCTGAAACTGAGACCAAAATAAAATTTCAATTTATTTATCAATTTATCAATTTATCAAAATACGAATTCTACTAGTTGTAATTTTGATGTTCGACTTTGCTCGGGAAGGCAGTCGGAATTTTCGTCGCTGATACATTGATGCGCACTTATTTGTGTGCCTTATTCGACTTTTGTTAGTCGAACGAGTGATCAGCATATGGATGCGCGGTCAGACGGTGTGGTAAGAAGAATCTAGTTTACCTTGCTCATGTATCAGGAATCAGAAAAAAAAATGGCTCGATTGGCACGTTTCCAATGATATTCGGAGATTTGTGCCTTGCCATATAGTCTGGCCATTGAGATGGCAAGGAAAAAAGAAGAGGTAGAGGTAGAAAAATGGAAAATGACACCCAAAGGAATAATGAACCCTACTGATAACGCTTGCAGCTCTTTGCCCCATTGGGTTAGGAACAATAACATATCCTTGAGTTTTAGCTTCTCTAGAAAGGATATTCTATGTAAGGGGAACCAAAAAATCCGGATATGCAATTCCTTTACTGCAAGGCAGTTAGTTCAGCAATCCAGTATGTGCCCTGACCAGAATACTGCAATTGAGTTTGAAAACATGCAACAAATTCATTTTCACATTCACATCCGAAGCTAATCTTTTTGTTTGAGCGCCTGCTAGCAAGCTATGCCTATAATTGCCATGTTCGGATGCAACCCAAGAACGAATCGTGTGCTTTAACCATAAGCAAAACTAACCAGTTGAGTAGTTCATCTTCGTCTAACGAGTATCCACACAACTTTTTGAAACTAATAACTTCGCTATTCGGTTTCTCGTATAACTCGATGCGAACCTCTTAGTATAATGCCTTTATTAATGAGTTTGTTTTATTCACGAAATACCCGTAAAACCTAGTCGCCAGGCCCCCATTGTTCAGGTCTCAGTTCGTTGAATTGCGATTACTATATGTAACGATATCTAGGCAGACGGTTAAATGATCAAATATGATGTATTCATGATCAGATAACAGCGATTCGAACTAGTTCGGTACGAGCCAGTTTGCTAACTCATGCTTACTACTGTCACAGCAGAGGGTTACATCTAACACCTCTTCCCTACCAGATCGTGCAAATGTTGAGCGATTTTATCTTTTGATTATAGGCAAATTTGTGCTGCTTACGTATTCCGTCAATTCAGCGCCTCTCATATCTGAGCTGCCATAAATTGTGTGGTATGCATCACTGCCGATTATGAGGCCACAGCATGATACAACCCTTTTGAAATTGTCAAAAAGGGACGATTTTGTATGCGGCAAAAATAGACGTAATATTAAACTATAACAGCATAAATATCGCGAATTGTAAGGTTGGATAAAAGACATGCTCGATAGCACAATTTTCAAGTATACATGCACGAGTCATTTCACGTGGATAAATTCTTGGCTAATAGACTTTCTTTAGGCTGGTTTGGTCTGAAGAAAGATAATAGACTGTCAACCTCCTATTGAACCACAACCACTAAACTCTCATCAAATATAAATAAAACCAATTAGCATTTGGATTGTTCTATGCTATATTTCTCCCTAATGAAAAAATCACTGCCGCTAGAAGAATAACTGTCCCATATGTATAGGGGCTAAGGCGAGAATGATTTAAAACCATATCTATAACTAAACTGCCCATAATCGCAAATCAATCCCATGTTGTATGGGAATTCCTACCTACGTGGGACTGACTTGCGATTATAGGCAGTTAGGGAATTTGCGTTTTGACTTCATCTTATCAGAATCCGACACTAACTTAGCGACAGGATTATGCTAGCGTCCGATTGACGCTACCTGCAAAAACGAAAACACGTTTCAGGTCATACTCCTAGTCCTGTGTGATGGAGTTTGCTCAGAAACACTGAAACTGATTGATTTTTATGAAGATCTAATACACGGTGTGGAAAAAACTGCTTTTTTCGTTATCGATTTTTGCCCATTCTCTGTCCAACCTTAATGTCGTCTTCTGATGAGCCGAATTCGAAACCCAAATTCCATAACTAATTAGAATTGAGAAGTCACATTAGTATAGTTTCCGCATCAGAACTATTTATTTTATGATTACCTACTCAACAAAAACACTATTTCCTTTCAGCCCGGAGTACGAGTCCATTCTCAAATTCTACGGCTACGATCTGGAAAACATTCCCGAAATGAAAATGCAAACTACCACAACAACCGCGACTCCTCCCACCTACCCAGACTCAATGGACATGAGCACCTTTACTAGTGACTATGAAATGACATCCAGCAGTGAGGAGAACCAATCCACCACCGAATCCGCACCAACAACCGTTGAATTATCCATGGGAACTTCGGAGCAGGTAGAAGAACAAGAAGAGCGCGAGGAGGAAGAATCAACAACTGCAGAAGAGAAAGAAACGACTGTAGAAGTGGAAAAAACGACTGTACAAGCAAAAGAAACGACCGTAGAAGTGATACAAACAACTGAAGGTGAGACGGAAACAAGCACTACTACCGAACAGGCGAACGAAACAGAATCTACAACCGAAAGTGAGACATCGGAGGCTAGTACTACCGACGAGCAGTCAGAAGCAACACCGACAGAAGAATCCTCCGAAGGTGGGGAGAAACGTCGTCGAAATCTGCGGAAACGTGGCCAAAAATCAAACCAAATGGCGCGTCGCCAGTCTCATCCTAACCTTCGAAAAAGGATCTTACGAAGTAAGCGTAACCCGGAAGAGATTGATGTGATAGGTCATCAACGCTTTCTGCAAAACTTTTTGCTCCAAGATGTTACGACATCATCGCCGTTCGCAGCATTTCCCGCCTTCTCGGAACGCGTCAATCAATTTCAGCAGGATCGGCTGCTCGATGATACTATCGAACACAACTTTTTTCTAAGCGAAGTGGAAACGGTCAAGGTGCCATACAAAATTTACAACACAATACTCAAGTATGCTTATATTGAGCGGTTGCACTCAACGGTTTTGGAACTTGAATTAGATTCCGATGACTACAAGCTGATTATTATCCTGCCAGATTACGAGTTCGGATTAGGAAATTTAATGAAGTTGCTGCAGATTGGGGAGAATGTTCCTAACCTGAGGGATATCGTCAAGCAGATGACGCCATCGTGGGTAAAAACAATCGTTCCTAAATTCACTCTGAAAGGAAATATTATCCTAACTAGTGATCTTCAGAATGTAAGTAGCTTTCCACAGTTTTAAAACAAACAAATACTTGTTTGATTAAGCATTTTTATCCCAAGCAGATGGGTATCAACGACATTTTCGAACCAACGCGTGCCGATTTCACGCCCATGACGGAAGATTCTTTGATCTACGCCAAACACATCGAACAGTCGATCAACATCAACATCCGAACGCAGTCGCTACAGCAACTCAAAAGTAATTATCGCATATTTCTTTCGATTTCTTTAGCTATGGTAGTACTTACTCGCCTATTGTTCATGCTTGAACTAACCCAGTAATTGATATGGCACTCCGATCCCCCATCGTGCGGAACCGAACGGGGTCCGTCGAAATGTCTCGCTTATTGGGAATTAATTCGGAAGCACATACATCTAACACATTATGTAATTCAACGATTAACCCTTTCATGCCCATGTTGTTCATAAACAACAATTTTAAACAAGTGTTCCTCTTGGTTTTGCAAGATTTGTTCACAAAAACAAATTAGGCTAAGAACTGGGGCTATCACCCACTAACTCTTGATGAATAAAGTTCATAGGGGAAAGTGAAGCAAAATGAGCACCTGGTTGAAGGCCAATCTATCTGTAGCAAAACAAAGCGCAATTTAAAATACCCCTTTATTAGTAAAATGAAACATATTATTCACATGCAGTTATAACACGTGTTGAATAATTTTCAATAACTTTGAAAATAATCGTGGGTAAGGGTCGGCGCTTTGCTTATCACCGACTACTCGTGCCAACTATGCTATGCGGCATAGCATAGTTGGCAAGATACTTTAAATTTTAAACGGGACGAGTTGAGCACTCCGCTTTTTTAGCCCTTAAATACATACTGTTGCCATTTGAATTCTGTGATATAAAGGCTCAACAAGAGGTAATTACCGTATTCATGCCGAAAAATGAGTACCAAAGAAAAATGAGTTTCGTGCATTTAAGGGTTAATTATTTATCAACTATTTTCGATTTCTCTGTAGTAAAGTAGAAAACGTAATATATTCAATCAAATTTGAAATTTACTTCCCTTAATTCGTTATATTTTCAGGATTCACATCACTGTACAAGAATCCAATCGAACTGGCCATCAACTACCCATTTCTCTTCTGTATTCTGGACAAAGAAATGGACTTGGCTCTCATAACCGGTCGAATATTGAACCCACTAAATTCCCGAATCCATTAAAGAATTTAATTTATTGCACATAAACATTCATAGACCAACAATCCTTGTAGTTTTATTATGTGTTGTGCTTCAATTACCGGAAGCAATACGTAAGTAAAGAATAATAAATTATAAAGCACTTACATCTAACTGTCAGCTCGCTGAACCAGAATTCCCATTTCGTAGACTCGTTTGCGAATCTCCGGGCACCGGCAGAACCCGTTGTTGGAACCTTCACAGTACTGAAAATAGTGCTTGAGATTAAACATTCCTCCAAGTAAAATATCGCATCGTACCTGAAACAGTTCGAGAATTGATCGCGCCTTTAGATTGAATAGCTTAAGCTGCATTCTAAGAAACTCTGCTTCCACCATACTGAGGGACAGCGAACATGTCAGGTAAGCCAATTCCATGTTCTCCTCATCAATGTCCGAACATTGTTCCAGTAGAGCCAGTTCAACCTCGTTAAAGGGAGTTTCCGGCATAATAGCGGAGGAAATCGAGACACCACTTTCCAGTCGTTCCGATGAGTTTGGAACATCGGTAGCTATCTGCAGTACCGGAGGGACTTGTTCATGTGACACTACGACCGGTGGTGCAGCGGGAACCACTGTAGATAACACCGGAGTCTCATTTTCTCTACATTCTTCATCCACAATTGAGTTACTACATACCCAGGGTATTGCAACCATTGGAATGTCACTGGGCGTTTGAAGCATCTCGTCGATTTTCTGAACGTCTGGTTCTTCTACCTTCATGCCAAAACTGGTCAAAATTTCCTCTAAAATGGTCACACACATTTTATAGTGAGGCCAATCAAATTTACCGATATTAAACACTTACCTAAAATTACACATGAGATGGCCGGTGTGGTTTGCAAATAGTTTGCCATTATTGCGGAGAACCTGTTTTATTAGACTAGAAACTTTTTCACCGTCAGTTTCTTAACGTTCAACAAACACGATTGAAAACCCTCAGCAACGAACAATCTTCATTCGCGCACTTCTGTGAACTTACCTACCAAAAAGCTCACCTACCAAAAAGCTCACCTACCAAAAAGCTCCCCTACTAAAAAAGCTCACTGAATACAGACTTCCACCTTAAAAGTGCTTTATAGATAAAGCTCACAGCCTGGTGGCGGGAATCGGAACTACTGGAGTTGCCATAATTATCGAGCAAATAAACTGTTTTTAAATTTTGCATAAGAAACACAAAATGACTAACAACCACATATTGTTTAGTCAATTGCCCATACTTTTAGCTATCTCCTGGTGCATTGTTTATTCCAGGTAAAGGCCTAGTGCCGAGAAATTAATTTTTTAGTAGAAATTTAATCTACCAAAAACCTTATTTACTAAAAAGCTTCCTTACCAAAAAGTTAACTTGTCGTACTGAATGATATTGGTTCACAGACATGGGGGCGAGAAATTGATTTTAATATTAATTAATAGTAGAAAAATATTCCACCTACCGAAAAGCTTATAACTACCTACCAAAAAGTTCGTCTGCTAAAAAGCTTCTTTATTAAAATTTTACCTGTATGCCACATGTATCCGCACCCTGGTGACTCAAAGTTAAACATCGCTAATGTAATGATACGCGTGTGAATCAGTTCTCATCATTCGTTGGATGGTAGAGTTGGATTTAGATGTCCGATTTTTGGTTAGGTATAATAGAAAAACTTGTTTTAATCCACCTAGCGGTGCAATTGTGCCTTTCTCAATCATGAACATGAGAATTTTTGCGTTATTTATATTCATTATAAGCTTCCAAATGTATATATTACATTTTTATTATACACGACATGACAACTATATACAAGAATAGAAATCATTATTCGAGTTCTAAAACTTTGTAAAAGAAAAAACAGCCACGGTAATATTGAATTGATAAAAGGTGCGAAATCGGCAAAGTCCCAAAAAGTCGATTTTTACAAAAAAAAATTTCGAGATAACATAAAATCTCGACGTTTCATGCATTTTGAAGATGTTTGGCATCAAAAATACGAATTCGATTTCTGAAATTTCATTTGAAAAAAAAATTGAGTTCCGGCTTATATGGGAATTTCATATGTGACCGAACGATTTAGTCTATATTTCCGGACCCATATAAGCGATCCTTACGAAATTTTATTGACATCTGTGGGGATATTATAGCTATCATTTGGGACTAAGTTTGTGAAAATCGGCCCAACCATTTCCGGGAAACTGATGTGAATTCGTCAATTTTGAAAGATGGCAGCTTTTCCCGGGCACTTCCACCGTCTATGGTGGTCAATGTAGTCAACGAAAGTTTGGTTGGCCGTCGGTGACCTAGAACAGCAAATTGAAGTTGTTTGAGACATTTTAGCGAAATTTTTACCTTTTTTGCTTTCATCGGAGTATCGGTTTGAAGCGCAATTTGCTATGTGATCGCACGCCACAACCTGTAACTCCGGAAGTCGGATCGGGATGAAATTAAATAGTCATTTACGGGGACGCAATACCTTTCATTTGAGACCAAGTTTAGTTGAATCGGTCTAGCCATCTCCGAGAAACCGATGTGACTGTTATTCTGAATTTAGATACTTCCGCCGGGGTTGTGGTCATATTTTGGAAAATTTTTCACCTTTATACATTCATTGCAGAATTTATTAAAATCGACATTTTCTGTGTGTTCGTACTCATCACCCTGTAATTCCGGAACAGGAAGTCGGATCCATCAGAAATTCAATAGCAATCTATGGGAACGTTGCACCTTTCATTTGGGACTAAGTTTGTGAAAATCGGTTCAGCCATCTCTGAGAAAAGATGGTGAGTGAAAGGTTGGTGAGAAAAGTTGGTTACTGTTGAGTGATTGTAATTATGATAATCGTTCAATTCCAGTTTATACCAAATTTAATCTCATAAAGAACCACAAGTGGATAAAATGTTTCGATGTCTTCGGAATACAGCAACCCTTTATTAGAATTAATAGAACTTCTCGATCTAGTGTATGTTGCAGAGGCGCATATAGTGTACCTAACCCTCTTCTTCTCTTCGTGCCGTTTGCTGCCGGTACTGTTGCAAGCCTTTCCTTGCTTGAACTCAAATCATCGGAAAAGTATTTATAGAGCGAATCTGAATGACTATGTTCAATTCGTAATCCCACGATTGATCTAAAGTTTCCAATGGATCTGTTTAAAATGTTAAAAAATATGATCATGAATGAAAGACTTATAAAAACGTAAGTTTATGGTATTTCAGAACCTTCTACTTTTAGCTATCTCCTGGTATAGTGGCAATTCTAGGAAAAGCCCGGGTGCTGCGAAATTAATTTATTAATAGAAATATAATTTATCTATCAAAAAGCTCACCTACCAAAAAGTTTGCTTGTCATACTGAATGATATTGGCTCAAATATTTTTAATTTTGTGTGAGCCACAAAAATTGACCACCAACCGGATATCATCTAGCCGATTGCACATACTTTTAGCTATCTCCTGGTATAGTTGGTTATTCCAGGAAAAGCCCGGGTGCTGAGAAATTAATTTATTAGTAGAAATATAATTTATCTACCAAAAAGCTTCCTTACCAAAAAGTTTGCTTGTCATACTGAATGATATTGGCTCAAATATTTTTAATTTTGTGTGAGCCACAAAAATTGACCACCAACCGGATATCGTCTAGTCGATTGCACATACTTTCAGCTATCTCCTGGTATAGTTGGTTATTCCAGGAAAAGCCCGGGTGCTGAGAAATTAATTTATTAGTAGAAATATAATTTATCTACCAAAAAGCTCACCTACCAAAAAGTTTGCTTGTCATGCTGAATGATATTGGCTCAAATATTTTTAATTTTGTGTGAGCCACAAAAATTGACCACCAACCGGATATCGTCTAGCCGATTGCACATACTTTTAGCTATCTCCTGGTATAGTTGGTTATTCCAGGAAAAGCCCGGGTACTGAGAAATTAATTTATTAGTAGAAATATAATTTATCTACCAAAAAGCTTCCTTACCAAAAAGTTTGCTTGTCATACTGAATGATATTGGCTCAAATATTTTTTATTTTGTGTGAGCCACAAAAATTGACCACCAACCGGATATCGTCTAGTCGATTGCACATACTTTCAGCTATCTCCTGGTATAGTTGGTTATTCCAGGAAAAGCCCGGGTGCTGAGAAATTAATTTATTAGTAGAAATATAATTTATCTACCAAAAAGCTCATCTACCAAAAAGCTCACCTACCAAAAAGTTTGCATGTCATGCTGAATGATATTGGCTCAAATATTTTTAATTTTGAGTGAGCCACAAAAATTGACCACCAACCGGATATCATCTAGCCGATTGCACATACTTTTAGCTATCTCCTGGTATAGTTGGTTATTCCAGGAAAAGCCCGGGTGCTGAGAAATTAATTTATTAGTAGAAATATAATTTATCTACCAAAAAGCTCATCTACCAAAAAGCTCACCTACCAAAAAGTTTGCATGTCATGCTGAATGATATTGGCTCAAATATTTTTAATTTTGAGTGAGCCACAAAAATTGACCACCAACCGGATATCATCTAGCCGATTGCACATACTTTTAGCTATCTCCTGGTATAGTTGGTTATTCCAGGAAAAGCCCGGGTACTGAGAAATTAATTTATTAGTAGAAATATAATTTATCTACCAAAAAGCTTCCTTACCAAAAAGTTTGCTTGTCATACTGAATGATATTGGCTCAAATATTTTTTTATTTTGTGTGAGCCACAAAAATTGACCACCAACCGGATATCATCTAGCCGATTGCACATACTTTCAGCTATCTCCTGGTATAGTTGGTTATTCCAGGAAAAGCCCGGGTACTGAGAAATTAATTTATTAGTAGAAATATAATTTATCTACCAAAAAGCTTCCTTACCAAAAAGTTTGCTTGTCATACTGAATGATATTGGCTCAAATATTTTTAATTTTGTGTGAGCCACAAAAATTGACCACCAACCGGATATCATCTAGCCGATTGCACATACTTTCAGCTATCTCCTGGTATAGTTGGTTATTCCAGGAAAAGCCCGGGTGCTGAGAAATTAATTTATTAGTAGAAATATAATTTATCTACCAAAAAGCTTCCTTACCAAAAAGTTTGCTTGTCATACTGAATGATATTGGCTCAAATATTTTTAATTTTGTGTGAGCCACAAAAATTGACCACCAACCGGATATCGTCTAGTCGATTGCACATACTTTCAGCTATCTCCTGGTATAGTTGGTTATTCCAGGAAAAGCCCGGGTGCTGAGAAATTAATTTATTAGTAGAAATATAATTTATCTACCAAAAAGCTCATCTACCAAAAAGCTCACCTACCAAAAAGTTTGCATGTCATGCTGAATGATATTGGCTCAAATATTTTTAATTTTGAGTGAGCCACAAAAATTGACCACCAACCGGATATCATCTAGCCGATTGCACATACTTTTAGCTATCTCCTGGTATAGTTGGTTATTCCAGGAAAAGCCCGGGTACTGAGAAATTAATTTATTAGTAGAAATATAATTTATCTACCAAAAAGCTTCCTTACCAAAAAGTTTGCTTGTCATACTGAATGATATTGGCTCAAATATTTTTTTATTTTGTGTGAGCCACAAAAATTGACCACCAACCGGATATCATCTAGCCGATTGCACATACTTTCAGCTATCTCCTGGTATAGTTGGTTATTCCAGGAAAAGCCCGGGTACTGAGAAATTAATTTATTAGTAGAAATATAATTTATCTACCAAAAAGCTTCCTTACCAAAAAGTTTGCTTGTCATACTGAATGATATTGGCTCAAATATTTTTAATTTTGTGTGAGCCACAAAAATTGACCACCAACCGGATATCGTCTAGTCGATTGCACATACTTTCAGCTATCTCCTGGTATAGTTGGTTATTCCAGGAAAAGCCCGGGTGCTGAGAAATTAATTTATTAGTAGAAATATAATTTATCTACCAAAAAGCTCATCTACCAAAAAGCTCATCTACCAAAAAGCTCACCTACCAAAAAGTTTGCATGTCATGCTGAATGATATTGGCTCAAATATTTTTAATTTTGAGTGAGCCACAAAAATTGACCACCAACCGGATATCATCTAGCCGATTGCACATACTTTCAGCTATCTCCTGGTATAGTTGGTTATTCCAGGAAAAGCCCGGGTGCTGAGAAATTAATTTATTAGTAGAAATATAATTTATCTACCAAAAAGCTCACCTACCAAAAAGTTTGCATGTCATGCTGAATGATATTGGCTCAAATATTTTTAATTTTGAGTGAGCCACAAAAATTGACCACCAACCGGATATCATCTAGCCGATTGCACATACTTTCAGCTATCTCCTGGTATAGTTGGTTATTCCAGGAAAAGCCCGGGTGCTGAGAAATTAATTTATTAGTAGAAATATAATTTATCTACCAAAAAGCTCATCTACCAAAAAGCTCACCTACCAAAAAGTTTGCTTGTCATACTGAATGATATTGGCTCAAATATTTTTAATTTTGTGTGAGCCACAAAAATTGACCACCTAACGGATATCATCTAGCCGATTGCACATACTTTTAGCTATCTCCTGGTATAGTTGGTTATTCCAGGAAAAGCCCGGGTACTGAGAAATTAATTTATTAGTAGAAATATAATTTATCTACCAAAAAGCTTCCTTACCAAAAAGTTTGCTTGTCATACTGAATGATATTGGCTCAAATATTTTTTATTTTGTGTGAGCCACAAAAATTGACCACCAACCGGATATCGTCTAGTCGATTGCACATACTTTCAGCTATCTCCTGGTATAGTTGGTTATTCCAGGAAAAGCCCGGGTGCTGAGAAATTAATTTATTAGTAGAAATATAATTTATCTACCAAAAAGCTCATCTACCAAAAAGCTCACCTACCAAAAAGTTTGCATGTCATGCTGAATGATATTGGCTCAAATATTTTTTTATTTTGTGTGAGCCACAAAAATTGACCACCAACCGGATATCATCTAGCCGATTGCACATACTTTCAGCTATCTCCTGGTATAGTTGGTTATTCCAGGAAAAGCCCGGGTGCTGAGAAATTAATTTATTAGTAGAAATATAATTTATCTACCAAAAAGCTCATCTACCAAAAAGCTTCCTTACGAAAAAGTTTGCTTGTCATACTGAATGATATTGGCTCAAATATTTTTAATTTTGTGTGAGCCACAAAAATTGACCACCAACCGGATATCATCTAGTCGATTGCACATACTTTCAGCTATCTCCTGGTATAGTTGGTTATTCCAGGAAAAGCCCGGGTGCTGAGAAATTAATTTATTAGTAGAAATATAATTTATCTACCAAAAAGCTCATCTACCAAAAAGCTTCCTTACGAAAAAGTTTGCTTGTCATACTGAATGATATTGGCTCAAATATTTTTAATTTTGTGTGAGCCACAAAAATTGACCACCAACCGGATATCATCTAGTCGATTGCACATACTTTCAGCTATCTCCTGGTCAGAGTTACCAATAATCGAAGCTATTTTTTGAAGGCTGACAATGAACCTGATGCGACTCGCGGTGAATAGAAAAAATATTCATTCAAATATCCATGTTATTCATTCAGTTGAATATCGTACAATATATTCATTTCGCTAATTATCAAGGAAAATGTTTTCAGATGCCGGTAAACCATATGAAACAACAATCATCATCGCTTACATTATGCCAGGGCCTACTTTGATGCGTTTGATTCGTTGCTGCACGGTCGCTTCGTGTAATAATCGGAGACGAATGAAAATCTGCATGGATGAATGGGTGGTTTGTTCGTTTGACGTTTTCAGCTGCGTCACTGAATATTGAAAATGAATGCGGCTGAACATGATCAATTTTCATTCAATGAATTTGAATATTTTTAACTCTGCTCCTGGTATAGTTGGTTATTCCAGGAAAAGCCCGGGTGCTGAGAAATTAATTTATTAGTAGAAATATAATTTATCTACCAAAAAGCTCATCTACCAAAAAGCTTCCTTACGAAAAAGTTTGCTTGTCATACTGAATGATATTGGCTCAAATATTTTTAATTTTGTGTGAGCCACAAAAATTGACCACCGACCGGATATCATCTAGCCGATTGCACATACTTTTAGTTATCTCCTGGTATTGTTGGTTATTCCAGGAAAAGCCCGGGTGCTGAGAAATTAATTTATTAGTAGAAATATAATTTATCTACCAAAAAGCTTCCTTACGAAAAAGTTTGCTTGTCATTCTGAATGATATTGGCTCAAATATTTTTAATTTTGTGTGAGCCACAAAAATTGACCACCAACCGGATATCGTCTAGTCGATTGCACATACTTTCAGCTATCTCCTGGTATAGTTGGTTATTCCAGGAAAAGCCCGGGTGCTGAGAAATTAATTTATTAGTAGAAATATAATTTATCTACCAAAAAGCTCATCTACCAAAAAGCTCACCTACCAAAAAATTTGCTTGTCATACTGAATGATATTGGCTCAAATATTTTTAATTTTGTGTGAGCCACAAAAATTGACCACCAACCGGATATCATCTAGTCGATTGCACATACTTTCAGCTATCTCCTGGTATAGTTGGTTATTCCAGGAAAAGCCCGGGTGCTGAGAAATTAATTTATTAGTAGAAATATAATTTATCTACCAAAAAGCTTCCTTACGAAAAAGTTTGCTTGTCATACTGAATGATATTGGCTCAAATATTTTTAATTTTGTGTGAGCCACAAAAAATGACCACCAACCGGATATCGTCTAGTCGATTGCACATACTTTCAGCTATCTCCTGGTATAGTTGGTTATTCCAGGAAAAGCCCGGGTGCTGAGAAATTGATTTTAATATTAATTGAGTAGAAATATATTCCACTTACTAAAAAGCTAATCTATAGAAAAGCTTCCATAATGAAAAGTTTACCTATCATACTACACGTATCCGCACCCTGGTGGCGGTGACTGCGTTCGCTAGCTTCTAGTACAGCATGTTGCTCTTAAAGTTATATATCGCTAATACAGTGTTACTTGAGTGGATCAGTTCTCATCATTCGTCGTCTGTCTGAGGAAGAGAGATGATGGTAACCAGGGTTATCATATTCACAGACTTGTCTGTAACGTTACAGATTTTTGGCATTTTGAAGGAAATTTCACAGATTTCCAGATATTTGAAAATATTGCGATTTTTCACAGATTTTCTGGAAATTCATCACAGATTTTTTTCTGTTTTGGTCATCACAGATGGTAAAGATTGTTTTGACCGAAACACAGATTCCAATGTGGCATCCCTGGTGGTAACCCAGATTCTGAAGCCATATAGAAGGTTGGAATCGATCGTCTCCGTCTGTATAATGATGGGTTGTATTGTTGTAATTTTGCGAAAGGATCGACATAACGCGATTAATTAATGTTATTCCCGTTATCCGATTGAAATGTACATAGTTATTACGTTTTTTTCTTCTTTACTCGTTCAATATTTTATCAATACTCTAGTTAAGCTTTATAAGAGACACAAAATTACCATTAACATTGTGATATCTGACGTTTAAAATACGCACATTGAGATCACACATGTTTACACTACCGCCCTCCCCTCAGGCCAAGAAGCGGTTTGTTTGCCAACCAATTCGTTGTGTAAAAGTTGTGTTTGCCTCCCAATTTAAACAGAAAAGCGGCGCAACCTGCTGGATAAGTCTATAGGGAAGTGCCACACGAGCGTTGAGAAAATTTTCCTTCAAAATGTATGAAGTTTTACGTCTCCAGCGTAAGGTACGCATTGTTCCCATAACTTCAACATAAATTGATGCTTGAAATAAGAAACAGTGTATAAGGCATTTGGATCAGCCGGGAAAGCAGTTGTTTCTGACATTCTCCTTGTACCTACATTGACTTAACTTTTTGCTGAAACTTTTCAAAATGAAGAAGACAGTTGCATTCGAATATCTTTTGGGAGCGAAAAACGCATAACTGCAGCCAGTGTTGCTCGGCATGAAACAAGTGGAAAATTACCTCACCGAAAACACGCGAAATCCTTCTAATAAATTATTAATTGTCTTTAATTCTAATTATAAGGTGTCTTGAATGGGCTTCCATTCGTCATGAAAACATCTCGTCGCTGTTGTGCTATCTTATGACAAGCGCCATTTAGCACATTTCGAGAAAAACGATTTTTAAAGTTTGAGATTGAATATCTTGAGACTTGTAAATGCTATAAACAATCCAAAGAAGACAATTGATGCTTCTATCTATTCTGCATTTATCTCTCAAATATTACGAAGATCGGTTGACTATGTTGCGAGTTTTTACTATGAATGTAAACAAAAGTCGCACTCACACGTGTCATAGGCGTGTATTGATGATAAAAATTGTATGACGTGTCATAATCGTGCATAGAAAATTTGAGCCAATATCATTCAGAATGACAAGCAAACTTTTTGGTAGGTGAGCTTTTTGGTAGATGAGCTTTTTGGTAGATAAATTATATTTCTACTAATAAATTAATTTCTCAGCACCCGGGCTTTTCCTGGAATAACCAACTATACCAGGAGATAGCTGAAAGTATGTGCAATCGACTAGACGATATCCGGTTGGTGGTCAATTTTTGTGGCTCACACAAAATTAAAAATATTTGAGCCAATATCATTCAGTATGACAAGCAAACTTTTTGGTAGGTGAGCTTTTTGGTAGATAAATTATATTTCTACTAATAAATTAATTTCTCAGCACCCGGGCTTTTCCTGGAATAACCAACTATACCAGGAGATAGCTGAAAGTATGTGCAATCGACTAGATGATATCCGGTTGGTGGTCAATTTTTGTGGCTCACACAAAATTAAAAATATTTGAGCCAATATCATTCAGTATGACAAGCAAACTTTTTCGTAAGGAAGCTTTTTGGTAGATGAGCTTTTTGGTAGATAAATTATATTTCTACTAATAAATTAATTTCTCAGCACCCGGGCTTTTCCTGGAATAACCAACTATACCAGGAGATAGCTAAAAGTATGTGCAATCGACTAGATGATATCCGGTTGGTGGTCAATTTTTGTGGCTCACACAAAATTAAAAATATTTGAGCCAATATCATTCAGTATGACAAGCAAACTTTTTGGTAGGTGAGCTTTTTGGTAGATGAGCTTTTTGGTAGATAAATTATATTTCTACTAATAAATTAATTTCTCAGCACCCGGGCTTTTCCTGGAATAACCAACTATACCAGGAGATAGCTGAAAGTATGTGCAATCGACTAGATGATATCCGGTTGGTGGTCAATTTTTGTGGCTCACACAAAATTAAAAATATTTGAGCCAATATCATTCAGAATGACAAGCAAACTTTTTCGTAAGGAAGCTTTTTGGTAGATAAATTATATTTCTACTAATAAATTAATTTCTCAGCACCCGGGCTTTTCCTGGAATAACCAACAATACCAGGAGATAACTAAAAGTATGTGCAATCGGCTAGATGATATCCGGTCGGTGGTCAATTTTTGTGGCTCACACAAAATTAAAAATATTTGAGCCAATATCATTCAGTATGACAAGCAAACTTTTTGGTAGGTGAGCTTTTTGGTAGATGAGCTTTTTGGTAGATAAATTATATTTCTACTAATAAATTAATTTCTCAGCACCCGGGCTTTTCCTGGAATAACCAACTATACCAGGAGATAGCTGAAAGTATGTGCAATCGACTAGACGATATCCGGTTGGTGGTCAATTTTTGTGGCTCACACAAAATTAAAAATATTTGAGCCAATATCATTCAGAATGACAAGCAAACTTTTTCGTAAGGAAGCTTTTTGGTAGATAAATTATATTTCTACTAATAAATTAATTTCTCAGCACCCGGGCTTTTCCTGGAATAACCAACAATACCAGGAGATAACTAAAAGTATGTGCAATCGGCTAGATGATATCCGGTCGGTGGTCAATTTTTGTGGCTCACACAAAATTAAAAATATTTGAGCCAATATCATTCAGTATGACAAGCAAACTTTTTCGTAAGGAAGCTTTTTGGTAGATAAATTATATTTCTACTAATAAATTAATTTCTCAGCACCCGGGCTTTTCCTGGAATAACCAACTATACCAGGAGATAGCTGAAAGTATGTGCAATCGACTAGATAATATCCGGTTGGTGGTCAATTTTTGTGGCTCACACAAAATTAAAAATATTTGAGCCAATATCATTCAGAATGACAAGCAAACTTTTTCGTAAGGAAGCTTTTTGGTAGATAAATTATATTTCTACTAATAAATTAATTTCTCAGCACCCGGGCTTTTCCTGGAATAACCAACAATACCAGGAGATAACTAAAAGTATGTGCAATCGGCTAGATGATATCCGGTCGGTGGTCAATTTTTGTGGCTCACACAAAATTAAAAATATTTGAGCCAATATCATTCAGTATGACAAGCAAACTTTTTGGTAGGTGAGCTTTTTGGTAGATGAGCTTTTTGGTAGATAAATTATATTTCTACTAATAAATTAATTTCTCAGCATCCGGGCTTTTCCCGGAATAACCAACTATACCAGGAGATAGCTGAAAGTATGTGCAATCGACTAGACGATATCCGGTTGGTGGTCAATTTTTGTGGCTCACACAAAATTAAAAATATTTGAGCCAATATCATTCAGTATGACAAGCAATCTTTTTGGTAGGTGAGCTTTTTGGTAGATAAATTATATTTCTACTAATAAATTAATTTCTCAGCACCCGGGCTTTTCCTGGAATAACCAACTATACCAGGAGATAGCTGAAAGTATGTGCAATCGACTAGACGATATCCGGTTGGTGGTCAATTTTTGTGGCTCACACAAAATTAAAAATATTTGAGCCAATATCATTCAGTATGACAAGCAAACTTTTTGGTAAGGAAGCTTTTTGGTAGATAAATTATATTTCTACTAATAAATTAATTTCTCAGCACCCGGGCTTTTCCTGGAATAACCAACTATACCAGGAGATAGCTGAAAGTATGTGCAATCGGCTAGATGATATCCGGTTGGTGGTCAATTTTTGTGGCTCACACAAAATTAAAAATATTTGAGCCAATATCATTCAGTATGACAAGCAAACTTTTTGGTAAGGAAGCTTTTTGGTAGATAAATTATATTTCTACTAATAAATTAATTTCTCAGTACCCGGGCTTTTCCTGGAATAACCAACTATACCAGGAGATAGCTGAAAGTATGTGCAATCGGCTAGATGATATCCGGTTGGTGGTCAATTTTTGTGGCTCACACAAAATAAAAAAATATTTGAGCCAATATCATTCAGTATGACAAGCAAACTTTTTGGTAAGGAAGCTTTTTGGTAGATAAATTATATTTCTACTAATAAATTAATTTCTCAGTACCCGGGCTTTTCCTGGAATAACCAACTATACCAGGAGATAGCTAAAAGTATGTGCAATCGGCTAGATGATATCCGGTTGGTGGTCAATTTTTGTGGCTCACTCAAAATTAAAAATATTTGAGCCAATATCATTCAGCATGACATGCAAACTTTTTGGTAGGTGAGCTTTTTGGTAGATGAGCTTTTTGGTAGATAAATTATGTTTCTACTAATAAATTAATTTCTCAGCACCCGGGCTTTTCCTGGAATAACCAACTATACCAGGAGATAGCTAAAAGTATGTGCAATCGGCTAGATGATATCCGGTTGGTGGTCAATTTTTGTGGCTCACTCAAAATTAAAAATATTTGAGCCAATATCATTCAGCATGACATGCAAACTTTTTGGTAGGTGAGCTTTTTGGTAGATGAGCTTTTTGGTAGATAAATTATATTTCTACTAATAAATTAATTTCTCAGCACCCGGGCTTTTCCTGGAATAACCAACTATACCAGGAGATAGCTGAAAGTATGTGCAATCGACTAGACGATATCCGGTTGGTGGTCAATTTTTGTGGCTCACACAAAATTAAAAATATTTGAGCCAATATCATTCAGTATGACAAGCAAACTTTTTGGTAAGGAAGCTTTTTGGTAGATAAATTATATTTCTACTAATAAATTAATTTCTCAGCACCCGGGCTTTTCCTGGAATAACCAACTATACCAGGAGATAGCTGAAAGTATGTGCAATCGGCTAGATGATATCCGGTTGGTGGTCAATTTTTGTGGCTCACACAAAATTAAAAATATTTGAGCCAATATCATTCAGTATGACAAGCAAACTTTTTGGTAAGGAAGCTTTTTGGTAGATAAATTATATTTCTACTAATAAATTAATTTCTCAGTACCCGGGCTTTTCCTGGAATAACCAACTATACCAGGAGATAGCTGAAAGTATGTGCAATCGGCTAGATGATATCCGGTTGGTGGTCAATTTTTGTGGCTCACACAAAATAAAAAAATATTTGAGCCAATATCATTCAGCATGACATGCAAACTTTTTGGTAGGTGAGCTTTTTGGTAGATGAGCTTTTTGGTAGATAAATTATATTTCTACTAATAAATTAATTTCTCAGCACCCGGGCTTTTCCTGGAATAACCAACTATACCAGGAGATAGCTGAAAGTATGTGCAATCGACTAGACGATATCCGGTTGGTGGTCAATTTTTGTGGCTCACACAAAATAAAAAATATTTGAGCCAATATCATTCAGTATGACAAGCAAACTTTTTGGTAAGGAAGCTTTTTGGTAGATAAATTATATTTCTACTAATAAATTAATTTCTCAGTACCCGGGCTTTTCCTGGAATAACCAACTATACCAGGAGATAGCTAAAAGTATGTGCAATCGGCTAGACGATATCCGGTTGGTGGTCAATTTTTGTGGCTCACACAAAATTAAAAATATTTGAGCCAATATCATTCAGCATGACAAGCAAACTTTTTGGTAGGTGAGCTTTTTGGTAGATAAATTATATTTCTACTAATAAATTAATTTCTCAGCACCCGGGCTTTTCCTGGAATAACCAACTATACCAGGAGATAGCTGAAAGTATGTGCAATCGACTAGACGATATCCGGTTGGTGGTCAATTTTTGTGGCTCACACAAAATTAAAAATATTTGAGCCAATATCATTCAGTATGACAAGCAAACTTTTTGGTAAGGAAGCTTTTTGGTAGATAAATTATATTTCTACTAATAAATTAATTTCTCAGCACCCGGGCTTTTCCTGGAATAACCAACTATACCAGGAGATAGCTAAAAGTATGTGCAATCGGCTAGATGATATCCGGTTGGTGGTCAATTTTTGTGGCTCACACAAAATTAAAAATATTTGAGCCAATATCATTCAGTATGACAAGCAAACTTTTTGGTAGGTGAGCTTTTTGGTAGATGAGCTTTTTGGTAGATAAATTATATTTCTACTAATAAATTAATTTCTCAGCACCCGGGCTTTTCCTGGAATAACCAACTATACCAGGAGATAGCTGAAAGTATGTGCAATCGACTAGACGATATCCGGTTGGTGGTCAATTTTTGTGGCTCACACAAAATTAAAAATATTTGAGCCAATATCATTCAGTATGACAAGCAAACTTTTTGGTAGGTGAGCTTTTTGGTAGATGAGCTTTTTGGTAGATAAATTATATTTCTACTAATAAATTAATTTCTCAGTACCCGGGCTTTTCCTGGAATAACCAACTATACCAGGAGATAGCTAAAAGTATGTGCAATCGGCTAGACGATATCCGGTTGGTGGTCAATTTTTGTGGCTCACACAAAATTAAAAATATTTGAGCCAATATCATTCAGCATGACAAGCAAACTTTTTGGTAGGTGAGCTTTTTGGTAGATGAGCTTTTTGGTAGATAAATTATATTTCTACTAATAAATTAATTTCTCAGCACCCGGGCTTTTCCTGGAATAACCAACTATACCAGGAGATAGCTGAAAGTATGTGCAATCGACTAGACGATATCCGGTTGGTGGTCAATTTTTGTGGCTCACACAAAATTAAAAATATTTGAGCCAATATCATTCAGTATGACAAGCAAACTTTTTGGTAAGGAAGCTTTTTGGTAGATAAATTATATTTCTACTAATAAATTAATTTCTCAGTACCCGGGCTTTTCCTGGAATAACCAACTATACCAGGAGATAGCTAAAAGTATGTGCAATCGGCTAGATGATATCCGGTTGGTGGTCAATTTTTGTGGCTCACACAAAATTAAAAATATTTGAGCCAATATCATTCAGTATGACAAGCAAACTTTTTGGTAGGTGAGCTTTTTGGTAGATGAGCTTTTTGGTAGATAAATTATATTTCTACTAATAAATTAATTTCTCAGCACCCGGGCTTTTCCTGGAATAACCAACTATACCAGGAGATAGCTGAAAGTATGTGCAATCGACTAGACGATATCCGTTAGGTGGTCAATTTTTGTGGCTCACACAAAATTAAAAATATTTGAGCCAATATCATTCAGTATGACAAGCAAACTTTTTGGTAGGTGAGCTTTTTGGTAGATGAGCTTTTTGGTAGATAAATTATATTTCTACTAATAAATTAATTTCTCAGCACCCGGGCTTTTCCTGGAATAACCAACTATACCAGGAGATAGCTAAAAGTATGTGCAATCGGCTAGATGATATCCGGTTGGTGGTCAATTTTTGTGGCTCACACAAAATTAAAAATATTTGAGCCAATATCATTCAGTATGACAAGCAAACTTTTTGGTAGGTGAGCTTTTTGATAGATAAATTATATTTCTATTAATAAATTAATTTCGCAGCACCCGGGCTTTTCCTAGAATTGCCACTATACCAGGAGATAGCTAAAAGTAGAAGGTTCTGAAATACCATAAACTTACGTTTTTATAAGTCTTTCATTCATGATCATATTTTTTAACATTTTAAACAGATCCATTGGAAACTTTAGATCAATCGTGGGATTACGAATTGAACATAGTCATTCAGATTCGCTCTATAAATACTTTTCCGATGATTTGAGTTCAAGCAAGGAAAGGCTTGCAACAGTACCGGCAGCAAACGGCACGAAGAGAAGAAGAGGGTTAGGTACACTATATGCGCCTCTGCAACATACACTAGATCGAGAAGTTCTATTAATTCTAATAAAGGGTTGCTGTATTCCGAAGACATCGAAACATTTTATCCACTTGTGGTTCTTTATGAGATTAAATTTGGTATAAACTGGAATTGAACGATTATCATAATTACAATCACTCAACAGTAACCAACTTTTCTCACCAACCTTTCACTCACCATCTTTTCTCAGAGATGGCTGAACCGATTTTCACAAACTTAGTCCCAAATGAAAGGTGCAACGTTCCCATAGATTGCTATTGAATTTCTGATGGATCCGACTTCCTGTTCCGGAATTACAGGGTGATGAGTACGAACACACAGAAAATGTCGATTTTAATAAATTCTGCAATGAATGTATAAAGGTGAAAATTTTTCCAAAATATGACCACAACCCCGGCGGAAGTATCTAAATTCAGAATAACAGTCACATCGGTTTCTCGGAGATGGCTAGACCGATTCAACTAAACTTGGTCTCAAATGAAAGGTATTGCGTCCCCGTAAATGACTATTTAATTTCATCCCGATCCGACTTCCGGAGTTACAGGTTGTGGCGTGCGATCACATAGCAAATTGCGCTTCAAACCGATACTCCGATGAAAGCAAAAAAGGTAAAAATTTCGCTAAAATGTCTCAAACAACTTCAATTTGCTGTTCTAGGTCACCGACGACCAACCAAACTTTCGTTGACTACATTGACCACCATAGACGGTGGAAGTGCCCGGGAAAAGCTGCCATCTTTCAAAATTGACGAATTCACATCAGTTTCCCGGAAATGGTTGGGCCGATTTTCACAAACTTAGTCCCAAATGATAGCTATAATATCCCCACAGATGTCAATAAAATTTCGTAAGGATCGCTTATATGGGTCCGGAAATATAGACTAAATCGTTCGGTCACATATGAAATTCCCATATAAGCCGGAACTCAATTTTTTTTTCAAATGAAATTTCAGAAATCGAATTCGTATTTTTGATGCCAAACATCTTCAAAATGCATGAAACGTCGAGATTTTATGTTATCTCGAAATTTTTTTTTGTAAAAATCGACTTTTTGGGACTTTGCCGATTTCGCACCTTTTATCAATTCAATATTACCGTGGCTGTTTTTTCTTTTACAAAGTTTTAGAACTCGAATAATGATTTCTATTCTTGTATATAGTTGTCATGTCGTGTATAATAAAAATGTAATATATACATTTGGAAGCTTATAATGAATATAAATAACGCAAAAATTCTCATGTTCATGATTGAGAAAGGCACAATTGCACCGCTAGGTGGATTAAAACAAGTTTTTCTATTATACCTAACCAAAAATCGGACATCTAAATCCAACTCTACCATCCAACGAATGATGAGAACTGATTCACACGCGTATCATTACATTAGCGATGTTTAACTTTGAGTCACCAGGGTGCGGATACATGTGGCATACAGGTAAAATTTTAATAAAGAAGCTTTTTAGCAGACGAACTTTTTGGTAGGTAGTTATAAGCTTTTCGGTAGGTGGAATATTTTTCTACTATTAATTAATATTAAAATCAATTTCTCGCCCCCATGTCTGTGAACCAATATCATTCAGTACGACAAGTTAACTTTTTGGTAAGGAAGCTTTTTAGTAAATAAGCTTTTTGGTAGATTAAATTTCTACTAAAAAATTAATTTCTCGGCACTAGGCCTTTACCTGGAATAAACAATGCACCAGGAGATAGCTAAAAGTATGGGCAATTGACTAAACAATATGTGGTTGTTAGTCATTTTGTGTTTCTTATGCAAAATTTAAAAACAGTTTATTTGCTCGATAATTATGGCAACTCCAGTAGTTCCGATTCCCGCCACCAGGCTGTGAGCTTTATCTATAAAGCACTTTTAAGGTGGAAGTCTGTATTCAGTGAGCTTTTTTAGTAGGGGAGCTTTTTGGTAGGTGAGCTTTTTGGTAGGTAAGTTCACAGAAGTCATTCGCGCGCATCTGGACAAAAACTCCCTTCGAAAAATATTCAACATCAAAAAATAGGTCGTTACATTGGGGCCCTATGAAAAATTTCCTTTCAGTTTGATACGCGAGTGACGCTCGAAACCGCGTAACAACAGGTGGTTGTCAGAATTTTTTTGTTAAAATATCCACAATCCAACGCACCGTTGATTGGCTGTCAAATCGTGAACTGTCAACAAACTGACACAACACGGATTTTTCATTCGATATTAAAATTTTCAATAAGCGCTAATGTTATTCTGTAATCATTATTCGTGAATAATTGAGTTTTTACTATTTTGAACTAAAAGAATAGTGAATATAATCATCAGCTGCAATTTACTAGGTAATATTTGTTGAAGTGTCTTTGGTTTAGGAGCAGTTCGATCAGAACACTGATGACATCAATATTGTTTGCCTATACGTTCCCGACAACAGAAAAAATAGTAACAACAAAGGAAACAATTACAGCACATCTTTACTAGCCCAAAATTCTTACGGGGGTGTGATGACTGAAAAGCTGTTAAAAGTTGGCCAGCGAATCGAAGTCGCCGGCAAAGATGTACGGGGCTCGATTGCCTACGTAGGAATGACCTCATTTGCGAATGGCAAATGGGTTGGCGTCATACTCGATGAACCGAAGGGGAAAAATAACGGATCGATTAGGAATATGACGTACTTTACGGTAAGGAAATGCAATTTCTAAACCATTTCAGGGGATCAGCATTCATAACCAGAAAACCTATTTTAGTGCGAGGAAAACTATGGCATGTTCGTTCGTCCCACGCAGCTAGTATTTTTGGACGACGCTGGCAATCCGATCGAAAGCGGGGAGGTGCAAACACCCGAGGAAAAGCCACGGTCGCGGTTAAGCAGGTGGGTTAATGTTTAAATGCATGGCAAAATAACGTAACTTATCCTATTTAATAATAAGTAAAAACTAATATTTCCTCCTAATCTAGTACAAACTTCTGTAACTCCCATATTTATAATTCTTTCATTCTTTTCTCATATTAAATATTACTCAATTGTGTGCTGTTGAATATTCATTATTTGGTTGATTTCTATGTATTCTCTGCTATCTTATTTGATGAATCGTTTACTACTCTATTGTCAAATTTGAACCCAAATAATCTATCGCCCTTCGTGCGCTAGTGCTAAGCGTGTCCTCTCTAAACCGAAGTAAGTGTTCAGCAGTTTGGTTTTTCTATCACCAGCTTTTCGCGAGCGGCCAAATTGAATCATTGCCATTCCACTGTCATTTTAGACGATAGCCAGCATCTGCAACAGTCCGTCCAATCAGTTCCTCTGGAGCATAACGCATCTAGCTAGATCGCACATCTTGCATTGCCACTGTACAAGTGATTAGAATTTTGTGTTGTTGTTTTTCCTGTTCTGTTTATATCATTTCGTTTTCTGCTGTTTTTATTTATCATGTAGCATATAGTAAACGCATTTTCAGCCTAAAATGTTGACTAAGACTTCTGTACGATGTTTACCTAATTCGTATATACTTTTCGTACATGCTAACACACATAACGTAGTGCCGGATCTGTTCGGTCGCTAGCGTCTATGCCCGGCTCGACGACCTCTTTTGCAGCGAAACCAACTGCGTAAGTTTTTCTTTCCAAATAGGTACTCGCTTGAAACATATTTCGCTCGTTTCATTGCTAGTAATTCCTAATTACTATTCATCGTTAGGTTTAAAGCTCAACATAATACGATATTATGCTGTCTCCGGAACAGCAACCTCATAAATTCTTTTTTTTAAGTCGAATATAATGACACTAAATTCATTTTAAATGGGGAACCGTCAAGCTAGCAGCTATAGTTGTTTTTTTTAAGTGTGACTGTGTTCCACTGAAGACTTCCCAACAGCTGCCAATTCTGCGTTTAGAACTCCTGGCAGCAATTCTTGTGGCGAGATTGTCACGAACTATCAAGAAGATTCACAACTTGTCAGATCAGTAGAGTGGTGTGCTGGATCGACGCAGAAGTGGTGTTGTCTTGGATTCGGTCGGATCAGCGCCGCTATAAGCAATTTATCGGTTTTCGCATTTGCGAAATGCTTAGCATGACTAAGCTGACAGATTGGCGATGGGGGGTTCCTACGTGATTGAATGTAGCGGATCTGTGGTAAAAGTATCGAGATGCACCCCAACAGCCCGTGGGTAACTTCGGGTTCATTTGGTATCGAGATGCACTCAACTGACTTCGGGTTCATTTGATGCTGCACGACGTAAAAGTGGTACAGGCTATCGTGGACGCCAATCGCTTTTCTAAATGGACAGTGCTGGTGAGGCGATTGCGTACGTAATCCTGCTCACGTCTAACTGTGGACGAATGAGTAAAAGGCTGTCAGTACGTCTGGCGCTACAGCCAAGCAAGTGCGAGAAGGCGAAACTGTGGCTGATGAAGATGGTACAGGTTTTATCGATGAGTTGAAAGTACTGGTTAGGAACAAAGATCGTCCGGTGAGCCAATAGCTGGCGATTTAGAAGTCCAGTCTTCTCTACAAACTTACTCAGCTGATTGATAAAAACGGATTGATTCGAATGGAGGGAGAGCTGAGAAAGCAGAGCAGCATAGAACCACGCAGCTGACTTGTTCAGCATTACCACGAGAAGAGCGGTTAAGTATACCGACAGGCAGCGAAGAGCGAGCTGAAGCAGCTGTTCTCCATTTCGCAGCAGTCTGGAAGGTGTCGTCGTCTTGCGTATGGTGTAAGTTTTGAAGTCGAACTCTAGTTCCACAAATGGTTCCGCTACCAGTGCCGCGGCTAACATCGAATCTTCGCCCCTTTAGCTACACGGATGTCGATGATTTGGGACCATTTGATGTTACTGTAGGACACCGAACGGAGAAGAGATGGATCGCACTGTTCACCTGCTTGATAACCCGCGCAGTGCACCTGGAGGTAGCCTGCGGACCGATTACGCGGTCGCGCTTGATGGCGATTCACTGGTTCATTGGTGGCTGAGGTTGGCCGATGGAGTTCCTGCCCGACAATAGGACGAACTTCCTAGGGACCAGGAAGGAACTGGTAAGAATTGTCTAAGATATGCAAGAAGGTGTCAGGCCATTTGGCATAAAGCCATTTGGCATAAGCCCGTTTGGCATACAGTCGATTGGCATAAAAGTCATTTGGCATAACGTCAACTGGCATAATGGCCATTTGGCATAATGACCATTTGGCATAATGACCATTTGGCATAATGACCATTTGGCATAACGTGCGTTTGGCATAATAGTCATTTGGCATAAGGGTGATTTGGCATGAACATGGGTAGAAAGCGAAGTGGCGTAGCCACATTAGGCGGCTGCAAGTCTTTTTTTTAATTTATTTATAGTGTCGGAAGCGCAAGAACTTTGCAAGCAAACCTGTAATCCACTCGTTTGCCCGGATTACTCAAACATAGGGGCTATAGCTAGTTTAAGTCCGACTGAGCGGCAGCGAAGTCGGACAGCACGGACGGAAAGCGATGTGGCGTAGCCACATTAGGCGGCGGCAAGTATTTTATTAATTTATTTATAGTGATTTTTTTTGATTTTGTGAAAAGTATTCGTTTCAGTGCAGTGATTATGCCAAATAACCATTATGCTAAATGGCCTGTATGCCAAATGGCCATTATACCAAATGACTATGCCAAATGACTTTTATGCCTAATGACCTTATGCCAAAGGACCTTATGCCAAATGACTTTATGTCAAATGGGGTATAATCATGCAAGAAGATTGTGTGGATCTGCTGACTAGTGCGAGAACGAAGTGGACGTTCAATCCCCCGCTTGGCTCCTCACGTGAGAGGCGTACGGGATGATCTCGTTCACTCGGTTATGGAGGCAATCGTGGCGCTTGATGAGGGGAGACGGTTGAAGGACGAAATTCTCCAGACGGTAATTGTTGAGGCGGAAGACATAATAAACTTACGTCCGCTAACGTACGTGTCCCAACAGACTGAAAAAGCGGAGGCCCTCAACTCAAACCACTTTTTGCGGGGGCTCTCCCCAAATCAGCTTTGCGTGAATCTTCCCCCAACTTATCCAGCACTAGCGCTTCGAGATGCGTTCTAGCGTTCGTACCAGTTGGCCAGCATTATATGGGAACGTTAGGTCTAAGAGTACATTTCTTCAAGTGGTTCGGTGAGCCGAGACCGTTAAGAGTAGGAGAATTGGTTTAGAATAGTCGAAGGTAACAACCGGATGCGCTGGTTCCGCGGAGGGATAGAGGAGGTTATCGCGTCCGGCGATCGACGAATACGCCAGCTCTGGAGACGCACCAACAGTTGATGATATAGGCGAGCAACAACAAACTGACCGTGATGGAGTTTGGTAACTCTGAACCGGAAGCGAACTCCGGGGGTTCACACGGTTACAGACCAAGGAATGTTCTGACCTAGGATAGGACCCGCCAGCTGACTTCTTCTTATATTTTGCTAATCCCTGTTGAAAACGACACACCCCTCCCGACCAATGCACAGTGGTCCAGGAAGCGAAATTAGCGGGAAACAATTAATTACGCTTTCATCTTTAGATTTAGAGATTTGGTGTCTTAGAAACATTTATTGTGTGTGATAAATTGCATCTTTTCGCTGAAACGGTTTTAGGGTGGTCCTTAAAATGTCAAAGTTGTAGAAATTATTTCACATTCTAGTTGAGATAAAATGATACTTTCTTCTGAAACATTCTAGAACAATCAATTCTGAGCAACTTTGTTGAAGATTCTAACTTTGTATCTCAAACAGTTTTTCTTTTATAGTGAGCTCCATGTCATAACTTCGGGTGTCTCTCAAAAAACAGTTTTCTCCGTACAGTTTTTTAGTAAGATTTTTCTCACAAAAGTACTCTTCTGTGTACTTTTAGAGCATGATTAGGGGCATGCTGAAGGAAGAAATTTTTTATCTTGTCTGGTTCAAAAGTTATGCATAATTTTCACTGAAAAATACGCCCTTTTCAAATGTCGATATCCCAAAAGGAGGCAAACGAAAATTTATAATTTTGATTGCATTTGAAAGGTTGTACTTATATTAAAAAATTGGAGAACGCTTTTTTGTTTTGCTTAAATAAACCAAAATTACGTAGAAGCATTTTTAATGACAAAAATAAAAAAAAGTTATAGCAAAAAACTGTTTAAGAGGGTATGTCGCATGTACATCTGTTTCACTTTACAACTTTTTTCCCTGAAGAGATGGACATTTTGTATCTTCAACAAATTTTCCCCAAAATAGTTCCTCTACAAACTTTCCATAGACATCTTACCATTTAAATAATTAATGAAAAAGTTTTTTTTTCATTTTAGTATATATCCCCTTAAATAAAAAATTGCCACCATTATATAAAAGTGCCCCAAAAAAATGAAACCTTTCCGAAGACTTTGAAGTTGAACTAATGGTTTCATCTCAAACGGCAATGTCCGGCTTTTTTTGATTTCGTCCCACTGTGCACCGCTGGAAAAATCTTCATGAAAATCAATCATTATTAATCTACCAATGATTCATTTTCATAAAGATTTTTCCAACGGTGCACAGTGGGACGAAATCAAAAAAAAGTCGGACATTGACGTTTGAGATGAAACCATTAGTTCAACTTCAAAGTCTTCGGAAAAAACTGCTTTTTTCGATTTCCAAGATGACCGCTTATTGAAGCGCTCTCAATTGAATCTTTAAGGGGTTACACCACAGTAGAGACACGAAAAAATAAGCATATTTCAGATTTTTTTCTAGACGCAATTAAGAGGTGCATCGAGACCTTGTTAAATGGTATTTATAGTACTAGCTGCCAAGCATAAAAAATATTTTTTTCGAATACATTTGTCACAAGATGGCGGCCGTGCAACTTTTTCCGGTAGACACCTCTTTTTGGAAATGGTCCACGACCGGAAACCTATCTCCCGCCATTTTAACCTAGAACTTAAAACTACTTTTTCCACTTTTCCAGAACATTTTAGACCAATAAAACACATTTCGATTTTTTTATTGCTACAGTGGTATAACCCCTTAAGTAATATTAAAATTGTTGGAGACAACTAAACTGGAACGATGGCAACTCTGTCCTGTCATCCACTCTCTGCGCTAGGCTCTCTAGTGACAGTCTTGCTGTCACTCCGAGATGTCGCCATCGCAGTCTATAGAGAACAGTTGCGCAAAGAGTGAAGTCAAAAAAGCCTACCTATCGAGCACAATTGGAATACATCTCTGATACCTCTGCAGCAAAGTTGGATTCTAATTTTGCTCGATAGGTAGACTTTTTTCGGCTTCACTTTCTGCACACTCTTTGCGTATCTTTATACTAGGGCCTTTATTTCTGCACACTCTTTGCGTACCTTTATACTAGGGCCTTTAGTCGCCATAAGCGGAAACCACTTTTTAACCAGTCATCATTAACCAGTCAGTCAACTTGTTCAGTCCGTTGAGCACATGCTCTTTATTTTAACCATTCGTTATTTAAAGTATTTTATGTAGTCTGTACGCGAGTGTCCTTTTTATTTATTCAACAAGGCTCCCGACCTGCCCCGCGCACAGGGCTACAACAGTGGCGACGAGTATATTAGCGGATATTTGGTGAAATTTCGATTCACGAAAAGTAACCTCAAAATTCCGTCACCCCCGTGTAAAAAACGGAGAAGAAGCATGGAGAATGGTCAAATTCCACATGATAATGACCGGGAGCAGGTCCCACCAACAGCAGATCAGCTCATCGTGCAGTTCATGCACCTGATGCAGCAACAGCAGTTTCAACACCAGCAGCTAATGGCACAGTTTCTCCAGCGGGCAGCAGCAAAACGACGAGCAGCAGCAAGCATTTTTCCGGAGTGCAGTTTCATCTATCCACGTACAAGTACCACCCAACCCAGAGCAAATTGTTGACTCTTTGGCAGACAACGTGAAAGAATTTCGCTACGACGCTGACAATAGCGTCACGTTTGCGGCTTGGTACAGCCGGCATAAAGATTTATTCGAGAAAGATGCCGCTCGTTTGGACGACGAAACGAAAGTCAGGTTACTGCTGCGAAAGCTGGGCGCAGTTGAACACGAAAGGTATGTTTCTTTTATTCTACCCAAACTTCCGAACGAACACACCTTTGCCCAATCAGTAGCGAAGCTGAAAAATTTATTTGGGTCGAAAGAGTCAGTAATAAGCAGGCGGTATAGAACTTGCAAATCGCCAAGCACCCGACTGAAGATCATATTGCTTTCGCTTGCCGTGTTAATAAATCCTGCGTTGAGTTTGAGCTGGGAAAGCTATCGGAAGAGCACTTTAAATGCTTGGCCTACGTTTGCGGACTGAAAGCAGAAAGCGATGCAGAAACCCGTTCGCGGCTGCTTTCCAGGATTGAGGAAAACAATGGCGTCACGTTGGAGCAGCTAGCGGAAGAATGCCAGCGTCTTCTTAACCTCAAACATGACAATGCTATGATCGAGTAAGCCACATGTTTCGGTCAAGTAAATGTCATTAAGCAGCGATCTTGTAATAAACGGTTCAATAAACGGGATCAGCCATCTTCGAAGCGTGCTGCAAACGACACGAGAAAAAAAACCTGATGCACCGTGTTGGTTTTGCGGTGCATTTCACTACACAGATCTGGAAGAAAATTGGCAGCCCATGTTTGTCACCAGCAACAGTAAAAGCCAAAGCAGCATCTGGAAACATTTTGCCACTTGATGGTGAATTTAACTGTGACATCACTATCGGCGAAAACACACGCACGCAGATAATTTGTGTCACCGAGAAAACACTACACCTGCTTGGATCTGATTTAGTCGATAGTTTTAATTTGTGGATACTTTTTGCTGCCAAGTTACTAGTATCCCGTCCACCAGTGCAACTTTCAAAGCTACTTACCCAAAAGTGTTCAGCGAAAAGCTCGGGTTATGCAACCGGACCAAAATTAAATTTGAGGTAAAAGAACAGTGCAAGCCTGTTTTTTGTGCTAAGCGTCCAGGTGGCGTATGCAATGTACAGCGCAGTTGACCAGGAACTGGACAGGGTGGAAAAACTCAATATCATCACACCGGTCGATTATTCAGAATGGGCAGCGCCGATCTTCGTATAGTGCGCAAAGCAAATGGCAACATCCAAATTTGCAGAGACTATTCAACAGGTCTAAACTCCGCTTTGCAGCCTCATCAGTATCCACTGCCACTCCCGGAAGACATCTTTGCCAAGCTGGCTAACTGCAAAATATTCAGCCAGATTGATCTTTCGGACGCTTCTCTACAGGTGGAAATCGATGAACAGTACCGTCATTTGCTGACAATTAACACACACCGTGGTCTTTACCACTACAACCGCCTTCCACCTGGTGTAAAGGTAGCACCTGGAGCTTTTCAGCAGCGCATCGATACCATGCTAGCCGGCCTTAAGAGCACTTCTGTTTATCTCGATGACGTCATCGTTGGCGGCGAAACACAAGAGGAGCACGACCGTAATTTGGAAGCGGTTCTTCACCGGATTCAGGATTTTGGTTTTACCATCAGAGCCGAAAAGTGCAGCTTCAGTAAGCAACAGATACGCTATTTGGGCCAAATATTCGACCGACGTGGATTACAACCTGATCCAGTAAAAGTTGAAGCAATAACCAAGCTACCTCCTCCCACGGACGTTTCAGGTGTTCGCTCTTTCCTTGGGACAATCAATTATTACGGCAAGTTTGTGCCCAATATGCGACAGTTGTGCTATTCGCTCGACAACTTGCTGAAGTTGGAGACAAAGTTCGTCTGGAATCAGGAGTACCAGCAAGCGTTCGAGCGATTCAAACACATTCTCTCCTCGGGACTTCTGCTGACACACTACGATCCGGAACAGGACATTATAGTATCAGCTGACGCATCATCCGTTGGCCTCGGAGCAACCATCAGTCACAAATTCCCCGATGGGTCCATCAAGGTTGTTCAGCATGCTTCCAGAGCACTCACGAACGCGGAACAAAACTACAGCCAGCCCGATCGCGAAGGTTTAGCAATCATTTTTGCAGTCATCAAATTCCACAAAATGATTTTCGGTAGGAAATTCCGTCTACAAACCGACCACACTCCGCTGCTTCGAATTTTTGGTTCTAAGAAGGGCATACCGGTATATACGACAAACCGGTTGCAACGTTTCGCCCTCAATCTGCTATTGTACGATTTCGACATTGAGTACGTGCCAACCGACAAGTTTGGCAACGCTGACGTGTTATCTCGTCTAATCAACCAGCACGTTAAGCCAGAGGAAGATTACGTCATTGCGAGCATTATCCTCGAAAAAGATGTAAGGTCAGTAGCCGCTGATACTGTTAATATATTATCTCTCAGTTTTAGAGTCGTAGCACAGAGTACCCAAGCTGATGCACTGCTTCGCAAAGGCTTCCGGTACATCCAAGACGGTTGGCCTTCATCAAAAGCCGTCGATCCGGAGCTTAAGCGGTTTCACTCCAGGCAGGAGTCACTTACTGTGGTCGATGGGTGTATTCTGTTTGCTGAACGACTCGTCATTCCATCGCCGTATCGAAAACGATGCTTGGACCAGCTTCATAGTGGACATCCGGTCATGCAGCGGATGAAAGCAATCGCCAGAAGCAACTGGCCCTCCATAGATGATGATATCATTGGTTATGTAAAGGCGTGTCAGCATTGCGCATCCGTTTCCAGGTCCCCTCCTTGCGCTGCTCCCGTACCGTGGCCGAAAACATCCGGCCCATGGCAGCGTGTTCACGTAGATTTTGCCGATCCCTTCGAAGGCGAATATTACCTCATCGCAGTGGATTCGTACTCCGAGTGGCCGGAGATTGTGCAAACCAGAAAAATCACCTCTACAGCTACAATCAGTATCCTGTCCTTTTTGCTCGACTTGGTATGCCAGTGACTCTAGTGTCTGACAACGGTACCCAATTTACGAGTGCGGAATTTGCTGAGTTTTGCACTATCAACGGTATCGAGCACATCACGACAGCCCCCTTTCATCCACAATCCAACGGCCAAGCTGAGCGTTTTGTGGACACTTTCAAAAGCTCCGTCAAAAAATCCGAGAGGGGAGAGGATCAATTACTGATGCGTTGGATACCTTCTTGCTCGCTTATAGAAGCACACCTAACCGTTCGGCTCCTGAAGCCAAATCTCCATCTGAACTTTTGTTCGGTTGCAAGATCCGAACCTGTCTCGAACTACTTTGGCCGCCCCCTGCGACTGAAACAAAGCCAATCGAGAAGCAGCACAGCCAGTTGAGATTTTTCAGTCGGAATGATCCAGTATTTGCCAAAATATATGCAAGAAACAGTTGGAAATGATCTCCAGGTGTGATAGTCGAAAGAATTGGTGACGTGATGTACAAAATCTGGGTGAAGGACCGTCGAATGCTACGTTCGCATATTAATCAACTCCGTAGTCGAACTGTAACCTGATCAACCACCGACATAGTAGGACAGCAAACCAGATATGCTCAGTTACCTTTGGATATTCTGTTGGACGTGTGGAAGCTGCCGAACTTACCAACTGATACAACATCGCAGTCATCGTCGACGCTGCAGCCAACCACCTCACAATGTGCATCGTCGACACCTCGTTGTGATCAGTCGCCTGAATAGGTGGTTAGTTCATCACTTTCTCCACTGTCTTCGTCATCACATGCAACATCTTCCGAATTTGAGTCAGCTGTTGAAGCAGATCCGGTGGCAGCACTACCACGCCGATCTTCGAGAGCTCGAAGAGCGCCGCAGTGGTTTGGCCCGTACCACCTTTATTAAGAGGGGAGATGTTGGAGACAACTAAACTGGAGCGATGGCAACTCTGCCCTGTCATCCGCCACTCCCTAGTGACAGTCTTGCTGTCACTCCGAGATGCCGCCATAAGTAGAAACCACTTTTTAACCAGTCATCATTAACCAGTCAGTCATAAGTCAGTCAACTTGTTCAGTCCGTTGAGCACATGCTCTTTATTTTAACCATTCGTTATTAAAAGTATTTTATGTAGTCTGTACGCGAGTGTCCTTTTTATTTATTCAACAAGGCTCCCGACCTGCCCCGCGCACAGGGCTACAACAAAAATATACAACCGATAACCTCTTCTTACAAAAAACAGCACTATACCAAGAGAAGCAAAGCACCCTCGATTACCAAGGCGTTCTCTGTTAAACATTACGAGGGAAGTTAGTACATCTGGAACCATGCGAAACTCACGAGTTCGTCATCTCAATCAGTCTCTGATCGTATTTGATGATTTTAATCATCTTTATCGAGGCTAGATAACACATTTTTTGAAGATGTATAAAAATGCCTCTAGAATTCCAACACTACTTTGATTACAAGCTATCGTAGCTCACCACAACAATCATTTTCGGCTTCCTTGTTTTCGGAAAAACAAGTATTTAGTACTAATTTGGGTATTAGTTTACATATATCGTCTAACTAGACACCCAGATGGTGCTAGTTACTGATGAGATGAATTCGAAACACAAAAAAAAACAAAACTTAATTAAAGTATGTATGTGTTTTGTATATAATTACTTCAATGTACTTTTTGTGCCAATCGAATCTATCATAACTTCAACATACTCACGATAACCATTCTGAAAACATTTTCTATCATTGCATAATAGTAAACATTATCATTTTCATGGTGTTAACTCTATATTTTTCTCTCATCGCTGTACCCCACCCAAAACGATGTCCTACTAACTACACCCATATCACGACTGACCCCACCACCATTGATTGATCAAATAACCCCCCTATCCCTGGACCCCGGCCTGATTGGAACATTGGTCAACGAACTGTACTGAGCCCAGTGTACGCCGTAAGTCACCCGTCAAGCAGCCCCAGTCGAAGCGTGCCTCCATGACCATGACACTCTCATCGTCCAGGTTAATCTTTTTGTATAAAATTTCAGTCCTTGGATGTGTTTTTCGTTATCGTTACTACATGTATGGTTTCAAACGACAGGCTTCTAGTCCCGAATTATCCTATCTCAAGCACACAGGACGATTCTGGATTAGGTCAGCCATAATGGTATCAGTTCCTGCCTTTTGCTCTGTGCACGTGTTCAACTGTAAATACAACGAACAACTCCAAGCTCGTTTCATTTTGATTCCTCATTTGTGTATTATACCTTGTTCGCTTCGTCAAAATCACGCGTATTTTCCCGCAGTTTATTGCGAGATACACTGTTGTGTTTGTTTGCAAAGTTGTACCCTGCCAAAGCAGAATAATTTTATTGCTCCATTCTTTCCCAACAGTTCTCGTTTATCGTTGAACCGCAGCAGCAGCTCCTTGGGTTCCAAAACTCAGCTAACATCACCAGGAAATGATCGACCTGGCGGCGGTTCCGGTATGTCCTCGATCCCTACGCCGGTGTCATCGATCCCAACGATGATGAAGACAGGCGATCGCTACGACTCGCTACACAAATCGCACATCAGTCCACCAGAATCACTACAAACCTCCAAGCGTGCTTCGTTCGTTGAAACCGGTTTCGTCGAGACGCTAAAGCCCCAGTTTACCCCAGGTCAGTCACTGACATCCCCTTCGCCGGCTCCCTCCACCGAAGATCGCATTCACTTGCTACAACTACAGCAGGAGATTGAAGACATGAAGATGCAAAACAAGGACCTGGTGGAGAAACTTGAGACGCTTAAGTTACGCCGTACCGAGGACAAAGAGCGTCTTCGCGAGTTTGACAAGATGAAAACCCAGTATGAACAACTGGTGGAGTTCAAAAGTAAAATCATGGAAGCACATTCGCAGTTACAGCGTGACTATCAACGGGCCAAGCAGGATGCCAAGGATGCACTTGAAGCACGTGATTTACACATTGAAGAAATGGCTGAACTGTCGGAAAATGTGGAATTGATCACGCTCGATAAAGAGATGGCCGAGGAAAAGGCAGACACATTGGCACTCGAGCTGGAAACGGCTAAAGAGAGAATAGAAGAATTGACTTTGGATTTCGAGATTTTGAAAACGGAGATGCAAGAAAAATATGCCAATAGTGGTACGATTGGAGATGGCGCCGGAACTGGAACGTCTACGTACGAGTTCAAGCAGCTGGAGCAGCACAATGTGAGACTGCGGGAGACGTTGGTACGTTTGAGAGATCTTTCCGCGCATGAAAAGCATGAGATTCAAAAGTTGGAGAAAGAATTGGAAACCAAGAAATCAGAAGTCGCCGAATTACAACGTACCAAAGAGAAGCTCTCGGGGAAGATTGATGAATTGGAAGCTCAAGTCAGTGATCTCCAGGAACAGGTTGATGCTGCTCTAGGAGCTGAGGAAATGGTTGAACAGTTAGCTGAAAAGAAGATGGAGCTGGAGGACAAAGTTAAGGCTCTCGAGGAAGAGGTAGCAGAACTTGAAGCTTTGGAAGAGGTACACGAACAACTGGTGGAAAGTAATCATGAGTTGGAGATGGATATGCGCGAGGAATTGGATATGGCTCACGCAGCTAAACGTGAAGCCGTTCGCGAGAAGGAAGCAGTTCTGGAGACTATAGTCGATCGCGATCAAACCATTCTTAAATTCCGGGAACTTGTTCAACGGCTGAATGATCAATGTCAAGAATTACGCGAGAAACTTAATCAGGAATCTAGTAAGGTGGTTAAAGATACAATCACGGAAACGATCGACTTTAAGCAAATGTTTGCCGAGTCTAAGGCCTTCACAAGGGCAATCGATTTGCAGCTGCGTCAGATCGAGCTAACCCAGGCGAATGAACACGCCAAATACCTGACCGCCTTTATGCCGGAAGTATTCATGGCACGTGGTGGTGACCACGATGCTATCCTCGTAATTTTGCTGGTGTCACGTATCGTATTCAAATCCGGCATCATTGTCAGTCAGGCTAGGGAACGTTTCTCAGCGGTTTCACAAATCGACCGCACTGCAATCGTCAGTGGTCACGAAGTGTACCAGTTTAGATTCCGTTCGCGACTGCTGCACCACGTGCACAATTTGCAAACCATAATGCACCAGTTCCTGTACGGCTTGACGGCCTGTCAGCCGGACACGCTGCTAAAGATCGGATCCTCGCTGCCGGAAATGCAAGCCCAGGAGAAAATGGTTGACGAAATTGTGGATCTGCTCAAGGCCAATCAACTGGACGAAAACTCGTCGACCGATAGTGAGTTTGTTTTCGATTTCAAACAAAAATTGTGTAAATAATATGTTTATTCTGTTAGATCTTGAGAAATGCGTCACCTTCTTTAATGCAATGTACTTGGTGCTGCTGTCCGGTGAAGACCTACTGAACGAAACTCAGATTGTACGGGACTGCACTGCTTCTATCTCGGCTGCTTGTGATTCGATCTTAACCGATGCGGCCGTGATGAAAACGCTGATTCAGGTGAGTGTGAATTTATAACTTGTTCTGTTATATGAATTTCAAATAATATTAGCGAAAGGATAACAAAATGGATACTGTACGCTGGGTGTCCATTCCTACTACAATTTATTTGTAATAAACAAATGGAATATTATGTAGCACTATCAATTCAATCTTCAAAACGACGTGAGTTCAAATGAATATCATGTGGAACACAATTTCTGCTTGTAAAGTAGTTTAAAAAATTATTGTTTAGCCAAATTTATGGTTCATTCCTGGGATCTTTCAACTTGAATGCCGCATTCATATACAACGGCACAAAAGGTTTAAATTTATCATATTATTAACCAAATTCAACTTCACAGGGCGGCGATGAAACCAGCGACTCCGGCCTCCTCATGCAATATATCGTCCAGAACGTGGAATCGGTGAAGCAGCAACTCAAACTGGTCAAGCGCCGCTTGCCCCAGGATGTCAGCGTTACCAAGTGTAATCTGTCGATGAACACGTTACAGAATCTGAAGAAAACCGCAGAATCGCTAAACAGGCTGATGAGCGTTATGTTCTTCAGTGCCAAGGAAGTCATCCAGATGGTGACAGCCGACTCGGAAACGGAAGTGTCGGTATCTCACGAGAAACTGTGGGACATCATGTCCAACGCTTGCGAAAGGATCTACGAACAGGACGATTTGGGTCCTTCGCAAAACATTCGCACAGTGTTGAGTAAAACTAGCACGGACATGAGTCAGCTGGCCCAGTACTTGCTGGATCATGAGTACGAAATTATGTCCGGAGCGACCCCGAAACCAGAGGAGAAACCGGTAGCTCCAATCATTCTCCGTGCACAAGCCGTTAAGAAACAGTTGGAAGAAACCAAGACACTAACAGCCACGCTCGAAAACCGCGAGGCTGAAATCCGGCAGCTTAAGCTGGCTGCCAAACTTAAACAAAACGAGCTATCGGAAATGCAAATTCGGAAAGATTTGGCCGAGAAAAAACTATCGGTGCTACAGCAAGATCACGAAGCGAACGCAGCTCGTCTACAGAAACAGTACGACGAAGTCTGCCAGCGCTTGAAGCAGTATGTTTTTGAATTCAATATACATCAAACACATTTTATCGATTTAGTTTGATTTCAGGAAAGAAAAAGAGTTCGAAGACACAATGGACCATCTGCAGAACGACATCGATTCTTTGGAAAATGAAAGAACCAGTCTTCGCGATAAACTTAAATCGTACAGCTCGAAGAAGGGTGATCTTAAGACAACAACTGCTCTTGGTAACGTAGTTTAAGCCTATCCAATCATAACACATAATAAAACTAACATTTGATGTTTCAGACATTTCCGCAAGCTCTCCATACATCGCCCAGGAGCTTTCGTTGCTCAAGAAAGCCTTCAAGGAGGAACGCTCGGAACGGCTGAAGGTACAGGCAAACGAGTACAAGAAAATCCTGTCCAACCTGGAACCACTGCACGTGCCGCAACCGAAAGATGAACGCATCGAAGAGCTGGAGAAAGCAGTTACCAAAGTTAAGCATGATTGGATCATGTCGCTGGTGCGAGGAGCCGAGATACCTGCTACTCGAACTGCACACGGCAATATTTCCAAGACTATTATCGATCATGAGAATCAACAGAAACGGGACCAGCGAGAAATTAAATCGAAAGCCGAACAGTTGGCTTTTGAGATCATGAACGAATACCTCAGCCGGAACCCGCACCGTGCTACCCGCGGGGACTTTGCAGTGTTCCCTTCGACGGAGTTGGCAACCGCTTTCAAGGCAAATATTAAAGTATAAATGATTCGCTTCATACTTAGGTAAGTCAAGCAATGGCGGCAAGTCTAGTTGCTTACTTACCCGGCTGGCTGTAATACTGATATTTTATATACTTAGTTAACAATTCGAAGGCATCAGTTCTGCATCAACGATGTCTTCTGCGACAGTTATTCTTATTCCATTAGTCATGTTCGTTCTGAAAATACAATCCAATCCATGCTTTACGTATTTATTTTATCCAATGCAACGCATAAATTATATAGCAATCATAACGTAAAATATATAACGTTTCGAGAAAAATCTTTGTTTTATCTCATTTTAACCGACCTCCAGGACCATATAGAATGTATTTAAGCTTTTATTAAAAGTAAAATCTTAATTATCGTCGAACTCTGATCGGTGCTGGGTATTTCGTTGAGCATCAATGTTCGGGCATGATAAACACGTTGGTGCTGATTAATACCATCGTATTGTCACCGGAATACGTGGATAGCCTTAACTTTCCAACTGACTAAAATTTCATGCAGAATCGAATGCTTGAATGCAGAGGAAATATAAATTCCTTCACCAACCAAAGCATTCATTTGTTATTATGTGGATGGTTTAAAGGCAGAAGTTGGCATCTTCTACATTTTCGAGCATAAGTGAACTGCTTAATCTATATCTGCTGCACTTTTGCCAAAAATTTCATTCATCGCAGCGGGCATGAATTGATTTTCGTTTCCTTTCAAGTTCACGCAGGGATGTCAATTTTTTAAGCTCTGATCCGAGCACTCTATGGTCTGATTTCTTCGACGCATATGCCTCATAATCGGACTGAGCAACCGGGAGTATCAGCGAATTGTGTAGAGCAAGTTTTGTGCGCGTCTTTAGCTAACTTAGCAAAACATATAAAGACCTATTCGCAACGGCAATACATTTTTTTACCTCTAGGCTAGCATCGTTATTTATTTACTGTCTCATTTTTTATCTGACCGGTGTTGGTTGATTCACTTCAGAAGCAGACCTCGAAGGCCCATAATCTTCTCGTACGTTTTTCACCTGACTTCAGTTATCTCACTTTATAATTTAGCAAAATTATATGGTATACAGCATTACAAAAATATTTTAACTCAATCTTATAAACTCCTAAGAATATTTTTGAAACCAAAAGCAGAAAATTTTTTGAAACCGGAAGCAGAAAAATCAAATTAGTCATACACACTATTAAAAATAACTTTACATATCGCCCTTGTGGGTTCTGACCGTACACAGTGCTCTGAAAGTCTAGTATTAACCCATTATATCCTAGCGTATGAAATTTCATACGCAGAACTATCCATCGTTTAACGCGTATTTACTGCAAAATTTTGGCACCCAACTGATTTATTATTGCACTAATGGGATCATTGCACCTCATATTTCATTGTGAAACAAGACAACTGCCATTTTTTATAATTTTGTTTACATTTTTGAACCGTGTATAGTTGGGGCAAATGGCGGCTGAAAAGTAAGCAATACATTTAATTGAATTTTATTGTTGGAATTCGTGCTAATAATTCCATTATGTGACAAAACGTTCCTACAGGTGTAAAAGAAGTGTTGTTTATCAGAAAATCCGAAGAAATATGTCAAACAACTTAAAATTTGTTGTTTTTATTTAGGCGTACGAATTTTTTTGCACGAGGTATTTTCATTCTCAAAACTATTTTAAGCGGTGATTTTATTTTTCCCATAATCTTTGATACATTTTTTGGTGGAATTGAAGATATCACTGCATTTGACTCATTTTTTGAAACCCCTGGGTTATAATGGGTTAAAAAGATGTGATCTAAGGTTTCTAGGGGGTACAGTAATATTCATTTGTGAGAGAATATCTTGGGCTTAAATTTGGCCAGTGAATATTTGCCCAACAATTACCGCTATGAATGTATTTGGCCTTTTGGCCAGAGTTTCCTGAACAGCACAATGTAGAATAGTTTGAGAACATCAGCGTATATAAGTTCGCACCCTAGGGGTTTAAGATACAAACGTCATTGAAGAAAAAATAAAAGAAACGGTCCGAGATTGCTCCCTTGAGGTGCACCCGACAAGTTGATGAAGCTATCTGATTCGTTACTTCCTTATTTCACAGACAGAAAACGATCTACGAGGTAAATCATAACTCGTAGATCGCAGCGTAGCGTCCCTGTAAAATATGATGGAGCGCCCAGCCGCTCGATCTTTGCCAGAAGAAGAGAGTAGTGTACACGATCGAAAGCAGCTTTAAGATCAATGTATACAGTGTCTACCTGTGATCCATTTGTTGATGTTTTTAATGTAGTACGAAGCAAATTGGGCTAGATTGGTGGTCTGTCTGCAAAAAAACCATGGTGGTCCTTCGATGTGTATGCTTCGGTATCAAGAAAGAGCGTATTTTCTACTACACAGTAGGCCTGCACATCTTTTCAGTATAATATAAACACACTCGAGATCGCGAACAAGTTACAGATGCCGCTGGGAGTGTTTGTTAGATGTTTCATTTGCGAGAATTTACAAAAGATCAAAATTGTTTTGGGTCTCGTTTCAGGTTGGATTGGGTTCGTACTACGTGGCAGGAAATCATCTATTTGTAGCTGTTACTGGCTAGAGTGAACTCCCTTTTTTGTAATGGGGTTTTGTCGCCTGGTGTAATGTCGAAGCGTGACTGCTCGCAATCTTTTCAGTTTACGTAGCTGCCCGTTGAACCATGGTGGTTTCGGTCGTGCAGGCACATGTATTTTTAAAAGCGGTATCAGTAACTGCGAAAGCTTTCTACGGCTACATCCACATCGATCGCGAAATTTCAAAAAGTCGAGTCCAGTCGATTGTCCGTAGTTAGTTAGGAAATCTTGAGAAGTCAGTCTTGGGAAAATTTAACTCCCCAACATCTTCCATCTCGACATAAAGAACCAGCTGGGGACAAATCTGCGTTACAAGAAGAGGAGGATGATGTGCATCTGAAGCAAATAACGGCTCAAGTGCATCCGAAACGGTGCAGTTCATTGAAGCTTCTTAATTCATAAACATGAGGTCCAGGATTCGATTTCGCCTATTATTCACTGTACACATTTGTAACATGTTCTATACATACATTCCATCCAATAAGGTAGTACTCTCCCTAGAAAACGTTGATTCAGACGCTTCTGAATAACTTCTACATAACTTGCGGAATCGGGGGGAATATATACTACAACCACACAGATGTTGGCATCGGGACTACGAATATTTACCCAGAGTTGTTCGAGATTGTGAGTTTATGTTTGGATGAGAGTCGGTTCGAGACCGCAATGAGCACACCACCGACACGTTTTTCCCTGCACACTGTTGGGATCGGAATCATTACGGTATACCAAGGACTCTGACCCAAATAATTGAAGCGAGTTGATTTGATCATATAGTCACGTTCCGGTCAGGACAATAATATTATGATCGACAACTGAGGCGCCGACGAATAGCTCATCAATCTTTGTGCGTGGTTCTCTCACGTTCTGGTAGTAGATTTTAAGATGTCACTGCAAGTAGCCTCCTGACGGTGGAAAATCAAGCGGCGGTGGTGGAAGCAAATGCCTGTAATGTGGGGTGGGTTTTCAACGGAGGTAGCATTTGTATGTCCTACTTCGAAGTTTCATGTTCTTCGAATTGGTCTGACTTGTTTCGAGATGTCCCACATCAGATTGCATCACGGACGCTATAGAAAATTACGTAGGGGTCCGATCCAAACATTCAGACAATAAAATATAACGCATTAGTAAGCTCTTAGCACCTTTACTGCCCATAACAGCATAAGAGTCCCATGTTGAAAAACAGCAAGCCGAGATAAACGCTGTTCAAGATTATCCCATCCATTGAGCCAAATGGATGGGACAACCATGTTTTGGTATTTCTTTTTGATATTTTCTGAACAAACCCGGTAATCTTATTTGTGCAGTGTGATTTAGTGGTGATACAGAATACAATCCAACGGATAACTCATTTTCGACAAAAATCCACATGGGACTCTTATGCGTTTATGGGCAGTTTATTTTATTCAACTTCAATACCATAACCGTACATTCGCACCATACGCTTAACTCCACTCATTAGGTTCTATACAACGTCTGGCCGCAACTTCCTCTATACGGAAAGTCACTTTTTCTTCATGTCTTCCTCAGGTTTGACCTCCTTGGGATGCTTCCGTAGCGCCTGTTTCATATTTATCCATAAATTTGGCTTCGTACCACTCCAAAACATCATTTAAATAGTGACATGAAGCTAGATCCGGCGAAAAGATCGTAGGGCCCCCGTGTTGCTTCAACAGAGGAAGTATACGCTTCTGTAGACACTCCATGAGGAAGATTTTTTTACAGTCCCAGTAGTCAAAAAAAACGGTGCACAGATCGCTTGTCAAATCATGTATTTATTGGCAAACTGTAAAAGTTTCTACTTCCCTACTTCCTCCGGAAGATCAAACTTGTGCTAGGCGGTGAAGAACAGTAGCTGCCGGAAGTCCGCCTTGACGATAAGTCTCATCATCCATAATGAGACAATCAGATTTCGTCAGCATCTGGGAGTACAGTATCCGGACCCGTGACGTTTCCACCATATTTTGGCGTTCGTCACGATTCGGGATCTTCTGCACTTTGTACTCCCGGTCATGGGCTCTCTGAACGAAAGACTTGGACAGATTCAACTTTTTGGCAACATCCCTGACCGAAGCATTCACTGATAAAAATCCAAACGTTAATTCTATTTGCTTCAAACCACTTAAAATCCAAATGAAGAAGAAATGCTAATGTTATCTCGTGCACACATACCTTCTATGTGGTAACTGTATAAACTATGTATGCACACACATAAATTGCTGTACAAAGGATATGTGAACCGCATCCAACAAAACTTACGACGAAATTCGAAGGGATTTTGGGGTTATGTTAAAACGAAAAGAAAAAAAAACGGGTCTTCCGTCTAGGATGGTCTACAATGGCGAAGTAGCGACTACAACGGAGGAAAAATGATCCCTATTTGCCAGCTACTTCTCAAGTGTCTTCACGACTGATGTGCCATCTGCCATCGAGCTCGAAAACGCGACCCGTGATGTTCCCATTGGTGCGGTGGATATGGATGTATTCACTATTTCAGTACAATCGGTTCTCTTAGCAATACGGAAAACGAAATCGTCTTATACTCCAGAATAAAAAGCTATGCCGTCTGCTGTTCTAAAAAAAATGTTCCGATATTTTAGTGATCCCACTGACGCACCTTTTCAATGTGTCGCTTCAGCAGGAAAAATTTCCCGATGATTGGAAGTGTTCAGTTACACAAGAAAAATGACAAAAGCAACATTTTGAACTACCGGGGAATCACTTCGCTGAGAGTCGAGTCAAAAATCTTCGAATCGCTTATCAACGAGGTGCTGTTTTTTGCTAGTAAACATTACATAAGCACTTATCAGCACGAATCGGTTGAGACGAATTTAGTTAGCATCACATCGTTTTTGCATAGAAAACATATCCAGGAAACTCCATACTGACACGGTCTAGACAGATCTTAAGGCCGCTTTCGACACAGTTAACCATGAGATACTGCTAGCAAAGCTTGATAAACTAGGATGTACCTCGAGATTCTGCGACTGGCTTCGATCCCACCTTGTACACCGCGAGGTCGTTGTGCAAATCGGTAACAACATGTCAGAATCATTTTGTAATAGTTCCGGAGTTCCTCAAGGTAGTACACTAGGTCCATTACTATTTTCATTGTTCGTGAATGATGCGGTCTTCGTTCTAATGCGTGGAGGGAAACTGTTTTTCGCTGATGACTTGAAGATGTTTCTGGTGATAAGGAATGAGGCCGATTTCCGTGTCTCATTGATACATTTTACAATTGATGTCAAAGAAACATGCTGATCCTTTGTGTTACGAAATGTTTTGTCATCAGTTTTCATCGTACAAGGGACATGCTTAATTTCAACTACAACATTGCTGGAACTCAGCTGCAACGCGTTGACCACCAGATCTAGGTGTTATTCTCGATGAAAGGCTAACCACAGATAACAGACGTTTAGGCTCGATTTGAATCGTGTGTAAATACCCGCTACTGAAATTCAGAATAAATCAGACGTCTGAAACACGTTTGGCAAACGTTTGTATATGACGCAGTGATCGATACAATGCAGTTAGAGTACAGCTGTCAAACACGTGTAACAAACAGTTGCGCAGATGGCAATAGTGAAACACGGATTTCCAACGTTTATCAATTTGAAAGTTTACACAGGTTTTTGAAGAAATTTTGTTCTAGCCTAAACGTCTGTTATCTGTGGGCTAACTTATACCAATCACCTGTCAGCGACTATCGACAAAGCAAATCGACTGCTAGGTTTTATGTTCAAAATTTCCAGAGAATTCCAGAGTCCTCTGTGTTTCAAGGCTGTTATTGCTCACTGGTACGCTCGCAGTTGGAATTTTTTGTGTCTAACTAGTGCTAATTTGGGTACTAGTTTAGATACATCGTCCAACTAGACACCCAGCTGGTGCTGGTTACTGACGAGATGAAATCGAAACACTAAATTTAAACTTAATTTAAGTTTGGTCTTGTGCCCTTAATGCGCAAATTGGTTGAATCCAATTTTCCCTTTTGGGAATTAAAGCAACCCCTTAAGCACTATTTACACTTATCCGATCCGATTCAGTGCCGTGCTCGGACACCAATATTTTGTTTGTTATACATTTAAATACGAACAGGCACACTTCTCTGGCACAGTACCGTGCCGGACAAGCGTGAAATGCTCGAATTTGAATTGTATATAAAAGAATATTGGCGTCCGTGCACGATACTAAACCGTCACTGAATCGGATCAGAAAGGTGTGTGTTGGGGTGCACCCCTTGGTGCATCAACAGTCTATCTATAATCAACTGTAATACAGACGTAAACGGAAAATAGGAAGAAAAATTTTCACTTCACGTGACGAAATAAATAAATTTTTGTACTTACGTTTTCCTGAAAACTCCTCCGGTGTATCTGTTCTCGGGCTCCGGTTATCGGTTCAAGTGCTCTGCAATCTATGTACGGTCAGCTTATTCGCATTTCGTGACAATTTGTTCCTTCGAGCCAGATTATGGAACAATCCGCCGCGGAAAAGTTGCATTCGCAACGGTAGGTTATGTTTGCAAAAGTTAGATAGGAGTATCCGTCGTGCGTGATATGCAAATGCTAAAAACCTTCGGTCTGGGACGTACATGAAAGGCGACAAAAGCTCATGGAACTTGCCGGAAACTTCGAAGCCGTTCAAACTGCGATTAAGGAGCACACAGAGCATTTGGAGGATATAGCGTCGATCTTTAATTACCATCTCCAAATCGAAGAGGTGTATTTCCAAATAAAGAATATTTACAGTCAATAGTTGTAATCAGGAAAATGCATCGGTGTTCAGCTCCAAATCGGGTGCACCGAATAACGGTCTGCGAGACGAAATTCGAGCACTTTTGGAAATACAGATAGCGGCACTTTGTCGTCAGAATAAGCCAGCAGTCTTAGATCAAGCAGACCAGCAGGAGCTACAACGGAATGTAAAGCTGTCAAAAGGATAGCAAGCAGCCGAAATGATAGCAAGCAACCGCTAAAGAAGCGTAGCGAGAATCTGTCAAGTAAACAAGAGGAACAAGAAACGGAAATCGTCAACAGTGATTACGGTATTTAATTAGCAAGGGACTGTAACTTGTTACGGCCGGTTCCGACAGCATGAAGTAACAAGTTACTTTACGCTTGTCCGGACATGCCGTAGACTCAGGTGATTCGCCTTTCTAATGCCAAAAGATCTTGACGCCAGCAGACAAAAAGCTAAGTCACCGGTAAGCTCTAAACTTGCATATATGATCCTTCCACGCTTTTCTAAACTTTCTCCTTTCAACTCCTTGCTCTCCCTTGAGTACTATGGCTCTTAATATTGAAAAATATACTTCACCTTTCAGTCCCTTGCTAATTGAATGCCGTAACAACTGTTGACAAATTGACTCAATAGGTCGTTAACAAAAATAGTAAAAATAAAACGTCAACAGTGAACCGTTTGTTTTCGCACTGCTACCCACGATGGTGGCTAATGTTAGGGGAATTAATGGGAAGTTGCAGGAGGGAAGAATTCTAATCGATTCCGGATCTCAACCATCGCTTATCACCGAGACCTGTACCGAGTGCCTTGGACTTAAGCGTATGAATGCTACTGTGGAAGTCACAGGTGTCGATGGGAAAGTAGTCGGAACCACCGCCGGCATGGTCAAGCTCGTGATTTCATCGCGTATCGATGAGAAAGCAAAGCTCGCCACTCAAGCGTACGTTATGGGGAAGTTGACAGAAACTCTGCTGTACCAACAATTTAACGCATCAAATATGCCGTATTAGGAGGGTCTTAAACTAGCTGATCCGCAATTCAACATACCAAGCTCACTAGACATCATACTGGGAGCAGAGGTCTTCCTGTCCATACTTCAAGTGGGACAGATCAAGGATAACAACTGGTATTCATGTGACACAGCGTTTCATTTTCCAACAACCTGCGTCGGAATGTTGACATCGATCGCACTCTGCGACTATTCTGGGAAGACAAAGAACTTCCAAATTCAAAGCTTAGGACATAGGAAGTTAGTCAGGGTCATCGAACATTTCGATTCGACTGTCACACGTTCGAAGGAGGGTCGCTTTATTGTCAGATTACGACTAGACAATTCAAAGCTTTAGAATCACTAGCCGCAGATACCAAACGCATCATTGCCATTGAACGCAGATTTTAAAGGGATGCAAACTTGAAGGAGAGATACGCAGCGTTCATGAACGAGTATCGAAAATTGGGTTACATGGAAACGGATCCTGACTATACCCAGTCTTGTTACTTGCCACATCACGGGATCGTGAAAGAGGATAGCTTTACGACCAAATTCCGAGTCGTTTTTGATGGTTCTTGTACCACGACTTCCGGAGTAGCGCTCAACGACATACTACTGAATGCACCCAACGGTAATGCAGACATACTCGAAGCACTATTGAGGTTCAGGTCATATCCGGTGGTATTTGCAGCGGATGTTGAAAAAATGTACCGCCAAGTGTTGGTGTATTCCGAGGACACATTGTCGCATTGTCTGGACAGGTTCATCAGATAAACCGATTCAGCACTTTTGTTTACTCACGGTGGAAGAATTAAAGAATTCTGGATTCCTTGCGATGTCAGAGCTGAAGAAGGCAGCAGAAGCATACGAACCGCAGTATCCAGTTGCGACGGAGCGGATCAGGTATCACACCTATGTCGAGATTCTACATAGCGCAGGACTCAGCGAGACAAACTCAATAACGATCCTGCCCAGTGCCAGCAAACTAACTACCATTACCAAAAGCGCCACCACTGAAAAAAAACAAATTCCGATGAAAACGGCTTTAAAACAGCGGCCCATTAGAACATAAAACAAATTATCACCCTTTTTCTTGTTTACGACGAATTCAGCATTCGTTCGAAAAAGGTTTGTATTCCCGTTTACGACAGCAAAATCAAATGGGCTTGCTATTCGTTCGAATCGCTTTCGAACGAATCTCGCATTCATCGTAAACAAGAATAAGGGTGTATAATCTCCAACCGTAAACAGCATGAAAGCAGTACCGATGACGACACGAACGTAAACGACACGGGAAGATAATGCAGACGGACACACCACCAAGTTGCAGAGGACAACACAGCTAATGTATTATCGCCTAGAAAAAGGGTCTCAACACTCAGCAGCAAGCTGCGTTTACAAGACTCAACGGATAAGCAGTATCTTGTGTTGTTTTATTTTTGCATCTTGTAGAAACACGAAAGATCCACAGCTCAGTTATGCTAACTCATTAAGTCTTAAAAATAAACAAAAAAAAAATAAAGCTTAAAATGAAATTCCACCGCATTTTTTCGATTTGAAACATTTGAAAAAATGGGAAGTGATTAGCCAAATGTTAGGGAACAATCGCTCCAACCGATGTAATAGTTTAGAGTAAAATATAGGGAAAATATATTTTTGATGAATAATAAATACAAGTTTTCGATGGTTATTTTAGTTATAAAAACTTTATTTCATCGTCTCATACATCATTTGTTAATTCGTTTACCATCGCTCATTCACGATTTCACTGCTAATTTTATTCTAGTTTTTGATGCTCTCGAACTCACTTTCCTGTGCTGCAATATGGTTCCTATATTATTTATTTATCTGAAATGAATCACGCACACTTACATACAATCAGTCGATGGTGAGAAAGGAAAAGATTCCAGCAAGAAACTAGGAAAATTCTTGACTTCAGACTTTCTCAAAAAATAAACGATCATTACGTGGTTTGTGACAGTCACAGTTGGTTTGTAATGCCCGAAGGTGATTCTACTACAAATGAAAGCGAATCTTTTTTTTCACGGGCTACCTTAGCAGAGAATTAAGACAACAATAAATTAGACAAATCAACGTCTTGCTCGTAAATGTAGTTCTTAGTGTTGTTCTTTAAATTAACTTTTTTTTTGTTTCTTTCCCATCTGAAAAATGAGATGAGAATCTAACGCGCTTATTACACGAACATTCGATCCCGTTTTCCACTCGCTCATACTGTCGGAATTCTTGCTACAGTATTCTTTATCTCAAATACTATGAATAGTATTGAGGGCACTCCCTAACGGACCTCTACCATACCCTTTTTTGCCATGTTGATCGAGTGGTGAAGGGGGGCTAACAAACTAGTACGAAGGACTAATAGACTACGCTATACACGAAATAGCCGCTCACAGTTCATCCTTGAGATCATCATCATCTCCAGCCGCTGGTGGTGGCGCACCTCCACTACTGGCGTACAGTTTGGCAATGATCGGCTGAACGACATCCTCAAGCTCCTTCTTCTGTTTTTTGTAGTCCTCCGCTTCGGCGTCCTGGTTCTCGTCGAGCCATTTGATCTTTTCATCAATCACTTCCTCCATCTTGCTCTTGTCGTCATCGGAAAGCTTTGCGCCCAATTTATCCTTATCCCCAATTTGATTCTTCAGACTGTAGGCATAGCTTTCCAGCTCATTACGAGCTTCGACACGTTCCTTCAGTTTCTTATCATCATCAGCGAAGCGCTCGGCATCCTTGATCATACGGTCGATGTCATCCGGAGTCAGTCGGTTCTGATCGTTAGTGATGACGATCTTTTCCCGATTACCAGTTCCCTTATCCTCGGCCGAAACCTGCAGAATACCGTTGGCATCGATTTCGAAGGACACCTCAATCTGTGGGATACCTCGTGGAGCCGGTGGAATGCCAGTCAAATCGAATTTACCCAACAAATGATTATCCTTGGTCATTGGACGTTCACCTTCGTACACTTGAATGGTGACAGTGTGCTGATTGTCCGAGGCAGTGGAGAAGATTTGAGACTTCTTCGTTGGGATGACAGTGTTGCGAGGGATCAATTTGGTCATGACACCTCCGACGGTTTCGATACCCATAGTCAATGGGTTGACGTCCAATAGAACGATGGCTTCCGTATCCTGTTCGCCGGATAGTACACCAGCCTGAACAGCAGCTCCATAAGCGACGGCTTCATCGGGATTGATACCACGGGATGGTTCCTTGCCGTTGAAAAATTCTTTAACCAACTGTTGAACCTTAGGAATACGGGTTGAACCTCCGACCAGGACAATCTCATCAACGTCTTTCTTATTCATGTCAGCATCTTCCAGAACCTTCTGTACAGGCTTCATGGTGGAACGGAACAGATCCATGTTCAACTCCTCGAACTTGGCACGGGTCAAGGTCTCGCTGAAATCATCACCCTCATAGAACGACTCGATCTCCACGCGGACCTGGTGGCTGGAAGACAAAGCACGCTTGGCTTTCTCGACTTCACGACGCAGCTTCTGAACAGCTCGAACATCCTTGCGAATATCTTTGCCTCGCTTCTTCTTGTACAGCTTGATGAAGTGATCCATTACACGCTGATCAAAATCTTCGCCTCCCAAATGCGTATCTCCGTTGGTAGCGACGACTTCAAACACACCGTTATCAATTGTTAGCAGGGATACATCGAAGGTTCCGCCACCCAGATCAAACACCAGCACGTTCTTTTCGCCATCCTTTTTGTCCAGGCCGTAGGCAATAGCAGCAGCCGTAGGTTCATTGATGATACGCATTACATTCAGCCCGGCGATAACACCGGCATCCTTGGTAGCCTGACGCTGAGCATCGTTGAAGTAAGCCGGCACGGTAACAACAGCATGGGTAACTTTCTTGCCCAAATAAGCTTCGGCAGTTTCCTTCATCTTACCCAACACCATCGCAGAAATTTCCTCCGGAGCAAACACCTTCTCACCCTGACTAGTGGACACCTTGATGTGTGGTTTGGAGTTCTTCTCCACTACCTTGAACGGCAGCAGTTTGATATCCTGCTGAACGGTCGAATCGGTAAAGTCACGTCCAATCAGTCGCTTAGCATCAAACACGGTGTTCTCCGGATTGGTGGTCAGCTGGTTCTTGGCGGCATCACCAATCAGCCGTTCACCGTCGGCAGTGAAGGCCACATAGGACGGAGTGATTCGATTACCCTGATCGTTGGCAATGATTTCGACGCGTCCGTTCTTGTACACACCCACGCAGGAGTACGTGGTTCCCAGATCGATACCGACGACTGTTCCGTAATCTTGTTCCTTCTTCTCTTCTGCGGCGGTGCAGCTTAGCACGGCCAGGGCGGCCACCAGGGCCAACGGTATTAGCAGCTTCATTGTGGGGACTCTGGAAGGAAAGACGGGTTGAAAATGTTTATTAAACATGTGCAGGTTTATTGGGATTACGTTTGAAAGTGGGTTTTGCCCGTACGGTGTTATTTGATGTCTGCTTTCAAAGAAAAAAAACCCGATAGTGTTGAATTCTGAATCAGGTTCGCGATATGAATGTTATACCAGGTGCACTAGTCATAAGTTTTAAAATTTAGAGACAAGTCACCTGTGCAGTTATGGTTTCTACACACATACAAAGTTGTAATTGTAATTTTATTGAATACGGTTTTCTGTTGCTTTGCACCTAGTATCAGGACAAGTTCAAATAAAAAGTTCAAATACAAATTTGTCGATTTAGGCCCAATCTTTGTCAGTTTATAAACGGTTAATTTTGCATATCTTCGTCGATTTCTAACACCATAGCAACTACAAAAGAAATCAAAGAACAATAAATAAAAATTAAAGGAATAAGAAGTCAGTAAGCAGAAGCGATGCGTGAATAAAAATGGGCCACGTCAGACGTTCTCTCGGGATGTGTTACGTCTCTCCATTTTTACCACGGTCACCGCTATAATCTCTATGGTCTGTGAACACTATAGAAACTCGTGGTATTTGAACATTGAAATAAAAGGAAAAATGCTGTTCAAATTAATACTCAGTTCCAGACAAGTCCCTTTATATGACAACTTGTCGAAGATATGTGCCACATGTAACAGTACCGTTAGTTTTTTCGACGCCTATTTAGCACTAAAAGGTGTGACCCACATCTGACTTTTCCTCGGTTACCAAGGCTCAAATCAACCGCGTAAAATCACAATAGTGCAAACACGATTTCACTTTTTACGGTATAGAAGAGTATTTACACAATTTTTGACTTTCCAGAAATAAACCGCACCAGTAAAATCTTTCTAAAAAAATCCTGTTACCTTTCCAAGCTCTCGATTGAAACAGAAAAGACAGACATACGAGACTGCATATAACTGGTCATCGGAGAGTCCAAGCAACGACCGGGAGAGAAGAACACGTCAAGCTTTTTCGCTCACGAATCATTTTTGCAAATGTAGTAGTGAAATCGCTGCCATGTTAAACAAGTCGATATCTAATCCAGGGGAGAACGTCGTTTATTTATCGAATGAAAGCTGATTTTGAAATAATCATCAACCAATGTTGGATATTAATAAAATGAAATCATAAAACTATGGACATGTTATTACTGTTCCGAAATGATTTAATATAAATTTACAACTTGTAATTTGTTGTTTCTCGTGGCAGTTAATTGTACTAACAAAAAATGATGGCAAAATTCAAGTTCTTTACAACACAAATTCACGTATTCGTAATGTATATGGCTAAAATAAAAAGCTGCCACGGATCACAATATTGGTTTGCATCCGACATTTACTAGATTAAGTATAAACATTCACGGCCAATTTCTTCACTGGATGAAAACCGGTTTTCGCTGACAACCAGTTTTCAGGTTGCTGGTAATCAATTAGCCCAAAACTGGTTTTCATCCAAGTGAAGAAATTGGCCGTCATAGTTTTCAATTATAAGCTCAGAAATCAACCACGCCAGTAACTGGATATAAGTTATTTTAGTCGTCCTTGCGCATAAAAATTCTTCCCGGACCGGCTTTTTTTTAAATCGAAATCTAGTCATCTACGCTAATGACTTCTTTCTTTTATCCTTTTGGTTTATTCGTAAGCTTATCCAGTCAAGTGTTTTGAATATATATGGTAAATATAAAACTGTTGATTCTCTATGCCGATCCACAATTATTATGGTGAAAAATTTATTATTGTATGCTTTACGAATTGCACCGAAATCAGGAAAAACACCTGAGAGGAGAAATTAAAGCTCGGCAGTTCAATATTCTACCAAATAGAAAATTAATCATGATTCCAATCGTAAAATTTCATTCTGACTACTGATATTTTATAAATGTTTATTCATTTATAAATAACTGACAGATTCACTTATATTTCCCGAGGGTCTGCTTCGAAGAGAAGCAAAGGCATAAGATTATTGGTGGTAAACTCTTTAAAAAGCTCAGAAAGCTTGAAAGTGGTAACTTTATATTCAGATTAATTTGTTTCAATTTAGTTTTCATGTCTTTTGATAGCCATGCAGTATTTACATCATGTCGATTCTACCAATCGTAAAATCAAAACTCTAATTTAACGTATGTAAATACCTTATCTGGTATCATCTTGTGTTTTCACGTCATTTTGCAGTTTGACAAAACCATAATAATTGACGACATAATTTGATGTTGGAAAATCTCTGAGAACGAGCATTGGAAATCCCTCGATATTTCCACGTCTTTTCGAAAAGGTCCTCTAGCTATCGGATACAACTCGATACCTATATCTCGCACACGAAAGCAGTCATAAAAAAGTGAGATACATTCATGCGCACAAATACTTTTCTCAGTTGAGGGAAATTTTCTAGAAACAAATTATCCCGTAGGAAAATTCTCGAAAACACCACTAGATTCGACTGATAATAGAATAATTCGAGTCCGATTCAGAACCAAAACTTTACACCTTTTAAAGACAAAACACTGATTTACAACACGCATGTTAATTATACCACTTACATTCCACAGCACAGCCTCGTTTTATGCGTTTACTCTATATCACAATAATCACAGAAGCTTCGTATTTTCCAAAAATCCGAACTTGGAAGACGACAAATCCCGTTAGTTTACGTCCCTTTGCACTATATATGAGAACCTTCTCTTTAATTATTCCTCCGGTAACTTCTACTTGTTTGAACAATACTTTCAAATAACGCTCTTCACTTTTCTGTTGTTCGAATGATACTACACAGTTCGGTCGCTCCGGCAAATAAATAAATCCCCCCGTCTCTCTGGGTACAGCCGTAGCGTAGCCGGTTTTCGTGGACCAATCCGAGCGCACCACGACCGGCTCAAATGTGAGTGCGTGGTGTACATTTTTTTTGAGAGAGAAGAGAGAACATTCAAGAAGAAGATTATCAATGAACGTCTGATATGAATGGATTTGCCGAGGGCTGAGGTGAATACTATTTTGGTTAGGTGAACGGTGAAACACCAATACGTTAGCTATAGTGCAATGTTCGCTGTTATTGCATCGCACAATATTCTTTAAAGATGGCCACGTAATTGTTTGGCACATTAAATTGTTGAGCAATAAATTAAATGCTAGGCAACCGCATCGGTTTTCAACACAAATTTCTGTTTTTTCTCTAATCAACCCGAGAATGATAAACATTACGCGAGAATCGATGAAGAGAAAACTTCTGATTAGCCTCTTCGTCGATATAATCGAGAATCCCAGTAAGAATGAAGGCTTTCTAGAAAAAGTCCGGCCAATAGCGGACCCTACACGTGCAGAAATATTATCAATAAATCGTTTATTGATCAATATATTGTTCGTGTAAGGGCATCTTGAAAATATTGATCATGTAGAAATCAAATGGGATTGACATATTGAAGCAGTCTTGACAATATTTTTATTGACAATATTGTCGTCCCGTGTAGGGTCCGCTAATGGAAAGTCAACGCCCAACGAATTTGTAATCGCTGGAGCGATTTTCCGAAAAGGAACTTGGAAAATTATTAAAAATATTCTAGGATTCAATTGAGATAAATTAAATTATAATTTGTAAAGCATGCATATCGCTTTTAACACTAGTCGTAATTCTATTTCATTCGGTTTGGATATTGTCAATCAAAACATTAATGTATCAATAATATTAAATTTAAATTTTCTGCTCGTACATGCAAAAAAAATCAGTAAAAATTAACAAATTTTGCTTTTAAATGACAATTTTCCCGTTTGATATAGTGATAAACAAGATTCAGGATTGATTCAATCAATTCTGTTGCTTGAAATTACCAACAAATTAATTTGTTGGCTTTTCCATAGTTTCAACAAATATTTCGTTTGCAACAACAAAACCATGATAAGTTTAACTGAAGTTCGAAGAAACAAAAACAATTCTTCGGTATTTTGGGAGAGAACAACTCAAATTCAGTTGAAATACAAAGATTCGGTTGGTTTAAAAAAAGGGATCAATTAGATCTAACAAATTTTATTTTAATTCAACAATGTTTCTATTTAAAATGCAAACAGAAATATTTGTTGAACTAAACCAAATACATGCTTTCGAGAAACGCCCATTTCAGTTTGAAACAGTTCTTTGTCACGTTTTAGATTCAACAAAACGTTGCGTTGATTCAAAAAGGCATGATTTTTCTGCGCGCGTTCGGGGTTCGCTTAAGGTCCATTAGAGACCTTACATAAATTACGTAACGCTTTTAGGGGGAGAGGGGGTACGAAGAATTGTGACATGTGGTGACATAGAGGGGAGGGAAGTAAGCTAGAACGTTACGTAACATGTTTTTACTGAAGAAAAAGAATTATTTTAAGGAATTTGTTACGTAATGAGGGAGGGGGATAAATAAATTTGTAACAATTTGTTACATGGGCAAAGGGGTAGTCAATTTTTGGCAATTTTTGAGTTACATAATTTATGGATGGCCCCTAATGGAACCGTACTGCTACCATTCATGCATAAAAGCAGATCTGATACTGAATACAGATTTTCAAAACACAGTACATCACTTTTATAAAAATTTTGATTAAAAAAAAGACATTTTTATCGATCCTAATGCGTAAGATAACACAATCTGAAAGATCACAAAATCGATTTTTTCGGAAGGTTGCCCACTAGACCGCTTAGAAGAACAAAAAACAACCTATCATTGGGCCGATTCCTTGTTCCACCAGCAGTCTTTGCTCCAAGCTTGAATCAAATCGGACAAGCCTAACTATCGGACCAACGTGTTCGAAATTTGCAAGGAATTTTTCAAAAATTGACATAGAACAAGCGCACTAAGTTACATTTTCACCGCCAGGTGACACTGTATGCCAGAGCTTAAAAAATTGACATCGCTGCCTGAACTTGAAAGAAAACGAAATTCAATTCATGCCCGCTGCGACGAATGAAATTTTTGGTTCGTTTCCATTGTTCGTTCGTTCGGTTTCAGAAGCAAAGTGAATTTTATTTCTATGCTAGCTCTGAGAGGGATTATTGATCAAAAGTGCATCAGATATAGATTACGCAGTTCACTTATGCTCGATAGTGTAGATGATGCTAACTTCTGCCTTCAAACTGTCGACATAAAAACAAATGAATGCTTTGGTTGGTGAATGAATTTATATTTCCTCTGCACTCAAGCATTCAATTCTGCATGAAATTTCAGTCAGTTGAAAAGTGAATGAATGAGGGAATCTGAATGTCGGTTTCGGTAAATGCAAGCAGAAATAAGTAACTGATTTTGAAATTTCGTAACACTGTACAGTGTATGCATTAGTTTATCATAACAAGTGAAAAAGACAGATAATTTTATTATCAACAACTTTGAGAAAGTCTGCAAATCAATCTAACTTCCTTAGGAGAAGTTATTAAACTTTTAATGAAGTAATGTCTGAGCCAGTTTGCATTAGATCTAACAACACATAGACTTATCCAGTTGCATAGGTATTGTGCCGTTTTGACGTTTGAATTGGGAGGAAAACAAATCATTTACACGGTGCATTGGGAGGAAAACAAATCGCTTCTGGGCTTAAGGGAAGGACGGTAGTATAAAAATGCGAGACCTCAGTGTGCGTAATTTAAAAGTCAGATATCTCAAAGCCGATGAGATGATTCCCTAGAACTTTATTATCGTTACAGTTGAAACCTGGAAAATCGAACCAGCGATAATCGTTCTCCTCTTGTTTAGTGCTAATCTATGATGTCGGAAGTTGCAGGCTGTACATCGCATCATTGTACGAATAACGAGCACTGCTTCCGACGTGATTCCATTGTTTAGAACCAGAGAAAATACGATTGTCGCTGGTTGGATTTTCCGATTTTCCAGTTTTCAACTGCAACCAGAATATTTTAAGTAGAATAGGTTCAATATAGTGGTCCCGTTTCAAACGATCGGCGATGGCAACTGTCGGGATCGAGCTCACTTGGCATATTTTGGAAGACCTATAGTTTGCAAGAACTACTGCGACATCTTCCGGGAGTCGATGAAGTCCCACATGTTCAGTTGATCCACCTGTATATGATGTAGCAATCAGATGTCTCGACAGCTACTTCGAACCATTTCGTCGTAAAACCTATGAGCGTCACTTGTTTTATCAAATCGTACAAGGAAAAGAAGAACGGTTTGCCGATTTTGTGATACGCCTCCGCAAGCAGATTGCTAGATGTATTTTGTATTTGATGTAGCTAAGCCCCGATCGTTCAAAGTTGCGTTTCTGAAGAACTGCGTGTAAAACTTCTCCGAAGAGATCGTACTCTGGAGAATATAGTAGCATTAGGATCAAGCATAGCGGAATCTTCAGAATAGTTGAGGAATTTTCACAATCAGTCGAATGACATTAACGCTATATCATACATCGCTACCGGAACAGGCAGCCTCAAAATGCCAGATTCACGGCCCGAATCGTAGTATCCGTGAATTGTCATCGAACGATCGTTTCATATGCTACAGCTGCGGGCGACGAGGACACATACAGGGGAGTAGTGAATGTCCAGGGATGTTCTAATTGTGGGAAAGAAGGCCACTGATGGGCGAATAGATGTTACTCTGGTGGTCAGACTCAGAAACGTCGTCAAGATTTTGAAGTTTCTGGACCCAAGATGAAGCGGATCCGAGCAGTGACAGACGAATCTTACAAGGAACAAGGAAGGGGTTACATTTTTACGCGATGGGTAGGAATGTATTGGTTTTCAGAATCGGTGGAGTAGAGGTACCGATGAATATCGATTCTGGAGCAGATGCCAATATCCTAACTAAAATAGTTTGGGAACAACTAAAGGAAGCCGGTGTAGAAGTCCAAGAAATGTCGACGGACGTAGATCGAAGTATGCTTCAACAGAACCGATGATGTTCAGTGCTACGATTGAAGCTGCATCCCACAAGACATATGTTCACGAAAATCTGCGGAGTAATAATGGAGATCTCGATCGATGAAAATGTTAAACCGGTGCAATATCGTCATATCGTCGATCACCTATTGCAATGGGGTAGGAAACTGAGAAAAAAAAACTTCGCTCAATGCTTAAACAAGACATTATCAAGCAAGTAAAAGGGCCATCTCCTTGGGACTCTCCCATGGATCCGATCATGAAAGACTCAGTGAGATTCGCCTCTGCATTAGTGCATTGATTTGAGACAAGCGAATCAAGCGGTACTTCGAGAAATCTGTAAATGGAGCTGTGCGTTTTTCGAAAATTGATATAAAGCGGGCATACCACCAGATCGAAATCTCAAAGCGAACAAGGCCAATAACGACCTTCATTACTAAATACGGACTGTTCAGGTTGACTGATTTTGAATAAATTACTTAAGCGGACCCTACACGGGCAGAAATATTGACAATAAATCATATATTGATCAATATATTGATTGTGTAAAGTGAACCCTACACGAGACCGGAATATTGTCAATAAAGATATTAACAATACAGCATCAATACGTCAATTCCTTTAGAATTCTACAGGATCCATATTTTCAAAAAGGCTTCACATGATCAATATATTGATCAATAAATGGTTTATTGAGAATAATTCTGCTCGCGTAGGGTCCGCTTAAGGTAATCTTGAATATATTGATTCTGTAGAATTTAAATGGGATTGATGGATTGAAGTAGTCTTGTCAATATATTTATTTATTATTTATTATTTATTATTTATTATTTATTATTTATTATTTATTATTTATTATTTATTATTTATTATTTATTATTTATTATTTATTATTTATTATTTATTATTTATTATTTATTATTTATTATTTATTATTTATTATTATCATATCAAGCAGCGTAAGACTATTGTCTTTTTATTGCTACAAAGCTATTTTCTGGTAAATTTGTGTGTGATTCAATCGTCGAAAGGAACATCTTATACTAAATTTTCTAACTACCTAATTGAAATACTATTTACATTCCTTCTTAAACTTAAACACTGATTTTTCATCTTTCATTAAAAATGGCAAAGAATTCCACAGATAAACACCTCGCACCAAGAAAGAACTCGCGTATTGCGCTGTTGAATGGGCTAGAATAATGAAATTTCTAACGCGAGTACTTTGAAACGGTCTAAGTTTTTCAAACAAATAGCGCGGATTTTTCGATACAATGATTCTATGTAAAAGTATGCAGGATCGAGCTTTAATGAATGCATAGAAGGAATAGCCAATCAATGTATGTTGTAAATGGGTGACACGATCTGTCCACTTCAGGTTGTAAACAAATCTTACACAAGCATTCAATGCTACTCTAAGCCTATTTTGAGTAAGGGCAGATATATTGGGAAGCAGAAAATCACAGGATATGAAATGTGGCAAAATGTAACTTTTAAATAACTTAAGTTTAGTTTTATGGGTTAGCAGTTTGGCCACAGACTAACAGACATAATACTCAAAAACACAGCTTCGCCCGCTTTAACGGTCATTTCTCGACAAACATATCGACGTCAACATTTCATAAGGCATTATATACAATATGCTCATGTTGAGAAAATGGCGTCTGAAAAATTACCTCGTACTTTATATTCCCATTTATGAACAGGAGCTTGATTAAGAACCAAACAACTCACTGCCGTGTTAAATTAACCACTTTTTCCGAATAATATAACAGATTTGTTAAAAAAAATTGTATTTTGAACGTTTTTTGTAGATAAATGTTTTGGTCCCTTTTGAAACATCGCACTGGTTTTGTGCCCTCTCCCATAATCCCTTTTCGGGTGAGCCCTTTTGTTTACATCAAATGATTATGTGACGTTTATTTTGATCCCTTTCTTGGTGTTGCGATGTTTTTGTTCCCTTTTGACTGGCTGTGGTCCACTAGGAGGTTGATAACTTTATTATCTTTCTCCGGACAAAACCAGCCTAGAGGACGCGTGGCATCCGGCGGGTTGAAGTATGTCAGCTATGGAAATAACTGTCAAATTCATTCCCAAAGGTGGCTGCGTCACTTATGAGGAGGCGAAGAGCTTTAGACCGATCAGTCTGACCTCCTTCCTTCTCAAATCAGTGGAACGTTTAATCGACCACTACATTCGGGATGGTAGCTTGGGCGAGCACCCGCTGCATGCAATGCAACATGCATATCAGCGGGGGAAGTCTACTACCACCCTGTTACACAATGTTGTCTACAACATTGAAAAAGCTTTTTCACAAAAGCTATCAAGTTTAGGAATTTTTCTCGATATTGAAGGTGCTTTTGACAACGTGTCTTTCGAATCCATTTTGGAAGCAGCACGAGATCATGGAGTACCTTCATATATCACGAACTGGATACACGCAATGCTTAGCAACCGACATCTGTGCTCATCGTTAAGACAAGTAGAGATGAGGAAACTGAGTGTCTGCGGATGTCCTCAAGGTGGTGTGCTGTCACCACTTCTATGGAACCTTGTCGCCGATAGCTTGTTGAGAAAACTAAATGAGCTTGGGTTTCCGACGTATGGTTTCGCCGATGATTATCATATAATGATCACCGGTATTTGCATTAACACAATTTTGATTTGATGCAACAAGCCTTATGTGTTGTTGAGCGGTGGTGTCCAACGGATAGTCCAACATGAAGGACTATCAGTTAATCCAAATAAAACCTCAATGGTGCTTTTCACGCAACGAAGGATTACAACCGGAGCTCGTCCATTGCAGTTTTTTGACTCTGAAATTATTGTCGAAGATCAAGTTAAGTACGTTGGGGTAATTCTCGACTCAAAACTTAATTGGACAGCTCACATCGATTTCAGGATCAAGAAAGCTTGCATGGCCTTTGGCCAATGTAGACGGGCTTTCGGCAAATCTTGGGGACTCAAACCCAAGTACATTCAGTGGATCTACACAACAATTGTTAGACCAATACTGGCATACGGGTGCCTTGTTTGGTGGCAGAAGGGAGAAGTCATGACAATCCAATCAAAGTTAAACCATCTTCAGAGGATGGTCTTGATGGCGATGACTGGTGCGTTTTCGACAACACCTACTGCTGCTCTCGAGGCACTCTTGAACATAAAACCACTACATGTGTTTCTGAAACAAGAAGCACTTTCTTGTGCATACCGTCTTAAGGTTATTGCGCTCTGGAACAGTAACCCAATAGATCGTGTAACTAGCCACACAAGATTGTGGCCCCAAATGGTTACTTGGGATGAATATACACTTGCTCCCAGTGACCTTACACTCACATGTAGTTTTCCTTCTAAAACTTTCAATGTGAGAATTCCTCTTCGTGAGGAATGGCTGTCTGGCTGGATGGAGCGACAACTTGAAGAATACGTGGTTTGTTATACGGACGGTTCTTTGTTGGAGGGCCGAGCCGGTGCTGGTGTCTATTGTCATGAGATGAGATTAAACCAATCTCATTCGCTTGGTAGATACTGTACCGTATTCCAAGCAGAAATCTTTGCGATTCTGTGTGGCGTACAATCCGCACTTCAACAGGGAATTTGCGGTAAAAGAATCTATTTTTGCTCTGACAGTCAGGCTGCCCTGACAGCACTTAGTTCGGCAGATTCGAGATCGAAATTAGTAATCGCATGTCGAACTCAAATCGAAGAACTTAGCATTTCAAATGCTATCTACCTTCTATGGGTACCCGGTCATTCCGGTATTACTGGGAATGAATGGGCGGACGAATTGGCTAGAGCTGGCGCTGCGACTGATTTCGTTGGTCCAGAACCAGTTCTACCACTGTTAATAAGTTGGATAAAGCACAAGATTCGCTCTTGGGCTGCATTCGAACATGCCAACCATTGGCGTAGCTTGCAAACTTGTGTTCAAACAAAGGCTTTTCTGCCGGATGTGAGTCTGAAAATGTCAAGAAATTTGTTGCATTTTTCCAAGCACAACTGCAGTATTCTGGTCAGGGCACTGACTGGACATTGCAAACTCAATTATCACATGGCTACTATTCAGCGCGCTGAGTATTATTCATGTGATCTTTGTGAATCCGATTACGGAACATCATATCATTTGATATGAAATTGCCCTGTATTAATGCAATTGCGCATCCGGATTTTTGGTTCTACATACATAGATGAACCTATGTACAGAGAGCTGAAATTTAAGGATATGCTTTTGTTCCTTACCCAGTGTGGTAAAGAGCTATTGTTTTTTAGCCGTATTTGAATGACAATATCTCTTCGGGGGTGTTGTCGTTCTGTTATCTCAATATCCCCTCGGGGGTGTTGATATATCCGCTAACTGTTTGAGTAGAGGTTCTAAATCCCTCCGGGGGTTGGAAGTTTTATTGCTGCTGTTGTAGCACCTGCAGATCGTTCAGCATCACTCCAGGGGTGCAGAATGCTCTGTTTTAATTGTTCTGTGTCGTTGTTTTCCTTACCCCTAACATTACCACTTCCCCAATCCTTCCCATCAGGAAAATGATGAAAAGACGATTCTTGGCAAGGCACAAATCTCCGATCAACATGGGGAACGTGCCATTTGAGCCAGACGCTACTGATTCCTGATGTGACGTTTATTTTGATCCCTTTTTTGGTGTTGCGATGTTTTTGTTCCCTTTTCAAGTATAGTCTTTTTCATTAAGAAAAGGGCTCATAAACAAATTTTTCCGTTCTGTTGTTTGGTGTATATGAACCGTTAATTTTTGAGGGGAAGTGAAAGGGAACATAAGTAAAACAAGTTATTTTGCTTATGTGCCTTTTCGATAATCCATTATTTCGCCAACAGCCAGGTCTCAGAATCGGCTTATTCAAGGTATGTATAAAGCTTTGTTAGTGTTCATTTGAAGTAAGTATTAACCGGAATTGTTTACGTTTTGTTTATCGGCCCATTTGAAATGTTCTCGTCGATATGATTACGGCCTAAAAGCCAACTGTCAAAATCCAGTTTTAATGGAAATTCCGGACAAACCGTTACTAGCTGAACACAGTTCACAACAGTTTATGAAAGAGAAAACTTTTCTCTTTCGTTTACTACCAACATCTGTGATTGGCATGTAACGGTTTGTCCGGAATTTCCATTCAAAGTGGTCTATCCCCCATATGAACAAGCATATGGGGGATAGACCCCTAATGAAAAATTGTTCGCAAATCTGAGGGGTAACCCACCAGTAAATGAGTGTTTGGGACTGTGAATAAAAGGTGGAGCTAGTGTTCTGGGAAAATTGTCGGATCGATGTTTTTTGAGGGAATTCCTGCATAGTATTATGTCTGTTAGTCTGTGGTTTGGCTTTTAAATTTATAGTGCGAATGCATGCGTTTATTTTGCCGCACTGGTTCAAAATATGTTTATCCCACTGGAAATTGTTTTGAATTGTATAGCCCAGGCTAGTTGCTTGTTCAACGAATCGAATTGGAGCATCGCCTAGATTCAAACATGGTAGCGATGCGTCATGGTTACGTGCAATCAAAATGGCATTTGTTTTACCAGCATTTAGCTTTAACGAGTTTTTTAAGGCCCAGTGGTTCATTTATGATGTTGCTGATCTCAGTGACGGAAAGATTACTACAGTTCAAATAGAGCTGGACATCATCTGCGAACAAATGCACCGAGCAGTACTTTATCACTCCGGGCAGGTCATTAATATACAAGCTAAATAAAATTGGACCTAATACGGAGCCCTGAGGTGCCCCCGAAAACGCTGGCAAAAATTTCAAAATACTATTGTTTGAAAAAAAAAACGGCTTGGTAGCGATTGCTAAGATATGAATGGACTAATCTTGTAGCGTTTCCTGCAAAATTGAACAGTGATTGCAATTTTCGACATAATGTGACATGAGATATGGTGTCAAATGCTTTGGAAAAATCCAGCAAAATTAAAACAACTTTTCCATTTCTACCAATTACAACTCCTATATCGTCACACACCTTCAAGATAGCCGTCTTTGTGCTATGACTAGGGCGGTATCCAGACTGATAAGTTGAAATTAAATTCCCTTCTTGCAAGTAATCACACATTTGCTTCTTCAAAATACGTTCAAATACTTTCGACAAGGTGCATAAAATACTTATGGGTCTCAAATTGTCAAGGGAGATTAAATTAGCTCGTTTCTTGAGTGGGATTATTTTGGATCTTTTCCATGCATCAGGGAATATAGTAGTCGATATTATAGTGTTGAAAATGTACGCTAGTGGTTTCAAAACGAATGGAAGAGTCAATTTTATTAACTTTATTGGAACCTCATCGAGACCAACAGCATTAGAAGTAACATCGTAAACAGCGTTTATAATTTCATATTCTTGAATATTACAAAATTGAAAACCACCCTCATTGGGCTCACACCTAAATGAGCGACCTGGTACTTCGGAAGAAAAATTATTTGTAAAAGAATTGTTAATCTCATCTGCACTGAAAGTGTTTTCTATGTTTCTATAGTGTGTCGAAATACCCATTTCTTTAATCTTTTTCCAGAAGTGTTTAGGTGGCAAGTCTGCATTGATATGAAAATTGTAGTAATCCTGTTTTGCCTTGACAACTAGTTTATTAACTGTGTTCCGCATTTGTTTAAAGACGAGAAAATCGTCATTCTGTTTTGATCGTTTCCACTGTTTATAGCAAAGATCACGATCGATTATGGCTCATTGAATACCTATGTTAAACCGAGGATTGTGATTACAAACACCTTTCTTAATTTTCCGCAAAGGAATGCAGTTATCGTGAATTAAATTCATACAATTGCTGAACAAGTTGACCAACATATTGGGATCGTTTATTGAATAAAAACTGTCCCCCAAATATTTTTTTTTAAATTGTAAATGCATCTGTTCACATCTCTAAATATTGTCAGATTGATTGTCAAAGTAAATTTGACATGAGATTTAGACGTTCAGATGCTTTTCAGTTGGACAATGGTCCAACTAGCGGAGGTCCAACTAAAAAGCGGTCCAGTTAAAAATGTCCAACCAGCGAATCACGACTGTAGTTGGGTTTATACTTCAAGAAGACTGTCATTTTTGTGTTGACTCGTTTCTCGGCACTGGATTTGAAAGTCCGCGGGGTCCATTTGAAACACACAGGGTTCCAAATCACGTGACGCGTTTCACGAACTGTAAACTAGCTTTTATTTTGATGTGTTTAACTGGTGCTCAAGTGGTAAAAACGTTTAGATTTATTGCGGAAAAAAACGATGCCGAAGAAACATGATCGCTGATTTTTGAGAATGCATCACAAGTGATCTGTCCCTATCACTTGTGATGCATTCACAAAAATCAGTGAAATTAAATGCGTTTCTCTCCATCAAAATAGAAATCCATCATGTATTTTTTTTAGTTAGACCAGAGATTAATTGAGACGGCGGACTCACGAGTCTTCCGTGGCTCAAGAGGTACTAACTCCGGTAGTACTAGACGGTCCCTCGAAATGTCAAACAGAAAACGCGTTGATCATCGAGGATGCTTTGCTTTTCTTTGCTACGTGTTTTACAAATTACAAAATATACATCATAGAAACAGAGCATTCGAAACGTATCTGATCCTACTGGCTTCAGACACGACACAGTTTTCAAGAGGTTTTTATTAGTTTTTTCACATAAAACATGTAAATAATAAACGATAGTAAATAATGCGATATACTTATAATTAGGTACCTTTTAAAGTTATTGTTGTGGACTTTTTCGGTACCGTGTATAAATTTTGACAGCGACGATCCACTTTTCATGGTGTTTCTTTTGGTGATTCCGCTACCAACGGAAAAAAAGGAAAAGAAAACGCCATCATCGTGAACGCCGTGAAATGCGAAGAGCTTTTGTTGTTGATTGCTTACCAAAATGTGAAATTACAGTGTTGAGTCGTTTTTGGAACTTGATTTTCTTAGCTAGTTTGATAACATCCAGTGCTGGCTACTAGTTACGATAGTTAAGAAGTGAAAATTCATCCCAAAATGTCCGAATTAAACTCAAGGTAAGTCGTGAATATTGGGCTTTCTTACACCACTCAAATGTTTTCATCTTGTGGACTTATGCTGATTGTTACGCTAGTGTTAGTGACATGATCGGAAGGGATGAAAAGTTTTTTTTTGCGTTATCCTTTTTCGTGGATATAATTTACACAATACATTGAATAAAAATATGTTATCATAAGAGTCCGCGGCCCTTACACATTCAATATTATACTTGCCGTACTTGAAATAAAAAACGGTTCCCGTGGGGTCTTAGCTGTACGTGTGCGTGTGTATATTATGCGGTAGATTAGTTTTGACACCGTTGTTTCGTTTCATTCTGGCTCGGCATTTACCATAGCCACTACCACTAGCGTCGCCGCGAGCCACGGTGTAGTATTGTAGAAGGTGGAAATACGACACGTCCCACTACGCAGCTCAGCTACTCAGTTTGATTGTGGATGTCTTCAGCAGAAGAGCAGTCGGGTCGCGATTCAGAAAGAAAAGTGTTTTCGGCATTCGAAACCGTATCGCGGATAGCTGACCTTAATGGTGTTCTTCGACGGAAGTTGCAGGGAGATGAAATCGCCCCATGACTGGTTCAATGAAATCAAACAGAGCGAGAAGTGAAGTATCGTTTCAAGCCTCCCGATTTGGTTCAGTATTGATTGGTTCTGGTCAGCTCGACCTTGTTGGGGGAAAATATACTGAATCAGGGTAGTTAAGAAAATTCCCGACGAACAGTGATTCGAGAAAATGCCCGAGTTGAGGTGGCATCTGGAAAAGAAAAATTCAAGATAGTGAAACTGTTGGAAGAGATTAATCAGTAACTAATTGTGCAGTCTCCGTCGACGAATGGAGAAAATCGATAATTTAACCTCTGACAGTGTATCTGTGGCGTAAAGGGCAACGCAGTTGCTATTAGGGGAAATCGAGATTATTCCGGTGGTAATCTGAAAGATTGGGGGATGAATAATTTAATGAGATTTTTGATATTTCAGAAAAGTTGCGCAATTAGGTATTGTACGCCAGTTAGCGCTGTCTAAAAAGGAGTGTAAGATATGTATATGCACCATATGCCTGTGGTTTTTTGCATAAAATGCTATGGCGGTCGGCAGAGGCAATTTATGGATTAGAAAGCGAAGTCAATGCTTCCTGTAATATGAACATTGCAGTTAACGATGACGGTCAAGCGGTTGTTAGACCGATTGGCGTACCGTTTGTTGCACGGTATTTATATGAGTTGATACATAAATACCTTCCATTGATTTCATCGGAAGAAGCGGGTCATAAACCTGGGATGATGCATTGGTAATCATATAGTGTTATCTACGAAGGACTGCTACATAAGTGGATTGCCAGCAGTCGTTTGGATGAATTGCATACAAATCGAATCTGTATGTGTTAATATAGAATTTACTGTACACATTCTATTATTGCCGGCAAATTACTAACAAACGCACTGATAAGAGCGTCGGTGTTAAATCAATTTTTCGAACCAGATCATAGTTTGTTTTTTTTTGAGTGTATAGCGTAGGGAAACTTGTTTACAAGAGGTTTATTTAAATACCTGTATTTAAATTTAGGTTCGTGTTCTCATTTGCGCTGACTGGCATATTGGACATTGTAGTACATACATGAAAGAACCCGTTTTTTTCCTTTCATGTCTCACTCACCACACTTGAACCACTTCAATGCAGTTGGTACTTGGACGTTTTTTCAGCATCTATCATATCATAAACCGTCTTCGTAGTATTCAGGAACGGGATTCGTGTGATTACTTCGAATAGAGCATATCTGTCTAACGGGATATACTTTTTCTCTGATGCGTTGGGCATGGAGGAAGGAATTACAAGAATGCAAAACGTTTTTTTTTATAAATAGATTGTTTATTTTTCCAACGGAAATGAATCAGCATACGGCTGAAAATTTCCTTGTTGAAGCAAATGATAATAATTATGTTTAATCGCACCCGGTGTGTGCTGTGTTAACAGCAAGAAATGAAACATAAATTTTTAAGAATTACTCAGAGTGAAAGTAGAGCGGAGATGTCATTTTGGATCCAATCGAATCTGTCAATCAGAACAGTTGTTAAATGTTGCGGGCATGTGAATCAATAAATAATGTATTACAATGGACCATTACACGATGACGACATCAAATAAAAAAATCACAGCTCAGCGACCTTGTTTACACGGTGTTAGCTTTTAACCCTTAAACAGGCACGAAGTCTCAGAGGCCCGAAAGCTTGTGATTCTCTGGTTTGAATGAAATAGGAATGGTTCGAGCGTCTTCAGGTTTTCTTTTCTCTCACTGATAAATTGACAAAAAAGGTTTTAATTTTCACTGGGTATTAGAGGCGAAGCTTTTGTTTAAGGGTTAAAAGCGATTTGAACCGAGTTCCACGCACTGTGGTCGGTTAAAAACTGGCTTTCTAAACCGGCAAAAAGTGTGGTTAACATATTCAACCAATGTTCTATGTTGACTTCAAACTGTTAACGAAAAAACAAGGTTCCTTGAAAGAAAAGGTGCAATGCAAATTTTTCAGTGCATTTAAAGCGCTTTTCATAAGCAAATAACATCTACTTTATTTTATTCCATCGTGATCAGGAAATGCTTCTTACCAATTTTCACGGGCTATAATTTGCTATTTTTAATTTGTTGTAGGTTTCTTGAAAAACCTGCGATTGATTTGTTTCTCAAATTTGTAAAATGCGACTTATCCCCTGCGCTTTACAACACGGAATACTTCTTGGTCTAATTGCAACGGTAGATTGTTCTGAAACTATAAATAAAATCAAAACAAACTGTTACTGAATTCTTAGTGATGTTTTATTTATAGTGTATCGACAGTCGGTGTCCCTGATGGTGATCCTGAACTTGACTAGCATAATGTATACAATTGAGACTTTTTATGCGGGTATAACTTAGAAAATCCGCATATTACATGGAAATTTTGCATTAAAAAAAACGACTACCTAAAAATATGAGAACAAACCAAAAATCAGAATGCGTGTCGACTGATTTTCTCTCTGCTTTTTTTCATCGATCCTGGCACCAACACCGCAACAACAAGTAACGCCGGTACAGTAGCCAAGGTCGCCCTGTCTGCCAAAGTCGAGTGCATACTGGGACACAACAGTCAGAGTGGCACTATAGATTACCTCAATCCCCAAACCAAAGCTTAAGGCCTTTGCTACCAGCATTTATCAGTCGTCCCGGTATTGTGCGCGGGAATGGTGAAGGGGTATAATTGTGAACTATCATTATCGGCAAGTATACCTCATGTTCGAACACTTCAAGCGCTGATTCCTTTCACGCTTCATGCTTAATGTAGCCAACATCTCGTGTGCTGTTGTCGGTCCGTTACGGCTCTCTGCATTACACCTTTAGAGTTCAACGTATGCTAGGATGCGCTGCAGTTAGTATTAGGGAAGCCCTTGATCTCCCCGTCGTAGTCGAGCCTTCGTAGCCAGTTGAAAGCAGCAAGCACAAATAATTATCTTACTTGTCATGCATTTTTGCGGCTAAACAAAGTTTAGGGGAATTGTGGGAAAAACCGACACTGTGGGTAAAACCGACACCCCACAACTTTTCCTAGAAATCAAATTTTTATTCATTTCATAATGATACATTATGATTAGTACGTTTATGTAGAGCATTTGAAGAAAAATTGGATTTACGTTAGTGCGCCGAATGTCATAAAAATAAACAAAACATACGACAGCAGCGTTCATACTCGTCTGGATGTAAAATATCGTTGGTAGATTTTAAGGTTTTACCCAAACAAAAGCTTTTCAAATCACCCCATTTTTCAGTAGCTATTATTATCGGCCTTTCCTATGATCAACTAGGTGCATTGAACACGAGTTTGAAAAATTCAATATTTTTAATTGCTTTTATAAAAAAATGTGCGCTGTTGGGGTAAAACCGACACCCTTTGGTTAGGATAAAACCGACACGCTGTTAAGATGGTTGTGTTTACTTGCGATTCATAACAAAAGGCTGGGGATCTTTGTGACACTTCAATTACACTATTAGCACACTATAGTAATAGCTGAAATGCACAGAAATACTTTTATTGTGTTTATTTCCTATAAGTCTCTTTAAACATCAAAAATTGGAATTTTTGCTTATCTAATTCTGTCGAAGCTTTTGCTATTTCTCCAAAAAGCTCATCAAACCGAATTTCTAGAGTTTTCTTGGTTTGTCATAGACGAACTTTATCACAATGAGACAATGATATTATGTATACCCCAATAGATCGCTGATAATCAGAGTCCGAAAAATCAAATCTGAAAAAGATAGTTTTACTAAGAAATGTGTGTGTGTCACTTATAAGTGAATGAATCCAATTAGCAGAACGTAGAACGCTTGCAAATCTTCTCTTTCGAAATAAAATGACACTGGAGATTGCAATGATGTGCGCAAGGATTATTTGGAAATACTCATATCAATAAATAATCCTATAGCATAAAATACTCTTATTTATAGTACTACGCTTTCGAACTTTCTTCCCCTCACTACACGATGAAGCAATAAAAAGCACATATTTTGCATCATACATGCTCACACTTTATTAATCACGAATATATCTAATTTTTAATAAAAATAAAGATTTTAATAAAGTGGAGAGAAAATAAATTAAAGGGGGTGTCGATCTTACCCCTATAGGGTGTCGGTTTTCCCCTTAGTGCCTACAAAAAGTCACTTTGTTTTCCAAGTTTTACAACCAATAATTTTTAATGAAATTAATTTTTCGAAGCGCTGAAAAAATTAAGTCTTGTTAAGAATTTTCTGAAGAAGAATTGTGCATTAAAATTATAATTTTATTGGTTTTGTGGCAACTTAGAAAAAGTGTTAAGCTTAAGGTGTCGGTTTTAACCATAATTCCCCTATGTCGTTTTTTATGAGGTAAACTTTGTCACATTCTACTTCTACTGCTGTCAAAATGTTGGATCTTAGAATTTGAACTGGCGCAGTTACAGGCTGGCGCAAAAAAGGCATTAGATAATTCACATATTCTCACGAAATGTTGGGCGAGTAATGGCGTTTTCATTCAATGCATGTTTTCATTCTCCTCCTATTATTGCACCAAGCGAACATGCTAAAACGAATGACTCGACTCAAAATAGACCCTGGCACCAATTAAGCGATAGTAATTATTGTTTTATGTGTAGCAATATTTGAAAACTTTTTTATTGTTAATTAGCAAATACTTTTTTGAGGGTGAATGGAGAACAGTGAGTCTATGTAAGGTATGCAAACTTGGCTCAATGGAACTACATATAGAAGCTACTCTTGGATATCACATACATTTGGAGCAACATCAGATGTTTCTTCAAACTGTTCTCAACCCCTATTCGGCAACTTTCACGCCGCCACCCGCGTTACGGCTTGGTAAGGCCAAACTGTCGAAGGGGGTCAATTAAGACTATCTGGCGTATTCTTGATGGTCACATCATTAGCGTTTCTGCGCGAGAATCGACAGACAGCCTTAGTTGGTTATAGGGTCAGGGAATATGTTTAACGTGATAAATAATGTCTTTTTCGCTTCAGATAGTTGATATTCGAGCCAGTAGAACTTCTTGAGCGTCTCATATTCAAGTTCCAACGAAAATTGAGGATTCGATGAGACGGTCGACCGACGGCGTCGAAATGCCGCAGCGGTAAGCAAGTTTTACAAGAAGGAATGAGACACTTATTACTGCCATTGAAATGAGATTTGTAAGCAGCACTAACAAACATCTAATTTTAGGAACTGTACGAGATGGCGCTGCGCATGTGGCCTACGACTGGCACGGTCCATTCTCATTGGTTCGGAAATCTTCTTGGCTGGCTGGTAGATATGTGCTCCTACTTGCAAGTTGATCAATTCAGGTATGGGGCTAGTTTAGGAAAGGAGTGCAGGACTGGCACCTAAGGGATAGTTAATTATTCAGGACTTAATTATTTAACTCGACCAAGCACACCGGCTCTCAGAAATGATAAGCAGCCCTTTCGTGTCGGTGTGGTCTGTTCGAGTCGAACCAGCCGGACAATAGGTTCGGGCAAACTTTATGGGGAATAGTGGATGAATATTTCTTATGTCCTTTATGGGCAGAGATTCTTTTTGCGAAGCCCTAAAATACCTTCAGTCGTCTAGCTACTCAACATAATGATAATAAAAAAAATTGAAGATTTTCCTGGTTCATAATGTAATGAGTACGTACATTGACTAGAACAGGGATAATCGAATTCTGTTAAAAGATAGATATGAAACAGAACAGTTGTTTTTACACTTTATTAGACAAGCATGACAGTGGTGTTGCAACATGATAATTCAATCTGATGCAACAACCATTTAAACAATCATTAATACACACTTGCACAGAAAGAATAACTGGTAGAATAGCTGGAGGGTATTTAGTATTCGTTGACATTACAGCCCTCTCTGATTTACTTAATAGTTGATTGATCCGCTTCAGACCTAGGGGAGCCAAGAGAAGAAGACAGAAGCGGAATCAATGCGAAGTTCTATTTGCATCATAGACGAATTAGCACACGTTGTCGCGAGCAGGATACTTTGGACTAGACAAAATAGAGGACTTGACGTTACACACTTCGAGACAAACAGGCCGAGACAAATTTAGTCCTACTCCCGAAGACCGTTGTTTACTTGGCATACAGTTGCTAATTCGTCCGATTTTGAAAATTTTGTCTCGCGGGACGGACCAAGATCCCTTAAGCTATAAGCTGCAGTCCTATCAGTGCGCTAAAAAAAGATATTACACAAATATTTCCATAGAACTATTATTGATAAAAGAAAACAATATTTCACATATAGCGTTATTATGATGTCGCTATTTTATAGAATATAAAAATAGGAGAGATTTTGATTTGGCAGAAGGGCTCTTAGCAGACATTTCGCATAACGATTATTTGGCATAATGGACATTTGAATTATTTTTATTTCCAGGGTATCATTTAGAACAATTTCTAATGTGCGCCGTTTGATATAACGGACATTTGGCACAATTATTTTTTATCTCCAGAGTAACGGTCATAGCATAATTTTTATTTTGCATAAAGTGAGCGTCATTTGGCATAACGGACTTTTGACATTATTTTGAGTAGAGCACACTGAAGGTCATTTGACATATATTCTTATCTTCGAGGAAAAAACATAACTAGAAACTGTGCGAGAAGTGAGGTGATTTGGCAAAATCTTGAGCCGTGCTACTGCTGATGGTACTTACTTTTAGGTTCTTGGATTTTCAGGTACTTTAATTTAGCATAATTGGTCGTTTGGCATAGCTATATTTACATTCTATAACATTACCCCCAAAAACCATTTCCCAGAAAATAGAATGTCGACACTTTTTTCCTTGAAATACATTTTACAAAAAGTACCAATTCCCGGAAAATTTATCTACAGAAAAAACCAGAAAAAATTTTCCCAGAAAGAACCAAAATCCCGAAAACTTTTTGTCAGAAAGTACGTAAACCAGTTGACCAAAAATTCTAAATTTTTCAACAAAGTTCGAGTTATTTTAAGAATTTTCAAAGTACTCAAAGTGCTATTCGGCAAAAGTTTGTCTTTGGTTTAGTAGTTCTTCAATGGCGGAACGTGTGAAGTGTTGGAATAAAGAGAGGGAGGAGGTTTAAAACATTTTCCAATATGAAACTTTTGAAGCTTAGTATGAAGCATCTGGTTTGGCAAGCTATCTGCAACTGTGACTTGAAAAGTTGTATTCTTGTAACCGGGACCATGAACCAGGAAAGTTTGTCTTCATTTACTTTATTCATAACTGACCATCATATGAATGGGCTCAATGAAATGCTTGAAATTGGATACATTAATCGTAGCCACTAGTTCGAAAGAAAGTGTTTGAGTATATCGGGCGGACAAGAATTTCACAAATTTACTTGCAAGATTTATTTGCATACAGATTCAAAAAACTGCTCATGTTTGAAAGTAAACCGAGCATACGCGAAGATCACAGGTTTGCTTGCAAAGGGCCGCCGCTTCCGACGACTAATCTTCAGCAGCTTTACATTATTTCAGTGCCTTGAGTTAAGTAATGCGCAAAGCTTTGACTTCAACACATGACCTTACATACTATTATTTTAAAATCCACCAACAAGTGCTAAACACGGTTTCATATTATTCTATTCTAGGAAGAGAGGAAGGGTAAACTAATGGTAAATGGATTCTATAGTTTAAAAGTAACTAAGAGTCTCCGTTAGGGGCTCTCAAAAACATTTGAGTTGTAGGATGGTTGCTGTTTTTAGAAGCAATAACCATACCGTCCTACACAATAAACGTAATAACCATGATTCGAATTCGATTTATGTAGAAGAAATTTCGTATCGAAATGCACTGAAACGAAAAACTGACATCAGTTTGCCTTTTGAAATCTCACGTTCTAAAAACTTTGCCTAATGAAATTTTGTCTTTTGAAATTTCGCCTTCCAGAAAGTTTGCCTTATGAGATTGCGTCTTTTGGTTTTTCAGCCTTTTATATTCGGCTTTATGTATATTGGGCCTTATAATTTCCAGCCATGCATTCTCGACCCTATTAACCTAATAAATTCAAACTTCGAAAAATTTTCGAGGGTGAGCAGGAGCACCTCCTTAAATTCCATAAAAAGTTGGAATATAATTTCCAAGGTATCCAGGAAGGTCAATTCGTGTACTGTGTACTAGTTTTCGTTCAAATGGGTGGATTCACTATCATCGTTTAGATGTTATTTTATATGCGCTGTAGCCTCAGCGTGTGTACCCCATATGGCATAATGGACGTTTGGCATAATGCTTATTGAGAGATAGAGCATAATGGACATATGGCATAATACCTATTGGGGATTGAAGGACACAGAAATTACGATTTATACCTTTTTGTAAAGAGAAAAAATTTTGGTATTTCAGACTTTCAGCTGGAGTTTCGGGGCTTTTTGTCAATTTTTTTTATTTCGATTATAGCGGTTTTAACCTTAAGGTCATTCGCCTCTTCGGGTTAGAAAAATCTCTTATGAAAAATTTCTAACCCTATGTGCGGGGTTGGGACTCGAACCCAGGTGCGCTGCGTACAAGGCAATCGATTTACCAACTACGCTACGCCCACCCCCTCCCAAAAATTCTTCCCCATTCTTAATAACTCCCTCACCCAGGTTGAGGGGGTTTGATGGTATCGCGATCATCATCAAGCATATTGCATACATAAGTGCTACCGAACCTCTCACAGACAATTGCTTTAAGATGTTTATTGCATTACGCCTCGAAAGTGGCGCATCGATGAAACCGAGAGGGCTTATGGGCCTTTTTATGTTTGGAGCGTTTAGCTGTCAAAAAACGAATCCAATCGAACATTGCCTATCCTTATAACATTGGACGTGTTGCCACACAACGCCGGGGCATACCTTGCCAAAAATGCTGTTTTTCTCTCCGCAGTTCTCTTACTAGAGTTTTTCTACTCGCAACCACTAGCCTGTGCGCGCTGACGTGGCCGGTTGGCGGGTCGACGTTGATTGACTTTTGCAGTCGGCTGTGTTTGATGACCTTATTGCACAGCTTAATGTCAGTGTTGGTGGAGGGGCTCACAGTGTGTCCATTTATCGGTCGTCTTCGTCATCGTGCACAGGCTCATTAAATGAATTTAATAAATTAATAAATACATAAGTAGAAATCTATTTATTTATTTATTTATTTATTTTCGTCAAGCATATGTAGACTACAAAGAATGGTTTTACAATAATCGGTGACGAATGAAAATCTGCATGGATGAATGGGCGGTTTGTTCGTTTGACGTTTTCAGCTGCGTCAATGAATATTGAAAATGAATGCGGCTGAATATGATCAATTTTCATTCAATGAATTTGAATATTTTTAACTCGGTACTACACCGTTCTTGAGCAGAACCAATTGAGATTGCAAAATGTTCAATGAAGCAACATGCTTGGGAATAACATGATGAGTCACATTGTGCAATCTATATTGATCATTGCATACTGATTAATACTGACGCCGGCCACGTCCGAATGCAGATCTACTGGGAAAGGAAGGAATGTTAGTCCGATGCATGCCGCTGCTAGAGGCCGAGGAATCCTCTGCACCACCACATGTATCACGGGAAGGGGAGAGTTGTTAGTAAGTGTGCCAATAGCGTTGCCATGTAATAATTGCTCTGGGCAGCCGGCTGCCGAGTATTTGGGAAATTTATCTGTTGTCATATTAATACGATTGGCCAAATAAGTAACTTGAACACCGCATATCTGACTACGAGGAGCACTGCTTATATTTTTATAAATCGGTAACGTTCATGTTCCTATCATGCGACGAATTTTTATTAGTTGTCGCTTTGTAGTAATTGTAGTTTATAGTACTGTACTGTTGATTGTATGTCTATTTATGTATGTGTTCGTCTGATTATTTGTGTCAGGGAATAGATACAGAACTGGCGTATATGATAAAATAGTGGGTAATCTTCCCGGTGTTCAATTTGTGCATTCGATTCTATTCATTCGGGAAGGTCGGATTGGATAAATTAAGGTACAATTAATTTACTGACGCACTTGAATCATCCATTCCCGTTTAGCATAGCATGATGAAGCTATCAGAATGCAATTGTTGTTAATGGTAAATAAATAACATTTGCTGCATTTAGACGAGTTAAAGTAGATTGATTGCATGTTACATGTGTTTTTCTCTTCTACTTCGGTTTCTTTTGTACTTCTATAAGTTTGCTTTTCCATTACACATGTATACCAAAATAGTATCGGTCAATTTATACACTTCTAATCAGTCTCTGCATCCAGGGATGGAATGCGCCCCAGAGCAAATAAACAGAAGAATAAAAACGCTCTTCGCACTTTTCATGTCTGCATTCTACTTCATGGCTTCACATCTAAAAGAGCAGAAATAAAGAGGCTCTTTAGTGTGCACTCTTGGTCGCACGCGCACGGAAGCAGAGAAGGCAACCAAAAAACATTTTTAAAATGTTCTTCCGATCAATCTTTATCTGAACTGTAGTTTGGTTCGCCTTTCTCCCTGTTTGCCAGTGACGGGAGGCACAAAAAACTGGCTCTTCAAGGTTACTTTTTGAACGAAATTGTGCAGTTCTTGGTGCACAGATCTTTCTCTTTTTCGTTTTTCGTTTGCGGGCGTTCCGCACATTGCAGTGTTTTTGCTCTTCTCTATTTTTCATCGGTGTATTTCGCTCGTTGTGCATATTGTGTGAGCAAATAACAAGCCCGTTCGCATCTTTTTTCTGTATTCGGTATATTATGGTTCCTTTTATTACTATATCTTTATACTATACTCTATACTCATATAGGTACAAACGTACAAACGCTCGTGACCTTCGTGATAAGACAACTCTGGTCATAAACGCAACCATGCAATTGTAATGATCTACATAAACATTCGTCCATGATTTCGCCAACATTAAAACACCCGGGTAGTTAAGTAAACGTTGTAACAAACGCGGTCTCAACCATTAACCCCCACCACTCGCGCGACAATTAAACGGTCACGTCCGGAAGTCTAACCTCGGTCCTAGTAGCCTAGACTCATGACTTCAGTTGGACTGGAGCCACGGTCGGAGTAATATGGGTTTGCCCTTTTTCTGGTTAGCGAATCTATGGAAATGGATATTTGGTTCTTCGCAGACCGTGGGATTGAAGTTAAATTAGTTTCCAGTATGATCGTACAACACATCAGCATAGTTGAGTTGCGGAAATGCACAATGAATTCTTCTGTTCTAGCAATCTATCGTGATTTATTTTGTTTCACGGAGTCGTACGCGATGTTCGAATACACATGTAGATGATCAATCCCCTAGTTGATAAATAACGGATCGTTGCTTGAACATCTGGTCCATTCTCGATCGTTCTTATCGGAAGCAAACAAGCGCAGTTTGCTGAACAAGACATACTCCGTCGACTGTATTAAGAAGTGGCACTCCACAATTGGCGTAATCAAGTATGCGAAATTTCTTGAGCCCATTTGACTAGTCCTGATACTTGTTTTCATTTCATCCCAATCACCTTGTGTATTATTGCTTCAAATTAGTCAGGCGCTTTCGACTTTCAGAAAGCCAACACGACCCACATTTTTAACATAATTTGTCCCCAGGTTAGCTCTAACTTTTAATTCTTCGTTTGCTGAATTCTTGCATGGTTCAGTTACCCGTTCGTCTAACCTCTGGAACCGGTGTGGCTGCACAACCTAATTTTACCACCACAATTCGGTCCTTCGAAGGTTGAGATTGTATGCGGCTACGAGAACGTTAATATCCAAGTGTTCTTCAGAATATTTCTCCGTGTAAAATATCATATCCCATTCCTCAAGTTGAGGACAGTTTGAGTTGTCTTTGGTTCTTGCCGTTGGTAGTTGAGTGAAATCCTAAAATTTGAACTTCATCTGCGTCGTGCAGATACGGTCAGTCACTAATCGACCACGACCATCATCAACTTAATACACACATTTTGCACATCTATTGGAAATAGGACGATTTGTGCTAATTCCATCAGTGTGTAACCTTTCCAAACACAACTGTTCGCTTCGGACTGGTGCGGTGGTTATCTTTTTTAGCCGGCGTCCCTTATCACCTATTTTTGTTGGGTGATTTATCAACAGTGCAGTGAGTCACTTTGGTTATGCAACTATTTTTGCCACTCTTATTTTAGTGCAATTATGTAATAGTCTTCATTTTATTATTTTCAAAGTTGGACATATTTTGTCGCATAAAATTTTACACGACACGATAAAAACCACGAAAAATTCGTCGCGTGATAGGAACATGAACATTACGGATTTATAAAAATGTAAGCAGTGCTCCTCATAGTCAGATATGCGGAGTTCAAGTTACTTATTTGGCCAATCGTATTAATATGACAAAAGATAAATTTCCCTAATACTCGGCAGCCGGCTGCCCAGAGCAATTATTACATGGCAACGCTATTGGCACACTTACTAACAACTCTCCCCTTCCCGTGATACATGTGGTGATACAGAGTGATACAGAGGATTCCTCAGCCTCTAGCAGCGGCATGTATCGGACTAACATTCCTTCCTTTCCCAGAAGATTTGCATTCGGACGTAGCCGGCGTCGGTATTGATCAGCATGCAATGATCAATATAGATTGCACAATATGACTCATCATATTATTCCCAAGCATGTTGCTTCATTGAACATTTTGCAATCTCGATTAGTTCTGCTCAATAACGGTGAGTTAAAAATATTCAAATTCATTGAATGAAAATGGATCATATTCAGCCGCATTCATTTTCAATATTCATTGACGCAGCTGAAAACGTCAAACGAACAAACCGCCCATTCATCCATGCAGATTTTCATTCGTCACCGATTATTACACGATGCGACCGTGCAGCAACGAATCATCATCATCAAAGTAAGCCCTGACATAATGTAAGCGGTGATGATTGTTGTTTCATATGCTTTACCGGCATTTGAAAACATTTTCCTAGATAATTAGTGAAATGAATATATTGTACGATATTCAACTGAATGAATAACATGGATCTATTAAGCCTATGCTTATCCGGAGCTAAAATGTTCACAAATCTCATTCTGACGATTCGGACTCGTGGGCGTTAGCATGCACATTAATTACCACTGAATCGGTTAAGTGGGCAATTGGCAGCTTTGCTCCATACACATCGCCTGGAAAAGATGGAATCTTTCCTGTTCGGCTGCAAAAAGGATTCGATATTCTCAAACATTTCTTCAAAAAGATTATGCTTACCGGGTATATGCTGAAAGCATGGCGATAAATAACTTAAATTCTCAATGGTGGGCGCTCTAGCTATAAAGAGCCAAGCGTTTAGGTGTATCAGCTTAAGTTCTTCTAAAAGTTTTGGGAACGCAACAAAGATCGCACCCAGTGCCACGAAACCAACTGCTATTATCAACAGCAAAGTAACGATTGCACCTAATGCCTCCAAAACAACAGCCAGCATCGACAATAAAGAAGTAAATGTCGACGATGACGGAGCAACAATAACAGAAAACAAGTGTGTGCAGCTGGCTTCGTTGTTCCGTTTTCATTTAAACCAATATCGGGATTAGGAATTTTTGAAGATGTCTTTTTGGAATATGTCTTGGTGGTATATTTACTTCGGCTGCCACATATCCTCTAGGTTGAATTTGTCTAGAACATAATAATACACCTCTTGTCCTCGCTTCCACATAATATAAATATATGAGTGTAGTGCTGGTCTCATAAGTTGAGACAGTATTGAGCTGTATAAATGCTATCGAACACTGAAGGTAATTTATATGAAGAAACTCAATTTATCATTATTTTTGAACGCCGCAAAACCCAAATGAATTACTTTTCTTAATCTTATACAAGGTAAACTGTGGACATGGACAGTGTTGAATGGATATTAAGCTTAAGATTAACATTGACTGTTGGAAACACTGGACTCCGACGACGGTGCTGGCGAACCCAGCGTGAGAAGAAACCTTGCTAGTGTGAAAGATTAGAGAGAAGACAGGTAGTTTGAAGAAGTAGAAGTAGAAAATGAATAGAAGGAAAAGGACGCTATTAGCACGTGAAATATTAAATTAACTTAAATCTAGATTTCGGAAACTTTATTTCCTTTTGTAGAACAACAAATCTGTAAGTATGCGATTAACGTTTAAAAACAGTTACCGATTGGTATTAATTGCATTAATTTAGAGCTAGACAGTACCATCAGCACAGTTTGCTACGTTGAGGATCGGTAGTGCGGGTGGACCAAAAAACTATAATTTGTAACTATGATTACTGAAATCTTTACTCAAACCAACTAATACGATATTTGAATTTGCAGTTGAGCTGAATTAAACCGAGCTGCTACAAAAATTGTGTTTAGCCACTCATCCGAACACCTAACCAACAAACTCAAAAATTATAACCTCAACCAGGATGCCGGAAGGTGAATGCAACAAGTGCGATGGTTCGGACACCGAGGAAATGGTCAGTTGCGATGACTGCCAGGCTTGGTTCCACTTTGAATGTGTGGGTGAGTCCCCCGGAGTAGAGGAAAGGCCTTTCCAATGTGAAAAATGTGCGGCTAAGAAGGACCAAATGGCGAAGAAGGCAGGGAAACCCGATCCTAATATGCCTCTCAAGAACGCTTCCTTTCAACCGCCGGATGCCACCGATCAATTGACCTCCGTCGAGGGCCATATGTCCACCATACCGCAGGGAAAGAGAGGTAGTTTCCCAACAAGCAAAATGGCTGTCGTAGATGACGGAAAACCGTCCGCAAATGAGTCCGCGACGGTTGAGTCCCGCATGCAACTCGCATTACTTCGGTTGGAGCAAAAAATGGCCCAGGAAGAGGAAGAGTTGGCAATCGCCAAGGCAATCCGCAAAAGGCAGATCGAATGTGAGCGGATTTTGGCGGAGAGGCAACTGCAACAGGAGAAGGAACTGAACGAATTGAAGCTGGTTCAGGAACGTGCGATGCTTGAGAAGCGGCTGACAGAACAGGAGGAGTATCGAAGGCGACAGAACGAGCTACGGAAAGAATTCGAGCGTCGCAGTTCTTCTCTATCGTTAGATGCTCATGAATACCATGCAGCTAGCGATTATAGGCTAGAGAAAACACTTCCTGACATGGAAATAGAATCGAAGCTCGGAGAAGTACCAAAAATTCGGCCGTCATTTATGACTGATGGAGAAACCCCTAAGCGCCCCCCGCAGATAAAACCACTAACTCTAAATACTGACCCACCTGAGTCCAATTCTGAGGGAGAAGTAGAGAGCACTGTCTCTTCACACGAGGACGACGACGCTTCGCTACGAGAGAAGCGAACGGAGACAGGGTCTCGATTCGAACGGGGGCCAACAAGAGCTCAACGATCGGCACGCCAAGTGCTGTCCAAAAAACTCCCAGTATTTAGTGGCAAATCAGAGGAGTGGCCACTATTCTACAGCAGCTTCGTCAATTCAACAGAAGCTTGTGGTTTCACCGAGGTAGAGAACCTTATCAGGCTGCAGGAATGCCTTAAAGGACCAGCTTTAGAATCAGTTCGCAGTAGATTGCTGCTGCCAGCTGGGGTGCCTCAGGTAATAGCTACACTTCGAATGCTTTATGGTCGTCCGGAGCAACTCATTTATTCGCTGCAGCAGAAGGTCAGACGAACAGATCCGCCAAGAGCCGACAAGCTCGACACGTTTATTCCGTTCGGAATGGCCGTACAGGAATTGTGCGATCATTTGGAGGCTGCAGATTCTAAGGATCATCTAGTCAATCCTTCCTTGATCCAGGAAATGGTAGACAAACTCCCGGCGCCTACGAAACGAGAATGGGTACAGTATAAACGATTCTCTGAGAAAGTGACACTCCGTACATTCGCCGAGTTCATTTCAATCATTGTCAAAGAAGCAAGTGAGGTTACCCTTGTCGTTGAGTCCAGGTTACCAAGCTACAGCCGAACGGAAAAGCCACGGGCAAGAGAGCGAGCATTTGTTCATACCCATTTTCTAGATCAGAAAGGAACATCGCCTAGTGCATCGAAGCCCTTCCCCATATGTCGCATATGTGAGAAAGATGGCCACCGCATTCGAAATTGCGATGAGTTTCGTCGTATGAAACCGCAACAACGGCTCGCGGCTATACAAAATTGGAGGCTGTGTGAACGATGCCTAAACGAGCACGAAGGCTGGTGTAAGTTTAAAATTACTTGCAACGTAGGTAGTTGCCGTCATCATCACCATCCGTTGGCTCATCGTGAAGTATATAGCAATACCAACCTACCGAGCTCTGCGATGCTAGCTAACAGCAGCGCGGGCCAGCACCATGCGCATCTCGCCTCTAAACTTACAGTCATCTTCAGAATAGTTCCGGTAACGATACACATCGGGTCGAAATCAGTAACTACCTGTGCATATCTGGACGAGGGTTCAGACATGACATTGATCGAAGACAGCTTGGTGCGTGAGCTCGGTGCAGTCGGTAAACCACAACCATTAACCCTAAAATGGACGGGCAACATCGTTCGTCAAGAACCAGCTTCGCAGTGCTTGTCATTGAAGATTCAAGGAGGCACTGAAGGGCGTTTGCTCCATCTAGCTGATGCACACACAGTAAAAAAACTTTATTTACCACAACAGACGGTTAACTTCAAGGAGGTGATAGACCAGTATCAGCATCTTCGTGGACTTTGCGCAGAAGAACAAGTCGGGGAAGAACCACGCCTGCTGATTGGGCTCAACAATATTTACTTGTTTGCACCTTTAGAATCGCGGATAGGGGGAGTGGATGAACCGATTGCGGTGCGCTCATACTTAGGCTGGACGATATATGGACCAAAACGAGTCACTCCTGCACGAGGTTTTCTCGCCGCCCACGGTGGCTTAACAAATCAACAACTGCACGACCAAATGCGGGAATATTTTGCCACTGAGGACTGTGGAGCTGTTGCCGAACCGATGCTCGAGTCAGAAGCAGATCGACGAGCGAAACTGATCCTGCAGAACACGACTGTCCGCATCGGAGACCGTTTCGAAACAGGCCTTCTGTGGAGGAGCGATGACTGTCACCTTCCCGATAACTATCAGATGGCATTCAAGCGCCTATGCAGTCTCGAGCGTCGCCTGAAAAAGAATCCAGTCTTGGAGGAAGCAGTAAAACAACAGATCGAAAGTTATCAGGAGAAGCAGTACGCACATGTAGCTACCCAAGCCGAGCTAAGAGAGGCTGATCCAACTAGAATCTGGTACTTGCCACTGAATGTGGTTTTAAATCCCAAAAAGCAAAATAAGGTACGCCTTGTGTGGGATGCAGCCGCCCAAGTAAATGGAGTGTCGCTCAACTCACAGTTACTCGCGGGTCCGGATCTGCTAACGCCATTACCAGCAGTAGTTCAGCTGTTCCGTCAGTTACCAGTGGCTTTCGTCGGCGACATCTGCGAGATGTACCATCAGTTGCGGATTAGAAAGGAAGATAAGCACTCACAACGCTTTTTGTATCGGACCGACCCAGCGGCGCCTCCAGACGTGTTCCTGATGGACGTGGCTACGTTCGGGTCTGCATGCTCGCCAGCATCGGCGCAGTATGTAAAAAATCTCAATGCGAGTCAACATGCTGACCTATTTCCTGCAGCCGCCAAAGCGATAGTCTGTAATCACTACGTGGACGACTATTTAGATAGTGTTTCGACCGAGGAAGAAGCTATTGAGCGAGCAAAGCAGGTGCGGCAAGTGCACTCCAAGGCAGGCTTCGTAATTCGCAATTGGGTTTCCAATTCCGAAAAATTCATGCGGGAAATGGGAGAAACTAAGCACGGTGAGAAAATTGCGCTACACCAAAGCACCAGTGCTGGAGCCGAACGAGTATTGGGTATAGTGTGGTATCCAAAAGAGGACGTTTTTAGGTTCTCGATAACAATTCGTGACGATTTAATGCCCTATCTCACTACTCATGAGCGTCCGACAAAACGAATCGCTCTCAGCTGCATTATGAGCTTGTTCGACCCATTGGGATTACTGGCGCTATTTACAATCCATGGGAAAATCATCATCCAGGACCTTTGGCGACTTGGTTACGACTGGGACGACAAAATCGACGACGGAAGCTACAAAAAATGGACGCAGTGGAGATTGTTATTGCCCCAAATTGAGCAAGTATCCATTCCTCGTTGCTATCTACAGGGTGCACCACCTGAAGCTTACGGTTCACTGCAACTACACGTATTCGTGGATGCTAGCGAGCAGGCGTATGGTTGCGTCGCATACTTTCGGCTGGTGACGGAAGACGGGGTGAAGTGTGCGCTGGTAATGGCCAAAACGAAAGTGGCATCTCTGAAGCAGATATCGATACCCCGCATGGAGCTCAACGCGGCGGTGTTGGGGGCACGTATGCTGAACAGGGTCTGTGCGAATCACGAGCTGAAAGTCACAAAGCGTGTAATTTGGTCGGATTCAAGGACAGTTTTATCGTGGATCCGCTCCGAGCAACGCAAGTACAAACCCTTCGTGGCATTTCGCATAGGAGAGATCCTGCAAGAAACGAAGCTTGACGAGTGGCGCTGGATTCCAACGAAGCTGAACATTGCTGACCTACTCACTAAGTGGGGAAATGGGCCTTGTCTAGAATCGATGGGACCCTGGTTTTGCGGACCTTACCTTATTTGCGGTCCTGAGGATTTGTGGCCTGCTCAACCTCTACCACCGCCGGATACGACGGAAGAACTCAGGATGTCGCATTTGTATCATACCGCTGTTATTTCTGAACCATTGATCGAAGTCTCACGTATCTCTCGATGGAATGTGCTGTTGCGCACAGCCTGCTGTGTTATTCGATTTATATCAAACTGCCGACGTAAGGTGCAGCGGATGCCAATTGAGGTGATAGACGTACCGGCGAATATGCTGCGATCTGTTGTGAAGCATCATGATTCAGTACACGTCCCATTGAAACAGACCGAATACGAGAAAGCTGAACACATATTATGGAAACAGGCGCAAAGTGAGTACTATGCGGACGAAATAGCTACCTTGCAGCGAAATAGAGAGCTTCCCAAAGAAAAATGGTTGCCCATAGAGAAGTCAAGCGCTTTGTACCACCTCGAGCCATTTCTGGACGAATTTAACGTATTGCGCGTCAGTGGGCGAATAGAAGCAGCAGAGTATGTGCCATATGATACGCGGTTCCCAATCATTTTGCCGAGAAAACATCCGATTACGGAACGTGTAATTGAACATTATCATCAGCGCTATGGCCACTGCTACAGGGAGACGGTCGTAAATGAACTTCGCCAACGGTTCCACATTTCAACAATACGAGCATCCGTGTCTGGAGTAATGAAGCGATGTCAGGAGTGCAAGATCCGAAAGTGCAAACCCATAATACCCAAAATGGCCCCGCTACCGGTCGAGCGACTTACACCGTATTGTAAACCTTTCAGCTACGTTGGCTTAGATTACTTCGGACCGATAGACGTCACGGTTGGAAGACGAGTGGAGAAACGCTGGGTGGCGCTTTTCACGTGCCTTATCACGCGTGCAATCCACCTGGAGGTGGCACACCGTCTAAATAGTGATTCATGCATCATGGCTATTCGACGGTTTGTACTGCGAAGAGGACCACCGATCACTATCTTCTCGGATAATGGCACTAATTTCAAGGCAGCAAATAAGGAACTAAAAGAGCAGATCAGCCGTATTGACACTACATGTGCAAACGTGTTCACGAACGCCCGCACCCGCTGGAGTTTCAATCCACCCTCCGCCCCGCATATGGGGGGCATATGGGAACGCATGGTACGCTCCGCAAAATCAACTATGCAAGCGCTGAACGCGGATCATCGGATGAATGATGAGATTTTGCTTACCGTGATCGCAGAAACCGAAGAGATCATCAACTCCAGACCGCTGGTGTATATGCCAGAAGAATCGCCCCATTCTGAAGCCCTCACGCCGAACCATTTCATCCGAGGCAGATCATCCGGTTTACAAAATCTAGCCATCGTACCAACTGACCTAGCAGATGCCCTTCGTAGCACTTACAAGCGTTCGCAGTACGTGTCGGATGACCTATGGAAGCGATGGATAAAAGAGTACCTACCTTCGCTGAACCTACGAACCAAATGGTTGGAAGAGAGCAAGCCTTTGGAACCTGGAAGGCTAGTCTTCATAGTTGATGATAATGGCCGAAACGGATGGGTACGTGGTGTAGTGGTGAAGGTTTTCCCCGGCAAGGATGGGCGAATAAGGCAAGCTACGGTACGCACAGCACACGGAGAGTATCGGCGACCAGTGGCGAAATTGGCGCTCATTGAGATGGAGTCTTCGGGTAAATCTGACCAGAAAGCTGGTTCTGGACAAGGTTTACGGGAGGGGGAACTGTTGGAAACACTGGACTCCGACGACGGTGCTGGCGAACCCAGCGTGAGAAGAAACCTTGCTAGTGTGAAAGATTAGAGAGAAGACAGGTAGTTTGAAGAAGTAGAAGTAGAAAATGAATAGAAGGAAAAGGACGCTATTAGCACGTGAAATATTAAATTAACTTAAATCTAGATTTCGGAAACTTTATTTCCTTTTGTAGAACAACAAATCTGTAAGTATGCGATTAACGTTTAAAAACAGTTACCGATTGGTATTAATTGCATTAATTTAGAGCTAGACAGTACCATCAGCACAGTTTGCTACGTTGAGGATCGGTAGTGCGGGTGGACCAAAAAACTATAATTTGTAACTATGATTACTGAAATCTTTACTCAAACCAACTATTTTTGAATTTGCAGTTGAGCTGAATTAAACCGAGCTGCTACAAAAATTGTGTTTAGCCACTCATCCGAACACCTAACCAACATTGACATCGTCATTGGAAATGACAAACGGCCTTGAATACCCCGATAAAGGAGCCGTGACCATTTATATAACAAGTTTTCCATGCCTCAGTTTCATGTGTCCCAAAATATTTCACTATTTTTTTCAATATGACAAAATTAACTTCTAATGGTTCCCTTTTATGTTCTTTCCCTAGAGTTCCTATTCGTTTATCCGACATCGATAACCTGCTTCAAGACAGCATCTTCGAGTCATCGAATGGAGCCAGATTGGTTGAGTATATTAAGAAGAAACGAACGGGTGGCCGTATGCGATTGCACAACATTTTCGAGCAGGTTGCCGCAACAGTGGTAAGCATCTAATTGTTAGCTGTGGTTCATACTGAAGAACTTGTAATGCTAAATTGTTCATCGTTGCAGAAACGGCCACAATTCAATTTTGACGGTAATACGTCGGAACCGCATCCGTTGCCCAACACGCCAGAAGATGTTATTCCATGCACTCAGAATGAAGATGCAATGGAAGGTCCCTCAGCGTCTACTGAGTTTGTTCCAGTCACACAAGCGGAAAAGAATGAAAATGAAATACCTGCAGTGACCCAGAACGGAAATGAAGCTCCTCAAGCACTTCCAGTCACAGATATTGTTGCTGAGAATGATATAGAACTTGCTGGCAGAACTATACCCAAATCACCTGCAATCAGTCTAGCTCGTCAGGTTATGATAAACCAGTATCACCGCACAAATGCTGCCAAGTGTGAGCTGCTAAAACAGCTAGCTTGCAGCACCCCAAAGCCCGATGGGCATGATGCGCTAAGTCGAATATCAACCTTCACTACATCGATCTCACCCATTTCGGAACGGGATTCCCCTATAACTCCGATCATCAACGATCCGATTCCCACAGCTGCGCCGAACGATCTAGTGCCAGAAGTGGAAGTACCTATAGTAGTACCAGAAGAACTACCTGTAGCTGCTGAAGTCGAGCAGATACTTGCACCATGCTCTCAAGCTCTCCCAGGTCCTAGTACCCCGGTGAAAGTAATCGTAGTACGCACTCCAGTAGACACTGTACAATTGACAGCATTAGAAACAGATGCAGCCCCATTACCGGATGTAATTATTCCGGAGACTCCCAGTCCACCGAAAGACCCTCCCGAATCTCCCAAGGCAGCTCCTCAGCAGCCAATGCAGCCGCGAAGACTCAGCACCACCTTCAATGTTCTGGAAAATGGTCGATCTGAACAAGTCAATGATGATATCATGACGTCTGACGAAAGTGTGCCAATCGATGCGAGTGTACATGACGATTCCATGTCGCCGAATACTAGTTGCAACGTTTCTATGCCGAGAAGTATTCTCAAAGATGCTGACGTATCACTGCGGAAGCGACACTCATTCAGAGTATCATTTTCCAAACAGTTGGTAGAGCAACGAGAGATTTCTCCTGCACCATCCATACCGGAAGCCTACTATTCTCATTCCGACGAGGAATCCAATGAAAGTGATTTCGATGAAGCTGATTTTGAGGTCGTTGATGAGGTGTTCAGCGATGAAAGCGGCGAATGTGATGGAGATGATGTTGATCAACAACGTGCAGATATGGAGGAAATTCGAGCAAATTTGGAAAAAAGTTTTGCTGATGTACCTGAGCGGCCAGGATCACCAATCATCAATGTGGTCGATGAGGAGCCTGCCAATTGGTTCGGTGCGGTGACACCAAGACAGGAAGATGTGCACAAAGGCTCACTGCTACCTCCGGAGACAGTAAGAAAAGACGACAAAACAGATTTGCAGCTGGTAGATATTATTACCGACTGGGACGACGAGGAGGATGATGACACTGAACATGACTCTGGAACTACTTCGGAAGAGATACCAGAAACGCAGCTCACTCCGCCACGCTCAAATACAAATAAGACCAACCGAGATGCGATGGACATCAGCTCAAGTAACATGGAAGTATCAGCGGAACGTTTGGTAGAGCTACCGTCACCACCTGTTACACAGAATGAAGATATTCCTTCTACACCACTTGGACCCTTAACCCCACCATCGCAGTTCACAGACTCCGCCAAACGCCGATTTATAGAAGAAAATGATGAAGTTGTTATCACTCGCCTGCAGAGTGAACTGCCAGACTCACAGCAATCTACCGAAGAACCAGAGAAGGTTGTAAACAAGACATTTGAGAAGGTATCGGATACACTAGTAGAAATTGCACATTCTTTCCGCGGTCAAACTACTGTACCACCGTCTGTCGTAGTGGACGTCACATCAACAGAACCCATCGATCGGAAAGCCATTGCTCAACCAAAGAAAGGTCGAAAAACGGCGACTATAACGGACCCTGCCACAACAGATTATTTCAAAAATTTGGAGCTTACGTTTGCCAAACCTATGCCTCCGATTCCAAAGAGCACGCAATCTGTAACCGCATCAAAGCGTAAGCTATACGTTGCGCCAGAATCTAAGGATGGGTGCTCTCCGATAGCCGAAGTGATGTCCAACGGACACAGAGAGACGTCTCCAGAGCTTCGTAATTTCAATGTGGTGGTTCGGAAACTGGACGTGCAGCAATATCTGCCGATTCCTATCGATGTGAACTGCAGACAACAGAACGGTCTACAGAAGGATGATATAATGCAAGTGGCGAATGAAAAACAGCAACAAGCCCAAGAAAACACTAAAACACAACCGATCGCCACGGATACAACGCAGGATCAATCTCCAACTGATGACGATAAACACAAAGCCGATGAAGGCAAACTAATGAACGGTGTCTCTAAGAAGGGTCGAACCAAAGCGAAACAGTTGACACCAGAGACGGATGAACAATTAAACGACCAGAAGAACGTGCTTGCCAAAAGCAGTGAGGCTCCTAAAAACGATAAAAATCGTACGGCGCACAATAAAAAAGCCAAACAAACGAAACATAAAATATCAACTGATAATAAGCCAGTTGAGCAAATACCAGAAGCTAAATCGAGCATCGAACTGGAGACGATCGAGGAAGCGAATGACGTGTCTGTAGAAGAGGAAGAACTGACGATTGAGACAAAGCAGACTCGCGCCAAAGCCAAACAAATGGCAGCGGAGACTACCGAGCAAGTGGACAAACAAGTGGAGAATGATGTAAATCGCGTGGTAAACGATCAGCAGAGGAATATTGTGGATAAGACAGATGAGCCAATGCAAACAAATGAGTCGAGCATCGAGCTGGAGGCAAACGATATGTCTGTAGAGAACGCTGAGCCGATGGATGCGGAAACAACCGAGCAACCGGACGTGCTGGAGAGTGTAGATGCCAAATGCGACGAATCAACCGAACAAATGTCATTCCAATCGAGTAGTGAGCTGGGAATGGATGTGGAGGCGAACGACATATCTGCAGTAGAAGCAGAAGAAGAAGAAGAATTGATGATTGGGAAGACTAAAATTACTCGATCTAAAGCAAAACAGATGGCAGTGGAAACAGCTGAGCAACAGGTTGAACAGGAAAACGTCGGTGCCAAATGCAACGGGTTAATCCCTAGCGACTTGAATCTAAAACCGAAAAATCAAAAACACGAACAAACTCAGCAAAAGATAACACCTGAGAATAACCCAGTTCAGCAAGTACCAGCGAAATCGAGCGTCAATCGGAAAGTGGAATCGAGGCCTGAAAGCATACCTGTAGGAGGAGAAGAAGAAGAGCAGGTGATTGAGAAGACCAAGAATATTCGAACCAAAGTAAAACAGGCAGCTCAGCAACCGGTTGAGCAAAAGAACGGTGCCAAATGCAACGAACCAGCTGAGATCGCTGTGAATCTAGCGGCAAAAACTAAAGGCAAGTTTTCGCTACAGAGGAAGAATGAGGATATGCCAGTTAAGCAAGTGTCAGTTGAATTGGGCATTGGTCAGCGGGTGGATACAGGCTTGGAGAACATGCCTGGAGAAGAAGAAGTTCCGACAATTGATAGGATTAAGAAGACTCGCTCCAAAGCGAAACAGTTGACATCCGAAACAGCTAAGCAGCCGATCGAACAGGTCAACGATGATGCCAAAAGCGTTGAACTGGAAAAGGAGGTAAAAGCGAACAGCATACCTACAGAAGAAGAAGAACCGCTGGTGAATAAGCCCAAGAATACTCGATCCAGAGTTAGGCGTTTGACAACAGAGACTGCTGAGCAACCGGTTGAGCAGGATAACGTCATTACCAAAGGCGTCGACTCAATTGAAAATGAGGTGAATCGTGTGTCGAAAAATAAACCAGTCCAAGAAAAGAGCAAGGTAGTTGAGCCAGCAGAATCGAGAAGCGATGAACCGGTAATAGACAAGCCTGCAGTAGAAGAAGATCAAATGGTTAAGAAGACCAAGACTACTCGATCCAAAGTTAGACGCTTGGCAACAGAGACTGCTGAGCAACCGGTTGAGCAGGATAACGTCATTACCAAAGGCGTCGACTCAATTGAAAATGAGTTGAATCGTGTGTCGAAAAATAAACCAGTCCAAGAAAAGACCAAGGTAGTTGAGCCAGTAGAATCGAGAAGCGATCAACCGGTAATAGACACGTCTGCAGTAGAAGAAGATCAAATGATTAAGAAGACCAAGACTACTCGATCCAAAGTTAGGCGCTTGACAACAGAGACTGCTGAGCAACCGGTTCAGCAGGATAACGTCATTACCAAAGGCGTCGACTCAATTGAAAATGAGGTGAATCATGTATCGAAAAATAAACCAGTCCAAGAGAAGACCAAGGTAGTTGAGCCAGCAGAATCGAGAAGCGATCAACCGGTAATAGACAAGCCTGCAGTAGAAGAAGATCAAATGATTAAGAAGACCAAGACTACTCGATCCAAAGTTAGACGTTTGACAACAGAGACTGCTGAGCAACCGGTTGAGCAAGATAACATTACCATAGGCGTCGACTCAATTGAAAACGAGGTGAAACGTGTGTTGAAAAATAAACAAAAACCAATTCAACAAAAGATTGAGGGCAAGGCAATTGAGAAAGTGCCAGTAGAATCGAGAAACGATCAGACGCCTGTAGAAGAAGAAGCTCAGATAGTCGAGAAGACCAAGAATACTCGATCCAAAGTTAGGCGCTTGACAATAGAAACTGCTGAGCAACCGGTTGAGCAGGCGAACGTTAGTGCCCAAATCGATGGACCTACTGAGAACGATCAAAATCACGTGACTAAGCATAAAACCAAGCCTAAGATACAGAAAAAGAATGAGGATAAACCGGCTAAGCAAATCACAGCAAATGAACCGTACATCGAGTTGGAAACGGATGCGGCAGCGAACGACACAACTGCAGAAGAAAGTGAACCGGTGATCGATAAGGCCAAGAATACCAGATCCAAAGTTAAACACGTGCCAGCAGAGACTGTTGGGCAATCAGTGCAGCAGAATAACTTTGCGTCAACCGAGAATGCTGTGTCGAAAAATAAGAAACACAAACAAACGCAACAAAAGATAACCCTTGAGGATAAGACAGTTGAGCAAGTACCAGCAAAACCAAACATCGTTCAGAGGGACGAAATGAGGCCTGAAGAAATGTCTGAAGAAGAAGAAGAAGAATCGATGGTTAGTACGCCCAAGACGACTCGATCCAAAGCTAAACAGATGGCTGCAGCTTGTTCACAGCAATCCGTGGAGCACGTACCAATTGAGGACGATATAAACCACGTAGAAAAAAATAAGAAAGGTAAACCAACCCAACAAAAAGCAGTAGAAAGTAATCCAGTTGAACGATCAAGAAGACCAGAGTCAAGAATAGTAAATAACAAAAATAAAGTTGCCGAAACAGGGGATAAAGCGAACTACAATACAAATCGACCTCTAAGAGCTAAAAAGCAAACACAGGCAGATCGTTCCGCTTCTGCACATCCGGACGAGCAGGCCTCCGAAGGGCATTTAGAAAGTGAGTCATTGCAAACGAAACGTGCCCAAACGAAGTCCGTAGGACCGGTTTCTTCGATTTATTCGCGGCGAAGCTCTTCGTTCTCAGAATCCGAGCCGGAGGCGGATCCGCACAGCTCCGCCGATCGCACGATTTTGATCGAGATCGATGAAAATGTCAGCGATACCAGTTGCCCGTCAGATCTAGAAGAAAGCACAATCGACCAAACGTCCAGTCCGGTCTTGGAGCGGAGGGAGTCGAAAGATGACACATTGCTCGAATCATCAATTAGAGAACAGCAAAATCAGGTACAGTGTAATAGATTGTATATAAAATTTTCTATAGCACATATTTTGATTCTTCTAAAATACGGGGCATTAACACGCTTAAGACAGTGCTATAAGCAACTACAACCTGACTGAAAATCGATCATCGTTACATGTTTCTGGTTGGTTAGAATATTTGAGGACGTTTTTTCGTTATTCCTTTCTCCGACACCTTTTCATTTTTCTCTGAAGTACTCAGTTTATCATCAAATTCAGTATCATATTGTAACTGACGGCATCGTCCATATATGTACCAGATGGGTAATCTAGGGGAAGAGACAGTGTACGAGAAACTACGTGTTGTCATGATTGCGTTACTCTTTTCACTTGGACGCCATTATCATAACAAAGCAACAAATTTCAGGTATCCTCTGCCACAGTCGGACTGTTGCAGTCAGTGGTTATCAGTCGTCCCAGTCGTGTGTGCGAGACGGATAAAAGAGTCAAACCGACCACAAACGTCATACTAATCTGCACTGAACACATCAAGCACTTTCTTCTCCCCTTCCTGTAATTTGCTACCTCAACATGTAGCAACACGCTTAATCTCGTCGACAATCATTTTGAGCTATTTTTGAATCGTTACAAAAATAACTTCATAAACATGAATTTCACATCAATATTTATTGACATACACAATAAATGTTTATAGTGCAGGATGGATCCTTCATACACCCTAACATAATCTATTCCTGCGATTTTTTCAATTTTATATTCTAGCTGTTAGTAATTTATAGACATAATTTATAAATACTTGGCAGTGGTCCGAACCTGTACATTGCCTCTCGGACTATCTCGTTCTTCTTGTCGCCAATCACAAACTTAACATTCCACCAGGACGCATCTTTCTCGTTCTCAGGTCTCGTTTCGTAAGCGCAATGAACGTTGATGGTGCTGTAGTTGGAGATACGGCCTTTGATCCTCACTAGAGATGGGCAAACCGGTTCAGTTTGCTGAGTGAACTACATCCGATTGCTTTCTGTAATTTTCTCTTCCCAAGAAAGGTGCTAGCCTTCAGCATAGCTTCTTTGTGATCTATCAGGTGCCGATCACGCATTAGCAACAAAACGAATATTAATTTAATCTACTTGTTTTTGCTAACGATTTCGATGACACCCGCTATTCCGGATGTTTACGCTCTAATGAGCTAGCCTAGTTTATGTAAGCCGAGGTTTGACTGTCGTATTACCAACCAGCTCAGTTGTAGTAGCGAAGAATTGTTTGCGCCGTCGGTCTCTAGTGAAAACAATTTAATTATTTGTGCGAAAAAATAGTCGCCCTGGTAAGGGCGGTTTTTTATTGTTTCGGAATGAAATTTGCCTTTAACTTGCGCAACATTTCCTGCCAGCTCCAATAGTTCGATGGCAAGATAATCATTGCTGACAGTTAGATGGGTGCTTCGGCACCGACAGGCTCGGTGTAGTGTCTCTTTCTCAGCAAGCGATGGACAGGAAACTGGAGACCGGCATGAACCAATCGGGACTCTTGCTTTTCTTTTACTTTTCCTCCTATACCGCGACAAGACGAGCATATGGTGCCAGTACGGGGGTTACACATAAATGATTTTGCACTCCCATACGACCCCCGGTTTTGTACTTTGTTTAGTTTGCGTTCAAAGCCAAATGGGCAGGCCATCGAGTGAAAGCAGTTTATTTTCATCATCGAAGAGAAGAGGATTTGAAACTGTTCAAGATTTGCGGCTCGGTGCATGTAATTAGCGATAACTAATCAGGAATGAGCTTCAGTCAAATAATTTAAAATCGGTTTTTCCGTGCGTGTATGCTAATTTTGACCAGTCGAAAATAAATGTACTAGTGGGGGATGAAAAGATTTTCTTGGTTTACGGTTTGATAGCGCTGATAAGGGCTAATTAGTTTTCCAAAGAAAATGTTCTCTGGGTGGCAGATGTAATTAGCGGGAACTAATCAAGAACGAGCACCGGTCTGGTGTTTTAAAATCGTTTTTTCGGTGGGCAAACGAAAAGATTTTCAAATTTAATTTTTTGAGTGGTTTGATAGCGCTGATAAGGACTAATTTGTTGCCAAAGAAAATAATCGCCGGGTAGGAGAATTTTGGTAAAATTTTTCCTTGTGCATGGAGCTGCACAAATTAATCTACGGAGATGAATGCTAATATTCACCTACTCTCCCGGTGTTGACATACAGTCTGCGGACATCTGACTTGCTGAAACCGCTGAAATCACTATTCTTTCTAATCAAGATTTCTGGCTCGGTGTATGAAATTAGCGGGAACCAAGAACAAACGAGCTTCGGTCGGCTTTAAAATCGATTTTTTTATGTTTGTATGCTACCTTCCACCCATAGGAAATCAAAATGATGCCTCTGATAGTAGCACCCAACGATACAAACCAAGCGTGTACAGCTCACGAATATTTCTTTCTCGGTATTGTACAGCCCTTCGTTCGCCCCAAGCAACCAAATACGAATGATAATAGAAACAAATCTGTAGCAGACCTATATTTAAAACTTTTCATCATTTTATTGTTCGGTTGGTGCACCATATTGACGGCTCTGTCCGAGATGGGCTGAAAATTTTTACTTTTACCCAGCCGTTTTTGGAAGATTTTCCAAAACACTATTTTTCCGATGATAATGCATGGCTTACATATTCTTAAATTTACTACAACATTGCTAGACATATTTTCGACAAAATACCTAAGAAATTGGTTAAATCCATTTAGTAGAACAAAAGATGTAAGCGTTCAAAAGTTAACATGTTTTTTCTTCCGAAATTTTGGAGGCCCTATATTGAAAGGTAAATCGTTAGTCACGACAAAAATCAAGAAACACAGCTGCTTACTTTCTAGCCTCCGAAAGCGGGGTATCCCTTAAGAAGCCTTAATATGTTTACAATTTATCACGATAATTTAAAAAAAAATCTTGGTCAAATGTCCCTAGGCCTTGATAAAATAACCCCCAAGTGTGAAAACTTCACGAAAAACGGTTTAAGTAAAACTTCAATAACTTTTGGAACAGTAAAGATAAAGTTCTCTAAAAATCATGAATATTTAAAACACTTTTGTTTATTATATTTCAATGAAATTGTGAGTGTGTTTTACTGAAACCCTGGCCAAGTCGTCCAATGTTTCCCTTATGAAGGCGTCGAGGCGGAGCAAAATTAGGAAAAGTTTCGTCGAATACAGGGCTATTGAGAAACCGAACCGGCAAAAATAATGTCCAAATGCGGGTTTGAAAGCTGTCAGATGGTTGAATATGAATTGGTTTATGCAATCAAGTTACCCGGTAAGCTATTGATCTTGCAAAAAATCAGGTAAACTCGTAGAGCATATATTAAATGTCATAGATCTGCAGAGAGGCCTGGCTGACAAAACCTATGTACCCATGTGTCTAGTCTGAACGAGGCTATCAGGTTAAATAAAATTCTCTCAAAATCGAAAGATTTTCAGGTGGACTCCCTAAAAACCAGAGATCGTCGCTGACAAGTGGTCGAAATTTGGCAATCGAAACCATTCAATAATTTTAACCATAGCACGGATCGCATAACACCATGGAATTGAGGTTCCCTGTTAGGTGGGTTTTTACCAGCGGAACAGGTAGTCCGTAGTGTAATTCTTAGCCGGTTGAAACAACCACTGCCAACACTACACGGTTTATCTAGGCTGTTCGGAGAAAGAAGCTGACATTGAAGGACAGTTTCCATAGATGACCAAAAAGCCACCTGCCTTAAGGGACTCCAGATTTGTTCGTAAATTGAAAGGGGGACACAAGAACCAAGCTGCGCACGTAGGACTCCGTCACACAAGTCAGAACCCAGCCATTTTACGAAATTCCGTGATGTTCTCTGCAGGAATATTGTAGTTTTTCCTCGTTTCAAAATGCCGAATTTGTGCATGAGAGCACAACGCCTAATTTAGAAATGTTGGATTTCGGTGTTTCGAATTCATTTCGTCTGTAACTGACACCAATTTGAGACCAGCTAGATGCTTAATCCCATCAACCAATTGGCACTAGATAGACACTAAGTCCGAACAGTTCACTCAACCTTTGAGAACGCCTAGAAAGCAACAGGCTGATTCCATGTGATGTCTCGGAAAGTAAACACAAAATCTCTGGTTTGCTGACGAATAAGCGAAAGCGAATTTTGTTTTCTACCCTGTAATCTACACACCTGCATCATGCGAAATTTTTTAATCAGTGTAACAAAAACAGGGCGAAACACCGAAATCCAATATTTCTAAGTGAGATGTTGTGCCTTCATGCGCAAATTTTACCGTATTAGGGACCATTCATAAATTACGTAACGCTTTTAGGGGGGGGGGGGGGGAGGGGGTACGACAAGTTGTGACAAGTTGTGACATAGGGGGGAGGGGGTGTTAACTAGATCGTTACGAAACATGTTTTCATTGAAGAAAAAAAATTTTTTCTTGGAATCAGTTACGTAACAGGGGAGGGGGGGATGGAAAAATTTGTGACAATTTGTTACATAGGGGGAGGGGGGAGTCAATTTTAGGCATTTTTTGCGTTACGTAATTTATGGTTGGTCCCTTATGTTTTAGCAGTTGTAACCAGAAAGGACGCCACTAAACTCTGTAAAATCCTTTTTCAGCAAAAAAAAAACTATGATCAAATATCTCTTTTACAGTCCCGCGAATCACCTGAATCGGACTTTGCCGGTTTCGAAACCGATAAAATATACCCGTCAAAAAGGAATCACCGAGGAAAACCTAAAACAAACGCCACGGTTACAGCAACGGATAAGGCGTTAAACGAAACTTATGTTGAGGTGCCGCAGAAGAAACAAAAACTTCGCACTTTATCCGGCGAATCGTCTGAACCTGACGAAAAACCCGCGGATGAAAGTTGCTCGGCTCCTCTATTGGAGCCGCTAGGCAGTGGTCTGCCGTGCAATGCGAATGATGTTCTTGGCGACGTTCCACCTGTGCTCATTCCAATGGTTCGTCTACCCCGGTTAAGAATAGAAGAATATTATTACAGGAATCGAAATGAATCGCAAGAGGAGAAAATGTCTACGGACGAAACAGAGAAACCAGAAAAAACGAACGAAACAGAAAAGCGAGAAAAAGCTAAGCCAAAACCGATTCCACGTTATCTACGCGATTACAATGATGATCTGGACATAACGTGGCGACCGAGCAAAGCTAAAAAGGATAAGGCTAACGTAAATCGACAGCAGTTGGATCAGGGCGGAGATAGTGGCCATGGTAGTGACGAAGAAGAACCCGTACGTCGCAGTGGCCGGAATCGTCGTATTGCAGCGCAAGTTCTCTTGACCAATCCGCTGGTTAAATCAGCTTTCGATGTGCCCAACTACAGACCGTTATCGATTGATGAGATAGTCAAAGCCGAGGTTTTGGCACTGGAAATTAAGCAGAAAGAAAAATACCGATGGAGGAAGCCGCGCAAGGCGCCGGTGCCAACGTCTAAAGAAACTGACCTTAGTACCGATACAACGGCAGCTGCAAATCGAAAGAGGGTGCAAAATGCCCCTCCAGAAGGGTCGCTTGAGCAGACGGCTCCGAAGAAAAATCGTCCTGATGCGACCGTGGAAGTGGAAACATCTGCTTCTACAACTGTAAGTGTTAATTTGTTATCAATTAATGCACAAAAATCTAATTATCTTTGGTTTTTAATTACCGCAGAATAATACGGAAAAGAGCAGCAACAATGACATTATCAGTGAAACCGATTCCATGGCTCGCGATAAACTAAAGGCTGAATGCTGGATAATGAAACTGATGGCAGGAGAGCATGGACCAACTGATCGCCTACCAGTCGATCCGATAGCCGGAGGCGTTATGCATTTCACTTTGGACCATCTGAACTTCCAGGAGCGCAATGGAATCCAGTATTCATTTTTTGCTTATTCCGAGCACGAGAACTGCGGTTTTCTACGATTCTCAGTTGGTGCGGTTAAAAAGTTGACAAAAACGGCCAACTTTCAGCTGGTAAGTCATGGTTGAAGCAATTTTGAAGTGACCGGAGGCTTAGATTTTACTTCGTTGCAGAAATTTCTGATTCTCAGAGGAGAGCTCCAGTTCCAAGTAAATGGAAAAGAAATGCTTACGAAAGGAGGCGATTTTCTTGTGCTTCCTGAGAGTAGGTTTTTCTAAAATATAAAAAATAACACTAGTTTAATAAATCATTACCTTTTTTATTCCAGATTCGAAATACAGCATAAAAAATGGTGAAGAGATTTCTCTCGTGTTTATGATCAAGGTTCCGACGATGTAATGTCTGCCTAGTATACATCACGTACAAGAAATCGTTTATTTTACAGCTTAGGAAATAGCCATTTAGACAGATTTTTTTATGAGTATGGTAAAGTTTTTGTATACAAGATTCCATAATCTTTGTATAGAAATTTCAAACCCGTAACTAGTACCATGGTAAAATGCATTGGATGTATATTTTTATTTAGTTTATTTCGTGCTTTTCGCAGTATAACTAATAGAATAAAAGAACTGCCATGTCTCTTGATCCAAACAAGGTTTGCTTATCTTAAATTGCACTATCACTTCACTTATACCTACAACCGCTACGCGTATTTATAACGTCAATATAGCCGGCGAGATGCGATGTACGACGAATTGAAACATTGCACTACACTAATTCAACATAGCTCTCAAAGGTGCGGTCCGAAGAACCACCATCACGAAGTGTCGCATGCTTCTTGGCTTCGCAAACAACGTATTGATCGCAGTGTAGTCGAAGAGACATTTTTGCTTTTTATAAGCGAGGTTGCGAGAATCCGGCTGACTACAAATATAAACTCTGACAAGGAAAATAACATGGTAGCTGGTTGAGAGTGAGACAGTCCGAACGGTGTTTATCCCAAGGTGGATGGGGTATGGTACGTGTCGTCGAATTCATACATCTTGGAACACTAGTGAAATGTGATAAAGATGTTAGCCGCGAGGTTAAAAGGCATGTTTCGGCTGCGAATAGGGTGTTGGTGTTAGTCGCTCTTTAGTTTACATAGTCAACTAAAGTACGTTGCCTGCAGACGTGGACAAAACTTGCTCTATACAAATTGCTGATACTCTTTTGCACTGTACGGCCATGAGGCATAGATGTTGGAGGAAGCTCGCTGTTTTGAGAGAAGAAATAGAGAAGGACGCATAAACCACGAACTGTACCGAGTACACAACTGATATCGGAAAGCTGATTAAACACGGTAGGTTACAGTGGGCTGGACACGATGATGTTGATTATAAATTATTTAGTTAGTGGCGATATCACAATAATAAAAACAATAATATTTTCTTTCCGCTAAAGATCACAAAATAATTGAGATGTTTGATGACACCTACGAGGTATGTTGCAACCGGTCGGAAATAGATTGTTTGAGGGCACGAGAGGATTTACATGCTTGCATATGTTAGCTTTCCGGAATCTATGATTTTTCTGCCAACATTTGCCTGAAATTGAAAGTCAGCGCGCAGACGATCCGATTTGATGAGGTGACTGACAGAGGTGGGTAAGAAAACCAACCGGTACGTACAGTCACTGGTATGGTGCTCAAAGTCTCAACACGTGTAAACGAGCGATCCACATCGTGTGCGGTTTTGATTTCGTTCACACGGTAAACGAAATGACAACCTCGACCGAGTGTCGGTTTTGAAAACCAAACCGAGTCACTCAGCACCGTTTACATGTGTGCACGATTTTCAACTGGTGTTAATGTATTCTAAACAGCGGTATCGGTTCGGCTTTAGAAAACCGAACCTGGTTTTTTTCTGTACGCGGTGCTTCGGTTGAAAGAAGAGGCAGTAAATTCATGTGCAGTGCTGCCGAATAAACAACTGAACAACTGAATTGAATAAGGTTAGTTGTTGAGAGTCGATGGGGCAATATCGAAATGTCAGGTTCTGGGCGATTGTTAACGTTTCACAATTGATGTTCTTTACCATATTAAAAACCAAGAAACGGACACGAAATTCAAAATGGCTACCTTTCTTGGCGAATAATCGTATGAAACCGATAAATGTAGATATTTTTGATTCGGGAAAGTCGTTGATGCTAATGTAACAATGTTGAAATTGAAATTAATGACTTCAAAGAAATCAATAAAAACAATGAAATCAATACAAACAATGATTTCAATGCGATCAATGCAATCAATGCGATCATTCAAATCAATCAAATCATTGAAATTAATGCACTCAATACAATCAATTAAGTCAATGAAAACAATGAAAGCTATGAAATCAATCAAATTGAAAACAATCAATCAAATCAATCAAATCAATAAATCAAATCAATCAAATCAATCAAATCAATCAAATCAATCAAATCAAATCAATTAAATCAATCAAATCAATCAAATCAAATAAATCAATCAAATCAATCAAATCAATCAAATCCATCAAATCAATCAAATCAATCAAATCAATCAAATCAATCAAATCTATCAAATCAATCAAATCAATCAAATCAATCAAATCATTCAAATCAATCAAATCAATCAAATCAATCAAATCAATCAAATCAATCAATCAAATCAATCAAATCAATCAAATCAATCAAATCAATCAAATCAATCAAATCAATCAAATCAATCAAATCAATCAAATTAATCAAATCAATCAAATCAATCAAATCAATCAATTTTCGATGTCTGCTGACCACATTCTTTCAAAAGACACCCACATTGATGGTGGTTCTCACTATTTTGTGGTAACCGGAAGTCGCCATCTTGGATTTCAAAATGGCGCTAATGGTCAATTTTCGGTGTCTGCTGACCATATCCTTTCAAATGACACCCATATTGATGGTGGTTCTCACTATTTTGTGGTTACCGGAAGTCGCCATCTTGGATTCCACATGACGCCAATGGTCAATTTTCGGTGTCTGCTGACCATATCCTTTCAAATGACACCCATATTGATGGTGGTTCTCACTATTTTTTGGTAACCGGAAGTCGCCATCTTGGATTTCAAAATGGCGGTAATGGTCGATTTTCGGTTCTGCTGACCATATTTTTAAAAATGACACCCATATTGATGGTGGTTCTCACTATTTTGTGGTAATCGGAAGTCGCCATCTTGGATTTCAAATGGCGCCAATGGTCAATTTTCAGTGTCTACTGACCATATCCTTTCAAATGACACCCATATTGATGGTGGTTCTCATTATTTTGTGGTAACCGGAAGTCGCCATCTTGGATTTCAAAATGGCGCTAATGGCCAATTTTCGGTGTCTGCTGACCATATCCTTTCAAATGACATCCATATTGATGGTGGTTCTCACTACTTTGTGGTAACCGGAAGTCGCCATCTTGGATTCCAAATGGCGCCAATGGTCAATTTTCGGTGTCTGCTGACCATATCCTTTCAAATGACACCCATATTGATGGTGGATCTCACTATTTTGTGGTAACCGGAAGTCGCCATCTTGGATTTCAAAATGGCGGTAGTGGTCAATTTTCGGTGTCTGCTGACCATATCCTTTCAAATGACACCCATATTGATGGTGGTTCTCACTATTTTGTGGTAACCGGAAGTCGTCATCTTGGATTTCAAAATGGCGCTAATGGTCAATTTTCGGTGTCTGCTGACCATATCCTTTCAAATGACACCCATATTGATGGTGGTTCTCACTATTTTGTGGTAACCAGAAGTCGCCATCTTGGATTTTAAAATGGAGGTAATGGTCAATTTTCGGTGTCTGCTGACCATATCCTTTCACTATTTTGTGGTAACCGGAAGTCGCTATCTTGGATTCCACATGACGCCAATGGTCAATTTTCGGTGTCTGCTGACCATATCCTTTCAAATGACACCCATATTGATTGTGGTTCTCACTATTTTTGGTAACCGGAAGTCGCCATCTTGGATTTCAAAATGGCGCTAATGGTCAATTTTCGGTGTCTGCTGACCATATCCTTTCAAATGACACCCATATTGATGGTGGTTCTCATTATTTTGTGGTAACCGGAAGTCGCCATCTTGGATTCCACATGACGCCAATGGTCAATTTTCGTTGTCTGCTGACCATATCCTTTCAAATGACACCCATATTGATGGTGGTTCTCACTATTTTTTGATAACCGGAAGTCGCCATCTTGGATTTCAAAACGGCGGTAATGGTCGATTTTCGGTTCTGCTGACTATATTTTTAAAAGTGACACCCATATTGATGGTGGTTCTCACTATTTTGTGGTAACCGGAAGTCGCCATCTTAGATTTCAAATGGCGCCAATGGTCAATTTTCAGTGTCTACTGACCATATCCTTTCAAATGACACCCATATTGATGGTGGTTCTCATTATTTTGTGGTAACCGGAAGTCGCCATCTTGGATTTCAAAATGGCGCTAATGGCCAATTTTCGGTGTCTGCTGACCATATCCTTTCAAATGACATCCATATTGATGGTGGTTCTCACTACTTTGTGGTAACCGGAAGTCGCCATCTTGGATTCCAAATGGCGCCAATGGTCAATTTTCGGTGTCTGCTAACCATATCCTTTCAAATGACACCCATATTGATGGTGGATCTCACTATTTTGTGGTAACCGGAAGTCGCCATCTTGGATTTCAAAATGGCGGTAATGGTTGATTTTCGGTTCTGCTGACCATATTTTTAAAAATGACACCCATATTGATGGTGGTTCTCACTATTTTGTGGTAACCGGAGGTCGCCATCTTGGATTTCAAATGGCGCCAATGGTCAATTTTCAGTGTCTACTGACCATATCCTTTCAAATGACACCCATATTGATGGTGGTTCTCATTATTTTGTGGTAACCGGAAGTCGCCATCTTGGATTTCAAAATGGCGCTAATGGCCAATTTTCGGTGTCTGCTGACCATATCCTTTCAAATGACATCCATATTGATGGTGGTTCTCACTACTTTGTGGTAACCGGAAGTCGCCATCTTGGATTCCAAATGGCGCCAATGGTCAATTTTCGGTGTCTGCTGACCATATCCTTTCAAATGACACCCATATTGATGGTGGATCTCACTATTTTGTGGTAACCGGAAGTCGCCATCTTGGATTTCAAAATGGCGGTAGTGGTCATTTTTCGGTGTCTGCTGACCATATCCTTTCAAATGACACCCATATTGATGGTGGTTCTCACTATTTTGTGGTAACCGGAAGTCGCCATCTTGGATTCCAAATGGCGCCAATGGACAATTTTCGGTGTCTGCTGACCATATCCTTTCAAATGACACCCATATTGATGGTGGTTCTCACTATTTTGTGGTAACCAGAAGTCGCCATCTTGGATTTTAAAATGGAGGTAATGGTCAATTTTCAGTGTCTGCTGACCTATACGGATCCAAAATCTTACGATTTCTGTTCACAAGTCCGAATAAGAAATATTCTGAACACCTGTTATGAACCTATGTATTATTTTCGTACCGCAAAAATGGGTTAATATTCTATACCATTCTTGCTCTGAAAATTTTGTCGAACAATTTTTGCGCTAAATGATATTTGACCCGCTTTGCCTGAAGTTTTGATAAATATACCATTTCGGATCTAAGGGAATATTTTAACCCACTTTTGCTCTGAACAAAATTTTAATCCACTCTTGCTCTCAGTCTCTCATATAAAAATAGCAAAGGCTAATAAACTTCCTTTTACTTTCGATTTTGGGGCAGTTCCCCATACCAAACATACCCATATTGCAATGTTCCTGATGATAAATCATCATGAAAATGCCGTAATATTGAGTTAAGGTAAGTCATTTATTTTCTTCCAAAACGACGAGGAACATTTTTGTTGTACATGGAAGATGTCTCAGAACAATTTTTCAATTACCGAAAAAATACCTGACATTATATCTAAAATAAATATGCACTGAATTTCTAATAAAAATGCTGGCAGCACTAGCATAGCCGATAAACATCAACCCGAATACACAACCGCAACACAGCCGAAGTTTGGTTTCGGTATTCTCGTGTTTCGTTCCATACTCGTGCACCGGTAAACGAAAATCAAAACCAAACCACGGTGCTGTGTAAACGAAACTCGGTTTGGTTTTCGTGTCTCGTTGAAACACAACCAGCGCACAGTGGTCCAGATCGCTAATTTAGGAGGAATTTTTACTTTCTGACAAACCTGTATAATTTAGCCGTATCATGTCTTAGGATGAATTTGTGTACTTTAGAAGATGCTTCTTTTTATTGGAATAGTTATTAGGGTGGTTCTAATTTATCTAAAATACGAAAATAAACTTTTTACTGATGAAAGATAGAGCTCCACAGTCTTCCACAAAGTTGTAAAGTAACTTATTTTGAATAAATTTGTTGAACATATTAAAGCTCTATCTCTTTTAGTTTTTGTTATACAAGAAATTTAAAAAAAAGATTAGGGTGTTCCTGAAAAAAACGTTTTTTTAGTATAACTTTCGTATCTTTTACTTTTTGTTAACACAACCTTTGAACAGCTTATTGAAAACTTCAAGCCGAGTATTTTTCTCCAAGACACCGAAGGTCTAACTTTTTTCTTTAAAAAGTTATGGACACTTTTCGTTAAAAAAATAGCCTATTTCAAGGCTCAATATCGCTGATGCGGGCACCTAAAATTGAATTCTGTTTCCGCCACATGAAAGACCATACTTATTAGTATATTTGAGCAAAAATTGGCGAATACGATATTTTTTTAAAATTTGCAATTTAGATTTAAAGTTTGTAGTTTTGCAGGTTCAACGCATTAAAGCATTTACACACATATCGTTGTATTATGAAAAAAGCCACTTTCAAATATCATTCTCTCATCGCAGCAAGCTTTGCATAAGTGAAACGACTGTCAAAAAAGGTTTCTGATTTTATTCGTTTTAAATAAAACTAGTAAATATGGATATTAGTCGAAGAGAGTTGGCGAATTTGCTTATTGCTGGTAAAAAGACAGATGAACTGCTTAAGTTCATTACAAGTAGTAATCCAAATGTAAAATTGAGACTTGTTAGTGCTCGGAAGAAAATAAAAATCTTCATGTTGGAATTTAGAAGGTTGTGGATTCGGAGTAAGCGCACGCAAATTCGGTTTGAGCTGGAAAATTTTGTGTGGCTTGAAGGAAAGCTAAGATTCGAAGTCGAAGGTAAAGGTAAAGGCCGAAAGAGGAAACCATTTTCCGAAATATGTCGCAGAGCCAAAATAAAAAGATTAGGAAAGTTGCGCGATAAGTATTCCACGGAAGAACTTGGTTTAGCGTCAGCCGTCAACGCTAATTCTACTGGTTTCCGTTTAGTTGGCAGACAAATCGAACGATTGTCGAAAAGTCCCGTCAGATCTACCGTAGAGAATTTAGGATCTATGGCTGTCCCGATTGCAGAAGCGTTTACTGCGGAGGAGGCACTTAGATTTATTTGTGAAAATGATTTTTCTAAGGCGCAGTACCAAAACATACGCAGCTCAGTTATGCAGAAGGGTTTGGACATTTATCCCGCGTATAATAAAATAGTAGAAGAAAAGAAACTATGCTATCCGATCGGTATGTACTATTCTCAAAGATTCGTCCCTGAATCAACAATTTTTTTCAGGAATTTCTGTTCAGCCTTCTTGTACGTATGTTCCCCTTCAAGCTCTTGTTAACCATACCGTGGAACGACTCATCTCGTTTCTGAATATTGGAGTTCTACCACTGCATCCTGAGGATAATACGTTTGTTATCTTTAAGTGGGGCTGCGATGGAAGCAGCAACCATTCCCGGTAGGCAACATTATTTTTCTTCTAAACTTTGACTGACAGTCTCTTTTCCACTTGAACATAGATACAAGCAAATGTGCGTTGACGAAGATGAAAATGGAGAACTATTCGAGTATAACGATTCGCATATATTTGCTCTATGTATAGTACCTTTACGTGTAGTTAGTCGCCGGAAAGATGAGTCAAGAGATTGCATTCTTTGGAATAATGATTTTCCATCTTCAGTATCCCTGTGCCGACCAGTAAAATTAATTTTCAAGAAGGAAAATCCTGAACTAACAAAGGATGAAGTTGCCGCGATGAACAAGCAAATCGATGAATTAGTCCCGACTATAGTAAATGTTAATATGCGCAAGATTCCGATTAGTTCAAGCTTCATATTTTCCATGGTTGATACGAAGGTAGTGAATGACGTAACAGGCACACCGTCTCAAGCGTGTTATATATGCAAACGCTCCGGAAAGCGATTGAATGATCCTTTACTGGAAGCCAGCGATCCACCGGATAGTTTATATGTTTTTTCACCTTTACATGCATTAATACGAGCAATGGAGTTACTATCGAATATTGCTTACCGTTTAGCTCTAGCAAAACCGCGTTGGCGCGTAGGCAAAAATACCAGCGAGCTTAAGGAACGACAAATAAAAATTCGACAAGCGTTACGTGACCGTTTAGGTCTTCGTATTAGCGAACCTTTGCCAGGTGGCGGAAATTCTAACGATGGTAACACAGCTCGAAAATTTTTCAGAAACCGAGATGTCGTTGCAGAAGAAACCGGGTTGGACGAAATGTTGCTAGAACGTACGTATGTGCTATTAACAATCATCAACAGCAAATTGGGAATTAACGCGGATGCTTACCGGAGTTACGCCGAAGATACACGATTGCTTTATGTACGCCTGTATGGTTGGTACGCTCTCTCACCAACCGTGCATAAACTCCTGGTCCATGGAGGAAGCATTATTCAACATAACATGCTGCCAGTAGGTATGTGCAGTGAAGAAGTTCAAGAAACCAGGAATAAAAGTATTCGCAGATTCCGAGAATTCCACGCACGCAAATTCGATCGACTCGTCAATCTTGATGACGTTTTCAAGAGACTTCTTGTTTCATCAGATCCTATAATTTCTCTTAAATGTAAACGTCGAATTCAACGAGCACCGCTGGATATACCTGAAAATGCAATGCATCTACTTTTGAATTAATTGGCATTGAATAAATTCTCCTTATATAAATCATAAATTATTGTCATAGCCAAATTATTTTTAATGAACACATTCTGTATTGTTGATATGTAAGCAAAACAGAAAAGGAAATACAAAGGCTTTAGGCAATTTCTTTTATGTCGCTATGCGATAAAATTTAAAACTTTGGTTAGTAAATTTAAAATTACATGCTTAAAAAAAATAATATTTTCCAATTTTTGCTCAAATATACTTAAAAGTATGTTCTTTTCTATGGTTCAATCCGAACTTACTTTTATTTGCCCCAATCAGAGATAATGACATTTGAAAAAGGGCTATTTATGAGCGAAAAGTTTCCATAACTTTTGAAAGTATAAAGTTAGACTTTCAGAGTTATGAAAAAACGTGGATTGAAGTTTTCTAAAAGCTGTTCAAAGGTTGTTTTAACAAAATATAAAATTTCTTTCGAACATTAACAAGTCTCAATTTTACATTTGGATTACTACTTGTAATGAACTTAAGCAGTTCATCTGTCTTTTTACCAGCAATAAGCAAATTCGCCAACTCTCTTCGACTAATATCCATATTTACTAGTTTTATTTAAAACGAATAAAATCAGAAACCTTTTTTGACAGTCGTTTCACTTATGCAAAGCTTGCTGCGATGAGAGAATGATATTTGAAAGTGGCTTTTTTCATAATACAACGATATGTGTGTAAATGCTTTAATGCGTTGAACCTGCAAAACTACAAACTTTAAATCTAAATTGCAAATTTTAAAAAAATATCGTATTCGCCAATTTTTGCTCAAATATACTAATAAGTATGGTCTTTCATGTGGCGGAAACAGAATTCAATTTTAGGTGCCCGCATCAGCGATATTGAGCCTTGAAATAGGCTATTTTTTTAACGAAAAGTGGCCATAACTTTTTAAAGAAAAAAGTTAGACCTTCGGTGTCTTGGAGAAAAATACTCGGCTTGAAGTTTTCAATAAGCTGTTCAAAGGTTGTGTTAACAAAAAGTAAAAGATACGAAAGTTATACTAAAAAACGTTTTTTTCAGGAACACCCTAATCTTTTTTTTAAATTTCTTGTATAACAAAAACTAAAAGAGATAGAGCTTTAATATGTTCAACAAATTTATTCAAAATAAGTTACTTTACAACTTTGTGGAAGACTGTGGAGCTCTATCTTTCATCAGTAAAAAGTTCATTTTCGTATTTTAGATAAATTAGAACCACCCTAATAACTATTCCAATAAAAAGAAGCATCTTCTAAAGTACACAAATTCATCCTAAGACATGATACGGCTAAATTATACAGGTTTGTCAGAAAGTAAAAATTCCTCCTAAATTAGCGATCTGGACCACTGTGCAGCGGTAAGACCGCACACGATGTAAAGGAAACACAAAATCGTGTGAAAATTTGGTTTACCGCACCGGTACTAAACCGGTTTTTCCCCACCTCTGGTGACTGATTGAAGTTACCGAAGCGCTAGATTAGCTGAGCAGTGGCAAGCTAAAGTTGGTGTAGCGAAGGTACGGATATAGATCGTAACTTTCCAAAGGTTTGATAGAACGCTTAGCACTAGTGAAACGAGGTATGTAAGTATTATTAGTATTTATATCGAATCCTAAGTCTACAAACTGGGACCTCTTTTTGGAAAACTTAGCGACTAAATTTCATGGATATTTTCCAACAATTAGTCAACTAGACGACTTAGATGACGTCGTGGATACGACAAACTCATTCATATTAGCATCCTACGAAGAAGCTTGTCCACTTCGTACTGTTAAATCGACTAGGGGAACCCCTTGGTGGAGGGCTGAGCTTGATAGAATGAAGAAAGTTATGAGAAGAGCGTGGAACCGGCGTCAGCGTGATGACTCCAGGGCTTTCAGGTCAGCTCGTAGTGCATATAAGAAATGTCTTAGATCTGCAGAACGGGCTGGCTGGCAAAGCCTATGCACTAATGTCTCTAGTCTGAACGAGGCTAGCAGATTAAATAAAATTCTCTCCAAATCGAATGATTTTCAGATGAACTCCTTGAAAACCAGAGATGGTGTTTATGTGACAGACGAAAAAGATGTTCTTAATTGTCTCTTCGACACACACTTTCCAGGTTGTATCGATCCGGAGTTGATCAATGTTCACAGATCTCATTCTGGTGATTCGGACTCGTGGGCGCTAGCACGCACATTGGTTTCCACTGAATCGGTCAAGTGGGCAGTTGACAGCTTTGCTCCATACAAATCACCCGGAAAAGATGGAATACTTCCCGTGCTACTGCAAAAGGGATTTGATATTCTTAAACATGTCTTGAAAAAGATTTTGCTTTCCAGTCTTGCTACCGGGTATATCCCGAAAGCATGGCGAGAAATAACTGTTAGATTTATTCCCAAAGGGGGGCGCTCAAGCTATGAAGAAGCCAAGAGTTTTAGGCCTATCAGCTTAAGTTCTTTTCTTCTGAAAGCTTTGGAACGGATAATCGATCATCACATCAGGAACGTTAGTTTAGTTGAATATCCTCTGCACAAAATGCAACATGCATATCAGTGTGGGAAATCCACGATCACTCTGCTTCACGATGTTGTTTACAACATTGAGAAAGCCTTCTCGCTCAAGCAATCTAGCTTGGGTGTATTCCTAGATATTGAGGGTGCTTTTGACAATGTGTCCTTCCAGTCTATTCTGGAAGCGACGCGCGGTCATGGGATACCTGCATGTATCTCAGGTTGGATAAACGCAATGCTTAGTAACCGCATACTTTGCTCGTCACTGCGACAGGCTGAGATACGGAAGTTGAGTATTTGCGGTTGTCCTCAGGGCGGCGTTCTGTCACCTTTGTTATGGAACTTAGTAGCTGACGGCTTGTTGAAGAAACTCAATGAGCTTGGATTTCCAACCTACGGGTTTGCTGACGATTACCAAATACTAATTACTGGATTTTGCATCGGAACAATCTTTGACTTAATGCAACAGGCATTAAGAGCTGTCGAACAGTGGTGTCGACAAGTTAAACTATCAGTTAACCCAAGCAAAACTTCAATGGTTCTTTTCACGAAGAAGCGAATAACAACCGGGGTTCGTCCCTTGCAGTTCTTTGATTCTGAGCTGCTGTGTGCAGATCAAGTCAAATACGTTGGAGTCATATTGGATTCCAAACTGAATTGGTCTGCTCACATTGAGTTCAGAGTCAAGAAAGCGTGCATGGCCTTCGGGCAGTGCAGACGAACTTTTAGAAAGACCTGGGGTCTCAAACCTAAATACATCTATTGGATTTACACGACAATTGTACGTCCAATACTGTCATACGGATGCCTTGTGTGGTGGCAGAGGGGAGAGGTGGTGACAGTCCAGTCAAAGCTAAACCATCTGCAAAGAATGGCGCTCATGGCGTTGACTGGTGCTTTCACCACGACTCCGACTGCTGCTCTTGAGGCACTTCTAAATATCAAACCATTACACATACACTTAAAACAAGAAGCACTATCATGTGCATACAGACTGCAGGTTACTGGGCTTTGGAACAGTAATCATGTTGATCTTGCTACCAGTCATACACGATTGTGGTCACAAATGGTTACATGGGGTGAAGATATTCTTGCTCCCAGCGATATTACACTCACTTGTAGTTTTCCTTACAGGACATTCCATGTTAAGATTCCCTCTCGAGAGGAGTGGTTGTCTGGCTTTATGGAAAGACAACAACAAACGCAAGTGGTTTGTTACACTGACGGTTCTCTGATGGAGGGACGTGCTGGTGCTGGTGTCTACTGTCGTGAAATGAGACTGGAACAATCTCACTCACTAGGTAGATACTGTACTGTATTCCAAGCAGAAATCTTTGCGATTATGTGCGGGGTGCAATCGGCCCTTCAACTGAGTTTGTCCGGCAGAGTTATAAACTTCTGCTCCGATAGTCAGGCTGCAATCAAGGCCCTTAGCTCAGACAAATCCCGGTCCAAGCTAGTGATCGCGTGCCGAACCCAAATCGAAGAACTAAGCATTGTCAACACTATCTACCTTGTCTGGGTGCCCGGACATTGCGGTATTACAGGAAATGAATGGGCTGACGAATTGGCCAGGGCAGGTTCAGCGATTGACTTCGTTGGTCCTGAGCCCGCGCTGCCAATTTCGACAAGTTGGATAAGGGAAAAAATACGGTCCTGGGCTTCGTCCGAGCACCGCAATTATTGGAGAAATCTACAAACGTGTCGCCAAACAAAGGCGTTTCTAGAACAACCATGCCCAGTGGTTTCGAAAAATCTCTTACATTTTTCGAAGCTCCACTGCGGCATGCTGACCAGGGCTTTAACCGGCCACTGCAAACTCAATTATCACATGGCAACTATTCAGCGCGCTGAGTCTTTTTCATGTGATCTTTGTGAATCCGACTACGGAACTTCATATCATCTGATATGCAACTGCCCAGCGCTAGCGCAATTGCGATTACGAGTCTTCAGCCGTCCTTATATAGACGAAACCATGTTTGGTCGACTGAAACTCAGAGACATACTAAAGTTTCTTATCCAATGTGGTAAAGAGCTTTAGGCTTATTCGCAGGCAAGTTGAACTACTTGTGAGTTTAATTTACCTGTTGTTTATTTTTTGTTTTGTGCTGTTTTTCCCACCCTTCCAAGTCTACTTCCCCACACCTCCTTGTCCTTTCCTTCCGCTCAGGAAATGATGAAAACACACGGCAAGGCACAAATCCCCGACTATGTACGGGGAACGTGCCATCTGAGCCAATATATTCTGATTCCTGATATATCGAATATGCGACAGTTGATGATGTAGGTTGGTGTGGGGTCTGTGGCCTTCGACTGGCATGGTCCATTCTCTTTGGTTCGGATGTTTTCATGTCTGACTGGTAGATGTGTGTCCCTACGTATTGAGAATTCACTTGTATGAGAGTATTCTGTTATTTGTAGACTGTTTTAACCATCGCTTCAATTGGAGTTCGCGGAAGAAGTCGGCCAGAGCAAAACCTACATAAATTTACTTGATTATTTCCTCCGCCCACTTGCCGTGTGAATTGAACAAAGAAAAATTAAATAATAGTTTAATTTCGCTGTCCTCGTCTACTCGTTGATCGAGTGAATACGAGAGAGCGAGAGTAAACAAGCGCATCGTCGTTACCGATAAGCACCCGACGTCATTACCATCGTCAGCATCATCACACACACTGAATGATGGCTGCGTGAGTTACAGTGATGCCAGTTTTGTGGAATGTTCCAATTTTTGTCGTGCAACATTTTCGAGCGCTAAGTGAAGTATGATCCAACATTAGTGAACAATTCCAAGACGATTATGAGAACAGCGAAGAGGAAACATCGCAAGTAAAACATCAACAGCCGCAACTACTACCGACTACCCATAGAAAGTGACAAGTAGGAATCTGTCGCCTACAGTCCAATTGAATTGATGTTTATACCAAACGTATGCTCTTTCGAGTCGGATTTAACGGTTCTCGAGTGTCATACCGATAGTGTTATATAGACAGACCACTGGAAGGAAAGTAACCGACCAATGAAAGCGAGAAAAGTTATTCCGCAAAAGAAGTTAAAAGACGTAAGTTAAATGTCGACCGAACATTTACCACCACTATCCGACGATCAGTTTCCTGGCCTCAACAACGAACAACAGAATGGAAATGGCAATAATAAGGAATATGCCAATGTAACGCTGGCGTCATTGCACGGTTTACATTAATTTCTTGCCAACGACACCAGTCACGGAAGAAGGTACTTCGAATTCAAGAAGCTCTCGACAACCAGGAATTGAGAATCCTGCATTTGAAAGTGTTTTTGACCAATCTTCATTCAACTTAGTACAAGTTCTCCACTTGCCGCAATTAAATTACCCCTGGCGACTCAATGCCCCTCCACACAATTGTGTACGTGCAATTCGAGCAGCTGTACTACAGAACATCAGTGGAATTGGAATCTCGCATCATGCAGCATCAAGCTAGCCCGACACCACAAGTGGTAGTTAACCAACAATCACGGAAGGTATCTATTCCAACGTTCGACGGAGACTACACCGCATGACCGAAGTTCATAGCCATGGTCCAAGGTGATTCCGACATAATCAAGCTGTATCACCTGGACGAGGCTTTGGTAGGCACAGCAGCTGGCGTTTTAGATGCGACGACAATAAGTCATGGAAACTACGTTCAAGTTCGGAGGATTTTGACAGAGAGGTGCGAGAACAAGCGTGTAATTCTTGAAATCCATCTCTGGAGGCAAGAGTATTAAAACAACCCGAAATTATTATTGAACACTTCGACATATTTGGGTAAGTAATCAGCAACTTCTAGCCAGAAAAATACCGCTGAAAAGAAACTAAGAGAACTACGTCGCTCGGCCAGTCAAAATAAAGCACCACTTATACGCGTCTCATCAGGGGAACAATTTCTAAATACCGACCGTCCTGTAGCGCTTCAGAAGTGGAAGTGAAGAGGGTTCAGATTATGAAGCAACCCTTACTTGGAGTAATAAGCAAAAAAAGACCTTAAAACTACCGAACGAACGCCTCGTGGTTCGGGCACCAGTGAAAAGTACGGTGTCGAGATTGGCTAATAGGAGTAAGCTACGTGAAAAGGAATGCTTTCGCTGCCTCGGCCAAGCAAAAAGGAACCGTGACATTGGCCGTTCTCGGTATAGAGGATAAGTCGAACGAGCCAAGCCCGTCTCTATAGCTAATCGACAAGGAGAACGAAGCAGGATGAACAAAGCTTACTTCTGGGAAGGGCACTGCCGAGACTTCCGGGATCGCTTGAGGCGAGCAAGTCGATCCGGCGGTAATTCGACACCGTCGCTAGAGAGCTTCCAACGAATGAGCCTTGCTCACCTCCGCTGCTGAAGCAGCCAACAAAAACTGCAGGTGAAAGCGGCCTTTGTGATCCTGGCTGGTCGAAAGCGGCAAGAAACCGCCAAACATTCCGCCAACAAAAGCATCCAGCAAAGGTAGCAGAACACAATGAGGAGAGAGGTGCAAAAAAGTCGGTAAATAGAATATTATTTTGTTTTCTTCGTTTCTATTGTATTCGCATTGTATCCGAAATTCTGGTGGAAGCATCTTGGCCGCCCTGTCAGCAAGGGTCCGCCAGGCAAATAAACAAGAACCCAAGTAGTGGGGAAATCCGCTACAGAGGAAAGAGCGCATCGCTTTGACCAGCGCTACTGACATCATAACGACCTTGCTCTCTGCGATTGTGGCTATATCTAGCGCTGGCAGCACAGTGCGTGGCAAGTGGTGTGGCGAAACGGATGGCCACTGTGGTCCAATGCATCAAAACTCGAGGTACGTGACGTTTGTTAGGCCAACACCTCGTAATATAGGGTCAGCAGGGTTGGAACCGCCAAGCACATGACGCTAAGGGGGTTATTCTGACGGTCACTTTCGGTGAGGTGACACAAATCTCACGTGACTAAGGTGGTCGGAAATTTTCAAGTCATCTCACTTAAAGTGAGAGATGTCACCAAGGTGACAAATTTTGTCACATTAGGTGACTAAGGGAATATGGAAAGTGACTAATGGGGGTGACTTTTGGAATAAGAAAAAAACGATGCAACTGAGGTGAGGCGGTTAATAATTTGAATTTTGATTGTCGGTTTTATTTTTTACATTTTAGCAACTCTGTAAAGCTGTTGGAAATTTGTAATGAAGTATGAGTTTCTATAATTTTATTAACCATTGGAATTAATTTAACCAGTTGTTTGTGACTCTGGTATATGAAATATTTTTGAGATTGGAGCGACTAATGGAACTCTGCTGCACAGCGATTTTTTGATTAATATTTGCATCAGAGGGAATGTTTTAAAGGTTTGGAGTTATCCTCCTCCGCTATATTATTCTGAGCTACGATAACGACCATAAAAGCACTGATGAAATAGAAGATGACAACAACATAGCTATTGGTTTTTTAGAAGTAATAATTGTCAAACAAAAAGTCATTTTTATTAGACACGACTTGTGTGACAAATTTGTTTTTGGATATCATTTTGGGATAAACATAGAAGCTTTTTCATTTTGTAACATATATTTTATTTAGGCCATCAATCAATATAGATGATTGGGAATGCGCCTTTACTTGGTATTGAAAGTCAATTGAAGAGATGTTTTGATGGGATCTAAAAGCATGTTCCATTACGGCATAGATCATCTTTTAAGAGTATCTAGTTCCAGGGGAAAATAAACTCATCGTTACATGTAAGTTCTTATTCGTTACATGTAAGATGTTGGTTATTTGTGTTACTGTTTGTGGGTTCGCGGCTGCTCTCATCACGCGGGGATAGTCGTTGCGATTCCGGAAGTGGCCTGTTTAATTCCCATCGCTTGGTATTGACGTTCTGGGGTGGGAATGGAAAGCCTCTTTTTGGTTTTCGGGCATCGTGCACGTAATTTGTTGTTAGAAGGTTTTGGGATCTGGATATATCCGCTTACTTCTGTTAATGAGTGGTTGTTTTCACGCGGTGTTATCTAGTGATAGAAGTAGATTGACGTTACATCTTCTGCTGCGGCGGGCTATCGAGGCGCGCGATTGTCTTTTATGTTTAGAGTGTTAAGCTAAGATTGCCCGACACACGGCCTATGTAGCCCGCGACGACGGCCTTGAAAGAGGTTCAGAACTAGGACTGATTAGGGCGAGCCAGGCAACTTCTATGTTGCTCCTTATATAGTTCACCGGCAACTTAAGTCCATGCTAGCTAGTCTATGAAATTATTGTGTTACATAAGCATGCATGAAATATATTTTTCATAGTCTACTATTGATTCAGAAGTTCAAAAATTCAATATCCCATCATATGTATTTCGGAAATTGTGTTCCTATTGAAAATAATGAAAAAATAATAACTACTAACAAATTGAAAACATTATTATGACGGACATAGTATATCCATAATTGGTGTAATTACTCTATATGGTCATTGTCGCATTTTTCAGAAGTATCATGAACATAAATTGTTGCGGGGGTCCTATGGAATTTTAGTCGAACCCTTTGGGAGAAAGCGTTTTTATGAAAATCTACGACCGATTAAGTAAATAGATACTTTATTTCAAACATTCTATATTGACTGACTGAATATTTTACGCTTATAATTTAAATATTGATTTTGGGAAGGACTATTGAAACGATTTGAACAGTTGTTAACATTTAGTAAATATATGGTGGGCTCTCCTCACCCATTGGGATTGCATTTTACTACCATTGCGATCAATTACAGTGGCCCGGTACGATAATTGAGGAAATTATGTTTCCCGTTAAATCTGGTAGAAGAATCATGTCTTTTCGCATAATTGGGCGCAGCGAGCTTTAGCGTGAGTTTGCAGAAAACAATTTCATGCACTTACTATGTTTCTTGGCAAATAGGATTTTCTGGCAGGAATATTTTTAGAATTATGGATAAATCGGTTTCTGAGATTTCGTGGTGGCCGCGTTAGAACTTTTCAACGCATGCACGCATTTTCAGAATACCTTTATAAAAAAAATGTCATATTGGGGGTGGGCGTAGCGTATTGGTAAATCGATTGCCTTGTACGCAGCGCACCTGGGTTCGAGTCCCGACCCCGCACATAGGGTTAGAAATTTTTCATAAGAGATTTTTCTAACCCGAAGAGGCGAATGACCTTAAGGTTAAAACCTCTATAATCAAAATAAAAAAAAAATCTCATATTGTGGTAAGAATGTGTAATCCCGATTGAGCTTCATTGCATTGTAAATGCTATAATAAGGGGCCGATTAGTGCAAATGTATAATCGTGGGTGAATGGAGAACAGTGAGTCTAATGATGTAAGGTATGAAAACTATGTTCAATGGAACTATTCAAGTCAGTCTTGTATCACATACATTTGGAGCAACATCAGATGTTGCTTCAAGATGTTCTCAACCCCGATTTGGCAGCTTTCACGCCGCCACCCACGTTACGGCTTGGTAAGGCTAAACTGGTGTCGAAAGGGGTCAATTAAGGCTGTCTGACGTATTCTTGATGGTCACATCATTACCGTTTCATGCCTTTGTTGATTTTAAAATTAGGGAATATGTATGAATTGACATATATCTTTTTTTCTTCAGATAGTTGATATTTACGCCTCCTGAGTTCCAAAGAAAATGGCGGATTCGATGACTGGAACTGCACCATTTTTGCACTTTCTAGCAGAAGTGCAGAAAATTGGGTATGTTCCATTGACACTTCTGCTAGAAAGTGCAAAACCAGTGCACTCCACTACACCGGTGCGCATCAATCGAAAATCCTATATGTAAGTTTTAAAAGAGGAAGTGAGACACTACCCCTGAAATGTAATCTGTAAGTAGCACTAACATACAAGGTGCGGAAAACTCGCTCACCGCCATGAGCGTACATGAATTTGTTTCCTTATACATCGTCGGGGGTTTACGCTCTCGTTAAAAAGATACAGACCCACACAACTCGTTCCGCATCACACCGTATGCGATTACGAAGAGAGAGAGAATCGGAAATCGCAAAATTTTTTAACGCGTTCCGCATTGCCGATGCAGTGAGGTAATGAGTGCCATCGAACATATTCGGCAGCGAACATGTTCGTTCGGAAAAATGATCCAAATCTTCGTGCGCAATCCTGAAACTAAACGATTGAAATATATGGCTGGCCTGAAAATATCGGTAGGAGTCAGTGTCCGCCTGGACACCGCACGGAGTGGCAGTTTCTGCTGTGTAGGTTCAACTCGCAGTCATTTCCTTGCTGCGTGTTAATTCTATCATGCGCATGTTATCGCTCGAGTTGAACTCTACCATTGTATGTACAAATGCCGTACTTACGATGTAGACAAGATGTGTGGTAATGTACATTGGTTTAGATTTGTTTGGATTTAGTTTAATTTTCAATGTTCAGGCGCGTTCGGCTCCTTCCATGCGCTCCATTGAGAGGAAACTTAGATTTGTCTTCTTTTCTATGCCAATAAATAATCTCGAAAGTTGTGCGTTTTATAGCGTATCATTGCGCGAATATAGCTCACTACTTCCGGTGATATGCATTTGCATAAAATTGACAAAATATCGATTGTCGCTGATCAATTTTCTTGTTTTTAACTGTAATGATAATATCTTTTGCTTCAATCATATGATTATCCACGTTTAGGTGGTTTTGGCTTGAGACGAAGCTGGCCCAGGTTATAACTCAAATTGTTGTTAAAATAAATTAAGTGATAACAGTTTCGGTTGAAACCTGACTCAGTTTCGAGATCAAACAAAAACACATTCGTGCTAGGGCATACGAGTCCGGTGCATAAAGTTCATACCTTTTTGTGTGTATGAAATTAGGTGTGAATAAACAGATAGAAAGGGAATCATATGTATCAACTAATAACAATATAATAAAATATGATAGATAAATCGAAATTTTAAAAACAGTTTGCCAAGCGAAATTTTCACTGAAATGCTGTTAAGTTTATTAAGTTTCTTGGAACTAATAATTGGAATGAAGAATCTGGCGGAGTAACTATTGGTGTTTGTTTCAGGCAAGATTTGTTCACAAAAATAGATAAGGCTAGTAACTAGGACTATAACCATTCATGTATGCGCTTACAGTTGTATTATCTATAGCATTGCAGTTATTGATATTAGTCTGAAAGGATTCCGCTAGAGCAGTGCTGCCAGGGACATTTTCAGTTAGCAGTGAAAATGATATTTGTATAGATATTTTCGTTATATTGCATTATTATTGAAAACTGATAAAAACATATAAATGTGAACAATCTTTGTCTATCTTTCCTATGCTATGGGCTATTGAACAATTGGGCAGGTCATTGCGCTCTGATAGAAGCATCACTCTTGATAATCAGAGGTTTTTGATATTTCTTGATACAAACAAACCAAAAAAAAAAGTTTAGCATAAAAGGTTTCGAGTGATCGGTGTGAATGAATTTGTTTATAGACATCATTAAAAAACCGGAGATGGAAAACGTGTGCAACTTTCGTAGCCATATATTTTTCCAATCATGATAACTGGCCAACAACATTTCGATCCGCCTCAAATTGTTTAAAATCACAGTATTTTCAAATCGATTGGAATTTCTGAATCGGACAAGATCAGTTGAGTTTGAATCTAATATTAATAGTAGACCCCATGTTATATAATACTTTCAGAGAAAATTGGTTAAATCTCACGGTATAAAGATACTTTCCTAAGATTCAAATTTGAAAAATGTTACATGGTTAATTTTACGAAGATGCGAATTTTAATCCTGGTCGCAATTCTATGATTGTGAGTATTGTGTGAATTATATTAGAATTTAAACTAAACTGTTCTCATTAGGGTCTGATCCAAAAAAATGTGAAAAGCCTTCAGACAGCACAGAAAAGCTCTTAGGAAAACTTGGAGTCTCAAACCGAATTACATCTTTGAGTTTATATAAAAAATTGTATGTTTAATAATGTTCTTGTGTGGTGTCAGATGGAAGAAGTGATAACAATCCTGTAAAAGCTTAGCTATCTGCTGAGAATGGTGTCCATTGCGATAACTGGGGCACTTACGATACAGAACTGCGTAGAACTGAAGAACTTATAAATACTATCAATTTGGACAGTCTTCGGCTATATTTTCCAAGCAACTGGATTTTTGCAAAGATTCTAGGGGAATTCTATTGTGCGTCGGCAAGTAAACATTGAGTAGTAGCTTATTATTGAAAGAGAAGCACATACCGCAGAGAACAGGCGTCCATCTTTAGCGTTTAACTTGTGTAAAAATCACTAACGTTGTCGAAGCTAATTGGGATATCTCCACCCGGTGCGTTACTGTCGTCATGTTTTTGATGACCGAGTTCGATAGATTGAAAATCGAATTGTAATGCCTGAAGATATTTAGGTTTGAAGAAAACCATTTTTGTTGTAAAAATCACTTTCAACTGTCCAAACAAAAGGTTCTTTTGAAAATTTTCTCCAGAAATAGTCTTATTATCCAGTGTAGCGCATTCCTCTGTATTTGACTCCTAAAGTGCACAGACTTTGGGTCTTACTATAAAAATTGATTCCGTCAGACACTAGTTACACGGTTACCAGTTATATTATACATAAATAATACATTTCTATGCATTGTAATCAATAAATATAACACGTGTAGCATGAAATATAGTTAACCCTTAAATGCATAACGCTGTTTTAAAACAATATGTGTGTGTGTGTTAACCATCCTATCTCCCACTAGCTGGTAGTGATTTACAGAAAAAAGATGTTTGCATGTATTTAAATATTCATGCAAATAACTTGATTCACGGATTTAGGAAGGTGTTAGCTCAATTGACTTTCCGATGACCCATTTCGTGTACAGTGCCAGACATGTTCCGAGGTCATCGTTCCATCAACTAGCCCCGCCTTACTGTAATGTTTGTATCAATTGGATTGTAACATTACAGTAAGACTTTCGATTCCATTTAAGCAGGAAATCGACGCGTATTTAGTATATTGGTTCAATTTGTATATATAACATAACAAATGTGTACTAAAACACTTACCATTTTTGCAATTTTTTACCTTCATTTCTATCTCCCATTTACGTTTCCTTTGACTCTCATCCACATTTCTTGAATTCCTGCTTATTTAAGAAAGAAAAGGGGACATAATAAAAAAACCGATAGACTCCGTGTTTTCCTCAGCGCTTTCGTTTCTCTTAGTATGGTGTCACTGCCTGTTGGACTTGTGTAAGTTGTTCCATTGGAGATCTCCAAGGGGCTGAAATTGGAGGAAGATCTGACTTCTATCCAGAAGTATCAGTTTTTCACATTAATAGATTATATGTGTGCACTACAAAACAATCCCGTGTATAATGCAACCATTTTTGAACATTTATATGTACATATACACACATATACACATACACACAAACACACATAACAAAATAATGAAATTTGAACGACATGTAAATCAATACGAATGTAAACATACAAAGCTTGAATTAAAAATTTGATTGACAATTAATGGGAACATCAAAAAGCGTATGATTTTACACTTTCGTTCGTGTAATATTACATGTCATTTATTTTACAGCAATATTAGATTAAAAATACATTAAAGTGCATTGGTATCCAGTTTAATGCAACTGTAATCTTCAATCAACGTGTAAAACTATAATGAAATTTGTCGAAGAAAGTACGATAGTTTGTGTGTATTTGTGGTGGAACGCAATTTTACATTTATATTCATGCTCCAAATATGTGCATGAAAACAAATTCAAAATTACAAAATATTTTTTTCTGTGCATATATACATACATAGATACACACATGTATACATAAAATTATACACATACATTCATACACACATACATATACAAATACCTACATACATATACGCATTGTAATACATATATACATCCATACACACATATACACAATTTCATACATATACTCGAGTTGAAGGAGGACCCCACGATTAACAGCTCAACTATACAAGAGATTATTACTACATCACTGGGAGAAAGGGCAGAAGTTAAAGTCTTAAGCCAGGACTGTGAACAAGCTGAAAGGTGCACTGAAGCTGCATTTTAACCTGGGCGAGTTGCACATGACGATCCGGTTAACTAAGGAGACACGGTACCGTACCGAAATGGTAGGGTATAAACAATAGTGTTCTATGCAAATCACTTCACACTAATTGGAGGTTTGTTTTCCTCCAGCTGTCATATATAAAACTGTCAGCCAATTTAAACGTTAGAAATAGCTCTCGTAAAGTATTTATAATGGTGTTGAAAAGCTCTACTTTGCCTTAAAACTTATTCGGGGGACGTACAATTCCGGTTGGTTATATTCCAACATGAAAATAATCCGACCGAATAGTTATTTTCGATTTGTTTTCCTCCATCTATGACAGGTGGAGGAAAACAACCATTGAACACACTAATACAGTTACAGATTGTCAAGTACTCTATACAAATCCTATCAAGCAGCAAGTGTCACCCCAGCCAAGCAAGGGCCCAAAAAGCACCGCTATGTAACCTATCATCTACCACCTCACACACGAAATCAACCGACAAATGAGTACCGAAAAATATAGCCAACTACAGCGGCACAATCATCAAATCATCAAAAAGTCGCAAGAAAATGATTCCAGAGAACACTATGCTGAAGCATACACTACCAAGCAGGCATGTCCAAATACGCCACGGCACCGCGTGCTGCATTTTAACACCACAACCGAGTGTATTGAAAGGAGCACCCCAAGCCAGAGTGCTCGATACGAAGCACCGATGCACGATAAACGAAGCACCTGTGTCGGTGGCGGTGTTACATTTTCGATCCGGTGCTTGGATGCTTCGGAAAACACTCGGGCTGGGTGCTTTGAAATTTCTGAAGCACCGGAGCCGAGCGCTTTCAACTTCGGATAACACCTCGGAAACTCTTTGACTTTGCACCCGTATCAAAGCGAGAATGTTTAAGTCCGCTAGCATATGCACAAAAAGAAAGAAAAAAAAGATTTTTCGGTGCGACGGAATAAAAGAGAACAGAAAATATACTTCTATAATCACGGCAGTTTGATTTTTAGTTAGATATGTAATTATAAAATATCCAAAGTCGATGCAAGTATAGATCGCGGTTAGTGGATTTTTTTTTAATTTTGCGTCTTGGAAATACTAGTCAATGAAAATTCTATTTCTTTATCTTCTTGCAAATGTATATCTAATTGAAAGCAAAAGATAGGAACTTTGCCATCGATAAACATGTTTTTTATTTTTTTTTTATGATCCCAATCTATACGGATAACGCACATATGGTGCTTAGCTCAATTTGAATCTATTCCTATTGGCGCCATTTAGTTGGTATTTCTATACAACTCAATCTTATTATGGCGTTAGAATTGGGCACATGTTTCGAATTTTCGATCAATCAATCACAAGTATTTCACAGCATTTGGATAATTTTTATTATACGAAACTTTGGTACAAATTTTTATATATTCTATCTATTGCTGGTCGTAATAATAAAGTATTGAGTCATTTCGTGTCGCAAACTCTATTACAATATTTAGCTAAAATAGTGATGAACTGCCTCATAGTGCTTTTTAGGCTGACAAAATGGAGACACTGAAAAAATCAGTTTATCCGGTGATGCTATTACCTGTAAGTCGATTATTCTGGGAAAGTGAATGGGTTACCAGGTTGTTTTGAAAAAAGAATTAATTTCAATTAGAATGTCAAATTACAGTACTAGTTTTATCATTGCGGTAATAAAACGTATTTTCAGAGGAGCTAACCTCATATAAAATTGTGGCCCTTCGCTAAAACAAGGTCATGTATGATCATGTTTCTCAAATATTTTATATTCATTCCAAGCACCTCGGCCTGGTAAGTTAAAAGGGAGAGAGGCTTTGCTTTACTCTAAGGGACCATTCATAAATTACGTAACGCATTTAGGGGGGGAGGGGGTACGACAAGTTGTGACATAGGGGGGAGGGGGTGTTAACTACATCGTCACGTAACATGTTTTCATCGAAGAAAAAAAAAATTTCTTGGAATTTGTTTCGTAACAGGGGAGGGGGGATGGAGAAATTTGTGACAATTTGTTACATAGGGGGAGGGGGGAGTCAATTTTGGGCAATTTTTGCGTTACGTAATTTATTAATGGTCCCTTAATGGAACTGGAATTGTTCATATCATTTGTAGCAAGTTACCTACTGCAGAGAACTTCAATTTTCAAAATTACTTGAAACACGTTATCGTATGTAAAGGCGTTAGGGCACAATCGAGTGCGCCCATACGATTTATTGCCGCATTATACGTCATTGCCAGTGCCATTACAAAACTTCTAACTCAGCACAATGCAAAGAAATGAATTTTGGCCGGAGTTCATTACGTTTCTGGCACATCCAACGGCGTCCGTGTGTTGACGTGCCGTTTGGTTCGCTGTACTTATAGACTTATAGAGAATTAATTTAGAAAAATCTACGTTATCATAAATATCGCTAGCTAGTGTCCTAGTCCTTATCAGTTCTTCGATAGTTATACTATATAAGCTATATTCATCATTCCGCATGTAAACTCAATAAAACAAAGACAAATTTAGTTGACAAGATGGTAAGTGATCACCTAAACCACATTCTGAAGACTAGATTTTTGTCTTGCTATATTCTGCATTTTTAATAATTGATCCGATACCTTGTCCTTTTTATATCTATTCTGCTTTAAGGTATACAAAAACCAGCTTCAAATGGGTTTTTACAATTTGCTGGGCAAAATTTAATTTCTGCATGCATTTTAGATGCATAATTTTTTTTTGGCTCTCTAAGGAGATTTCAATTCTTGCATAGTATAGTGGGAAAGTAGACTTACCAATCATAGAGAGAATAACTGTACTGGAAACAGTGATCGACGTAAGGATATGCGATGATGTTTGCTGATATGGTCGGGCATCTATCATCGACATAACTTTATAGTCCGTCGGAGATGGCAAACATGAGTTGGAAAGTTTGTGTAAACTAAAAGCATATTGACCACCAGACCATCCAGTACAATATTGGTCAATGAAGCTATGCTTTGTGTAAGCACTACGCACAGGAGGAGACTCCTCTCACTTGAACGTTGAGAAGTTAGCTAAAGCATGTAACACCACAACAACAACGAACAGCTCTTTAATTTACTTTACTTTTTTAGTAGTTGAAAAATTAATTGACTTACACCAGAAAATCGAATAACAGACAAATGATTTCCCGGATAACGCGACCTGTAATGCATTAAATACACCTTAAGTTTGTTTGAGAATTCATGCACAAATAGCTATACAAAACTGAAATATATCATGAACCCGTTAACAATATATTAAATAAATGAAAAGCAACTGAAAAGACAAATCACACCTTGGAATTTTCCAAATTGAATAGAGCCAAATTGATACATTTACATTTACCATATTTTATTTTAGATTCGATTACCCGGGGTAAGATTTTTTAAATCCCCGGATATTCGAATCTGACCTGTTTATTATTTGGAATAAATTTCCCTTATTCCACAGCAAAATAAAAAAAAAATATGTGTGCATACTTTGCATCTATAAGATGTGAACAACATTCTTAAGAAATGATACTTGAATTTGCCTTGGTTCGTCAATAGACCATCGGTATAATTTGTGTTGAGTTTGTGTAAGTCATAGAAATTTAAACGCGTATGTAAATGATATGTTCCCACGCGAGTTGACTTTATTCGCTTGCATATTATCATATGATAAGTTGTTTCTTTTTACTTTTACTGTAAATTTTGACAAATGAACAGTATATTTGATTGAATTTATTAGAATGATAAAATACGATAATTTGTATTGAACAAAAACCAAGATATAAAAATTGTAATACAAACTAGTTGGATCCACTCACATTTGCCGGAAAGGTAGACTGAAAATATTGGTCCTAAAGTTTTTGTTTAATTCATACACGGCACTCATGAAATCATTTGACGGTAGCTGAAGCCGCCACTTTAGAAATTTTACTAAAATACTACAATTTCATGTTTGATTTTACCTATGCCGAAACCAAAGAGAATTTCCATAGATTTTAAATATTGATCTAAGTTGTTCCATTGGAGATCTCCAAGGGGCTGAAATTGGAGGAAGATCTGACTTCTATCCAGAAGTATCAGTTTTTCACATTAATAGATTATATGTGTGCACTACAAAACAATCCCGTGTATAATGCAACCATTTTTGAACATTTATATGTACATATACACACATATACACATACACACAAACACACATAACAAAATAATGAAATTTGAACGACATGTAAATCAATACGAATGTAAACATACAAAGCTTGAATTAAAAATTTGATTGACAATTAATGGGAACATCAAAAAGCGTATGATTTTACACTTTCGTTCGTGTAATATTACATGTCATTTATTTTACAGCAATATTAGATTAAAAATACATTAAAGTGCATTGGTATCCAGTTTAATGCAACTGTAATCTTCAATCAACGTGTAAAACTATAATGAAATTTGTCGAAGAAAGTACGATAGTTTGTGTGTATTTGTGGTGGAACGCAATTTTACATTTATATTCATGCTCCAAATATGTGCATGAAAACAAATTCAAAATTACAAAATATTTTTTTCTGTGCATATATACATACATAGATACACACATGTATACATAAAATTATACACATACATTCATACACACATACATATACAAATACCTACATACATATACGCATTGTAATACATATATACATCCATACACACATATACACAATTTCATACATATACTCGAGTTGAAGGAGGACCCCACGATTAACAGCTCAACTATACAAGAGATTATTACTACATCACTGGGAGAAAGGGCAGAAGTTAAAGTCTTAAGCCAGGACTGTGAACAAGCTGAAAGGTGCACTGAAGCTGCATTTTAACCTGGGCGAGTTGCACATGACGATCCGGTTAACTAAGGAGACACGGTACCGTACCGAAATGGTAGGGTATAAACAATAGTGTTCTATGCAAATCACTTCACACTAATTGGAGGTTTGTTTTCCTCCAGCTGTCATATATAAAACTGTCAGCCAATTTAAACGTTAGAAATAGCTCTCGTAAAGTATTTATAATGGTGTTGAAAAGCTCTACTTTGCCTTAAAACTTATTCGGGGGACGTACAATTCCGGTTGGTTATATTCCAACATGAAAATAATCCGACCGAATAGTTATTTTCGATTTGTTTTCCTCCATCTATGACAGGTGGAGGAAAACAACCATTGAACACACTAATACAGTTACAGATTGTCAAGTACTCTATACAAATCCTATCAAGCAGCAAGTGTCACCCCAGCCAAGCAAGGGCCCAAAAAGCACCGCTATGTAACCTATCATCTACCACCTCACACACGAAATCAACCGACAAATGAGTACCGAAAAATATAGCCAACTACAGCGGCACAATCATCAAATCATCAAAAAGTCGCAAGAAAATGATTCCAGAGAACACTATGCTGAAGCATACACTACCAAGCAGGCATGTCCAAATACGCCACGGCACCGCGTGCTGCATTTTAACACCACAACCGAGTGTATTGAAAGGAGCACCCCAAGCCAGAGTGCTCGATACGAAGCACCGATGCACGATAAACGAAGCACCTGTGTCGGTGGCGGTGTTACATTTTCGATCCGGTGCTTGGATGCTTCGGAAAACACTCGGGCTGGGTGCTTTGAAATTTCTGAAGCACCGGAGCCGAGCGCTTTCAACTTCGGATAACACCTCGGAAACTCTTTGACTTTGCACCCGTATCAAAGCGAGAATGTTTAAGTCCGCTAGCATATGCACAAAAAGAAAGAAAAAAAAGATTTTTCGGTGCGACGGAATAAAAGAGAACAGAAAATATACTTCTATAATCACGGCAGTTTGATTTTTAGTTAGATATGTAATTATAAAATATCCAAAGTCGATGCAAGTATAGATCGCGGTTAGTGGATTTTTTTTTAATTTTGCGTCTTGGAAATACTAGTCAATGAAAATTCTATTTCTTTATCTTCTTGCAAATGTATATCTAATTGAAAGCAAAAGATAGGAACTTTGCCATCGATAAACATGTTTTTTATTTTTTTTTTATGATCCCAATCTATACGGATAACGCACATATGGTGCTTAGCTCAATTTGAATCTATTCCTATTGGCGCCATTTAGTTGGTATTTCTATACAACTCAATCTTATTATGGCGTTAGAATTGGGCACATGTTTCGAATTTTCGATCAATCAATCACAAGTATTTCACAGCATTTGGATAATTTTTATTATACGAAACTTTGGTACAAATTTTTATATATTCTATCTATTGCTGGTCGTAATAATAAAGTATTGAGTCATTTCGTGTCGCAAACTCTATTACAATATTTAGCTAAAATAGTGATGAACTGCCTCATAGTGCTTTTTAGGCTGACAAAATGGAGACACTGAAAAAATCAGTTTATCCGGTGATGCTATTACCTGTAAGTCGATTATTCTGGGAAAGTGAATGGGTTACCAGGTTGTTTTGAAAAAAGAATTAATTTCAATTAGAATGTCAAATTACAGTACTAGTTTTATCATTGCGGTAATAAAACGTATTTTCAGAGGAGCTAACCTCATATAAAATTGTGGCCCTTCGCTAAAACAAGGTCATGTATGATCATGTTTCTCAAATATTTTATATTCATTCCAAGCACCTCGGCCTGGTAAGTTAAAAGGGAGAGAGGCTTTGCTTTACTCTAAGGGACCATTCATAAATTACGTAACGCATTTAGGGGGGGAGGGGGTACGACAAGTTGTGACATAGGGGGGAGGGGGTGTTAACTACATCGTCACGTAACATGTTTTCATCGAAGAAAAAAAAAATTTCTTGGAATTTGTTTCGTAACAGGGGAGGGGGGATGGAGAAATTTGTGACAATTTGTTACATAGGGGGAGGGGGGAGTCAATTTTGGGCAATTTTTGCGTTACGTAATTTATTAATGGTCCCTTAATGGAACTGGAATTGTTCATATCATTTGTAGCAAGTTACCTACTGCAGAGAACTTCAATTTTCAAAATTACTTGAAACACGTTATCGTATGTAAAGGCGTTAGGGCACAATCGAGTGCGCCCATACGATTTATTGCCGCATTATACGTCATTGCCAGTGCCATTACAAAACTTCTAACTCAGCACAATGCAAAGAAATGAATTTTGGCCGGAGTTCATTACGTTTCTGGCACATCCAACGGCGTCCGTGTGTTGACGTGCCGTTTGGTTCGCTGTACTTATAGACTTATAGAGAATTAATTTAGAAAAATCTACGTTATCATAAATATCGCTAGCTAGTGTCCTAGTCCTTATCAGTTCTTCGATAGTTATACTATATAAGCTATATTCATCATTCCGCATGTAAACTCAATAAAACAAAGACAAATTTAGTTGACAAGATGGTAAGTGATCACCTAAACCACATTCTGAAGACTAGATTTTTGTCTTGCTATATTCTGCATTTTTAATAATTGATCCGATACCTTGTCCTTTTTATATCTATTCTGCTTTAAGGTATACAAAAACCAGCTTCAAATGGGTTTTTACAATTTGCTGGGCAAAATTTAATTTCTGCATGCATTTTAGATGCATAATTTTTTTTTGGCTCTCTAAGGAGATTTCAATTCTTGCATAGTATAGTGGGAAAGTAGACTTACCAATCATAGAGAGAATAACTGTACTGGAAACAGTGATCGACGTAAGGATATGCGATGATGTTTGCTGATATGGTCGGGCATCTATCATCGACATAACTTTATAGTCCGTCGGAGATGGCAAACATGAGTTGGAAAGTTTGTGTAAACTAAAAGCATATTGACCACCAGACCATCCAGTACAATATTGGTCAATGAAGCTATGCTTTGTGTAAGCACTACGCACAGGAGGAGACTCCTCTCACTTGAACGTTGAGAAGTTAGCTAAAGCATGTAACACCACAACAACAACGAACAGCTCTTTAATTTACTTTACTTTTTTAGTAGTTGAAAAATTAATTGACTTACACCAGAAAATCGAATAACAGACAAATGATTTCCCGGATAACGCGACCTGTAATGCATTAAATACACCTTAAGTTTGTTTGAGAATTCATGCACAAATAGCTATACAAAACTGAAATATATCATGAACCCGTTAACAATATATTAAATAAATGAAAAGCAACTGAAAAGACAAATCACACCTTGGAATTTTCCAAATTGAATAGAGCCAAATTGATACATTTACATTTACCATATTTTATTTTAGATTCGATTACCCGGGGTAAGATTTTTTAAATCCCCGGATATTCGAATCTGACCTGTTTATTATTTGGAATAAATTTCCCTTATTCCACAGCAAAATAAAAAAAAAATATGTGTGCATACTTTGCATCTATAAGATGTGAACAACATTCTTAAGAAATGATACTTGAATTTGCCTTGGTTCGTCAATAGACCATCGGTATAATTTGTGTTGAGTTTGTGTAAGTCATAGAAATTTAAACGCGTATGTAAATGATATGTTCCCACGCGAGTTGACTTTATTCGCTTGCATATTATCATATGATAAGTTGTTTCTTTTTACTTTTACTGTAAATTTTGACAAATGAACAGTATATTTGATTGAATTTATTAGAATGATAAAATACGATAATTTGTATTGAACAAAAACCAAGATATAAAAATTGTAATACAAACTAGTTGGATCCACTCACATTTGCCGGAAAGGTAGACTGAAAATATTGGTCCTAAAGTTTTTGTTTAATTCATACACGGCACTCATGAAATCATTTGACGGTAGCTGAAGCCGCCACTTTAGAAATTTTACTAAAATACTACAATTTCATGTTTGATTTTACCTATGCCGAAACCAAAGAGAATTTCCATAGATTTTAAATATTGATCTTTGTACCTAGAGTTAAAAACTAATATGTTTTCTCAATCAGTGACATATTCACTTTCCAGACTGATGGCTGGAAACATAATTTCTTTTTGAAATTATGACTAAAGCTGAATACTTTACAGGATACTTAACGACCTTGACTTATACTACATTTTCAGAAATCATAGTTTTATTAATTTTATAATGACGGGACATTATTTTGAGCATTTCGAGACAAATAAAAAAAATACAACCGTCAAACTGGGAACTTGCAACACTTCTGACTTCCTCTGCTAATGTAAATTTGGCGGTAATAATAATTTTAACAATTTGGAGTCAAAAGTCTTAAAATTATGCAAAACATATGAAAGGTGTTGACCGAATAAAAATATTTAAAATCAACATTTTTTCTATCACGCTTTCCAATTTGCTTTTCAATTTAATTTAGGCGCATATGTATTTCCATACCTGAATAAAATTTTCAAACTGAGCTATCTAGTACTAAGTTTCGGAAAACTTTGACACTTTAGTCTTTCAATGATACTTTTAGTAATACAAATGTGGAGTTTACAATCCAATCGCTATTAATCGTTAAATAGATAGTCTCAATATTAAATTTTTTAGTTTTTAGAAGAGAATTTTCTCTTATTTTTAAAGCATACAAATGACCGGACTATATTTAAATTTCGAAGTGCAGAAAAATCTTTTTAATTTTGATACTGAATAAAGGTCAGTTATGGTCTTCAGACGTAATACTCGGCCTGAGGTTGTTTGATGTAAGAGTTGGCTAAGATGTACAATTCGACTCCAGTACCAATGCCATTTTTGAATCCATTCATTTATCCAATTATAATTCCTACTTGCATACCAACTTAATCCTTCCTTACTGTATAATGCATTACAGATTCTTCACAAAGTACCAAGCTCGTTCATGCATATGAACGCACCAAATTGCTTTGAGCCACTTACCAAGCGACAGCAATAGCGCGGCTATAATCGCTACCGAAATATAAGCTGCCGTGTTTTACGAACTTAAAAACACTCGGTACGGTGCCAGCCGATGCCAGAAACACCTCGGTTGCGGTGCCTGCCGATGTGAGATGCACCTCGGTTACGGTGCCTACCGAAGTCAGAAACACTCGGGTCGGTGCTTTGCCGAAGCAACGAGCACGGTGGTTAAATATCAAGCGCTGGCACCGACACCGGTGCCTTGGTATCGGCGACCGGTGTCTGCTGTTGAGCGCCGGTACGGCGTGCCAACTTCAATGCTCTTAGTGGCGTGTTTATTGGTAGAAGTGCCCACCGTGCAGCACCGTTCGGTGCTTTTGCCATGCCTGCTACCAAGCAACTAGCGGAAGGAAAAGTGAAAGAGAACGTCCCGCCAGACTGAGCAGTGTGTACCCTTCCCAGAGTCGACAAGTCGGGACACGAAAGGGCTGGGTGTGTGTGTGTTGCTACACCACACGGAAGGACTGGATGACTGCAAGATGCACGATACACATCGTCACTGATGCTACACACACCCACATGCGCAACGTACACAAAATACAACTTGACACATACATCAATCCAAAACCTTCATCGATTGAGCCGAGGGGCTATCGATGTTAATCCCTCTGTTGAAACAACTCGTGCTGATGCGGTGTTGAAAATGTTAATGAGAGATATATAGATGTTAATATAAGATAGGTATAAAAAATTGTACTTATCGTTTTGCTGGTACTTGATGTAGCCAATTATCATCGTTGATAGAGCCGATAGACATCGGATGTCAACACAGTCGCATGTATGGCATATGTTTCGAATTCCAGATTCCGGAATACAAACCAGAAATTCTTGTGAGTCGCCCCTCACACAAGTTTGCTTTGTCGATCCTGCATTGTCGTCACACACTTTCCAAAAATGATAAGTTAATGCACAAAACGGGAGTATTTAAGTTGAACTCCATTTTCCGCATGCGCAAGGGTCTTCCTCCCGCACAATCAAATACCACTTCACCGTCGAAGGTCGCTTTAACACACGATAAAACGGATAAACTAACGGAGACAAAAAACGAGACAACTATCGCGCCGCCGTGTTGCCAGTCCTCTAATCGAAATTAGGGAAAAAACGCTGTTTTAAAACAATATTACGCAAAACATCTCAAAATTATCACAGCAATGTATTAAAACTAGGAAACAATTTTCACAAAATTTAAAAAAAAAATATTTGCACCTTAGAGGGTAACATGACTACCATGTTTGGAAATAAAGTAAAATGTGATATCAATTGATACAAAAAATATCTATTGCACATTTTTAAAAGACCTATTATGTACAACGATAATGTTGCCAAAAACGGAGCCCATTTGTTGCCAAAATCTTAGTGTACCGAAAAGGGAGCATGCAAAAATCGGAACGTGCCAAAAACGCAATCTTACTGTACTATCATTGAACAGCCTCCAAGAAACATAAAAAACACATATCGTCAATACTTCCTCCATTCCATTACACGTTGAAAAACCTTGTCAATACGCTTCAGTATTGACAAAACAACTGAACGTGTAAGGGCCGCTAATACGGAACACAAACAAGATCAAACATTCTTTACTAGTATATATGATGATTGACAGCAGAAATAACAAAAAGCGCCACAAAAAGCATAAGCAATCAAAACATCGGGAAAACAATATTTAGAACAGATCCATTCTTGACCGCTCATCATGCCGAATTGGATCCACATGACATCACTGTGAACAGCCTAGTGAAAGAAACCGATTTCGCGCACCCCGGCTTGGCCACAAAGTCAACTTACTGTACTATCATACTACAAATTATGCAAAACATCAAACTGTCTTGAAAAGAAAAACTATAAAGTCTGGCTCTTAAGCGTTCAATAATTCATTGTGGTATAACAAAGTTGGATTGATGATGTGCATCAAAAATATTGAACGCGTAAAGTCATTCATTTATACCTATGTGGAATATGAATGATATACAAAGGGACAATCTGCTCGCTTAGCAAATTACAAACGCGCACATGCACTCGACTGACACTACACCACTCCATCGATACAAAACACCGCGGCAGCGTCAATGCAAACAATCGCAAGCACCGATCCCGCTCGCATGCGGTGGGAATTGAATCGATTTTCGATTTAGGCGAACATAGATCGCGATCCAAATTTTTGAGGAAGAATCGCATTGCCGAACGGATCCGATCATCATTGTTCGGATACAATTCCGAACATGTATCGGAAAGAACCTAAATCGCAGCGATCCAAGGTGAGCGTAAGAGAGAAAAAATACGAACATGTGAGATACCATATTCACTTGGCTCTGGCCGATCGGGCGCTCAACAGATGCACACTCATAAACAAGAAAAACAGAATAAAGCATCGGAGGTGGGTGAGTGCGCATGAGCCTTGAGTGAGCGTAAAACGATGCGATTCTTCCTATCCTTGCTAACATACATTATTATTCCAGCTCAAACAGTTCAGGGACTGTACGGGGTGGCGCTAGGCCTGTGACCTTCGACTGGTATGGTCCATTCTCATTGGTTCGAATGTCTTCATGGCTGGTTGGTATACGTGTGCTTCTACTTACAAATGGATATATATTTTCCCTTGGATGGAGGGATATGTGGATCCTGTTGGTTATTGACTTTGACCTTGGGTACAGGTTAGTTCGGGCAAGGAGTACAGGAATGGTACCTAAGAAATAGTCAATTATTCAGGACTTTTTTATGATCATTTAGCTCGACCAAGAACAACGGCTCTTAGAAATGGTAAGCAACCCTTTCGGGTCGATGCGGTTTGTTTAAGTTGAACCAGATCGACATTCGTTTCGAGAAATATTTATATGGAATCGTGGACAAATATTTCTCATGTCCTTTATGGGCAGAGATTCTTATTGTGAAACCCTAAAGGAACTTTTCCCGTCTGGCTACTCAGCATATTGATGATAGAAAAAATTGAGGATCGTAACAAATATGAATATTGACTGGAACAGGGATGATCAAATTCTATATGCATGTGTGCTTATGTGTGGATGTGCATAGGAGGAACAGCTCGATTGCACACTGATACATAACAATAACATTAGTGCAAACGTATAGACAATATTGTGCAATGGTTCAATCACCGTCCAATGCTTATGCTTATGGTTACTTAGGTTCCTTGCTGTGTTCTGTGCTTGCCATAGAGATAGAAAGTACATGCAATTGCTTAGTGGGAACGCAATTCGTGTACTGTAAGTATATCTCTGTTGACATATATCAGTGGCAACAACTTTTTCGTTTTGCATATTTTACTTAAGGTGAAGCGATGCCAAAATCACAACAAAGGTTCGGTTATGTTCGGCTTACGTTACAACATCTGTGTGCAGCTAGAGCGTACTATACCGGTAGGAGATGGAATGCACACAAGTGTATCGTTCAGTAATCAGCTGGCTGATTTTTTACCGCGTATTTCATTTGTTTTGAAAAACGAAAAGGTACAAATTTCTCAAACGAATCAAAATTCCGTGAAGAGAATCTATTCATCTGCTTATGCTAACATGCGTACATACAGTGATACAATCTCTAAGCAATCTGAGCTAAGACATTCAAGTTTCAATCGATTTTGTCTTGCACGCCAATGCAATGTTTTGATTTTGACGATGAAATAAAAAGAAGCAGAATCGACGGCAGCCATTTTAGCTGCCACCTTGTGACTCTGTTCAGGATGTCCTTAACTGCACATTTTGGTGTACCCTAATAAAAAAAAAAATTATACACGAACTTTAACCCATATAATCCAACGATTCCACATATTGTTTGGATTATACCCTGAAGATGTTTATTAGGGTAGCCAATACAACAAAACAAACAATAGTGAGAATTACGCATTGAATCCGCTTAGGTCTCTTCCTAATTTTCTAAACGCGTTTTGTGTCCTTGGTTTGAAACGGATCAATCGACTGTTTATGAATGCGGTAAAAATACTCACCATTACATTATTCTGACTACCTGGACAGGTGAAGACATTTCAAAGTTTCACAAAAAGAATCCCTGCACATAAAGAATTTGGGTAATACTTATTCGTGATTCCCCATAAAGTTTTCTCGAACCGAATGTCCACCTGGTTCGCCTTGAACAGATCACAACGACACCGACCCGAAAAGGCTACTCAGCATTTCTAGAAGCTGCTGTACTTGGTCGAGCTAAATAATCTTTCCTGATTTAGATTCATACCAAAGGTCAAAAGACTAGCAATGACAACTAGCAGGATCCACATGTCCCCCACCCAAGTGAATTGATCTATTCACTTGCACACATCTACCAAAACCAGCCAAGAAGACTACCGAACCAATGAGAATAGACTATGCCAGTCGAACGCCACAGGTTCAGCGCCATCTCGTACAGTTCCTGAAATTATATATGTATTAGTGCTACTTACAGATTTCATTTCAGTGGTAGTAAGTGTCTCAGTCCCTCTTGTAAAACTCGCTTACTGCTCCTCATCTCTTCCGGCATTTCATCGAAACCTCAATTTCCTTCGTAACTCGTATATGAGACGCTCAAGGAGCTTTGCTGGCGCAAAAAAAGACGTTATATATCACTTTATTCCCCACATTCCCTAATCTTATAATCAACAAAGGCTGTCTGCCAATTCTAATGCAGAAACGCTAATTATGTGACCATCAAGAATACGTCAGCATAAGCATAAGAGATCGCCCGTAGTTGCTACTCCGTTATTGACCAGAACCAAATTAGGTTGCAAAATGTTCATTGGAACAACATGCTTGGGAATAACATGATGAGCCACATTGTACAATCTATTCTGATCCCTGCATGCTGATCAATACCGACGCCGGCCACGTCCGAATGCAGATCTTCTGGGAAAGGAAGGAATGTTAGTCCGATACATGTTGCTACTAGAGACCGAGGAATCCTCTGCATCTCCACATGTATCACGGGATGGGGAGAGTTGTTAGTAAGTGTGCCAATAGCGTTATCATGTAATAATTGCTCTGGGCAGCTGGCTGCCGAGAATTTGGGAAATTTATCATTTGTTGTATTAATACGATTAGCAAAATAAGCAACTTGAACTCCGGATAGCCGGCTATAAGGAGCACTGCTTATATTTTTTAATAATATTCAATCACACAACGAATTTTTTCGTGGTTTCCATCGTGTCGGTGCTGATTTTACCCGGCGATCGTTTGAATAAAATGAGGAATCTTATACAGAAGGTTCATCATAATCTTCCACAGGTATCGCGGAGTTGGTGGTTTGGAAGGGAATAGGGTCTAGGATTCGCTCCAAGCAAGCGATGTGACCTGTATAGCATAGTTTATTAGGTAGTAGTTCAGTTAGTTTGCGAGAACACGATCGCTCGAAAAATAAGATCTACCGAGAGTATCCTATGTTTTCTAAACAAAAGCAATTTCACATCCACACAGCCGATCGTGGGAGTATTGCCTAGAAAAGCTAATCTTATCTGTGTAATGGGCCGGATCACTATTTATTGCGACATTATTTAGACTAGTTTCGCTATTCCTTCTCTATGATATATTTTTGGGTTGCAAACTACCGAGTGATTAAACGTTATACAGACAGAGAGTTATGATAGCTCTAGATGTTATAAATCAACGAAAGTATTTCTTATTTTTAATATCGGATTGTTTGTGAAATACACGCATACGAACGATTATATCGAACATTGAAGGGAAATACAGAGGATCGTTAACCTGATGCACGGACTTGTTACCAATAACGGAACTTGAAATTAGATTCATTAAAACAGACGCGGCGAATTTTCAGTACGTATTGACCCGCGATCATCGATACTAGTCAAATTAAAGTCTTATTGGCGCTGATTTCCGGACAACTTTTACGGTATTGTTTTCTCGGCTAGATCGCATACTCTCATTCTGCTACTATCGGCAGAAGGCTGATAGCTCCCAGTCTATGGACCAAATGTCATTAATAGACTTAGACTCGCGTGGAGGCATGCGATAGAATTGAAAGCTAAGCAATGAAAATGACAGCAAAACACTTATTCTTCGTGTTGACATAACTGAAGGTAATTGCCAACCGCTCCCCGATCCCTCTCGCGAATTGTCAATGCTTAAACATTATACATGATTGAAGTCATCATTCCACTCAATTAAGGCCATGTGTTTTCCCAAAGCACATTGAATGCTCTGTGAATCAGTTCCCCCGTTGGTAAAACAAACCCTAAAGAAACATAAAAATTAGTTTGCTCATGTATGATCAAATTCAAAACCAATTGCTTTAAATTAGCAATCGCTCACAATCATAGATCACGAACTATATTAGAGTGGTTCTTTATTAACAATTGATGAAAATAGGACATTATTATACGGTTCTAGATAAACATTTTTGGTCTCACCAAAAGAATCTGTTTGTCGTTCGCCATAACAGACCAGACGGTGTATTCCCGACGAAATAACAGATCCCCAATCAATAGATTTCTCAAGCAGCAAAACCGCCCAAATAAAAAAAAATATACACAAACTTTAACCCATATAGTACAACGATTCCACATATTATTTGGATGATACCCTGAACAGGTCGTTAGGTTCTTAAATCTTACGTTGTTTATTAGGATGTGCACCCATTCAATTGCACCCCGTGTTTAATCACTCTACCAAATAGAATTTGGGCTGGATGAGATCAAACTATCATCGAAGAAATCAGCAGGGATGTCAGGCTAACGACCACATTAGTAACATCAAAGAAAAAAAGTACTGATTAGGTGTTGAATGATACCTTTTAATGTGTAGTTATTACATATCAACCTGGTGTACATGGAACTGCGAATGAAATAAGATTTATATATTCGTAAGAACGCAGAAAAATTTATTTTCGAATTTCTGTGTTCAATGAAACAGTAATTACGAAACCTGGCATTCGAAAAAGAACTTCATGGTAGAGTAGATTAGTCATAACATTATTATTAAGCTTATTCTGCATTACGACGGATCAGTTTTCGAACGAATGTGATTCGCATTCTCAATATAACGACACGAGTCGGATTAAATCGAACCGCAATCGTTCAAAAAATCAAACCGTCTTAATACACAATAAGCTTGTTTAACTTTATACTTTTTAACGATTCATGCCGTTCTTTGATAATGCTACCAGTGCTTTTTACAAATACAAACTTATTAGTGAGCGTTTTCGTATTAGTTTTTTAAATTAACAAAACTACTACAAATAGTTGTAATATGTTATGCAATTGCTTTAAAAAGCAACAAATACGACAAATACCAGACAATCATAATATAAACGGATTTAATGTTTTTTTCACCGTCGTCATCTCTCTTTTTTTTTTCTTCACTTTGTTGTCACCTAAAACGACTAACAGAATGCGGTGACACACCAGAATAGCGTGACAGAGAGTCACGTGAGTGACTCGTCTCACCTTAGGTGACTTCGGTGATCGCGCGAGTGAGAAAAAGTGTCACCTCACCTAAAGTGACCTTCGGAATAACCCCCTAAGTACAGGGTTTAGTAGTCGATTGGATGGTGGACACTCGGTTTGTCACGAACATTTTCCAACGGGCCGCATACGATTGCAGCCAGTTGAGAACTATCGTCGAATCAACCCATAAGAAAACTTCTCATGATGTCTTAAGGGACATCACCGCCTCATACAGCACAATTCTAAGCGAACACGAATTCCTGCAGCGGATTCTGACCGAACACAGCGGCATACACCGTAGGCCGTCTCTGAGTCGAATGGTTCCGGTCTTGATCTACGACACGAATCTGGGAATGCGAATTGTGGAGATTGCATCTAGCGTACTGTAAAACTCCTTCCATTCGCTTTGAAGATTCGGAGGTAGAGGGCGGTCCCATTTAAAAGAATCTCCTGCGTAGGTTTTTAAAGTCCTCAGGTGCTGCATAATGAGCTACACTACCGTGATTGTCGGATTTACCAGTCCTAGAGGGTCGAAGATCTGCGCGCTGTTGAACATCCCAACAAACAACGATAGCTCAAGAAGCCTTTGATACGAGAAAATAAGCTAAACAGGAACAGTTGAACCCTAGTAACAATTGAGGTTTTACTTCTTCCCAATCATAAAACTTAGCTTGCATTTGTAGCGTGCTATTAAACTTCAATTTTTCTTAGGAAGCCATTATCCAGCGAAATTGTTTGTTGGTATGACCTTCTGTTTGGTCAGAACGGCTGTTGGTAACGATAATGCGACCTTGAAGCGCATCGTATCGGACTTCGGTTCCCATACGAGTCCTAATGTGGACACGGATTATTCATCCTGGAGAAGAGGCAGAGACAGCAGAGCGCGGTCAAATACTTCGGAGGGATTGGATGCTCACTTCTTTAGCTGGCGTTTCTCGTTGAAGGCGGATAAGATATCTTCGGCTCCCGGCAATCATCGACGCTAAAGCCCAGCCTCACAGCATCTACGACGGCAGTGTACCTTTCGTCTTAGTCCTGTGTAACTCGTTGAAGGGTGTGAGTTGAAGTGAAATGGAACAGTCATCACGAGATCTCAATGCTTTGTTGGCTTCGCGGATGACTACGACATCATTGCGTTGATCGCAGAGCAGTGGACAAGACATGTGTGACTTTTAAAAGGGATGATGATTGAACCGACTATAAATTCTGACAAAACGAGGTACATGGTAGCTGGTAGAGAACGAGGCACTCCGTGGGGTTTGGGTTCCGAGGTGCAAATCGATGGGGTATGGTACATGATTATCGAGGAATTCATATGCATATCTTGGTGCACTAGTGACATGTGATAACGATGATAGATAAAAGCCCGTGTTGCGGCTTCGAATATGATTTTCTATAACGTATGTCGTAGTTTACAGATGTACACAAAACTTGAGTTATACAAATCGCTGATACTCCTTGTACTTGGTGTGTTTGAGAGAAAAGTTCTGCAGCACAGTAGAAAATGGAGAATGGGTCAGACGCAAGAATCACGAGATGTACGAAGTTTACAAACATGCTGACATCGGACAAACAGATAAAACACGGCACACTACAGTGGGTTGGAAATGTAGCGCGAATACCGGAAGCGGAACTGCGTGGCAGTGTGCAATCGAGAAAGATGCGCTGAGGCCGTCTTTCAAGGAGACTGAATAATGGAGATCCAAGTTCGAGTATGCTGGATATCTTAAATACTCGTTTTGTTCGGCCTCAGCGATGATGACATTGGCACCACAAATTATATACGAGAACATTCAACACAAGTGGAACTCTTCAGAATTTCTCATTGTTTACTTGATCAGAAAAAGAGAGACAGGTCATTTTTGTTGCTGTTTTATTTTCTTCACACGGGATCTGTTCCTTACTATAACAAACAAAAAAAACCAAAGCAGACAAATGGTATATTGTCCAGCACACCTTTAATTTCTACAACATCCTAGCGCCTAGTATGAATTCTACTCAACGAATTCTGTTATTAAACGAAGTAAATGCAGACTAGCAGCTGATTCCTTACTTGAGTGATCAGAATAACGACGAATTATCTACTGCTATGTTTCGTGTTCAGCAAGAACCGAGCATTTTGACGTTAACTTAAACTCGAGAATCTCGTACTCTGGGATGTTTTTCCCTTCTCCTAGATTCTTCCGATCGCTAACGACGGATTCGCTTAATCAATAGGATATTTTGAATAAACCAAAATAAAACAAACCGTAACAGAATTGAGGTAAGTAATGTAAAAGCCTTCAATTGCCCTTAATCTTATTTGTAGTCATACGGCAGACGAAGGTGTACATCTTGGGAAAGTAGAAGATGGCCAGATAAATCATTCCCAGATAGGACACAATCAAGAACGTAAGAAACAGGTCAAAGACTGCCGGCTTGACGTTATAGATATTTAGTACAGCGTCCCGATCATCGTACAGCATGAAGTCGGGCTCTCGAGCATCGGGTTTTTCATATGTGAGCCTCACATTCTTGAGGTACTTTTCAAAGGCATACTTGAGATCGTTGTTTTGCTGGCTTGAACGTATATGCAACCATGGTCGGATAATTTCCTTCGAGATGGCCATCGAACCGCTGAAAATTTCACCGTCGTTCACAGCACTGTCTCCTGGTAGGTTGTAAATGTAACTGGCTAGTGTTTCGGCTAGAATTTTGACATTAGTTTCCAGCTTATCCAGCTGTTCTTCCCCGGATTCGTCCTCAAAGATTGTGTTACGCAGTGGATCCTTGTGAGACTGGAAACAGCAGAAATTATTAGAAGGTCAAGCATACAATTTTATTCTAAAAGACTACCTTTAAATTGGACACAGTGAATGCAGGCATCCGCTTCATGCTGAAACGTTCATGTTCCCACGCTAACAACGTGTCTGCAAGATTAATCTTCTTGTGTACCCCTTCGACGGTGATATTTCCGTAGCGTTGCGCTACAGATTTCAGGATTCTATAGAAACCATTCATAGATGTTCCTTCTTTCGGTGGTTTCGAAACATGCATGAATATGTTGTCATTGGTCCTGCCGATCGAGTCCAAACAGATGACAAACTCTGCTTGCTGAATTTGTACATTTTCATCTAAGTTGCTATCGAGCCACTTCTTCATGCCTTGGAAGTTCAGTAAATTTCCAGATTCGGAAACTAGAAACATGAGTCTATATTTCGGGATACTGGCATGCAGTTTACTGAATAGCTCAATCAAGGTAAGCAACACGGCAACGTCCGCATTTTTCAAAGGCCCGTTCACCAAACCAAACGTATCCAGGTGGGCAGTCAAAATGATCAACGGAAGCTTATTTTCGCTATCCATCGACTTGGTGGTATGTTTAGTAGGAGTCAGTTCACCCTGGATAATCGGTATTTTCGATTGCTTGTTTGGGCTGTTGCTCGTACCGGTCACAGCGATTTGGTAACCATTGGCGGAAATCGAACCCAAAATTTCACTGATGGCCGATTCACGCTGCTTAGAAGACTGTTGTTGAGTCAAACTCGTTGCTTTCGTCACATCGTTGATAATCTCGTTCAGCTTTAAACTGTAGCGTGAGAAGTAGACTGGAATCGAAATCTCTTGCAGCATCATTGCCTGTTCCAGCAGGTGAATGTGCTGTGTTGAGAGAAGTTGAAAGATGTTAGATTGAAAACAGAAATATAAGTACAATCATCTGCTAGCATTCATACAGGACAACATATACACATACATTATACAGTATCGAAACTATTTTAATTTGATGGGATCAGGTTGGGGTGACGTTAAAAAAAGCACAGCTAAGAATCGATTCGACAAATAATCTATTCTAATTCAGAATAAATCGGCTAGTACAACTACTTTATGAGAACGGGTTATATTTTTGTCTGGTATTTTGCTTTTAGGTTTGAAACCGAGTCGGATTCAGCTAAGTATAAACATCAATATCGACAGAAGCACTCGGTTGTTAAATTTACCTGTTTCTCTTCCAGACTCAGCGACGAGACATCCTCTGGAAGCAAAATCACTAAACCACCTGCTTTGGCACGAATCTCACGGAACTGATCAATCGTCATGTCCTGGAAGCGGGTGATCACGCAATGCCTAAAGGTTTGCCATGTATACAAAGATTTCGCTTCCATATTCAAAGCAGACCCACGACAACCTGTAAAAAATGTCGTTTAATCTAATTAACATTCAATTAACTTTTTCCTCCCGTATTTCCCCATCATGCACTATAAAATGGAAGAAAAGCTATAACCTCAATAATATAAGATCAACCTTCAAACTGTAAGATAAAGCACGTCCAAAAGTGCTCTATTCCTTGCTTACTTACCGTAGGGAACACCATGTACATCATATTGAGACATCCGTTGGACACCGAACTCGCTGGCGGCGAGCACCGGATTCGACGAGCAAATGATTAAAATCGGTAATGTGATTAGCAGGTAGTAGGGTAACCCACCGCGGAGAAAATCGGCGAAATTATCCGCATCCTCGAACATATTTACTCAGGTACTTTGTTTTCCTGAAAGATCAAGCACTTTCGAATTCGTCCGTCGCCACCGTGAGGAATTCTGGTGGAATAAACTATTACGATTTTATTCTGCACAGAAGGGTTAATGGTGAAAAATATGTAGGTACTACCATTCACTAAATAGCTCGACCCTTAACTAGATTAAACGAAAGGAGAATGGTGACTGATGAATGGTGTGATGACTGATAGCGATATGTGAATGCGGGTTGAAAAGAAAATAAGCTAAAAACACGAATGACAATCGTAGGGGAATATATATTTTCGGCAGGGCACCAACTCAAACGAGGGATTTAGTAAATAATTCAGTTTTTGAAATGCCCGTTGCTTTTTCTAAACTTAACTGAAGCGATAACGGATATTTACGGATACATAAGCAATAAAATTAAAACGTTTTGCAAAATTCACCACTTTGTGAAAAATGGGGGGGTGCCTCCAGAGATTTTTACTCAACAGTTTATTCATTATATATTTTGGAAAACAAAATTTGTAACAGATCCTGTGTTTTTCGAAAAAAAATACCATCTAATTTACCTTCATCAATTGTATGAAAGTTTTTTGTAATAACTCTTCGTCCAATCAAACCATTGTGATTGTATTATAATTGACTCAGTATAAACTATGCGCGATAGTTCATTTATCGCTTCATTGAAGATCTGTCGTTGTTCACGTAGAGTAAAACCATTTCTTTCGCTTCTGTAAGTATCCATTCGACAATCATTACATATTTGCAATCCATTTTTTTAAATTTTAATTTATCCGTATTAACGGAAAGATACTTCTAACATTTCAATACATTCGTGATTCGTTGGTTGGGCCACAGCCTATGTCCAACTAACGAATTTAATTCGCTAGTTGGACCGATTGACAAATGTCAAAAACTCTCCAAAAAGACATTAGTAGTGTAAAAGATTGTTAGATAGATTTGTCAAATTCAATTTGACATGAGATTTTGACATTCAGATGCTTTTTAGTTGCACGCATATCCTCAGCTACTAGTATCTCCATCCGACATTGGTACTACATCATTCCGACCAGCGATGCCAGATTTACAGACATGTCTGTATTTTACAGACTTTTGATGTCTCCTACAGACGTAGCCAGAGATCTACAGACTTTTAAAAGGGTAATAGTGTTTAGTAAAATTGCACTAGAATAACTGTTTTCGAATACGAGTGATTCCTTCACAATAGAATTCTACTTTCAATCTATTTTTAAAGTAAAATTTTAAAGAAACTAGGATATACACAACCATCTACAGACTTTTACAGACATTTTAGTTATTCTTCTACAGACATTTCAAAAAAACATGTGGCATCGCTGATTCCGACATCTCTCACCTACTTTTACTCATTTTTGACAAGGTACGGCTTTTTCACAAATGAGTAGATTTGACGCGTTTCCAGGGTGGCCAGATAGAATTCCTTAATATCGGTAGGGTCACTAAAAGTTTATCGGTAGTTATCGGTAGACCGGGTTGTTCCACGCCCCGGCCGCCATGCTTAATTTTGCTACTATAAAACTAATACACTCAAAAGTGCGTGTCAAATGTTTCCACCTTTCTCTCCATCTTAGGTCCAGCTAGCGGAGGTCCAACTAAAAAGCGGTCTAGTTAAAAAGTGTCCAACTAGCGAATCACGACTGTATAACGTTTCAAAATTTTCTGCAAGAATTTTACTCGATTTTTTAAACGTGAATATTTGCCGTTGCACTGAATGGAAAAATAAAATTATTACGCTATCTGATTGGAAATATGTTTTATCAATCAATTTTATATTCAATTCCGTAGGATGTACAATTACTAAAAATAACGAATAATGGATTTTATGAAAGAAGTATTTATCTGATCCATGATTGGTCTATACAATTCGCTCAAATAGCAAGCGTTGCTAGGACTGCCACTTTTTCATCGAATGGACCGCGACACGTATAAAAAGGGAACATAAGAAAAATTCGTTAGTTTGTGTTCCGACCGTTGTAAGCGTAGCAGTTGCTACGTTTCATGTCAACTCGCATTCTTCGGTAGTAGGTAGCACATTCCATGACTGCCGCCAGGCGCTGATAGCATTTCATTCGAATGATGCACTGGCGTGCCAGTTTCATGCATACACGAAAGATACACAGAAAAAGCAGAAAGCTCTTTCTTTTGGAGCTGAATAAATGGATTCGCGATGGGGTGATTTGGTGCGAGAGAGCCGCGCTAAAGAACACCACAGCGCGGGTTCCAGAGTGCAATATGATGCATACAATGAAGTTATAACTAGCGTGTGCTCTTTAATATGTTTTTTTCTGGCAAGCGGCAGTGCGGGTGCGATTGACGATTAGATAATCACTGGTTGTTTCGTTGTGTAAAGCAGATGGTGTTGGCTTATTGGATGCTGATATTATGATTTTCTGTTGATGATTTGATACAAGTTACTTCGGAAAGTTTATTTACGAGCTTATAGAGCATTTTTACACTACCGGGGGTAACTTAAAATACTCGGTCCTCGGAGCAAACAGAGAAAAAGTTTAGCGTATCATCATGCTATAAACACAGTTAAATAATGATCCGTAAAACCAGATTAATTGTATCCACATTAAGCCCGGTTTATTTTATGTGCGGCAATGTGCATTTTCCTTATTTTGTTTGCGAATATCGCGGCTACACAAGTGAAAGGCGCTATTAAAGGTCATGTCCTGGTACTGAGTTCGTTGTCGATTATCATACGTTACAATTGCAGGGTTATTGTGAAAATTCCACTCTAAGATACTTGCTTTGTTAAGGTTTAACAGCCTAAAGTGTATTCTACTTCACTCCGGTTATGTCTCTGACATTACCCACTTATCTTTTTTATGTTTCAAATTGTCTGGAAAAATCTGGAAAAATTCTCCACAGTGTGGATTGTATAAAAATAAATCTGTGTCTGGACGACGCATACATATCTGGAAGAATCTAGATAAATCTGGACGGTTGGCACCCCTGAAACCAACCGTCATTACCAACAGCTAAGTAACAACGATTACACCATATGCCTCCAAATTAACAACCAACACCATCAATAAAGAATACCGATGGAAATGGATTTGCATCAGTGACTCGTAAGTACACGAAACAAAAAAGAAAATCCGACCGTGAGAATCGTGATTGCATTACCGATGACGACATGGATGTTAGCAAAAATGTGAGACAAGACGGGCCGAATGACCTCCAAGGTTGCAGCTAATGTTTCACCGCCATGGAAGAGGATCTCAACACGCAGCAGCAAGCTGCGGCAACAAGACCCGATAGGCAGGCATAAACATCATAAAAGTCCCCCGGGTCACATTGCATTGAGCCGTGTCAAATAACCAGGAAGGAAAAAAAATATGCGAAACAACAAGCTTTGCCGGCTACTCTCTACATTGAATAGCAACTACGCCAAGAAACGGATGAAAAGGTTAATTGCAGGAGTTATGGCAGAAATGTTTTTCCATACATTGTTCAATATATTGCGGTCATAGCTTAGTCGTATCTAGTCCAGATAGTGAAGTCACCTCTCTGGCGTCGGTAAAGGAGAAGTAGATCCAACTTCTATACTCTCTATACGCAAAAGTATCGTCCTCTTATGATACTTGTGAAGTGCGCAGTAGTATATACGGCCTCTAGCAAAAGCAAGTATCGGACTAACCATTCCTTCCTTTTCCTTCCGCGATCTACGTTCACCAGTAAAGCAATACTCTTTATGTAACGGTCTCATTTTGCACTATAGAGGGATTCCATGAGAAACCGGCCGACAGCAAAATATGACCACAGAGAACAGACATCCATGATCGAACAAAAATATTGAAAAAACGTGTGTAAACATTTGAATTAAAATACGATAAACACTAGCGCTGCCACACCAACCTATCCCAACTATCCGTCAAATCGATTCCGGAACCGGTTCGAAATCCTGGATGGATTCAGTATGGAATCTAGCTCAAAGAAAACAACTGATTCCGACTCTATCGGTTCCGGACTAGTTTGACTGGGTAGAGGAATAACCGCTGTCAATTCTGTCGAACTCAGCCACAAAAAACATGACGACAGTAGCGCACCTGGTTTAGATATCCAAACTACCTTCGAAACCGTTAGAGATTTTACACAAGTTGAATGCTGAAGAAGGACGTCTGTTCTCTGTGATATGACCATCGTCGATTCGAACGAAACTTTGCAAGTGTGTTCACTGTATCAATCTCCATGATATTCTCTGGCAATTGCAATATTTTGATACAAGAGCAATTTTTCAAAAGGGCGTAAACGTTTCTACGTGTATGAATTTCAAAAAATTTTTGTTCGATTACTGTATTTTATACAGCAAAACTCTCTGAGAACATGTTACAGGGAATGAATACTTCTGTCTGTCAAAAATATACACTGAAAAAAATGTTATTTTTCAAAAAAACAAAAATTTATGATAAAAATTTAAATGGCGAAAAAACCCATTTTTTAAATTTTTTTATATTTTGTTACCAAAAACCTAAAGAGAAAAGAAACATTTTGAATGTGATTGCATGATGGAGAAAAAATCGGTAAAAAAGTTTTTCTAACAATAACTTCGTACGTTTTTAAATTTCATACTAATTGACATACAAAATTCTAATTTTATTACAGAATATAATTCTAAGTACCATTTAAAATCAAAATGCATTTAACAAAAATCTTCCAAAATGCGATAGTTTTCGAGATATTTGAAATTTTGCTCCTTCAAAGCAATTAATTCGTGTAATTATTCGTGTAATTACACGAATTAATTGTTTTTGAAGGAGCAAAATTTCAAATATCTCGAAATCTATCGCATTTTGGAAGATTTTTACTAAATGCATTTTGATTTTATATGGTGCTTAGAATTATATTCTGTAATAAAATTACAATTTTATATGTCAATTAGTATGGAATTTAAAAACATGTACGAAGTTATTGTTAGAAAAACTTTTTTACCGATTTTTTCTCCATTATGCAATCACATACAAAATGTTTCCTTTCTCTTTAGGTTTTTGGTAACAAAATATAAAAAATTAAAAAAATGGGTTTTTTCGCAATTTAAATTTTTATCATAAATTTTTGTTTTTTTTGAAAAATGACACAACATTTTTTCAGTGTATATTTTTTTCAAACAGAAGTATTCATTCCCTGTAACTCGTTCTTAGATAGTTTTGCTGTATAAAATATAGTAATCGAACAAAAAAATTTTGAAATTCATACACGTAGAAACGTTTACGCCCTTTTGAAAAGTTGCTCTTGAGTCAAAATAATCTTATTACCTGTGGAAAATATTTAGTCTTCCATGACGGTGAAACGTGCAAAGTTTCATCGGAATCTAAGATGGTCGGTCACGATTTTAATGATTTTCGGACGGATCTTCGTGGAATTCCTCTATAGAAAATTGGTAAGTGAGGAATAAAATTATAACATGTATCTCCGCGTTCGGGAACGGATTTTGCCCTTCTATAGCTTGTTAGAAATTCAGACACAAACATACAAACATTGTCCCAATTTGCCGAGCTAAGTCGATTGGTATATGAGACACGGATCTCCAGGCCTCGGAAAAGTTTGCAAAGTTAGAGCAAACCAACAAACAGCACCACTAACAAAGAAGCGATCGCCGAAGAAGATAGCTACGCAATAGAGAGCCATAAAACCAAGGAACAAACAATAACACCCGACTGTGAACGGCAAGAAAATAGTGCCGATGACGACATAAACGAAGGCTGAATGACCCACTAAAATGCGGCCGACAATGCAGCTAATGCTTCACTGCTAAGGAAACAAATCTCAACACGCATCAGCCAATTGCGTCGACCAGAAGTTACAAATAGAAACAAAATTTTGTTGTGGTTTTTATTTTTATATATTGTAAAAACACAAAACTCAGTTGGCTCAGTTATGCTTACACGCAAAAGAATTATCTATGCTTGATTCTACAAATTATTTCTTTATTTTCAATCACGATTAAATATTTATTTCAAATCAAAGCATTTATTGAGCTAAAATGGATTTTTGGGTTAGATCAACAAAAATATTTATTAAATTAATCTTACTGGTTTTGTTATTTGTGATTTTCGAAGAGCGGCAAAATTATTGTTTATTTCAAATAAATCAGTGATTAAAGTAAAAACATGCTACGAATTGATTCCAAGGGTTTTCTTACATTAACTCGACAAATCTTGTTGGATTGAAACAAAGAGATAAAAGTTTGTTCCAATCAATAAGGAAGTTGATCACGCGTGCGGCAAAACTGGAAAACTTTACGCTCGCTTGCCTTGTCAAGATACGGAGAAGCAAATTCTGAAGTGTCCAAACGATCGTAAGTAATCAAATTTTTCCAAACGATCGTAAGTAATCAAATTGTTGCCAAAAATCTAAAAAAAATATTGAACAAATTTCCCTCCAGCGATATGTGGGCTAGTTCCAAAGCAGCAAAAGTCGTTCGAGATCGATATCAAGTGAGCATATGACCGAGAAACGAACCAGGCGGAAACGTCATGCAGAAGTGCTAGTTTACGCGAGTTGACTGTCGTTACGTCTACAGTGGTTCTACCTTGCATCGAGAAGCTTCTAAACAAAACAAAATTCTTCAGTGGTAAGTCACTAATAATTTGATCTTTTGTAATGAGTTGAGAACAATTCATTCGTTTGAAGGTACAACGGATGCTACGACAAATCAGTTGGATTCTGCGACGCGCGAATGAATTCAACAGCGACGATCGCACCCATAGAAGCTCTGAGGAATGCACAGTCCCAGTAGTACAGGATGTCCTGCAAAAAATAAAATTGCGTGAACAAAACAAATTTAGTTTTGATTTAACATTCGAAATGCGTTATTTTGAACATTTATTGCATTTAAAATAATAAAAGGTACAATTTGAATCGACAAATTTTTTTATTTCGATTCAATGTTCGATTTGCATTGATTCAAATATTTGTAGCGTTTAAAGCAACAAAACGAGCTTATTAAAACAACAAAATTGTATTTTTGTTTCGATTGTGGTTATGATGAGATCCACAAAATACTTTTTTGATTCAACTTTTTTTCATGTTTGATCCAATAAATTATTCAGAGTTATTTCAACAATTGTTTTATTTATATCAACATACATTTTTTATTGAACACAGAACAACTTGATAAATTTGTTGGTGTCACCCTCATATTATTTGAGATTAATAATTATTTTTCTGCGTGTACGCATTAAGCTGTGTTCAACAAACAAAATATGCCAAACTCTCAGTATTTAATTGATATTTAAGCCACTATAGATTATTGTTGTAGTTGACCGGACTCGATTATTGGAAATCGGAGAAATTTTTTTTGTAGGAAACTATGCATGTATTTAGTTATTTTCTCAGCAAATGGTGTATAAATTACAGAAACGTTTCATTTTGCTAATGCTCAAAATATTACTGATATATTACTCTAAAATCTGTGACGGAGCGTACAAATCTGGAAAAATCCAGATACATCTGGAAGGTTTGCAGTTCTGACTAGAAAACCAATTAAGTATCATATTTCACCCAATAATTATATCGTTCCATGAACGACAGATTTCAATGCATGATACCAAGGTTTGAAAGAAACTTCCATCCTAATATGCATATACAATGTAACACCCAACATCAAACAGTTTTGTTTTGCCTAAAATCAGATGTTCTACTACCTCCGGCAATTAACCCACGTACACGTACTGCATTTACCACACGTGTCACGATCGGTGTGTAAGGTAAATGCATGTCCGCTTGCCATAAGTTCAGGTCGCGCCGGATATCCATGGTAACATCAACAAAACAAATCAAGTGCGACCTACAATTTGGCACTGTTCTGCTACTTTTATTATCCGAGAATAGTCGAACTGAATCCTTCCGTCGAGGATGGCAAAACCGTATCCTCTGCGTGGTTTCAAATCTTTTAGAAGCGATACTTGTAGAAAAGTAATTAAATTGTTCAAAGTTTCGTTGGTAAATGCCTCGAAATGGCACCACGACGACAAAGAAGTGGCACGTGTACGTTAGGTACCCGTGATGTGTTATGTGTTTCTTTGATTGTTGGCATGTTTGTTGGTATCGATGATACCTTCGCGAACGTAGATTTTTACAACATAAATGAAGTTTTCCTCTACAAATCTCCGGATAGTTGTCGAAGTAATGAATATTTCGATACCTTTACCTTCAAATGTAGGGTATGCGATGAAGGATTACATCTCGCTGTGAATGATGATCGTAAGTCTGATAGATATATTGTGTGTAGAAACACTAACAGATGGTTTCTTCCACCTAACAGTGGATCTTGTATCAGGTATCTTACATATTCATAAGGGATCAGAACTGTAGAAGTAGAACCCTTACTAAATTCTATTGGATATGATATTTGCAGAAATTTATACTTTAGGGAGCATTGAACATATCAATAGTAATATTTGTATAGCACTATTACTTAATCATTATCTTGGTTCGATTATTAGCTTTTAAATTTATTTATAATAAATGGTGGTCATTCGAATCTTACGCCCGCCATTTTATCAGGTCGTGTGAAAATTCTTTTCGTCGCCTGAAAGCGCTGGTGCATTCATTACTCATTTTTTCCAATTCGCTTATTTAAAAATGGCTTTAATGAGCCGTGGGATTTTTATATATTTACAAAAAAACAAGCAATTTTTACGATGTTACCATTGAATCCTTCATACGCAATCTACCTGTCCAACCGAGAACTAGGGCTGATTAAACTAATTAAATATGATATTTTTATGTTCCAAATGGTTCAACGTCGACACGTAGCTCATCAGGTTCAAAGCTGTCTAGTGCTTGTATGTAGGTTTTAAGTGCAATAACAATGCATTAGATACACACACAATTATATTGAACATAACCAGCAACAGAATCATAGTTTGAATAAATTAGAAGGGCAACTTGGTAGCTGAAAACAGGATTTTTGTTTACATTTTCGTTCATGTTGATGCACAGTGTAATTAATAGCGCCATTGAAAGTTCGAAGATGTTATTCCAAATATATCAAGAAATGTTTCGCATAAGTATTTACATTCATTCTCGTTACTATCCATTTACAGACCTGTCGTGCACCTGTGATGAACGTTCGATACCGTGGCGCGACTACGATAGTACCATGCAGGGACCAATCTGTCGCAACGTTAGTGATTTCTTCGATGTAGCGGGACCTCGCGTGGAAATGATGAAGTTTTGTCGAACTTACCACGTGCAACAGTTAAATTCGACAAAACCAGGCGGTCGTATAGTGCAAATTTTTCGCAAAACTTACCCACCAGGAAACGACAGCACAGTTTGCGGCTGTGGTAATAATCAGCAAAATGTAGAAACATACTCTGACCAGACGGGGTCATACGAAGCTAACAATTACTGTTTACCGCAGTTATTACTTAAAGATGTTCAAAATTACTATTCCTTCAAGTTGAATCACCGTCACAATGGCAACTTGTATAAAAACGTTAAATACTTAATTTTGTTTTGTCATATGATGCGGAGCCCCCGACACTGCCATTACTTGGCCAACCTGTGCGTGCTTAGTTTCTATAGCCTGGATAAATATTCACCGTGTGGCATTTTTCATACGTATCAAACCCACGACATGTCGGTGGGAACCAATTCTGTGCCCAATACGGTAGTAAGTGCTAATCTTTTCGGGATTGGAGATGGTTCGGGTAAGACAGCAAGCCTGTGGACGCTAGGTGACAATGTGAAACCGCCGTTGTTTTACCGCCGCGGAAAGTACGTGAACGAGATCTTGGAAAAGTATTTGGATTTTAGCTACGATATGAATGCTACTAATCAGGTCAGTCGGTAATGTAATCAGTAGTTGAATAGTTTACGATTCGCTAGCACGCGGCACAGTTAGAGCGATTTGTGTTAGTAAGACGGAGGAGGAAGGGATGTGTTACAATAGGGTGGCTCATTTATGATTCGTTACTAGGGGAGACTGGGGCTAGTTAGCGGTGTTTTGATTCATCTTGATTTTCATTTTTGCTAATTGGCTACGCATAATTGTCCCATGTGTATAGGGAATCCCATAGCACATGGGACAGTTATGCGTTATGTTCAATGGAGTTTCCACAAACTTATCACGGCTCCGGGTAGAGATTGCCTGTTAGATCCAAATATATTAGACTATATGTGAATGAAAACCTTTAAAACAGATTATTCTGATATTACAGTAATTGATAAATCTCATCTGCTGTGTATGAACAATATAATGCACATGCTATTCAAGGTAGTCTCTGAATCTCACACTAAAAAAATATTGTAAAGAACTTGATTTAAGAAAATTTCTTAAATATTGTTTAATATCTCAATTTAGTGCATTCCTGTAGCCTTCATATTTTAAACAAAATTCTTAAAAATTACATTATCAACAACTTTGCCGAAGACACCATGTCTCTTACTATTTTTGAAGAGTTAATTTTCCATAATTATTTCTAGGAGCTTTAATCACCAAAATAATTACATCAAAAGATACGATTTTTTATGTTGGAAAACTTCCTCGAGGTTGTTAAATTCAAAAGTTTATGCCTTCAAAATTATGTGATCGTGACCGTTAGAAGTTTTCGAACGTTTATTTCATTATAAAAGTGCACTTTGTATTTTGATACTTTGCCTTAATTAATGTATTATAAACAAAATTATAAAAGGCATCTGTTAGGCTAATTTTGTTTCTGAACTTTCAATATTTATCAAACTTTAATGAAATTGAAGCATTATCGAAAAATCAACAATCTTCATCATAAGCCAGGTGTTTAAAGGTTACGAATGGAGCACATTTTCGAAAGATTTAGGGAAATAAGTTGATGTTAGGAGCTTGGAGATGACGGACAGAGAATCGTTCCACAATACTGGATGTGTAGACCAGTTTATTAAGCTGACGATTTATTGGGGGTTTCTATCACACAAATCGAAGATTATTTTAATCCCAAGTAACCATAAGCATTAAGCCATTGCACTATATTGGCCATACATTTGCACTAATGTTGCATTGAAACTCCATTACAGCATTAACAATGCAATAAAGCTCTATATTAGCATCAATAATGCATAACTGCACAGCCGACATATAGCATTATCGCTTGCTCTATATGCATATATAATGCTGATATAACGCGTACATGCTTCAAGGATCTTTAAAGCATGTAAGCTTTACAAGTGCATTTAGTACCATTATAGAGCAAATAAAAAGCCGATATAATGCTACTGTAATGCTGTGGTTTTATTTGTTATGCAACTCTTCTTGAAGATTATATTCGGCATATTTCATTTCAATCGAACATATGCAATATAGTCCAGGGAGCAAACGCAGCACACTTACCGTAAATGACGAGGCAAGGTACTTCAGTTCGAGACTGACTAAAGGCAATTTTCGTAAAACATTCATATTATGTGAGAACGAAACCCCATTAAGGATATTCATTACAATGGATTAGAAGAGAGACAATTACGGTTTTAAACAGAACATCTTATTTTAATTTTTGTGCCTTTTTGCTCATCATACCGAAAAGAAACATAAGAAATGGTTTTAAAACCATGGCGGACAATGACAGCCCACTGAAACTTTTTAACAGCATTAGTAGTACCAATATTAGGTATTCAAATTTGACATTTGTGCGCTGGTGCTATATAATAGCATTAGTACTGCAGTAACGAGCTGTCAAGCTCTGCACAGTAATAGCACTATATTTCGCCTTTTCTGGTATAATACCAGCATTATATCAGTATTTAGGGCTTCACGGCTTTTTAAGACAGATTTATATGTGGATCTAAAGCAGATATTAGGTTACGTTATAATGCTTATTGGTTGCTTTGGTTGTTCCTTCATCAACTGTTCGGTATACAGTAAAACCCGATATCCAAAAGATTCGATCGACGTTGACTGTCATTTATTTCATATAAATTCCAGCCACAAATCTGTATATTCTTGAAATCAGTTGACGCCAGGTAATTGGAGGCAAGGGACTGTATATTAGGATGCCAAAAGTTTGAATGGAAGGAACATAACCATCAAATTTTATAACTAGACACACTTCGAAATCATTAGCACCTTGAAAAAAGTCTCTACGCAAAATTTCGGCTCAATCAGATTTGCACATGCGAGCAAAATTAAGATGCTTTTATGATCTTTGGCTGACAAAGGTTTTTACACATACTTCGAATAAAATCGGTAGTAATTTATACAATAAGTGAAGATAGCCGACAACATTTTTGCTTTACCATCCTCTGTCTTGTCTTTTAATTTATTATATCTCCCGCAATTTCTATCTCTTCTTTCGTATGCTTTAATTTCTTATTCTGCATTTGGTATAAATAAGCTTTGACAAAAAAATAACAGCTGCTGGTATCAGACCTAGGGGCATATCACTTCCCAGGTAACCAATAAGCATACTGAATGCGTCTTAACGGCTACTTGATAAGCACTTGAGTCGTTTTAAATGCTATTTAAAAGTCGCTTTTGGCAAAATATACAGCTACATTACTGCTGTGCTATGAAAATGCTTTTTTACTACTGTTGTGCATTCAGAATGCTGCTTACTGGCAAGAAGTTTTTAAACAGTTTTTCAAATGCTGATTAACAACAGTTATGCATAACGAACGCCAGCATACTGCAAGAAGCATCCGGGATGCAAATTTTACGCTACTTTACTGCATACACTAATGCTTGTTGGTTACCTGGGTTGTGATGCATTTTTGAAAATCAACAAAATTAAATGTTTTTTTAGTCATCCACATAGAACTTTAGAATGTACTTGTAACGTCAAAGCCCTGCAAGAAACTAGCTCTACAATCAACAAAACATCGAACGAAGTGAATCGGTGTAACGCGTTTGTTGAACAGACTTGTCTGCGAGGGAGTTGATGGAAAAATGAAAATCAAATGCATTTTTTTTTTTAAATTCAATGCAAATTTGATGCACATTTCTATAGTGATCTGCCCTTAGTATCAGGCACTGGCTTCATACACATTGAACTCTGATCTTCTTTTGAATCATAGATAATCCGCTAAATATTCTAATGATTTCGAAAGAACTGGCGCAGGAATACCCATCGTGACAGTTTTCTCGAAAGTTCGCCTAGATAAGCTCAGAATTTTAAACCAGGTTCACCAGTACGTTTAAACCTGGTTTCAGCGCTAAGCGAGGGTGAAGAAATTGCCCCCAAAGCAAGCAAATTACGTTACTGAGAGCAAGCTTTTTATTGAAAGACTTCCGTGTTTACATACCTGCTCCCAACGTTGAGATCGACGGTGCAGTCACCGATTCGAGTTTGTCATGCGTGGATATACTGAAGCACATATTTTAAGGACCCCTTGCTCTAACGAGCAAAGATTTTGACTGGCAATCGCACTGGACGGGACAAAATTGTCTATCTTTTCAAACTCGTGTCAAGTGACCTTTCCACATAACCATGCCATGTGTACAAACAGCGTCCGAGAAATCTGAAGCATTCCCTTAAAAAGCTCTTTGAGCACTCTTTTGCAAAAATATTAAAAAGAGCCACTCACCACGACAAATCATTATACTCTCTTGGGTGAGGAGTGTGATTCTGATGATCCCTATGTGGGGACATTTACTGCTCCCAAAAATTATAGACAGATTAGATTCCTTACAAAAGCTTAGATATTCTCTTGAGAGGCCACCAAATATACCAGCTCGAGCAAGCCCTGAGAGAAAGCCGAAGTAAACAGCTCTTCATCTTACAAATTTGAGACAAGTCAAGTTTTCGGCGCTTTCAGGAACACCAAAAATCTTATTGAGATTGAACTTAGTGCAGAACTCGTTGATGACCGACAACTTTGCGATATTGCGGAACTCTTCGCGGCATCGAGTAGGCTTCAATTCTCACGATACGCCGTAGGGTTGTCTGCTCGATTACAATTGATCTAGCTTACTTCACGATCTTTGCTACAGCTTTAAGGAGAGGGGCTGCTTCATTACCCATGACCACAAACCGATCCCATTGTATTTCTATGAAACTGCGAGTAAACGAGCGATAAAATTTGCAATATTTTCGCTATTTTTTAATTTGAAGTATTTTTGCTCCTCTTTTCTCCGGAGTGACTTCCGCGTGCTGGAACAAACCTAATATCTTCACCCCATGTATGTCGTGTATGACTGGTAGCATGATCAACATAGTTACTGTTCCAAAGCCCAGTAACCTGCGGTCTGTATGTTTCTTGTTTGAGGTGTATGTGTAAATCTGATATTTGAAAGGGCCTCAAGGGCAGCAGTCGGAGTTGTGGTGCAAGCACCAGTCAACGCCATGAGCGCCATTCTTTGCAGATAGTTTAGCTTCGACTGGACCGGCATCCGCTCTCTCCTCTGCCACCACACAAAGCATCCATATGACAGTATTGGGCGTACAATTGTCGTGTAAATCCAATAGATGTATTTAGTTTTGAAACCCCAGGTCTTTCCAAAAAAATTTATCAGCACTGTTCGAAGGCCACGCATGCTTTCTTGACTCTGAACTCAATGATAGCAGACCAATTCAGTTTGCAATCCAATATAACTCCAACGTATTTGACGTGATCTGCACACAGTAGCTCAAAATCAATGAACTGTAAGGAACGAACCCCGGTTTTTATTCGCTTCTTCGTGAAACGAACCATTCAAGTTTTTATTAGTCATGGGTGCGTTTAGACTTCGTCTCATCAGAAACCGACACTATCTTTTTGTCGGAATAGATTAGCGCCGGCTTGACGCCAAATCTCTAAAACTAAAACACACTGTGTTTCAATCGAACGACTGGTCAAACGTGATGTCCCGTCCGAGCAAAAGTTCTGTTTATGCCGATAAGACAAAGTAAAGCCGAAACTTGTCTTGGCTTAGCAGGCCTATGCGAAAGCACTATGCTATATTTTCACCCTAAGGAGAAAAATTGGGAAAACATCAAAATTTCTCACCAGGGGGAAATTTTTGGAAAAACCAGTCCTTGTGCATGAAGGGCACAAATCCTAACTTATTAGTCATGGGTGCGTTTCGACTTCGTCTCATCAGAAACCGACACGAATTTTTTTTCTCCGTAGGGTGAAATATAGCATAGTTTGAAGTTGAAGTTTTGTTTGGGTTATCTGTTAATTTAACTTGTCGATACCACTGCACTATGGTCCCAAAGCTATACTAAGGAAGACAAAACTGTTTGCGCCCAAACCGTTTGTTTTAGATATATAGTATCTTCGGCAAACTTTCTTAGAACTTTCTGCCGATTTTTTTTATAATAGTTCAATCAGGGTGGTTCTTGTCGTTAAAGCACAGACTAACAGACATAACACTATGAGGGAATCCCCTCAAAAAACATCGATACGGCAATTTTCCCAGAACACTAGCTCCACCTTTTATTCACGGTCCCAATCACTCATTTGCTGGTGGGTTACCCCTTCTGGTTTGGGGACAATTTTTCACTAGTAGTCTGTCCCCCATATTCCTGTTCATATGTAACTAGCGCTATAATTGCAAATGTGGCCACAGTCCCAACTACAAATATATTTAAAATCACCGCTAAAGCGGGCAAAGCATTGTTTTCGAGTGTTATGTCTGTTAGTCTGTGGCTAAAGTGTTAAAGTGGCTATCTCTAATGGTTCATGTGTTATGATTTTTGCAATAATTAAGGTAGTGTGGCTCTTGAAAAATTGGTTTTCTATTAATATTATTTTATGTGTTAATTTCTCGCTAATACTTTGTTCTAGAGGTTTTTAGAACGTTTATAAATTCACATTTCATACACTGATTTATCGTAAATACTTTGTTTGTAGCACTTTTAGAACTTTGAATGGGGCAAGCTGAAGTAATAAACTGCCCATAAAAGCATAAGAGTCTCATATGGATTTTTGTCGAAAATGAGTTATCTGTTGGATTGTGTTCTGTATCACCACTGAATTACAACTCACAAGTAAAATTACCATTTTCTCGGATTTCTGTTTTTCAATCTTATGCTTTTATAGGCAGTAAAGTGATACCCCATCTTAAAAAAAAAATTAACGGAAATCACGCTACCGAAATTTTTTTCACTTTCACAATTTCCTATCTTTCAAATGAAATTAAAAGATTGAAAATCCATTTGCAATCTTGGAAGATATAATATATTATAGCTTTGAAAGAAATCCATTTTTGTTTTGAAAATCGCCTGTAACTATGCAAACAAAAGAGATAGAAACTTTGCTGTTTCGGCATTAATGTGCATTTATTAAAGTTCTAAAAACGTCTAGAACAAAGTATTTGCGAGAAATTACCCAGGTAACAAATTAAGTTTTGAGGCAGGTTTAAAGTGGTTCTTATAGAAAACACTTAAAGCTAAAAATAAAACTAGTAATACCACAAATGCTTCTCTAGTACTATCATAGAACTATAACATGATCAGAAAGGCCCACGCTAGAGAAAGCTTTCATAACCTTATTATGAAACCTCATTAGGAGCATTTGCTCATTTGATTGTGTTCTCTCTCCTGCAACTGGCCAAATTTATTTTCGGAAAGATAAAAATAAAACGATATCGCTACATATTATTTAATTGATCATCTTGACAATTTTGTACAGAAATTAGTTGTGAAATAGAAATGAGCTACATTTTTAATCACTTTGAAAGAACCATTGACTTCACAAAACTCATTTCCATTATTGCTGCGTACATGCAAATTAGGTGCGAATCCAAATTTTAGGTAATAGTTGATATAAAAGTGCTCCAGAAGCTGAGCGCCATATAAATATACATATTTTTATTAAAAGAGATTAAGATTCAATAATAACTAATATTTTAAAAACAATATGAATATTCGTATCTACCGTTTAAGCAAATGTTTGAATCATGTTTACACTGTTTTTAATCATTTATTGACGAAACAATTATAAATTTGGAAACTCCAATTTCAACCAAATGAATTCTTCCAATATGACAGCAAAAAAATTCGCAACATTTCTGAATATAATACGATAAAACATTTTACTTTGCTACAATCCATCAACAAGATTGTTTGCGCTATTCCAGGTCGTAGAAATATGTTTTTAAATTGAATGGTAGTAGGGTGATGAGCCTATTATCGCTATGTTTCTATTATTACGCTACCCATTTGAAGCCGTTGGTTAGAGCAGTGTCTGCCATCTTTGTTTAACGGCTTGAGTCAAATGGTAGCGCAACAATAGGGGCACTCGATTCGTGTTTTCGTTGCGCTCAAACACGAGAATTTCACTGTTTTCAGCGCATTTGAGTAATTATCTTGGTTCTTAACAACGAAACAAAGCTGTTGATGCCAATTTGAACGCATTCCATTGTTTGGAGGCCGAGTAATTAATGAATCAGTGAGGCACCCTCCTTAGCATGGTGAAAATAGGCACTTTACCCTATGTCTTGCTAATCACGCTCACAGACGCTAAAGTAGTCACGTATACTGTCGTTCTAAGCATAATTGTCCCATGTATATAGGGAATCCCATAGAACATGGGACAGATATGCTTATAACGGCAGTATATGGCACCCCTATCCCATTTGTATTGAACTGACATAAGTCGACATCTCAGCGGGCACACAAATTATGGGCCCCACTGACAGTTCAAATTGTTCTGCTCATTTTGCTCGAAGTTCGATTTTCACTAGTCAGATACCGCACGGCATGACTCAATTTTTAGACATTTGTTAAAAAGCGAAAAGATTGGACAGCTAATTGAAGAAATGTTTTGCTTTGGACGTGTCAGTGAATAACAAAAACTTTATACCATGGAGCACCAACAAATTAAACGAATTTGACTATCACAAAATTGTGTCGAATGAAATTGAATTTGCTAATTGTGGATCGACCCTAACGCGACGTTTTAGATGTTGGCTTTGAAATCAAGGCGGCGTAGCAAATACCTGAAAGTAGTTTTATTGGTGCGAAAATCGCAGCAATCCGGTTTTAACAGGTTGACAGCTTCAGCCGAAAACAAACAAATCACGCAGAAATTTAGGTTGTTCGGTAGCGTGTTAAAGCGATGCCGTTTAAAATAGGGCAAACGATCGAGAAAGGAGAAACGTCCGCGCTATGGGAGAAAGAGGGGGTCCTTTTTTGGACGAAAAATGTTTTGAATCCATTGACCACCTTCAATTTGCTGGATCGAAACTTCTTTAGGAGTCTTGAGTAAAGTTCTGGGATCCCGCGGTAAAACATGGGAGAGGCCACCATTCAGAATTTTGAGCACATTTTTCAACGCATTTTGCTCAATGTTGTTGGTGATTGCACACGTGCGAAAATCGCTAAACAGCCGCAAGTTCTCGAAAATGTCATCATCTGATTCACCTGGATAGTACTCGAACGTTGTTTCTTCTGTCTGGCTATTAGATTCAACGGAATAGGTAGGGAGAACATTTATGTTAACTGGAGCTGTGTTTATCAATTATCACTCAATGATAATACACCCAAAACAGACCCTGTAAGAATCGTTTACATTAATGCAATAAATACGAGAGAAAATTGCAAGCGTTCTGGTAATGTGCGAAAATTGCAAGAAGCTTCCTTGCATGTAATGTAAGAAACAGACAAGACGAATTTTGCCGATGTATTAGCGATGTATTGGTGACGCATGTGTTAGAAAAAAGACAGCTGGCATTGAAAAATAAGCCCAGCACGTGGAGGTCACTAACCAACGCTTAATCCATCCAACCATGCTATCAGATAATTATGACTGGATAAAAGTCGTATATAAACACTCGGATGATTTCACGATTAATGAAAAAAGTAAAGGGCGCACCCAGATTTGAACTCACGTCCTTGCGCATCGTAGTACTGACTATAGGCACTGTTCTATCTTTCCACATGTTGAGAGAGCGTTAAAACTCGTGCAATAAATACATCCGCAATTTGATGCTGTCTCGTATGTAATGAATAAGCCACAAAACTGCGTTTGATGATATTATTGGTGAGGAATGAATAAAAAGTAGACGGAAAATAAAAGCTCGCCTTGCGTTGCTATACCAACCAGCATAGTCACGTGAATGTAGTGGTAATCCTTTGACAGTGTGTTGAAGAAACGTATAGCGAGAGATGAAGTGATTTTATATGCTTGCCACAATTGCAAGCGGCTTTTACTGCAAAATTGCAAGCGATGCTAACATTATTTGCAACTGATTGTCGCTTGAAATTATTGCAAGAGATTTTTGTTTTGGGTATACCTGTGATTCTGATTGGAATACTTTAAGAAAATTTCGCTTCACATTTTGCTTAAAGTGATCTCTCGCATTTATTTTCTTCCACTTATCCATTTTGACAAATGTAATGACAAAGATTTATAATAGTTTTCTGGATAATTGTTTAAGCACAACATTTCCATCGTTACAGCTATTTTGCTTTGTATACAATCAATACGTCGTGAGATTGTTTGAATGAAGAATTCTTAGCTTTGTCGCACTCTGTCGCACAACCAACATAAAACATTGTTTTCTTATTTTAATATAGCATCATCCGATAGCATTTTAAGTTTACATAGAGCAACGTTAAAACATTTATTGCGAGTAAATGGAAATTTACAATGCCTGGTTTTAAGGTTGTTGTAATATTACTGTGATATGTTTCATACGTTCACATAAAACGTAAGCCTGATTGGCATGATTTCAATCAACGAAAAAAGAAAATTGATCACTATTAGCTTCAATATAACTTTCATAAAACTTCCCAGGTAACCAACAAGCATTAGTGTATGCAGTAAAGTAGCGTAAAATTTGCATCCCGGATGCTTCTTGCAGTATGCTGGCGTTCGTTATGCATAACTGTTGTTAATCAGCATTTGAAAAACTGTTTAAAAACTTCTTGCCAGTAAGCAGCATTCTGAATGCACAACAGTAGTAAAAAAGCATTTTTATAGCACAGCAGTAATGTAGCCGTATATTTTGCCAAAAGCGACTTTTAAATAGCATTTAAAACGACTCAAGTGCTTATCAAGTAGCCGTTAAGACGCATTCAGTATGCTTATTGGTTACCTGGGTTGAATAAAGCTAAACAGTATAGTAAATTTTACTTGGGTAATACATAAAAAAATATTAATATAAAACCATTTTTTCAAGAGCCACCCTACCTTAAAAATTGCAAAAATCATAAAATATGAACCATTAGAGATAGCTATATAGTTTCCTCAGAAAAGTTGCTTCAATTTGATTGATTTATAACTTTGTAGAACATTATGTAGCTGAATTTTACACATCTAAAAAGTTGATACTTTGAAGATTTCAACCACAAGGGCCACCCTAATTCAACTAATATAAAAAATCGGCAAGAAAGTTCTAAGAAAGTTTGCCGAAGATACTATATATTTAAAACCAACACTATGGGCGTAAACAGTTTGGCTTCCTAGATGCAGCTTTGGGACAATAGTGCACTATTCGACAGCTCTTAATGCGGGTTGCATTAAGTCAAAGATTGTTTCGATGCGAAATCCAGTAATTCATATTGGGTAATCGTCAGCAAACCCGTAGGTTGGAAATCCAAGCTTATTGAGTTTCTTCAACAAGCCGTCGGCAACCAGGTTTCATAACAATAACGCCACCCTAAGGGCAACCTACCTGTCCCCGTGACGAGCAAAGAATGCGGTTACGAAACATTGCGTTTATCCAACCCGAGATACGTGCAGATACCCTATGACCGCGCTTCGCTTCCCAAATCGCAACCCAAAAAATATTCCCTTCAATATATCAAAGCCTAGAAAACCATTGTTTAAAAGTAAACATTTATCCAACAATATCTCATGTTTGAAGGAGAGACAATTTCTTATGTGTTGTTTAGAGCAATTAATGAAACATATGAACTACTCGATATTCCAAAATGATATTCCCAGTTCTACATGGAAGCTATTAAGAAGGTTATTCGTATGCACAAGTTCGCATGATAATTTAAAAATGGAAGTGTTTAGAATAGCTACCCTATATTGTATAGATACGCATGTATAGAAATACATAATAGATGCAAATATTCACCCTGCATGGAATTGGTTACAGTCACGAAAGTCCTCCTATAGGTTAGCAGCATCGCATTTTTATATAGCCAATCGTACACAAAACCGTTAGTGTGATATTCATGATAAAATGCATATAAAAACATATTTCTACCTGTCTGATCACAAAGCTGAAATCTGAAGCTGATCCAATGGCGACTATTCAAACATTGGTACAGCAGACATTAAAATTTTAAACCACCCTATCATACATATAAAAATATTTATATTTATAGCTGTAGTATAGTTGTACGAGAGTATGTATTTAAGTTGACCTAATTCCATTTCATTATGCGCCTTTTCTTCCTGCCCACTAATACTTTCCATCGATTTTCCAGCAAAACAACACGATAAACTTCACCCTCATTAGCTACGATTTATACGGCCACCTGAAGAGCTTCCGTGCCATGCGCCTAACGGATTTGAACTTGTGCGAGCGATACGCGGTCAGCCGGGAACAGAGGGTGAGCTTTGCTCAGAACTATTACCGCCAGTGTCGAATCAGTTTGCAGCGATTGTTGGATGATTTTGCCGAGCCAGAGTTCATCAATCTGTATGCAGATTATTATGACCAAAGAGCACGTCTTTTACGATCGATTCCGATTCTGGTACGAAAGGCATTTTCCCACAATGATCACGTGGATCCGGAAAAATGGCAACTGATCAGAAGGTTTCTGATGGTTGACGCCGTGTCCGGTCGGAATGAACATTTCAAACCAAGACTGTATGATGAAAATGCTCTTCATGAGAAGTACTTTTTCGTGCGATATGTGAGCAGCGTTGAATTGGAGATTCGATTGCACTCAGACGGCGCTAGGAACCCGAATCGAATTGCAGTGCCCTTGCTGAAGTTAAAGTATGACATGGTCAATACGTCGCAATGGGAATCTAGATTGTTTTTCGAGGATACCGTGGATTTTGATTTTAGAGTTACTTTTATAAAAAAATATAACTTTGATTCCTTGCTTGAGGTAACTTATACAGTTTCATAAAAAAGTATGATTAATAATCTTCAGATTACTCAATGTAGATACTGCTTCCAATATTTATTCTTTTGGCCTTTGCCATGACCCTCTTCCAAACGTTCTGCCATAAATTGCGCCAAAACAAGATGTACTACGACATGGAGATTTTCTTGAACTTTATAGTCTACCTGTGTTCGAACGTGGCTACGGCGCTACTCGCTGTAACGGTGGCAATCGCACTACATGTGTTTATAACATACAAAACACAGAGCAATGTTAAAATGCTACTTCCAGTTGAGGTGCAAGGTGCCTTGGAAGTTTTCATTTATTTAGCATTTAGTTTCAAGGTAATATATAAATGTATTATCAATACAGCTCTAATTATTATGTATTTCAGTTGCTCAAATTGCTGCGAATTTTTGTACTCATTTCTGGAATAGATATATTCTTTATTGATTGGGAGCGCCCGAAAGTACTCGAGTCCGGCTTCGGAAATCAACGCACACATCTACTAGACACATCTTCCATAACATCTAGTGCTACTGTAAGTATATGGCCATCGTTGTGCTTTTCAGTGGTTCGTTGCTTCAAATCTAACCAAAATGAGTATTTCAGAACCGTCCTTCATGCGATAGTGTATCTGCTTGGCGAAACTACTTCATCGCTAACGAGTGGCAAGAGCTAGCCACCAAGAGAAAGATATCAATGTTTGCACACATTATACTCTTAATTTTAACATTTTTCCTGTTCGGCTTTGAGCATTGGTCCTCACGAAGTTTCGACTTACATTTAAAGCAAACTGAAGAGAATCTTGGGGATAGCGATAAGGTGCTCAACGTTGCCATAGGAATCCTAGTGTACGGAACGGTTTACCTCGCACAACGAGTGTACAACTTTCTAATCTACGAACGTTTCATCGAGAACGCTATCCAGCAGTTTATAGACGTAGCATCGATTGCCAACATTTCAGTCTTTATTTTGTGCATGGAATCGTACGGATTCTACATTCATGGCCGCTCGCCACACGGATTTTCCGACACTGACATGTGTTCGATGATTCTTCAGTTTAAGCGGGAGGAAGATAACCTCTGTGGAAATCGTGGACTCCTTCCGGGTTCCGAACAGCAAACATACTCGATATTGGTACCGAAAAATCTACGAACGTTTTATGATAAGCTTATCGCTCCACTTAGAAATTCGTCAAGCTTTGGACCGCACCAGCATCTAAATCAGACTCATTTGGTGGGCAGCGCGAAACTTAGTAACTCGGGAGTCATCAGTGGTCCAGGAGGACAGTTCGAGTATAACTTTGAAAGGACCATATTGACCTACTACAATGTGAATCGGTTCTTTGCAGCATTTGTGGATCACGTAAGCAAAACTTTAAAAAATATTTTTTTAAATCAATTTGAAACAACAGTTAGCCAAATCCCAAGAATCGACACACTTTTATTTTTCAGGCTCTCAAAGATTTGGACTATATAATTCAAGAACGAACCATCCTTGAAAGTTTGCTAAACTGCGAATTTCAAAGCTACGTAACCGAAAGTACGCCGAAGCGAGACTAAATACTGTCTAGACATAAAACTCATGAAATCTCATTTTCCACCAGATAAAGGCGTTTTCTACATTGACAACGGACACTCATTCGATCAGGTGTTGTTCTACGGTAATGAATCGGTATTCTTCCAACAAGAATTGGCTCTTTTCCTGCTCGTAGTTCTGTTGAGCAACGATTTTCTGATAGCGATCGTTGTGGTTGGGATATTGTATAAATTGTTTGAAATGGTAATGAACTACATGTTGAAGACTAATTTGGCCAAAAAAACGCTAATCGACAAACGGTTTCTGATTTAAGTTAGTTTTACTCGGGAATGATACTGTGTGATAACAATTATAGAATTCTTTTGTATATATGAATAAAACTTTCTTCCAACTTTTCTGCGTGTTTTTGGAATACCAAGAGAACATATTTCGTCTAACTTTTTTTAAATTGCCCCAATGATAAACTGCGTTGAATATATACTTTCATACTGGCTAACATTGTAAAATGTTATGCAACCGAGAGGCAATCAATCAGTATTCTTGAACTCGTACCCCACTTCTACGGTTGAATCTCTCACCGGCGTTTTCGTGCTTTAACTTTACTTGGCTTTAACCGATGGTTTACGGACATTTTCTGGGATTGCCCTAGCAGCTCGTATAACTTTTCATTGTAAATCTTTTTAAATCTGCCCAAAACCTTTTAAATATTATAAGTAGGAGCACAAAGTCTGTCAGTAAAATTCCCTCGGTATGATACTGTACCTTGATGTGGTCCGGGGGCTTTTCCACCAAAGCAGTATTACAGTGATTATATCACAGAAACGTGGGATACAATTATTTTCTTTTTAGTTAAGCTACATTTTGATCAATTTTAGTACTTAACTTGGCGACCTTTATTATCCACTGCCATGGTCAAATAATGTACAATGTGGGTTTAGGGCCCAATTCTCTCTGCAGGCACCCTTCTTTTGTTGTTATATTTTCAATTAGATCCATGCTAACACTCACTAACACAAATTGCGCGCGATCATTAAAGAATACGCGAACATGCGATTGGTCACACGCTTATAAAAATAATGTGTCCACGCGAAGTTACATACATACTAGCACACGCGACAAAAACGTCCACATACAAATGCTCGAGTCCTTCGCGATCATCCACGCACGACCACACCCACGATCTCGTAAAAAGAATAACACCCCGGTGACTAAGTGAATGGTTTAGCACTTATAAATTAACAATCCCGGTCTCGAGAGTGAACCTCCAAATGCCCGTGTTCGCGCGATCATGAATCGGTTTCGTCCGGAATCCCCTATTCTCGGCCCTAGTAGCATAAGTCCAATGCCTTCAGGTGGACCAATCAAATATATAATGCTCATATCCACTAAACTACATAAAAATCGAATGTATACAAATAAGGTCACATACACGCGACAAACAAATATAAAAATGCTTGAGCCCTTCGCGACCATCCACGCAAGCTATACCCGCGCTCTTCCAGACATTATAACATCCCGGTGATAATATGAACGTCTCAGCACTTGTAATGACTCAAACGCAGTCTCAAGCGTGAACCTACGGTCCCCCACACTCGCGCGATCATGATCCTCGATTCCAGAAGTCTCAGTCCATGCCTTCAATGGAATCAATTATAAAGAAAGCTCTCATATACACTGGAAAACACGGTTCATGGCGACATGACCGGGAAATCTAGTGATATGGAGTAACTCACTCCCTGTCAGAATGTGATCCGTACACCGAAAACTAAACATCAGAATGACGGTCCGTGTGGCACATACACACGAGCACACGCGACAAACACGTCAACAAACGATACTTCAGCTCTTCGCGATCATCTACGCACACCTACATTCGCGATCGCAACACTCCGGTAAAAACGTGAACGTTTTAGTACTTACGAAGTTACAAACGCGGTCTCAAACGCGAACCCGTAAACGCGCGCAATCATGAATCGGTCACGTCCGGAAACCTTTATCCTCCATTCTAGTAACTTAGGTCCATACATTCAGTTATACCAATCGAAAAATAAAGTTCATATCCACAAGGTAACACGTTCCTTGGCGACATGGCTGAGAACTCTAGTGATATGTAAGAACCCACTTTTTTCTAGAATCTGAACCACACACGAAAAAATAAGTATCAGATTCACGCTCCGCGCGCGATCATTCTAGAATACACGCGAATATGCGGAAGCAAACGGCATTTATATAGAATTTATGCACGCGAAGTTACATACATGTTAGCACACGCGACATACAAAGTCTGGTAGCTTTTGGCTACCTTTTGGTTTTTTCGAAGGTAAGGATTGCTCGTCTCTAAGGTAAGACTAAGAATGTTCTTTTATTAATTCCCAAGGCTTATTTTATATGCGCTGGTATGTTGCGCGACATGTTTGTATTTTTGGTTATTCTGAGTAAAGCCAATTGGAGAGAGAGACAGAAAGGCTACCTAGAATTGGTCGCTACTCGGGCAGAGGGTGTGTGCCCATAGATAGCACTGGACGTAGGGAAAAATGCTTGTAAAGCGAAAGGTTCTATCAATAAACAATTGAATATATTTTGCTTTAGCTGGGTGTTTCTCGGCGTTCACGACACATGCGAACCATATGGACGGTTTCGCTAAGGCGTGTACCGAGCCGAGGTAGTTAATTTGAATGAGCTAGAGATAGGTGATTAGATGTATTACACCACCCTCCTTTTGGAAGAATAATGTAACTAAGTGAAATTATTCGAAAAAAACTTGTAGCTTTTGCTTCTCTCCAGATAGCTTTTATATTTTGGATGTACATTTGTGGTATGTGTTTTTTTTTTTTTTTTTTTATAATCTGATTATCCTGTTTTTATGAACAATTTGTTTTAAACCTGTGGTATCTTCTTGTATGGTAATATTTGGATGCTGAATTGAAATAACTGTGTACGGGCCTTGGTATACTTTATCTAACTTTCTTCTATTTTCGTTCTGCAACATTACCTTATCTAGAGGTTTTACATCAATTGGGTTACTTATTTTCTCTTGACTTAAGTTTCGTATTTGCTTTGTATTATCTAATATTGCTTTTGTTTTTTGTGCTGCTAAGTGTAGTTTGTATTTTAGTTCTGCGTGGTATTGGTCAAAATTGTATATGGGTTGTGTGTGAGTGTTTTCGGAATACATGAGATTTTGTGGGATGTTTGCCTGTTTACCAAATACTAATTCAAATGGTGTGTATTGGTGGTTTGTGTGAGGTGTCGTGTTATAACAGAACGCATAGTAAGGCAGCCAATCATCCCAGTCCGTTTGGGCGTGATTGATAAACTGTCTTACGTATTCATTCAGACAACGGTGATTCCTCTCTAAACCTCCAATTGTTTCTGGATGGTATGCTGTAGAAAACTGATGGTTGAGATTTAACAATTTATTCATGTGTAAGAATACTTCATTTTTGTACTCTGTTCCCTGATCTGTTCTAATTAATTTGGGTGCGCCATATACAAGGATACAATTTTCGACAAGTGCCTTTGCTAGTGTATTTGCTTGTTTATCAGTAATCGCTTGGATTATTACATATTTTGACAGATCGCATTGTATTGTTATGGCATATCGGTTACCACTGTTTGATTTTGAAAATGGACCGATTGTGTCTACTGAGATACTATCTAGTGCTTTAGTAGGTGTAGGAGTATGTATGAGGTTTTCTTTAGTTTTGTAAGTATGTTTATTCTGTTTACATTTTAGGCAATTTTTTACATATTCTCTTATGTGTATTTTCATTTTTGGCCAATAGTATTGGCAACGAAGTTTTTTATATAATCGATATGATCCAACATGACCGCCTATCGGTGTGTCATGGTTGGCTTTGATAATTGCTTTTTGTTTTTCAGGATTTTCTATTATTTGCTGGCGAGTATATAGAATTATTGATACATTCTTCAATATTTGTTGGCCTTTATCTTTAAATTCTTGAATATTCATATCCTTAAGAATCTCACTATTTAGCGCTAGAGCTAAAGTGGTAATTTTTTTATTGTTTGCCAGTAATTCCACATTTTGTAAAATGTGACCTAGGTTTTTTGATAGCTTGCTAGGGACTGTTAACGCTGGAGTCAATTCCCTCTTGTAGCTTTTATCCATGATTTGTATATGGATTTTGTTGTTTTCTTGTGTTATCATTAATTTTGGGAGGTTATATGCCTCTTCATTGTTTAGCGACTCGTAGATTTTGAGTTGATCGGGCTCAGCATCATTCGATATCGCGTCTATATTTGAATTTGTTTGTTTGCGAGTATTTGCTCTAGTTTGCACCACGTATAAATTTAATTGTTTTAATTTTTCAGAGTCGATATTTATTCTAGAAAGAGCATCAGCACCTACATTCATTTTACCTTGTACATATTGTACCGTAAAACTGAATTCCTCTAGGTCTAGTCTCATTCTAGTTAATTTAGATGATGGTTCTTTCATTGAAAAAAGATAGACCAACGGTCGGTGATCAGTTTTAACAGTGAATTTTCGTCCGTATAAATATGGTCGGAAATAGTTAATAGCCCAATGTATGGCTGTTAACTCTTGTTCTACAGTAGATTTATTTGCTTCGCCTCTCGTGAAGGTTCTGCTGGCAAATGCTACTGGTAATTCAATATTGTCATATGTTTGTGCTAGGATAGCACCACATGCAATTTTGGAAGCATCTGTTATTAGAACAAATTCTTTGTTAAAATCAGGAAATTGTAAAATTGTTGGGGAAATTAGTTGATTTTTAAGCATATCAAATGCATTTTGGCATTCAATATTCCAAACGAAGGTAGTGTTTTTCCTTAATAATTTGTTCAAAGGGTTTGCTATCTGAGCAAAATTTTTTATAAAACGCCTGTAATAATTACAGAACGCGACGAATCGTCGTACGTCATCTGCATTTTTAGGTATAGGGTAGTTGCAGATCGTATCAAATTTGGATTTATCTGGCTGAATTCCTTTTTCAGAAATGTGGTGACCTAAATAAGTTACGTCAGCTCGAAAAAAATTACATTTGGATGGATTTAATTTTAAATTGTGGTTTCTTAATTTCTGAAAAACTTTTTCCAAGTTTGCAAGATGATGGTTGATTGAACAACCGATGACTATGATGTCGTCAATATAGAGAAATGCGCACTCGGGACCTAGTCCGCTAAGTGCGATTGACATCATGCGTTGAAAGCTATTCGGGCTAATATTGAGTCCGAATGGCAATCGTTTAAATTGAAAATGTCCGCGTTCCTGTAAGGAGAATGCGGTGAATTCTCTAGATTTTTTCTCGATTTCTATTTGGTGGAAACCGGACTGTAGATCTACACTCAGAAAAAAGTAAACGTTATGCCTATTGATTTTACACATAGATTTTTGCAATTAACGGAGGCATATAGACACTATTTGCTGGCACATAAACCTAATGTGTGTATTTACAAGAAATATTAATCTTACATTCACATTCCATAACTATTAGGCACATAAAACCCCATTCTATAACAATATGCACATATAACTTATGTGTGTGCATACATAGTTTATACAGTTGACACATAGAAGGTATGTGTGCGCGTGATAACAATAGCATTTCTTCTTCATATGAATTTTAAGCGGTTTGAAGCAAATAGAATTAACGTTTGGATTTTTTTCAGTGTAGAGTAGAGAAATACTTTGCTCTGCCAAGTTGGTCAAGAATGTCGTCAATTCTTGGTAGAGGAAATTTGTCGGCTAGTAATTTTTTATTTAGTTGCCGAAAATCTACAACTAGTCTCCATTTCTTTTCTGTGCTAGTTGTTTTCTTTGGAACAAGCATAATGGGTGAATTATAATTAGAAACAGATGGTTCTATCACATCATTTTTGATTAAGTCGTCCACTTGACGGCACATTTCTTCACGCTGGCTATGCGCGTTTCTATAATTTTTTATATATACTGGTGATTTGTCACTCAGGTGTATTTTTTGTTTATAGAAATTGTTTGCAGATAGTGTGTCGTCCTTTAGGTGGAAGATATCGTTATACTTATTGCATAATTTAATAAGGCTATCTTTTGCAGATGCCGAAAATTTTTTTAAATTGAGCTCCTCTTGGAGAGCATCATTTCGTTTAATATTCCGAGAATCAGTTTCGCTGATCGTCGCCAATTGAAAATTGGTTAAATGTTCATATTGTGGTAACAAATGTTTGATTAAAACGGGTTCGTTATTGGTATTTACAATCTTTATATAAGGAGATTCTTTATTTACAATTGCGTTGCTGCTAAATACTCCAGGAGCGATCTCTGAGGCAATTAACACAACGTCTCCTTCTGGATTAAAATTATTAATTATTCTATATGTTTCTGCTCTAGCTGGTAACCAGGTTGAGCCACCTAGATTATTGTGTATAGGTATATCTATATTTATGTTATGTACATGCATTGACAGCAACCATGCATCATAATTTATCGAGCATCGGTATGTTGCCAAAAAATCTCTTCCAATAATACCATCGGTTGGTATAGGAAAATCATCGTTAATTATATGCAGAGTACCCTCAATAGGTGTGTCTTGCATGTAAAAGATGCATTTGGTAATTCCATGGCTCTGCAGTTCACCAGGAATAATCCCTTTTAGTTTGTATTTGCGAGTTGTATCTATGCTTGTACCTGGCAAGATACATTCGCTTTTAATGAGTGATATGTCAGCTCCTGAGTCGACCAGGAAAGTGCACATCTTGCTCGAATTGTTCAATTTGAGCTTTATGAAATTCGAGGCAGCTACGTTTAATGTGTAGACTGCCCGTTTCCTAAAAAAAGATGGTTGGGCGGTGGTTGGATCAGGTCCGCTGTTGGTTGATCAGGTAGGCTGCTTGGTGCTGAGTCAGTGACATATATATATCGTCCCTGACCTTGCTTACTGCGGTAATTGTTATGCTGAGGAGTCGAATTATTTCTTCCTCGTCCTCTGTTATTGTTTTGGTAAAATTGCTGCGTGTTCCCGTTTGTGCTAAATCGGTTAGCTTGTGTATTATTAGGAGTATAGTGCTGCATGTTACCATATGTGTTATATCGGTTAGTTTGTGCATTGGGACGTCGCCTATCAAAATCTCTAACACGTGTATTGCCACGATAATTTCGTGTGTTGTCAACACGATCGTAGTGTTGACGGTGCCGGAAATGCATAATTTGTGCATTTGGTACGCTGTGGCTTTCGTGCTCCGAGTTCTCCAATACTTTTTGTGTGGCTATTTTTATTGAGGAAAAATTTCCTGCTTTAAGTATAGTACGTGTTTCATGGTTTTTTAAACCGTGAATTAGGGCATTAACTCCAGCTTTTGTAGCCATTGAAGCTGCTACATCACCTGGAATTTGCCTTTCTATATAAGTGTTTTGCAGTTGAAGTGTTAATTCTTCTACTTCATCACAAAATTTGTTGAGAGGTCCTCGCTGTTGTGAAAATTTCAATTTAGCGAGAACTTCATCTGGGGTTTTGATTGATGCACAGCGGGCTTTTACATCCGCTGTAAGTGCATCAATTGATACTAAGTTAATGGGTAGGCCAAGTCTTGCCTTACCCGTTAATCTAGTTCTAAGGAATTTTATTGCCATCGGCATATGTTCTGCCGATGTCATTTCTTTTAGTAACTGAGCCGAGTCGATAAATGCTTCCAACTCGTCAGCAGTTCCATCGTACTTTTGTACGATGGCTGTCGCAGTTTTAATATCAAAGTCAGGCATTTTTGGTTTACCTGCCGATAGCCGTCTGCAAAATATGGCTGTTTTAGCTAGAGTTTTTAAAGTAGTTTTCTTTAATATTGTTGCTGTATCCAAGATCTCTAATGATGCTTGGTACTTTGTTTTTAAATTTAGAAACTTATCGCATTCGATGTTCCACTCTTCGTGCGATATCCGATGTTTTAATTTATTTAATTTGCTTTTGTATTCATTATAGAGATCGGAAATTTCTTCCTTTTTCTCTAGAATACCTTGTAGGGTTCTAGCCCTGCCCTTGCTCTTATTTAAATTTAGCTGTATCCTGCAAAGGTGCGAGTCTATTTCTCGTAACCTTTGCATGAATACGCAAAAACAAATGCGTATGTTAACTTGTCTATCTGTTAGTCTGTTTTATCTCTAATTTATGTGCATTCTAAATTTGGTCTATACTTGCAAGCGATTTCCTTGCCTTCTTAAATGCTTGGCGCTTGACGTATCTTGTGTACGTTTGATAAATTGTGAATATCAGTTGTATGGAACAAATGGTCAGTAATAACCAGTACTTCGTATCTTGGTTATCTTGCCAATTTGCGTGCTGTTCCAAGCTATTAATTATATTTATTTGCGGATCTCCGCTTACTGTCGGGGATTTACTTGTTCTAGACCCCATTTTTTTTTTTGAAATTTAATGTATTAGTATCTAATAATTAAAATTTAACATACAGTATATAATAATTTAATATCCATACATTCGGTGAACAGGTTGTGGTGAAACATTTTTGGGAGGAATTTGTTTTTGCAATCCCGACTATATCTCATGTCTTAAGAGCAATTTGGAAAATGGAAGGATCAAAATACATTATTTGGATTGTAATGTATCTTTAATAGATCTGCTTTGTAGTGTATCAATTTTGATAGACTATCTGATTTTGGTATAAATTACACTGAATAAGAACAAAAGCTAAAATAGAATCCTGACTTTATTTTCGTCGGATTATTGCACTATTCCTCAACAGAACAACATAGTGTAAATGTATTGTCAAATCAAAATAATTTTAACTAAAATCTTCCAAAATATGATTGTTTTCAAGATGACTTAAGTTTTGTTTAAAGAAAAAAAAAATCGTTAAGGTATTTCCTTTTTCTAAGTTATTCGTTTTTTTTGATCAAGAACAACACTTTTTTTTCAAAATGCGCATAAAATTTTCTGTCACTTTTCTGTTGACGTCAGGGCGATATTCTGAACCGTTTGAAAACTACACGAAATAAAAATATACAAATTATTCATTTTTGTTTGGTTTTTGACGTAAGTTCAACAATGCTGTTAAAATGAATCTTGATTTGCATCTTCTCCGGTGACATCTGTATTTCATGCATTGGAAAGAAAACAGCGTTTTCTGTTCATCGAACTCTTACCTCCGGATTCTGCTGCTGTTGCTAGTATCACCGTTACTCTCCGACAGTCATGCACCCAAACCGTCCGAGTAGGGAGAGGTACTGCTACGTGTCGAATTAATTTGTAACAACTCGTGGGCCTGTGGCGGGTGTGTAGGCATGTAGGCTGGTTCGGTCTGCCTGTGCGTTGCCCGGTTCTCGATCCGCCACCGGCGCAGCTGGTTTCAGTGACGACGGGGCCATCATCGGCGGCGGTGGTGGTGGCATAGTTACCAAACTGTTGCCGTACAGCTGCTTCACTTCCTCATGGTGTTATGCGGGTGTCTCCGTTTCCTTGGTTCTACGTGGCACTAGTTCTCTGTGTGGCACTAATTCTTCTTCGGTGTGGATGATTTCACACGTTTGTTTCATTGCCAAAAGCAAACTTGCATGCTTATCGATCACCAATCAGTAGTCTGAATTTGTTGCCACTGTCAAACACTTGAATGTCCTTATCCAGGTATAACCAGTTATTTCAAAACGTCACTTGTTCGGAATCGAACTTTTCTCGATTCATAGTTCAAAAAGAATGACATCAACAAACCGATCACGTTCAGGATCAACTTTAACTTCTCGTAAACATCCTTATAACGAACTTTTATCACTCCTGTTCAAAATTGATACATTCACATTTCCAAGTATATTATTCAGTTAGAGGCTATTTTTCTGTGGCACCCTTGCTCGATTTCATGCAACTGAGTTTTTCGATTGTTGGTTTGCACCGTTTTCACTTTTTCTTTTTCACGGTCGCCATCTGGTAGCTTTTGGCTACCTTTTGGTTTTTTCGAAGGTAAGGATTGCTCGTCTCTAAGGTAAGACTAAGAATGTTCTTTTATTAATTCCCAAGGCTTATTTTATATGCGCTGGTATGTTGCGCGACATGTTTGTATTTTTGGTTATTCTGAGTAAAGCCAATTGGAGAGAGACAGAAAGGCTACCTAGAATTGGTCGCTACTCGGGCAGAGGGTGTGTGCCCATAGATAGCACTGGACGTAGGGAAAAATGCTTGTAAAGCGAAAGGTTCTATCAATAAACAATTGAATATATTTTGCTTTAGCTGGGTGTTTCTCGGCGTTCACGACACATGCGAACCATATGGACGGTTTCGCTAAGGCGTGTACCGAGCTGAGGTAGTTAATTTGAATGAGCTAGAGATAGGTGATTAGATGTACACGCGATCGAACACGTTAACGTACAAATGCTCGAGTTCTTCGCGATGATACACGCGATCGCGAGTCCCTATGCCCGCACATACCTGAACCGTACAATGAATATCACATTCAGAATCACGGCCCGCTACAATTGGCCTAAAGCAATGTTTTAGTAGGCGACATTGCCTGTCTCGTCTGTAAATTGTAGTATGTGATTCTGACTTGGAGCCCTTCCGAGAACCTAGCTCTACAGCTCCAGTAGGACAACCGTCGAAAAAAAAATTCGGCGCATTATTAATACTCAATAACAATACTAACTCTTCTCTTTATTTTATTTTTATTTATTTTCGGTCTCATGCGTTATTTTCTTGTGATGACCTTTTCAAGCTCATACATCCAAGAAGAGCAACGTTGCTGCCAACAATGATTCTTCTCTGCCATCAGATGTCGCCAGATTTTAAAACAATGGAGATGTATTCTCATACTCGATGGAATCAGATAAGTAGGAATGATCAACAAACTGCAAGTAGTATATTACACATTTCTTATTTTAACGTATAAAATATTATTCGTATTAAAATATTATTTACAGGCTCCACACATATCTCAACACACATACACAAATGCTTGACAGGTGACTGGGCCAAGTGCATTCACTCGTAGGGCTGTGTGGGGTGCTGTCCCGGTGAACAATGAGACGAACGAGATATTTGCAGATACGTCATTTAGTCGGACAACTGTCAGTTTGTTGGTTGAATTTAATTTGTTTTTTTTTTTTAATTTAAAATCAGAAAAGAATAATTAAGGTTTAAGAATGATATGAGTGCACTCGTAAGGACACCTGCTATCAATAAATATGAAAAACTGGCACAATTTTTCCAAATTAAAGATCCCTATTGTGCCTTTCTAATTTCTCTAAATTATAATTATATGGCTGGTTGTGTTCAAAATAATTGTGCAGATTAGAACACCTATTTAAAATGGCTAGCCATCCACGAACTTGATGAGCTACTTGTCAAGGCTGAAACACTTGAAACAAAAAAATATATCATACTTTATTAGCTTAATCAGCACTATTCATGAACCACGTAGACCGAAATTTGAGATTTTAAACTCTTTAATTTTACCGAAAAACCTGTGTAAGCATTCAAATGAAAATACGTTGGAAATCACCATCGTATACAGATTCGCATACATGAAGCACCATTGTATCCAAGTTTGCACGCAACGCCCCTATATCGGTGGCTGGCCGATCGTAGCGCCAGATAGTTTTTTTTTCTTGTTTAGTTGACACGGCTCAAAGCGTTAGCATAACTGAGCCGTGGGTCTTTTAAAAATTTTACAATATGTAGAAATTAAAATAAACTCAACTATCCATAGGATCTTGTTGACGCAGTTTGCTGCTGCGTGTTGAGATCCTCTTCTATGTTGGTGAAAATTTAGGTGCGTTGTCTGCCGCACCTTGAGGGTCATACGGTCCGTCTTCTCTCGCGTTTTCGTCCATGTCCATGTCGTCATCGGTACTGCATTCATGATGCTCATGGTCGGATGTTCTTGTTTGTTTCTTGTATTTCCGGGTCGCTGCTGTAAATCCTTCTTCATCGGTGTTTGATTCTTTATTGTTGCTGTTGGTTGTTGGTTTGGAGACATTTGCAGTAATCGTTGTTACTTCGATGTTGGCAATGGCAGTTGGTTTAGTGGCACTGGACCCGATCGTTGTTGAGCTGATGTTTGTTACTGCCCGGTCTGCAGTCGTTGGTTTACCAACCAGTTGTGGTGTAGCATACGACGACTGTATACCGGCTTTGGTCGTCGCAGGGAGTATTTCCTTAGCAGCCTCTGCGCAAGGTTTTCCGTGGTGTAGCGGCTGATCGCAATGTTGGCACGTAGGAATCTGCCCTGGGTACGTGACTAGTGTTCGTTGAGAATGTACAATACCTTTAGGGCATCTGCCTGAGATAGACAAGTAGTAGGGAATAGGTTTTGTCGGCCGCATTCTCACTACACAAACGCCATTGCCAAGTCCTGGGAAGAAATTCCTCCAAGTATCTTCTTTAACACTATCCACTTCTCCGTATTTTGACTTGAGTTTTTTGATAGCGGCGGAACTAGTACGTGGTGCCAGGTCGTGTAGCTTTATTTCAATACTGTCATTATCAATATACGTTGGGATACTGTATAAAGTATCATTACATTCGACGGCGTGTTTCAAGTTGTTCTGCGAAGCGAATGATTCTGCTTGGCTAACGTTTTTGAACGTAATCAGTACCGCATGACGTAAATGATGGAATTGCACGACGCTAATTTCTGCTATGTTGAGCTTCATGTTCACCTTCAACAATTGCTCCACTTCACGAATCGATGGTATTACCGGACATTTCGAGAAGTCAATAGCAACACAGTTTATCCGCAACGGGACACTCTTCCTTTGCATTATCACTCATCGTTTGTTCACGTTTCACACACTATGTAGAAGGAATCATTTTTTACTTTTGCAAATGGACAAAGCGGTAGCGCATGGGTAAATTTGATCACTTGGCCTGCTATAGCAGCGGAGCGATTTATAGCTTCTGAACTGAGCAAGATGAGAAACCGAACTGTAGCGCCGGCTAGTGGCAAGTTGCTACTTGATGGTGGCGTTTCAAAACGAGTTTTATTTCTTACACACATTGAAAATTTTACTTGTGTGTCAGTTCTCAGTGATAACACCACACGAACAACTTACAATAAATTACACACGTTAAGAAAATTGAGTGTTTTCCTATAGCACAAGATCCGCGTAATCCCTCCAGTTTGCCCAGTAGCGCCCCGACCCTGCGACTAAGTCCGAGTCACGTGCTACTGAAGCTTGAAGGATAAACCTTAAGTTACAGATGTCGCAACAGGTAATTGAGCTTTTGCAGCAAAATGTCAACCAAATGAGCGAGGCTGATAAAATTAGGTAAAAAATGTGACAAAATTGGGCGTGGATTCAACCGGGTGTTCACTATATTAAACCAACCAAAAGTCTGCGCATGAAATGTTATCATCTATCATGACTTTTTATTGACCATGCTTTTCCAAAAGAGACGCAACGATTATTGTTCATCGCAGTAAGATTCGTAGCGCTATTCGGCGCACGATTCCTCGCAATGTATTTCTTATATGGGATGAATGAATGAACCACAATAATTGGCATCTTTACTCAGAAAATATATGCAGGGGGCGCTACATGCTTGGGGTGATGTTTTGCGAATAAACAGTAGCAAATCGTTAAAAGATTACGTAATTTTTGCATTTTTAAGAAAATTGTCCGTAGTTGTATAAAAAATGAAAGTGAAGTGGAAGAAAGCTAATTTTCTTCAAGATGTTAATAGATTTGTTATGCAAAACAGGGACAATAAAGCATATTTTTAAATTTTATTTTCTGAACCGGTATAAAACCACTCCGTACAACGTTGTGTATGTTCGAAATGAGAGCTAATTCTCGCCAAAAGTGAATTTATATTGATTATGCTTTAATTGGTTGTTTAAATATTCTCAACTCGGGCAATTGTGAACCCTGACCTAGAAGCACAATATACACATTTTCGAAGATTTCTTATGTTTAACTTGTGTGTGTCTACTAAAAACTATTATCATTACCTTCCAAATTGTTTTTCTTCCCTCTGAGTCTATTATTTACAATCATTTATGCGTATTTACGGAAAAACATTAAAAAATTACATCAAATTACTTATCATACACGCAAAAAAAACTTTCGGTTGAAATTACTATTTTAGAGGGTTAAATTAATTACATTGTACCCACAATTTTCAGCTGTTAATATTATGATTTCGCTGCAACTACGTAAACAATCATTTCTACCATATTAATATATCTTTGGTTTCTGTAGTTTTCACTATATTCATCTCACCGTATGGTATTCGTTTTTACTATGAAAGTAGTCAAGTTGAGAACTAATATTCTCCCGTGATGATTTAAGTTCATAGTAAATTTTACCATACACGCTATACTTTTTGCTGTAAGATTTTGCTATATACCTAACAAATATAATGTCACAAATAAGTGCGTCGTTCTGCTAATAGTTATAGTTTTTTTAGAAACTATACTTTATTTACGAGTACTTACGGATGACTATGATGCTGCTTGAGCTCAAATTTCAGACAGAATTCAACTAGTCTGGTTTATGGTCATCCTAAAAGAATCAGTTACATGGACAGTTTGTCATACCACTATTAAAATTTCATTTTAAACTTACCACTAGACTTTCCAGCAATGTTTTCCGGACATGTGATTGCGGATGTTAAATTATATTTATTTCGTAGAAAATTGTCACAATAAAATAAAATAAGCAATACAAATAAACTTGTTGCGACGAAAAACAAAAACAAGTTAATTTGGTCGAAATGGCGCACGTCAACATTCCCTTGACACTTAGAAATACTATATTTCTAGTACATTTAAACGGAAATCATAGTCAGCTGAAATTTGTCGGTACATTACATTTAATTTTACCATAATCATGGCAAAGTTTGACCTTATAACAAGAAAATGACGGGACGATAACAACACGCATAATAAATACTACCGGAAATGAAGTGAATTTTAACACAAAAGTATAGTTGGTTTAAATAATTAATAGGGTGATGAGCCTATTTTCACCATACTAAGCAAGGTGCCTCACTAATTCGGTAATTTCTTGCCTTACAATCAATGGAATGCGTAAACATTGACATCAACCGCTTTGCTTCGTTGTTAACCCTTTCATGCCCAACTTTTTTTTAGTGCATTTCCCTTCACAACGATGGGGTCAAGAAAAACGAAAAGCCTTTTTTCATAAAGATAGGTGCTTCCCTCACAGTGCTATAAGCTGCTCAATTTTTGCCTTCCAATGCTCAATACAATTCTTCTAGAATATGTACAGCAGTCCAATTGCGTGGAAAATGTAGCCAAAGACAGTCTTAATCGATAAGTTTTATCAATTTTCAATAATATTGCAACATAACGAAGATATTTGAAAAAATCATTTTCCGTCGTCAACGTAAATTGTCCCTGGCAGCACTGCTCCATCGGAATCCAATCAGACTAATTGCAATAACTTCAGTTCCAGAGCTGATCCTTGTGGCTCTTAATACTCAAATGCAAGGCAATAGTCACATTCATCAGCCTTACTTGTTTTTGTGAGCAAATTTCACCTCAATCAAAAATGATAGCTGTTTAAAATCGTTGTTGTCCACAAACAACATGGGCATGAATGGGTTAAGAACCAACCCGAATAGAAATGTACGGTAACAAAACCATGATTTTCACTGTGACAGTACAGTAATTTTACAATAATTTACAGTAAGTTTTAGTGTTATGCTACAATACAAAAACAATAAAGTTGAACGTTTTTACAGTAAATTTCACTGTAAAATAGACTTTTACAGTGAAAAAGGGGGTGGTCATGTATCTTAACATTAAAAAAATCAATTTTTCTCCATACATTTTTGCTCTAAAACAGTAAAATTTAATGTGAATGCACTGTATCAGCTTTTTGCTGAACAGTGATATTTATTGTTACATGAAATTTTATTGTAAATCTACTGTGAAAACTTGGCATCGAACAATGTTGAAACAGTAATAACCATAATATTTATTGTTTTATGATTGTTTGTAGGGTAAATGCTATTGTAAAATTCTATCCGGGAATATAATAACACAAATGCGTTGAAAACAGTAAAATTCGCCCGTTTGAGCACAATGAAAACTTGAATCGAGTGCCCCTATTGTTGCACTACCATTTGACTCAATGCGTTGAATAAAGATAGCAGACACTGCTCTAACCAACGGCTTCAAATGGGTAGGGTGATAATAGAAACATGGCGCAAATAGGCTCATCACCCTATAGTCAGCAACACCATAGAATTTCAATTGATGCATAGTCCTTTTTCCTATTAAGTGGTTGTGTTGACTTAATTTTCTATTATTGATCCGTAGTAAATTTGAACCAGCCTCCTGTCAAGGACGACGTCTTTGTACAGCCAGCATCACTGCCATGAAAATCAAAACATTAATTTTGAATTGAATGATTAAAAGCTGTAATTAGTTACTAAATGATGTTTTTCTGAATAATATGGTGTTAAATCATTCCACAAGATACAAAACGTCGTGAGGAATGCTTGAATATCGTGTATAGTGCCGAACATAATTCTTTGTTTGGGGCTTTATAGCTATAACGCCCCATATATGTAGGTCGCTGTCAAACTCCATATGATGGTATAGGGTTGCCAGGAGGCTGATTTGAACACACCCGCTCAAGGCTGGCTGCCAGACGGTTGCCAGCGCAGATTTATTGTAATGTTTACAAGAATATTATTTTCTGTGTAGATATGAAAAACGCACAAACATCCACCTTATCTTATGTATGCTATTAATCTGTAGATGTCGCAGCAGGCAATTGAGTTTTACAGCAAAATGCCAAACGAAAATATATGCCATCTCATTCTGTCCCACACTGGTTCAAAGTGACGTTGAGAGCTGGATCAATTTGACACTTGGTTTTTCTCTATCCGCATGTCCCGGGAAAATATTTTAAATTATTCAACTACAATTTTCTTCATAATGTTATTTTTATTGAATACAGACATGTTTGCCAAACTGGCATCACTGATACGCCAACGTCAAATTAATATTTGCCGGACTTTTATTAAAGGGACATTACTTGACATTGTCAAGCTGTTACCAAAAAATTTGTCAGCCGCATAACGAGGGTCAGTAAGTGGTAAACAAGTTTTCTAATCACTAAAGATAGACAAAAATAATAACAGTTGCGGAAGTTTTAATTGTAAACGCACTGCGAATAGCGGATAAAAATGACCTCTGTTCATACACCATCTGTTGCTCTCAGCAAATACAGGGATCAACATTTCAAGGTGAGTTTTCTCTGCGAGTTTCAGCAGGTTATAATCTGTTATGATGCTATGTGCTACCTGCACAATACGTAGGGTCGATTTCTTCACCCACGCTTTGCTTTTAAACCATGTTTAGCGCATCGCTAAACTAGAACTAAGTATGTACTATTGTTGTTAAATTAATCTTCCCATGTATAACTTCTGTTTAAAATATTATTCCTTGACCTGATTTATAGTACTAAACTGACAGGTTATCGTACGATTAATAATAAAAAACTAAGATTTAAAAGTTAAGGATGTGTGAACAACTCTGCCGAAAAAATCCGCTCACTATGCGTACCGTGTGCCTGAACGTGGTGAACGATTGCACTTTGTTACCGAACGGTTTTTTTTCGTCAGAGTTGGTCTATTCTGTTTTGCCAAATGAGCGACCGAAAATAAAAGTCGCAAGGATAAAACATGCTTCGTAAAACTCGTTTCAAATATATTAGAATATAAAAACCGGAAGCATAAAAATCGGACTGGGGCATTCCTTTGTAAGTCGGGTAAAAAAACATTCAGTAAAAAACGGAAAAAATGCATCCGATTCTTACACAGTAGTTTTTGTTAGCCGAACATCAAGATATACGGATGCTCCTACGAGTGATTTATTTATTTTTAAACGATTTTTATACTGGAGGTTCATCCTTGCCGAGTTTTACGGGTGAGAACTTTTAAGCGATACTTATGCTGAAGGATTTCTGTCCGATTTTTATGCCTGAAGTTTATTTTCGATTTTTATATTCTAATATGTTTGAAACGGGTTTTGCGAAGCATGTTCTATCCTTGCGACTTTCACACAGCCGTCTCCAAATTGAATTTACTGATATTTTTTAAACAATTTTCATATTAGGATTAAATTAAATAAGCAGCTTGACTAGAACGGGTGCTCCGCATGATTTACATGTAAGTGTCTTCAGTAATGCTTTGTTGTTTCCAGGGATCTCGCCATGAACAAGAACGACTGCTCAAGATGTCGTCAACGCTATACATTGGCAATCTCAGTTTCTACACAACGGAAGAACAGATCCATGAACTGTTTTCGCGATGCGGCGATATTCGGCGAATTGTTATGGGACTGGATAAATTCAAGAAAACACCCTGCGGTTTCTGCTTTGTAGAATATTACACCCGAGTCGACTCGGAGAGTGCAATGAGATACATCAACGGAACAAGACTGGACGATAGAATTGTACGTGTCGATTGGGATGCAGGATTCGTGGAAGGTCGCCAGTATGGACGCGGTAAAACCGGTGGACAGGTACGTGACGAATATCGCCAAGATCACGATCTAGGTCGAGGTGGTTACGGTAAAATGGTCCAGGTTGGGCAGCTTGGAGCGCCCAACATAAGAGAAAGCTAGACGCGGAAGGTTCGGACGTGAAGACATGTGAAATTAACTATTATGTAAAACAAAACTTTTAAACCAATAAACGGAAGCACTTACTTAAGATAGTCAAAGCTCAGTTTTAGATATATAACCCGTCAATTGTGGCCCTTTCTTCGCCTTCGGTTTTTTCTTTTTCAATCTTTGTGCCGAATGCTGTTTGTCTTCCCGATAAGGATTCACGTAACTCTCGGTCCGTTTGCTTTCGTCTAACTCTTGTTCTAGTAAACCCAACAATTCTTGTGATTTAGGGTCAAGTATAGTTTCGAAACTACGAGAATAGTTTAAAGCGTCTATCACCAGGTATCTCCATCCATTGATACCTTTGAGAATTCTGTACGACATATCGGGCAGACGTAGCACTAACTCTGCAAAGAAACATGTATTTTCCACAAAACGTGCAAATGCTTCTATTAGTTTCGTGTCTTTGGGAAAGTCTGATCCGTTATTGATATTGTTCTCACGAAGTTTGATTCCTTCCTCTACAATTATCTGAAAGTAATTACATTGCTGATTTATGTTTGACAATACGTACATATTTGGAAACGTACTCGCATTATCTCCGTCAGGGCAAGCTGTAGTAGGTCATATTTCTTCGAATATTCATCAGTGGAAGCAAGACGTTTTACGACCTGTTTCTGTTCTTCGCGTTTTCGGACAAACATGTTTGAATCTAGTTGGAATCTGGTCAAGGATAAAATTTGGAATGATGTAACACACACAACTTATAAGTTCCTTTATTAGAAAAACCTTAGTAATTTAAGCTATTTATAAAAGGATACACATTTTGCCAGTTATCTGCAACGATTCTTTTACCTCTGCAGTCGACACGTTTTCCGCTGATACCGGCATCATTAAAGCTACCGCTCCAATGAAAATTATGGTTAAAAACAACTCGGTATACTGGTTGAATAAAGTTCGCTTTTCCATAACTATCGGGAAATTTTTAATTATCTTAAATATTTAGAACATATCAAGAAACTAATTGATAATTGGTTTGTATTATTATTTCAATAAAACTTTTAGGTCTGCCAAAAGAACAACAAATTAATTCTAATAACAATGTTGAGTACACCTCATTGAATAACACACGCAAGTATTTGCTTGAATTCAATAAAGGGCCAAATTCACTGAATAAATGCAAAAGCTATGCTGTACTAGATTTGCGATGTGTTACTGTTCTGTCGCTTTTGACAGTTTTTTCGATTATTTTTGACATCGTTCAATCACAGCGATGCCAGATTTGCAGACAAGTCTGCAAATTCGCAGACTTTTAATTTAAGCTGCAGATTTTTTCGATGACGCAGATATTTGCAGATTTTTCCGTTTGGTTGCAGATATTTGCAGATTTTTTAGTTTGGTTGCAGATATTTGCAGATTTTTGAATATAAAGGCTTTTGGTTACACTAGCTTGCCGCACATTTTTTGTACTTCCCAGACTTTTAAAATTATTATTGCAGACATTTGAAAAAAGTACCTGGCATCTCTGTTCAATCAGATGCACCTAGAAAGTGCATAATTTTTTGGTTCTTTATTTCGCTTTGTTTATACTCTCGGCTGTAGCGAGAACACTGTTTTCTCCGAAGAAAAATTACAAATTCAGCTGCTTATCATTAGATTAATCCGCATGCACTTCATAAATGTCTGTATTGGTTTCGTTGTGCCTGCTAAAAATTGAAATAGACGTCGACGGAGACAACACAATGAGTGCCATCGATGACGGAAATGGTAGGTGTTTGTTCCGCGTAGTGATTTGTTTTCATGAAAATTTCGACAGAGAAAATTTATGCCACTTTACATGTACAGTGTGACTTCACATACCCAGAGAACTATTTGAAATTACGTTTTTTCATCTCAATTCGTAGAAGCAGCCGGAGCAGTTTCAAACGAGCATCCGACGAATCCTCGAGTGCAGCGGGATATGCGAGGTCAACGAAAACCGAAGAAAATTACCATCGAAAGCTACCGCAACCGACTCGATTCGGAAGTGGGAAGTGATGAGTTTCGTGGAGTTTTACCAAAAAGTTCGCGCGAGCAGACTCCCATGGACGAGACCCCACCAGCACCGGTCCAGGAGTTTCCCGGGGAAATCAATTTTTTCTCCGGAAATCCGTTTGTCGAGGTGACGAAAGGAGTTTTGCACCTGTACAAGCGAAAGTAAGTAACGTAACAAACGATTCGGTTACATAAAATGAAATACCTTTTTAGTGCAGTTTGTTGTCTGCGATATAAATTTGACTACGATTGGTATTGATCATGGTCGTAATGTGATTGGAATGTTTCTTGTAACGGTTCGATCTATAATGATTATAAGGAAGGTTTTATCAATTTAGGAACCGTTTATTATTTAATCTTAATACCTGAAAGATTTCTAAGAATCATTTTTCTCTCGTTTACAGCGAACGTGCCGACGCTACGGAAGGCCCTTCCAGAACGCTCTGCTTGATCGCCGTTCCTTCTTCTTTGAACTGCCATGACATTCTTAATTTTATCGCCCCGTGTCATTCGGTCATCCAGCACGTACGAATACTTCGGGACGGTTCCCCAAATCAATTTATGGTGCTTCTAGAATTTCGCTGCGTGGAAGCAGCCGTCGAATTTTATCAGACTTTTAACGGAGCCCCGTACAACAGTTTGGAACCGGACTCACTATGTCACGCGGTGTGGGTTTCCGGAGTGCAATGGGGTGAAGACGGAATTGCGCCTCCCGGCCACACTGAACTACCCACGTGTCCCGTTTGTTTAGAGAGGATGGACGAAAGTGTTGATGGCGTATTGACTATTTTGTGCAACCATGCTTTTCACGCGGGCTGCCTGATTAAGTGGGGTGATTCGACATGTCCGGTATGTCGTTGCATTCAAACACCGGAGCTGTCCGAAACTTCTGTGTGCATGGAATGTGAGGGAACAGAAGCCCTTTGGATTTGTTTGATCTGTGGTCATATCGGTTGCGGCCGGTATCAGGGTGGTCATGCAGCTTCACACTATCGATCCACGAACCATACTTATGCTCTACAGTTGGGAACTAATCGCGTTTGGGATTACGCAGGGGATAATTTTGTGCATCGGCTACTTCAGAGTAAATCGGATGGTAAGCTGGTAGCCACACAGTCGCCGGGTAATGATGGGGAGGAAAAAATCGATTCTATGCAATTGGAATTTTCATATCTACTCACATCACAATTGGACGCTCAACGAGACTACTACGAAGAGAAACTGATACGTTTGGAGTCCAGCATCACAGGTGAGAAACAGAGGCTCTTGCAAGAAACCGAACAGATCAAAAAAAAGAATGGTATTCTGGAAGGTAAAATACAGACTCTTAGCAAGGAGAAAAGCATCCTGGAAAAGAAGGTCAATCAAATGTCCACTAAGTATGTTTGAAAACAATTTGCATATATTTTATGCATGCTCCATAACTTTCTATTGCAATTTCAGAATGACAACCGTTTTGAAGGAACTTTCGGAGGAGAAGCAATTCGGAAAGACACTCCAATCGAATCAAGCTTCGTGGCAAAGTAAATTTTCCGCTTTGGAGAAAAAATGTTCTGAAAAGGAACAGGAAGTTACGGAGCTCAAGGAACAAGTTCGTGATTTGATGTTCTACTTGGAAGCACAGAATAAGATTGCCAGTTCTGAACTGAAAGATGAGATGGCCGGTGCATCGGTTGAAGTCCCAACAGCCGCTAAAGGTGCCAAGAGGCGCCCTAAGAAGAAATAGACAAGTAATCTTTAAATTTGAATTTACGTGTTAGAATTTAAGCGCCGACAATTACTGGCAGTTTGATTGTGATACTTCCTATCGATACTTGCAGAATACAATTTGCCCTTCAGCTGTAACATCGTATATTTATATATCACGTGAAAAAATCTAATTGGAGGAAACCTTGCCTAGTGTGTCAGCGTATTGAAACTCGGGACTGTTTTCATACTCACACATATCCAATGCGACCTCGCAGCTTTCTTTGACGACCCTTTTCTCGTCGTCTAGATATTGGTTTAAAATTTCTGTACACTCTTCTGTTGCAATTGCTCCCAACGCCTCGGCACATTCATGTCGCACCATTTCGTTTTCCTCTTCGTCGCGGAGATTTTCCGCCAAAAATGGGACACTGCATTCTTCCTGCAGTTGACCCAATACGAACGCTACTTCGTGTCTAAACAAGGCACTCTTTCCTTTTAATCCTGTGGCAAGAGCAAGAACGGACTCCTTTGTTTGCAAATTGCGGAGACTGAACATTGCCCGATATCGATTGAACAGCGAATTTTCCTCGTCTAGTAGAATCTTTTGAAGATCGGCAATATTGGTATTGTTGGCGGGAGGCGTGGGATCAACCGACGCGTAAGGATTGCTATCTACGAAATCAGCTTCTTTATTCTGAAGCCACCGAATTCTACCAAGAGCAATTTCGCAGGTTTCTGCCACTTCAATTACCGAGTCTGTCGAAAACTTGATCAGAATTTCTTCAACTTCTTTCGATCCGATTGCTCCCAGAGCTTCCGCTAGAATGAAAATCTGTTTCAATGATGTATTCACAAAACTAATTTGAAAATACCCACCAGCTTCATGGCGTACCATCGGTTCTTGCGACTCGTCTTCCAACACTTTCACAAGAATCGGAATCGCTGCCCGGTCCTGCATCTGGCCCAGACAGTATGCCAGTTCATGTTTAAGCAGAGCGGAATCATCAACGAAGCACGATTCAATACATTCCAGCGCTTTAGTGCCGCCAATGTTCTTCAAGCTGAATAGGGCACGGAACCGTTCCTTCAGTGGTCGTTTTTTATCGTTCAGTACCCGGCCGATATCGATGACTTTGGATTCCTCAATTTTTACCATTTTTATAGATTGTTACGGTGAATTACAGGTGGGAAATGCTGTGAATCACAAACACGTTGCCGTGCATGCAGTTCTTGGTTTTACTCCTGACAAACCAAAGGTAAACAAAACAAATCCCAAGAGAGAAGTACTAGAATATTACCAACACCAAACTTTGGTCGGTAAGCCAAATTTTGCAGTTTCTCAATGCGGCAAGGATGCCAAGTTTCCAGAAGTGCGTAATCTACAGATTTTTTCAATTTCTTTGTGAATGCTGTAAAAAATTTCGAAGAGATTCGACTTAACTTTAAATTTCAAGCGTCACTGAAAATTCAGGAGCTTTCCATTTTTCGACAAACATATGATTACGGCTTAAAAGCCAACTGTCGAAATTCTCTTTGTAAGAAAAATCCGGACAAACCGTTACTCGTCAATCACAGATATTGGTAGTACACAAACGAGAAAAGTTTTCTCTTTGATTAACTGCTATGAACTGTGTTTAGCCATTAACGGTTTATCCGGAATTTTCTTGCAAAGAGAATTGTGACAGTTAGATTTTAAACCGTAATCATACACACAGAAAAAATGTAGGTAAAAATAAGAGTTTTTCACTCATAGCAAAAAATACTCTTAGGGCCAATTTCTTCACCCTCGCTTAGCGCTTAAGCCAGGTTTAAATGTGCTGGTAAACCTTGTTTAAAAGTTAAGCGAGGATGAAGAAATCGACCCTTAGTTTGAAAATAAAATTTTTATTTTGATTACTGTTCTTTATAAGATTAAAAGGAAAACTTATTTTGATTGTTATTCGTGATTAATTTAAAAGTTTTAGTTTCAACCTAACAGTAGGCGTTGATTGTTTTTTGCTAAGAGCGGAACACTCTTACTTTTACCAATACTTTTTTCTGTGTGTATGTTTGTCGAGATTTGTCCTTCCATATCGCACTTTAGCCACAGCTTACAGTAATAATTTGCATCAGAAAAGCCGTAACCCGCATACCCCTAAAGATCCCTATTACACTGAGAACTGACATACAAGTCGAATTTTCAATGTGTGTAAGAAATAAAACAGTCACTTTGAAAAAAAAACTAACTAGCAACTTGCCACTAGCCGGCGCTTCGATCGCCACTAGCTGACTTTTCATCCGTCATTCTAATGTCATTCATTTAAACTTCCACATTATCAAAATGAATACGATTGTTTAGTTTTGATATCCAATATGGGACGCAAATGTGAACATTATTGGTGCCCAAATAAACAAGGAATTACTGAGGGTAAATCCTTTTATAATTTTCCCAAAGATACAAAACTGTAAGTATTTCCATACCATATGGAAAGTTCAGTCACAAAATGTTCCTTGCTATCTATTTGCAGATGCAGTCAATGGGTGTCTAGTTGTGAGTCTCCAGCATTGCAAGAGATTTTCCTGTTGCATGGAGCAAATTCGCTTACGAGGAAAAAACTGTGTTCTGATCATTTCCCCCCGGATGCTTTACGAGACCTAGGAAAAAGAGGGACAGGGTCAGTAACAAAAAAAATAATTATGCGGTTGATAAGATTTGCGTTTTTTCCCATGTCAAAGCAGACTGCGCGCTGGTAGCGTTCCTCACATCCGTTCCCCGGAATGGAATAACATGATACCAATTGTTACAAATGGTAACTACGCTGATGATCCTGAAGGCATAGTGGAATTCATCGAAAGCGATGGTGATTTTCAGCAATGGCACGAAGCTACACGGTGCAGAGAATATGGTAGCAACATTGAGTATCAACAGGAAGTATTGGATGAGCATGCAGGAGAAGATGACGTGTAGGTGTAAAAATTGAAATTGGCTATTCTTTTTATATTCTTCATTCATTCATTACAGAGACTTGTGTGCCGCAGTAGGATCTAGTCCGTCTGAAGAATACCAAGGAGTAGAATATATTGATGACGATCACGATTCCATCAAGTGGAAAAACTCTATGATGAAACCATGTCAAATCATACCCTATGAATGCGCATCTCGTGATAACAGTTCCCCGGAAAGGAATACCGCGATGCAGCTTCATGCTAACATTAACTACGTTGATGATCCCCATGGAGTGGTGGAATTTATTGAAAGCGATAAAGACTTTTGGGAATGGCAGAAAGCTGCCCGTAAAACCAAAAACAACAGCCAACTTGATTGTCAACCTGAAACTTTTGCAGAACCTACAGAAGAAACCAACGGGTATGGAAAATTAGAATTTGCTAACTGTTTTTATAGATTTTTATATTACAGAGACTTGTGTAGTACTGATCAAAGCCACAGAGAGGCAGAGCATACTAAATTCCTTAGTAAAATGCAGCCGGATGATGTGAACGTACATATCAACAGTCCGGGGTCTCTTATGACGATACTTTCCACCTATGATCCGTCGCAGCAACAACTTTTTACCTGTGATTTTTGTTCAAATGATGGCAAACACAATGCGGTTGAATCCGCCACGAATAACATTTGCTCTGTGCCTGATTTCTATACCCAATTCAAAATGGAACAAGCAAAGACGCAACGATTGCAAAATGAGGTGAACAAACTTAAACGACACTTATTTGTTTCAACACAAACCAGTAAACGTCGGTTGAAATCTGCACGACAAAGGAAACTGCAGCTTGCCAAATTACAAGTTGAGCATAAGATTTTGAAAAAACATAAAACCTCGAATGAATTGTTAGGTGAACGAGCTCGAAACAATCCTGTGATATTCGATTCACTGCGCAATGCTTTGCGAAAGCCAAAAGGGCGTAGATATCAGGCACCTACTATGAGGTTCGCTGCTTCGACTTATTTAAGTGGTCCACGAACCTATCGTCACATCAAGAACTCTGGTCACCTTGTATTGCCGCACAACAATTCAGTGTATAACCATAATAAACACATCCGCATCGAGCCGGGCCTAAACGTCGCTATCATTGCAATAATGAACAAAAAAATAAAGCGAATAAAGGCAAAGAAGGACAGAACTGTTGTGATTTCATTCGATGGAATGGCCATTAAATCAGAACTTTCCTATAGCGCGAAAGCTGACAAGTTCCATGGATTTCCAGATGACGGCCTTAAACGCAGAATCGAAAAAAATGATGTGATGAAACTTGCGACCGAGGCCATAACATTTATGGTGTCTGGGATATATTCTCGGTTTAAACAGGTGCTGTATCATTATTTGCACTCAGAGCCAGTTTGGTCTACAGACTACACACAGACTAGCGAAGGGTCAAAAATGCAGCCAAACAAGCATGATGAGTTTGTGAGGTGAAATATGGCAGGAAGCCCTACAGCTTATGGGATCTTGCGTGATGCCAATATATGCATGGTTCTTGGTTTTATGGTTTTTGTCTCCGCAAGTCTGTGTAAAGAGTCTGTAGTTTGGTCTATCCACAGTCACCCTGTAATTGATGATTATCATAGGCAATAACCAAAACAACCAATGAGTTGTCTTGTGCTGAGATAGTTCTCTATAACAATATCCCCGATTATGGGATTACTGTTCTTTCCAAATATTCCCAATTGTTTCTGAGTACACTGATTACTGTATAAAGCTTATATACCACTCAAATGCCGTCTCACATGTAATTTTCAAATATTTGCTCAAAATTTCAGCCCATAGGATACCTCCTTGCTCACAATAGTCTAGGTAATGAAAAACAACTCAAAATGGTTAAGAGGAGTATCCGTGCTGTGCATAATTGTGGGTTAATTCCTCTTGTTTTAACCATGGACCAGTGTAGTACCAACATGAGAATGGTACGCCAAGCTGGTGCCACTGTTACAAGTCCATTTTTGGAATTAAATGGCTCGAAAATTGCAGTTATGTACGACACGCCTCATCTGATAAAAAATACCCGGAATGCGATTTTTAAGTACAACGCTGTTTTTGATAATAAAATTGCTTCCAAAACTCACATTAAACAGTTATTTGATGTGGATGTACAGCAAGATCCTGCTTTAAGACTAGTTCCAAAACTGAAACTGAAAAACATTGAATTACCACCGTTCTCATCAATGAACGTTGCATTAGCAACGCGAACATTAAGTGAGACCTGTGCGATTGGTATGAGATATTATGTACAAAGTGGTGAACTACCAAATGAAGCACTGGACACAGCAGAGTTTGTCGAAATCCATGATAAATTGTTCGACATATTTAATTCAAAGGATAAATATACAGATTCCATTGGCAAGGTATTAGTTATCAAAAGAGATTGATTTAAAATTTTATAACTTTATAATTCATGAGTATTATTATTTTCGTTGAACCAGCCGTACCGAACTGCAATTACTGACGGAACCAATCACATGAACTTTCTTACAAAGACTATGAAAATCTTGAAATGCATGTACTATATTCCGAATTCCTGCTTCGATTTGAACGAGGTAGTTTTGATATATAAATCTGTAGAATTCAAATAAATGACGTACGTTCACTTTGGTTATGTACTTCCGTCATTTATGCGTATTCGCGCTACCATTCCTGAATACTAAACGCTTAAACGTTATTAAAATATTCATTATGCTTCTTATAGGCTAAGGAGGAATCAAACAGGCTGAAGGCTACCCAAAAACACCCACACTATTTAAGTGGCCTAATTGGTAATATCTACGCCTTGCGATGGCTGTGGACAACGTTGAAGGAGGACTACAAATGTTGCTATCTTTGTACGAATCCGCTCTGTCAAGACTGCCTGGAATTTTTTTTTTCCGAAATTAGGCGTCGTTGCGGTTTTAATGATGCTCCCAATGCGTTTCAATTCGCCAGCGCATTCAAGTATAGTATGATAGCAGCAGTTGAACAAAATTTTAATGGCAAAAATTGCCAAAATGATCAGGCAGTACCTCTTCTCAACGAAGAAGATTTGGAGAGTTTTCCAATGGCAGAACAAGACCAGTATTCAGATTATGAATTTGAAGCCCTTGATGTATCCGTTTCTCAGGTGGTTCAAACTAAGGAAATTAATGCTTTAGTTTACGTTCTTGGAGCCGCTGTCCGAAAACTTCGTCATAGAAAGTGTCGAGAGAAATTGATAGCCCTGCAGGATGACGAGATCCTAGAAAACGAAGATTATTTGTTCACTTTATTGAAATCTTCAATTTCCGCACGTTCGGTTAACATTCCGAATAACACTTTATATGCTGTTGGTCTACAGGCCTTTTGGAGCTTCAAACTGAAGTTTCGGAAATTTCTTTTTGAAAACAGAAGAGGTGTCAAGAAACGCTTGAAGGCCTATATCGATTATAATGCTTTCGCTTTTGCAGCATGCCGGTCATGCTTCGATAGACTTATTGATTATATCTTTAACACTCTAATACAAGGATTTCTAGGAAATGTTCGGATTCAGCGCAAAGTGGCTGACAGCAATAAGCGTCGACAAAAACGGAACCGGAAGGCATTCCGTATGAATTTGCCAGCTCAGTAGTGAAGTGCTGTTTCATAGTGAAGTTTCTAGTGACCTATAATAAATTAATGATACACATAATCAAATTGTTACTACTAAAGCTTATTATATTCACCCACAATGCATTCTTTCCTCAACTACATTTGTTGCAATCTAATAGGGACATTCACACCTGTGAACAACTTGCTTCCAGTTTTGCATTTCACTGCATTTTGACAGGTATACCAATAGAATCTGTACCTATTCATCCGCATCTTGACTATACTTCTCATGGATTAGGAATCCTCTATATACGTGGGCAAAATCAGAACAGGGTGTATCTATCATCTGGCTTTGACGTATTTTGAAACCCGCTCGTAATGCTCATTAATCCAACTGTTCAATCCTTCATCGCATCATAGAAATTCTTAGAAGAATTTTGTGTCCGCTAGCCTCCACGGTAGACGTTTATGGTAGAAATTGATGTCAGTTCCATCACGCTTACTTTCATCTTACGAGCAATACTCGAAGGTATCGTAAACATCCTCGACGGTTGGTTTTCAAAGTTATTTCCACAATAACAAAGAAAAATGACATCCACAGCTCTTGCTAATTACGCAGTCTACTTTCCACAAAGTCACCTGAAAATTAGTTCGATTAAGTGACAACTGTTTTGGTCTTCTATAATTAAGAATTACTTAGTACCACTTTCACTGGAGATGCCGAATGCCCGGGACGAATCGATTATGTACGGGACGCAACACGTAACCCGAGCAATTTTGGAAGTATTTTACACTAGCACTCGGCGTCAACAAGCTGTCGTACACTGGAAATAACTCCGGTGCGGGCTCTGATACGATAGAGTTCATGTGCTGGTCTCTAAGGACCGATTTCTTCACCCTCGCTTAGTTTATGTAACAACGCTTCGACGGTTTAAATATAGAACACAAACATCGTTGTCAACAATAGGGAATGTTTCAATTATCTTATAATTACTGCAGCAACGGTTGAACAGTAACTGCAACTTGGTAGCAGAAGAAATCTCATTGTTTTGAAAAAATTTTTCTCTTGTTTTTGTTGTGGGTAGATTTGACAGCTTGTTGATGGTGAACAAACATGGCGAACCAGGACGATGGTGATAAACGGAACTTGACGATAGGTGTCGCTAGTGAATTTTTAACGTATTTTCATTTAAATATTTACACAACTTTTCCGAATTAAAATCTTCTAGCTTGTATGTCTGTTCTCTGTGCCTATTATGCGTGTTATTAGGTAGTCAAAAAAGTTTTAAAGCTATTCTTATACCAAACGAACACAGATTCATTAATTTCTGAAAAACTTCATTCGACATAGTGTTCACCGAGGTCATTTTATTTATTTATTAACAGATTAAGGCCGAAGTGGCCTGTGCCGTATACAAAATATTCCTCCATTCCACTCGGTCCATGGCCGCGCGTCGCCAGCCACGCAGTCTGCGAAGGGTCCGCAAATCGTCTTCCACCTGGTCGATCCATCGTGCTCGCTGCGCGCCACGTCTTCTTGTACCGGTCGGATTGCAATTGAGAACCGTTTTCACCGGGCTATTGTCCGACATTCTGGCTACGTGCCCGGCCCACCGTAGTCGTCCGATTTTCGCGGTATGACAGATGGGCGGCTCCCCCAACAGCTGATGCAGCTCATGGTTTATTCGCCGTCTCCATGTGCCGTCTTCCATCTGCACTCCACCGTAGATGGTACGCAGCACTTTCCGTTCGAAGACACCAAGTGCGCGTTGGTCCTCCACGAGCATGGTCCAGGTCTCGTGCCCGTAGAGAACTACCGGTCTAATCAGCGTCTTGTAGATGGTCAACTTCGTGCGACGGCGAATTCTGTTCGACCGAAGTGTCTTGCGGAGGCCAAAGTAAGCACGATTTCCTGCCACGATGCGTCTACGAATCTCTCTGCTGGTATCATTGTCGGCAGTCACCAGTGAGCCCAAGTACACGAACTCTTCAACCACCTCGATTTCGTCGCCACCGATGCAAACTCGAAGCGGGCGGTTCTCATTCGCTTCCCGTGAACCTCTTCCTATCATGTACTTTGTCTTCGACGTGTTGATGGCAAGTCCGACGCGCTTGGCTTCTCTTTTCAGTCTGATGTAGGCTTCCTCCATCTTCTCAAAGTTTCGTGCAATAATATCAACGTCATCGGCGATGCCAAGTAGCTGAACGGACTTTGTGAAAATCGTACCACTCGTGTCGATCCCTGCTCTTCTTATTACACCTTCCAGTGCGATGTTGAATAACAGACACGAGAGACCATCACCTTGTCGTAACCCTCTGCGTGATTCGAAGGGACTCGAGAGCGTCCCTGAGACACGTACTACGCACATCACCCGATCTATCGTCGCCTTCACTAATCACGTCAGTTTGTCCGGGAATCCGTACTCGTGCATAATCTGCCATAGCTGATCTCGATCGATAGTGTCGTATGCGGCTTTGAAGTCGATGAACAAATGATGTGTGGGCACATTGTACTCGCGGCATTTCTGCAGTACTTGACGAAGAGCGAACACCTGGTCCGTGGTAGATCGTTCGCTCATGAAACCCGCCTGGTACTGCCCCACGAACTCTCTTGCAATTGGTGATAGTCGACGGCATAGTATTTGGGAGAGTACCTTGTAGGCGGTGTTCAGCAGGGTGATTGCTCGGTAATTACAGCAATCCAGCTTGTCGCCCTTTTTGTAGATAGGACACACGACACCTTCCATCCACTCCTCCGGTAAAATCTCCTCCTCCCAAATCTTGGTAATCACCCAGTGCAGCGCTTTAGCCAGTGGCTCGCCACCGTGTTTTAGTAGCTCGCTTGGTATTTGGTCAACCCCAGCGGCTTTATTATTTTTGAGCCGGCTAATCTCCTCCTGGATTTCTTGGAGATCCGGAGCCGGTAGTGTAATGTCTTCCGCGCGTGCTCCCAGGTGCGTTACCGTGCCATCCTCGTCGTCTGCTGCATCGCCGTTCAGGTGTTCTTCGTAGTGCTGCCGCCACCTCTGGATCACCTCACACTGGTCCGTGAGAAGATTCCCGTTTGTATCTCTGCACATGTCGGCCTGTGGTACGTGGCCCCTGCGAGAGCGGTTCAACTTCTCGTAGAATTTCCGTGTGTCTTTAGCGCGGTACAGCTGCTCCATCGCTTCGCGATCTCGGTCTTCCTGCTGGCGCTTTTTGGTCCGGAAAACCGAGTTCTGCCTGTTCCGTGCCTGTTTATATCGCGCCTCGTTCGCCCTCGTGCGGTGTTGCAGCATTCTCGCCCATGCTGCATTCTTCTCTTCGACTAACTGCTCGTATTCGCCGTCGTACCAGTCGCTTCTTCGGTCCGGGCCCACCGTACCTAGTGCAGTGGCTGCGGTGCTACCTATGGCGGATCGGATATCTCTCCAGCCATCTTCAAGGGCAACTGCGCCTAGCTGCTCTTCCGTTGGTAGTGCCACTTCCAACTGCTGCGCGTATTATTGAGCCACTCTGCCATCTTGTAGCCGCTCGATGTTTAGCCGCGGCGTTCGGCTTCGACGAGAGCTATGCACTGTCGAAAGTTTTGAGCGCAAGCATACTGCAACCAGGTGGTGGTCCGAATCTATATTCGCACGACGTTTGTGATGTCCGAGAAGAATCTACCGTCGATTAGAACGTGGTCGATTTGATTTTTTGTTACTTGGTCCGGTGATCTCCAGGTGACTTTGTGGATATCTTTGCGAGGGAAGAAGGTGCTTCGGACTACCATTCCACGGGAGGCTGCGAAGTTCACACATCGTTGGCCGTTGTCATTTGATACGGAGTGCAGGCTGTTAGGCCCGATCACCGGTCTGTACATTGCCTCCCTTCCTACCTGTGCGTTCATGTCGCCGATGACAATTTTCACGTCTCGTAGAGGGCAACCGTCGTATGTCTGCTCCAGCTGCATGTAGAACGCTTCTTTCTCGTCGTCGGGTCTCCCTTCGTGTGGGCAGTGCACGTTGATGATGCTGTAGTTGAAGAAACGGCCTTTGATCCTCAACTTGCACATCCTTGCGTTGATCGGCTGCCAACCGATCACACGTTGGCGCATCTTGCCCAGCACTATGAAGCCGATTCCCAGCTCGTTGGTTGTACCACAGCTCTGGTAGAAGGTAGCCGCTCGATGCCCGCTTTTCCACACCTTCTGTCCCGTCCAGCAAAGTTCCTGCAGCGCCACGATATCGAAGTTGCGGGGGTGTAGCTCGTCGTAGATTATCCTGTCACATCCTGCGAAGCCGAGCGATCTGCAGTTCCATGTTCCGAATTTCCAATCGTGATCCTTTATTCGTCGCCTGGGTCGTTGCCGATTGTTCTGGGTCGTATTCTCTTCTGTATTGTTCGTTATGTGGGTTTTTTAAGGGGTGGCTTATAGGGCCTACGCCAACCACCTGTCTCGCCGGTGGGCCATCGTGCCAGGACTGCTTAAGGTCCCACCTGGGCACCAGGACAGGTTTACACCTTCCGAAGAAGGGTAACCCCCCCTTCCCTGCCAGCATACGACCAAAGTTCCCACCGGGGTTGGTTACCCGATCTTCACTAAGGTTACTCGTATCCCAGTCGACGCCACGAGGAGGCCAGGGCTAGGAGTTACTGGGCAGGAAGCTAAGGACCGCAAGTGGGGTCTATTTTATGCCTTCAGGTACGAGAGGCTTACGCACTGCCCAGTCATTGTCGACCAAGGTCATCGAGGTCATGACAATCTCTTAAATAAAAATATTGCACCAGATTTTGTATATTTTATACCCCCCCCCCCTATAATTATCTATAATTGTCTATAAAATTGATGTTCACCGTTTTGTTCGTCTACCCTTTTCCTTTTTTAGACAAAAAATGTGTCCTAACTATAAAAATTACCGTTTTTATGAGTAAAATACGATAAATTGTTTCTTTTGCAGTCGTCCATGGGTACTTATGCAAAAATTTATTATTATTGCAATAAAGAAATATTTTCGTTAAACCATAAATTGTAGAATTCAATAACACATATTTTTGGTTTAAATATAATTTTTCTGCGTGTTACATTTAATTGGCTTCGCTTCGTTAACCCTTTCATGACCAAATTTTTTCTAGTTCATGTAAGGTTTCAAAACTATTTTTCCTTGAAAACGTTTGGGTCAAGAAACGCGAAAAACCTATTTTCATAAAGATAGGTGCTTCCATGGTAGTGCTAGAAGCTGGTCAATTTTTACCATCTAATGCTCAATACAATTCTCCTAGAATAATTACAATAGTCCAATTACGTGGAAAACGTAGCCAAACCCAGTCTAAATTGATAAGTTTTATCAGTTTTCAATAATATTGCACCATAACGAAGATATATGAAAAAATCCTTTTCCGTCGTAAACGTAAACTGTCCCTGGCAGCACTGGTCCATTGGAATCCAATCAGACTAATTGCAATAACTACAGTTCTAGAGCTGATTCTTGTAACTGTTAATACTCAAATTAAAGGCAATAATCACATTAATGAGCCTAACTTATTTTTGTGAGCAAATCTCGCCTCAATCAAAAGTTATAGCTGTTTAAAAACGTTGTTGTCCACAAACAACATGGGCATGAATGGGTTAATGCCAGAGATCAATCGCCGTATATTTCCACCGCCCTCGCCCCGCTAGTAAAGTATGTTCGCCACCATCCGCCTCTACATCTTACACTCCAGGACGTACCGCCTATGAAGTTTTCTAGCCACGCGCCCACCGTGTGTCACAATTATAAGCGAGCCGACTATAGCAGCATTCTGAATATTTTACAAAGCATTAACTGGGATTCTGTGCTAAGCAAGGATGATGTGAACTCCGCCGCTGAAACGTTCTGCCATATAATGAGCTACCTTATCGATCGTCATGTCCCAAAGTGTAATCAACGAAGGGATCAATTCCCCTGGCAGACAGCCGAGTTACGTCAGCTAAAAACTGCAAAAAGAGCAGCATTACGAAAGTTTACCAAACGCCGTACCTTGTCACTGAGAGCTTATTATGTAAGGCTCAATAACGATTTAAAAAAACTGAACAGTTTTTGTTTTTCAAACTATCAACGAAAAATGCAACGTAAGCTTAAGTCGGATCCTAAATCGTTTTGGAGATACGTCAATGAGCAGCGGAAAGAAACCGGCTTGCCTTCTGCAATGTTTTTGAATGGCGAAGCTGGTCATGATTCACAAGCCATATGCAAATTGTTCGCCTCTAAATTTGCGAGTGTGTTCGTCAGTGAGACACTGTCCTCGCAGCAGATTGACGTTGCAGCTAGCGGCGTGGCCCAACGCGAACGGTCAGTGAGTGAGATTCGTGTAGAGCACTCGGATATTGTATCAGCAGCATCCAGGCTTAAAGCATCGTCATCTCCCGGGCCAGATGGTGTCCCTGCTGTGTTTTTGAAAAAGTGTATATCTGGTTTGGTGGAACCACTCTGTCAACTATTCAAAATGTCACTGACAACCGCGATTTTTCCTCAATTGTGGAAAGCAGCTTTCATCTTTCCTGTCCACAAAAAAGGTGATAAGAGGAACATTGACAATTATAGAGGAATTTCTGCGCTCTGTGCCATTTCCAAGCTCTTTGAGTTAGTCGTGGTGGAGTCAGTGTTTTTTCACTGTAAGGAATATATTTATAAAGACCAACACGGATTCATGCCGAATCGATCGACGTCGACGAATCTACTATCTCTAACCTCCTTTGTGTCCGAAGGGTTCGATGCGAATCAACAAACTGATGTTATATATACTGACTTATCTGCAGCTTTTGACAAAATCAATCACGATATCGCAATCGCTAAATTGGAAAAACTTGGCTTCAGTGGATCACTCCTGCGATGGTTCCAATCCTATCTCGTTGGCCGTCAACTCAGTGTGAATATAGGTGATGCATACTCCAAATTATTCTCCGCAACGTCTGGAATTCCACAAGGAAGTCATCTCGGACCTTTGATATTCACTCTCTATTTCAACGATGTAAACTATCAGCTGAAAGGGCCACGGTTGTCGTATGCAGATGACCTAAAAATTTTCAACAGAATTAAGAGCCGAACGGACGCACTTTATTTGCGGCAGCAATTTGACACTTTCAGCAGATGGTGTGAAAACAACCGAATGAATCTGAATCCGGCGAAATGTTCTGTGATATCGTTCTCCAGAAAAAAAGATCCCATTGAGTTTGAATATAACTTGTCTGAAGCTCTTGTTTCCCGGGTGAGCTGCGTTAAGGATCTTGGAGTGCTGTTAGATGCGAAACTTACATTTAAGAATCACATTTCGTATGTTGTTGGTAAAGCATCGCGAAGCCTGGGCTTCATTTTCCGTACGGCTAAATCCTTCACAGACATTTATTGTCTCAAAAGCCTCTACTGCTCTTTAGTGCGCTCCACGCTGGAGTATTGTTCGGCAGTCTGGAACCCGAATTACATGAACAGCAGCGATCGAATTGAAGGCGTTCAACGAAAATTTATACGGTATGCACTTCGACGCCTGCCTTGGCGCGATCCTTTTCGTCTACCAAGCTACGAGAGTCGGTGTCAACTCATCCAGCTCGATACCCTTTAGCGCCGTAGAGAAACTGCAAGAGCCTTATTCATCTCTGATCTTCTGTCAGGACGCATCGATTCTCCAGATTTACTAGAGCGAGTCAACATCCAAGCAAGGTCCAGAACGTTACGCGGAAACGTTCTTCTGAGAGTGCCGTTTCGACGAACTATTCAAACAGCTAATGCCGCTATCACGGGACTACAACGCCTCTTCAATCGTGTGTCGCACCTGTTCGACTTTCATTTGTCTCGGATATCTTTAAGAAAGCGATTCCTGCAGTTTTTTAAATGTAATTAGTTTAAGTTTCCATCATTGGGGCCGAGTGCGGCCTGTTGATGCGTGCGATAAATAAATAAATAAATAAATAAATAAATAAATAAATAAATAAATAACAATTTACCAGACACTTCGATCATGAATCGACCAAAGGGCCGTAGTCGCAATGATATCGAATCGAGAAAAATAGCTTTGAAAATTCGGTTCAGAAAATTAAATCGTATTTTAACAGTGTTTGCATACTGCGCCTTCAAATGTATTGAAACACTTTGAAACAATACTAGTTTTCGGAAGCATAACTAAAATGTTTTATATAATAACTTTTTCGTTGATAAAATTGAAAACAGATTATTTCGCCGAGTGTTGTTATGAAATGTTGATTAGGCCTTTTTTGAGTCGCCCTCTTGTTTTGACGACTGTCAATTTCGCCCTGCAGTGTCGCCAAAAAACAAAAATCAAATGTGGCTTTCGCCGTGCTCGCTGGAGGGGAAAATTTGTTATTCCCCCTGGGCGTAACAAGCACTTGGTTTTTGTTTAGGGCGATTCTGTTTACGGACCTTGTAAACAATGATGCTGTCAATTTCGCCTGTATACACTACCTTAGAAATGCAGAGGCGTAACCCGCCTGGCTTTTTGTTTACAGTCGAAAGTCGGATCCGCCGTTTCGTTTTTTATTGATTTTAATGAAGTGTGAAATATTTATTAATGAGTTTTTATATTTTTTATAAAGTATTTTTAATCCTCTTTCAGATATTAATCAAATCTCTGTTTGTGTACATTTGTTAGTTTCGCCCATTTGTCGGTTCACGATCGACTTGATTTGAATGCACCATGTATTTGAAATTTAAGTGTGGCATATGTTGGTAGTAAACAAAAGAGAAAAGTTTTCTCTTTCATTATTGCGAATCTTTTCTTAAATCCACATCGTCACATATCAGCCATGCGCCGCCAAGCCGTGCGCCGAATCACGCGCATATTCACTTTGCATTAGTGCAAGCGAAAAACCGATTTGACGTTTATTTTTGTTTCGTTCGCACTCATGTGTGAAACATATAGCAACAAATCGACGAAATGCTAGTTTTTCTCGGGATAGACAATAATTGCTGTAAACTGTGTTCAGCCAGTAACGGTTTGTCCGGAATTTCCCTTCAAAGAGAATTTTGTCACTTGGCTTTTACGCCGTAATTATATATGTTTGACCAAAGAGAATAGGGAAAGAGACGAAGAGTGAAAATCAGTCAAAACGGCAACACGCCCTTTATGATGATTTCAACACTAGAATTTTGGCAACCGCTTCTATAGGCAGCACTTTAAATGACTCCTATTATATTTTGAAAACAAACCGTATGTCGATCGATGGATTTGTTTATCAAACGATGTGCATTTCGAAACAAAGAGATGAAATAATTCTAAAGTTTATTTTTACTCATACATATACTCTAGAATGCACCTTACAATCACGATTGAACTAAATTCTGATGAAAATTCAAATTTCTTTTTTGATAGAAGTACAATACTTATCTCCTCCAACTCAGGCATGAGTAATGTTTATTTACATTGCACGATTGGTCTGCTCAATAAGGTATTTTTGGCTTCACACTATTCGTCTCTTTCCCTATTCTCTTTGTGTTTGACGAGAAATATACACGATAAAAAATAGTCACGTTCAATCCAAGAGCTTTTTCACTTGAATTAGTTTGTCATGCCTCACTACCAATTGTAGTGATTTGGCTTTGATATTCTCGGGATTTACAAATGGCACCAAAGTGATCCGGGTTTTAGAACTATTTAATGGATTTTATCTATAAGTCAAAATGCTTATCTGTTGGATTCGCACCACTGTTCAGATCTATTAAATTTGAATGGTTCAACCTTTGTTTACAAATGTCAAAATTACATGAATCTAATTGTCGTAAAACAAACACTTGGAAATCGGTGTAAGAATGTGAAAATCCAGATAGTATGTAATTTCTAGAGTGTTCGAAAGCGTGAGTATTACATAATTTTTGTTAAGCTCAAATTTATTATGCTATCATTTGTGTTCAAGGCACGAAATGCACCGGAAAATTTATATTATGATAAATCATAAATATCAGCTTGGAAAGCATGCGGAGTTCAATGCATGGTCCATTAGAAGCCATGTGTAAAGCATTCCAATAGATTGGCACATCGCATTGCAATGTTTGTCAAGTAGTGTGAATTCAACAGCAAATCACTTTACATCAACGTGTGCAATTTTTACCGTGTACTATAGACATTAACTAATTTACAAACTTTTTAGACTTTTAATCCAGCTGTTTCATAAATGGACCTGGCATCGCTGCAACAAAGGGCATAATATTCCGCGATGTTTTCTGCCCGACCCCAAACCCCCACATAACTAACGCTGCAACTCGGGTAATCGCTTTGTTTTTCCAGCGTGAAGGTGAGTCATTCTGTAAAAGTATATCGTTGATCACGCTTTTTTAAACTAAAAAGACATTTCGATTTTCTTAGAGCAATAATCACAACACGTTCTTATTGTTGCAATGTCCGATCCAAGGCTGCGCCAGCTCACTATCAAGACCGGTGTCGTGAAGCGTCTATCCAAGGAAAAAACCGTGTACGAAAAGGAGGTTGTCACGCAGCGGAACCGCATCGAGAAACTGAAGGCAAACGGAGCTGATGATCACGACGTCCGTAAACAGGAGGAAGTACTGCAGGAATCGATGATGATGGTCCCGGACTGCCAGCGGAGGTAAGCCTCGCTTCGCCATATGGTTGTTTCGTCTGTGCGGGGGTGGAGCCGTGCTCACATATCCTTGCCGCTGGATTGTTTACAAGCTTCTCACATTGGGAGTAATGCTCATGTGAGTCAAAATTCACGAGTTTTTTAATTTCAGATTAGCAAAAGCATACGAAGAACTGAATGAAATGCTGAAAAATGAAGAGGAATTGAAGGAAAGCGAACAGTATATCGCAGCTCTGTCCATCTTGGGGGATGCCAAAGTGAACCTACCTCAGTAACATAACATTATTGTTGGAGCATTTTTTAATTAATCAAAATACGCTGCTGAAACTTGCTTCACATTTTACCCCATTTGATATTATTATTGATTTCTAATAGTTTAAAAAGGTCTAACACAACTACCAATTAGAAATGTTCGGTCTTCCTTTCTTTGATCCAACGAGACCCCCGCCACCAGCACCTGCTAAGAGTGAAGTTGATTATTTGATTGACCAAAAATTTGTGCAAACCTTTCTAACTAATAAGCACCAAATAAAGCAAAAGCGACGACCATCAGCGTCAATCAGTGAACTCAAAACCAAAATAACCAGCCTCGTCAGCGAAAATGAAAATTTAAAGATCGAAAAGGAAAGACTGGAAAACGAGATGAATTCCTTGCCTGAAATGGAATGGAACGCAGCGGTCGATCGAATGCAGCACATTCAGAAGAGTGTAGAAAAAATCGCACAAGAGTTGGACGATTCTAAAATGCTCGAGCAATTCAAACAGAAATTACACGCACGCCGGAAGAAGCGTGCCTGGGAGAAGCGACGAAATGCGCGATTAAAGCAACAAAAACAGGAGCAGTTGGCTAATCGGAAACAATTACACGAAAGGATAGCTGAATGGCAGCAGGACCAACGAGCATTGTTAGATGAAGAAAAACTAGCCCAGCAGCAGTTAGACTATGCTGGCAACTTTCTAGCAGATGTACACCGACGGAAAGGAGCTTGTAAAAGGCACCTGGCCAAATTTGACAAGATGATTAAGCAACGGCATTCGGAAGGTTTATCTAACGTAAAAGATGACAGCGATAAAAAATTTGAAGCCGAGCTAAGCGAACTAACAAAAATCTGGAACGCGAAGCTAGCAGACTGCATCAAGGAGGAAAAACGTCTGAAAGATGTACTGGCGAGACGATCTGCTGCCAATTTTCAGCGACGCGTGGAAAACGAATGGAACCGGACCCTGTTAGGTGATACTATACCGAAAAAATTTGAACATCCACTGCTTGAAGCGGATCGTGATCGAGACGCGTTAATCAGAACCCGTTGGGCTTGGGATGTCTGTCTGGTTGGGGACGCTGATGAAGATTCGGATGACGCGAGTTCTATTCCATTGGGATGGGTTCTACCGCCGCTCGATCCCGCACCGGAGTGGGCGGAGTATCGCGCAAAAGAATCGATCTGACTGCATAATGCAGTCGGGTTTGTTATGTAACAAGTGTTAGAGATAGAATAAAGATATGTATGATTACGTTGTGATTTTTTGTTAGATGACAATTTCGGTAGGTTTCAGAGAGAATACGGCCAACAGCTCGTTTGTATTTAAGATTTATCATTTTCTCAGTTTTATTATTTTTCCGTTACTGTCTAGATGCCTAAAATAATTTCTGACTAAACAGAGGGTGAAGTTCAGCAAAACCGAACGAACTCTAGACCGATTGAAAACGCCAAGAAATTGTTAAAATAATGAGCGACAAACGAGTTTCCTTATTGTATATCCGTGACTTAGCGTTCTGTAAATACTTGGCCATCCTTTCCTCTAGCAACTAAAACTCGACTTCTTACATGCCTATTTGCGACATGCACACACACAAACACGCTATAGAGTACAAACTGGCTCGCATTCATGTCTTCATCTGATTTGTGTGCTTATAACAAAATATCTTTGCTGTGTTAAATTAAATATTTGTACCATATATAATATAGTAACCAACAAATGTACAAATATTGCATGGCGCTTATTAGTGGCGTTTGCACATTCTTAAAAGTAACGGCGATGATTGAACTGTTTGCACATTAATTCGACCCATCGGTTCGGTTAGGACTGACTAAAAATAGGGCGTACAGGTTGGGGTACTTGTAAATCGCTGGAGTACGATTGTTTATAAATTGTTAGGATAATCCAATAAACACTTTATTACAATTATATGTATATATTTAGTGTGTACTGTACATTCTATGCTACCTTAGCGTATTGTGTGATGTTGGATGTTTTCAGTTGACTTGATGTACTGGTAGAAGTGTTAGCATGTTTGCATTAGAACTTATAACCTGCCAATGTGGCACTGTTAAGTTTGAAATGATCTAAATGTGAAGAGTATTTTTTAATCAAATAATCCCAATAAGCTCAATATTCCAAGGTCAGGAAAATTCACTATCTGAAGCATGCAGCATGCCCAGTAAGAGCATGATCACGACTCTTCACAGTCGGTAATAGTAGTGTACAATTAGCACATAACACGATTAGTAAACATTTAATTGCTCAAGACGTGAATTTCCGAGGATGCTGCGGAAACCATACTGACGCCCATGTGCTTCTACAACATTTCGCGTGGGCCAAAGTGAACATTGATCGAGATTGAAGCAACGTTGTCTTCTCAGATGAACAGTAGAGTCTGCATTACGACGGATCACATTTTCAAACGAATATGGTTCGATCGAAGCAGGCTCCCATTTGATTTTGTTGTCGTTATTGAGAATGCGAACCACATTCGTTCGAAAAAGCGATACGTCGTAATGCAGAATAAGGCTGGAGGTTTCTTCCTGGGAATATCGAACAATAGCACGCATATGAGGCCGAGCGTTTCGTAAAATACCCTGTGATAACCAATGCTCGGGGGAGTTTTTTCAACAAGGGAGTACGTCGAAAATCTAATCGAAAGTATGTCTTAAAGATGCCAGGCAATAATTGATATTAGAGGTCCTATTGAGACAAAAGGATGGAAGTATAAAAACTTCAAATAAACGTGCCTAAATTTGTAATAAATATCACTGCCGATCGCGCTCTTAGTGGACAGATTGTAGTATTTCTGAAATATTATACATAATTTTCATGCCGGAATATTTGTAGAAACCAACATGTATTTGTAGGAGGTTCAGCAGTAAGGAACACATTCAGAAGCCTACAGTTCAGCCGCCAATCATAGAGACACGAGATACTTTGTAGTTCTCCATATTGATCCGCGTTAAAATCTTTACGAAGAGTTTTGGCTCAAAACGAACCGTGTATTCGTACTCAACGTCGAATTCAAATCTCCCAAATCCGCAATCTTCGAGCTTAAAGCTTGGACTAGTCGTTGATAATCCTGCGCCGTTTGGCATACGATTATAATATCTTCCACATAGATCAGTACGTATGTGTACACTCCGTCCATAACTCGCCAGTAGAAATACGGATCTGCAGCAGATGGATAAAAATCCATGCTCTTCAATGCCACAACAATCCGCTGGTTTAATAGTCGCGCAGCTTGCTTCAATCCGTATAGACTCCACTTTAAAAATGTAGCGTTCCTGTGCTCTGGATACTGGCGCATGAAAATCTCCTCCTGCAACAAGCCATACAAGTATGCGGAATTGATGTAAATGTGCTTCTCGAGCAATCGCCGCGTGTTCGCTATCGTCAGGGATGTAGAGAATGTTAGTTGCTTCACCACCGGAGCAAAAACCTGATCCTAATCAGATTTATGCTTTTGAGAAAATCCTTGTGCGACCAACCTGGTCTTGTATCGCACAACCTATCAGTACTCGTCCTCCTTACACTTGTACACGCATTTGCAACTAACCACGTTGCGGTGTCGGGGTACTTTGATAAGTGGCTACGATGTGTTTTCATGAAGGGATACCATTCCTTCGTCTATAGCCGTTTTGGACTGTTCATTATCCGGGTCCGCAATCGCTTCGCCGTATGATCTCGTCTCAGTGCGCGTGTTCTCTGATAAACCAATCACGTTGCTGTATCGTGCTAGTGGAACGCCAAGGTTCGCTCTTTGTGACTACTGTACATTAACACGAACAGGAATCATTTCAGGTGGCTCCTCCTGCACTGAAACTTCCTATCTGGATTCGTTTACGTCATCTTCGTCAAATCTGAAATATTCGTCATCGTCAACTTCTTCTTTTTTCACATTTTGCCCACAATCGTACAGTCGTACTGCAACGTGCTCGTCTTCGTTGTGGGACTCACGCGGTAGGTCACGGATGGTTCCATCTCTCACGTCCTTCTGCGCTTTATCGAGTTCCAAGAACCGTACATCTCGACTATTCGACGAAGGTCATTTTAGTTACTTTTTCCTCAAATTCTTGTGGTGGAATCCACAAGTATGCGCTGCGGATTGTATAGTATTTCCCCAAAAATCATTCCCCAGAAATCCATTCTCCGGAATTTCATCCAGAATATCATCCCCCAGAATATACTATTCCGCAGAAAGTCATTCTGGAGCCCAGAATGCACCATTTCCCAGAAAGTCATTCCCCAGAAAATTGATTTTTTTTATTGATTTGATCTTTTCAAACGTACTACTCGTTTCCACTTCCACCGAACGACATTCTTCGCATTCGATTCGGTCACATTTGAAATGATTTGCATGGTGTTGAAACCGGAAGTTAGAATAATATTATTTATTCCGAATTAAAACAAAGAATTTGCTAATTCATGTTGTGTTTACTTCTCGGACATTATCGTCGTAAGGACCTATCGGGGCGCTAACATCGACTCGGACCACTATCTGGTGATGGTTGAACTGCGTCCAAAACTATCCATAGCGAACAGTGTAAGATACCGGCGCTCGCCGCGGTATAACCTGGACCGATTGAAGGAAACCAACGTCGCGACAACGTATGCGCAGCCTCTTGAAGCAGCGCTGCCACCGGAGGAGGAGCTCATCGATGCTCCCCTTGAGGACTGCTGAACCAGGACTAAAGCAACCATAAGCAGCACTGCGGAGAGCGTCCTGGGATACGTACAGAGAAGTCGACGGAACCATTGGTTCAATGGCGACTGCCAAGAGATATTGGACGAGAAGAATGCAGCACGCGCAGCGATGTTGCTTCAAGCCACTCGTCAGAACGTGGAGTCATATCGACGGAAGCGAAAACAGCAGACTCGTCTTTTCAGGACAAAAAGCGCCGCCTGGAAGAGTCTGAGTGAGAGGAGATGGAGCTGCTGTATCGCTCTCAGGAAACGCTGGCGTTCTTCAAAAGGCTGAATGACTCTCGCAACGGTTTTGTTCCGCGGGCCGAAATCTGTAGAGACAAGGAAGGTGGCGTCTTGACGGACGAACGTGAGGTGGTCGAAAGGTGGAGGCAGTACTACAATGAACATCTGAATGGTGCGCAGGCGGACAATCGGGCGTTCGAGAAGGACGATTATGTCAGTGTCGCAGTTGACGGGGATGTACTGGCGCCCACTATGAATGAAGTTAACGAGGCTATTCAACATCTCAAGAACAAAAAGGCAGCTGGTAAGGATGGTCTAGGAGCGAAACTCTTCAAGGTGGTTCCGGAGAAACTGACAGAATGCATGCACCGAATAATCGAAAGAATCTGGGACAGGGCTACCGGAGGAGTGGAAGGAAGGGGTCATCACCCCGATATACAAGAAAGGCGACAAATTGGACTGTGAAAACTACAGAGCGATAACAGTGACAAATGCCGCTTACAAAGTGCTACCCCAGATTTTGTTTCGGCGCCTATCATCGCTGGTAAACGGATTTGTTAGGAGTTATCAGGCCGGTTTCATCAACGGCAGATCAACAAACGACCAAATCTTTACTATACGGCAAATCCTCCAAAAATGCCGTGAATACCAGGTCCCGACACATCACCTGTTCATCGACTTTAAAGCCGTCTATGACACGGTGGACCGTGTAGAGCAATGGAAAATGATGGGCGAGAACGGCTTTCCTGGGAAGCTGACAAAACTTGTTAAAACTACGATGGATGGTGTAAGGTGTTGTGTCAAAATTTCGGGCGGCCTCTCGGGTCCATTTGAAACACGCAGGGGAATAAGGCGATGGGTTGTCTTGCCTGCTGTTCAATATAGCGCTGGAAGGTGTAATGCGAAGAGCGGGGTTCAACATGCGGGGCACGATTTTCACGAGGTCCGGACAGCTCGTGTGCTTCGTTGACGACGTGGACATAAGCATAAGCATAAGCATAAGCATAAGAGATCGCCCGTAGTTGCTACTCCGTTATTGACCAGAACCAAATTAGGTTGCAAAATGTTCATTGGAACAACATGTTTGGGAATAACATGATGAGCCACATTGTACAATCTATTCTGATCCTTGCATGCTGATCAATACCGACGCCGGCCACGTCCGAATGCAGATCTTCTGGGAAAGGAAGGAATGTTAGTCCGATACATGTTGCTACTAGAGACCGAGGAATCCTCTGCATCTCCACATGTATCACGGGAATGGGAAAGTTGTTAGTAAGTGTGCCAATAGCGTTATCATGTAATAATTGCTCTGGGCAGCCGGCTGCCGAGAATTTGGGAAATTTATCATTTGTTGTATTAATACGATTAGCAAAATAAGCAACTTGAACTCCGGAAAGCCGGAGATAGGGAGCACTGCTTATATTTCTTAATAATATTCAATAACGCGACGAATTTTTTCGTGGTTTCTATCGTGTCGGTGCTGATTTTACCCGGCGATCGTTTGAATAAAATGAGGAATCTTATACAGAAGGTTCATCAGACTAGGATTCGCTCCATGCAAGCGATGCGACCTGTACATAGTTTATTAGGTAGTAGTTTAGTAAGTTTTCGAGAACACGATCGCTCGAAAAAGAAGATCTTGTTTAGTTTTTGGTTCTTTTTAAACTCTGGGTAGCCGGCTACCGAGAGTATCCTGTTTTCTAAACAAAAGCAATTTCAACTCCACACAGCCGATCGTGGGAGTATTGCCTAGAAAAGCTAATCTTATCTGCATAATAGGCCGGATCACTATTTATTGCGACATTATTTAGACTAATTTCGCTATACCTTCTCCTCAATATATTTTTTGGGTTGCAAACTACCGAGTGATAACACGTTATACACACAAAGAGTTATGATAGCTCGCGATGTTATAAATCAACGAAAGTATTTCCTATTTCTAATATCGGATTGTTTGCGAAATACACGTATACGAACAATTTTATCGAACATTAAAGGGAAATACAGAGGATCGTTAACCTGATGCACGGGCTTGCCACCAATAACGGAACTTGAAATTAGATTAAAACCGACGCGGCGAATTTTCAGTACGTATTGACCCGCGATCATCGATACTAGTCAAATTAAAGTCTTATTGGGGCTGATTTCCTAACAACTATTCATTTTTACGGTATTGTTTTCTCCGCTAGATCTGTTCGCACCCTCTCATTCTGCTGCATTCTGCTCACTATTGGCAGAAGGCTGATAGAACTCAGTCGTCGCCGGTCTAACGACCAAATGCCATTAATAAACATAGACTCGCGTGGAGGCATGAGATAGAATTGAAAGCTAACCAATGAATATGACAGCAAAACACTTATTCTTCGTGCTGACATAACTGAAGGTAATTGCTTACCGGTCGCCGATTCCTCTCGTGAATTGTCAATTCTCAAACCTCATACATGATCGAAGTCATCATTCCACTCAAACAAGGCCATGTGTTCTCCCAATGCACTGAATGCATTGGATTAGTTCCCCGTTGGTAAAACAAACCAGTGCCATCACATCAACGAACACCCAAAATTTACATGCGACAAAACATCTGCAATCCCGAATATTAAAGAATCAAAACCTCTACTCATTCGCAAAAAAATAAGAAAGTAAAAAAAACAGTTGAATATCCAAGGCGGCTCCAAAGATGAATGACGCCTATGAAACACCCAATAAATAAAAAAAATAGGTGACAAGGGACGCAGACGAAATTAGCTGAGCACCGACTGGCTGGTTTGCCACCTATTTTTCGGGCGAAGAATTTTGGGGCGACACCTGGTAGTCACTAGTCGCTGGTGAAACGCCAATTATTTGAATATGCTAGTTTTTCTTATTGCCGTATCTTTTTTCACTTTTCGGATTGAATTTTTTTCTCTGAAAAACCATTTTGCACTATTTTTCGAATATACACTGTGTTTCTAGATGTTTTCTGTGCACTTTTATTGTCCTTGCATCGGGAATCGACGGCCCGTAATGCGAGGAAAAGATATTTTTTCATTTGCCAGAATTCGATTTTCACAAACTGTCACCACTCGCGTCACTCAAAAATATGCCGAAAATGCTTTTATAAGCCACTTCACCTTGTATAATCGTTAAATTGCACCCTTATTGACATTTTCGATAACCGGGAGGCAGTAAACTGCGCCGAAAATAATGAAAATTAACCGACTCGAAGGGAGCTCTACAAGAGTCAACCGCTCGCGACGAAGATACACCTTCGTTGACGACGTGGACATAATCGGTAGAAACAAACAGACGGTAGCAGTTCTGTATACCCAACTGAAGCGCGAAGCAGCACGAGTAGGACTGAAGATAAATGTGTCTAAGACGAAGTACATGCTGACTGGCGGAACCGGATCGCGATAGGGAACGCTTAGGCAGTAGTATTACGATCGACGGCGACGAGTTCGAGGTGGTTGACGAGTTCATCTATCTAGGCTCATTGGTGACTGCGGACAGTAACATCAGCCGGGAGATCAGAAAGCGTATTATCTCTGGAAGTCGTGCTTACTATGGGCTCCACAAAACTTTGAGTTCCAGGAAGCTTCACCACCGCACGAAATGCACCATGTACAACACACTGATTAGACCGGTGTTTCTCTACGGGCACGAAACGTGGACAATGCTCGAGGAGGATCTGCAAGTCTTCGAAAGAAGGGTGCTGAGAACGATCTTCGGTGGTGTGCAGGAGGATGGCGTGTGGAGGAGAAGGATGAACTTTCGCGACTCTATGGTGAGCCAAGTATCCGGAAAGTAGCTCAAGCTGGAAGGGTGCGGTGGGCGGGGTATGTTGTGAGGATGCCGGACAACAACCCCACCAAGTTGGTGTTCACCTCCAACCCGGCAGGTACAAGACGGAAAGGAGCGCAGCGTTCCCGGTGGCTGGACCAAGTGGAGCAGAACCTGGCGAGTATCGGGCACCTGAGAGGTTGGAGACAAGCAGCAACTGACCGAGTGACGTGGCGGAATATTGTGGAACAGATTAAACCATGTTAATATGATGTATAATCAGGAAATAATAATAATTATGTTGTGTTGAATATTGGAATGAAAAGTTGGTTCTACGACTTTACCATTCCAAAGAAACTACAATACCAAAGTGTTCTCCCCAAAAAGAACCATTTCCTCGAAAGCAACAATTCCTAGAAAACAATATTCTTTAAAACAGTTTTTCTTTGATCATCTTGGTGGAATGCTGAAAAAATAAAATTAAAGATAAGATGCTTTTCCTTTTAATTCCACCTGGTGGAATTAAAAGAAAAAGCATGTCTTCTTTTATCTTCAAAATAATCTTTCTCGGAAAAGCCTTATCCAGAATAAACCAATGCTCAGAAGTTCATTCCCCAGATATAACCATTTTCTAGACAAGTAAGATGAGGAAAACACCCATATTACTTTGAATAGGTAAAAATCTTTCAGACTATTGACCATTTTACTCCCCTCGAAGTGTGCACTGCTAGCAACGTCAGAATTCAGTACAGGTGTGTTTTTGAGAGCCATTTGGCAACAACCATAAAAAGCGGTAGCCCGTTTTCGAGGGTCCAAAAGAATGAAAGAGTGTAAATAAGGCTATGTGGTGAAACCAAAACTTTGTGCATTACCTAAGTCAAGAAACTTATGCGGTATTAAACTGCTGCAGATGAGCCGCCGAAAGCGGCGGCCCCTTGCAAACAAGCCAGTTATTCATTCGCATACCCGATTTACTCGAACACTGGAATTGATTACTTCTTTCAAACATGAGCAGTTCTTTGAAGCTTTATGCCAAATAACTCTTGCACGCAAACCTGTGATCTTTTCGTCTGCCCGGTTTATTTAAACATAGGTGTTGATTCCTTCTTTCGAGCTTTCCTTCAATCTATATTAAAGTCGAAAGGAGTGCACTTGCATTGGAAATGTTTCGTACGTAAATGTACGATCCACCCTATTGCTCGGTTTACTCAAACAAGTGGCAACAAATGCACTCGAAAGTAAATGGTAAATTATACTTATACTACACGACTCTTATGTCAAATATCCAACTACCATATAATATCTTATGTTAAACGATATTATGCCAAATGGCGTTATGTCACGCAGAGTAATCTTGTTCAGAAGCATAGGACAATTATTATTGTGTTACGTTGCACTGTCAGTACTGATTATTTTCATATGAATACATTTTCTAAAAGAGTTTCCCTTACCTTCCTTTGAGTTTTCTTTTTTGAAATATTTGTTTTGATACACTTTTGAATATGCGCAATGTTTATGTAGTCTTTCGAGATAGTGACTACGATTGAAGTTTCTTATTTTGATCGTATTCATATGACGGCCATATCAGACTTTCTGGTTGACGGTCCCGGCTACAAAGAAAATGCCGCCAGATAATTCACACATAACTTCACGATGTTCCCAGTGGGTGCGGTTGGTGTTTCGCTTGAAACCGTTGGCCACCCTTTTTGTCATGCTTCCGGTTTTCGGCTTCTTCCCTTTTGCCTATAACCAACATTTCTGAAACGCTTTTATTACGTTGATGAAAGTTGAAATAGTAGATACAGAACACTAGATAAGGATTGTCGCTGGTGTTCCCATTGTTTTCGCCTCAGAACATGTTTGTTTTGCTTCCGGTATATATCTGTCAAAGTATCGAAAGTCTCTCTAGTAAAAGTCTTTGGTCCGCGCTTTTGGTACACGCAGAAAAATATGGCCTGCCTTTTTCCACAAACCGTTTAGTTGAACTTCAAATTGAGTTTGCCTATTTTTCATTTCAGTCTCGTTTATTCTGCTGTGATTTTTATGCATTCAAGACCGAAAACGTCCAATGCATAAAATTTGCAACAGAATAAACGAGAGGCAAACAGAAAAATGATGTGATATCTGCTATGTAACAAATTTCTATGTGGCATACTATTATAATTTCATTAACTTTCACATGATATCTATGCGCGACAGGTAATTTTTATCTGCCACTACAAATTGCAAAAAATTATGTGTGAAATCAATATATTCAATATAACGAATTTTCTCGGTGTAAATTTTCGACTGTTATTGTTATGAAATGAGAGTTTGTGTATACCGCACAAGGAAATGAAAATTTATCAAAATTCAGTACAAGTTTAGACAATTTGTGCATTCTAATTAGTGAAAACACATAAGCCAAGAATGGCCATTGTTTTGCTGGCTAAAAGAAACAAAAGTGATTAGTCGCTATGAAACGACGATAGAGGATTATTTTTTTGCCTTTTTTATTTGGCCCATTTGACAGGTATATCCCGGAATCAAAACAATGATGTTCCTGCCACTGATGCCAGCGACAATCCCAATCTAGTGTTCTGTATCTACTGTTGAAATGGACACTTTTAACGATCTAGCTAACTTGGGGTGTAAGTAGTTCGGGTTTGTGAAAAGGGAGAGCAAAAATTTGATAGGTTACTTTTCACTTGAAGATTATTTTTATGAAGTGTTACCAATGTAAAACAAGTTTTTATTAATAACCAAAAAATCTGGGTTGGAGAAAATCGAAAGCCGCAGCGGCGCCAAAAAGGGTTGCTAGCGGTAGTCAAAACGCTCCGATGTCACAAACAGGCGGGGAGTGGGAGTTCTTTATGAAATATCCAGTTTGAAAGGCTTTCTGTAGCTGTGGCTTGAAAGGCGGAATTTGCGTTATAACCGGGACCGTCAACCAGGAGCGTCTTCAATCATTTTACTATTTTATGAATACGATAAATGGAACGAATCAAATAAGAAGCTTTGATCCGGGTCACAATCTCTAAAATCTGAACAGTAAACATCACTTAACTTCAAAAGTGTATCCCCTCAACAATGTTTCAAAAGTTAAGCTCAAAATGACAACTCATGTTTAAAAGAAGGGGATTTGTTTTATAAAATGTATTCATAATACAAACCATCAGTACCAACAGTGCAACACAACACTTGAAGAATTGTCCCAACTTTTGAGCAGGACTATCCTGTTCGGCATGAAATCTTTTGGCACAACATCGTCTGTCATATTTAAGCTGACCAACTCTGACGAAAAAATCCGTACACTGTGCGGACTGTTTGCCTGAGCGTTGCGAACGATTTCGCTTTGTTGCGGTATGGTGTACGGTTTTTTTGTCAGAGTTGGTCAGCTTAGTCATGCTACATTATTGGTGGTTGGCCATTTGACATAACAGTCGTGTAGCATAAGCAAAGACTAACAGACATAACACTATGATGAATTCCCTAAAACATATCGTTCCACCAATTTGGCTAAAACACTAGCTACACTTTTTACATATGGTTCCAACCAGGGTTGTTAATCGATAATTAATCGTCATCGTCGTTAACGTTAACCACCCGTCAACGTCATCGGAAACTCCGTTAACGATAATGTATCGTCGGATTCATCGTCATCGTCGATAATTCATCGGTGGTTATCGCGATACATTTTGCGTTACTTTCCCGTTTATTGGAGTTGAAGTTGATACGGTTAACTTTCAATTGTTTAGAAATAAATAACTATTAAAGGACATGTTGTTGGCAGTTGAAAATCAATAGTATTGGACATTTTCTATGCACAGGGGGGTTCGACGATGTGTCAAAATGGAATTTTTTGTCAACTTTTCTGGAGTGTTTTATATTGAAGGGAAAGTTATTAGCAGTTGACAATCAATAGTTTTGGACATTTTCAATACACAGGGGGTTCGACGATGTGTCAAAATGGATTTTTTCAATTTTTAGGGAAAGTTTATTATATTGAAGAAGTTATTAATAAGTGAAAATCAATAGTTTTGGACATGTACCGTCGGTGCGTCAAAATAATTTTTTTTTCAACTTTTCGCGAACTTTTTATATTGAAGGGTAGGTTGTTGGCAGTTGAAAATGGATAGTTTTGGACATTTTCAATTCACAGGAGAATCCACCAGTGCACAGTGTTTCCAAAATGGCAAAAAGGTGAAAGAAGTTCTTTGAACCACGAAAAACATTTTTTAGCTGTAGTGTCTTCAGCAAAATTTATTTATGTTTTTTTGCATTTAAAAAGTATTAGTTAGGTGATTAATCCCTCTAAAGCTGAGAAGCAAGTTTTTGTTTGGTCATTTAAATGAAAATAAAAAAAAACTTTTTTTTGGCAAAGTTGTTGAGAATATCTTTAGTATTAATTTCGCTGAAGAGACTATGTGTCTATCTGTCGATTTAATTATACGTTTGTGGAGATTTCTTTGATATACCCCACAAAATTGCTTATTTCAAAATACTTTTCCTGGTAATTTTGTAGAATTTCAAAATGTTCCAAGATTTCGTTCAACATAAGAAAATACAGAATTTTTGTAATGTTAGTTTATTTGTATCTCTTACAACTTAGAAGTTATCGAATGATTTAGTGTCCAAAAAGCAATGTTTTGGTATGGAAGCCACAAATTTCCGCAGGTATAGCTTTACCAAGACGAATCTGTAAAACAAACACTATATATACTGCAAAATATACAAAAATAATACTACTGTACTGTACTCCTAAGGGAAATTTTTACTAAATAATAAGAACGGGTTATGAGGCTTTGTCGAGGGACTAAAGAAGATTATTTTAACCACTGCCGTTTATTAAAAAGAAAGGAAAAAAAAATATATTCGTCTTGGTGTTTGCGTTTCGACATCGTCTCTTCAAAACCAGAAAAAATATGTGCACATTTTGTCAGTGTCAATTCACCAAGGGGCTGATAAAAACGGGTCTTCACTGTATTCAAAAACGACTAAAACTCTATTATGAGGTCGTTCATAAATTACACTACATATTTGAGGGTAAAAGAAGGAAGCATAAAGCTTCTTGTTACATAGTGGAGAGAAGAAACGGAGGAGGGGGCTAAAAGCATCCCAACTAGAAAAAAATATGCATTGGATATATGTATATTCTCTTTTATAAAATTCATAATCTTCTAGTTTAAATTAAAATTATAATAAAATCTATTAATCACCACACCACTTAAATGTGTAGTATAATTTGTGAATGGCCTAATAATAGTGGTTTAGTAGTTTTTTCAATATATGTCTTTGCGTGATAAAAATTACTAATTACACAATAGCTCAAAATTTGTTTTCTTCATAGTCAAAACAATTTTGATCACCTTTTTGTCGCACTGTGCACCTGGGACTCTTCTGTGCACCAACTTACTCGAAAAATTAAAAAAAATTCCATTTTGACACATCGTCGGACCCTTCTGCGTATTTAAAATGTCCAAAATTATTGATTTTCAACTGCCAACAACTTTCCCTTCAGTATAATACACTTTCCCGAAAAGTTAAAAAAAAATTCTCTTCGACGCATCGTCGGACTCCGCTGTGCATAGAAAATGTCCAAAACTATTGATTTTCAACTGCCAACAACATGTTTTTCAATAGGTATTTATTTCTAAACAACTGAAAGTTAACCGCATCAACTTCAACTCCAATAAACGGGAAAGTAACGCAAAATGTATCGCGATAACCGATGAACCGACGATGACGATGAATACGACGATACAATTATCGACGATGACGATGAAGGCGACGATACATTATCGTTAACGGAGTTTTCGATGACGATACATTATCGTTAACGAGTAACGCCGATAAATTATCGCGAAAAATGTATCGTATTAACAACCCTGGTTCCAACCACTCATTTACAAATTATTTAACCCTCAGGTCCAGGAACAATTGGTATATCCCACGTATACTTGCGCATATGTCAGTGGCGCCATAATCGCAAATGCGATAACAGTCCCAACTAAAAATATATTCAATTCAAAATGTCTGTAACACTGTGGTAAAGTACCATTTGGCGTAAGTATTAAAATACTTTCGAATGTATTCAGTGCAACATGTTTGAGTAAATCGAGCAATCGGGTGGATCGTACATTTGCGTACGAAACATTCCCAATACAAAAGAAAGAGAAATGCTCTAGAAACCCACCAAACCACTTGTCAAAATATGCATTCATTTCGATTTTAATATAGATTCAAGGAAAGCTCAAAAAGCAGGAATCAAAACCTATGTTTGAATAAATCGAGCAGACGAAAAGTTCACAAGTTTGCGTGCAAGAGTTACTTGGCATACAAATTCAAAGAACTGCTCATGTTTGAAAGAAGGAACGAAGTCCGATGTTCGAGTAAACCGGTTATGCGAGAGGATAACAGGTTTGCCGCTTTCGTCGGCACAGCAGCTTAACATCGCATAGGTTCCTTGAATTAGGTATGCGCAAACCTTTGGCTTCACCACAAAAAATGAATAAAAGCTAACTTTTCTGGGAAATGGGGCATTCTGGGAAATGACTATCTGGGAAATGGGGCATTCTGGATAATGGTTTTCTAGGGAATGGTACATTTTGGGAAATGTCTTTCTGGGAATGGTACATTCTGGGGAATAAATTTCTGGGAAATGGCTTTCGGGGGAATGGTATACAACTCGCGCTGTAGCCGAACAGCTTCAAATGTCGCAAATCTGGCTTGGTGCCGAACCACATCTCATACGGCGTCAAACCAACCGGTAAAGATTGCAGTCGGTTCTGAATGAGACAAGCCAGCATTTAACAGCATACACAATCCCAATTCGTTTAACATCCTGTTTCTCCTTTCAGCCACGCCGTTCTACTGCGAAGCGTCTTCAGCTGTGAACTCTGCCTTGATTTCTTCCTCTGTGTAGAACTTACGTAAAGAAGCTAGTTACGCGCCATCCCCGTCCGACCGGAACACCTTCGACTTCCATCCAAATTGTGTTTCAGTGAACTTGAAATACCCTGGGGTCCAGCAACTTTGGACTTATCCTTCAAGAAACAGACAATCGTGTGACGGCTGTAATTTTCGATGATATAATATCAGCATCCACCCGGATATCGTCGGGGGACCGCTGTGCACGATATCCAACGCCGCTTCTCGTCTTCTGAGAGAACGACAGCCGTGTCACCTTGCCTTCGACGTAAAATTGTACCAGATTCCACAGATCTTGCCTTTGATCCTAGAGGCCAATACGCTCGATTTCACCAATCATTTCCGGATCTCTTAGGTCTTAGGTCACATTTAGTTGACACAGGTCACCAGCGTGATCAGCCGTCGCATCGCATTTCGCACGAATCCCTTTGTAAACAAGTTTCACCATCGACACCAAACTGCCGTCAAGTCCTGGGAGCAAAAATTACACCGGTCAACGTAATCGACACTTTTTCGTTGCATCCGTTTACGCACTCGATTTTACAGCCATCGACACCCGCCGTAAGAAGCACTGTTCCTAAGGGCATCCAAATCACTGGATAAACAGTCTATCGGACCGCATCATAAAGGATCACAAACGACTTGTCTCCTCATGTTCTGCTTTGCCGTCGCCATAGAATTCCGCTTCAGATGCTCGGGCTTTCCACAATGAGAGCAGATGACGCTATTCTGTGATGCACTATGATCGCTCATGCGTAGCACGTCCTCGTCACAACCGGAATGTTTTCGAAGCTTGACCGTGTCGCCCATCAGTTTCATCTTCATGTGTTCCAGGGTAAACTCATCTTTGTTCTGCGCCTTCAATGCCGTCGTCAAAGGATTGAACGACTCTGGAAGTCCCCGCAGTATTAGCGCCATCTGCAGGCATTCTTGCATCCCGAAACCATAATTTTCGTGACGTCCACTCACTTTTTCGATTTTCGCATCCACAGTATCGTCTACCTTAAAGTTCTGGTTTGTAATCTGTCGGAGAAGGGTCACATGCTGCCCAAGGTTGCTTTTCTCGTGGTGCTCCTTCAGCATCGTCCACGTAGCCTTCGCCATTGGCACTCATCCACAATTAAATGAGTCGTGACCAACGTCTTCTCGTCTCCGTTGTTTCAATCGTCTGTTACCTGTTCCGGGGAGTACCTGTATCCACGTGCTTCAGGAGCTACTTCCTCCGTAGCACCACTTTCACGGATTGACGAGATTAATTCGAAACGCAAAAATCAAATGAAGTCTTATGTCCTTAATACGTTAATTAGTTTAATGCGTTTTGGGATTGATTTGCATAATGCCAGGCTCTTGAACAGGACAAGCCCAGAAATTCGATTTATGGTTTTCGCTACAATTAGCGCATTTGAAACTTTTGGTTTCCTAGCCAAAAGGACAACAGTTCGTTTCTGACTTCTCGTCAGCGAACCAGAGCTTTTGTATTTGCCTCGCGGGATATTTCTCGGGACAAGTCGGCTGAAGTAGCCGTGAACTGTTTGGATTTTCTGTGTCTACCTAGTGCTAATTTGGGTACTAATTTAGATACATCATGTAACTAGCACCCAGCTGGCGCTAGTTACTGACGAAATGAATTAGAAACACAAAAATCAATCTTAATTTAATTTAGGTCTTGTCTTTAATGCGCAAATTGGTTTAATCCAATTTTCCCTTTTGTGAATTGAAATGGCGTAAGAATGACGTGTTGTTCAGGTTTTATCTATCAATTTGACATGATTATATTGAATTATTCATGCTTCAACAGTACTCCCATCGAACCCATCTCTTGGTTTTTCTTATACAGATAAATGTAAAGAATGGATTCTCGATCGCACGCTCGAGATTCAAGTCCTGTCAACTGTGAACATTTCACGCGTGTTTTTTGAAAAGGGCCAATAAGCATACTGTCAAAATTCACTTTGAGAGGAAATTCTGGCCAAACCATCAATCGCCGATTATTAGTGACAGCATTAAACGAAAGAGAAAACTTTTCTCTTTTATAAAATGCCAACGTCCACTCTTGGCGAGTTACGGTTTGTTCAGAATATTCTCTCAAAGTGAAATTTGACAGTATGCTTATTGGCCGTTTACAAAAAACACGCGAGATTTGATCCACCGTGTGATCGCAATGATCTAGGTGAAGAAAAAAAAATAGATTTTGTGGATGTTGTATTTTAAGGGCTGCATACCCACAATCTTCACTACAGAGCTATTCTTTCAAAACTTTTGTCAAACAAACCTCACACCTAAATCATGCCTTTGAGGAACCTGTAAAGATTATTCCTGGACGTGAAATCATACACAATTCCTCCTCGTTAGAAATTTGAATTTTATTTTTCAGTCTTGCAATTCCGTCACAAAATTGTGTTAGTAGACGGTTTAAATAAGAGTAGCGCACAGAGAAAGCAATTCCAGGCAATATACCACAGCAAAGCAACTATAGAAACGAGAAATGCGGTTGTATAAGGTGGAGTTGCAGTATTCTTTTTCAGACACGCGAAAACTATAGAGGTTGGTTTGCTCCTGTAAAATGCTTGGATTACATTCATTAATTAATTTTAAATTTGAAAGATTGAATGTTGTTTCATGAAAAATTCTAATGGCATAAAATGATATCGCGATATTAATTCATGATAGCAAATCCCGTCTGTTTTGTGAGTATTGTGTAACCATGTGCTGGGGGGGCCACGATAGTGTCTACCGGGTATTCCGATGGGTCTATTTTCTATCGATTCTACATGTCGGACTATGGAACGAAATCAAAGTATGGCAAATTTATTTTAAAACTATATTTAAAATTCATATTTTATTGATAAAGCCCATTGCGACATTTAACCTTAAGTTCTTAATTTTGAATATTCTAAGAGACAGAATGACAGACCTGTCGTATGTTCCACGAAACATACGTCACTGGACAAAGGCTTCATGTCGTACTTTAGATCCATATTTCAATATGGAGAACCCATATAAAATAATTATCCCGGGGGACACCACTGTGGCCTTTCTCGTTAGACTGCTGCTTCATCTGAGCATCCATCTCCCGTTAAGTGTTGTTCCTTTTCTGTTCTAATGCTTAAAGTAAATTTATTCTAACTTGTTCCAATTTTGTCCATGTTCAGTACGTTACTTTTTTACATACAATTATGTACTTTTAAACCTATAATAAATTTTATGTACAAGTATACAAGTGTAGAAGATCCTACCGATTCTGGTAAAAACCCGTACCACGATAACACACCTTACCAGACGATCAAATTTAATTTGTACATTTTTGTGTAAACTTTTCTCGTGCTTGCCATAAAATTACACCAGTGTGTGAATTATAAGCGCGGATGCTTTTTTTCCGGTACTTTTACGCCAAATCACACTCAATTTATGCTTATCCACTCACATTCGGAAAGACGACTCGATTAAAAAGCTGACTTGAAGCCTTCAACCATGGGAGGAAATAAATAACATGACAAATAAAATGTAATAAGTTAAAATAAGACAAGGCAGACTGAAGGAAATCTACGGTTGATGAGTTACCGGTAGGAGTGTAAAAACAAACCCTCGAAAGATCGAGAAGAACGAGGAAGGAACTTACAGCTGTTGATCCGATGGTGCTGTGCACAACGAAGGGTTCTACTGTCAGGATGAGCAAGATGTCGCGAAGAATTCCTGCAACCGTTGGACCGTGTGGCGATCCAGTGCACACAGATCGAAGTCAAACGTTGCACTGGTAATTTCGTAACACCCGGTAGCAGCGATCATCTCCACCACTCGCTGCAACTCGCTGTTATCCTGCAGGGTCATAATTTTGTGCTGCAGGTCCTTTAATTCGGACATGTAGTCACCGGACAGACTGGTCATGGTGGCTGCACTGTTGGAACTATTCGATTGCGGCAGTGCGGAGGGAGGCGGCAGTGCAGGCACACCCATCGGTGCTGCTGAGGTGTTATTATTGTTATAGTATGACGATGTAGTTCCGTTATCCTCCGTAGGCAGAATCTTGGAGTTGTTATTATTTGGGACTGGGGACGATTCATCTCGTTTATAGTGGTCGTCCCGTTTGGGTATTTTGGCCGGTGGTTCCATCAATGTCGGAGGAGGTGTTGGAGGTGAAGGACTCCGTTGAACAGCGGATGCCGCTGCCGGTACCACTGCTGGCGTTTTCTTGTTATCCTTATCTTTATCATTATCAGCATCCTTGTTCCTTCGTTTTCGCTTTTTACTCTCCTCTTTGTTCTCAGATGAAACGTTTTTCACTTTTTCTTTCTTGCTTCTGTGGTGTGTCTTTTCCGGTTTTTGTGGCTCCACGGCAGGCGGAGGTTCCGTTATGTACCTTTGTTCCGGCTGCCTCGTTATGCTGGAAGACGCACTGGATGAAGCAGCCGAAGGAGGCCTTGCTGCAAGCAATTCTGTTATGCTGCTGTTGGAGTTTTCTGAGTCCTTATCAGGACCCAACGAAGGTGGACTGTCTGCTTCTGAGTCGCTGCTGTTGCCACCACGATGCACCGCTAATAATGCGTTCAACGGTGCACTTTTCGCCGGTGCTGACTTAGGGCTTTCCCTTTCCTGTGGGACAGATTTGACGGGATCTATTAATTTTGCAGGTTTTATTGATGATGCAACATCAGGTTCTTTAGTTGGAGGAGTCGCAAACGCCGACTTACTGCTTGAGGATTTTTCCTTATCTTTCTTCTCTTTTTTATCTTTACTGCTGGAAGATCTATCCTTTTCCTTGTCTTTAGATTTATCCTTCTTCTTATGTTTGTGTTTCCGTTCCTCTTTCTCCTTTTCCTTTGTTTCAGACTTTTCTATTCTCTTTGGAACCTCCTGCACCAACGGTGTCGCAACTGTTGTCTGTGATTGTATCGAAGTACTTTCAACCGTTGCCTGTTTCAGTGGTTCATCCGAGATTTTCTTCTCCTTTGAGTGCATTTTAGATTCCAGTTTAACCGCATCCAACTTGCTGGGTTTAATGAGATCAGATTTTGGCTTATCCAAAGCACTATCAACACTCTTCTGATGTTCTTTATCTTTTTTCACCTCCCGATCCTTCTTGTCGCCGCGTTCTTTATCCTTATCGTAGCTTCTTTTCTCTTTCTTATCTTTCTTTTTCTCTTTTTCGCTGTTATGCTTGTTTGAGGTTTTTTCCTCCGATTTTGAAGCGCCACTACTCACGGCGGCAGGGTTTGCGGCTGGTGGAGGTGCTGCCGGCGAGGCATGTCGTTTCGACGAAGGACTATTAGTCCTAGTCGAAGGTAAGGGTAGTGGTGCTGTTGCAGCTGCTGATGCGGAACTGTTTCTCTTTGGACTAGCTGGCATTTTCGAAAACGCTGAAGACGAGCTGGAACTTTTTTCCTTCGTCTTATCCCGGTCTTTAGAGTGGCTTTTATCTTTCTTCTCTTTGTTATGCTTTTCTTCGCTCGTTGACTTTTTTGATTCTTTTTCTTTGTTGGGACTAGTGTGCTTATGTTTGGAAGATTTCTCCTTCTCATTTTTATCCTTGTCCTTGGACGAGGAGCTTGAGCTACCGCGATCACTTTTCTGATTCGCCTGCTGACTCTTGCTGTTGCTAACGCTTGCAGCTGTATTCGGCGAAGTCTTACTGGATGACGAGGATAAGTTTTGCTTTGGATCAGGCGAAACCTTACTGCTACCTTTGGTGATCGGAGGTCCGAAGAGATTTGCGAATGTGTTCTGAACTTTCGAGTCATCGCTTGAGTTTTTCTTATACTTTTTATCTTGTGACGAGGTGGTTTTTTCGCTACCACCGCTGTTACTGTGCCGATTTTTATAATCTGCCGAAGCTGACGACGTAGGCAACGAATTGTTTAGCTGTACCCCTCCACCTTTAAGAAGTTTGCGCTTGAAATCATCTGAAGGGTTAGTCACGATGTACTCTTCTCTCTGAATTTTGTACGACTGCAAATCAAGATCGTACGTGTACACCTTCTTCTTCGGCTCATCACCTTTATTTTTGAAATATATTTCAACAGGTAGTATGAACCCGGCGTATCCAGCTTCCTTCACCACGTATGGAGGTTCTTTGACCACTAAAATAAAAAAGAAGATATTTAGTAAACTGGGACGGTACATACGATGCTGTAACATACCTCTTTTCGGTTTAGGAAACGATTCATGCAGATTAAAAATCACTTTATCGACAAAGTGGCTAATGTCATTGTTGTCGTAACCTCTCACAAACAATTCCCAGTCGTGCGTGTAGCCCTCCGGCGTAACGCGGCTTTTCAGCGATGCTTCATGGCCTATTTCGAAGAAAACTTTCACCGACATCGTTGGCGGTGCGTTGGAGCGTTGATCTTCTTTCCAATTTGGAAATGTATCTGTCGATGATCACTTGATGGTACTCTGCAACAGAAAAAACCTTGTTAATTATAAGGTAAACATTCTTATCAACTAAGTCGGACTTTTAGGTTTAACTATCCCAACTCAAGGTAAAATATGTATGTTGTAAATAATCAACCTAGTGAAACACACCGAAAGGTCACTATTGTTGAATTTATTTTATATCAACAGATAGATATATCATTCCAACGATTGATTATATTATCTCGAGTTGTTATTATTGTGGTATGTTACCATCAACCTGCGCTACAAATGAGATAATTGTAGAATGTTTGTTTGTTCGAACATTCGGCGTTGGCGTTGAAGAAAGCAAACTGTACCAAGTATACAGACATACTGACATCGAAAGGCTGTTAAAACACGTCGGATTACTGTGGGCTAGACATGTAGTGCGTATGCCGGAAGAGAGACTAGCTAACCACAAACTGGCAGTTAATTCTGGTAGAACCCGCACTCACTGACTGTGTGCCAACGAAGAAGATGTGCGTGCTATTTTTATATTCCCATGAACAATGCGATTTTTTCAACTTTACTGCCCTTTTTTTAACCCCCTTGGTTATGCAACTATTTTTTTCCTGTTTTATTTGAATGCAAAGAATTAAGCAGTCTTCATTAAATGATTAAATTTTAAATTAAAATTAAATTTTAATTATATTCAGAATTGCACATATTTTGTCGTATGTAACTTCCACCAGTTAATGCCAATCAATAAAATCGTTCGCCTGCCATTTGATTCAATTAAACATAAGTACTCAAACACTTCTGATCGTTGGTGGTCCGGAGCTGAAGTTTCTTTTACAAATTGTGCATTCCGAAATTAATTCAACAAGCGGTAAATCTATTATAAATTCTCGGCAGTCGGATGCCCAGAACAATAAACACATGGTATCACATCAGAGCGTTGCATGAATCGTATCACTTAAACAAGGTATTTGCCTTTGTGTAACTCTTTACTCCATCCTATTAACAAAACTCCTTCTCGTGGCAAACGTGGAAATGCAGAGGTATACACGGTTTTCATAACAACCATTAAATGTTTCGAAATACAACAATCATGTAACACTATCTGTGACTGCAATCTCAACCCACATTAAGATTTCATGATTTTCTTGTCTAAATCCGTTATTTTTAGAAGCACTAAATGAGATACGTTTCACTATAATACACTCCTTAAGCCCAGAAGCTTCTTTTCGTTTCTGGGTACATTTGATTTGTTTACCTCTAAATTAAAACCATTTACAGTTTCTCTTCTTCTTCTTCTCAATAGAGTTAGTTAGATTTTAATCGAGTTTATAAGGAAACCAGAAATCGATGAAAAGTAGAAACGTCAGTTAGTTCTGTTCTATTCTCTATGCGCAATGTATAAGGCATAAGGCAAACATCAGAAAGATTCCAGAAGATTATAAGAAATTATTGAAACTCAATGGACCGATACTTTAAATTCAGAAATTAGTTTGTCAATGACACTGAGGTCTCCCGCAACTGGTAGCTTTCCAATTGAATTTTCCGCAACATGCATTCGTTATACAACGCAAGCTGTTTGAGAGATCTTATCACCAACGTCTGTGCCGTAACCTACCGTTCAAACTTGAAATAAAAGCACCGTTTATTGTTTCGAAAGTACCATTTTGTGTCGGGTTTACCAATGAGATATCATGATTTTTTATTAAAAATTAAACCCCCCTAAAATAGCACTGATCCATACCTGTATCACTTCAGCGTTTTAATTGTTGGTCACTTGATTTCTGCTAAAACAAACAACTACAATGCCGTACAAAACAGAGAAAGCGTTATTTTCAGGCGCACTAAATAAGATACGTTTCATTCGCCTTCTACACTATACTGTCCATCCCTTAAGCCCAGAAGCCTCTTTTCTTCCAATTTTCTGGGTAAAAGATTTGTTTACCTCCAAATAAAAGATTGAAATAGCTCAATACCAAAGGCTTTGTTTATTTTCAGAGGTATGAAAGTAACGCTAAATATCTACTAATCGCTACCTATCGAACATGTCAGTGGCTACCTATCTTGCAAGGTAAACAAATATTCTTCTTCCGGAGGACATGCAAGAAAACTTTTAGAATTGTAGAAATAATATGGCAAAATATTTCAATCGACTTAACAATATACTTAATTAATTTATGTAATTATACTCTTTTGTACAATAAATTACATGGAAGAATATTATGAATAGTGTAATTAAGCCACGATATAGTAAGTTTGCAATTGACTTCGAATGAATTTCTTGTGTAACTCGATTGAAGTCACTCAAAGCTACAGCAAAAAATGTGGTTGTCAAAAACAAAGAAGTTGTCATCAGCTATTTTCACACGAAAAAAATATTAAAATATTCATAACATTTATTTGAAAATTTAGACGAAAAAAAGAAATCGTTCAAGGACTCGGCAGTTAAATTGCAAACAATTTAAACAAAGTTTTGAAATCGTTTGAAAACTCTTTCGGCAATCCTAATCCCCGCAAAAACGTTTTTGGGACGGAACGCGTTTGAAGCTTCAAGTATAAGCCAGGTCTTCGCAAGGGAGCAAGATGAAAAACGCTATAACTTTGCTTCTATAAAAGTTTGGGATAACATTCTTAAGAACCTACACTTTAAGATAAAAGAATACAAAAAATCGATTTTTTGACCAACTTCAACATATCGTCGCTGTTGTGATATCTCATGACAAGCGCCATTTAGCACATTTCGAGAACACAATTTTTAAAGTTTCACATTAAATATCGTGAAACTTATAAATGGTAGAATCAATTCAATGAATATGATTGATGCTTCTATCTATTCTGTAATAATCTTTAAAATATTACGAAGATCGGTTGACTATGGCGCGAGTATTTCTAGAGAAAATTTTCAATAGGACGTAAGTAACATTGAGAGCCTCTCTTTGTTTACTTTCTCTTTCGTTTATTACGACGTCATTACAACACTTTGTACTAATTTTCCAGTACATATCGAAAGCCGACGGTTTTTACTACAATATTATGCAAGGAGTAGAGTAGTAAATGTTGAAATGGCCGAGTAATGAACAGAAGAGAAAGACCTCAAAGAGAATCTCTCATTGTTACTTACGTCCTATTGAAAATTTTCTCTAAATTTACCAAAAATGTAAACAAAAGTCGCACTCACACGTGTCATAGCTGTGTATTGATGACAAAATTTGTATGGCGTGTCATAATCGCGCATGGAAAATTTTCCATAGAAAAAAACCATCAATTATAAACTTTTATTCATATTTTTGGCTTCATTTGGTCTATAAACAATCGGTGAGATGCATTTTGAAGAAAATTAGTCAGGGAATCTATAAAAAAAAATAGTAACTTTTGGCAAAAGTGTTGCCAAATATGCTAAATTTCCAGTTTAAAACTAAAACTGCATTTTTCTCACACTTCGTATGAGAAAAAAATGCATTTTTTCTTTTGAAAATGAGTATGCCATTGTGTTTCTCAGATAGTTTTACACATAAAAACATCTTATGTATCACGATAATTTGAGCCACTCCCCAGACAGTCATTTGAAGCAAAAAATTGAAAATTTCTCAGCACGTTTCTCGCTATATCTCAGTAACTAAGCAGAATGTAAAAATTCTGAAAACTCCACTTTGTAGAGATTTTTTCGACAAGTAATGTGGCATATCTAACTCAGTTTACCCGAAAATGGCGTATGTCATAAAATAGCACAACAGCGACAATATATAACCCCTTAAGACTATAGAGATATACACGGATACGAAAAACTACCAAAAGTTGAGCTCTTTTGACTCAATCTCGGGGTATCGTGGAATAAGGTAAAATTAGGTAAACCGTGTTGATGGTAGTTTTCCTTTAACCACGGCAAAAACCACAACTCATTGACAGGTTTTTTATACTCAACATTGAGTTAAATATGCCTAAATTTAAGTTAAATCTACCTTATTTTGAGTATACCTCAAACAACTCAAAAGTACCTTGTTCCATGGAAAGCCTCGACTGAGTCGAATCTCTCTCTTTATTTTTGACAATACTAATAAGTGCGAAGGCAACGCAAGACTCAAAACTACCTAAATTTAAGTTAAAAGGACTTATTCTGCGGGTTGTTTTCATTTCCGTGTATGGATACCTACACGTAGAAATTTATTTCTAGAGCGTTTTTTCATTACGTCATATCTAACAGAAACGTGAAACGGAGAAAATCGCGTGCAAAAATTTTCTTGCAAATTTTAAATTTATTTAACAATTAAAGCACACAGAAGGCTATTAATTGTACTATCACCTCTGCATTTACTCATTGCAGGATCGTATAAGCATATTACATGTTTTTCGCGAAGATAATAGGAAAATAATTGATAACTATTATTTTATTACATTTTGCCGATCACTTTTGCTATTATGCTCTTTTACATATGTGGTCTTGGCAACTCCGTTTGTAGATGACACATTTTACTGTGACGTTTAGAGAGACGGGCTTGTAGTTGTGATATACTTCATGTGCTGTATTGCAACCGAGAGTGTAGATATGAGGTTTGGCATTGGAAAAACATACTAACTACAGTCGACTTGGAGAAACATCACAACGCAAAACATCACATCTTCAAAATATTAGCAAAGCTTTAGTATACTATATGTGACATTTTGACTTAAGATTAAATTAACATATAAAGAGCTGTCATTTTTCTCTATTATTTGTGGACGATAAAGAGTCAATGCTTAGCTTTTATTTTGCATAATAAACTCAGTTTGTTTACATTTGTTAGATATTACGTTTTGAATAAACGGTATAGATTTATGCATCGATAGCACACTTTTCTATTTGCCTCTCGTTTCTTCTGCCGTAAATTTTATGCATTTGACATATTCGGTCTATCCACTCATTAAATGCTGACAAAAATCACAGCAGAATAAAAGAGACGAGTATAGAAAGTATGCTAACTATGCATATTTTTGTTAATCAGTGTACACATTATACTATACATCTTGGCATGTGACATTTCAATCAAACCAACCGAATTCTGTTAGGTTTTCCGGTGAAATCAATCCGAACTCTGACTTCAATTTCTGATGAGTCCTGACAGGTGATGGATCTTGCTATAAATGCTTACTAGAAAAAACTCTAGAAAGAGAACTGCGGAGACTCCATTTTGGATGAATTGGATTCGCGTTCAGCTGTCAAAAAACGAATCCAATCGAACATTAGGTTTGTTCCAGTACATGGAAGTTACTCCCTGTTGCTCCGGAGCAAAAAATTCTTGCTCCTTTTCACTCCGGTTTGCCACCAGAAGAAGAAAAAAGAGAAGAAGATAGTACAGGAACGATTTTCTCCCTGTTTGCTCCGGAGTACTTACAGTTTCTCCTGGTACTGGAACAAACCTATTGCCTATCCTTATAACATTGGACGTGTTGCCATACAATACTGGGGCATACGTTGCCAAAAATTCTGTTTTTCTCTCCACAGTTCTCTTACTAGAGTTTTTCTAATGCTTACCATAAAATTATTAATGTCAGTGTGTTTAACGAAAATATTGGTAAGAACAAACTTTTTTGATTAATTTATGGTTTTGTTGTATTGGAAAATTGGGTTATAAACTCATTCTAATTTACCAACACCTGTGACGAGACATGCGAATAGCAAAAAAATTATGGCCAAATGCAACCAAGAAGTACTGTCGAATGCAGCCAGTCCAATTAAAATATGCGAGGCAGAAAGAGTGGCTATGTGAGATAAAAGATAAAATGAACAGGAAACTTAAGAAGAGAACATCTATCCGAAGGTCCCATCCCAGAGCAAAACAATTTTGCTTATATCTTGGGGCCAGATTTTTAGGAAAAATTGATGAAAATACAAGACATAAATTCTCCCGGGGGCATGAATGTAAAAACAACGTCAGTCAAGGTGGTCATCAATTCGATTCTATAGTCGTTTATAGATCAAGGGTAGCAGAGCTTAAATGTTCAGTATCGTACTTAATGCTGCTTAAAGGCCACTTTTGGCGAAATATTCGGCTGATATACTGCCTACTCCTACCTTTTCCAGCTTTTCGATGCTTATAGGTTCTATACAGACTTTGCAAATGCTCATAAACACTACGAATTTTAAGCATTAAAACAGGTCGTATATGGGTATATGAGGCTCTATTATAGAGCTTATAAACCCTATAGCTATAAGCCAGATACGGTAACCGATGCCATTTTAATGCCTATTATAGTTGACATTTATATTACTCTAAACAATAAGTTCCAAATTAAGACAAATATGATATGAGACACATTGTAAGCATAGGAAACCTTATCAGCTTCCCAGGTTTGAGCATACCGTCGTAAACAGATTAAAGGGCACAAAACCTTCGAGCCATAAAATATGGTACATTGCAATGATTTGTTTCAATTTAGTATACATCTAATGATAGTTTTAAAAAATATGATCAAAACCTTGCGCCCAATTATAAGTATAATCAGTCTATTAATTTAAGAACGACAAATATCAATTAGATTAACCAACTCCTAAATGGATCAAACGGCAAGCGCGAACAAAGTAATTTCCAAATTTCTAAAGGCAGACGTTCGAGCCTGGAACGTACTCCGTACTGCAAAAAAATCAAACGGTGCATGCGACAGAAAGACCATGCAAAAAAGAACCAGAAAAACTTTTTATTCCCTGTTTTTGTTTTGTTTTTCCCAACCAGTGGGTTCTACCCACCACAAATTGTTTTGACATATCTCCATAGGCGCGGTGGAAAAAGTAGGAGTATGCAGTATATCAGCCGAATATTTCGCCAAAACTGGCCTTTAAGGCTCAAGTTACCTCAAGGCTTGGTAGTATGCGTAAGAAAAATTGTGTTCAGCTTTGCCACCAGATTATCCATTTAAACCTTTTCAAAACTCTAAAAGAAGAATATCAGTCGATTTATTAGATCATCACGATTCAATTCATGCAAAATACCTGCTGGAAAAACCATCGGCTTAGCTGGATGGTGCTTTTGAAAAAGTGGCTGTGATTTTTTATCACACTACCACACCGAGCTGGGGTACGCAACACAACTGCGCAATGAAAAAACCACAGCCACTTTTTCAAAAGCACCATTTAGCTAAGCCGATGGTTTTTCCAGCAGGTATTTTGCATGAATTGAATCGTGATGATCTAATAAATCGACTGATATTCTTCTTTTTGAGTTTAAAAAAGGTTTAAATGGATAATCCGGTGGCAAAGCTGAACACAAATTTTCCCAAGCACACTACCAAGCGTTCAATTCTAACACATGCTTAAAAAAGGTAACTTGAACCTTAAGCAGCACTAAAGTACGATATTGAACCTATAAGCTCTGCTACCCTTGATCTATAAGCGACTATAGAATCGAATTGATGCTATTTTCACGGCTTAGTGGTTACTTGGGTAGCGTATCTCCACACTGATGCGGTTCTAATATTGATGTTTATACGACCGTGGGATATCAAAAGGACGTATACGCTGCTTGAAAAAATATGGTTAATGAAGCATATGACGTTTTTTTAATTTAATTAATAATTTGGTAGCCTGCCCTTTTTGAAGAATCGTATTCGTGTGATACAATCAATACGATAGTAAGGTTAGGAAAGAGTGGTTTAGTGCAGATAACTTAGTTTGTTTACTTTTGTTCCTAACGGCCTTTTAAAAATCCGCCCGAGAAATAATCGTTTATAAAAACCCAGCCCAATTATGAATTTGGCTCGATATGCTCCCTGAATCGACTTGCCTTCGAGAGTAGTATGGTGCCTACACTAATTACGTAAGGGCATATGGGGGGAGGGGGAGTTTCAAAATATCTTACAAATTCTTATCTGAGGGGGAGGGAGGGTTTGTCCTTTCTTACGTAATATCATAAAGCAAGTTTAAAAAATTAAATCCATAAGGAAAATATTCTTTTTATTAAGAAAAGGGAACTATTTTCATTTGTACCATATAATCTTTGTATATCAAACAATGAGTATTTTTTTTGGCTCTTGGTTGTACATTTTTCTGTTCGGGAACTGGAGTCACAATATGCCTTACAAGTTAGGAAGTGTTGATACTCTTCGTGTTGTTAGACCGACTTTGTTCTTTTCAAACGTTCGATTCAAACCCGCAAGGTATCTGGAAAATGTTTCACCATACCAAAGATCTTGAGTGTCGAATATTTCCAGAGTGTGAGCTGTAATTTTAATTTAAGAAAATTCGAAGATGGTTAACTCGGAGCTATGCGTACGATAAGCGTCACAGCTGGAACTCAGAATAAATTCATGCCAGAAGAGGTTATAAACTCTTAAATTCTACATCACAAGAAAATAGATTCAAAGGAAGTGGAATATAGCAAAGCAGATCATGTGGACCAAATTGGAGTTACTGAATATCTGACAACAGTTATTCTGTCTACTGGGAGAGATTAGCATGCAATTAAAATTCTGCATATGATTACAGTTAAATTTTGTCATGAGTTTCCTTGTAATAATTCTATACATATCATTTTCGCTATCTTATTATTTGATGAATTACGATAATCATGATAAGATCTTATGTGGGGGGAGGGGGAGTTCACCAAAATCTTACGAACTCTTCTCTGGGGGGAGGTTGAAAAGCTCTAAAAAAGCCTTACGTAATTAGTGTACGGCCCCTACCCATTGTATCTTGCGAGCCGAGACATCTGTCGACCTGTGTAACGTTTTTCTCAGGCTCACTCGGAAAACTTAATCCCAAAGGCGTTGTTCATATTTAAATGTTCGACCACACTGATTAAATAAAGTACCCATTAATGCGTAGAAAACTATGCATTTTCAATAAAAGTGGAATAACCCATTAAATGGGTAGAGTTTGTACCCATAAATGAGTATAGACCTTGTACGTCAACCTGGGTACACGCCACCGAAAAACTACCTAAAATTCAGTACTTTTGACTCAATCTCGTGGTATCGTGCAGGAAGGTAAAATTAGGTAAACCGTGTTGAAGGTAGTTTCCATTTAACTACGGCAAAAATAATAACTCAACCTTGAGTTTAATTTACTTAAATTTAAGTTGAACTTACCTAATTTTGAGTATACCCGAAACAACTAAAAAGTACCTTACTGCACGGAAGACCTCGACTGAGTCGAATCTCTCGTTTTGTTTTTGACAACACTAATAAGTGCGAAAGCGACGCACATCTCAAAAGTACTTAAATTTAAGTTAAAAGAACTTATTCTGTAGGTTATTTTATAGTTTCGTGTACTGCCGTTCTACGCATAATTGTCCCATGTTGCTTTTTGGCTTTTTGGTCACATCCAAATCATAAAGTTTGTTCGAAGACTTCGTGAAAAAATACCAAGTCTGTTTGTCCCATTGTTGATATTCTACGCATAATTGTCCCACTAACAAAAATCCCAAAAAAGTGCACAATAAAAGAATAATTACGTAGCGTTTAGTTAAGAAGTACATTACGCTAGATGTCGGGCACTGAAAAAATTGATGGAAAAATACAGGTTCAATAAAAAAGAGATGGCAGTGGCAATATTAATCCCAGCAGTGAGAACAATCCTGTAAAGCTCTTCATTACTATCGTCGCTTGCATAACATGGCGAACGCATCTAGGATGACGAGTCTATTTTCGCAATGTTTCTATTATCACGCTACCCATTTGAAGCCGTTGGTTAGTGCAGCGTTTGCTATCTTTGTTCAACAAATTGGATCAAATGGTAGGGCGACAATTGGAGCACTCGATTGGAACTTTAGTTGCGATCAAACACTAGCATTTCATCGTTTTTAGGCCATTTGTGTTATTAGATTGGTTCTTAAGAACGAAGCAAGGTTGTGAATGCCAAATTAATGCACTCCATCGAGTGTAGGCAGAGTAATTAATGATCTTGTGAGGTACCCTTCTAAATAGTGTAAAAATAGGTACTTTACCTTATGTCCAATTTTGATAAAGCAACAAATCTCCCGAGTAACAGAAAAACTCACGACATACACTTTTGTAAAAAAAATGAGTTATGAGCATCATTTACATAGATCGTTATGGGACTGATATGCGTAGAACTTTCCGGTTTCCGTTCGATTTCTCGGTATAACAGTCCCACTTAACATTTTTCTTAAAAACTAACGTTAATTGAATCTCTATAATAAAAAACTGGACTGATTATAATGAAAACGATTGCCATGAACGTAATTTTGGACAATAAAGCTTTATTTGTTACACCGTATCCCTCCAGATGGCTAATACAATTTTCATCTTCAATCGCGTTTTTCTCAGTTGCCAGTTTTGCAACATGGGACAATTGGGCGTAGAACGGCAGTGTATGTTTTACCGATTATTTTTCGCAGAACTGTTACAACAAAACGCGTAAAAAATACCCATTCGTGAAAATCGCGCCAGGATGAAAAATACTGTCAATAGAATTATTTCTAAATTTAAAAGAAAATAAAATAACATTCATTTCACATTATTGTCTCCTTATAGAAATCTAGATGGAGATCCTATTCCAAAACTCCTTAACAAAATAAAACCGCCAACTGGATATATTTTTGAAGGCTGGATCTTTTGGCTGCTCTAAAAATGACGAACTGGTGCATATTTGCAACATCCTCAGTAGTCTAAACAGCCGTTGTTTTCGGAGCATTGCGAAATGTTCCGTTTCCTACACGGTCTCCGATGCAGGCCGATAATTTGCACGTTCCGCTACGATCCTTAGTTTGCATGTTACTACAAAGCCCCTCGTCCACAATTAATCTTCTTTACCCGTACCGTACAAGTAAACTAAACGTCAGCCAATAGGCAATGACTCATGAGAATGTCAAATCAAAGAATTATAAAAACGGTCTTAGCTTACGTCTTAGAATCTAGTGATCGATGGTGTTAAAACGGTAAATTTACTACTAAACTTAAAACTATTGAAATATTATACTACATCTAACTTATAGGCTACAAGTAAACTAAAATCTAGTGGTATTTAAAGACGGTATTTAAAGGTGATTTAAAGATATTTCGATATTGAATTGAGGTACAAAACGTGAATTACTTAAACTAAAACTTCATGAACTTACGATCTACTTAAAATTAATGCAGGTATTAAATAGCGGACTGTATTATTTCTAATCGCCCTTAATATACTTGGTCTAGCCTAGAACACGACCAGATTAGAGGTAACATAAAACATGACACAGCAATCCTGTGAATAATCGCTAAAACCTAACCTAACTTACAGTGGCTAATACGTGGAGTAAACTACCAAGGAGGAAACAATTAGAAGCCTAAGAAGGCACTAAACGAAAGAATTTACCTATTCAACTAAATACTAACTAATGTAAATCTAAAATTTTAGGGATTTTATAATCCTCGTAGAATAAAGATTATAAAATCGGAAAGGCCGTGGTTTCTCTGCAACATTGCAGGTTAACTCGCTTGAAATAATTCTTAAGGATTTTTCATTCAATGTTAAGATCAATTGACATTACCTCATCGAGTAGTTGTGAAATGGATAAAAATTGTTAGAAACAAAAAATACCCATTTTTTGACAGCTCGAATAACTTTCGAAAATGGGCAATTTGAATACTTAAAATGGGTAGTTTTTTACCATGTATCGAGCAAAGTAAACAAAATTTTTTCTTTCGGACAACATACAAGAAAAGAATTAGTGTTGATAAAAACTATGGCAAAATATTTCAATCGATTAAACAAAACACATTATTCAGTTTACTATACTCTTTTGTAACAAAGTACAATAAATTGCATGGAAGAGTAGGTAACATAAATAAAGTGCTGGAAACAGTAAGTTTTCTATTCACTCCGTATTAATTTATTGTGTAACTCGGTTGAAGTCACTCAAAGTTACAGCAAAAACTGCGGGTTCTGGCGCTCAGAAGTCGTCGAGATTTTATGTAGTGTTACTATAGTTACTATATTCATAGTTAGGCGGACACAAAAGCCGGAAAACTGGCAGCTCTTATTCCAGGAAGAAAACACTGGCATCCCATGCAAATGTTCAAGCTCTAGCTTAATAGTTTCACTGTTGATGTCGTCAGCAAGAACTTTACATGCACGTATCCGATGATATGATGTGGTTTCATACTTATACGAATATGTCTTGGCGTTACAGATTTTTTTTGTTCATTTTCTTTTCTCTACGCTCGATAACACAAGGAAAAAGTAAAATAATTGATAACCATAATCACAATACCTTTTCTATAAACATCCGAAAAGAACATGTTATGTGACATGCTCGATTGGCTCCAGCATTTAACATGTTCAATTGGCTCCGCAAAGTGTCTCCGTCTAACTATGAATATAGTAACTATAAGTGTTACGCATTCTTCTGTACGGAACTCTATAATACATAGACTACGTAATGCTCGAAGGTTTCCTGTGCTCGGTGCTACGTTTCCGCGCTCAGCTTCTCCTGCCCCGAAAACGGCGTGCCTCCTTTGTCTGCCCTTCCGGCTTCTGTATGGTTTTACAAACCGCTGTCAAGGTGGGAAGGCAGTTAAGTTGTTCACGGTATCTCGACAATGATCCGAATGAGAAACGGCTTTTTTTTAAGAGCTGAAGCTCGTGTTTAGCAGGATGAATCGAAACGCAAACACCTGGACTAATTATAGATAGGTTTTGTGCCCTTCATGCATAAAGACGGTTTTGAACCAATTTTCTCCTTAGGGAGTAATATAGCATTTGCTAGCATTGGCCTGCTTAGCTGAAAACAAGGTCCGATTTTACTAGGTCTCGTCAGCAAACAGAACCTCTTTACTTACGGGACATCGTAAGGTAGAAATCGTTTAGTGAGTTCACAAGTAGTGTTTCCAATTTTGGACTTAGCGTCAGCCCAGAGCATTTGTCAAGTGCCGTGGTTCTGAAGACGCGAAGTCAAAAAAACAAACACCTGGACTAATTAGGATGAATCCTGCCGGCATAGCAGGACGACTGTTTCAATTTCTCTTGTTCTACTAAGCGGCAAACCCAGAAAACTTCATTTCACGTCGACTCTTATGCTTTAAGTTCTCTCGTATCGGGAACGCTGAAGTTACGTGTGAGCCGTTGGGAAATTGTACGAATAATGTTGGTGCTTTGCTTCGTCGTAATCGAAGTCCCCGCTATGGACTGCGCTTGTGAACTGGTGATTTCACTTGGCCACGATCTGCCTTAGTACCACTGTTGTCCTAATCTGCTCTGCTTCACTGCTCTACAATATGGTATATCCAAAGACGGTTCTGTAGCAGGCTTGGCTTTCTCGAACGACGGCTTCGCACGATAAGCCAACGGTTCGCCTGCTGATGGCTCACTGTCCTGATTTAGAAGTCAACTCCCGTCCCACACATCTTGACAGTTTCAGCCTTCCAATTCTTCAAATTCAATTGACACTGTTTGGTGGCCATGATGGGAAGAATTTGGTCTGATTCGCCATGAATGATACTGTTAGCTTACGTATATCAGAACGGTGATTTGCCCATGCTCTTGTAATTGTAATTTATTTAGCATTAACGATACCCTGGTGGTTGTACCATTTCGATCATGAACCGACAAATGGGCGAAACTAACAAATGTACACAAACAGAGATTTGATTAATATCTGAAAGAGGAGTAAAAATACTTTATAAAAAATATAAAAACTCATTTATAAATATTCCACACTTCAGGAAAATCAATAAAAAACAAAACGGCGCATCCGACTTTCAACTGTAAACAAAATGCCAGGCGGGTTACGCCTCTGCATTTCTAAGGTAGTGTATACAGGCGAAATTGACAGCATCATTGTTTACAAGGTCCGTAAATGGAATCGCCCTAAACAAAAACCAAGTGCTTGTTACGCCCAGGGGGAATAACAAATTTTCCCCTCCAGCGAGCACGGCGAAAGCCACATTTGATTTTTGTTTTTTGGCGACACTGCAGGGCGAAATTGAGGGTCGTCAAAACAAGAGGGCGACTCAAAAATGGCCTAATCAACATTTCATAACAACACTCGGCGAAACAATCTGTTTTCAATTTTATCAACGAAAACGTTATTATATAAAACATTTTAGTTATGCTTCCGAAAACTAGTATTGTTTCAAAGTGTTTCAATACATTTGAAAGCGCAGTATGCAAACACTGTTAAAATACGATTTAATTTTCTGAACCGAATTTTCAAAGCTATTTTTTTCGATTCGATATCATTGCGACTTCGGCCCTTTGGTCGATTCATGATCGATTTGTCAGGTCAAGGACACATGCATTGGGTTGTTTTGAAACAGAGGCAGATGTTGACTAGGAAAAAATGACCACCTGGCAGGAGCCTGGATTACACCCAAGTTTGAAAGAGTGTAGCACCGGCTACACGGTGTAGCGTAACGAAAACGCCATAAGCCAACTGTTTTATCCTGATGAACAAATTTGTTCAATCCATTTTTGGTCCTTTAGGAAATTAACCTTGCAGTGCAGTGCTAGGTTTCCAATCCAAAACTTAGTTCTTTTGCTTGCCGTCCGGGATCAAGCAGTTGCTTGAACGTTCACTAAAGTACCTTTAAGGATTTAGTGCCTATCTATCAAATTAGCGCTAGTTTGAATTTGTCTCATTGGCCCACGTTGGTTTCAGTAACTGACGAGATGAATTCGAAACACCAAAATCCAACTTTAGACTATTTAATTAACTCATCCTATTCCTGCCAGGAAAAAAAATTATCCAAGCTTTAAAATAAAAAAATGATACCGTACACGATAGCACAATTTGATATGAATCAATATTCACATGCCAATCAAATATGCAAGTTTGCCATCTTCTAACAGATAAGGTTCGTGTGACAGCAAAAACAACACCCAGCTCATCATGCCAGATGCGGAAGGTGTAAATCGATAGGGTACGGTTGATGCAGATCTTCATTGCGTTGTCTCAGTAGCAAGCAATTGCCGATGGTTGATTATTCTATTAGCTGGTATAGGATGTATTATTTCCGTAGACTACCCATTGAAAAGAATAATCATTCAGCGTATTTCTTCGGCAGCAAGCGGAATATTTATTAATACAAAGGTGTTTGTGGGGAATCTGACGTCCCTTTAGTGTAAAATTACGGCAAGATTTGATAATTTTCAAAGCAAATAATTTCTTTGGCTGAAGAGTTTGTAGTAAAATATTAATGTTTATCACCAGAAATTGAATAACAAAACTCGTCGACCTTTTCTGACCGAGCTGCCAACACTGAGGCTGGAAAAGAATAACAAACACTTCCGCACGAATACTATACGATACTTTTCTCTCACGTACACGATTGCAGAGCTTCCCGCGGTTGAGAAAAATTATTACTCTTCTAACTCCACCCTCATGTAACTTCACCGCACGCACCCACAAGATACAGGCGATCCTCGAAGCAAAAGGTCCGACTTTTTTCAAGTGGTCAGGCACTCTTTACACTTATTTACCGTAGGAATTCTGTGCACTACGTTGCGAGTTCCACTAGATATGCGTTTCTGGCGTGCGTGGCGACAATTTTCAAGTAAATCTGGGTTGGTTTTCCAACTTTTCATAGACGGAATCTGGAACGATCCGCAGGTTCTACATTTTTCACTCACTGACACTCGCGCGATGAAGCGCTCTCGTACTTTTCCGTATCGGTGAAGTTTTTCCGACAGGGCTGCCAGCGCATGTATCAAGGTTATTTTAGTTTCTCTACTAAAGGTGGGAAAATAAAAAATGATGCACGGAGAATGATTCAAAATCATTTGTGCGAAATATTCCGTTCCGTCAAAAGTGCCCCCCCCGGATAGAATTTTACAATAGCATTTACCCTACAAACAATCATAAAACAATAAATATTATAGTTATTACTGTTTCAACATTGTTCGTTGCAAAGTTCTCACAGTAGATTTTCAATAAGTTCTCACAGTAGATTTTCAATAAAATTTCATGTAACAATAAATTTCACTGTTCAGCAAAAAACTGATACAGTGCATTCACATTAAATTTTACTGTGTTCGAGAAAAAAATGTATGGAGAAAAATTGATTTTTTTTAATGTTAAGATACATAACCACCCCCCTTTTTCATTGTAAAATTCTATTTTACATTGAAATTTACTGTAAAAACGTTAAAGTTTATTGTTTTTGTATTGTAGCAAAACACTAAAACTTACTGTAAATTATTGTAAAATTACTGTACTGTCACAGTGAAAATCATGGTTTTGTTACTATACATTTCTATTCGAGCCTTCCCTAATAAACATCTTATGATCCAAGAGCCTAACGACCTGTTCAGGGTATAATCCAAACAATATGTGGAATCGTTGGATTATATGGGTTAAAGTTCGTGTATAATTTTTTTTTATTAGGGTTATGTTCAATATTTTTGACATTATAAGGGAGTATTGAGATTGACAAAAGTATTGTACGTATAATGGAAAAAAGTTGTATTGAAGATGTGGATTTCAAATGGGATTGAAATATTGTAACAATATCATTAATACTGTGTATTGACGAAGATACACTTTCACACTTGATATTTCCGCAACTATATTGACACTTAGATTTAGTTTGTCAAGAAAAAAACACGTCAATTCCAACCGATTCCACACTTATATTTCATATGTATGACACATTGAAATTAAGTGGCTTATATACTAGGGGCAGATCACTCTAAGAATGTTTAACAAATTTGCATCAAATTGAAAAAAATACATTTATTTTCATTTTTGCATCAGCTTTCCACTGCCTCGCAGAAAAGTTTGTTTAACAAACGTCCTACGCTGATCCACTTTGTTCGACGTTTTGTTAAATGTAGAGCTAGTTTTTCTGTAGGGTTTTGACGCCTTACACGCAACGCAAACAACATTGCACGCAACGCAAAATACATTATGAATTTCTATTTTGATAGAAAGAAATGCATTTAATTTCGCTGATTTTTAAAAATGCATCGGAAGTGATCTGCCCCTAGCTTATATACCATTATAAAAAATGCCTAAAGTAATCAAATTCTTATCAATTTGAAGATCATAAATTTTATTTTTTTTACATTCTAACGAAATTTAATTAGTAAGAGATTACTGGGTAGGTCAAGAAATGAAAAATTAGAGTAATACAGTCGTGATTCGCTGGTTGGACACTTTTTAACTGGACCGCTTTTTAGTTGGACCGCCGCTAGTTGGACCATTGTCCAACTAAAAAGCATCTGAATGTCAAAATCTTATGTCAAATTTACTTTGACAATCAATCTGACAATTATTGAAGATGTGAATAGATGCAATTACACTACTAACGTCTCCTTTGGAGAGTTTTTGACGTCTGTCAGTCGGTCCAATTAACGAATCAAATTCGTTAGTTGGACAGAGGTGTGGCCCAGCCAGCGAATCACGACTGTAGTACTCAAGTGAGAGCAAGGATGTGAAGTATACAGATCGGAAAACTTGAAGTGGCAGGGCCATTGAAACAGGCTTAATATCTTACGGGCTTAACTTTTGTCTTCTGTTGATGGGGGTCGAGCTTAGGCAGTATAACCACAGAGAACAGACATATAAGTTAGAACAAACTCCCGAAAAACCAGTGTAAACATTAAAATGAAAATACGTTGAAAATCACCATCGCATACAGGTTCGCATGCGTGAATCACCATTGTATCCAAGTTTGCACACAAGTCCCGTATAGCGATTGCTGGCCGACCGAAGCGCCAACGAGTGGCAAGTTGCTACTCGCTGTTGTCATTTCAAAGCGACAGTTTTATTTCTTACACAAGTTGAAAACTTCACTTGTATGTCAGTTCTCTTTGGTATAACCAACGACACGACTAGACACTGGCATTCCAAAACTGTATCGCAAATCCGACTACCCCTCAGTGACTCAGGTAACTGGTACTGTCAAATTTGATGTTTGGTTGAAAATGCATATAACTAGCAGCACTGATGAATCTGTTGTTACATATTTCTAATAACTGTAGCCATTGGTTACGCAGGGAAAAATCAAAAATCGTTGGAAAAATATTGTGGCTAGAATTTTCGATTCCTCAAGATACTAAATTTTTGCAAATACTGCTCTTAACTTAAAATGCCAAAGGAGACAACGGTAAGTTTTCTGTGAATAAATCCAATTTAAAAATATCATGCGCTAATTAGTTTACATACTCTACTTTTAAGTTAAAAACAAGCCTCCAGCAGTGATTCAAATCACCGAAGTAAAAAAACCGATGCCGCCGAATGGATCAACTCTACCAGCAGCAGAAGTGAAACAACGGATATTCTGCGCTAAAACTATATATCAAATATGGTCAAAGAGAAGAATCACGGAAGGAGATCCAGTGGGCTTGGATCATATGGAGTGCATGATACACAAACGAGACAGATTGCCACCGACCGGTGCTTGTATTCACCTATCTCAACATTAGCCACTCAATCTGGAAGATATGATTTTTAATAGACTTATATTGGCCAATGCCTTTGTGACCTCTATAAGAAGTTTGTCATCATTCAGTTCAGCTGTCACTATGCAACGGTTTTGGCCTTACTAAAGCTGATGCAGTGTGTTTTTGGCGACGAATGCTACCTGAAATGGTACCGGAAACCGAATCCGAAAATAGGGTCAATTATGGTTCCAATATGATCAGTGATTTTTATCGATGGTTTGCAGGAACTAAATTATTGGCACTGCGATTTGTTGGTTGTTATTGACATTGGGACATACAGAAATGACGTAGTTATTCTCTGTGATTTTCAACCCCCTTTGCCCCTCACAGCTTTTCAGCACTAAATTCTAATCATCCCCTTTGAAACAATGTCATTTTCTCTAAGAACTGCCCCACTTCTTCCGCACGCAGCGAATGAAATAATTTCAAGTATTTTGAATAATTTACAAAATAGCGACGGCTTTCAATAATATTTTCATGTGAGTAGCGATTATGTATATAAAATCCCATCCAACACCATTCCGCAGTTTTATTGCGAAAGATTCTAAAATGTATACGTTCATCGAGATTTGCCCCAATTTTATCAGAAAAGAAAATTGAATTCAGCCTCTAAACTCTAGGAAGTATCGTATTTCTCTAGTAGTGTCTTTTTAAGCGAATAATACTCATAGAATAAATTCCAATCAGCATACAAATCCAAACATTTCTCTTCTTTTTCTTGGCTTGAAATTTCTAACTTCACTGGTTGTATTAGACATCCCTAACTTGTGTTTTGCGGTGGTTTGAAAATCTCCAAAAGAAAGCTACGTCATTTGTATGCGGTCCTTTAAGCCAAAAAGTAAGTTTTTTCGCTCATTAGTCGTTTTCTTGCCGACGACTGATACGCGAAGGAACTTTTCCAATTAGATGTCTATGTGACAAGTTAATCTATTTCGCTTTTCTTGGAGACAGTAAGAGTGATCAGCTATTTTTAATAAATGTAATTAAAATAAGTTAATGTCGAAGAACAATTTTATTTGTAAATAATGGTTGTATAATGTGCAATCTACATTTCTGCTCATCACTCATCGGGGTACTCAGCAGAATTACCGACTTTCGATGGAGATCTCGGTACCAAGTTTTTCACATATCGTACGCATCATCGTCAGAATTACCGTAGTACTTCAACATGGTCCGGTATACGATACTGCGCCGTGACAAATTACAGTGGTCCTTGGTTAAGTTAGAATCGATTCCAAATCCAACGCCTGGAATTCAAAATTAAGATATGCAATTATCTCTGTTCCAAAACTAGTACACATCACCATTCTATCGTGTCTTATGAAAGAGATTCTATTATGTGGATGCTAAGACTTTACCGGTATAGCATTCTCCCATCAAAACACACTCACTTTATTGCAAATCACTTGTTACCAGCACGAAGAAAGGTGACGGGCGCTGGACCAAACATCTTATGAACGGACGTTGAGTTTCACGACTGATCAATGATCATGCTGTCGCAGGTTCGCCTTGCTCGGTACACCAGAAATACCAGAATTGAATATTGTATATGGGATCCAACGAACCCGACGAGTGACACGACACGGTAATGAAAACGACCGCGATCTACAGTGGAATTCCTGGCAGCGGAAAAAATCTTGGACACAGCCTCTACAAGTTTTTTCGTTATTGTTGTTTGTTAAAGAATGGAATCCTGGCAATATCAAAATGTGAAAAACAAAGCAAAAATGCGTTGAACAAAGATGGTGGACGCTGCTCTAACCAACGGCTTCAAATGGGTAGCATGATAATAGAAACATGGCGAAAATAGGCTCGTCACCGTATTCGTTGCTCTTGCAGACAGCTAATCGATGTAAACAATCTTCTCCTTGCTTAAGGGCTATTCAGCTAGAAACATGCATTGTTTAACATATCGATAAGAAAAAAAAAGATTTCGTGGTCAGAAACAATCTGAAAACAGTCATACATTTTTCATAGGCGGTTCAGGGTTGCGATAATTTGCACTTCTGATATACTTTTGCGCGGAAGCATTTTGCACAATAAGAGTAAGAGATCGAAAAAAAATTAGAGGGTTGTGTACAAGACACGACCACCGTTACATTGAAAATGCAGCATGACTAGCGAACACCATGCGTGAGTTTATTTCATCGTATCAATATCGCATCGTTTTTCAGGGCACACATGCATTACGTTGTTACTTTTAATATTATTGTTTACTGGAAAAAGATACAGAATTGAATTTTCCAATTCAATTCTTTTTCTATTATATATTCGTTCTAATGAGGTTTGCGGATGAAACGAATCGAACCTTGCCGCTAAGGCTCATGGTAAAGGTACAGAATTAACAAGCGCAAACTTAATATAAGATAATAAAAGGAATTTTCTACTTGAATTTTTTCCGTTATTTATTTGTCCTAATAAGGATGGTTTGCTGAAAGCTGTCTTGTGATACTAGACGAGAATCCTACACACACAAAAATAATGAAATTTAAACGAATAAATCAATACGAATGTAAACATACAAAGCTTGAATCCAAAATTTGTAGAGTCAAGCATTTTCAATGCTAAAATATTGGATATTCGTGCACGGTACTAAACCGTGAATCGGATTGGAAAGGTGTAAATTTGGCTTTACCCAAAGGAGTTGTTTATGTTAAAGGCCCGCACAGAGTGAAGCCAAATCTACCTATCGAACAGTCAGATGGCTACCTATCGTGCAAAGTAAACAAACATTTTTCTTTCGGAGAACATGCAAGAAAAGTATTAGTGTTGATAAAAATAATATCATGGCCAAATATTTCAATCGACTAAACCAGACACTGTATTCAATTTATTATACTTTTTTGTAACAATGTAAAATAAATTACATGGAATAGTAGTATGAATGAAGTGCTACAAGCCATGAAACAGTATGTTTTCAATTCACTCCATATCAATTTACTGTGCGACTCGGTTGAAGTCATTCAAAGTTACAGCAAAAACTGTGGGTGCCAGGAACAAATAAGAGGGCATCATTTTAGGCAGTGTTGCGCATTCCTCTGTACGGGACTCTATAATACCACAGACTCTAGCTTTACCCAGTAAACGAAATGGTGGACAGGCAGGTTAAACTAGATGCTGGCGATCGGTAGGCTATTGAAACGTTGTTCTAGGCTATCCGCCGTAATTTGCCGTTTACTGTAAAAGTAGTGTGGGTACCCACACTTCTTTTGCAGTAAAGGGCAAGACGACGGGGAGCCTAACACAAAGTTTCAATAGTTATTGCGCACTTCCCACCAACCTGGACTCCGCACTTTCGAAGTGCGAGTGATCAAACTGCTACTGAAAACTGCGAGCTGTCAAATCACATGTATTTCAAGTGATAGAGATGGTATTTTCATGGACAAACCAGTCGAGCTAACCAGTCTATGAGAAGAATTCAATAGAAGAATAGTAAGTGCGCAGTGTGGTTAGAATCCAGTTTTTACTGCCACAAGCAATAGCATCTAGTGTCGTTGATCTAGTTTAACCAGCCTACCCGCCTTTTCTGGGTATCGTCCAAGATGGAGAGAAGGTGGGAACATTTGACACTTTTGAGTGTATTAGTATTATCACAGATAACAGACGTTTAGGCTCGATTTGAATCGTGTGTAAATACCCGCTACTGAAATTCCGAATAAATCAGACGTCTGAAACACGTTTGGCAAACGTTTGTAGATGGCGCAGTGATCGATACAATGCAGTTAGATTGTAGCTGTCAAACACGTGAAGAAATTTTGTTCTAGCCTAAACGTCTGTTATCTGTGGTATTATACTTGCAAAATTGAGCATGGCGGCCGGGGCCCTTGAAGTAAACATCAACATACGAACGAGCATCCTGATTCCTTGGCGCACGATGAAAAGTGAGAAAAGGCCGAGCTTCACTTTAGATCTATCGATTAGAACACTTATGGACACTTTTTACCTAAAAAAAAGATTAAATTAACTATGACCGAACCGAAACAAAACTTATGGCAACAGAAGGGCCCGCTACGTGGCCTGTTTGTGCATTTCTTCTTCATATCCTCTTGTTTTTTCGGCTTCATGAAAGAAAAATGACAACCGCACTCACACAGAAAAAATGTGCACACCTGTATCCGTCTTGGGTATCGTCGTAAAAACTCGCGGAAGGCGCGTTTCCAATCAAGCGTATTATATTTAAGTTTCTTTCCGTGTAAGAAATGTTGATGTCTGTACCGTATCTCCGAGAGAAATTCCCGGAAGCTGACCCCCCAGTAACAATCTTACAAAAATTTGACAGCTTTTGAGAAGCAGTGAAAAATAAATTTCTTGCTGTTTGCATTTTTTTCGTTCCTGTGTTATCAGTTTAATCTCGTTGGATATTTGCTGTTTTTCGAGACTCAAAAGTTGTGCTTGAACTTCGTAATCTATCAGCTATGTTTGTGCCAATTCAAAGTTTTATTTGATTTGTCCGCAATTCCCGAAAACTCCTGCGCCTGTTTCGATACTGGCATATAGGTAGGTATATAGCTACAGTGAGTATTGGTGCGAAGGTGCTACAATGATAATGGATGCAGTCAAGCATTACGGCCTGGGCCAGCGTATAAATCTTACGCAGGCCGTCAACCTTCCGCTGCGTAACACCAAAAGGATCAAGGTGAATGGAGTTAGATAGTAGCGATTAAGTATTTTATAAACATAGTTTTTTTTCTCTGATTTTAGTTTACCTGCTTCGATGTCTCGCACAAATATCTGATATTTGGTGCCAACTCCGGAAGTTTGTACGTGTACGATCGTGGCACTATTAGTTTTCTGAGTATTATTCCCAGTCAGTTGGGCAGGATAAGTCAGCTATCGATTTCACGCAATGGAAAGCAGATTGCTATAGCCAATATGAGGGGGTCGATAGGTATTGTGCTAGATTTGGAGAGCTCCGGCAGTTCAAAGGAGGTACTGCTAACGGATCTAGGAAATGGCAACAATGGAAACTTCGTTACCTGTTTTTGTTGGGGTGAAGATGATCGTGAATTGTATTGTGGAGATTCGAAGGGGACTGTGTCACTTTTGCAGCTGGCGATGTTTATGGTAAGGTGAGTAAAGGTTCTCAATCGCTATACCTATCTTTTTATATTTATAGGGACGAAATATTTTGAACATAACACTTAATCCGGTACTATTGCTGGAGAATCAAATTGTACAAATAGATCGGTACCAAGATCTGTTACTGGTTTCGACACTGTCGAAGTGTGTTCTGTGCAATACAGCGCGTGAGGAGTTCAAACAGGTTAGTCAGATTTTTGAACTAAGCTTACATTCAATAAGCCAACCCTATCAAAAAGCTACATGAATCGTGAAATATTTGATAAAAGTTTTGATTTTTTTCATATGTTTTTCGTTTCCCTCCACAGATCGGTAACCGTCCTCGGGACGGTGAGTACGGCGCAACCTTTATTGTGGGTCAAAGGCACCGTACGGGTACGCCGGTGGAAGCAGAAGAAGACGACAATGACAACAATCAGATGCCGTCACCTTCAATGTACTGCAGTAGCACCGCTAGTGACATCATACGGAGGGAAGAGGTGCGAATATTTTGTGCCAGACCGGGATCTCGACTATGGGAAGCGGACATGGAAGGAAATGTTCTGCGAACACACCAGTTCAAGCAAAAATCAGACGCATCTCCTCAACAGAACGATATAATTTCATTTAAGCGTCTGCAAACAATTCTGAATAGACTAATACTGGTGCACGACTCGAGGGAGATATTTCTCATAGACCCACTCGCATCGAAAGTTGTATTGTGGATCAACGATTTGGAACAGATTGAGCGCGTGGCTGTTGTAGGAGAGCATATCTACGTTTTCGGTGGCGAACAGAAACTATTCCAACTGAAACTGGAGGTTGAGATAAGTAGTCAACCGAAGAAGATTACAAGCAACGGAAAGCAGAACTCGCCTCTCAGAATGGAAAATGGAGTTTACATTTTAGATCACCTGTTTAACAACAATGGAGGAAGAGATGGTTCCCTGCAAGCGGAAGTAACAATCAAGGAGGCTCTGGTGTCGGTTGTACGTGGTAAGTATGGACGGAACATTAAGCAAATGTTCTTGGGGTATGATCAGATCGGTCCCGAAAGGCCCAAAACACTAAACGTGAGCAAGATGTACAATAACGAAGAGAACTACAACGACATAGTTCGAATTTTACCCAGCAATGATGAGGCTGTCGAAGATGAGGATACCACCGAAGAAGTTGTTCCCAAAAGAAACGCACAAAAGAAGATGTTTTCCATGTCACTACTCAGCGATTATCAGCTTAGTGAGGATGACAAAACTGTTCGTAATCTGTATCTAGTGTACCGTTCATCAACCATAAGTAATCTGAATTTTACTGACCGCTACGCTAAAATCTTTGATGCCTACGAATGTCAAGCGATTGTTAGTCTACTGTACAAACTAGAATGCGTAATGGAGGAACACAATGAAGATAACCCGAGGCTCAAGTGCATTCGAATCTATTTCGACTACTTGAAGGTTGAACTGATCTGGGAGATCGACGAGGAATCAAGAGTTTACATCAAGCGAAGCTTTATCGAATACAATCAGAAACTGCTGGATGAAGAGCTACGCCTACTGGAAAAGTGTGAATCATGTGGTCATTATCTGCGGCCCACTTCCTGCTGCCACTACGCAGATATAGGAACCACTCTGATCCAGTACTACTGGTCTCGGCGAGAATATACTCAGTGTTTTGAAATTGTGCAACAAGTTCCGTACCTTTGGTTAACCATCACCAAGTTCCACATTCAGGATCAACGTGAGGACAAAGTAGTTCAGTGCCTGTGGAATGTGGGAGACCGCGTCCTATTGGAAAGGGCTGCCAGCGAAATGTTCTCCATCGATCTTTGGCGTCAATTACTCGATTTGATGCTGACCTGCTACAACAGTAACAGCTTGATGTGTTTGAACTGTGATAAACTTTGTACGTTTGTCGATCCCGATCGAAATCCCATGCGATTGCAGTTAAGTGACAGTGACAAAAGCAATAATTACGCTACGCAAACAAGCAGCAGTAGTCAAACTAACATTGACCAAAGGATCAATTTTTACAGTTGGGACTATATCTTGAATGTGGCTATAAACAGTGAAGTTGTCGAAGGAAAGGACTTGTTGCAACTTCTACGAGGCTATGACGAGTTCATTCCAAAAGGTGCAATCAGTACAAGATTCTATCTAAAATGTCTGCTGGACACTAGTGAATAGAAAAGTAAAAAACAAATAATATTAGATATCGGTGTGCGTAAAAGTAGCTACCAAAGCAATCTGCCTAACTAGTAAAAAGCTACGCAATCAAAACATATTTAAAGATCTGCTTCAGTAAGACTAAATATCTACGATTGTTGCTAAAATACTTAAGACCTAAACAATTAGATGCCTACTTAAGTGAAACGAACTTTCACCCCGAGTCAAGTTGGTGACGCAGGCGTTACCTTCGCCTATCTCATTTACAATAATCATATCGGACAGAACCGTAGAAAGCTTTCAGTGTTAAAACACCAAAATATATTAGTCAAGTTTCTTAGTCGCTTAATGTAAAGTGCAAGCTTACAACATTGTTATCATAGTTGGCAAATGCAATACATACGAAATACATTACACCTACCACTAAATATACAAATCCTCTTTTTTATTTTTCTGATAATTAACTTATATCAACTACAAAAAAAACTAGTGTCTCATTTTTCTTTAATGTCCTACCTTTGCCTGTCTGGGCATGGTTTCTTCTTCCCACGGCCGCGGACCACGAACGTTTTCCCAACTGTCGATGTCAATTGCTTTTATTTTATCATATTCCGTCTCCAGCGTAACCTCTGCTGGCTTTTTCATCTCAATACCGTACGATTCGGCTTCCTCCCAGGTAAGAGTACCCTTTTTGGAATAAGTGTATCTGCAATCAGGATGTTTATGTAATCACAATTAACCGATCATAATACACGTCATACCTAAGCTGAGCAAACTGTTGTAAACCGAATGATCCGGCAACGATTAGGACTAGGAACGGAACACCGTACCGGAAGAACTTTTGCTTCCTGTAGTACTGCAGCCGGTTTTGAAGCGTGTTCATGCTGCTGGTTGAACGTTTACAATAGTGCGACTAAATAGTTTGTGTGATGTGGCATACTTTCATTAGAATCTGGATCTAATACGCACTTGCTACCAGTTAACTGATTTTTAATCAAATCACACTAGATCGCGAGAATCTTGAAAAATTTTAATGTTACCAAATAGATACGAATCTACTAGCAAAACAAAGTCGGCATGACACATAAAGGCGAATAAAAAGGGAAGAAAGGTAAGCGAAAGAGACAAAATAATAGAGTGCGTTCACAGTTCATATTCAAAAAATATTTATGAAGCAAAATGCACGCTGTGTTAATAGCGTTACATTTCGAGCACTAGCTCGACCAAAATGACATTTGCTGCGCTTTTGTTAACACTTTCTGATTGGCTCTCGCGTGTTTTTTTGAGAGGGGCCAATAAGCATACTGTCAAAATTCACTTTGAGAGAAAATTCTGGACAAGCCGTAACTCGCCGAGAATGGATGTTAACATTTTAAGAAAGAGAGACTTTTTCCCTTTTGTCTGTTGCTGTGATTTATAATTGGCGATCAATGTTTGTCCAAAATTTCCTCTCAAAATGAATTTTGACAGTAGGCTTATTGGTCCACGAAAGGCAGCTGTTCTTTACACCGTTTTTGATTGATGACACTGACACTGCCACGGTGTTTTGCACTGGTACGGTACTCGTTTGGAATAATAGACAAATTAAGAGTTTGAAAAATAGGAAGCAAAAAGCCCATAAGCTGTATAAGAAAAACCAAATGACTACTTCAAAGGTCGTTCGACCTCAACAAACTTACTAGAATTTATTAACTATTCACTGATGATTGCAATGGATAATGGAAACTACGTCAAGGCACTTTATACAGGCTTAAGTAAAGCATTTTATCCTACACTCAAAAAAAAGTAAACGTTATGCCTATTGATTTTACACATAGATTTTTGCAATTAACGGAGGCATATAGACACTATTTGCTGGCACATAAACCAAATGTGTGTATTTACAAGAAATTTTAATCTTACATTCACCTTTCATAACTATTAGGAGCATAAAACCCCATTCTATAACAATATGCACATATAACTTATATGTGTGCATACATAGTTTTTACAGTTGACACATAGAAGGTATGTGTGCGCGAGATAACAATAGCATTTCTTCTTCATATGAATTTTAAGCGGTTTGAAGCAAATAGAATTAACGCTTGGATTTTTTTCAGTGTAGGGGCTGATCATTGTGATGCATTTTTAAAAATCAGCTAAATTAAATGCATTTCTTTCCATCAAAATAGAAATTCGTAATGTATTTTGCGTTGCGTGCAATGTATTTTGCGTTGCGCGTAAGACGTCAAAACCCTACAAAAATTAGCCCTACATTCAACAAAACGTCGAACAAAGTGAATCAGCGTAGGACCAAATACAAATATCTAATGTGTATTTGGTAGGACGTTTGTTAAACAAACTTTTCTGCGAGGGAGTGCAAAGTTGATTCAAAAATGGAAATTAAATGCATTTTTTCTAATTTGATGCAAATTTGTTATACATTTCTAGAGTGATCTGCCCCTAGATTTTATCGCATTGTCATCCCAATGTTACTTTATAAATTGATAAAGATCGGTATTGAGCCTGAGTTACTTACATGGTTAGAACCATATCTCTCCGTCCGTCAGCAAATAATTAAATTCAAGCAATCTAATGCTATTAATGCCACCTAAGGAATTCCACAAGGCTCTCATTTAGGCCCTCTATTGTTTATTTTATACGTGAACGATATCTCCTTTATTCTCAAATAACTGAAAATATTAATTTATGCAGACGATATGAAACTTTACTTGGAGATAGGAAACGCTGAAGATATGAATACATTTCAAAACGAAATACAAATTTTCCACACGTGGTGTCAAAAAAGCCTCTTACAACTGAACGTGAAGAAATGTTATTCAATAACCTTTAGTCGCAAACGACAAACACCAAATGTTGAGATTACTTTACGAAATCAGACTGTAGTAAAATTTGAAAGAATTAGGGATTTAGGAGTTATATTATACGCGAGGGGCAAGCACTAACAGGTTTGAGTGCGCCGTATTGAAAATACCAACGTATTTCGAATATAATTAAAGTAAATGATGAAAGTATTTAAAAATACTTCTGTGGTACTTGATAAGGTACTTAATATAATCAATGTCGATGTTTGAGTGCTTGAAGTATTTAAAGTACATATTGGTGGCAATTAAAATATTGTACGTATTTAAAGCACAGACTAACAGACATAACACTATGAGGGAATTCCCACAAAAAACGTCGATCCGGTAATTTTCCCAGAACACTAGCTCCACCTTTTATTCACAGTCCCAAATACTCATTTGTTGAAGGCTTACCCCTCAGGTTTGGGAACAATTTTGGCTAGTGGTCTATCCCCCATATGCTTGTTCATATGTCAGTGGCGCCATAATTTCAAATGTGGTCACAGTCCCAACTACAAATATATTTAAAATGACCGTTAAAGCGGGCGAAGCATTGTTTTCGAGTGTTATGTCTGTTAGTCTGTGTTTAAAGTACTAAGGCGCTGTACTTAAAATCTTTTCTGTATTTGACAGCACTTTTTTTAAATATTGGCGGTACTTTATGGTACTTAAAGAAACTTAACTAATTAAGTACTACTTTTGGCACTGCGTCGTATTGAAAATTTAGTGCTTGCCTCTCGATTATACACAAAGCTAACAACATGCTCAGTTTTATAAATCGCTTTAGCTATCATTTTGAAGATCCTTATACAAAAAAATTATATATTGCATATGTTAGGGCGATATTGGAATATTGTAGTATTATTTGGTGCCCTTTTTCAAGCAGACATGATGAACGAATAGAATCGGTACGAAAACACTTTTTATTATTTGCCCTTCGTAAACTAGGATGGACAGCATTCCCTTTGCCATCTTATGAAGCACGCTGCTTGCTTATCAATATTCAAACATTAAAGGAGCGTCGCGAATTTGCAATGCTTTCGTTCATTAGTAATATCGTTTCGCATCGTCTCGATTCAGCTGAAATTTTATCCAAATTGAACTTTTATGCACCCTCACGACAGCTACGAAATCGAAATATATTTTCAATAACTCCTTTTCGCACAAACTATGCAAAATATAGCCCCATAAATCGAATGGTGTCTATTTATAATCACTATTGCGACTCAATAGATTTTACAATGTCTAAACTGAAACTGAAACGCGATTTTTATGAATGGGTATTTTGTACGCATTTTGTTGTAACAGTTCTGCAAAAAATAATGGGTAAAACATACCCAGGTTGACGTACAAGGTCTCATTAATAGTACCTTTCCCAATTCATTTTATGATAATTAAACACTGATCTAATGGGATCGGAAACAGTTTCTTAAGAAAGTGAAAAAGTTACTGGAAGGTGATCAGAATCAAAGTCAGCATGTGTAATCAATTCGCTACAAATGTGACTTTGGTCTGTCAAAACTGTAAAACTTGTAAGTTTTTTAAAGTCTCCTTTCAAGAAATTAGTTTGTTTGCCAATGCACCGAAACGGCAAATACGCTGCAGCAATAATTTTTACCAAGATCGGTTTCAACTTTGATACCGAAACCACAGACAAACAGACATAATACATTGAGCAAAAAGACAAAATTTCTATCGATCATATTTATAAAATCCTTTTTACTTGCCACTAGCGCTACCTATCGTCATTCCTGCTCAACTTCTTTACTCACCTCGTCGAAGATAGCGACACTGGTCGTCGTTGCCAGGTAAAAGTTTCATAGTGAAAGTTTGTTTGTTTAAATTTTTCCAACACTATGCGATGTTTGCAATGGCCAGGAAGATGGCTTTACTGTTCGCAAGTTAAAGGTACTTATTAAACTTTAACAATTATAATTTATCAGCACTTTAAAATCTGCTTTAACTATTACTGTTTGTAAAGTATCATAAGCCGAATGCACGTGTCAAACAAAGAATAATCAGGGATTGAACAATAACGTATGTGTCTTTCTTCAGTTCTTAATATTCGTTTTTAGGGTAGATGTAGGGTAGGGTCCTCAAAAAAATATACTTACATCTGACGGGAAAGACGTTTGAGAATATAATTATGTTTTGATATGGTTGTTAATTGCTTTTTATTTATGATTAATTTGAGAGTTATATAAAGAAATAATAAATAAAGCTAAAACAAAACTCCTTTGCAGTTCGATAATCTTGTTTTGCATTTTCAAAAAAAATCCTTCTTGCCATCGTGGATTAATCCACGTTATTGAAAATATTAGTTTCGCATACTTTATCTACAGAACGTTCTGAATTAAATCTAGACCCTCCACCTTATCCAGGTTTCCAGCAGCTTCTATCACCAATGCAGCCATTCCCTATGCTTTGCCCTAAATCCGGAATTTCCCAGCGAAATTCATTGCAAGCCATCGACTGGAAGTGATCGACACACAATAGGCTACTTTTTCCCTATTGGATTTCTTCGAGATTGATCATTCCATCAGTTCGTCCAAAGTACACAACTGAAAACAAATCTATTGTACTATTGAATATTTGAAAAAATATTTATATATTACATGGGAGAAACGCGTGGAAACCAGAAAACGATTTTCTGATTGTTACACTTTTTCTATTTTGACAACACAAACTCGCACCGGGGACTCATTTTTACAGCTATTTACCCGACTACTACGCGCGAACTTCTAAGAATGCACACTAACGCCACCACCCAAAGTGTGGCGTTCCTGGACACTAACATACCCATAAAATTATTGTTTTCAACATGAGCGATGGTGAATTTTTGAGTGTTATGTCTGTTTGTCTGTGCCGAAACTCTCAACCACCTTGGTGTCAAAAGATGATACGGCGCAATGTTTGATCCTGCGTTTAACCGCCGAATCCAAAGTCCTTATATAGGAAGGTCTTAACATGCATCAAAACAAAAACTGCCTCTGTGCTCGTATGTGTAACAATTTCTACGGTGAATGGTAGCGTCTACGTCATCAATATCACTAAACAGCTTTGACGCATGCTAGGACCGAATGTCTGCCACAATGGGCTGAAGAGCGTATCCGCATAAGAAAACGAAGAGTCGCAGATTTGACAAACACAAAACAGATTCAAGATAATCTGCATAAGGTGTATACATGGTTGTACAATAATATTATTGGTGACAAATGCATTGAGAACCTCAAAAAGGCTGAAAGAACTATTTTCTGTATTCAAAACATTATGTTTGAATAAATTTCGTTTTTTTAAATCTCTTTCTATGGAAAGTGAAGTAGTATTTACGCAATGTCTTTCTTGCCAATCGTAAAACCAAAACTCTCGCTTTACGTATGTCTATACCTTATCTTGTATCATCTTGGGATTTCACGTCATTTGCAGTTTGACAAGACCAAAGAGAATAGGAAAAGAGACGAATAGTGTGAAGCCAAAAATACCTTATTGAGCAGACCAATCGTGCAATGTAAATAAACATTACTCATGCCTGAGTTGGAGGAGATAAGTATTGTAAATCTATCAAAAAAAAATTTGAATTTTCGTCAGAATTTAGTGCAATCGTGATTGTAAGGTGCATTCTACAGTCTATGTATGAGTAAAAACAAGTTTTAGAATTATTCTCTTTGTTTCGAAATGCACATCATTTGATAAACAAATCCAACGATCGACAAAAGGTTTGTTTTCAAAATATAATAGGAGTCATTTAAAGTGCTGCCTTTGGAAACGGTTGCCAAATTCTAGTGTTGAAATCATCGTAAAGGGAGTGTTGCCGTTTTGACTGATTTTCACTCTGCGTCTCTTTCACTATTCTCTTTGGACAAGACCAAAATTGACAAGACCATAATCTAAGAGAAGAGACGACAACAGGCTTCTTGCTCTTCTTAATTTTATCTACCAGGCCCTGTCGTAATTCCAGAAACAACAAGCGTCCATAGTTGCCAGATTCCATTTGCAAGTTTTTCACAGTTGCTGAAAATAATTGTACCTCAAATATCAACCCTCGGTCGAAAAATTCACAATATTAGCTGCATTTAAAAATTGAATTTTATGTTTATTCGTGTCTCTCTTAACAATACACGTAGTTATATCGTCATTCTGGGTATTTATTCAATTTGCATGAAATGTTCATGTGTATGAAAAGTAGCCAAAATAAATTCAGCAGCACTGTTTTTGTCCCGTTTAAAATATTATGAACGCTCTTGACTGGCAAAACGACCAATCATAAGCTGGTTCAATATTGAGGTTAGGACTGGATCAAATTGGCTACGCGATTGTCTTCTCTTCTCTTAGACCATAATTTGATGTTGGAACCAGAGACTAATTGAGACGGCGGACTCACGAGTTTTCCGTGGCTCAAGAGGTACTAACTCAGGTAGTACTAGACGGTCCCTCGAAATGTCAATCAGAAAACGCGTTGATCATCGAGGATGCTTTGCGTTTCTTTGCTACGTGTTTTTATTTTTCCTGCTAGGGTATGTTGTTTACGAAGCAGTGAAAAAAATAACTCACCCCACAAACGATTTTCAGTTAATTTTCCCAGAACCATCCCTAAGTAAAGGTTGATGCATTCTGAACAATTTTTGTTTTCCAAAATATTTTAAAACAATATGCAGAACACGCAAAGGTTTCGTAGTTTTCAAAACAACACAGTGGCTGAAACATTACAAGAAATAAGATCTCAACCGCACTTATAGTTTCAGCAATTTAAATGCATACAAACTTCGATTAGTCATGAAATCCCCGAACGTTAACAAACTGGTCTGTGGTTGAAAAACTAGAAAGTGTCGTTGCGTAGATGAAAAACGGAGAAATTTTTGCATGTAAACAACAGATGCATGCAGCGACGATCCTAGGAACGGTCAATAAATAATTCCTGCTACCAACTTTACAAGCCCGTTGCAAAGGGGATCACTAGATTGGTTTGTTAAGGTTGGCAAAACTGAAGGGACCGTGATAGTTCTACTACTTCTTAAGATCTAGTACACAGTGTACCACGGAATTTCGAGTGTTTCTTCGTCAGTTGGTAGTCTCTATTAGTCTCTGTTGGAACGGTCTATCCCTAAGAGTATGATTATAGGAAGGGAAATCCTCGGCTAGGACCTCGTGCAGAGAAACTTGGCGCCAAATCGAAATTAGAGTTACGAGATACTCTTCAATTTAATATTTGGTTTTAAAAAAGTTTCGGTCACAACGGCAGATTATGTATTCTCAAGAAGATGAAAAATTCGTCTTCGTACAATGGTACTGAACGTGATTTACACTCTCTAGTTATAAAAAAATGTTATACATGCAAATATTCCCGGAAACTAATCCCATTGATAAACGTAACGCTTTGAAGCAAATTTGCATGCAAATTTTGGTAACGTCTGTTAACGTCTTAGACACACGCAACCGTAACTGTCAGAACGTTCAAACGTTTAACGAATGCAAGAAAGAGCAGACGAAATAAAAACCGCTAAGTTTTCAATCTCGTGATATTTAGTTTTTGGCTAAAAAATTGCACAATTTTCGATAAAAGACTTATTTTATATTACTACGCGAGCAGAACTGAGTTCTGAAATCACATTTTCTTTTCAATCGGCCGGAGGTTGATTTCTGTTAAGGTAGGTTGGTTATCATAACCTTCATTTTTGTTTTGCGTAAACATCTTGGGGCTTTGTTTTCAAATTCGCCGATACCGACTTTCGTGGTGTATCCTGTTCCTATAGTGATCCAGTTCCTTTTAAAGCAGAACATAAGAACAATGAAGTCCCCTTTGCCAGTGCCGGAGTTTCTGGAAGAAAGCAACCTTTCACTATCGTTCAAAGATCCCTACCGAAGAAACCGAATTCAGCGGCCGCCAAAACCGCCGAAATTATATCCCAAATTCGACAACAGTTTTAGTCGGACTAGCAATGGTTCCCTGTCGGCTCATGCGATCTCGTTTAAGAGCAACCGTTCGGAGCTCAGCTCGCTGTACCAGCGGGACAAACGAGAGTCCTACTACGAGCAGTGCTTCGAGCAGATTATTAAAGTCGGTGAAGGTTCATTCGGGGAAGTGTTCAAAGTGAAGAGTAAGCTTGATGGCTGCTTCTATGCGGTCAAAAAGTCGAAGGAGTATTTCCGAGGTGAGAATTATAGGCACGAGCGGTTGGAGGAAGTTCGTCGGTACGAACAATTTAGTGAGCACGAAAACTGCGTTAAACTGTATCAGGCATGGGAGCAGGAAGATCGGCTGTATATGCAAATGGAGCTGTGTAAAGGAAGTTTAGAAGACTACGCCCGGGAACAGCGTTTTATTCCGGAAGACAAAATATGGTCTATACTGTTGGATCTGTTACTGGTGAGATGCAATGACTTTTAAATAATGATCTTTTCTTGACGAAATTTGTTTTGCAGGGTTTGAAAAGCTTGCACGATCGAAACCTAATTCATCTGGATATAAAACTGGACAACATTTTGATCACGGATGACGGAGTGTGTAAACTAGCCGATTTTGGGCTTGTGTTTGATTTAACCAACCGGAACTCGAATCACGCAACCGAGGGTGACTCTCGGTACATTGCGCCCGAGCTGATGGAAGGCCGTTACACGAAAGCGGTAGATATTTTTAGCCTTGGAATCGCAATATTGGAGTTATCCTGCAATCTCGAACTGCCTCCGAATGGACCGCTTTGGCAAAATTTACGAAATGGTGTTCTACCAACAGAGCTTCTATGTCGTTTATCTACTGAACTGCAGGGCGTAGTTCGGTGGATGATGTGTCCTATGCCAGAGTCTCGTCCTTCTGTCGATACACTGCTTCAGTTTCCGAGGATAGTCGCTTTACACCGCGAGAGACGACGGTGGCGCTTGGTTCGCGGGGTACAATCCTATTTGCATCGCAAACTGTGCAATCTGAGATGCTTGCTGACCAGTTTGGTGATTTCCGTTGTTAGTTGTTTACGTTTGAATCACGCAAAACCGCCGATACACGGTGTCGGACAAAAAGCGAACCGCAACAGTCACAACCGCAGCTATAGCAATGGTATCAATAATAGTAGTGTGCGAACGTGCCTGATGAAGGATTTCGACGACGAGTTGGACGATGATTTGCTTACGTCTACCGGCGAGCTGGATGTTTCAACAGGTAGCGGGGGAACTGGAATGCAGATTACACCTACACTGAACAACACCGTGCCAACGCACACACCAACAGCGAGGATGATGAATTCGACGCCGCTTAACCATAGCCACGCGGGGCTTCGTTTGAGATTTAGAAATAACGCTATCGACACACCACCCGGGAATGGAAGGTGAGTAATAATCGTTCTGCTATTTACTTATTTTTTGCCGTTAGAGCTTTCGGGTATTCCCAACAAACAACTGATTTTAGAAGCTTGAAAATAATAAGCAACATCTATTTACTTCTAGCTTTGAATCGGCTGACGAGGACCTTTCCTTTGCGATAGATTCCAACCACAGCCACGGGACGGAGGAGTCGCTGCGCTCGCGTCACTCGTTGATCAATCACACATCGCCCGGCATTAACGAGTCTTCTTTTCTAACGAAGAAGAAACTTTTCTTCAAGTCGGACGACTCAGACTGACCGTGTAGCGCAGGTGGTTCGTACTTCATTCAGCAGCAGGTTATCGTTTTCCGGCTTCCAAACTGCCGCTACCAGCTGGAATTGGTAATGGCAAGCACCCGCACAATTGGTTCCTTCGATCTGATAGCCAACCGGACCCTACTCAGGAAGGTTTCGTTAGTTAATCCGTTCATCGATACGAGTACGTACTTGCGATACGCATATATAACATTTCCAGGCGCGGACAGGTGATCTATTTAGCTTTCAGCCAGTTTACTACTGAATATAATATTAGGTAACTGTAGCACTAGCAGAAGAGTAAACACACACTAAAAATACTTGTGATATCTGAGGAGACGAAAGTGAAGAAATTCTGAAAGGTTTGTTTAGTTTTGACGTGTGAAAGATTTGGGATTTAGTTTCGGTTTGATATGTAATTTTAAATGCTGTCATTGTTCGTTTGTCATGTTTTGTTCCGATTAAATAGTGTTTATTCAAAATTGAATAAAATTAGATAATTGAATTCGATTCCTTAGTAATATAATTAGAACGCATGGTAAAATAATACATTTTACGGTGTAGTGAGTGTTGAAAATAACAGATATATAATATCATGCTTTAGCCAGCATTTCTCTGAAATTATTTTTTTTTCTTATAGAATTTAACCGTAATGCAATAAATCAGTATATTTTTATTATTCACAAATTATCAGTTTTTTACTATTCTTATGAAGTCCTGTTCGTTCTTGGGCTCTTTGCACTGTTGTGTTTTTTATTTCGTTTATGTGACACGGCTCAATGTGTTAGCTTAACTGAGCTGTTGGTTTTTTTTAATATTCGCAAGGTGCAATAGCTCGAATCCTTTATCGTTTTCATCCATGCTGTCCTTGCTCATGTTTTATAGGTATTAACGATTGGCTGGTTTGGATTGTTTGTTGGGCCTACGGGTCACGATTGTGTATCCGTGTTTTTGTCATTTGCTTTTCGTTGGCGGTACTGGTTTACCAAGATGGATCCGCTGGTCATTGGGTGGTATACTTTCGGCGAAAAAATAAACCGCTAAACAGTACAACTGTTGCGCGAGATCTGACAAAACGTTACTCGGCCGTAACTGAGATTAAAAAAGTACAGACAGATAAACTGCGCGTTGTCGTGAATGATTTGAAACAGGCCAACGATATTACTAGCCACAGTCTCTTCACGATAGAGTATTGCGTCTACATCCCCTCTCGAAATGTGGAGATTGACGGCGTTATATGTGATGCGGGTTTAACTGGCGATGTTCTGATGATTGATGGAGTTGGTCGCTTTAAGGACCCTAACCGTCAATCAGTTGAGATTTTGGAGTGTAAGCAATTGCACTCTATGTTCATCGAAGATTCCCGTGACTTTCGCCAGATCAGCACTTCCCAACTACGTTGAAGTGGGTGAAGCTCGTCTACCCGTGTGTCTGTTTGTATCGCAGGTCGTGAATCGTTCCAATTGCAAGGAGCTTGGTCATACGGCCAGCTACTGTAGCAACAAGCAGCGGTGCGTCAAATGTGGAGAACGCCATGCGGATGATGCTCGCAGGTGCCCCGCTGAGAAGTGTGTTTACTGTGGTGAGAGTCCGCATCGCTCCAGACGCTCTTATGCAGAAATGCTTAAAAGAGCTGCTCCACTTTTTCCGAAAACCCATACGCTCTCTTGCCAAATGACGTCTCTTGCGACCCTTCTTCAGCTACGCTTGGAAACTCTCAACATTTATGATTTTCTGAAAAGTTTGCTGGTTGGTTTCTGCCAACAGTTAGAACATTTTTAAAACAGCTGACTGTACAATTGGGCAATCGTATCCTTCGATGGCCAACTTGCTAAACGGAATCACAGATCTGTTCTTGTTTTACAGTGGAATTGCAGAAGTATTATCCCCAAAATTGATTCATTGATTCCACGATTTTAACATTATTCGCCTGGATCCAGATGAGAATGTAATGAAAATTAATAATGGGAAATGGAATCAAATTTATTTTTTCTAATAACGACCTATTTACTTAAGAGGGGGATTTGATTTCAGCATCGTTCTAACAGCAATATACGGGAAAGAGAGGGTGGACATCGATGCCAGAGAAGAGATGAATCAAGCTTGTAGTTTACGGCAGATCGTCGACGGCACGACCTGTACGCCTGTACTCCTCCAAATTGGGTTAGATAGCGCATTCAGAGTCTTCGAACGTAAAGTGCTGCGGCCAATACTCGGCGAGATATGCGAAAATGGAGTGTGGCTCAGACGCATGAAGCCACCCAAGATCGACAAAGATCTCCATCTTTGTCGATCCCTACGATACGCCCGGCATTGGCGAGATGACGCTGTAGCTAACAAGGTATTAAGGTATCATGGAGCAATGAGAAACTATGAAGGTGGCTACATTCGATAAACCCTACGGTATCAACGAAACCTTGGTTCAAGGACATGGATGTGACTTCATTCGTGTAATGCCCCAATCCATGGCAAACCATTACCCCTTGGATGCTCATCTCCAGCTTATTGGGCTCGTGAATAGAAGTATCTGCGCTTGTGGTGACGGCTATCACAATATCGAGCACGTTGGCTGGGCGTGCACCAAGTACAGTTCCGCTAGCTCTTGGCTATTGGATACCCTCCGGACCCGAGAAAGACCACTTAACGTCCCGGTTCGAGACGTTATGGCAAGTCGCGATCTCCCCTATATGTGTCTCATCTCTCTTCCTAAAATCAATTAATAAAAGAATTTAGCCACTGTCTTTCTTTTTTCTCATTCTCAGTGTGGAGTAAAAAGTATGTTGGCAGAATAAAAATAAATAAATAAATGAATAACATTGAATTAAATCAGCACGATTCAATTTGATTGAAACTTTAAATTGTTCTTAGTACTTGTCTTCGAATTATTCACCCCCTTCCAAACTCAAGGCGAGAGCGAGCACTGCCGCTAGCCATCAGCAGAATCCCCTCCCAAAACCGAAACAAGAACGAGTACTACCGCTATATATCTAAGGCGTGCGCGACAAACAAGCAAGTCATTCGCAATTCGGACTCCGAGAAGGACGGACGACCAGCAGCAACCAGCAGCCATCAGCAGAATCCCCTCCCAAAGCTCGGATGAGAGCTAGCACGGCCGCTATATAAAGCGTGCGTAACGGACAAGCGAGTCATTTCGGAACTCGGACGCCAAAAAGGAAGGACGACCAGCAGCAGCCATCAACAGAACCCCCTCCAAGTGACAAGTAGATGAGTAAGCGAGCCCTCTGTTCTTCGGGAGCCCTCTGTCGAAAGTCCGCGGCAAATAACAGCCAGCGGAGTTCTTTACAATGGCAACGCACAGCAGTGTAACGGCGGCCAAGGATCTGTCTGAGCACAGCAAAACGTCCGGTTACGACACTCAGAAGTCTCCTGTACTACTTTGTGACGCCGGTTCGCATCAGAGCGCTACTACGTGATTGTCTTCACTTTCACCTTCGTGCTGGCATAAATCAAAATTGGAGGCGAAACGACCTGAACACCCAACAAACATTAGGAGCTGAACAAGTAAACAAATAAAAACAAATGTAGTGATATAGACCTGGTGACTTCAGCGAATTCGAATATCATTCGAAACTATTTTGAAGATATGAAACCTTCAGCACATCAAGAAATAACACGTTCTTTTTCGTAGAACAACAAAATTTTAAGAGTTATGATAAACAGTAATACTAGAATAACTTGTTTTAAAGGGTATTGTTTTCCTATTTCCAACCACTAAAGACAACGGTCACCATACTCAATGTACTTTCTGCTTATGCCCGAGCCAACGCGAAGCGAACAACAAAAAAAGCTACATACTTTTACTTTGAGTGAATTGTCACTAGTTGAAGTGGATATTTTTTCATCCACAGCAACTGGTTTTAGTACCTGAAATAATATTCTCCCTTCACAGTTGCCAATTTCTTTAGCTTATAACACAAAAACTGACTGTTACTGTTCTGAGCAAAAGTAAAATAAAGCTTATTTCCGCAACATTAGCATTAAAATTATCTTAGTCTCTTAGCTCAGGATAAAATTCACTTTCCTTGGCGGTATTTACTATAAACTTACTATTCTGCGTGAAGGCTTAGACTCGATTTTTCACCGAACTCCGGGCGACAGTACTAGACGACCTCTCTCCTTGAGATTAACCCTTTCATGCCAAACTTTTTTTCTAGTGCCTGTAGGGTTTCGAACCTATCTCGACAAACATATGATTACGGCCTAAAAGCCAACTGTCAAAATCCACTTTGAAGGAAAATTCCAGACAAACCGTTACTAGTCGAACACAGTTCACAACAGTTTATGAAAGAGAAAACTTTTCTCTTTCATTTACTACCAACATCTGTGATTGGCGTGTAACGGTTTGTCCGGAATTTCCATTCAAAGTGAATTTTGACAGTTGGCTTTTAGGCCGTAATCATATGTTTGTCGAGCTATTTTCTCTTGAAAACAGTGGGATCAAGAAACACGAAAAGTCTTTTTTTCATGAAGATAGGTGCTTCCCTCGCAGTGCTAGAAGCTGCTCAATTTATTTCTTCTAATGCTCAATACAATTCTCCTAGAATATTTACTATAGTCCAATTGCGTGGAAAGTGTCGTCAAAAACAGTGTAAATTGATATTTTTTTTCAGTTTTCAATAATATTGCAACATAACGAAGATATATGAAAAATTCATGTTACGTCGTCAACTTAGACTGTCGCTGGCAGCACTGGTCCATCGGAATCTAATTAGACTAATTGCAATAACTTCAGTTCTAGAGCTGATCCTTGTAACTGTTAGTACTCAAATAGTCAATTGAAAGGCAAAGGTCACATTTATAAGTCTTACTTGTTTTTGTGAAGAAATCTTGCCTCAATTAAAAGTTATAGCTGTTTAAAAACTTTTTTTTCCACAAACAACATTGGCATAAAGGGATTAAGCGTGTCGGGCAAAGAAGTGAGTCACAAAACCAAGAAGTAGTGCTCCGACCAAATACTGCAAACCCTGAGGCTATTGATCCACAATTATTTCGTATAAGAACAAGTATTCGTGATATGAAAGTTTTGTTGAAGGCGAAAATGGAGCATAGGCTTTCGAAAGTCGAAAGCCGTTATTCAGTTCCATCACATTAAACATTCAGTGCAGATAACGTTCAACAAATTGGCCTTGGCGAAATTATCCTTTTTGCATTATAACTTAAAACACGTTATCGTGTGTGACAATGCCAAAATCAAGATCCTCATGTATATTGACGATGGGCAAATTGAGGTTTGACTACATGATCTGGCATCACTTACTTGCAAAATGGCTGATCGAGCATACTTATTCATTTTGCAGCAGCTATTTGGAGCAGCTCAAAACTGAAATTTGAAGACTTTTTCAATAGGTCCAATCTACAAAAGAGAGCCTCTCTTTGTTTACTTTCTCTTCCGCGAACTTCTCTGTCACCTTTCTGATTTCACTTAAACTGTTTGCGTAATACGCTAGTAAATACCTTGGTTTTTCGAAACATACTGATAAATGTTTAAAAAGTTTTATGGTCTTGCAGTAATAATCGACAGAGAAAGCGAAAAAAGATTTTCAGATTGGACCTCATGAAAAAAGTCTTCATTTACTTTATTTTACTCCTTCCTTACGACATAAACCCATTCCTGAACTCTCCTTGCTTCTTCTTGGTGGTGCATATCAGGTATGCACAAGAACGGTGCTGCTCCGTGTCCTATTGCTGTGCACTGGCTCATAATGTGTCAGGGCTAAATTCATTGAGCTACTGCTTGTGCTAGTTTCCGATGAGCTAGAGTTAGCAATTGAATTCTCGAATTCAACTGTTTTTTCACTCGTTTCCGTCTTGCACACCTGATCAGCTATCAGTTCGCATTAACACAGAGAATTTTTTGCACATATCAAAGACAAAGTAATGTGCGCCAGTTCGGTGAACACATTACGGTAAACCCTGCTCAAAAACCGATAAGGAAAGCTCAACTACTACAATAATTACAAGCATACAGTCTCCAATACCATTACCTGACCACAGACGGTTGCCCCCCTCGCCATTAAGCTTGTGAAATAATGTTTGCAAACACGGCCCACAGCAAAAATCAATTCACATCGACCCGCGAGTCGGCCACGCCAGCGCGCACAGACCAGTGGTCGTTTGTTTGAGCAGGTGCGGAGTATGAAAAAACTATACACATAAAAAAGGCCCATAATCTCTCTCGGTCTCCTCGATGCATTACTATCGAGGCGTAATGCAATAACCATCTTAAAACAATTATCTGTCAGATCTGTTATCGATATTCGCGTGTGTTCTTGGATGATCGCACTCGAACCGTGGTTCTGATACATAATTTTCGGTGCACGGTTTAGATGCTAGAAAAAAGTAAGATCTTCCATATTACTGAAGGTCCCTGTCATGTGTTGTACAGTGGATATGAGAGCTTTCTTCTTTTAATTGGTTTAATTGAAGGCATGGAGCTAGTCTGCTGATACCAAAGATAGAAACTTTCGGAAGTGACTGATTCATGATCGTGTGAGCGCGGGAGTTGTTAGGTTCACGCTTGAAATCGCGTTTGAAAATTTATAAGTGCTGAGGCGTTCACCTGGTCACCGGGATGTTATCATGTTTGAGAGATCGCGTGTGTAGGTGCCGTGGATGGTCGCGTAGAACTTAAGCATTTGTACGTTAACGGGTTTGTCACGTGATCCTTCCTCAGTAATAATGGAATATTTGTTTAATGACATAAACTCTTTTCAATGGGATTCTCGATTAAAAAATATACTTAGTTGCTAAATTAAACAATAGCTTCTCACAAACTGAGTTTTATTTTTACTGAGATGATTATGACTTTCATAGGTTTAGTTTTCGATAAAAATACAATGAAATAAACACTTCAGTTTGGACAGGGAGAAATTTTTTCAAATAATAATATTTTTATTCAAAAATTTGACTAATTTTGTGCAAATCACCCCTACAACATTTTTTTTAGGATTTGTCATTTTTAGACCATAGCCATTTTTTAAAAAATGGTAAAAAAAAGTTTAACCGTTTTCCAAAGACAGTCTAGAACATTTTTGGAAAAACAAAGTATGCAAAGTAGCTTTTTGTGACAAAGTCTTTATGTACAGAAAGTTTCATTAAAATCTGAGAAGGTGCTTCCAACTCTGAATACGATTTAGTGCGAAATTCGTCAGTTGGTAAAAGCCATAACTCCACCAATTATCAATTTATTTTTATAAACTTATGCTTGTTTATTTTACTGAATAATGTACTACCAAAATATTATAAGTTTGATGTAATGAAATCATCCCTTTAAATTCGAATTTTCTTGACATTTTTATCACCTAAAGGTATGCAACCCCTTAATCAAGAATCCCACTTAAAAGAGTTTATGTCGTTAAACAAATATTCCATCATTACTTTTTTATTTTTTGTTTAGTGCTGAGGAAGAATCAGAGAAGGAAATAACCACCACAACATTATGTATTGAATTTTACATAATTATTTATTTATTTTTATATATTACATTTGTCTTAATACTATCTTCATGCATGCTATTTTGTATTATTTCTATACAAGGAAAATATTTTTGGTTCATTTTCTGATTAGAATACCTTTTTGTCTCTACTTTCCCCCAGGAATAGGCACAAAACTGTGGAATTTTTGAGTTCCAGATATTGTTTTGGCGTTAGTATACAGCTCTTAGAGTTCTGACATTTTGTTGTGCTGTTCAGTGAATATGTAGCAGAAAATTAATTTTGTGATATTTTTATCAGTTTGTTCAACTGTCCAGTTATATAACTCATTTCCAAAGTCGCGAGCAAGATTAGCTTTTTTGCCATTCGCTTGAGAGTGCCACCAATAGCATCACAGGGTCCTTTTCCATGGGATGCTGCAATAAAATGCCATTCTGCGCTTAAGGTTGGAGAGAGAATCGGCAAAAATCGAAAACGAAAAAAACAGTTTTTTCCACACCGAGTGTTAGATCTTCATAAAAATCAATCAGCAGTACTGTAACAACATTTTACATAAGCTGATTGATTTTTATAAAGATCTAACACTCGGTGTGGAAAACTGCTTTTTTCATTTTCGATTTTGGCCCATTCTCTCTCCAACCTTAACTCATACTTTGACTGGAAACTACACAAGTTTGCAAAGTTTTTCTTATTTTTGTATTGTGCTGCTACTCCATTAGACATAAAATAAATTTTAGAAAAGTTTGTCAATTATTTCATAAAATTTATCAGTTTTGAGAGGAATAAATGAACTGCAGTCTTCAAGTCTTCCAGTCTTACAGTCTTCCAGTCTTTTAGTCTTCCAATCTTCTTGTCTTCCGATCTTCCAATCTCCCAGTCTTCATTCAAGTTTGTTATGAATATATACCAAATTCATAACTGATACTTTTTGCATGTATCAGGCATCTAGTAGCTGGGAAAATGGCTTCTGAGATGATTATGACTTTCATTGGTTTAGTTTTCGATAAAAACACACTGAAGAAAAAAATTCAGTTTGGACAAGGAAAAGCTTTTTTCAGAAAACTTTTTTCCTCAAAAGTGCCCAACATGAATCTTTGACGGTAGGTAGGGAACATAATTATATATCTTGGAACCAAATTTCATCCAAATCAAAAATGTTTTTTTTTTGTAAATCGACCTTAAATTTTTAAAATCGATTTTTTTCAATGTAGGAGTAAATGAAGAATTTTTTCAATATTTTTATTCAAAAATTTGAATAAATGAATAGTGTCGCCTCTACCAGATATAGGGTAGACGAGCCCTTATTCATCTCATGATGATGTCATGATGTCACACTATTTTGTTGATAACTCGACTTAGGGTTACTGGAATGCACTTAAATAGGTATCATCATCTTTGCTTCGTTCATAAGAAGCAGTGCAGTTAAAATTTTTGCCTGGAAAATGTAAAATGGTCGCGTTTGAGCGAAGCGAAAAGTCGAGTACAACATAGCCTTTTTCATCCTACCATTTGAGCTAATGCGTTAAATAGAGATAGCAGATACTGCTCTAACTAATGTGTTCAAATGGGTGGGATGAATAGAGGAGCTAAGATGAATTAGGGAGCAGTAACCCTACTTATATTTTTTTGTTTTAATCAGATAGGACAATGTCATCATACCACACAGGGGGGACGAAAGAAAACATTTCACTTCAATTTTCTTTATTTGTTAACTATCTCTTTAAATAAATATTTACAAAGATATTTCTTCCATTTTTCTCGTTGTCTCGTTAACTTGTCGCGCAATTAACACACTTGAATGTTTTAACTTTACTTTCACATGTTCGTCATTATTATTTTTATTCGTCTTTTCTTATTTTTTTCCACTAAATCTACTTTACTTTTATTTCCCTAACGTAACCGTGATTATTGTTAATTTCTTCTCGATTCACTTTTCGCTTATCGATTACAGCTGCTATCTAGAAAAAGCCAATTTTCGCTTTCTGTGCGCCAGTTTTGCCGTTACAGATTTAGGTGATTTGCCTATTGTTTTCCGTTCTTCTCTCTCTCTCTATCTGGTGCATTTGGTTTTATATTCGAAATGCCTGCACTACAATCGCTACCATTTTGTTTCTTTTTTAACCTCAAATACTGCTTCTACTGCCGAGAGAAAGGCGTGTCTGTGTGTGCTGAATCTATTATGGGAAATCCTAATACTCATGGGCTTCTACTATGCTGGATCTGACGAAAGATACTGCAACCAATTTCGATTGGCAGTTTAGTTTTCTTTTACTAAAAGGAAAATTCTGGCGACTAGACTAGTTGGCGCCATCGTTACTAACCGTACCGTGAGGAAAGCTAAAAGGGTGCTCGTTGAAGGCAGGTTTAACTATATTAATTGGTAGGTTTTTCGCAGTCGTTACCGAGCTACATGTGTTATTGGCTGAGGCTTTTTTTTAGAAAAGTTAGTGCGGGGTTATCGATTTGTTTAGCGATAGGTGATAGCTATAGTTTGGGTGGACACATGTACCAACCAGGAAGGGGGAACTATAATTAAAGAAAATAAATAGGTGTTCTTTAGATTCAAAGATACTCATATCAGATCCGAAGGGATAGACGTAGGCCATTGTCCCGCCCGGATCTAGCTAAACAGGCTACACAAACACTACAGTATAGTGATGGGTTTGAAAATCGTTGACAATTTGTTTCTAACTCTACACGTTTTACTTTATCTCTTTTCGTTGTGTCTCTACAGTTTGGGATTTGGATGAACGCTTACATTCCAGAGGTATATTCGAAGTAGGGTTCGTCGATAACACCGCTGGTTGGTAAGAACTATGCATCGGGATATATTACTCCCTGAATTTTGGGGTCAGTTAGCTGCTCAGGCAGACGTTTGGTAAGCCACTAGAACAGCATGACTGAGTAAGCCAATGTTCTGGGAACAGTGTTTCCAGATGCAACGTTTTTTGACAGGGAATGACTGGAAGATGAGGAATTTTGAATGAATTAAACGAATATATAAATAAGTTAGAAGGGAACGGAGGATGTTAGCGCCATGAAACAGATATTTTCCTTTTCTTTTCGGAAAACATATTAGATTAAAGAATGAATAGAAAGCTCTACTTTTTTGTAGCTTGGAGGTTAATTTTTTTTTTGGGAACAAAAGAATGAAGTATTAGCATATAATTTTTAGATTGAGAATAATTTCACCGTTCAAGCACAGATGTCGCTGGGATTTTAAGAGTAAGCCTTGTTGGACTTTTTTCGTTACTTTTCGTTGATTTGCTTTCTCGAAAGCTTGCGGTAAAATTTTCCTCAAAATGTTAACATGCTCCGCTGAACTCCACCAAGTTAGCATACTGTCTTGTCCACCGAGGCATGGTCCATTCTCACGCGGCGGGGATAAGCGTACCTGGCCAAACAAAAAAAAACAAAAGCAACCAACAGAACAAAATTTAACCAATAGCGTAGTTCCACATGCAATAACGTCGTTGTGTTCTGGGAGACGGGCGGAAGCGTGTTACTGTGCCACCAGGAACACGTGTGAGCTGCTGGAGGGAAAGAGATGGATGGTAGGATGAGTGTTGTGTGTGTCAGTACCGGGACCCTACTTTTACCTGGACAGTGGCATGTGGTTAGCTACAAAAAAGAAGAGAAAAAGAAACCAAAAAAACGGGACCAGAGTGGCGATTTGGTTGCACATTAGTTCACCTTGAGAAACTGCGACACGAAGGTGGGAGCCGTACCTTTGCGATCGAAGTGTCTCACCCGGACGAAGAGGAAAGCGGCTACCAGGGAAGCCACCGCTAATACCAGCAGCAGCATCACCAGTCCACCAACGAAACTTGGCACAGACATACAGATCGTTTCCGGATCAACTGTGCGTTGCGATTGAATCACAACGGTTTCGTTGTTGGCAGCACTGTTCAGGGCGAAGTTGACATCACCTGGTGCGACCACCTGGATGACCCGTTCCGTGTTGACATCGGTCATCTCCTGAGCGTTGCGTTTGTAGATTCGTGGTTTCACAACTACCGTCATGGTGTCACGTCGTCGGCGAGCGCCGCGCAGGTCATCTAGTCCTTCGACCGATCGTGGGCGGCCACCTAAGCTGACGAGGTTACCCTCGTTAACCATATCATCCTTCCTTTTGGTCACCGTCACGTACGACTGGCCTGGTGGAGGTGGTGGCGGTAGGTTGATGTTGTCATGAATTTCATTTTGGAGCTGGTTTTGACTTTGATTCGCCTGTGCTGCATCTGATTGGCTTTGGCTATCCTTATTTTCGGCAGAGTTTCCAGAAGTTTGTGCTTGTGGTGGTGGTACCACGTTATCTTGATTCTCTGAAAATGCTCCCGAGGCATCCGCTGGGTGTCGTGGATCTGGATATGCCGGTGGAACACCGTACTCTGGCAGGGAAGGTGGACCATATTCTCCGCTTAGCGCTCCAGGAGCTCCATATTCTCCAGAAATTCCATTACCAGTTAGCGCTGGTAGGCCGTAATCTCCACCACCGCACTTCGGTTCTGGGCAATTGTATCGGCAAACTTGGATAACACATTGGAAGTGAACGTTCATGGAATCTGGGAATTTGAAAGCTTGGAAGTAAGCAAACGACACGACCGAAGCCGATGGTCCAAAGTTTTTGATCTTCTGGAATTTGCTCATGATCTTCGGACGCACAACGCAACCATGTTGATCAACCAGTTGGATTGGAGCGCGTTTTCCATCATGGGCAACGCAGTTGCGTACCAACATATCAAACTTGTTCTCATCGTCCTTAATTGCCAGAACCATGGTCATGGTTTGGCCGATCTTCACAATACCGGACACCTCGGAGGCCCATGGACCCTTTCCGACTTGAATCTGCATCCAGCATTGGAGATTATCTCCCAGGAAGTTGGCAGTCACAGCATGGAGCATGTCTACCTGGAACGGACGGAACGTGACGGCCTTCTCGTAGAAATCATACCACGTACAACGCAGCTTGCGAGCCTAAAAAAGAAAAGTTGACATCAAATGTACTCCACTCTTATACTCTAGCCATACCCTTCCCCCTTTTCATTGTGCTGCTGATATTACTTACCTGATCCCAGACCTCCTGCACGTAAGGATCGTACTGAATAATGATCGTGTTCTCCACATAGCTACCGGACGGCGTCGGCGATCCAAAGCTAGCGGCGTTGTGATTAGCCGAACTACTCATACCGCAGCTGTTCAGGAAGATTTCGAACGTCGCACTCAGATGACCGGTGCCCGGTTTCAGATGCACACAGTGGGGATCGCTGTAGAATCCCTTCGAGAAGATCATTCCGTAGAAGGGTCGATCGAATTCAATGTTGACGCGCATGTGCGTCTTCTCGCACTGCACCTGCAGGTGCTTAATCTGGGGACTATCGTTCGTTGCTGACAGAGGCCATGGATCGTCGCTGGCACCGCTGCCGCTGCTGCTGCTACCGCCACCGCCGCCGCCGCCACTCAACAAACCAGGCGTTCCGTATACTGGTGATGGTGCTGGCGGTCCATAGACGGCTCTGTGCTCCAGGGGCAGGGCGGCCGAATCTACGAGGGGGGCATCACAGTCGACATTCTGTAATAAGGAAAGAAAATTAAAAAAATAGAAATTAGGTAAGTGTCACTTTTTATGCACATTTAACATATATCGTCTTTAATCATTTGCTGACAAGAAGGGGAACAAGTTTTTGATATCTTTATGGCTCTCGCTTCAGGTACTCTTCATCAAGTGGAATAGCAACTTGATCGGACTGTTGTGTGCGCTGGTGCCAGCGAACATATGCCATTACGGTAGCTGGTGTTGTTTTTAATTGCATTTCAACGGAACTTGGCGGTGTAACTTGGTCTCTTTTGGGGCGGAGAAGGAACAAATTTCGAGTGCGTTGCAGATAGTAGGTTTTTATCTCTCTTAAAAATCCACATGTCAGCTAACGCACGACTTGCGAAACGGTGGTTCGCAGACGTAACTGAGCCATCATATTTTGGTAATAGATGTCCAGCATTGCACAAGTAACTTGTGGGAGGTTATTGCGTGACTCCATTATTACATTGTCGTTACTTTTCGCCGGTCTAGATCTTTTGATCGCCGTTGCGTATGTAAATGTAGGTCACAGTAAAAACGTACTAATTTAACCTTTAACTTGCCTTACTCTTTATGTGTCAAAGCGGTAAATTGAGACAGATATTTGAAATTAGATCCGTTAGATACTGCGTTGTTTATCAGAGTGTCGGAAGTATATCTTTTGCAAATGTATTTAAGGATTTGCGGTTAAATTGTTATAGAATCGTGACGAACGCAAAAAATTCTCAAGATCAAAGAACGGTTAATACCAAATAGTACAGAAGTAATACCGAGAGGTAGTCCCTGGGGAGAACAAAGGTGGAGCCCAATGGAGTTTAGTCGGTATTACCGTCTTTACGCATGGGCACACTGGGCCAGGGGCCCTGGGATTTTAAGGGACCCGCGATGAAGATAGGCGTAAAACCATACTAGCTGTCTGCACTGCTGGCGCCATGGAAATTGGATTATTACACCGATCAAAAGTAGAACATTCTTGAGTTGATGATTTCAGTTTTGGTCAAACCGGATTAACGTCAACTGCAAAGATGAATCATGGGTCACGATAACAAACACTCGACAAACTAATGAATAGTTATTTCTTATCCCGCAGCAATAAACGCGAGGCTCGAAAATGAATTATCCTGATTCTAAATCATCTCAAGGGGATTTGCCAAAAAAATATTGATTGATCCAGTTGCATCACATCAGAAACGTGGTACTGCTTACCTTCAATCAATTTTTATAAAATACATTCGTTTAAAGATATCTTCGCATTGAAATCGTAACCAAGATGCACTTTCAAAAGCTGTATTTTATTGGCATATTGTTACCCGTAGATTGTCATAGTGTTAGGTCAGTCATACTATAATGCACGGTCAAATGTAATAGACAAACGAACTCTCAGAACATGCACTACTGATTTCAATTAGCTCAGTCCGTAGTAAAACGCATCAATCTGAGCGATATTGATGTAGTTTATATAATGTGTACTTCTAGTATATTAGATAATCTTTAGCTTTAAAACGAAAAAGTCTTGCACTGCACAAATTAAGAAAATGATTCAGTTCGTGATAAGTAGTTTTTAAAAACAGGTTTGAATAGCACTCATAAACACGGTAGTATCTATTACTACACTCCAAGCTTTCTTCTACTTTAATAACATTTTCATTTCGTTTTTAGCAACATCTGATTTTTTTTAGCTGCTGCTTCTTAATTGCCAAGTATCTTTCGATTTACCAAAGTTCCGGGAAGTTTGGCGTATTGCAGTCTTTGGGCACAAAAATTATCTTGATGGCTCTATAAAACTATATAAAACAGATTTTGCAAAACGGCATGATGTCAAATCAGACCAAAAAACACCGAAGAACCACAATCTAGTCTAAAAGAAGTAGTCGACGGTTTTGAAGGCACTCTTTGTGATAAATTTCATACCCTGGTTTATAATCCCTGTTGTGACATAAACCTGACTTAGCTTGCCACAACTGCAGACTGCTTGTCAGACCGAAAATAACTGACAAGTTTCGAATTACAGTAATGACCCGTTTTTATCAACCAACCGAAAAATTTTGGTTGATAAAACGGGGAAGTTGAAAAAACCGGGAATTTTTTTTACTTCCTTTTTCAATCATACATTATTAAAAGCAACCTAAGAATTATCTCAAGTTTTTAGCTTGCAGAAAAATTAAACCTATTGCCCTAACAGTGCAAAAAACGTATTTAACCGAATCGTCCGACAGTTGTCTAATCCAACTTCCAAGCATAGGATCTATCTGAAATTTTGCAGATAGACTCATTATGAATGACAATGTATTCTGTCAACAAAGTTTAACAGTTAACAGTTCTGAAAAGCGAAATGCAAAAACTATTCTTTGATTAATTAGATACAGAGCGTTGGTAGTTCACTGCTCTTCTACGTCCATGTTCCAAAACTGACAACTAAGAAAAACGTGATCGAAGATGAAAATTAAATTTGTGATCTGGAGAGAAACGGTGGATCAAATAAAGTTTTACAGTCTAAAATTACGTTAATATTCAACGTAATGAATTCAGTTTCTCTTTAGAAAAAATCACTTTGTGGAAGATGTTACAAAAAATGCTCAGTGGGAAAATCTGATAGAAATCGGAAAATTCTTAGCATATTCATCCAGCCACCACACATGAGTTATCTAAACATTTTATTTACGAAAGTGTGTGCTGAGAACTTTCTTGTTAAGCGGGCTACTTCAAGTTTTACTGAAATCGAAAATAGATGAGTTCGCCGTGTTTTAAGTTTTTGGAAGCGACGACAGTGACGAATAGTTTCACAGGATCGATCTCACTATTGTAGTTATTAATATCGTACCCATCTCTTAGTTAATGGAACTTACTCTTTCCACAAACTTTATTTACTTTTTTGATTGTTTTATAAGTAGAACAGTTATGAGTAGAATTGCAAGAATGGGAAAACAGGCTTGATATTTGTTTAGGGTTTTTTTGTCATCAAATAATATTCCGTATCGTATCGAATTTGGAATCGGCACACGTATTTTTATGGAGATGCGCGGTTTGAGCCTATATCAGTGGCTTACGACTGGCATGACCCATTCTAGTTGATTCGGACTGGTTGGTTTGTTCCTACTTACAAGTCAATCCACTTGGATGACATAGGAGATAACAAAAGAGAATAGGAACAAGACAATAGCTGATTCAATTCGAAGTTTGTTTAATGATAACTTAAGTGCGCTGGCAGGAGATCGTTTTATAGGAGTAGAGTAGAGCAGATATCACAGTGTCTGTGACAAATATGCGCTAAATTGTATCCTCTGGACTGGTGTTTACGGACAATCCGCCAAAAATTGTCTTTGGTTTAAATTTTGTTTGTAGTTTAAAATGAACTACAACATAATAAAAATATAATATAAATACACAATTTTACCTACATACTCTTCCAATTTTTATGTTTTCCACAGATAATATGTGAAAGTGTGATAGTTATCATGAAAACACACAGCTTTGATTTTTTTAGAATTCAAGCGAAATGTGAATTTAGCTCATCAATTACACTAAATGGGACCAAAATTAGGTAAACTACCCTACAATTTGACTGTTATCTAACACTGCAAGAGCCATTACCTTGATTGAATACAATTGTAAGATTGTAGGCCTGAATTGCTGGCATAAAAGAATAAATTAATGGGAGGTTGATAAAATCGGGTACAAAAAGTTCATTAAATCGGGGGTGCATAAAAACGGGGGTGCATAAAATCGGGAGTTTATAAAAACGAGTCGGAACTGTATTGTTTGTTTGTTTTGGCGATTTCAACCTACTTCTAGCGGTAAACGTCAAGCCTTCTCAAAACCGTGGCGTTCACTGTCTCGAGTCGTTTCTATGTTTGCGTTGGGATAATTTCGAATTCTTGCGATCTGTAAGCTATTTTTTTACGTTTGCTTTGCTGAATTTTCTGGTTAATTTCACCAAATTTACCAAACAATACAAAGAAAATTCACCAAATTTGCAGAATGTTCATTACACGTTAAGCTGTATTCCTACAAGATTTGGTTATTCTGCGTCGTTTGGAGAAGAACTTGTGGCGCAATATTTTTGTGGATTAAGAGAAAATCTGATGATAGTATGAAGCAACAAAAATCAAATCAGACAATTATGTATGTTTCTCCGTATTCTATAGGCAATTGATGTATCAAACGTGTAACCCATCAGGGTAACAATTTAGCACTGGGTGGAAATATACCTATTTGTGCGTACTCTCTCCGTGGAGTGTATTGTTATTGCAACATAACTCACCGCTGTTCATTATGCTCGTTCATGTTTTGATGTAAAATTCGTTTAAATAATAGTCCATGAACGTTGTCATTAGTCTAGATAGGTGTAGTAATTTTTGTTGTGTATTTGTAAATAAATAGCATAGGGTTCAGTTAGGTTACCGCTCTCCTTTCGCTGCAACAGTGGTCTGACTATGCTGTGCTATAGCGATTACAGCTATGCGGTGGCACGTTTTACGGTGTTTGTTTTGGTGGAGTAGAAAAGGCGGCCATCGTCAAAAATCAAATAGTGACGGACCACGGCATCGATCAGACGCCCGATCAGTTTTGTTTGTTTTCGGGACAGTTTCTCACCACCATAACCAGTACGGTATAGTGCGCGTGTGCGACGGTGTAAATCCCCACCGGAAAGTGCCGACCCGTGGTTCGGGTACTCGTGTAAGTGGTGTTGGTTCGCCGAAGTGGGACAGCTAACAGTTAAGGAGCATTCTCGCGTCCCCGGCTAAACCCCAAGGAACCAAACACCGACCGTTCTCGCTATAGATGATAATTCAAACGAGCCTAGCTCTCCTCTATAGCTAAAAGCCAAGGAGAACGAAGCAGGGTGGACAAAGGTTCCGTCTGGGAAGTGCACTGCGGTGACTTCCGGGTTCGTTTACGGCGAGTAGACTATCCGGTGATTTATCACCACCGTCGCTAGTGAGGTTCCAACAAAGGAGCCATGCTCACCTCCTTAGCTAAAAGACAAGGACCGCTGCCGGAGCAGCCAACGAAGCTACGACCGAAGGAGAATGCGGCCGTTGTTGACCCGGCCGGTCGGAAGATACCACACGTCGCCAGCAGCAGCCGATTAATTATCAGCGTGTAGAGCAGTGCAGGGAGAGTGGACGAAGCAAATAAAGTTGGTAAATTTAGTTTATTTGTTTGTTTACTTTTTGTTGTCACGAAAATCCAAAATTCCGGTAGAGCCACCTAGGCCGCCCTGAAAAGAAGGGTCCGCCGGGCAATCAGAACCCGAGTAGTCGACAAACCGCCACTTACCGCTACTTACAAACATGGTTATTAGACTGGTTCAATTTTTGACTTTTAGCTCCAACAGGCTCTACTGATTCCTTTTATAGCCCTTAGTAGTTGTGCAAATTTTGGTACCGATCGGTTGTGTCTACGGACCCTCCAAAAATTTCAAAGTTTATATGGAAATTAGTATGGAAAATCGGTTAAAATTGAACTCAAATTCTTAAAAAATCACCTCATCAATCAATTCATGAGAACACTATATATTTCTAAAGGTATTCTACTACTGAACATTGTAAGTTTGTGAAAATTTGCTGAGAAAAGTTATTAACTAAAGAAGCAGCATGACTTCAAAACAAGTGTATTTTATTATTAATCATAGCAACCCTGTTTGAATAGCTGCATCCTTATACAAGTGTAAACTAGGCTTACCACTCACCGCTCCCGTATGGCAGATGCCGCTTCGCTCAATAGTGCCCAGGGGCGCCGGGTGGTCTTAAGACGGCCTTGTCATGGTGGAGCCCGGCACTCCAGTACACTCCGTGTGGTAGCTTCGCATCTGTCTCCATGCAGTCATTGACTGAAACACGTGGTTTCGCTCTAGCATATTGTACCCTATTACTTAGCCATGTGTGTACCCGGGGCAATACAGAGGCATATGACCTCTAGTAGTTGTAATCTCTCTTTTATTTCCCGTAGTGAGCAAAACATTTATGATTCAAGACGTTGACTTTTAAAATTTAGTTATGATAACACTTAATATTGCCGTATTTGTCAAAGCCATGGATTTCATGGGCAAAACATTTATGACACTTTAAATTTAAATGTGATGACAGTCGAACATATCGTTGCGCGGCACACTTAAATTATAAGTGTAATTCTATTAAAGGGCAAAGGGAAAGTTCTTGAACTCTCAGTGTGGCTTGAAACTTGAAACTTATGTGTTAAATCTCTTTGAAAATAGGTGTAGTTTATTTACAGTGTACCAACTTTAAATTCGAAGAAAGCAAAGATGATGCTTGTATAGAGATGCGCGAAGACTGAAGCCAAAAGTTCCAATCGGACACAAAACAACGGTTTCAAACGAGCAATGTAAACATATATAAATACATTAGAATGGAATGTAAAAATGGGATATAAACTTTAAGCAGAACAATCGGACAGGAACTCTTCGATGTAAGAGTCATTAAAAAATCCTTTAGTATAAAAACCGTCGAAAAAATAACCGGTCCTTACAAAGTACTTTTCATTGTCAGTGAATGTAACGTTACGCGGATTTTCCTGCGAACAAATGATTTATTTTTTAACCGCTTTCAGCCTTGTTTATGCCGTCCTTTTCGGGTGAGAGCTTTTCAAGTGATTCTTTCGCTGAAGGATCTCTGTTCGATTTTTACGGTTGATATTTTTACATTCTAATATATGTAAAGCGGGCTTTACGAAACATACTTTATCCTTGCGATTTTTATTGCCGGTCGCTCCATTGCACAGTGGTCCAGAATTCAAATTTAGCAGGAATTTTGAGATTTTACTAAAACTAAACAACTTAGTCTTATTAAGTCTTTTGAGAAGTTTTCGTAGTTTTTGAGCCCCCTCTTTTTGTTAAAACAACAGTTAGGGTGGTTCTAATTTCACCAAGACCAAAAAAATAACTTTTTAATCATTCTAGCTAGAGCCAAACGACCTTCAGCGAAGTTTTAGAACGACAAATTTTGGAAAAGTTTGCTGAAGACATGTAAGCTCTATCTGTAATTCTTCTATTTTACAACTAGTTTAAATTCGGAGATTAGGGTGTCCTCAGACAACTTTAAGATTGTTTCAAGGCGAATAATTTGTTTCATGGCACCATATATCTAACTATTTCCGTTGAAAAGTTATGAGCACTTTTTTGCCAAAAATTGAGTTGTTTAGAATAACAATATCACTCATTTGGGGCAAATAAAAGATAATTCTTTTGGAACTATAAATAAGGTCATGATTAGAGTTATAATTGAGCAAAAAATAGCAAAAACGATATTTTTTAAAATTTCATAAAATTGATTTAAAAAAATCTATTTTTGAAATATTAAGTGCTTATATCTTCTGAACAATAAAAGCTATAGTTTTGATGTGTTAGAAGAAAATGTTCGTCTTCAAAAACTCTGAAAAATATCTGAAGGATTGGAAAAAATGAAAATTGAAAAAGTTATATTAAAAATTTGGTTTTCCGGAATTGTCTCTTTGTAATATGTTTAAATTACTTTCACGGTGAATAATATAAAAAATGTAGTTTCGTTTTCATGATAAAATATTGCACTTTACAATAGTTTTCTTTTATTTTAAATAGTGGGTAGGGTGGTTCTAAATTTTTTAAAATTAGAAAATTAACTTTTTAATGATTGGAGATAGAGGTTCGCTGTCTTCCAGAAAATTGAGGGAAATAAAATTTTAAAAAACTTTGTCGAAGACATTGAATCTCTATGTCGTGTACTTTTCATTTTACAAGAAATTTACCAAAAAAAAAATGGGGTGTTTCTCAAAAAATAGTTTTCTTAGTATAACTTTTGCAGTTTTGATTTTTCATTAAGATCACTTTAGAAATACTTTCAGATATTTTGAAGGAGAACAATTTGTCTTAATATATTGAACCTCTAGCTTCACTCGTTACAAAGTTATATATATTTTTTACTAAAAATGAACTATTTTTAGTGAATATTGCAAGATATGAAAAAATATCGTATTTGCCATCTTTTGGTGATCTATACTACAAAGTATGCTATATCATATGTATGCAACGGTATTTAATGTGCAGTGCCCGAATCGAAGATAATTCTATTTGAAAAAGTTATATTTTTTATATAAAAGTTCTTATAACTTTAAAACTAAAAAAGTTAAGTAGTTGGTGAAAGCAAATTATGCGCCCTAAAATAATCTTCAAGTTGTCCAAAGGGTACTTTAGCGTAAAATAAAAACTTCAAAAGTTATAGAAGTAAAACCGTTTTTTAAGGAACATCCTAAAGCTTACATTTGAATTTCTCGTGGAATGGAAAGTATAAATGCTAGAGCTTGCATGTTTTCAGCAAATTTGTCTAAAATGTGTTGCTCTACAACTTCATCGAAGACAGTAGAGCTCTATCTCAAACCGTTAAAAAGTTCTATTTTAAATATTGCTAAATTTAGAACCACCCTAGCATCGGTTTAAACAAAAAAAGGGCCTTGCAAAGTACAACAACTTTGCCAAACATATTGTAAGGCTAAGTAATTTAATTTTAGCAAAAAGATAAAATTCCTGCTAAATTCGCATCCTGGACCATTGCATTGTAATTGCTAGTGGCCCTGTATACTATTGCGCTCTGCACAAGTATCACGGGAGGAGGATGACTGTTAGTACGTTACAACTGAAAATCTATCGATTGTGTTCCTGGCGAGAATATGGAATAATTTTGAGCTGCCCAAAATAAGCATTAAAAAGGGAAGCAAGTAGTTTTCTTACGAATAGATAATAAGAATGCTAAGAATCACTATTTTAATACAAAACATATAAAGTGTAAAAGATACAGGAAATGGAAGAAGAACCTTCTGTTTGTGTCGCTTCTTACGAAATAGGAATAGGAACCCAGTGGATCAATTCTTGGTTTTTATAGAGCCGGATAACACACAACTTCTAGACTGGGTTTTTCCGAAGCAAGATAATAGTGATGGTAATCTCCTAGTGGACACTAGCCCCCTCTTATGTTACGGAGTATGAAATCTTCGAAAAGTACCGTGCCTTCGGTAAAATTGATAAGAATATATTTATTTATGAACACGTGCATTAACATTTAGTGTTATCATTTTTTGATTTGCGTCTTTCTGACCTACAGACGACAAACAAAAAACGGTATTTAAACATAGCTCCATTTACAGTTTTATGACTCTACATAAGAGAGGGCACATTTTTGCACTTTCACACCTTTTTAGCAGTATCATCAGTCGTTTGTGAACGGTTAATTTGGCACTTTTTACGCGATGTGTAGTTAATGCAAACCCTGCCTCGGTGTGACAGTAGGTAAAGCAATAATGAGGTAGTTGTGTGTGGCAGCGAGAGGAGATAAGATGCGAAAATCTTTGTGGTTGAAATAGAATTCTTGCTGGGTGGGATTCGATGCCTTCATACTGAAATATTGGTTAGTATTGAACAACGTATCAATAAAAAGTAGGACCACACATAACAGACATTACTAAGTTTATTTAAAAACATTTAACAACTTTTGAAAAGATTTAATTTAAAAAACGTTTAGCAACTTTTAAAACGATATACGTTGAAAATCAGTGATTCACTGCTGCAATTTACTCAACTGTTTAATTTATAATTTATTTCACACTCAAACAACACAACAACATTACAATATGTATCTAGCTAACACATTAAAGTGCTTAATAGTGTTCTACCAAAGTATTCAGCTTTAGCGCCATCTGCGATCTGCCATAGAATGCCAAGTCTCAATATAGTTTTGCCCAGCTGCTAGCGGCAAGTCGTTGGTTCGAGCAGCAGATATAAGAAAACTAATAAAACATCGTTATTCATTTGATAAGGTTCGGCGTAATGTCCGGAAAGAAAACAAAACTGCTCTAAGCGTCATAAACAGAGTTAAAAATATTCAAATTCATTGAATGAAAATTGATCATATTCAGCCGCATTCATTTTCAATATTCAGTGACGCAGTTGAAAACGTCAAACGAACAAGCCGCCCATTCATCCATGCAGATTTTCATTCATCTTCGATTATTACACGAAGCGACCGTGCAGCAACAAATCAAACGCATCAAAGTAGGCCCTGGCACAATGTAAGCGACGATGATTATTGTTTCATATGCTTTACCGGCTTTTGAAAACATTTTCCTAGATAATTAATGAAATGAATATATTGTACGATATTCAACTGAATGAATAACATGGATATTTAAATGAACATTTTTTCTATTCACCGCGCGTCGCATCAGGTTCATTTTCAGCAGTCAAAAAAGAGATTCGATTATTTTTAACTCTGGTCATAAATACATTACAACTGTTTGCTACACGTAGTTTAACAGTAGTACTCCGGGAATTGCTCATGCCGAACCATGACCAACCAGTTGACTAAATAATCGAAATGGTTCTGCTAGAATTCAGTGATACTCCTGTCAGCCATTGAGTTCTTGATACACACTATTATGTATCGTGTTCGTACATGAGCCGTAGAATAGTCTATGGGGCAGATTCGCCACACAGATTTGACCATGTTTACGTTTTAGATGTCAAATATCATCGATGAAAGTTTTCAATCCGCAATAGAATGGATTCAGATTAACTGGTATTAAACTGGACAAACGGTCAAAAGTCTGTTAGACATATTTTTCACTAGTGACATCCTGGGGAGATTTCTGTCAGGCTCGATCAAGCGGGTAAAGGTGTTTAAGTTGCTCGCTTTATTCGCAATTGTAGTTTCAGGTTTTTACTATGAGATTAAATGTCTGCTATCTGTGATACTTAGGAAATAACAGCTATGATTTTAAAAATCAGTATTAAAATGAGTTCGTCACTGTGTCGCTCATTTATGTTTTTTTTGCCTCTTCATGAGCAGCTAAGGCCGAGGGTGATGGCTAGCGGGTTTCATACATCCTTGACCTGACGGACGAAGCTATGGTGCCTTGAACACAGGCAACGTAGATCCAAGGCCATCATTGAAATGATAAGTTCTGCGTTTGAGAAGTACTTCCCCCGGTTGCCAGACGAATGTCTGTAATTATTGCGTGTGATTTTGTATGTATAAGTCTAATTGTGAGCCCTGTGGTGGTGCGTGCGTGGCAGGCGTGAGTTTTAGCGTTTGAGTCCAGGAGTGCATATCTGTCTGGTTTGGCGTGGGTATTCACTAATTACGCCATAGTGTGATAGCGAAAGACTCGAGCGTTTGTGTGTTAACGTGTTTGTCACTAGCGGTAACGTGTTTGTAACTTTGCGTGCATAAATGCGATTGTATAATCGTGTGAGTTCCCGGTCATGTTGTCATTTTTCGACTGGTCCAACTGAAGGCATGAGTCTAAGCTGCTAGGACCAAGATTAGAGACTTCCGGACGCGACCGACATGACACAGATCGCGTGAGCGGTGTGTTAATGCTTGAGACCGCGTTTGTAAATTTATAGGCGCTAAACCGTTTACTTAATTACTGGGGTGGTTAAATGTTGGCAAGATCGCGGACGAAGTATGTGTGGCTTATTGCAATTGCATGTTCAGTTTTGTGACCAGGTTTGTGTTATCGAGAAGAACACGAGCGTTTATTCGTTGCGTTGGAATGGGAGAGATTGTGTGTATATGAGAGAATATGCAATTAATTGTGTTAGTGAGTGTTAGTATGCATTTATTTTAGGATACAGTAAATAGAAGGAAACATAACATGCCGAATAAAGAAAACAAGATGTAAAGAGATAGATATGTATAAATTGACAAATATTCTGAAAAAAAACGAATAGAAATACAACAAAACAGACTAATGAAGTAGAAGAAAATGTAACATGCAATCAAACTACTTGAACTCGTTTAAATGTCAGGAAATGATATACATTTACCATTTACGACAGTTTCATTCTGTTAGAATTTTATCGAGCTAAACTGGAAAAATGGATGGTTCATGTGCGTCGGTAAATGAGTCGTACCTTAATTTATCCAATCCGATATGCCCGAGTGAATCGAATCGCATGCACGAATATAACACCGGAAAAAGTGACCAACGAATCCTAGGAAGGATTACCCACTATTTTATCATATACGCCACAAACACTCAGAAGAACACATACAAAGATGAACATACGACTAGCACATATCAATTGTTTATTAGTACTAAAAACTACAATTATTATTACTATTACTAATACTAATTCTGCTTTTACATTTCTATAATTAGCCTGTGCACGATGACGAAGCCGACCGATAAATCGAGGCACAATGACCCCCACGTGAGCCATATAAAACAATACTCAACGCAAGCATCCCAAAAACTTCACAGTAAAAATGAGTTTGGGTTTTGAGTAGACTTTTCTACTCTTATAGAATTGAAAGGGTTTTATAAAGGGCTATTGTTGACAACCTCCATCGAAAATACCCGCGAGATAAATTCGTAGATTACTGCAGCAAAAATTCGAATTCTCGAAGATTTCATCTACGGTTTCTTAGATCAGTAGAAAACCTTCCAATCAATATATCTACGCAGGTTTCTGTAGATCGGACATTGCTTTCGATTGATTCGACGGGGAAATGGATGAGTACGGTCACAAACCATATTACGGATTTTTCAATAGTGTATTGTTGAAACACGAAAATAAAGTTGCTGGATTTTTTAATGGGGAAGGGTCCAAAACGACTGGTAGCTGAAAAATTAAAACCATTCCAGATTGAATAATGTAGTAATTGCATAAAATTTTATCATGCAGATCGAAGTGTAAGATTTACACCTAGACCTAGCTCCGTATAGACGAGTAAAGGATTTTCAAAATAGATGAACAACACTACGACCTTGAATCCACAATTAAGAATTATTATACAATTATTCCCATAGCTAGGCGTCACATTTCCACGTCGTACCGTCGTAGTACTCTATGCATGACCTCCCCTGGTCTTGCGTATGCGCAAACATAACATGCTTTACATTACGGTTTGTCTCTGTTTCCCCTTCCGAAAAGTTCGTCACTGGCGGTGCGTCGAAGTCGGTGCCACCGTCGAACGAGAAACTTTCTATCGGAGTACCGAGACGTCGTATAACTATTTGTTTAATGCATTGACCGGGTGTATTCCGTACAGGTTCTGCTGCAGCTGCTAGTAGTAGGTACAATCACAGTAACATGCCTCTCAGCTTCCATCCACATCCACGGACCCGGTTAGAGAGGAAGTCTTTTTTACTATCACTTTTATTTGGAAAAAACTGAGATTGTATAGCATCCCAAGGTCTGGTGCATCTGCGATCCGTAGAGTTGTTGCCCTAGAAAGTTGTTTGTTACACTTTTCCGCCTCGAAACTTCATCGCTAAGCAATGGTTACCAGTTCTGAATGTGTTTGGTTTTTGCGTCCGATACGATTGTGATATGCTTCACGATGCCCCCTAAAGAGAAGGAAAAGCGTAACGTGCTTTTCCCTCCTGCCGTCATCAGTGCAGTGTTCGTATACAAGTGTGTTGCATGAGTGCATCTATTGCTGGCACTATCTTGTAAGCACTCTCGATCGAAGATTTGTTGACATTGTTTATAATCGTATATAGACAGCCGGTGAAGAGCGGGAAAATATATAGCATCTTCTTCACAATTGATTTGCTATCTAGCGCGATGGGCTTTGACAGGGGGTAGAGCTTTTTGCCGAGAAAACATAATTGTATAGTCTATAGCATTAAACGATGTCGTTGCTGTGATTTAGATTAATCTTAAATGGAATGATTGATTGCATACCCATAATGAGTGAATTGGTGAATTCCCAAGGCGACTACAGACGAGTGAAAAAAGAGAAATATGCAATTGCTTGATTGCTGGGCGAATGGAATACACGATTTGTAATTACACTTTTGTGGCTTTGGGCCACTAGGAGGTTGAAATATATATTTCTGGATAAAACCAGCCTAGTGAACGTGTGGTATCAGGCAGATTCTTAAGGATAAAAAAGGATAAAAAATTGGGCATAAGGACATAATACATAACTTAGAAAAGGTTGATTTCATTATTTCAAATTCACCTAGTCAGTAACTGACATCACCTTGGGGCAAGTTATACGCTAAATCCAAACTAGTACCAAATTGGCACCAGCTATTAGTGTCTAGCTGTTCACACTACAAGGGATTCTAAACACTTCACACTACAAGGGATTTAGTAGCTAACTGCTTGTGAACACACTAAACGACCCCCAACTTCCGATTGACATTGGTTTGCTGGCTAAAATCGAGATTCGATTTCAGCAGTCATTATGAAAAAAAACACTATAGAAAATAACCCATTGGGCATTTTCTCTTGAAAGTTGGGGTAGAAGTTGTTTAGAGTGCATTATTTACATTGCATCTTTCTAGCTGTCAGTTTATTGAAAATTGGAAAAAAATGGCGTCACTCGAAAACTAAAATCGCGAATTGATTTTGAGCAAGCACCTGGAAAATTCTCAACTCTTTTATCGGGAGATCGGAAAACAACTCGGAATCGTACAGTCTACAGTGAGTCGTGTGATTAAACGTTACTACCAAACTATGAACATCGAACGGAGGGTGAAATTGCGGCCAGAATGGATGTTTTATTAGTGATCAGGATCAAAAGGGTGTAGTGAAAGCCTTTAAGTGAAATCTCAATACTTCGGCCAGGGATGTGGTCAAAAAGTTGAATCTGTCCAAGTCTTTCGTTCAGAGAGCCAAGGAATGGGAGGAACTGCATACGTAAAAAGTGCGGAAGGCTCAAAATCGCAACGAACGGAAAAATACGGTGGGAAAGTCACGGGCCCGGAAACTGTACACCCAGATGCTGACGAAGCCTCATCGTCTCATCATGGACGAGACGTCAAGGCGGACTTCTGGCAGCTTTCGGGGCTACTGTGCTTCACCCCTCAGCACAAGTTTGATGTTCCGCAGGAAGTAAGGCAGCAGAAACTTTCAAAGTTGGCTAATAAATACATGATTTGGCAAGCGATCTGTTCATGCGGCCAACATAGTATGCCGTTCGTGATCACCAGGACTGTAAACGGGAAGATCTACCTCAAGGAGTGTCTGCAGAAGCCTTTTCTTCCTCCGTTGAAGCAACACGAGGGCCCTACGATCTTGTGGTCACTCTGCCACTATTCACATGTTGTCCTAGATTGGTACGAAACCAACTGGGTTAATTTCGTATCCAAGGACATGAACCCCCTCCCCTCCTCCCACTCCTAATGCACCGGAACTAAGACTACAGCTTGTATATTACCTTAGTTACGAACAAACCACCGATTCGTCAACCCAACCCATCCACAAGCATAAAAATAAATCTATTGATACCAACGAAAACTCACAAGCAACACACACACGTCGCACTCTGCAAGGTTGAGCTCAATCCAAACCAACGCTACCGACTCACATTGCAAATCTCAGTGTGCACACGACTCGAGCCTATCGTATTTCTATACTCATTTGTGTATACAAAGTTGCAATAGGCACAGCAGGGTGAAGAACGCACGATAAACTTTGCCTATAACAAGAACATGGGTGCAAGTTGTACTGGCGCCGAAAAAATTGTACACGGTTTAACTGTGTACGGGTTAATGCCGCCTCTGCCGAAAATTCGCAGCGTCTACCTCTTATTGCACTGTCCCACAGAGGCGTAACTAACTTCAAATCCTAGCCAAAATAGAAAAAAATATTGTTTTTGTTTATTTGTCCATATTTTCAGCTTAAATTGTTCTTCGAAAATACTCTAACGTTTTTCTTAAAAAGAAAAGCATTTTCGTTTGATAATTTTTGTATGCAATTATTTGAAATCAGTAATTATTTAACACATTTTATTAGCTTGAAAGCCATTATCCCTAAATTTTTCAGATTGCTCAAAAACTAATTACCCAAAGTCAATATATAAATCAATATCGTGCTTTTCATAGCAAACCCCAGCAATTACAATCAATTGGGGTCAATTTTAGCTTTTCTTTATCATTTTAGGATAGGTTTTATAAAAGTGCTCACTTTTATCAATTTTTCACATATTCGTTAGTAAAAAAAGTACCTTGTCGGGCAATGTCGGGCAAATCTGTTAAAAGGAGAAGATTATTTGGAGTGTTCTCTCACTGTTCCACGAAGAAAACATTCCCAATTAATCCCATTCGGTTTTTTACAGCTGTTTGAAAATGTCGTGTTTTTTGCTCAAATTTAAGAGAAAATCAATATTGGGCTATTTAAAAGATCTTATATGAAAAGCATAATTTGAGACGGCGCACGTGGTTGAGTGGTAAGCGTGACCGCCACTCATACCAGTTGACCTGGGTTCAATTCCAGCCAAGGTCATTGAGATTTTTCTGAGGTGAAAAAATCTGTGGTGACGTTTTCCTTTGGAAGGGAAGCAAAGCGGTTGGTCCCCGGTCCATGAGTTTGATGGATCGATATCTAGTCCAGAAGTGAAGTCACCTCTCTGGCGTCGGTAAAGAAGAAGTAGTATCCAACTTCTATACTTACTAACAAATATCCTCCTCCCCGTGATACTTGTGGAGGGCGCAGTAGTGCGGCCTCTAGCAAAAGCAAGTATCGGATTAACCATTCCTTCACTTTCCTCCCGCGATTTACGTTAGGGCCTGGTCGGCGCCGATATTGATCAATAAACAATTTAGGATTACCAGGAGTTGCACATTTAAAGATGTTTCGCTACTCCCAAGCATAATTATCTACTTATTCCCTTTTGCTTTAGCTAGTCCAGATCGATAACGGAGTAGCGACCAGGGATGGTCGCACAAGCTCAAGCTTATACGACAAGAATGATTTGATTGAGTCCCCCATATTATTTTTTGTTAGATTGTGTCCATTAACCAAATTGAGCTATTATGACCAGATAGCCATATAAAGGAATGTGAAATATAACTTCCACTATCCTTGCTATATGAAACGTAACGTACACAAGTTGCCTTGGAAACGTAGGCGAAGCATTAAACACATTATGCAATCTTCTCATTCCAGTTCCTTGTCTCCGGATTGAAAGTGTTAGCGTGAATAATCCAGATTGAATACGATAATCACTTGGATAGATTTCTATTACCGAATTTACAAAAATATTTTTTTCTACCATAAGAATATTTTTTTCTATTATAAGAAAACCAGAAAAGCAAAATAAACATATGATCTTAAAACAAAATGTTTTAATTTATGAAAACAGTTGAAACAGACTAAATCTCAATGTGAAGTTTCCTCAAACTGATAGATTACTCTAAAAACACGTTTACATTGAAAAATGATAATGCTCGTGGAATTCGTTTACTTTCGGCTTTGCATCACACTGCAAGGAGGTTTAATATTTTCATATTTTGGTCATAAAAGCCAATTTTCATCACTTGTTATTGTATAAAAAAGCTTAAAAACATGGGAAATAATGTTGGCCATGGATTTGATATAGTTACGCCACTGTGCGTCCGTACGTTATTGCCATGATGTTGCACATTTTGCATGCGACCAACGAATGATTTTAACGGATACGCGGCACGGCTATTGACGGCTCTGCCCGGCATAAATTGACTCGTGTATGGGAGTTTTCATGTTTTCCGAGATTAATTAACTTTTTTGTGTTTTCAGTAATGTACTATTGAAATACAAATACAATATAGCAATTAAATTTAATTTCAGTTAATTCCGAACTGTTTGGTGGTAAAAAACCTGAATCCATCCATAAATAACAGAGATATTAGCGTTTAAAATAGTGACGCTAAAACGTGACACCGATTTTAGAATGACACTCAAGTCCAGAAAGTGCAGTAAGACATTTTTTATGTCAAAAATTATTCGTGACCTTCGACACGTATGGATCGTGTCATGAAATAAGTTTCCAAAATTTGACATTTCTAAATATCAGTATTGAATTATGAAGGTGATGATAATGAATATAGGCGAATTCCGTTAGCCTGAGCAAAACGCAATATAATCTACCGTATACCCTGTACATAATGTGACAGTTCCTACATAGGTTTAACTACACAACAACTCAAACAGCGCCTGTCTGGCCACCGATCGCTCATAAAACGGTACAATGAATTCAAATCGTCAAGCAGCGAGCGAGAGACAAGCAATGTAGACGAGTTTAAAAAGACAGCGCTAATGGTTCATGCCATTGATAATGAGCACAGCTTTGATCTATCAAAAACAACAATTTTAGACCATGACAACCGATTACAAGCTTTACAGATTTTGGAAATGTGCCACATTTTTAGTGATGGTTCAACAATTAATTTCAGAACCGACCCTAATAATTTGAATGCAGCCTACTCTGGGGTGCTACACTCTCTCTCTCATTCAGCATAAACTTCGCTCACTCTCTTCTTCCCGTTTCCTATACGTCAAATTATTGCTGTTTCCACTTCCATCTGTTCCATACCTCGATACTGTTTACAACACACACTTGCTTTTTGAAACGTTTCATTGCTCAGTCTGCTAGTGATGTGTGTGGGGACCGTCTGTGTAAGTTGCCACAATTAAAACGAATTTGCAATTCAAATCAAATTCAAACTTAATTTTGACATTACAGTGTAGATCAGTGCGTTGTTTTTTCCGTCTAAATGTTCAAACCAACTTGACTAAGATAATATTGTTCGTGTTGTAAGTAATCTGTGTGTTTGCAAATTGAATGTTGTATGTAATTATTGTTCAAATTATTGTTCACATTGTAGTTTTGCCTAGAAGATGAAGGCATAGACCTTCGAAACGTTGGTAATAGACGCAATAAAATATTATTGTAAGAAATCCGTGACCAAACGCCATCTCTCATTACTGAAAACAAAGTGGTCGTTCATCTTTTTATCGGGTAGCCTGAGCTCCATTTTCACCTTCAGAGAATATTTGTACCTCTCGAAGACTTGGTTGCATAGAATAGAATTTGGGGTAAACGGCTGAGGTGTTAGGTCGGAGTAGCGTTTTTTCGTTAACTTCACCCATAACGGCAGCAATAAATACAATTCTTTTGTTCTTCAAACAATACAATCGAATGGTGCTAGTTATGGTTACTTTGCTTGTTTGCTGCTTTGACTCAGTCAGAAACAGAAACTAAAGTCAATGGTGAATAATTGGTCGAATCACACCGTCACTGAAAACAATCACTATTGTTCAAGTCTCTTCTACACTTTGGGAAGTTGATTTTGTGATTAATTTTTACTGTGAATTTGCGACGTTCCAATTAGTCTAGTCGAATTTGCCGAGACTGATTAGAATACGAAAGGGTGGCCAGAAAGATTCCTCCATTGCAGATCTTGTAGCGATACAAAACCGAGAAGTTTTTTGCTGTAGTCAGTGTATCAACGAGCTGTAAAGTTTTTCTGGAGATCAAAGTTTAATACGAGCCTAGTATACAACAACCCAGCAAACAATTTTGTAGTTATATCGAAGTTTCAACCGAGTAATACATATAAATATCCAATACAACTAAGTCGTATACAATGCTCAAATTTGCTATATACGTACAAAAAGTACATTGAGATAAAATTGAGTTTCAATATACAATATAATCTGTACACAATTGTGACTGTGGCCGGTACTTAGTCTGATTTCATGTGGCAAGAAACAGACATCTTTTATACACTCTTACAACTCAAAATAGTACTATATACGATTATATTAGGCTTTTTGAAAATATTAATATAAAATGAAAGTTAAGAAAGAAGCACATCTTTCGACTGCCTGAACGAGAATTACTTTGAAATTTTCGAATCCTGAAACGTGTCTTGCATTTTTTTCCTACAAATGGGTGCACTCGGTCTAGAATCCTGAAGCATCGCTTACGTGCTTGCAACATATCCCATACACCATTCGATAGGTGTGGTTAGTTCGGGCGAACGCATTGACTCTTGGGAAAACGCTTATTATTATACCACTCTGATATATGACATTTTCTATGCAAACCTGAGAAAACTAACTCGCCCATCATAACATCCTTTTAATGATATTCGAAATATGTTGTAATCAACTCATATGGCACATCATCCTTGTACTGATGCAAATGTACATATATATATGCTCATATATACATTAGACTGGTTCAATTTTTGACTTTTAGCTCCATCAAGCTTTTCTGATTCCTTTTATGGTCCTTAGTTATTGTGCAAATTTTGGTACCGATTGGTTCTGTCTACGGACCCTCCAAAAATTTCAAAGTTTATATGGAAGTTTGTATGGAAAATCGGTTAACATTGAAAATAAATTCTTAAAAAATCACCTCATCATTCAATTAATCAGAACACTATATATTTCTAAAGGTAGTCTTCTACTGAACACATTCGTGGAACATTAGAAGTTTATGAAAATTCGCTGAGAAAAGTTATTAACTAAAGAAGCAGCATGACTTCAAAACAAGTGGATTTTATTATTAATCATAGCAACTCTGTTTGAATAGCTGTATCTGACATACGCGAGCGGTGGGTGGCAAGTCTAGTTTACACTGGTATAACAATGTAGCTATTCAAACAGGGTTGCTAAGCTTACTAATAAAATCCACTTGTTTTGAAGTCATACTGCTTCTTTTGTTAATGACTTTTCTCAACGAATTTTCATAAACTTGCAATGTTCCCCGAATGTGTTCAGTAGAAGAATACCTTTAGAAATATATAGTGTTCTGATTAATTGAATGATGAGGTGATTTTTTAAGAATTTATTTTCAATGTTAACCGATTTTCCATACAAACTTCCATATAAACTTTGAAATTTTTGGAGGGTCCGTAGACACAACAATCGGTACCAAAATTTGCACAATTACTAAGGACCATAAAAGGAATCAGAAAAGCCTGGTGGAGCTAAAAGTCAAAAATTGAACCAGTCTAATGTACATATAATAATCCAATTAATGTCAAAATTGTATAATTTCTGCGAGGTCTTTCGATCATTTGCTCTATTACTGTAAAGAAGCTATACATTTTCGCCAAAAACATTGGGGATAACGCCACATTATATTTTACATAAATTGTAATTAGATAAATAAATTATTAACTTTTGCTTCGCTCCTACGAAACATTTATACAAGTTGGAGTAAAATACCTTTTGGTATCTATTTTTTTATTTTTTGATAAGCATTTTTCATCAATAGATACCCAATAGAATTGCTTGCAACATATATCAAATCATAGAAATACCCAAAAGAATGTCTGTAACAATCATATTAACTTTTTCAAAATTTACTTTAGAATAAACTATAATTTTAACATGTTCCGAGTTCTGTAAATACTATTCACGCTTTTTATATATTTTTGTTCTGTTGACATAAGTACTTGTTTCAGTCTTGAAATTAAATTAAGGTGTTTATAAACAACATATAGAAAAACTCATAATTTTAACTATTACCTAAAAGTATTGTCCTTATTTCCATAGTTCCAAGTTCCTATTTATGGCACGATGCAACCATGCTGGTGTAGGAATGAATAGAAGCCAATATCAACATATAACTGAGATCCCCTTTTTTACAAAGAATCGATTCATTTATTTTTTCCAAAATTTAACAGAACTGATATTTTATTTTGGGGATTGAATTGAAGTCGGTACCAAGCCAGAATTTAAATTGAAATCACCCCAATACCCTTTGCTGTACGATACTTGCATTAATTTTGCTATTACCGGCACACATTACTGCATTAATAAAGATCCTTTATATACATTATATGACTTAGTTTGCACTCATATACGAGAATCGTAAGGGAGTCATCACAACGCACTAGTTAAGATTAATTTTGTATAATGCGTTTACAAACGGTGTACCATTATACGATTCCGATAAAAATTGTATGCTTATACGATTTTTGTTGGTCATCCTTATACGACACCTAGTTAACCTAGTTTAGTAACGCAGACCAGGACACAGCCATATAAATGACAGCATCGTTTGGTTAAAGCTTACCACATATTTTGGGCCGGTTTAAAAGTTAGTCCAGTTTAAAAACTGTTGGTACGTCTTTGTGCTTACGGCTATTAATGAACTCTGAATTAGTGCACAGTGCTAAATCTTATAAATGTATTACAATTTTATCGTCGTCCATATCAGAGCTGCCGTTTAGACACTAGATTATTCTATATTATACAGATCTTTAAGAGAAGATTTTCAATAGACGGTACAGATTTTTGAAATTTCAATTGACAATGCTGGAAAAAGCACTGATTTTAATTTTTTTTTTTCCGATTCGACATCGTGTTGCATTTTGTTCGTCCCAACGAAGCTTACTGCCTCGGTTAAAATATTAAACGTTATCAGTATCATTTTCTAGCCACGGATCCCTTCAAAATCATTCTGGTTTGTTGCGGATCCCCACGATTTATCATCGATTTTTATTTTTAATTTAGTTGACACGGCTTAATGCGTTGGCATCAATGAGGCATGGAACTTTCATGTTTTTGCGCTGTGTAAAAATAAAAGATATCTCAAAGATACTGCTTGTCCGTCGGAACTTGTTGATGCATATTGCTGCTGCATTTTGGGATTCTTTTTCTTGGCATTGATGCATTAGCTGCGTTGTCCACCGCAACTAGTAAGTTATTTCATTTGCGTTTTCCGGCGCTATCGTTGACGTCTATGTCTTTATGAGGTTCGCGGTCGGAGGTTCTTATTTGTTTCTAGTCATTACGGGTTGCTGTTGTAAATTCGTTTTCATCAGTATTTTTGTGCTGGTTGTTGATTTGGAGAAACTAGGCGCAACCGTTGTTATTTCGTTGTTGGTAAAGCCAGTTTGTTTCGAGAATAATAATTTTAGTAGGTTGATTTTGCTTCGCGACTTCGAAGCACGGCTTTTCATATTGTACCACTTGGTTACAGAACTGGCATGTAGGAATCTGAGTCAGGTGCACAGCGCTATTTGATTATAGTTAATGTCTCCCCCCATTTTGGCTTCCAAAGTCAGTTAGGAAAGGATAGATTTGATCAACAGCATTTTCACTACCCGAACACCGTTGGGAATGTCAGTGAAAAAAATCATTGAAGTACGTTTAAAACGGATTCCATTTCCCCTGTATGAATCTTATACAAAACACGACTAGTGCGCGATGTTAGACTTTCTATGCGTACCCAATTTTACCGTCATCCCTATACACAGGAATCTTGGTTTTAACATTGTAATATTTGACGCCATATTGCTTGTTGTTCTTCGCAATGGTTTTTTGGCCAAACTTTCAAACGTTATCAATATACAATTTCTCATGTAATGTAGCTGTATATATGTGACTTTCTCGTCTTTATATTTAGGTACAAGACGGGCCTGTTTAAAGTCAATCGAAGTTGTGTTTACCGTAGTACAGAACCTTTTATTTTATGTAGCGTGTTCATTTCACTGCACAACCGAAGCCGACGATATAATAATGTTTGTGGACATCGATTTTGTTTGCTATCAATATATTATTTTCAGTCTGTTGCGAAAAAAAGCGTGAAACTTCAATATCCATCCGAAAAAGATATTCATCTTCGCGAACCCCCTGAAACGTTTTAACGGCCCTCCAGGAGTCCGCGGACCCAATGTTGAGAATCCCTGACATCAGTGGAATACTGATTTCCAACGTTTATCAATTGGAGATCACACAGGTTTTTAAGTATATGTAGTATTAGCCTAAATGTCAGTAACCTGTGGAATAAACCATTCTTTCAAGTAAAATTTTATTATCGGAACTGAAGCATTAATCTAAGAGAGAATAAATACATGAAATATTAGATCTTATTCACATAATGGATTGGTGATGCTGAATTAAGGAGCTTAAGAGCAACTTTTCTGATCTTCACACCCTAACCACAAATATCAATATGATCGTTGCAATCGTCCTGCATGCAGCTGCTGTGAACGTCCTTTAAATGGAAGTTTAAGTTCTGCGTCTGAATATAGAAACAATGTGTTGCTTGTTTGAAAAAAAAATTCTAGAGCTTTTTCGATTCCGAATTTGGTTTGACTTGGTTCAATAAAGTACTACACATTGTCACAAAAAATTACAATATCACCGATTGACATTCACATTTTTTCCGCAATGAAATGTTCCTCTCAAAAGTTCAACTTTCATCTGTATCGACCGAATTGAACGTGACATGGATAAGAAACAACCACCGAAAGGAAAGTGAATGAGCGACTCTTCCGCGCAGAACTGCCCCTGGGCATTTTTTTCGCCTCAGTTTCGGATTCATTCATCTCGAGAGCAGTTTTTTGAAATTGAAACCCCTATCCGCGGGAGCACCATAATGTGTAGCAAAAAGTCAAGCGGATTATCACAGCATGTCGGATAACCGCGACAAAATCAAACAAACAGCGCGGCTAGTTTGACATGTCGCAGTCGTTTTCAGGGGATATGAGACAGCATAACGATCGGCGTGACCTGAAGATTGAAAAGCACTGCCAGTTGTCAACTTGGAAAATGTCTATCCGGTGGAATGAACCGGTAATTGGTGCTGACAGCAGAGACTTTATTGTCTTGTCACAAACATACGCTTTCGGGGTTCGATTTTTGCAGTGTTCTTCGATCTGAGCGCGGTGGTCTCACGTCAGGCACGTAGCCAGAGGGGGGGCTAGGGGGCTAAAGCCCCCCCCGAAATTTTTCAAAAATAAATTTAAAAAACCGGTGACTTTTAACAAAACTTGTTGCTTATTTGGTTTGAACAAATTATTGAGAAAAAGTTAAAGAAGGCTATTTCTAACCACCGAAGGCAATGGTCACGAAATTCAGTGTGCTTTATGCTTTTGCTCGAGCCAGTGCGAAGCGAACAACAAAAAAGTAACTTTTATATTGTGTGCCTTGTCTGAAGAATACAAGAGACTGTTACTTTAATTGTAGCTGTAATAATCTGTCGAGATTAGTGATTAGCAGAAGCAAGAATTGGTGCTCCAGCCAAATGCGGTGATTATAAAATTATTGATCATTCGCATCCTGAAGGTGTAAATAGAGATTAGACTTTCGGAAACCGGCTCTATCCAGTTCTACCATGGCAGGCATTTAGCGCTCAACAAATTAGTGCAGACGAAACCATTCATTTCGCACAACTTAAAGCACAAGGTTGTGTGTGACAATGCTATAATTAAGATCCTTCTGTATATGGACTATGAGAAAATGAATGTTCCGCTACAAGATCGGATACCGCTTACTCGCAGATTAATGTCACATTTGGGAGAAATGGAATCTATTTGGAAGGGCAATTATTGAGGGCGAAAAGCAAGGAAGATATTCGCGAACATAAAGGCAGCAACTACGATGATGACACGGAAATGTACAATAGCGAGATAGAAATGAACTACTCCCCCCCAAGACATAGTTGGTGAGGAAAAAAATATTTCCTCGCCTCGTAAACAGGTTTCCACGTGCAATGGCTAAGCGCTTGCGCGAGATCTGTAGGACAACCACATAAACTCGTTATATTATTTTTATTGTTTACATAAGGAAATATATAAAAGACCCACGACCCAGTTTGTTATTTTTAAATGATAAGTTTTTGAATTGCACACAATTTTGAATTTCTGTATTAGGTCAGTGCACACTGTACACTCTGTTCTCTGTACACTACTCTGCGCTACACAAAAAGTATTTCAATTTATCTGAGAACGATTGAGCCGAGAATAGAATTTTCATTTCGCGTCATTTTAACGCAATACCATTTTTATTAACGCTTCATTTCATTGTTACGAGTAATTCGTTCCGTACTAATACACTGTTAATCCGTAAATCCGTGATATCTTCGACAAACGTGCAAAAAAAATTCTTTTAAAAGTGGACCGGGCAAAAAGTGGTAAAATAATAGGCAATCACGAAGAGGGACTAAAATGTTGGGACTGATTGAATCTATAAGTCAATAAGTTGGGATAACAGTTTCGATTTCATGTCTTAAGTATGTGACAGTCTTTCGTTCCGTTTTTGCTCGTCATGGAATAAAATGAGAGAGATAATCTTAAATAAGAGAGCAAAGAGAGGAAAAAATCAACCAATCTAAATCGACTCAAGATCACTCTTCTATCTTTACTATACACTCAACACGAGGTCTTTCCGAATTGCGCTCTGATCTTCTCATTTCGTCTTCGTTGCGTTAGGTGCAACAACTTTAATTGAAACTTTTTCCCAAATAGTGATAAAACAAACATGTAATCAGACAAACATTACAACTTTCTTCAAGAAATCATACATCTCTTCCAATCTTGATGATGATTGAAAAAAATCAAGAGCTAATTATTTTTATTCGCAAACAAACCTATTACTAAACAGATTAGTGTTCATATTTGTTTAATGAATTGGCAAAGAGTTTTGCAAAAGTTTTACAGGAAACGGATGATTTGCTGTAATTTAAAACAGTCAACTCTAAAAGAAAGCCTCGGCAAATTAGGTGCAAGTGCGATGTGTTCTCTTCCATGTGTCGGAAGCAAGTGATGCTGAAATTATTATCTATGTTTATAGTCTCTAGTTATTTTGGTGGTGTCATCAATGTTATATTTACCAAATTTTATGTAAATTAGAAGCATTGAGTAATCAGTTCTAAGTAATTTTCTTTCGATTTGTGAATAGATTCTGAGCAGTTTCGCTCAGTAGATTAAATTCTGGGTAGTTTCCATTAGTAGATTAAATCATTGAAATATATATTTGACATTGTCCAAAACCCCACGAATTCCGAAATAAAACCTTCAAATAAATAAATAAAACCAAAATGTTCAAATATAATATTTACTTAATCTAGGTAATGTTCTCAAGTTACAACGGTTTTGCAAGATTGTCAAAAGTCAATAGAGCTAAGGCATTCTTGCTTTGTAGTGAAATCAGTAGTTTTTGCACTCACTTTACATTTTGACTTTTACTATAGTTTTAGGGATCTAGGAAAATCAGTCTACGATATTTTTAATTCATAAGTACAATGATATAAAAAGTACCTAAAAAGAATCAACTTAAATAGATAAAAAGATAGTTATTCTGAGTTGCCTGATAATGTTGTCGAAGATAGTCTTTAACCCATTACCTATGAGAGTCAAATGAAAAAAACATGTGTTTTTTTTCAGGATTGTTTTGATTACGACATGATCAGTATCATTTAAATTGAAAATTTCATAAAGTCGAGTTAACGCAAACTTCGGATGAAGTCAAAGAGCTAGTAATAGTAGAAAGAAACCTGATCATGAAAATAGGAGTTGAACCTATTTTCTGCATCTACAAATCGCCTGCCTTATCAGAAGATTTGAAGCAAATTTCGACATTCACTTTGTTCGGACATTCTTTGCAACGGTAAACTTTGATTTCACACTGATATATTCCTATTCATGGGGACAACCTTGACGTTGGTTTCGTTCTTCTGATTAGCAAATGCGTGTAAAGTTTCATGAGACGGGTTTTTGGATATTTTTCTACTCATTCCAATTTAGCGTCTTCTACAAATTGTAAAGGTGTATCGAATGTGTAGCATTTTCAAGCAGCGTAGCATTTTCAAGCAGCCCTTAATACTTTGAGCTCTTGACTATTCATTTTTGTAACTAGAGAAATTTCTAACTTGTAAATAAAAAATAATCAAATTTAATTCGTCGATGCACTATAGCCTTTCTTGTAACAGGCAACATATTATTAGAGTTTTTAGTGTCTATTGTCTTATTTTTGGAATTGTTTTCACTAAGAACTTTTCATAATTACGTTCAGTTTCCAGTGATTGTTTCAAGTCATCAGAATTAATACATTTATGCAATAATTTTTAAGCCCCTCCCGAAACAAAATCCTGGCTACGGGCCTGTCTCACGTTGGGTATATGTCTGAACTTCGTAATTGTGCCCGCGGGCTATCGAGGTATCCTTTTGATTAAAAAATCATTTCTCTTCCTTTGTTATTATTCGGCTTTTTTTTACTTTTTCGGAAATTATTGCTTTCTGGTTTTAGAGCGTGAGCTCATGATACTGTACCAAAGTAACTGCACACGTTTTGTAGGTTATGTTTCTCTTGAACAATAATTCCAAGATCCTCCCTTAAATTTACGGAATCGATTCCATATATTTGCCGTCATTCGGTGAACAACATTTCGAAGCATCCAGACGATACAATGTAACGAACCCTACAAACAAAGCCACATTAATGACACTTTCGGTTTCGAATTTTCCCACAATACTCACGTTGCGAGATCAACCATTCTTCGCTTTCGTAACAATAGAAAGAAAGCAGCAGTGGCTAAGCGGATGTTACCAACCGACCGGGCGCAATCTGTCGTGCTTGTAATCGCATTTCGAACCGACTGCGACTGCGGTTCGGTTACCTCACCTGCCTTAGCTTGATCGTGCCGTGAGCAAAGTTCAATCTTGATCGTCTTCATTCATTGGACGTGAATTTGGATAGCGGCGGCGTCGGGCGATCAGAGCCGCAGGGTTTTTTTTTCTGTGGTTGTCTTCTTAGCTGGACAAATCACTTTCATTTTTGTTTATTAAATTTTACTTTGCGTATACGTATTTGAAATTACAGTGGGTATAGAGAGGAGTAAGGTATTGCGAATGAACAGTACGTTATCGTTATAGGTGGTGGGACATGTGTCATTCCGTTTATGCAGCCAAAAGGCGTCAAGTAAAAAATTAGGGTCGTATGTTGACGCAATAAAATATTTTCAGATCAATAGCAAAGACCTATTTCCAAACTTTATGGGATTACAGAGATTCTTGATATATAAAGTAAATAATAGTGGTCCTAAATTAGCTCTTTGAGAGACACCCGAAAGTATTGCAAGCGCTGATGTTTCGAGGGGGAGGCACGTGTTCCTCCCGTATCCAACCAGAAAGTGATCCGCTAAAAAAGCGTATGTATACACCCTTTCGTGAATATTTTTTTCGTAATTCATAATAAAGTGCTATGGTGTTTATCTAGTACATTGTAACTAATTGAATCAGTGTCATTGATGAATAAAACTAATACGGGTAGTCCTTAGTGGCTTCTTTGAGGAATATCTTGAATAATGTCTGTTCATGATTTGTTAAATTCTTCGTCAGAGAAAACATTTCCAAAATTCGACAAATTATGCATCAGATACATTTTGCCCTATGTCATGCGGGTTGAGCCTCTTATGATGGCAAGTAAGCTAGAGTAAGTGGTACTAGTTCGATTTTTTGAAGCTGACTGATGACAGTAACACAACGTTTTTGAGTATTTTTTTTTTATTATTGAGACAAAGAATTATATACATATTAAGTGAAAAAACCGATTTTATCCATCTAACCGTGAGCATTTCTTTTATCGGTATTATATAATTATTTATTATAGCTTATTCAACATTTTGAATAATTTATGTGAAGGCCGCACCCAATAGGAAGTAGGTAAAATGCTAGTTCTAGTCTCGCATGAGACAACCTCGAATAAAATGAATAAAATATGAAAAATAGATAAGATGAATAAAACGAATAAAATGAATAATGAATGCGCGAAGTAAATAAAATTGATCAGGTGAATAAACTGCAAAAAAGACAAATGAGTCAAAGTGATAAAAATAAAGCTATATAAAAGGAACTAAATGATTAGAGAGAATCACAAGAATAAAGTGAATTCTTTGAATAAAATTTAAAAAAAATAACAAAATGAGTGAATTAAATGAATTAAATGAATTAAATGAATTAAATAAATTAAATGAATTACACGAATCATCAATGAACTGAATAAATTTAATGAACGAAATGAGCGAAATGAACGGAATAAACGGAATGAACTGAATGAACTGAATGAACGGAATGAACGGAATGAACGGAATGAACGGAATGAACGGAATGAACGGAATGAACGGAATGAACGGAATGAACGGAATGAACGGAATGAACGGAAGGAACGGAAGGAACGGAAGGAACGGAAGGAACGGAAGGAACGGAAGGAACGGAAGGAACGGAAGGAACGGAAGGAACGGAAGGAACGGAAGGAACGGAAGGAACGGAAGGAACGGAAGGAACGGAAGGAACGGAAGGAACGGAAGGAACGGAAGGAACGGAAGGAACGGAAGGAACGGAAGGAACGGAAGGAACGGAAGGAACGGAAGGAACGGAAGGAACGGAAGGAACGGAAGGAACGGAAGGAACGGAAGGAACGGAAGGAACGGAAGGAACGGAAGGAACGGAAGGAACGGAAGGAACGGAAGGAACGGAAGGAACGGAAGGAACGGAAGGAACGGAAGGAACGGAAGGAACGGAAGGAACGGAAGGAACGGAAGGAACGGAAGGAACGGAAGGAACGGAAGGAACGGAAGGAACGGAAGGAACGGAAGGAACGGAAGGAACGGAAGGAACGGAAGGAACGGAAGGAACGGAAGGAACGGAAGGAACGGAAGGAACGGAAGGAACGGAAGGAACGGAAGGAACGGAAGGAACGGAAGGAACGGAAGGAACGGAAGGAACGGAAGGAACGGAAGGAACGAAAGGAACGGAAGGAACGGAAGGAACGGAAGGAACGGAAGGAACGGAAGGAACGGAAGGAACGGAAGGAACGGAAGGAACGGAAGGAACGGAAGGAACGGAAGGAACGGAAGGAACGGAAGGAACGGAAGGAACGGAAGGAACGGAAGGAACGGAAGGAACGGAAGGAACGGAAGGAACGGAAGGAACGGAAGGAACGGAAGGAACGGAAGGAACGGAAGGAACGGAAGGAACGGAAGGAACGGAAGGAACGGAAGGAACGGAAGGAACGGAAGGAACGGAAGGAACGGAAGGAACGGAAGGAACGGAAGGAACGGAAGGAACGGAAGGAACGGAAGGAACGGAAGGAACGGAAGGAACGGAAGGAACGGAAGGAACGGAAGGAACGGAAGGAACGGAAGGAACGGAAGGAACGGAAGGAATGGAATGAACGAAATGAACGGAATGAACGGAATGAACAGAATGAACGGAATAAACGGAATGAACGGAACTGAAGGAATGAACGGAATTAACGGAATCAGCGGAATGAACGGAATTAATGGAATGAACGGAATGAACGGAATAAATGGAATGAATAAAATGAATAAAATGAATAAAATGAATAAAATGAATAAAATGAATAAAATGAATAAAATGAATAAAATGAATAAAATAAATAAAATGAATAAAATGAAAAAATGATTAATATGAATAAAATGAATAAAATGAATAAAATGAATAAAATAAATAAAATAAATAAAATGAATAAAATTAGTAAAACGAGTAAAATAAGTAAAATGAGTAAACTGAGTAAAATGAGTAGAATAAATAAAATTAGTAAAATGAGCAAAATGAGTAAAATGAGTAAAATGAGCAAAATGAATAAAATGTATAAAATCCATAACATGAATAAAATTAATAAAATTATTAAAATCAATAATATTAATAAAATCAATAAAATTAATGAAATTAATAAAATTAATAAAATTAATAAAATTAATAAAATTAATCATATGAGTAAATTGAATAAAAATAATCAAATTAAGGAAATAAATGAAATGAAATCAAATTTAAATTGATGAAACGAGAAAATTGAATAAAATAATTAAATTGAATGAATTTATTTAAATTAATAGTATGAAAAGAATTTGTAAATAGTATAAAAAAAATAAAGCGCAAAAAAAAATTAAATGAACAAAATGAATAAAACAAATAACATAAATGGAGTTCAAAAAATGATTAAAGTTCATTTTATTTATTCATTTTGGCTAACTTTTTTATCTTCTTAACCCTTTCATGCCCAAATTTTTTCTAAAGCAGACAGGGTTTTTAAAACTACTTTTCCTTTAAAACGGTGGGGTCAAGAAACACGAAAAGCCTTTTTTTCATAAAAATAGGGGCTACCCTCGCAGTGCTAGAAGCTGCTCAATTTTTAGTTTCCAATGCTCAATACAATTTTTCTAGAATATGTAAAAAAGTCCACTTGTGTGAAAAATGTAGCCAAAAACAGTCTAAATTAATAGGTTTTATCAGTTTTCAATAATATTGCAACATAACGAAGATATATCAAATATTCGTTTTCCGTCATCAACGTAAACTGCCCCTGGCAGCACTGCTCCATCGGAATCCAATCAGACTAATTACAATAACTTCAGTTCTAGAGATGATTCTTGTAACTGTTAATACTTAAATGAAAGGCAATAGTCACATTTATTAATCTTACTTGTTTTTGTGAGCAAATTTTACCCCAATCAAAAGTTATAGCTGTTTAAAACCGTTGTTGTCCACAAACAACATGGGCATCAATGGTTTAATTGAATTATTTTTATTAATTTTGTACATTTGATTCTAGTCATTCATTTTTGAAAGGATTTAAAGGAGAAATCATGAAATTAAAAAATTAGTAAAATAATGAAACACATAAAATGCAAAAAAAAATCGAATCAATAAAATGATCTAATTACCTAAATTTAATTTAAATAATCGTACATTTTTTTCACTGCGTTCTGTAAACGTTTATGCTCAAACTGTTTTTGAAAGTTGGTCTGAATTAGTCGCAAATGTTTATTTTACGTCAAATGAACAACATTTCGAAGGAATTCACTGATATAAAAATGATGCAAATTTATTGTTGTGAACCACAAATGTTTTGTGAACCACAAATGTTTTCTTAATTAGGCATGGCGCAAAATTTAAGGCCAGTTGATCTTAAACTGCTTCTTGATTTCAACAGCTTTTGGGCCTTCCTTTCCCGTTCAATGACAGCTCAATATATCCAGTAATATTGCTGCTACTCAACATATTGGGAGGGTTGTTTTCAATGTCACTCCCCGATACTTGTTGGCGCATACTTCATTGCTTTTTCCGGAATTGTAGGATACCAAATACGGCAAAAATAGCACAGAATAATTGTGTTGCTTCAGGAAAGGCAGCGGTTATTGTTTCCAGACACGTGTTCAAGTAAATTTTCTGGTAGACGTTTGCGCTTGTAATAAAAATGTCGTTTTTCAAGCCACAGGTACAGATATCCCTCCTAACCAGATATTTTTTGCGAACTTCGACAGCTTGAAAATATCATGAAAATATTCTGCTTTGTCTGCCTCGACGTAATCGATTTCGTCAATATTGATTTGGTTCATATTTGTCGATGATGAATTGGAATCCACTTTAACCATTAAATGCACAAAGTTGTTTAACAATCTTCGTAATATTAAAAAAAACTAATTTGCGTATTTAATGGTTGTAAAGGAACGCCATGAAGTATAAATGTATCATAAATTATTTATGAAATATTACTACTCTTCAGACAAAATATTTTCATGAAATGAAACTCGCATCTTAAGGTCAACTAACCCGAATGCAAAGCGATATAATAAATAAAATGAATACAATAACAAAACAAAAAAACCTTCGATCGCGTGACAACACGCGGTTGCAACAGCAGCAGCAGTGTCGGCAAACGACGAACTTTCACTTGCACTTTACGTGACGAGCCTTTGCATTCTACGATATTTCCTCAGTCGGTCTTCGTTGCTCTTGCTAAAAGTAGCTTCGATCATCAACTGGTGCGCGCACTTTTATACCGGTTTTTTTTCGAACCGTGGCAGTGGGCGAACCGATGAACTTGACATGTGTGCTACCCAGGCAGGAATTTTCATCGAGTATGTCTGGCGCTTCGAAAGTGGCAACTGTCCATTTAGACAACAGGCATTGCTCATCTACGGTGTAGCCGGTAACTGGCAGACTGTGTACTATCGAGATATGCGTAGGGGAAGTGCATATCAGATGGACACCATTTAAAAAAAATGTGCGGGAAGCTCTTTACCAAATATGAAAATTAGATTTAATAAAATAAATGTTATTTCTTTTATTATGTATGTTTCGACTGAATGCGAAAATTTAACTAGAAAACCATGTAAATGGGTACGCTAATTTAATGTGCATTTTGTGAAATGGAAAGTTACCATTTTTTTGAAGCAGTGCATCCCGCAAGCACCTTGTACATTTCAGCACCATTAATTCCGGTAGTGTTATTGTTGTTGAGCTGCTCGAGTGGAATGCAAACTTCAACCTGCGCATCATTCAAGTGTTCATCACCGTGCTGTTTCCGCCAGTTTACAATCGTTCATCAAAATATCTCTATCTTTTTCTGTAAATATTTTACAGATAGCAGACTTGCAGCAGCATTCCTAGCACCGCTGCGTTTTTTCTCGTTTATCATAGCTAGGCACTCGTCGTCAATATATTTCCGTAAATTTCTTTTCTCATACGCAAGAGCATTTCCTATTGCACTGAAAATTGCTGCTTTAATGCGAATTCAGTAGAGCTTAAAAAGGGCTATGTTGAGCTCATTCTTAGCCTTTCTAGTCAAGTACCAAGAATGGCTAAAATAATAATTTTACCCCTATAATATTCAGCAAACCTGAAGCCTTTATTTAGAATTGACATAGTAGGCTTTACCTACTATGTCAATTCTAAATAAATTGTCATAGCAGGCTATTGACATAGTAGGCTTTACCTACCGCAGTCGAGAAAAGTGGGTTGGGTCCTCCATAAACCCATTGCGAAAATTTGGTCTAATACGGCCTAATAATTTAACCGGAGTTTCGCTTTTTCCTTGTGCGATTCATAAAGCTGTCAGGGAAGATAGATTCAAGAAGTACGCAACGTTAGAATCGACAATGAAGCGGCCTGTTCGTTAATAGATTATCGAAAGAAACATCGACGAGCACTTTTTGGAGCACGCACTCTGGTTCAGAATTGTGAAAAGCTCGTTTGATAAAAGTTTAGTCTTGCCCAGTAAACGAAGAAGCGACTAGGCGGGTTAAAATACATGCCGGCGAGCGGCAGGCTACATTGTTCTAGGCAACCCGCCGTAACTCGCCAACAACCCGCCATAATAATGTGGGTGATTTCCTAATCATTAGGAAATTTTATCAGACTGAACCAAGTTAGTGCAAGATTCATAAAAGTCAAAAGACCCAAGGTTTATTTAAAACATTTCTTATTCTTGCTATTTTGAACAATGTCAGAGAAGAAAAAAATGGGAACACTACTTTGACTGGCCATATCGGAGCTGTTTGTTCACGGATTTCAATTTTTTCTTCAGCATTGGAATATAATTCACAAAAACGGTGATCAAAAAATAATGGAAAACAAATATGTATATCCGAAGTAATTCTAAAAATAGTAATTGAAAGTCAGTACAGACAAAATGAGCTTTTCAGTTCAAACAATCGTATCTCAGCCGTTTGTCAACCAATTTCAGTTTTTCTTACACCTAGAACTTCTAGATGTGTAATGCATGCAATAGATTAAAGTAATTAAAGTAATTATGAGTACTTATGCAGTGCAATTGACCAAATTGGCGCCTTTTATTGCCACCCAAATTTAAAAAAAATCACGAAAAACCCTAATAAATTGACAGCTCTAAATAAATTCTTGTCACTGGTAGTACTGTAGCAAAGAAGGAAGCTGAATGAGAAGGAGCAAAGCAAAGCTCAAATATGAGAATAATTTTCTAGGTACAGTCTTAAAACCATTACCTGAACCGCAACCGGTTGTCAAATTAGTGGTTGCTGTGCACGCAATAATGACAACCACAAAACCTACCTTAAGCACCTCAAAATCAACAGCCATTACGATCATTAAGAAAACTACTAGCAATGATGGAAACATCACACCCGTGACCCGTAATGGCAAGAAGCAAAGGAGAACATCTGTTTGGGATCATAAAACCAGAAACCCATCATCGTGGTACGAAAAGGTGTAATAACGAAAAAGAAATGAATGACCCTCAAAATGCAGTTGACAAGGAAACAAATGTTTCTCTTCTGTGTGAAAAAATTTGCAATCACAATGGAAAAACGAGATCTGACGAACAACCATTAATAATTATTGTTTTTATTTTTTACATCATGTAAATATATGAAACACCCACGGCTCCGCTAAGTTGGCGCATTGAGTCGTGTTGAATATATAATATATCTGGGTGAAAGTAATATTCCGATGTATTTGTTATCGTGGAATGTCAGCCAGTTCGTGTAAATATCACTGAATTTGCATCATTTATTGTTGCTGAGAAAAATCGAAAGAAATTGAAACTGATCTTGTTTTGCGGTGATTCGTTCCAAAGGAATTTTATTTATAATAAATTAAAAAAAAATGTTTTGTTTAGTTTTAAACATTTAAGAGGCACTCGGCTCTGTCAAGTTCACGTATTGAGCCGTTTCAAAGCTCGATGTGTGAGCTTGACGGAGCCGTATGTCTTTTAAATATTTACAACAAACCAGTAGTAAAACTCTGTAAATGCGTGTACCTCTCCAACGCTTCGTACGCAATTTGCCAGCCCAGCAAGCGTTCCACTTCTAGTGTGGCTGGTCTAATTTTGGAACCACTAATATCTAGAACGACAGTTCAATGACACCGCAAAGATATATCACTGAAGGTCATATTAAGGTGAAGATATGTGGATGCCAGGAACTCACACTTGTTGCTATGCACCGACGCGCTTGTTTACATTGATAAAAAATGAAATTCGAAGCGAAAATTCAAACGCACAAATGAAAGTTTTCGACAATGACTAGGCAGTGCGTAAGCCTCTTGTACCTGAAGGCATAAAATAGACCCCACTTGCGGTCCTTAGCTTCCTGCCCAGTAACTCCTAGCCCTGGCCTCCTCGTGGCGTCGACTGGGATACGAGTAACCTTAGTGAAGATCGGGTAACCAACCCCGGTGGGAACTTTGGTCATATGCTGACAGGGAATGGGGGGTTACCCTTCTTCGGAAGGTGTAAACCTGTCCTGGTGCCCAGGTGGGACTTTAAGCAGTCCTGGCACGATGGCCCACCGGCGAGACAGGTGGTTGGCGTAGGCCCTATAAGCCGCCCCTTAAAAACCCACATATCGAACAATACAGAAGAGAATACGACCCAGAACAATCGGCAACGACCCAGGTGACGAATAAAGGATCACGATTGGAAACTCGGAACATGGAACTGCAGATCGCTCGGCTTCGCAGGATGTGACAGGATAATCCACGACGAGCTACAACCCCGCAACTTCGATATCGTGGCGCTGCAGGAACTTTGCTGGACGGGACAGAAGGTGTGGAAAAGCGGGCATCGAGCGGCTACCTTCTACCAGAGCTGTGGTACAACCAACGAGCAGGGACCCGGCTTCATAGTGCTGGGCAAGATGCGCCAACGTGTGATCGGGTGGCAGCCGATCAACGCAAGGATGTGCAAGTTGAGGATCAAAGGCCGTTTCTTCAATTACAGCATCATCAACGTGCACTGCCCACACGAAGGGAGACCCGACGACGAGAAAGAAGCGTTCTACATGCAGCTGGAGCAGGCATACGACGGTTGCCCTCTGCGAGACGTGAAAATTGTCATCGGCGACATGAACGCACAGGTAGGAAGGGAGGCAATGTACAGACCGGTGATCGGGCCTAACAGCCTGCATTCCGTATCAAATGACAACGGCCAACGATGTGTGAACTTCGCAGCCTCCCGTGGAATGGTAGTCCGAAGCACCTTCTTCTCTCGCAAAGATATCCACAAAGTCACCTGGAGATCACCGGACCAAGTAACAAAAAATCAAATCGACCACGTTCTAATCGACGGTAGATTCTTCTCGGACATCACAAACGTCCGCACTTATCACAGTGCGAATATAGATTCGGACCACCACCTGGTTGCAGTATGCTTGCGCTCAAAACTTTCGACAGTGCATAGCTCTCGTCGAAGCCGAACGCCGCGGCTAAACATCGAGCGGCTACAAGATGGCAGAGTGGCTCAAGAATACGCGCAGCAGTTGGAAGTAGCACTACCAACGGAAGAGCAGCTAGGCGCAGTTGCCCTTGAAGATGGCTGGAGAGATATCCGATCCGCCATAGGTAGCACCGCAGCCACTGCACTAGGTACGGTGGGCCCGGACCGAAGAAGCGACTGGTACGACGGCGGATGCGAGCAGTTAGGCGAAGAGAAGAATGCAGCATGGGCGAGAATGCTGCAACACCGCACGAGGGCGAACGAGGCGCGATATAAACAGGCACGGAACAGGCAGAACTCGGTTTTCCGGACCAAAAAGCGCCAGCAGGAAGACCGAGATCACGAAGCGATTGAGCAGCTGTACCGCGCTAAAGACACACGGAAATTCTACGAGAAGGTGAACCGCTCGCGCAGGGGCCACGTACCACAGGCCGACATGTGCAGAGATACAAACGGGAATCTTCTCACGGACCAGTGTGAGGTGATCCAGAGGTGGCGGCAGCACTACGAAGAACACCTGAACGGCGATGCAGCAGACGACGAGGATGGCACGGTAACGCACCTGGGAGCACGAGCGGGAGACATTACACTACCGGCTCCGGATCTCTAAGAAATCCAGGAGGAGATTAGCCGGCTCAAAAATAATAAAGCCGCTGGGGTTGACCAAATACCAAGCGAGCTACTAAAACACGGTGGCGAGCCACTGGCTAAAGCGCTGCACTGGGTGATTACCAAGATTTGGGAGGATGAGATCATCACCCTGCTGACGCCGCCTACAAGGTACTCTCCCAAATACTATGCCGTTGACTATCACCAATTGCAAGAGAGTTCGTGGGGCAGTACCAGGCGGGTTTCATGAGCGAACGATCTACCACGGACCAGATGTTCGCTCTTCGTCAAGTACTGCAGAAATGCCGCGAGTACAATGTTCTACACATCATTTGTTCATCGACTTCAAAGCCGCATACGACACTATCGATCGAGATCAGCTATGGCAGATTATGCACGAGTACGGATTCCCGGACAAACTGACGCGATTAGTGAAGGCGACGATGGATCGGGTGATGTGCGTAGTACGTGTCTTAGGGACTCTCTCGAGTCCCTTCGAATCACGCAGAGGGTTACGGCAAGGTGATGGTCTCTCGTGTCTGTTATTCAACATCGCGCTGGAAGGTGTAATAAGAAGAGCAGGGATCGACACGTGTGGTACGATTTTCACAAAGTCCGTTCAGCTACTTGGCTTCGCCGATGACGTTGATATTATTGCACGAAACTTTGAGAATATGGAGGAAGCCTACATCAGACTGAAAAGAGAAGCCAAGCGCGTCGGACTTGCCATCAACACGTCGAAGACAAAGTACATGATAGGAAGAGGTTCACGAGAAGAAAATGAGAACCGCCCGCTTCGAGTTTGCATCGGTGGCGACGAAATCGAGGTGGTTGAAGAGTTCGTGTACTTGGGCTCACTGGTGACCGCCGACAATGATACCAGCAGAGAGATTCGTAGACGCATCGTGGCAGGAAATCGTGCTTACTTTGGCCTCCGCAAGACACTTCGGTCGAATAGAGTTCGCCGTCGTACGAAGTTGACCATCTACAAGACGCTGATTAGACCGGTAGTTCTCTACGGGCACGAGACCTGGACCATGCTCGTGGAGGACCAACGCGCACTTGGTGTCTTCGAACGGAAAGTGCTGCGTACCATCTACGGTGGAGTGCAGATGGAAGACGGCACATGGAGACGGCGAATGAACCATGAGTTGTATCAGCTGTTGGGGGAGCCGCCCATCTTTCATACCGCGAAAATCGGACGACTACGGTGGGCCGGGCACGTAGCCAGAATGTCGGACAATAGCCCGGTGAAAACGGTTCTCAATTGCAATCCGACCGGTACAAGAAGACGTGGCGCGCAGCGAGCACGATGGATCGACCAGGTGGAAGACGATTTGCGGACCCTTCGCAGACTGCGTGGCGGGCGACGCGCGGCCATGGACCGAGTGGAATGGAGGAATCTTTTGTATACGTCACAGGCCACTTCGGCCTTAATCTGTTAATAAACAAATAAATAAATGAAAGTTCTCGAACATTTTTGAAGTTTTGTTAGAAAACGATTAAATTTTCGCGGGTGTTTTTGCAGTGGTGTGTGATTAAAAAGCATTTGAAAAAGTGCACTGAAAATGAAAAGAAAAAAAATAAGAGTGTTTCGAAAAGAAATCGTAAGTGAAGTGGGGTGATATTTTTGCACAAAATAAAAGCTACAGATGGAATTCCGTCGAAAACTCGGGTTGATTGTATAGGAAAATGTTCTAGCTTACTCAAATAATAGTTTCGTGGTACACCGGCAAGGTTAGTGTATTGAAAAACGTATTTTTATATTTGCTCATGTCAGATACATGGTTAGGTAGCGGAGAGGGGTGTGTGCAGCATAGAAGCTATGTTGTGACTCGCTTGAATAATGTCCTTAAGCGATACAATCCCCACTCTCGGATTGAGAAGAAGACGATCAAGGGTAATCCATTGTTCTTGGATCAGAATGTCTCTAAGTATATGGTGCCAGCCATTGTACCGTTCGTAAGATCCGTCAGCGAACAGGTTACCATTCATTCAGTGCCTTCAAACAATAGGACAGAAGAGCAGAAGAGTTTAGTGCGATGGTTATCAGGCAGGTTCTCGGACAAAAGTTCTTTCTAGCCACAGCACGGAGTGATGTCCTAGCGATTACAAGATTGTTTTTGCAGATAAATTTACCCGCAAACTGATGATCTGACCGAAAATTTGCGCCCGTAAATTCTGAGCCAAACTTTCCATCACCAACAATGGGTTCGCTATATAAGTCAGAGTACCCGGAGAAATGTCTCACAAAGCACTGGTAAAGTTCTGAACTGATTTGACAAGCTGCCACTATAGCCCGGAGATGCTACAGTGGCATCGTGACAATAAGCTGAACTTCATTCGCAAGGATACCGATCCACCCAACCAATCAAATTTCGATCAATCAAATAATATTGGGAAATTTTCAAGCGCAAGTTAAAGAAAACTGGAAAATCGGCTCAGGATATCCAAACAAATTCGGTGAGGTCATCCGTACGTCGTCGGAGTAATTTTTCATTTTTTATGTAAATGCAATAAAATATTTTTATTTTATCTGAATTACATCATTCTTGTATCGAATCAATCCCAAGTAATACTTGCTTCCAGATGAATCAGGTTTTATGAAGGTGTCAAAGTGGTACAGTGGACCGAAAACTGTGCCAGAACGTCACATACTCGGTGCTACATGACCAGATGATAACCAAATTCAGCGGAGTCATTATTTTTGGGGATAGAATCAGTATTAAATTGGACTATTAACAGCTTCTGGGATAGAAGTTTTATGTTGTCAGTAGTCACAGATATGTTCCCAAGAAAAATAAATTTGTTTTTGCGATAAACTGATGATCCGGCAAGGAATTTGCAACTGTGGCAGAATGATTTTGACTTTCAACAACACTAACAACATTAACGGACAGTTATATAGCGACAAAGGTCTGAAACAACGTGTTTGTTATGTCCCTCGCGATAATGACGTAGACGTCGTCGAGAAAAGGATGATCTCTGCAAGCTGGTGATGAGTTAAAAAATGGCTAAGCATGCTATTTCAATGACAAGACGCTGGGAAAAAGCAGCTGGTCATGTTGACTAGCAGTTTGAGCAGAAGTTGAATGCATAACATATTAGTAGTAGTAGTTTAGGTTCAATGGATCAAAATAAACTACTTTCCATAAATCCCGCGGATGTAGACCTATCGTGGTTTGTTGAGTTTGGAAATTATTTTTTAAATAAACGCAACGGTATCTAAAAGTTTTGTGTGAAACTAGCCGATATTTTAAAATAGACTGAACCCTACATAGCCTACTTTCTGTGGAAGATGTTGCAAAAATATTATCCCAATATTTTCGCCAAACTCGTTAATGTATCATGATTGTTCCGGCCGCTACGTTAAATATGCAAATTGCTCTATCCATTTCACTAATTATCATCTTTTCCCAACATTATAACTCCATTAGCCGAGCTGCAATCAAACCATTACCCAGTGCTAATAACTATAAACGCCACAGTTCGATAATGAGCAGCAAGGCTGTTCATAGTTCCTCATCGTCAGATCGAACAGCACACATAACCTTTCGCAAAAAAAAAAAAATCGAGAAAATTAATGAAAGATTTCCACTTTCTACACTGGCATGGAAAGGTGCCCTCACGTGCAAACTCTTTCACTTTATCATCTTTTTGTTCCTCCTTTTCCCAACCCAACGAACGGAGCTTTTCCCAATTGGGTGTTTTGTTTCTATCGTTCACCTTGTTGCACACTTACACACATTCTTCGCTCGTAAGCTGCGCAAAGGGGCCTAATAATTCGAAAATGTGCTGCTGCTTGTTTTGCTTGTCTCTGGCTCGTTTTTTTTCTTCTCTTCTTTCTTTTGCACTGTCTGATGGTCCGAGCGAGACCAATCGAATTACCTACCGGCCCGCGCGGCATACAATTGATTAATGTGGAAATTGGCCAAACATGGAGCCATCAGGAACGGTTGGAACGTGCCGCGGCGGCTGATGGGAACCGGCCCGGTGTGTGCGGTGTCAGGTGCAACTTTGTAAATGCTAATGGAGACAGTTCTTTTTTCTTCTGCACTGGAGAGACTTTTAAATAATCGAAAGTATTTCTTGCTTCGCAGTTTGGATCTTCTATTCACACGCGTTTATTCGTTTAAAAGAGTAGATTAGAGGCGATAGTTCCTTCTTTGAAAGTTATTCTTTCTATCATTAGACTATTTTTTTAACGATTTTGGTGATGAAATGCTTGAAGAATTGCAACAGAATGTTTATTTTAAAAAAAGTTGGTGAACATTCCGGATTATTCATACATCAATAATAACGTAAGTGAACAGAAATTGCTGAGGAAAATGTTTTAGTATCATTAGTTTACTTCAAAATAATAATATTTCCCCTGTCCCTAGCACATCTTTTGTCGATTACATACAGCACAAGACCGGAAGCCAGTCAATAACGGAAACCCCATTTTTCGCAATGTTGGTCATTGTACCATTTTTTTATCATTGCACATAATGTTCCCAAAAGGTACATTACGCTCAATTATCAAGTTCCATATCGGCGTACGCGATCTGAGGTACATATTTAAAGAAGGTTATTTCTGATGAATTTGAAAGTCTAGGTAAATATGAACTTCTTCAATTTATATCATGAATTAGTTGTAAAAAGATTTTGAGATGACAATATTAGAACTCAATTGATACAAGTTGGTGCTCGAAGCTGGAGGAGTTTAAATTTTTCTATGTCGGTGAGATGATTTTAAGTTGTTGCTTGTATTGATTTAAAACTAAAACGTTTTTCTATTATTTTGGCAGTGAGTGCGGGTAGGAACAGACATTCTTGAAATCAGTCTTATTCAATAGAGCACCAGTTCCAGTGATAAAATGTTTACTTCTGAATAAATATATTTATAAAAAGATTTTGAAAAAATAGATTATATACACACTGCACGCACATTTATTATATAGTCCAGAGATAGAATGCTTTTACTAAAAACACCTGATTATTCACATGAAATCACGTAACTATTCTATTTTATTCTAACCCTTACAAAGGCAGTATTGAAAAGCATCCTGGAAACACTGCAGTTATTCTTTAGTGTCTTTCTTGTCAACATTAATATTTGAAGCATATTATAATATGTCGCAAATATTGAAATAGCCAGGCCTACTGTGCAGAGATGTGTTTGAAGATGTTTGAATATTATACGGCAATTGAATTATTCATTTGATGAATAACTAACGAATCGTTTTGTAACTTGAATGAGGAAGACACGAGGACAACCGTACCGACTGTTTCAGATTGTAGGGGGTTAGGATAAAACGTTGGGAGTGACTTGGCTAAGAAGGTTAATGTCACTCCTTTGGTTCTTTGGGATGGGGCAGAGGTATTTACACCTTGCCCTGGCTAAAGAGCCTAAGTTAAAGCGCCTTTACTCGCTCTTATTCACATGAAAGCACATAACGACAAAAAACAACTTGAACCAAAGCATTCAATTAATTTATCAGAAGATCAAAATCGCATTTTTATGCCTTTCGTTTGGTGATTGGTCCACCAAGAACTGATTTGAAAAATAAACTTTTCCAAATAAAGGGTTTTGACTTGTGAAGCATGGTTGCTTTAATAAAGTTGTTGAGAATATTATTACAAAAACTTCGAAGAATACAACAAAGCTATGTGTATTGAGGTATCTTACTTTTGGAAGGCTTCTCGAAAGGCTTAGGGAAGTGGTAAGTTTAGGCATAAGGAAAATACGGACACAGAAAACATAGACAATGCGGAAGTGTTCTTTACTCTTACACTTCTCGATGAGTGGATATTTCAACACCTCGAGGGGATATTGAGATAACAGAACGACAACACCCCCGAGGAGATATTGTCATTCAAATACGGCTTAAACAATAGCGCTTTATCACATTGAGTCAGGAACAATAGCATGTCCTCGAGTTTCAGCTATCTGTACGTAGGTTCATCTATGTATGGAGCACCAAAATTCCGGGTACGCAATTGCATTACTGCAGGGCAGTTACATAACCAATGATATGAAATTCCGGAATCGGGTTCACAGAGATCACACGAATCGATTTGCAATGTCCAGTCAGTGCCCTGACTAGAATAATGCAGTTGTGCTTAGAAAAATGCAACAAATTCTTTGATATTTTCGGACTCATCTCAAGTAACCATATGGGGTCACAGTCTTGTATGAGTAGTAGCACGACCTATTAGGTTACTGTTCCTGAGCCCAGTAACCTTAAGACGGTATGCACAAGAAAGTGGTTCTTGTTTCAGACATAAATGTAGCGGTTTTATGTTCAAGAGTGCCTTTAGAGCAGCAGTAGGTGTTGTCGAGAACGCATCAGTCATCGCCATCAAGACCATCTGAAGATGGTTTAACTTTGATTGGATTGTCATGACTTCTCCCTTCTGCCACCAAACAAGGCACCCATATGCCAGTACAATTGGTCTAACAATTGTTGTGTAGATCCACTAAATATATTTGGGTTTGAGTCCCCAAGATTTGCCGAAAGCGCGTCTACGTTGGCTGAAGGCCATGCAAGCTTCCTTGATCCTGAAATCGATATGAGCTGTCCAATTAAGATTTGAGTCAAGAATTTCCCCAACGTACAAGTTATCGTTTACATTTAAGCAATCGTTAACGAGACTTAAAACTTCTAACTGAGTTACGTCGCTTTTAATATTAGACAAAAATGACGTACAACGATCTTCCGGTGTAGTTGCGGAAGGCATTGTTTCCGAGCGGGTTTGCATTATTGGAGATGAATGGTGAGGAATTGCGTTGCAAAAAGCACTTTTGTTGGATTGCGAAAATAAATACGGTTTCGTCTATTCAACTAAATCAGCCACGGTAGCATTCAATGACTCTACACTCTGTTTCAAAGAATGAATTTCACTGTCACGCTGTTTCTCTCGCGGCTCATGAGCAGCTTTTAGGAAGCAAACCGAATTGCGGAATCTTACAACCTCCAAAAGACATTCGTCACACATCCAAATTACTTTTGAGCCGTTGAAAGCCAACAATTCGTCTTTCCTTCTGCTGGGTCAGATGTGCCGTTCCACACTTTCCGCATGGTTTATCCTTCAACTGGTTCATGACGACGGTGTATTATTTTCCGATATCCCAAACAAAAAGGTGAAACAACGGGGAATATCGCTGTCGGGTCTCGGCCGGCGTGGAAAGTTAAATTCGATTTTCTTTGATCACGTACAATTTTCGAAGAAGCGAATTTATGCAATTTTACCGTTGGCAATTAAACTACTGCGTTGTCCCGTTTTTGCACGAAGCAAGATATTTCACGGCAGGAAAAACAGATTTATCGGAGCCCACAGTTTCGAAACACAGCAGTACGAATCAACAACAAGTCATATTTTGTCTCGATGTACATGTTTGCCTAGAACGTCGAACCCAAACGAACGATGTTCAAACTCTAGTTCAAGCATCCATGTGCGTACACCGAGTGCGTACACGAGAACGGTTCACACAAGGCAAAAAGAGTCAACGCTAGTGATGATGAAAGTGAGAAGGAGAAAACTGGTGCCACGAACCTTTGTGTACGAGAGGTGTACGCGCACCGTGTACGTACATGGAGTCGGATTGTGCAGGCGAACATGTGCACGTGTTTGGTTACAAAATATCGTGTTCGAGTTCGTACACAAAATGTGGGTTTAATATGAGCATATAACCAGAGCGAACGTTGTGTACGATGTTCATTTGGGAAGACTGTGTTTTGCTCAACTATACCTCGAATCATGACCTCAAATGTAGCTGAAAATGAATGTTCGCCCCAATGAGTGATACTGGTATTACGAAGAACCACATTTTTGGCGAAAAAGATCTGTCATAGCTTTTCAATAATAATAGTTAGATATATGGTACCATGAAACAAATTGTTCGCCTCAAAACAATCTTAAATTTGTCAGAAGACAATTTCTGATTTAAATGAATACCTCAAAAATTATTTAAAAAAACAGTTTCTCTAAGAAACACTCTAACCTTTTAATTTTAAATTTGTTGTGAAATTAAAAGTATGACAGATACAGTTTACATGTTTTCAGCAAACTTTTCTAAAATTTGTTGTTCTACAACTTCACTGAGGGCCGTATGACTCTATCTAGAATGAAATTTTTTGGTCTTGGTAAAAATAGAACCACTAACTGTTGTTTTAACAAAAAAATATGGGTTTCACAATCTATGAAAACTTTTCCAAAAAACATAATAATTCTAAGTCGTTTGGTTTAAGTAAGTAAGGTCTCAAAACTGAGCATTAGGTTAGAATTTTTTCAAAAAGAGATTTTTCGAACTTAAAAAAAGGCTAGCGAACCTTAGGTTAAAGTTTCTAAAATCAAAACGAAAAATAGACTGTTTTAAAATAAAACTGGTGTAACATCTTTTTTTATAGATATCGTTTATTTGACACGACTCAATGGATGAGCCGTGGATATTTTTATTATTTGTAATGTGTAAATATAAATAAATTAATTTAAAATTAATACCTACTCATCGGATCATTCAATATTTGTTACTTGGCGTGGAGATTTTTGTTGATGTTGTAAAGCTGACCCATTTTTTCATCCCTATGGTAAATTTTGGGTTCATAAAATGTGGACATTAGTGCAAATGATATGACGTATTTTCATGTGTGTCGCCTAGATTTCGTTGCATATTATCAAGAGATCAGTTGTTTTCCTTTTATTTTTGCTATAAGCTTGGAAGGACACCCTAAATAGTTATCCTTCTTCTAAATCTGTCGTAGTTTACAGATGAATTATATAAATTTACAAACGACCCGTCGGAATCCAAGAGACACACTATAAATTTCAACAATTCTGGACTTTTTAATACTCCATGAACATCAATTTTGGTCGAATTCTTTAGGCTAACAAAATCAGGTCAACAGTAGGGCGCTGACGAAAGCTATTGGATTTGGTTGCAGTAGTGTGGTAAATATTGTGCTGCGTATTCCGAAGTGTATTGGCGTATTACAGGACTTGAACGAACGGGTCTATTTTTCGTTTCTTCACAGTGTATTACATGGTCGGGTAAGAAGAATTAGGTTTGACAAACCGCATTTTCACAACACTCCGGCGGATATACCTTGGAAAAAGTTTATCCAGGTTTTAAGCTCTCCGAACTTCGGCATAATGGTTGCAATGAACTTATTGCCAGTACGTTGGGATAGATCGAGTAGTCGTGCTTCGATTTTTTCACCATCCTTATCAACAGAGATGGTGATTGGAATATTGTCATTCTCAACGACGTGCTGCTTGTTATGTACAGATCTTCGCCATAGATGCGATTTTACACGTTGCCAGTACAACGTTGCGTATATGATGGAATTGAATGAAGATGACTTACCTAAGTTTGATTCTTCAATAACTGGTCTGAATTTTTTGCTTTATGTTTTACCGTTGCAGTGGTTATAATCAATCAAATCTAAACTGATCTTAAATGTTTCTGAAGTTGCGATTGTCCTAATTTATAATCTAATAATATCGGCTGAAACTTCGTAGTGTTTCGAGTGAAGGTTAAGTCACTGAAAACTAGCAATCACTTCCTACTCTTTCTTGAAGTCAACACATCTGTCAAAAAATAGAGACAGTTTCAATCAAATGTGTGAACGGGCTATTTTTATTATAATATATGCACATAGATACATTCACATAAAGTTTTATCGCTTTTCATTTATATGACGAAAGAAAATATGTGTACGTAGTCTACGTATTATGCCATTATTTCGCATTAGATAGTAAAGTCCTTTGCTCCTATCAGTTAGGCATCACATGTATAAAAATCTATTAGCTTTTTCAGATCAACTCAGATTATTTTGCAAATTTTGATGAAGTCAATGGACATATAATTTCATATAAGAATATTTAACTAATTTAACAGAATGTGGATGCGTGCAACGCCACCTATTGGGGAAAATCTGAAACCGTGGGGTTTCTCCAAAAAATTTGATGTTTTTTCCATATAAACATCAATCTGCATTAGAAACGGAAACATGTAAATATACCGATTTGCCCTAAACACAGTTCCATGGGGTCGTGGGAAGCACGTGGCTCTGTAATGCGAAGGATTCTCAACAAATTTACAAAATTCTGGGCACCGTAGCTGGAACGACGAAAGGTTGCTGATGTAGGATGTTAATTTTTTTTTCGTGAACGACGCCCGAACATTTTACAAGACAGTATGAGGAAAAAATGCACCTCGGTACCGGTTATGTTTAACGACCTGGACGGAAATCTGTTGACAGATCGTACAGGAGTGGCGCCAAGCTGGTAGCAGAACTTTGAGTTGTCATTGAGCTGGCAAAAGCATAGAGAAGGTACAAAAGAAATAAAAGATTGGAGGAGAGTGGACGAGTTGTTGATCCACTCACGACGAAGTACAGAAGGCTATCCAAGAGCTGAAAAACAGTAAAGCCATTCCGACTATTTCACTTTCAGAAACAGTTTCGGGCCTTTTTAAACATCCGTTCACTTCCACTATATACCACAATCTATAAAGTATAAAATAAAGATAACCCTTCTCCAAGTAGAATATTTTCGCTTTCATTTTTTTTCATTCTGAATATGACAAAAAAGCAATCCCCACTGGGTACAGGAATCGTGTCTGGTGCTGCGCAAACTAGGTCATGATGTAACTGTATATCAGCCCGCAGTCGACGCGGTTGGTTGCCACCAGACCTACCGTAGGCCTCCTACTGAATACGGGAGCCAACCTAAAGTACATACCGAACGCGTATAGACTTCGAGCGCCAGACCAGGCAAAGAGAAACAACAACAGCACTCGAACAGGAAACCCCCGAAGCAAGTTAGCATTTTTCACAACTTCACCCTTTCACCCGCCAATCGACGACGGTCACGATCGTTGATTATTACACTCCTATTATGTTTGCTGCTTCACCATTTCTTGTTCTGATGTTCGCATTGTCAATGGAAGGAGGGAAACCGACCGGTGCAAAAACACTTTCGCTTTAAATATCAAATTCCCTTTCAACGGAAACAACTTCGAAAACATTTGCATTTGGGGACGGTCAGTGACAGTACGGCTAGGGAAGCTTCGGCGCTACATAGTGATGATTAATTGATCCTATAATAGACAGGCACCGTCGAGGAAATAAATAATTCATTTCACGCAAATCGCACCATATTTTATGCCTTCGTGTAATGATACAATCGATGTTTGAATATGGAGGTGATATGTCATTGTGTTTTTGTGATAAACTCAGTTATAACCTCTTCGTACCCATGTATAGACGGTATAGACGGTTTCGCTTACAAAAACAGCGAAGCTTTATTAACAGGTTTAGTACCTTTCTATTGAACAGTAAAAGTTCTTACTATTAGCCGTAGAGTCGAAGTTCTTGCATGTAGTTTGATTGGATTCCGCTGGTGCAGTGCTACCAGAGACATTAAATTTTGAGACTGATTCTTTATTGAATACTGATGAAGCAACGATTTCGATAGCTCTCGACTACAATTGGTAACAACTGGGCAGCTTCTGTCCGTCTTCAGACCAATCGAGGCGCCTGAGTTTTGTATACAAAATTGGTTTAATACCGTGTACATAATAGTACATAATAGTTGAGTTTCATTCATTTTGTATACTTTAATTACTTCGGATCATAGAAAATGAATTTTATTTTATTTTATGCATTTCATTCATTTAGTGTGCCTTATTACATTCATTTATTTCATACATGTTTCTATATTGTATTCGATTAATTTCTTTTTTTTTACTCATTTTTGTTCATTTTATTCATTTTGTTTATTTAATTTTATTCGTTCATGTATTTTGTTAGTTTAATTTTGGATGTTCTATTTTATTTATATCTTTCGTTTTATCGATTAGTTTTTGTTTATTTCGATCAATTTATTCACTTTATCCATTTTGTCAATTATTTGTTTTGTGAATTTTATCCATACATTGTTTTTTATTCATACCAATCCTTTAATTAATTTTATACATCTTCTGAATTCATTTATTTTATTCATTTTGTTCATTGTTGGCATTTTATTTATTTTAGGAGCATTGAAGACTTTGTTACTTTCATTTGTTCTATTTTTCAATTCGTTTAAATATTTTTTTGGAAAACTGATTAGTTTATCATTTCTACTGTTTTTTTTTTCATTTTATTCCTTTTAATAATGCCGTTCATCAAAAAATAATTGATCGATTTTATTTTGTTCATTTTATTTACGTTATTTGAAATTTGCTTAACAGTAAGGGCTATAGAAAACTTCCGCTAGCTTGACATACGCCGATTGGTTTCTCCATCGACTCCTGATTCATATGTGATTAAAAAACTGTTTTCATCCATGTCAAATAAGCTACAATTAGTACAATTACTTTTCTCAACATAATTTTTATAAAAAATTATCGTTTTTCTTTCAATTATTAATATATTTTATCTTACATATTTCATTTCTTCAATTCGTATTGTTCATTTTATTTATATTTGACTCTAAAATACTCTCATTTTTTAATTTTTGGACATTGTGATTAATTTAATTTAACGTATTCTAATCACATAATTCCGAGCGCTTTAAATAGTTTTAATTATGTTTTCGTAGATCTTTTTCATTGATTGCATCCATTCAATTTATTTATATAATACATTCGCTTTAATCTGTATATTTATTTTAAAAAATTCATAATTTTGTGTTTGTATTTATTTTTGTTAAATCCATTTTTGTAAATTAAAAAAGTTTATTCGCTTATTTGCTTTTATTCATTTTAGTAATTGCGTTAATTGTTTTCGTGTACTCCATTTCTTTCATTTCATTTATTTCATTTTATAGTCTCGTTTTATACAATTATTGCATTACTTTCATTTCGTTCACTTTATTGTCTTCACTTTAAACGTCATAATTCTTCTGATTGATTTTAATCTTTTTATTAATCTTGTTTATTTACACTATTCAAAGTCTATTTTTTAAAATTTCATGGTTTGTTTAAATTTATTGTATTATTTTTAGTATATGTGCTAATTTCAAAAACTTTTATTCTAACAATATTGTGAATCTTACATATTTAAGTTTTCCTATTCATTTTGTGCACGTTATTTATTTGAATAAGTATGTGTTTTAGGTATTTGGTATTTGATTTGATTATTTTTTGGTTTCATTTTATATTTTTAATCATTTTGATGTATTTTACTTCTTTCGTTCAGTTTGATAATTTTATGCATTTTGTTCATATTGTTTGTCTTATCCGTTTTTTAATTTTACCATTCATATATTTTTTTTCAATTTTATTCATGTTGTCCATTGGATTTATATTATTTAATTAATAATCCATTCATCTTATTTCGAATTTAAGGTTTCATAAGTATTTTTCATATCATTCCTTTCATGAATTAGATTGTTTAAATGTATTATTAAACTCATTTTGAAATTTTTAATCGTGTTTCTTATTTTATTATTTTAGTCAGTTCATTTCATATATTCAATGGATGAAATCAGAATATGCAGTTTATTATTTTCTACGCGTTTTCTCGCATACATTTTAGTAATTATATTGGTTTTATTCCTTCTAATATTCGAGTATTTTTTGGATTATCTCTTATAATAAATTCTTTATTTTATTTTATTTTCATTTTACTTACTTTATATATTTTATGAATTCTCTCCATTTTAATTATCTAATTAAATATATTCCTTTCATTTACTCTACTCGTGTTATAACTATTATTAGATTGTCCAATTTTGTCATGTCATGGGACAATGGTTTTGTTTGATTATGGAGGTTTCAACCGTAGGGTCATTTTCCTCTTTTCGGGTTATAGAAATCTCTTTTGTAAAAATCTCTAACCCTATGTGCGGTGTTGGGATTCGAACCCAGGTGAGCTGCATACAAAGCAATCGATTTACCAACTACGCTATGCCCGCCCCCATGGTATTTATTTATTCATTTTATTTGTTTTATTTATTGAACTAATTTTTTAATTTTAATTAGTTTTTATTTGAATAATTCTTTAGAAATGTTTAATTTATAATTCTTTAGAAATGTTTAATTTAGTCAAATCACGCATTTTGTTAATTTATTTGATCTTATTGATTTTATTCATATAGCTCATTTTATTCATTAAATTTATAGCGAGTAAAGGCGCTTTAACCTAGGCTTATTAGCCAGGGCAAGGTGTAAATGCCTCTGTTCCATTCCAAAGGACCAAAGGAGTAGCATTAACCTTCTTAGCCAAGTCACTCCCAACGATTTATTATATCACCTTTTAAACTGAAACGGTAGGTACGGTTGTCCTCGTTTCTTCCTCCTTTAAGATTCGAAACAATACGTTAATTACATTATTTATTGAATGAATAATTTAATTGCCGTCTAATTTTGAAGCATCTCCAAACCCAACTCTGCACAGTAGGCCTGGCCGTTTTAATATTTGCGACATATGAAAATATGCTTCAAATATTAATATTGACAAGAAAAAAACTACAGAATAACTGCAGTGTTTCCAGGATGCTTTTCAATACTGGCTGTGTGAGGGTTAGAATGGAATAGAATAGAATAGAATAGAATAGCTCATTTTATTCATTAAATTCTTGTTTTCGATTAATAATTTCCACTGATAATAATAATATTAGTTGTTTTATTTATTTGGTCCATATTATAATTTTTTTTAAATTTTACTATTTTACAAAAAAAAATTTAATTTTTTAATTTTTTTGGCCAATTTGCTTCACTTTATTCTTCTTCTTCATTAGCTTCAATTGTCTCTTTGTGTTCATTTGATCTATTTGAACAATTTCATTTATTTCATTAATGCCGTTCAAACAGTTTTATCAATTTTATTGTGTTTAAAAATTTTGTTGTTCTTTTTCACTTTTTTAGCTGGTTTAAATAATTCAATTTCATCACTTTTATAATAGTCTTAAATTTTGCATGTTATATTTATGGAATTAGTTTTGTTCCTTTTATCTGTCGTATTCATTTTATTCTGACCCTTTACGATCCAATTCTTAATTCTGTTCATTTAATTATTTGAACAATTTTATTGACTATTATGCTTTATTTCTCCTCAAAGAGAAACATTATGGGTGTTTAAATATTCTTTTTAGTCCCTAGATATAGCCTTTCTTACTATTTAATAAAAATTACATTCCAATGAAAACTTTAAAAAATGACATTTTCATTTATTCGAATTTGGCTTTGTTCATATTAACACTTTAGAAAAGCACTGTTTTTGAGCGACTTAGTGGAATGTTATATTAAACACTTTTTCATGATTTCTTCCGTTTAATTCCACTACTTTTTTTGAACATGCAAAAATGCACTTTCATATTACAGATACGTATTTCGGCTACGACTTGCAGCCTTCATAAGTGTATTGTTTCAGTATATTGTATAGTAATACAATACACTGATGAAGGCTGCAAGTCGTAGCCGAAATACGCATCTGTAATATGAAAGTTCATTTTTGCATTTTCATGAAAAGGTAGTTGAATTAAAATAGTGTTTAATTGGTTCATTTGTTGGAGACTACCCAATGAACTTTACAAGAGATACAACTATGACGTTTTCGGTAAAGTTGCTTGGTATAAGTCCCTTTACAATGTTGCTGAACACTGCAATATTCTATCTCCCCACATACAGAAAATAATAGCCACCCTAATACCATCTACATCTGAAGATAGCCTACTTGATACTGATTACTTGTTCTGAGGACCCGTAGCCCTCAAATGTAAGGTATAGATCCAAGCATTTTAATTTTACTAAATTGTGAATTCGGACAATTGTGTATTGGAAGTTCGGGTGAGAAGGAATAGGCTTCGTCACTCGCATTCTCACGACACGAATGCCGTCGAAAATACCTGGTAGAGTTTTTCTCCAGGTTTCAAACTTAACGGATTCAACCGCTCCGAAATGATGGTCGTAATGAGCTGATTGTTAAAACGCGGAGGTAGATGGTGCAGACGCACCTCAATCTAATTGTCGTCCTTAGAAACGATTATCTTGATTCTAACTTTGTTATGCTCAACGCCGTGTTGCATGTTGTTATCCATAGAAAATTTTTCCGCAAAGGCCGGGATATTGAACGTTATTAGTACTGCATTATGTGTGTGGTGATACAACTGTTAATTATAGAAAAATCAGTTAGATATAATAACTGTTAATTATGTCTCAAGATAGTAAAGACAAATGCCTCACGATCTATTTTATAGTTCTAGGACTTTCTGAGAAGCAACTAGATACTTGTAATTTGAAAAATGTTCCTTCAATTAAATATTTCTCCCAATATTCAACAATCTGGAGATTAAATTGCATATATTATGATCCAAGAATTTTCGAATCAATAATAAAACGATAAATCAATTCAACATTTTCGACAACCGACTGCCCAGAGTAATTGACACATGGTAAGACTTTTGAGAGTTGCAAAGATAGTATCACTTACCAAAGCGTTCCTAGATTTATGTTACAATGTTTAATACATTAGAAGCTATTCCTAGACTCAATTCGCTTGTTACTTTCGCATGCTCTGGTCAACCATAGAGTAGCAACTTCAAATCGTATGATTATCGTGGTCATGTATCACATATTGTTTACCATAAAGCCAAAACTGGTTTTTCAGATTCACAATTCACCAGTATGTAAATCTAACCACCACCACTAAGGCCGCTGGAATAATGAAGTGCTGGAAAACTAAAACTTAATAAATAGTCTCGTTGGTTTTCCCAGCCTTTCAGAGCACACACACACAAAACCTACACAATTAAGCGTACGTGACGGCACAAATTGCGGTCGTAAAAAATCGCTTCGTCAAAAATGCATGCTCGTAATGAAATCTATTTACCCACGGCATTCAGTATCCCGTCCCAGTCTTAATGACCGCCGTCACCACCACCACTGCACTGTCGAATGGCATTTGTGAGTGGCCGAAACAAGAAATCTGTGCCACATGTGGCTTAAACAGTTTAGGTTTTTTACCTGCGTGCAAATTTTATTGTTTTCTAACGGTGGCACAATTTCGCGGCAGTTCAATAAATATCAATGCATTGTGTGTGTGTGTGTGCGCGAAGAACAAAAGTTTGAAGAGGTAATTGCGAAACAGCATCCGAAACTAAATAATTACCGGCGGTTGCTGAAAGTTGATGTAAATATGGGGAACTTGTTTGTGCTTCGTTCGATTACATACATCCTAACAAGCTCTGATGTGAAAGTGGTTGGAATTGATGTTGTTCCCTAGCGGCGCAAAACCCGATTGCAACATCTTTCTAATAGCACTGCATTGTCCGCCTGGTTGCTGGTTGTTATTTTTGCTATTTTTCTTTTCATTCGAGCCAAACACATCAGACTTTCGATATGTGGAAAGGAAGATAATCACCTTCTGTTGTTAGTGAAGATTTAATTTCGTTTCATTTCAAAAGTTAGCTCACATGATGGGATGAGATCTCAGCAGATGACCGCGTTGTATCGCTGTGCAGTTTTTCACGGTTTCGTAAGCTTCTCGGCCAACTTAGCGGCTGTGTGGCCACTTTCTACACGCGAAGGTAGTAAATGTTTATGCAACACATGCTTGCTTCCGTTTCTTAACCCCTCCCCCCCCCAATATACCGAAAAAAAAATAACAGTAAAGTTTTAAACACTCACCTTTAATACTGTGAAGAAAAGCAAAAATGTCGCGACCAAACATCGCGATATACTGCCCATGGTTGTTGTGTGTGTGTGTGTTTGAGGGAGTGCGTAGGTGCGTTTCTCCCTTGTACTGCACTGGAGCTGGCGATAAGAGGGGGGATGGTGGGGTCGGGATAGTTTCAGTTAGGGTGAAATTTTGGCAGCTTTTCCGTGAGGGGTTCTTCAAGAAGGAATGTGAATCCGTCGACTGGCTTCAGTGGGAAATCGAACTATCACAAGATTGTGCCGATCTACGGGGCTGGTCTGTAAAGAAATAACGCAATGGTTGGTGTTTAATTGATGAGTCAATTGGAGGGGAAAACGTTGAGAAAAGCGATTATTACTTTGTTTTTCAACTAATCAAGGATTGCGTTTATACGGCGATTTTATTAACATAATTTTTGTAATATAATAATTTTAATAATATGAAATAAATATAGAATATTTTTAAATTAAAAATGAAATAGGTGTTAATAATATAACATAGTTCGTGAATTCCGGTAATCTGGACTGCAGCTGCTGTTTTCTAATGTGCCTTCAAATTCCATATGAATTTAATAGCAGGTATTGTATTACATTTCTATTTAGTAGATTTTTTGATTATCGAATCGATCGAACTAAAAATTATATTTGTTAAAACATTTGTTCACAGCTTTGCACGGTGGTTTTTGCCAAAATTGTGCGAATTATTAATTAGGGACCATTTATAAATTACGTAACGCAAAAATTGCCCAAAATTGACCCCCCTCCCCCTATGTAACAAATTGTCACAAATTTTTCCATCCCCCCCTCCCCTGTTACGTAACAAATTCCAAGAAATTTTTTTTTTTCTTCGATGAAAACATGTTACGTAACGATCTAGTTAACACCCCCTCCCCCCTATGTCACAACTTGTCGTACCCCCTCCCCCCCTAAAAGCGTTACGTAATTTATGAATGGGCCCTTACGCCTCAATCGTTAATTTTTTTTATTCATTTCGTTTATTTGATAGGCACAAATGCGTTAGCTTGGCGGCGCCAAATTCTTTTGTTTTTACATTTTGGATATTTTAAAACTAGGAGGTTACAATGTTGAAATATTTTTTTTAAAAGAGAAAAACTTTACAGCTATCTTAAGACTAGAAATAAGATTCTATATACAAGAGAGGGGGCAAAAGATTTTTTTATGAAAAAATTTAAAACAAGGAATTCAATAGTAATAGTTTTTTAGGAAATATTTACAGTTATCTTAAAACTAACAATATAGTTTGGTATACAAAAGGGGGAACAAATATTTATGAAAAATTTCACAGGTGTTTTAAAACTAGGGATACAATTCTATTTACAAGATGGGGGACAATTATTTTAACAAAGAGGTAAAATTACAACTATCTTAAAACTAGGAATACGGAATACAAATTTAAACTTTTTTACCGGAGACTTATGCTTGGTCAAGATATTCAGAGGGGGCTCATTTCCAAAATCGGTGTAGAAGCAGTTGTATCAAGGACAGGGGAGAGAAGGCGTAGATGGTGACCGGGAGAGAAGAGCAAAACTTGCAACTTTCGGTCAAACGGGAGATCAGCGAAACAAATTAGCGCCTCAGTCTAGTAGGTCGGATTGGCGGATGGTATTCTTCGGACCCGCGGGGAATCCTTCAAAAGTCATCGGACCTCGAGTCGCTCTCGCTTCAGTTTCCGTAGTGGTAAGGGCAATCGTTAATTTTGGGTTATTAACATCATTGGAGGAATTTGTAGACATTACAAGCCCTTTCATACAGTATTGCTATTCTAATGATCAATCTATCTAAAAGTGAAATATATTTACCAACTTTCTTGCAAGTGCATATATTAAAATTATGTTTTCGGTAGTTGTAGAGCAAGTTTTTGCGAACAACTTTGCCGAAGACACAAAGTCTTTATCTTTAATATCTTCAACATTATTGCTGGTTGTTTGTGTTTGTTGTTTAAAGCCAATTCATCACTATAACTTTTAAATATGTTTCTGACTAGTTCGGTAGGTTGCGTAAAATGACTTGAATTACCAAAAAGACAACTTTTTATATTTCAACAAGGGTTTATCTCGCATATTTTCAAGTAAATTTTTCCTATAGACAATTAGTTGATAGATGTGATTCACCTTGAAATGAACGGTGCTAGCAAGTAGACCACCTATTAAATCACAGCTATTGGCTGCTTTTACAAAATGATTTTTATCCTAAATTATGGTTATTGTTCCGGAACCTGTTACACAATTGTTGAGAATATTCCCTAACAGATCGCGCAAATATCTATATATCCTGTTCAGCCCAGCGCGCTGGGTAATAAGTGACGTTGAAAATCATCTCGGAAACTTCAGCTGTTAAACATTCAGAAATGGGAGAAGCATTTTCCCGCAAGGGTCGTTGATCCAGATTATTACAAGTTTATTCTTATTATTCCTTTGTATTAATTGGTCATAGTTCACCTTGATTCATGCACATCCATTTGAAAAGGTAAATTTGTTGTTATTTTCCAAAAAAACTAAGGGTACAGAGCATTACCAGGTAGGACACTTATTGTGAATACAAGTTTTCTGCATAATGTTTAAAAATCCCTATCAAAGCATTCTACTTTTACTAATCATTCGCCAAATTTAATTTTCGAATTACTAAAGTAATTAGCGTAATATTTAGCTTTATTGGCAGAAATTTACCGAAAACTATACAGTCTTATTGACATATGTTTATAATGCGGATAACTCGGTAATAAAATTGAATACTATTCAAATCCCCAGGTAAATTTTACTGAACCCTGGTGAATCAAGCTTAATGGGTAAATTTAGCAGTTGGAAAGTGATACAAGCAGAATTTTAATAATATGTTACGCCGGCGAATAGTCCTACGTCAAAATCGCGGTTATGTCCGAGACATTACCCACCCCTAGTTTTTATTGGGTTACCATTACTGAACCATTTTTTTGCGAAATCCTACGTCAAATCACTAATGAATGCTTAACACTAACGTTTGTTTTAGCTTCATATTCCTCAGTTGAGCGATACGCGTTCACCGCGGGCGACAAAAAAACTATGTTGTGGAGCGAAGGCTAAAAATTGTTGATTAAACATTAAAAGTATTTTGTATCATTCATAAGTCCTTTGCATAATTTTCACACTCTTATTATTAAACGTTTGTTTAATAAAATTTTGCATTCTTGGTTAGAGAAAATAATGAAAATTTCTACGTATATAAACCCTTAACCCATTCATGCCCATGTTGTTTGTGGACAACAACGTTTTTAAACAGCTATAACTTTTGATTGTGACGAGATTTGCTCACAAAAATAAGTAAGGCTCATTAATGTGAATATTGCCTTTAATTTGAGTATTAACAGTTACAAAGATCAGCTCTAGAACTGAAGTTATTGCAATTAGTCTGATTGGATTCCGATGGAGCAGTGCTGCCAGGGACAGTTTACGTTGACGATGGAAAATGATTTTTGCATATATCTTCGTTATGGTGCAATATTATTGAAAACTGATAAAACTTATCAATTTAGACTGTCGTTGGCTACGTTTTCCACGTAATTGGATTATTGTAATTATTCTAGGAAAATTGTATTGAGCAACAGAAGGTAAAAATTGACCAGCTTCTAGCACTGCCATGGAAGCACCTATCTTTATGGAAATAGGCTTTTCGTGTTTCTTGACCCCACTGTTTTCAAGAAAAATGATTTTGAAACCCTACAAGCGCTAGAAAAAAATTGGGCATGAAAGGGTTAAGGGGGTGACCTGCTATAGAAGCTCGAAATAATCGATTTTTTTGCTTACATCAATAAATCGAAGAATATATCACACCAATCTTCATATAGCCTTTCTAAAATTCCAACAAGCAATATTACCAAAAAACCGAATTGAACTATTTCTGTGGTACGTTAACATAAAAAAATGCATACCAAAACTATTTTTAGAAAACCGCCAAATACGTTAAATGAGTGGTTGAGTATTTACGGTAAACACACTACAAAAAATGAACAAATGTAAGTTTTCGTTATATTCTTCAAATTGGTATAAATAGGATATTAAGTGATGTTTGATTATGAAAATATCATTATTATGTAGTCTTACAGTTAAAATTTATGAATTGTATGAGTTTTTTTTTCCTACCTTTGCAATGTATAAATAGTAATTTGTGAATGAATCCTTACTTCTCGACACCTTGTTTCAACTCTCCTCGATGATGAATTTCTAGTCTAATGGTAATGTTATAATCACATTAACGTTCCTGAACTAATAATAATAATCAAGATTCTTCTTTCCTGAATTGACAACAGTGATCAACATTCTCAATTTATTAGTTCTAGGCCATTTATAACCACGGAATATGCATTTGTTCTAATTGTTTACTTCTATCAGCTTCTGAAACTTGGAGCCAAGTGACCACAATTCAAATTAAACCAAATACTACCGATATGGATACCAAATTAGTTGTTTTCATAAACTCGTATCACTTATTGTCATAAATAGTATCACACCTTGTTGCTGATGGCTTGTTGAACTTGATGAGCATGGGTTTCGCCGATGATTATCAAATAATGATCACCGCTATATGCCGGCGTCGGTGGCAAAACATAATGACAATTTCTGCTTTCTCACCGACTATGCGATAAAATTGGGTGAAACGCCTACTCCTACCTGCAGAAGGTAAAAGATTCTTCAGATTTCTTTCCGAACATATCCATATGAGCCTGCCTAGTCCTAGTTTTCTGTTCTAAGTTTATAACTGATTAATTCTAGAATACCTATCCGTCTTTCAATTTGATAGCGCCTCGTATTTCTTAGTCTTAAATTTGCCGAAAATAGTCAACAAATCGATACAGAAAAACTAAATCAGCAACACCGTTCTTCAGCGCATTAAAAGAAGCTGCTAGCATTACCAATGGGATTAGATGAAACAAGGAAGTTGGTTTCACGACCATTATCCGTAAACCGAAGAAACAAGTCAAACCACAATCTTTGACACCAGCACTAACGATAACGCTGACGAAAACGACAACTAACTAAAGCAATCAGCAATGTCAAAGACACCAGCAGTGACGATAGTATGGACGAAAGCAACGACCAAGAAATCAGCTTGAATGACTTTCATGCTTTATAAGGTAACGCTGAAAATGCTGCACCGGCGAAGAAAAGATTCACATTTACAAAAAAAAAACAACAGTTTAGCTTCAAAAATGAGGTCTGATGTCTATGGTATCTTTGAAGAAATTATTCAAAAAATAATATTGTGCAACTTTGTCCAAGACATTAACCCTGTAAAAAATTGTTTGATTTTTTTTTGCTCGGGTACCCTGCTTTAGTCAAACCAAGAATATTCTATTTAAAAGGTTGCAGAATAATATTGTGAACATATCGTACGAAGAAATGCTGGCTCTAAAATGACATCTGATGCCTTTGTCACTCCATTTTTGGATTGGTCCTATTGTGTGCCGACGGTCTAGAAAAAACTGCTTTTTTGGTCACTTTTCGAGTTTTTTTTTCTTTTCAACCTTTAAAAGAACTTATAAATTAAAAGCTTGATTCTTCTAGTTATACGAAAACAAGTTATATCTGTTTTAATTATAAATTAGCAGACATTGCTCTCAAGATAGAATGAACCAATGATCTAAAATTCCGATGGCACAAATAACCGAAAAAGATCCAAAGATCCACGGATCCAAAGATCCACGGATCCAAAGATCCACGGATCCAATGATCCACGGATCCAAAGATCCACGGATCCAAAGATCCACGGATCCAAAGATCCACGGATCCAAAGATCCACGGATCCAAAGATCCACAGATCCAAAGATCCACGGATCCAAAGATCCACGGATCCAAAGATCCACGGATCCAAAGATCCACGGATCCAAAGATCCACGGATCCAAAGATCCACGGATCCAAAGATCCACGGATCCAAAGATCCACGGATCCAAAGATCCACGGATCCAAAGATCCACGGATCCAAAGATCCACGGATCCAAAGATCCACGGATCCAAAGATCCACGGATCCAAAGATCCACGGATCCAAAGATCCACGGATACAAAGATCCACGGATCCAAAGATCCACGGATCCAAAGATCCACGGATCCAAAGATCCACGGATCCAAAGATCCACGGATCCAAAGATCCACGGATCCAAAGATCCACGGATCCAAAGATCCACGGATCCAAAGATCCACGGATCCAAAGATCCACGGATTCAAAGATCCACGGATCCAAAGATCCACGGATCCAAAGATCCACGGATCCAAAGATCCACGGATCCAAAGATCCACGGATCCAAAGGTCCACGGATCCAAAGATCCACGGATCCAAAGATCCACGGATCCAAAGATCCACGGATCCAAAGATCCACGGATCCAAAGATCCACGGATCCAAAGATCCACGGATCCAAAGATCCACGGATCCAAAGATCCACGGATCCAAAGATGCACGGATCCAAAGATCCACGGATCCAAAGATCCACGGATCCAAAGATCCACGGATCCAAAGATCCACGGATCCAAAGATCCACGGATCCAAAGATCCACGGATCCAAAGATCCACGGATCCAAAGATCCACGGATCCAAAGATCCACGGATCCAAAGATCCACGGATCCAAAGATCCACGGATCCAAAGATCCACGGATCCAAAGATCCACGGATCCAAAGATCCACGGATCCAAAGATCCACGGATCCAAAGATCCACGGATCCAAAGATCCACGGATCCAAAGATCCACAGATCCAAAGATCCACAGATCCAAAGATCCACAGATCCAAAGATCCACAGATCCAAAGATCCACAGATCCAAAGATCCACAGATCCAAAGATCCAAAGATCCAAAAATAGAAAAACCCAAAAATCCAAAGATGTAAAGATCTAAGGATACAAAAATGCAAAGATCCAAAAATCTAAAAACCTAAAAATCTAAATATGTAAAAATCCAAAAATGTAGAAATCCAGGGATTCCAAAATCCAAAGATGCAAACATCCTAAGATCGAAACATTCAAAGTTCCTAAGAACAAAAGTTCCATGTATCCCTAGATCCAAAAGTGGAATGATCCTATAATTCCTATTTCCAAATTTAAAAATTTCCACGAATCCAAAAACTACGAAGATCTAAAGAACAGATAGAAATGTCCAAAAATACAATGGTAGGGGAAAACGAATTGAGCTTAAACAGAGGAGAGTTGAAACAGTAGAGTTGCTAGAGAAACCATACCGTTAGAGTACTGCCAACAATACTATTTGTATATTTGTATTTGTATTTGTATTTAAAATTTGTGTTCATCTGACACTAAGTCTTAATGAACTAAACTAAAAATAATTAACCTAATGTAACAGCAAACGGTGACGAAATTGTGATGAATTATAATTGAGGTCAAAATGCTCGGCAAGCTCGTTGAAGCGACGAACCATCGCTAAAATCGGAGTATTAGCAGCGTAGTTGGTGTTTCGCATTTCGATGTGTAGTAATGTCCGAGGGCGAAGAACACGGGTTGGGGCGTAGAGGTTGATTTGTCCAAGGAGATCTGGAACATCATACTCAGCCAACAGAAGCTTTGATATGAAAATGGCCTGCGAAGTATGTCTACGTTCTTGCAAAGTATGTAGTGCTAATAGTCTGCAACGGTTCTCATATGGTGGCAGGTTCAACGGATCATTCCAAGGCAATTGTCGTAAAGCATATCGTATAAATTTGCGATGGACAGCTTCAATCCTTTCACTCCACGTTGCATGATAAGGGAATCAGACGATGTTTGCAAATTCCAACTGCGGGCGCATCAGTGAGCAATATAAAGCCTTGAAACACAGAGGATCCCGGAATTCGCTAGAAATATTGAACATAAAACCTAGAAGTCGATTTGCTTTGTCGATGGTCGCTGACAGGTGATTGGTATAAGTTAGCCTTTCATCGAGAATAACACCTAGATCTTTTACGTGGTCAACGCGTTGCAGCTGAGTTCCGGCAATGGTATAGTTAAAATTAAGCATGTCTCTTGTACGATGAAAACTGATGACAAAACATTTCGCAACAAAAGGATCAACATGTTTCTTTGACACCAATTGTAAAATGTATCATTCCTTATCACAAGCAATATCTTCAAGTCATCGTCGAAATACAGTTTTCCTCCACCCATTAGAACAAAGACCGCATCATTCATGAACAATGAAAATAGTAATGGACCTAGTGTACCACCTTGAGTGTATACATATGCAAAAGATGTAAAACAAACGTATTTTAGCAAGATTTCATACGGTACACCAAAACGCGAACCGTATGATTTACATGCGAATAAGCATGATTCTAATGAGAATTTTGCATTGTAACTGGTATAATGCATATAAAGCGATATTGGTCCGGGACAAAAATGCATTAAATGGCGATTACACCACAGAAACCTACACAAATCCACAGTTGGGAATGTATTAGTGAATTTAACGATATCGGAGTATTTGTATTAAAATGACTCCACACTAATACACATGTAAAGGTTATCTCCGCTCGGATACATGTGTGCTCTGAAAATACTAATACACGCTCAAGGACCTGTTTCCATTTCGCCTTTCTACTGATTACATGCTGCATATAGAAAGTCGAACTGTTTATAGCATCATCAAATTGGTGGGGTGTGGGTGATGATTATGTGATGATATTATGTTGAACTTTCGGCGTTCTCTTAACCCTAAATTTACCAGCGATACGCGAGTTCTAGCATTTTGTGGCTAAACTATAAATGTTAATACTGATTAATGATTATTTAAGCGCACTATACGCAGGAAAAAGTTACCTATATGGGAACATTGAGCTAAGAAGTTTATTCAACATTTGTCCTATAGAAGCCGTCCGCCAATCATTTCGGGCATTCCTCATATTAACAGTACTTTCAGGTGATATCATATCAGAATTTCGCAGTAATAGTATCTAAGTTTAAAGTATCATAAACTATAAGGGCACTGATGACGTGGTTTTGCACTTTTGAGCAGCAGTGCCTGTTACTCCCCCATAGAAAATCCTCCTGATTTTTCCATCGACTACATCGGTTTGCGACTGCACAATCAGCCGACTATGTCACCAATTAATCGGTCGATTGTTGCACCGAATCTTATGGAGGTTTAACATGGGCGTCCACCGATGCAACACCCAATTAAATACGGCCGACGAAATCTACTAAAATCGGTCTACTTCAACCAATTAAATCGATCGATTAGTTGGTAGTTTAAAACTGGAACCAGACTTGCACAGACTAAATCTGGCGATTAATAAGATGACGAGAATTGTTCACCGACGAAACCCACTGGGAAATTTATCAACTGTCAAATTTTCTATGGGGTCATTTCAGTTTGTATTATTTCCCGAACATGCGTATCCAGCGCACATCATCGCCCTGGTCAACGATCATCGCAAATCAATCTGAGCACGAATAATTTTCTTCCATTCTTCTTTGAAAAATGGAATGAGAGAGCGACGATTTTACTGGTTTACCATTCGCAATGGGAAAATAACAACGCGTATATCACACATTCCCGTGAACGTAAACTGTTCACGCGTTACTGTGTACTGTGTATGAAGACAGAAGTTTTTACAAACACCACAGAGGTATTCATGTATAGATTACACCACCTTTTTGGCAGACTCAGCAAGCAAAACCAACTAATACTTTTACATGCGGACAGATCATATGGTAGCGTGTATTCTCAATCAATTTATTTCATCGCGAATCAAGTTGTGTTGGTATAATGCTGTAGTTATGTTTGGTCTACAATGCAAAGAAGGCATGATTCTAATTCGGAATATGCACGAAAGGATGTAATGCCTTTTTTGCATTGGGAAATTGTTTTGGGTGTAGGTAGGTGGGGGTTTCGCTAGTAATGGCTATTGAGTCAACTATCCTCTGTTTCAACTAGCCTCGGTTTCTTCTATAATAATCCAAACAATGAAAGCTGCTTCAGAAATTCAAAGACCCAAAAATGTCAAATTCCAAACTTCGAAATCGAAGCATACGATATGGTAAATCAATAATTCAAAGATTTCAAGATTCAATGATATAAATATCCAAAGATCAAAAAATTCTAAGATCTAGCAATTTGAAAACCCCAAGATCGAAAGAGACTCAAAGATTAAATGATACAAAGATTCGAAAATCCAAAGGTCCAAAGATCCACAGCTAAAAACATCAAATAATAACAGTAGCCAAAAATTCAATGATGCAGAGATCCAAAAAACCGAAAATTGATTGATCTAAATTTCCAAAGATTTCAAGAAGGAAAATAAAACACCCAAATATTCGAAAATCGAAAGCTTGAAAGATCAATATATCTAAAGATCCAAAGACTCAAATATACAGAGATCTAAGGGTTAAACTAACTAAAGTTAAAAAAGTCTAATGATCCATATATCCGATGATTCAAACATCGTTAGATCCAAATATTTGTCAAAAATGCAAAGTAAAAAAGATGCAAAGATAGAAAATTCTAACATATCGAATGATCAAAAAATTGGGAACCGGATATCCAAACGTGGAACAATCCAAAAATCCAACAAATTCTGGATCAAAATATCTAAATATTCTAAGATTAATAGATTCTATCCTGAGATCCAAACATTCGAAGATGTAAGAATCCAACGGTCCAAAGATTCAAATGTGAAAACATTGAAAGATCCAACGGTTTGAGGATCCATTCATCCAAAGATACTGACATAAAAAAACGATGATCTTAAGATCCAAAGATTCAAAAATGCAGAGAATGGAGGATTCAAAGATCCAATAATCTAAATATCCAAAGATATAAAGCTGTAATGCTCCAAGGATTCGAAGATGAAAACATCAAAAATCTAATGATTCGAAGATTTTAAGGCTTAATATTCCAATGATATAAAATTCTGACGGAGCTCTCCAATATTTTCTGTAATTTTTTTTTATTATCATAGTATCCCCATCTATTTTCTTACTTAACCAGACTGTCATTAGAGAAAAAATGGCTAGTAGCTATTCCGGGATACCATTTGTTCACTGAGTGCACCACTTTACCAATTGGGCCTATTACATAATACAGCTCCTTAGTCGTAAAATTACGTACATACATTTAATCTGAGCACTACTACATCCATCGAGCTACCGCTTAAAATTTTACAGGTTAAACCATATAAAATTCTATTGTCTGATGAAAAAATATAATGCGAGTTGTTTACGTCAACTTGAATATTAAGATACGTAGCAAAGCAGACTGAAGTGGCTATGGTTATTTTCTAAATCAACGTGCCAAGTATACCTTCAAAACATGCTCAAAATTGTAGAATTTCTTTGGACTGTACATTCCAGTTAAATGATCTTTCTTTTCTTTTTCCGCTAAACCAGGCTTCAACAATTATTCAAAATATTGTGTGTGTGTGTGTGTATGTGTGTGTGTTGGTATAATGTAGCCTCTTGGAAGAGTACCATTTCCATAAATTGCTAACATTAATCGCTACTATTCGGAAAAAAGTGCACACTGTGTCCTGGTTCCGATAGTCTCATCCATGCTCGGATGGACCAACAATAGAATACGTCACCGCCGACATAAAATCTGCACATTACTTAGCTTGATCCACATCAACACATCTCCGATATTGATTTAAATGGATCTTCACCTTCCGGCTCTTACTCTATTTCACAATACCAACCGACCGACTGGTTCGCATCGCGGGAAGCAAAACACAATTTATCGATAATTGTTGCGATCGCTTAAATCCGCGAGAATCTTCTTATCTCCGACTGGCTTTAATTGCGCAAATTTGTATTATCGCACACGGGGCCACGGTGGCGCAGAAATAGTTCGCGATTGTGGCATAGCGGCTAACCTTGTTTTCATTCTCTTTGCATCAGCGTGGTCTCGATTTTGGTGCTGAGTAAATTTCTTTCTCAATCGATAACAAATCCACGCGGCAAGTAGAAATTCATGCAGGGTGAAAATTTACCGGAATCATCGCCCCTAATAACAACACGCCTTTTTCTTTTTCTTCTTCTTCCACGCATATTTCGCCGACCGGCCATCGCTTCCATAGGCGAGGCGCGCATCGGTCTTTTCGGAATCGCGGCCTTCAGCCACTTGTTGCGCATCGCATTAATAGTTGGAATTGAAATGCGCCAAACAAATGCCGAAATCAGGTTGATGCGAGCATCCTGGCCGGGTAGAATTTCGTCGGAAAGCGTAATTTGTGATAAATGGTTGACCGCGGTGGAGATCCAAGAGTGAGGGAATTCCACGGCTCACGAGATGCGGTTGGATGGGAGCGCACTTGGATCGAAGGAGAAAAGTTGCGCACGTAAAACGTCCGGCTGTTATGGATAAGTGTCCTCCATAGTAGGTTGGAGGAGAATTAGTCTGAAGCTTGAGTGGTTGGTGGGGGAAGAGTGTTTAGGACACCTTATGTTTTTGAAATCGGCGTGTGTATGACTTGAGACAGAAGTCTTTGGAAATGAGCAGGGTGGGCAGAACAAATTGCACCTGAGTGACTAACGAGTTGATTCTTACAAGGAGGATGATAGGGCTGGAGGAAGCCTCACAAGAAGATGTATTTTACGAGTGGCTAGTACTACCAACACCCATATTAACCACCAGCCTTGGGTCTGAAGATCGTTGTTGTTGTTGATGAAACGATTGTAGAGAGAGGTTAAGGCTGTTAAAATATCTAACTCTGCCAATGATTGAATATTGAAAACATTGTATTTGTATTTGTAATTCAAACTACTCCCATTATCTCGAAAAGCGTAACAGTGTCTTTGTCAAAGTTTTTTTTATACGTCCCGTGCATATTTTTCTTTCTAATTATGGAAAAATATATATTTCATAAATTACTATTAGTGGTGATTTGGTCACATACAAAGAATTTTCTTCAAAAAAAAAACGCTAAGCAAAAAATAATAGTGCAATGGTGTTCCTTTTTAAAATACCTATTAGAAACACATTGTAGTGTTTATATAAAACGCGAGGTGTTGATATTTATTTCAAGTTTTTGAATGATAAGGACAAACAAAATTTCGACCAAATAGGGGAGCCCGGGGCTAGTTGGCGGTTGGGGTAAGTTGGCGGAATCCCTTTTTCTCTGTTTCTATTAGACATATAGCGCTGCCTCTTCTTGTGTAGGGGAACATGGGGAGACTTGACCAAGCGCAACATTCTATTTTCGGCTATGGCGTCTTCTATTCGATTCTTAATTTTTTTTCAAAAATATTTTTATTCTTGTTTCGATCCGTTAAGGTAATTTTAAAAGTTTGGAATGAAAAATCCTTTCCTTACAGAAAATATTACGTGATTAATAAATTTGCATTAAATGATGTAATTTTTTATCAAACTTTGTATGGACATATCTACTCGACTACTAATTACTATTAATGTACTAATATACCATCTTAATCCTTGTGAAGCAGTGAAATGATTTTACATAAATTGGAACATTGGAATAGTTATTACTAGAATTTGCATGACATTGAACGCAATAACTAATGTTGGGGAGACTTGACCAAGATTTTATGGGGAGACTTGACCAAGTGGCGATCAGCTGAAGAAAGATACAAAATTCCTAATATTTATTATGCTTTGGTATCTACTGTTAATGTTAATCGCGCCATAAAAAGAATCCCACCCCAAACATAAGTCTTTATATTTTAAAATTTGTAAGCAAAGTTAGCAATAGTAGGACTGATTTCGTAACGTGTGAACATGCAATGCAAGCAGTACAGTTAATCCTTAAAAAGAAATGCATTTAAAAAAATCAAAATTTATCAAATGCAACTCTTTTATATTTTTTACTGCTACCTAAGGATCTCGACAATAGGGAAAAATAATTACAGTATGTTTTATGCCATTATTTTTTGTTATGATTTTTCGAAATTCTCTTGGTCAAGTCTCCCCACGCCTTGGTCAAGTCTCCCCGCAATGGGGAGAAAAAACGATCACAGAAAAACTTTTGTAACTTTTCAAAAATTAAATTAAAAATTCTGCAAAAAATCATGAAGACGCGCAATAACTTTGCGCATTATATCTGGATGATTTTTGGGGGATTGAAGGCTTTTTTAGAGATTTATGCAGTTTTAGCTGAAACCCTGGCCAAGTCTCCCCATGTTCCCCTACCTCAAATTATGTGAAACCCGTTATCCAATGTGGTTTTGTTGCAAAACGATTAGTTTGGTGGAAGTTGTAAGTGATATTGTGTTTTCGAGCATACCAAGTAAATATTCTAAATTTTAAATACTTTGCGGGTGATTTTCAATTTATTTTCCAAAATGTTTTTTTTTCGATAGCGCGTGAAAAGAGCTTTCAGTATCCGTATAGATATTACATCTATCCACCAACAAAACTTATTTTTTAAATAATTTTTAATAAAATATGCGGTTGGTGTAAGTTGGCGGTGCTGCACGCGGGGCAAGTTGGCGGTACTATTTACAATGCAAAAAAGTCATCAATAATTTTATTTCTGGAATTCACTCCAAAGTAAGAAAATCTTTTTCTTGTGTTTTCTCGCCATTTTATTCCGGCTAATTGCATGAAGAATTTCGAAAATTTGCTTTTGAATGGGGAGTACACGTCAAAGTCAAAATGCTGGGGTATTGAAACTTAAATATAATAGCAAATGTCGGTTAATATACAGATTTCTCAAAAAGATATTCAACACCTTCCAAAAGGACCCTTGAAGTTATTGAATCTACATTTGATTGCTTAGTTTTTGGCGTATACTCACATACCGCCAACCTACTCTGGGTCCGGGGTAAGTTGGCGGGTTTTCCGCGTCACATATATTTGTTTCTAAAAATGGAGACAATGCATCAAATACTTTAAAAAAATAAGAGATGTTGCCAACAGTCTGCTCTTTTATTCCGCGTGTTCTAATTTTCAAGATCTACCTACATCAAAGCGATAAAAATTGAAAACTGAAAACACCGCCAACTAGCCCCGGTCTCCCTATTTCATTCACATTGGTATTCGATCTACGACTGCTCAAGCAACTCAAACCATTTCATGAGAATTTAAAATTATAATTTTTCTCCAAAGTACACCCAAAATGCGAACCATATGAGTTTTCATGCAAATAAGTATGATTCTAATGCAAAATATGCATTATAACTGGTATAATGCAAACTTACACAATCCCACAACTGAATGGATTAAACCTGCTCGACGTTTCGCCCGTTTCCTGAGCACAAAAAGTGTCATTTCTGGGTTGTGTGGTTATATTTCGTCGAGTACTCGTCGATTTTAGTGTGCAGGTTTTTTTTCGGTGAAAAGTGCCGTTTTTCAATCATTGGCATTGATTGCAGAGCAGTGGCAGAGACATTTTTGTCTTTCAAAAGGTAGGCTGCGGAAATCGGACTAACTATAAATTATGACCACTATGCTATGCAATTACGGTACTTGAGTACGGTACGGTCAAAGAATACGCGTTTCTCACTGGTTCGATTCTAGTCGCCATGGTAAAAGTCCAAACTGAATGAATCTTTGTGGCGACAGTCAATCAGTAATATTCTAATGATGCAGCCAATATATTCATTGATTTTCATGAAGATTGTGTAAAGTGTGGCAAAAAACATATTTTTCATTTTCAAAAATTGTCACTTTTTGAAGCTTTCTCAGTTGAACCTTTACGCCTTGATGGGACAAGTGCAGCAATGGTCGGCCCGATAAGCCAAAAATTTCACTTCTGAAAAGAAAAACGATTATAGAGGTTTTAACCTTAAGGTCATTCGTCTCTTCGGGTTAGAAAAATCTCTTATGAAAAATTTCTAACCCTATGTGCGGGGTCGGGACTCGAACCCAAGTGCGCTGCGTACAAGGCAATCGATTTACCAACTACGCTACGCCCACCCCCAAAAACAGGTTAAAAACTTGCTGCACAAAAAAGTGCAGCTATTGCCACCGGTTCATCGACGGTTTGATGAAGGTGACTTCGCTGAACATACTTCGAAATGCTGCCAAGCAATTGTAGAATCGTAAAGTATATCCAGTATATCCAGACTTTGTAGCAGTGAAGGAAACTTGATAAATAGGGTCATCCTATTACTTAATGTAAGAAGGTGATACAGCTTATCCATCAGGTTGGGTCTAATTCTTCGCAAATCAAACTAAGTTGGTCAGTTTGTAGATTTGAAACACATTAAGGTCTCATTGGACTCTTTGTCAACTCTTTGTCAACAGAAGATACCTTTTTCTCAGGGCGAATGGCCCATCGAGGTTAAAGCCCTAATAAACAATACAATAAAACTTTTCCTCGAGCGATCACCGGATCAAAATTGGAGTGCCAAGTCAAGTGACATAATCACATTGTAGCACAATTTGGCCCGGAAATAACATCTGGCGCAGTGGTCCAGAATGCAAATTTAGCAGGAATTTTGAGACTGTACTAAAACGAACCAACTTAACCCTTTTAAGTCTTTGGAAAAGTTTTCGTAGTTTGTGAGTCCCTTCTTTTTGTTAAAACAACAGTTAAGGTGGTTCTAATTTTACCAATATCAAAAAAATAATTTTTTAATCATTTTAGCTAGAGCCAAACGATCTTGAGCGAAGTTGTAGAACGACAAATTTTAGAAAAGTTTGTTGAAGACATGCAAGGTCTATCTGTCATACTTTCATTTTACAACAAATTTAAAATCAAAGGTTAGGGTCAGATCGTATCAATCACTCGGAGTGATCGGTTGTGTTTTAGCCCGGTTGAAGAAGCAAGTGCTCGGCCTAAGCCACCCTGATCTTTTTTCCCGCTCGGTTTCAGCCACCCGGATCTTTCCGGCATCAATCGCCGCGGTGATTCGCTACCCCGTCAATAGTATACGCGAGTGCCGTGTCCCGTAACCTGTTAAAGAGTGTGAAAAAAAGTGTGGTTATATTCCGCTTCCCGACGGGTCTCCGTTACCCCGAGGGACGGTGAAGCCGCCAAACGGCCGTTTCTCACCTTAACCGATCGTAATTCCACGCCTACTACGGTTTCTTAGTGAAAAATAGTGCTGTGTAAATAGTAGCAAATACCAGGAGCGCAGACTTTCAAGTAGAAAAACTACTCGCGCCTCCATCGACTTTCGTATTTTAAAACGTCGAATCGATTGCGACTCCATCGACTTTCGTATCTTAAATCGACGAATCGATCGCGTCTCCACCAAGAAAAATTTAAACCCAGTGAACAACCTCCATCTCCATCAAATTATCGATCACTCGCGATCTTGACTTGTATGAAGTGACCTGAAGGGGTGTGTAGTGACGAACCTCAAACCAATAAAATTTAATAGAAGTAAGTAGAAGAAAATTATTTTATTGAAAGTGTACATATAACGCCTTCGCCCATGGGGGCGACCGACGCTCCTCCCGACGGAGGAGGACCATCGTACCAGAATACCTTCCCACACTGGGGAGACCAAACTGGTGATGCGATAACCACACAAATCTTACTGCTGAGAGCGACGAACCCAACACTAGCTACAGAAAAAGGTACGGATAATAATAATTCTACTTCAAGTATGCATTCCCAGCCCACCACCCCCGAAGTGAAACTACCCATGAATCCCTTCCTTATTAATAAATCTGTGGAGCAGGCAATAGGCGGTACAGCTCGAAACGCGGTTATAGCTACCAAAGAGGCTAGAGGAACGCGATATGTCTTACGCGTTTCTTCGAAAAAGATACTCAACAAACTTTTTGCGATGAAAACTCTGATCGACGGCACGTCGGTTGAGGTAATTCCCCATCCCTCCCTAAACCTTTCACAAGGAGTAGTGTACGACGTCGACACAATGAACATCGACAACGATACCATGCTTGCTAACCTGTCAAACCAGGGAGTCAGTGCATTCAGGAGAATCACCAAACGACAGGACGACATCATCCATAACACTCCTCTCTCAATCATCACCTTCAACAGCCCAACCCCTCCAGCATATATCTTCTACGGACTGATCCGCTTGCCAGTTCGACAATATTATCCGTCACCTCTATTATGTTTCCGCTGCGCCAAGTACGGGCACTCCCAAAAAAACTGCGCAGAGCAGCAAATTTGCCTGAACTGCTCCGGTACTCACGACATTGCTGAAGGGCAACGCTGCAAACAACCCAAATACTGCAAAAACTGTGAAGAAGAGCACAGCCCAACTGACCGCAAATGCCCGCAGTATATTGAGGAAGAAAAAATCGTTCGTTTAAAAATCGACCGCCAGCTTACGTACAGCGAGGCCAGAGCTGAATTCCGACATAGTAGACGTCCAACCACATATGCTAACCAAGTCACTCCAAACCAAACCGAAAAAGACAACCTTATCAAAGCACTGCGAGCAGAGGTAACAAAACTTTCAAAACAAGCGGACGAAATGAAGGTTATTAAACAGGAAATGGCAGATTTAAAAAAACAGCTTGAAGAAACCAGAACCAAAGACGATGAACTGCAACGAATGCGAAACGAACTACTAAGAATTAAAGAAGGATACCGAGCACTAGCGAAAGAACATGCTGCAGTAAAAGTTGAACTAGACAACCACAAGAAAACGTCGGAAGCCCAAATAAATCCAAACACGAAGTCATCCGGAAATCATCCGAAAAAAGTCAAATACAGCGCAATCCAAACTAGTGAGGAAAGCATGGAGGAAGACGAAACACATTTATCCAACACCAATCCGGCTATCATTAGAACTGGAGAACATTCCAAACAAATCGAAGGAACCTTTTTGACCCCAAAACTCGCGAACGTCAAAGGAAAATCCAACGCAACAATCACCACCAGGCAAACCCGCGGACTTGCACAGCGTTATAGAACAACGAGCCAACAATCCACTAACAGCCAAGATCCAAGCCCATGTAGAACACCTGTAGACGATTACAATGAAACCACTACAAACTAATGGATTTTAACAAACCCACGAATACACAAAAGAATCAACACAACACAGCTCTGGGCAATAACCGTAATGAATACCACACAAGAGCCATTCCTTTCGACAATATCTCTTCCCCTCCATCCCCTCAGGCGTCGGTGGCAGAAGCTTCCGAAGAACCTGATGCTGTTGGAGTACCTTTAATACCTACCGTTGCTTTCAACCGGATTCAAGATAATTTCATTAGTGATACCGCCAACAAATCCCAAAACTATGCGGCTATGGCAGAAGGCCAACCACTACCCGCTCCCGTCCACTCGACTTTTGATGACCATGTCTCAGAGGCCTCGAGGTTAACAAAAATCTCATGGAGGAGGTGCAGCACCGTCAGTGCGGACGTTACACCCCAACCGGAACTGACGGACAACCTGCATCCCTCCTTGGGCAACGATATCGAGACGCACAAGGGTGGCAACACCTGTCCCTCGAAAGGACATACAACGAGAACCTTTAAGACCACAGAACAACAACATAAAAAAGGAGACTCAGGGGGCTCCGCCCGGGCTAATCATAGTCTTAAGTCATCTTCAAACGTGGCCGAAGACTGCTCTAATTCCGAACTGAACACATACCGTATTACCGAAGCAGCTATGGCAGAATGCCAATCGCTACCCGCTCCCGTTCACTCGACTGTTGATGAGCATATCTCAGAGGCTTCGAGGTTAACAAGAATCTCATGGAGGAGGTGCAGCACCGTCAGTGCGGACGTTACACCCCAACCGGAACTGACGGACAACCTGCACCCCTCCATGGGCAACGATATCGAGACGCACAAGGGTGGCAACACCTGTTCCTCGAAAGGACGTACAACGAGAATCTTTCGCACCACAGAACAACAATATAAAAAAGGAGACTCAGGGGGCTCCGCCCGGACTAATCATAGTCCCGGGTCTTTTTCGCATGTGGCCGAAGATTGCTCTACTTCCGAACTGAACACATACCGTATAACCGAAGCGGCTATGGCAGAAGGCCCACCTCAATTGGGACCCATCAACGTAGAATCACTATATCTCAACAACACAGCTATGGCAGAAGGCCAATCGCAGCACGCCACAGTATATCCGACATTTGACAACCACTCTTCAAGATCATCAAGCATTACCAATTTATCTATCAACGATCAAAAACACCGACGCAGAATAGCGCTCCAATGGAATATGAATGGACTAAGAGGCCAATGGAACGAACTGCAGCTACTCATCACACCAAATCCTCCTACCTGCATAGCGATACAAGAAACGCATATCGGAGACAGCCATGACATCAACCAATGGGCCGGAACTAACTACACATAGCTGCAAAAATCAGGAGGAAATATATACCGAACCATAGCGCTAGCCATTCGAAAAGATACATCCTTTACGACTGTAAACATTGACAGCCGGTTACTACATATAGCTGCTCGATTAGAAGGACCATCACCAATCACAGTAGCTTGCGTATATATCCCATCAGGAAGAATACCCGAGCTTGGAGGACTTCTCAAAAATTTTATCAGCAAATTGGAACGACCATTCCTGATAATGGGTGATTTCAATTCCAACCACACCGCCTGGGGATCAGCCAAAAACGACTGCCGAGGAAACGCAATCCTAGAAGCCGTCGTAGATTCAAACGCCATAATCATAAACGACGGATCCACTACTTTTATACGAGGACAGCACAGAAGCTCCATTGACTTAACAATAGTCTCAGTCGAAATCGCCGGCAAGTTCCGATGGAGGATAGGAAGCGATTCGCACGGGAGCGACCATTTCCCTATCACCATCACAACAAATGATGAACCGCCTATGACAACCAGAAGGCAGAGATGGAAATTTGACGAAGCCGATTGGAAGAAGTACGCTGATTACATCGAACAGAATATTGATCCAGAAACACCCTTATCACTCGCGCAGCTATGTGACACAATGATCTCAGCGGCAATGGCAAGCATACCAACAACCTCAAGCAAACCGGGCAAAAAAGCTGTCCACTGGTGGAGTCCTACGGTTAGCGACGCCGTTAAAAAAAGGAGAAAAGCCCTCAGAAAGTTAAGAAAAACCCCATCCAATCATCCCCTCAGTGAGGAACGAGCGCAAAAGTTCCGAGATGCGCGAAATGAATGTCGGCAAGTTATTCGAGAGGCGAAAAGAACCAGCTGGGAGAAGTTTCTGGATGGCATTGACAGCAAAACATCCGTACCAGACATGTGGCGAAGAATTGACGCAATTGCTGGCAAAAGGCGACACCACGGATACACACTGCAACACAATGACGGATCAAGAACAGACGATCCTGTTGAAGCTGCAAATATCCTCGGCGAATATTTCGCTCAACTGTCGGCTACGAGCGGTTACACTGAAAAGTTTAAGCGGATCAAAGCAACGGAGGAAACTCGGTCCATAAAATTCAACGACGAACCTGATAACCAGTTATCTGACTACAACAGGAACTTTTCAATGGAAGAGCTGTTATATGCCATTGCCAAATCCAATGGAAAATCAGCAGGGCCCGATAATATCGGATATCCAATGATCAGGAATCTACCAACATCCGGCAAAGCAACATTATTAAAGGCTATCAACAAGGTGTGGACAGATGGTATATATCCAGACCAGTGGAAATACAGCATCGTCGTTCCAATTCCCAAACCCGGGAAAAACAGAGACTTACCAGCAGGATATAGACCCATCAGTTTAACCAACTGCGTAGGCAAAGTCGTTGAAAAAATGGTCAATCGAAGACTAACTACAATTCTTGAAGAAAGAGAACTACTTGACCAGCGGCAATTCGCTTTCAGAAAAGGCAGAGGGACCGGGTCTTATCTAATTGCTCTTGGGGATATCATCGACCGCGCCCTTGAAGCAGGAGACCATACAGACCTGGCAATGATGGATATCTCAAAGGCATACAACCGAGTTTGGCGGCACAACATCTTAAAGCAGCTAAATCTCTGGGGGCTAACTGGAAGATTGTGCAAGTTCGTGCAAGGTTTTATCAACGAAAGATGGTTTCAAGTTGCAGTCGGAGGTTCCCTCTCCTCAATGCAGAGGGAAGAAAACGGAGTGCCACAAGGATCAGTACTCGCGGTCACCTTATTCCTCATCGGCATCAACGACGTTTTTCGACACCTTCCCAAGGGCATCTACATACTCATTTACGCGGACGACATCGTGCTGTTGGCCTCGGGACAGAACGCTCGTAGAACGAAAACGAAACTCCAAACAGCTATGAGAAAGGTAACGGAATGGGCTGATAAGGTCGGATTCAGCATGGCCGCAGAAAAGAGCGTGACAACACACATATGCAAACACCTGCATCATCCATGGCGGCAAAAAATTACGGTAGGCGGAACGACGGTTCCATTCAGGAAGACTGCGAAAATAATAGGTGTGACATTCGACCGAAAACTCTCTTTCAAACCCCACTTTGCAAAAGTAAAAGCGGAGGCGCAATCCAGGGGCCGCCTTATCAAAACTATCAGCAGCAGACATAATAACGGGAACAGACAGTCACTTCTACAAGTCGGAAACAGCGTGATCACCAGCAAATTGCTATACGGAACTGAAATCACTGCAAGAGGATTCAACGACATGGTGGCAGCTCTAGGACCAACATACAACAAAATGATCAGAAATTGTTCTGGACTACTGCCGAGCACTCCAGCACTAAGCAGTTGTATCGAAGCAGGAGTCCTACCTTTCGATGCAATGGTAGCTTCATCAACGATTCGTAAAACAGTTAGCTTTCTTGAAAAAACGGACGGCAACTACGATCCAACATCCGCTGTCACCGAACAAATCTACGAAGCTTTTTCCTCAATCGCCTGCCCTCCTATCGCTAGACTCCACACTGTCTGGGATCGTCGATGGAACCACAAAGGACCCATAATCGATTGGGATATTAAAAAAAGCCTAAAAGCTGGGGATCCACCGCAGAAAGCGACTGCTGTATTTAACGAAATCCTAAACCGAAAATATAATAACTACGAAGTTATCTACACAGATGGGTCCAAATGCGATACGACAGTAGGAATCGGTATCACGGGTAACAACCAGGGAATCTTCTACAAATTACCAGGCATTTGTTCCATTTTTTCAGCCGAGGCGGCAGCCATGCACACGGCTCTGGCTCGACACACTACAAACACAAATAAGCCAATAGTGCTTTTTACCGACTCTGCTAGCGTGTTAGCTGCTTTGGAGAAAGGCTCCCTGAAACATCCCTGGATTCAGGCGATAGAAAACATTTGCGATGAAAGAACAACACTCTGTTGGATCCCAGGGCACTGCGGAATCAATGGCAACCACGAAGCAGACAGGCTCGCAGCACTCGGAAGAAGAAGTACACTACTTACAAACGAAGTCCCGGGAACGGACATTAAGCAAGACATTGAAAGGCGGATTCGAACTGAAGTAGAATCAAAATGGAGAATCGAACGAAATTTATTCCTTCGAAAAATCAAAGGAAATCTCACTAGATGGGATGATCGCGCCTCGAGAAAAGAACAGCAAATTTTCTCCCGACTCAGGACCGGTCACACGATGCTAACTCATAAGGGTTTATTTCAGGGAGGCAACCGTACAGATTGTCGAACTTGCAACGTGGCACTTACTGTGGAACACCTCCTCACCAGATGCCCCGAATACAAAGAACTGCGGGAACGGTATCAGATCGGGGACTCTATTCGAGACGCGTTGAGCAACGATCCTGTGAAGGAAGAAAAGCTAATATGCTTTCTCAAAGATGCACAACTTTACAACCAAATTTAAACTAATATTAACGATGCACGAATACGAAATGTAAAAAAGTCAGGAGTGATGAATGAACTCAAAGTTTAAAATCACTCCAAAATAAACAAAACAATCAATCAATCAATCAATCAGGTTAGGGTGTTTCTTAGAAAAATAGTTATATTCAAATGACTTTTGCGGTATTGATTTAAAACCGAAGTAATCTTCAGACAACTTCAAGATTGTTTTGAGGCGAATAATTTGTCTCATGGCACCACATATCTAACTATTATCCTTGAAAAGTTATGAGCTATTTTTTCGCCTAAAAAGGGGTTCTTTGGAATACCAGTATGAATCATTGGGGCAAACAAAAGATAATTCTTTTTTGACTACATTAGAGGTCATGTTTCGAGTTATAATTGAACAAAATGGCGAATACGATATTTTTTTAAATTTCATAAAATTTATTTTAAAAAATCAATTTTTGATATTTTAAGTATTTATATCTTTTGAATAGAAGCTAGAGTTTTGATGTGTTAGAAGAAAATGTTCGTCTTCTAAAACTATGAAAATATCTGTAGGATAGATTAGAAAAAAATGAAAACTCAAAAAGTTATATTAAAAATTTTGTTTTTAATGAGTTGACCCTTGGTAGTATATTTAATTTACATTCACGGTGGACAATATAAAATACATAGCTTCGTTTTTATGACAAAATTTTAAACTTTACAAGACTTTTCTATTATTTTGAATAGTACATAGGGTGGTTCCAAATTTATTAAAATCAGGAAATTAACTTTTTAATGGTTCGAATTAGAGTTTTGCTGTCTTCCCGGAAATTTAAGAAAATTAAATTTAAAAAAAACTTTCTCGATGACAATGGAATCTATGTGTTGTACTTTTCATGTCAAATTTACAAAAAAAATTGGAATGTTTTTTCAAAAATGGTTTTCTTTATATAACTTCTGTAGTTTTGATTTTTCATTAAGATTACTTTAGAAATACTTTTAAATATTTTGAAGGAGAATAATTTGCCTCAATATACCGATCCTTTAGCTTCTTTCGTTAGAAAGTTATATGTACTATTTACTTTGAGTAAGTATTGAAAGATATAAAAAATATCGCATATGCCATTTTTTAGCATTATCTGCTACAAAGCATGGTATTTCATATGACAGCTACGGTATTTAATGTTAAGTGCCCTATTCGAAGATAATGCCATTTTAAAGTTATATTTTTCATAAAAGTTCTCATACCGTTGAAACGAAAGAAGTTTAGTAGTTGGTGTTTTAAAGCAAACTTTGCTACCTACAATATTCTTCAAGTTGTTCAAAGTGTAAAATAAAAACTGCAAAAGTTTTGAAAATAAAACCGTTTTTTAAGAAACACTCTAAAGCTTATATTTGGATTTCTCGTGAAATGGAAAGTATAAAAGCTAGAGCTTGCGTGTCTTCAGCAAATTTATCTTAAATGTGTTGTTCTACAACTTCATCGAAGACAGTCAAGATCTATCTCCGTTCTATCAACCGTTGGAAATCTCAATTTTAAATCTTGCTAAAATTAGAACCACCCTAGCTTCTGTTAAAATGAAAAAGAAGGGCCTTGTAAAGTACAATATATTCTGCAGGAACAATCTCATATTAGATCCATGACCGTACATCTCAAACACTTGGTGTGGAATATTTACCTATTCATCATATATTTCCGAACGAGTCAGATTCATAAAATTATTTACTTTGGGACCATCCATAAATGACGTAACATTTTTTGAGCGATATTTAACACCCCCATCCCCCATCGTAGCATTTCGTCACAAACTTCTAAATACCACCCCCTGGAAATTACGTAGCTTGACTGTAACTCTATCCCCCCCTTGTCACCACAAAATTAAAAAAAAAATAAAAAACGATGATAGTTATTCCCCTTTAAGCCAAATTTACACCTATCCGATCCGTTTCAGTACCGGTTCAGTTCCGTGCAGGGACGCCAATATTCTTTCATACAAATCAAATGCAAGCGTTCACACTTGTCCGGCACGGCACCGTCCCGGATAAGTGTGAATGCTTGCATTTGAAGTGAATGAAAGAATTTTGGCGTCCGTGCACGGAACTGAACCGGCACTGAAACGGATCGGATAGGTGTAAATTCGGCTTTAACCGTTATGTGTCCGACGCGGTACCCGGGTACCTTTTTAGGTTTCAATTAATGAAATTCTCATGTTTTATCCATAGCTGGAAATTGAAACTTTGTGACATCTTAGAACTTCACTAAGTTAAGCTTTTCTGTTAATAATATTGTTGATATAGTAAGAGGGGAAGTGAGGAGCGGTTCCTGATTTTTTTTACTACGTAACAGGGTGACGTGGGTACCCGGGTACCCACAAAACTGAAATGCCAATAACTAAGGTAATTTTTAACCGATTTTGATACTTTTAAGTGTTTTGAATTCAGGAACTCGTCCACTTTTAGACTTGGTGAAAATGAATATGGTTACTTGATTCGGTTCACGGGAATCCAGATTTCCGGAAGCTTGGTCAAGTGTTGGGATACTGTTTGTGAATTTAAATGAAATACTAGCAATATGGGTATCAAAATTCTTGGAATTGCATCAGTAGGCTGTATCTCGCGGTTTTGGAACCATTTGGTGATTTGACCCCAGAACGGACATTTCGGAGCAGGTTCCCGTGGGGCCGTGAGAGGCCATTCCATTCCAATTCTACTTTTCAAATTGCCATAGGGTCCCGTAACAATAAATAACAGACTTCCGAGACAATTTGAAGAGTTTTGATACTCAGGACATTATTAAAATTTACAAATCATACCCCAGTACTGGAACACTACTGCGGAAAATCCGGATTACCAAGAACCAGATTCGCTCATCCTGTTCTATTTTACAGAATCAAAAAGTGGAGTTTCTGAATCCAAAACATCTAAAAGTGTCCAAATCGGTTAAAGCAAACCATAGTTATGAGCATTTCAATTTGTGGGTACCCTCGTTGGCCTGTTAAAGGTGTTTTTTGTTGGACACATAACTGTTAAAAAAGCTACGTACCATGACAAGACCCCCTACCCCCCTGTCGTCACACATCATCACAAAATACAAAACTCCCCCCTCACCCATATAATGCTATGTCATTTATGGATGGCCCCTTTTGTGCAAGATCCAGAAATAAAAAATTAAATCACTACAAAAATGATAATCTGAATCAAATAGAATTCAGGTGGCATTCTAGTTCTTCTACGTTGTTAGTAGGTTGTATATTCTGAAGTTTTACTGAAGCTATGCTGCCCATAAAAACATAAGGTCCCATATTGAAAAACAGCAAGCCGAGAAAAACGCTGCACAGTGTTTTAAAACGTCGTTTTCGTGCTCAAAATTAATAGCGTCTAAACCGTTAACTTTAGAAGTATAGTTTGTTCGGAGAAGTTGTTGTTTTTATGATTGCGCATCTACAGGAGTATATAGTTCAGCGATTAATTCACCTATAAGTGATATACGAAATTTATTTTCCGATCTAATTAAGATAGAGACTTTATGTCTTCGGCAAAGTTGTAGCAAATGTTACTACAAAAGAAATTGCTGAAGACTGGTAGGTTTAATAGTTTACAAGTTATGGAACATATTATATGGAAGACCCCTTAAAATTAGTTTTTTCGTGATAACTTTTTTAGACATTTTCCTATCTTCTTGAAATCTTCCACAAAGTTGTTGGCAGTATCGAACCACATACTTTTGCAAAACATAGTTACTTCCTATCTGTTGAATTAAAAAAGAATTTTACGATATTTTTTGGGGTAACTTCCACCTTAAATAACTCGTTAAGGAGCAAAAAGGAGCAAACAACATCATAACATACTGAAAGTACTAGCTTTTTACTTTCATATAGTGGCCCGATTGTTAGTCGACGCGATTCTCCCCGAGTGCTATGTTCAATACAATATGCCATTGCAGTGATATAAAATGAAATTTTCAAGCGCACTGCGACAATTGCATAGGAAACGTTCGCCTATAACATGCAATGCATATGGTTTGCCTTTCAAAAATCGAAGTGTAGATTTGGATGTGTTTAATAATGTCGATATTTTCATTATAAATTTGATAAATAAATTTATTTTTAATTATAGTTTTCTCCGTCATCTTCAAAGCTTTCTTCTTCCGCTAGAAGAGCTTTGGCGTCTTCTAAAAATCATTTCATACTTTTTTAGCCATCCCCGAGCTTCAGTCACGACCAAGGATGCAAAATGCCTACCTTTTCTGCGGCTGTATTTTTTCTGCCTACATTATCATTTCTCATACGACGCTCCTGTCGTTCGCTAGTGCAGGACGCTGAGCGCTGTACGGCAGTCTGTAAGCAAAGCAGTAACATGACAAAAAATACTGCCCTCAGTACAGCCACCAGACGCGAGCGGTACAGTTTCTCTTTCCTTATTTTACACTTCTTAATATTTTTAATCTATTAAATATTTTTAATCACAAACGACGACAATGAATGCGGTTCGTTTACGCCATGACCGGCATCAACGCTTTCGTGTGCGGGCCTCTCCCTTTAACTATGCAGAGAAAAATGTACAAAGCGAGAGAACAAACTTTACTACGCCAGACTCTCACCGAGCAGTCGGAATACAGCAGCAAAACAAAAATGTATAGTCCGGCTGTAGGGAAAAATGTACTCGGTTTGGCTACCGTTCTGGCAAGAGCTGTAGTGATGCGTCGCTGTAGCGGGCTGTACGGCTTGTGCAAATGTAAATATACCGAAAAAAAATGTAGTTTACCGGTACCGTTGGCATCCCTGGTCACGACAGGATCCACATTGTGAATAGGTGACGTTTATCAAGCTCCATTACAAATGTCACCAAAGACATTAACATATCTTCTGGTGGGATTTCCATCATTTTTTCAAGCTTACAAGTATCCACTGATTGTTTAAATCTCACTTGACACCCTTCTCGAACGCACGATATGCTTTTCGTACTTTGATCTCGATTGTGGTCAAAGTTCCCTTTTCCTTTTTTAGACATCGATGAATATGTTTTATGTAATTTACCATGAAAAGATGAAGCAGTGCGCTTGAATATTTCATTTTTAACCACTGCGATGGGATATTGTATGGAACATAACACTCGGGGAGAATCGCGTCAACTAACAATCGGGCCGCTATATGAAAGTAAAAAGCTAGTACTTTCAGTATGTTATGATGTTGTTTGCTCCTTTTTGCTCCTTAATGAGTTATTTAAGGTGGAAGTTATCCCAAAAATATCGTAAAATTTGGAATATCTTTTTTAGTTCAACAGATAGGAAGTAACTATGTTTTGCAAAAGTATGTGGTTTGATACTGCAAACAACTTTGTGGAAGATTCCAAGAAGATAGGAAAATGTCTAAAAAAGTTATCACGAAAAAACTAATTTTAAGGGGTCTTCCATATAATATGTTCCATAACTTGTAAACTATTAAACCTAGATATATGGTGTCTTCAGCAATTTCTTTTGTAGTAACATTTGCTACAACATTGCCGAAGACATAAAGTCTCTATCTTAATTAGATCGGAATACAAATTTCGTATATCACTTATAGGTGAATTAATCGCTGAACTATATACTCCTGTAGATGCGCAATCATAAAAACAACAACTTCTCCGAACAAACTATACTTCTAAAGTTAACGGTTTAGACGCTATTAATTTTGAGCACGAAAACGACGTTTTAAAACACTGCGCGCTGTTCAAGATATTTTGGTATTTTTTTGATATTTTCTAAGCAAATCTGGTAATCATATTTGTGCATTGTGATTAAGTGGTGATACAGATTACAATCAAACAGATAACTCTTTTTCAACAAAAATCCATATGGGACTCTTATGCTTTTATGTGCAGTATAACAGAGAATTAATATTTTTCTGCGAGGGCGAAAGATATGTTCTCTTCCATAATCAGCCCATCAACACAGAGAGATCGAGTGCCAAAACGTGTCTATCGAAAAAATCAGCAGAGCACTTTTAGACCCACAGACCGTTGCTCACAAACGAACCTGCTGAACTGACTGTGATCGATCGTGTTCACCATTATTGGGCAGCAGTGTGGCCAACAATTGGAAAGCTGAAATAAAGTTTCAACAATCCATTACGACTTATCATCCCATTTTTACCTCTACGGTGTGATTATCCATACAACCGCACATTATTGTAGCCTTTCTCTAGTTTTCATATGGTTCGGTGAATTCGCTTGCTCCCGAAGTATGGAGTGTAAAGAGCATAACGCGCTAACTGCGATCGAGTTAGTCCAAGCAACTGTACTTGGTTCGTGCTCGGTTTTCGGTCGTGTCATTACGCAATTGAGCTGGCGTAATTTCGGCACTATTTTTTTCGCAGAGGGCATTGTTTTCGTACGATCCGCGTCGAGCTGGTGACGGTGGTGGAGAAGAGAGGCAGCAAAACTAGTACTTTAACTACATAGGGTAAAGACCTAATTTTGGCCCCATTAGGGAGGGTACCTTACTATTCTATTAATTACGCAGCCTACAATGTTAAAATGCGCATATATTGGCATCAGTATCCTTGCTTCATTCCCAAGAACCAATATAATAATAAAACTGTTCTAAAATTGGAATGGAAATAATTCTGTTTGAGCGCCCCGAAAACTCGAATCGAATGCTCCTATTTTCGCACTACCAGTTGAGCTAATGAGTTGAACAAAAATGGCTGCTCTAACTAACGGCTTCAAATGGGTAGGGCGATAATAGAAATAGGGCGAACATAGTCTCCACACCCTATAAAGCTCCATAGTTTGTCGTCTTTCAGGTAGTTGTGCATAGCTTTGTCGTACTTAAGTACCAAATGTTGGTACGACACATAAACGGTAACAAAAAATGTAAGAATTTACACGCTCATAATATCCGTTAAAGTCGTTGGGTTATGTTTTGAATTCACGCTTTTTTCGGTCGGTTTTCGAGTTTGTTTTGAAGCTTGTTGACTAAGTGAAACTACTCTATCACTGTTTTCCCACCATTTAGCGGGAATGCATGCTCGACTGATCGGTGAAAGCTGGTACTAATGAAATTTATTATCTGATTGAAGTTGCATTTCGGGTGCTTTACTTCATCATTCATTAGTGGAACATCGACGATCGCTTATGATAATCTACACGATAATTGAGCTTAAAGAGTAACAGCTGGATATTAACATGATTCCGTACTCAGTCTGCTAGGGATGATCGTGGGGTTCTTAAGTTGGGTCAAAATGAAACATATTATAATAATTATATCATCATGATAGGGTTAAGACACGTTCACATTAGGAGAACGGTGCCTAAGACGGACACCTTAAATTCGACTCATCCAAGGATGCATTGCTCGCAAACTGCACGTAAACCGTGATTTGAGATCCTGTTGCATCAATATAAGAACTCATATTAACAAAATTTCAAACCGAAATATGTTTAAAATGGTTATGAAAAAGAGGTCCAAAATCGTCATTTCAACAGTGGTATGGGAAAGATGGACACCTGGTGCATTGAGGAGTATTTAACCGAAAAATCTGGCCGAAAGTCAGATTTAAAAAAAAAACCGTTATCAAGGGCATTATATTATGTCATAATATTCTCCAGTAATTTCTGCATTAGATGGCAACCACGTTGCGTGTATTGGTCACTGCACAGTGACGTCACGCATTAAATGTGACAGGTGGTGGTCCTGTAGATTACATTTTGAACTTAGAGATTATTCGTATTCTCAAAATGATACATTGGGAAGCATTTGAAATATATTGGGAATCATGTTTTTGAAAGTATAAATGTTCTCTAAAGCGCCTTACAATTCAATTGTGCTATTCCCTACTGTGGGAAAATGTATATGAATGATCTAATAAGTGATCTAATTATTTGTTTATCAATTACTTCTAGTGTTTTCTGAATCGGTAAGTAGTTTTGCGGTAAAATTTCTTGGGAATTAATTATTAGCCCTAAGCTTATTTTAATAGCATCCAAAATTCTTCCACAATTTCATGCAATGGTCAATTTACTAATGTATGGCAACGCTGATGTAGGTAGGGATGTCAAAGGTAAGGATTTTTCAATACTGCCCAGTCAAAAAGGGCAAGTTGCTGGCTAACGGGGGGCTATTTGCCAGCTCGGATGCGCTAATTGCCCTTCAATTTGTCAGAAAATTGCTGGCAATTTGGGGGCTATTTCAAATGCAACATTTGGGCGATTTGACGCCGTAATTTTTTTGCCGCCCAACCCGCCCTTAAATCGCCCCCAAATCGCCCACGGAATGCGCCATTTAATCGCCCTTAATTGCCTAATATGAAAATTAAAAATAATACTTATTTTCGGATTCATTATCTACTCACATATACTTACCAGTATACTAAGTAATCACCACCAAATTATAGGAAGAATCAATGGTGAAATTGGTATTGCACTCCAAAACTTACCACAATCTGACGTTCATTAAGACTCTAGATCAGAGATATTGTTACACTATAATTACACACGATTCCACAATTTCCCATATTCTTTGGCTAAATTAAGTGCACTAGACAAACAAAGTACAAGGGAGAACACACCAATTGTTCAAAAAACAATTTTAAGCTTAAGCCAAACATGAACCGCCATGTTTGAAAAATGCGAAAAACAACCAAGTCCATTTCAGCCGCCAGAAAATTTGTCTTAGTATTGAAATTGCCTTTAAATCGCATTCGCAAATTGCATTTGTTCCGAGGGGTAATTAGCACAGGCGAGTTGAGTCAAACGTCAAACTTTTTAAATCGCCAGACCATGTTCGTCCGCATTTTTTGACAGGGTGCTAGCTGATTTAAAGTTGCGCGTGAAAAAAAATCTTCCAAACATTAGTGATTCGAATTGTTCCGACTCAATTATCACATGATTTTAATAAACCAAGGTCAGGGTCATATTTAGTGTAGTTGGATCCATGTACTCTAAAAAATATCAGTCTTATTAAACTTAAATAAAAAGAAAAAAATCCGCCATTTTCTCACTTTTCAAAATTGAAAAAGATCATGTTTCCAATCGGTCCCAGTGAAAACTCTTGTACCCTTATTAAGTTTAATTCAAATACTACTAGATCAGCCAAAAAAACTTGCTCATAATTGCGCCATTTTGAATGTGAACTATCTGATTTTTTTTATTTTTATTTTGATTATAGAAGTTTTAACCTTAAGGTCATTCGCCTCTTCGGATTAGAAAAATCTCCAACTCAATGTGCGGGGTTGGGACTCGAACCCAGGTGAGCTGCGTACAAGGCTGAAAAATTTGATATTTTTGACATTTTTTCTCGTTTTTCTACATTGTCCGTGCGAAATTCAAACTTTTACAATGATATTGGTTGTATTGCAATTGCATTCAGCAAAAGTTGCAGAAAATAATTTTAATTTTAAACAAATTCACTTCAGGTGAGTTTCGCCGGGCCTTCTCTTTCTAACTATCACAGTCAAAAAAAAATTGCGAACGAACATGGTCAGGCGATTTAAACAGTTTGACTCAACTCGCCTGTGCTAATTTCCCCTAGGAACAAATGCAATTTGCGAATGCGATTTAAAGGCAATTTCAATACTTAGTCTTATTTTCTGGCGGCTGAAAAGGACTTGTTTGTTTTTTGCGTTTTTCTAACATGGCGGTTCATGTTTGGCTTAAGCTTAAAATTGTTTTTTTAAACAATTGGCGTGTTCTGGCTTGTATTTTGCTTGTCTAGTGCACTTCATTTAGCCAACGAATGTGGGAAACTGTGGAATCGGGTGTAAGTATAGTGGAATAAGATCTGTGACCTAAAGTCTTAATGAAATGTTTAGGTGTTGTAACGACTGCATACGGAAATTTTAACAGGTGTTTACGGCTTTCTTAGTCGGTAAAATTTCCCTTGAAAAGGCCATCAAAAACGGCCGAAACGTCGGGCAATTTATAAACCAATCGTTTGCCTGAATTTTACCGACTGAGAAAGCCGTAAACACGTCTTAATAAAAGACAGATTGTGGTAAGTTTTGGTGTGCAATACCAATTTCACCATTGATTCTTCCTATAGTTTGGTGGTGATTACCTAGTATACTGTTAAGTTTATGTGAGTAGATAGTGAATCCGAAAATAAACATTATTTGTAATTTTACATATTAGGCAATTAAGGGCGATTGAATGGCACATTCCATGGGCGATTTGAGGGCGATTTTAGGGCGAATAGAGCGGCCAAAAAATGACGGCGGCAAATCGCCCAAATGTTTCATTTGAAATAGCCCCCTAATTTCCAGCAATTTGCTGGCAAATTGAAGGGCAATTAGCGCATCCGAGTTGGCAAATAGCCTCCCGTTAGCCAGCAACTTGCCCTTTTTGACTGGGATGTCATCCTGGACAAAGTTCGTTTACTTCGACTGTTTATACCAAGAGGGTGAATGTTTTGACGTTTCTTTGAAAAATGAGTGAAGCCAACATAAGCTGGCTTCCTGGCTCGGATAGTTGTCAAAAATGACAGCGAACGCGCTTTAAGCAACATTCACATTGCTACGAGCCAATGTTGTTAACACGACCTGAAAGTTGTCGAATGCAAACAAACTTCATTTTGATGTGCTTAACCGGTATTCAGGTGATAAAAACGTACGGATTTTATGGAGAAGAAGCAATGCAAGAAAAAGCGTGCATTCTAATATATTGTTAATATTTACTTATTTTTAATCCCACTTTCAAACAGAGTTGTGCAATTCATGTGGACAGACCTTAAATATTTGAAACGTAGCTAGCGCTACTAGCATTTGGTGGTAGCTTCAGGCAACAAACTGTTTTCATGGGGCTGGTTTATACCACTGCCTCAATTATCCACACAGTTACCTATTGTTTGCTACAGAGAACGATACGGCACATGTGAGAGAGAGAGAGAGCATGAGGAAGATCCTTGCAGGAAACAGAGTGAGTGGTGGTTCTACTAAGCAGAGTTGAGATATACTTATTCGCTGCAATAAGGAAGCTCAAAGTGCTCTTATGCATAATTGCTAAAGGGTGCCTCGCAATCTGTCCTTGATGAAAATCCCTATACTGACTTGGTTCGTGTTGAGTATGATTCTGACGATTCACATAGGTTACAACTTTTGTTTATCCAGGAGCGTCCAGGAATAGTGAAAACCTTTCCTCTACTAGATTGCCTAATAATTTCTAATGTAAGTACAGTTTGAGATGTGATGCATATGCATTAGTGGGCAAAAAATCGACTTGTTTTTAGCCGCATAATTGTAAGTATTGAGCTTCAAAATAGTCTCCTGTAATCTCGTTGGCTACGCTGTACTTCTTTTGTTTTAAACATCCTGGCATTCCTCGTGCGTTTTTGCTATAATACGCGCAGATTTCATTCTATCGGCAACAGTGTAAATAATACACTCTAAGCTAATTTTACCCAAGTTTTTAGGAGAAAATACCCAATGGGTCATTTTCTACAGTGTTTTTTCCGTGATGCAATTTGATGTGGACATAGCATTTCTCTCGGAACCGCATTTTGCAAATTTGCGAACACGATAACTCAAAAACTAATCAACGGTCTGACTTGATTTTTTATGAGAATGCACAATATGTCTAGCCTGTGTCGATGGATCACAGAAAACTGAAAAAGGAAATTTTTCTCCCTATTATTTTGAAGAAAAGGGAGCGAGTTTTACAGTAAAATAGGAGATTTTTCGGTTTTCAGGAAGCCATTTTCCGAAACTCGTACTTTTTTCTATTTTTTTTTTTGGTTCAGATAGCAACAACAAGTCTAAGAATCACAAATCTTATTGAATTTCCTGTGTCAGATAATTTTATCAACAGCTTTAGGCAGCGCTCTTCGACGTGGAAATGGTTGGACGCCTACTCTTGGAACACACGTATGTGTGGCTCTGCAGAACTGATTTTTTTTCGAGCACAATGAATGTAGAAATAGATCTTGACATTACACAAAAGATCCATTGTTGCCTTGCCTTTAAAATCGGAAAACAAAATTACTTTCGTTTTGAGCACTTTATACCAGACGCCGCTCTTAATCGTCTGGATCGAGAAAACTGCCATGGAGGAGTACTTCCTGGGATTAAAAAGTGCTATTGTTTCAATTGATTTAACTTCCTTTTGATACCAGGAGAAAGGAAAAAGGTTACTGACTGGCTTGATTCTCAACGTCGTGAATCAAACTAAGATCAAACAGGTTCTCGAAGAAGTTTTTTTTTTTAGTTTCATTATATAAAACAAAATAATATTGAAATGTGTAACCCCCTAGTTTTAAGAAATTCAACATGTAAAACAATGAAAAAATGGCACCTTTAAGCTAACGCATACGTGCCTTATCAAATAAACAAATTGAAAAAAAAAGGTTCTCGAAGCGAGCACCCGTGGACACTATGCCATCCCGTAGTGGCACCAAAAGTGCTTGGACACGTCCATGGAAAAGTTTTCCGCGTATAGTACCTTCTTGGACGATGGAAGACCCGAAAGCTTCAGGAAGTACGCTACGTTAACGATAACGATAATACAAAGCTAAAGCGACCTGCAGGTCTGACCTCTTATGAAGGAATCCATGCAGATCAGATGAGGATCATCCTATGACCCAATTCATTATGTCTTGACACTCCAAGGTTGTCCTTGGTCTCACCATGTTAAAAAATTGCCTATCTTTGTTGCCAAAAAAAAGGATCTTGTATCTACATGGACAAAAAACTGTTCATAAATTCTTGAAAAATAGATCACGATTTCGTGAACTAAACAATTTATCAAAACCGAGATCAAGTTCTTGAAATTATGATTAATAAACCTGGTATTCATTAAGCTTTGTTTTATTTGCGTTATATATTTTTGTCCCGGACCAATAACGCCCTCTAAATCGTTTGGAGGTTTGGGTGTAGTATTAACTTCAGAAAGGTTTGGAGAATGTAAGATATTATACTCTTTCAGCTATTTATTCTGTATGATCAAACAATACCCATGTATCCCAATGAGTCTCTATAATTCCAACTGATCATCTCCGGTTTATCTAAGAAATCTTAGCTGAAGCTAACCTTTAGACCGTAGCTTCAGAGAATTTTGAAAAGGTAACATTTTTTATTCGCACAGACTGTCCCAGAAAGTATGGACAATTCGATAATTTTTATGGTTAGGTTCTGTTGTTTAACTTTATCACTTAGCACTTGCGCCGCTCTTTAATAATTTTCAATGCCACTAAGAAAGTTGATAAAAATGGAACGAGTAAGTGAGAAAGCCATCCGAACAGCGATTAGGAAGCTTGGGAAGGATAGCACTTGAAAATAAACTGAAAACGGATCAAAAAAGTCCTGATAACCCTCGTTTGGATCAACGTATACTAAAGGCGTTCGAGCGAATGAGATTTTAGCACCAAGCAAATTGGCACTTCTAAGTCAAAAGTTCATCGTGCTCAAAAACCTTTGAATCCTCGAATCTATAAAAAACAGAAGTAGCGAAAACGGAGTTCAAAACAAGAAGCATCGATCCGGCCCCGAGTGCGAGAGCTGTACGGTACGATGCTTGCTGGCGCATTACATTACTTAAAACTTTTTTTGGCATCGGCACGGTAAGGAACCAAGTATTTGAACTCTCTGTATCAGCTAATAACCCAGCCAGATCGGAACACCAAATATCCGGAAGTGCAGTCCTGCAGTAGAGGTGCTATCGCGTTTATCATTTGGTCAAAAAGAGCACCTTATCTAAAGTGTATAAATTTAATTGTCGCGTAAGCCACACCCGTATTCAATTCGTTGTTAACAAGGCATCTGTAAATCGATTTTTCCTAGTACCTCTGGTAGAATCGAAACATTAGTAAACCAACCGTGCTAAAAATATAGCATTGCTGACGCCTTGTTAGCAACGACTCAAAAATAGGTGTTGCTTGCGTGACTAAATATGTTGTAGGACTAGATGTAGACAGCTCTAACCGGCGGTATCGTTTGGCCTTTTGGGTGATAATGTTTTTGTATTTTCTAGGCAGTCTGGGATTGTAAACTTTTTATTGATATTTTGCTAGGGTTTTCAATTAATTTTGCGCTAAAGGGCAGAATGTAATATTGGTTCGCTCAACATGCTGACGTAATTTACGAAGACATTTCACGATACAATGTATGCTACTACCTCATAAATAACATTTCAAGTTGCCACTACCTTGCTAAAGATTTTCCAAACGCAAGCAATGTAATCTTAATGAGACCGCAAAGGTCTCTGAACTGAGCAGCTACTGGAAGACTTAACAAAATCCAACAACACAACAGCTTTAGCGCAAATCGGAGAGATTCAACACCATCGGCGTGTTCAAGGTGAAAGATTTAAATGAGCAAAAAAATAAAAGAAAAAGTTTCGCCAAATTCATACATAAACACGCACAGACACACCCTCCCCATGCCGGGCGGATCACGATTCCGTAATTAAAACTTTCTTATCTTTGCGTCTGACTGGGTACGGTGCGTAGCTTTGCCCCTCAGCTTGCGACTGCACGGCACGGTAGCGGCCCGGTTTGACGGCAGGGTCTCTCGTTTAGCCGCTTGCCGGTCCAGATCGGCGAAAGTTAATGTTTAATTTTTTATGTATTTATACGATTTTAGTTATTTTGGTGTGGATTGAGCATTGCTGCGGTGATGCGGGTTTGGTGCGTGTTTAGCAGATGTTGGATGCATTGGGAAATTCCTACATTGTACTACGCGTGTGTGTCTGCATCCGGCAAACGAATTTCGGTGTGAAGATTGTCAGGTGAATGTTGTTCATTCGGATGAGTTATACTTTCGATTTCATCATCAAATCATCAACAATTTTGTACTGAAGTGTATTTCTGGAATAATGATCTAGTGTAGGATTAAGGTAGTGCTACGATCCTCCTGATATTAAGTATCATTCATGGTCAGGGGTTGAACATATGACCAATGGCTTATGAGACCATTTCCCCTGGTCGAGTATATCCAGACCAAGGTTCGAATAAATTAACATGTATCTGTATACTTCATTAATATCGTTTTCCTTTTTGGAACTAGCGTATATTTGGTAGCCAAGTAGGTATGCCAGAGATTTACTTTTTCGAAAGTGAGCCGAGAAACGAAACTGGGCACAATCGATTTTTAAATTCCTCAAAAGCCACATTCTCTCTTCAAACAAACATTCCGCTTAGCTAAAGATGGCAGGATTTTGAAATCTTTCAAATCATGATCATCAAATGAAATCTTTCAAATCATGATCACACTTCATTAAGAGCATCAACATTTATGATTCATCTGATGTAGTTATACCACAGGAACAAATTGCTTGCTATACAAGAGTTTTTGGTCCAAATTTTACCACTCGAACCGACTGATCGAGATCAATAACATCTTTACCAAAAATCTTTGTACAAGTGTTGAGCACACTTTTCTTTTTGATTGCTCAGTACCCTTCTCATTTTTTATACTGAAGCACTTGAAATAAAATTCAGGGGGTCGATAATTCTACCCCCAACTAACCCGATCAGAAACACATAACAGAAAGGTTTCAAAGCAATGGCGTTGTTACTTTACATATTTTTCTGTTATTTTAGCTACTAACGATACCAAATTTAGAACTCCGCTTACTATGAAAATTGCATTCTGTTATAATTGTGTTATTGCATTCTGATCGGGTAGTTTCTTAAGGGAAATCCCTTGACAATCGTCCAAAACGTTTCGATCGGGAATGGATTAGAGTAGTTAGGTAGGTTGCAATCCATAGAAGCATAAACAATGCTAAGCGATCCCCTTAGCCCTTAGCGTAGCGGTAGTTGTCTAAATCAGGTTAGAAAATCGTTTTAGTTGAATACTTATTCAGAAAAGACAACAATCGGTTTTTGAGACACTCCTGCCCACAAATTTGACCGTTTATGGTACCTGTGCGAAGATCGAATGTCTGAAATTTCAAGCCTCAAAAATAAGAAATTTTGACGTTTAAAAAACTCGCTTGCCATGCAAAATACTTTTCAGGAAATTTTGTTTTGTATTTGCTTTTTAGTAGTTCTGGAACACTCTGGATTTCGGTCATATGTCACAAATCGCCACAAAAGTTATATGCAGTTTGGTGCCAAGTGCTAGATACGGAAGAAGTAATCCGAGATTTACATAGATCAGGTAAATGGTTTGTTGACACTTTCATTCAAAACTACTCAAAAGTTGAGTTTAAAGCACTCAATTTAAAAAAATAGAAGCAATATGTCAAAATATTTGTTTTAATTTGAATAGAATTAACTCATCCCGTAAACAACCAATACATTTTCAAAGTTCTGAGTGAAAAAATAGTTTTTCTCAAAAAAGTGCGTCGAGTCGGACGTCAACTAAAACTTAACAAAGACCTTGCAGAAGAGTCGACGCGGATTGTTCATAAAACTAAAAGGTAAGCTTCATTGAGTTCTGCTTCTTTTCAAATCTAACTTTCTCGTGCTTTTTGTAGTTCCTGCAATTTCTATGAATCGGTTTAAAATAGATGTAGTGAAAGATCCTCGAATGAAATTTTCGGACATCGTAAACGCTTGGACAACCGCCTGGAGGTTGAGGTAAATGGCATTTGAAGCACCAATACCAATACTTGAGTAAATGTACTCAAAATTTGACATTTATTTAAAACTGAATAAACGAGGAAAATTCATCTTTTGACTAAGGGCCGATTTCTTCACCCTCGCTTAATTATTAAAAAAGGTTTACCAGGACGTTTACCCCTGACTTAAGCGCTAAGCGAGGGTTAAGAAATCGACACTAGTTGCACTTTTTATGAAATTGAGGGGCTGGCAATTCAAATTGAGTTGCTATGAATGAGCGTGGAAACTGTTATATGTAAGCCGAAACTGTTCCAGGAAAATCTATAGTTGAGTCGTATTATGTTTCAAAGATTGAATTACACTCGTTTGTACAAGGTAGCAAAGATACTGAAAATTTAAAAAAATCTAACATTCTTACTGGACCTTGAAGTCACTCAATAAATTAGCGGAACCGAGTATCGAAACGTTAAATGTAGATTTCGTAGGTTAGGAGTATTGTTGTAGGGCGTATCAAAGTATCAAACGAAAGGACATAGGTTAGATGTACTATAGTTCGCCCCCTAAAACATTTGTTTTCAAAAAACGTAATATTTTAACAATCTTGAACTGTTATAACTAATTTGATTTATCATTCATATCAAGTAGGGTGATGAGCCTGTTTTGGCACCATTAGGGAGAGGGTCGCACCATTGAACAACTTTAAAAGAAGCCATATTACCTATAACCTTTCTCAGAATAAAGTATCAGTGTACTGTTTCTTAAACATCTATATAATGCTTATTTAGCAGAATTGTCTCAATTTTCAGCACAAATGAAGATAAATGTTCTATTCTGTGCATCTATTCCCACCTCAGCGATCCAATTATCGCCTCATGGGTTGAGCTCATCGAAAAACAATCTAGTTGAAACGCAATTCCTCATATTCCATTTGCGTCGATTCTAACTAGGTATCCAGATCATGGACGCTAACGAGTGATTTGTAAAATGAATGATTCTGCTTTTTTCATCCGATCAAAACAAATGTAAACATCACGCACATGAAAGATGAGCGCCAAGAATTGCGCAGGAAATAACCATGCGAAGATTATCAACTGGAATCTCAAGTTTCACATCACACATTGCTTCCTTCCGATCCGAATTGTATGTGCAAATGAAAATAAAATATCTGCAATCAACAATTAGTTGAATAACTCGAAATAATTGATTACTTATACCTGAAATTGCATAACAATATATTTTCAAGTTCATGTTTTGGTTTGGCCGCACTGGTGATTCTTGTCTGTATGATGGATGCAAAAAGTTTGTTTTGATTGTGGTAGTGTGTCGACAAAACATGGCAATAATGTGAACCCTCGTATTTAATATTATCCTATTCCCTCGTATTTAATTCCTATCCTATACACTAGGCCTATTCTAGTGTTTGACGAGTGATTTAAATAATCGTAAAAAAGTTCTCCAGCTAAAATAAAGGTATGTATCATAGCAATGTTTAATATATTTGTGCCAGAATAACGAGATTTGAGGCGGTAAATGCTGGCTCGTAAGTGTTTATTTTGCTAAGCGCCGTTGCGTCCTGTTTCGGTTCACTACATGAGTGAGGTGGATTAGCAGATATTTCAATGAGGTGTTTTTATTTTAATTAAAAGTTGGATTTAGAGGAAAGTTCTAAATACATGCGTGCACAACAAATAAAGAATATTACTTGAGCTTATTATTGCACACTTGTTGTAGCCAAATCGATATCGTCATTATCTCATATGCTTGGTTCGAAACCAAAGGGTACGAAATAGGGTCACAATAGGCTCTACTACCATAATAGGCACATCACCCTATCATATAATATCAAATAATTCTGGTTAAATGTTATTTAAAACATTCAATTGACGAAATCATTATAATATTCTGAATCAAGATGTGTTAATTCTCGTTCCCGTTGATCTTCGTCCCCCTCTTGCTCTATTGTTTCGTCCCCGTGATCCCAAGCACAATTTTACAATCCCTATCACGCTACAATATCACAGAACAAGTAATAGAGAATAGAGTAGACAAATCCAGTTTATATTTTCAATAACCAAGCATTAATGAAATAATACATTAACTTGTATTTACAGATCTATTCACGGTTTTCGATAGAAAATAGTTCATTTTCCAAGGTTAACAACACTGAAACGGGCTAAAACGAGCAAAGCATTCGTTAACTAAATAAAATTACTAGAAAAAAGCTAGAAAAATCAAGACACCCCAAGGCTTCCCTCTACCAAAATAGTTACAGTAAAGATTGTCTGCTTCTACCATGAAATGTATTCGGAAACTCTTTTTTCGTATTTGTACAGGATTCAAAACTGGGGACGGGTATAGCGTATTTGGTAAATCGATTGCCTTGTACGCAGCTGACCTGGGTTCGAATTCCAATCCCACACATAGGGTTAGAGACTTTCGCAAAAGAGATTTTCTCGTGCTCGAATGACCATAAGGCTAAAACCTCCATAATCAAAAATAAAATAAAAAAGGATTCAAAACATCTTTACTTTCGGTTTGGTATCAGGTGCAAGTGCAACGAATATGCCAATTAATATGTCACGCATACGTTTTAAACGTCATTTTCGATGTATCAGCTGACATCCTTTTTGTAAATCGTGCTTGATTTTTTTTGTAATTGACTAGAAGTAACAAAAGCATTTCGTTCAAATATTTCGAATATGTCCAAAATGACTTCAGACACTCTTTAATTTCAATCACAGACAGAAACTCCATTGTACACTCAGGTTTTTTTTACGCGGGGGATACGAGCCGCGTAAATGAAAACCGCGTAAATGAAAACCGCGTAAATTTCAAAATCCGCGTAAATGAAAACCGCGTAAATTTCAAAATCCGCGTAAATGAAAACCGCGTAAATTTCAAAATCCGCGTAAATGATAACCGCGTAAATTTCAAAATCCGCGTAAATGAAAACCGCGTAAATTTCAAAATCCGCGTAAATGAAGACCACTTAAATTTAAGAATCCGCGATAAAGGGAACCTCATTGATGGATACCGCGTAAATTCCAAAATCCGCGTAAATGAAAACCGCGTAAATTTCAAAAACCGCGTAAATGAAAACCGCGTAAATTTCAAAATCCGCGTAAATGAAAACCGCGTAAATTTCAAAATCCGCGTAAATGAAAACCGCGTAAATTTCAAAATCCGCGTAAAAAAAACCGCGTAAAAAATACCGCGCAAAAAAAAACCGCGTAAAAAAAAACTTGAGTGTATTTGTTTTCAATAACTCTAAGCAGACTTTTCAAACGATAAAATATTAAAAAGATGAATGGAGAGTATGTATTTTGATAGGTTTTGTCTTCCTTACAGAGAAAGCCTATAAACCTGCTCGATATTCTTTTTTAAATTTAAATGAAATATAACGCACAAACTACCGTAAATAACAATTGTATTTTCTTTATTGCGGGAGCATGTGGCTTGCATTTTAATGCTGAATCTCTCTGGATAAAGACTCGCCATCTCCATCGTTTGTTTACCATTTATCTGTCAGTGTCATTCCAATCGAGCACGAGGCCTGTCAAATGCACTCAATCCGAAGAAAATCGCTTGGAATCCATCTCAAGTGATGGCCATAGACAGGTCTCATGCTCGATTGAAATGACACTGACAGATGAATGGTAAAAAAAACGATAGAAATGGCGCGTCTTTATCCAGAGGGATTGTTCAGCGTTGTTAATATCCGTTTAATCGATCGTGGGCCCCGTCTGAAAAGATAATGCTTTGGCGCAACCTACGAAAATTTTGCTTGAACGAACGGTTTTTTGTGATTCAAAATTCCAAAATTTGGAAACGTTGTTCATGCATTGCAAAGACAACTGAAGTGATTAAAAAAAGAATTAGTATCGTACGTCAACTCCGTTGTCAGAAAATCCCACTAAAAAAACGTTAAAACACCCATTACATTGCAGTTTTTCAATTCCTGTTCACAATTCACAATATTTTAAGTTAACGTGAAATTATTACAATTTTATTTTGTTGCGATACTCCGTGAGAAAATCCGTTAGTTCGTAATAGCACGATAATGCGAATAGATATTGTGGAAATCGTGACTATGCTTCTAAAACCATAAACCAGAGTCACATTAACTCACGTGGAAAATCCGACATTAAACTGAACATTAAACATTAAAATACCGTTCATAAATGCATGAACAAAAGATCACGACTTGGTGAACTGAACGATTTACGAAAACCTTTGACCAAGTTCTGAATGAAAAACCTCGTAGTCATGTAACTAGTTGTGTTTTCAAAATACAAGTTCGCCCCGTATATTTACATGGCGTTACATTCGAATGTTTGGTTGGGTTACTGTTGTTGTTCCCAGGCCCGATGAGAGGGGGGGTCAGCCGGGGCAATTACCCCGGGGCCCGGATTGTATTTGGGGACCCGCGGTTTTACCCGGAAGATGGGCGAAAACGTACGATAATCACAAAAAAGCAATAAAAATAGTGATTGTAATTTCTTTGTAATTATTCACTTTTTTAAATAGTTATATGATGAAAGCGGAAAAAAATTTAAAGACATTATAATTTAACAACTTGAGAATTCGAGCTCCTGTTGTGGATACCAGAATTTTATTGATATTTGAATTTTGTTAAAACAAACGTTTTCAAGGAAGTTATCTACTTTGCGTACAAAATCATAAAGGCCGAGTTTTTATTGTTTGAATCGACTGAATACGCGCAATACAGCGCAAACAGGATTGCAAGCGCATCCGTATCCGTCATCTTCTGCGTTCGCTTCTTTGTTGATGGTACCGCTTGTTGATTTGGTGACACTGAGCGCAATTTTCGTTGAGTGAATATTTGTTTCTGTCAAACCCGTGAATCTTGGTTTTGAAGCTTTTTGTGGTTTACCATAAGATAACGATCTACGGTTTACGATCGTAGTAGGCGGACTTTTCTAAGCTACATCTGTACAATAATTTCCGAGGTACAGTGTCTTTTTGCAGAATTTGCGTATAGGAATCTGCCCTGCGTGCATCACCAGTGTTGTCTGATGAGACGCTACATTTTCGGTTGATCTGCATAAAATAGTTATATAATCAGAAATTTGTTTGTTCACAAGCATTCTCACCACAGGAAATGAGTTAGGAACACCCTGGAAAATGTTCCTGAAAGTTAAATCTCCGGATCTTGACATATTTTATCACCTTGTCAGGAGTCAGTGAAGATAAATCATGTAAGCGCACCTGTCTAGAGCCGTTGTCTATCTATCCGGGGGTGCTGTAGTCATCGTTGCCGCATTTGTTAGCATGTTGTTTCGCGGAACGAATGACTGTACTTGGTTGATATTTTATATGATATATTATATATTATATATTAGTATATTAGTATTATATATTAGCTCCTTCCAGATTGAGTTACGGTGGGGTTAGTTTTCGCTGTGTAGGGGAGAGTGGGTATGCTTGATCCCAATTTTGTTTTTTTCTCATAACTTTTCAATGAAATAAAAATGTTAATTGCAAAGTTCGCCAGCTTGTAGTCAATTCGTATTGTAAGAGCTATGAATAATGTTTAAATCCGAATACTATATCCTGTCAGTAATATGAACAGTTTTGAAAATCATGTCAAAACGAGGGTTTTGTAAAAACGTGTGGTAACTTGATCTCCCGCGTACTAGGCCTGTAGAAATAAAGCACACTATGACTTTTAGGCACGAAAGTTCAACTAATCACCTATCCTGACAAATTAATTAATAAGACTAACTTTTTAGATGCACGACAAACTTTAACCACAGTAGAAAGTCAAGTCAAGTATTTAAGGCAAATCAGTGCTGTTTAACTTGCTTTTCCAATCTTCAATAACTTATACCATATTTGTTCACGGAAAAAACATTTTAGATCAACTAATGGTGCCAGGTACATTATGGAAAAGATGTTTTTCATTTTCTATACATTTCAAAAGTATTTGAGAGAACTAATGGTAGGGATCAAGAGTAGATATATGTTGTATGAGGTGAACAAAATTGAAATTTTTTGTATGTGTTTTGAAACTTTTTATTCGAAAATCGTGTTTTTCTAGACAAAAGCCCTTAGAAAGTAATCGTACTTGAAAATATTCAAATATAATTATTTCGACGATCACATACAACCGTTCAAAAAATTTGTAAAAAGATCTTCAAGATGGATTTGAACACATATTTTCTAAAATAGTATATAACTTTTCCATACCAAATGTAATACATCAAATTTTTTTTTAAACATCATAAACGAGCAAATATTTCATTTTCTTTTAATATTGTGATAACTTTATGCGTATAGATTGAGATATGGCTAGGGAATCAAATATCCCCAAGGATCAAGTGTCCTCACTCTCCCCTATCTATAGCGGAACGGTTTTTAGCTTCGACTCTGAGTGAGATGAGAAGGCAGACAGACCTTAATTAACTGGTAATTCAAATAAATATTCATTGCATATTTGTATTTTTATAGCGCGTTAAAATATTTTTTCGCCAAATGTATTGTGTTAAGATAGAACAGTAATTTTGAGCCTCACCAAAGATGTTTTTGATATCTATAAGAACCGAATGGTTATATGCGAAATAAGGAAATCAAATCAGTTCAATTCAGCCATCAGCACCAGTAGTCGGTTGCCCAATGTACAAGCAGTTGTTTTATTTGCGTCTGATTCCTTATTACTGCATTCTGTGTCTTTATTTTTGTGAGTTACTGCATGTTTCAACAGCGTATCAAAACCGACTCTCACACTAACACGTCATATTGTTTTCCCAAAAAAACTGCATAAAAGCTGTGATTAAAAAAATTTCTCGACAAACTTATATAAATATTGAATCTTTTTGAGTTTATATTTTTAAACGAAAATGACGAGCTGTATCTGTCTACCTTCTCATCTTGCATATAACAAAAGCTAAAAACTGCTGCATCGCTACCAACAGATAAATCTACCCGTGTATCGCTTTGTCTAAACCGCATAAGCAAAATATCGTGCTCCAACCTAATGTATTGAACGTGAACAAAAATGAGTGACGATTAAAGTAGAAAGTGTGTGTCAAACTGTATTTCTGTTCACTTTTCGAGATGTCCCTAAAAATCACTTGTTGGAGAATTGGAAAAAATATCAAATTTACAAAGGGAGCTAATGATGATCAATGTACACCCTACAATTTCACCATGTCAGACATACCGTACTGACAATTTTTCAGACCATTAACCAAGTATAAGCGTTCCGCGAAACGAAATATATCGTTGAATGTGGCAACAAGAAATCAGTACCTTTGGTGATGACACAATCGAGGTACGAATACATGAATTAGCTCCGTGTACCTTTAATAACATTTTAACGAATGTGTACATTTATAACTGGCCGAGTGGATGCCCGCGTACCCGCGAATTGAAAAACTCGTAAGCAATTTTAGCAACAGCAACATAGTTTGATTTGAACAGTTGGATGCAGAGTTAAAAATATTCAAATTCATTGAATGAAAATTGATCAAATTCAGCCGCATTCATTTTCAATATTCAGTGACGCAGCTGAAAACGTCAAACGAACAAACCGCCCATTCATCCATGCAGATTTTCATTCGTCTCCGATTATTACACGAAGCGATCGTGCAGCAACGAATCAAACGCATCAAAGTAGGCCCTGGCACAATGTAAGCGATGATGATTGTTGTTTCATATGCTTTATTGGCATTTGAAAACATTTTCCTAGATAATTAGTGAAATGAATATATTGTTCGATATTCAACTGAATGAATAACATGGATATTTGAATGAATATTTTTTCTATTAACCGCGAGTCGCATCAGGTTCATTTTCAGCCGTCAAAAAAGAGCTTCGATTATTTTTAACTCTGGTTGGATGTATACAATTCCTCTAATCAAGATTCAAACAAGTAAGTTAAGAAAGACCTGTCAGTAATACTAGCCCTGGGGCCCGCCACGGCTCTCGACGGCCCTGGTTGTTCCCTGGACATGTTTAGCTTTTGATGATGATTTGGGAATACACAGCCGACAGTCAAATGACATTCATGATTTCAAGAGTTTATTCGTGACTTTTGTGATTTTTTATCACGTTACCGTGTCATTTTATTAATAAGTTTATTATTTGATTTTTCTATCAGACTAACGGGACTTATGTTCTTGATTTAATTATCTCAGTCGCTATTTTCGTAATTTCTATTCACCTTATTATGATAGCTTAGTCTTGAGTATAGATTGTTATTTATTTATGTTCGTGATTTCAGGATCTTAGTCAAGGTTTTTGATATTTTAATCACGAGTAATATGATACGTTAATAATTCCAGGATGACAAAGTTCAACAAAAACAAATATTTCTAGATTGAGTGGCTGACATTAGAAGTAGGTAGGGTAGGTCCAGCTTCATATGCCACGTTGTTCATGAAATTTGTGGGAACCAATTGCTAACGACCTCAGTTGGACCCAAGTAACCAATAAGCATTATAACATAGCCTAATATCTGCTTTAGAACCACATATAAAGCTGTCTTTAAGAGCCGTGAAGCCCTAAATACTTATATAATGCTGGTATTATGCCAGAAAAGGCGAAATATGGTGCTATTACTGTGCAAAGATCGACAGCTCGTTTCTGCAGTACTAATGCTATTATATAGCACCAGCGTGCAAATGTCAAATTTGAAAGCCTAATATTGGCATTACTAATGATATTAAAAAGCTTCAGTTGGCTGTCATTGTCCACCATGATTTTAAAACCATTTCTTATGTTTCCTTTTGGGTATGATAAGCAAAAAGGAAAAATTTTAAAATAAAATGTTCTGTTTAAAACCGTAATTGACTCTCTTCTAATGCATTGTAATGAATATCCTTAATGGGTTTTCGTTCTCACATGATATGAAATGTTTTATGAAAATTACCTTTAGTAAGTCTCGAACTGAGGTACCTTGCCTCGTCCTTCACGGTAAGTGCGCTACGTTTGCTCCCTGGACTATATTGCATATGTTCGATTGAAATGAAATATGCCGAATATAATCTTCAAGAAGAGTTGCATAACAAGTAAACCCACAGCATTACAATAGCATTATATCGGCTTTTTATCTGGTCTATAATAGCACTAAATGCACTTGCAAAGCTTACATTCTTTAAAGATCCTTGAAGCATGTACGCCTTATATCAGTTTCATATACGCATATAGAGCAAGCGATAATGCTATATGTCGGATGTGCAGTTATGCATTATTGATGCTAATATAGAACTTTATTGCATTGTTAATGCTGTAATAGAGTTTCAATGCAACATTAGTGCAAATGTATAGCCAATATAGTGGAATGTCTTAATGCTTATGGTTACTTGGGGATGTTTTAAATTCGGGTTTTTCTGTGTGTATGCTACTTTCCACACATTGTAAATAAAAATAATAGTTGGTGAAGGATTTTTTTCCGAATTTTAATTGTTTCGACTGGTTTGAGGGCTATTTTGTTTGCCAACATTCTCCGCGTGGGAGATATTTGTTTTAGCTCGGAGCTGCATAAATTAAATAATGCAGCCAGTTCACCCAGACGGCCGCATCCTATTATCATTTTTTCCCGGTTTTCATGTGCAGTCTCCTGAAAAGAAGGCACTAGACAAACTTAAATAGCACCATTCGACTAATTTCATAATTCTTTCTGCTCAAGATTCGCGCGTGGATGTATGAAATTAATGGGAACCATTTTTGAACGAGAGTCGGTCGGGTGTTTTAAAATTGGGTTCTTCGTCATGTATGCTACTTTCCAATTATCAAAAATGAAAATAATCGCTTCTGCTAGTAGTATGAAATGACACAAACTAATTGAATCGTAATCCATGAGCCGTGCACAGCTTACAAATATTTCCTTCTCGGTATTATCTGGCACTTTGAGGAGATCTCCGTTCGCTCCAAGCATTTCAATACGAACAATAATAGAAATAAATCTCTAGCGCACCTATATTATAATTTCAGTGTTCGGTTGGTGCACCATATTGACGGCTCCGGCTGGTGGCTCTAGGCTGGAAATTTTCACATTTTTGAGTAGTTTTCGAAAGGGGTTTCAAAACAAAGTTTTTCGTTGTTAATGTATGTCATACATACTCCAAAATTTTATACAACATTGCTTTTCTTATGTTTATCTTATCGACAAAATGGCAAATAATTTGATCAATTCCATGCAATAGTACGAAAGATAAAACGTTGCAATGCTAAATTGGTTATGGAATTTGCGTTTCGACTTTGTCTTATCAGAATCCGACGCCAACTTAGTGACAGTAGTAAGTTAGTGCCGGATTGACGTTAGCTCCAAAAAACGAAAACACTATTTCATGAGCGTTCTTTTTTTTTTTTTCAAAAAGACATATCTACAATGAGTGATTCTCATTGTCTACTTTCTCTGTTAATAATTCGGTCGCTTTAACATTTATCCCTCAACTCTTTGCATAATATGCTAGTCAAAACCACCGTCTCTCGATCTGTACTGTAAAAGTGTTATAGTGATGCCGTAAAAATCGAAAGAGAATATAAACAAAGAGTGTAACTGATTGTAGATATGTCGTTTTGAATAAAAGCTATAGATTTATGTTTCTGAGTAAATCCCTAGTCCTGTGTGATGTAGCTTAGCGCCGTCACTAAGATAGTGTCGGATTCTGATGAAACGTAGTCGAAACGCAAATTGCATAACTAATTTAGTTATAGGTTTTGTGCTCTTCACGCGAAAAGATGACTTTAAACAATTTTCTTCTTAATGGAGAAAAATAGTTTTCATCTCAATTTATCTTCACTCCTGTCCTTATATTGAAGCCACGACAAAATAATCCGGAAGAACGATCAAATGAAACGCAAAACTTTGTTTGCAATAAGCGTTGTTAGTTAATGATCACGATATTTAATCGTTTATGCTGTCCTTTTTTCCCGCCAATCTCTTATATCAAGAGGATTTACATACCAGATAATATCATGAATTGGAATAAAATTGTTTGCCTCTTGATCGACTCGAAAACCTGTTCAAATAAGCAGCTTAATTAACATATTATAATGCCCCTCTAAAGTACTTATCGTTACTCGCGTGTCTAATTTGCATTTCAACGACACATTTCTTTCACGAATCGCCAAGTCATTGTTCACCAGCATGAGTTTATCACCTCTCAGATCAGAGGTCCATAATGCGTTGTGTTTGTTCTTTTCACTTTCACTCTTCACGCTGGAGCATCCACTAGTTTCAAAATGTTGATGTCTTCCACTGGTCTTACACACCGAGGTTCCTCTTTCCTAACACCATGTCACTAATTAGTGCTATCAACAATTCACTTTCATTTTACGCCTTGAAATCCATGACACCAAAAAAAAGATCGGAGCTACGACGTCCGGTTCGACTTGGATCCAGTCCCAGCGAGCTCAGATTCGTGTTCCTGTTCCAGGGATGGCTGGCCTACCGCACTTTCTACCACGTGGTACAACCATTTTCGCTTGCGCTTGAGCACACATACACGATTTAAATCACGAGTTTCGCCGATCAAACATCGAAACATTGACGTGCCACGCATCGCCTGGCACGCAGACTATGTGTATCCCCGTTTCTGGCTTTGCACCTGTCTTCACCACTACTGTATCTCTACGGCGGCGCTGCTGGCCGGCAGATATGGGTCACCATGGCCAGTACATCGCCGAGCCGCATCGACGCCCCGATAACTAGGAAGGAGAAGAGCACGCCGATAATCTCTTATAAATAATTCAGGTTCTTCACTTGGACGCGACGCGCAGAGAAAACCGTAAAACCGAATTTGCCGTTTTTTTTGCACATCGCTTCTTCATTTTCGCATTATTTTTAACGATTTTCGTTGGACGCTCCCAAACACTAGAGGTTTTCATTTGATCGAAAACGAAATAATTTTTTTGCTTGATTTGTTATTTCCCTATTAAGCACTTTGCACATCCCGATCGATCGATCGATCGTTGGGTTCAATACTTTTATTCGTTCCTTCATTCGACCAGCTCGGGCAAGGGGGAGAAACATCCGATGAGCCCGCACTCTACTTTCGGGTGAAAAAAACCAAATCTACACCTTTTAGCAAAATTTTCACTTGCTGCACAGTATAATCGTAACCGAAACTTTGAAAGGCCTAATTACTCAATCGATGGGGTGCCCAATGTTTACGGGTCGAATATTCGAGGTGCACCACAGTTACCGTTGAGGTAGTCGAGTTCCTGCCGTGAAATTGATGAATCGCGTTCCGGATAGCCGGAATTGGAGGTTTCTATGCTAATTATACGAGTCTTCGTATAATGCCCATTCGATTTAATTGTGGAAAAGAAAATTGGTACTTCAAATTACATTTAAAAAATCTCGAGCAAGTTGTTATCAACCTACCAAGAACTACAATTAATTATTATTTTAACGCAATACTCAAAGGAATTTCAACAAAATATCAAAAACACTTTATTGACTTGGTCGAAACTTACACTGAATTTTCGTTTAAATCACTACCTTCGCGAACACTTTTCAGGCACAGTATCCATAAAAAATATCCTTTCACACTGTCGACCGTTTTTACTTTGTCAGAAATAATACAAGAAATAGTTTAAAAATACCGATTTGCACCCGCTTCGTTTCGGAACAGCACTTGTTCGCTGCGTTGCAGTTGATCGCTTTACTATTACAGCAGTGGCTGCTCTGCGAGAGCTCGACCGTCAGTGTTAAAAAATAATTTCAAACTAAATGAAGTGTACGTTGATTTGTTCCGCTAACTGGTCTGGCTGTGCCCCCGGCCTCCAGGTGGTAGGCTGGTGGGAATCCACCACTCATTCGCTCTCTACCACTTTCTTTTCTTTCACTCATCGCGGTACGCGCTGTGCTACCGTGTAGACCTCCGAGGAGAGCACGATCGCCAACATCGAAGCACGATCCGATATCCGGTCCGACTCTCTCTGCGAGCTCTCGTGGATCCTTTACGCGGGGCCCGGCCGTTGCGTAAACACGGATCTCCCGCGCTGGTCAGTGAGTGAGCGAATGACTCACTCACTCAATCACTCACTTGTTGGCTGAAGGTCACTCGGAAATTCCTTTGCCCCGTTCCATCCGAGCGGTCCGTCACTGCAGCTCACATCAGTGGGTTAAGCGTTGTGGGGCGAAATTTCACTTTCATTTCGTCTTCGGGTTTGCGTCACTCAGCACGAAGTGGGTCTTCGGTTTGTGGTGATCGCGATCGCGATCGCGGTGGCACTCGCAGGGGAATTGTAGTGAGTGTGCACTCGGATGTTTACGATCCGGTTTCGGCACCGATGTCGATGATGATGACAATGTTTGTGCTTTGTGCACTGATTAATCATGTAATGCGCGAGAAAGTTTTCCCGGACCTGGCCGTACGGGGCGGTCTTTGAGTGGGTGGATGATTACTCGGGTATTGAGGCATTTGCGAAATCCTCGCGTGACGATGTGTTACGTTGGCAGCCTATTTTGCAATTCAGGTGATATTTTGCGACTGACTAATGTTTTGACGTACCAGTTGGCTCGATTTTCCGCGGATCCTGGTGACAGCTATGCAAGGTGATTATTTTCGATGTATGCATATATCTTCACAATCAAAATTATAAAAGGATCAAATGATGGAAGAGAACAACGTCCGTTGCAGTTCTTTAACTCTGAAATTATTGTCGCAGATTAATTAAATGAAGCACGTAGGGGTAATTCTTGACTCAACACTTAATTGACTCACATCGATCTCAGAATCAAGAAAGTCTACATGGTCTTCGGCCAATGTAGACAGACTTTCGGCAAATCATGGGGACTCGAACCCAAGTACATTCAGTGGATCTACACAACAATTGTTGGACCCATACTAGCATACGGGTGCCTTGTTCGGTGGCAGAAGGAAGATGCCATGATAATCCAATCAAAGTTAAAACATCTTTAGAGGATGATCTTGATGGCGATGAGTGGTATGTTCTCGACAGCACCTACTGCTGATCTGCTAAGATCGTTTTTCATTGATAAACACCAGAGCGGTGGATAGCACTGGTTTTGCAATTTCTAGCAGAAGTGGAAATGAAACACGTCTAGTGGCCTGCTCTTCTGCTAGAAAATGCAACACCAGTGCAATCCACTGCACCGGTGTTTTTCAATGAAAAATTCCATAAGATTCCAATAACCTAAGATCTTAGCAATAAAAGCACTTCAGTCCAACTGGCATATCAAGATCGACGCCAGTAACATCTTGATTATGGTATACTGGTCATGGCGAACGTCAACAAACAGGACACGGATCACGAATTGGATGGCGGTTTTGGGCTGACAGACGTACTGTTCTACGCCCTGAGTAAGGAAGGATGACATCGACTTGAAATGGCGAGTGGGCTAACAGCACAACTCCCTCTGTCCCAACAAAACCTTGACAGGTCTCCGGGTACGTTCAAAACTCGTCACTATTTAGTTGGTGATTCCCGATTTTACGCCGATCCGGCTCTGAACGCTACTTCCCACGAAGGATAGTGTCAACCCTAGCCTGACCTCACTGCTGCTTGTATAGATAATCATGTGATTACGAGAGGCAACTGTGAACAACGAGTGGATATAGCAGCCCGGAGTTGGGACCCAACAAAACGAAGACATCTAATGAAACAAATAAGTAGGACGCGATTGCGTTTGCAAGGAGCGGTAAGCTGCAGAGATTACCGGTTACGCCACTGGTAGCCACAGTGAGTACCAGTAGCGGCTTGGTACAGAGTGAGCCACGAGGAAACCAACGTGAGATGGGGTTACCGAATCGAGTGTTCACCTCGAGATCAGGTAGCGACATCACCTGGAATGACTCACATCGTGGGAAGTCGTACTTGACGGAGAAGGGAAAAGGTTGACGAGCTCTATGAGTTCGTGAAGGACAAGCATAATGTGCATAACAAGGTGAAGCCGCTAGTGACGAGTATCAAATCGGCAGTAACAGCTGCTGCTCGCTCGGTGAAAAGAGTGAGGGACACGCCGGGGGAGCAAGAGGACCCGAAAAAGCAGAAGAGCGAGCTGGAGGGCCTCAGCGATCAGAGGTAGGTTGTGAAAGATCGTGGTTTACGCCGATGATTTGAAATTATACCTCGAAGTCCGATCTATCGACGACTACATCCGTCTTCAGTTCGATTCAGTTCAGTCCGATACGTTACGACTACCAAATCGATGGGCAAAGGCTCACTAGAGTTGATTGCGTCAGCGACCTCGGCGTTTTGTTGGATACGAAGCAAACTTTCAATCAGCATCACTCAGCTTTAATCTCAAAAGCAACCCGACAACTCGGCTTCATTTCAAAAATCGGCCGGGATTTCAAGGACCCGCATTGTAGGAAGGCTTTATATTGTTCGCTGGTTCGCCCACTACTTGGAAATGCTTCTTTGATTTGGAGCCCTCATCAGCTTACATGGAACTTACGGATTGAACGGGTGCAGAAGAGATTTGTCCGACTCACACTACGAGACCTTCCATGGCGGAATCCTCTAGACTAGCGGTTCTCAACCTTTTTCATAGCACGGACTCCTTGGAAATTACCCTGGGTTGCTGCGGACCCCCTCGGATAAACATCGATTTTGTATGCTATTAATATATTATTTTCAGTATGTTAGGAAACAAGACTTGAAATTTCAATATACACTCGGAAAATACATTTTTATTCGCGGACCCCCAGCAACGACTTCACGGCCCCTAGGGGTCCGCGGACCACAGGTTGAGAATCACTGCTCTAGACCTTCCACCGTATCCTGTTCGATGTCGCTTGATCGGTCTTGACACACTTCGGCAAGTAATATTCGTGGCAAAGCTTCTTAACTTCCCTTCTTGATTTTCGTGCCTCGCAACGTTCTCTCCGCTTATCTGGCTTACTACAACCTAGTTTCCACCGAACCGATAACCGCATGCATTCGAACTTTCGCCACGGTCGAGGATCATTCGAGTTTGGCGAACAATCGCACAAGTTCGCACAGAAAGTTTCGCGGTCTACAATTTTTATAACTTAACTCCTCCTATTCATTAAGACTCGTTTTGTCTGATGAATTATTTTATTAATTAAATAAATAAATAAATAAATAGATAAATAAATAAATAAATAAATAAACAAATAAATAAATAAATAAATAAATAAATAAATAAATAAATAAATAAATAAATAAATAAATAAATAAATAAATAAATAAATAAATAAATAAATAAATAAGTGTGAGAGGTCCCGGAGTTGAAGGAGCCGAGAGAGGTCGTCGTCAATGCGAGACACACTCAGAAAGGCGAGATGATCTTCGAACTTCTGTCAAGAGCTTGACCTATCGCGACCTCGTTGTTAAATCCTTGGGCAGCGAAGCGAACGTGAGAGCTCTGTCGCAGGAAGCCGTAGTCCAGTGCAAGGGTCTAGACGAGATAACGACCGTTGAAGGACTGAAGGGTGCACTGATCGAGAAGTGCAAATTGTATGTACCGGCGACTATCCGAATTTGAAATGTAGGCACTCAAACGGCGGCAACTCGACTACCGGTGGGCGTTTTCTACAAGCTCTCGGAGACCGGCAAGATAAAAGTCGGATGGTCGGTGTGGTGTGCGCGCTCAGAATCGCTTCGTGATGGAGCGCTACTTCAGATGCTTTGACCTCGGACACCTGGCGAGGAACTGCAAGGGCCCGGACAGGTCTGCACTGTGTAGAAAATGCGAAGGAAAGAGACTGTACGAAGCAACCAAGGTGCATGATCTGCAAACCGGAGCACGGAAACGATCACATGACATCGCACAGCAACTGTTGTAGCAATCAACAACAGAAACGAAGTGCGGCGTTGCAATTATTGCAGAGCCGTATTGTGTTTCTTCCGATAACGGTAACTGGGTGGTGGATAGTGTAGGGATGGCTGTAATCCAAGTAATGGGCGGTATCCCTGTCCAAGAGGTGGTAGATAACACACACGAAGGCTTTGTGATCACCAGGATCAACGTCGTCTCCCACGATGGACACCAGAGCAGTACAATCGGATGCTGGGCGCACTAATCGACTCGTTAATCGAACGAACGCTGGTTGTTATAGGAGGAGACTTTGACGCTTAGGCCATTGACTGGGATAGCAGGCTGACAAATGTAAGAGGTTGCAGCTTGTTGAAGCCCTGGCGAAGCTGGAAGTGAGACTGTGCAACGAACATTCCGCTAGCACATTCCGTAAAAAAACGATCGGGAATCCATCATCAACATAACATTCTGCAGTTCTTCGCTGTCGGACAACACTAATTGGCGAGTTAGTGAGAAGTACAGACATAGCCACCACCAGACGATCCACTACATCATAGCTCGGCGGAATTGTTCTGTAACGCGGAGAGTGACGACTGCTGAGCGGAAGAGGGAAAATAAAGGAGTTTGAGAAGGCTCTTTTTGTTGAAGCACTTCGTGTTGACAGCGTCATTCCAATTCCGATGAGCTGTCGGAAACAGTAGTGAGGGCATATGATGTAACGATTCCGAGGAAAATAGAGCCGAGGAACTACCTGCGCCCGGCGTATTGGTGGAACGAGAGGCTCAGCATCTTCCGGGTTGCCTGCCTAAAAGCCAGAAGACGCGTTCAGAGAGCAAGATCTGAGGCAGTGTAAGGTAACATTCCGGGCGGCCAGGGCCACTTTTAAACGCGAGATAGTGCTAAGCAAGTCCACTTGCTACAAGGAGCTATGCGGAGAAGTAGAAGAGCAATCCCTCGAGCAATGCTCACCATGTCGTGTTGGCCAGGTTCAAGGGACCATCGATGCTAGTCGAAATGTGCGTTGACAAAATAAAGATACTATCGCAGAGGCAGTTCGGATTCCGGAAAGTGATATCGATGGTGGACGCCATCCACACAGTCGTCGCGAGCGTGGAGAAAGCGTTGAAGCAAAGAAAGGGTAATCGCAACTGCGCCGTAGTAACAATCGACGTGAAGAACGAGTTCAACAGTGCCAGCTGGGTGGCGATCGCCGTACCGCTGCACAGAATGCGGGTTCCGGACTATCTGTAAAAGGTTCCGAACAGTTAATTCCAGAACCGAATACTGGTCTACTAAACGAACATGGGGAAGAAGTCGATTAGGGTCACGGCGGGTGTTAGAGTTTTTATAGTCTGTCTTATTGGCAAGACTCAAACTGAAATTTATTAACATAAATGTAGTTGATAATTCCATTGATCTAATCATACTTACAATTAGTATCTAACCGAGTATATTGACGACCGAGTTCTTTTACTATGAATTGCCGACTAATACTCTCCACGCGATTTCAGTGCTATCAAATTAGGGTTAATTTAGTATTACATAGGTTAGGTTAATTTTAGTCATTTCAAATTCATCATACCTTATCGCTATATATGTTACTTTAGGCCAATATGCACTGTGGCACCTCAATGTTTAGTACCTAAATACTGTGCATAAAGAAAATATCTTATAAATTATAAAAAAGCTCTAATTATGGGAATTCTATCGGGCTCACTTGAATATAATGTAAAATTAATCTATCACCTTCGACTGTCACATCTAATCTAATCCATTACTTTCGACTGCCACATTTGACGTTCCTGTCCTGTGCAGCGGCGCGCTGATTTGGCTGTTCGCACGGCTTACCGCGAGCGAGGGGCTTGTTTCGTACGTGAGATAACACCCCGGCCCGTAATGCCTATCAGTTGGTGGCTTTACTATCACTTAGCACGTCTAGAACAGCTACCTTGATCGCCGGTCTCTGCAGTACTCCTGAAGTGGTTTGTACGTCTACCTTGCGTACCTGGCCATCCTGGGAGGGATATGTCTTGACAACACGACCTCGTAGCCATCCATTCCTTGCGGATTCGTCGACTACGATAACTAAATCACCTTCTACTAGTGGCTGCATGTCCGAAAACCATTTAGTTCTTCTAGCGATTGTCGGTAGATACGCTTGAATCCAACGCTTCCAGAATTGGTTCAGCAGATGTTGCATAAGTTTCCAGTTCGTTCCTAAGGATATTGATTCGTCAATTGGGATTCTATTGAAGTTATTTAGTCCGCTTGAGCTCATGAGAAGGAAACTATTCGGCGTTATGACATCCTGTTCTGGTCTTTCCAACGGCACGAATGTTAGGGGGTGAGAGTTAACAATCATTTCGGCTTCTGCTAGAAGAGTTAGTAGTCCTTCATCATCCAGCTTTTCACGATGGGATAAAACTTTGAACGCCTCCTTCACTGAGCGCACTTTCCTTTCCCACACGCCTCCCATGTGGGGGCAGACGGTGGGTTAAAATGCCACTCAGTAACGGTATTAGTGAAAGTACCAGCCACTTCACGGTTGATTGTTTTAATTTCATTCGCCAGAATACGAGCTGCACCACGGAAGTTTGTGCCGTTGTCGCTGTAGATTTGTTGGGGGGCACCTCGCTTGGCAACGAAACGTCGAATGGACATTCTACAGGATTCCGTAGACAGCGAATGGACCACCTCCAAATGCACAGCACGGATCGTAAGGCAAGTAAAGAGTGCCACCCAGCGTTTGACATTGCTTCTGCCCTTCTTTACAACTAGTGGTCCAAAATAATCCAACCCTGTAAATGTAAACGGGCGTACATATGGCTGAACTCGTACTTGGGGTAAGGGAGCCATCCTAGGCTCACAGGGTTTGACGCGATACACACGACACCACATACACTCCTTGATTGCTTTTTTGACCACTGATCGTATCTTGGGGACGTGAAACTTCTGCTGCATCTCGTTTATCACTGTCTCCGTATTGGCATGTCCATACCGCTGGTGAAAACGGAGAACCAGTAATTCTGTCACGCGACTTTTACTGGGGAGGATCACTGGGTTACGGAAATCAAAGCAATAGTAAGCGGCCTCAGGACCGATTCTACTCTCTGATCGAATTATACCATCGTCGTCCAAGAAGGGGGACAATCCTTTTAGAGTGCTCGTCTTCCCGAATCGCTGACGCTGAGCTATCGGAAGTTTTGAATTTGCCTCCAGTATCGCGATTTCTTCAGGATAAGAATCGGCTTGGACCATCCGCCACAAAGATTTTTCAGCTGCTAAGTAGACCGTTTGATTAATTAGCACAGTCCGTGATTTTGTCGAAACTCTTTCGTGCAATCGACATTGGTTTCGAAAGTGGTGAAGATAGGCAAGGATCTTCAATAGGTCTTCGAAACGAGAGAATTTTGTGAAATCTAACATTATTGGTTTCAAAACTTCTCGATGTGCAAGAACAGTCCGCAGTTCGTCTTTGGGATCCTGCAACAGATGGGGAGTAACATTTGTTGGCCATAGATGTTCTTGTAAGTACAGGAATTCTGGCCCGCGGAACCAGCAATCCATTGGGTCAAAGTTAGGCCCACCACCCCATTTTGTCGCCTGATCAGCAATGTTAATCTTTGTTGGTACCCAGTGCCATTCATCTAAGTTGGATTCAGTGAGGATTTCTGCAACTCTGGAGGCCACATAGGGGCGATACTTTCGAGGATCAGCTCTGAGCCATGATAATACGGTCGTTGAATCCGTCCAAATGTACCTTTTCTTGATTGGCACGGAATGGTTTTCTGCAATACTTCTCATTAGTCGAACACCAAGTACTGCAGCGTTAAGCTCGTTTTTGGGAATGGTTTGTGGTCGGAGAGGAGTAACTTTTGCTTTGGAAGTTACCAACGCACATCTTGGAATTCCATCTTCTACAATACGGAAGTAAGCCACAGCACAGTACGCCATCTCGCTCGCATCGACGAATACATGCAGTTCGAGAGATTTGTAACTATGTGGCACGTAATTTGAAAAATAACATCTGGGGATCCTAACACGTTCTAGGTCTGGCACCAGCGTTACCCAACGTCGCCAACTGTCAAAATCAGAATCGATAATTGGATCGTCCCATTCGATGCCAGATCTCCACACGTTCTGAATAAGTATCTTACCATGGATGGTGTAGTTAGCGATAAATCCGAGAGGGTCAAACAAACTCATAACGACCTGCAAGACCTCTCGTTTTGTCGGGACGATGTTTTCGGTAAGAAGAGGTTGCAGATCCGCACGAAACTGGGCAGCGAACATAAAGATATCATCATCGGGAATCCACATTATTCCCAGAACACGCTCAGTGATCGTTGTCTTGTCCGCTGAAAAGCTCTTAATGGCATTGGAACTCACTCCGCCGACTCGTGTAAGAACCAGCTCAGAGTTGGACTGCCAATTTCGAATTTCGAAGCCTGCCTTGCTGTGTATCACTCGAATTTCGTTAGCGATCTTGACTATTTCGTCGACAGTGTCTCTGCTATCCTAATAATCATCCACATACGTGTTTTCAACAATTGCTGCGACCGCTTCAGGGTAGTGTAATTCGAAGTCCTTCGCATTTATATTTTTTACGTATTGCGCTGAGCACGGCGAGCATGTCGCTCCAAATGTCGCAACGTCCATGATGTATACTTCTGGGACAGATGTTGTATTAGTACGCCACAGGAATCGCTGAAACTGGCGATCTTCTTCCCGTATCAGTAGCTGATGAAACATTTGTCGAATGTCGCCAGTTATCGCATACTGTTTTTGACGGAAGCGACACAGAACGGTCAGAAGTGGGGTCACTAAATCCGGACCTTTTAGTAAATTCAAATTCAACGACGTTCCACCAGAGCGCGCTGCAGCATCCCACACGACGCGGATTTTGTTGGGTTTCCTTGGGTTGTGTACTACACCGAGCGGTAGATACCACACACGACGAGGATCGCAGTCGCGCAGCTCATTCACCGACGCTTTTTGTGCATAGCCCCTGGCTTGGTACTCGTCGATCTGTTCATGTACGGTTTTCTTTAATTCCGGATCTGCTTCAAGTCGACGTTCTAAACACTGTAGCCGACGCTCTGCCATCGGGTAGCTGTTAGGAAACTCGATTTTATCACTTTTCCAAAGTAAACCTGTCTCAAATCTGCCAGATTTGGTGCGCCTTGTTGTTTCACTAAGAATCTTTCGGGCGCGTAAATCATCCTCCGATTCTGGCGGTGCACGTACTTGGACTCCCAAATTTTCGAACATAAAAAAATCTTTGACCATTTCACTTAATTCTCGATCTCCGTTATAACTGCAGGCATGAACCATGACGCGCTCAGTTCCAGCGGATTCTCGTCGACCTCCAAAAACAGTCCATCCTAGTCGTGTTTTTATAGCTACAGGCTCATTGTCTCGTCTATCCCGTTTATTTAGAGGTAACTTTAGTCGAGAATTGTCTACTCCGATTAAAATCCCGGGAGCTGCTTCGGTATAGCTTTGAACTGGAAGTCCTTGCAGGTATGGAAATCGCTTCGCTAGATCTTGGTAATCTAAGATTTGCCTTGGCAAGTTGAGGCTCTCGATCGTGCGCACATCTCGAAGGGCGTATTCTTCTTTTCCATTAATCCCTGAGATGCTTAGCTGTACCTTTTTCGAACAGGATTCTTTTCTGGTCACGTTGCTGGTCCATTGGAGACAGAGAGGACTTTCGACTCCATTTAGGCCAAGCTCTTCAGCAAGTTCCTTGTCTAGCAGTGTCAAATCAGTGCCGTCGTCGAAAAACGCAAAGGTTGGTACTGATTTTCCGTTGCTATGCAGTAAAACTGGTAATATTTTGAAAAGCGAAGATGTCCGATGACAATGTGTGGATACTAACGAAGGACTAGATCGAACATATTCTGTTGCTGGGAGTTTTTCTGCATGTAATAATTTATGATGTGGTTCCTTGCAGTCGTTTATTCCACATGGCTGTTTTGTTCTACATGGCCACTTACCATGGCCAGTTAGACACCGCTTACACAAATCGTTCTGCTCCACAAACTTAAGGCGTTCTGGGATAGTATACTTTAGAAACCGGTCGCAGTTGCGAATTTTATGTTCGTTGCGTTGGCATACGCGGCAGGGTTTTGTATTTTTAATCAGGTTAGACGAAATTGTTTCGTTTTCTGTTCCCGGTTCTGGATCGCGTTCTCTGGTTACTGCATGCGCATTCAGGAATCCATCCTTTTCATTTTTCGATCCACGTCGTGTGTTATAGTCTGGTAGGCTTGAGTCCGTCGGAAAACTAACTTGGCAGGCAGCCATTTTGATAGACAGAGTGTAATCGCTGAATACCTTTAATGAAGCTTCAGGTATCCGCTGACTGTACAATCCCCAATCTAGTCGCAGACTTGGTGGAAGTTTGCCTACCAGCTCTGTTAGCAGCATTGGGTTCGATAGATGGTCATGGAGGTTGGCTGCTTCGATATAAGTTACGAGGTTTTTGACCTCTCGACCGAATGTGACTAAGGTTTCTAGCTTGTTGACATTTGGAGGAGGTGCGTTTCGTATCTTTGAAAGCAGGCAATGTACGAGTTGCTCAGGACGACCACACTCATCTCGAAGTGTACGGAGTATTTCCGGAATCGCGGATGGTAGAGTGAGGATGCTATGAACCTTTTCTCTGGCGCTCCCTACCAGGCTTTTTTGCAATCTTGCAAGATTTTCGTCCGGTTGGATTCCACACATCACTGTTGTCGACTCGAATGCACTTATAAACATCGGCCACTCTAACGGATCCCCAGAGAATTTAGGTAGTTCTTTGCAGACTACGTGACGAGCGGCGAGCTGTTGTGGACTGATAATTCCCTCCGTAGGCCACGAAAGTTGCGGCTGGGGAATGAAGGTAGTTGATTGCTGGGGCGGTGGGCAGTATGCAGAATCATTTGGCATTGGCTGTTGCCTTGCATAGTGTATACCACCTCTAGAACCTGCTTGCTGTTGTTCTGTAGGCTGTTGTTGCAGTATCGGTGCCGTTTGAGCCTCTAATACGTGCTGCGCTGCCTGCCCATGGTCCATATCGGGAACAGCTGTTGCAGGAAGACGGCGATCGACGTAAGAATTAGAGTAGACCGGCGGTTTTAGTACTTGTCGGACACCGGGTTGGTGATACATATTAATTCTATCAGTCGGTAAGTATACCTGCGTCGGAAGATGGGCCTCTGGATAGTACAACGATGGATTTGGCATCGATTGTTGTGCTGTAGGATGTCCAGAAAAAGAGACGGGTTGCAGGTTAGTCTTCGTCGGACGCTCAATCATAGGTCCAGTCACGATCGCACCCAGATGTGGAACAGGATAGTGCCGAACATCATACGCGACAGAGCTCACTGGAAGCAAGGTTCCCATTGAATCCAAGGGTTTCGTTGCGGGGAAAATAGGCTTCGGTAAACCATATGGCGTATTTGGTCGGTATTGTTGCTGTAGCTGATCTTGATCTGGGATGATCGATTGCTGTAGTCCACGAACCTGGTGCATGTGAGAGGCTGTACTCAGCTCTTGATGTTGTGCGACGGGCATCATGACTCGACGATTTTCAGGTATATTAGCCAACGTGTAAATAGGCTCGGGCACGGCATACATGTTACCTTGCGAACGTCGCAGATTAGAGATAACTGGTGGTGGAATAGAGGTTACTACCGCTGCGGAAACATTTATGGGCGTTGACGTGTTCGCTACTGGGTGACTAGTTTCTGCTAGAGCTTTATTTTGTTCGTCAACCCAGATACGTACACCCATCTGACTGTGCCGACTGCTGTGATTCGTCGCACTACTTCCTTCGCTATCAGCCTCTACCTCCAGCTGGTGCTTTTGAGCCAAGTATTCCCGTTCCTTTTGGGCTTGCAGCATTAGAAGCTTATCCTCCAGAGCCTTCTTCTCTTCAAGGTGTTTTAAACGAAGTCTAGCGCTCTTGGATATCCTGCCTGATGCAATGGATCCGCAGAACGTAGAGCAGTGGCAGCATCTCCAGGCTCGGTTAACGATTGAGCTCTCTACTCCTGCACAGCCGAAGTGCCACCAAGTATTGCAATTGTCGCAGGCCACCATGTCCTCGACGTGATCTGGGCGGTCGCAACCCTTACAATTAAATCCTACTGAAGGTTGCATCGTAACCTGACTGGAATCCGCAGTATTGTCGGCTCCCAAAGTACTCATCACTCGTAATTTTTGAGAATGTTAGAGTTTTTGTAGTCTGTCTTATTGGCAAGACTCAAACTGAAATTTATTAACATAAATGTAGTTGATAATTCCATTGATCTAATCATACTTACAATTAGTATCTAACCGAGTATATTGACGACCGAGTTCTTTTACTATGAATTGCCGACTAATACTCTCGAACGCGATTTCAGTGCTATCAAATTAGGGTTAATTTAGTATTACATAGGTTAGGTTAATTTTAGTCATTTCAAATTCATCATACCTTATCGCTATATATGTTACTTTAGGCCAATATGCACTGTGGCACCTCAATGTTTAGTACCTAAATACTGTGCATAAAGAAAATATCTTATAAATTATAAAAAAGCTCTAATTATGGGAATTCTATCGGGCTCACTTGAATATAATGTGAAATTAATCTATCACCTTCGACTGTCACATCTAATCTAATCCATTACTTTCGACTGCCACATTTGACGTTCCTGTCTTGTGCAGCGGCGCGCTGATTTGGCTGTTCGCACGGCTTACCGCGAGCGAGGGGCTTGTTTCGTACGTGAGATAACAGCGGGAGTACCTCAGGGTTTCTATAGTTGGTATTGTTGAATACGCTATTTAACCTAAACCATTCAAATAATGATAAAGGTGCAGATTTGTTAACCTTTGTATACAATCGATGAATAAACTAATAGATGCAACTTGCATAAAAAATAATGAGCCCATGTCACAGTACATGAAATCCAAAACGAAATTAATGAAATGAAAGTATTCCGAACAAACAGATTCGAACCGAAAGCGCCTCCAAATTAAATCAATATCGTCTTTTAAATGATAAATGGATTATATCGCTTGTTTTCCTCCATTCTCTCCGCTACAAACTCTTTTCGGTACCGTTCACAGGCGCATTATTAAAAGAAGAGAAAAAAAACCAACCAGCACTGTCAACGCTCTATAATATACAACGGAGTATTAACACTGGAACTGCCCAGGGGAGTTGAGATCGTCGGTTTTACAGCTTACGTTGTCCTGACGATTACAGCCGAGATCCTTGTGAAGGTGGAGATGTTGGCAGCAGAGACAATAGGCAACGTGGAAACCTGGATGGCTCAAGTTGCAGCTGGCTCACCACAAGACAAAGGTAGTGCTGGCCAGCAACCTACAAAAATCCAGCGAATCGTGATCAGTGTCGGCGGAAACTCAATCTCATCGATACGTGCGCTGAGGGATTTGGGTGTGATGGTCGGCGATTGGCTAAATTACAACAGCTATGGCGACGTATCTGAGAAGGCAAGGTGTTGGCAAGGATCATGCCGAACATAGGAAGAGCAAGATGCAGTACGATACGGCTCTTGGCGGGTGTTTTATCCTCAATACTGAGGTATGGCGTTCTGGCCTGAACACTGAAATCAAAGCAGAATAGTTGACAAGCACGTTTCGCATAATGGCTTTTCGTGTCGCGAGCGCGTACAGAACGATATCTTCGGAGGCGGTATGCGTCCTTGCCGTGATGATCCCATCTACATCACTCTGGATGAGGACGTGGAATGCTACCAGGAATACACTAAATGCAAGGTGACTGGTCAGAGCGGACTCCTTGATTGAGTGGCAGCAAGAGTTGGACAATGCAGAGAATGGAAGGTGGACCCACCGACGCATCTCAAATGTCTCGGTGTGGGTGCGTAGGAAGCATGAAGAGGTGAACTTCCATTTGACGCAGTTATTGTCCGGGCATTGATGCTTCCCGAAGTACCGGCATCGGTTTGGACATGCTTCGTCACCCTTTTGCCCGGAGTGTGTGAGCGTGCAAGATACACCGGAACACGTGACCTTCGAATGCCATAGGTTCGAAGAAGTTCGAAGGGGTACGCCTGCTGTGGCAGTTGCCAATATCGTCGAAGGGATGTGCCACGACGAGTGTATCTGGGATGCTGTCAACAGAGTGGTTACGAGTATTCTCTCCGAGGTGCGGAGAAAGTAGCGAAGGGACCAACAAAGTAGCACCATCGGCTAGAAAGCTGGCGTGAAGCCACAAACGGGTTACAGGAGAAATTTCGCCGTCGGGGAACTCTCCGTCGGTGTAGACTAGGTCTACCGCCGGGGACCAGTTGAGTGGTACTTGACGTAGCACCGGGCTCAGGTCAGATTCACCGGTAACGCCGGACCGATCTCGACTCCCAACCGGGTAGCTCGTGAGTAGGCTAGGTCCACCGCCGGGGATTAGAGCGAGTAGACCGCGTTGAATAGCTAGCAGTGGGTCGTTGGGGTGAACCGGAAGCTGTTCTCCTGCCGAAATCGATGGACCACAGCACCTACTGGCTGGCCCGTTGAGTAGGGGCTAAGTCCATCATCGTGGATTAGATCGAGTAGATTGGGACGAAGCTGGGAGCTAAATGGCTCATGGAAGCGAACATCGGTATTGGGAGAAATCTACCATCGGGGAATTCACAAAAATGGGAGTTAATTGGCTCACGAAACAAACACCGGTACCGAAAGAAATTCCGCTGCCGGGGAACTCTCAGTCGGAGTAGGGCCGGATAATATCTGAGATCTCGATAAAGCTGGGAGCTAAAAGGCTTAAGGAAGCTAGTATCGGTGTCGGGAGAAAATCCTCTGTCGGAGAGTAGGATGAGTTCACTGTCGGGGACTATCCGAGTAGATCGTGATAAAACCGGGAGCTGAATGACTCATGGAAACAGGAGCTATATGGCTCATGGAATCAGCATCTAAACGGCTCACGGGGACGAGAGCTAACTTTTGACGTGATGGAAACAAGAAGCAAGAGAAGAGTCGAGAGCTAAATTAAAGCTCTTAGGCCAAGGCATTTCGTGAACCAAGGGAGGATCCAAGATAGAGTTTAAGATAGAGGTGCGACGAAAGCAGAACGAACCCCCCACGAAGTAATACCTTGACGTAGTTCCATAGTGAAGAAAGGCGTAAAGAGTAAGGAGTGTTTTTAGTGGTTGGGCATGAATGTGGCTTTTTAAACCTTACTATAATAAACACCAACAGACGTTGTCCCAGTTTGTCAAGCTCGACCCTCCAGGCCCTGGAAAAAGTTAGAAAGTGTAAAAGAAATCGAATCCTATACATTTCTTTTGGAAGAAATGTGAAAATGATGTTTGGGAGGAGCAAATCATTCTCACTGTACATGGTTCTCTGACTCAACACTTTCATAAATTGGTCAATAATGACGCCGGCCAAGTACAATGCTGTTTTACTAGGGAAGGAAAGGAATGTTAGTTCGATACTCGCTGTTAATAGAGACCGAGACTATCTCTGCATATCCACGAGCATAACTGGAAAGGAATTGTGTTAGTAGGAGAGAGAAAATATCAGGATCTTAGTAGATAATACACGAAAGTCGAGCGCGATCAATTTCCGTAACCTTTTTTCAAGCAAGTTGAACTTCGGACAGCGGGCCATCGGGAGAGTTGTTTGTTATTTATAATTCAATGATCATTCTCCGATTTTTTAGCTTGTTTTTTTTGTATTAGTTTTCGTTTAGTTTGAGCTTGAGCTTGCGCGACCGCCCCTATTTACAAAAGGAAAAAAAAACAATATAATCGTGAAAAATTCAATCGAAAGTCGTCAACAAAACGAAGCTACAACATGAAACTATTGAATTTATTCATGAAGAAAAATGGAAAAAATTTGAGCGGCCTAAAATAAACAAAAATAAAATAGCACACGCGTGCGTCGTTTGTTACCCTTCCCTGTAAGCACTGATGCTACCGGAACGTCGCTAATACCGCTTCCACTCGAAACGAAACTGAGTAAGGCTCCAACACCAATCGCTGTCAGAATGTATGAACTGACAGCGGTTGGAGCCAAAATCCGACCCATACCCGGATTCAAGTGAAAACGTGGGGAGGTAAAGGATAGGAGTTCTGTATCAGAGCTGAATGGTGGCATAGTGTGGCCTCATGTTGTACAATACTACAGCTTTGCCAAACTACAGATTTCTCAGAAGTAATTATGTTTATTTCTATGTTCTCTGATTAAGATGATTTGTTTTAAATCTTTCTTGTCAGAACGATTCAATCTATTGCTGAATACGCTATTTAACTTAAACCATTCAAATAATGATAAAGGTGCAGATTTGTTTACTTTTGTATACAATCGATGAATAAACTAATAGATGCAATTTGCATAAAAAAATAATAAGCTCATGTCACAGTACAGGAAATCCAAAACGAAATTAATGAAATGAAAGTGTTCCGAAGAAACAGTTTCGAACCGAAAGCGCCTCCAAATTAAATCAATATCGTCTTTTAAATGATAAATGGATTATATCGCTTGTTTCTTCTCTGCGCTACAAACTCTTTTCGGTACCGTTCACAGGCGCATTATTAAAAGAAGAGAGCAAAAACAACCAGCACTGTCAACATACAGAAACACCGTCGTCTTTACTTCGGTCTTAAAATCTTCATCATCCAATCGCACTCGGCGGCGACCCATTCGTGAGTTTCACTTTCTCACCTTTCTCGATCTTCGAGCAGGGTCCGCCTGAAGCACCTGAATGGGAATCGCTAATTGCGGGGTAGTTTTTTAAGCCGAAATTTTCAATGACTTTGTTACGTCTTTCGACGCACCGGGGAAAAAGGCCCAGAAAAATGAAAATAATAATGAATCCCTATCTGATCAGGCTAATCTTGTCGATCTCATCGCGCACCGGCCAATGTGCGTTCGGTAATAAACTTAAAGTGCATGGTAACTCTAGGGGCTGGGTGTTTTTCTTCATCCCGGGTGCAATGAGGGTCAATGTTTGAAACTGTCATGATAACAGAGTATACAACGCCATTTAGCGGATGACTTCATGTTCCAGCCCTGATGAATCGTTAATCAATGTCAATTTTGTAAATTGTAGCTTTTTCAAACTTTAGAAATTTAGATATTTATTGAAAAATTAGAGTTTTTTTAAATTTCTGCACAAAACTAAACACACGTATATTTAGGGGAAAACGCTTGAAATACGAGTAAATTGATGCTTTTCTACTACTCGTCTGATGGAACCATCAAATAGCAAAAAATACGGCGGATGATTCATCAATTCACAAGCAAATTTCCCTTTCGCTCACAGTATTCCATCACACTATCGCCATATTAAGTAACCGGCGTCGTTGACCCATAACGCGCTGACGACGTGACTTAAAAATTCCCACTTTCGCAACCACCCACTGTCAACAGTTCTGACGCGCGCTCGTTCCACTTTAATATTGTCACACGCCGTCAGTCGTCAGCGGTCGTCGCGGATGTCCACGCAGCTGCAATTTAAGGCTCAGCAAAAACAGTATGTACTACAGCAGCCACCTACTGAAATATTTGAACAGCTGGGGCAAAAACGTTACTCACCGTACGCGGCATCCGGCTCGAATCGAAATTATGCAAGCCGGCCTTCTTTTGGCGGTTCGGTTAGCTAGCTGGGGGGAAACAATTCGATCACGGATCCGTTAGGCAATTCAAGGGCAAACGATGTCCTACCTCGGTACCGATTACAAATTGGTGAAACTCGCAGCCTCTATTTATTCGCTCTTTTCGCGTTCGAAATATGATTACGCGCGGTGCAGGAACTACATATGATGGGAAGGAAGTTGCGAGTGAAAGCATCCGGTTACCCGTCAGTGTCTGCATAGTCCAATTAACACCCTCGCTGGTGCGCCAGTTTAGTCTACATCGTATTTATTTTCGAATTAAACGAAATGTTGGGCGGTGTGAGTGTATGTGATGAGGGTTTCTGCTGCCAGCAGTGGTAGCGTGTGCTCTCCAAAGGCACATAACCGCATCCATCATCCGACTCGTGTGCGTTCCAGCTTCGTTAGCGAACTTAGTACTTTTGATTTTCACTGAATGGGTGAATGCATGTTTCCGAGCATGAACACTAGTGGAGGAATTAGCACTGTTTATTGGCAATGAAGAAGGCAGAATTTGTAATTTATGAGAGGTAAAAGGTTCGTCGTCTGCGGTTGCGAGAAAGCATTGCAGTCTTTTGGCAGTCGGGGCAGGCAACGCTTAGTTAGTTTTGAAAATCGCTTTTTTCTTCGTTTCATGCAGTTTATATAAGCACCTCACTGTATAGACCGATGATAAACTATCGCGGGACGTGAATCATCTGTGAACGCGGCTGAATAGTATACATATTTTACTACTCTCCCTGACTCGTCGCTATGACAGGATTACGCGTTCTACGCGTATAGGTGCTGTATAAAGGTTGTTCGGACTGTTCGGTTGTTTCCGCGTAAAATTGTCATCGGCCTTAGAATCAGTTCTTATCCAAATTTCAGGAAATAATGCTTGAATTTTCATCGCACTTTCTTTTGCTCGCGAGTTTTTGGCAGCTACCTCGATCTTTGAGCCATAATAACACCCGCTTTTCCTCTAGCTTTCCGTCAATCTCTCCATCTATCCTTTAGATCCACTGCGTACTTGAACCCCAGCGGTAGATTATCGCAAATCGTTTAGCTCCAGTTTCCGTGAGCCATTTAGCTCCCAGCTTTGCCACGATATACTCGGAAAGTTCCCGGTGGTTAATCTACCCTACTCCGACTGTGGATCTTGCCTACTCCACGGCGACCGATAAGGTGCACTTATTCCAGCTTCAACCTCTGGTCACTAACCCCGGTGGCGAATGACGGATCTCAACCTACGAACTTGGAACTTTTGATAACCAGAGCTACATTTGCAAAGCCCTGCTAAAGGAGGATGGTTGTGATGATCTACGCCGCGGTCATCACGTAAAGCAACAAAGGTCATAACCCCAAGTCCAAGGCGTGAAGCGACCCGTGCCGAGGGATGAGTGGTCGATGGGTGAAAAAGATGCTCGATCGTTAACAGAGCCTGTGGGGTACCTGGGGAACCCCCACAGTAAGCGTCCCTTACCACGTTACTGCGGAGCTCTGGCGTGGCGGATCTTTCTTTCTCGCGCAAATCGTGGGAACAATATGAGTGAAGTGAACATACACAAAAACCAAAAAACTCACCAGCGGTGGTAGGAAATAGCCCTACCAACGCGCTGGAAGCGACACAGCAAGCATACGTCAAGATGATAGAGGGAAGAGAGAAGGCTGACAGAGGAACTCAGACAGTGGCCTCCAAGAGGGTGGAGGGAAGAGAGAAGGCCGACATAGGAACCCAGACAGGGGCCTTCCCCTTCCCCTTCTATGGAGCAGCCAAGTCGCTCCAAGCGGCGGCTGAGTTCCCCTCGAAGGTGAGGGGTAAGCGCAAGACTGCGCCGAACTTGAAGCGACCTAGGAAGTTACCAGGCGAGGGTGCAAAAAGCAACACCAAACGGCGTGTAACCGTGACGGCCAAACGCCGTTTGGGCGATGTAAAGGGGTGCAAATAGAACCATGACAGTGGGGGCGAAAACCCATGGAAGTTGGTCAGTAGGAGGAAACCGATGCCGAACGCACCTCGACCGGCAAAGAAGGCCAAGGACAGAGGCGGGGCCTTGTGGGTAAAGACCGACAAGGACAAATATGCTGACGTTCTAAAGTCAATGCGGGCGACAGAAAGCCTCTCGGCCCTCGGGCAAGACGTGCGCAGCGTGAGACGCACCAATACAGGCGAAATGCTCTTGGTGCTGAAGCGAGGCGCACAATCTAATGCGGTGTACAAGGCCTTGGCCCAAGAGGACCTGGATAAAGCCGCCCAGGTGAGATCTTTAGGGGCGGAAATGACTCTCCAGGGTAAGCAACTGGACGAGTTCACGACCGCAGATGATGTTGTCGCTGCCGTCACAGAACAATGTGGCACAGTAATCGAGCGGGCCTCTGTGCGCTTGAGAGCGTGACCCTCTGGCACGCAAGTATCCTACCTCAGGCTACTGAAAGCGGAAGCAAAAAAGGTTACCGAGAAAGGAAAACTGAAGATCGGTTGGTCAGTATGTCCAGTTAGCATACCCCAGCCATCTTCAGTGGATAGGTGCTATCGGTGCCTTGAGTACGGCCACAAGTCGTACGAATGCAAGGGAATAGACAGGAGCAAACTATGTCATCGCTGCGGCGAGGAGGGTCATAAAGAGCGGGGCTGCACTAAGGTGCATAAATGCCTTATCTGCACTGCTAAGAAGCAAGCCCGTAACCATGCTATTGTGTGTTCTATTGTAGCTGCTACGCTCCACCAAGATGGCCCATAGAACAGTTCAACCAGATGATCGACAGGCTCTCGTCCGACCTAGTGGGCCGGAAACTGGTAGTCATAGCGGGAGACTTTAACGCTTGGGCAGTAGAGTGGGGCAGCCGCTGTACAAATAGCAGGGGCCAAGCGCTACTGGAGGCGCTTGCGAATCTCAACGCAGTGTTAGCCAATAATGGCTCCGCTAGCATAATACGTAGAAACGGGGTAGAGGCATGGATCGACGTAACATTTGCCAGCCCGAGTTTGGTTCCAGGCATGGAATGGAGGGTAGGCGAGGGACACACCCATAGCGATCATTTAGCAATTCGCTTTAGGATCAACTACGGTGAGCAGCATCCGAGGGCGGGAGATCCCTGTCAGGTACGCGGGTAGAAGTCCAATCACTTCGACATCGAAGCTTTCACCGCGGCCCCGGGACTGGAGGCCAACACCGACAGTCTAAGCGGGGATGCGCTGGTAGCCGTTCTATCACGCGCGTGCGACGCCACTATGCCGAGGAAAACCCTGCCAAGAAACTTGCTTGAGAGGATCATCCTCAACATGCTAACCCCGTACTCAGAAGGTACGGACGGCCTGTCAAGCAACCAGTTTGGTTTTCGAAAGGGTAAGTCCACGGTGGACGCTATCAACTCAGTGATAAAGACTGCCGAGATAGCGATCCAACGGAAAAGTCGAGGCATTCGACACTGTGCGACACTTGACGTGAAGAACGTATTCAACAGCACAAGCTGGGATGCCATCGCATTCTCGTTACACCGGCTTAGCCTACCGGTGGGTCTGTACCGGATCCTGGAAAGTTACTTCCAGAACCGCGTACTCGTATAGCAATAATAGGAACCCTTTTCTGACCGATGCCGGACCTATTACCGCCGGAGTCCCGCAGGGCTCGATCCTAGGCCCGGTATTATGGAACCTCATGTATGACGGGGTTCCGAGACTGAAGTTCCCTCCTGGGGTCAAGATCGTCGGCTTTGCTGACGACGTAACCTTGGAGGTCTATGGGGAGTCAATCTCTGAGGTTGAACTAACCGCAGAACACGCGATCAACACGGTGGAGGAATGGATGAGCGCGAGAAGCCTGGAGCTAGCTCAGCATAAGACGGAGGTAGTTATCGTCAACAAACGCAGGTCGGCACAACATGCAGTTATCCATGTGGCTGACCTTCGGCAGCCATGTCGATCGACTATACGTGCAAGAGAGCTTCGACTGCTGTTGCGGCATTATCGAGGATGATTTCCAACAGCTCAAAGGTGTGCGCCAGTAGACGTAGGTTACTGGTAGGCGTTGCCGTATCCATCCTCAGGTACGGCGGCCCGTCATGGTCAGGAGCACTGAGGGTAACCAGTTACCTGCAGAAACTGAAGAGCACCTACCGCGTGATGTGCCTCAGAGTGATATCTGCTTACCGCACGGTATCACACGATGCATCCTGCGTGATAGCGAGCATGATGCCAGTCGGACTGATCATCCGGGAAGACGAGGAGTGCTTTGAGCTACGTGGAAATAGAGGAGCCCGCGAGCGCACCAGGGTGGCTTCGGTCACCAGATGGAAGTGTGAGTGGGATAACTCCTCGGCAGGTAGGTGGACCCACCGGCTGATACCTAGCATATCGAGCTGGGTGGGTAGACCCCATGGGGAAGTTCATTTTCATCTAACACAATTCCTGTCAGGCCATGGCTGCTTCCGACAGTACCTCCACAGGTTCGGATACGCGGAGGTCCCCGTCTGCCCTGACTGCCCAGTTGTCGACGAAACTTCCGAGCACATACTGTTCGTATGTCCTCGCTTCGACGTCGAAAGAAGAGCAATGCTTGATGTCTGTGGCTGGGACACAACCCCTGATATCCTTATTCAGCGGATGTGTCAAGCGGTGGAGAAGTGGAACGCAGTATCGACTGCAACCACCCAGATTGCCTGCAGGCTACAGGGAATCTGGCGCACCGAGCAATAGATGACGGGCACGACTAACTAGTGATTGGTTAGTTGGAGCGGAAAAAGGCCGAGCGCAAAAAAAAGTGAGTGAATGGAGTGCTGAGGCAGGTTTGGCGCAGCGACTGGCAACCGCGTAAGCGGTAAACCCAGCCACCACGAAGCAAGGCAGAAGAGTGAGTGTATAGGCGTTAGAGATGGGCAAAACAGTTCACTTCGAAGAACCATTCCCGATCGAATAGTTCTGTAAAAAGAACTAGTTCGCATGAACCGTTCTTTCGTTCAGCTGATGTTTTACCGGTATCTAGTGAATGGTTCTCAAAACATTTGAATCTGGGAGATGCAATAAAATTTCTACGCGAGAACTCTCACAGAACGATTGCTGCCTTAACTGTTATATTTTTGTATGCTGAACGGTTTCACCAAGGGTAACGAGTTCTTTATAATGGCAGAAGTAGAGAGTAAGATCAATATTTTTATTTAGCTTGTGTGTTGTTCTTCGCCCGGTTCCATACTAATGTGGTTTTTGTTTGAAGCGAAACTGAGTCAGTTTCTAACCCCAACTGCTGTCAAAATGTATGAACTGACAGCGGTTGGGGTTAGAACATGACTCAGTTTCGGGTTCAAGCGAAATCGCCATAAGAGAGCACCGAGAGCGGTTTGTGGGACAACAAGTCAGTTCATTTCAAGAGGCGAGTCGCTTAGCACAAATCGAATTGTGCCTACAAACAAAGAGCGTGGTAGCTTGTGCCGCAATGTGCCACGATGTGCCATAGTGTTCAGTAAAACAAAAGCAATGGTTGCTATGATTTTTTAACTACAGTTTGTTGACAGTTTTTGAGTTGTCAAAAGTGTGCCTCATTGTGCCACATATTGTGGTAACGAGTGAAGCGATCGTGTATTACTGTGAATCGTATTTTTATACCGTGTTATCATAGGTGATACAGTATGTATGGCACATTGTTCTAAGCGACTACGTTCACCTAAAAATCGGCCGTGTCAAACGGCTTTAGGTGATGTTCAGTTCATTCGTTTTAAAGAGAATTGAGAACTATCGTTCTTTTAAAAAGAACTTCTGTTCACTCATCCTCTTCGAAGAACTAGTTCGTTTGAACCGTTCGCGAACGAATGGCCCATCTCTAATAGGCGTATATGTGGACTGCCTCATGTCAAGATGGGAGGGTGGTAGCGTAGTATGTTGGGACTTCGTTATTGATACCTCGTGGCGTGGCACACGGTATGTTAGGGGTGAGTAAGCCTCATATGGTATGTTAGAGGTGAGCACAAAAGTAAGCCTCACGAGGTACGAAAACGGTGAGCACCCAAGTATGCCTCACATGGTATGTCAGAAGTAAGGCCTAAGAAAAATTTAATAGAGTGATAGAGTGGTATGATCGAGAGTGAATCAGATGATAAGGTGAGCATCCAAGTCAGCCTCACATGGTATGTTAGAGGTGAGCACAAAAGTAAACCTCGCAAGGTACGAAAAAGGTGAGCACACAAGTAAGCCTCGCATGGCGTGATAGAGGTGAGCACAAAAGTAAGCATCATGTGGAGTGTTAGAGAGTGAATCAGGGTCTGACAGACGCGAGCACCCAAGTAAGCCTCATACAGGAAGTATGAACGCGTGAGCGAGAGTGAGCGAGTACATCAGCCATCCCCCTAGAAGTAATACCGAGAGGTAGTCCCTGGGGGGAACAATGGCGGTGCCCAATGGAGTTTAATCGGTGTTACCTAGTCATGGTGTCACCATGAGACCCCGACACTCCAGTACACCCTGTGTGGTAGCTTGGCATCTACTAATTGCAGTGTACTGGGTTGGTGCGTAAATTGCATTCTCCATTGAAAAAAAGTCTGGTCACTAGTTCGTTGATCTACCAATTCCTCTGCCGCTCCACTAGTATTCGCTCAAACTTTGAAAACTCTTTCCGAGGCTTGAAGGTCCGAGTCTCATATAACAACCGACTCGACGCTCATTTGGCATGCAAGCGAATGATTGAAACGGACACGAGGTACAGGTATATATAGTCGCCAGGTCCAAATTAGCCTTAGCATACTGGAGCGTAAAAATTGTCGTGCATTCGGTATGAGAAAATAAAAATGAATCAAATCTATCTATATAAATATAAAAGTCAATGTTTTTATGATTTATGGACTCGCAAACGGCTTAACCGATTGCCGTCAAAATTTATACGCAATAAGCATTTGTTATGGAGCGTGTTTGTGTGCTATTGGTTGGGGAGTATCTGCCCGCCAGATGGCATTTCGGAACAAAATGTGTTTTACTCCTATTTCGTTGAAAGTCGCAGCAACGCGCGACGGGTTGACACTAGTAAATTATAAAAATTATAATATATTTTTAATCCGTTTCTCGAAAACATAAATTTCAAAATAATCCGAACAATGGTGAACTAACTTAAAACAATTATGTGTTATTGTTAACGAAAACACCCCTCACTCACCGTTCAGAAACAAGAATGTTTCTCTCGACGAGGGTCATTAAACCTGTAGGAATTTTAATTCTCGGTTATCCAAACAATGTAAAAGGAAGAATGTCCCACAAATGTTGACATATATACACAATGCATCTGAAGGAAACAGGATTTCTCCAAACGCCCGCGTACCGTTTCTGATGCTGGCTGATAAACGCCGACTGAGCCACCAAGAGAGGCTTGTTTTATGCTTTTAACCACAATTCCGTTTTATCATTCCTTCCGAGCATATGCTCTATGTTTTCGGAACCCTTTGGTCGACGCACGGTGTCCTTCATACGGTGTTCTCTAGTGTGCTTCTTAATCCGTTAATAATTACATCCAACCCCTGAAGCAACAGGCACGCTGCGATGGTGTATGTTTTAGTTTTTTTTTTTGGACAAAACCCACATCCTATAAGGTAGATGAGTAAGTTTTTTAAATCCTACCATTTATTACTGTATACTTCTTGCTCATCTACAGTTCGTTATTTTGATAGTCCATACTAGGATGAGTGATTAATACGCGGTGAGATTTGAAATTTTCAATGTCAACATATCGGTAGTAATCGCCGAATGAATTTGAGCATTACTGGAACTATTGACATAATAGGCTCACCTACCCTAGTTGACCTACTGCCGGGTTGCTGCTACAGCAGCTCAAATTGATTTAATTTCTGTGCGCTGCTTGATCATTAATTTACGTGGCATCCGCATTACCGGGGAGCATATAGTTTAACCACTGACTCTTGACCGGCTCGGTTGGGTAAAACATCCTGCTTCGGATGATGCAAGCCAGCAGTGCAGCCAGTGAATCAATCAATCACACGCCGCACTTGCTGATCGTCCTGTTGGAAATGCGAAGGATTACAGCATAGCGTGGGAGAAATAATGATGCGACGTTACAGCAGTTTGTTTTAAAATTCTTGCTCTCAGTGGGTGGCTGCTGACGACATCTGCTGCTTTAGATGAGATTGCAGCGAAATATACTTTTTTGATTCAGTGCCTGATTAATAATTAACAAGCCCGAAATATGAAATGTACTATGCTTGTGTTTCAGGCCCATGTTGCGCGGATTTGAAATCCTGGATGTACCACGGTTTCATTTTAACAAACGCAACGCAAGTAATTTTGTGTCAATGTAGTACAGATATGTGTATTGCGAAAATGCCCCAAATCCCTACTAACTAGATCCCTCACCTTATGCGTATCTTAGGGTCCACTCGGCCTAAAAATGTGACGCCGATTTCTGATTCTAGTAGATTTACAATAAAAATGTATGTAGCAATTAATTTTACTTTTCAACGAGAAATGAAATTAACATAAAGTAATAAGGTATGAAAAATCTATTTTTCAAGGTTAGCTTTTTGGTATAACTAGCTAATACCCGCCGCGCGTTGCTGCGACTTTTAACGAAATAGGAGTAAAACACAATTTGTTTCGAAGTGCCATCTGGTGGGCAGATAATACCCAACCATTAGCACACAAATGCGCTCCATAACAAATGTCTACTACGTATAAATTTTTACGGCAATCTGTTAAGCCGTTTGGGAGTCTATAAATCGCATAATACAAACATTGACTTTTAAATATATACACCGAAGACCCGTTTTTATCAGCCCTTTTGGTGTATTTTTAGTTGACAAAATGGGGACATATTTGAAACCTTGTACGTTCATTTCACTTATTTAGTTCAACATCAATTTCATGATAACACTGAATCAACAATTTGCCTCCACAATACTCGATTTGTAGCTGCAGCTCTCCAATGTCGGTTACGCCCAACACTCGCCAAATCACGTTCCACCTGGTCCACCCATCGTGCTCTCTGCGCTCCTCGTCTTCTTGTTACCAACCGGATCATTAGCGAACACCATCTTTGCAGGATTGTTGTCCGGCATTCTTGCAACATGCCCTGCCCACCGTATCCTTCCAGCTTTGGCCACCTTTTGGATACGGGGTTCGCCATAGAGTGCAGCGAGCTCGTGGTTCATCTTTCGCCGCCACACACCGTTCTCCTGCACACCGCCGAAGATCGTCCTTAGCACCCGTCGCTCGAAAACTCCTAGCACTTGCAGATCCTCCTCGAGCATGGGCCAAGTCTCGTGCCCGTAAAGAACCACCGGTCTTATAAGCGTTTTGTAAATGGTGCATTTGGTGCGGATGTTAATCTTTCTTGACCACAGTTTCCTCTGGAGCCCACTGTTTCCTAGCTGGATCCTATCGTTTTTGGTTCCGCCTACCAGCATATACTTTGTTTTGGACGCATTTACCACCAGTCCGACTTTCGCTGCTTCGTGTTTCAGGCGGGTGTACAGGTCTGCCACCGTACCGTTCCAAATGTTCGGGCGATAAGCATATTAATTGGCCGGATTTCGTGAAGATCGTACCCCGGCTGTTGAGTCCGGCTCGTCGCATCACACCTTCCATAGCGATGTTGAATAGTAGACACGAGAGTCCATCACCTTGTCTCAGTCCCCGTCGAGATTCGAATGGACTGGAAAGTTCACCCGAAATCCTTACGCTGTTTTGTACACCGTGCATCGTTGCTTTGATCAGTCGAGTCAGCTTCCCGGGAAAGCTGTTTTCGTCCATGATTTTCCATAGATCTACGCGGTCAATACTGTCGTATGCCGCCTTGAAGTCGATGAACAGGTGATGCGTTGGGACCTGGTATTCACGGCATTTCTGGAGGATTTGCCGTACCGGTGAAGATCTGGTCCGTTGTCGACCGGCCATCGATGAAGCCTGCTTGATAACTTCCCACGATCTCATTTACTTTAGGTATAAACGACGGAAGATGATCTGAGATAGCACTTTGTAGGCGGCATTCAAAATGGTGATCGCTCGGAAGTTCTCACACTCCAAATGGTCGCCTTTCTTGTGATTGGGACAGATCACCCCTTCTTTCCACTCCTCCAGTATGTTGTTCGGTTTCCCAGATCCTGACTACTAACCTTGTACGTACACGAATAATTATACCGTCCGGACGATCTAGTCATGATGTTGCTCGTTTGGCATACGAGCGACGAATGATTAAAACGGACACGCGGCACCTCATGTATAAACTAATCACATTTAATAGAGTCACTTGGGTGTGAGTGTGTGTAAATGCCAATGTTGCCGAAAATCCATAGTGTATACCGTTTACTTTACCGTCCGGACAATGGGGAAGAGTGAGGACACTTTATCCTTGGGCATATTTGATTCCCTGGTCGTATCTCATAATCTATGGACAAAAAGTTATCACAATATAAAAAGCAAATGAAATATTTGATCGATTATGATGTGTAAAGAACAAATAATATATTAGAACATTTGTGTTTAAATTCATCTAGAAGATCTTTCCACAAGTTTTTTGAGTGGTTCTATGAGAACTAATTATATATGAAAATTTTCAAGTACAATTTCTTTCTAAGGGCTTCAAAAACACGTTTTTCGAATAAAAAGTTTCGCAAAACGTGCAAAAAAATTAAATTTTTTTTACCTCATACAATAGGTATCTTTATTCCCTATAACACTGGGTATTCTTTATCCCTTTTATTAGCTCTCTCGAACACTTTCGAAATGTATAGAAATAGAAAAAAACATAATTTTATGAAGTACCTGGCACTATTAATTGATCAAAAATTGTGGTATAAGTTATTGAAGGTTGGAAAAGCCAGTTAAACAGCATTGATTTACCGCAAAGATTTGTCTTGAATTTCTACAGTGGCTAAAGTTTGCCGTGCATCTAAAAAGATAGTCTTATTAATTAATTTGTCAGGATAGATGATTAGATAAACTTTCGTGTCTATTAGTCAAGTGTGCTTACCGTACGTTTTCACGTTTTTACAAAATCCTTGGTTTGCTATTCGGATTTATACATTATCCATAGCATAGCTGACTATACAATGGCGAGTTTTGCAATTAAAATTTTGATTTCTTTGACAAGTTATGAGAAAAAATTTCAAAAGTGAGGTCAAGTGTACCCACTATCATCTATAGTCAACATGCTGCTCGTTTGGCATGTGAGCAACGACTGATATAAAACGAACACGCGACGCCTTTATATATAACCTTCTCGTATATTGTGAAACGCTTAGATGCTTCCTTTTGACGGCTCTGGCGGAAATAGGCTAGCAAAACACGTACACATATTTCCGATCCGATAGTGCAACAATTTCTTGATTTCGTTCCGTACTCGCATTTAAAGACTGGGAAAATATCTCAGCAGAAATTTTTGAAACGGGATTCCAGCATTGAAATGTTATTCTATTCCAAAAATAATTTAGGGTAAACTTGCGCGTTTTGCTCATTTTTGTAGTAAATTGTTGTTGTTTGTTGTAAATAATGTTTGCTGTAAATAATAGTACCATTGAAGTAAGTCTTTGCAGATAGCGTCGTGGAGACAATGTTCATAGTTTTAAAGACATTCCAGAATACTACACGTGATCATATTTTTGCACGAATTTGAAAAAAAAACATCCTAAACTTACTTGAAAATTCCGACAACAATTTACGGTACAAGTTAGAAGGGAAAAACTTGCGTGTATGCTACTTCATTGCGGTTATGTCACTGACATAACCCACCCATCTGAGATAACTGAGTAGGGAAAGTTATGAAGATTTAGTGTCGCAGTACTCAAGTGCTCTCAGGGGGATGTGAAATATTTAGATCGGAAAACTAGAAGTGGCAGGGTCATTAGAAACATGCTTGAAATCTAACGGACTAATCTTTTGTCTTCTGCTGGCAGGAGTCGAACTTGGGCAGCATTACTACGAATCGCCCAAGTCTACCAGAATGTCTCAAAACAGACTTGTCCATGACAACCGACGTTCCCTTTATATTCTTCCGGATGTGGCGTTAGTCTAAGTGCACTTCGCTTTAAAAATCAATCAACATTGGATTTGAATATTTATGTAACTTGCGGAGGAATATTGGCAGATACGAATTCAGTAGTATCTCTTTTAGAAAGTCAAAACTGTATATGAGATGAAGTTAATGTTTGCAGACAGACAGGGTTATAAGGTTATGTCTTGGGATTGTAGAAGAACATTGGTACAACTTCGGTTTATTGAAAAGAAATAAACAAATATGTTTTGTTATTGTTCTTATTCTGTCGACCCAAAATCAGCCAAGGGGGCTGATAAAAACGGGTCTTCGCTGTAATACGAAATGATATTGGAAGAATTTTTGAGAGATACGAAGGAAGAAAAAAATGCTCCTCGTAAGTTAAAATTAATATTTTGCAATTTTCTCACCAATATGGTGCAGCTAGATACATGAAACGTTCATTAAACTCTTATACCCGCAAGCCGGGTTCATCGCCTATGGATCTTCCTTTAGTTCCTATTCTGTCATCGAATAATCAGCTCGTGGCCAGAATCAATAGTATCTATCATATTCGATCATGACACTCAATTTTCCAAAATTGTGTTACACTTGAATCGAGAGATTTGCGTTCAAGAGTATAAGCATAAAACTGAAGTACACGCTTATTCAAAATAACTCTGAAAATAGTGTAGAACTATTCAATTTACTCAAAAGTGCGTGTTGTTAAATAATTAGTTGTCTTGACTACTCAGTTTTGAAACGGTAATGTCAAAATTTTCTGTGAGTGCTTCTTATTCGAAAAACCTATTCGGAATGTGATCTTTTTGTATTTAAATCTGCTCCACATCTTACAACTCACTTCCTCTATGGGTACATAATCAGTAGCTTACCCTACCGTACCTATTCTGTATCAAAAGAAGTCCTAAAAGTTATACCTTCCCAGTTCAATGTATACATGTGGAAATACAGATGGTTATATTCCTGACCAAGTACTTGAATCCAGAATTCAAAGAAGGAAAGACAATTAAAATAAAAGCAATTAGATACCAAGAACATAGAGGCCTGAACTTGTTCGCTCAAAACAATTCGTTATTAAATTAACGTCTTTTGGGTAAAATTATTTTCCAATTTTGTAATTATGACTCGAACCTAATTGGGTTATCCAGCATTGACGCAGTTTTGTCGAGAGAACAAGTGTGTTGTTTGGAAGCGCTAGCTTACGTACGGGGTGGAGGTCGTAAAACAATCACCATGTCAGATTTGACAGAGTCCATTACTGTACCACCATCAAGACAGACAGGAAATAAAACACGGACTTTCATTAATTTTTCGTTTCACTCCCAACGTGGTTGCACGAAGAACGCAGCATTGAAAGGAATTTCAAATTCCGATCCGGTTAGAAACGATTGAAGGATTTGATTGGTTCGGTACGATTAATAAAAGAGAAGCGAACGGCGAAGGGAAGCGAGTTACGATGATAGAAATGTGGCACCAGATGAAATAAGGTCACTAATGTGAGCATGCTGGCAGACGGCGTTTTCAGGTTGCCACCAGGTCGGTAGACTGCAACTGGCAGTGTTGCCAAATTCGACCAACTAACTCTGAAAGAGATGCAGCGCGTAAAATAAGGTTTAGTTTGATTCAAATTGATCTTTGTTCTATAATAAATACAAGCGAAATAGACGCAGAAAATTAATAGTTATCTCAAATCAATTAAACAACTCACTCGCAGCCTCACGTTGGCAACCCCAGTCGGTTGCATCGTGTGAGCGTAAGGGAGACAGAACTATAAGGAAACAGTCACAATACACTCGTGGAATGCAGACCCCTAAGTAGTTAATGTTGTAATGAAGCAAAAGTGCAATCTCACTCAGTCACTTTTCAAATTCGATGTGGAAATTCTCAGGGACCTCATGCATAGAGATGAAAACTGGAAGTCGGCAAAGTGAAGCGAAAGAAACAGTCATTCATAGATAGGACTAATCGATTTTCCGTCGAGCCGATACGATCTGCGTCCGTCGGATTACGTCAGGTGTGGGTTCGTTCACATTTGGCCATTGGCGACCACCGCCGCCTTCCAGGGGTAAATGACTTCGAAAAGCAAGATTTAAATTTCCTCGAAAGTGGCATTGGTTGAACGAATTCATTGCAGATTGGCTCGGTTTTTTTTCGGGCAGAAAGCAATAAATTTCTCTTTTGAATCGATTGATCAGATAATCTAAAGTAGTTCATACAAAACAGGCAATTGTAACACTAAGCAAAGCAATTTGAAATATTATAACATATCGTGATTTATGTTAACTAGTTACCACATTGTGCGGCACAGTTTGATAAAGTTGTGTAACTTGGTAAGCAACAATAAATGAATACGTAAATAAATCTTGAGTGAATAATACCTAACATGTTCAAAATTAATTGTTCGCATTAATGGGTGGAGCAAGAACCTTCGAAGCTCAAAACCCTCTGAATTGTTTTATCGCAACTCGAAAAATTTTACTGACACCCCATAGAATGTTTACTGTCTCAAAAGTCTGGAAGAAAGGCTTTACAAGCGGTGTCAATAGGTTGGAGGGAAACCTGTTTTATAGCCGTGTGAATGATATCGAACAGTCGCTAGCTCTCTAACTTAGGACGTTTGACCCGTTGCGTATATAGTTTTTATGATAGTAGCACATTACCATTTCATTCTGCCTTCAGCGTCATTTTCAAAATACATATAATTGGACAATCTCGATTGGATCTTGCGTGCTATGTGTTCAGGTGTAAAGTTAGATAGTTCGTCCGATCCGATACCGTAGCTATTCTTAAACACTGATGCAAAAGATAGAACGAACAGGTAGATTAACATTGTCAAAGAGGAGGTAGGTAGAGCAGAACCCGCGAAGGTCACCCGATAAGAGTCTGAGTTGACCTTGACGTATGTTTTCTTCCCGTCATCTGCGAATGCAAACGTTTGCACTCCAGTACCTTCACTGGCTGGAGTATGGAGTGTTTAAAGCAGCCATCCCATGTGTCAACAGATCCGCGGAATTCAAACTTGAAACTCAACCCTATTTGATGGTACATATACCCGCAGCAATGTCATTTGCCTGGTTTAAGCTATTTACCAGTACCCAAAGCTTATCAGGGCGTATTTTCGATATTTCTGTCGCGGCCCAATATCGTTCCATCACAACCTTGAGCCGGAGAGCCGATTTTGTTTCGACATCCTTCTCATCTTGAGATAAACCACTGTCAGGGGAAGTCATTTTTGCAAAGTTCTATTGCCCAGTGCAAGCTGGTATTATAGACAAGAATGCGAAGTGTAGTATTATAGCGACACTTAACTTGTGTATATAACGGTATCCAAACAGCTTACTAGAAGAAAACACTGCTTCACTGCTCACTGGCCGGATAACGGCAAACCCGCAGAAACACATAAGAAGGGAAAAATACTGAAATCTTGACGAGGCGGCAAATGTGCAAGATAACCTTGGCAGCGCATTAGAACTATTCTTTTTAACGTTACAATGTATGTACTGGCAAGATCGACCAATCTGAGAGTCACAGATCTTTTGGATCGGATTTCTGGTTCCGAAGTTATGAGTTAACAAGTGAGGTTTCGCATGGAAGAGTGTGGTTACACATCAAATTCGCTGAAGCCTTTGGTTTTCTCTTATAGAAAGGATATGCAATCATTCTAAAAATCGACTTTTTACTTTTATGTCTGTATGTGTGTGCAGATGTATTTTGTAATGTCACTCATTTTTCAGAGATGACTGAAGCGATTAGCGCAAACTTAGTTTCAAATGAACGGTAATAACGGTCACATATCGAATTTTTAGTTGATCGGGCATCTGGTTCTGGAGATACGGGTTGAAAAGTGCGGATACACAGCATATCTTCATATAAACTGGTATCACCATGATACACCAACGATGAAGTACATTTTGGAATGGGTGCAACATTGGCTGGATATGCGGGTCTAGATCACTTATGACCAATCCAAGTAGCTTTGCCCACATTTTTCACCAATGACGGTTCTTGATGCCCCGGGAAGCTTGCCAAATTCTTAGGTTAATGTCACACGTATTTCTCAGCGAATGTTGTCAATTTTTACAAACTTGATATCAAATGAGAGATACCGTATTCCCACTGACTGCTATTGATTTTCATTCAGATCTAACTTTTGGTTCCGGAGTTACAGATTGGTTACTGTGGTCACATATAAACCGGCACAATTACACCACTATATGAATTAAAATAGGTATTTTTCAACAAAAAATGTTTTCTGGTAGGATTTACTAAAGAACATTATAATCAAATAATTTGAGGTTTGGTCAATCTGGAACCGGCCACAAACGGCCAACAATAAATGCTCATTGAATCCATTAAGAAAATGACTCCAAGAATGGCAAAGTCAGTATAGGTTGCAGTAGACTATGTGTAAGAACCATTCCAACTATTCTCTAACTACAAGACACTTGGCGGGTTCAGTGGTGAATCCAGAATATGGTCCAAGGGGGTCACTTTCGTAACATCGCAAACCTTCACCATGCTACATATAAAAAAAACTGAGCTTAAAGGGCGAACACGAAATTATTGCGACACATTCAACAGGGCACAACTTTTTTATCATTGGGTAAAAATCAACCAAATTTTGCACACTTTCTCATTGATGTGTATTGTTTACATGCTGTCAAACTCGAAGTCGTGTTTTTCGATTCAACGAAAATGGAGGTGAACCAACGCGAGTCGAGAGGACAAATTCTTTCCAAACACCTGGAATTTCCTGACCTGTCGCACCGGTAGTTGGGAAAATGTTGAACATTCACCATTCAACCGTCTCCAGAGTGTTGAAGCGGTTCCAGGAGCGGTTGACGTTGGACCACGGCAAAGGAGCTGGAAGAAAACCGGGACCGGAGAACAAAAAGACGGAGGGAAAGGTGAAGCGGATGATTAAATCAAATCCCAACGACTCAAGCCGTGATTTGGCTAAAAAGATCGGCATGTCGCAGAGCTACGTCCAGAATGCAAAGAAGAGACGGCTAAAACTCGGGCACGGAAGCTTTACGAGAAGATGCTGACAAAATATGGCTGCTGTGTGATGGACGACGAAACGTATATAAAAGCCGATTTTAAGCAAATTCCGGGGTTGGAGTTTTTCACCGGCAAGAGCAAGTTCCATGTGGACGACAAATTTAAGAAGAAAAGAAAATGTCGAAGTTCGCCTCCAAATATCTCATTTGGTAGGCCATCTGCTCTTGCGGACTGAGGAGTGAGCCTTTCGTGACAAAGGACACAGTAAATGGCGAGATCTACAAATCTGAGTGCCTCGAGAAGCGCCTTTTGCCGTTCTTGCAGCAGCACGACGAAGCTCCGCTATTTTGGCCATATTTGGCATCATGCCACTATTCTAAAAGTGTCCTGGAGTGGTATGAGGCCAATTCTGTCCATTTTGTTCCAAAGGACATGAATCCGCCAAACTGTCCGGAGCTGCGCCCGGTGGAGCAGTACTGGGCAATGATGAAGCGGGAACTTCGGAAGAGCAAGAAGACAGTCAAAGACGAGAAGGACATGTTAAGAAAATGGAAAAAAAACTGAGAAACTGGTACCGGATGACACTGTAAAGACTTTGATGGAGGGCATCAAACGAAAATGCGTTCAATTTTACACTCAAGGCTCCATCGATTAACTTTTCTTTTGATTTTTGAAGTAAATATATGTATAAAACCATCCTAAAGTTTTGGTTTGATTTTAAACATTATAAGAAAATTGGCATGACATTTTCGGTGTTGCAATAATTTCGTGTTTGCCCTTTAACAAGATAGTTGGAGGCATTCAAAACAAGTTTGGAGGTCTTTTGGCCGCGATGGTCAGTTCCAGTGAATCCGGAATCTGGTCCCAGAAGGTCACTTTGATGAAATCGGATATCTTCAACTTGCGACATATCAAAAATATCTACTGAGCTTCACAACTTACTTGAAAGCATTCAAAACAAATTTTAGGGGCCATTTGTCCACGATGGTCGGTTCCGGTGAATCTGGAATACGGTCCCAGAGGGCAACTTTTATCAAATCGCAAACCATCAGCTAGCTTAGTCCTGTCATTAAGTTAGTGTCGGATTCTGATGAGGCAAAGTCGAAACGCAAACTCCATAACTAATTTAGTTATAGGTTTTGTGCTCTCACGTGCAAAGATGATTTTAAACAATTTTCTCCTTAATAGAGATAAAATAGTTTTTACCAAAAAAATTCTCTATCAAGTAGAAATATATCATAGTTCCTTAAATCCTTTTTAGTTGCCATAAGGTCCAAACAAATTTCACGAAGTCGCGAGTAGTTAAGATAAACTCGTGCTAGTATATTGCACAAGAAACACAGAACTACTTTCACGAAAGTGGTATCAATCATATGCATCCAAAAGTTTCTAACACGCGACGATGGAGATTTAACAACACCCAAGCAGATGAGCGGTGAATGGCCCACGTCTATACCGGGAATCAATGACTCGAGGAAATTAGATATTTCACGATAATGGGGATCAATGAAACGTACGTTTTTTTTCGCGGTCATATCTACGAAGCGCTTTGTAATTTGAAAGTCATTTATTTTACGTACAGGGAAGGATAGAAGAAGTCAAGTGCACAGCACGTAGCATTTGGGTGTGGTCCACCGAAGTGCGTTGGCCTTTCCGTGATTGAATACAATTTTATAATGGAGACCGGCCAAATGAACAGCGAACCAAACTTGGCTTGGCATCCGTTCCGGAGTGCGTTGAACGAGACACCTATTATAAATGAATCAAACTGCGTTGGAAATTTCACCATCCATACCCCCTTGCCTTCAATCTTAGGAGGAAGGAATGGATTTGCTGGGCTTACGTAAATGTCAGGGTAATAATAAAAAAGCAATTTCTAATTTAATAAGGAATCGGTTCACATTGTTTTTCCTAAAAACATTATCGGAAAATTAGATGCAGTACAGTACAGAAAAACGTAACAAAAACTATTAAGCCACAGTAATTTTCCACTTTCTCACATCGGCCGATTGGTTTTTAGACCGCGACGACTATTTGTATTAATTACCGAGTTAGGTTCCAATGTACGGCGATGTGCAGCTGTCGAATGTGGTGGTGGCGGCTGTTTCGTATAGCAATCAAAGAGAAAACGAAGAATCGAACCATTTGACCAATCTCCAATCGCTGCTGCTCGTTGGACGGTGGCTGCACCGGCTACAAGCAGTTCCATGCGATCGATGGCCAATGATTCCAAGAAATGCAATGTGTTTCTCATCATCAACATCATCTTCGCCATTACTAGCTCTTGGGTAGTAATTAAGTCTATCGCTAGCGGCATGTTGCTGCTCCACTCGCTGACTGATCAGGGAGAACGTTTTAAAAGAGTTCGTCGCTTGGTAGTTGAAGTCTTTTGTAGTTTTGCACGTTTAAAGGGAGGTACGTTTCTGAATGATTTATCATCATTGGCTATTTTTGGCTTTGATTGTCGGACGTGATCAACTTCGAACTGATTCGCTTTACAAATATAGAATACGGTATATTGCACCGTGGAGCAGTACATAAAATTAGAACGCGGAAAGTGAAAACGAATTGTTGCTTTCGCTTTCATTTCTCGGCAGTTAACGACAACCAGTAAACGTGCCTCTTTATCTTGGTTTTATGCAATCGACCCTCTTTTCCGCATTGTCGAAAATGAGTCTACTATCGCAAACATAACCACAAACCGACGACAACGACGACGGTACTAAAGACAGCCGTAACCCGCATCTTCACTGTCGCTACTGACAATAGAACAATGGCCGAGCACACTTTGACTTGCGGTTATTGTTTTTGACTCGCGTACTGTGACGGAAATCGGTGAAATGTGTGGCAAGCGACGTACATACGTACACTAGACTTGAAGTGTCATGGAAGCGATTTATTTTTCCATGGAGTCAAGTTACATCCATATGACAACGTTTCCACTAATAGTGATTTGGTTTGGGCACTTATTCTATTGTCTTTTGAGGTGAGCTTTAAAATTAGTATGAACGGTATGTTGTAAGACGGCATTTTATGTAATCAACTCTATTGACAAATCAATTTGTCGTAGATACATTGGAATGTTGATGAAATGCTATTTATACGTGATGCACGTTTTTTGCTGAGTACAAATGATAAAAAACTACATGAGCTCTGGTAGAAAACTACTAAAAAACAATGACACTGTAAACTTCTTCCCTACTGTTGGAAAGTCTCACGCATATTTGAAAAGCACGCAACATTCTATATATGTAGATGTGTAAGTTCAATGCACCACTTGATTCGGTCTTCCTGGTAGTGGGCAGTCCCCCATAACGTCGACTGTTTTATTGCTCCATTCTTTATTGCTGCTGGTCAGGATTGTTTAATGTTTACGGCTCATTTACTTTTCATTCGCTAGGTGTCTGAGACGGCGATTCATAGTCTGACTTTATATGGAATACTTGTGTTGAGCATTGCAGTTATCGGGATCTTCTGAATCAAGGACTGTTTTGCTGTTAGTAGACTAAAAACTAAATTAGTTATGGAATTTGCGTCTCGGCGTCGTCTCATCAGAATCCGATACTAACTTACTGACAGGACTAAGCTGGGGCCGGATTGAATCTAGCTCCGAAAAACGAAAACACTATTTGTGGTTTGCTCGGTTCATTTAACACCGAATAACCGATGTGACTTTAATTCTGGAATATACCCGTGACCCGGGGTTTCTGAAATTATCGATAGTCGACAATAACTTCAAAGAATTTTTGATTGACAATGATCTAGATCTGTAAATCGATGTAATTTGAAGTCTCTTTTAGATTTTTAACCTCTGTGGTATTTCAATTGTAACAATCCATATGATAAATTCCTGTATGACCTTACTAACCAACCTATCAACCTATAACTCCGGGATCAAAACTCAGATCTGAATAGAATTCAATAGCAGTCAATGGGGTCTTATCTTTCATTTGAAATCGATTTTATAAAAACTGGCCAAGAATTCATTAAGAAATAGGTGTGACGTTAACACGAAAGTTGGCAAGTTCCCCCGGGGGCATCAAGAACCGTCATAGATGTTATAATACTCCGTAAGGAGAAAATTCTTTATGCATGAAGGGCACAAAACCTTACAATAATCAGTTCAGGTGTTTGCGTTTCGATTTCGTCTCTTCAGAACCACGGCACTTGACCAATGCACCGGGCTGACACTAAGTTTAAAGTTGGAAACACTACTTGTGAACACACTAAACGACTTCTACCTTACGATGTCACGTAGGTGAAGACGTAGACAGCCATAAGGCCCGAAGGATCCAACCACCTCTCATGAAACCAAAGAATTTTTTTTGTAAGAAGCCGAATAAAAATGGAAACTACCCGATGCGTGTCCCTAAAACCCGTGGTGAAGTTATTTAAAAAAACTAAAACGTGGCTTCAATCTGCAAAGTCCCAGGAAGATTTTTTGTCCTGCAGAAATCAAGAAAAAAATTGCATTTTGCATGCATTTTGAAATCAATGGCATCAAACTTAAACGTTAGATTTGTTTTGGTTTTAATAGTTAAAAGATCAAAATCGAACTATGAATTTATTTCGCCTTGTGCAGGAAGGAAAAGCTTCAGCTTTGGTTCAAGAACCGTATTCCCATAAAGGAAACTTCTATGCTGGTAAGCTATCTAACCCCGTCTTCGTAGCTTTCAACAAAAATGGCATGACACCCTGTTGCACAATGTTGTCTACAACATTGAAAAAGCTTTTTTTACAAAAGCAATTAACTTCAGGAGTTTTTCTCGATATTGAAGTTGCTTTTGACAACGTCTCTTTCGAATCAATTTTGGAAGCAGCATGAGTTAATGGAGTACCTTCATACATCACGACCTGGATATACGCAATGCTCAGTAACCGACCTCTGTGCTCATCGTTACGACAATTAGATATAAGGAAATTGATTGCGGATGTCCTCAAAGTGGTGTGCTGTTGCCACTTCTATGGAACCTTGTCGCCGATGGCTTGTTAAGGGAACTTAACGAGCTTAGGTTTCCGACATATGGTATCGCTGATGATTACCATATAATGATCATCGGTATTTGCATTAACAAACTTTTTGATTTGATACAACAAGCCTTCTGTGTTGTTAAGCAATAGTGTCTTCATTTTGGACTATCAGTTAATCCAAGTAAAACAACAATGGTGCTTTTCACGAAAGATTACACCCGGAGCTCGTCAGTTGCTGTTCTTTGAATCTGAAATTATTATCGCAGATCAAGTCAAGTACTTTGGGGTAATTTTTAACTCAATACTTAATTGGATAGCGCACATCGATTTCAGGATCAAGAATGCTTCGGCCAATGTAGACGGGCTTTCGGCAAATCTTTGGGACTCAAACCCAAGTACATTCAGTGGATCTACACAACAATTGTTAGACCAATACGGGTGGCATACGGATGCCTTGTTTGGTGGCAGAAGGGAGAAGTCATTACAATCCAATCAAAATTAAACCATCTTCAGATGCTGGTCTTGAGGGCGATGACTGGTGCGTTCTCGATAACACCTACTGCTGCTCTAGAGGCACCCTTGAACATAAAGCACTTTCTTGTGCATACCGTCTTAAGGTTACTGGGCTCTGAAACAGTAACCCAATAGATCGTGCAAGTAGCCACACAAGACTGTAGCCCCAAATGGTTACTTGGGATAAGTATACACTTGCTTCCAGTAACCTTACACTCATACGTAGTTTTCTTTTTAATACTTTCAATGTGAGAATTCCTCCTCGCTAAGAATGGCTGTCTGGCTGTATGGAGCGACAAGTTAAAGATTACGTAGTTTGTTATACTGACGGTTCTTTGTTGGAGGGCTGAGCCGATGCTGGTGTCTATTGTCGTGAAATGAGATTAAACCTGTCTCATTTGCTTGGTAGATACTGTAGGGGAGACTGAGGAGACTTGATCCCCGGGGAGACTTGACCCCATCATTGAAACTCAAAGGCGGATCAGAATACATTAATCGAATATACTAGAAAGTTGCGTAGTTTTATCTAAACATAAGTTTCTTTAACACAAAAAAAAATAAATTGGACATGTGTTACCGAATTTTTACCGATTTAAACAAAAAAATCTCAGAAGAACTGAAGAAGATTTATTTTCCAAATTTTCAAACTTTTATACACTTGATAAAGTCACCCACTGCATACTATACTTTTGCATACAGAAATACAGGAGAATATCAATTATATGAATACGTTATGATTGAGCTGATTCTTTTGTTCAATTATATTTTTACTAAAGTTTGCTGAAATATATGCTATGGGTTCACTTGATCCCTTCAAATTCGTGGAGATTTGATCCCCTTCGCCATGCTTCATACACACTACTGAAAATAACCAAATTCACATCAGAACAATTGAAGTCATTGTTGCCATAAAATAACAAAAAAACTGTCAAAAATGAACGCTTCATCATACAAAAACTTAACTGTAAATGTTTACTACAGCATACGTAGCAACCATGCATCCCACATTTGAAGTTCCTCAACCATAATAACGACAGCTTTCTAATCATTGCACAGAGATTTGGGGAATTCGTAATAAAAATCAGGTAAGAGATGGGTAATATGTAGTAACAAAAATAGTAATATCTAATCACAACAATTTAATCAATACCACAATACATTTATAACATTGAATGGGGTTAGGTACCTATTTTTGCCCTATTAGGGAGGGTACCACATTATTTCATGATTAATTTTATTATTTCAGCTTCTTTGCTTTGTTATTAGGAGCCATTTTTTTATTTCGATTATGGAGGTTTTAACCTTAAGGTCATTCGCCTCTTATTAAGAGCCGATATAATAACAAAATTGTCTTGAGAATGGTGAAAATCTTCTGTTTGAGTGCAGCAAAAGCTCTAATCGAGTACCCCAATTATCGCAACACCATTTGAGCCAATGCGTTAAGCAAAGATGGCAGACGTTGTTTTAACCAAGCTTCGGATTGGTAGGATGATAATAGAAACAGGGTAAAAATAGGCTTATTACCCTACATGCTCTTTTAAACACGTTTTCAAAAAATAATCAGGTGTCCCCAAATTAGGGATCGAGTCTCCACTAATAAAAGAATTTTCCATTTTTTTGTTGTTTTCCAAAAATGCTCATAGCTCATGTCCAGTATAATATTTCCATGTAATTTTTTCGACCCTAGAAACAATATAAAACTACAAAAAATACATCGTTTTTTATCATTCCACGAAGTAGGATTGAAAAATAAAAAAGGGGATCAAGTCTCCTCAGTCTCCCCTACCGTATTCCGATTCTGTGTGGCGTACAATCGGCCCTTGAACAGGTAATTTGCGATAAAAGAATCTATTTTTGCGCTAACAGTCAGGCTGCCCTGATAGCACTTAGTTCGACAGGTTCTAGATCGAAATTAGTAATCGCAGTCACATTAGTCGAATAACTTATCATTTCCAATGCTATCTACCTTTTATGGATACTTAGTCATTTCGATATTACTGGAAATGAATGGGCAGACGAATTGGCTATAGTGGGCGCTGCGACTGATTTCGTTGATCCAGAACCAGTTTCACCACTTTCAATAAGTAGCTGGCGTAGCTTGCAAACTTGCGTCTTTCCTGGCTGATTTGAGTTCGAAAGTGCCAAAGAATTTACTGCTTTTTTCCAAGTACCGATGCATAATTGTGGAGCCTCTAACACCGTTAGAGGTTTTTCGTGTTTCTTTACTACAATACTTTTAAGGAAAACGTTTTGGAGCCCTATATGAACTAGAAAAATTTAAGGCATAAAAGGGGTAATTTTATCTACATTATTCATATTATTTTTCTTATTAATTCCGTTAATTTTTCGTTTGTTTTACTCATATTATTTATTTAAGTTATTTTTATCATTTTATTAAATTATTAATTTTTCCCAGTATATATATTAAAAACAGTATTTTTAATTGTATTAATTCTCTTCAGTTTGATCTATTATTTAATTAATTTGATTTATAATAATCATTCTATACATTTTAAGAATAACTTTTTTTTAAATATTTGCTTCATTCATAATTATTTTAATTTTATTTGTTTTATTAATTTTTTGTAATTAATTTAGTTTATTCGAGATGTTATTCGTGCAGGACAGTGTAGGATAGGAGCCAGTATAAATATAATAGTAAATTAATATTGAAATTTTGACTTAACAAACAATTGTATTCGATATTCGTACATATCTTCTCAACTTTTATCCTGTTCTTGTCTTGAAGCAATAAAATCAGCAAGAAAAAAACGATTTTGTAAGCTGGCCTTGATTGTTGTGACAGAGAATCTAGCTTCAGTTTTTGGAAGGAAGTAGATGAAAACGCACACGACAGTTCCAGTCTCTACTGAAATAATGTTGAATAAAAGAGGTGAGTTCGACGAAACAAAATCTGCTCGGATACCATAGACAGGACTTGAATCTCACATCTAGTTGCTTCCTAACTTCGCGTGAGTTTGGCAAACTAATGAATGATGCAATAGTGAGATGTGTAAGAAATCTTACACATAGGTGGAATAAAGCGGTTATTCATACTATTTAGCTATCCTTTAAACTCGTATCGTGAAAGCATTGAATGGGGAATACATTTTAAATTTTCAAAATAAATTGCGGGTAACACATCCCATTGCTAACAACCTGGAGACACTGCTTTTCATTTATTTTAAATTGTTACGTGCATTTTTTATTTCAAGATAGCCCTCCATTTGGAAAACCGCCGGTCCCAAGCACCGCTTGGGTCCGAGTCACATTTTACCACGTCTAGGTTCCCTCGGGGAGAACAGGTTGAAATGAAAAGTGAAAAGCAAATTATCCACCCTACACTGACTGGACTGACTGACCATCGGCTGGCACTTCCCTTCCCTCGGGAGCAGTTCTCAGCGGGAAACTGGGGAAAGGCAACTGCGAAGGTCGCTAACTCATGATTGCCGCCGTGAGTCGTGAGTTGTCTGCGCTGCTGCTGATAAATAATGTCAGCCTACACATACGCGGCAAGCGGTGGTCTTTTGGGGGCAGGGATCTACTCTTCGCGGTGACGGCTTTCAAGTGCCAGGTAAGTGATTAATAATTCGTCCGTGAAAGTGAAGATGACAATAATGACCCGTGGAATGTAATAATGGAATATTTCGTTTAGGAATATCGTTTCCAGTTAACACATGGACGTTGTGTAGCTAAGCTCGTTAATGTGAAAAATATTTTGACAACTATTCCTTAATTTAAATGGACCACAGAAATGAAAACGAATAGCTCGATAAATAATGGACTGTTGTTATCGAGAGGTGGCAGCATGAGTGATGAAATCTTGCTTAATCTTAACACTACCCAAGACTTATGAAATATTTAGGATTTTGGGCCCCTTTTTTCATAGAGAAATCTTATTTTCAAACCATTATATTGATATAGAAATCTTAATTTAACCAGTGATTTCCGGCCTTTAGCTGGAACGCGTTTTCTTTAGAAACTATAAATATAAGCCGACTCATCAATATTTTAAACAGACTATTACCCAGAACTTGTTTACGTTGGTATAACATTAGTTATTCCTTTCGCTCAAAACATTCAAAGGCTTCTATTTGACCTAAAAAATAATTTCAACTACAGTTATGATTTGCTGGTTAGTCACTTTTTAATTGTACCGCTTTTTAGTTGGACCTCTGCTAGTTGGACCATTGTCCAACTATATAGCACCTGAATGTCAAAATCTCATGTCAAATTCACTTTGACAATCAAACTGACATGATTTAGAGATGTGAACAAATGCATTTTCGGTCCATCTAGCGAATCAAATTCGTTAGTTGCACAGAGGGTGTGACCCAACCAGCGAATCACGACTTACCAGGTTTAAGTTAATAAAAAAAACTACAAATTACCGTGCGTTTAAAAGAAAAATTGGCCATTCTTAATAAACAATGAGTAATACGAACCACAATATCTCGCGTTTTTACATTTCTTATAAAAGAAATGTTTAGAGTTCGCTCAAACTTTCAAGAATTTTTCCGAGGCCCGGAGGGCCGAGTCTTATATATCAATCGACTCAGCTCGACGGTTTGGGATAATGTCTGTGTGTGTATATAACGGACAAACTCTCATTCGTGTTTCTCAGCAACCGATCTTATCCAAACCAATTTTAAATGAAAGAACTAAAAAACAGTATGACAGTTTTTTTAAATTATCTGCCGAAATTGACAATATAGATTAACAATTTATATGTTTTTAGACAGCTTAAACGAATACCTTTCGAACAAGCTATAGATTGTTGAAATCGGACTATTATCAAAAGAGATATTTAATATTAAATGCGGACGAAAGATTTCTATCATTTCCCATTGCCAGAAATATGACCAAAAACATGTAATCTATTATTAACGCCAAAACGGCCTATTTTAGGTCAATAGTATCTTCGGAGAATTTAATAGAGATAATATGCTCTTTCTTTTGGTATTGTGCTTTTGCTGATTAATCCCCCTATGAGTGAGATATTTTCACAAATTTTCTTGGAAGTGATTATAACGAAATGATGCCTTCAGCAAATTTGTAGCTCTTACTTTTGCGAATAACTTTACTGAAGACTTCAAATATCTATTTTGAATACTTTAAAAGTTATGGCTTGTTGTTTGTGGATTACTCTTCGTCGCCTATTTATTGTTCAATATAGTAATAATCCATTGAAATAAGCCAAACATTATTTCGATAAATCGAATTTTGTATTTCATTTTTCTATCTACAACCGCTAGAAATAATCACCGAACACTTCCAAGTTGTCTGGAAGGAACTTGATAACTTATCAGTGCAAAAATGTTCATTTGTGCGAACCTTCTGACTGCAATTTTTCTAACTTATGACCATCGGATTGATCTGAAACCTTTTGGAAAATGAAAAGCGAAATAAATAACTCCAAGCAACGGCGTAGCCAAGAGAAGGTTTTAACACCATACAACCCCCCCCCCCCCCCCCACCACACAAAAAAAAATATTGGATTGGAGTTGAAAATTTATTGATGCAAACTGATTTAATTCAATATTACAATAACATTATCTGATCCGTAGATTGATAACCTGTTGTTGTAAACATCATGAGGACTTTTGATAAATTGTCGGAATGGGGTCCTGATATGTAACTGATCTATTGGTCTTGATTTCACAGTTGTCTAAATTAGACAACTGTGAAATCAAGACTATTATTAAATATCATCAATATCAAATTCATGCCTGAAAACATTCCAATAGAAAATTCCAGAGTTCTGTAATCAATCATAATCCTCAGATTTCTTTTCAAATTTTCAGCTTTTTTCCTACACAATATTAGGAAAGCTTATTACACAATTTTTCCTAATAGGTTTGTGAAAATTATAAACTATTTGAAATCTTTTATAGTTTTATTTTTTATTTAACCGTGATTTTTTAATAAATAGTGATCATCGCTTCACAACGTAGTCTATTTTTCATGGTTTGCGGTGAGCACGAACTCTCGAATTGCTGAACTGAAAATTATGGAATAGAAATTAATTTTTAGTATTCTTTACAGACCCGCTGGTGCCCTAAGACGATTTCGCTAGAGTTTTAGAGCACTGTGCACCCAGTGCATTAACGCAAGTGACGGAAGGTTATCGAAAAGTTTCGTAAAAATGAAAGTTCCAGTAATGATGATGATTTTCCCAAACGATTCGTTTTCGTGAGGTTTTTATTTATTCTTTGGCATTAGGATTAGCGATAATAATTCAAATCAAGAATACAACTGGGAAGTCACCTTTAGAAAAAGTCGATGTAGAAGTAAAATTTGAAACTATGCACGCGTGTACTTCAGAGATAGCGTGATATCAGGAGCTGCGATTTCATTTCAACGCTTTTTTTGTGAAAAGGGCGATACTTACAAATGTAAACATAGGGCTTTTTTCTTACATGCGAATGAGGGCTTTGAAACGCAACAAATTAACCTAAAAATTTTGATTCTACGATATTGCTTTCTTAAACTACAGCAAAAAATACAACGGGCGAAACTGTATTTTTGTTTGTTTATTTAAAGTTTCGCCCTCCACGCTCCATGCAAACAAACAGGGCGATACTTTTTTTGCTAGCAGTTTAGAGGCGAAAGTGCTATTTTCGTATTTTTTAGGATTATCAAACTGATACCAGCTGTAAATAGTAACAATGATCTCTATTGAAAAAACCCGGACGAAATCGGTGGTGTAAAACGGTAGTTATTGTAAAAAAACGTAAGGGCGATACTTCAATGCTGATAGATGGGACCGAAAAAGTAAACAATCGCCAAAGGGGCGATACTATCATTTTGTCAATTTCAATAGCAAAAACAAATTTTAATTTAATAATTTCAAATACTTTATGAAGTTTTGTGTTTCGATCACTGAATCATGCAAGCTAGGATGTCAAAAAACACAATAGTTCTTAAATAGGAAATAAAACCAAGTCTGGAAATATTCACTGTTGATTTTCTTTGAATGGTATCACTGCTAGTATCGCCCTTTTCAAGAAAAAGCGTTGATTTCTTAGTTCTCAGTCGCGATGGAAATTTGAGTAAAATATAAACTTCAATTCGATTAAAAAAAATCGTTTTTTTTTTGTTTCAGTACAATATATAACCCCTTTAGGAAAATTCAGTTTTCCCACCACAATATAGATATTTTATTAACAGAGCATTAACAATAATTCGTTGGTATGTCTATATGTCTATTTTATGGGCCATTTTTTCGCTTTCCCATTGATTTTGTTTGAGATTTCTAGCACTGATGTTGTCCTATGCTGATTTGAGCGATTCTCTGAGTCCTGCCACTATCCCATGTAGTATGTGTTATCAAAAACATCGCGAAGCATCAAGTTCTAAATGCTCTCAAACGATATATTATCCGAAGAGAGTGATAAGAGTTATAAGAAATGTCTCATCACACTGTTAGGTGGATTAAACACGTTTTTGAAATTACTGTCGAAATTTACAACATAGATAAGCATTTTATACATTTTCAGACAGCTCAAACGAATACCTTTCGAACGAACTATAGTTTGTTGAAATTGGAATATTAGCGAATGAGATATATTAATAAATATGGATGAGGGATTCTTGCCGTTTCCCAGAGCCAGCCGCTACTGATTCCCAATATCTAGAAATAATACCAAAAACATGATATTGACTATTACCGCCAAAACGGCTAAGTTGAGGTCAATAGCATCTTCGGAGAAGTTATTGTATTTAAAAAGCTCTTTCTTTTGACATTATGTTTTCGCCGATTAATCCCCCTATAAGTGACATATTTTCCTTAATTTTTTTAAGTGATTATATTCAGATAATGTCTTCTGCAAATTTGTAGCTCTTCTTTTGCGAACAACTTTGTTTTCTTTATTTTCTACCTAACACCGCTTGGATTAAGCACCAAACAATTTCTAGTTATCCTATTGTGTTTTGATCACTTATCAATGTGCAATCTTTTATTTGCCAGTACCTTCTGACAACTAATTTTCTAACTTATGACCCTTTGATCGACCTAAAATATATCTCGGAAACCGCGAACCGAAATAAATGACTTCAAGTAAGTCTGAAACAAAGTCATGAGAAACTCGACCACATGAAACTTCTTCGAATACTGTCTACTTAAGGATAATTTTTGAGGATATATTTTTTCTATTGCATCGAATTACACCAACTACACCATTTTTGGTAGTTGGTTAAATGAATAATTTCACGGTTTCTTTCAAAATTTGACGAACCTTCTTCCATTCGCTCATTTGTTTGAGTAGTTTGTTTTAAAAAAGTTTCTCAAATTAATAGGTACAATGAAGGAGTGGACTGCTTTGGGAGACAAAAAGAAACTTATTTTCGTGATTTTTTAAAAGGGAAAGAAATATTCCAACTTTTTGAAAAATCATGTATACTCTTACACTCGTTTGGGAAGTTAAAATAAAAATTTTCCATGGAAAACTTCACAATATGGCGGAGTAAAAGAATATTTCCTTACTGGAAAAGTGCAGCTGATAGTTATGGTTGAAAGCAATGAAACACCAAAATTTCCAATTTACATAAGTATACCTTCTGTTTGTTTTTCTGAACCCGTTTTTTCCGCGGTCTTCTAGAAATTACATTTTTTCAGATGAATTTTTGATACTAAAGTGCCACAGAAATGCTTAAAATGTTTGTTCAGTCTATCTTCTGACCTCGCACAAAGCAGAAGCAAAAAATCGCTACGCTATAGCAGGCTATAGGCACCAGTGAAGCAGCCTTTTGTTCTATATCAGTGCAAAAACAATATGATATCGTTGCACTCAGCTGCGGAGTGAAATAAGTCTGCCAAATGAAACAAAAGTGCTCGTGTTACGGGATATTTCGGAAATTTTACTTGATGCAATGTAAAGACGAATCGAGATCCCATAAAATTCGAATTATAGTAATAGTTTTGATGCACAAAAACTAAAAATGTCAAGTGTTTTCAACATAAGATTGCGACTGGCCAAAATTTTCCCACAGGCTAGTTCTTTTTGAAAACATCCACTGCCGAAAATCTATCTTCTGTAATTTTTTACCAAACACAAAAGTTTTTTCGATTCTTTAGAACGATAAAAAGCGATGATATTTTGATTTTTCGTAAAATAGCAACACTGAACATTTCATAAAAATCGATACAAAATTGCTTATTCAAAAAAAGTGCAATAAAAAAAATTAAATCCTACGTACGTCGCTGGAGAAAGCAATTTCGAACACACTGTGAACATTTTAGAACGACAAAACAATATTTGTCTGAGTTATATTTTCGGTCATCACTGTCCCATATAGTATGCGTTGTATGTGTTATCAAAAACATCGCGAAACATCATGTTGTAAATGTTCTCAATCGTTATAATATCCGAAGAGAGTTATAAGTGTTATAAGAAATGTCTCATCACACTGTTAGGTGGATTAAATTCGTTTTTTTTGAAAAGGGCCAATAAGCATGCTGTCAAAATCCACTTTGAGAGGAAATTCTAGACAAACGATTAATCGCCGATTATAAATCACAGCAGTAAACGAAAAAGATTTTTCTCTTTCATAAAACGTTAACATCCAGTCTCGACGAGTTACGGTTTGTCCGGAATTTTCGCTCAAAGTGAATTTTGACAGTATGCTTATTAGAGATGGTCGGGTTTCATTTTTTTCAAACCCGAACCCGACCCGAACCCGAGAGCTTGAAAATTGAAAAACCTGAACCCGACCCGAGCCCGAAAATTTTAAAATTGAAAAACCCGGACCCGACCCGTACCCGAGAATGAAAATTTTGTAAAACCCGAACCCGACCCGACCCCGAGAATTTTAAAATTTGAAAACCCGAACCCGAAAATTTTAAATTTGAGAAATCAGATGAGATAGTAGAGATGATTTGATAGTGGCGCTAATTTACCATCATCATATGAGCGAAATCCTTCAGTATAAGAATCGCTTAAAACGTTCTCAACTCGGCAAGGAATCGGTTAAAAATAAATAAATCGCTCGTAGGAGCATCCGTATATTTTGATGTTTAACATTAATATCGGCTAACAAAAACTACTTTGTAAGAATCGGATATATTTTTACTGAAGGTTTTTTTTTATCCGATTCATACAAAGGAAAGTCCCTGTCCGATTTTTATGCTTCAAGTTTATATCCGATTTTTATATTCTAATATATTTGAAACGGTTTTCTTCGAAGCATGTTCTGTCTTTGCGACTTTTACTTTTGGTCGCTCATATGAGTGTCATGAACAACGAAACCTGCCGGAAGTTTTTTTAAATGGAATCCACTAGGTTTTGGTTTAGGTCTGATGGAACAAAGATAGTCTCCAGAAAAAAATTGCTTAAACTATCTGCTTTTAAAAAAATAAATGGCGATGCAGCTTTTTTAAATTTGAGCCGCCATAATTCCACCAAAGTACCACCAAATATGTGAGTTCAAAGTATGGGAATCGTCCTCGGGCTGCAACTGCCTTCGTGTATCGCAACTATGCCATGAATATACAAATCTTGCTGCATTGAAATTTAATTATCATTTTAATTCATTTCTGTTAATAATAATTCAATATGTAGCGAAAAGTACTACTATTCAGTACATTCGCGACACCCTCTTTCTGATTTCTCGCGACTGTCAAAACGACCAATCAGGAGCGGATCAATAGATTGTTTTTATTGTCTCTACTTCCCGTAAATTTGAAGACTTTTTTTTCATTAGGTCCAATCTGCAAATCTTTTTTCGCTTTCTCTTTCGATTATTACTGCGAAACAATAAAACTTTTTAAACATTTATCAGTATGTTTCGAAAGACCAAGGTTTTAGCTTCAGTATGTTTCGAAAGACCAAGGCTACTAGCTTATTATGCGTGCAGTTGAATGGAAATCAGAAAGGTGACCGAGTAATTCGTGGAAGAGATAGTGAACAAAGGGAGGCTTGCAGATGGGACCTATTGAAAAAAAAAGTCTTCATTTCTACTCGATTTGCTGTAGATACTATTAGCTGTACGCTTTAGCCGAGTTTTACGCGTTTATTCCGACCACGGCCTAAGTATCGGTTTTAAAGTATCTGTCGAAATTTATTTTTCTTAGGAGAAAGTTGATCCAATATTTTCCGATAAAGGAACATGGGGAGACTTGACCAAGCGCAAAATTCTATTATTAGCTATGATGTGTTATATTAGGTTCCTAAAAAAATTTCAAAAATATTTTTATGCTTGTTTCGACCCCTTAAATTAATTTTGAAAGTTTGGAATGAGAAATTCTTTCCTATAGAAAATATTCCGTATTTAATAAATTTGTGTTAAATGATGTAATTTTTATCGAACTTTTTATGAACATTACTAATTAATAATTACTTTTTAATTACTCATATATCATATTATGCCTTATGAAATGGTTTTACATAAATCGGAACATTGGAATAGATATTACTAACATTTGCACGACATTTTACACAACAACTAATGTTGGGGAGACTTGACCAAGATTTTATTGGGATACTTGACCAAGTGGAAATAAGCTGAATAAAGATTCAAAATTTCTGATAGTTACTATGCTGTGGTACCTATTGTTAATGTTAAACACGTCACAAAAAATCCCACCTCAAACATTAGTCTATATCTTTTAGTACTAGTAAACAAAGTTAGCAGTAATATGGCTGATTTCGTCACGTGTGAACAAGCAATGTAAGCAGTACAGTTAATCCTTAAAAGGATTGCATCAAAAAATCGAAATTTATGAAATGCAAACCTTTTATAGTTTTTACTGGTACTTAAGGATCTCGACAATATGTAAAAATATGAATACAGCATATTTTATGTCTTAATTTATTGTTTTGGTTTTACAAAATTCTCTTGGTCAAATCTCCCCATGGTGGGGAGACTTGACCAAAAGAACTCATCTCTGAAAAACTTTTATAACTTTGGAAAAAATAAACCAAAAATTCTACAAAAAATCATGAATGAGCGCAATACTGCTGCGCATTATGTTTAAATGAGTTTTAAAGGATTGAATTTTTTTTAGACATTTACGTAGGTTTAACTGAAAACCTGGTCAAGTCTCCCCATGTTCCCCTAAATTCTTGTTGATTTGGTTTATTACTAATTGTCATGAAAAATAAATCGGAAAGAGCTTTTAGATTTGAAACACGTATTGTTGAATGCTCTCGCATGAATGTACGTTTAAAAAATAAAAAAAACTCAAGCAGTTTGCGAATCTGAAGAGAGGGAATTTTATACAAGAATGAAAAAATACAATATTTGAGCTCCAGAAAATATGACGAATTCTAACAATTCAAAGATGCTAACATTTAGTACGGTTATATGTATCATCCATTCGTGTCAATAAGCATAATTCACTACTAGACAGGGTTTTGTGAACAGATGCAAACAGCGTCAACAAATAGTTGGTTTGTTTTGTTCCAAACCCGAACCCGACCCGACCCCGATAGATTTTAATTTGAAAACCCCGTACCCGACCCGAGCCTGAAAGTTCAAAATTTCAAAAACCCGGACCCGACCCGAACCCGAGAATTTCAAATTTGAAAACCCCACCCGAACCCGACTGGCTTAAATTTATAGAACCCGAACCCGACCAGAAACCCGTCGGGTTCGGGTCGGGTCCAAAAACCCGAACCCGACCATCTCTAATGCTTATTGGCCGTTTACAAAAACCACGCGAGATATAATTCTCACAATTTGACTTCTTTAAGGGTTATCAACCGTCCATATTTTAAAGGACATATCCTTAATATTGATGTTTTTGAGAAGCGTCCTTGATTTTACTTCAAATGTCTTTAATTTTAGTCTCAATTTATGGTATATTTGAATCCAATCAGATCAAGTTCATTCTAGTGTATGAAACATTTTATTCGCTATTAAGTTGGTCTCTTGCTTACAGTCTTTTGATTTATTATATTCGAATTAACGATTCAAAAGGATTAATTAATTTTATTTGTTGAAATAATGTTTCAAACTAGAATATGTTTCAACCACTCAACCAATCACAATGTGATTGGTTGAGTGGTTGAAACATATTCTAGTTTCAAAAATGAGTAAAATTTATTATGCATTGCGGGATGCCACGCTACAATCAATCGACCTTATATTTTTCACAGTTCTTTGGCAAATCTTTTCTAAAAAACTCTCAACCAATCACACTTTACTCAAAAATGAGTATTTTTTATATTTTTAAATGAGTATTTGTCACTTTGGCAAGTTTTGATTCGAGCCAATAATCGGTGACTGATTAAAGATGTTCTTTATACTCTCTCAACCCATTTGGTAACCCTAAGAAGTCCTATTCTGTGTTTACTGTGTACAAATCTGTACTAGAAGAAAACAGTTGAAAAGTCGAACCGAATAACAAACAAGCGAAAAATGGAATGTGTCTATTAATTAGCACCCAGCGAGCTTTGTTGTTCCAGCACATATTATATACCTGTATTTTATTAATCCCAGAGTTGAAGACGGCTTCCAAATTTTAGTCAAAAAATAAATGTTTGATAGCAATGCTAATGAAATCTTCTGGCTGCGCAGCATTAACTTTTCAGATCATTGTATCTATACACAACAGCAACAACAGAGGAATACTGGCATGTGACCTTGACCAGTGATGGTTGGAAGGAATTGGTATTTATTGGGGATTTATTGTAGAGGAATATGAATAGATTGGGCCAGCGGGATTCTTTGATATGTAAATATTAAGTTGGAACTGGGAACGAGGAACAATAATAGGTAAAAAATAGTTATAAAATTGAACTGCAGCCAATCTAACCTGGTTGGTCCAAAATTGTCAGTATATCGCTCTTGAGCCAAGATCTGTTATAAAAGCTTCGTCATGTTGTGTGGTGATACAGACCAATAATAACATGGTCTAAAACTAGACTGACGGTTTAACTCACAACACGACATGTAGATGAATTTAATTGCTGATTAATGTATTTGATTCGCTGTAAACAAGATGTCTACAATTTGATTTTTCGTAACAACTAAAGCCAAATTGTAAACACCTTGTTAGCTTATGAAACCGAATTGTAGACGCCTTGTTAGCAACGTTTCGAATATGGATCAGAAAAGCTTTACAACCCAGATGACCAGACCAGATTGATTTCGTAACATTTTAAAATTTAGATCAACATCGTCCCTTGACCGAATTTCTGGTTACGTCTCTGTTCTTATCGTTCTAACCGTTTTGGATTTTTTCTACACTGTACAGTACCTCATCTCAGATCACCAGGTGTTTCCAAAACCTCACACACTACGCTTGCCAGGTTATGTTATATTCAGCATCACGGTCGTATCAATATAAAGGAAACACATTTTCACATTTGATTGCATTTTATAATGTGTATTATAATACCCAAGGAAACCCGACCAGAAGGAAATAACACAATTATAACTCATGCTGATATTTTGTTACGAAAAATTTCCTATCAAATTTTGTTATAAAGTAGAAACCGTTAGGTGTTAAAATAACAAATATTCTAACAAAAAATTGTCTACGAATATCACATTTATAACAAATGTTGATAGCAATATAACACGATCATAACAACTTGAGATAGCATAACTGACCCCAACATAGCTTGTATTACTTATTGTATAATATCAATGATTTTAGCGTGCACGTCTAAAAATAGAATACGAGAAAAATAAAGCATACATTAGGGCGCTTTTTGCTTTGGAGCAAAAAGCTTCCTGCAGCAAAAGCTTTTATAGCATTGCCAAATAATTTGCATACCTGCTGGCTGATTGTTATTGTGAGTATATGACAAGCAGATTATTATTTGTCGATATTTCCGCTTTGAACCTGGGTATTCTGAGTTTGATGGTGAAGTTTCCTGCATGAACCAACGACGTTGTTTTCGACTGAGGTTTAATGTTAGCATAATATTCCACGCATCCGTCAAGGGCAAAACGATTATAGATGCAGAAGACGTTTCCAGAACGCACACATTGAACCTTGCCCAAGCCTAAGAGCTGTTTGTTTTCCTGGTGTCATACGCTTTGTTTTATTCATTTCCATTCACTAATACAGCTGCCTGTATTACGATAGACTGAATAGCTTTATAATATCTTTTCAGATTAGGAAATAGAGGCTATTTTTGGATTCTAAATAGTGCGCTTTGGCGCTTCTCTTGCACGTTAACGTGTTTTACATGGTTTTTAGAAATAATGTCGATGCGACATGATAACATTGAGCGGATATTTAACGTAAATTGTTTCACGAAGAATACAACAAATCTTATTTAGGATTCCGCAGATTCAAAGCAACGAATGAGTTTTGAGGTTTCAAAATAAATCTCTTTTAGGGATTTGTTATTGGCATTTTTGATATGGGGAAGACTAAATAAACCAGTACAATTTGATTTCAATTCGCGTTTCTTTCATTTGGACTGCTTGATACTTCCTACATATTCTTTGAAATAAATTTTATAGGAAAATTACAATCTTTATAAAAACGATCTTTGATAACTTCACGATTTCAAAGCTTTTTATAATAATGGCTTTAACATTTAAATCATACGCCTCCTACTCGAAGTTATGTGTCAGAAGAGTGTCTCAGAAAATAAGAAATGTCATCTCTTAATCCAACTGAAACCAAGTAAGTCAATCAAACACCTCACTGACAAGTTCTCCGACCACTTGCATCTAAAACTTGTCTATACTCAAAATGCGGAATTTTTAAAATCCATATAAAAAATCAAAAGCTTCGAAAATTCGCTTTAAAAAGACTGTACTTACTGTAACATCATCGTTGTATGCGTACATTAATATCATATTATTAATCCAATGATAGCACCAGAAGATATAATCTTGATATAAGTTTTCTTGCATTCCTGATCGGTATATCATAAAAATAACACAGAGAGTAATAAATATCAACATGAGATATAAATTTGATAGTTTTTTGTTATGATGTTCTGATCGGGAAACGTTCACCTTGCCTCATACCGAATCACGACGAACCTTCTAATAACACAGCTGGTCGCAACCGAGCGTCTTTTCCGAAGAAGTAAATCACTTTTACTTTTTTCTCCTTTAAATCACGAACTGAAAAAGAAACAATCTCACGCACTAGGAAAATTGCCCTCAGGTTAAAGGTAATTTGATCTCCGGTGGCGCTGAAAGGGCAAAGTAAAACAGCTCTGCATACTACAGACTGCTGCTCCGCACTATATCATTTATATTCATGTGACCGGCTGTTGCGAGAGGAAGCGTAGTAACATATTTTCCAAATCACAAACTGCTTATCAACGATTGTAAATCTATTCGGGAGCGCTGTCCAGAGTGCATAGCTCCTATAGGGCCATCGCCGTTGGACATTACAACCACCAGCTGCCCCTATGCAACTGCTGAAATAGTGTTTCCCATAACAGTAATCGACACCGAAAATTGTTCGATGAAAAATGGGGCTAGGGGTCGTACCATGGCAGCTTTGTCGATAGTCCCAAAACGCTGGGCTAGAGTGGGGGGCGTTAAGTTACAAATTACTTCACTTTCTCTTTCTTCGACATGTTTTCAATTAGGACCTGTAGATCTTGAACGATGTAAATTGTGGAGCCCATTAAAAATCGATGGGAGATCGACAGATTTTATACCTTCCCGCCCTATCGGGCATGATTTGGTGCGTGAAGATATTTATCGTAGATTGTGCTAAGTAATGGCAAACGGCTTCGGGATGATTTATGACGGGATTGACCGACACGAAAGTGTTGAACTTGTTGGCTCGTCGGGTCAATGACAGCGGCATGCTGTTACACTGTCTTTTGATGATGCTACCAGCTTTTACCAAACTAATTATCAAGAATGAAAAGTTTCTGGTGTTAGACATGTGCTAGGACGAGTTGTTTTCTAGTAATTTTTTTTTTCATTTTAGTGTGTCTAAGGTGATACGACATATGCTAGTAGCACCTGATCAGCAAATCGTAACAAAAAATTAGCCGGGAATGCGTTTCTTTGCTTACGAGGAGCTAAAATTCTGCACGACAGCTATTTGATCATCTCCCAATTAACTCTCGACCGCTAATGAGCCTGTAGGTACCCTACATTGAAAACAATGCGCGTTGAACCATAAGTAAGTATTGCCCACGGGCATTCGCAACTGTATAATTTTCGACAAGTAAAAAACTTGCCCAATTCGAAAAATCGAATCTTGCTCGAATTTTTGTTTTGTTATTTAGGGAAATCTCTTCGAAAAAAAATGAATTAAGGCTGCTGTGGATGGCCCCGTTTGTTTTTCCGTTTCCTTCGTTAATAACAATAATCGTCACTATCATTACAATCACACGCAGTACGAACTTGCCCTGAGACCTTGATTAACCGCGGTGTGTGCATGGGTACGCCGCGGTCCGTAGTTTGTACTTATCTTTATTAAACTCCGTTCATTTATTTTCGGTTTTTTATCGTATTGTGAGCCTTTTGATTTCTTAGGTTTTTTACGCAACCGTACGTAATTGCTGCTCAACGTACAAGACCGGTGAGATTATTAGCAGTAATTATTGTTATTGTTATTTGGGGAAAGTATTGATTTTTATTGCCACTGATGGTTTTTCTTTCATGCACAAACGAACAATTGTGGAGTGCAAAAAATGCAAACAATGATGGTTCTCTTTTAGGTATTAGGCTATTTGAAATACGTTTGAATTGGTGATTGAGAAGATACCGAGTAGTTCGCTTTCAGTATTCATTTAAATTTAATTTAAATTAAACTTCTAAAAATCTCAATCCACATTAAAACTTACACCAAGACTATACATACGAATCATACGAGAAATGTTAATGTTAATAAAAGCACGAATTTCTTTAAAATGTACTGAAAACATTTATCATGAATGTTCCGAAAAGTATGGACGCAATCTGAAACCGCTGCCATTTCGCAATAATTGACAATTTGTTAATTTTTATAGCTGCGTCCTGTTATTTACCTTTGTCTCTTAGTACTTGTGTAGCGATTTAATAGTTTCCAGTAGTGTAAAATGCGGGAACTGTCAGCGGAAAAACGTCGAAATATTGTGAAAGGAGTAAGTGAGAAAGGCTTGCGAAAAGCGATCAGGAAGTTCGTTGTGGAAAAAAACGTCCTACTAATCCTCGTTTTGATCAACGTACACTGAAGCGTTCGAGCAAAAGAAGGAAGTTTCAGTGCGAGATGTGGACAAAAAGTTGTCAGTCAAATGTTCATGGTGCTAAAGAAGACTCATCGTATGGGTCGCCTGCATGCACCCTAAGGCGATACGCAAACAACGATACTGAATTCTTTCGAGTTTGATGAAATGTATGTTCGCGGCGGAGTGAAAGCAGAAGCATCCGTATTCCATTACCGACAGTATCGTTGTTTGATACAACCTAATTAGGTCTCCAGGGCGGGCACCCCAACACGTTCTGGTTATTGTACGAAGAAAGTCGATCCTTTGTTGGCATTTCTGTTTCAGATACCTAATGTACCCAAGTACCTTTCGCTATAGTTTGACCCATTAGTAGAAGCTGTAATTGTTCACGCTTCCTAGAAAATACAACTAGCTCAGTTTTCTCCGTGGAGAATTCGATACCCAGCTTAATAGCCCAAGCAGACAAATTGTCCAAGGTATTCTGTAATGGTCCTTGTAGATCGACAGCTTTGGGTCCCGTTACAGAAACCACGCCATCGTCTGCAAGTTGCCTTAACGTGCAGGATTTGTGAAAACATTCATCAATGTCGTTGACATAGAAATTGTATAATAGAGGGCTTAGACATGAGCCGTGGGGAAGGCCCATGTAACTAAATCGTGATGTCGATAAGTCACCATGCGAAAAATGCATGTGCTTTTCCGACAACAAGTTTAGTAAAAAATTGTTTAAAGTCGCTGAAAGACCATGCTGGTGCAGCTTCTCTGAAAGAATGTTGATAGAAACTGAATCAAAAGCCCCCTTAATATCTAGGAACACTGATGCCATCTGCTCTTTACTAGCATAGGCCATTTGAATTCCGGTTGAGAGCAACGCAAGACAATCGTTCGTTCCTTTGCCTTTGAGAAATTGTGTATCTGACAGTAAGCCATTTCCTTCAACCCAATTGTCGAGGCTGGATAGGATCATTTTCTCGAATAACTTCCGGATACAGGACAGCATTGCGATCGGTCGATACGAATTGTGATCGGAGACTGGTTTTCCTGGTTTTTGGATGGCGATGACCTTCACTTGTATCCAATCATGTGGGACAATGTTAGCCTCAAGAAACTTATTAAATGAGTTCAACAAGCGTCTCTTGGCAGAGTCTGGCAGATTCTTCAACAAGTTAAATTTTGTTATGTTTGGCCCTGGAGCTTTATTGTTACACGACAAGAGAGCAAGTGAGAACTCCACCATCGAAAAAGGTGTTTCGTTCGCGTTATCGTGAGGGGACGAGGCGCGGTAGATCTTCTGTGCCGGGGCGGAATCCGGACAAACCTTCTTGGCGAAATCAAATATCCATAGGTTTGAATATTCCACGCTCTCATTGTTACTGTTTCGGTTTCGCATACGTCGGGCTGTTCCCCAAAGAGTGCTCATCGATGTTTCTCTCGTTAATCCGTCGACGAACTGGCGCCAATAACCGCGTTTCTTGGCGTTTATCAAACTCTTCATTCGCTTGTCTAACGTCGCGTACTGTCAAAAACTAGCGGGTAACCCGTCGTTCCGGAAGGTTTTAAACGCGGCGGCCTTCTCCGCGTACATGTCTGAGCACTCTTTATCCCACCAGGGATTGGGAGAACGTTTTTGTATGTTCGCGCCGGGTACTGGCTTAGTCTGAGCTTGATTCGCGCTGTCGAGAATCAAGCCAGCCAAAAAGCTGTACTTTGCCTCCGGAGGAAGTTCTTGGGTAGATTCGATGTTATCGGATATCCCGGCCGCATAGCTCTTCCAGTCGATATTTCGTGTGAGGTCATACGAACTATTGATTGATTCCAATGGTCTTGAGCTGTTGGTGATCGAGACTACGATCGGTAGGTGGTCGCTACCGTGGGGATCAGGATTTCCTTCCACGCGCAATCTAACTGTAGCGAGGTCGAGCAAAGGGATCAATCTAATGCACTTGGGTGCGCTGGTGTGGGTTGGGATCCGTGTCATTTCACCCGTGTTTAGAATTGTCATATTGAAGTTGTCGCAAATATTGTGAATTAAAGAAAAACGGTTATCATCATAAAGGTAACCCCATTCCGCACCGTGAGAGTTAAAGTCTCCTAAAACAAGTCGTGGTGCAGGCAGGGATTCGCGGTGTTGGGGAGAATATATATGGAAGCTATGCAAAGATCTTTGCCTTTGATTGTTACATGACAAGCGACAATTTCAATGCCTGGTATTGAGGGAAGGTTAATTTTGTAGAAGGAATAGCACTTTTTGATCCCCAAAAGTACTCCTCCGTAGGAGGTATCTCAATCCAAGCGAATAGTATTAAAATCGTGGAAGTTATGGTTTATATCGGAAGTTAACCAAGTTTCACATAAAGCGAATGCACCGCATCTCAAGCTATTTATTAAAAATTTGAAAAAATCTATTTTTGGGATGATACTTCTGCAATTCCACTGTAGAACAGTGATCAAATCCGTGACCTCGTTCGATGAGTTAGCCATCGAAGGATACAAAGGTGCGGCCATTTCGCAGTCAACTGCTTTAAAAATGTTCTTACTGTAGGTAGAAGAGCTAACAACATACTTTTAATAGGATCAGTTATATTGAAAGTTTTTATTATCCAGTCCACAATGTCCGAGAGTTTGATAATTCCAGTGCTGCGGTTATTCTCGAACTGAAACAGAGGAACACTTGGGATTTTTGATGTTCTGGGAAGTGCTGGGAACTCCTTTTCTGAGTTTAATCCTCCGATACCAGGAGTAACTTGCTTCGGCTTGGTTGCAACACTTCCAAGAGATGTCCCTTTCGGATCCCCGTCTAGGGACACCTTCTGGCCTTTACAAGGAACTTTAGGAGAGGAAATGTTCCTCCTCTTCCTATAACTTCTAGGCGCCCTAGTAGATTTTCCCTCTTGTGTGTCACCAGCCTCGCCCTCGTTAGGAGGTAAGTGAGCTTAGATATTTGTTGAGGTTGGTGGCGTAGCTTTCTTTAGCATTTCTGCGAAAGAACGTTCGGATCGTCCCGCAAGGGAACGTTTTAGTTTATCCCCGCGTAGTTTGTACGTGGGACATGCCGAGATATCATGCAGAATCTCTGCACAGTAAGGACACTTCTCAGCATTCTTAGTGCACGAATCATCCACATGATTCTCACCGCATTTTCCGCAGCGGGTCTTATTGCTACAATGGGTGGCTGTGTGACCCAATTGTTTACACTTTGTGCAATTCATGACCCGCGGTACAAACAGACGCACATGTAGACGAACATTGTGCAAAAGGACGTAATTTGGCAAAGCGGTACCAGCGAAGGTCACCCGATAAGAGTTTGATTGGGGTTTTTTGAACCATCCCCCGCAACTACTACTGAGTACAAACGCTTGCACTCAAGTATTTTCACTCGCTGAAGTAAGCGGTCTCTGAAACTGCCAACCCCGTACTCCAGCAGATCCTTGCATGTCAAACTCTCATCGGTGACAACGCCTTCAGACTGTACTTTTACAGCTGGAATATACACATAGTAGTCCTTCGTAAAGTGCTCGCAGCCAGCAATATCGTTTGCCTGCTTTGAATTAGCCAACACGACCCTGACCCTGGCTGAGCGGATCTTTCTTATTTCGGTCACAGCCGAGAACCGTTCCGTCAGGTCTGTAATAGATTCAGCGATTTTGTTTTGGGCCGAAAGAAGACCACAAAGGGTCATTCGTTTTCGAGCTCTCCATCGAGACAGAGGTTGTTTTTTCTAGTCCGTAGTGCTGTGTGAGACGATAAAGAATAGTGTTAATCCGCATTCAAGGTTATTTTGCCAGTTCGGTTCGGTCCTCAGTCTTTTGTTCGCGTGTGAGGATTAAACAATAGCCAGCTGTATAAGCTGGATCGGTTCGTCGTTGGACACCAGTTTAAAGCTAAGTGGTTTTTGACTTTTGTAACACATTTATTGCTTTCTTCCGTCTGCGCGGGCGCTGACCCCGTGCGTTGACGTTTTCTATGGTTCCCTCTCCGGATGGTCAAATGGAAGTTGAATCGGGTTCAACTTCTAAGGCTCCCCCCCCGGCCCAAATGCTATCCAGAACTCTCAACTGGTCCATTTGTGGTCTTCTTTCGGCCCAAGACTAAATCACTGAATCTTCTTCAGATTTCTAGAGACCTGACGGAACGGTTCTCGGCTGTGACCGAAATTTCAAAGGTCCGCTCGGACAAGATGAGGGTGTTGCTAGCCAACTCAAAGCAGGCAAACGATATTGCTTGCTGTGAGCACTTTACGCGGGATTATAACGTGTATATTCCGGCTGTAAGAGTACAATCCGAAGGCGTCGTAACCGATGAGAGTTTGACGTGCGAGGATCTGCTGAAGTACGGGGTTGGCCGATTCAGAGACCGCTTACTTCAGCCAGTTAAAAAACTTGAGTGCAAACGTTTGCACTCAGTAGTAGTTGCGGGGGATGGTTCAAAAACGTACCCCCAATCAAACTCTTATCGGGTGACCTTCGCTGGTACCGCTTTGCCAAATTTCGTCCTCTTGCACAAGGTTCGTCTTCCTGTGCGTCTGTTTGTGCCGCGGGTCATGAATTGCACAAAGTGTAAACAACTGGGTCACACAGCCACCCATTGTAGCAATAAGGCCCGCTGTGGAAAATGCGGGGAGAATCATCTAGATGATTCGTGCAGTAAGCAAGCCGAAAAGTGTCCGTACTGTGCGGAGAGTCTGCATGATATCTCGGCATGCCCCGCGTACAAACTACGCGGGGATAAACTGAAACGTTCCCTTGCGGGACGATCCAAACATTCTTTCGCAGAAATGTTAAAGAATGCTACGCCACCATCTTCAGCAAACATCTATACTCACTTGCCTCCTGACGAGGGCGAGGCTGGTAACCCACAAGAGGGAACATCTACTAGGGTGCCTAGAATTTATAGGAAGAGGAGGAACATTTCCTCTCGTAAAGTTCCTTGTAAAGGCCTGAAGGTGTCCCTTGACGGGGCTCCGAAAGTGACATCTATTGGAAGTGTTGCAACCAAACCGAAGCAATTAGCTCCTGGTCTCGGAGGATTAAGCTCAGAGAAGGAGTTCCCAGCACTTCCAGGAACATCAAAAATCCCAAGTGTTCCTTTGTTTCAGTTCGAGAGTAATCACAGCACTGGAATTGTAAAACTCTCGGACATAGTGGACTGGATAATAAAAACTTTCAATATTACTGATCCTATTAAAAGTCTTATGTTAGCTTTTCTCCCTACAGTGAGAACATTTTTGAAGCAGTTGACTGCTAAATGGCCCCTCCTCTCAGCGATTGTATCCTTCGATGGCTAACTCATCGAACGAGGTCACGGATTTGATCACTGTTCTACAGTGGAATTGCAGAAGTATCATCCCGAAAATCGATTCCTTCAAAATTTTAATAAATAATTTGAGTTGCGATGCATTTGCATTATGTGAAACTTGGTTAACTTCCGACATAGAACTCAACTTCCACGACTTTAATATTATTCGCCTGGATCGAGACACCCCCTATGGAGGAGTGCTTTTGGGGATCAAAAAGTGCTATTCCTTCTACAGAATTAACTTCCCTCGATAACAGGTATTGAAGTTGTCGCTTGTCAAGTAACAACCAAAGGCAAAAGCCTTTGCATAGCTTCCATATATATTCCCCACAACAGCGCGGTTGGGCACCGACGGCTACAAGACATCTTAGAATCCCTGCCAGCACCGCGACTAGTTTTAGGAGACTTTAACTCTCACGGTACAGCATGGGGTTGCCTCTATGATGATAACCGGTCTTCCTTAATTCAAGATCTTTGCGATAACTTCAATTTGACAATTTTAAACACGGGTGAAATGACACGGATTCCTGCTCCTCCAGCGCGCCCGAGCGCCTTAGACTTGTCCCTTTGCTCAACATCGCTGCGGTTAAATTGCACGTGGAAGGTAATCCCTGATCCCCACGGTAGCGACCATCTGCCGATTGTAGTCTCAATCAATAACGGTTCAAGGCCATTGAAATCAATCAATATTTCGTATGACCTCACACGAAATATCGATTGGAAGAGCTATGCTGCCGCGATATCCGACAACATCGAATCTACCCAAGAACTTCCTCCGGAGGAAGAGTACAGCTTTTTGGCTGGCTTGATTCTCGACAGCGCGAATCAAGCTCAGACTAAGCCAGTACCCGGCGCGAACATACAAAAACGCTCTCCTAATCCGTGGTGGGACAAAGAGTGCTCAGACGTGTACGCGGAGAAGGCCGCCGCGTATAAGACCTTCCGGGACGACGGGTTACCCGCTAGCTATCGACAATATGCGACGTTAGAAACGCGAATGAAGAGTTTGATGAAAGCCAAGAAACGTAGTTACTGGCGCCGGTTCGTTGACGGACTAACGAGAGAAACATCGATGAGCACTCTTTGGGGCACGGCCCGGCGTTTGCGAAACCGAAACAGTATTAACGAGAGTGCAGAATATTCAAACCGTTGGATATTCGATTTCGCCAAGAAGGTTTGTCCGGGTTCCGCCCCGGAACAGAAGATCTACCGCGCCGCGTCTCCTCACGATAACGCGAACGAAACACCTTTTTCGATGGTGGAGTTCTCACTTGCTCTCTTGTCGTGTAACAATAAAGCTCCGGGGCCAGACAGAATCAAATTCAACTTGTTGAAGAATCTGCCTGACTCTGCCAAGAGACGCCTGTTGAACTTATTTAATAAGTTTCTCGAGGCTAACATTGTCCCACTCGATTGGAGTGAAGGTCATCGCCATCCAAAAACCAGGAAAACCAGCCTCCGACCACAATTCGTACCGTCCGATCGCAATGCTATCCTGTATCCGGAAGTTGTTCGAGAAAATGATCCTATCCAGCCTCGACAATTGGGTCGAAGCAAATGGCTTACTGTCAGATACACAATTTGGCTTTCGCAAAGGCAAAGGGACGAACGATTGTCTTGCGTTGCTCTCAACTGAAATTCAAATGGCCTATGCTAGCAAAGAGCAGATGGCATCAGTGTTCCTAGATATTAAGGGGGCTTTTGATTCAGTTTCGATCAACATTCTTTCAGAGAAGCTGCACCAGCATGGTCTTTCGGCGACTTTAAACAACTTTTTACTAAACTTGTTGTCGGAAAAGCACATGCATTTTTCGCATGGTGACTTATCGACATCACGATTTAGCTACATGGGCCTTCCCCAGGGCTCATGTCTAAGCCCCCTGTTATACAATTTCTACGTCAACGACATTGAAGAATGTCTTGACAATTCCTGCACGTTAAGGCAACTTGCAGACGATGGCGTGGTGTCTGTTACGGGACCCAAAACTGTCGATCTACAAGGACCATTACAGAATACCTTGGACAATTTGTCTGCTTGGGCTATTAAGCTGGGTATCGAATTCTCCACGGAGAAAACTGAGCTAGTTGTATTTTCAAGGAAGCGTGAACCAGCACAACTACAGCTTCTATTAATGGGTCAAACTATCGCTCAGGTCTTCACAGTAAAATATCTAGGGGTCTGGTTCGACTCGAAAGGTACTTGGGGATGCCATATTCGGTATCTGAAACAGAAATGCCAGCAAAGGATCAACTTTCTTCGTACAATAACCGGAACGTGGTGGGGTGCCCACCCGGGAGACCTAATTAGGTTGTATCAAACAACGATACTGTCGGTAATGGAATACGGATGCTTCTGCTTTCGCTCCCATGCGAACATACATTTCATCAAACTCGAAAGAATTCAGTATCGTTGTTTGCGTATCGCCTTGGGGTGCATGCAGTCGACCCATACGATGAGTCTCGAAGTGCTGTCGGGCGTTCTCCCGTTGAAAAATCGATTTTGGGAACTCTCATATCGATTGCTCATTCGATGCGATATCTTGAACCCGGTCGTGATTGAAAATTTCGAAAGGCTTGTTGAGCTCAATTCTCAGACCCGTTTCATGTCCCTGTACTTTGACTACATGGCGCAGAATATTAACCCTTCTTCTTACAATCCCAACCGTGTGCATTTCATAAATACTTCTGAATCTACTGTTTTCTTCGACACATCCATGAAAGACGAGATTAGTGGAATTCCGGACCACATACGCCCACAAGTGGTTCCAAACATTTTTTATAATAAATTCCGAGAAGTCGACTGTTCGAAGATGTTTTATACTGACGGATCAAACCTCGAAGGATCCACTGGCTTCGGTATTTTCAATCAAAAGTTCACCGCCTCCTACAAACTCAGTGACCCTGCTTCAGTTTACGCCGCAGAACTAGCTGCCATTCAGTATACCCTTGGAGTCATTGAAACATTACCCGCAGGCCATTACTTCATCGTTTCGGATAGCCTCAGTTCCATTGACGCTATTCGCTCGATGAAACATGGAAAGCACTCCTCGTATTTTTTGGGGAAAATACGGGAGCTACTGAGTGCTTTATCTGACAACTCTTTCCAGATTACCTTGGTGTGGGTCCCTTCTCATTGCTCCATTCCGGGCAATGAGAAGGCAGACTCCTTAGCTAAGGTGGGTGCCTTAGAAGGAGACGTTTACGAAAGACCAATTTGCTTCAGCGAATTTTTCAGTATTACTCATCAGAGAATCCTCGAAAGTTGGCAAACTTCGTGGAGCAGTGGAGAGCTGGGAAGGTGGCTGCATTCGATAATCCCTAAGGTATCGACGAAACCTTGGTTCAAGGGGATGGATGTGGGTCGTGACTTCATTCGTGTGATGTCCCGACTCATGGCAAACCATTACACGCTGGATGCACATCTCCGGCGTATTGGGCTCGTGGATAGTGGTATCTGCGCTTGTGGCGACGGCTATCACGACATCGAGCACATTGTCTGGGCGTGCACCGAGTACAGTTCCGCCAGGTCTCGGCTAATGGATACCCTGCGGGCCCGAGGAAGACCAACCAACGTCCCGGTTCGAGATGTGCTGGCAAGCCGCGATGTCCTCTATATGTCCCTTATATACACCTTTGTGAAAACCATCAATATACAAGTTTAACTGCCCCTTCTTATTTTCCTTATTATTCTCAGAACCCTCTTCCACCTGTATCATAGCATCTGTATCGAATGAGCCAACAAACACGGGACCTACGGCACGAACATAACACGCTTAACTCGAAATGTAGCCGATCCACATCTGAGCCGTACTACGAAATCGTCTGGAAAAACCCCTGCCATCTTGAGGAGGACCACCCGGCGTCCCAGTACATGATTCCCCTGATGAAGGCCACCCGAGTTTGTAATCCATCCGTTGATCTCACGATGCCTGAAACTGAAATAATTTTCTCTCCCTGCCATCTTTGTCTACCCTCCCTCCCCTGACTCTTATAGCCAGAAGTAATACCCCTAAACCCCCCCGCCCCCCCAATATCATCACGAAGCATTTAGCTCTTCTTGTCTCTTCTAGTTTTAACTATTATATTATATAATCTCGTTGAAAATGCCCAACTCTACTACCCATAAAAATAACTATAATTACGAATCTTTACAAAATTCAACCATGCCCTCTAGTTGTTCCTACTTTTAAGATAGTCGTAACCAATTGTCCCCCTTGGTTAAACATTGTTTGCTCCAATAATCTCACTGATAAAAATGTCAAACCATATTGCCACAAAAACTAAATGACCCCCCTAATCTTACGAAAATAATATTATCCCCTTGTGTAGATATATAAGATAGCTATAAAATCGCATTAGTTTCATTTAAAAAAAATCAATATGTAATCCCCTAGTTTTAAGCAATTTAAAATGTAAAAAACAAAAAAAAATTGGCACCTTTAAGCTAACGCAACGTGCCTTTTCAAATAAACGATTTGAATAAAAATAAAAAAAAGACCACAAAGGGACCGGTCGAGAGCTCTGGATATTGTTTGTTTGGGTCGGGGGAGAGCCTTGGGAGTTGATTCGACTTCCATTTGGCCGTCCGGGGAGGGAGCCATCGACACCGTCGATGTCGATGCGCGGGTTAGTACCCGCGCAGACGGGAATAAACCGTAAATGTGTCAAAATAGGTAGATTTTACTTATCTGTAAATTTGTTTCTCACGACGCACCAGTCCAGCTTGTATAGCTGGCTATTGTTCAATCATCACTATGCGAACAAAAGGCTGAGGATTGCGGCCTAACGGTTAACACACGCACAAAAGAAGAAAAAAGTCCAAAATTTCGAGAGGTAGAGAATGTGCAAGATAACCTTGAACGCGGATTAGTACGATTCTTTATCTAACATTGACGGACTGGAAAAAACACTTGCTTCTCGATAGACCGCTCGTAAACGAATGATTGGCATCTACTAATAGCACGTGTACTGGGTTAGTGCGTAAGTTGCATTCTCCATTAAAAAAAAGAAAAAATACTGGCCATTCAGAACGTCAACAGAGGAGACACTGATCACGAATTGGACGGCGACTTTGAACTGACAGTCATGCTGCTCTGCAGGCTTTGTGAGGAAGGGTGACAGCGTCTTGAAACAGCCAGTGGGTCAACGATGCGACTACCTCCGATCCGGTAAAACCTTGGTAGGCCTCCAGGTATATTCAAAACTCGTCACCAGACTCGGTGGTAGTAGGTTCAGCTGTAACACTCCTGATTAACGACAATTCGGCTCTGGACTCTATCCCCATAAAGGATCGTATGAACCCTCGATTGACCTCGCTGCTGGTATAGATAACCGTACGTTGATGCAGACAATGGAAATGCTGGTGAAAATCGGGGCTCCAACGACTAGCTCTTTACAGTGACGAAAGGGCTGAAAGCGAAGAAAGCTCCCTGTTCCGGTGGTATCCTTAACGTGGCACTGATGACCGCGATCCTGGTATTTACGAACATGCTCAGGATAATTTTACAGAAATTCCAGGATGAAGGCTACTTTCCGGACAGATGGAAAATCCAAAAGCTGGTGTTGTTGCCAAAACCAGGTAATCCACCAGGAGATCCAAATTCTCGAAAGGGGTCTCGATGGTGGACGCCATCCGCACAGTCATCGTGGACGCGGAGAAAGCATTGAAACAAAAGAGAAGGGGTAATCGCTACTGCGCGTTGGTTACGATCGACATGAAGAACGCGTTCAATAGTGGCAGCTGGGTGGCGATCGCTATTGCGTTGCACACAATGCGGGCTCCGGACTATTTGTACAAAGATCTGAAAAGTTACTTCAGTACTGGTCAAAGAGACGAACATGAGGTAGACGTCGATTAGGCTTACGACAGAATAACCAACGCTCTGGAACATAATGTACAATGGAGTGTTAACACTGGAACAGCCCAGGTGAGCTGAGATCGTCAGCTTTGTAGATGACATTGTTCCTACGACAAGCGGCGAGACGCTGGAGGAAGTGAAGATATTGACGGCAGAGCCGATGAGCATCGTGAAACCTAGATGGTTAATAATTAGTTGAAGCTGGCTCACCACAAGACGGAGGTAGTACTGGTCAGCTAATGTGTCGTGATTAACGTCGGCGGACACTCGTGCGCTGAAGCTCCTGGGCGCCATTGTCGACGTTCGGTTAAATTACAATAGCCATGTCAACTGTGCAATATGCATGTGAGAAGGCTACGGGGACAACTAACACATTGCAAGGATCATGCCGAACATTGGAGGAGCAAAATGCAGTACAAGACGTATTCCATCTTTAATACTGAGGTATGGCGTGCCGGCTAGGGCTGCTGCGCTGAACTCAAAACTGAACCGGACGAAGTTGACTAGCACGTTTGGCCTGATGGCTGTTCGTGTCACGAGTGCGTACCGAACGATATTGTCGGAGGAGATATGCGTGATTGCCGGGATGTTCCCCATCTACATCACTCTGGCTGAGTACGTGGATTGCCACCAGCGGAGAAATGCACGTAAATGCAAGGAAGTCAGAGCGGACAAAGCGTGAATGAGACAAAGCGGAGAAAGGAACTTGGACTTACCGACTCATCCCAAATGTGTCGACTTGGGTGCATGCATGGAGAGGTTACATAACACACTTTTTGTCCGGGCACGGATGCTTCCGGAAGTACCTACATCGGTTTGGACGTGCTTCTTCACCCCTTTTCCCGGAGTGTGTGATCGTGCCAGAAACACCGGAATACGTGCTCTTCGAATGTCCTAGGTTCAAAGGGGTATGCTCGGAGTGACAGCTGACAATATCGTCAAAGAGATGTGCCACGACGAGCATATCTAGGATGCTGTCAACAGAGTAATTACGAATATACTCACCGAGCTGCAGAGGAAGTGGCGAAGAGACCAGCAAACTAGCGCAATCCGCTAGAAGTCGCCGTGAAACCACCAATTTGGTTTCGGGAGAAATTCCCCAACCGGGAACTCTCCACCGATCTAGATTAGGTCTACCGCCGTGGACCAGTTGAGTAGTACGCAGATCGTCGGGGCGCCAGCTAGCCGGTCATCAGACTTCACCGGAATCACCGGACCGATCTCGACATCCTATCGGGCAGCTCGTGAGTAGGCTAGATTCACCGCCGGGGATTAGATCAAGTAGACCGCGTCGAATAGCTAGCAGTAAGCAGGGATGCATGAAGCACAGCACGAGAGCCTAACACGAGCTGAGCGGCCGCTTTGAACGAATTAAAAGCAATAAGCACTGACACCGATCGTGCTAGGTAACCTTCGGACACGGAGCAGCACCGTTCTTGTGCATACCTGGCAGTAGGTCGTTGGAGCGCCAGTGCACCGGAAGCTACGCTCCACCTGGAGTCGCTGGACAGATCTCAGAACCTACTGGCTGACCCCTTGAGTAGGATAGGTCCACTGCCGTGGACTAGATCGAGTAGGCCGGGACGAAGCTGGGAGCTAATTGGCTCACGGAAATGAACATCGGTACTGGGAGAAGTCTACCGCCGGGGAATTCATAGTAGGGCAGATTCTCCACCGTAGATTATCTGATTATATCGTGACAAAAATGGGAGCTAATTTGCTCACGAAACAGACATCGGTGCCGAGAGAAATTCCGCTGCCAAATAACATCCGAGTAGATCTCGGTAAAGCGCTAGCTAAATGGCTCAAGGAAGCGGGTATCGGTGTCGGGAGAAATTCCTCCATCGGGGAACTCTCAATCAGAGTAGGCGGTGCTCACCGCCGGGGACTCCGAGTAGATCGTGAGAAGGCTGGGAACTGAATGACTCATGGAAACAGGAGTTTATGGCTCAGCATGGAATCAGCATCTAAACGGCTCACTGGGGTCAGAGCTGCAATTGTGACGTAATAATTCTTTCCCCTAGGTAGATCTGTGGGGAAGAAGGGCGAAAAAAAGGAAGGAGTGTTTTGTGGTTAGGCACGAACGCAAGTTGTGAATTTCATACCAACACACTTTTGAAAATTTTAAAACCTTTCTACATAAAAAGAAAAAAAATACACCCACAGAAAAAATTTAAATGAGTTTCTTTGAGCATAGAGTCATATATGCGAAAGTACATGTATACGAGAGAAAGTGTTCCCAAGTAGCACGCTTTGTTACTGTATAGTATTTGAAACTCTCTAGGTTACAACTATGTTATGGAAAAAGCGCACTTTGTTTGTATGTTGTGCAACATGTTCCTAATTGCAGCAAAATAATGAAAACAATAGCTGTGACATTTGTCGAGCACTCGGTAGTTGGACAGTTGTGTTTTAGGGTGGAATGACAAACAAAGAGGCATTTGCAACTTGTTAAACTGTTTGTGCAAGTTAGCAAAGTTTCTCATTAGTTTCACAACTGTTATTGATGTTTGCATACTTAACACTATTGGCCAGCTCTATAGTTACATAGTTGAACAATCAGTTTAAAAACCCGTGGAAATTCTTTTCAAATATATCAAACAATAAAAAAGATTGTGTAGCAGTTGTGTAACATTTCAAACTTTCAACAAGTTGCAATTGCTACTTGGGTTCTTTGTATGTGTGTTGGTGCAGTCATTCTTAAACTAATACGCTGCTAATGTTAAATCCCCCAATACATTTCCAACTGTGGGGTATTTTAGTTTCTGCGGCATATTCGCCATGTATTGCATTTTTGTCCCGGGTCGATATCGCTTTATAAGGGTTTTCAATAAAAAATAAGAATTTTTCCAGTCATGTTGTTAAATAACAAGGGGCCTGGTCAGCCGTACGACGTAGCTTAGTCGCGATGCTCTCACATGAGCGCTGGACGACACTGACCTCCATCTTCCGGATACAATTCCGGATCCTGGTGGTCAACCGCCAAATATTTTTGTACACTAGGGCACTGAAGGAGCCGAAAAAATCCTCAATGGGACGTTGATCGGGTTCCTTTCTTTCGGCACGTAAGGTATTTTTTTCTGCTCAAGATACCCCCGCGTCTTCTTGGCGTAATGGGAAGAAGCCTTGTCCGGCCAGAAGACACACTTCCTATCCGCATGATGCTTCTTTAAGAACAGCAGAAAGATTTTCCCAAGACACTCCTGGTAGACTTGTTGATTGATGGCCAGACCGCTCGGATTGTATCATGGCTTTGAAATTTCTCTGTCCGATATGGCGATGTATAGCAGTTTTTTTTCTACTTTATGCTTAAACTTATATTTTACTTCGGGGGGAGTGGCCGACTTGTCGCTGGAATAGTAGCTGTCATTTCCAGGAATGTGGGTCTTCGAGAGAGGAAAGTATCTTTCGTCGTCCAGCACGAATGGCGTCTCGCGGTATTTCTTTGTCATCCACCGGCACTGCGATTTCACGATCGCTATCTGCTAGTCCCGAGTACACGGACGAGTTTTCTTTCGACAGATGATGTCCTCCATTTTGAGGGTTCGGTGAATCAAGGTATGGGAGCAATGATATTTTTGGCCGGCGTCACGCAAACTCGTTCCGTCCTTGTTGTCGAAGAGCTTTTTCAACGCTTCTTTCTTTTTGTTCGTCATTATCTTAGCCAGACTGCCGCTACTAGCCTTCCGCTCCACGCTCAGCGATACCAGGATCCGGCAAACTCTACTGACGGGCACGTTTTCGTTTCGAAAGTGGTCTACCGTAAACTTTTTCCACGATGACCATACGTTCCGTAAAACCGTAAAACACGCTCACTGAGTGCTTGCTGTTTCGACGCTATCTTCGATTGACAGCGCCCGAGCGAAAAGAAACATGCCACCCATTTCTAGGGAGTTCAGAGAGCAATTCTCTTGAAGAGAAAAAAATTTACGCTCTTTACTTTAATTACAGAAATGTATTGAAATCGTTCTCATTTTTTATTGAACACCCGTTATGCATTATGCCAGTTATAATGGAAAAATCGCATTAGAATCGTGCTTATTTGCATGCAAATTATAAAGTAATATAAAGTTTGGGTTTTGAGTGGCCTTCTCTTCTCTGCGCACGGAGAGGTATATGATAGGACCCTATGAGGCCGAAGTTATCTTATCGCTTGACGACCGTAGTTATCGATAGTTCTACGAACTTTCTGAATTCTTTTTCGATGTCAACAACTCGACACAGTAGATGTTTGTAAAACACTTTCTATTGTGATTAGAGATATTTTCGAAGTATCAAAATCTCATAAAAATTGTTCACTTGAAATATCAAGTATATTTTGTTTGTTTTCCATGTTCGGTCAATATTTTCAAAAGCACTTCAGCGGCTACTCAGTAAACACAAAAACCAAGTGTTAATCCGTACCGACAAATGAAAAATGATGGCCTTCCAAAGTCGCACCTCAAAAGCTCGTTAATGGCAGCAGAATGCGCGATGACTAGCCGATATCGTAGCCGAGCGGTCGGCCCCAATTCATATCATGATGGATTATCCTTTCCTCAGCCCGCCGCTCGGTTGTCATGTTTATTGTGATGAAGATTCTTCTCGCGTCACTTTGGCTCAAAACCGAGCCGGGTAGCCGTCATTGTTCGGGCTCGTAGAAGCAAAACATTAATGTCATTAGACCTGGTACCTGCTTCTTCACTTGTGGCTCCCCATCGGAGTCGCCCGTCGATAAATTCTTGCTGCGGTTGCGGTTAGCCCGAAGGTGAAAGTTGTTTTCAGCGCCGTGGTATGTCTATCTCTGCCTCTTTGGCTCCCTGAATAGGAACCATACATGGTCAAAGAAAGCAACGAGCCTGTTCCCAACTTTGGAGTGGACCGCATTAGGAGATCTTGAATCTGGTATAGACTTGAACACCTTCACTACAGGTCATTACATTGAGTGATGATGATGTTTATTGCTGTTGATATAATTTCCTCCGCTCCAAAGACCAAAGAGGGGAGAAGTTCTCATCGTCTGTTAAAGATTTCAGAAAACCACAAGTCCAGAACCTGGAAGAAATTTTACGCTCTATTGATGCTCTAAACTTGGCGGTTTTCAACGCGGAAAGTGTAGACAAAACTCCGAAAGCGAATTAATTAGTTTTGAGCTTCTCTCCATCCACACCTTCAGCACTTTTCAGTCTAACCCCATCTATGCTGCGTCCAAGGTAAGTTCAAGAGCCTGAAACGAAAATAAAAGTTAGCCCCAATTTGCCTTTTCCGTCTATCATCCTCCGTAACTTCACGAAAATCGTCATTATGTAAATGTAGATTATGTTGTAATTACTTTTTCTTCTCTCCCAATCCCGATCGTTTTCGGCTTGCCCCGAAATTCCCGGTGCGTAGCAAAGACCACCGCTGCCTGGCCGGGTGGAGAGCCAGAAGATAGAACACTTTCCCTCCGCAACGCATATCGCGTCCGACCTTGGCCGCAGTTTCCCCCTTCCTAATGCATGGTTCGAGTTCGAATTCGAGTGGTCTGGAGAAATCGAGAGTGTGTTGAACTTGGTCAGGTTTTCGCTGTCTCTTCCTCAACAACAGCAGCGTATGTTCCTGGCTCCCATCAGGCAGTGCAGAAGGGGGCATGCGGGTGAACTAGTTTATAACTTTCTGTTCGATTCAACATGAGGAGCTGGAGGAACATGCTGACAAATTCCAGTATTTCAGAGAAATTTATGACAATTTTAGTTGATACTGCCGCAGTTGGGGTGCTATAAAGCCGGCTAATTGCCCCGTGGAGTTGGTTTGTTTGTTATTATGATATTTCTATATCTAACAGAACCAGCGTGTTTTTTTTCAAAACAACAATTTTGGAACGACATGAATTGGCCTGAAAGTGTACGCTTCGAGGAATGTAGTTTCTTTCCGTCAGCGCACGACACGCTGCGATTTTTTTTATCACTTGCCTAACAGTCGGCAAAAGGATCGCTGAAATTCATCGACGCCACCCATCTCGTATATCACCCAGGAACATGTACCCAACCCGTGTAATCTTACTAGGCTACACATGTTTTCTGTATGCTCGCTGCATCCGACAGAAGCGAAAAAAAAACTTTCACTCCAACACAAAAAGCGTACCGATATGCCTGGCAGAGATATAACTCCGCAACTGCAAACTTACACATTTATACGGGTGGTGGACGAGGTGCGTGGTGCTTGGTGCTTACTCGAGTTCCACATAATTGACTCCAGCCGGCATCATCACAGGCTGCCAGTAAGTACCATAAAACAATGGAAAGATCGAATCTTGCGGGAGAACTATTTCGGAGCACCGATTCAGGGCTACAGACAGGCTCGGCGTAGTTCCGGATTCGCACGAGGCCAGCCGCGGAGATGCACGGAAGCCCGGCAAAAACAACTTTGGTAGATGCTCATTCAGATAGAAAAATTAAGCCAAACAATTTGTAGTAATTTTTAATTGCTTGTTATAAAGAAAATCCTGTTGTGTTGGGTAGGTGCAACGAGGAACGGTAGGCGATTTATTGCCACTAAATCCACGCCTGAAAATTGCACCATGCGCACGGTATAGTGAAAATTCGTTGAATAAAAAAAGCATAAGCATATGCGGCCGGGCTGCAGAAGCGCAAGAAAACAGTTTATGTTGAATGCATTTTCACTTGCTCAGACGAAATGAACTTACTTACGTATGCTTTTGAGAGACGATAGCAGACATCGTTTCTCGGGGCCGCCGCTACTGGTTGATCGATTAATTATGGCGCAGATAAGTTATGGGCTATTTAGCATTGAGTTTTTGCGTTGAGTCTCTCAAAATTGCTGTGCTAATGGCCGTGATGTGTGGAAACGGATACTGGAACGGGAAAAGGTTCGTCACTTGTATTCGTTGTTGTTGTTGTATTATTGGCGTTTAAAGGCTTATTAGGACATAAAGAGTTAGCGCCATCCGTTGTAACATTATTTTAGTAATCTTAATTCATGTATTAAATAAATATAAATATCATCGTTATGATTCGATGTCTACTATCAGCGACTCCTATAGTCAGGATTAGTGGGTCCTGGGTCATTAGGCCGAAAGCCGGTAGGCCGAACGTCGTTCGGCCGAATGCCGTTAAGCCGACTGCCATTAGGCCGAAAGGGTCATTAGGCCGAAGGCCATTTGGCCGAACGGGTCATTAGGCCAAATGGGTCATTAAGCCGAATGGGTCATTAGGCCGAATGGGTCAGTAGGCCGAATGGGTCATTAGGCCGAATGAGTCATTAGTATGAATGAGTCATTAGGCCGAATGGACCAAAGGGAATGATAAATATGCATTGTGGTTGTAACTGAAAACTTTCAATGAAGGGTGACTTTTTACGATTTTTTAAAACTTACAGTTTGTGGATGTTTAAAACTTACAATAATAATGTTTAGAATATTTACAACACCTTTCTCGTTGCTGTAATGGAACAAATAAATGAAAGCGACGCATAATGTGGCTACGCCACATCGCTTTATGTCAAGTGCTGTCCGACATCGCTCCGCTCCGTCGGACTTAAACTAAAAAAGCCCCTATGTTTGAGTAATCCGGGCAAACGAGTGGATCACAGGTTTGCTTGCGAGAGGCCGCCGCTTCCGACGGCGGTCGGCGGCCACCTCGTCCGGCGGATCCTTAGCGGCTTTGTGCCGCTTCGGATCCTTGGCCTCGGTTATGCGGCTAGGCATGCACTAGAGCAGTATAACAACCGAAAAATAGTTGTGGCTAGTGGTTATATTAAGTCAAGCTGACTTTTTTATTTTAATTTTCTTTTATTACCTATGATTTTTATAAATGGGATTTTATTTTGAAATATCAATCATTGGCAATATACTTTGGTGAATGGTAGATTCTGAGAAATTATTATAATCAGAATGGTTTTGTTTGGTAATTGTATTTTCAAGGGAAAACTCTTCGACATTATATTTTCAAGGGAATGTTTAGCTAAAACTTATAGAACCACGTTGGACTCCATCTGATTGCAGTTAACATCGTATATTTTATTTCGGGAATTATCGCTACAAAAGCAATAATATATTCATTAATTGCATAGGTATTAAAATTTTTAACGACTTTGCGGAGTCGTTCATTCTTCTGAGCGTATTCATTCCTCTGTGCGGTTCTTCCTCTAAAAAGGCACATTCGCCGACACACTACCAGATTTCTGTCCAAACGAAGTTCGTCAATCGTCTTCCATGTTCCCACATGCGGTGCTCCAACAAGTTTCGACTGGCCATGCCACGTTGCGACCTGGTTTGTTGTTATTGGTAATTCATTACATTGGAATATACAGATCAAAAAGACGGAGGGTATATAGGAAGACAGCGCTACGGAGACTAACTAGCTAACGATCGTTAATCGAGACTACCAACTCACAAAGAAGTACTCCAAATTCCATGGTACATCGTATACTAAATCTTTTGAAGTAAAGAAGAAAGAATGGTCCCTTCAGTTTTTGCGACATTGACAAACAAATTTGATGATCGAATTTTCCATCAGGCTCGTAAAGCTGGTGGCAATTGTTCGTTGCTAAGTTCGTTTCTAGGATCGTTGCTACATGCATCTGTTATTTTTTACGAGCAAAAATGCGTAAAAAATTTTAAATCATGCAACTCCACCGAGATTGGAAAGCTCGTTAAATGGACTAGGAAAATCGTCAAAAGATTGGTGAAGCGTGAGGAAATTAAGTACTCAAAGGGAGGTTCCACTTGTACTCGTTAAGAAATTTTATGACGAGATGTTTTGAGGCGCATGCTAACATTAAAACTGACAGCGAATATGCGTCATTGTGCCAGAGAGACCTTATGACACACTAGGGGTACGTTGCAAAAATCGGAAACAATTTGGGTTGAAACTTAAATTTTTCGGATGTTATGACACACACTCAATTTTTGATCTTATGACATACGGCTTGTGCATCTTAATGTTCCGGATGATACATGCAATGGTAATGAATACGTATTGGTATCCGCAATCAGCAAATTTAAAAAAAAATAGATATTAATAAACCCATCACAACTGATGTTAAGGAATATACAGCACTCTCCAAAGAAAAGCCAAGCACCTTCGATTATCAACGCGTTTTCTGTTTGACATTTCGTGGGACCCTCTAGTACAACATGCCATGCGAAACTCGTGAACCCGTCATCTCAATTAGTCTCTGAAACGATGCCTTTAATCAAATGATATTCAGCGCAATGGTATATTCGGCCCTACTGCCTCATTCGGCCTAACGACCCATTCAGCCTAATGACCCATTCGGCCTAATGACCCATTCGGCCAAATGACCCATTCGGCCTAATGACCCATTCGGCTTAATGGCCCATTCGGCCGAATGGTGTTCGGCCTAATGACATTCGGCTTTATGAACCATTCGGCCTTATGGCGTTCGGCCTTGCAGCATTCGGCCTAACGGCTTTCGGCCTAATGGCCCGACACCGATTAGTGTAGGGGCGATGGGCGCGAGTAAGTTCCAGTTCAGAAAACTGGCAAGTAGGGGAACATGGGGAGACTTGACCAAGCGCAGAATTCTATTAATGGCCATGGCGTATTCTATTAGGTTCTTACAATTTTTTCAAAAATATTTTTATGCTTGTTTCGACCCCTTTAGGCAATTTTAAAAGTTTGGAATGAAAAATCCTGTCTTAATAGACAATATTCCGTAAGTAATAAATTTGAGTTAAATGATGTATTTTTTTTATAAAACTTTGTTGTACTACACGACTAATAATTACTTTCCTTAAGCTCAAACGCGTGCTAAATATTTTTAAACCGGACTAACTTTTAAACCGGCCTAAACTATTTGGTAAGCTTGAACCAAACGATGCTGTCATTTATATGGCTGCGTTCTGTTAAATGCTAAACAATGTTAAAAAAAAACAACAAATTCATGTTAAAGAAAATAAGTGAATTAGACAACATGGAGAATTGTTTTTCATTCCGATATTTTCTTACAGTAAAATAGCTTTTCTTCGTCATATGTGTCGTTCCGTAGCGTGTGAGAACAATTTTGGCATCATGTAACCGATATGTTTCTGAACATGGAACTTTAACTTGGTGGATAGTTCATAGTTGGCCGATGATGTACAGCATTTTGTAGTGACATAATATACAATGCACAAAAGAAAATGAGTTTGAGGTGGATGAACCATCGTTTGTAACTGGTGCCATGATAGTTATTTTAAACTTTGATTAAAAAATTGGTTGAAATATTTCAATTTGAATTCAAAATGAACTGTGAATGCATTCTAATTGAACACGATACCTGTCGACACGGGGGGAGGATATTTATATTCGTTTCAAGCGAATTTTCACAAGTTTGGAATAAATATCAATTATTAATAAAGGTCAGATCACACTCTGCGAATTAAAATTGTACACGTTTTTTTTCAGCGAAGCTAAAATAAAAAGTAAACAAAGGTCAAAAAATTAAACTTTGACAGAATGATCATTTTAAATTCACAAGTGTTATATTTCATGTTTTTGTTTGCACTCTGGCAGACAGAGAAAATAGATATATTTCTGTAATGCAGCAATGCAGATCGGAACGATTTTATTTGCTAACTAAATTTCTACGATTTTTCAAATAAAATAATCAGTACAACATAAATGAAAGTTTTGAGCATCCTAGTAATATATTTTAACGAACAAATATATTGATCACCGTTGCGTTCGCAATCAATTTTAAAATATTTTTATTTGGATTTTTTATGTGAGTTAACTCATATAGGAAAAATGCGTATATTTAAAATTTTTTATTTAATCTCTGCTTAGGGTATTTATGGAGTTACTTTGTGAGTAGTTAACATTCTGATTCAATTTGTGAACTGGGAGTGAAAACAAGAAAATTTATTAAATAGTGCATTTTACGATCTACATCCAATTGTCATTTATTTGGATCTATCTAATGAAAAAAAAACTATTTTTTTTTCGTTATTCACTCTCTTTGATGTGAGATACGACAGATATATGGGCAATAATTCGTGATAACATGTTGTTGATTTATATTAAGGAATTAAATGATCCCACTTATTCTCATAGCGATATGTAAAAGAAAATAATCAAAACAATTCTTATTGCAGTTTTGATTCGAATTCGCAAAAACAACTTTGATCTGAATATGAGATAATCGATTCGATTTATCCAAATGCTCTCCAGTAACTCTTCGATGAGCGATTGGAATCAAGCGTGTAGAGAAAAGGAAAGAACAGAGAAATCAAAAATACAGGTAAATATAGTTCGACGGTGCTTTTTTTTTTAATAATTATTAAATTTATTTAGGCCCAAATGCGGTAGCTTGACAAGGCCGATTGTTCGTTTTTTTTACAATAAATAGAAAAAACAACTAAGTCAAGTTTTGTGTCTCGTTCAGACGCAGCTTTCTGCTGCGTGTTGAGATCCTTTTTCTAGGGGGCGAAATATTGCCAGTGTTGTCCATTGCAATTTGAGGTTCGATCCGTTTGTCTTCTTTCGCGTTGTCGTTCATGTCCATGTCCTCATCCGTAGTACTTTCCTGCTGCTCGCGGTCAGATGTTCCAGTTTGTGTCTTACTCTTATCGGTCGTTATTGTATGTTCGTATTTTTCCTCATTCGTTTCGTTGTTGTTGTTGCTGGTTGTTGGTGCTTGATCCGGAGATGTTGGTTTTGCAGCTGTTAGTGGTTTAGCGTAAGATGGTTCTGGGCTGATTTCAGTTGGATTGGTTAAGTTTCCCATAACAGTTTCTACGCAAGGTTTTCCAAGGTGCAGCTTCTTCGTGCAGAACAGGCACGTAGGAATTTGCCCTGGGTACGTGACTAGTGATGTCTGTTGAATGAGAGCATCGTCGCTTCCTAACACTGTGAAGCTTAAGTATGAGGGAATTGGCTTGGTCACACGCATTCTCACCACACGAACACCGTTAGCGATGCCCGGGAAAAAATTCCTCCATGTATCATGTGTAACGGAGTCTATTTCTCCGTATTTTTGCAAGCATTTTTTAATCGTGCCGTCAGGGGTACGCGTAGCCAAATCATAAACCCGAACTTCTACAGCGCCGTTCTCGATGTATACGGAAATGCTATATTTAACATTGCCGCATTCGGCGGTGTGCTGCATGTTGTTTCGCGAGGCGAATGACTCAGCTTGGTTAATGTTCTTGAACAAAATCAGCACGCAATGTTTGATATGATGCATTTGTAGGGTTTTCACTTCAGCCAGATTGAGTTCCATCATTCGACGGTGCTTGTTTTTCCTACCTGATAAAACTGGCTTATTTATTGCCATCTTTATTGCGAGCAAAGAGAGACATATTTATCCAGAAGAAAGCTGACCCAGTGAGCAAATTTTCGGCTCTGCTAGATTTCTGTAAGTCTTGATTAGGCACGAATGTGTTCAGTAGAAGAATATCTTTAAAAATATATAGTGTTCTCATGAATTGATTGATGAGGTGATTTTTTAAGAATTTATTTTCAATTTTAACCGATTTTCCATACTAATTTACATATAAACTTTGAAATTTTTGGAGGATCCGTAGACGCACCCGATTGGTACCAAAATTTGCACAATTACTAAGGGCCATAAAATGAATCAGTAGAGCTTGGTGGAGCTAAAAGTCAAAAATTGAACCAGTCTACTACACATCATGGTTATAGGAACATTTGATAGACTGTGCCCGCAACGTTCTTTCCGGAACAGGTACGCTCAAGGCCGCGAGTGACCGTTCCGAAGTCAAATCGTCATCGTGATCCCGCAATAAGAAACAACCTTCTGAGAGGGGGGGGGGGGGGGGGGGGAGATAGCGTAGTTGGTAAACCGATTGCCTTGTACGCACCTCACCTGGGTTCAATTCCCAACCCCGCACATAGGGTTAGAGATTTTTCTAAAGAGATTTCTCTAACCCGACAAAGAGACGATTGACCCTAAGGTTAAAACCTCTATAATCAAAATAAAAAAAACCTGGGACAATTCCAAGAATTTGGCACCTATAAAATTTTATTAGAATTTACATTATTGGATTTTCGGCTTTTGCTGTCCTTTTTTCTTTCGATTATAGGGGTTTTAAGCTTAAGGTCATTCGCCCTTTCGGGTTAGAAAAATCTCTTTTAAAAATTTTCTAATTATATATGCGGGGTCGGGACTCGAACCCAGGTGCACTGCGTATAAGGTAATCGATTTACCAATTACGCTGCGCCCACCCCTTTGCGGTCTTATTAATTAGAACGGGTGATTTATACTGCCCGAGGTTTCGGCCACTGGTTATGGCTTTTTTGAAGAGAAAATATTTCCTCCCTTGAAAAAGGCCATACCCAGTGGCCGAAACGTCAGGCAGTATAAATCACCCGTTCAAATTAATCAGCTCGCAAAAACCGAAAATCCAATAAATCTTCATCCGGTCGTCTCGCCAAGTAAAAATATTTGGAAATCCGAATTAGCATGAACCAGATGCATCCGTCGGGTTCAATTTCGCAGATTCTAGACATCCAAAAGTGTTCTAAATCGGTTGAAAGTTTCCATAGTTATAGACTTTTAAATTTGCGGGTACCCGGGTACCTCGTCGGCCTGTTCTTTTTTTTGTTAGACACACAGCTGTTAATCTGTGGGCAATCCTCGCTTCCTGTAGCGAGAAGCCTCCGACCTGATTGGAGGTTTGTGCAGGTCTAACACTTTGGGTACGGATCGGAACAATCAAGTCATGCGACGAAAGAAGGTGTTATTGAAAATTTGGGACTGAAAGACCCTATGGCTTCCAGCAGATCGACTGAATTCTTCATGACACAGATCTCTGCTCCACCTGCGCACCCGAGCACTTTAGACTTATCTCTCTGCTCACCGTCACTGTAGTGAAATTGCATTTGGACGGTAAGCCCTGCGGCAGCGACTATCTGCCAATCGTAATTTCTATTGGAAATGGTTCAAGGTTACCGAATTCATTCATTTTTTCGTACGGCCTTACACGACATATTGTTTCGAAAGACTTATGCATCCGCAATATCCGAAGCGAGTTGATACATAAGCTTCCTGCGGAGGAAGAGTACGGGATCTTGACTGGCTTGATTCTCGACACCTCGTGTCAAGCTCAGACTACACGTGTACTAGATGCGAACTCTCGCGAGCGAGCTCCCAACCCATGGTAGGACCAGAAGTGCTCAGACGTATACACAGAGAAGACCGTCACGTATAAGACTTTTCGGGACGACGACGGGTTACCCGCTAGCTATCGACAGAATGTGGCGTTAGAAACCGCGAATGAAGAAATTGTTTTTAACGTTTCGCGTTCCGCTCTTCAGCACATGACAGCCGCCGTGACCGCCATGCAGACGTTAATGAAGAGTTCAATGAAAACCAAGATACGTAGTTACTGGTGTCGGTTAGTTCACGGATTAGCACTCTTTGGTCCAATGACCGGCGAATGCGAAGCCGAAACAGTACTAACGAGAGCGTGGAATATTCAAACCACTGGATATTCAGTTTCGCCAAGAAGGTTCGACCGGATTCCACCCCGCGTCCACGCTGCGTTCCCCAACGATACCGCGAACGATACATCTTTTTCGATGGTGGAGTTCTCAATACCTTTTTGTAACAATAAAGCCCCAGCGTCAGATAGCATCAAATTCAACTTGGTAAAGAACCAAACAGACTCTGCCAAGAGATGCCTGTTTAATTTATTGAAGTTTCTTGAGGGTAACGATTAACATACGATTGGAGACAAATGAATGTCATCGCCATTCAAAAACCAGCCTCCGACCACAACTCGTATAGACCGATTGCAATGCTGTACTGTATCCGGAAGTTGTTCGAGAGAATGATCTTTTTTCGCCTCGACAATTACTCTCAGATACACAAATTGGCTTCCGCAAAGGCAATGGGACGAACGATTGTCTTGCGTTGCTCTCAACTGAAATTCAAATGGCAAAGAGCAGATGGCCTCAGTTTTCCTAGATATAAAGGGGGCTTTTGATTCAGTTTCTATCACAATTCTTTCTGAGAAGCTGCATTAGTATGGTCTTTCACCGACTCTAAATAACTTTTTGCTAAACTTTCTTTAAAACACATGCATTTTTCGCATGGCGATTTGTCGAAATCTCCAGACATGGGGTCTTCCCCTGGGCTCATGTCTCAGCCCCCTTCTCTATAACATTTACGTGAATGCCATTGACGAATTTCTTGTCAATTCCTGCACGCTAAGGCAGGTACAGTGCAGGTCCCAAAGCCGTCGATCTGCAAGGACTACTGCAAGATACTGTGCACAATTTGTCTGCTTGGATCCTCCAGTTGGGTATCGTGTTTTCCACGGAAAAAACTGAGCTAGTCGTATTTTCAAAGAAGTGTGAGCCAGCGCAACTACAGCTTCAATTAATGGGTCAAACTATTGCTCAGGTTTCAACTTTCAAATATCTCGGGGTTTGGTTCGACTCTAAAGGAACATGGGGATGTCACATTAGGTATCTGAAACAGAAGGGCCAACAAAGGATCAACTTTCTCCGTACAATAACCGGAACATGGTGGAGTGTCCACCCAGGAGACCTGATCAGGCTGTACCAAACAACGATATTGTCGGTGATGGAGTATCAATTCCATCAAACTAGAGCGAATCCAATATTGTTGTTTGCGTATTGCTTTGGGTTGCATGCACTCGACACATACGATGAGTTTGGAAGTGCTGGCGGGTGTCCTTACGCTCAAAAATCGATTTTGAGATCTCTCATACCGATTACTCATACGAAGCGATATCTTGAACCCGTTAGTAATTGCAAATTTCGAGAGGCTTGTCGAGCTCAATTCTCAAACCAAATGTATGTTCTTGTACTTCGATTACATGGCACAAAATATCAATCCCTCTTCATATTATCTCAACTGTGTCAATCTCACCCATGCTTCTGATTCAACTTTATTCATCGACACATCCATGAAGGACGAGTTTCGTGGAATCTCGGATCACATAGTCCGCAAGTGATCCCAAATATCTTTCATAGTAAATTTCGAGAAATCGACTGCAACAAGATGTTTTACATCGACGGATCAAGTCTCAACGGCTTCACTGGTTTCGGTTTATCAAAACCTCATCGCCTCATCCAAACTCAATGATCCTGCTTCAGTTCACGTCGCAGAACTTCCTGCTATTCAGTACACTCTTGGGATCATTGACACTTTGCCCATCGATCACACTCCATATTTTCTGGGGAAAATCTGGGAGCACCTGTGTGCTTTGCCTGTAAGATCGTACCAAATTACCCTAGTTTGGGTTCCCTCGCATTGCTCCATTCCAGGTAATGAAGAAGCGAACTCTTTAGCAAAGGCGGGTACTTTAGAAGGTGACATATGAAACACTAATTTGCTTCAGCGAATTTTTCACTATTATTCATGGTCAAGGGGATGGATATAGATCGAGATTTCATTCGTGTGATGTCTCGGCTCATGTCCAATCACTACAGGCTGGACGCTCATCTCCGACGTATGAGGCTCGCAAATAGCGGTATCTGCACCTGTGGCAACGGTTATCACGATATTAAACATATTGCGCCGAGATCTGTTCTGCTAGATCTCAACTATTGGATTTCCTTCGCATACCGTACCACAACTATGGTTTGATGTTACTCCAAGATGACACAAAACATCTCTTTAGAATGACCCAACAAACACAAGACCTACAGCACAACATCACACAAGCAACGCGGTGTATTACCGATCCGCATCTGAGCCGTACTACGAAATCGTCTGGAGGGAACACTGCCGGCTGGAGGAAGACCGCACGGCGTCCCAATACATGATGCATCCGTCCAAATCTGTAATCCTTTTCGTTGATTCCCGATGCCGGAAACTGAAAGTTAATATCTTCCCCCCTGTCCGCCTTGTCCCGCTCTCCTCTGTCTCTGATACACGGATGTAGGACTTCACCCCCTCCCCCCTTCACTTGAAAATCTTCCCAAAACTTATGTGCCCCCCCTGTCTTCTAGTTTTAGTTGATCAATATATAATCTCGTTAAGAAAGTCCCAACAGTACCACTACTTAAAAATAGCCCTAACTAATCCCCCTAATCTTAATCAAATTGAACCACTCCCTCTAGTTATTTATAGTTTTAATATGCTTGTAAAATGTTCCGCTTAGTTAATAATTAATTGCTCCAATAATCACCCTTCTTAACCCTTTCATGCCCAACTTTTTTCTAGTGCATGCCGGGTTACAAAACTATTTTTTCTTGAAAACGACAAGCTTTTTTTCATAAAGATAGGTGCTTCCCTTGCAGTGCTAGAATATTTACAAGTCCAAATCTGCGTGGAAAACGTAGCCAAAGACAGTCCAAATTGTTAAGTTTTATCAGTTTTCAAAAATATTGCAACATAACGAAGATATGTTAAAAATTCATTTTCCGTCATCAACAAGAACTGTTCCTGGCAGCACTGCTACATCGGAATCCAATCAGACTAATTGCAATAACTTCAGTTCTAGAGCTGATCATTGTAACTGTTACTACTCAAATGAAAGGCAATAGTCACATGTATAAGCCTTATTTGTTTTTGAGAAGGAATCTTGTCTCAAACAAAAGTTATAGCTGTTTAAAAGCGTTGTTGTCCACAAACAACATGGGCATGAATGGGTTAAAATCTTAAAGTGCAAAAAACATACAAAATGACCCGCCCCCTAATCTTACGATTACGATTACGATATTATCCCCTCTTGTATATGTATAAATTAGCTGTAAAATTTCTCTAGTTTCATTATATAAAAACAAAATAGTATTGAAATGTGTAACCCCCTAGTTTTAAGAAATTCAAAATGTAAAACAAATAAAAAATGGCACCTTTAAGCTAACGCAAACGTGCCTCATCAAATAAACGAATAGAATAAAAAATTGAGATAAGCAACGACTCTCTAATAAAATTTCGTGTTTCTCAAGGATTTGAAGTTTTACTAATTTTATGTAACATAATGCTAGCGAATGTTCAAATTACAACCAACTGGCACATTACAGGGCGCTGGGCATCATTTTTATATAAGCCACTATGATCCTATGGCATCATCTTGCGCCGATTGCGATTGACCTTCACGAAGTAGTAAAATATCAACTCCATGATCCCGTAACCCATACTTATACCTAGTTACAGCCCAAGGATGAACGACAAAAAAAACTACCGGATTCACCTTTGGCTCTGTGCTATAGTAGGTACAATACTTTAGTACCGTCAGTACGGTCGGGCCCATTCCCGCCTCCACCATCAACCACCATTGCATTTGCGAGCGGTGAGCTAATACTCTACGCTCGGTTTAATAACCTCTTAGCTCACCTCCGTAGCCGAACTTGTCGAGTTGACCGAAGCGCACCGTTCCATACCAAAGCCTCTCGTACAGCCGCCAGCACATGGATGGATGGATGGGGCCACCGAAGAAAGAAACCTTGCGCAAAAACTTTCTCTTTTATTATAACCCGTATTATGGTGCGCTCGCCACCATCAGCATCACGCAGCCAGCGCAGCGGCTCGATTCCAGCAAAACGGAACTCAAGCTGTGGCTTTATTTTTCCAGACGCTCTTTCAGCACCCTACCCGACAGAAACCACCGGGTGTAGCTAGAAGTGAGCAGATGCGGGGGATTTGGTGTGGGTCGATTGTTTGATATTATTAAATTGTTGAATGAAAATCATAGCAGCTAACGGCGCTCGGTTAATTTTCAAACAGTTGTTATCCTTTATTCTTGATAGTTTGAAACAATGTGGAGATGGTTGAAACTTTCGCTCAGAATAATGATAGAAATAAAAAAGAGCCCTCATTTTCCAAGAATCTATGAATGATTTTCAATAATATTGCTTTTTTCACGAGTGTTCCGTTAATCATCATTTGATGGTGTAATTCTTCAAAAGTGAAATAAAACAAATTTTAAATCACGAAAAATACAAAAATCTGACGGAATGTCAAGAACTGAAAATGTTATAAGAATCAAGCTATATGGAATAATCATTCGCATGACGTATGTGTGCTGTAATTGTAAAATGCATTCATCTCCGGAATATTTAACCTCTTTCTAACTATTTAAAACATAAAAATAACATAAATAAATTTTCACAAAAAAAATCTGTGAAAATAGAGGGTTATTTTCACTACACGGTGCCAAATGAACATCACGCAAAGCTCATATAAGTTTATGCATTTAAATTCGAAAAGTTATCCATATGAAAACTTTTTATAGCTGAAGCTACTACGAACGATGATTAACAATATTTGCTCGTGAAAAGTACTCGCAAAGATATTCTTTAAACAAGATGAAAATTTAAATCAAATAATTCCAAAAAAGTTGTCAAGAACTATAAGATGAATTTCGAAAGCAGAATATACCACCAAATTAATATAAAATAAGATTCTTATTAAAATGAGTGAATAAATTTTAAATTCTGTAAAAAAACCTGTTTTAATCCACCTAGTGGTGCAATCGTACCATGAGTCCAAAGGTTTTATGACATTATGACATTATTTCTATTTATGACAAAAATATTACGATAATATGAACAGTAGAGTGGCTCGCGGTTGTATGGGAAAACTTCAAAATAATTTAAACTAGCGGGCACAGCTTTTTTTGAGTTCCTTTTGTGGTCCCAAATGAGTGTGCAAAATTTGGTAGCGGCCCGGGTTTGCGCATTGCGTTCAAAAGTTGCATGGAATTTTATATGGGGAAATCAATTATTCTGCATTTACGTTAATAAAGATTGCCTTTTCACTGAATGTGAAAAACCAGTCATATAAAACTATAGTTCAAACCTTGATTAACAACTTTGTCGAAGACCGTAACTAGCTACGAGTTATCAAAAAATAGTTATAACGATTTTAAAACTTATGGTAAAATCCAAATGCAGAAATTGATTACTTTTTCCAACACTGCCGGTGCACCACTGACATCGACATTAAAAATTTAAATAAATGAGAATATATTCATCGCAGATACTTGGTACCTTTGAATGAAATATTCAGAATGAATTGCTGAATAACATAGACGTAGTCAGAAAATGAAAAGAAGAGGGGGGGGGGGAGGGGTTGTGTACCCTCCAGTCCCTTTTTTGATTGTTTTGTATAAGACAAAGAATCATTATGTCCTTGTAAATGTCAACGACTGAACTTTCTTAATATTGTGATAGACCCAAATATGAATCATACTACAATCTTTGTTGTGGGAAATAACATTTACAATATTTAGGATTTACACTTACAAATTTTTGTGTTGTTTTTGCTTGAGGCAAAAACTAACTCAGGTCTGGAAATCGTCTTGGGTTCTAACCTGAAGAATATTTCTGGTTCGCCAACATCACCTCTGTTTTGCGTGAACCTAACTCAAGTTTATCAACAAACGCTTGTAAGTAACTATCCTGGTTTCGTTCCGAGATTCTCAAACGAAAACGTCAATAGACACAATACCGAGGCTTCAAGGAATCTAAGGATATGCATTTTTTAAATTCTGACTCTGAACAGCTAAGAAATAGGGTTTTATAATATGTAAAAATAAATAAACCGTTGTATCATTTTAAATGAGATAACAGTAGAGCCCTTAAATAGTAGCACTCAAACATGTAAGATTAATTTTTAATTCGGCGGTATAAACCTGCGTTGAAGATGTGCTCCTTATGTTATACTAAACGATCTAAAAAGCGAACTGGGGAGTACACCGGCCCCTCCCTCCTCGTTTTCATTTTCTGACTACGTCTATGTTATTCAGCAATTCATTCTGAATATTTCATTCAAAAGTACCAAGTCTCTGCGATGAATATATTCTCATTTATTTAAGTTTAAAGTATCGGTGTCGTGGTGTACTGACAGTGTTGGAAGAAATAATTAATTTCTGCATTTGGATTTTACCATAAGTTTTAAAATCGTTATAAATATTTTTTGAAAACTTGTAGCTAGTTACCGTCTTCGACAAAGTTGTTAACCAAAGTTTGAACTATAGTTTTATAAAGCTGGTTTTTCATATTGAATGAAATAGCGATCTTTATTAACGTAAATGCAAAATAATTGATTTCCCCATATAAAATCCCATACAAACTTTGAACGCAATGCGCAAACCCGAGAAGCAACCGACCGCTCCCAAACTACACACTAATTTGGGACCACAAAAGGAACACAAAAAGTGCTGTGCTGAAAAATGTCATACTCGAGCCACTCTAATGAACAGCAGGTACAAAAATTACGACTTAGATCCCGAATCATGAACATGAATCACTCTACAAATAACTAAAATATCACGATAACAATCATGCATTTTAATCTCGCTAGTCTGACAGAAAAATGCGATAGTAAACTCATGAATAAGATAGCACAATAACGTGATGAGAAATCACAAGATTCGCGATTAGGCTCTTGAAATCATGAACATCATTTGACTGTCGGCTGTATATTCCCAAATCATGAACTAGAAAAACTAAACTGTCAAGGGAACAACAACAGTACCCTAACCAAACATTCTAATGTAACGCCATGTATATATTCAAGGCGAACTATTTTTTTGAAAACACAAATAGTTTCATGAGTTCGAGGTTTATTATTCATAATTTCAGGAGCTTGGTCATGGTTTTCGTAAAATGTTCAGTTCACGGAATCGTGTTCATGAATTTATGACTGGTTTTTTTTCGTGTACGAATATAATGGTGGAAATGTCCATTACATATTCATTATGATTTGCACATACATACAATACGTCGACAGCCACGAACTTGAGAAGCTATGTGTCGTATCTGAAACACCTGAACCCAGCAGCGGATCCAGGAGGAGGGTTCGGGGGGTCCGGACCACGTCAAAAAGTTTCAACTTGTTAACAAATTTTAAATTAGTTTCAATTTTAAAGTCTTTTTCAAACTCAAAATCAGTTCAAACCAAATTTTTCACTGATTTTATAGACTTACTAGGGAAGTTTATTTAGGAGGAACTAGGAAATTTTCTTCGGGAGGGGGGGTGGTTAATTGATGAGGAACGGTGGGTTTAAGGAAAGATGGTGTGTGATGGGGGGATAGACCGGGATTAGGTTGACGATGTTCAGATTGATTGCTTAGCCAACAAACAACTTAGCTGGTTAGCTGGATAATAACTTAAACAGTTCTTATTCAGCTTATTCTCTCGGATTAATGGCTTGTTCAGCTTTCGTTGTTTGTTGGGTAACCTTTCTATATGAGAAATCCAAAAAAGTAAGGTTTGTTTGAATAGAAAAAAAGTTATTCAGAGAAATTATGGTGAACGTATAAATGTGGGACACACTGTATTTTCCCATAGAATCAATGTCAAAAACTTCAAGCAAAGTGGGCGGAGGTCCAAAATTGTCCAAATGATATGAAATTTGGCATCTGAGTTTACTTAGCTATTTGTCACAATAGGAGGCCTTTAAGATTTTAAAAATGAGTGTTTTTTGCAATGCTCTAATGCGGGTGCGAGGGTGGCCAAGGGGGGGGGGGGTGGCGGCGGGTTTGATGAAAGATGGAGGTGTTAGGGTAAGTGGGGGCGATACTACACCAAACTGCATATTATACCTTCCATTTTCGACTTGCTTTGAGAAAATCGGTTCGGTCATCTCCGAGTAACCGATACGCAATTATTGGTCACACACAGACATACACACATACGAACACACATGTTTTTCGAACTCAACGAAGTGAGTCGAATGGTATAAGAGTGTCGATCAACAATTTTAAGCAATTTGTAATTCATTTTAATTATTTTTGCATCATTTATACATATATTGATTACCGGTTTATATGGAAATTTCGCATGTGGCCGCATTCTTCAACCCGTAACACAGAAACCAGAACTCCGATTCAAAGGAAATTTAATAGCATTCAATAGGAATATTCTAGCTTTCATTTGAGACTGATTTTGTGAAAATCGAGTCAGACATTTCTGAGAATCAGATGAGAATTCAACTCAGGAACATAACCACTTTCCCGAAGCTTCCGGTTCCGCCGAAGTTGTCCAATGTGGTCAACGTGGGTTTGATTGGGCATCATTGAGCTGAAACTATAAATCCAAACATTTTCGAACACATTTTATGAGGTTTTGCATCTTTCAGATACCACGCTGATTTCGATTTATATGGAAATTTCGTGCGTGATCCCACTCTTCAACCCGTAACTTCGGAACCGGAAGTCGGAATTAAATGAATTTCAATAGCAGCCTATGGGATTGTACCTTTCATTTGAGACTAAGTTTGAAAAAATCGGTTCAGCCATTCCTGAGTAACCGATGTGCTTATTTTTTGGTCACATACCTATATTCATACACACGCACACACGCACAGACATTTGCCTAACTCGACGAACTGAGTCGAATGGTATAAGAGACTCAGCCCTCCGGACCTCGGTTAAAAAGTCAGTTTTCAGAGTGATTGCATAGCCTTTCTATAGGAGAAAGGTAAAATATATTATAAGATTGCTAATATTGCCCTACAAGGTTTTTACCAAGCCAAAGGTCGATCATTACACACAACGATTATTTTCAAAGATTTTGAATTTTCTTCAGCACGTTCAATAACTGCATGTGAAGAATATATTGTATTCTACCGATACACCATGGGCCACAAATCGATTTTTTTGGTCGAAAATCCAGAACTTATAAACCGTTAGTACTAGACTTTCAGTGTCTTTGGAACAAATTCTCTACAATAAGTGTTCTTCATTTTAGGGAAAACAAAATTGGGGTGGCCCTCTTGATTTTTGAAATAAAAAAATTATCTCCTAAATGAAAAAAGATAGGAGAATATGACCTTCCCAAAGAAATGTAGAGAAATTAATTTTGAGTAACTTTGCTGAAGACGTCGAAACTCTATCTTCAACGGTTTAAATTTTACAGCGATTTCCCTTGTTCCGTTTAGGGTGGCTCTTAAAAATTCAGTTTTTTTTAAATATAACTTCTTTGAAGTTGATTTCTCGTAAATGTCGACTTCAGACAAAAGTTAGCTCTTACAAATGCGCATATTTCTTCTTCAGAGACCAACTCATTAACTTTTATATAAACAGACGATTTTATGCTCAAAATTCGACATTGTCTAAGCTAAATAACTCCGAAGGTGGCAAAAATTGGCAATCAATGTTATGACCAACTGATAGTACTTCAAAAACACTACAAAATAAGGGGTACATGGTTTGTCTCCTAGCGACTGTTTATGTGAAATATTTGCTTATAAACTCCCTCTGTTATAGAGAATGTATGCGGAATTCATCTAAATTCGTACTTAAAATATATATTAATCATAGTCGCCGTTCTTATATACACATATTCGGATCTCCGATGCAAATCAAATTTGATGGTACTCTCGAAACATAATATTCTAAACTTGTTTCGTGGAGTGAAATTGTACATAAAACATGTGGTTTTCGGACAACGGTTTATAAAAAGAATGTTTGGAGTATTTGCATGGCATACGTTTTATTCGCATGGAAAAAAAGAAATTATTATCAACGTATTACAATATATTGAAAGCTCAGCTCAGATTTACCGTAAAGGAAGCACCCTTTGTTTAGCATTAATGATTTATTTGTCTTTTATTAATTATATTACCTCCTCTGTTTCAGCTCACTGTAATTTGCTCTAATAGTTTCCCAAAATACAATTTTTTGTCTTTGGAAATTAACAAAAAAAAATCCACGTGAACGTTGGGGGACAAGCTGTTCAGCTCTCATTATTAGTATTTTTACTATTATCAAACGGATAGATTGGTAGCCTCCTACTTCGGAGTTATTTTCCATACGCGGCAAAAAAAAACTTTATCAATGATATCCATCCATTATCCATTTTATAATAACTCGATGAGGTTATGTCGATGGATTAATTGATGCTAATAATGGGTCCTTTATGAATTACTTCAAGCGAGATAACCTACATATTAAAAACGAAAGTTTAGACTACTAAGGATGGTGCAAATATGCGATAATTCAACAATTTCGACTGCTCTGGAAGATTCAGGGATTCTGTTGATTTTAGGCTTTTAGGATAGAGATTCTATCAGGATTCTTAAACTTTTCACCGAGGGAAATAATGTAACTGGTGTTGTATAATATAAATTTTCAGTATTTTTCATTCTGGGACGATTTTCATTAATGGGTATTTTTTACGTATTTCGTTGTAAGTTTTCCACAAGAAAAAATAGGTAAAACGTAACCAAGTTGACGTACAAGCTCTTTACCCATTAAGTGGGTTATTCCACTTTTATTCAAAATGGGCAGTTTTCTATGTATTAAAAGGTACTTTAATTTATCAGAGTAGAAATTGTTGAAACGCACAGAAAAAAATTTACCACTGAGAAAATCATTATAGGGACGATCCATAAATGACGTAGCATTTTTTAGTGATTTTTAACACCCCCCTCCCCCATCGTAGCATTTCGTCACAAACCTCTAAATACCCCCTTCCCCTGGTAATTACGTAGCTTGACGGTAATTCTCCCCCCTCCCTTATCTACGAAAAATATAAAAAAAAATGAAAAACGATGTTAGTTAGCCCCCTTTAAAAAAACTACGCAGCACGACATGACCCCCTACCCCTCTGTCGTCACACATCATCACAAAATACAATACTCCCCCTCCCCCATATCATACTTCGTCATTTATGGATGATCCCATATTAGTTTTTTAAACTAATAAGTTGGTCTCCAAAGAAAAAATAGGAACTTATCAGAACGAAATTTCAATTTTTTTGGAAAATTTACTTCAAAAGTATTTTATTGAAACACTATTTTTTAAAGGTCAAGCTAAACCAAATAATGGAAAATGCCGTAAAATAAATGCCTCTGACGATATTTAAGGAATTGTCAACAAAGTTACTCAAACATGATTATTTTCTAATTTTCAGTAGGTCTTTATACTTCTATTGTTATTATTCAGGAGAAATTATTTTCATTCCAAAAAGCAAGAAATCCACCCTGTTTTTTACACCGAAATGAAGCGCACTTATTGTGAAGAAATTCTTTTGAAGACACTGAATGTCTACGGGATATAAGAACTGGATTTTCAACAAAAATCGATTTTTGGCTCATGGAATAGAGGTAGTTTATAAGCAAACATTTCACATGAACAGTCGATAGGAGACAAACCATGTATCCCTTATTTTGTAGTGTTTTTAAAGTACTATCAGATGGTAATAACACTGATTGCCACTTTTTGCCACTTTCGGAATCATTTAGCTTAGAAAATGTCGAATTTTGAGCATAAAATCGTCAATAACTCTGTTTATATAAAAGTTAATTAGTTGGCCTCTGAAGAAGAAATGTGCGCATTTGTAAGAGCTAACTTTTGTCTGAAGTCGATATTTACGAGAAATCAACTTCAAAGAAGTTATATTAAAAAAACTGAATTTTTAAGAGCCACCCTAAACGGAACAAGGGAAATCGCTGTAAAATATAAACCGTTGAAGATAGAGTTTCGACGTCTTCAGCAAAGTTACTCAAAATTGATTTCTCTACGTTTTTTTGGAAGGTCATATTCACCTATCTTTTTTCATTCAGGAGATAATTTTTTTATTTCAAAAATCGAGAGAGCCACCCTAATTTTGTTTTCCTTAAAATGAAGAACACTTATTGTAGAGAATTTGTTCCAAAGACACTGAAAGTCTAGTACTAACGGTTTATAAGTTCTGGATTTTCGACCAAAAAAATCGATTTGTGGCCCATGGTGCATTGGTATGCCTCTGGCCCTATATTTTACAATGGGAGGAATGTTATGAGTTAAAAACAAAAGTGTGCCGACAACCGAACACTTTCCGCTATATAATAAAGTTAAATTAAAAAAAAAGCATTTTAGTGGTACCATTTCATTTGGAAAATATTTTTCTAGCATTAGTACCGCTGGTTGTGAGTAATTTGATGAATACTGTGGACTGAATAAAATATGTTAATAAATGGTTTAAAACAAATGTAAAAGTTTCAAACGATCGAATCTACCATATCCGTATATGCTAGAAATTAGAAATAATTATTCCGATGACCTTACTGACCACGCACATGTCGAAAAAATATAGCACCTTTTTTCTGTCTTTTGTGTTAGGACTAAGAAATTTACTTCGAAAGGGACAGCACAGCATAGAACGCATCAACACAGCAAGAAAACAGATCGTGACTACATATAAAAAATACAGGTCCGGGAGCTGTGCTGAAAGCGAGAGCAGAAACCGTTAGGTAAGAGAGTAAAATAATTCTTTGGGGCAAAAAAGTGCAAACTAAATCCGTCTCTCGAAACTCGATTTGATGGGCTCGGCGTTAATATCATTGGTTTCAGTTTCATTCTGGGACAGGGTAGGGGTAGGGGGGTTTCGTTGTTTTTTGCACTGTTATTTTAGCTGCGGTACGGTTTATGGTTGGTCATCGAACATCCGTGAACGGTGCACTTTCTGTAGAGGGTGGGTGGTGCTGGATGGTAGACACCGTAAAGCCATAAAAATATCACCCGAAGGCCATTGCATGAATGCCGCCCTGGTGGCGCGACTAATGGCTAGTTCTGCAAAGTTGCTCTGAATTATTGACCATGAGCGAGTTGTTTTTTTCGGATTTGATTGGAAATTTTATTGTTTATTTTATATGATTCAATGGGTGGCTCAACCTAGCGAAAGTGTTGGATATTTCTGCGAAAATGAAATCGACAGTAGTAAACGGTTGTTAACTATTTTTCATAATTTTTAGGACCGTCGTTTAGTATGAGCGCAATCTGTGATTTTATTTCAGATTTTTCGAAAATTACTTTACAGGTTATTTTAATTTGGCTCAAATTAATATTATTTTTATTAAAAACAACTCTGTTTGAGCAACAAAAAAGTATTTTTTTTGTTAAGAAAAAATCTGTTTTAATCCACCTAGTGGTGCAATTGTGCCTTTCTTATTTGTCCAAACTACGATTCCATGGCTAGTTATGTTTAATATAATGGAGGAAATGTCTATTACATATTCAGTACGATTTGCACATACATACAATGGATCGACAGCCGCGAACTTGAGATGCTATGTATCGATGCTGAAACACTTGGCGGATCCAGGAGGAGGGTTCGGAAGGTCCGAACCCCGCTGAAATTTTTTAACTTGTTAAGAATTTTTAAATTAGTTTCAATTTTGAAGTAGTTTCAAACTCAAATTTTACACTGGTTTGGTTAAAAATGGTTATTGCGTATTACGTAATTTCTGTGTGCGAATACATGGTGTTTTGACTATGGTATAGCTTGTTTAAATTGTTAATGCTCTAGTATCAAAAAATCTTTGAGTTCATCCAGTGGACTCTGTTCTTGGAAGTATTTCTGAGCGGAATGCCCAAACATGTCGAAAATTTATCGTGAAATAGTTGATTATAAGCGTTTAAAACCTAACCACTTTTCGTTGCATCCCATTTGTGCTTTTCGAAGAGAGTAAAATTACATATCTATCTTATTTTGCCCCGAATGGCCTTTGTTCTGTGATAGTGACGATTTCGATAATCTGATTTAGTACAGTATTAAGAAAATCAGCGCGAAATTGGTTCGCTAATGAGCAATTTCACACACATTTTACGTTATTTAGTTAAACATTTTGACAGTTCCTATAAATTACCTGATGGTATGAGAAGGTTTTCAGTTAGTTCTTAATAGCCAGCCGGAGAAATGGGTTTACGTTATTTGGCAACACTGGTTTTCGCGTATATGGTTTGGTACACACAATCCCAATCATTCCAGATAACCGGTCAGGGTGCACAAGAAGATTTTAGTAAGCTGAAAATACCCCAAACGTGTAAGGAAACGCCGAGGAACTCTTCGGGCGTTTTCTTGATTCATCCGGACAAAGGATTTGGAGAACCGTTCTTCGCGCAATGCGACCACAAGCACGAGTCTGGAGGATGGACTGTGATCCAAAATCGGTTCGATGGCTCGGTTAATTTTTATAGACCTTGGTCCGACTACAAGAATGGGTTTGGGCATCTGGACCGAGAGTTTTGGTTGGGTTTGGATCGGATCACTAGGCTAACTAATGCAAAAACACACGAACTGCATGTTGTAATGACCCGAGCAAAAAGAACATATGTTGCTAAATACACCAAATTCGCTATAGGAAGTGAAACCGAGTCTTACCATATTTCTGTATTGGGCCGTTACAGTGGCCCAGCCAAAGGAGATGCGCTGGAATACCATAAAAATCGCAAGTTTTCCACTTTTGACCGCGATAATGATGCCAGCAAGTACAATTGCGCCGTTAAACACACGGGAGCTTGGTGGTATGGTGATTGTCATAAGAGTAATTTGAATGGAAATTACACAACAACAACGATTGCTGGAATGTGTTGGTTCATTGATACTTGCTGGTGGCACATGAAGACGTCTAGAATGTTAATTAGAAGCCGGTAGTACAATGGTTTTAATGTAAAAATGATCTATCAATAAGATTTATTTTAATATTTTATTAATTCCAGAAAATGATTTAGCAGTTGTAGCTGTATTAAATTACAACAACATTTTTTTTATAATCTATGTAAATTCTTGGCATGGCCACTCGTTCGAAATTTTCAATTACACCGATCTTCACTGGTAAAAAGCAACTACTTTCATTTACTTAATCACTCCATTTAAAATCGAATTGCGGCTATCGATAAAGAATAACTAAATTACTACACTGGTCTCACAGCGATAATTGAGGGGTTTGTATACGGTTGACCATGCTTGTAATGTCAAAGTGTCATTAAATTATGTTTATAAATTACCAACAGTGAGAATATAAAGTTGAAAATATTTTTGCTATGACAAATTTTTGGGTGTACCAAGATCCATTATTGAAGAAGTTTGAACTTCAATATTAACAGTTATTATGCATATCGATGAATATTGATGTGAAATTTATGTTTTTATACAAAACAATGGGTGTTTTTAGCTCATACGTTTTTTAGTCAAAATTTAAAAATTCATAAAAACTGGTAATTTTTGGGACTTTTTCACCGTTTTGCAGATTATTACAATCGAAGTTAACAAGACAATAAATTAAATAAATAATACTCAATGCAATAAACAGCAATTACAACTGTTTTCGATATATTTTATCGAAATAAATCATTGTTAAGTGACTTGTGCTAGCGGATCCAATTGAAATTTCAATGAAAACAACAGCTTGAATGCTTATATTTTTAATATCCGTTTAGGGCACTATCGCACAAAAATTTTATTAGACCACTACAATACACACTAACACACAGGACATACACACGTAATCAAACATGCTACGCAATCGCTCGAACCCTTCGCGGTCATCTTCGTCCATCTTGACTCGCGACTTCGAACAAACACGAAAACTCCCCCCGGTGAACATTTTAACACTTATAAACATATAAACGCGATCACACCTGGACCCGAGTCTGGCTCCAGGCATGGAATGGAGGGTAGACGAAGGCTACACCAATAGCGATCATTTGGCAATCCGCTTTAGGATCAACTATGGTGTGCATCATCCGAAGGCGGGAGATCCCTGTCAGGTACGCGGGTGGAAGTCCAATCACTTCGACAGCGAAGCTTTCACCGCGGCCCTGGGACTGGAGGCCAACACCGACAGTCTAAGCGGGGATGCGCTGGTAGTTGTTCTACCACGCGCGTGCGACGCCACTATGCCGAGAAAAACACTGCCAAGAAACGGCAGATGCCCGGTATACTGGTGGAGTGCCGAGATTGCAGCTCTACGGTCAGCCTGCCTCAGAGCTAGACGTAGGATGCAAAGAGCTCGCACCGAGGATGCAAGAGAGAACCGCCGTGAAGTGTTTCGAGCTGCGAAATTGGCCCTTAGAAAGGCCATTAAAAGCAGCAAAAGAGCGTGTTTCGACAACCTGTGTGAGAGTGCCAACGCGAATCCTTGGGGTGACGCCTACAGGATTGTGATGGCCAAGACCAAAGAGGGCTCCTCACCCCCAGAACGGTTTCCGGACCGGTTGGCAACGATTATCGAAGTACTCTTCCCGTCTCGAGCCACAAGTCCCTGGCCACCCGCACTACGAGACAGTGCGGGCACGGCCGAAATGGTGGCTCCAGTGACGAATGAAGAACTACTCGCAGTGGCTAAATCCCTAGCAATGAACAAAGCTCCAGGGCCGGATGGAGTTCCAAACAACGCTCTCAAGGCAGCGATCATAGTGAACCCGAACATGTTCAGGCTAGCTATGCAGAGATGTCTTGACGAGTGCCGTTTCCCCGATAGATGGAAAAGACAGAAATTGGTGCTGTTGCCGAAGCCCGGGAAGCCGCCAGGCGACCCATCGGCGTACAGACCAATCTGTCTGATCGACACGACTGGCAAACTGCTCGAGAGGATCATCCTCAACAGGCTAACCCCGTACGCGGAAGGTACGGACGGTCTGTCAAGCAACCAGTTTGGCTTTCGGAAGGGTAAGTCCACAGTGGACGCTCTCAACTCAGTGATAAATACTGCCGAGATAGCGATCCAACGGAAAAGGCGAGGTATTCGATACTGTGCGTTAGTGACACTTGACGTGAAGAACGCATTCAACAGCGCAAGCTGGGATGCCATCGCGCTCTCGTTACACCGGCTTAGCCTACCGGTGGGTCTGTACCGGATCCTGGAAAGTTACTTCCAAAACCGCGTACTACTATACGAGACCAATGCCGGTCAGAAAAGGGTTCCGATTACCGCCGGAGTCCCGCAGGGCTCGATCCTAGGCCCGGTGCTATGGAACCTCATGTATGACGGGGTTCTGAGACTGAAGTTCCCTCCTGGGGTCAAGATCGTCGGCTTTGCCGACGTTGTAACCTTGGAGGTCTTCGGGGAGTCAATTCCTGAGGTAGAACTAACCGCAGAACACGCGATCAGCACGGTGGAGGAATGGATGAGCGCGAGAGGCCTGGAGCTCGCTCATCATAAGACGAAGGTAGTTATCGTCAACAACCGCAAGTCGGCACAACATGCAGTTATCCATGTGGGAGAAGTCGCGATCACTTCACAGCGAAGTCTGAAGTCTCTCGGAGTCATTATAGACGACAAGCTGACCTTCGGCAGCCATGTCGACTATACATGCCAGAGAGCGTCGACTGTTGTTGAGGCTCTATCGAGAATGGTGTCCAACAGCTCAAAGGTGTGCGCCAGTAGACGTAGGTTACTGGCAGGCGTTGCCGTATCTATCCTCAGGTACAGCGGCCCGTCATGGTCAAGAGCACTGAGGGTAACCAGTTACCTACAGAAACTGGAGAGCACCTACCGCGTGATGTGCCCCAGAGTGATATCTGCCTACCGCACGGTATCACACGATGCATCCTGCGTGATAGCGAGCATGATGCCAGTCGGGCTGGTCATTCGGGAAGATGAGGAGTGCTTTGAGCTACGTGGAAATAGGGGAGCCCGCGAGCGCACCAGGGTGACCTCGGTCGCCAGATGGCAGCGTGAGTGGGACAACTCCTCGAAAGGTAGGTGGACCCACCGGCTGATACCTAGCATATCGAGCTGGGTGTGAAGACCCCATGGGGAAGTTCACTTCCACCTGACACAATTCCTGTCAGGCCATGGCTGTTTCCGACAGTACCTCCACAGGTTCGGGCACGCGGAGGTCCCTGTCTGCCCGGGCTGCCCAGGTGTAGACGAAACTGCCGAACACATACTGTTCGTATGTCATCGGTTCGACGTCGAAAGAAGAGCAATGCTTGACGTCTGTGGCTGGGACACAACCACTGATGCCCTTATTCAGCGGATGTGTCAATCGGTGGAGAAGTGGAACGCAGTCTCGGCTGCTACCATCCAGATTGCCAGTAGGTTACAGGTAATCTGGCGAACCAAGCAACAGACGACGGGCATGGCTAACTAGTGACTGGTTAGCTGGAGCGAAAAAGGCCAAGCGCAAAAAAGGGAGTGAATGGTCTGTTCATGCCGAGGCAGGTTTGGCGCAGCGACTGGCAACCGCGTAAGGGGTAAACCCAGCCACCCCGAAGCAAGACAGAAGAGTGAGTGTATAGGCGCATAAGTTGACTGCCTCATGCCAAGACGGGAGGGTCGTAGCGTAGTATGTTGGGACTTAGCCATCGATGCCTCATGGCGTGGCAGAGGAGTGAAAGGGTGAGCATCCAAGTCAGTCTCACACGGCATGTTAAGGGTGAGCACAAAAGTCAGTCTCACATGGTATGGTAGAGGCTAGCACAAAAGTCAGCCTCGCATGGTATGTCAGAAGTGGGGCCTAAGAAAAATGTCCCACATGGGATGCCAGGGGGAGTGACAGTGGTACAATAGAGTGGCACGATGGAGAGTGAATCAGGTGATAGGGTGAGCACCCAAGTCAGCCTCACATGGTATGGGTGGGGCGAGCACAAAAGTAAGCCTAGCAAGGAATGAGTAAGGTGAGCACACAAGTTAGCCTCGCAAGGAACGAAAAAGGTGAGCACAAAAGTCAGCCTCATGTGGGAGTGTTTGAGAGTGAATCAAGGTGTGATAGAGAGAGCACCCAAGTAAGCCTCATACAGGACGTATGAACGGGTGAGTGAGAGTGAATGAGTACATTTAGTACAGCCATCCCCCCAGAAGTAATACCGAGAGGTAGTTCCTGGGAGGAACGATGGCGGAGCCCAATGGAGTTTAGTCGGTATTAATGGCAGCATCACCATTCGAGCCCGACACGCCCCCAGTGCACCCTGTGCGGTAGATTGGACCCTACCAATAGCACGTGTACTGGGCTAGGACGTAAAGGTCTTCTCCATTGTAAAAAATAAACGCGATCACAAGCGCGAATCTCCCAATGCCCGTGTTGGTGCGATCATGAATCAGTTACGTCCGGAAGTTGGCTCAATCTAATGAAAAAAGAAAAAATGACATTCCATGGCGACGTGACTGCTAACTCTCACTCGCATCTAGCATCTGAACCGTCACTGAAAATTAAGTACGAGATTCACGATCCGCGCGATCATTCAAGACCAAATGCGAATATGCGAACCCGAGCAAATACTCATGGGTTCAAACACCACACAGCCCCTTGAAAAGACCATGAACATGGTCCATGCCCACTTTCACGACTATTGAAACACCATTAAATGGTCTCAATAACCCACAAATATACCAACGTATGGTTTTTCTACGAGATCTACCGGACCATGACGACGGTGTTTTCGTGGGTTGAACCCATTTCAAACACCCATGTCCAACCCCATGAGAATGGGGGTATTATGGACTTCATGTTTGCTCGGAAATGGCCAAGCGACCTAGAAACGTCCACGCGATCGAACACGTTAACATACAAACGCCCGAGCCCTTCGCAATGCGTAGCGTTGTGTTGCAGTTGTCGATTGCAGACTGGTGACTCCCATTCCCACACAGTCTACTTGAGGAACAATTTTTGGGACTAATAATTGTCCCAGTCCAAGCCAGATCTTTACCGTAACTTAGGATGTTAGGAAGAAAATGTTGATGCGGTACTTATTTAACAGAAGGCCCCGACTAAATGACACTCCCATAAGCAATGTTGGCACTATTGTGCAAAGAAAATCTGGCAGTTCATCAGAAAATGTCTGGCAAAATCTGTCACTTAGCTGCATCCTGAAAGCCATTGAAATTTTACATGAATTTTAGAATAAGATTTCCAAAGTTTGCGTGTAACGACTTCTATAATTAAAAAATCTGGAAAGTTTGCCTTTTTGTCTGGAACGGCATCCCTGCCCATAAATACCACTGGATTGGGTAGTTTAGTTAGGATTCACTTCATTTAGTTAGGATTCACTTCAAGCAAGCGACTGAGAATATAATTTTGTGTTGTAGAAGTTTTGTGATTGAAGGTCACAAAACAAAAACTAACATCTCCACTAGTAAAAACGTCATGCAGGTGTTACTAAAGGGAAAGTGAATATAATAAAAAAAAACACGATTATGCCGATGGTCCTGTTTCTGTATCGAAAAAACGTGAATATCCCAGAAATCATGGTACTTTATTTATGGTTTTTGGAACACTTTTTTTCCGTGTAATCGTGTTTTTCGAAACCACTTTTTTATGCTGGCTGGAAATGTAATGCGAACAAGTGATTCTAATATTTTCACAGTATATTAAAAGTTACTTTCGTACGTAGGAATGTATTTTTGTAAAATTTTGCGCGGAAACGTTTTTAGATTAAAAAGTGTGCCAAAAACTAAAATATCCAAAAAAACTATTTTTTCGTGTTCTACAGTAGTGTCTTTAAAACAATTCCAAATAGCTAGTCATTGCTAAGAAAACACTCCAAATTGCACAAAGCATTTTAATATACTGTAAAATTTCAGTCATCAAAATTCGTATAATTCGAGTTCAATTAGAATAAAATAATCGGGAATAACTTTTTCAAGTTTTCATTTTTTTAATTTTTGCCTACAATTTATTATGAACTATACAACAATATTAGGCCGAAACGACTTCGTACACGAATTGAGAAGTCACCGTTATTTCATTTTGTTTGATAAAAATTGTTAATAATTTTTGCAACGAACTTTTTTTTCATTATATAAAATTTTAATCAGTTTTAATTGAAAAAATGAGCAGATCTATTATGCCAATCGTGAATAATTAAATAAAACCCAAGTCAAAAAGTGAAGAGCCACAACTTTAAAAAAAATCGAATTAAAACCAAGTTGCATTATTTATTTATCGTGGTGAACCCATTAATTTTCTTACAGGAATATGTCGACAGACAAAAAAGGATTTACACGCTTGGGCAATTTTGATTCCATTGCAAAACACTGGACGTTCAGCCATGCGGGACAAGTTCGGTAAATCCGGGACTGTTCCGTGAATATGGGACGTCTGATCAGTATATTCAAAAGCTATTAAAATAATTGCAAAACTTCTTGAGTTTGCAAATCCAGATAACTATATTCAGTATCATCACCTGCGCAATGCAGTGCTTCCAAATGTGACTCCAAGCAGAACGTTTCGTTTTGAAGCATAATCTAAACCACCTGGTTGAAAGAGACTGCGTTGAAATTAAGATTCCCATATAAATGTACAGTCACTTTGGGGCGCCTGTTAATATGGTTCAACTTCGCCCATGATTTGAACAGATATTTTATACCTTGATGAATTTTATGACCGACGATGGACAAAATTCCAGCATCAAAACATAGATGCCACCCTATTTTATATATGGAAAAAGACAAAATAGAGGTAATACTACACGACCTAGCACTGCGCACCCCGATAAGCTAATTGAAAAATATATTTCGCAATTCGGAGAAGTAAAATACATTACAAAACGCGGGTCGAAAGACCAATTCCATCCTATTTGACTTATTTTACACTCACGGAACTAAAATTCAATAGGAACGAAACTAAAATTAAAAATGAAGGGTAAATTCCTACATGCAAGTACTGTAACCTGATGATACACATCGGATAACCTTGCCCTGAATATGCTGAGTATCTACTAGATAACTAGATAGTTCCACCTGCTGAGAGAAGCTTGAAACGCCAATCCAGCTTTTTCTAAAAGTTGAAAATTTGTAATTCATTCTACGATATAAAGAGTTGAATCACACTGATAGGCGGATTTACTGTCTTCAATACTGAATAGAAAAAAAACTATGGAACAATTATGCGAGGGTTTAATGATCGCTCATTACATAGTATCCCACAGATAGTTATCGCCGAGTGCTGTCATCATAAACCAACCACAGCGGTGCGATTCAGTTCGAAATGAAAGTGATGACCTAGTTCTGAGACACCGTTTGTTTCGCGACAGAGGAACTCCGATCGACTAGCCTCTAGACGCGTCTTATTGACAAAATTGCTTGTTTGCATATTTATCTGGTTGCTTTTCCCACATTAATGCGAGGCAGAAGCTATTGACTTACCATATTTCATCGACTTCCCTTATAGGTGGCTATGAAGGCATTGGAGCTTTGCCATCACCTCTGTTTGCGAAACTGGTCAATATTTTTGCGAGTTTATTTAACCTGTTGTCACTGACGGTTGATTGCGTGGTTTTTGTGAAACTTCTTATCCAATTGTAACATTAACTCCAATTAGTTCCGGCTGCTAATCACGAAAGTCGCCTCGAAGGATCATCTGCGATCGGAGGTTTAATTGCACAAGTTTACGCAAACCTCCAGCTGCGTCATTCGATCAGCCAATCCTCTTTTTTGGAAAGTAAAAGTTTTTGTTTGTTCGATTTCACTCAATCCGATGTGACAACACGAATCTGCCGGATAATTCCAAGGACGCAGTGTTCAAATCTAGCTCGAAACACGGGCCCCAGTGTTTGAAGAAGTTTACAGCTGTACGGTATTCGCGACTACGAAACTGAGTTTGACAGCTTGTGTGCGTGAAGTTCATGTAAACAAATGGATGATAGAAAATGAATAATTTTAAACGTACCGTTTTCAACGTTTTTTTTTTCATAAATATATGAAATTGTTAGTACAAATCAAAACAAAAATCATTGAACAAGCTAATTTGGTAAAGAAACGAGTAAAAAATGTCGTAGAACATGTTTATTTTGCGTCCTCAACGTGACGCATTTTTGTGAAGCAAAAAACAAATAAGTTTTCAAATGATAAAAAGTATTGAAAATTTACCTTTTTGCCCAAAATTTTATCTACAGATTGAAAAGCAATATGTAGCCAAGTTATGGTAAAAATTTCTCCCAATACAATTAGCTATGGAGAAATGTGTATTTTTTGTTGGCCATATTTAAACCGCCAGGAGCTATCAATGTATATAAAAAAAATGAAAAATATAGTAATGTGCAGGTTATCGGCAGTTTTTAACCACGCAGACGGATGTCTTTAACCACGAAGAGGATAGATATCACAGTAATGACGAATAAGATTTTAGGACTATATACTTGGATATAGTTTGCTTGTAAGAAACACGGGTGGGTTTTGACCAGATGAACGCTATCTAGATAGTTTTTGGCTGGGCAGATGTTTCCGCTTGTCATCCGGAGCAATACACACCGGACAAAATTCGGTCGATTCCGAATTTTCATACTTCTGCTCAAAACCACGAGTGTCTTAATAGTTATACTTTCAGTGAAATTCGACCAGTTTATAAGAACTTTTCTTCACGTTCTCTAGCAAAAAAAACTTCCAAACTATATCCGTTATCCTTTATTGGGCTGATGCTCTGTTGGCTCATACCATTAAAATCACGTTTCAATATATTTGTATATTAAAAATCACAATTTGCAATTAACCAAGAGGAAAAGCTATGCCAAAACGTGAAATTCTTATTCCATATTTTCTGCGAAAAAGCTTTGACAAATGTTTGGTGGCTTAGTAGAAAAGTTTAACGGAAGTCTATTTCTAGAGAAAATTTACAATAGGACGTAAGTAACAATGAGAGATTCTCTTTGGGGTCTTTCTCTTCTGTTCATTACTCGGCCATTTCAACATTTACTACTTTACTTTTTGCATAATATTCTAATAAAAACCGTCGGCTTTCGATATGTACTGGAAAATTAGTGCAAAGTGTTATAGTGACGTCGTAATAAACGAAAGAGAAAGTAAACAAAGAGAGGCTCTCAATGTTACTTACGTCCTATTGAAAATTTTCTCTAGATAACCCCTTTCGTTTATTTACTTAACTCAATATTCTTGAAAATTTGAAAATGGTCCATTTGAAAACTGACGAAAAATTAACATCATTTGTTTACATTTGCATCACCCACAGGCACAACTTTTGTAGATGGCGACACCGTACCTTCGATGGCGCGAATGTACGTAAATATCAGGTTTGTTCCAGTACACGGAAGTCAATCCGGAGTAAACAAATCTTTGCTCCTTTTTACTCCGGTTTGCTACCAGAAGAAGAAAAAAGAGAAGAAGAGAGTACAGGAACGATTTTCTCCGGAGTACTTCCAGTTTCTCCTGGTACTGGAACAGACCTATCGTGTCTTTAAAGAAAGCCACAGTTATCCACTGAAAATTTCCACCGAACGCAGCGCCATCTATATCTCATGGTCTGCATTCTCAGATCGGCACGCATTATGGCAAGTGCATGTGATCCAGCGATACCAGATTTACAGACATGTCTGTATTTTACAGACTTTTGATAGCCTCCTACAGGCGTAGTTAGAAATCTACAGACTTTTAAAAGAGTAATTGTGTTTAGCAAAATTGTACTAGAATAACTGTATTCGACTTCAAGTGATTTCTTCATAATAGTATTCTAATTTCAATCTACTTTTAAAGTAATATTCTAGTGTAACTAGGATTTACACAACCATCTACAGACATTTACAGACATTATAATTATTCTTCTACAGACATTTCATAAAAACATGTGGCATCGCTGATGTGATCACTGTGCGAAAACTGTCAAATCGGACGACGACTTTATTGAATGCTTCTGCAAAAATGTGCATATGCAAATGCAATGTGGGAAACAACTTATCAAGCCGTTTTAAAAAAATAGAACTTGCGGAGAACTTAAATTTATTTTAGATGTGTAATGCATGCGTCAAGCTTTCGCGACACCGTTTCTTCGCTTGGATGTGTTATCGCTGGGAAAACGGATGATGTGCTGAACTAAAGGCCGAGTTATCCAAAAATGACCAGCAAATTTCGCGCCTCGCTGGAGAAGGAGGAGCTACTCCAGTCCGGCCAAACTCCGGTACCTCTCGACCACCTTAGAAACTGTCGAAAAAATGTCTAAAGAATGACTAAATTGTAACGAGGACATAAAAGTTATTCCGCTTATTAAAACAGGCATAGATATCAGTACTTTGAACTTCATATCCTTCAAAGTTGGAATTCATCTAAAGTACAGTGATGTAGCTCTTAACAAGGCACACTGTTCAGGGACTTTGAGGATAGCTGTACCCAGAACATTTGATGCCCTCCGACTGATTTTCTTCCGCCTCCAGGTTAAGCATATGCTTCTCTATTGCAATCCGGCCCATCAATGATCCTGCAGAGTACTCCGCAACGATTGGCAATGCCATTATACCAAGCTACACCGCCATTGTGTAGAAATGTCGATGCCGATCGTATACTGGGACGCAATGTATAATGGGACGCCCTCCATCACCCACTAGAGTTGAGCGCTTGTCGCTAGCGATCAGCAGTAGTTCCAGTCCGGTATATGTGGGTGGATAAGGCTGCCTTTCACGACAAGTATTATACAAATTGTAACGATTCAACGGTTGCACCGATTCACGCTTCTAGCTAATCGTTCGACTCTCGCCGTAAGCTGCTGCCGTCCCGTTCCTGCTCTCCTCATGCCGCCATCGGGTTTGAACACATACTGGGACGCACCGCAGTTAGTACTATGGAAGCCCTCGAAGCACTATCCCCCCGTCACAGCCGAGTAACTGCAGCCAGCGATCATCAGTCGGCCCGGTCCTGTATGTGTAGGATGGGTGAAAGGATCTTCCAGCCCACCACAAATGGCAAGTATACATCTGATCCAAACACTTCAAGCGTTGACGTATTCTTCGCTTCCAGTATTTTGTCTTTTCCTCCGACATCTTGTTATCTGATGTCAATCATTCATCGCCGACGACGATTGCCGTATTCTGGGGCGTGACGCTGTTGATTCGGGATGCCTCAAATCCCTTACCACAATCGACCAAGCGACCGTGAGCTTTTCCGATACTGTTCGCGGGACTGACGAAAGGATCTTTCTACACGCTCAAAACGGTAACATGGCTTCGCTCTCTGTTGAACCTGATTCGTCCTCAAACAACGTCGAGGTTTGCTACTAGAATGTTGCTGGCTTAAATTCATCAACGGACAACTATTTACTCGCTACCATGGGCTGCTGATATGATATCATCGCCTCGATCTAGACGCACGGTGGCACGACTTAGAACAAAAGGTGGACTAAGATTCAAACTTTGCCGTTTCGGTTCAAATAGGACGATTTTATGTAATTTTGGTACGCTGAATTCGTTTTTGATATTAAAACATTTTAAAAATAAACATTTACTATTCACTAGGGTGTCTCAATTTTTTTTTTTTTTCGAAATCGTTCCGAAAATTTGTGTATATTAATTTTCGTGTGTTAAATCGTTTTTGATATTAACAGTTGTAAAAAAATGCATTATGCATTAGGGTGGATCAAAAAAAAAATAATTTGTTGTGAAGGTTCAAAAATTTTTGAAAGAAATTTTTATGCCTATTTTGGTTATAAAAATAAAAATAAACTTTACTATTTATTAGAGTGGCTCAAAAGTAAGTATTTTGTCTTTTATAATTATTTTTTTCAATAGTAATTTTGGAATTTATTTTCCATATTGAAACGAATTGGTTGATATCTCACTATGGGGCTTCAGAAACGACTATTTTGTTTTTATGGCTCAAATAAGATGTGTTCGACTAATTTTGGAACATTTAATTCATTAGTGGGTTACTTGATATGAAAATTACACTTTCTTTTTCAAAACAAACATTTTGAGCGTCTTAGTGGAATGTTTAATTACATTCACTAAATAATAAGATAGTTAGCGATTTTTTTTTTCGCTGGGGTGTTTTAAGTTACTTAGATTGATTATTTCATACCGTAAATAAAAATAAATCCAAAACCCTTTTTTCGAGTATATGGTTCATTTAAAAATGGTTTTATTTTATTTGGATAATGTCGCATACTCCTAAGCTGTATCAGTGCTATGTAAATTCGGATCAAAATGGTCTCACCAAGTGACTAGAACTCAACTGTGTTCACTCAATTTGACAGTTATTGCATAAGTTAACAAGAAATAGTTCCAGAATCATTTTATGACATATTTCAGATGATTGAAAATATTTACTGATTTTTAAAAATTCTTAATACCTTTACCAATGCTATTTGAAAGTTGTGCATATATTCGTGTCATTATTCTAGCTATAAAGCAATTATTCAAATTCAATATCAGTAATAATTCCGGGCCCCGTGGTGGTGGAGGAACGCTATGTGCGAAGCTGAGCTGCAAGCAACCGGGCGGGGCATAGGTGGTGGATAATGCTTAGTCGCGATAGCAACTAGTTGTGATTCGCGACCCGAAACATGTAGCGGGGGCCGACTGCGGGTGTGGTAGGACGGGTCGTACACGTTCTAGGCCTAAATACCACATGCCCTAAAGCAGCCCTTGCAAGGCGAGCCAGTGCCGCCTTTAAATAAGCGCTTAGCCCAAATCTCTCACTTCCCGTGATCCTTCAGCGGTTCTGCAAGGTTGGCGCAGGCCTAGCTAGCCGCCCATAAAAATAGCATGCTCAGGAAGTTCAACAAGAAATTTTGGATGGACACAATTGGCACAGACGCACGCAACGGAAACGGACAAGTGACCGGAAACGTGGGACATGGAACTGCAGGTCGCTTAACTTTATCGCATACTTGCCGATATAGTGAAAGACCGCAAGTTCGATATTGTGGCGCTGCAGGAGGTGTGTTGGAAGGGGTCTACGGTGCGGGTCTTTCGCGGGAACCACACCATCTACCAGAGTTGCGGTAATACACACGAGTTGGGAGCAGCTTTTATGGTGGTGGGGGAGATGCAAAAGCGTGTGATCGGATGGTGGCCGGTCAGCGACAGAATGTGCAGGTTTAGGATCACGGGCCGGTTCATCCACTTCCGCATAATTAACGTGCATTGTCCCCACCTCTGAAGTAGCGATGACGACAAGGCCGAATTCTGTGCGCAGCTGGAGCGTGAATACGACCGCTGCCCAAGACATAATGTCAAGATCGTCATCGGCGACCTTAATGCTCAGGTTGGCCAGGAGATGGAATATAGACCGGTAATTGGAAGTTTCAGCGCCCACCAGCAGACGAACGAGAACGGCCTATGACTAATCGTTTTCGCCACCTCCAAGAACATGGTCATAAGGAGCACATTCTTCCAGCACCGCCTCCTGCACCGATACACCTGGAGATCACCGCAACAAACAGAGACGCAAATTGATTATGTTCTGATTGATGGACGGCACTTCTCGGACATTATCGACGTAAGGACCTATCAGGGCGCTAACATCTACTCGAACCACTATCTGGTGATGGTTAAACTGCGTCTAAAACTATCCGTAGTGAACAGTGTAAGATACCGGCGCCCGCCGCGGTATAACCTAGACCGACTGAGGGAAACCAACGTCGCAACAACGTACGCGTAGCGTCTTGAAGCAGCGCTGCCAACGGATCTCGGATCCGTTTGAAACACGCAGGGGACTAAGACAGGGTGATGGATTGTCCTGCCTGCTGTTCAATATAGCGCTGGAAGGTGTAATGCGAAGAGCGGGGTTCAACATGCGGGGCACGATTTTCACGAGGTCCGGACAGTTCGTGTGCTTCGCTGACGACATGGACATAATCGGTAGAAACAAGGAGACGGTAGCAGATCTGTATACCCGACTGAAGTGCGAAGCAGCACGAGTAGGACTGATAAATGTGTCTAAGACGAAGTACATGCTGGCTGGCGGAACCGATCGCGACAGGGAACGCTTGGGCAGTAGTCGATGGCGACGAGTTCGAGGTGGTTGACGAGTTCATATTTCTAGGCTGATTGGTGACTGCGGACAATAACATTAGCCGGGAGATCAGAAGGCGTATTATCTCTGGAAGTCGTGCTTACTATGGGCTCCACAAAACTTTGAGATCCAGGAAGCTTCACCACCGCACAAAATGCGCCATGTACAATACACTGATTAGACCGGTGGTTCTCTACGGTCACGAAACGTGGACGATGATCCAGGAGGATCTGCAAGCACTCGAAGTCTTCGAAAGAAGGGTGATGAGAGTGATTTTAGGTGGTGTACAGGAGGATGGCGTGTGGAGGAGAAGGATGAACCACGAACTTGCGCGACTCTATGGTGAGATAAGTATCCAGAAAGTGGCTCAAGCTGGAAGGGTACGGTGGGCGGGGCATGTTGTGAGGATGCCGGACAACAACCCCACCAAGTTGGTTTTCACCTCCAACCCGGAAGATACAAGACGGAGAGGAGCGCAGCGTTCCAGGTGACTGGACCAAGTGGAGCAGAACCTGGCGAGTATCGGGCACCCGAGAGATTGGAGACAAGCAGCAACTGACCGAATGATGTGGCGGAATATTGTGGAACAGATTAAATCATGATAAAATGATGTATAATCAGGATCAGGTTATCGCATTAGAAGTTCAAATTCAATAAAAAATTCATGACAAACAGTTATCTAAACACTAACCAAACCAACTAGTGACTTAGTTTTGGCTATTTTACGATGAAACTTTATCACACGGATAATTGAAGTGAAGTAATGCAATGCATGAAATCAACCGTTTCTTTGAAAAACGAAAATAATCGTATGTAGTTTCTATGTTCAAATAATGCATAAAACACCTGAGTTATGCCCTTCAAAAAGCTGTCAAAAAATCATTTTACGTTTAAATCACCTAAAATCTCGCGAAAATGTCTGTGATGGATCAACTGATACGAGAAAAATACTAGTGCGAATATTGCATAACCTTCATATATGGACTTAAGTTCGGGTTCGTCCCACTATGCATCGACAACGACCAACCTGCTCTCGTTCACAACATATTTACTCGATGGGTTCGTGAGTAATAGCGAAGCTGGACAAACTCGGTATTCATGGACAACTTCTGCGCTGGTTTAGTTACTACCTCGATAGAAGGCAACTCCAATTCAGCATTCTTCGCTACATCCGGCATCCCACAAGGAAGCCATCTCGGTCCAGTAATATTCCTCCTCTACTTTAATGACGTCAATATCACATTACCAGGACTTCGCCTTTCTTTCGCCGACGACATAATTTTTTTTCCAAGCATAAGTCTCCGATAAAAAATCAAATTTGTTTTCCATATTCCTAGTTTTAAGATATTTGTAATTTTACCTCTTTGTTAAAACTATTGTCCCCCATCTTGTAAATTGAATTGTATCCCTAGTTTTAAAACACCGGTGAAATTTTTCATAAACGTTCGTTCCCCCTTTTGTGTACCAAACTATATTTTTTGTTTTAAGATAACTGTAAATATTTCCTAAAAACTATTACTAATGAATCCCTGTTTTAAAATTTTTCATAAAAAATGTTTTTTTGCATATAGAATCTTATTTCTAGTCTTAAGATAGCTGTAAAATTTTTCTCTTTCATAAAAAAAAATATTTCAACATTGTAACCTCCTAGTTTTAAAATATCCAAAATGTAAAAACAAAAGAATTTGGCACCGCCAAGCTAACGCATTTGTGCCTATCAAATAAACGAAATGAATAAAAAAAATAATTTTTTTTCGGCAAATACGAGATGAAACCGATGCCGAGCTGCTTAAAAGGGATCTGGAGAGCTTCAGTACGTGGTGTCATCTTAACAGAATGACTTTTTCTAATCGGACCTCTCATTTCTTATCGATTTCTCCCAATAGAATTGAATTCGGAGCTATAACATCTAAATCTGTCAAATGATTTGCAAAATCTTATGTTTTCCAGAAAGCATGACCGACTGCGAACACTTTCCTCTCAAACGGTGCAGAGAAATGTAATGTTGGGAAACTCGTGAAAAACCGTTTTTTATCTCATTCCGGTATGCAAAAACGCAAGACTGATTTCAAGTTTGCACTTCCTTTCGGTCACTTCGTGCTTTTGGTTAGCACGAAATAAAACCTATTGGAAATATAAATTCTGAGTAATCTTCATCCGTCCTGCCCATCTCAAATCAAAAACTAATCAGCTCCGAGAAATTTTCTTCTTTTAAATTGTTCGCTTAGAGGATGGTGTTCATTTTTTGTGCTACCCGCTTGGATGAAACAACTCAACATGTGCTCCCGGCAGACAACGCTCCCTCTGCTCTGCCAGATACAGTACCGATCTGTGATAGGTTGTGAGGGTTGGTGGCTTGCAGCAAAAGTGCATTGTGTTGACTGCAGGCTAATTAGAAGTAACGCGAAAATTTTCGCGCTTTCCCTTTCACCGACCACCATTGAATGCAAATTTTGCCCGTTTGCGATCTGTAGATACCCACGGTGCTGCAAGTGAAATGGAAAACGTAGGAAGCTTTGTAGTGAAACATGAGTCTCCGAGATAGTCATTATTGCAATCAGATTTGCATTGTTTGCAAGGTGACGGTACAAGACTGGTATTACTACAGCTTTCTGATCAGCTACTACAGCTAATCAGAATTTGATTTAGTCCTATTTTGAATTAAACGTTACGTTATATAAATAAGTTAAATATATCTAGAAATAATCAAAGACTTTTCACCATCGCACTACTAATGTGATAAACAAGGGAGCATCTACTCAGATTGTGAGCGTCAAAAATATGTTTTTGACGCGCACTATCGCGCAATGATGAAAGTACCAGAAACCACTTGGCATAATCCATATCTAAAAACTTGTCTTGTTTATCTTCATCAATTACGCAGAAAAGCTGTCGGTTGAGTCACTCCCCCTTTGCAATAATACTTCAGTTTACGATAGTGAAATTATAGGGCTCTCCAGCATGAAAGTGGCGCTCACCATCAAAACCTGCTGGTGGCAGCCAATAATAGCAAAACCGCGCTAAATATAGACTACATCAGGATGATTTACAAACTGACGCGATCGGTACACCGCAATGACACCTCCCCGGGGGCGTTAGGGCGTCTCTTTTACATGTCCATCATCATCATGTGACTAGAGCTGTGGCTGCGATATCGGGAAGCCTCATCAATTGCTACTGCGCTAGCTGGAAGGAACAGTGCTTTCGAATGCAAAACACTATCATTATCACTCAATAGTCGCTAAACCAAACCGCCTAACCGGGTAGCCAGCAGGTTCATGTGGCGAAACACTTGCGGTTTGAAGATATTTATGTAGCATAGCAGGGGAGGCTTTCGAAATATACATACTAAATGTTTTTCTCCATCACACGGCAGGTATCGCGGAATAGTTTTAATGTGCATTAGATTTTATTATAGGTAGCCTTTTTTAAGAAATTCAAGCAACTTTCCTTAGTTAATAGATATATGTTTGAGGGTTAGGTGCATTCAAATGGTTACCATTCAATCATAACTTTAGAGTAGCTATGAAAATCGCCTCTAACAATATTAGTAAAATTGTCAGTTGATTTTGTTGTTGCTGGTTTTGCATCTACTTAGTGAAAATTGTTATAAAAATAACTCCGTGAATTTAAAAAAGCAATCAAAAATAAAATGACGTTGATGTTCTGTCATATTCAAAAACAGAGTGTTCTAAGCTAACGCATCCGGGACCAAATTGTGAAATCGCATTTGGCTGAACACTACTGTTTATTTAAATCCTGAAATAAAACAATGCCACGCTTAAACAAAATCATTCAGCTGCGAGCATTACTCTTTGTTTTTACCTTCCGGCTCCTTTCGCTAATCCGGTCCCATCCGCATCCGCGCAGCGGTCATTCACCTTGGCCTAGTCTCGCACACCGAAGGTTGCTTGGGAAGCCCACCAGCAATACCCAGTTCCGTTCGGAAACGCAGAAAACTTGGAATGTGCTCTGGTACAGATAATTATTAGAAACGGAGACAGTGAAATATAAAAAAAAACGAAAACAATCTCAAACATTCGATTTATACAATAGCACACCCCTGAACCACTTCCATCACCTCCGTTCGGACCAGCGCGGGATCACCAAACAGTGAATGACTTTGTAACTCACGCCACTCAGCCACCTTCGGCTAGGAACCCAGGCCCGAGCCCCACCAACTGCAGAGACCGGCATCGGAGACCACAGGTCCCCCCCCCCCCCTCCTCTTCAAGCAGCGCACGGAAACATCACATCAAGCCACAAGAGCTATGATCCAACCTAAGATGTGGAAAAGGAGTAGAAAGAAAGATATTCGGTCAACTTTCTCCTTGCGCGTTTCTCAAGCATAACCAAACCAACCATCAGCGGCACAGCAACGACGACGGGGGCCGCGTGGTACGCGGCTTCGGCAGTTAGCAGCGGTCTGGCTGTTGGTAGTGCAATGCTAAAACGGCTAAGCTGAGATCATGGTGAAAAGGTTTAGATCCGCCAACGCCACCAATCTGTGCCCTGGAGTTTAACCCTTTCAAGCATCCTTTCATTTTTTCTAAAATTAGTATATATTCTGTGCACAGCAAATTATGCACACAAGTTATAACTGGAAAAGGTTTTGTCCATAACATCAACGGAGTACACTGCAAAACTGTGTGGTGTGAAAAGCTGCCACTCCATCAGCTGCATAACTGTCATGAAAGGGTTGAAGGTGGGGGATTAATGGCACCGGCGAGTCAAGGCCAAATGGGATTACGATGCAAACGATTAGACTTTTACGGAGGAAGTGATTGGCATAGTCATCGGTAGGCACTAGGGACGTGCTTTTTCGGACAGGACCATAAACCCTTTAAGGTGCGACAGTTTGTAATTTTTGCTGAGTCTGCTTGATCGATCGTTTCGAACTGCGGATGAAAATGACGTGCCGGAGCAAACCGTCAGAATGGATTAATGGTGTTGTTTATGAGTGACCAAAAGTAAAAGTTGACAGGGCAGATCAAGCTTTATGAGGCCTTTTTGTTGCATTACAGTGTAAATGTCGACTGATATCGTTCAGTCTTTTAGCATTTTCATTTTTGACCGTGCACTACAGGAGTAAATGTTACATTCATTTATGCTTGGGTGTACTAAGTCTATCTTTTTTATACTACACCATTGTTACACAAGGTTGCTGTTAGAATCGTGTAGTGTAATCACCGGCTAGCGAAGAAACGAGTTTCATATATTTGTAGCGGTCTGAATTATTTAGTCGAATGTTATTTCACCGAAAATCATTTCGCAAAATGTGTCGCTTCATCTCGATGACAGATTATATTTCGCTTGTTTTTTTGAAAATGACAAGTAGCATACTGTCAAAATTCACTTTGTGAGAAAAACCTAGACGATAACAGGCTTATTTAAAAATTTGGGAAAAATATTAATAATTAAACTTGTAGCAAATTAGTTTGTTCATTGTATTCAAAGTAAACGTATTGTTGGGAGAACTCAGTAGCTTACATATCTGACATGTGACTAAAGAATTTCTTAAGTATGCACAGAAAGGCAAAACTTAATAATGTGGAATCTAGGTTATGTTTCGGCACTGCAGCCACAAGCGAATTGCTCCGATTGGTTTTCATCTTTGCCAGCGTTTCGAACGCTCACTAGCTTGGATCCTCTTCAGGGCCTATTTTATTAAATGCTAGTCTATTATCTAGTTTGTTAGCCAATGAATGTGAACGTACCTGCGAAGCATCAGTTGATTAGTCGTGATCCCCACAGAGCAGTGGACGCATCTGGAGCATGCTATCTTATATATGACTTTGTTTTTCTTCATCTCGGGAAGAGGTTTTGTACAAATACCGACCGCATGCTTCGACAACCAAAAAAGATGCCGACAAACATCCTTGACCAGTGACCAGTGACCACTTGTACACAAATCTATACCATTCATTAGTAGACTCACCCAGTCCCTTTCTAAAATAGTACACCACAAAACACATAACCTGAAAATAGTACCAAGCAACTAATACATTATCAGATCATTGTTACCAACACTAATATATCCCCCTCCAGAGATGGTTACAATTATGATGATAGCGCTGTACAGAATCTCTAATGTCGTTTTCGCTTGAGGCAGAAACTAACAGTTTCGGACCTAAACTGAGGAGGGATAAATAAAATTCTACTTTTGACTGCAAATAGTATGAATTAAGGAAATTGTGTCAAAAGTTGTTGTTAGGAAAACTTTTTTATTTAAAGCTTTTCCATGATCCAAATACACTGAAAAAGCCTCTTTTATGTTTGTAAAACGATAAACATTAGACTTTTGACAATTTATGATGGGGTAACGCGAATAACTTTTGAAAAGGACTTAATTGCATCAATTAATTGTTCTTGTTGGAGCTAAATTCCAAATATCTCGAAAACTATCGCATTTTGCAAGATATTTGTTAATTGCATTTTGATTTAAAATGATATTTAGAATTATATTCTGTAATAAAATTACAGTTTTGTATGTCAATTAGTATGAAATTTAAAAACATGTATATAGTTATTGTTAGAAAAACTTTTTTGGTGATAATTTCTCCATCATGAAATCACATCCAAAATATTTCTTTTCTCTTTAGGTTTTTTTTGACAAAATATAAAAAAAAAACGAAAAAATGGTTTTTTTGCAAATTGAAATTTTATCATGAATTTTTGTTTTTGTGAAAAATGACGCAAAATTTTTTTAGTGTATATTTTTCGTGCAGAAGTATTCATTTCCTGTAACTCGTTCTCAGATTGTTTTACTGTATAAAATGGTGTAACCGAACAACAAAATTTTGAAATTATTGCGCGTAGAAACGTCTACGCCCTTTTGAAAAATTGCGCTTGAGTCAAAATAATCTTACTGACTGTGGAAAATGTTTAGTCTTCCATGCCGGTTAAACCTGTAAAGTTTTATCGGAATCTAAGGTTAGTTTAGAGGTTTTAGAGATTTTCGGACGGATCTTCGTGGAATTCGCTGTCAAACTGCTTGTTTGAAACCGCTGAAAGCCGGGTTGGGTTCTAATCTGTATTATATTTCGGGTTCGCTCACGCCTCCTCTGTTTTGCGAGAACCCAACCCAGTTTCATTAAAAACGTTTGTTTGAAGCAACTAACCTGAATTGGTTTCTAGGTTCTCAATCGAAAACGACATAAGTGAAACCTGTCCTCATGGAACATTGCAGTTCGCAACCGCTACAACACCGCTTTTTCCTGAGTAACTCTAAGACCATCGACAGTACTTACAAACAGGGTTACCAAAAGTACAGAATAATCAGCATTTATGCAGATTTTTCAGCCATTTTCAGACCAAGAATCTGTATGTACAGATATGCAGATTTTTGTGTCTAAGGACAGATATAGAGATTTTAAAGGAATGATGTTAGAAAAACTCATGTTAGAAATATTATTTCCAGTTTCAGTAATACTTCTCCTCTGTCTCTCTCAGCTTAGCCCACTGTATTAAAGTCTCTTCTTTTTTTTAGAGCGGTCACTCACTCTGAAAGATGAAGGTTTGTAATACTCTCAGGTTGGCACCCAGCAAACGCCTGACTGAATTCTACTCCAAGAAACGTTAATTGTGACTTTGTTAATTCTTAATGTTTTGTACGAAAAAGCGTCATCTACATTGGTTGACTTAATGTATATAATATTACACATATCAACAAAAGTCATTAAATGAGAAAAAAAATATTTTTCCTTTGTGCACATCGATAAAGTTCAACTTTCTGCTGCTTTTCAAAAAAATCTGTGTCGATACAGATATCGACGCAGATTTTTGAAAAGTAAATGCAGATGAAAAAATTTTTGTGGACAAAAATAAAGATTTACTTTTGGTAACGCTGCTTATAATCAGAGCTGCCATTTATACAGACTCATCTGCATTATACAGATTTTTAAACGTAGATGCAAATCTGATACATAATACAGATTTCATTACATAATACAGATTAAAATGAATTTACAATTTAAAACATTGTTTCGAGCCCTACCCACAGCCGAAAGTGGCCATTTCATCAACAAATTATTGTTAAACGAACCAAAACACTCTTTATATTTATTTATATTCAAAAATGGATTCAGCCGTTAAATGTGCAGCTTATTTTAAAGTTCTTATATGGAATTTCTTTTTTATTTTATATAGTGGACGATACCTCAAACTCTTAAACGTTCCTAAAATCTCAATTATTTGTTGAATACAGATTACAGATTTTTTATTGGGACGCTACAGATTTTCATCCAAATCATCTGACAGCTCTGGTTGAAAAAAAAAAAAAACTCAGGAATCTGACCATTTTGGAGATATAGCGCACAGACAACGACAACCTCAGCAGTTCTTACTCCAATCTTCTCAAATCCATTGGAAATTTTTTTATTTCGAGAGATGTCCTACTCGTGCTGTAGAGCTAGGTTCTCGGAAGGGCTCCCCATCATAATCACACACTACAATTGCAGACGAGGCAGGTAATGTCGGGGCGTGATTCTGAATGTGATATTCATTGTACGGTTCAGATATGTGCGGGCGTATGGACTTCGCGATCGCGTGTATAATCGCGACGGACTCGAGCATTAGTACGCTAACGTGTTCGATCGCGTGTGGGTTTGTATGTCGCGTGCGCTAACGTGTATGTAATTTCGCGTGCATACATTTTATGGTATAACCGTGAGCCTTTCGCGTAGTAGCGTATTTTTGGATGATCGCGCGCGGACCGTGAATCTGATACTTAATTTTCGGTGAATGGTTCTGGTGCTAAATGAAAGTGAGTTCTTCCATATCACTGGAGTTCCCGATCATGTCGCCATGAAACGTGTTGCCTAGTGGATATGAACGTTATTTTTGACCTGTCCAACTGACTGTATGGATCTATGTTGCTAGGATGGAGGGTAAAGATTTCCGGACGTGACCGATTCATGATCGCGCGAACGTTTGTGGTTTAAGACAGCGTTATCAACTTCGTAAGTACTAAAACATTCACCTTATTACCGGGCAGTTATCAAGTGCGCGCGATCGCGGGCAAACATTTGTGTACATGTATGATCGCGAAAGGCTTAAGCGTTCGTATGTTAACGTGTTTGTCGCGTGTGCTCTCGTGTATGTGACCTCGCGTGTATAAATTAGATTTTGTAACCGTGTGGTAATTCACATATTCGCGTGTGTTCTAAGATTGTCACGCGGGCCGTCATTCTGATATTTAGTTTTCGGTGTACGGAACACATTCTGACATGTTTTGAGTCACCCCATATAACTAGAGCTTCCGGTCATGTAGCCATGGAAGCTGTTGTCCAGTGGATATGTGAGCTTTCTTTTTTAATTGGTCCAATTGAAGGCATGGGCCTAGATTGGTGGTACCGAGGATAGACTTCCGGAAGTATTCATAATCGTGCGAGCGCGTGAGTTTGTAGGCTCACGCTTGACTGCATTTAAAAAGAAAAAGTGCTGAGACGTTTTACTTATCGCCGGGATATTATCATGTTGGCGAGATCGCGGGTGTTGGTTGCGTAGATATTACAGATATCGTGAAGGGCTCAAGCGTTTGTATGTTAACGTGTTTATCGCGTTTATGTGACTTCGCGTGTCTAAATTCGATTTTATAACCGTGTGTCCATTCACATATTCACGCGTGTTTTTAGATGATCACGCGCGGACCGTGAATCTTATACATAATTTTCAGTGTACGGCTCCGATGCTAGAAAAGAGTGAGTTCTTTCATATCACTAGAGTTCCCGGTCATGTCGCCATGGAACGTATTATCTAGTGTATATGAGCGTCATTTTTATTGGTCCAACTGAAGGCTTGAGACTAGGCTGCTAGGATCGAGAATAGAGACATCCGGACGGGACAGATTCATGATCGTGCGAGCGGTGGGTTAATACTTGAGACCGCGTTTGTAATGTTATAAATGCTAAAACATTCACTTAATTACCGGGTTGTTTGAAGTGTAAGTATGTGTGGATGATTGCAATTACCTGTTCGTAATTGTGACCAGGTTTGTGCTATTGCGATGGCCACGAGCGTTTGTAAACATACGTGGGAGAGATTGCGAGATTTTACGTTTAGAATGGGAGAGAATATGCAATTTATTGTGTTTGTGAGTTAGTATGAATCTGATTCAAGATATAGTAATAAAAGGAAAAATAGGTTAAGCAAAGAAGGATGAAGTTAGAACACAAATATAGATTATTTTAAGCATGCATGGATAATGTTAAGACAGAGTAAATTGATCTATACAGTGGAAAACATAAAGATGTTCTATTGGCGATTTGCGGCAAAACCAAAATTAGTCATGCGACACCTATGATTCAGCTCATGAACTGGCAAAGTGATACAATTTGCTTTTTTTCACCCGTAAGTGAGTCGTAGCTTACAACAAAATCTTCATTATCTTCTCGGAAAAAGCTAACCACTGCCAAAATATGAATGAAACGAGTAAGAAATTTAGTTTTATTTGCAATTATTCTGAAAGTACAGCCATTTGCAACTATTTCACTCATATATTTCTTCGAAATGTAATCGGGGTATTATTGTGGTTATAAAAAATCGTTCCATAAATAAAGTTCCAACTCGAAACGGAGACCCAATCAGTACCAATGTCGAACTCCTTCATATTTTGAACTACGTAGGAGATTCAGTGAAGACTATCGGAGAGAAGGATCGGCTGTGCATGATACAAAGCTGACACTTTCCTATTACCCGGATATATTCTTTCCTCGCGTGATGTGGAGAGTTTCATGAATTTACACCATCTCATGAAGGTTTAGCTTAACTTAGGACGAACGGGAAATGCTGTTGCGGCGGCTACGGTGCTCAACAAATTACATTTCGAAACAGCGCGCATATAGCTCTGCGAATAATATTAGAAACCACTATGTTTTACACTCTTTTCGCAAGATGTTTACTCATCATCTGATAAAATGATGATTTTCCTCCATTTTCATAAACAATTATCAACAAATTGATCGGTAATTTGGTGTTTAAAAGTCATTTTTTACCAATGTTTACAGAAAATATATGCACTATGACAGAACAGAATAAAATCAGCAACACTTTCCTTCCAGCGCTATCTGCGAGCGGTTTCAACGTAGAATCGCCAATACTGTAAATAAAAATATATTAACTACAGAGAGAAATAGATATTACATGCATCTAAACTACTTTTAGGTGTTTGATGATGTGGTACGCGTGGATTGGATTTCTTCAAAAACTACGTATTTTATTATGTTGTGCTAGTTGAGCATTAACTAGTGACTGAACAGTGTGTTTAAGAAAGAGGTTCCATCAATAAGAGATTCTCGTCCCTGTTTCTGAAACATAGGAAGCAGAATGGCAGCTCACTGGTGAAGACATTGGTGGAAACACCGGTGAAAGCATGGACGGGCCACGAGGAAGGACAGTAGGGGTACACACTAGGACCATCGTAAAGCTAGAGTGTTAGAAGAATGTTAAAAAATAGAACAACGTTGATAGAGAATTGTAAACATTTTGTTTTTGACAACAGTACGAACATATTTGTAATTGGACATAACAGACTTTTTACACTTATTTTTTCATATTACCCACTCAGTCGTTTTGATGATGCGTCTCTCCGAGGCACTACCAAACTCAGTAAGTAAGGGGACATGCAGCGCCCATAGTTTTCTGCCTGAGTAAACTCTGGTAAATTTCACTAAGTGGTGCCACATGAAAGCTACACAGTTTTGTCAGCTGTGATAGCATGACTCTGTGCGAGCGAAAAAAAGACTTCCGAGTATGAATCGTATATGAACTACTGTTTTATCCAGCGGGGGCTCTTACTCTCGAGAGAATTCATTAAATATTAAGTATAATATTTAGTTTTAAGCGCTGGTGTTCTCTGAGCGTACAGCCTAGAATTCTACACAGCTAAGTGACAACAGACTATTGTGATGAATTAAAAATAGGCAGTCGGCAATTAGTACTTCGCCCGGCCAAGACCCGGCGGAGTTTTATAGTAGTCAGTAGTTAGATATCAATGAAAATTTCGGTGATGTGACTTCCAATAATATTTGAACTAGGGTAATTTGAGTGATACCTTTGATGCCAATAGACCTTAGGATAAAACAGATTATAGCTTTACTAGCGTGAATCTTTCTTACTGATACAGAAGAGCCAGTGGCCATCGCAGGCGCATTGTTGCGCATAATGCGCGCACCTCTTGGTTCACTAATCTTGATCTTGCTCTAATCTTTCAGCAGGTCTACGCTGTCAAATTTCCGTTAGATCGTAGACAGCATTGGCCGGGACGGATTTGCACTAAATGTAAGCTTAGAATGTGATTAATAACATGTAAGCTAATGTAGATTAATTTCCAGGAATTTTATAACGTTTGTTTTAAATAAATGTTCTATTACGAAACAGTATAATAGAATTAGAAATGACGGTCTGGTCAGTTGCGAGACGCAACACGCATCTTTACACAGTTGATTCTGAAGCATTGGATGCTGCTTTTACAGTTATTATTATAGCCTGAACCGCTGCCACAAAATTAGCAACCGTTTGTGGGTCTGGTAATGGTATTTAAGACTGTGTTTTGGATTGGTTTTCCGAATATGTGTGCGCAATTGGTTGTGATGCATTCACTTTAGCATCTTTCGCACCGTCTGGTTGCAGTACTTGCACGTAGAAGTCTGCTCTTCGTGGGTGCATCACGTGGGCTGTTTTATGCTAGTTCTGTTATTTGAATTGTATAGTCAAGTGGGGGAACAGGTGTTTCCACCCGCATCCTCACCACAAGAACGCCTTTAAGAGTACCCGGGAAGAAACATCTCCAAGCATCAGGTGTAACGGATTCCACTTCTCCGAATTGCGATATGTATTATGTAATTGATTCACGGGGAGTACGCGGTGATAAATCATGTAGCCTAACATCTATGTAGTCGTTTTCTATGTACATTGAAATCCTCATTTCACCATTGTCAATTTGAATCATGTGTTTTAGGTTATTCTGTAAAGGGAATAACAGAATAACCTAAAATGTGATGAATGATATCAATACTACACTGCGCAGGCGATAATACTGAAGATAGGTGACATCCTTAAGTCTAAGGTTCATGTTTACCTTCAGAAAATGTTCCACCTCCCGGAGAATCGGTCGTGTAGAACAAAATCTCAAGTCAACAAGCGCGGTGTTGGGTCGAAGCAGCGATATCAGTTCACTTACTTATGAATTGAAGGGGCATTACGAAGCAGCATCGGCCCTTTCGATTTTTACTTTCAGCGCTCATGTGAGACAGTCTATACAATCACTCCGTAACTAGTCTTTTCACAACTATCAACATGACATTTACAACAAAGAAAGCCAATTTGACGCAATTTTGATGAAAATAACTCATCTAACCAGTTACATCAACAAACGCTCAAATTAAGACGTGATCTCCGCCCAGATAAATCTACTCCAGTCCCTCGAAACTTTTTTTCACGTAATCGACAGCAAACCGACAATGTTATAATCGGTACCTTCTCCGTTGAGGCCTTTTGACTGCGGGGAGATCACCATCTGCGCGCGCAACCAATTGCAACTTAAAAATTTCTCCTCTGTTTATCGAAAATTACGAAACTCTCTTCGTCGTATTTTGTTTTTCGCGGTCGCTGCCACTACTATGGTTATTTTTTGTTGCTGTTACTGCTGGTGGTCTGGTAAATATCATCCATCCTCGTCCCGTCATGACGATCGACAGTCGTGCCGTGCCGCTCATTGATTGATGACTTGCCGGGTTTACGTTCGGTGTGGAAGTTGATTAGACCGCCCGAAAAATTAATTACAGTTTCGCTTTTCATCTGCACGTAAGCGCGTATCAACCTGTACAAAATTTCGATTTCATGGCCGATTTCATCTGCACCGTGCAGTGCGGCGACATGCGCTGCGATACGTTAACCCCTACCGGGTTGGTCGATATTAGAAAACAGTGATTAGACATGCCCCCGGATCTGTGCAGTAATATACGCGTATGTGCTGTTAATGATCGCTAAATGCATGACGAGAGTTACACAACGTTTTTTATTCGAACGGTGACATGCACTGATGTGGTTACTTATAACATTGTTATTTTTATTGGAATAGCTTTCCCTCTTGCAGAGCGACTCAGTGGAATGCTGAAAATGATCGGAAATAAAAGTAAAAACTTCATTTAAATTCCACTAGCTGATAATTATTAGGCCGTGCAGTCATGCATTCCGTACGACGACTTATTAACTTCTTCCTTGTATCTTCTGAAAAGTCTCGTGTTGAAGGACGAGGGAGACATTTTTGTCGTTTTTGCTTGAAGCGAAACTGAGTCAGGTTCTAACTCCAACTGCTGTCAAAATGTGTGAACTGACAGTGGCTGGGGTTAGAACCTGACTCAGTTTCGGGAACAAGCAAAAACGCCATAAATCATTCTATTGTAGCTAACCTTAATAACTAGTGTAGGTTAATTAACTGAACCCCTAAGGCAAACGTTTTTGGACTAATGAAATCAGGGCAGCTAAAATCAATTACAGGCAATTCGGATCCCACCTTTAATTTTATTATGCAATAAATTTTCTAAAATTTGTGGTCATTTCGATAACGTAAAACTGTCAAAGCAACCTCAATCGATTGGAAGGAAAATCATGTTGCCTATTGTCAAACTCTGTATGTAGAGATAGGGATGTCAGTTGGCTGGCACATAAACCAGCCCTAGTAACAATTGAGGTTTCAGTACTCTTGGAGCCCCTCTTAAAACCTAGAATGCACTTGTAGTGTGCTATAAAACCAGAATTGTTACTTGGGAGGAGTATCTCAGAATTCATTTGAACGAAATTTAGTAAAAGTTAAGGTGTTTTCTTGTACCCTCTTACCAAAAAATGCAAAATGACAAGATGGCGATAGCATGAACTTGCGGACTTTCTTTGGAATTCCTGTCATTATCTGCAGCACACTGCACTGATGAATATCAGTAGCCATTTTCTTCCTGTATTGAGCGTCATAAGTTGTCTTTTCCAATTTTCTTCAAATTCCGCTGTAAATACTACAGCCGAAATTTGAATTAGGTAGAATTGCTGGTAGTTCGGTAAGCTTGTTGACGAAATCCGTCTCATTACTATAGCATTTCACAGATGTGTGTCATATACCATTCGACTCAGTTCGTCGAGATCGGAAAATGTTTGTGTTTATGTATGTGTGTGTATGTGTGCATGTGGAAAAAAATGTCATCTCTGTTTCTCAGAGATGGCTGAAACGTCGAGATTTTATGCAATCTCGAAAAAAATTTTATTCACTAAAATTGACTTTTTTGGACTTTGGCAAATTTTTGCCTTTCTTATATAGAAATGTAAATCATCAACCTATTCCCGGTCTATATATGTTTTCTGTATTTTGACAGGGGCGTAGCTAGTGGTATGCAGTGAAGTGTTGCCCTTTCCCCCACATTACATACCCTTTCTTGATCCCCCGACAAAAGTTTTAGAAATAAAACCGATTTTTTAAGGAGCACCCTAAAACTTACATTTGGATTTCTCGTGCAATGAAAAATATAAAAGCTAGAGCTTGTGTGTCTTCAGCAAATTTGTCTAAAATGTGATGCTCTACAACTTCATTGAAGGCAGTCTATCTGCACCATTCTTCGCTACATCCGGCATACCACAAGGAAGCCATCTCGATCCAGTAATATTCCTCCTGTACTTTAATGATTTCAATATCACATTACAAGGACCCCGCCTTTCTTTTGCCGACGACATGAAATTTTTTCGACAAATACGGGATAAAACCGATGCCGAGCTTCTTCAGAGGGAACTGGACAGCTTTAGTACGTGGTGTGATCTAAACAGAATGGTTTTAAACCCGAGCAAATGCTCCATCGTTACGTTCATGCGGAAACGTCATCCGACTCAGTTTAACTACCATTTCTTCGGCTCGAGCATTCCAAGACACTCTCACATCAAAGATCTCGGAGTCATCATGGATTCGGCACTAACGTTTAAACCACATACTTCATACATCGTGGATAAGGCATTACGAAAGCTTGGGTTCATCTTCCGAATAGCGAAAAACTTCAGGGACGTATATTATCTTAAATCGCTTTACTGCGCATTAGTCCGCTCAACGTTAGAATATTGTTCTGGTGTTTGGAATCCGTACTATCAGAATGGGATTGACAGAATCGAGGCTGTTCATACGCTTCGCCCTTCGGCATCTCCCATGACGAAACAGATTTCAGCTGCCGAGCTATGAAAACCGTTGCCAGCTAATACACCTCGATACACTCAGCATTCGGAGGGACTGCTCTCAAGTCCTGTTCGTCTCGGACTTACTCTCTGCCAGAGTGGATTGCCCTACAATCCTCGGACGTCTGGATCTTTAAGCCCGCGTTCGAGCTATACGCAATTACTCTCTTCTGCGAGTTCCGTTCAGGAGCACCAACTATGGTTGCCAGAGCGCTGTTATCGGACTCCAACAAATTTTTAACAGTGTGGCGACGGCCTTTGACTTCAACAGGACGCGGAATGTGATAAAAGCGAAAATGTTGGCAATTTTGAATTGTAATTAGTTTAAGCAACCACCATTGGGGCCAAGGGGCCTGTTGGTGAAGATAAACATAAACATTAACAGTCAAGCTCTATCTCAAATCGTTAAAATGTTCAATTTTAAATATGGCTAAAATTAGAACCATCGAAGCTTCAGTTGTAAATATAAAGAAGGGCCTTGCAACAACTTTGCCAAATATATTGAAAGGCTAAGTCATTTAATTTTAGCAAAAAGTCAAAATTCCTACTAAATTCACATTCTGGATCACTGTGCACTGGCTGTAATAGGCAAATTCAAATATCATGGCAAATTATTATTATAAACATCTCAAACCGATGTTTTTTGTGCACACTTAGAAAATTATATTTTACGTGAACAACACAACGACGTTAGCTTAGTCCTGTCACTAAGTTAGTGTCGGATTCTAATGAGAGGGAGTCAAAACACAAATTCCATAACTAATTTAACACAACAATGTACTTTTCTATCTGAAAATAGATAGGGATTACATATTTTGATATGTAAAACAAAATATTATGTCTTTCAAACGTTCAGTTATACTGAATAAGCTAGAGAATTGAGTACTACACTTATTTTTACATGTTCTTAAATGTAAATTAGGGTGCTCCTTTAATGCATATCTTGCGGTTTTTACGAGCTTACGTCACAGAACATTCTGGAAGTTTATAAAGAATAGAAAACGTTCCGGGGATATTTCAGAATGTCTAGCTTTGACACAAATATTCACAGTCCGCCGACGAATCGGTGGATATTTTTGCGGTTCACTTCCGAGATGTATTTATCAGCCCTCCTGTCTATCCATCACAACAGTGCTTTGACACATTGCCAATGTGTAGTATCTGCTTCCCCGGGTTTTAAGTGAATGACGCCTATGTAATTAGCGCCCTGTCTAGCGATGACCAGTTGCAAGGGTCAGGTCCAGATTGCACGCCACCAGCGTTCATAAATTGTACATTGTATTCATGCAGGGTCTACTCGGAGCCCCTGGGCACTTTTGAATGAAGCGCTGGTCAATAAAATATGAAAATAGGGTTGTCTACCAAACGTTAAATATAATGTGTAAATTAAAAAAAAATGGATAAAAGTCGGAATGTTTACTTCAAAAGGCCATATTTCAATGGTTTGTTGACCGATTCTAATTATTTTTTCATTATTGAACAAGTAGACGTTACATCGTTAATTTTCATTAAGAATAATATAAAATAGAGTTGCCTACTTCAAACAATAGACAACATAATAATCCTCAATTATATGTATTATCACTATTTAGTGAATATCTTTGTATTCAAAACGATGACCTATACATTAGTTGAATGCAACGAACGCAAACTACAAATGATGGAAAAATAAAACCAAAATTTAAAAAATATGAAGGTATTTACTGATTCAGATCAATTTATGTTATGACACGGTTTTTGTTGGAAATTTTGTACAATCGCTGGTTGGGTTGACAGATGTTAAAACTGGTCAAAGGGGATGTTAGTACAAGTTCATCTGCTCATATCTCTAACTATTGTCAGTTTTATTGTCAAATTGAACTTATCATGAGAATTTGACATTCAGATGTTTATACAGCAATTGTAATAAACTAGTAGATAAAAATGGATAGGAAGCTATTTTTAAAACAAAAATATTTACTAAATAATGATAATACATGTAGTTGAGATCAACTATATCGCCTATTTATTGATGTAGATGACTCTGTTTTATATTCTTCTTAATGTATATTAACAATGAAACGTTTACCTGTTCAATTATGAAAAAATAATTAGAATCGGTCAACAAACCATTGAGATATGGCCTTTTGAAGTAAACATTCCAACTTTTATTCATTTTTTTAGTTTTCACATTATATTTAACGTTTGGTAGACAACCCTATTTTCATATTTTTTCAGTGCACCATATAAATAACATCTTTTGTACATTATACTTATGTAATTAAATGGTAAGATTTTCATTTAAAAACCGCGACACGTATAAACGATCTAAATAGTCAATGGACAAACATGGATTCACGTTTGAACTCTGGTAGAAAACCCATCTATGACCGCATACCACATCCAAACCGTTATAAATTTCGATTCCGTCAATGAAATATTTTTAAACTTGCAGGGGATATACTTGATTACTATATCTTTCGAATGCCATGTACTTAATAAATAGACAAAAAAAATTGTTTGTAGAGATATGACCAAACCCGTGGGTGTTTGCTGGTAACCTTATGAAACGTGTGTGAAAACTTCAAATTGCAATTTCTCTCGAATGCCTCGATGGATCATTTTGAAATCACTGATCACTGATCAGAGTGTGATCACTGATCACATCACTGAGAAGATGCTTGGATACTGTATCTTTCGAATGCCGTATGACAATTTATGGTAATTTTTTGTTAATAACGGTTTTAGGAACACCGTGTGACAGAATTAACATATGGTGATTTGACATTCATAGTTGTATAACGTTGTTTGAGGATGAAGAGTGTCTTAGCCAAGGGCGAATGCTGAAGTGGGGCAGGTTTCGGAGTTCTCTTTTAATAGTTCTAAGGCTAAAGAATGTCCAATCAGCAAGAAATGCTGTGTTTATTGAACTGAGGAAACTGAAATTGGAAATGCATTTGCCAAGGAATAGTGGTCAGGTACATTATTTTACCGTGCATGATAAGTTGGGTTTAATGTGTGGAATTCTTCTGATCAGCGTATGATGGCCATCTTGATCACAATATAGACATTAAGTCCAAAAATGCAAACAATAAATTTCAATGTCAAGTATAGTTAACTACTTTTCAGTCTACCGGACTTACAGGAGTAAGCAATGAGTTGTTTACATTTGTTTAAAATTTCTTGATTGTGAGCAGTATACCATTCCTGATGTGATAAAACTGGCCGGAGTCGACATCCAATTTCGGAGAAAGCCCCATATTCTCTTCCAACGAACATTCCACTTTGCCGAATCTTGCCACTTTTGAAGTCCATCGATGTAATGTTGAACCACGTCTAAGTTTACTGGGATCGAGGTTACTAGGATTTTCCAAGATAAAAAATTCAAACCATCCTTCGTAAGGAAATGGCTGAGGTTTTACATTGAACATATATAAACTACATTGTGGCTCTGCGAACAGGAATAAATACGTTAAGAGGTGGGATATTTAATGTTATACAAATCTCAGTGTGGAAGCATTTGTCGTGATTTCTGGAATATGGATCGGTTGGAGTGTGTGGTGAAGAAAGAAAGCAATCGAGTTGATAGACTGGATGCACTGAATTCACCGGAAGTGGTGTTGGCGGCAGCAGAAACCGGATTCAGCTGAAAGTTATACATGCCCTGCCATTGAAGTACCTCCAGAAGTGAAGAGCGGATTAATTCAAGCAACGCCACTGATACAATATAAGCTGAGTGAGCTGCCACGGATGGTTAGGAAGTGGCCCGAAGTCTGCAGATTGATGTGTTCAGCAACAGAGTATTTCGGCACGACTGGACGGACATACCGGTGAGATCGTTTAAATTTTAATTAAATCGTTGAATGGTACTTTTGGTCCTCCGGTAGTCGCGTCATTGTCTGCGTTTGGACCGCATGAAGCTCTAGGAGGCTTTGCTAGAGCCTCTCAGTAATGCGACTTAAGTAGGGTTTATTTTCATTTGTCTAGTGTTCTCTTCGTTTTATTAGTTTTTTCTTGTTTTATCAATAATATAAAAATAATTTAATTCAATTCTCGACAAATATCTGATTGGGGCTTAGGGGCCGGATGTCGGAATTCACTTTCAGGGGAAGTTCTGAGGGAACCGCCAGTACCCAAGCACGGTGCATAACAGTCAACCAAAGAGAAAACTTTTTTCTTTCGTTTGCTCTCTGTGTTGGGCGATTGGCGGTTCGTCCGGAATTGTCCCCCAAAGTGAGTTTTGACAGTTGATTTCTAATCTTAAACCTAATCATGTTTGTCGAGAATTTTAAGATAAAAGTGTAATGAGCGAGCAAAGGCGCTTTATCCTAGGCTTTTTAGCCAGGGCAAGGTGTAAATACCTTTGTCCCATCCCAAAGGACCAAAGGAGTGACATTAACCTTCTTAGCAATGTCACTCCCAACGATTCATCATATTTCCTTTAAACGGAAACGGTTGGTACGGTTGTCCTCGTTTCTTCCTCCTTTAAGGTTCGAAATGATTCGTTAATCAAATTATTCATTAATTGAATAATTTGATTGCCGTTTAATTTTGAAACATCTTTAAACCCAACTCTGCACAGTAGGCCTGGCCGTTTTAATATTTGCGACATATGAAAATATGCTTCAAATATTAATATTGACAATAAAAACACTATAGAATAACTGTAGTGTTTTCCAGGATGCTTTTCAATACTGGCTGTGTAAGGGTTAGAATAGAACATATATAAACTACATTGTAATTAATTAGTTATGAAAGTTGCGTTGCGTTGCGTAAGCACGGTATACTTCGTAGATTGCAGACTGATGACTCTCATTTCCACCCAGACTACTTGAGGAACATTGTTTGGGAATAACAATTGATCCAATCCAAACGAGAATTCCGTCCGAGACTCGAGAATTCCAAATCCAAACGAGAATTCCGTCCGAGACTCTTAGGGCGTTTAAATTCTAGGTAACCGTTTATCGTGAGTTCGTTTCATCGAAAATAACTTGAGCTCCGGACAGACGGCTGTCGGTAGTGTTGTCGATAATTTAAAATGGGCTATAAACCATGAGTTTAAAATGGTATTGTGCACCATTCATAAATTACGTCACGCAAAGATTGCGCAATACTAACTCTCTATCATATTACCACGCTCTTTATCTCCTTGTTCTAATACGAACCATATGATTTCGGGTTTTCCTTTTTCTGTAGAAGCACAATACTGCCCCTGCACGCAAAAGTAACCATGTTCTATGGAATTTCCTATATACAGTAGGATTCCGTTTTTGGCAACAATTTTATTTTTTTCAGTTACCAAAACCGGAACCGTGGCAAAAATGGAACCTTATTTTTAAAGTTTGGATGTTCTTTTGTTAATAGTAATATGCGGGTTTTGGGACAACAATATGAAAGTAACCATTATTTTGCGATTTTTCCATTAAAAATATGAAAATTGCTCTGCATTTTAATTAGGAAGAGTCTTTGTTTAAATAGAACATTAGAGAGAACATTTAATTCCGCATCCTACTTATGATCAAAATCGGATGAAATATGGCAAATTAAAAATTTGACGCATGAACTTTTAAGGGGACGGTCTCACATAAAATTTTCAAAAAATAATTATTTTTTGCTCGATTACGTCTACATTCAAAAGTATATGTGTGACGTTTGAACTTGAAATTGGAACAAAAATAACGGAAGATATAATTATAGAATGTTATAGTGCGGGACAATTCCTCACTAACCCCTTAAGAGTTCATACAAGCATGCTTCTAATTTGGAAAAAAAAATTGAGAACTCTGCCATTTTTCGACCGATTTTGATGATCATTAGATGCGAAATTGAAATTCAATTAAAACATAGACGCTTCTTTAGACAAATGGTGAGCAATTTTCATGAAAAAATTGCAAAATTTGGTTGTTTTCGTACTGTTGTCCCAAAACCGTAAACTATTTTTGACAAAAGAACATAGCATACGGTTGAAAAGGTCATTTTAAAATTTAAATCGGTTGAAAAATGACCGAGTAGGGGGTGGGCGTAGCGCAGTTGATAAATCGATTGCCTTGTACACAGCGCACCTGAGTTCGAGTCCCGACCCCGCACATAGGGTTCGAAATTTTTCATAAGAGATTTTTCTAACCTGAAGAGGCGAATGACCTATAATCGAAATAAAAAAAATGACCGAGTAGAAATTTCTTTTAGTGCCGAAAGTCCCGCAAAATGGTTTTTTTTGCCATAAACCAAGATTTTAAGCGCATACAGCATTTTTCACACATCGTTTTGTGTTGCATATGGTGAGATCTACAACCTATGTGTATACTAGGTCACTTGAAAAGTAAAAAAACCACTGTAGCACCGTGTTATCATTCAAGTTTTAACTTGGACTAGATGTTGTGGGCAGAGTCGAAAAATGTTTTTTTCGTTTACCAAAATCCGACGAAAATGACGAGCGAGCGATGCTACTTTCTAAACCACTACAACATTATGAAACCGAAAATGAGACAACGGCCCACGACAAAGCATGCGGGTAAATTCAATTTCATTATTTCCTCTACACATTCGTTTTCGCTTCGAAATTGAGAACGACATTAGTCTCTTCGATATTGCACATAGCGCTGGCCAAACGAAAAGAAACTAGTAACGATATTTATTTGTCGTTGTTCGATTTGGGAGAATAACAAGCTAGCGATGATATTGGACGACTGAAGGGGCAGTGGTGTGCGTATTTCCTGTGTTTGCGGCGTTCTAGTTGCATTTTATGATGCACATTGCAATAATTTAATTTAATGAAAATTAAAATAAAAATCAAAATTACTGATTTGAAATTAAAACGAGATTGAATTTTCGTATTGTCATAGGAAAACGAAAGTCACTACTTCTGCTACTCGCATCCATAGAATCGAAAGAAGAAGGGGCGTTGTCTTTATTGTTTCGCTTTGTGTGAATTTAGTAACGAAGGAGGCAGCGAAAAGACGAAGGTGAATTCAGTGAATTTCATCGTTCATTGAATGGGTATGAGAATTTTAGGCCCTGGTTGTGGGTCGCCAGCTTTCAGTCACAAGATAGAAGACTCCCACTGATCACACAATTTTTCGATATCAGTATGTTATTGCTAAAGTTGACCAGCGGTGATAAATTTGACATGTCATTCTTACACAAATCATCAGGCAGTGCCTTATAAGTGCTGAAAATTGCGTCATTTTAATAACTGTAACGCATCGTTGGAAGGTTTTTCAGTTAAAAGCATCTCAGCTACCGGAGTAATCCACACACTGAACGCCGATTCCTATATCATCTTATCATATCATCATCAACATAAATATTCGCATTCCGATAACCGAAAACGGGGTGTTATTCCCATCTTCCAATACGTAAAAGTATGATCAAAGAACTTCAACGCTGGCAAGCCACGAAGCTTATTAGTTACAAATTTGTGGAATGGCATTTTTCCAATCAATATAGCGCCTAGGTCTGCTTTTGTTGTAATAATTAGTCTATTTATCTGAGCCAACTTTCACTTTCTGTCACGTCCAGACAACAAAAAAAAACCAAACAACAATAATTATCAGATTCCGAAAATTTCCAAAAGAAAGCGAAAAATTTGTCAGCTAAAAAGCACACGCGTGTGACGCCACCGTCAATCCGTATCCGCCAGGGGCAGTAAACACGTCCCCTCCACTGTCATTGCCGCAGCCACCCGTGGGTTTTACGCTGAAGTGCCGCAGCACAGGTGGCGCTCGTGACGCGACTCCATCTGGTTGTACTGATTGTATATTGTTATACTTTTCCTCACATTAGCTTCCCTCGTTTGAATGCGATGCACATGTCTTATCGGAGCTATTTGGATTTGGAGAAATGAAGCTGTCGCTTCCGTGGTTGATGATCGCATGCACCATTTGGGCCAATTCCAACAAACACACACACACACCCGCCTGATGGAAGCGTAATCTCACATGCACCGAAGCGAAAGGAAATCTCGAGAAAACTAAGCCAAATGTGCAACCATGTTCTGATGCATTCGCGCTGCGGCTGTGCCGATCGGTGCAACCAATCTTGGTGTTACTAACGAACTGAAAAGAGAAAATTCAATCAACCAAACAAACAGACGCGCGATGACCACCGGAGAATACTTAAATAAACAAGCGTAAACTTCCGACCGTAATCATTATTGTGTTTGGAGAAAACCTTCTGTTTAGGTCTACAGGATGATTCGTAGCGCACTGTTTCGCGGAATTTTCACGACGCTCAAAAACGGTCAATGTCTTCAAAAAGAGTTCCTTTCCTTTTAGGCTCATTTTAGTTATAATGTTAAATGAGCAAATGTACTTTCCAAATGCTAGACGCTTCAGCTGTATCGATGAGAAACAAACCCTTTCCACGTTATGTCAACGATATCGTTTCTTAGGCATGTGGACCTGAAAATTGATCCGACTAACCGGTGTTCACCGAGCATGGTTGCATATTCGTTCTCTCAACCCAAACTACAGTGAGCAAGCAATCAATGAACTGTTGGGTATCGCAACATTACCTTGACCGTGGTCGAACCTACGACAAATGTATCTATCCTCTTTCGTATTCGATCCGCACCTCAAGACAATTCGACTAACCAATCCCATGATGATCGGAACCTCTGTAAGTAACATGTCTTACAAGCTAGACGGCTGGATCACGCGCACGACCCAAAGCGGTCCGCTCGCTCTCTGCGGTGCTGCATGAACGAACCAACAACATATAACAGTTCGAGACACTTTCTCCACTTTTCGCGTCGGTGGTTTTATTGATACTGTCAATTAATATGTCTATTGATCCACATTTCCCGCGCCCGTTCCCAAAGACGCTTTGCAACGAGAGCGAGAGAGGGAGGTATTGAACTTGATGCAAAGCTCGATCCAATTCGCGTGCAACACGTTCTTCCCGTACGGTTTATAGGTAGGTATGTATAGTATTATAGAAGGAAAGCACTTTTCAAACAGCACCTGCTTCTTTTACCCGGTACTGATTGCAGAAGCGAAAAAAGCGAAACCAGATCTTTTCACTTTCTTTCGAAATTGAACTGACATACGACGGTGCATAACTGCGCGCCTGTCATCCACCTGAAGTGGAGATAAAAAAGCAGTCACTGTGACACCAAGCTTGGAGTGCAGCTGGAAATTAAGTGCGTGTGACGTTCACTGCACACGATGCCGTTCCGCAGAAGCTGTGTTGAAGAGATAGGCAGAATCCCACATGTTGGCGTGGAGCAGTGCGGCTTAATCAAAATTTAATTGCTCCCATCACCATCACTCTTCGTGGGTTGACAAACAAGATTATCTTGATATGTCAGTTTTAAATTCCTAATTTAATTAGCAAACGGTGGAAGAAATGGGATTGTTTGGAATTATATCATCCTTTTATCCGTCCTATACAAATTCAACAAATGGGATGCCGAAATGAAAGCACGATCTTCACTCGTTGTTTCGTAATAAACGGTAAAAAATGAACTTCAAATGTCACTTGAATCTCATCAGCGGAAGTAGTTAGCTACCGAATTGTGCAACATTTCCTAAACATTTCACCTAAGCCAATCTCACTTTCGCTCTCTTGAACGAAATCGGTTACAGTGCCAGTTGCAGTGTGTGGGGTTTTCCGGTTGGTGTTGGTTTGTGGAACGTTTGTAAAAAATATCGCAACTATCTGGTTTAGTTCGGTGGTCGACTCTGCGATGGGCATTTTTTGTAATTTTTAAATAATGCACTTCATAGACGACCTGAAGTTAATGCATACAGTATTTCCAATACAATAGAATTCGTTAAACGAAGTGTGCTTTACTGTGAAACTATTTACATGAGACACATTTTATTCAAATAGTAGCCAAAGCATGCAATAAAATTATGTGCAGCCGTCAATATACTGAAGCTGTTATCGCGATTTAACAGAAGAGAAGACAATCGCGTAGCTAATGGGATATTGCAAGATGACGTCATATGAGTGAAAATGCACGAAAAAATGACAGTTCAGCGAGCTTGTTTACATGGTCTTAGAATTTAAATGCAATTCAAACTAAGCTTCGTACTGGGTTGAATCAAAAATTTCCATCTAAACAAGCTCTCTGAACTGTCAGGAAAGTGAGGGTATACATTTTCATGCAATTTCGCACTATTTTATCCAGTCCTAACCTCAATATTGACCCAGCTTCTGATTGGTCGTTTTGCCAGTCATGAGCGTTCATTATATTTACAAACGGGATAGAAAACAGTGGTGCTGAATCTATTCTTGCTACGTTTCATACACATCAACCTTTCATGCAAATTTAATAAAAGTCCTGAATAACGATATAACTACGTGTATTGTTATGAGAGACATAAATAAAACATTTATTTAATTCTTAAATGCAGCTAGCATTATAAATTCGTGGTTGAGGTAAAATTATTTTCAGCAATTGTGAAAAGCATACAAAAGGTATCTGGCAACGATGAACGCTTGTTGTCTTTAGATTTACGGCAGGGCCTAGTCGCGAAAATTAAGAAGAGCAAGAAGCCTGAACCTACAAGCGGAGCATCCCTCGCGATGGCGACGTTTTGGTTTTCGCAACTAGCTCCCGCCCGTTGTGTCTGTGTAAGAACTGTCAAAAAACTGAAGAAACTTTCACATGTGGTTTGTGCTATATTGTTCTCAGAACCTGCCATTAGGGTTCGTCGCGGTTGCGGTAATTACCGCAACCGCGCGGTATTTACCGCACCCGCACCGCAAAAACTGCGGTGCGGTGAGACACTTTTTCCCGCGGATGCGGTGCGGGAAATGAGCTTTTACCGCGCGGTATTACCGCAACCGCACTTCAAAAAATAATTGATAAAGTCTGCAGTCTGCATTAAAAATTGAATTAAAACTATAACTTTTGGCATTTGAGAAGGACGCAACAAGATTTATTTTCTGAACGAATGCTTAGCAATGTCATTATTAGAAACATCTCTCTGTCAGAACGTTCGAGTTTTTTATTACTCTACAATATAGAAACATGATAAACCTCTAATTGCTCTAATTTCCATAGACTTGACAATGATTTAACAAGAAATCCGAGTATAATCTTTATTCGTCCTATCCCTACTTGATTTTTTACATATTAGTTATTCAAATATGATAAAACATACTGTTACTAAGAAACAAAATCTATAAGATGTGTCCAATGTAATTTGGCACCATTATTTTACTACATATTTTGAAAACTATTTATTTTATACTTCAAAGGAAAAAATTTCAAACGAACATTTTCAAATACATAAAACGCAAAATCCAATCATTGAAAAACAATTAAATTTTATTGTTAAATCCAATTACAAAATGCATCATTTCTCCTGATTCCTCTTGGCAATCGTGGAATTATGAATCGTTTTTGATGACATTTTCTCAATTGTGAATTTTGATTAATTTGGAGAACTTAGAGATGAACTAATGGTACTACGGCTTAAAAACAATCCAAAGAATGTAATTATCATCATCATACCAAACGAATTTGGAAGATTTTTTTTTTCTCGCGCGTACATTGTTCGTCCAACTGGGAATATTTTCTACCAAATTAACAAATAATATTTTTCAGTTAGGAGTATTTGGTAACTTTTTGAAAGTAAAGCTTTCGAAGTTAGTGTAGGGCATTGCGATTTTTTTTGTCTCCCTCAAGGTCTTCCTTCATATTGTGACAAGTGTCAAAGTTAGCCCAGATGCCAAATTTTGCATAGTATGGACAGTTTTTGCCTTAATTGAAAATTTATCTCGAAACTTTAACTTAGGCGTTAGGTATTTTTATATAGAATCTGTATACAAAGTTTGAAAGAAATCGGTTAAGTAGTTTTTGAATGGCAGGTAACACCGCAAATCATGTTTTTCCAGAGACGTTCTACAAAAAGCTTCGTCACCGAGTCGTTTGTCGATATTTTTGCATAGAAAAATTACAGCATGTTATTGAAATGATACACTATAATGTACAAAAGTTTTGATCAGTTCGTTTCACGCAAAGTTTTAAAAAATCGAGAAAAAGTGTTTTTTTTCACGCCAAAACCCTTACCCCTCTTAATAAAACTTGCAAAATTGAATATTTTCATAAATGTTACATTCTGAGGAGTCCGTCAAAGATAATTTTCGTGTAAATAAGAATAGCATTTTACTATATATGGCTATACAAAACAAATGAATAATTTTTCAGCACAATTTTTAAAATACATGATTTTTACCGCATTACCGCGCGGTGCGGTGCGGTAAATACAATGCGGTTGCGGTAAGCGGTGCGGTTTTATTATTTTTTTGCGGTTGCGGTGCGGAATATCCATTTACCGCCCACATCCGCACCGCGACGAACCCTACCTGCCATGGGAATTTCGGAATTATACCCACTGAGAACTGACATACAAGTAATGTTTTCAACTTGTGTAAGAAATAAAACTGTCGCTTTGAAATGACAACAGCAAGTCGCAACTTGCCACTGGCTGACGCTTCGATAGGCCAGCAATTGCTATAGGGGACTTGTGTGCAAACTTGGACACAATGGTGACTCACGCATGCGAACCCGTATGCGATGGTGATTTTCAACGTATTTTCATTTGAATGTTTACACAGGTTTTTCGGGAAAGTTTGTTCTAGCTTATATGTCTGTGCTCTGTGTTATACCTGAGTAATCTGAAAAAGAAATAAATTTAAATTATATACTGTGTTGCGTTTCGGCTTCGCCTCATCAGAAACCAACACTAACTTATTGTCGGAATAGATTAGCGCCGGCTTGACGCAAATCCCTTAAAACTAAAACACACTTTGTGTTTCAATCGAACGACTGATCAAACGTGATGTCCCGTTCGAGCAGAAGCAGAAGTTCTGTTTATGCAGATGAGCCGGCGCTAATTTATTCCGACAATAAGTTAGTGTTGGTTTCTGATGAGGCGAAGCCGAAACGCAACACAGTATGAAATAAGGATTTGTGCCCTCCTGTACAAAGACTGGTTTTTACCAACAAATTTTCACCCTAGCGAGAAATTTTGGTTTTTACCAAATTTTCCTCCATAGGGTGAAATATAGCATAGTGTTTAAATTATAATTTATAAAAACTTACCTTAAAATTTATGAATACTTACATTGCCTAGGAAAAGCAGAAGAAGGAAAGGAAGATAGTTAGAAAAACTGGTCGGAAAAGTAGTTAGCGTGGGAGGAAAATTTGAAAGTAAAAGAGAAAAAGTAATAAAAAAGTTTATTTAGTATTTGTCTGCATTAAAAAGGTGCTTTCTCATTATTTCTGTCCGTTCGGGGACGACCGAACAAACTAAAATTTCAAAGAGTTTGTATCGCCCCTCGCCCTCGGCACGATGAGCGAGCAGAAGCGACTAGAGTTTCAGGCCACAATGAAAAAGAAGTTCCTGCAGGACCAGGCACTGCGCCGAAAGCAAATACAACTAGAGGAAGAGTGGTGCTATTTGGAGCTAGCATAACTAGAGTGCGAAAGCCAGCTGCAGCAGCAGGCAAGTTCAGAAGCTGGAAAAAGATTTTCGGGTCAACTGTGGATAATCAGTTGGACACAATAAAAATGGAACGGAAACAGAAACATTCCTGACCGATTCCCGTCCAGAATCAAAGTACTCCGCTACTAGCTCCAGCGGGGAAGAAGGGTACTTGAGTTGAGTCGGAAACGGACGATACGGAGGACAGATCCAGTTCGGAGGAAGAAACCGATAATGAGCCGGACCAGAAGGTTAAGCAGAGTTCCGGATCAACAAAGGGCCAACTTGTTGTTATGCACGGGATCGGCAAACACCTTCCTCTATTTTCGGGATAACCAGAGGATTGGCCACTGTTTTATGCAGTGTACAACGCTTCTACAAAGGCGTGCGGATTTAGCGACAATTTAGCAGGGCGATGCACTGGAGATTGTGCGTGGACAGCTGCTTCTTCTGAAATCGCTCCCTCTTGTTATTTAGAAGCTTCGTCAACACTTCGGGCGTCCCGAGAAATTACTAGATCGTCTGCTGGAACGCGTTAAAGAATTACCAGCACCGAAGAATCTGAAAGGGTTTATTCCGTTCGTCAACGTAGTAGAGCAGCTTTGCGATCACGTGGAAGCAGCGGACCTTAAGGAGCATCTGAAGAACCCGATTCTTATGCAGCGTCTGATTAAAAAAGCTTCTGGATGCGGAAAAAAGACAGTGGGCAGATATCAAACGAGCTCGAGAGGGAAGAAAGATTTCTCTTCGTACCGTACGTTACGAATTGCGGATGACGCGCGGGAAGCAGAACTGGTCATCGAGCGTACCACGGAGACGAGACTCTCAGGCGAACATTCCGATCGAAAGCGAATAGAGAAAGGAGCAGTATTCAGTCACGCCGAGGAAGAAAACTCGAATGTACAATCGTTGGCCACCGATTAGGCTTGAAACCATGCAAAGTGTGCAAACGTGCCGACCACCGACTACGGTTTTGTCAGGATTTCAAGAACTGGGCACACGCCGAGCGCGTAGCTATGTTGACTCGTGGTAAGCTATGCAAGCTATGCCTAGGAGAACACAGAGAACAATGCCGGTTCAAGTCCCATTGCAGCGTCAGTTCTTGTATAAGGAGGCACACAATCCGCTCATTTACCCGGTATTAGTGCTCACATTCACTCGTGCAATCCACTACTGTTTCGGATAATTGCCATACAACTACATGGTAGGGATCGGACGCTGACGGCTTTGGTATTTTTGGACGAAGGTGCTTCCGTCACATTGATTGAGGGTAAGCCAGCTGATCGGTTGGGTATTGTTGGTACTGAAGAAAAGCTTACAATCAAATGGACAGCCGACTATTCACGTACTGAGAAGAACTCAAGAAAAATGAAAGTATGGGATTCTGCAGTTGGTGTTGGAGATAAAATGTTGCTCAGAATGGTTCGCACTATGGGCAAGTTAATGCTTCCCCAGCAGAAATTGAATGCTGCAGTACTTTCAGCCCGCTATCAATACATGCGCGATCTGCCAGCCAGAGCTTCTAATCGGTCTCAGCTTTTTCCTGTCAAAAATTTATTCGTTTCTTCTTTTTCGTTTCTTTCCTCATTCTTGAGGATGGCTGAAGTAATCTTGAATCAACCTCCTTTTCCATCACTGCCTTGTAAGACACTTTTGACTTAAATTAAAACCTTTATTCCTTTTTTGCCTTTCTCATATAAAGAAAGGCTATGCAATCACTGTAAAAATCAACTTTTTAACCGAGGCCCGGAGGGCCGAGTGTCACACACCATTCAATTCAGTTCGTCGAGATCGGCAAATGTCTGTGTGTGTATGTATGTGTGTGTATGTGTGTGTGTCATTTAAACTCACACAATTTTCTAAGTGATGGCTGAACCGATTTTCGCAAACTTAGTTTCATCTGAAAGGTATAACGCTCCCATAAGCTGCTATTGAATTTTTAGTTGATCCGACTTCCGGTTCCGGAGTTACGGGTTGAAGAGTGCGGTCACACAGCAAATTCCCATATAAACTGGTACCACCATAATGTTCAAATGATGTAAAACATATTAAAATTGATGTAACATTACTCTAGTTTGCGGGTCTGGATCACTAATGATCTGTCAAAGCAGCTTTGACCACATTGGCCACCTATGACGGATCATGATGCCCCCGGGGAACCCGCCAAGTTCCTAAGCTAATATCACACCCATTCCCCAACAAATTCTTCACCGATTTTTACAAACTTGATTTCAAATGAAAGATACAGTAATACATCGGTTTCTCGGAGATGGCTGAACCGATTTTTACAAACTATGATTCAATTGAAAGGTATAATATTCCCATAGGTTGCTATTGAATTTCATTTTTAACCGACATCTTGTTCCGGATTACGAGTTGAAGAGTATGGTTACAAAACAAAATTTGTTGATTTTTCCACATCGCACAGTGGTCGGAAACGCCAAAAACGTGAACTTAATTCACTGCAGGCCAAACCATCGAATATATTCACAGGGTATCTTTGGAGGAATTGTTTGTATGAATATTCCCCACAATCTGAAAACAATTGAAATTAGGCATGGCTTACTATGATCGAACTAAAAAAATAACTTTTTATACTGACGAGATAGAAAGTTGGTGTCTTCAACAAAGTTTTAGGAATGCTTATAGTGAAGAATTTTGTTGAAGAACTTGAGCTTGTAGGAGTAAAGGTTATCGATTTATAAGACATTTTCTATGACAACCCCCTTAAATCTAGTTTTCTTAATATAACTTTTTTCATTGTCACTTTTCGTGCAAACTATGTTCTAGACAAATATGTAGGTAACAGAACTACATAATATTGTCGAAGACTGTATGTAAAAATACTCATTTGTTTCAAAGTTATTGAAGATTTTTACATTTTTTACACCAACTTCAACTACGTATAAGAAAGAAAGGTGCAAACCAAAATGCACGAACAGGCACTTTTTTAACTCTCTAAACTATGCAGAATAAAGCAAAGGAGGTTTGGTGCGTGGCACTCTAGAACCCTATGAATAGCGTAAGCTTTCTTTATCATGTTTTTCTACTTTTTCCTTACAAAAATCAGCAAAAAAATTTTTTTTTAAGTTTTTTTGCTCCAATTTTTAAAATTCTTGGTTCAATGTTCAATTACAAGTATTATTTTCACTTATACCTGAATATTTCAGATTTTATAAACGTGGGAGCAAAAATGTAAAGTTTTTAATATCATTGGAGATTCCAAACCAATATATACTCAAATAGACATGTCATAATGAATTTAATGCTTGCAAAAGAATGTCATACCATTATTTATTAAATTTTACGGAAAAAATCGAAAAAAATTTTTTTTTGCTGATTTTTGTATGGAAAAAGTAAAAAAACATGATAAAGAAAGCTTACCCTATTCATAGGGTTCTTGAGTGCCACGCACCAAACCTTCTTAGCTTTATTGTGCATAGTTTAGAGAGTTAAAAAAGTGCCTGTTCGAGCATTTAGGTTTGCACCTTTCTTTCTTATACGTAGTTGAAGTTGGTGTAAAAAAATGTTAATCTTCAATAACTTTGAAACAAATGAGTATTTTTACATACAGTCTTCGACAATATTATGTAGTTCTGTTACCTACACATTTGTCTAGAACATAGTTTGCAGGAAAAGTGACAATGAAAAAAGTTATATTAAGAAAACTAGATTTAAGGGGGTTGTCATAGAAAACGTCTTATAAATGGATTCTTCATTATGAGCATTCCTAAAACTTTGTCGAAGACACCAACTTTCTATCTCGTCAGTTTAAAAAGTTAATTTTTTAGTTCGATCATAGTAAGCCATGCCTAATTTCAATTATTATCAGATTCTGGGGAATAATCATACAAACAATTTCTCCAAAGACACCCTGTGAATATATTCGATGGCTTGGCCTCTAGTGAATTAAGTTCATGTTTTTGGCGTTTCCGGCCACTGTGCATCGGTATCTCGGAATTTTCTGACCTGAATTTGACAAACTTGATTTTAAATGAAAGGTCCATCAGCTGCTGTTGAATTTTGTGTGGATCCGAGTTCTGGTTCCTGAATTACAGGGTGATACGTACGATCACGCAGCAAATCCCGATTCTAACGAATTCTGCGATGAATGTAAACAGGTGAAATTTTTTCCAAAATGTAAACACAACTGTTGAATTTGTAGATCTAGGCCACCAACAGTCATTCAAAGTCTCTTTGGCCACACTGGCCACCATCGACGTATCCGGAAGCATCCGAATTCAGAATAACGGTTATATTGGTTTCTCGAAAATTGCTAGACCGATTTGATCAACTTAATCTCAAATGAAAGGTGTTGCGTCCCCGGAAACTGATATTAAATTCCGTCTCCATCCGATTTCCGGCTCCGGAGTTACGGGTTGTGGAGTGCGGTCACATAGAAAACTCCGATTCAAACCGATACCGCGATGAATGCAAAAAGGTATATATATATATATATAAGAGCATACTTACCAAGTGTAATAAGAATGAAAGACATTTCCATAATATTATATTGTACGAACCAGCTATTAAATCATAGTTTGGAGAAATGCGATAGGCACAATTGCACCTCTAGGTGGATTAAAACAGGTTTTTTTGGTAGACTTGAGCGATCGGCAGTAATGTTGCCTAAGCTCGACTCCTGCCAAAAGAGGACAGAAGATTAGTCTGTAAGTTTTTAAGCCTGTTTCTAATGACCCTGCCCCTTCTAATTTTCCGATCAGTATATTTCACATCCTTGCTCTCCCTTGAGTACTATAGCACTACATTTTCATAACTTTTCTTACTCAGAAATCTCTAGCTAATTAAATGTCGTTAAAAAGTAAAAATTATAAAAAAAATTACCTTTGTATTTGAACAAACTCAATCAGATATATGATGATTTGAGAATCCTGATTAATTTTTTCAAAATTAATATACAAATGATGGATAGAAAAATAATTCCACGAGATTTAGGTTCAAGTTTGTTAGCTTTTTGGAATAATTGGAGGACTTCTGTTCATCGAATAATATAGCTGCAAGGGTTTTTATGTACTCCAATCACACTTTGGTTTCAAAAGGAACAAATTTCATATAACCTAGGCGTCACAGCCTAGTCTCGTAATTCTTTTTGAGAAGAAATTCCGGAATCGCTATGCGCTGAACAGAAATCGCAGTAGTCAATGTGAAATAAAGGTTTTGTCTAAGGTACGAAAATTGGAAGCGCAATATAAAGATAGAAGTACCACCTTTACTCGAAAGAGGTGTTTCTGTAACTGTCTTCAGATTCTGGACGTGCGGTCTTCGCTCTTATCCTATATTATGCGAATAATCTCCAATAATAAGACATTACGAAACTTGAGTGTCATGCTTTTTCCTAAGACTTTGTGAAATGTGTGTCTTTGGGAAATAAAATGCGACTTGAGAAACCCTACATTTATACATTCCATCATGGGTTATCAAGTATATATCTGAAACACAAAGTTATTTTTCTCTTTCAATCATATTTCTTTTCGTATTGAAAAGGACTAACAGGATTCTCAATCAAAATTTGCAACAAAAGCCGTCATTTATTACAATGACTCAAATTGTCTGATTAAGTTATTTCGAATAGAAATATTTGAATTTGAGCCAATCATATTTTACCCAGACAGGATCTAATCAGAAAGGAGGGTAATTCTAGATTGCAATAGCCATCCTCTAGAATGAAAAAAGATATCAGAACACATGATAGAAAAAAATAAAATCTGTTTACTATATTAACCTTCCGGCAGTCGCGCTAGTGCACTGAGTGCATGCTGCTTTGAAAATCTAGCAAAATTGTTTTAAAGCAGCTGCGGCTGCTCGTTCAGTGAACCATTTGCGCGACTTCCGGGGGGTTAATCAAAATCTTTAAAAGGTAGCAATATCGCATAAGTCTGTTCAGCATTTCTCTATACTTCCATGTCTATAAAATGTCATTAGCGCACAAGAACCGATGGAAACTGAAAATATAAATTTTCTGCTCGGAAATGGGACTTAAATTCGTCTGAATGCACTGTTCAAAGAAACCCAACAATTTTTTGCGAGTCCTTGCAAAGCGACTTCTTAACTAGTAGGCCCCGTAAAAATCCAAAAATTGATGAAATATTGATAACTTTCTCGGATGATTTCACATCGATTTATATCATTCTACAAAGACAATGAAATTTGGCATCAGAACGTGTCCAGTGGGAAATAGACAGAAAGAATGAACCGGAAACGGTGACAATTCACCTTTTATTGGACACATTGAAAAAAGATACATCCTCAAGCAGGAACTGAACCTGCGATCTCCCAGTCTCTAGCTGGGGGCTTTAACCACTCCGCCATCGAGGAACTGTGATGATGTCTTCACAGATTTCCAACAGTATCGTGATCCTCGCTACAATCTCAATACCTAACCTACAGTGAACCGTTCTACCCCAATTGCCACCAAGGCTTAGAGTTCTAACTATGTGTTGTTTCATTCCTTTTTCCAATTTGGTAAGCTATGTTAACCCCTTCTCCCTCACACCTCTCCACCATGTAACAAGATGCTTCATACTTCCTCCTTTTATCCTTAAATGTGTGATGCAATTTTTGAATGACCTTGTAAAAGGGTTTTATAGTCGTTTTTGCCTTTCTCATGTAGAAAGGTTATGCAATCGGTCGGAATTTCGACTTTTTAACCGAGGCCCGCAGGGCCGAATCTCTTATACCATTCGACTCAGTTCGTTGAGATCGGAAAAAGACTGTATGTGTGTATGTGTGTATGTGTCAAACAATCTCTCTTTTCTCAGAGATGGCTGGATCGATTTGCACAAACTTAGTCTCAAATGAAAGGTACAACCTTCACATAGGTCACTATTGAATTTTTTATTGATCGAACTTTTAGTTCTGGAGTTACGGTTGAAGAGTACGATCACACAGCAAATTCCCATATAAACTGGTACCACCATGATGTCCAATACATATTAAAATGTGTGCAACATTACTTGGATTTGTGTATCTAGATCACTAACTAACTGTTATTAAATTCTATTTCATTTCATCTTCCGGTTGCGGAGTTACGGTTTGTGGAGTGTGATCACAAGAAAACTCTTATTCAAACTGATATCTCGATGAAAGCAATTTTTTGCCTTTCTCATATAGAAAGGTTATGCAATCACTCTGAAAAACGTCAATCTAATCCCTGTCATATCCATTCGACTCAGTTCGTCGAGATCGAAAAAAGTCTGTATGTGTGTGTATGTGTGTATGTGTGTGTATGTATGTGCGTATGTGTCAAATAATGTCACTCATTTTTCCCAGGGATGGCAGGACCGATACGCCCAAACTTAGTCTCAAATGAAAGGTGGAACTTTCCCATCGGCTGCTATTGAATTTTGGATCGATCGGAATTCTGGTTCCGGAATTACGGATTTAAGAGTGCGGCAACACAGAAATTTCCCATATAAACTATAGGAAAAATTAAAAATAGAATTTTTATTTTTGATGCTAAATGTCTTTAAGGTGCATGAAACGTTGAGATTTGATGAAGACTCGAAAAAAAAATTGACGAAAATTCACTTTTTTTTTATTTTGGCACATTTTTGCCTTTCTCATATATAACGTCACCCTAATCCAGGCCATAACTGGCATAAGATTTCTGGATTTTAACAGGGGCGTAGGTGATAGTATATGGAGAGGGGTTACCTCCCCCCCCTCTACTAAACCACCACTATATCACAAAGCATATCAAATTATGCTGGGGAGTCGTTTGTTCGTGGGACTTTCGCCCTCCTCACACACCCACCCCCGCATGACAAAATGAGTTAGCAAGCAGATAACATTGATCTAATGCTGATTAGGCTAATGAAGTATGATATTTTTTTGTTTCAAGTGTTTCACCGTCGACACGTAGCTCATCAAGTTCGTGGCTGGCAAGCCATTGTGTACTAAGAATGTAATGGACATTTCCACAATTATGTTGAACACAACCAGCCACCGAACCATAGTTTAGAGAAATGAGAAAGGCACAATTGCACCGCTAGATGGATTAAAACAGGTTTTTGAATATATGTTTTTGCATGCAAGAGATAGCATGCGAAAACTCGCTTTCCCTGGATTTGCTAGCGTTTGCTTTACAAATTCAAATGAATATGGCTTTGTCTGCGGAAATTTGCAGATTGAAGTGTTATCTCATACCAAAATGTTGCTTTTTTGGCACTAAAACTTTCGATAAGTTCACAGATATAAGAAATAGAAATAAACTTGCGCAACAAAAATTATGTATTTTCTTATGCCGAACAAAATATTAGAACATTTTTACGTTCTAAAAATCACCAGGAAAAGTTATTTTGAAAAAAGTGATTTTCAGGGGTGTATTATTGAAAACTCTACAAATGTGTATTAAAATTAAAAGATAGATACATAGTCTCTTCAACAAAGTTGTTTCTTATTATATTCCCTGCAACTTTACTGAATACTTTTTTTATCATTTTCATAATTGACCAAACAAAAATTTGCTTCTCAGCTTTAGGGGGTTTAATCACCAAACTAATACTTTAATAAGATGAAATTTAGAGTGTATCAGAAAATCTTCCATTGCTTATCTTTGTAATATAAACAGTTTTGTAGCATGTGGTCGACCGGCTTGGACCCGCTAAGTGCGCTAATCTGAATAGGCACAGAAATCTTAATCTGCTTTGTAAAATAAGTGAAGTTATGTATAAAAATAAATCAGAATTAGTGTGCTTTTCAATTTTGGTCCGAAGCATAACGATTTCCCCGGATGTTTCCTTTGGTTTTTTTTCTTCTGAATACCAGTTCAAATTATTAAGGTGTTACATACCTTTTTGTGTGAAAAATGTCAAGAAAGTTTTAATTTACGTAAAGGCATAAAGAAATGATTTCGTACCATCAAACTTATAGTATTTTGGTAGTACATTTTTCAGTAAAATAAATAGGCATATATTTATAGACATATAATGATAATTGGCGGAGTTGTGGCTTTTTCTCCGAAACCATTTTTTATTTAAGAGGTTTTCGGTGATCACGATTGAAGACCAAGAGATCAACTAAAATCCCTAAGCTCAAAAAATTCCATTAGTATATGAGTATTTCTCGTACCTTAACGATTAGTTGAATAAAAATTAATTTTTTCCTGCAGTCGGGAACGTTTTTCCTAAAAAATCACTGTTTCAAGCTCTAATAATTGGATTAAAAAACTCTCATCTACAAAACAAAAATTTGTGCATGAAAAAATAAACGTTAGGGTACGAGAAAAATTTATTACGACCAATTGAAAGAAAAATTGAAGAAAATCGATTGAGTGGTTTTTCGACAATCGTGATCACGAAAAACCATTTTTGGAAAAACGACATTTCGAGAAAATCGAGTTTAAAATTTTAAGTTACCACTGCTATTGGTAGACGAAGCGCGGTTCGAAGCGCTGTAACTTTCGATCTATTGCTCGGATCTCTATAAAAAATTGAGAAAATATTCACAAGGAGTTGTACTTTCAGATTGTAACCATGAAATGTTACAATTTCCCAAAATCATCGCGAGAAAACAAATTTGCAATTTTCAACGCTTTGATATGCGCGGGAGTAGGGATAAGGTTTTAGAACCCTATTTGCTCGCGGCGATGCAAACCAGTGGGAAGCAAAATTAAAAACCCCAACAGGTGGCTTTCGGGGAGTGAGATGAGATGAGAGGAAAATTAGACGAGTGGACCGGATGCTGGATAAGGGAACAGGACTGAAAAAGGATGATCGAAAGCCTAGTGGGAGCCAAGAAAATGACACCAGCTCTCTTGTATCTAGACCGTGGAAGTGAACGCATCGTTTTTCCTAAAAATCCAAGTTTGAGTGCTAAGTTCCTAGTAAGGACGGCTAGATAGGCTGAATGCCCCGGTCACTTCACTGATAAACGTGGAGTTTAGTTAAGACCGGACAAAGAGACTTCTCGCCGTAATCGTGCCTAGTGTCGGAACGGCTAACACGTAAAGGAGATCGTCGTCGCAGATCCCGGTGGTAAATTCCGCCACAACTTCCGTCTGCTAATCGCCGCTAATACACTCTGTCCCGGGAGTCGTCTACTTACCCGGTATTTGTACCCCTGGAGAAACCCGCCTGACTCGAGGTCGTAATTTTCAAGACCGTGAAGGAACCATCCACTACCCAACGTAGGTTCGTGCATTACCCGCCGCGTGCTACAGTGAAGGTAGACCGCCGTCTGCAGCAAGTTGCCATCGCTGCAGGGACTAAAGTCACTCAACCGCCAACCGTCTGTGACCGTTCCGCTACGAAGCCTGCTCCGTTCCCATCGACCCGTCTCACCACCGTCACAGCCACCGCCGTGCTCATCCATCAACCATAAAACCGTCATCTTGTGTATGAGAGTGAGTAATAGAACGTTTAAAACTAACCCCCGAATCTCGTTATTAACAAAGTCCGAACGCCTCCCCACCACATCTTTAACGACCCTGGGATTCGAGGACCCAAAAGAGGCCTTTCGCGCCCTCCCCGCCGGCTGCCGTTGGTCTGACCAGTAACTTGGGGTTTAGACTGATTCCCCTTCCGGGTCTCGGAAAACAATCCTCGAGGGCTAAGAGAGCCGTACCAGATAACCGGTAACAAGATAAAGTAATATATTTTTCGATATTTAAAAAAATAAAAAGGTATGTAACCCCTTAAGGTGAAGATATGTGGAAGCTAGTAACGCACGATTGTTGCTAGGCACCGACTCGCATGTTTACATTGAGAAAAAATGGAATTCGAAGTGAAAATTCAAATGCACAAATGAGAGTTTTCACACATTTTCCTTCGGTCATCTGCGCAGTGGCAGAAAATTTGAAGTTTAAAGAAGTAAACGATTAAAGTTTCGCGAGTGTTTTTGCAGTGGTGTGTGATTAAAGTGCAATTAAAAATGTGCTATAAAATTGAGAATAAGAAAAATAAGAGTGTTTCGAAAAGAAACCCCAAGTGAAGAGGAGTGATATTTTCGCACAAAATAAGAACTACAGATGGCTTTCCGTCAAAAACTCGGGTTGATTGTATAGGAAAATGTTCTAGCTTTCTCAAGTAGCAGTTTCGTGGAACACCGGCAAGGTTAGTGTGTTTAAAAACGTATTTTTATGTTTGCTTATGTCAGATGCATGGTTAGGAAGGGTGGAGGGGTGTGTGTGGCGTAGGAGCTATGTTATGGTTGTATAATGTCCTTAAGTACAATAAAATGTAATGAAAATTTTTGTTTGCCAAATATCGGTATGCCAGTATCGATACTTTTTAAAATAACAATTAATTTGCTTTCGGTTGCAAATGAAAGTGAAAAGTCCATTCTTTCGTTTGTCGGATGCCGAAACTTTTTGAATTAAGTTGCTCGACAAAGACACCGTGGCTAGTGTATACACTTGATTGAATGTACCACGATGCCAAGAAGGCACCAGTTCACTTCTAAAAATTTAGCTTGTCACTACGAAATCTTAATAACATTATTATAGCGAAACACAAACACTATTTACACAAGAAATTATAGTTCGAAAATCAAACTGAGAAAGAAAGCCGAAGTAAGATTCTATCAAGAGCGCCAGAGGACCATGCTACGGCCATGCTCCTGGGAAATGCCAAAGTGTGATATGCCGTTAGCTTTATTCTCTATGAATACTTCTTGAGAAGAAGAAAAATCAAGTAAATATTTAAATTCGTTGCATTCAAGCTCTGATCTTGCGGTGAACATTACTAGACAATGACCTCATAACAATCAAACCACAATTTGATGATTGTTATTTCGCTACACAATTATGAACTTGTTTCTGATTGCAAACTAAAACTATTCAGTCAAAACCCTCCGTTTTCCCTTTTACAACCATCGCTTTCTAGAAAGTGGCAGGTTTTTCACGTTTGCCCCAGTTTAGTATACGCTCCACTATCGCCGCTGCAGACCGTTTGGTATAGTTTTTATCCATTCGTTTGTTGCTTTGTCTGATGACTTTTAAGTTATGTTTTATGTATTTGCACGGTCTCCTATTCTGTTTCATACTCAACAGCCTCCACTTCACCGCACGGCTATGGTTAGACGATTTGTGCGTGAAAGGACGCATATTTTATGCACTGCGCACTCCATCAATCTGGAATTACTCATCACTAACATTTTTTCCTCGGGAAGCTAAACATGGTTCAGCAAGGCAAGTACTTTACAAACGCTTCGTAGCGTGATAATCTAGCATGTTTCATCTTGTTTCATATAATGACACGGTCTTTAGAGATACTAGTTTCAGTTCTTGTCAAATTAGAACTAAAATCACAAATTAGATTCTTCAATATGTTTAAAAAAGATATTCATCCGCAAACATGTTTCATTTTTTTATTATAAATAATTCGGTGCAGCAGCAATATTCTGACAATCCAACCCACGTATACCCACTTACTTCTAGTCGAGTTGATTGACCGCAACCGCAGCCAAGCAGAAACCAGTACCTATTATAGTGAAATGAACTTGACTACGCTCCAAACTCGTCCCGTATTCCAACAGCCCCAAACCGAGAGCTCCATTAATGATTTCGTAAACTTTCGCTATTGAAACGTGCCTTAAATCAACATAATGATAAGTATCGAACGGCACACAGCATATCAACATGCGGGTAGCCGGCAGCCAGCAGTACCTACGTGCGCCAGGCCAGCCCCAACCCCCATAACAACAACAACAACCAAACGTCTGTGCTACACATATTTGATAGTTAGTAACTGCCCGCCAAGGCCTCGTTTGCCATTCGTTATCCGGCGCGGTGATTTCGCGGGACAAGTCGAGGTACCTGTTTCTGCTGACGAGGCGATGGTTCGTTATCTCGCCACTACCGTCGTCAGGCGAAGAGAGGAGGAATTAAAAAAAACTAGACAACCAACCATCAGTGAGTGAAAACGGCCGCGGAGGAAAGTGAGACAACTCCGAAGGCGTGCAGGATGATCACCAAAGAGATAAAACAACAATAAATCTCGACCATCTCGCGGTCCAACAACCTCCAGATGAACGAATGGATAGACTGACAGAATTTGCGATCGCAATTTATATTCCTAGCGCGAAATTGGTTGGACCATTGCAACGGTCCACGGAAGGAAGCTCGTGGAGTGGAGACCACCGCATATGGTTGGGGATTTGCTACTACTATATTTGACTCGCCACACACGAGAGTCAAGATCTGCCACGAACAATTTGCGATTGGCTTTGGAGCATAGTGGAGTAAGTTGTGATGTCCTAGAAAATATGGTGTTCCGATGGAAAATACAAACTGATGTCGTTTAGGATAAATGTTGCAGTTACAATCTTGCGTAAATGAATGATGCATTTGCAGGTTGTTCGATATTGTGCCATCATTATCCGGTCCCTCTATGCGTTCACCGCATGTTTGCAGACAGCGCTCTAACTAATGGAGTCAAACAGGATGCTTATGGGGGCTAAGAAGTATAAGAGTTAGGGGACACTTTACCGCTGCAACCACTATTCAGGTTATCATTTGTGGCTATCCCAGTTTTATTTTCAAATTACAAATAATCCGAATTCATTGTATGTTTGGGACAGGTATAGCATATATCGCTAAACATCATAAGATGCCTTCCGAAGTATCGCTGTCTTTGAAGAAATAATGCTGAACAATGGCATATTAGACAGGCAACAATTTTGACTTTTTTCGGAACACTGTTTAATTAAACGCTTCAGGTACCATTTATCAAATATGAGCTTTTTCCGAAAACTTTAGTTCACTCATAAGATTTCAAGTTTGTATGTGAAAATATATGAAAAATAAGCAAAACAAACCATAAATTCAGTAAAAAAGTCAGTAACATCTTGTGCATCCCGTAATCTGAAGATACGTAGCTTAAGGGGGTCTCGTGGTTTCGAAAAATCGATTTTTTCCTTTGTTTAATTTCAATCTATATGTATCTGAGAATACGCCACAGAAAGGATTTGGTGAAAATCATATTCCTTGGCATGTTTCTGGGAACCGTCAGGCTTAGTACCGCAGAAACGGTCTCCGGCCGTTTCTGCGGTACTAAGCGCGGCGGCACCACGATCGCGCTTGTCTATGTAAACATCATTGTTTAAAAAATTCACCGGTCCATTTTTTACGGTTTATGTATATGTGAGCGTCTTTGAATGGTTTCTTACCTTTATTGGGACGAGATTATCGTACGGATGAAAGAATTTTTTTTATATATTATTTTCTATTTGATTATATTGTTTTGTTTGCATTACCTTTCTAATTTAGTATATTGGGTGTTCAGCCACAAGTGGTGACTTTTCATCCCTATTGTTTACATGATTCAGTTAATTATTATTAAGTTATAATATGCTTTCGCAGTAAGTATTTTTTTCAGTAGGATGTTTTAAACCTACTTATCTTCTGAATAAGGAGCTAAACAAATCTTATAAACTAACTTATAAACTATAAAGAGAGCTAATCGTTGCAATTGAAGATTTCAACGATTTTTGTCGGAAGTTGCTTATAATACTGTTCGTCATAATTTCTAATGTTTCTATGTTTGCGAGTCTGTGCAACTCATTTGTGCTAAACCAGGAAGGACGCTTCAAAATCATTTTCAGAATTTTATTCTGAATCCTTTGAAGCGTTTTCTTCCTAGTAGCACAACAACTTGCCCAGATTGGAGCTGCATATAGCATTGCCGGTCTAAATATTTGTTTATAAATTAATAGTTTGTTCTTTAGGCAGAGCCTAGAATTCCTATTTATAAAAGGGTATAAACATTTTATATATTTGTTGCATTTTGTTTGGATTCCTTCAATGTGATCCTTAAAAGTGAGTTTTTTATCGTAAATCAAACCCAAGTATTTAACTTGATCTGACCACGTTAAATTCAAACCATTAAATTTAATAATATGGTTATTATTTGGTTTAAGAGAAGAAGCTCTTGGCTTATGCGGAAACACAATCAATTGTGTTTTTGCCGCATTAGTGGAAATTTTCCATTTTTTCAGGTAATCATTGAAAATATTTAAGCTTCGTTGCAGTCGACTGCAGATAATACGAAGACTCCTACCAGTAGCTGAGATGCTAGTATCATCACAGAAAAGTGACTTTTTACAGCCTGTAGGTAAATTTGGAAGATCAGAGGTAAAAATATTGTATAGTATTGGTGCGACGCTTGATCCTTGAGGGACGCCTGCTTTAACGGGTAGCTTATTATATTTACAATTCTGATAAGAAACCTGTAGGGTACGGTTAGTAAGATAATTTTTAATTATCTTTATTATGTAAATTGGAAAATTGAAATCCCACATTTTGGCAATTAAACCTTTGTGCCAAACACTGTCTAAAGCTTTTTCGATGTCTAGAAGAGCAACTCCAGTGGAATAGCCCTCTGAGATATTTGCCTTTATCAAGTTAGTTACTCTCACAAGTTGATGAGTAGTTGAATGTCCAATTCGAAATCCAAACTGCTCAGGAAGAAACATAGAATTCTCATTAATATGTGACATCTAGTTAGGGTGATTTTTTCAAGTAATTTACTAATAGAAGAGAGTAAGCTAATTGGTCGATAGCTAGATGCTTCTGCTGGGTTTTTATCTGGCTTCAAAATAGGAATAATCTTGGCATTTTTCCATCTTTCAGGGAAGTATGCCAATTCAAAACATTTGTAGAATATTTTGACCAAGTATCTCATGGTGATTTCGGGAAGGTTTTTAAGAAGAATGCTGAAAATTCCATCATAACCTGGAGCTTTCATATTTTTTAACTTTTTCATGATGGATTTGATCTCATCATAGTTTGTTTCAACAATATCGTCTAGAGATAATACTTGATTTGAAACGTTTTCATATTTTTGTAAGACTTCGGTTTCAATAGGACTCACAACGTTGAGTTTAAAATTATGGACACTTTCAAACTGCTGAGCAAGTTTTTGAGCTTTTTCTTTGTTTGTAAGAAGTATGTGGTCACCTTCCTTCAAAGCTGGAATTGGTTTCTGAGGTTTCTTAAGAACCTTAGAAAGTTTCCAGAAAGGTTTAGAATTTGGCTTGATTTGTTCAACCTCTTTCGCGAAATTTTCATTTCTTAAGAGTGTGAATCTATGCTTAATATCTTTTTGTAGATCCTGATAGATACATTTCATAGCAGGATCACGAGAACGTTGTTATTGACGTCTTTGAACATTCTTCAAGCGAATCAGAAGTTGAAGATCGTCGTCAATAATAGGAGTATTAAATTGTTTCTGTATTGTTGGTACTGATAAATTTCTAGCATCAACTATAGAATACTATACTATACTATATTATTAAGGTCAGGATTAAAATTTTCTCAATATAAGTTTTGTACCTTTCCCAATTCGCTTTGTGATAATTGAACACTGAGCTAATGGGATTGGAAACAGCTTCTTGAGAAAGTGAAAAAGTTACTAGAAGATGATGAGAATCAAAGTCAGCATGTGTAATGAATTCGCTACAAATGTGACTTTAATCTGTCAAAATCAAATCAATTGTTGATGGATTCCTTACAGACGAATAGCACGTAGGACCATTCGGGAAGAAAATTGAATAATAACCAGCAGAGCAATCATTAAAAAGTAGTTTACCGCTGGAATTGCTTTGAGCATTATTCCAGGCTCGGTGTTTGGCGTTAAAATCACCGATTATGAAGAATTTCGACCGATTTCTTGTAAGTTTTTGTAAGTCTCCTTTCAAGAAATTAATTTGCTCGCCAGTGCACTGAAAAGGCAAATAGGCTGCAGCAATAAAAATGATACCAAGATCAGTTTCAACTTCGATACCCAAACTCTCGATCACCTTGGTATCAAGAGACGGCGTAACGGAATGTTTGATCCTGCGATTAACCGCTATTGCGATTCCTCCGTCGAATCCAACAATTCGATCAAATCGATGAATAACAAAATTAGAGTTACTCTTCAATTTAATATTTGGTTTTAAAAAAAGTTTCGGTCACAACGGCTATATGCACATTATGTATCCTCAAGAAGTTGAAAAATTCGTCTTCGCACGTTTTTAATGAACGAGCATTCCAATTTAATAAATTTGAATGATTATTTAAAGTCATTGTTAAATTTTAATTTCATTACAATTTTGTTAGCAAATTCCCACCCCGCTAGAAAAGCTTCAAACATGGAGGTAGAATTCAACATGGCAATCATCATAGGTAACATAGACTCTTGTAGGTATTTTAATTTTTCTTCCGTTACGCTACCTGGATCCATTGGACTAAAGGAAGCGTTGGGTGCAAACGAGATTGAGGGCGCGGTAGGGGTAGCCGTTATTTTGGCATTGCTACCTGCCACTGAAGCATAAGATGACACACCATTGTAGGATGGTGTGACGGAGGTAGAAGAAGTTGTTAATCTATTTTGATTCGGATTAACACGTTTGGGCGTGTTCCTGTGTACCTGAAGAAGTAGGCACATTTTTATTTGGTGTTTTTGTTGTCTAGAACAAGAATTTATAATTTTTTCTCGAACAGGACAACCCCAGAAATTCGATTTATGATTTTCGCTACAATTAGCGCATTTGAAACTTTTTGTAGTTTTTTTCACCGGACAAGTATCTTTCGTGTGCGATTTATCACCACAGATCATACATTTGGAATCCAAATGACAATTTTTTGTGCCGTACCTAAAGCCTTGGCATCTACGACACTGGGTCAGATTTTGAATTCTGCCCTCATGTCGTCTATAATATTCCCACTTTACTCGCACGTGGAACATAAAACGTGCTTTTTCAAATTCTTTCAAATTAATAACCTCATTACGGTTAAAATTAATTAAATATAGCTCCTGGATAATCCCAGAGCGTACTGGCGTATCATCGCCGGTAGCCTTTCTCTTCATAAGAATAACTTGTGAAGGAGAAAAGCCAAGTAAGTTTTTCAATTCGTTGGATATTTCATCCAAACTTTGACCTTGAGGTAGCCCTTTCAAGACAGCCTTGAATGGTCTATCTGTCTTGAAATCATATGAATAAAATCTATTTAACTTCTCCGTAAGATACTGGAGTAGTCGTTTGTGGCCAATCAATTCCTCCGCTGTAACTCGACATCCTCCTCTTCGGCCAATCTGAAAAGAGACTTTCACGTCCGGAAGGAACGTCGAAAGCTCAGTGCGAAAGGCTTTGAAGTCGGAGATTATCACTGTTATAGGCGGAGGTGATTGCGTTTTCTTCTCATTGGCATTATGCGCAATGCGAGGAAATTTAGAAATTTCATCAGCTTCATATTCGGATAAAACATCGAATGAGTTGCTTCAGTCAATTGAATTTTCGGGTGGAGAAGATACCCTTTTCCGTTTAGCTTTAATTCTTGGCACACGGCCTTTCTGGGAGGACCCTGGCATGTTGGAAGAATTAAATACTTCTTTAGGCTGAATTGTTCTTGAAAAATGTTTTAGTCTTGAAAAAGACTGATTGAGTAGAAAAAATAGGTAGTCTTGAAAAAGACTAATTGTCGAAAAAATATAGGTAGTCTTGAGAAAGACTGATCGAGCGAAAATATAGGTAGCCTTGAGAAAGACTGTTGCTGTTAAAAACTTTAGGTAAACCAGGAGCTATCAAGATTTGTGACCGGTTCGAACGAAGGTTCAAGCCGGTATGACGGAAGAAAGAATGCGGCGGACATGTTGAGAAGCGTATGGGAACGAGATTACGAAAATTGAAGAAAGAAAACAAAGGTATCTGTGGGAAAGGAAAGGGAAAGTTGAGGGACAAATCAATCGGTCAGCTAACAAAATTTTATGGGCTGGCGATTCGGAGATACTAAAATTCTTTAGAACATATGCGAAATGCAATCTGGGCTTCTCTCGAACACTGCTCGTCATCGAACGAAAAATGTTCACCCGGCGAGGGCAGTTAGTGCAAGTGGCGTCAGGCTGAAGTTAAAGGAACTTTGGAAACTTTCGAACATGTCCGGATCTACGAAAGTCTATCATCTAATGATTTATTTGCAAGATGCTTAGAAGCTCACACTCTAAACATCAATGAGTCTCTGAATAGTGGAATCTATTCCTTAGCGCCAAAACACATGTACAAATTTTGGCAGGCAGGTGGTCAATGTTGTGACTTATTTGGCAGTCAGCATATTCAACCAAGGATTTTAATCGATCTTATGGAGGTGATGGGAATTACCTTGGGGACTGAAGCTGAAAGATGTTCTACTCGACTCGACAGTGAACGTATAACTCGTTCTGAACGCAAAGTTGGTGTCGCGGTAAAAGTGGCTCGAATTCAACAGAGAGAGAGAGCAAAATGTGCAAAGCCAAGAACATTTTCATGATGAGGAAGGTGAGCTCGGTGCGGACCCGGTATAATAGATTATCTAGTAAAGTACTACAATCGAGTTATACACCGTACTTTATCTTTAAACGCGTTTTCCCGAAAGTAGAGTGTTTTAAGCGGTCAAGTAAGACTTTTCATAGAAGTACTGGTCCGATTTCAATAAGTTTTTCTCCAACTGTTCAGAAAATATACCGCTATGTTTGGTCGAGAGGGATTTGTAAAATGTCAATTTGTTCCATTTTTATGGCCCTCAATAGGCCAAAAAATAACTTAAATATTGGAAATTTTGACAAATCGTTACATAACATTTACAAATTATAAAATAAAAGAAATCCCTCTCGTCTAAACATAGCCAACGTGACTATGATTGAAAAAAATATGAGTTTTCCGATTACAGATTACCCAGTTTGCTAAAACTTTACTTAAGTGGGACTCGTGCAGTTTCAACATCAATGTCATCAATGAATTTTCAAGGTCGCTAGAGATTTTTTTTTTCGTCTTCAAATGCAAAATTGAAAAGTCAAAAGATGTATCTTCAAAATAAAAAAAAAGTTTTAAAATCCATTGAGTAGATGCTTTACAATTTATTGCCAAAAAAGTGCTCAATTTTAGGCCTCGCGAGTAGAGGACTCCCCTAAAGGTGTAAGGATCAACATTGCCGAAAACTGCAAATTGATCCGTGTTTTTAGTAAAAAGATATTCTCATATAAAGTTATGTGTTGCCTCTCTTTCTTGCACATGATTGGAAAAGGAAATTTAAAAAAAAAATTGGTTGGTCGTCATAGTTAAATATATCTCTCTTGGAGAACCCCCAATAGTACAGCCAGAGAGGACTGCTTCCTGCCGCAGATAACTAATGAGATCCATCGGGAATACACAGACATGGATCTGCCACCGATCGCCCGCTTACACCGAGCTCGTGACCGGACCTGACACGTCCTCAGGCCCAACTTGGACACAAGTCTGTCTGCAGAACTAAGGGCCGGCGCTGCTGGTAGTGAAGCCAGAGCCAAATTCAAACGACTGATAGCCACCGGGTATAGCAATCACGTGGGAAGTTTCATCGACGGATCCAAGATTGGTGATGAGGCCGGAATAGGGGAAGGGCTCTCCTTCCGGTTACCATCAGCGTCGTGCTTGGTTTTCTCAGCTGGAGCATCAGCTGTCGAACCCGCTATGGTCCAGAAACTGGAAGATATACCCGTCGTTTTGCTGTCGGATTCTCTGGCAGTTATCTCCACCCATGAATTGGGATAATCCCGTCACCCCTTCATTCAGGCTATCGAGGCCGAATATGACCCAACTCACAATAATTTTCTGGGTCCCCACTGCAGGATCGACGGTAACGAAAGGGCTGACCGTTTGACGGCCAGAGCGAGACATGCCCGCCGACATCTCACCATACTTGTCCCGGTCGCAGATATTTTAGGCAAGTTGAAGTCAAGGATAGTTAAAACTTTTATTGGCGTAGTAATACCGGACACCATCAGCGCAACAAAGGTTCGCTCGACCGCTGGACGAGCGGACCGATAGAAGAGAACTGGCTGGCGAGACAAGAACTGTTGCTGATCTTTGCGCGGCAAGTGGTACCGGTCCGGGTAGCGGTACATGCGTTGGCGTTGATCTTGCCAATGGCACAGTACTTGTGATTCTGTTGAGAATGCCGGGTCCCCACCTGTTGCTGGAATGACGCTCGGTGGATACAGCGTTGCTCGCTGGTTGAGCAAATCAGGATGCTCGATGGAGCATCGTCGTGCTTGGATTTTGGAAGGCTTCAGTTTGCTCTGCACTGTTTTTTACCTAATTCACAATCTTGGCAATGCTCGCTTGCTTACTGACTCGACTGCATTTGCTGATTTCCCTTGCGTTGTCATCTTCCAAATTCAGCTGGGACTCAAGCAGCTTGTATTTTTCTTCGACAAACCTTTTTGTAGTTTATGGAGCTCTTTCAGCTTCTCTAGCTTCAAATTCACCCTGTTGGATTCCCTCGTACCATCAGAATTGTGAGATGTGCGAGAAATGGATGCAACACTAAATGAGTCGTTACAGTTGGGGCAGGAGCATGAACGGTTCGCGACCGAATCAGAGACCCCGGCACAAGAGAAGTACCACCACATTTGACATTTGTCACATTGCACTATATTTTCCACACCGTTGAGATGCTTACAACGAAAGCAGTCTATCCGATCGTCGTCTGGTGTAAACGGATCGTGACGAGGTTTGTTGATTGGCATCTCCGGTGTCGATTGCATATCGATGATCGTGACTGAAACCGCAGCGATTTTTCAAAAGTTTGTTCCCAACTGCGAGTAGCGGATATCCGATTTCTTTTTAGCAAAGAACAACGACCGAAGTTGTCTGTTGTAACTGTAGCTTGGGCTATAATTTTTATTAATTATAAGTTTCATAGTTGTTTCGCGTTAAATAAATGTTTCTTACAAAAATCGGTTTGCATGTGTAGAATTAAGGAAAAATTATCCGTACCATAATCCGTACTGTTTCTGCCAGATTAGTTTAATTTAGATTAGGTTTTAATTAACTAGATCAAACAACTTACAATCTGCATGAAACAGCTACTCTTTCTTAGGGATTAAATAGGAAATGTTATATCATACTGCACTGTGATTTTTAACATGAAAAACTAGAATATAAAATTTAGCTAATGTGTTGCTTCATCACGACACGAGAACTGCTCGCGAAAAGACTTTGAAAGGAGTTCTTTACTGCTCATCTGCTTCTCTATTTCCGGTTGTCGCTGTGACAATCCCGTTGACGTGACAGCTAACGGCCCCTACTGTATCGCGACGAGAAGTGTTGCCAGTATCCACAGGAGGTCAGAATTGTGTTCAAATGCTACGAGGGGGAGGGAGGGGTCGATAATCGCCGAAAAAAGCTACGTCATTTGTGTACATGTATCATGGCCATTAAAAGATTCGTGTCATATTTGGAAGAAATGGAATTCAATATACAGGACACATCTAGGAAGCAATTCCCCATATATTAACCCATTCATGCCCATGTTGTTTGTGGACAACAACGTTTTTAAACAGCTATAACTTTTGATTGAGGCAAGATTTGCTCACAAAACCAAGTAAGGCTAATAAACCTGACTATTGCCTTTCATTTGAGTACTAACAATTACCAGGATCAGCTCTAGAACTGAAGTTATTGCAATTAGTCTGATTGGATTCCAATGGAGCAGTGCTGCCAGGGACAGTATACGTTGACAACGAAAAATGATTTTTTCATATATCTTCGTTATTATTCAATATTATTGAAAACTGATAAAACTTATCAAATTAGAGTATCTTTGGCTACGTTTTCCACGTAAGTGGACTATTGTAAATAATCTAAGAGAATTGCAATGAGCATTGAAAGGTAAAAATTGAGCAGCTTCTAGCACTGTGAGGGAAGCACCAATCTTTATGAAAAAAGGCTTTTCATGTTTCGTGACCCCACCGTTTTCAAGGAAGAATAGTTTTGAAATCCTACGTGCACTAGAAAAAAGTTGGGCATGAAAGGGTTAAATGGTGTTTTTGTGGTGGGAATCTAGATGGACCACATCATTTCTTCCGACCTGAACCTGCACGCACGTGCAAAACCTAATGCTATAATATCACGCACATTACAACATTGCACATCCATAGTATCTAATACCAATACTGTGCAATACCAACAATTGCTACTGACGGTAAAAATTATGTCAAGTATCACGAAAGCAACAGCCAGAAGTCCACACTCGTGACTCGTAAGGGTATGAAACAAGGATGAAACTAGATGTTCGCGAACATGAACATGGCTGCATCCCCGCTCATGACACGGAAGTGTACGATATACAAATGAACGACCACCAAGACATTGTTAGTTGGGAAAAATATTTTCCAGCTTAGTAATCAGGTCTTCGTGCGCAAACGCTAATTGCTCGCACGAGATCTGTTGCCCATTCATTTACGTTTTATCATTTTTACATTTCTTATAAAAGAAATGTATAGAATTCGCTCAAACTTTCAAGATTTTTTCCGAGGCCCGGAGGGCCGAGTCTTATATACCAATCGACCCAGCTCGACGATTTGGGACAATGTCTGTGTGTGTGTGTGTGTGTGTGTGTGTGTCTGTGTGTGTGTGTATGTAACGGACAAATTCTCATTCGTGTTTCTCAGCAATGGCTGAACCGATCTTATCCAAACAAATTTTAAATGAAAGAACTAAAAAACAGTATGAACGCTGTTAATTTGTTTTTGATTCTGATGTTTAGTTTCCAAGATATGAATGTTTGAATGCGTAAAAAAGGCGTTTTTTGCAATTTTTTTAAATTATCTGCCGAAACTGACAATATAGATTAACAATTTATATGTTTTTAGATAGCTTTAACGAATACCTTTCGAACAAGTTATAGATTGTCAAAATCGAACTATTATCAAAAGAGATATTTAACATTAAATGCGGACGAAAGATTTTTATCATTTCCCATTGCCAGAAATATGACCAAAAACATGTAATCTATTATTAACGCCAAAACGGCTTATTTTAGGTCAATAGTATCTTCGGAGAATTTAATGGAGGTAATATGCCCTTTGTTTTGGTATTGTGCTTTTGCTGATTAATCCCCCTATGAGTGAGATATTTTCACAAATTTTCTTGGAAGTGATTATATCGAAATGATGCCTTCAGCAAATTTGTAGCTCTTACTTTTGCGAATAACTTTACTGAAGACTTCAAATATCTATTTTGAATACTTTATGGCTTGTTGTTTGTGGATTACTGTTTGTCGCCTATTTATTGTTCAATATAGTAATAATCCATTGAAATAAGTCAAACATTATTTCGATAAATCGAATTTTGTATTTCATATTTCTATCTACAACCGCTAGAAATAATCACCGAACACTTCCAAGTTGTCTGGAAGGAACTTGATAACATATCAGTGCAAAAATGTTCATTTATGCGAACCTTCTGACTGCAATTTTTCTAACTTATGACCATCGGATCGATCTGAAACATATCGGAAAATGAAAAGCGAAATAAATAACCCCAAGCAACGGCGTAGCCAAGAGAAGGTTTCGGGGTTTAACACCATACAACCCCCCCCCTCCCCCCCACCACGCCCAAAAAAAAAATATTGGATTGAAGTTGAAAATTTATTGATGCAGACTGATTTAATTCAATATTACAATAACAATTATCTGATCCGTAGATTGATAACCTGTTGTTGTAAACAACATGAGGACTTTTGATAAATTGTCGGAATGGGGTCCTGATATGTAACTGATCTATTGGTCTTGATTTCACAGTTGTCTAATTGCATCAATATCAAATTCCTGCCTGAAAACATTCCAATAGAAAATTCCAGAGTTCTGTAATCAATCATAATCCTCAGATTTATTTTCAAATTGGTCTCGTTTTTGTAGAGATGTACTGTAATAAGGGTCTTTATTTAGTAGGAAGCGAAGGTAAAATTGATTTAATGTCTATGAAACATAGAACTTCTCACCAAAATAATGCATAACTTTCAACATTTGCCAAAAATGTTTTTGCCTTTCTCATTCACTCTTAAATTCATCAATCTAATCCTGACCCGGAGGGCCGAGTGTCATATGCCAATCGACTCAGTTCGTCGAGATCGGAAAATGTCTGTGTGTGTATGTATGTGTGTATGTGTGTGTATGTGTGTATGTGGAAAAAAAATGTGACCTCTGTTAATCAGAGATGGCTGGATCGATTTGCACAAAGTTAGTCTCAAATGAATGGTACAAATTTCCCATCGGCTGCAATTGAATTTTTAATTGATTGGACTTCCGGTTCCGGAGTTACGAGTTGAAGAGTGCAATCACACAGTAAATTCCCATATAAAGTGAAAAATTTTCAAAATCAAATTTGTATTTTTGATGCCAAATGACTGTATAATGCACGAAACATTGAGATTTGATGTAAACTCGTAATGTTTGACAAAAATTGATTTTTTTGGACTTAGGTACATTTTTGCCTTTCTCATATAGAAAGGTTATGCAATCACTCTAAAAATCGTCAATCATACCGGCCCGGCGCGAGTATGCAGTGAGGGGTTGCTACTTTAAAATTAAAACTAATTTAAAATTTCTTAACAAGTTGAAAATTTTCGGCAGGACTGCCGCTGGTTTCCATCGATTTTTCAGTATCACATAGTATCTCAAGATCGTGGCTGTCGATCCATTGTACGTATGTGCAAATCGTACTGAACATGTAATATTCATTTCCACCATTGTATTGAACATAACCAGCCATGGAATCGTAGTCTGGACAAATGAGACAAACACAATTGCACCACTAGGTGGATTAAAACAGGTTTTAATTTTGGGAATGCGTAGAGCTTAGACGAAAATGTAATATGATTAATAACGAGGATAACACTTTCCGAATGTAGAGAGAAATTTATGAAAAATGACGATTTCCATTCGAATCTAGCAGGTCCTGATCGATTTTGATGAGAATTTGATTTTTGTTGTATGACCAATTATATGTATAGGTTAAATGTTCAAAAACAGTAATTTAAGGTCAAGATAACATCATTTTGAAACCGCCAATTTCGGAGGTTTAGTATCTTCGATGAATTTTACAAATATTAAACAGCGCATCATTTGATAAAATAATTTTGACGGTATATCGTCCAAGAAGTATTTATGGTGAATTTTCTTAGGTTAATATTCATGACTACAATAAAGTCTCAACAAATTCGCTAAAGACACGAACTCTGTTACTATTTTCTGAAAAATTAATTCTGCATAATTTTAAAACTTCAAAAATTACGGTTTCGGAATTATGCCGTTTGGACAGTAAGATCGATTTTCACCAAACCCCCACCAATTGTAAAATTGGTATTGTAAAAAAACTAATGGGCGATACTTCAATGCTGATAGGTGGAACCGAACAAGTAAACAATCGCCAAAGGGGCGATACTATCATTTAAATAGTAATTCTTCAAAAGGGCTAATGAGACTTTTGTAAACAAACTTATTTCGCTCATTTTTCCGCTACCGAGTTGAATTTCATGAAAAATACACATGAATCAACATCTTTATCCTTAGTAGAATCAATTTCAAATGTTTTCTGTGTTGAAATATTAACAAATTAGGAGGAAACAGCAAAACAAAAGTTTGTTTACAAATCTTATTAGCCCTACTCAAATGTTGATATGGATTTTGTCAATTTGAATAGCAAACACAAATTTTAATTTAATAATTTCAAATACTTCATGAAGTTTTGGGTTTCGATCACTGAATCATGCAATCTAGGATGTAAAAAACACAATAGTTCTTAAATAGGAAATAAAACCAAGTCTGGAAATATTCACTCTTGATTTTCTTTGAATGGTGTCACTGCTAGTATCGCTTTTTTTTCAAGAAAAAGCGTTGATTTCTTAATTCTCAGTCGCGTTGGAAATTTGAGTAGTATAAACTTCAAATCGATTCAAAAAAAAATTCAATTTTTTTGGCTCAGTACAATATATAACCCCTTTAGGAAAATTCAGTTTTCCCACCACAATGCATTTATTGAGGAATTTAGATATTTTATTAACAGAGCATTAGCAATAATTCGTTTGTATGTCTATTTTATGGGCCATTTTTTAGCTTTCCCATTGATTTGGTTGGAGATTTCTAGCACTGATGTTGTCTAGAAAAACTCTAGTAAGAGAACTGCGGAGAGAAAAACAGCATTTTTGGCAACGTATGCCCCGGCATTGTATGGCAACACGTCCAATGTTATAAGGATAGACAATGTTCGATTGGATTCGTTTTTTGACAGCTAAACGCGAATCCAATCGATCCAAAATGGAGTCTCCGCAGTTCTCTTTCTAGAGTTTTTCTAATGTTGTCCTATGCTGATTTGAGCGATTCTCTGAGTCCTGCCACTATCCCATGTAGTATGTGTTATCAAAAACATCGCGAAGCATCATGTTCTAAATGTTCTCAAATGATATAATATACGAAGAGAGTGATAAGAGTTATAAGAAATGTCTCATCACACGGTTAGGTGGATTAAAAGCGTTTTATTGTGTACATCATGGTAGTATATGAAAGACCCACGGCTCCGTTTAGCTAACGTATTGAGCCAAATCGAATAAACGACTTATATAATGAAAAGTAGAAGATTTATAGAAAGCTGAGCACAAAAACTCTCCAAAACTGAGCACTTTAGCGTTGGTGATTGTTACGTTTAACAAAACTCAAATATTTTGTTGGATATTGGCCAGAATAAAATTAGTAAAATTAGATGCAAAATGAATTTTTGTAATAGGTTAGTGCACTGTGCGCTTAGTATAAACACCAGGCATATCACTCAAGCGTACCAGGCAAAACACATTTCAATTCTCTGATAACAATATAGCCGATAAGACAGTTTTTGTTTTAGCGTCATTTTAATGCAACAGTGTTTCTATTGACACTCAATTTCATTTTTATGCGGGGAATGGCTTGCGTACTATAAATACTGTTAGTCTGGAAAACCATGACAATCGAACAATAAGTAAGAAAAACATGAAAAAGTGAACAAGCCAAAAAGTTGTAAAACAGCCATCCCACTAACAAAAACTCCTTCCCGTGGCAAACGTATACACGGCGTCCATAATAACGTTTGTCACACTAACATTCCTTTCCGTTCCAGATGATTGCTAGGACGTGGCCGGCGCCATTAGTGACATTTGAAAGTATAGAAGTCTCGAAACGTGCACATTGAGGGTGACTAGCTACTCCGAGGCTACATCTGTTGATTCTCTGTGCGATTTCACTTGTTGTGGTCAATCATAGAGTAGCAACTACGAATTGTGCGGACATCATGCTCATTAGACCTCTCCACATTTTGAAAAAGTTTTGAAATATACATGGGTCAGCCGAAATTTTTGTTCTAGGTGTGAATTTAAGAACTTTCGCCAAAAATGGCTTCATTTGAACATGATTTAGAGGTGTCTCCAATCAAAAATCGTGTTTTTGCAGACAATCACGGAGAGAGACTAAAACGTTGTAACTAGTTGAATCTATAAGTCAATAATTTGAGATAATTGTTTCGATTTCATGGTTTCAGCTTATGATAGTCATTTTATTTTTGTTCGTTAAGGAATAAAATGTGAGAGATGATTGCAAAAGAGAGAAAAAAGAATCAAAAAATTGAAATCAACCCAAGAGTAATTCTTCTATATTTTCTATACACTCAATTCGAGTTCTTTCGGGATCGCACTCTGATCCTCTCATTTTCGAAAGACCGTTACATCTTCGTTATTCGTAGGGCTGTGATGCGTTAGGTGCAACAGCTTTAATTCAAGTTATTTCCTAAATAGTGATAAAACAAACCCGTAATCAAACAGATATTACAGCTTTGTTAAAGTAGTCGAACATCCTGCAATCTTTATGGTAATTGTAGAAAAATTAGAAAAAATACTTTTATTCAAAAAACAAACCACTTTCTTAACAAATTTGTGTCAATATATTCGTTTTGAAAAGTGACGAATTTACTTAGAAAGTGTAACCGAAATTATCATAGAAAGCTGGCCTTACTCTTAATTTACTCTTCTAAAAAGGGAAAGTAAGTGCAATGTTTTTCCTTCCATGTATCGGAGCTATGAGATGCTGAAATTATTGAACTTATTCATATTTATAGTCTTAACAAATTTTACCTAAATTAGAAGAGTTTAGTAATCAGTGTTAAGTAATTTTCCTTTGATTTGTGGAAGATTTGCTTTAATAGATTAAATTCTGGGCAGTTTCCATTGGTTGATTAAATCATTGAAATATATGTAGTTTGTTCCTATTCCAAGATTTCTTCCTGGCTGGGGCTATGATCTGCAAGGCCAAGGCCAGTCGTGAAAATAGTTACATACAAATAGAGCCTATCAAAAAATGTATTAGCATGATGCCGCAGAACTGATAATATCAGTTTTGTGCATCTACAAATCACTTGTTAAATCAAAAGAATTAGTCAAAATTTCGATATTCTGTTCGTTCGAACATTTTATGGTCTTCTACGCCTTTTAGACGTGTAGTTTTGAACACCTTGCTTTTTCCACAACGCCAAAGATTGTCATATTTGGTTAACGCATAAATGGTTTGAGCTCTAGAATATCCATTTTTGTAGTGAGAGAAAATTGTAACTTGTAAATAAATAATAAAAATTAAATCCAACATCAAGAATTCGTTGATGTACTACAGCCTTTCTAACGACCTAGAACCTTTTTTTAAGGACTTTTAGTTTCTGTTGTCTTAGATTTGGAATTGTTTTCATTAGGAACTTTTCAAAATTTCGTTCGTTTTCTAGTGACTACAGTGAAGACCCGTTTTTATCAGCCCCTTGACTGATTAAACATTGACAAAATCGCGACATATATTTTTCTTTCTTTTTGAGAAACCGAAGCTCTTAAAATATTCTTTTGTGGTCCCTAGATATAGCTTCATAACCATTCCTCATTACTTAAATTAAATTTTCCTTAATAGCGTCTGATAGCGCAAAATTATAAAAAAATAAAAAATAAATTTTGCATTTTTCGGATCTCTAAGATAAAAGAAGAAAGAATTTACTCGAATTCAACTTGGTTTGTCTGCTAGAGCCCATCAAACTAACAACTTTCAATTTTCATATGAGGCAGATCAAATTGGGTCAAAAATTGTCACAATTTTCCCCCCTCTCCTATTACGTAACAAATTCTTTGAAATTTTTTTTGTTTTATAAAAACATGTCTCCTAACGATGTAGCTTACTTCCCCTCCCCCATATGTCACTACAAGTCACAACTTCTGGTACCTCACCCCCCCCCTCCCTAAAACGCGTTACGTAATTTATGAATGGTCCCTAATGCGGTGTTAATTACCATATTCCTTTATAAATAAATACAGTAAGATTACGTTTTTGGCACGTTCCGTTTTTGGCATGCTCCCTTTTGTCACACTCCGATTTTGGTAACAAATGGGTTTCGTTTTTGGCAACATTATTGTTGTACATAACAAGTTTTTTAAAAAAGTACAATAGATATTTTTTGTATCAATTAATATCACATTTGACTTTATTTCCAAACATGGGAGTCACATTAACCCTTAAAGGCACAAATCATATTAATTTTCATATTTTATGAAAATTGTCTAATATTTTCAACACATTACTGTGATAATTTTGAGATGGTTTTAAAACACCGTTATGTATTTAAGGGTTTACTATATTTTACACTATATGTGTTGTATTTAATGATTACAATTAGTATAGAAATGTATTATCTATGTATAATATAACTGGTAACAGTGTAACTAGTGTCTGACGGAATCAAGTATTTTTATAAGACCCAGAATCTATGCATGCTTGCATAATAAGACTACAATATTTTCAATAGAACCTTAGTAACATTGTGAGCCTCTTTCGATTATTACGACGTCATTACAAAACATGGCACTAAATTTTCAGTACATATTTATCGAAAGCTGACCATATTGCGTCCCAAAGTCGTATTTATGAATACAAAACTGATGGCCCCCAAATATTTTGTTTCAGCTTTATGATTTTTTTATTTCGATTATAGAGGTTTTTACCTTAAGGTCATTCGCCTCTTCGGGTTAGAAAAATCTCTTATAAAAAATTTCTAACTCTATGTGCAGGGTCGGGACTCGAACCCAAGTGCGCTGCGTACAAGGCAATCGATTTACCAACTACACTACGCCCACCCCTAGCTTTATGATGTCTTTAGTAAATTAGTTAGTTTTTTTTGCGATTTTTTCAATTAGGATGGTCCTTGTGGTTAGGGTGTTCAACATATCGACTGTTTAGATGTGTGAAGTTTACCTGCGCAATGCCCTACAATATGTATATTATATTATATGTTCATCTGTTTTTTTACCAGCAATAAGCAAATTCGCCAACTCTTTTCGACTAATATCCATATTTACTAGTTTTATTTAAAACGAATGAAATCAGAAACCTTTTTTGACAGTCGTTCCACTTATGCAAAGCTTGCTGCGATGAGAGAATAATATTTGAAAGTGGCTTTTTTCATAATACAACGATATGTGTGTAAATGCGTTAATGCGTTGAACCTGCAAAACTACAAACTTTAAATCTAAATTGAAAAGTTTTAAAAAATATCGTATTCGCCAATTTTTGTTCAAATATACTAAAAAGTATGGTCTTTCATGTGGTTGAAACAGTATTCAATTTTAGGTGCCCGCATCAGCGATAATGAGCCTTGAAATAGGCTATTTTTTTAACGAAAAGTGTCCATAACTTTTTAAAGAAAAAAGTTAGACCTTCGGTGTCTTGGAGAAAAATACTCGGTTTAAGTTTTCAATAAGCTGTTCCAAGGTTGTGTTAACAAAAAGTAAAAGATACGAATGTTATAATAAAAAACGTTTTTTCAGGAACACCCTAATCTTTCTCATATAGAAAGGTTATGCAATCACTCTGAAAAACGTCAACCTAATCCCGGCCCGGAGGGCCGAGTGTCATACCCCATTCGACTCAGTTCGTCGAGATCGGAAAAAGTCTGTATGTGTGTGTGTATGTATGTGTGTGTATGTGTGTGTATGTGTGTGTATGTATGTGCGTATGTGTCAAATAATGTCACTCATTTTTCTCAGAGATGGCTGGACCGATTTGCCCAAACTTAGTCTCAAATGAAAGGTGCAACCTTCCCATCGGCTGCTATTGAATTTTGGATCGATCGGAATTCTGGTTCCGGAATTACGGGTTTCAGAGTGCGGCCACACAGAAATTTCTCATAAAAACTATAGGAAATATTTAAAATAGAATTTTTATTTTTGATGCTAAATGTATTCAAGGTGCATAAAACGTCGAGATTTGATGCAAACACGAAAAAAATTTGACGAAGATTCACTTTTTTGGATTTTGCACATTTTTGCCTTTCATATAGAAAGGTTATGCAATCACTCTGAAAAACGTCAACCTAATCCCGGCCAAATTTTTTTTTCGACTCGCATAAGGTTTCTGGATTTTAACAGGGGCGTAGTTGATGGTTTACGGAGAGGGGTTACACCCCCCTCTACTGTTCACTCCCCTCCTTTAAAAATCTCCTTAAATCACCCCTCAGACCACCACCTCATACCCCTCCCTTTCAACCCCATCATCTTTAAACCACCACTATATTACAAAGCATACCAATTTAAGCTGGGGAGTCGTTCGTTCATGGGACTTTCGCCCTCCTCACATACCCATTCCCGCTTGACAAAATGAGTTAGCAAGCAGATAACATTGATCTAATGCTGATTAGGCTAATGGAGTATGATATTTTTTGTTTCAAGTGTTTCACCGTCGACACGTAGCTCATCAAGTTCGTGGCTGGCATGCCATTGTGTATAAATGCAAAGTGTACTAAGAATGTAATGGACATTTCCACAATTATGTTGAACATAAAAAGCCTCCGTGCCATAGTTTAGAGAAATGAGAAAGGCACAATTGCACCGCTAGGTGGATTAAAACAGGTTTTTTTTTAATTTCTTGTATAACAAAAACTAAAAGAGATAGAGCTTTAATATATTCAACAAATTTATTCAAAATAAGTTACTTTACAACTTTGTGGAAGACTGTGGAGCTCTATCTTTCATCAGTAAAACGTTTATTTTTGTATTATAGATAAATTAGAACCACCCTAATAACTGTTCCAATAAAAAGAAGCATCTTCTGATGTACACAAATTCATCCTAAGACATAATACGGCTAAATTATACAGGTTTGTCAGAAAGTAAAAATTCCTCCTAAATTAGCGATCTGAACCACTGTGCAATGGTTAATTTATTATGATTTTTTTTAAATATTTGAGGTAGGGTGGCTCTTGAAAAATAGGGCTGCTTATATTATATTTTGATGTGTTAATTCCAAATCATTGTTCTAGAGATTTTTGGAACTTTCATTGGAGCACATTTTACCGTAGCACCGATGTTTCAATCCCTTTTGTTTGGATAGTTGCAAGTGATTTTTACAACAAAAATGGATTTCTTCAAAACATAAATATCTTTAAGCATTGCAATTAGACTTTTTATCTATCAATCCCATTTGAAAGGTCAGCAGTTCACAGTGTTTTAAAACGTCGTTTTAGTGCTCAAAATTAATAGCGTCTAAACCGTTAACTTTAGAAGTATAGTTTGTTCAGAGAAGTTGTTGTTTTTATGATTGCGCATCTACAAGAGTATATCGTTCAGCGATTAATTCGCCGATAAGTGATATACGAAATTTATTTTCCGAACTAATTAAGATAGAGACTTTGTGTCTTCGGCAAAGTTGTAGCAAATATTACTACAAAAGAAATTGCTGAAGACACTATATATCTATCTTTAATAGTTTACAAGTTATGGAACATATTATATGGAAGACCCCTTAAAATTAGTTTTTTCATAATAACTTTTTCTCCTATCTTCTTGGAATCTTCCCCAAAGTTGTTTACAGTATTGAAACACATATTTTTGCCGAGCATAGTTACTTCCTATCTGTTGAATTTAAAAAGATATTCCAAATTTTACGATATTTTTGGGGTAACTTCCACCTTAAATAACTCGTTAAGGAGCAAAAAGGAGTAAACAACAGTTGGTTAGTTATGGAGAATCGGTAAATTTATTTATTTTTTAAAAGAGCTGTGTTTTTAAACAAATCGTTCATTAATTTTTAGAAAGAAGAGATAACAGCCCAGTAGCGAAATCAACACTACCATGCAGTGAATTGTTTGAGTTTTGACGTCCAATGGCCCGAAGAAAAGCGATTCGAATCAAAAGATATGTTACACCTCCGTAACGAGCGGCATTGCACACGAGAAGTGCGCGTAGAGTTTTAACCTTAGGGCCATTCGCCTCTTTTCGGATTAGAGAAATCTTTTTTGGAAAGATCTCTAACCCTATGTGCGGGGTTGGGAATCGAACCCAGGTGAGCTGCGTACAATGCAATCGTTATACTGACCACGGTATGCCCGTGCCCTCGAGAATTCTACTGGACGACGTCTGAATTTGATAAAAACATGAATAAAATTGAATTTGCTTATTTTTTCTTTCATCTCATTCCATTTCACATATGATTAAAAATTCTTGAAACCTTTTTGAAGTCGTAAATTGAAAATCCAAACTTTAAAAATAAGGTTTTGAACAGCTATAACTTTTGATTGAGGCAAGATGTGCTCACAAAAACAAGTAAGGCTAATCAATTTATCTATTGTCTTTCATTTTAGTACTGATTGGATTCCGATGGAGCAGTGCTGCCAGGGACAGTTTACGTTGACGACGGAAAATGAATTTTTCATATATCTTCGTTATGTTGCAATATTATTAAAAACTGATAAAACTTATCAATTTAGACTGTCTTTTGCTATGTATTCCACACAAGTGGACTATTGTAAATATTCTAGGAGAATTGTATTGAGCATTGAGTAGATTCTAGCACTGCTAGGGAAGCACCTATGTTTATGAAAAAAGGTTTTTCGTGTTTCATGACCCCCCGGTTTTCAAGGAAAAATAGTTTTGATACCCTATATGTACTCGAAAAAAGTTGGGCATGAAAGGGTTAAAGGGAGCCAAGTGTAATTCGATTATGAGATTCAGTGAATAGTAATAATTATTTCTCCAGAAGTATGAGGAAGTTGGCAATATTATCGATTAGTAGTTTAAATAATTTAATGTATGCTATCCATGTGCAGTTCAGTTTTTACTTCTATCTCACCGACCATCATTTATGCATTTCTGTTATACATACAAATATCGTGCATACAGTATGCACCGGAGGCTACTACTTACCGATCGGAGTGTGGTAGCTTGCTAATCGCTTGTTTGGTTAACATAGTTGCCTAGTTAATTACAAGCCGGATAATCCGTGTGGTGAATGGAACAAGAAGACGCTTTTTGAGCTAGTTCAGCTGGAGCTTGGTGAGGAATTCAGGTCATTGGGTGTGTGGGATTTATAGGAGAAATTGTGGTGTGATTAGAAGCATGGAATACGTGATTCGGGTTTACTAAGAAATTAAATAGGGTGTAGTATCCATTTTCATCCACTCTCTCTCTCTCTCTCTCTCTCTCTCTCTCTCTCTCTCTCTCTTCACGAAGTACTCAGCTTGATGCTATTGGTTATTGTTGTTCACCGCTGTTATTCAACTGATAAATTCTCTAGGGTAGCATTAAAGCATCGTGCGTTGAAAGAGCGCATCGTGTGACAAAAATATCATATATTTATATTGTACTAAAAGTGCAAATTTTTCTTTACAAAATATTGAACGTGAGCGTTTTTGGCGTACTTTGATGGATTTTTTGTTGTTTTTATAGCGTGAATCATGCAACAAAAATGTATCTCTTCATTCATAAGCTATGCAAAGGTTATTAACAAACTTATGGTCACGAATTGAAACATTAATTCTAAATTGCTAGATAATTTTTTTAATTTAGTGTCAAGCTAGCGACACAGTCAACTGTTAGCTAATGGCAAAAAGAATCTGAAACACGAAAATCCAACTTTTCTTACCGTCAACCTGATGCTAAGTTAGTGTCATATTCTGGTGAGACGAAGACGAAACGTAAATTCCTCCACTTACTATCGGATGATGGTTTTATAACGATTCGGTCGCCATCGCACATTGTGTAGTGCTAAATATTATATGACTGTCTGAACCTAACAAGTATCATTATAGTAACATAGTTTACGGAGTTGAAGAATGCATTATATACTATTACGATAACCGACTACACAGAGGCAAGTACTTCGTCGGAACAACAACAACGTGACAATTTCAACAAAGTCAATTGAGTGCGAACCAGCAGTTCGCGAGTTATCTCTTTGTTCCTATCCACACAACTTGAAGAAATTTAATTGTATCTTGACAGCTTTACCATCGGTTGGCTATACCTTAGGGTGGCAGTTGTTTTTGCGATATTGAAATTTTGTACATCGCCAGTCAAAAAAATATCAAAAATGAAACATAGGCAAAATTTGAGCTAAAATGGACAATATTATAATACGTGCTCCAAAGTGGTTGAAATTTTACATTGGAAATATATGTGTATTTCAATTTGCATGAAAATTCAAAACTTTTATCAAAGTGATCAAAAATGTTTGACACTTGCTAGAGTTTGAGAACACTATAAAAGGTTTTAATAATACAGTACCTTTAAAAAAATTTTTAGTGAATTCGAAAAATATTCGTATGAAACATGGCATCATGTGCTCGCGCCCCACCAAGTTTCACAATTTTTCGAACACTGAAAAAAAGCTTTGAATTTTCATATAAAACCTATAAAAATACACGTATTCCTCATATATAGCTTCAATCGCTTTGGGGCACGTGTTAATATGGTCTAATTTCGGTAAAATTTTGCCCAAATATTATTTTGAGACCTTGATTCATAATTTGACCGGCGATGGAAAAATTCCAACATTGCAAAAATAACTGCCACCCTAATATTCCTACCATCAATTAGTAATCCTTTATGTTGGAATATCTTTCGCTCTGATGGCTATCCTAAGCTATTAGGAAAAATAGTAACATCATAATTCACAATTTTAGCTACATATGTTTATATTATAAACTCCGATAGTAACCACCGCTTCACAGAGGTTGAGTTCCATTAACGTAGTACAGGGTACACCACCAATTCAGAGCTCATCTATACTGTCTCGCAAGGCGTGTAGACTTCCCGCTATTGTTCAACTGTACAGCTGCCATAGTGCCTCTATTGTTGCAATCCAATATGGACCGCATATACAGACTACAGAGTATAACTGGCCTTCCCAACGGCGGGTGAAAGTGAATGCGGTAATTTTTGTTTTCGCACCAAACTAATTGTGGTGCCAAGCCGGCCGGGCGACTCGAAAGCGGGTGTGCTTTTAATTTCTGCGCCTGTCAAGTGCCGCCAACGTCCCACTAAGGCTGCCTGGGGGAAGCGAAAAACAAAGAGCTACAGTACCTACAATGTTCACGATCTGTGAAAACAAAGTACTAACTATTGCAGCCGAGTTCAGCCCGGTTGGTTCCGTCGAAAATTGGAAAATGTATGCACACAGCTAGAGCAGATGGATCATCGCGGTTTTAGAGGAAGTAAAAGTTAAACGTATTACTGATACCGATGCATGTTGATGCGGAACGATCTTCCATGGTGGCCGTTTGTGGCTAGGAGTCTTCCAAAATTGAATCTGTTGAGTGGTTTTTTAATGTGGCGATAAATTCCCTGACTTCTCATCGTTCACGCTATTACATGGCTCTGTTGGTTTGTTCAATCGATTGTTATTGCTGACTCTATTACTTGATTGTATTGTAACAGCTGCCTAAAATAAGGTTGGACAGCTTGAGGGTAATGCGTAAGTAGCTTCCGTTTGCCTGAAAGAAAGTAGATGATTAGATAATCGCAATTTCGTAATTTCATTTAGGGTCACGTAAGCTGCGAATAGACGAAATGGTAATTCAAATCACGTGCCCACATATTTGGACACGGTTCGGTAGAAAGGTTGGGATTTTAATACATTGTGATTATCGCATGCATCAATCCGTAGGCGCTATACAACGCAAAATTATAATGTATTTTTTCTAATTATTGCCGCTATCTAGCATAATATTTTTTTAGTATCGGAAATTATGTAATCTTTGCTCGTGCGACTTAGCATACTTAAGAGAGGAAAAATATTAATTTGACTGATGTTATTTCGACGCAATTAACAAATCAAAATAGAGATCTTTAATTTAGACACACTCATATTGTTTTCTAAACCTCAACTATTCATTTCTGATAGTGAAATTAAAAAAAATTAAATTAAATTCCGTTAAAAAACTGACAGCTAATCTTCTAAATTACGTATCAGCAAATATGTTAGTTCGCCAGGTGATGATGGGAGCTTTTAATTATTTCTTTTGATTTTTCGCACTTTGAAGACAAAAATCCGATTTTCGATGAAAAATCGGGTAACATGTTATAGTAAAAATAATAATAGTATTAATTTCACAAAACGCTCCTGTAGTTAACTGTGCATGATGTGAAGAAGAGCTGTGCGAAATTCTCAACCGATTAGTCCAGAAGTTTTTGAGTTATGAAGTACACGACATTTTTTCAAGGCGCCTGAAGATTCACTTGCACTCGCCCAATTTTCAATATTTTGCAGTTAAAATTTAGATAAATGTTACGTTATTGTATGGAAATTAATTTAATTGACTAATTCTTGGTACGGGGGTGTGTAGAGGGAAATAAAAAAAAGAAAAAAAAGCTAGACAAACGAGTGGATCACAGCTTTGCTTGCGAGGCTCCACGTTGCGGTTCATAAGTCTCCATTATGAGGCCAAGCTGCATCACACCAGCAGATCTTAGACAGATGTTTATTTATTTAGGGTAAGGTGGGGCAAATCCGACCTAGTAAATGGTTTTGGCTGTAAAAAGCTCATTTTACATCGGATGAAGTAGTTTTATATACCAAATTAAAGGTTAGACTCCTGGGCAACTTTCTGTATATAACATATTATTTGGATCTTCGGAATGTCATGATATACAAGTTTTTTACAAAAATGTTCATTTTTGCTGTTTTAAAAAATGGTGGGGTAATCCCGACCCCCTACGTTTTTGGTTGATTTAGTGCAGAAATTACTCAAATTTTCTGGTTTTTCAATGATAAATCAATGAATGTTGTGTTATTGAATTATAACATGAAGAAAATGGAGCTCAATATCAATCTTGGAATGCTAAAATCACGAGCAGTGGCACGTAATGATATTCCCATTTGCATCGGAGCAATGGCTCAACGAATACTAAAATCATCACGTTTTTGTGACTTTCGTTTGTAATTATGAACCATTTTGCATAAAAATAATAAATAATAACAATAAAAATATGTTTCAATTTGATAAATAAAAATTTTCTTAGCAAAAAAGCGGTCGGATTTACCCCAATATTTAGAGGTCGGATTTGCCCCACCGCGTCATTTTTCATTACGATATAATTAAAAAATATATGAAAAAGGTTGAACTAAATTCATCTATGCACTTTGTAGGACTTAAATCAAAGTATATAATTCTTTTTACATTTATTATGCAATCACTTTAACAATCTGAAATATCCTGTATTCAACGATGCACAAAAGTCAAATCAAAAGTTGTAAAAACACACACTTTGTCGTATGAGCATCTCAATGTAGACTAATAAAATGCTGTCATACCACCATTATGATTATTTTCGATGCTCTACACGACAACATTGATATTAGTTCGCGTAGTGCTTCTGATTTTTGGTAACAGAGGGGGGTCGGGTTTACCCAACGGTCCGACAAATCATTGTTTTGTTATACAGTGTTTTGGGTCATGATTAAGAATCTCTTGAGGGGTGATAGGGAATCAAATTTGGGGGAAAATTCGTTCTACACGTATCATCAAATCTCAACCGTTACAGAGTTATTGAAATTTTTCTGTAAATAACTAATTCATCTTTAAATACCTCTAATTCAAAAGGTGTACTTCGTATTTTAAATCGTTTAGTTCCATTAGAAAAGTGTGAAAGTTTCCTATCGAATGGTGTCCTCACTGGTTTGAGTAAATGAGGTTAAGTAATACACCCAGGTTTTTTTACGCGGGGGATACGTACCGCGTAAAAAAGCGTAAAAAACTGCGTTAATTGGAAAATCCGCGTTAAAAAATCGCGTTAATTGAAAAATCCGCGTAAAAAACAGCGTTAATTGGAAAATCCGCATAAAAAACCGCGGTAAATCGAAAATCCGCGTAAAAAAACTCAGCAAAAGACCTTTTGGATTTGGAAATTTTTTGGAAGTTTTTTTTTGCACGGATTTCGCAATTAATGCGGTTTTTGCAAAAATATTCTAAGTCCTTTTGAATGCAAAAGACTGACTTTTTTTCTGAAAAAAGTTCTAAGTCCTTTAAAATGTACAGAACTTAGAAGAATTTTGACAGTTTTTATTTGGCGCGGATTTCGCAATTAACACGGTTTTTGCAAAAAATATTCCAAGTCCTTTTAAATGCAAAAGGCTTAGAAGATTTTCGGACAGATAGAAGCGACGGGTCTGCAAGACTCCTTATGGCCCACACCCCAACAATATGGGTATTTTCGGAATGGACTTCAAGAGTAGGTGCCGCCATTTTTAAATCAAAGATGGCGACTTCCGGTTTAGCAAAATTCGCGATAACCCAATCAATATAAGTATTTTGGGAATGGTCTTGACGAGTAGCTGCCAGAAATTGATTTTTGACGTCATTTTGAATTCCGGTTTAGCGAAATTCGCTATAACTCAATCAATATGGATATTTTCGAAATGGTCTTGAAGAGTAGGTGGCCGAAATTGATTGTTGACGCCATTTTGAAATCCAAGATGGCAACATCCGGTTTAGCGAAATTCGTTGTAATCCAATCAATATGGGTATTTTCGGAATGGTCTGCACCTTTCCCGCAAGGTTTTCCATGAAAAATTGATTTTTGGCTTACTATGTTGCGTTTCGGCTTCGCCTCATCAGAAACCGACACTAACACATTGTCGGAATAGATTAGCGCCGGCTTGACGCAAATCCCTTAAAACTAAAACACACTATGTGTTTCAATCAAACGACTGATCAAACGTGATGTCCCGTTTGAGCAGAAGTTCTGTTTATGCCGATGAGATACAAGTGAAGCCGAAACTTGTCTTGGCTTAGCAGGCCTATGCGAAAGCACTATGCTATATTTCACCTTAAGGAGGAAAAATTGGTAAAAACCAAAATTTCTCACTAGGGTGAAAATTTGTTGGTAAAAACCAGTCTTTGTACAGGAGGGCACAAATCCTTATTTCATACTATGTTGCGTTTCGGCTTCGCCTCATCAGAAACCGACACTAACACATTGTCGGAATAGATTAGCGCCGGCTTGACGCAAATCCTCCCCTCCTTAGGGTGAAATATAGCATAGTGCTTTCGCATAGGCCTGCTAAGCCAAGACAAGTTTCGGCTTCACTTGTATCTCATCGGCATAAACAGAACTTCTGCTCGAACGGGACATCACGTTTGATCAGTCGTTTGATTGAAACACATAGTGTGTTTTAGTTTTAAGGGATTTGCGTCAAGCCGGCGCTAATCTATTCCGACAATGTGTTAGTGTCGGTTTCTGATGAGGCGAAGCCGAAACGCAACATAGTATGAAATAAGGATTTGTGCCCTCCTGTACAAAGACTGGTTTTTACCAACAAATTTTCACCCTAGTGAGAAATTTTGGTTTTTACCAATTTTTCCTCCTTAGGGTGAAATATAGCATAGTGATTTTTGGCGCCATTTTCAAATCCCAGTTGGCGACTTCTGGCTTAGCGAGATTCTCTACAATTCAATCAACATGAGTATTTTCGGAATGGTTTTGGCGAGTAGCAGACAAACGTCGATGTTTGGCGTCATTTTAAAATTCTAGATGGAGACTTCCGGTTTACCGAAATTCCCGCATGAAAAATCTGGGCAATCATCTAAATCATCCTCAAATATAAGATCTAATCATAAACCAGCAAAATGCAAAATATTTTTATGTGTTCATCCAGAAGAGTGCGGTGAGAATGGTATAGAGAGAAGAAAGAGACGTATGTGGTGTGAGTTGGGGGTTAGAATTTATTCAAATTAGACATATTCCTTAAATTTTAGTAAATTCAACTGTTTAATTAAAACTATTTGTACTACAATTTCAACTTCCAAAAATACCCATATTGATTGTGTTATAGCGAATTTCGCTAAATCGGAAATCGCCATCTTGGATTTAAAAATGAGGTCAAAAATCAATTTTTGGAACCTACTCGTTAAGAACATTCCAACAACACTAATATTAACTCGGTTATAGTGAATGTGGCTAACCCGGAAGTCGCTATCTTGGAATTCAAAATGGTGTCAAAATCAATTTCTGGCACCTACTCTTCAAGACCATTCCGAAAATACCCAAAAATATTTGATTGGGTTATAGCGAATTTCACTAAACCGGAAGTCGCCATCTTGGATTTCAAAATGGCATCAAAAATCAATTTCTGGCACCTACTCTTCAAGACCATTCCGAAATCCATATTGATTGGGTTATAGCGAATTTCGCTATACCGGAAGTTGCATCTTTGATTTCAAAATGGCGTCAAAAATCAATTTCTGGCACCTACTCTTCAAGACCATTCCGAAATCCATATTGATTGGGTTATAGCGAATTTCGCTATACCGGAAGTTGCATCTTTGATTTCAAAATGGCGTCAAAAATCAATTTCTGGCACCTACTCTTCAAGACCATTCCCAAAATACCCATATTGTCATAAGCCATAAGGAGTCTTCCTGACCCGTCTCTTCCATCTTTCCGAAAATCTGCTATGTCTTTTGCATTCAAAAGGACTTAGAATATTTCTTGCAAAAACCGCGTTAATTGGAAAATCCGCGCAAAAAAAACCCGTAATTGTAAAATCCGCGTAAAAAAAACCGCGTTAATTGGAAAATCCGCGTAAAAAAATCTCGTAAAAAACCGCGCAACAAAAAAAACGCGTAAAAAAATCTGGGAGTAATTTATTTTCTTTAAAAGCTAAGTTTTTTTTTCGATTTTTCGTTCATTTCTCGATAATCTTAATAGTTATCATCACCATTTTAATGATTCAGATTGTTCGTCTGGAAGAGCTGCATAATTTGCTCTTTGACATGATACACTTATCTGTTCTTGTTTCCACGTGTTTGGGTTATTGAACTTGAAAACTTTTATCTTATTTTCTCTAATAAAGCTCTAATTGTGTGTAGCACTTATTACATTTTTTTTGTTTTCATTGGAAAGTGTAACCCGTCAGAGTAACACTTTAGCACTAGGTGGAAATATACCTATTTGTACGTATTCTCTCCGTAGAGTGTATTGTTTATGTATCATAAGGGTCACCACTGTTCCTTATGATCATTCACTTTTTGTTGTAAATTTTGTTTGTTTTGGCTTTTGTGAACGATTCTGTTTGTCCAGATAGGTGTAGAAAATTTTGTTTCATATTTATGTATAAATAACATAAGACTTAAATAGGCCACCGCTCTCCTACTGCTGAAATGTAAGTGTAGTGGCGATGCTTCGCATAGGTACAGCTATGCGGCGGTACGGTTTTTTTTTGGTGTTGGTGTTTTTCGGTCGAGGTGGAAGGCGGCCATCGAGTTGGTGACAAAATGACAGACCACGGACAAATACAGACGTCCTCTTTACGCCAATTCGGGACAGTTTCCAGCCACAATAGCCGTAGCGTGAAGTGCGCGAGTGTGACGGAAAGTTATCCGTCGTAAAGTGCCGGCCCGTAGTTTGGGCGCTCCTTTATTTTGTGGTGCTGGATCGCCTTCGGGGGAAGCTAATCATCAAAGAGTTTTCGCTTCCCCGGCTAACCAGAAAGCATCCAGACGCATCAATCCGCCCTCGCTGGGAAGGATAAGCCGAACGAGTCTTGCTCTCTTTCCCAGCTAATAGCCGAGGAGGGCGAAGCAGGGTGGACAACGGCTCCCCTTGGGAAGAACACTGCTGTGTCTACCGGGATTCTTTGCGGGGAGCAAAGAATCCGGTGATTCGTCACTAGGGAGGTTCCGACAAAGGAGCAAAGCTCACCTCCCTGGCTAATTGTTAAAGACCGCTGCCGGAGCAGCCAACGACCAAAGGAGAACACGACCGTTGTTTTTTTATTTCGATTATAGAGTTTTTAACCTTAAGGTCATTCGCCTCTTTGGATTAGAAAAATCGCTAATGAAAAATTTCTAACCCCATGTGCGGGGTTGGAACTCGAACCCAGGTACGCTGCGTACAAGGCAATGTCTACGCTACGCCTACCCCCGCGGCCGTTATTGTCCCGGCCGGTCGGAAGAAACCGTCCGCTTTCCCACCATAGTCAGCAGCAACGGAAATGACCAGCAGTGGAGAGGGTAAGAGAATAAATGGTAAAGGTAAAATTTATTTGTTTACTTTTTTAATATACAAAAGTCCGAAATTCTGTAGAGGCGCCTCGGCCGCCCTGAAAAGAAGGGTTCGCTGGGCAAATTTACATAAGAACCCGAGTAGTGGGAAAACCCCTACTTACAAAAGCCAAGAAAATTTTGCAGAGAAAAATGTATTAATACCCTTCAGTTAAGTGGATTTAATATTCTTTTAGAAGTAAATTAGTTTAAAGTTAGTGCTATTATTAGCGTTTTCCATAATTTTCTTAAAAAAGTAAATAATAAACATCACAACAAGTTCAACAATTCTTGCCGTGATTCCATACAATTATCTCTATGTTTCGACGCAAAATCATTTTTATCACTTCGTTTCATATGCACAAACAACGAGTTTGAACACACCGTTATGTTTACTATTAAATTACAGCAAAATAAAAAGAAATATGGATAAAGTGTAAAAAACCACTTATAGAGAATGTAATTAAATGAACAATCCCAATTATAAATTTTTGGTAATTATTACCAAATTACCAAAATCTGCGAAAAACACAAATTTTGAACTATTTTACTAGTGAAAAGTGACTTAGTACTCTTAACCCTTTCATGCCCAACTTTTTTCTAGTGCATGCAGTGTTTCAAAACTATTTTTCCTTGAAAACGGTGGGGTCAAGAAACACGGAAAAGCTTTTTTCATAAAGATAGGTGCTTCCCTCGCAGTGCTAGAAGCTGCTCAATTTTTATTTTCTAATGCTCAATACAATTCTCCTAGAATATTTACAATATTCCAATTGCGTGGAAAATGTAGCCAAAAACAATCTAAATTAATAAGTTTTATCGATTTTCAATAATATTGCAACATAACAAAGATATATGAAAAATTCATTTCCCGTCGTCAAAGTAAACTGTTCCTGGCAGCACTGCTCCATTGGAATCCAATCAGACTAATTGCAATAACTTCAGCTCTAGAGCCGGTCCTTGAAACCATCAATACTCAAATGAAAGGCAATAGTCACATTTATTAGCCTTACTTGTTTTTGCGAGCAAATTTTGTCTTAATCAAAAGTTATAGCTGTTTAAAAACGTTGTTGTCCACAAACAACATGGGCATGAATGGGTTAACTAGATGATATTTGTAGCTAATTCGGTAGGAAATTTTCTCAGCTCTGCAAAGAAACTATGGATAAGAATATAAAGCATATTTTTCAGACTAGAGTCTTTTAAGCACTTACATGCCGACTTTAGAAAAAGTTTGATAAGGGAAGATGGGGTAAAACGCACCCCCGAGGCAAAATGCACCCCTTGCTTATAACGAAAATTACTGAAAATTTATAGAAAAGGGTAATACCAGTCAGAAGTCCGCCAAAGTAAACATACTTTGTCAAAGTTTCATAGCCGTACATCAATAGCAGCTCGAGAAATAAAGAAAAGAGAAGAGATAGGAATGTGATGTTCGAGAACAAATTATGGATCGTATTGAACCGCAGCTTTTAGATAGTAGTTATTGTTCTGTTCAAATGTATTATTTTGAGAAAATCAATAAAAACCTCATCAAAAACAATAACTTTTCAATACTTTACCACTAAAACTAAATAACTCATAGGTATGAGGACATCATTCAATAGGAAATTTCCTCACCTTTCCAATGAAACTAAAAGATTTAAAATACATAGTACACTTTTTAAGTTTGAGGTATTTTAAGGCAAATAAGTTATTTACATAAAAAAATCAATAACTTTGTAACAGTTGAGATTTGATGGTATATGTAGAACGATTTTTTCTCTAAATATTATAATCTATCACTCCTCGAGAGGCTCTTAACCATGAATCAAACGCCCTGTATAATTGTGGTTGATGTTGTATTTTTACTGGAGAAACTGTTGGTTGATTCATCAGAAAAGCTCGAAAAGTCCCGCATCCTTGACCTTCCGGAAGTCGCGTATATGGTCTACCGAACGAGCAGCCGCTGGTGCCCTAAAGGCCGATTTCTTCACCCTCGCTTAACTTTTAAACCAGGTACACCAGTACTTTTAAACCTGGCTTAAGCGCTAAGCGAGGGTGAAGAAATCGGCCCTAAGACAATTTCGGTAGATTTTCAGAGCGGTGTGCACTCATTGCACTAGCGCGACTCCCGGAATGTTAAGAAAGGAGAGGAACACTTCTTCTCACACGTGGTTGTTGGCGAGGATCTATTTGATGGAGTGCGGTAGATTATAGTTTTATACCGTTTCTTGACCATTCTTTCATCTTTATGAATCAAAATCAAATGATTCGGTTGAAAATATGCAAAGTTATAGTAATTTTTGTGAAAAAAGTCCAAGCCGCGATATTTTCACGTTTTTTGTTCAAGTCAATTTATGTGTCATAAATTCAATAAATTCCGTACTTTCCCCTACACAGGAGTTTTTGCAGTTAAAAACGACGAAAAGTATACATTATGCATTTCTTTTGCTTGCATTTTTACCTGTGAAAATTGCGATCAAACGCGTGGGGTACTATATATGTTTAAGAAATTGTACTCTGTGCAAGATTACAAATAATAATAATACGTTCGTTCAAAAATAGTGCCACACTTCCTCGTATTCCTCCTCCTTATCTTCCACACAAAAATAACATTGGTATTCATTATTTTGATGTCTGGCAACAAATCGCTTTTTTATTTTAATTTTCAACTAGCTCTTCCCCCGTTACACTATCATTCCCGGCTGAGTTATAGTTTTGCACGATAATTTTTATCTGCTTTAAATATATTAAGCACTTCAAGAGCAACTTACTTTACAGTTATTTTGCTGGTTCCTAAATTTGAACTCCGGACCACAGAGAACAGACGTCCATCTCGCGCTTTTAACCTGTATAGAAAAAAAGACCTATTCAAAAGTAATTGGGATACCACCACCAGGTGCGCTACTGTCGCCATTTCGTTTAGTAAATGAGTGTTGGGATAGGCTGGTATGGCGTCGCTAGTGTTTTTAACAGATATTCCTTCAAATGTTTACAAAAGTATTATAAACTGATTTGCTCCAACATGGATGTCTGTTCTCCGCGTCCGGACCATAAAACTTGTTTCCATCTTACCGGCTTTGAAGTGGACGCTCACTCTCAGTAGGAAAACAAATATGCAGTGCAAGGTTGTCACCGGATCATTATCATAAATAGTTGGTCAATGGGAAACGCGCAAGTAATACTACTAGTTGCACAGGTACGAGATGATCTGGTACCACTTTCTAATGATCTTTTACGATAGATATAGAAATTTGCATGCAAATTGAATTTGTTTTAGATATCATCAAAAATGTTTACCACAATTTCAGTCACTTTGGGGAGCAGCAAAAAATCGTCCACAGATACAGAGTCAAGACTATTCGCCTATAAAGAAAATAAAAATCAAATGCGAACTCTACTCAGATTTTAATCATAAAAATATTAACATAAAACCCATTAACCCGATGGAAAGTGCGAAAGTCGACGCGTAAAGAAGGCGTTTATTGGGATGAAATGAAGCAATTTAATAAACCGAAAACAATATGAAACATGATTAAAGAAAATCCTCCATTTAGCTGGCATGGGAGTTGTTTTTTTGTTGTTGTTCGGGTTTACCCCGGCTGCTGCCGGTTAGGAATTGGAAAATTTCGCTTTCCTCCCGAGGTGGCTTCTTGTCGCTGATTGACGTATGGTGTGTGGGTTCGTTAGCAAATGGTTGCAGTCTCCGTCACTTGGATGATGTAAAACTTTTTGAAAGTGAAAGTGAAACTTTTTTGGCAGACAATCGTTCTCTGCGACATGGATAATAACGGCGAGATGGGATCTAAGCATCGAGCTGAATCTATAAAAAGATCTATAAATTTATGATTTAATTGATTATTGTCGGTAATCGCGTATACTACTATTCGATATAAATTCTAATGTTTCCATGTTTGCGAGTCTGTGCTACTCATTTGTACTAAAACAGGAAGGCTGCTGCAAAGTCGTTTTAAGAGTTCTGTTCAGAATGCTATGAAGCATTATTCACGTTAGCAGAACTTGATCAGAAAAGCACAGCGTATTAATATTTGTTTAGAAGTATCAGAGCCTAGTTATCGTGCCAGGTTTATCGTGCTAAAAATGATTAAGCAATGCAGGAAGCCTCGATTTATCTAAAAATAGTATTCGCATTATTCGAACCCCATAACTAACTAAATAGTTATCTCACAAGGTACAAATCTCCGATCAACATGGGGAACGTGCCGTTTGAGCCAGACCCTACTGATTCCAGAAATAGTTATCTTACAGTTGTGCTAGTAATCGAGAATACCATTCACAACGTAGTTTGTCCGGTAATGAATCGTTAAAAGTTTAATTTTCGAGGGAACGAAATTCCACTTGCGGCGGTATTCCACGAAGTATTGGTAAACATCTCTTGGGTAAACATGTCCATAGCAAATATTCGTCTACTCGCAGAAACTTTGAGAAAATGAATGACAAATACCTATGACAATCGTCACATCATCACCAAAGATGAAACCTACCAATCGAATGCACCGCACGCACTTCTTTCTTGCGTGAAAGGTGCGAAACTCGACCCCATATTCAAATCCGATGATGAGCAATAACACACGGGTCATTTGCATACAAACAGCAGTTTGGGATGCTTCTCTCCTAAGTTGGTCGCGTATTCCGCAAACTGACTGCCCTGCGCCCGATTGATCAGTCTGAATTTATCGTATTGCGCGTGTAAACTTATTTGTTGAACGAACACGTCGCGACGTAGGCGGAGGTAGATTTCATGATTCAACAAAAGTATCGTAAATTTAGAAAGCGAAAATAGGACACACAGAAACCCGAGCTTTGATCTGAAAACACGAATCTACCAGAGAAGAGATAGATCGGGTTTGGTGTTTGATGCAAATATCTTTTCGAGTGATAAAACATCGATTTGCACAACTTCGACAGTTATTACCGAGATTCTCAAATCAATATTGACAACTTCCTTCAACAATTGCACCAAATTCAGGTCAGCTACTTTCAATCTGTTTTCTCAGCTGCTATCAGACATTTCCAATAATCGTAAACAATCTTGCCAATTATGTCCGGATCGATTTCGAAAATTTATTGATTAATGTTTGGCGCTCCTTTTTTGATGCCTTCCCATTGTCCTCTACCAAGTCGTAATTTGTCCGGCTGTCATTTCTGCCTCAAAACGGTGGCACCTTGCAATTATTTTATTTGCAGACCTACCATTTAGCTGAGGGGAGCCTGGGCAAGTTTATGACAAGGTAGTTTCTTTTGTAGTCGAAAAAATGAACATACATAAGGGCGACGTGATCATCTAGAAAGATTGCATTCGAGGTTAGTTTATTTTAAATAATATTTGTTTTTTAATTAAGTTAGTTGATTGAAAAAAATTTAAGGGATGTGTAGAGCACACAAGCTCCTATATATGCCCTACGGAATTTGAACAACATAAAATACTAATGCTTGTAAACCTGGGAAAAAAACTTTATCAGATGACTTTACTTTTAGGATGACTAGCAAAGATCGCTTTAGTTTAATCTTTCTAAATCAAAAATCAATTCTAAAACCGCTGTAACATAAACCCCCGCTCTACAACACACCACCGCATTTCAGTAGATGCAAACACAATTAAGTTTGCCCGTGCATTAAACATATAAAAATATGCCAGATGCCTTAGTGCCAAAAACACAACACATCACCGAAGTATAAAACGTGTGTGCCAATAGGCTCACTACCCTACGTTCATACCAACCACCAAAAGCATTTGGCGTCTGAACAACCGAACGCGCACACAATCATAAAAATAAATTAATTTGTCCCCTTTGTCCCAGCCCAACGCAAACTCACAAGGGACATACCAATACGTTGCACCCTGCAGTGTTCAAACCAAACCCCCCCCCCCTCCCCCCACTTATCGCACCAGTTTCTTTACAGTGCGTAATTGCGCAAAGTGTATCGCGTGCTCTTCACCGTGCTGTGCGATTTAAAACTTTGCATACACAAATGAGTTCGTTCATCTTAAGTTTGCCACACCATCACTGCCGTCTGCCATGTCCCGCTTATCGCATCGTCCGGACATTATTATCCAAGTCCTGCTCGTGCGAAAATCGAGCAACGACTGACACAAACGAATACGCGGTACCTCTATAAATAGCCTCCCGAATCTGATTGAGTTGCTCGGGTGCTCCCTATTGACGACTCTTCCCGGGATAGATTGACTGATATATGGGTGTTTTCACATTATCCGAACTCTATTAATTTTTGCTTGGTTTTCAATAGTGTGCTATTGAAATACAAAAAAAAATATAGCAATAAAACATAATTTTCGTTAATTCCGAATTGTTTGGTAATAAACAGACGGAAATCCGTTCATAAATAACAAAGTTATTAGTGTTCAAAATAGTGACGCAAAAACGTGACACCGTTTGATTTTAGGTTTTGTAATGATACCCTGTCCGCTGAAAGTGTAGTAAGACATTTTCAATGTCTGTCTGGGACATAACCGAAGTGAAGTAGAAAACACTTAGACTGTTAATTCGAATGCTGCAATTTTTTCTATCTTCTGCATGGTTTCATTAAAATTTCGGTGTTTCTAGTATAAAATTTCGGTATTTCTAGTAGAAATCCAAATATAATGGTTCCCGTACATTATTACTGAAAATATATCGCATGTTTGCATTACATTCACATAAATCACTTGCGATGCCTGACAAATTCAAAATGTTGGGCTTGCTCCAAAGTTTCAAATCGTTAGGTTATTTTCGAGTGGGTAGTACTATCTATAATACCGACATCATCCATCGGCCCGGATTATTGAAATGAATGTGGAATTCTCACAATAACGCAAGCATCACGTGTAGATAATAACCAACAACGAATGTAGTATCAGGATCCGTATTCCCAAATGAACATCGTACACAATGTTCGCTCTGGTTCTGTGCTCATATTAAAGCCACATTCTGTGTACGGAATACGCTCTTTCGTACCAAAACACGTGCACATGTTCGCCTGTACAACCAAACTCCATGTACGTGCACCTCGTACGCGTACACCTCTCATACACAAAAGTTCGTGGCACCGGTTTTCTCCTTCTCACTTTCATCATCACTAGCGTCGACTTTTTTTGCCTTGTGTGCACCGTACATCAAGACGAAGCATGTTTGAGCTTGAACGCGTGCACAAAATTTTGTACACTGGCACAAACTAGACAATGTTCATAGGAAGTCTTATCAGGACATTACTTTTAAAAAAGCATTTAACTTTGAGCCGGGAAATTCACAAACAAAATAAGTAAAAGAGCATTGAGTCATTAAATCGAACATAAAATAAACCCGTCTTAATGTGGATGTACGAATCCAGTCATACATGCACCTGTTATACAATTAATCTGGTTCTACGGAACGTTAGAAAACTGTGTTTATAGCAGCATATACGATGATACGTAAGGAAAATTGGTATCATTTCATCAGCAGAAATTATAATATCAGCATCCAATACGCCAACATCATCTCCTTCGCACAACCTAACCACATAGGAAAGGGCGAAGCCGATGCGATCTTCTCGGCCCGATTGTTAACTTGAAAAAATCGATAAAATAGAATTTGCTTTCAAAATTCTGATTGAAAATGAAACTTTTATCATAAATCGATCTTTTTGTCTCGAAAAATCGATTTTTTTCATTCGATCTTTCCCGGTCCGATATTTGATAGCACAGATTTTTATTGTATAAAAAATCGATGCAGCAAAATCGATTTTATTTTTCGAAATGCCCATCACTAACCAGTGCTAATCAAATCGTCAATCGCACTCGCACTACCGCTTGCCAGCGGAAAACGAACCAAAGAGCGCACTCCAATGTATACTCCAGTATATACAACGCAGTGTACTTTGGAGCGCGGGCCGTAGTGAATTTATCTGAACACGCCACGCATAATTTAAAGAGTAAGATAGCGGGGTCTCTCACGCCCAACCACCCCATATCCAGCGCAAAGAAAAGAGCGTTCTGCTTTTTCTGTGGTATGTGATCATTGTATGCATGAAACTAGCGCGTCTGTGCATCATAGGAATGATTGCTGGCGGCAGACATGGAATACGCGTATTGGCCCGAAGAGTTTGATCTGGTATACAACTTTTGCTTACTACGAGGTCAGAAAGCAAACTGACTATTTTTTCATGTTCTGTTTTTATACGTGGGTCGCATTTCATTGGATGACAAAGGGGTAGAGTAGATAATTATTGCTTTCAAACCCATTATTTCTAGTAATTGTACATACTACGGAATTAGACACAAAATTGTTGTACATATTACCAATGATATGGCTCGAAAATCTTATTTTTTCATTCAGTACAACAGCAGATATTACCGTTCAAAAACGAAATTTTTGAAACGGGCCCCTATATTGAAACGTTAGAAGTATTCTGCTTCAAAAAAAAATTATTAATAGTGCTGATGATGAAATGTGTAGTGCTCTGATCGTCAATGGTTGGAATGACATCAATGAATCTTCAGCATGAACGTTCAGCTACTATGAATCTATCTCGCCTTGTTCCAGAAGGAAATGTTTCTATAATTTTGGGTTAAGAACTGTATTTCCGCAATAAAAATCCACCTTCGTAGTTTTCACAACTTGCGATGTATGTACTGTTACAACAAATATTACTGGCATAAACATAAAATAAAATAAAATAACATAAACATGAAATGCGTCTATTGTTCTTTATATTTATTTATATTTACCACACGATAAATCATCATCTTCTGATGATTTCAAAAGAGTTGTATTGACAGTGATGCAAATGTCCGTCGCATAATTTGGGCCAGCTCAGATATCAATTTGAGTCACTGAATTGATGGAATGTTAAAGCTGCACATATCTGCATGTACTCTATATTTGAAATTACCCAACATTTGCACTATCTGGCAGGAAAGCTGTGTTAGACGTAACATTTTGCTCATACAGTATTTGTTTTTATTTCGATTATAGAGGTTTCAACCTTAAGGTCATTTGCCTCTTCGGGTTAGAAAAATCTCTTATGAAAAATTTCTAACCCTATGTGCGGGGTCGGGACTCGAGCCCAGGTGTGCTGCGTATAAGGCAATCGATTTAACAACTACGATACGCTCACCCCTACAGTATTATTTATGAGTATGAGTAAGTAAACTCATTCGTATCCAATGAGCACAAACCATCGTTATCTAATCATTAATACATCAACTTGATAATTTAAACATCTCGCTATAAATCATCACATATCGTAATCCCAAATCTTCGAATTGGCACCTCTTTGAAGACGGTTTGCTTGTTAGTAGGGATTTGCCTACTACTAGGGTTCTGATTGGCCGGCGAACCCTTCTTTTCAGTCAGGCAAAGAATCCCGGAAGACACCGCAGAGATCTTCCCAGGGGGAGCCACTGTCCACCCAGCTTCGCCCTCCTTGGCTATTAGCTGGGAAGGAGAACAAGGCTCGTTCAGCTTATCCTTCCCAGAGAGGGCGAATTGGTGCGTCTGGATCTTTTGCGGTTAACCGGGGAAGCGAAAACTCCTTGTTGAATAGCTTCCCCCGAAGGCGATCCAGCACCAGAATCACTATGAGTGCCCAAACCACGGGCTTTCCGACGAAGATCTCTCCGTCACACACGCGCACTTCACTAAATTGTTGTAGCGGTCAACTGTCTCGAAACTGCGTATCGAGGACGTCTTTTCTTCACCGTGGTCTGTCACTATCTGTCCTTTTCACGATGGCCGTTTTCTGCACTCGACCATAACAAAACACCAACCGTCGCATAGCTGTCATTGATGAGCAGCATAACCAACGCACACTTATTTTCGCAAGAGGTGAGCTGTAGCCTACCTAAGCCCTATGTTAGTAATATACAAACATAAAACAAAATTTTCTACAACGATCTGTATGCACATAACCGTTCACAAACGCGAAAATGAACAAAGATTTAAACTAATTATGAACGGTACAGAACAGCGGTGAGCATAATTTTATGTAAACAAATACACTCTACGGAGTATAGAGTCATAATTTGGTATATTTCCACCCTGTTTTTTATTGGTACCTCAACGGGTTACATGAGCCACGAGAAAACCAACGTGATATGGGGTTACTGAATCGAGTGTTCACCCCGATACCAGGTAGCGACACCACCCAGAATGACTCTCATCTTGGGAAGTCGCACTTGACGGAGGTGAAGGACAAGCACAATGTGTACACCAAGGTGAAGCAGCTACCGACGACTATCAAATCGGCCGTAACAGCTGTTGAACGCGAGCAGGAGGCGCTCTTCATGAGAGCTGAAAAAGGATCCTTCCGTCAAGAATTCGACCTACCGCGAGCTCGTTGGGCAGCGAAGCGAACGTGACAGCCCTGTCGCAGGAAGCCGTAGTCGAGTGCAAGGGTCTAGGCGAGATAACGACCGTAGAAGAACTGAAAGGTGCACTGCAAACTAGATGTAGCGGCGACTATCTGGATTTGGAAATCATATTGATGCACTCAAAAGGCGGCGATTCAACTACAGGTGGTCGTTGCTAACGAGCTGGCGAAGACCGGCAAGGTAAACGTTGGATGGTCGGTGTACTTGTTGAGAGTCGCTCCGCGAGTTACCAACGATGCTTCGGGAGCTTGGACCTCGGACATCAAACGAGGAACTATGGGGGCATTGTGTAGAAAATGCGGAGGAAAGGCGACACGTTGCTAGAGACTTCACGAAGCAACCAAGGTGCATGATCTGCAAACCGGAGGACGGAAATGACCGTACGACGGGCCCTGCTTACAAAAAGGTGAAGGCAGGTTAGCAATGATGGAGATAACACAGACTAATCAAACAGCAACAGCAACTGTTGTGGCAGTCAACAACAGAAACGAAGTGCGACGTTGCAATTATTTCAGAGTCCTCCCTCCCGATAACGGTAACTGGGTGGTAGATAGTGCAGAAATGGCGACAATCCAAGTAATGGACAGGGTTCCCTGTCCAAGAGGTGGTGGATAACACACACGAAGGTTTCGTGATTGCCAGGATCAACAACGTATTCGTCTGTAGCTAGTCTTGTATTCTCCTACAAGATGGACACCAGAGCAATACAATCGGATGGTGGGTGCACTAACCGATTCTTAGTCGGACGAACGCTGGTTGTTATAGGAGTCGACTTTAACACGGAGTTGAAATGGGGTAGCAGGCAGACCAATGCAAGAGGTTACTGATTGGAAGCCCTGGCGAAGCTGGATATAAGACTTTGCAACGAGGATTCCGCAAGAACATTCCGTAAAGACGGTTGAGAATCCATCATCGACATAACATTCTGCAGTTCTTCGCTGTTGGATAACATGAATTGGCGAGTTAGTGAGCAGTACACACATATTGACCACCAACCGATCTACTACACCGTTGATCGGCGGAATTGTACTGTAACGCGGAGAGAAAGGACTCGCGAGCGGAAGTGGAAAATAAAGGACTTCGGTAAGGACCTTTTTTGGATGCTCTTCGTGCTGACAGCATCCCTTCAATTCGATGAGCTGTCGGAAACACTAGCGATTCGTATCAATTTCGAGGAAAATGGAGCCGAGAAACTGCCGGTGTACGGCGTATTAGTGGAACGAAAGGCTCAGCATCTGCCGGGCTGCCTACCTAAATGCCAGAAGACGGGTTCAGAAAGCAAGCTCTGAGGTAGTCAGAGAAGAGTGTGAGGTAACATTCCGGGCGGCTAGGGCTACTTTTAAACGCGAGATTGTGCTTAGTAAGTCCACCTGCTACAAAGGCCTGTGCAGAGAAGTAGACGCTAACACCTGTGGCAATGCTTACCGTGTCGTGTTGGTAAGGGTCGAGGGTCCATCGACGCCAGTCGAAATGTGCGCTGACAGAATGAAGATTATCGTAGAGGGTCTTTTCCCGAAGCAAGACAAACCGCATGCGCGCCTACACCGTACGTCGATGGAAGCGGTGGAAATGCTGGTGACAATCGAGTTTCGAACGACGAGCTTCTTATAGTGGCAAAAGGGCTGAAACGAAGAAAGCTTCCAGTCCGGACGGAATCCCCAACGTGGCACTGAAGACCGCGATCCTGGCATTTCCAGACAAGTTCAGGCTAGTTCTACAGAAATGCCTGGTCGAAGGCTACTGACGAACAGATGGAAGATCCAGAAGCTGGTGTAGCTGCCAAACCCAGGGAAGCCACCAGGAGATCCAGCATCGTGTCGGCCTGCTGGATACTCTTGGTACACTGTTGGAAAGGATCAGCTCCAGCAAGCTACGCTGAAAGTGAGAACGGACTATCGCAAAGGCAGTTCGGATTCTGGAATGGGATCTCGACGGTGGACTCCATCCGCACAGTCATCGCGAGCGCGGAGAAAGTGTTGAGACAAAAGAGAATGGGTGATCGCTATTGCGCCGTGATTAGATCTACGTGAAGAATGCGTTCAACAGCGCCAACTGGGTGGTTATCGCCATAGCGCTGCACATAATGCGGGTCCCGGACTATTGCGAAAGAGGTCGATTTGGGTCACGGATGGAATACCTCAGGGCTCCATACTAGGACCAACGCTGTTGAATATGATGTACAACGGAGTATTAGCACTGGAACTGCCCAGGGGAGTTGAGATCGTCGACTTGCAGATGATGTTGTCCTGATTATAATTGGCGAGACCCTCGAGGAGATGGAGATGTTGGCGACAGAGACAATGGGTATCGTGGAAACCTGGATGGCTGACGTCAAGTTGCAGCTGGGTCACTACAAGACCGAGGTAATACTGGTCTGGAACTGTAAAAAATCCAGCGTGTCGAGATCAGCGTCGGTGGACAATCCCCCCATCGATTCGTGCGCTGAAGTACCTAGGTGTGATAGTCGACGATCCGGTATATTACAACATCCATGTCGACTATGTAAGAATCATGCCGAATCACGGAGGAGCAAGAGGCAGCATAAGACGTGTCCTGGCGGGTGTTTCATCCTCAATACTGAAGTATGGCGTACCAGCATGGGCTGCTGCGCTGAACTCAAAGCGGAACCGGACGAAGTTGACAAGCACGTTTCGCCTAATGGCTGTTCGTGCCGCGAGTGCGTAGATTCGAGGAAGTCCGAAGGGGTATGCCTGGTGTGACAGTGAACAATATCGTCGAAGAGATGTGCCACAACTGTCAACAGATTTACGAGTATACTCTCCGAGCTTCAGAGAAAGTGGCGAAGGGACCAACAAAATAGCGCCATTGGTTAGAGCGCCGCCGGGAACTCTTCGGGTTTCAGAAGAAACGTACAACGGTATCAGGAGCAATCTACCGCCGGGGAATGTACGGTAGGGTAGATTCGCCGCCGTGGACTACCCGACAGAATCGTGACGAAAAAGGGAGCTCCTTGGCTCGCGAAACAAACACCGGTACTGAGAAAAATTTCATTGCCGGGGAACTCTCAGTCGGAGTAGGATAATATCCGAGTTTATCCCGTTAAAGCTGACTAAATGGCTCAAGGAAGCTGGTATTGGTGTCGAGAGAAATACCTGCGTCGGGGAACTATCGGTCGGAGTAGGGTAAGTTCACCGTCGGGGACTATTCGAGTTGGTCGTGATAAAGCGGGGAGCTGAATGAATCACAAAAACAGGAGCTAAATGGCTAATGGACTCAGCATCTAAACGGCTAACGGGGATAAGAGCTAAATTGTGACGTAATAAATGAAGAGAAGAAGCAAGAGAGGAGTCGAGAGTTGAATCAAAGTTCAAAGGTTCCTCGATTAAGTGAGGGTCCGAGATAGAGTAGAAGAAAGAGGTGCAATGAAAGCACAACAAACAATGTTTAGCCATTGTAAAAATATTTAATATTTCTTCAGTTAGAAGTTATTAAGAATAATCCTCATCGTTGTTGACAGCGCCGGTGGTTGAGTGGTAAGCGTGACTGCCACTCATTCCAATGTGCCTGGGTTCAATTCCATCCGAGGTCGTTGAGATTTTTCTGAGGTGAAAAAATCTGTGGTCACGTCTTCCTTCGGAAGGGAAGTAAAGCCGTTAGTCCCCGGTCTATGAGTTATGAGTTTGGTGGATCGATATCTAGTCCAGATAGTGAAGTCACCTCTCTGGGGTCGGTAAAGAAGAAGTGATCCAACTTCTATACTCTTACTAACAAAAATATCCTCCTCCTGTGATACTTGTGGAGTGCGCAGTAGTATATACGGCCTCTAGCAAAAGCAAGTATCGGACTAACCATTCCTTCCCTTTCCTTCCGCGATCTACGTTCGGGCCTGGCCAACGCCGGTATTGATCCAATACTTTAGGATTCCAGGAGTCCCACATTGAAAGATGTTTCGCTATTCCCAAGCATAATTATCTACTTATTCTCTGTGCAACTTCAGCTAGTCCCGATCGATAACGGAGTAGCAGCCAAGGGTGGTCGCACAAGCTCAAGCTCAAGCTCTCAAGAATAATCCTCATCGTTGCCTATAGGACACAAAATAGACCGATCAGGTTGTCCTTAACTTCATTGTCGTAAAACATTTTCGTCAAATTAAAAAAACGCACGAGACAAAAACAGCGGTAATTAGGGAACATCCCGTTCAAAATTGCAAAACGATTTCAACCTAGTCTATTATCCGAAAAATCAAATGAGTTTAAAAACTTGAAGTAATAACCCAATAACGACCGATGGAATACAAAACCCAAAAAAGGAAAAGTTTGCAAAGTGAAAACAAAGCAATTTAATTTTATGATCATTGATAATATGGCGGTGTGGTGCAGTGTGGGCACATGTATTTATAGATATCTTTCTCTCGAATGCGTCCGCCTGGGTTTACCTACCCGGACCGATTGGTGCGGGTTTTCCGCCGCGTGAGCGGTGCAGTGGAATGACATGGCGGCCGGAGTCACTAGATTCACACGCAGCGAGCTCGTAATTTAATTTCGATTCTTTCACTTTCGTACCGGGGTCGTTATACTTTTGGCTTTATTGATCCGCTGAGACGAGCCGAATCGGATGCAATTTTGGTGTTCGTTTATGATAATTGACCATCAGCACAATCCGACTGCGGAAAGGTGCATTTAGGTGTGCATCAGATGACAAAGAAAGCGGGCGAGATAATGCAACGACCCAATAATGCATAACTAAGTTATCCCTAATAGTGACCATCCTGTTATTAATATATGATTTAATTTTCCTCTATTAAACCATAACCATTCAGTATCGGTTCATTTATCCTATTTCCTATTTACATGTTTAAAACAAGGCAATAGATTTCGATTAAACCGAAAAAAGCTCTGTACAGATTTCTATCGAACGTTTTACACTCTTGGACCAATATTTAGGATATCTCTTCATTGCCAAGAGAAGAAAATAACGATGTGCAGTAGATCCTATTCTAATACACTCATGCAGAGTCGCTCTTGGTAGGTATACATACCTATCTCCACTCGTAAATATTTTTCATCAGCTAACTAATCTGCGGCACTCGATAACTAACGAATACCCAGCTTAGCACTAGCTGCAAACCTATCAAAATCACCTTGCTCGTTTCAGGAAAGCTCTCCTCGTTGTGAGCTGCTAGCTGGTTCTAGATAAGTAGATATTGTAAGGCATGGAGCTACAATTCTGCCGCAGATCATCGTCATCAATTCGAAGTCTTACACCGAACATTACGCTATACTATTCTTTGAAACTTGGTGTCATCGTTGTGCACTAGACTGCTTCTTTTGTTAATAACTTTTCTCAACGAATTTTCATAAACTTGCAATGTTTCCCGAATGTGTTCAGTAGAAGAATACCTTTAGAAATATATAGTGTTCTGATTAATTGAATGATAGGGTGATTTTTTAGGAATTTATTTTCAATGTTTACCGATTTTCCATACAAAATTCCATATAAACTTTGAAATTTTTGGAGGGTTCGTAGACACAACCAATCGGTACCAAAATTTGCAAAATTACTAAGGACCATAAAAGGAATCAGAAAAGCCTGGTGGAGCCAAAAGTCAAAAATTGAACCAGTCTATTGTGCACCCTTACCCAGTTAAGCTCAGCCGGAAATGAACTGGAATTCTGGCTGGTTCCAGTTCGCAATCTGGCTCCAGTGACACAATCGATTCTAGTTAGAATCGGTTGTGTCACTGGAGCCCGTGTGCGAGCTGGAACCAGCCAGAATTCCAGTTCATTTCCGGCTGAACTTTACTGGGTACCTGTGACTATATCTTGCAAACATCGCTAGTAAATGCATATCTGTGCAGTCTAAATCGCAGTAGTATTTCAAAGAGCGTCCTACACAGCTGGTCCAATATGAAGTTAAGTGCCTGTAATACAATGAAAACGGTTAGTGTGATATGCCCTTGGAAAAAGTCTTCAGGTTTAAAGAATGAAGAATTTCACAAAGCCGTGAATACAACAATGGTTGTATAACATTTCGCTGACACACACTGGACGAGTAAGTTCTTCACTCCGATAACACAAAATTCATACGTAAATTAGGAATACCAGCGAAAGATACATTACATCAAGGATAATCTGTAACAGATACCTCGAAAGTTCGCCTAAAATTGTAAAATTTGTTACTAACAACAAATCTTCCATGAAGGACTACTGCGTTTACATGCCCACTCATAAGGTTGAGACCGATGGTGTAATCACCGATTCGAGTATGTCATGCGTGGATCTACTGAAACGCGGGGTTGACTGTTTTAAGGACGCCTTGCTCCAATGGGCGTAGTTAATGAATGCCATTAGTACTGAACGGGTCAAAACTGTATCCCCTTCAAACTCATATCGGATTACCTTTGGCGAGACTGCTTTGCGTTTAATCGCGTCGTCTAAAACCAGGATTGTTAGCCTGTTCGGTATGACAGTTGCGCAGAGTATCATGAGAATAACTCTTGCATTGGGAATGCCAAATGTGCGCCTTTCGTGGTAACACTACATAATCTATTATCATGCCTCGTGTACAAACAGTGCCCGAGGAATCTGAAGTGTTGCCAATTGATAGCATTGTTTACTCATAAAAAGGCAGAAGTTTCGTGAAAATAGAAATTATCATTTAAAATGAGTAAAAAAACCCTTAATTGAAATTTTTTCTCAAAAACTAACTCAGCGAAGGGGTTAGGTATTTTTTACATAGAATGTGTATGAAAAGTTTTAAAGAAATCGGTTAAGTAGTTTTTGAATGGCAGGTCCGCACCGCAAATCATCTTTTTCCAGAGACTTGCTTTGTCACCGAGTCTCGTATTTTTGCATATTGCATCAGTATTTTTGCATGAAGAAATTACAGCATGTTATTGAAATAATACACTATAATGCACAACAGTTTTGATCAATTCGCTTCACGCAAAGTTAAAAAAAAAAATTCGCGAAAAAAGTGTATTTTTTCACGCTGAAACCTGAAAGTTACTTTACGCTTGTCCGGACATGCCGAAGACTCATGTGATTCGCATTTCAAATGCCAAAAGATCCTGACTCCTGCGGTAGCAGACGAAGAGTTAAGTCGTCGGTAAACTCCTAGCTTGCTCATATGACCCTTTTCCAAACTTTCTTCCTTCAACTCCTTGCTCTCTCTTGAGTACTATGGCTCTTAATATGCTTCATTTTCCAGTCCCTTGCTAATTGAATGGCGTTAGAAACATAAAAAAAAGGAAAATTGACTCACTCTTAGTCGTTAATAAAAAAGGACTACAAAATGTTTTACAGGTTGCATCGCTTGCTTGGAGCGATGCCTAGACCTGGACCCTTCTAAATCTCCAACTTCGCGACATCTATGGGTCATTCGGGGCGATTGCCCCGGGGCCTATTAGGAGGCCCGCATTTTTACCTCAAAGTAAATGGACGGAAGATAGGGGAAAATTTCCGGTATTCATAGAAGAGTAATAAAAATAGCAATTGCAATTTATTAAATTGTTATGTGACGAAAGCGGGAATAAATTGAAAGACATTTTAATAAAACTTGAAAATTTGAACTCTTATCACAGACTAACACTATACACCGTGTCCAATAAATTCTCATACACTTCTTCAAAGGCATTGTTGTCGTGTACGCACAACACATATATTACCTATGTATTGGTGACATGTTGTACTATGTTTGTACTATTACTGACATGATGACATACATCCTTTCATTCAGTTTACATTTTCTACCGACGATGAAGGAATTCCGTGCCGTGGCGATAAAAAAGTTTTTGGCTGGTGAGCGCCCGGGCGCTATTTTCAAAAGTTTAAAGAGTGTTGGAGTAAAGTGCGAATATGTTTACCGGACCATCCAAAGGTACCGTGACACTTGCTCATTGGATGACAGAAAAAGATCCGGCCGCCCTCGTTCGGTAAGGACTGGACAAGTGGTTAAAGTCGTGAAGGAAAGGATTAGGCGAAAATCTCAGCGCTTTGTTCGTAAAATGGCCGCTGATCTGAATATGTCGAAATCATAGATGCACAATATTTTAAAACTCGACCTGTGACTACAAGCTTTTAAGAAACGTAAAGTACACGGAGTTTCGGAAGCTTCCGAGAAAAAAAGATTGGAAAGAGCAAGTGCTATTTTATCACGGCACGCTGGGGAAGAATTTATATTTTCTGATGAAAAATTGGGCTGTCACTTCCAGGAATGTGTCGGATAGTGACAGGAACATTCCTCGATTCCAAAGCGCCGGTTCAATGATGGTTTGGGGAGCAATTTGCAAGCGTGGCAAATTTCCGCTTGTTTTCATCGACAGAGGCGTTAAAATTAACGCCGTGTATTATAAAACTGAAGTTTTAGAGAAAGTCGTAAAGCCAAGTGTGCAAACAATGTTTGGAAATGACCCTTATATGTTTTAGCAGGACGGAGCGCCTTCCCACAGAGAAAATGTCGTTCAGAGCTGGTGTCGGAACAATTTGAACGACTTTTTGCGAAGGACAAATGGCCTCCCAGCTCCCCGGATCTTAATCCCTTGGATTATTTTGTGTGGTCATACATGTTGTCGAAGATCAACGAACACAGTGTCCAATATAACCCAATTCAAAACAGCAATTCCACGGATTTGAGACGAAATGCCGATGGAAGCCATGTGTGCCGCTTATGATGGTTTTGAGAATCGTCTGAAGCAGGTGAAGAAATTAAAAGGCGGTGTCATTCCAAAACATATGCTTTAAATGATCAGTATTATATAGCATCACAGTATAAAAAAATCAATAAAATTTGACTTACCAACACAGAATAATTTGGGTTTCATTTTGTATGAGAATTTATTGGACACGGTGTAAGTAAATTCCTTCAAAAAATATCGCTCCGCCACTTTTGCTATAAAACATTCTCCACCTTTTATGCATGGTCCACTCATTTGCAAAAGGGCTATCCCTCAGGCTCTGGAACAATTTTTCACTAGCGGTCTATCCCCCGTACAATTACGCATATATCAGTGGCGCCATAACCTCAAATACGGCCACAGTCCCAACTAAAAATATAATTAAAATGACCGTTAAAGCGAGCGAAGAATTGTTTTCGAGTGTTATGTTTGTTAGTCTGTGCTCTTATTTTGCATACAATGACTTAATTTGATATTTGAAGTTTGCTGAATCAAACGTTCTTAAGGCGGTTGCCTATTTTATGTACAAGGCCAAAAAACCCGAGTTTTTATTGCTTGAATCGACGGAATACACTACAAAATATTCAGCCAATGCAAAATATTTTTGAAGAAAGAAGCCAAACGGAATTGCGAGCCTACGGATGAACGTATGCGTCCGCTTCTACGTTCGCTTCTTTGTTAGTGGTACCGTTTGTTACCTTAGAGACACTGGGTGCGAATGTTGTTGAGTGAATATTTGTTCCTGTTAGAGCCGTTTATATTGGTTTTGCAGCCGTTTGTGGTGTGCTGTTTATGGTATAGTGGGCGGATTTTTCTTAGCTGCTTCTGCACAAGATTTTCCGTTACGCAATGCTGCACCTTTTGCATGGTGCAGGTTCACTTGAATGCAGCGAATGCTGCTCATTTTTTCGGTGTTTCTTTACCGTCGATTTTTGGGACCAATGCTTCGTTCTCTTTATTGTACCGACGGCTAGTCAAGCTGTGTGCTGGTAGACATCCCAATGGCCTTTTCTGGTCCAGTATTTGCTTCGGCTCTTGCGGTTTGCGCACCTTTGCCTACAGGGGGTCTTCGTTTTTCGGTTGCGATTCAGTTCGTGAGCCGCATACGGTAGGGGGCTTTTATGTATTGCTCGTGAGACGGGCCGCCACTGATGCACTCGTTACCGTTGCTGCAGGCTATAGCAAGTCCGTTGTGAGGTGGTCCGTGTTGGGTCACCCACAGGAGCTCATGCTTGCCTAGAACTTCCACGTTCGGCGAAGACCGGGGCCTCCTTCGATTGGCGCATTCCAGCCTTTCCGAATACGTAGTTCAGCTGGTTGTGTTGGGATGTTATCAGTTTCACTGAAGCCTCATCTACCGCCAACAGGAGCTGTACCGTTTTGAAGACCGTAGTTCTCTTCACGACCCTTCAGCACTCTGTGCAGAAATTGCCGTTCTGATTTTGCACCAGACGGAGGATGCTCCCATTGGACCTTTCGATGCTGTCGGGGAAATACCCGATGTAAAGCACTTGTTTTGGAATCTGCGACGCTTAAACGGCTACCAATGAAGCGCCTTCCCAGGGCTTGATCGCAGCTGTGGCATCCTTCAGCCACTTAGTTATATCTTTGTCTACACAGGCGATTTCAAGATACTCTTGTTTGTAGGTGCACTTGCTAAACTTGGGTCCCGTATCGTTAGAGCTCTGTTCCATGACTCTATTGATCAGCGCGCATCGAGTATCATTCAGCTATTTATAGCCGAGGGTATTCGAAAGGGTACCCAACCGGGATGATGGCCATCGAGTGCGACTTGGCCATTTCGTTGAAGGTTGAGCGCTGCTCAGTTTTTAGTGTCTGTCTGGGATCCTGACCCTTGATCATTTTCGGTTGCGGTTCCTTCTTCCACCTATTATTGTTCGGCGACTTCGTGTCAGTTGAACGCTGTCTCTTGGATGGTGCCTTCCCTATTTGGATTTTTGCCAACTCTAGCGATTCAGCGGGTTTGTGGCCGTTTCTCAGCAGCTACCCATAGCGTTTCTTTGCCGCTCCACTTAAGTGACGAGTTCTTCCTGTTCCTCTTGTTTTATTCTCGGAGCCCTCCGACCTACCGGTTGCTCCGCTGGACTAGTCTGTGTCCTCCCTGGTCACTGTCCGATCCTCGCCTCTATCTGAAGAGTTGAGAATACAGGAAGTGCAGGACACATCATCCTCCACTGAGCCGCTAATCAGCAGCTCTCCAAGTTTGGTTTCCACGCAATCATTCTCCTCTTCCACCTCCATCGCCGTAATCTCTTCCAAACTCATGTTTACAGTGTCAACCCTGTCAGAGCCCCGCTTGACAAGGTAAGGGCAAAAATACTGATGCCCCCTCCCCTCCCGCCATTCATCCCTTGACACGGGTCGCGTCACACCTTGGATTGGGGCATAAATTTTACGGTTCGGGTTTTGAGGCCCGCCCGTTGGCACCCTTTCATTCCGATGCTACAGCAGAAGGCACCCATCCGACGCCGGTCTATCGACCAAATGTCATCGATAGATTCACGTGAAGGCATGAGATAGGAAACTTGTGAGTACGATGTTATCTCACCATTTGACAGCACAACTGTAGTTAGTCGCCTATTACGACATGGGAACAGAAACCCAGTGGATTAATTCGTTGCTGAAATACTACGAGAGATTTCAGCTACCACCGGATAGCACATGGCTGTGCAGTGTGGTTAGTTTTTGCCGTTTATCTATAGCAGAAAAAGTTTTAGCTTCTATTATAGGCAAGATGAAAAGGTACGCTGGTTATTTTTTATTGGTTCAATTAGTATGTCTGATTTGGTATTACGGATGTGACGTGTTTGAAGAGGTTTCTGTGTAGGGTTACCAAATAGACTGAGAGCAAATTAAGGACATCCCTGCCAAATGTTATGCCAGTGACTAATTTTCCAGCGATTGAACTGGGATGTTGAATTTCAATCGAGATCTACATAATTTAATACAGGGTGATTCGTCATGACGTTTTTTAATCTAGTAAAAAAATTAAAAAATTGAATCGCGAATTGTTTATTTGTCAATCGAAAGAACATGTTTTGCCATTTATTGTTTAAAAACAATTTCTTTTAAATGTTGACCATGTTGGCACTTCAGATAGTCCATTCGACTGGTCCAATTTTTGATGACGGATTCGAGTATTTCAAGTGGTATCTGGCTAATTACTCGAGTAATGTGTGTTTTCAATGCTTGTGGATGTCAGTTGGCCGATGATGTCGACCATACTATGGTCGGAGTTCACTAAACACATTTCCCACAGATCGCTGATTTTCGAAATATAGTTGAATAATTTGAAGATGGTGAGCCAGTGTAAGTCGTTCCATTATGAAATGGACAACAATACTATACTACAATAGCATGACAGTTTGCAGTAAGTACCCGTTAACTACTAGAAAATGCCCTGTTAAAAAACTTCATGTTGAACCACCCTGTATATGCCAAGGGTGGGACTAAAATTAAGGACATTTGAAGTAAAATAAGGACGCTTTCCAAAAACCTTGGAAATAAGGACATGTCCTTTAAAATAAGGACGGTTGGTAACCCTATTTCTGTGTAATGTTTTATCTAAATTATTGTGGAAGGGCCCGAAATGTGAAAAATGCATGCTGGAAAGAGATGTCATTTTCAGGTTTATGTCAATGTATAAAACATCCATTGACAGTTTTCTTTCAAGAACAGTAATTTTAGAGCAGATTCGTACATGTATTGCATTAAAAAACATAGGCAAGCAAATATTATTAACGTTAATTCATTTTTACTCCAAGGCAATCGAGGATTTGACTACGTCAGTGCAGTTGAGGACGGGTATGAACCAACTCCCACGTCGAGGGAAGTTAAGGATGCCATCCAACAGCTCAAGAACAACAAAGCCGCTGGCAAAGATGGTATCGCAGCAGAACTCAACAAGTTGAGCCCGGAAAAGTTGGCCACTTGTCTGCACCGGTTAGTGGTCAGGATCTGGAAAACCGAACAGCTACCGGAGGAGTGGAAAGAAGGGGTGATCTGCCTCATTCATAAGAAAGGCGACCATTTGGAGTGTGAGAACTTCCGAGCGATCACCATTTTGAATGCCGCCTACAAAATGCCATCCCTGATCATCTTCCGTCGTCTACCATCTAAAGTAAATGAGTTCGTGGGAAGTTATCAAGCAGGCTTCATTGATGGCCGGTCGACAACGGACCAAATCTTCAGCGTACGTCAAATCCTCCAGAAATACCGTGAATACCAGGTCCCAACGCATCACCTGTTCATGGACTTCAAGGCGGCATACGACAGTATTGACCGCGTAGAGCTATGGAAAATCATGGACGAAAACAACTTTCCCGGGAAGCTGACTCGACTGATCAAAGCAACGAAGGACAGTGTACAAAACAGCGTAAGGATTTCGGGTGAACTTTCCAGTCCATTCGAATCTCGACGGGGACTGAGACAAGGTGATGGACTCTCGTGTCTACTATTCAACATAGCTTTGGAAAGTGTGATGCGACGAGCCGGGCTCAACGGCCGGGGCACGATCTTCACGAAATCCGGCCAATTTGTATGCTTCGCGGACGACATGGACATTATCGCCCGAACATTTGGGACGGTGGCAGACCTGCACACCAGCCTGAAACGCGAAGCAGAGAAGGTCGGACTGGTGGTAAATGGGTCCCAAACAAAGTATATGCTGGTAGGCGGAACCGAAAACGACGGGATCCGGCTAGTAAAAAGCGTTACGATCGACGGGGATACTTTCGAGATAGTGGAGGATTTTCTCTACCTAGGATCCTTATAAACGGCTGACAACAACGTGGGCCTACTACGGGCCCCAGAAGAAACTGCGGTCAAGAAAGATTCACCCCCGCACCAAATGCATCATGTACAAAACGCTTATAAGACCGGTGGTTCTCTACGGGCACGAGACTTGGACTATGCTCGAGGAGGACCTGCCAGTGCTAGGAGTTTTCGAGCGACGGGTGCTAAGGACGATCTTCGGCGGTGTGCAGGAGAACGGTGTGTGGCGGCGAAGGATGAACCACGAGCTCGCTGCACTCTATGGTGAATCCAGTATCCAAAAGGTGGACAAAGCTGGAAGGATAAGGTGGGCAGGGCATGTTGCAAGAATGCCGGACAACAATCCTGCAAAGATGGTGTTCGCTAATGATCCGGTTGGTACAAGAAGGCGAGGAGCGCAGAGAGCACGATGGGCGGACCAGGTGGAACGTGATTCGGCGAGTGTTGGGCGTAATCGACGTTGGAGAGCTGCAGCTACAAATCGAGTATTGTGGAGGCAAATTGTTGATTCAGTGTTATCATGAAATTGATGTTGAACTAAATAAATGAAATGAATTAATTTTACTTCCTCTAGGGGTCCAAAATTGGTTGGTTACCCTAGTAAAGAGTATGGAATGTCGTGATCAACCAGGAACCAGGCTTCCGTTTTTGATAAATCGAACCAGGATATATCAATCACTAAAAGGCAAATATTTTAACCCTAGAACGTTGCACGGGGGTACAAATGTACGCCACGCCATCTTTGGAGCCGCGTGAAGACGAGAATTCGGCATTTACTGATCATACGTTATACGCATATTTGTCCCATGTTCTTTGGGATTCCCTATATACATCGGACAATTATGCGTATAACGGTAGTGACCTGGGACCCTAACAAAAATTCAATTTAGAGTTCATAGTAAGAGTAGGAAACGGTGGTAAAGCCACTTTGCTTTTGGTCTTCGTGGAAGCAGAGGTCAAAGTTGGCGCGGAGTACATTTGTACCCCAATGTACGGTTGCCGTTGGTGTTTTGTCAGGTTTCGTGCTGTCAGTGGAAATGTGACTCGTGACAATACTAGATTAAATACTGGTTGTTTTACTACGTAAGTAACAATTAGTGTTATGTAATTTTTAATCATTTATTCAATTAATTTAATTTAATTTTGAGGTAGAAAAAAGATTCGATCTCATTTCCACTGATTTTTACTTTTTTATTTTCTATTTTGCATAGTTTTTCAAAATAATGGCTTGCAAGTGAAATTTGCGCACTGTAACTGCTGTAACAGTAGCGTTGCGTGTTACCAATGGCCAGAATTTTTTTTTTCATTTTAATTTCTACCCAATTTCGTGATATTTTCCAAAGCCCGATTTTTAAACTTCCACTCTTCCAAATAAATGCACTTTTTTTAAATCTCGAAATTCCATTTTTACGTTTGTAGACCATTCTTTCAACTTTTAGAATCATTTGATATTTTTAAAATCGGTTGAAAATTTGAAAGGTTTTAGTTATAGAGGTAAAAGAGTAAGCCTAACGTTCCAGGGTTAATCAATAGTTTTTGTAGTTGTTTCGATTCTAACTCACGAGAGAGATTGCCCACATTTACTCCAATACCTCATAGAAGGCATCTGATAATGTTGATGTTTCTGCTGTTCTTCAATGATCTCCATCTATTGCTGACGATTTTACGACTGCCGTTCGCGGATGATCTCACGAATCTTTTCGTTTGAATCGATCAATTGAATATTTCTCCAACATCTGCAACCAGTTTGCGTTTATTGGTATAGAAAGAGCCGCCTGTGTGTAAATCTAAAGTAGTGCACGGTGAGCTTATTCTCACAAAGAAAGACCTGGTTTTAACTATTTGCAGAAATTAAAAGCAATTTTTTTCATTATCGAAAGCTTGGAAAAAAACTGCCAGGTATGTGCGAGCAGCAGGAAGTACCGTCAAATTGACTGTGCATCAACGGGAAAGAGGAGTCCCCTAACAACTGTCCTGTTTTTTTTTAATAAGTCTCATACAGTGACCCTAGTGTTTGTTGTATAAACATCAAAAAGTCGTATCGTATCTGATTAATACGGATAAGAGATTTTTACTATTAGACGGACTAAATCGCTACTATCTCCATATATTCACTGACTGAGCCATGTAGTCCAGCTCTAGCAGATTGAAATATATTTTGTGGGACGTGTTATCGCCTAATCCGGGACGTCTGGTCACTTTAAGAATAGAAAATATCAAATGGCAGGCACAATTTATTAAAATAAACAATACAACTTACACTATACAAAATCTCATCTCCACGGCTTCGGTGTTTTTCCAAGCGTTTTGCTCAGCTGGCTCAAATTAGTATTCAAACATGGCTCTGCTCCATGTTTAACAGCACCAGGTGGAACCGAGGACTTTTCGGCGCACTGCGCTGCGTCCTTTTTGCAGCCCGATAGTAAATTTTCTAAATCTTTCAAATCGTTCGGTGATTTCTCCAGCAACAGTTCGATGTAGTTGTGTAGTAAATCTCGTGGAAGTGTGTTCCTTCCATCGGGATTGCCTGTAAGCCTTTGCTGTCGGCTACTAACCGGAGTCTGAAAAGTTTCGTTCTCGGCAACGCTCTTGAGCGTTCGTACTCCATCCAGTTGATCCTTGTCGATGTGATCAACGCATAGTTTGCTGAAACGAGATTGCACATCTCGTGAGTTCGCTTCCGTCACTGCGACTGGAGAGGGCGATGTTAGTACTTCCAGCGCCTTTTGCCACTGGATTTCCATTATTGAGTGAAGTTGTTCTGCAATGTTCGCTCTTCGATTCTGATAGCAAGCTAGCTTATCCTCTAGGTCATGAATTGTTTTAGAAGAATTTGTTAGCTGCAAACGGTAGAGCGCCTCCTGCTCATTGTATTTCTCGTTGAGAAGTTTTATTTCTTGCTCATTGGTTTGGTTAATCAGTTCAATCTGTTTAATGGCTCGCTCTGCGAGCAAACGTTCTTTTCGCTTTGCTTCCGATCTGAGTTGTTCTTCGACAGCAGTGAGTTGTTTTTGAAATTCTCTTAACTTGTCAGCAACAACATCCTCCAATTGCGATTGATAATATTTTTTCAAAGACAATCGTTGAACGTCCAATTCTTTCAAAAGATTCTTCTTTTCTTCCAAATGAGTATCGTTTTGAGCCTTCAGGTCTTTAATTTGTTCCTTAAATGAATCGTTTTGCGTATTGGCATCTGCTAGCTTCCGATTCAAGTTATCAACTTTGACTTTGAGAGATGCTAAATCTGCTCTCAACTTGTTGGTTTCCTCGGACTTTTTTCGTTCCACTTCGAGCTCATCTTTCATCTGCTCGTTGGATTTCTTCAACCTACTGCACTGTTCCTTTAGGTTGCGTTCACTTTCTCTACTGTTAGATAGCCGAATTTCTAGATCCTTCAGTTGATTTTTGTGAACATCAGTTACATCTTGATTGGCAGTTGTGAGACTTTCCACCTTAGACTCTAGCGTTTCGTTGCGATCCTGAAGTTTACGAGCGACAACGATCGTTTCCCCCAGTTCCTTCTCTAGGTGAAGATTTTTGTTTTTTATGTCAACATTTTCTTGTAAAAGTTTTTCATGCTGTTCGTTGTGCTTGTGCTCCAGATCACGGATGTGCTGATTCAAACTAAAAAAAGATATCAAGTTTTAGTTCATAAACTAAATACCAAAAACCACATAAAAGCGCAGGTCTCAAACATATGCCACTTACTTCACTGATTCCTGTTCTAGCCGCAAAATCATGCCTTCTTTTTCCTTATCCACGTCGATGGCCACAGCAATTTTCTGCTCGTACTCGAGCAGTTTTGCCTGCAACATGTGAATGTTCCGCTCGAGGTGCTGCCTTCGCATACGTTCTTCCTGGACCTTTGAACTTTCCTGATTGATCGCATTATTGTTCCAAATTTCGTGCAAACTTAGCAGCGGTGTTCTGGTGTTCATCGATAATCTGGAACCGATTGAAGCTGGCGCGTCTTTCCGTGGTGGCTTTTGTGGTACCGTTGTTCGATTTAAAGTGTTGAAATCACTAGTCGTGAGCGAGGGAAACTCACTCAGCGAAACATTGTTAATGTCAATAAGCGAATTGACTGGACTGTGATTTGATTCCGACCGGTCTAATCGGACTTGATTTGACGGTTGCTTTTTACTTCCAACCTGAAAGAACTGATCGATTTCACTAAGTAAATAGTGATTATTTCCTCCCGAAGATTTTGATACATTCCCCAAATGTCCTTTGAGTGGCGTTGAATAGAAAACATTGGTACCGTCCGTTTGTGATTGATAGTCATAACTAGTTCCGGAAACGCCTGGATAGAGGCCTCCTTGCTGCGTACTCATTGTCACTAGAGAACTTTTATACGATCCGTTGTTATTAGACACCAATGTAGATCCAAAGCTGCTCAATAGGTCCGAAGAACGAGGGACTTCACTAATGTAACTAACACTTCCCCCGGATCGACGCGGCACTGGTCCAACGGAAGCCGTTTCAATGTTGAAGAAATCCGGCGGAATCAACAGCAGAACATCCGTATCATCGGAATCACTCATCACATAGTTGAGGTTGATTTGGCTAATGTATATATACAACTAAAGTTTATACCTAACTTTATAATAATTATAAAATAATTAGAAACTATGACATCAGCCGTGGAAAGTATAACAACAACGCCTCTGGCATGACCAAAACAAACAATATGATGCGAGAGCGAGATTTCGCGTAACGCCTGTAACGCTTCGGCATTTCCATTTACTGGGCTCTTTTTCGAATCCCGCCTGCTGTCAAATTTATCAATCTGAAAAACGGGAAAAACGTCAAAAATAAATCTGCGAAGCAGATGGCCTGCAAAAGTGAATAACATTCGCGAAATACTATTAAAAGTCAGTGAGAAATGTTTCAAAGAAACCTGCTACAACTGTCCCGTCTAGTCAAAGTTCATAACCCGCAGGTTTGTTCGCTGGCGGCAGCCTTCGTGCGTCGCTATTCCTTCAATCAAAATGGGCAACATTTGTGGCTCCGTCAACAGCGCGAACATGTCAGCAATGCCGGTAGTGGTTCCGCTCGCTTTCTGCATCTGTCCGCCTTAGGTAAGAACGGAACAGTGTTGTGTAATACTCTGCTGCAGCGCAGATATTAATCGGTTTTTTGTTTGCCTACCGAAAGTGACTGCTCAAAGCGGTAGCGATTCGAAGGGTAGTGTTCAAGCAGCTGCCCCGCAGCTATTATCCAAATTGTTCCCCCAAACCGCAGTGGAAGATGAAGCAGCCGAGCGGGTTCAGGAACAAAAACGCAAGGAAGAGGAGGAAGCTAAAAAGGAAAAGGAATCATCCTGGAAACGAATGAAGCTAGGGTACTAATGATCCTTAAAAATACAGAACATCTATTACAAGCTTTTCCGTTACAGTTTCGTCATTTTCGGTGCATCAGTGACAGCTTTCTCGATTTATACAGTGTTCATATTTGGCGCTCCGGATCGAGATCCGGAAGGTAACTACGTAGAAGACGAGTTCAGTCAACTACCAACCGTTCAGCAATACTTTAAACGTCTCTGGAAGTCAATGACATACTACCAGAAGATGATCCAGGAGCCATCCCGTGAAAAGCTGCTTCCTGACCCGCTCAAATACCCCTACATCCAGCCACCATACACACTGGTGCTGGAAATGAAGGACGTTCTTGTACATCCCGACTGGACCTATCAGACTGGTTGGCGTTTCAAAAAGCGCCCGGGAATCGATCAGTTTCTGGAGTCACTGGCAAGACATTTCGAAATTGTTATTTTTACCGCTGACCAGGGAATGACTGTTTTCCCAATCCTGGACGCTCTCGATCCGAACGGTTACATCATGTACCGGTTAGTCCGTGATGCAACACACTTCGTAGACGGACATCACGTTAAAAATCTGGACAACTTGAACCGTGACCTCAACAGGGTAGTCGTAGTCGATTGGGATCCAAACTCAACGAAACTTCATCCGGAAAATACGTTCAATATTCCTCGCTGGAGTGGAAACGATGACGACACGACACTGTTTGATTTAATGTCATTCCTGATGACGATTGCCACCAGCGAAGTTGATGATGTGCGGGAGGTGATGACCTATTACAAACAGTTTCCGAATCCGTTGATGCAGTTCCGCGAAAATCAGCGACGACTGGCCGAACAGCTGGCGGAGAAGGAACAAGAGGATAAGCAGCGAGGAAAACCGGCTGTGCAAAAGTGGAGACCGAGTTTTCTTGGCGGGGGACGTTAGATCGTGCGCCCTAGTGTAGAATTTAGGTTGTTATATACTTTCAGTATAAGATTCCAAAACTTGCGACCATTTGGACCCGATCATCAGTTGTCGGCTATTGTGGCTTTGAAAGGTAGCATTTTTTCATCATTTAGCAAGCTGGCTGATCAGTGACCACAAATGTGCCGAAGTAAATCGATGCAAATGGATTTCAGAGTATTGTTTTGATGTGAAAGAAAGAACCCCAAGGTCGGTGGATCATTATTCTTTGGTTTATTCAAATGACTTATTTAGATTAACGATTATATTACTCTAAATGGAATGAGTTCATCACTTGCAACCGTTGCTATATCGAAAATTGAATGTTTTGCTGCATAACATTAAATATATATTAACAATATAGTGCACTCCTGTAAATCTCATACTAATCTTAAAGGGCACAAACGTAACGCCATCTCTAGATAAATGTTAAATCACTTCAATTGATAGTGAGGCATGATTAGGGTAACCATACGTCCTGGTTTCCCAAAACATGTCCTGGTTTTGCATTGTCTATCCTGGTGTCCTGGGAAGTCGAGGAAAATGCTTGATTTGTCCTGGTTTTTCTCCTTTAATCCTAATATATTTCTATTTATTCAGTCTTCGATTTTCACTATGCTCTAGATCGCAGTAACGACTGACCGCAACCTTAACTGCAACGTATACTCATCCTCAATCGGAATGTGACAAACAAAACTTAATATAGTCGAATCTCCCAATTGTACCTTTCGATGGTTCTTTAAATCTCCCAAGAGTACCTCGTCAATATCGATGAAACAATGGTTACCAGCGCTTCTCCTTGGCTTAAATCGTCATTCAATCCGGGACTCGAAGAATTCCCTTTGGTACCTCTGAAAAGACACATCGGCATTTTGGTGCTTCTGCTTCTACTTACTTTGGTGCTTGCTAGTGGCTTTTTTTCGTCTTACTGGAAATCCATTCCATAAAAAGAAAAATAGCACCTAATCAGTCGCTCTGCTTGTCAACAGTGCAGTGAATCAAACGAACGTTTCTACCTAAAGTCTGCCGTCTATATGTACCGTGCCAGTACTATAAACAAGCAAAGCAATCGAATAATAAATATCGTCCAAAGCCAGTGTGAACAATAAAGCACCGTTAATTTCATCGATACGATATCGATAATTCATTTCCAGATGTTTGAAACTCGAAAGCAAAATGCAACACCCATTTTGCAAATGCAGTTTAGACTATCGGAAGTCGTCATTATACAAGCTCACTACACTCATTACTGATAACATTTAAAACTTTGGCTATAACGGAAAGCTACGCAATGGAAGACAACATGCAATACGTCGTTGAGCATGATAGTGTTAGGACCAAGATACCCATTTATATCGACAATGATAAGATTGATATGCGTCTGCACGATCAACACCTGGGTACTATTAATAAATTTGTTACAACCATCATGTCGGAATACGTAACGGTGGAATCCTTTAAGCTTGAAACCCGGAGAAAATTTAGGTATTTCCAACGGTTTTTGTTTCGTGAGAATGCGAGTGACCTATTCCTTCATATCTGAACTTTCAATTCAAAGCAAAACCAAATCTCAAAGCACGCTGTGCACGTATGAAGGACAGACTCCTGCGTGTCCTACGTTGTTATACAAGAAGACACACTACGAGAAACCATGTACACAAATCTCTAACGAAGCAATATCAACTGCAAGCATACCCATCACATAGCCCTTCATCAACATCAACTAAACCACAAACCATCGGAGTTGCAGCTCAGGCACCAACGAATACTGGGACAACAGAACGTACGCACAGCGTGAACGATCATTGTGATGTGCCTACTACTTCCCAAACAACTGCCAGCACCACCGATATTAAAGTAAATAACAAAGAACACGGATACGCGATCGTGACCCGTAGGCCCCACAAGCAACTCAAACCAGGTAATCGTGAAAGCCCATACAATATTAATGGCGAGAATTGCATGAACGAAAACGATGGAAACGAACCAAACATTTCTTTCATCGCGAAGTGCATGAATTGAATTTTGTTTTCTTTCAAATTCACGCAGGGATGTCAATTTTTTCAAGCTCGGGCTCAAACTGATATTATTTACACCAAGTTATCCGCCAGTTTTCATATAACAATAGATTAAACGGAGAAATTTTTGGTAACAACGGTAGGTTTTGCAGCTCTCAAGTCAAGAGATAATGGTTGTCAATGGAGATTGCCAGGCATAGCGCAGGGAAGCTACTTGGGATCACTGATGTTTCTGATTTACGTCCATGTCGTGTTTTTAGTACTGAAAACTCCCCTGCGGTACTGCACAGACCATCTCAGCATTAAACGTTTGCTTATGGTGGTGTAGCAAGAACTGCCACTGTGAAATTCCGATGAAAGACTTTCTGGCAGAGCTCTTCCTCCCAGACTCCCATAAATTGCAACATACTGTGCAAGCTCTGCCTGCCAGACCCCAGAATTTTTTAACTGCCGAAAACATGCGGAAAAGGCAATGTCGATTGAGAGGTAATGGGGGAATCAGTACCCTTTCGACTGTCCTGGTTTTTTACTCGGCTGATATGGTCACCCTAGGCATGATAAACTTATTCAAGTACAAAAGATTTCGGATTAGACGTAACAATTTTTTACCGTGTACCTTTCGTAGTGTGGTTTTTTAAGAAATGCAAGTGGAATTATTATTTTATATTTGGCGAGAACACCAGTCAGTGAATAAATGAAGACAGCAGCGCTTTAGTCCTTCTAGTAGTAAAAATCTCTTATACATGCACTAATCAGATACGATTTCGCTTTTAGATGTTTGCATAGCGAAAATATGACCAACAAAAAAATAAGTGTTATTTTTTAACACGTTTATGGTAACGTTACCCCATGATGCCATCAAGCAGGGCTGCCAGGTAAAATTTTGTAAAATCTGTGCGAAGCCAATGTAAAAATCTGTGTTATTGTGCTTTTCACCGAAGATTAGCATGCGACGGAATCAATTCAAAATTGCGAAAGAATTGAAAATATACCCTGTTAGCTCCATCTGCCCAGTTTAAAACAAACATCTAGCAATATATAGGCCCTGTTGGTCAGGTATCGGACGGTCATGAATTGACAGTTCATGGATTTATTCACCCGTTCACTACCTGTTGAGCGAAAATCGGAAATTATTTGTTACTATTTTTTGGTACCCATTTAATTTATTGTTTAGTGTGCCTTTTTGATGCCTAACTCGATTCTTTTCCATCCTCCTAAGTTTTTCCATGGTTCAAGAGCAATAGTCGCTCAAACACTTCATATAAAAATCAATTCAAATTACATTTTTGTAGCCTTGCGGAATTGAAAAGGTTAAATCTTAAAAATGGCGGTTTCGCAATCTTGTCGCTATCTTGTTTTTTCGCTATTTTTGCTAATTTCCAGTGATAACCACAATAACCGAGGGTCTGCCCCAAAGGGAAGAAGAGCGTGTCAGGATAAGAATAAGAAGAGTGGCAGATTTTACAAACGCAAAACAGATTCAAGATAATTTGCATAAGGTGTATGCATGTGTGTACAATAATATTATTGGTGGCAAACGCCTTGAGAACCCCATAAAGGCTGTAAGCACGAGATTCTATATTCCAAAAATTGTTTTAATTAATTTCGATTTTAATAACCTCTTATTTATGGGAAGTAAAGCAGTATTTACGCAATGTAGATGTTACCAATTGTAAAAACAAAACTCTCGCTTTACGTATGCCTATACCTTATCTGGTATCATCTTGGGTTTTCACGTCATTTGCAGTTTGACAAGACCAAAATTTGACAAGACCATAATTTGATGTTGGAACGGTCTATCCCTGAGAATCATTATAGGAAGGGCAATTCCTCGGTGTTAACCCTCCGGCACTCGCGCGAATGGTTCCCTGAATGAGCTGCCGCTGGTGCTGAAAGATTTCGCTGTTTAGAGCTTCTGAAGGTGTTGCACAAAATACAACAGCGAGAGTGCCGGAGGATTAAGGAAAACGTACAAATTTGCCTCAAAACATGAAATGGTCACCTTTTTCTTTTGGTTTTTGTATAGGGTTGCCACCTCTGGAGATGCTGAGATTGCTCGGCATGTTAGAGCACTTTAATTGCTTTTTATAACTACGTTAAAGTATAGCTGTAAATTATTATCGTTTGAGAATGGTTTTATCGGTTTAATCTGGTGTAGTATTTCACTTCCCCGCCTAAAGCTACAAGATTACATTAGACAGTTTCTCTACAACAGTTTATCTGTCACGGATTTGTCAATTTTCTACAGTCACAAATTTGACTGCCAGCGTGATTACATTAGGGGCAGACAAAAGACGGTCACGGTCAAGTTTGACTGCCAACGCACTCTTTTTTGACTGTTTTTTTTATTGACCGTGACGGAGTTTTTTTGCATGACTGGATGGTGATTACATTATACTGACGGACAAAATCTGGTGCGGATAAAAAACTACACCGTTGACAGTTTATCTGCCGTTTGTGATTACATTGCAACGGACAGATTATCGCGGACTGTTTATAATGTCATCGAAAATACGAAAAAGGAAATTAGCTGTTATAGATTTTATTCGCCAACAGGATAATGACCAAAAACACTGAAAATGACCACCCGAATATTATATTATCCCCTCTAGTATATGTATAATTTGGCAGTAAAATTTCTTTAGCTTCATTATATAAAAACAAAATAATATTTAAATGTGTATTATGCATTAAATTCAATAAATTAAATTATTGATCGGGAGACAGTAAAATTATTTATTGAATTCAATAAAATTTATTTATTGTTTCAATAAAAAAAAATATCGTTCCGTTTTTCAATAATAATTTTATTGATTTAAAAGAAAATTATTGATACTAAAAATGTATTTATTGAAAGCAAAAATTTGTTGTTGTTCTAATAAAAAAATATTTTCAAACCAATAGGTTTGTTTGTTAAAGTGATAAACAATAAATGATTGGATTCAATAACACATAGGGGAGTGGGCGTAGCGTATTGGTAAATCGATTGCCTTGTACGCAGCGCACCTGGGTTCGAGTCCCGACCCCGCACATAGGGTTAGAAATTTTTCCTAAGAGATTTTTCTAGCCCGAAGAGGCGATTGACCTTAAGGTTAAAACCTCTATAATTAAAATAAAAAAAATAACTCATTTTTGGTTTAAATATGCTATTTTTTTCTGCGTGTTGGTGTGAAAATGGCACAATTTCATATTCACACTCTTTTGAAAAGTTAATTAATTTGTAATTTAAGACCGGTTATTTCATTATTTTTTGATTTACTTGAAAAAATAGAAAAATAGATTTTATTGCGTATCCCGAGAGAAACTAGCGTTTCGTCGATATGTTGCTGTATGTGACACAAACGAGTGCGAACGAATCAAAAATAAACGTCAAACCGTTTTTTTCGCTTGCACTAATGCAAAGTGAACATGCGCGTAATTCGGCGCATGACTTGGTGGTGCATGGCTGAAATGTCACGATGTGGATTTTAGAAAAGATTCTCACAGAAAAGCGTTCATTGGCACAGTTTCCTCTACACCAAGTTCCCTCAAATTAACGTAATGGTTAAAAAGTAATCTAACTGCCATTATGGGACTAATTATTACTCACCAAAATGAAGCAAAATTACTTCATGAAATCTTTAAAATTGTTCAAAGGTTGCGTCCAACTATTTAACATGTCGTTAAAAACTTTGATGTGGCGAAACGTAGAGCAGATATTTCGAAAAACTTGAGCTGTAAAAAATTTACGATGAGGGATCAACGATTTTTAATTAGAAAAATGTTGGAAAATCGAGTTTAATTATATACATGGTAAATACAGTGAATCATAGAACTGATAATTACAATGCTTGTGTTCTGAGCAAGAAGCCGTTCTTCAATGAGAAGAATTGATTTTTTATTTACTAAACAACATTGAAACATTTTATCAGAATATTGGAAAGATTGTAAACTTTGTCTACGAGTCCCAATTCAACATCTTTGACGCAAATGACTGTTGTTTCGAGTGGAGAAAATCGAACTCAGACCTGGACATAAAAGCCTTATAACAGCAGCTAAGCGCAGGCACAGTGGAGTTATTGTATGGGGTATTATATGTCCACTAGAAGTGCTAGAAATCGGGTCTTCATTAATGGAATGATGAATCAGAATGTGTATGTTAATATGAATATCTTAAAATAAATTTTAAAGCAAAGCTTCCGTAAAATGGTACTTTTACTAAGAAATAGTGGATATCGGAAATTCGATCAGGAGAAGAACTTAAAGCATAAGGCGTGCAAAAAACGTATAGAGTAAATTTATAATTGTTTAAATGTTATGGATTCTCCACTGCGGACCCCGTTTATTAACTGATTAGAAAAATAAATGGGAGTATTTGGATAAAAAGTGCGAAACTATCCGGATTATAATGAGAATGATCTTAGAAACTACTATTTAGAAGAATAGGATAAAATTTAAGTTGAATACACACAAAAACTAGTGATCAGCATTCCAATTCGATTGAAAATTGTAATTACAGACAAAAACTACCACATTGAATATTTATTATAGAAATTTCAATTAATTGAAAAATGTGTGCTGTGCGAATATGCGATTGAGTGTATATTTGACTATCTTTAGAATTATGATTATTTTTGAAAAAAAAATTAGCATTTGTAGTATAAAGATAATTATCGTATCTTCCCTATGCTTTCTAGTAAACTATTTTTACATAAATAAAATATCTCGCAATCTCTTATTTTTTACTAGTAAAATGCATATAAGTGTTCCGCATAGCGGTATACGAAAATGAGATTGTGTCACTGTATATCAATGGCGACACGATTAAATTCTTTTTCAATCAACACGGTACAACGCGCGAAAAGATTTAATCGTTCGATCCGTTTGATGTTTTCCTGTGAACGGTCAGCTGTTCTCATGCGTGTGAATTGAGAAGTCCAAAAAACAACAAAATATCCGTGGCAGTCAAGTTCTGTAGTACAGTTGCAGAAACCGTCAAATTTGACTGCACAGTCTCGACAGTTTAGCAGCCAGTCAAAGGCAAAACTGTGCAGAGAAACTGTCTAATGTAATCGTAGCTTAAGTGTCAAGAATACAAAAGCACCAGCTACTCTCACTGTGGAGGATAAGTCGCCCGAGCACAACTAACAGGAAAAGGAGGCAGGGCTGCGGCATCACATGGGAAGCACTATGTGGTGTCGGTTATTCATTACCAGAGGTCTCAACAAAAGGGCAAAACAGGGGGCAACCCCCTACCCAACACACAAGGGTCATTGCAGGAGTAGCAACAACACCAGAAGAACTCGTTTGATGTTGACCTAGTCAGTTGGATTAGAAGAAATCTGCCATACCTTGGTGCAGCTGGTGATAAGCACCACTAACAGTGAAGTGATTAGGTAATTTGCAGCAAATAACTTTTTTACACCATATAGCGAAATATTACTTACCTTAAATTGTAGTAAATTTTATTTGTTTTTCATTTTTATTGCTTTGCGAAACAAATCAGCAATATTTGATAAACTCATCTTCGCCACCTTGAAACGAAGGGTTAGTTGAAAAATAATTCTGAACCAGAGTAATAGTTAACTATGACTTTTTAAATAATTTGTAAAGAATCAATTAATTCCAAAAAATTGATACTATGCTTCTTCTCACCAAACCCGGAGAAATTGATGTAAAACCCGAAGTTCCGGAGATCGCTCCAGAAAACCGGAGTCTCCGGGTCAAAACCGGAGGGGTGACAATCCTATTTTTGTACGAGGCAAAAGTGGAGCGTTAAGTCAAAAATTAATAAATCTGTGGTAGTCTGAGCATTATAATAGAAAACTGTGGAAATCTGCACACTTCATTTTGTGCTACCGAATCTCAGCTTTTTTTGTAACTTGAACCGAGTTTTACACAGCCGAGCACTCATCAAAGGTTTTAGCTAGATCTCAATACAATGACGTTTGTTTTACTGAAACTTGGAAATATATCCTTAAAAGTTAGTAAATTATAACTACTTTGCTGAGCTTTCTGTTGAAAAATTTAACTGGCTGGTCAGCTGTGCGGAAATTACCGAACAGAATTGAATGGGTGCAGTTTAGAAATCTGCGCAGCATTTCGATAATCTGTGAAACATAGATTAATCTGTGCATCTGGCATCCCTGCCATCAAGACAGTAGGGATTAAAAAGGCCAGATTAATGGTAGAAACCCACAAAATGTACCAAAATCGCCTAACATTAGGCAAAAAAGCTGTGTGTTATATAGTGTTACTTTTGGAGTATCAGCTCGACGGAACGAAGCAAAATACAGTAGATGCAGAACACTAAATAAGGATTGTCGCTGGTGTTCCCATTGTTTTCGCCTCAGAACATGTTTGTTTCGCTTCCGGTATATATCTGTCAAAGTATCGAAAGTCTCTCTAGTAAAAGTCTTTGGTCCGCGCTTTTGGTACACGCAGAAAAATATGGCCTGCCTTTAACCACAAACCGTTTAGTTGAACTTCAAATTGAGTTTGCCTATTTTTCATTTCAGTCTCGTTTATTCTGCAGTGATTTTTATGCATTCAAGACCGAAAACGTCCAATGCATAAAATTTGCAACAGAATAAACGAGAGGCAAACAGAAAAATGATGTGATATCTGCTATGTAACAAATTTCTATGTGGCATACTATTACAATTTCATTAATTTTCACATGATATCTATGCGTGACAGCTAATTTTTATCTGCCACTACAAATTGCAAAAAATTATGTGTGAAATCAATATATTCAATATAACGAATTTTCTCGGTGTAAATTTTCGACTGTTATTGTTATGAAATGAAAGTTTGTGTATACCGCACAAGGAAATGAAAATTTATCAAAATTCAGTATAAGTTTAGACAATTTGTGCATTCTAATTAGTGAAAACACATAAGCCAAGAATGGCCATTGTTTTGCTGGCTAAAAGAAACAAAAATGATTAGTCGCTATGAAACGACGATAGAGGATTGTTTTTTTGCCTTTTTTATTTGGCTCATTTGACAGGTATATCCCGGAATCAAAACAATGATGTTCCTACCACTGATGCCAGCGACATTCCCAATCTAGTGTTCTGTATCTACTCAAAATACGCTACATTACATAGCTTTACTTTCCAAACCCCAGCTCGCCCGGAATGACTATTTCTGCGCTTTTTTTCTTTACTTGGCTGATCAGCTGTTCTTTAAAAACCCTGCGAACAGTTGATCAGTATACAAAAAGTGAAAAATTTCTGATTGAGCTGGGACTCGGAAAGTAACGCTAAATAACAGCGTGCTTCGCGCTTAATGTTTCTGTGTTACGAGTGTTACTCTTACATCAACCAGGTCGGTAACGTATGTAATGCTTTTTAGACAGCAAGAAACGTCACTTTTGTAAACAAGCCCTGGCACAAAATTGATTCAGTGCAGGTCAGAGATGCCAGATTTGCAGACAAGTCTGCAAATTCGCAGACTTTTAATTCAAGCTGCAGATTTTTTCGATGACGCAGATATTTGCAGATTTTCTAGTTTGGTTGCAGATATTTGCAGATTTTTTAGTTTTGTTGCAGATATTTGCAGATTTTTGAATATAAAGGCTTCTGGTTACACTAGCTTTCCTAACATTTTTTGTTCTTCCCAGACTTTTAAAATTATTATTGCAGACATTTGAAAAAAGTACCTGGCATCTCTGGTGCAGGTCAGTAATGAAAGAAACCACGAGCAGAGAAGTAGCCATCAAAGTGTAACATCCTACCGTCTGTGCGTGTGGAATGTGGTTTTATCTCGAGGTCAATCACAAGTAAAATTCCGAAAACCTCGGACATTAATTAGCATACACGTTAATACTTCACCTGGCGTACAGTGCTTAACTCGAAGATTATAGAGCATTATTTCATCGATAATGACTTTGATAACTCAATTCTTCCGGAGAATCCCCCATGCACTGAAGCAGCAACCCAGCACAGCTCGGTACTCCAGTGTAGCAGCAGCAACAGCAGCCAAACTACAAGAACTTGCGCTGGAGGAAAACTGTATTCTGGTCAACGAGAACGATCAGCCTCAAGGGAATGCCTCCAAACGAGATTGCCATCGAGTGGATCCCAATGGAGATATCCGGTTGCACCGAGCCTTCAGTGTATTTCTCTTCAACACCAAGGGCGAAATGCTGCTGCAGCGAAGATCTACGCACAAGGTGAGCCAGTTTATTACGCTCATGTTGTCGAATACGCCACTGCAGACTTGGCGGGAAGGAGAGGAGAAATAAACGTGCGTGAAACATTGATACCACATCGTTGGGTGCTAAAAAATGTTTACTTTCTCTTATAGCTGCGAAATAGTTTTCTCTTACGTCAGTGCCCAAAGCACGGGTGGGAGGTAGGACGAGACGGTTTGACATTGAAGTCGTCTCTGCGTCGTGTTGGGGCGCATATGCGTATCTTTTCGTTGGATCGGTTGTTGGGATTTGAATGCGCGTTTAAATATGTTTGAATAATTCAATGCAACTTCCCGGCACGATGTCTGATATGGCACGTGCTTGTACGGCTGGTCTACGTATAATAGTCCTATACATATAGGGGATTGCATAGAACATGGGTTAACATGGGACAAATATGCATATAATGGCGATCCATTGACGCACCTAAAGAGTCAAAAATCAGTGTATTCATGGGTTGCTCTTTTCTATAGGATGCCCATAAGACGACATTCCGATTGATGCATGCATTTAAATGACGCCTAGCTTAGCGTCATCGATGGACGTGTTTCGGTATGTAGTTAGCAACGCGCTAATTTAAACTGCTCTGAAGCTATATTTCTGATCGGAGTGGCAAATAGTTTTTAAGAAACAAAATAGCGTTCTTCCCATTTTTATGCCTTCCAATCCTTTCTATAATTAATTGTGTCATACTTATGATTCTGCTAGTCGTGTTAGATCGAGTTAATTGTGAACCTTCTTATTTGTAATGGAACGAATTACAGCTGAACGAAATACGAGTTCAATTTATTCGTTTTGATTAAAATCGGCAAACATAAAAAATCTGGGTCATATATACTCTGACTTGCATATATTTTTCTATAACCAAAAAACAGAAGAGAAGCAAACGATTATTAAAAATTTCGTAACAAAAATTTGTATGCTTTTAGATTACTTTTCCGGACTGCTACACCAATGCCTGCTGCAGCCATCCTTTGTACGATATCGATGGTGAACGTGAGGAGTTGAATGCGCTTGGAATTCGACGTGCAGCACAGCGAAGATTAAATTATGAGCTGGGAATACCACTTAGTCAGGTGAGTTCGATTGTCTGAGCGCAGAATTTGGCGTGATTGTTCAAATGACGATGTATACTAATGTTGAGTTTTCGGAGACAATGTAACGATATAAGTGGCGACTTGTAATGTGCAAGTTCCCAAACTATTTGGCTCTAACGGTTATATACCATTCCCCAGAATTCCATCTCCCAGAATGTACCATTCCTAGAAAGCGTTTCCTCAGAATGTACAACTCCCCAGAAAACCATACCCGAGAATAACCAATTCTCCAGACAGTCATTTTCCAGAACGCTCGATTTTCCAGAAATGTTCATTTATTAGCTCATTAATTAAAATCAACCTAGAAATCTTAGAGTTTTGTATAGTGATCTTCATGATTCTGGTGGTCCCTAGAACCTAGTAGCGGATAGAAGCAAAGGGATACCCTGACGACTGGCGTATTGAATTATTTTTGCTTTCAATATTCAACTAGATCCAGACCGATGCAATGTCATTGCGCATAATTTAAATTAATTCAAATAGATAATTGAGACCGCATAAATTCAAATATTCAAAATTTGCCTAGTTATTTTGAAGAAGCATCATCCACGGCGGACCATACCGTCAAAGTTACTACGTTCCCAATAATAAATATTTTTTGTTGTGACGTACTCTCGGTGGATGAGAATGGGAGATCCGAGCAAGTGCTGGTTCTTTGATCTTCGAACTTCATGGATGTTTCTACTTCCACACTGTCAATTTAGAGTGCCCCATACTAGCTCCCCCCCCCAAAGATCATAAAAAGCACCGACACGAATCCACACGCAGACTAAATAATGATATCACTTTTTCTAGGAAGAGATTACGGACACAGAACACAGTTTGTAACGCAAAAAGTAACAACTTCGAACGATGGAACAAATAAGATACTAAAATGGTGTAGTCTTCGTTGGAAAAATGCAGTCAGATGGACACTATTCTCAGCATTAATCTGTCAAAACAATAATACGTATCCAGGAGAGGAGGAACTTCGAAGTAATGTTGTGAATCATATCAGGAATAATCGAGACAAGTTCGAGACTTTTTTGGAAAACACTCTTTGGAAAAACACTATCTCAAGGGTAGTGTGGATAATCGTATCGGGGGATTCCTCCTGGCACGACTTGAAAGTATTTAAAAATGGAGTGGCAAGGAATAAATTGCTTCAGCAGCAAGCATTTCCAAGCAACCAGAATGTTGGATAATACTTAAAAAGCAAACTTTAAAGTTCACATAAGTTTCTTAGCGAACTTTCAAGCCGCTTAAGTTTTAACAGAACTTGAAAGCTGCTTAAACCGCTATTAGAACATAAAGTGTACTGTAAAATTACTTAAATCGAGGAGCTTATGCAGCTCCCTTATACGAGCTTTTGGTTGCTTGTGTTCTAAGCAGACGAATTGACATTGAAAACGTACCAAAGATCTCATTTAATCGAGGTGGCGTGGCGAGCAGAATCCTAAGACTAGCGCACAGATGAGGAGATAGGCGAATGAGGAATATTACCCGCATACACTACGATAGTGTCGTTGAAAGTCTAATGTACCCAAACCGAACGAACGTGCTGCAAAACATCCAGACCAACACCGATCAACACAGAATCCAATCTCCACTCCACCATGCCAAATCACTGAACAATCGAGTCAACGCATCTCAGCTTAGCAACAGCACCAAACCACTATTTTGTATTCTGCCCGTTCCCACTTCTACGAACAACACCTTCAAACTACTTTCGTGGAATGCACGAGGGTGCTCAAATTAAGAAAAATGACTAAACATAGACTACAAGAAACCAGAGTAACCCATTGCTCGATAGACACCATACTATCTCTGGTTTAACAAAAATAACACCAATCGATGAGAAGACCGCATATGGGGAGGCACAGCCATAATGATCAATAAAAGCATATACAAAGAAAATAACTTCAAACGATTCAGTGTAAATTCATGCTCATACATAAGCGAAATATTCAACAACAAGGTTATAATAATCTCCACATATATACGATCGGAAACATGCATAGTAAACGAGTAATTCGGAACACTATAGCAGTATATAAATATCCCATAAAGCGTCAGGAATAATGAAATATTAATTGGTGACATGAATGCACAAATTGGAATCAAAGATCTAGCGAAGAATGACAATGAATGCATAGGCAAAAACTTATTACATGATTTTTGCAACATAAATAGAAAAGGCCAGGGATGGTCTGAAAATGAAAAACTTTCCAACATTTAGCCAATCACAATTGGCACAAATAACACGGTTTAATGGAAATACCTTCCCTCAAATTGTTCATATACTAATGACTTGAATATATAAAAAATACTTAGCCATGAGCTCATCATCCAACATAAAATAATTGAATGTTCCCTAAAAAGGGAACCGGGATCCAATACGGCAAAGAAAGAGCATACGAACTCGCAAGTAGCCCATAGCTACTGAAAATGATGAAATATGATCTAGAGAAACTATGACAAGACGATGAGCAAGGACAACGTTTTAAAGATTGAATCGATTAGTACCTAAAGAAAATACCGCGTTCACAGAGAATATTAACAATGAATGGGAAAGAATATACTCTTCTATCAAAGAAGCAGTAAAAGCAATTCTCGATGTACCATCTCCAATTATCTCAAATAGGTAACTTTCCAGTGACAACTCCACAGGGATGAACTGGCTGAGAGATACAACCCAATCCTAAAGCGATTAGCGAAGACGGTCCGAAAAAAGCATTACGAATAAATTCCTCGAGGCCATAAAGAACGAAAACGCTCTATCGCAAATAACCAAAACGTTCAGATTCCTGAATCAGCGCAAAAGACAAAGAAGCAAGCAAACGAAAATACATCAGCATAGCAAAGTGGAAATAAAATACTATGTTATGGGAATCACACAGATCTTCACTGCAAAACATAGATGTCAACGATGACAGAGATGCAGGGTTTGAGCTAATAATAGACCAAATACGCTCAATACGAAAAAACAGTACCCCGGTAACGGACAACCTACCTAACGAAATGATCAAACATTGATCAGCAAATCTTATCAAAGAAATCACGGAAGTTGTGATTAAAAGCATTCAGATTAAACGTAGTACCCAAAAGCTGGGTAGAAACAGTACAGATCCTGATTCCCAATAGGACGAACCATCATGATATACCCAAGTAACCAATAAGCATTATAACGTAGCCTAATATCTGCTTTAGATCCACATATAAAGCTGTCTTAAAAAGCCGTGAAGCCCTAAATACTGATATAATATTGGTATTATGCCAGAAAAGGCAAAATATGGTGCTATTACTGTGCAGAGATTGACAGCTCGTTTCTGCAGTACTAATGCTATTATATAGCACCAGCGTACAAATGTCAAATTTGAAAGCCTTATATTGGCACTACTCATGCTATTAAAATGCTTCAGTTGGCTGTCATTGTCGGTCATGATTTTAAAACCATTTCTTATGTTTTCTTTCGGTATGTTGAGCAAAAAGGAAAAATGTTCTGTTTAAAACCGTAATTGACTCTGTTCTAATGCATTGTAATGAATATACCCAATGGGTTTTCGTTCTCACATGATATGTTCACGAAAATTACCTTTAGTAAGTCTCGAACTGAGGTATCTTGCCTCGTCCTTCACGGTAAGTGCGCTACGTTTGCCCGCTGGACTATATTGCATATGTTCGATTGAAATGAAATATGCCGAATATAATCTTCAAGAAGAGTTGCATAACAAACAAAACTCACAGCATTACAATAGCATTATATCAGCTTTTTATTTGCTCTATAATGGCATTAAATGCACTTGTAAAGATTACATGCTTTTAAGATCTTTGAAGCATGTACGCGTTATATCAGCTTTATATACGCATATAGAGCAAGCGATAATGCTGTTTGTCGGCTTTTCAGTTATGTATTATTGATGCTAATATAGAGCTTTATTGCGTTGTTAATGCTGTAATGGAGTTTTTAGAGCAACATTAGCGCAAATTTATAGCCAATATAGAGCAATGGCTTAATGCTTATGGTTACTTGGGTAGAGTACGACTTAGTTGATCGTGCTAATATAGTGAAGAAATGGAAACCCGCAAGGTGGTATACTTAGGTCTCAGTGTCGCCAGAGTGGAAAAGTGCCGAAGTGGGCAAATACGTTAGAAATCGACTATTAGTGCAAGTGCCCGATGAACGCATTAACGGCTTCCACCTCGCCAACCAAAACCACATTTAAAAGTTCACGTGTGGAGAAAAAAGCTAGTGTCGCGTGTCGTAGAAGTGAAGACTGTCCGCCAACTTATGGTGCCCGTTTCGACCACTACGAAAAAGCTGAACACTACTGTGAGAAGAGTAATCGATGGAAACCCCCTGGACGGGTGAAATTATCATCGACGGAAACAGCATCTGTAAACTAGCCTAAACTTGCACTGATAATCTGATACATACAGTGCCACCTTGCGGAGAAATAGCGAGCTAGTGTATTTACTCTATGTAAATTGTGGAAAAATCTAATGCAAACTTTAGGCGCGTTGGTCCGGTAGCTAGACTTGCCCGATTTGCTCCAAATTTGAAACCAGCACTCCTGGTGGGATTAGGCATCGACTCAAGAATGGGCGGATGGCGGCATATTTTTCTTGTTACTGTAGCCCTAATTTAACTTCGAAATTGATGCTGGATCCAACCTCGGCATCACTTGCGAGCAATATCGAGACGTGGTTGAGGACTGGTTGCTTCCTAATGTTATTTGGAAGACTTTTGGTCTAAATTAGATGTGGCAACAACTCATACGGCCATTGCAACCATAGATTAATTGAAGACGATGTTCGATAGACGAATGCTATCAGAAAACAGTAACGGCGATTTGACGTCGCTAGACGTAGGTTAAGTCTCACGTCTACTACGATAAACCGCAAGCAACTGGTGAGATAGAGACGAGTTTTGAATGGGTTATTCAAGAAATTTCTCCTGTTTTCGAAAAAATGACCAAAATTCGATCGAACGGATGGGATTTTTGAACCGTAGTCCAATGAATATGCATTAGAAATTATTTCAACACATTAGGCCATCGTTTGCTACCAAATCCAACAAACAGCAAGCCACCGATTTTTTGTGCATTTTATTTCAATTTAAAAATACTATGAAAAACACCCCTTATACATAGCTGCTCAAAGAGTATATAGTAAGATGCTTTAAACTTTTACCTCAATATCGAAGAAATATTCTGAGACAGATCCTAAATCATCATATTATTTCTATATTTATAAATTTCAGCAAACTTCAAACATCATTCATTCAAAGTATTCAGTCAGCATCTCAAGCAAGCCGCATTTTGGCAGCTAGAATAGAAACGAGACAGAGAACCATTATCAAAGAAAGTGATAACCGAAAAGCATCATCGGAACATGAATGGGATGGCATCCGGACGCTGGTCGCGTTGCTTTGAAAATTAATTAAATAAAGTGTGAATGCGCAATACGAAAATGATTCACATGAAGATTAACTAAGTTAAGTAATAGAAAAAAATCTTAGAAAGAAACTGGAATGAAGTGATTAACAGTACCTCTTGGGAAAATGTTAAATGTATTCGACCATATCGAATCGTAGATTTGTTTTGTTTTTGCTAATCTTTGTGTAATATAGTCAGAATCAGTCAAATGTTTCATTGCTGTGACTGTGAATGTCTTTGATGCAATCCTTTCGCTATAAACTTTTTCAAAGCTTTATTCGAAGTAATGCAGTGACAGACAAAAGAAAATCTAGCAGTTGTGTTGAAATCTATAGCAGAGGACTTCGGAATCGCGTGCAATGAACTAGGTACTAACAATAACCAGTGATAATGGAGCGAATATGGTGGCTGCAATTTCACAATTGAAGCGTTTAATGGCTGATGGAGAGCAAATTCCTCTGAATATATTGATATCCAAAGAATATAATTTTATTGAATCGCCCATTGAGCCATCCCAGTAGGAGTTTGACAGTAGCGATGATGAACAAAAAGAAACGTCAATAAATTATTCAGAGCTTTTGGATGGTTTAGACACTGAACCAAATAGAAACACAGAATGCCTTTTTAGCCTCAAGATGGCGGAAAGTAATTGAAAAAAATCGGTTTACCGGTCTTGTGAGCACAAAATGTGCTGCCCACACTGTTAGTTGTTTGGGATGTCATAAAAATCGAATGACTGTAAATAGTCAGGTTTGCATCCGATAGCGAAACAACGCAAGGGTGTGCACTAACTATTAAGTCTTCATTGCACAGAAATTTCCGTTGCCTCCAAAAACCAACGAAATCGGATAGAATATGTGGTACATATTCTAATCAACTTGAAAAGTAGATCGTATTTTGCGGCATTGGAAATTCAAGAGAAAGAGCTTGATAAGTTTAATCAATTTCTTATAATCAGTTTGAAACAGTATTATAATTAAATTTCTTAAATTTATTATATTGGAACTTAATCGAATAATTCTTTGCAGCCTTTTAGTCTACCTTTGAATTAATGCTTAAGCTATAAAACAACGTGTTCACCTAAATCAGTTTTGTGCGAATTGGTTCGGTCAAGCCAAACTAAGTTTGATGAAACATAGTACTTTAGCAGTACGACTTCTTAAGACAATGGATGCGAGGGTAAAACTGCTAACCCCATACACCGATGCGCAAAACGAACCTCTACTTGGACCCTCGATTTAATTTCATTGGCTCTAGTACATTGCTCGCTGATGTTAAGAATACCGCGTAGATAAATAATTATTATGTACTTTTCACTTTTTCATCATATACAATAAATTTCAAAATTCTTGTTTAAAAGAATAAAATTTCAATCATTTTCAACATCGAATGTAACTCATGAAAACAGCCCGTTAAATTATTCTTGTATCAAAATGATGTTTTCAGAAATCTCTCCATCTTGAACAATTAACTAGATAATGTGACGGATTCCAAAATCGATGTAGATTTAAAAGAAGATATAGTACAATCCGAGGATTTTGTACGAATTTATTTAAGTTGTTACTTCTACTAAGAAGCCGGCGCAAACAATACCTACTCTGAAATCAAAAAGACAAGAAAATTTGAGCGACATAATTAAATTGGACACGCGTGAAAAGATCGTCATTGTCTTCTGCTGCTCCATCATAATCGAAAACCCAGTGTACCAACACGAACACGTATATTTCTGATATTATTTTGTGCTGACGAAAATGTACTTCAATGTACTGTTGACAGTCTTTTCAGACATACGAGGCAAATTTTAATCGATTAGCTAATGAATCTGAGTGATCAAACTTTAGGAAATATTATAATGATAAAAATGAATTATGACATCCTTCCAACTATTGCCAAAGATTTCGAGAATAATCCTGATAAGTAACATTAACTATTCCTTAAAACACAGGTTCGTCACATGCTCATCGGCTACACAAAATTCGAGACAATCCTAAGTTATTTTCTGCTTCGATTTCAACTTGCTTACAATTTTTTAGATATGATCGTCTTAGCCAAAACGAAAGGGATATTATCTGTCTGAATGTCATCTTAAATGGGTAATATTTGCAATCCCACCTAGATTCGACGAGCAATTTATTTTTATCGAATAATGTTTATGTTAATGTTTATCAGAGAAGCAAAATAATAATGTTTGCATTGTCCACATTATCCACACGAAAAGCTGTTTGTTTTACCACTAAAGAACGCCCAAAGCAACAGGCTAGTCCCGAGTGATGTCTCGGGTAGCCAAGTACAGGAGTTCTGGTTTTCTGATGAGAAGAGTTAATACGAACTCTTGTCTTTTGGCTAGTTGGTGTTAGTTACTAACGAGTGGAATATAAAACGAAAATCTAACATTTCTAATATGTAAATTTACAACTATAGCCGGTGGTGATTAGCTTTATCTTCGCTGAACGAATACTCTCCAAGAAATATATTTATAGGTACTCTGATGCATTATACTGTTGACAGAAAGCCAACGTAAGGGAACTGAGGGTAAAATGTACAGGTAGCTAAATCAAATCAATATTTGTTAAATTTAGAGAAAACTTCACAGAAACATAACCTGCCAAGTACTAAAAGGGTATTGGTAAAAACTATCGAATCTGATATAAATATGATAAAAACCAAAATCGGCATTCATGTCTACCACTGATATTGAATTCGGCATGATTTTTTTTTCTTTTGAGATGTAATTCTCGACAAACATATGATTACGGCCTAAAAGCCAACTGTCAAAATCCACTTTGAATGGAAATTGCAGACAAACCGTTATTAGTCAAACACAGTTCACAACAGTTTATGAAAGAGAAAACTTTTCTCTTTCGTTTACTACCAACATCTGTGATTGGCGTGTAACGGTTTGTCCGGAATTTCCATTCAAAGTGGATTTTGACAGTTGGCTTTTAGGCCGTAATCATATGTTTGTCGAGAATTGTAACTTTCTTCTTTAAATCGGGTTACATTATAGTAATTCAACCTATTACAGATATTTCACCGCAATAATTAGGCATCATGACAGAATGGCTCAATCGGCACGGCTGTTTAAAAATAAAATGTCTTAGGGGGTACATTGAACAGGTTGTGGTGGGGCAGTATGAATAATCTTAACACTCCAAGCCTCAAAATTAGTCGGAATGCTAACTTCAAGTTGCCATATTTTTGCTGTTCTCCAACAGATTCTGAAAATTTTGACAGCCATGGATAATCCTAAGTTTGTAGATGTGTTTAGATACTATTAGATTGAAAATAGGTTAATCATACAAGAAAATTTAATTTTCACTTGACAAGTTTTTTTACCCACAAAATATCCTGTGTGTATGCAATACTCATGTCCCGCTGGGACATCAGCACTGATCGAAAAATGCAAATGAACATTGCGCATTGCATACATAGAGGACATTCTGTACGTAAAAAAACATTGTCACTAGGTGTTCATTTTACCACCACAACATGTTCATTTTACTCACATGTTATATATAACACTATTATTTTCAGTTGGTTTTAGCCTAAAGTTATACAAATGGCTGTGCTCAGCAACGTTTGTTATAATATTGCCTTACTTAACACAGTCATCATCACTGGAAAGAGATATTGCTGGATATATAATTAAAATGATTAAAAAAACCCTTTAAAATATTATCATTTTGTATCCATGCAAAAAATCTTGGACAATTATTGACATACTATTAATTTTGCCACGATACTCAGCACGTAGGTTATGTTAGGTATGTAAAATAAATGTAACGAAATATAAAATCGAAAAAAAAATTTGGTTATTGGCCAGGAAATTGTTCTAGTTACTCCTTTGTGCGGCATGTAAGTTTCGGTTAATGTCCCTATAATTAAATTTGGTATATATCGTGTTTAAATATATGTATGTGAGCAACATATAGGAGAGATCGAGGATAGCCAGCACATCTCAGACTAGAACAAGGCCGCAGGGATTCGTTTAACGGAGATCTGGCGCTAGAATATTAGGCGCACGACCAGACAACATGTTTAATGTTGCGATAACCGTCACCACAAGCGCAGAGATTCCTTTTCTTAACCCCAGTGTGCAGGATAAGCGTATTCAACGTACAATGATTCGGCATGACTCGAGATTACCCGAAGGAAGTCACGACCTTCATCCATCCCCTTTAAATCAACCTTTGGTTTTCCTAAACTTCCCTACGAAATTTGCCAAGTCTCGAGCGTCCTCTATCAAGAAATACTGAAAAGCTCGCGATCTTTCACGTATATCACCTTCTAATGCTTAAGTGTCCGCCTTCGAATTACCATTCTAATCTAAATGACGCCTTTCTCATTACCCGGAATGCGTAAGAACTCAAACTAATATTTTTATCTGGTAATCTGGACCTATTGTTTAGAAAAAAAGCACTCAGGAACTCCCCATTTCCCCAGGGAAAACAAGAAATACTTTCCATGCTCCATCACACAGAGAGCCTCCTTCGAACTGTAATGATGTGGGCATGGTCGCTGATAGGTTAATGTAAAACCATAAGTTTTGTGGGCCCTGGCGAATAATGTTAAAATTGTGGAAGATCTACGTCGGTACTTTACAAGGTTTTACACAATGCGTAAAACCTAGGAAAATAATAGGACTGGCGTCCTCAATGGGATTATCATAATCTCGCTCTTAGTCGTGGTTGGTGGCGTAGCCATCTTTAGCATTTCTTCTAGGAGCGTTCCTCAGAAATATGCTTCAGTTTTTCCCGTATAATTTATATGTGGGATATGTCGACAGCTCATTTGGAGTCTTTCCGCAGAAGCAAAGTTTTTCATTATTCTGCCTTGTTTCCACAATGGGTATTTTTATGGCCCCATTGTTCGCAACGCCGGAAGTTCATGATCCGCGGCATAAAAAAGCGAACAGGTAGACTAGCCTTGTTAAAAAAAATAAGTTTGAAAGAAAAGATCTGGCGAAAGACTGAAGGCAATCGCTTGCATACCAGAATTTTCACTGACTAAAGTGGAGGCTTCTGGAAGGAGCCAGCACCATATTTCGCAATTAAGGCCTTCCCTGTTGGAGACTACATCATCAATCTCTACTTCCCGGGCGGGTACGTAGACGGTATACTTCTTACAACGTGTGTTGTTTAGTTAGATCACGCGATATATGGATGCTAAATGGCTTATTTTTGGCCCAGAAGTAGACCATTCAGGAGCCTGTTGTATTAAATGAATATGGTTTGTATTGAAAAGGATTCTTTTTGTCATCGGTATTTAAAGCCCATTAAGCCTGAAAGGATGTTGATCGTCGGGGCTACTTTCGCATTAGTCCACACTATCATGCGGGCTTCAGAACCCACCAAAGAAATCTAATGCAGGGAATGGAAAATTAATGCAACGAAATTTGAAAGTAAGGAGTAGTTGGAACTTAACTGAACAAATGATCCATATAGTATCAGTAATAAACAAACACGTTTTCGCTGAGCCGTCGGCCATACAGCCCCTTAACAAATGGTTTTTTCAAATGGCCATCAGCTATTATCAGGGAATGTTCATTTTCACGGGTGCGGGTAGATATAATTTCGAATCTTACTACCCACTCGGGAAAAAAGCGTTCCGCCGGCCCTGTGTAGAATTAAATTCCAAACGCGGACGATATTTGAAACGATAGAAAAATGAGTATGATAATTTAATAGTTAATTTATAACGATTGAAGTATACCACCAGTAGTATTTCTGATATTACTATCGCAACGATCCACAATAAACAAAACTTATCAGTATACGAACAAATGATGGGACGTAAGGAGTGACTAGTATTTTAATTTTTTCCACAATTACCATTATTTATACATTCACTAAAAATTAGAAAAAAAAAGTTTATTAAACGCCTAGTTATTATACAATTATCAATAAAATCTTATTTGTCCTAACCGACTATATTCCATTCGACAGGTCCGGCCGGAGAACTTCCACTTCCTGACCCGGATCCACTACGCCGACCGAGGTGACGGTGTGTGGGGCGAGCACGAGATCGACTATATTCTGTTCCTTCAGAAGGACATAGATCTGAAGCCGAACGAGAGCGAAGTCAGCGAGATTCGGTACATTCGACGGGACGATTTGGACCGGCAAATTTCCGGTTTGCAGGCTCCGTTGACGCCCTGGTTCCGACTGATTCTGGCCAACCGGCTGAAGCTCTGGTGGGACAATCTTCATCGGCTGAAAAAATACGAGAATCTTGTTGAAATTGAGCGGTTTTAGGTCGCCCAGCACAACGATCCGATTAATGGTGGCCAGTACATAACACAAAGAGCAATAACAGCAAATCTGATTGACTTACTTTATTATTTTTAATTGATTTCACATTTTTTGAACCTTTATCACATTGTCTCGTTTGAATCTACAGGGATTTATTTTGGTAAAGTTTTATGTAGATTTCCAATCGTGTACTTTAGAATTAAACTGAATTAGATAAAAACTGGTATAACCAGAAGCAAATAAAAGTGTTCTCGGGATACGGTGTATGCACCGATTTTTCGTGTTTCTCTTTTTATTTGGATGACCGTTACTGAACTAAGCGATGGCCAACACATATATCACATCAATAGATGTTCAATGTGGATTTAGTTTCGATCTTAATTATCTAACATATCAGATACGTTGGTGTCTAGCTGTCAGTTGGCACACAAGTTAAGTAGGTTAAATACCTGTCCGACCAACGTAATGCGGCATACTGACTCAGCGATACTTGTACTTGTCTGGAATGAGCTCGTTGAGTATAGTGCTTTGTCTGATCCACATTTTAGAGTTTCGTGTACTTCCGTGACTGTACCAATTTCCTGTTACGTACCGCTCGAACAAAGCCAAAACCAAACTACGCGGACGAAATTCGCTAAGGCATCGGAGACGCGCAGGCAGTTATTTGCTTGCCCTGCCTTCCTACGCACGAGTTACGCATTCGAAGTATTTGCCGTTATCAGAAATAACCAGAGCTGGTCCGTTGTGAGTTATATCAAGCAAATGACCGAATGCTTGGCCTGCGTGGCACCTCGAATGCCGCCGGTGGGCGAGCAAAAACACGTGCAATGTAACGAAAAGGAAAATTTCTTCGTCATTCATAACCATCATCGAACCGCATACATACCGCCGCACCTCACTTCCGCTGGGAACGGGTCCGGCAAACGTACAGTAACTATGTGAGTCAGTCAGTAAAACGTTGCACTGTCCGAACTGAGCAATCTGCATGTCTATCAACTTGATCAATGTATATGTCTTTGGCGGGTGTTGTTTGGTTTCAATTGAACTAGGTGATTTATATCCTGCTTTGTTTCGATTGCATCTTCGCGATACGAGCAGGACGGTGCGAAAAGAAAATGAGTGCATTGCTCAAATATTTGCCAGCTTCACGCAATCTGTGGCTTTACTGTGTTGCGAATTATCACGATAGCGGTTGTTCGTTTAATATAGTTTGTCAGGCTCCCTGATGTCTGATGTATTTCAAGCGAAACCGATGCGAATATAGAGACAAATCGAGCTGGATCAGAAACTCAGAAAGAAAGGATTATTTATAACTTATTACCTGATAAACAATAAATCACCACGAGAATCTAAGGATAAGTTGAAAAATGGGACCTCAGATTACGGACGTATAATCGAGAATGAAATTTAGCGGTTTGCTCCCAAGACAAGACCAAGTCCTAGCTAATGATTATGGCAGATCTGCATAAGAATTATGTATGACTTCAGAGATATCTGCTGGCTTTTTGGCTTCAATGTGTACTTGATGCTAGGATAGTTGTCTGGTTTGTTGTTGTCACAAGATAGCACAACTCGTTCAATAGAGAAATTGGCGCTTTTCATAATCATGTTTCGCTAGATCTCAGTATCCTAGCAGAATTTCAAAATTCGAAAAACCACTTTGTAGAGATTTGTAAATTCAGCAACATGGCATATCTAATTCAGTTTACCCCAAAATGGCGTTTGTAATAAGATAGCATAACAGCGACGATATGTCTTTGACTTTCCGTGCGTTTAGGTTATTGAACTTAATAAAGTCGTGGGTGTTTTTCGATTTCGTCTCAGTAAACGACACAAACTTATTGCCGGAATAGATTAGTGCCGGCTAAACGGCTAAATCCCAAAATGGAAACACCATTTATGTTTGCAATCAAACGACTGGTTAAACGTGATGTCCCGTTAGACCAGAAAGCCAAAGCTGAAACTTGGTTGATTTAGCAGGCCAATGCGAAAGCACTATGCCATATTCGTCCCTAAGGAGGAAAAATTGGGTAAACACAAATCTTTCTCCCAATGCCGAGAATGATTAGAATAATTACTCTGCAACAAATTCTCGATAAATTTCGGGTTCGTAAATTGTACGAATTCTCCATATGTTTGGTGTTTTTAAAGGGGGCATACAATTTAGTAAAACGATACGAACTGTGGCAGATAATGCTTGAACATGGTTTCCCGACAAAACTCATTAATCTGATTCGTTTGACGCTGGATGGGTTAAAATCAAGCGTTACGAAGGTTTGATGTACAAAGAATCGGAACCATCATCACTAGATCTCATATGCTTCTTGGCTTCGCGGACGACATTGGTATCACTGGCGTTGATCGCAGAGCAGTGAAAGAGGCATTATTGTCTTTTAAAACGGCAGCTGCGAGAACACCGGACTGCAAACTCTGCCAAGACAAAGTGCCGGTAGAGAACGTGGCCGTCGTGTTGGTTTCCAGGTGGAAATAGATGGGGGTACAATCCAACGAATCTAAGAACACTAGTGACATATAATAACGATGTTAGCCGCGAAGGAAAAAGGCATGCTGCGGCAGAAAATATGGTTTACCTTGTCAACTAAAGTCCCATAGCCTAAGAACGCGAACAAAACTTACTCTTTACAAATCGCTGATACTCCCTCTGTACGGCCATGAGACATGGATGTTGAAGGACTAGTAGACTATTGAGTGCTCGGTGAGTTAGAGAAAAGAATTCTGCGTTCAATACTCGGCGGCACAGTAGAAAATGGAGAATGGCGCAGACGCATGAACCACAAACTGTACCAAGTATACATTGATCCAGCCTTCTGGCTCTGAAATATGCAACGTGTAGCGTACCGAGCGACTCATTTACCCAGTAAGCTGGACGCCGTTTACTGCGTGACTACAGTTTTCGCGGCATTGTAACGTCACAATCCTTCATATTCGCATCAACTTTCTTGATCCCGTTGTCCGGCCAAAATGCCCCAAGAAAGAAGTCTTTGTTGAAGGCTTTCGTCTTCCACTTTGGCTTGCCGGTCGCCTGAGATGGTCGCTATGGGGATGCGTCTCACACACTCTCCAGTCCATGTTCGCCGTCAATGAAGGACTACAGAATGTGGCGGAATTTCTCTCGGACCCTGATGTCCGTTTCGTGAACCAATAAACTCCCAGTTTTGACACTATAGCAGGAACTTCAATCACTGATAACTCGAAAACGATTCGATATATGGAAAAAAAGCTAAAAGAAGTTGAATTTTAAAATGAGCTTTCCAAAAAAATACAATTTTTTTTTGTTATGTAACTTATGAAATCTGAATTTATTAGGAATAAATTGAATTTTTTTAAAGTTTGACCAATTTTTTTTATTATTTTCTTCAAATATGTCATGTTATCAAAATATTTTGCGAGATATTATAATTATAATCTTGAAACAAGGAAATTTTACACTAAACGCCCAGTGATAATTGTTATAATTGAAATACATTCAGGTTTTTTACGCGGATTTTCCAATTAACGCGGTTTTTTTACGTGGATTTTCCAATTAACGCGGTTTTGCAAAAAATATAAATAAGTCCTTTTGAATGCAAAAGACATAAATTACGTAGCATAATATGGGAGAGGGGGAGTTGTGTATTTTGTGATGATGTTTGAGGATAGGGGGGTAGGGGGTCATGTCATGCTACGTAGCTTTTTTAACTGTTATGTGTCTAAAAAAACACCTTTAACAGGCCAACGTGGGTACCCGGGTACCCACAAACTGAAATGCTCATAACTATGGCTTCCTTTATCCGATTTGGACACTTTTAGATGTTTTGGATTCAGGAACTCGTCCACTTTTTGATTTGTAAAATTGAACCGGGTGAATGGATCTGGTGCTTGGTAATCCGGATTTTTCGGGGTAATATTCATTTACTAGGGTATGATTTGTAAATTTTAATAATGTCCTAGCAATATGAGTATCAAAACTCTTCAAATTGTCTCGGAAATCAGTTATTTATTGTTACGGGACCCTATGGCAATTTAAAAGATGAAATTGGAATGAAGTGGCCACTCACGGGAACCTGCTCCGGAATGTCCGTTCCGGGGTCAAATCACCAAATGGTTCCAAAATCATGAGATACAGCCTACTGCTGCAATTCCAAGAATTTTGATACCCATATTGCTAGTATTCCATTGAAGTTCACAAATAGTATCCCAGTACTGGAACCTGCTTCCGGAAATCCGGATTCCCGGGAACCAAATGAAGTAACCCGATTCATTTTTACCAAGTCCAAAAGCGGATGAGTTCCTGAATCCAAAACACCCAAAAGCATCAAAATCGGTTGGAAATTACATTAGTTACTGGCATTTCAGTTTTGTGGGTACCCGGGTACCCACGTCGGCCTGTTACGTAGTAAAAAAATCAGGAGCCCATCCTATCTCCCCCCTTACTATATCAACAATATTATTAGCCCAAAAGCTTGACTTAGTGAAGTTCTAAGATGTCACAAAGTTTCAATTTCCAGCTATGGATAAAACAGGAATTTCATTAATTGAAACCTAAAAAAGTACCCGGGTACCGCGTCGGATACATAACATTTAAAGGGGAATAGGGGTGGACCTGATATCACGACAACCTTACCCGTTTCATCTAACTAACATTGCTTTTTATTTTTTTTTACGGGGACAAGGAGGGAGGAGAGTTACCGTCAAGCTACGCAATTACCAGGGGTGGTATTTAGAGGTTTGTGACGAAATGCTGCGATGGAGGAGGCGAGTGTTAAAAATCACTCAAAAAATGCTACGTCATATATGGATGATCCCAAAGATGGAAGAGACAGGTCTGAAAGACTCCTTATGGCGTGCACCTCAACAATATGGGTATTTTTGGGATGGTCTTGACGAGTAGGTGTCAGAAATTCATATTTGACGCCATTTTGAATTCTAGGATGGCGACTTCCGGTTTAGCGCCATTTTTAATTTCAAAATTACGTCAAAAATCAATTTCTGGCACCTACTTTTCAAGGCCATTCCGAAAATACCCATATTGTTGAGGTTCGGGCCATAAGGAGACTTCCAGACCCGTCTCTTCCATCTTTCCGAAAATCTTTTGCATTCAAAAGGACTTAGAATATTTTTTTTCAGAAACCGTGTTAATTGTGAAATTCGCGCAAAAAACTTCCAAAATTCTTCTAAGTTCTTTGCATTGAAAAGGACTTGGATTTTTTTCAGAAAAAAGTCTAAGTCTTGTGCATTCAAAAAGACTTGCAAAAACCGCGTTAATTATTATTATTATTATTATTATTTATTGGGCTTTAACCACACAGGGTCATTCGCCGTCAGAAAGGAGATAGTTGTAATACATATCACTGATTTAGTTTTTCTTCTTTGAGATCAATTGGCTATTGAATTGATGAGGTGTTGAGCTCCGGAATGGAGGCAGCTTGCCAGGGCCGAGGGAGAGCCTCCCCAGCTGCAGCGCCCGGTTTTGGCATGTCAGTGGACCCACTGAACGATGGTGGTGGGTGACTTGCTTATTTGCGGTTAGACGAGAGACCTCCCCAGCATCCGGTTTGGATGTGGCGGGAGGCCCGTTGAGCGTTCCTGATTGATGAGTTGGCAGATTGTCGCTGTCGAAGGGCCGCTGGAGAACCTCCTCAGCACCCGGTCCGGGTGTGGCGAAGGGCCCCACTGGGCGTTAATAGCAATTGGGCTGATGAATTGCGGTTGTAGAAGGGCCGCGGGAGAACCTCCCCAGCACCCGGTCCGGGCGGTGGCTGAGGGCCCACTGGGCGGTGGTGGTAGTTGGGTTGACGGGTTGCCATTGTAGAAGGGCCGCGAGAGAACCTCCCCAGCACCCGGTCCAAGTGTGGCGGAGGGCCCGCAGGGCGGTGGTAGTAATAGTGCTGACGGATTGCAGTTGTAGAAGGGCCGCGGGAGAACCTCCCCAGCACCCGGTCCTGGCGGTGGCGGAGGGCCCGCTGGGCGGTGGTGGTAGTTGGGCTGACGGGTTGCCATTGTAGAAGGGCCGCGGGAGAACCTCCCCAGCACCCGGTCCGAGTGTGGCGGAGGGCCCGCAGGGCGGTGGTAGTAATAGTGCTGACGGATTGCAGTTGTAGAAGGGCCGCGGGAGAACCTCCCCAGCACCCGGTCCGAGTGTGGCGGAGGGCCCGCTGGACGGTGGTAGTAATTGGGCTGGCAGATTGCGGTTGTAGGAGAGCCGCGGGAAGACCTCCCCAGCACCCGGTCCGGGCGGTGGCGGAGGGCCCGCTGGGCGGTGGTAGTAGTTGGGCTGACGGGTTGCCATTGTAGAAGGGCCGCGGGAGAACCTCCCCAGCACCCGGTCCGGGTGTGGCGGAGGGCCCGCTGGGCGGTGGTAGTAGTTGGTCTGACGGATTGCGGTTGTAGAAGGGCCGCGGGAGAACCTCCCCGGCACCCGGTCCGGGTGTGGCGGAGGGCCCGCTGAGCAGTAGTGGTAGTGGTTGCAGTAGAGGATGGTGTGGAGTTGGCCGGTTCGCGGTCTGTCTCAGATGGATTCGAAAAGATTGGCATCTTTCAGGAAGGCAAGTAGTGCCTCTTCGTGCACTGGGTCGTTTGCCAGTGTTTCTCGAATCGAGGAGGGCAAGTTGTGATGTCGTCGTAGGTTGTCGAACTCCCTGCAGTTTATTAGTAGATGCTCCACCGTGAGTCTAGTGCTGCAAGATGTACATATTGGAGGATCGACGCGGGTAATGGTGTGGGCATGGGTGAGCCTCGTATGACCCACGCGGAGGCGGGATAGCGCTCTTTGTTCGACTCGGTTTTCGCGGTCTGTCCACTTTTCGAGGTCTCCCTTTACCTTTTGAGGGTAGCCTCGGAGAGTCCTCCAGTGAGTGATGAAGTGCTCAGAGGTCTTCGCCTTGAATTCCCTGATGATGTCGGATGACGGTACCTCATTAGAGAACAGGGCGCGAGAGCGCCGGCCGAGCGCGGCCAAGTGGTCAGCATCCTCGTTACCGCGGATTCCGCTGTGTCCGGGTACCCAGCATATGGTAGTTAATGAGTCACAGGATTGTTCTATGGCTTGGACATAGGGGTGCTTGGACTCCCCTGATTCCAGCGCTTTGATGACTGAGAGGGAATCGGAGAAGATCACTGTGGGTGTGTCTTCAGGTTTGTTGGTCACCGCAATGACGATGGCGGCGGCTTCCGCGGAGAACACGGAACACACGGAGAGTAGACGACGGGCAAGGCCCGCTCCGATTCCGCTCACACCCGCGCCCACCTCCTCGCCAAGTTTCGAGCCGTCGGTGTAGATGTGCAGATGGTTTGAGTATTTTTGATCGACCATCTGTAGGAATTTGGCTCTGGCAGCCCGGGGAGGATCTCCTGCTCTGGTGGATACAGCCAGACTGATGTCTATGTTTGGGCCGCGCTCGTGCCATGCGCGGTTGTTGACCCGATGTAGCTGGGCGACTGTGGGAAGAGGGGCATTGGCAAACATGGTGTGTATGCTCTTAGCTGTCTGTAGTAGATGGCATTCATCGCCCGATGTTTTTTCTAGGAACCCCATGGCTCGTCTTAGAACGGCTACTGCCACTGCCCACCGCCAGGGAAGGACGCCGGTTTCCACGCAGGCAGCTTCGGCGGGGGTGCTTGGCAGCAGGTTTGAGGCTGATCTGATTGCTCCGTGATACAGCGGTGCGAGGGTATCGATTAAACCCTCCCAGTTACGACTGGTTATTTCAAGGCCATAGAACAGACGACTGTGGATGAGGGCCTGGCTGATGTTAAGTGCGCTTTGCCTGTTCCACCTTGGGTGTCTCGAGCTGATGGTGCGGACAAGACGTTTCCTGCTTTCGCAATCCTTTTTCACCCGTCGAAAGTGTGGAAGGAAAGTCATCTTACGGTCGATTATCACGCCAAGGATTTTTGGCTCTTTACGGAATGGTATTACTGTTCCGGCGAGTTTGACCGGCCGGTCGGTGGCTAAGTGGTAAGAGTTGCAACAGTGTGAAATAGCGCATTTTGGGGCGGAGATGCTGAAACCGACCGAGTTGGCCCACCGACCAACGGCGTTTACGGCAGCCTGCAGCTTCAGTCTGGTGCGGCCGGTCGTTTTCCCGATCGCTACAAGAATCACGTCGTCTGCGTAGATGAATACGAATATGCCTTTCGGGAGCGTGGCAAAGAGGGAGTTCATGCTGACTAGGAATAGTGTAACTGCCAGCGCCGATCCTTGGGGTACCCCGTTTGCCTCCCAAAATAGGTCCGATTGGTTTCCACCGATACCCACCCTGAAGCTTCGATCACTAAGGTATTGTTTTATGAAGCAGCCGAGGTTTCCGCGGATGCCCCATTGATGTAGCTGGCGAAGCACTCCTTCGCGCCATACCGTGTTGTATGCTTTGGCGAGATCAAGGATGGCAATGTCCGCATGAAGGTCGTTGGCTATGGCGTCGCTTAAAGTTTCGCCGAGGCAGCCTAAATGAACGCTTGTACCGAGTCCCTTTCGGAAAGCGAACTGCCGACGATCAAGAAGATCTTGTTCCTCGAGGAGGGTTAACAGGCGTCTGTTCACCATTTTTTCCATCGTTTTCCCAATGCAGGGGAGGAGACTGATGGGTCGGAAGTCATTCGGGCTTCTGGTTCCTTCGCATTTCTTCGGGATGGGGATCATGAGGGCGGTTCTCCAGTTGTCTGGTAGAGGCTCGCCTCCCCAGATCCTGTTGAATCCGTCTAGTAGCGCTCGCTTGGCAACTGGAGGTAGATGTCTTAACAGGGGATAACCGACGTCGTCGAGTCCGGCAGAGTTGCCTTTTGCTGTGCTTAGTGCAGTGGCAAGTTCCACCCCGGAGAAAGGTATGTTGTAATTTTGACTCGCATCTGGCGTGAAGATTGTAGGAGTAGCTTCTGTGGCCGTCTTCGTTTTGAGAAAGGAGGGTGGGAGGGAAGAGTCCCCCGAGATCAATGCGAAGTGCTTCCCGATTTCGTTTGCAATTTCGGAAGGTTCAACTGTCGTGGTACCATTGAGCGATAGTGCAAAACCGTTTTGTCTTCTTTTGCCACTAAGGGCATTTACCCTTCTCCACAGTTCCGCGGTCGACGATTCGGAACTTATCCCGCCCAGGAAGGCTGTCCAGCTGGCCTCCTTGGCTTTCGCGATGGCTTGCCTGGCCTGATTCCTAAAATGTCGAAAAACCGCCGATCGCTCATCCCATTGATGATGGTCAGGGGGAGTATTTTTAAGAGCTCGAAGAGCTTTTCGTCGTTCTTTAATTGCCTTAGCTACTTCTGGGTTCCACCAGTGAACCGACCGGTTTGGTGGTGCTCCGCTAGTTCGCGGGATGCATGATTTTGCGGCCTGAGTGATAACTTCTACGAGTTCCTCTGGGGAGTAATTGCGGTCTCGATCGAGGGCGTCCGAAATGTTGTCTTCGTAGGTGGGCCAATCCGCTCGATCGTAGATCCAACGGCGGCGTCGCGACGTTAATGGGGGCAATCGACCATGAGAGATTGTGATAGGAAGATGATCACTGTTCCCGATGTCGGCTAGGACCGACCATCCGCAGGCTCCGGCGATGGAGCTAGAGCATATAGTTAAGTCTATGGCGGATGTGGCTCGGCCCCGGAGAAAGGTTATACTGCCATCGTTTAGCGTCACGGCATCGCTATCTTCAACTGCGTCGATAATGGCGTTGCCACGATGGCAACACCTTTTTGATCCCCACACTGTGTGATGCGCGTTGAAGTCACCCATTAGTATGAACGGGGTCTGCAGTTGCTTGAACAGATTCCGCAATTTGTTTCCGACGTCTTTTACTTCTTGGGGGATATATATGGATGCCACCGTGCATTTTATGGGAAAGTTGATCTTTCTGGCGACGACGATCAGGTCGGTGTCCAGTTTTACCAGCTCGGACGGAAGGTCAGCTCTGGTTCCTAGGCCGACCGTCTGGTAGATGTTCGATCCTTTAGCTGAATCCCAGGTGTAACGGTGCCCGAACCACGGTGATGGATCCGTGTCACCTTTTATGTGTGTCTCTTGGATAGCGAGACAGATGGGCGCTGAGCGAGCAATCATGTGTTGGAGGTCACCTAGGTTTGTTCTCAGGCCGTTGGTGTTCCACTGGATGGCCAAGGTGTAGTTTGTTCGTACGGGTAGAGGGTCAGAGCTATGGTTGGGACCACGATTCCTCGCCGGTCGACTACTGGGTCTTGTCGAAGTTGGTAGAACGGGCGGTGGGGGGACCGCCGGTGTTTTGCTTATCGGGAGCGTTTGGCCTGTTTGTGCTTTTGTGGAAAGGGTAGAGGCGACAGCAATTGGGATCTGGTGAGTTATAGTATGGTGGGAACTTACCCGGGAGGGACCCGGGTTCCCCGCGCCGGCAACCGTCGGGGACTCTTCGGATGTCTCCGGCACTTCCCGAGTCGGGGGCGGCGCGGGGAGGTGGGCTTTTTTGATGCACGATGAGCAAGTTGTGTTGTAGGTGGATTGAAGTCTGTTGCTTTCTTTGGTAACGCTGGCGTTCTGCAATGATGCGGCTGATTTTGTACCGTGGGACTCTGTAGAGGAGAAGAGTGCGACAGATGGATCCGTTCGGGTTATGGGGTTGGTAGAGCTTACCCGAGGAAGCCCCGGGTTCCCCGCGCCGGCAACCGTCGGGGACTCATCGGATGTTTCCGGCACCTCCCGAGTCGGGGGCGGCGCGAGGAGGGGGGCTTTTTTGATGTATGCGTTTTTGTTGTTATTGCTGATCTGGTGTGAATCCAAACAAACGGATTCTGCTGACGAACTAGTGGAACAGGTGTTGATGTTCCGTTGCGGCTCGTTCGAATCGCTGTTCCCGTAGTGAAACCGTACTGGGTGCCACGAGCATCCGGCTATAGGGCTTGGGTGGCGGGGATAACGGTTGATGTTGCTGTGGTCTAGGGTTTTGGGGGTGGAGTCCAAGTTGTTGAGTTCTTTGTGTGCTATTGATCGTGTTGGCGTGTCGGGCGAGTGATTGTAGTTCAGGGTATCGATGGTTGACGGCTGGGTGCCGTCTGGTAGGTGTTGGCTGGAAGGGTTTAGGGGCAGTCGGTTGTTTGCTGTTGCATTTAGTCTAAAAGTACTTGCCTGGGTAAAACCCGGGCCCGCGTCAACAGCCGCCGGGGGTGCATCGGGAGGACCCGGAACGTCCCCGGTCGGGGTCGACGCGGGAGGGTTGTTTGTTTTGTTTCGGCTGTTGAATTTAATTGCTTTTGTTGTTTGCTGACTGCCGGGTTAGGCGTTTGCGAGCTGTTGTGTTTATTCCGAGATGGTGAATGGGTTGTCAGGGTCCGATGAGGGTACCTGATTTAGGTTATTCAGTGATGCTGTTGAGCTGGAGCGGGACCAAGACATTGCGGAGTCATTGTTGGGTGTTAGCAGAGTCATGTCGGGAGTTGCTTTGGAGTTGGGGCTTCTGGATTTATCAGTGCCACTTTTTCGGGAGTCTTTTTCTTTTTGGCGATTGGATCTTCTAGGTTCGGACAGGCTGAATGGGCCGATAGAAGTACCCGCTACGGAGGTTGGTTCAATAAACTTGCCCTTTTTGGCTTTCGTTCCCGTAAAAGCGTTTTCGTTGGTGTTCTCCGAGAAGTGAGCGGACTGATGTTTGTAGAGCTCGGTTACAGCTTGTCGGAGTTTGGCTATTTCGGCGGAGGCTACTTGCAGCTGTTTGGCCTGCTTGGCACAGTGTTCCTTAAGAATATTGATTACCTGGTCTTTATTGTCTTCCGCGCTTTGAGCTTTGCTTTCCTTCAGGGTTGCTAGTTCTTTTTGTAGCTGGGCTATGATTGTGTCCTTTTCGTCGTCCTTGGTGTTTCCTTTGATGGTACTGGCATAGGTTGGGATTTGCGATCGTTTGGTTATTAGGGCTCTGGCTTCGGGATAAGTGATGTTGTTGTCGATTTTTGCTTTGGTGATCATTTCCTCCTCAATGAATTTGGGACACTCCCGGCTACGTGTCGGGTGTCCTTGTCCGCAGTTGATACAGAGGCTTGGGTTGACACAGGGGTTTTCCTTTGATGTTTCGTGTTGTTGGCTGCAGTTCAGGCAGGCGGCGGGGTTGGGGCAGAAACGACTGCCGTGCCCGAAGTGCCCGCACTTGAAGCACATCATCGGCAGTGGGTAGTACGGGCGAATACTGGTGCGCAGTAGACCAATATACACGTGCTCCGGAAGGATGGAACCAGAGAATGATAGGATAACCAGTGGTGTGTTGGTCGGTTTTTTGTCGACCATTTTTGTAATTCTCCGAACGTTCGTGACCCCCTGAGTCTTCAGCTCTTCCAGAAGTCTAGCTTCTTCTACGTCTTTTGTGTCGGGATCGTAGATAACGCCTTGTACTATGTTGAGTGTTGGGTGGGGGATGATCTCCACCTTTTGGCCGCCTATTAGCTGGTTCATTTTCTGTAGTGCTATATAGGTTTTCTTGGATCGGGTTCTCAATACGTATCTGTATCCCTTTGCCTCTTTTGTTGCGCTCACCAGGTTTCTGGGGTCAGTCTCCAGCACTGCCTGTACCGATTTCAGGATAAGAAAGGGATCGGCGGGGAGACGTTGTTCCGTGTTTCCTGGCTCGTCGATTGCCCTTAATAGTAGGGTCTGTTGGTCGATTATGTCCCCGGAGTTCATGTAGCCGGGGAGAGATCGACTAAGGGGTGGTTCCCCGCCCCAATCGGGGGGAGGAGGGCGCGGCATTTTGTTATTGTTGGTGGGGTTCGTCACAAAACTCTCGTACAAGTCACTACACACGCGAGTACCGGTTCGACTCGAGGGTTCGCAGCTTCACACTCATACAAATCGCCGACGGTCGGCAATTTAATGGGGGCGCAAGTTTTTAACTAAGTTTGAAAATTCGATTTGGTGGAGACGCAAGTTTTTCACTTAGTTTGAATATTTGGTTTGGTGGAGGCGCGGTCGCGTTTATCGATTTGTAGTTGAAGTTTCGGTGGAGGCGCGAGTTGTTTACCTACTTGTGAGTCTGCGCTCCTGTTACCTGGTACAACTTTCGATGTCCAATTTTCTCGCGGAAATGCCGTAGTAGGCTTGGAATTTTGCTAAATTGGGTCGGGAGTGACCCTTTGGCGGCTCCGCGGCCCCTTGGGGTGGGACGGACCCGTAGGGAAGCGACTTTCGCTGCACTTGATATTCGCACTACTGATCGGGAGAATTAACACTGCACTCGCGAGAACTATCGCTGGGAGAGCGAAATACGATTGGAGCCGGATGGCTGAGGCCGAGATTGAAAGAAAGATCCGGGTGGCGTAGGCCGAGCACTTATTTTCCAGGCAATCACGGGCCAGAACGAGAAAAAGGTAAACTCAACCGATCACTCCGAGTGATTGGTACGATCGGATGAAGTTGTAATATTGACCGCGTTAATTGCGAAATCGGCGTAAAAAAACTTCCAAAAATATTCTAAGTCTTTTGCTGAGGGTTTTTTTACGCGGATTTTCGAATTAGTGTATTTTTTACGCGGATTTTCGAATCAACGCGGTTTTTTTACGCGGATTTTCCAATTACCGCGGTTTTTTACGCGGTACGTATCCCCGGCGTAAAAAAACCTGGGCGCATCTCGTAAAATACTTCGAGTTCACACACAATCTTCTCGATAAAATCAAAATTTTAAAAACAAAAAGAATTTGGTTCTAGCAACTGAACTTATTTGCTTGTAACGTTTGCAGAATATATAAGTTTGATATGTAGTTTAATAGGGTAATTTCGAGATTCGCACATTTCTAAAAATGAATCCTGCATCAAAGTGAACCATACAATATATGATGAAATCATTTTTATCAATTACGACAGGTATCTAAAATACACTGAATGGTTTTTGTCATGAAAAAAAAATTCATCAAATTTCCACGAACATTTTAAAAACAAAGGTCAATTAGGGAGAGATGCCGCATGTGCGGGTGAGACACCGCACCTTGCTCCTAAACTGAAAAATAATGAGCAAAACTATTTTTAGCTCTCGTTGATGTTTTCGTGATTAGGTATCTTCAACTAAGTTTCATGAGGCTTGATTACATCTTTAAATCGGCTAGCACCTTCACTTTTCTTAAGGGGGTACTCCCACATTGTTTTTATACAACAATCTAAAAATATTTTTCTTTCGCAACCTTGCGTATTGGTTGAGGTAGAGTAACTTTATTAAGGATACTATTTATCTATATATTTGTATGAGTGATATATATCTATGTTTTGGTATGGGTTCCTTAATATTAGTTTTTTAAGGTTTCTTCGTAAAACGAATTTATATCACTTAGGTTTATTCTGATTCACTTTCATTTTGAAAAAAGGAGCATTATTTCGTTGAAATTTTCGTTTTTATCCCAAAGTTGCCATCAATACAAATTAATGCGTTCACGGAAATTAGTGCCTGAAACTTTAAAGAATAAACCGAAGTAATCATACTTATATACATATGTACCGTATACATATTTAGATAAATGGATTCATAATTCTATATGTCACGGTGTTAGGTCCGTTAGTTTGTGGATATACCTTATTAAAAACTTCTAGCCAAGTTAAATGTTCATTTAATGACATTTTGATGTGAAAAAAGTACTTTTTAGCAACGGATCCTCCGCCATCGAGTGTGGCATCTCACCCGCAATTTTGATGCAGCATTTCTCCCAATTGTAGGGGAGAGGTGCCGCATGTCGACGTTTCCTTCTAAAATTATAGATGACCGTATTCATGCAAGATCGGAGAGTGAGAGGGGACCGCAAGGCGACGTTTCTGAAAGCTGTAAAACGGGAGATCAAGATTAGTAAGCCAGTTTGCCATAAGGAGCTGTGCTGAGAAGTAGACGCCAATCCCTGGGGTTCGCGTACCGAGTCGTGAAAGCGAAGATGACAGCCCGTCGACGCCAGCTGAAATGTGCCCTGGTAAGCTAAAGGTAATCGTTGAGGGTCTCTTCCCGAAGCACGATCCAACTACCTGGACACCGACACCGTACTGCTAAGAGGAAGGAGACGAGTGGTAAGAGACTAACGACGAGCTTAAAGAAGCCTCGATGTGACTAAAATCAAAGAAAACCTCCAGTCCAGATGAAATACCAAACGTGGCGCTGAAAGCTGCGCTCGTGGCATATCTGGACATGTTCAGGGTGATTTCAGCTTCCCCGAAATGAAGAAGGTACAGAAACTGTGTTGCTGCCACAGCCAGGGACACACTTGGAAAATTCCCGGAAACAATTATTCTTAACAGGCTGAGGAAATGCACGGGGTGAGCGTGGACTGTCCAAGATAAAGTTAGGATTTCGCAAAGAAGTATCGACATCGAAGGTAATTCGGGCAATGCTCGTGAGTACTGAGAAGGCTTCTAAACAGAATCTAAGAAGAGATCGATACTGCGCTGTAGTTACGATAGATGTGAAGAATCCGTTCAACAGCGGCAGCTGGAAAGCCATCGTCGCAGCGCTGAATTGAATAACCATGCCAGATCCTGAAGAGCTACTGGAAGAGGTTTTGGTGCCCCACTTGGATAATCACTCTGATGAAAAGATAATCTACCAACAGAACAACGCGTCGATTCGCATATCACGTCAAACCAAAGCATGGTTTGATGAGAAGGAAATCATCGTCCTTGAGTGGCCAGCATGCAGTCCGAATTGCAATCCAATTGAGAACCTGTGGGGAATATTAGTTTAAAAGGTTTATCAAAACGGGCGCCAGTTCAACTCTACAAAGGACCTCAAAAACTGTATTCTGGAATACTGGGAACAAATCGATCCGCAAACTATCCGAAACCTCGTTATTTCAATATCTAACAGAGTTTTCGAAATCATTAAGAGTAAAGGAGGATTAATATTAAATTTCCGGTGGAAATATAACAAATTTTTTAATTCCGATCCGATCCGATGTTCGGCTAAACGAATGCAGCTGTGAATTCACGGATTTTAACATTATAATTTTTCTGCTTGAACTATTTTTGAAGAAATTTGAAGTTTTGTTTTTGTTAGTAATGGGAAATAAAATTAATTGGCATTCTATAACATTTTAGTTGTTTCTGATTGAAATAATTTCGAAAGACGAGTGCAGTTGAACGAACGCGTCGCACTGAAGCCTTCTATAGGAGAAAGGTAAAAATGAGAGCAGAGTAAAGCCATGTCAAGTGATACTCGAATTTTTCGCAAAATCACCGATTTTCACGAGATATATTTTATTGCATAGGGATTATGGTAAATAGCTTTTGGTATAAATATTTCGTTAAAACTCCTTCTTTCCTTTGAGATATTAACCCTTAAACTTTATTGCATGATAAAATTGTAAATTTCATATCTCAAAAAATACTAAAGATAATTGAAAAAAATTTTGTACATTTGTGGAATGATATTTATACTATCTCATAAAAATATTTCTTCTGTATAATTGTGTGAATAACGGTACTTTGCATCTATTTAAAAATTTCAATTGCATTTGTTCTTGTGTTCTTCACGCTGAAAAATTTCAAACAGTATGTCAAATTACGCGTCAATCTTTCACCTTCAATAATCTGTATTGATAATTTTTCATTTTTGTTTCTGTCGAGAGTTATGGATAATTTTGTAACGGTGCGTTCCTTCAACGCACGGCCCATTTTGATGCAGCCCGCGAGAACTTACATAATGGCAACGCCGCACGTCTCAATGTCAGAATGCGCATCGCGTAAGAAGTGTGCATCGCATGACTAAATGAAACCACATCTCTAGATTGGTGCAAAAGAACAAACTTTTCAATGCGGATTATCAAAGGTTAATGTTTTCCGTTATTTTGAGATACTTTTAGATTGTTTTTGATCGTAGTGCACAACAAAAACAATAGTTTAATGAATACTTTTTTTTATTATAACTAAACGTTACTAGAAATTAAACTGTATCGCAAAGAACCGAAACATAACTTATACAATATGTTTATGTTATTTTCATCTTCAAAGACACTTTTGTTATGGCATTTTCGTTTTTGACAGTGCACTACACCAGTGTAGTCGTGGCTATACTCATTCAAACTTGGGTGTAATCAATCTGTCTCATTTTTTGCACTACACTAAACTCATATTTTTTGGTGTGCAGGTACAAAGGAAAACATTATTAGTCAATGTTATGAAACATTCATTGTTATTCTACAACATTATACAGGAAAATTTATGAAAACAGCATTTTACTTCGCATATTTATGTCCACTGAGTGATCTTACATATAAACAACGAAGTGTCTTGCGAAAAAAGTTTACTTTGAATCTGTTTTTCAATCGCATTGGCGTGTTTTATTTATCGCTATTGCTTCTGTTAATTAGTGGTTCTCTAAGTTCTCGTAAGATATTATTCACTTCATCAAATTTCAGTGAATCATCAACGATTTATAATTCAAAATCATCGTTACTGTTTTAACGCAATACAGTATTCGTTTGGTCGAACCAAATTTATAACATAAAAACAAACGAATGTTTTTTCGAACAAATATACCGTGCTAACATTTAGATAGAACCAACTGACGATAAATCGTGGTGAAATATGTCAATTTGCAAAAAAGTCATATCCATGCAGATTCAAACATGCCCACTGTTCAAGTTTGCACAGAAACTGCCATCATCCGAGCGCGCCGGTTTGAGAGATTGAATGACAGAAACTTAAATAACTCCTGAAAAATATAACGCTAAAACCATGCAACTTACTCGGAATACGTTCACCTTTAATAATACGTACAGAAAAGCTAATCTTTTTGCTCTAATATCAGAGATGGCAATTTCGGACATAAGGTACGCTCTTCCAAAGCGATGCGCAGTAGGACGTTGCGACATGCGGCGTTGCCAATATGTAAGTTCTCGCGGGCTGCATCAAAATGGGCCGTGCGTTGAAGGAACGCACCGTTACAAAATCATCCATAACTCTCGATGGAAACAAAAATGAAATATTATCAATACAGATTATTGAAGGTGAAAGATTGACGCGTAATTTGACATGCTCTTTGAAATTTTTTAGCGTGAAGAACACAAGAAAAAATACAATTGAAATTTTTAAATAGATGCAAAGTACCGTTATTCACACAATTATACAGAAGAAATATTTTTATGAGATAGTATAAATGTCATTCCACAAGTGTACAAAAATTCATTCAACTATCTTCAGTAGTTTTTGAAATATGAAATTCACGATTTTGTCATGCAATAAAGTTTAAGGGTTAATATCTCAAAGGAAAGAAGGAGTTTTAATGAAATATTTATACCAAAAGCTATTTACCATAATCCCTATGCAATAAAATATATCTCATGAAAATCGGTGATTTTGCGAAAAAATCGAGGATCACTTGACATGGCTTTACTCAGCAATTTTTCTACATTTGGCGAAAAGTAGGTCCGTATATTTCTTGCTAGAATTATAATATCGCAACTTTGAAATACCTGGAATTGGCAGCATTCTGCATTCCTCTAAACATAACTTGCATGAGTGGGACTTCAAGGATTCGTCTGGTTGTAGAGCAGTAAAAAACAGACGCGACACTGTCGGTTACCCTATAATCAGCTGAGAACAGCACAAAACGAATTACGCGGACACATGAGTATGGCAAAATATGTTCACGAAGTTTTGATTCGGTTAAGACTCGTAACATCACCTGACCTGAAAGGCCACGAACGATTTGTTCCCCAAATTCGGCTTATCTTTAAATAATAAGAAACTAACGGAATAGGATCAAAGTCACTGTTGGCGGGCTACACAGAGGCGTTTATTTCCGCACTTCTTGTAGAGAGAACAGTGAAACCGGACGCTATTAACCCTTCCTTTTTAGGGTAGTCCACTGGATGACTACCAACCACTTTTTCGTTATAGTTCTTGAGCTGCTACAGCCAATCCAGTCCAACATTATCCAAGAACGTCGAGTGACACTGGTTGTTCAACCCGACAGCTCACGTTCTGCCTTCGTTGTAGCACATATTGCAGAACTGATTATGCTTTTTGCTTGGCAAAAGCTACCCAGCTGTACCGGCCTAAACATTGTTTCACACACAATCATCTTGCCCCGGAGACGCTCGTGGCTCTCTTGTGATCCAGATGCAGAAAAAAAACAACTATCGGTGTAGTAAAGCATAGAAAAAGAGGTGAAAAACTTGTAGGATCAAGTCATGGTATAGTGCAAAAGATGCGGTTTTATAACAAATTTGCAATTAAGAAAAAATTATCGCACTATCATTGTAACTGCAAGCTTGGTTGCCAAGAATATTTATTTGATAAGTGTTGGTACAGAGAAGAGACATACATATGTTATGGAGTGCAATATTCCTATCAAAACGGTAAAAAATAATGCATGATTCAATTTTTAACAAGTTATATTATTTATCACTTGAATAACTCTAATTTCCGAATCTCTCAAAACTGCTGCTTGTAGCGTTTTAAAGTGTTTATTTTGCCTCGTGTACAAATCACCTACCTGATTAGAGATTCGTAAACAATTTTGGACACTCCTGAACCATATGCTCCAGAACGACAAAGCTCGCAGTTTGTTAGTCTTCATTCGGAATGACCCATAATATCTCAATACTATTTCCCAACATCTCCAATAACCGTAACAGCATCGGAACCATTCACCTTTACTTCTGCACACGTTCGTGGCTTCATCGGCTAACTGGCTGCCTGGGTTTTTGCTATCGCCATCGTTTCGTGCTCCACCACCGCGACGGCATTTTACTTAGCGCGACTTTCCGAGTGGAGTTTGGGTCTTTTTTTTTGCTGCCCTGCTTGCCGGTGGGCTTCGAGTGCGTTTATTTCTGCAGTTACACCTGGGACGCTGGCGAAATACGACGTGTTCGCGGTGAATGTTGCTGGTGCGTGGGTTGTTTTGCCGGGTTTGAAATTGTGGCGCTTACATTTCTCAACCAAAGCAACTAATGGTGTGAAAAAAAAGCAGAAAGTGTTCGAACAGTAATCGGGCTGGTGGCTTTCCAAGGATTAATCAGTGTTGATAGGAAACAAGGCGTGCACCTCGATTTGACCAGCACTGACCGATATTGGTCAGCGCGGCATCATCGGCAATCGGTAGCAGCAGTGCGCGGTTTTTTTTTGCGGTGTGAATGCGCATGATTTGTGCAGCGCAGGATATCGAAACAAATAAACGAGCCGCAATTTGGAGCTTTCATCACCGCAAAGACACGGAGAAGAGGTTAGCTGAGAGGGTATTGAGCGGAGTGCTTATTTGAATAATAGTGTAAAGTGTCCATTGGTCTCAATTCGTTGAGCTGTTGAATTCACAATCAGTCACACACAGTAGTGGACCACCGTTTGGCAGTGCGTATCACTCATCTCAATTTCGGGTGCGCGTTTTGAAAAGCTATTCGATAGCGAAGAACAAGCAACTTCAACGGTGGTAGCAAAACAAGCCCGTAAGTAGAACATGGTGCTCTCGTTTGACTCTATTTGCGTTGCATACATTGCCCAGCCGGACCCCGAACCTCGCTTAACATTTTCTAATTGAAAGTGAAAGAGATCCCCTCTGTCCTCTTTATGCCTGACCAAGAGACTCGGAAAGCTGTGGTTGGTGCGGGCGGGTGTACCCATCTACGATGGTCAAAGCAAAGCGCCGATAAGGAGGTTATTTACATTTTCTTCACTCTCCGCACTCCATACTGTAGGTATCTGTTACTCCTCTTGGCAGCTCTTCCGCCGATCGACTGCAAGTTTGTTTTTACCAGAGAGAAAAGAAAGTGATCGGCGTTGTTGACGCGGCAATCGGCATGGGATTGAACGCTTCTGCAATAGTAAAATTGGAATTAGTTAGGCATACCCTGCCATGCGCGGCCAGTGCTGACAGATTTCATGTTAAGTTGTTCGAGTGTTATTTATAAACTATAGATACAAAACTCCGCACTAAAATTGTTGCGGCTCGGAACATTCGATAATTACCGATCTGTGAAAGAAACGTGGCTCTTTAACACCAAAAGATGAATTAAGATGTATTGAAATACATACCACTTTAACGTTCTGTATCTATTGTTCAAGCACATAAAACGACTTGTAAATTGCTTTTTATAGTTGCACAGACAAGCAGTTATAACATCTAGAACAAATTTTCAGCTTCTTATCGCTCATATCTACATACGAACTTGAGCCCTATTTTGTGGTTCGTGCTCAGCTTCCTACGTCAACTTTGATCTGAATCGACGATAGTGCTGTGCAAAGGTATATCACTCACCTGATGGTGTGGCGCTGGTATCTCAAGCTAGTTGTCGTATGTCTGTTTGCCTGTGCGAACTACCTGTTAGTTGCACCTTTCGCTAGTTAAAAACTACTTTTCAAAGGTCAGATTGATCGGTTGAAAGCTCTTTGCCTTCAGATAGGTAAAGCGATCTCCTTTCTGAATACTCAACGTAGGGGTTAGGTATTTTTTATATAGAATGTGTATGCAAAGTTTGAAATAAATCAGATAAGTAAGACGTTCTACAAAAAGCTTCGTCTCAGAGTCGCTTGTCGATATTTTTGCATAGAAAATTACAGAATGTTATTGAAATAATACATTACAATGCACAAAGGTTTTGATCAATTCGCTTCACTTAAACTTCTAAAAAAATTCGCAAAAAAGTGTAATTTTTCATGCTGAAACCCTTAACCCCCCCCCCCCCCCCTTTTATATTTTGAAATATATGCTTGTCTCATTCACGACTCGCATTTTCTCTCTGTTGCTTTCTGTTTAAGGGACTTGAAACAACATGTGACCTGATTTCAGTTTACTATTTCCGATTACGCGTTAAAGTTTTGAACCTGAAAATTCTATAGAGTGCAGATTTTTTTTTCGGGAATCTGTGACCAAAAGGATATCATTAAATTCCAATACAAGTGGAACCTCCAGTTTCCTGATAAATAATACCAAGTTGAGGAGAAAAACGGAGCTAAGTTCGTGACTTTTTTAAAGGGCAAATTTTGTTTGAAATAGCGAAGGACACTTTGTTGGTAGCACTATCGAAGAAAATAAAAACAAGTTGTATTTAAAAATATATTGAAAATTGTTGGAGTTATGGCCCCTCCCCCGAACCACATTTTTATCGCAGAGGCTTACGGTGAACACTTTCCCAGGTTTGGTTTCCAAATTTTTGTTTTGCAATAAAATAAAACTATGTTGACAAAAAACCGTGTTTGAGGGCTACAAAATTTTAAACAAAAATTCAACGGTCCTTTCAAGAAACTCCCTTCCGAAATAATCGTGTTCAAAGTTTTGTGTTGACTTTCTTTGCAGATAGAACCATCGCGCTTCAAACGGTTGTAGTTTGAAATCTAGCGCTCCGATCTGGATGATAATTTATACAGATATGTTCGAAAATATGTACTTCGGAATATGCAATATTTTTTTCTCGATCTTTTGAGCCTCAACTTTTAATTAAACACCTTAACTTAACTAGAAAGTGCATTGTATATTATTTAGCCATTTTTCAAATAACAGGATTTATACAAACATTTCAGAACTTGCTGAAACAATAGTTCTCAAATTCTTACAATTCGTTTTATTTATAAACCTCATTAAAAAAAATTCTTTTTCATTCTATATAGGGGAATTCAGATCTACCTAAGTAAATCGCCCTTTTAGGTGGATAGACGGGAGAAAAATTATCGGTCAAAGCTCCTAATTGAAAGTTTGAAACCTCAACTACATTTCAGTGCCATAAAAGTTCATTTGCATCACTCCATGGCAGCGTTAGGTGGCGATTTCCAAAATTCTACGTTTTTCCATTCTTTTACAATGGAGGGGTAATTCGGACCTTCCTACGGGGCAATTCAGACCGTCATTTTTTAATTTTTTTTACAATGGAATATTTATTGGAGAAACTTCTTAAAAAGCAAAAATAATAAATTGCGGAACAAAAACTTGATCTAGGTAGGTACAGCTATCGACTGACGCATCATGCATTTTCTTTGCTGTGGTGTGTGCAATCTTGTGCGTAGCCGCAAGCCGCTAAACAGTGGTTGATTGAATTGGAGGTCCGAATAGCACCGTATGATCAAGATGCACAAAAGTGGTGAGCGTCTTGAAAACATCTGTGCTATCACTGAAACAAAAATCATTCCAAAAAATAGGAACCTCAAGCTTTCCAAAACACTTACTTGTTATTTTTTTGCTTTTATTTGATGCTTTAATCACAGTTTTTTCATTATAATGATTTTTGCTTTGAGGATGGCAAAAAAAACACGTTTTATCCTCTTTCTAAAAAACAATGAATAAGATTCATCTGTCAAAATTAATGTTTTAGAATAGCGGTTCCACGAATACAAAAGTGGTGAGCGTCTTGAAAACATCTGTGCTATCACTGAAACAAAAATCATTCCAAAAAATAGGAACCTCAAGCTTTCCAAAACACTTACTTGTTATTTTTTTTGCTTTTATTTGATGCTTTAATCACAGTTTTTTCATTATAATGATTTTTGCTTTGAGGATGGCAAAAAAAACACGTTTTATCCTCTTTCTAAAAAACAATGAATAAGATTCATCTGTCAAAATTAATGTTTTAGAATAGCGGTTCCACGAATATATACGACAGTCAGAAAGTCTTACGATTTTCCGAGAAATCGAAAGGGGGTCCGAATTACCCCCACGGTCTTAATAACCCCAGGTTCCCCTACCCATTTTTTCAGTTTATTAATTTCATGTATCTAATTCGTTTTGTTCATTTTATTAATTTAGAGTGTTTAACTAATTGAAAATATACGTTCATTTTGTTTGGACATTTATTTTATTCCCCATTCATTTTATTTATTTTGTTCATTTGAGTACATTTTATATATTTTATTCTTTAAATTCTTTGGATTCCGTCTGATCATTTTATTTTTTCATTGCATTTTATTCACATCATTTATTAGACTTACTTTATTCGCTGTGTTAGTTTTACGCATAATTTCCAGTTCATACATTTAATTCAGTTTCTTCATTTAAATAATCTGATTAATTTTTTTTCAGTCATTTCTTCCAAATAAATAATTAATTGAAAACAATTTAATTCATTCCATGAACTCTGTAATATTTTAAATACGGTTTAATGCTTAATTGTAATCTTTAAAGTAATTTAACTCTGCTTATATTTTTCTTCTTTTACTTATTTTAGCAATTCTTTTCATTTTGTATTTGTTTCTTTCTGTCCTTTGATTGGGTTTTAAAAATTCGATTCTTATTGTTCATTTCGTTTGAAATACTTATGTTATTAATTTTATTATTTTTTTCGCATTATTAATTTTATTTATTTATGATTTTGTTCATTTCTTTATTTCATTCATTGTATTCGTTTTATTCATTTTATTTATTTTATTCATTAATTTTATTGATTTAATTCATTTTTTATTATTTTGTAAATTTTCTTAATTTTATTCATTTTATTAATTTCACTAAATTTATTCTTTTTATGCATTTCCTTCAATTTATTCACTTTATTATTTTTTTTTCGGTATATACATTTCATTTATTTTATTCATTCATTATTTGGCTATTGTTTTTAATCTTATTCATTTGACTAGCTGTAACCCGGTGCGCTTCGCTACACCCATCAGGACTAAACGAAATATTTTAAAAATACTAAAAATACCAAATATTTTTGCTCGCGGATAAACAATGTTCTTAGTTTGACCACCTGGAGCACAATTAACTTAATTGCTCTGTTTTCCTACACACAATCGTTTGAAATCCCTTGATATCATTCGAATTCGACGTACATCTGCTCCTTTATATTTTCTAGCTACAATGGTCGCTTAAATGAAATTTTTCAACCAAAGCACAGTTGTGGTGGGTCGATGTTGCGCAGTAACTAATATAATAGGCACACAAAGTTTCAATTGCAACACATGCGGTGCACAGTGTTGCAAAACGACGTTTTCGCGATCAAAATTTAATAACTCCTGATCCATTGGTTTTGGAGAATGGATTTTTTCGAAGAATTTTCTGGATATAAATAGATGCATGTTTTGATATAATAAATTGAGTGATTAATCCCCTAAAAGTGAGATAGAAAATTTATTTCCCCAAATAATATAGCTAGAAGCTCACTGTCTTCAGTAAAGTTCTAGAAAATATTATTGTGAAAATCTTTACTGAAGATACTAAAGCTTTATATAGTAACAGTAGCGAGATATGTAGGTTTGCTTAAGATAGACCCTTTCAAAACAGTTTTCGAATATAACTTTTTACGATTACTTTTTATTATTAAAAGTGTCTTCTACAAAGTTGTTAAAAGCGATAAAATACACATTTTTATAACAACGATGAATCTGTAGCTCTCGAAACAACAAAGTTATTGTCAATTTTCGAATATTTTTTATCAATTTACACCTTAAGCAACTTCCTTAATCGCAAAAATTCGTAGAAAGAACTTTATTTTTTCGATTAAATATAAAAACCTTCGTCTGACGGAGACTGCTGGGTTGGTAACGTATAAAACCACTACTCCGGAAAGCATGGTGGATCGACTGAATTAAATAATTCAATACGATAATCCATAGATTTATATGCGTAACAGAATTACCATCGATTTTATTTTGGATGGAGTAGTGTTTGAAATTGAAGTCAATTTACGCAATCGATTAATTCTTCAACAGATTGTATTATGTTACAAAATCATGTGAAAATGTGGTGCAAGTTATTGTTGCATCGATTAACATTTTCCCAACCCATATATCTAACTTTTTTGGCGAATTAACCTGCGAAGGTGACTATAAGAATCATTCAATAAAAGTATGCACATATAGTGAAAAGTTCTGTTTTCGAAACATATTTCCAATGATACGAAGACATAACGGAGTGTTGGTGGACGTGGGTAAAGTTAATTCATAAAAATGGTGCATTTAAAAAAATATTTTGGCGATACAGAGAGTGTTAGTATATTCATTCACTTTTCATATATTTACTGCACAATTGAACAGTATTTCTTCAAATATCATAGCAGAATACTAAAAATTGAGCCAGTGACAGAAAATCTCTGGAGGTATCTCGTTTTAAACTTGCTTTGTGGTGTAAATCATAAATCAAGATATATTGAACCAATCGTTTTCAAGGTTTGTACAGTTCTTCTACATATCTCCAGGTACTGATCGAAGCTTTTATTTTTTCCTAATATTTGAATTTTTTTATAGCATTCTGCAGCTAAAAATGCAATTTTCACTAAAAAAATCATGAAACTTATTTTTGTGAACAAAGTTATGATCTTTAATGATGTTATGATATGAAGGAGAACTGTGCAAAATTTCAAACAATTTGGTTCAGTAGATTTAAAGTTATTCTGTACATCGCATTTATTCGTGGTGTCTCCAGAAGATTTTCAATATTTTGCGGTGAACATTAAGGAAAATATTGCTTAAATGTTGCATTATTGTCTGAATAGACTAACACTCTCGGTATCGCCATTTTTTTAAGCACGATATTTTTTCAACAATAATCCTACCCCCTTAAGCAAGAACTGATTTCATCAGTAGGTGTCGACTAACGGATAAAATTTGACGAAGATCGCGGACCACGCTACCAAATATTCGATTAGTTGCTTTTATGGGTCATCGTGAATTCGTCCTATATAACAGTGTTGCATTCTTTCAGCATTTTGCTTACATCCGAATTTTGATTGATATTGTAAGTAACGTTTTCCGCAAGCGCAGGATTTAGTGGCTGTTTTAGGGCAGAGCTGTTCGTCCATAATCCAGCAATGTTGATTTAACTCCAGATGAAGCGATCGCAGGTGCAATTTTCAATTTAATTTTCGACAAATTCATGCAATTCATCAGTATTATATTGTCATTCGCGTAATAGATCTCTATCAAATAAATTCTTGCCATTTCATTTATGTGCTGGTAAACATACATGCAACAAAATTTTAGATTTTTGTAGTAATTGATAGATATTGCATCAGAAACCCTCCCTCTCCTTCAGATTCCGAAACCAACAATCATGTCCACCGTTTTGGTGCCAAATCATATATAATATATATAGCTAAAAAAGTTCTTCAGTACACCCCCCCCTCCCTCTCCCTTTCCTCGGATTAGGAACTTCTCACCCTTCGCATTGTTCACAAAAACCACCCCATGACCATCTCCTTAGTGGAAGGAATACTTATGTCAAAATTGAATTCATCGCTAATAATCACATTGAATTAATAGATAAGAATTATTTCAGAACCCTCCCCCCCTTTCTTGGTCCACTCCCATCATCCATCGGCTCAGTGGAAGAAATACATATGTCAAATACTAATAAATATGGAGATATAAATAATTCTTTGCCTAAAAAACAACCCCCTCCCCCTAAAGCTAAGTGTACCCCCCCCCCCCAAAAAAAACATACCATGAACATCTTTTTGGGGGAAAGAATACGTATGCCAAATTTCATCAAGATCGGACTTGTAGTTTAGTTTAGGTTGTAGTTAGCGGACATACATAAAAACATACACTGATTTTTATATATATAGATTTATTTTATTCAAAATTATTCAATTGATTCATGTGATTCAGTTTATTGACATTAGTTTTTTATTTTATTTAATTTATTAATTTGGAAATTTTTATTAATTTTATAAGTTTTATTTTTTTAATATTTTTATTTATTTTGTTAATCTTATTCAATTTACTTATTTTATTTGTTTTATTAATTTTATCCCTTTTATTTATTTTTTTTCATTTTATTAATTGTATTCATAATTTTAATATTTTGAAAATTTTATGAATATAAAAAGTTTCATAAATTTTATTTAGTTCGTTCACTTTGTTCGTTTGATTTTTTTATCCTTTTTATAAATTTCGTTCATTTCACTTATTTTATTCAAATGATTCATTCCACTCATTTTATTATTTTTATATTTTATTCATTTGATCAATTTTAATAATTTTATTTGATTTGTTCACTTCTTTTGAAGCATTTTACTTATTTTACTCCTTTTACTCATGTTATTCATTAATTTCATTATTTTAATCAATTTTACGAATTTTGTTAAATTTATGCATTTTATTCATTTGGTTTATTTTACTTCTTTCCTTCATTTTATTCATTTCATTAATTTTATTCATTTTATTTATTTTATTCGTAGTATTCCTTTTGTTAATTAATTTTATTACTTTCAATTCAAAATTTCATTGTTTTTATTATTTTCTACATTTCATTCATTTTGTTCATTTTATTAAATTTATTAGTTTGAATAATTATATTCATTGAATTCAAAATAGTCATTATTTTGTTAATATTATACATTCTGTTCATTTCATGCATTGTATACAATTTGTTAATTTATTCATTTTATTCTTTCTATTATTTCATTCCTTGTATTCTTTTTATTAATTTAGTTTATCTCTATTCGTTTTTAAAATTGTATTCATTTTATTGATTTCATTAGTTTCAATAGTTTTATTATTATTACTAATATTATTAATTTAGAGGTAGGCGGTTTACGTCATTTTCTGATGCAGATTAGTACTGGAGTTAATATCTTAATCTTTTTTCTATTTCTAAACCCAAGACCATTGAAAAAAAAATTTAGTTTGTTTCCGATTATGACAATAATACATACTGACACATGTTTTACCAAATTGAAAATCATGTTTCTATTAAGTTTTTAAATTTTATTAATTTTATTCATTATACAATGAAGATCCGATTTTATCAGCCCCCGATTTTATCAGCCCACAATTTTATTAGCCCCCGATTTTGTCAGTTTTTTTACCCGATTTTATCAGCCTCATATGAAAATTGATAGTTGGTAGTTTGATGGTCTCTAGCAGACGAACCAAGTTGCATTCGAGTAGGGGAACATGGACTTGACCATGTTTTCAGCTAAACCTGCATAAATCTCTAAAAAAAAGCCTTCAAACCCTTAAAAGTCATTGAGATATAATGTGCAAAGTTATTGTGCGTGTTCATGATGTTTTGCAGTATTTTTAATTTAATTTTTCAAAAGTTATAAAAGTTTTCTGTGATCGTTTTTTTTGGTCATATCTCCCCACTGCGGGGAGACTTGACCAAGACAATTTTGAAAAACTCGTAACAAAAAATAATGACATAAAACATACTATATTTTTCATATTTTTGAGATCCTTAGGTGGCAGTAAAAATATAGAAGGGTTTGCATTTCTTTTTAAGGAGTAACTGTGCTGCTTACATTGCATGTTCACACGTTATTAAATCAGTCATATTACTGCTAACTTTGCTTACTAATACTAAAATATTTAGACTGATGTTTGAGGTGGGATTTTTTATGGCGTGATTAACATTAACAGTAGCATAGTTAATATCAAAAATTTTGCATCTTTCTTCAGCTTAATGCCACTTGGTCAAGTCTCTCCAACATTAGTTATTGCGTTCAATGTCGTGCAAATTTTAGTAATGTCTTTTCCAATGTTCCGATTTGTGTGAATTCATTTCACTGCTTCATATGGAATAAGATGATATATGAGTACTTTAATAGTAATTAGTAGTCGAGTGGATATGTGCATACAAAGTTTGATGAAAAATTACATAATTTAATGCAAATTTATTAATTACGGAATATAAAAATATTTTTGAAAAATAAAATAAGAACCGAATATTAGACGTCATTGCTAAAAATGGAATCTTGCGCTTGAACATGTCTCCCCATGCTCCATTAAATCCTTTCTTGAGATCCGAGACAAGCAAAAATATTTTTTTAACATTTTTTTTTAATTTTGCGCTGCCAGACTCCCTTAAGGGTAATTTAACCCTTTAGTGCCCAAATTTTTATTTGGCTTGAAAAAACTTTTGTAGCTGGGTTTCGTGATGAGAAAAAAGAAAATAATGTTGATATTTCATGTAAGCAATGGATTTTTCATTGAAGCCTTAAAATAAGTAGACCGCCTAGAGGCGGTGTTGGGCACCTGGGCGAATAAAAAACAAAAACTTATTTCTTCTAGTTACTTCAACATAAGCGAATTCAGATGGTTTATATTTTGGACTCCATCAGAACGCAAATTTAAGTAGTATTTCTCTAGTGCTTTGGTTGTTTAATGATTGACTTCTAATTTATAGTAGGGGAGACCAGTGTCTGCTGGCGACGGTTTTACTTATCATGCTTTATTTTTTAATTTAAGAAGATCGTGAAAAAGAGAATTTTTGAGATTCTTCAGGTGGAATTCCGAAGTAAACAAACAAAAAAGAACGAATTTTCTTTGTGGTTACGTATATTGTATATACTTAACCACAAATGTATGTATCTTTTCGCGCGCTATCGAAAAATCTAACCATTCGTGGAATAGCTTTGAACTAGCTCTACATAACAAAAATGCTGAAATTTAAAAACTTCACCTAGGATAATGAGCCTATTTTCGCCCTAACCATGTGAAGCCGGTGGTAAAAGCAGCGTTAGCCATCTTTGTTCAACGCATTGGAAAGCAAAGATACTGGTGCCAATTCATACGCATTGCATCAATTATATTCCTAGTAATTAATAAAATGGGCTCTTCACTCTAATATGCTCGAAAACTTATCGCTTAACGTGAACCAAACAGAATGTAATGCAGCATAAGTACATGGGAGAATGTATTGCACAGCACTTGAAGTGCAGGACCATAAACAACGCCATATGTCTAATACAAAAGGAGAAAAATAGATTACGCCAACTTACCTCAGACTCCCCTAAATATAATTAAATGATAAAGACATCCATATTCTAACAGCAACATTCACCCAAAGATTTTAAAACATGCTTCTTTTCAGCTAAAACTGCACATAAAGCTAGTTTCGGTACGATTAGTAATCACAAAAGACTATTTTTTTTCGCCCAAATGCCCAATACCGCCTTTAGGCGGGCAAAGTGTTTTACCAAAAAAGCTAAACTTCCGAATTATTCCACTAAACCAATTCACTTCTACAGTAAAATGCTACTAACATGCTACTCAAAAATATTTTTTTAGTTATTAAAATTTCTAAAAATAGTTAAAATTTGTTTAATGAAGATTACCACTAATCACAAAATTGTTTTTTCCACGTTTTCATCGAATTTTCAACTTTGAGCTTCAATTGCCTTTAACAGAAAGCTACGATTATTCAAACAATGTGTGCGTATGAAAGGTATGAGCGTTGGGAAGAAATACTAGTGCGGATGACAACATACAATCATGTTTTAGTATTTTTATTTAGATTTTTAAAGAGATCACTTAGAGGCGGTGTTAGGAACTAGAGGGTAAATAATCAGGAAGGGTTATGAGGCTATATCTAGGCCTAAAGAAGAATATTTTAAGGGCTGCGGTTTACTAACAAAAAGCAAATTATATGCCCCGATTTTGTAAATGTTCCCGTTTTATCTACCTATAATTCACCAAGGGGCTGATAAAAACGGGTTTTCACTGTATTAATTCTAGCGATTTAATTAATTTTATTTATTTTATTCATTTTAATATTTTTTTCAGTTAATACATTTTATTCAATTTTCGTTTTATGAATTTTGTTAATTCTGTTCAACCTGGTTTCGATCCTCAACCTTGCACATAGCAAGCGAATGACCCCTAGATTAAAACTCCTTTAATTGAAATAAAAAATCATTTTTGCCTTTCTCATATAAAGAAAGGCTATGCAATCACTGTAAAAATCGACTTTTTAACCGAGGCCCGGAGGGCCGAGTGTCATACACCATTCGATTCAGTTCGTCGAGATCGGCAAATGTCTGTGTGTGTATGTATGTGTGTGTGTATGTGTGTGTGTATGTGTGTGTATGTGTGTGTGTCATTTAAACTCACACAATTTTCTCAGAGATGGCTGAACCGATTTTCGCAAACTTAGTTTCATCTGAAAGGTATAACGCTCCCATAAGCTGCTATTGAATTTTTAGTTGATCCGGAGTTACGGGTTGAAGAGTGCGGTCACACAGCAAATTCCCATATAAACTGGTACCACCATGATGTTCAAATGATGTAAAACATATTAAAATTGATGTAACATTACTCTAGTTTGCGGGTCTGGATCACTAATGATCAATCAAAGTAGCTTTGACCACATTGGCCACCTATGACGGTTCATGACGCCCCTGGGGAACCCGCCAAGTTCCTAAGCTAATATCACACCCATTCCCCAACGAATTCTCTACCGATTTTTACAAAATTGATTTCAAATGAAAGATACAGTAATGCCATTAACTGCTGCTGAATTTCATTCGGTTCTGACTCTTGCTTCCGGAGTTACAGGGGTGTTAGTAAGGATACACTGGAATTTCCCATATAAATCGGTACAATCGTAATACCTCAGAGGCTAAAAACTATTGAAATGGTCACCAAATAACTTCTAATCGCAGATCTAGATCACTGATTGCCAATCAAACATTCTTTGAATATATTGTCCACTATCGACGATTCCGGAATTCCGGGCATATTCCACAAATAAAGTCACATCGGTTCTTCGGTGATGACTGAACCGATTTTCTCAAACCAAGTCTCAAATGGAAGGCAAAATATGCAGTTGAGTATTGCGTCGCCGCCTCCCTCCCCCCCGTCTTGCCCTTACACCTCCCTCCTTCATCACTCCCCTCCCCTTGGACCATTCTCTCGCCCGCATTTCCTTCATCCATCCCGTATACCGAAATAAGATGAAGGATTTCTGACGCATCCTCCACTCCCACTCTACTAACCCCCCATTCCCTACATGTTCAAACCCATTCCTCCAACCTTTCCAAATTATAATCACATGAAGATAACATTGAACTCATGCTTATTAAGCTAATTAAATATTATTCTTTTGCCTTTCTCATATAGAAAGGTTATGCAATTGCTTCAAAAACCGATTTTTAACCGAGGCCCGGAGGGCCGAGTCTCATATAACATTCGACTCAGTTCGCCGAGATCGCAAAATATCTGTGTGTATGTATGTGTGTATGTATATGTGTATGTATGTATGTATATGTGTATGTATGTATGTATGTATGTATATGTGTATGTATGTATGTATGTATGTATATGTGTATGTATGTATGTATGTATGTATGTATGTATGTATGTATGTATGTATGTATGTATGTATGTATGTATGTATGTATGTATGTATGTATGTATGTATGTATGTATGTATGTATGTATGTATGTATGTATGTATGTATGTATGTATGTATGTGTGTATGTATGTATGTATGTATGTATGTATGTATGTATGTATGTATGTATGTATGTATGTATGTATGTATGTATGTATGTATGTATGTATGTATGTATGTATGTATGTATGTATGTTTGTATGTATGTATGTATGTATGTATGTATGTATGTTTGTGTGTATGTGCGGATTTGTTAACAAAATGTCCACATCGGTTTCTTGGAGATGGCTGAACCGATTTTTACAAACTAAGATTCAAATGAAAGGTATAATATTCCCATAGGTTGCTATTGAATTTCATTTTCAACCGACATCTTGTTCCGGATTTCGAGTTGAAGAGTATGGTTACAAAACAAAATTTGTTGATTTGTCCACATCGGTTTCTCGGAATTTTCTGAACCGATTTTGACAAACTTGATTTTAAATGAAAGGTCCATCAGCTGCTGTTGAATTTTGTGTGGATCCGAGTTCTGGTTCCTGAATTACAGGGTGATACGTACGATCACGCAGCAAATCCCGATTTTAACGAATTCTGCGATGAATTGGTGAGGTGATTTTTTTTCCAAAATATAAACACAACTGTTGAATTTGTAGATCTAGGTCACCAACAGTCATTCAAAGTCTCTTCGGCCACACTGGCCACCATCGACGGATCCGGAAGCATCCAAATTCAGAATAACGGTTATATTAGTTTTTCGAAAATGGCTAGAACGATTTGATCAACTTAGTCTCAAATGAAAGGTGTTGCGTCCCCGGAAACTGATATTAAATTCCATCTCCATCCGACTTCCAGCTCCGGAGTTACGGGTTGTGGAGTGCGATCACATAGAAAACTCCGATTCAAATCGATACCTCGATGAATGCAAAAAGGTGCTCTTATATATACTTACCAAGTGTAATAAGAATGAAAGACATTTCCATTATGTTATATTGTACGAACCAGTTATTAAATCATAGTTTGGAGAAATGAGAAAGGCACAATTGCACCTATAGGTGGATTAAAACAGGTTTTTATTCAGTTTATACTATTTGTTAGTTTAATTTATTCTGATAGTTATATTACTTTTTTAAAAGTTGTCATGCAATGAGCTGAACTTATTTGACTTACTTATTTTATTTATTTTATATTATTTGTATTAATCATTCTACTCATTGTATTAATTTGACAGTTTTTTTTTTCATTTGCTCGCTTTATTAATTTTCTTATTTCATTTGCTTTATTGATTTTCTATTATTTATTCAGTTGATCCGAGGCTTCATTGGTGCAGGGCTCGAAACTGTTCATCCCGCTTCTATTTGGGTACCTATTTTTCATGAGTTCTGCAAACTAATTAATGATCCAACGTATGATATTGCCACGCTACTCAGAGTAAAAAATCCAATGGTAATCTTAAGAATAAAACATCATGTTACTGCAAAAGAACATTTATGAGAACCATGACAAAGCTGGTGATATCAATACTCCGCGGTTTTAATTCGAAAGTATATTAAACAATAAAATATCACAATGACGCTTAAAGAAATTATGAAAATCGTGACAAAGCTCTTGAAATTATGAACATGAATCAGAGAGCTAGCTCAGGAACAAAATATCACGACAATTTAGAAAAAAATCACGAGAAGCATTAGTCATCTCCTCCTGAAATCGTTAACATGGTTTGGCTTTTAGTCGAACTTTTTATTACAAATCAGTGTATCCCCAAAGTATAAACTATAATCATAAAAAAATTAAACAAGTTCAGGAAAAAAATTGCCGTAAGCCAACCAGTGTTACGCCGTGTTTCTAGTTGCGTGAACTAATGGCGGGAAACACAAATAGTTTTATTAATACGAGTACTATTATCCATGATTACCGTAGCTTAGTCGCAATTTTCTTAAACTTGACAAAATCGTGACGATTTTTAGTGATTTCATGAATAATTTTTCACTGCATGACAAGAGAGACAGTAGTTGCCCCATTTCATCTACATATAATCTGCCCATGATCGCAAACCAGTCCCATAAAGATAGGAAATCGCATAGAAAATGGAACAAATATGCGAGTAGTAATGACGCGGTCCACAAATTTCACCAAATTCTACCTGGAGAATATAGAAAATAAACAAAAATGGATTCCGAGGATCCACAGCTCTGTGGGGACCGTGACAGTGCGGGAAGACGACACCTATCGTCAAGGAATACTACAAACCCCTTACGAAATTGCCCATTTTGGAAATATCATAAATATTAAGTTCAGGTTAAAGACAAGGTTTTGACAATAATCCCCCAGTATTCCAAAGTTAGTTTCACAACAGTTCAAATACCATCACTGCATCACGAACCTGCGTCATCGAGCAGGCCGGACTCACCGTTGCGAAAGTTTTTTTTTGTGGGTGGTAGCAACTGAATCTCAATTATATACAGTGCACTGATAAAAACAATTTTACGGTCAGCATTTTTTTACTGCCTCTCATCAACTTTCATTTGATACGACGAGAGCATATTTAAACGAACAACGCACAGTGATTCGAAGATAGTACAATTGCGAAGAGTTACCGCCTTGAGAGATCAAATGGCATGAACTGTTATGCTATATGTATCTTTTTGCGTACGGCAATCAACGACATAGTGAGCCAATTACTTTCTACGCAAAGACACTCTGCAAAGTAGCAGATTGGGGAGGCAGCTTTCAATATGCTGGATTTAAGCCGAAGGATGTCGAAGTAGAGAGTGTTCATAACAAACTAGTTCTTTCTGTTTTTCAATATATAGATTATGAATTGAGTTCAATCGTTTTCTGTCAAGCCACGGTAACACGTTAGTGACATGCTATATAGTGTACACATGAACGCGGAAACTGGTTGGACTAGAATCGATGAAAGCGGTACCTACATGCACTATTATGTAGGCCATACGTCGATGATCGTGTTTCAAACGGCTTCACGGCTACATACTTAGAAACTACCTCTGTGTGCATTATTGCAAAAGTACCAAAATTTACAAAAAGTTTATTACACAATTATACCAAAAGCTATTTACGATACTTGCTGAAGTCTCGATCACACTCGTTCCATTCTAACAGTCTGAATGTGAAACAAAGCAAATGAAATGAAAGGGCCCATATGCCGTGCAATTGTACGCATAGCTAGGGGAACAATGCGTATGGCGCTGATTTCCGTGAGTTGGCGGGCACGCATTAGGCCCTTGATCTGAGCAACCTTGACATTTGCATACAAAACCGATCTGAGAAATAGAATAATTGGATATCCTAGAGCTGGTAGTGATCGGTTAGGTGGATTGTTTTGTTAACCTGCCTAGGTGCAGTATGTTGTATAACCAAGGCATGAACATCAGAAGGATTTGGAGCATATTAAACATATTTTGCTCATATAAATATTCTACATATTCTTGAGTTTGGAATAATATTGGAAGCCATATATTCTGCTTGGTATAACAAAGAACCAGTCCTGGCACTAGATTTGACAAGTTGGGTTTAATTTCGAAACAGACATCCGTTAGAAATAACAATCAATTGTGGTGGGATTTTCAGAAGAGCATTTTTTAATTCTCGGTTAACAGACAAATAATTTTTTCTCGATTTCATCTTAGATTTCGTCAGCTGTTGAACCCAAAACGAATATTAACGGCGTAAAGGCGCTTGTTTTATGCTTTGAAAATTTCTTTGAGTCGCAATTAATTAATTCATTCGTTCGGTTCACAACGTCCGATGTGTTTACTTCATAACACCTCTCGCAGACACTGTCGCTGCTGCCCGAAAATAGTAAACTGCGTTCAATGACTGCTCGTGCTAAGATCACAGACAGAAAAACAAACTTATTGTCGTTGCCATACAAGTCGGCCCCGTCGTCAGGTGGGCGTCCGGAATGAATTATTAATAATACATCAGTCACGCTCGGATGCGAGCGGTATGCTTTCCAATTTGTCAAGTAAACGAAACATTTCGCCCACTTCATCTTCCGATAGCAAGTTTTGGCCATCCGAGGGTGACAACCATTTCGTTAGTCGAGATCTCCTTATCCTTTGGTAGCCGGGAGAAAGTGGGGAATTTCAATGTCTTTGAAGGTGCCTTGATGACAAAAAGTCTATGATAAAACGACATAGAACGCATAAGAAGCACAACATTTGACTGGACACCGGTATGATCAACGAGAAAACGGCGGGATTACACCGCTCTATTCCACCTAAATAAGAAAGCTACAGTTAACTAGCTTGGTTCGAGATTTGAACGATAAACACATGCCATATAAAACACGTTCCAAATAAACTACGGTTCCTGACAGTAGATAAGTGAACTTCGTACAACTGTTAATTATAACAGTAATGTATAATAGCCGTCCATTGCAAGACAGTCAACAAGATTTGTATCTTACAATCCCCGCATTAACCCCAATCTAACATCTGAAGACAGAGACTACCGACAAGCAGCCCACAACTAGCACAAATTGCAGGCCAGTTCGTGGGATGCAATTTTCTTCCTGACCGCGTGCCAGCCCCATTCCATTCGGATACATGGGGAAAGTTGACTATTTTCCGCATAATTCATAGCCTGTACGGCATCGACTGTCCACATGCGACCACATTTCAGCTAACCGCATGCATACGGTATAAACTGGAAACGGAATGGCAAAAAGAAGTGCTTTCAAGGCCAACAGATGATGGTTATTTTGCTGGAAATCCGGGTCGGTTATGGTCTATCGCACATCAACGGCTACTACTTATCGTTGACAAGTTGACAATCTTCTTTGTTGGGAGAATTTCTCTTTCGGACTGGTTGGAATAGTAGGGTATAAGGGTTAATTACAAGCCGATCACGATGTAACTGTACAATGCAATTCAAATGTTATGTTTTTGTGAGAAAGCCCGTTAAGGTTAGATTCGCCAAATGTGTTTGTTTTTGTTTCACCCAAAGTATTATATTATTAAGTAGATATCATATCTCCGCAATAGCTAGATTTTTTAATCGTTCCTATGACATATTTTGAAGAATTAACAGAATGAATTTTGCTTAAGAAATTGTTCTATGCAAAACATTGTTACTCCAATAATTAAAAAATTGGAAGGACCGATGTGTGCTTAAGGGTATTACACCTAATTTCTTAAAAGTCTGTAACTGACATCAACTTGGGGACAGTTCTCGCGTGTTTTTTGAAAAGGGCCAATAAGCATGCTGTCAAAATTCACTTTGAGGGGAAATTCCGGACAAACCATTAGCCGCAGACTATAAATCTTAGCAGTAGACGAAAGAGAAAACTTTTTTCTTCCATACAATATTAACATCCGTTCTCGGAGAGTTACGATTTGGCCGCAATTTTCTCTCAAAGTGACAGCATGCTTATTGGCCGTTTACAAAAAACACGCGTGAGTTAATCGATAAATCCAAACAGCTCCAACAATATGTGAACACCTAAAGCAACAGGTCCGAGTAATGTCTCGGGTTGCAAATATTGTATATTAAATATTGTATATTAACAATATAGTCCACTCCTGCAAATCCCATACGAATCACAAAGGACATAAATGTAACGCCATCTGTGGACGAAAAAGGAGTTTAATTTCAATAAATAATCATTCTGCGATTAGCGTGCGCCGTAGAATGAAATGTCAAACGCGCCCAAGAGGTAGAAGAGAAAGGTGGGCAAATTGTTCATTTCCTACATGCTCATTCATAACAACTCAAATTTGAGTGGCTGGCCACTCTATGTCATAAAAAGTGTTCGTAGTCAAAAAATGAGTTTGTCTCGTTTGCTTAGATTTGCGTTTGGGATGCAAATGTCAAATTTCAGTATATTGTACTCAAAAAGCAAATGTTAAAATTAATCATTCAGTATTTTTACTATTATTGTAAAGAATGTCATAGATACTTCAATTATCATTTACCTGTACCTCCAGGCACTAGCGATGTCCGACGACGTTTTTGGACATCTCTTTCATGCCAGTTGGCACTTCGTAGTAATGGCTGAAACTGTAAAAACAAGAAAGAAAGTTAGATTTGATTAGAAACAAAAGTCAGAGAAACCTACTTTTGAGCTTTCTGAATGTTCCGCGTCGACTCTACAGTTGCTAGGTCCGAGACATTATCTAATCGGCGTCAAACTCCACGCTCTTTTACTTGAAAATAACTATTTTTTTCATCCGCAACTTTAAAAATTTAATGGTTACTCATCAGTTGAGTTAATTCTACTCACTACTATTTTTGAAATTGAGTGCCCTGAACTTAAATTTTGAGTAGTTTTGAATAAGCGTGTAATGTGTTGGAACCGAAAGTCACAAGTCGGGATGAAATTCAATAGCAGCCAATTGAAGCATTGCATCAATCATTTCGAATTTGGAAGATGGTGGAAATCGGTTGAGAATTTTCTGAGGAATAGGTGTGAAATTAACTCTGAACATTGGCAAGTTCTTCGGAGCATAAAGATCATCCTAAGCGACTAATGTGATCAAAGCGATTACGGGTCTACACATCTAAGTAATTTAACATCCATTTTAATAAGTTTTGCATCATCTAGATATCATGGAGGTACCAATTTATATGAGGATTTACTGTATGACCGCACTTCTCAACCAGTAACTCCGGAACCGGATGTCGGATCAGAATTAAATTCAATATCAACCTGTGCCTTTCATTTGAGACTAAGTTTGAGGAAATCAGTTCGGTCATCTTCGAATAGCAGATGTGCGAGTGTTAGTCACATACATACACACACATACATACACATACGCACACACACATTTCTCGAACTCGACGAAGTGAGTCGAATGGTAAATAATTCCGACCTTCCAGGCCTATATTGAACATTAGACTTTCAGAGTGATTGCATGACCTTTTTATAGGATAAAGGTAAAATATATGGGAAATTCACGTGTGATCGGATTCTGTCTCCAATACTTCGTTCAAATGAAATTCGGTAGTTATCAATGTGAATACTATAGCCTTCATTTAAGACTAAGATTATGAGAGTCCAGTTAGCAATATATGAGAAACAGGTGTGAATCTAATTTCGGATTTTTTTTTATTTTTTTTATTTCGATTAACCTTAAGGTCATTCGCCTCTTCGGGTTAGAAAAATCTCTTATTAAAAATTTCTAACCCTATGTGCGGGGTCGGGACTCGAATCCAGGTGCGCTGCGTACAAGGAAATCGATTTACCAACTACGCTACGCCCACCCCCTAATTTTGGAACTTGACCATTTCCTCGGATCTTCCGGAGTCCTCAATGGTGATCAATGTGGTCAAAGAGACTTTGATTTGCAATTAATGATCAGGACCAACAATTTCAAGCAATTTAGAACTAATTTCAATTCATTTCGCATTATTTAGATATAATGATTATACCGGTTTGTATGTGAATTTCGCATGTGACTGCATGCTTCAACCAGTAACACAGTAATCAGAGCCCCGGTTCCAATGAAATTTAATAGCAGTCAATAGGGATGCTGTAGCTTTCATTTGAGACTATAAATCCAAGTGATTTATTTTATTTATTTATTTGCACACCGTATAACATAAGGCACCTGCCTTTTTAAATGTTACACTTTGCTTTGATCAGAATTCATGATAGTTATGAAACTTTAAAACTAATGCTAATCTATTATTCTAATTTTTGCTCTCAACTGCTAATATTTTTATTCATGTTATTGAGTTCGCGCAATAACTCTCGCTTAAAGGCTATTTTTGTATTACAAGTTGTGATCATGAAACCTATGTGGGAAATTCCTATTTCTAAATCCTGCATGATTTAGAACACATATTATGAAATTTTACATCTTTTAGATAACATCCTGATACCGATTTATATGGGTATTTCATGCGTGACTACATTCTTCAACGCGTAACTCCGGAACCGGTAGTTGGAATTAAATGAAATTTAATAACAGCCTAAGGGAACGTTGTACCTTGAATTTAAGACTAAGTTTGATAAAATTGGCTCGGCTATCTCCGAGAAACCAATGTGCAATTGTAGGTCACATACATACACACACATGCGCACACACATATATATTTGCCAAACTCGACGAACTGAGTATTCGTCTCAGTATTCGGTGCAAGAGACTCAGCCCTTCCGTTGAAAAATTTTCAGATTTTCAGAGTGATTGCTTAACCTTTCTATACTGCCCATTAAAACATAAGGGTCCCATATTGAAAAACAGCAAGCCGAGGAAAACGCTGTTCAAGATTCGCGTTTTCATTGAGCCTTAAGGATGGGACAACCATGTTTTGGTACGTTGTTGATATTTTCTAAAAAAATCTTATTTGTGCATTGTGTTTCAGTGGTGATACTGAATACAATCCAACAGACAACTCATTGTCGACAAAAATCCATATGGGACTCTTATGCTTTTATGGGCAGTATAAGGGAAAGGTAAAAAGGTGCAACATCAACTAAGTCACAAAAAGTCGGTTTTTGTACGAAACTTTTTTTCGAGATAACAGCAAATCTCGAGGTTTTGTGCATGTTAGAGACATTTGGTATCAAATATACGAATTCGATTTCTGAAATTTCATGTAGTCCCCTCTTGAAAACATTTCTTTTGTACCGGCTTATATGAAAATTTCTTATGTGACCGGATGATGCAGTCTATATTTCCGGAGCCATATAACCAAGGGACCATTCATAAATTACGTAACGCAAAAATTGCCCAAAAATGACTCCCCCCTCCCCCCATGTAACAAATTGTCACAAATTTCTTCATCCCCCCCTCCCCTGTTACGTAACAAATTCCTAGAAAAAAAAATTTTTTCTTCGGTGAAAACATGTTACGTAACGATCTAGCTAACTCCCCCTCCCCCCTATGTCACAACATGTCACAACTTGTTGTACCCCCTCCCCCCCCCCCCCTAAAAGCGTTACGTAATTTATGAATGGTCCCCAATTCGTGCGAAATTTTTGTAGCAGTTTTTGGGGATGATATCCCTTTTATTTAAAACAAATTTTGTGAAAATCGTTCCAACCATCTTCGAAAAATTGATGTGAGTTTGGTAATTTTGAAAGATGGTAATTTTTCCGGGACTGCCGGAACATTTTATGGTGGTCAATGTGACCAATAAGACTTCGGAAGGGAAACGGGGAAGAAGGGTTTGATGAGCGGTGCTACCAACGGTATGTTTTGATATTTGGTTTGTGAAAATCGGTTCAGTCAACATCGAATAACCGATGTGACTTTAATTCTGGCATATTCCCGGGCCCCGGAACTTCCGGAATTGTCGTTAGTGGACAATATCTTCAAAGAATCTTTTGTTGGTCATCAGTGATCTAGATCTGCGAAGCGAAGTAATTTGATTTCTATTTCAGTAGCTTTTTAACCTCTGAGGTATTACGATTGTAACGGTTTTTATGGGAAATTCTTGTGTGACCGTACTAACCAACTTATAACTCAGGAACCAAAAGTCAGATCTGAATAAAATTCAATATCAGTTAATGGGAGTGTCATATTTTTTATTTGAAATCAAGTTTGTCGAAACCGATAAAGACTTCGTTGAGAATTAAATGGAACATTAACTTAGGAGCTTGGCATGTTCTCCAGGGGAATTCAGGAACCGGCGTAGGCGGCCAATGTGGTCAAAGCCACTTCGATTGGTCATTAGTGATCTAGACCCGCAACCTAAGAAATGTTGCCTACATTTTAATATGAATTGCATCATTTGGCCATCATGGCGGTACCAGTTTATATGGAAATTTGCTGTGTGACCTCACTCTTCAAACTATAACTCCGGAACCAGAACTCCAATTCAAATGAAATTCAATAGCGACCTATGGCAATGCTACACCTTAAATTTGTATATAATACTGTTGAAGTCGCCTCTGTCATCTCTGAAAAAATGAGTGAGTTTATTTGACACATACAAACATACATGCATACACACACCCACGCACACACATACAGACATTTTACGGTCTCGACGAACTGTTTTTATTGATATTAGAGACTCGGCCCTCCGGGCTTCGGTTACAAAAAACGAATTCTCGAGTGATTGCATAACCATTCTATATGAGAAAGACAAAAAGGTATCGTCACAAGCGTAGTTGCCAGCTGGATATTTGGATATAATTGAATTCGTAATACATCTAATCATATCTTAAATGAAGAAATGATCCAGCTGATGCACGGAAAAAATAGAAAAATACTCTACACTTGTAAGGACGAAATATCTCGTGAAAGTTATACGAAGGCATGGTATAGAAAAAGGTAGTTTTTTTCTAACCCGAAAAAACGAGCGTGAGGTTGAAATCTCTACAATAAAGAAAGCCTTGCGATTACTGTTATATTTTTGTGAATTTTTCCAATCGTCCATTATGCCTAACGTACCGTATGCCAATCGTCCATTATAGGCAACGTCCATAATGCCTAATGTACTTATACCTTAAGTGTGTATGCCTAACGTATTTATGCCAAACGTCGCGCCCCCGCTTCCACTAAAATTAGGCTTTTAAGGTTCAACTGAGTTTTTCAAGCTTGGAAAAGCGGCCATCTTGAAAAACGAAATCTTCATGAAAATGAATCAATGTATTCGGGGCATTGATAGAGTAGGAGTGCCCGGGGCTAGTTGGCGGTTGGGGTAAGTTGGCGGAATCCCTTTTTCGCCGTTTCTATTAGACATATAGCGCTGCCTCTCGTTGTATACCTCAAGTCATGTGAATCCTATTATCCAGTGTGTTTTTGTTGCAAAACATTTTTTTTGCAGAAGTTATGGGCGATATTGTGTCTTCGAACATACCCAGTAAATTTTCAAAATTTTGAACGCTTTATGTTAGGGTGATTGTTAATCTATTTCTTGAATGATTATATTTTTCGATGGTGCGAGAAAAGAGCTTTCAGTATTCGTATAGATATTACATCTATCCGCGAACAAAAGTGATTTTTTAAACAATTTTTTTTAACATAAGCGGTTGGGGTGAGTTGGCGGTGATACACGCGGGTCAAGTTGGCGGTACTGTTTACAGTGCAAAAATATTCAGCAAAAAAAATTTATTTCTGGTATTCACTCCAAAGTAGGAAAATATTTTTCTTGTATGTCTCGTCAATGCGGATATTTACTTTGACCGATTGCCTGAAGAATTTCGAAAATTTGCTTTTTAACATGGAGTATGCGTCGAAGTCAAAATGCCGGGGTACTAAGACTGAAATATAATAGCAAGGGGTAAGTTGGCGGGTTTCCCTCGTCACATATTATTGTCTATAAAAACGAAGACAATACAACAAACACTTTGAAAATATTCAGAGATATTGCCAATTCTACTTTTTTATGCAACGCGTTCCATTTTGCACGATCTTCCTGGATCAAAGCGATAAAATATGAAAACCGAAAACACCGCCAACTAGCCCCTACTATTGATTGATTTTCATGAATATTTTTCAAACTTTTTTTTTTTCGTTTCCCGGGATGGCCGCTTTCCAAACTTTCTCAGTTGAACCTTAATGCTATTTTCGATGTTTCAAACTAAGACCTGTCTTAACCACAGTTCAAGATAAAATGGAGGCTAAACCGAACTACGATATCCCATACTACCGCAAGGTAGAATATCAGTCTATACGGATGGTTCTAAAAAATGGCTTTGGAGTCTACGGACCAAGAATTAAAGAAGCGATGTAAATGGGAAAGTGACCTATAGTTTTCCAGGCAGAGGTATACGCAACACACACCTGCTCGAAGGTCTGCAGGAAACGAGACTACAAACATGCAAAAATCGTAATCTTCTCAGACAGCCAAGCAGCACTGTTGGCAATAAGGTCCTCGACATGTGTGTCCAAACTTGTTTGGGAGTGCACTACATCTTTACAACAACTGGCAACTCGAAATAAAGTAATGATAGTCTGGGTAACAGGCTATCAACGAATCTTTGGTAACGAAGTGGCAGACGAGTTAGCCAAACATTTTTGTTGGACCAGAACCATTTCTAGGCATAACTACGAGTTTGAGAGCTCGGAACATATTCTCTGCCATTGTGCAGTACTACGATGCCTCACGAGGTCTGGCATACCCGTCCCAGACGGATTCTCAGCTACATTAATAATGTACTACCCGGTTGGGACGACAAATGTGGACAAACAAACAACTCGCTTCCAATTGGATTCGGGAAATTATTAACGTGTAGAGTAAACAGAGGCAGCCAAAAAAGATAACCCGAATAGTGGTCGCAGTGGCAAGTTTCCCCTAACAAAAATTTTAATATTCCTATAAACAACGATCGAGTTCAGAAGAAGCTGTTAAATTTATTATGACATCCATAGGAAAGTCGTATACCACCTGTGGAAGAGCAAAAAGCAAAAAGACAAGAGCATACCCTGCTAGAACCAAAGTTCTCAACAGGGGGCTAATGTTCTTCAACAGTCGTTAATTACCTAATAAAAATTGGTGTTAATTGAACATTTTATTTAGTGCCAATATCAGTCGTGCGCTATTGTGGTGCATTAACCTCAGAGCAAAAGTGGCTATACATTGAAGTCACATGTTTCATCACATATCTACATAGGGTAAGAAGCCTATTTGATGGAATTCCAATAAGTTGGTATCAATATCTTTGTTTCGCTCCTAAGAATCAGTATAACTACAAAAATGGCTTAAAAAGGTGTGAAAAGCTCGTATTTGATCACAACGGGAACTTGTATCGAGTGCCCCAGTTTCTGCCCCGCAATTTTAGCCAATGTGTTTAAAAAATTAGCACTGTTCAAACCAAGGCTTCAATGTGATAATTGAAATAGGGTATGACAGTATTGTTTACAATTGACATATGTATTTCGATGGAAACATTGTGAGATATTTAGGTTTGGTTTTTTGGGGTTATTACTACATTTGCAGTTTTGACAGAAACAATATACTTTTTTTAACCCTGGTATCTTGAAATTGTAGTGATAATTTTATAAAAAAAATTCTGGCAAGATACTGTCTTCCGCCAAATTGTTAACTACAATCAGGACTAATCTCTTACTATTTTATTATTTTTTTCAATTTGATTTAAATAGTGATTATCGGTGATGCTTTTCCCATATTAATTTTCATGCAAACTTTCAACGCGATACGGAAAACCGGAGAGTAACCAACCGTCTCTTAGCATTCCACAATTTATTTGTAAAAAGGAACTCAAATAGTGCTGTGCTCGTTAATCAGGATAATTTTCTTTTCATGCAACATAGAGCCAGTCTAGTGCACAGCTTATAAAAATACGATCAACGCTAGTGAACCAGCCAACACCTGATACAACTCAATGGGCACATGCCTTTTATCGTGGTAACACCTCGCATCGTAATTCGGATCACGTCATCGGACCGACCGTGTGGTGGGACCGAAAATTGTAATTTGATATGCAGATCGGAAGTAGCCGGCCATTACGCGCCCATCAAAAGAAGCACGGTGCGGGGCAAACGCCGAACCGAATCGAGCCGGGCCGAGCCTCGCAATCAAAATGCAACGAATCGTAACCATGTCTGTGTGTGATCTATCGTCGCCTTCTTCGCGTGAGCTGGTAATTGGTGATTTACCTAAATGCTCGCGAACTAGTGAGAAAAAGATAGATTTCAATGGTATAGATACCTACAACTGATTTGTCACATTTATTAATTGCAAATCGTTTTTATATTGAATCACAGTTTCAAAGTGTAATCTATTTATGTTTAAGGGCACTATACTGCCCATGATCGCATATTTTTCCCGTTTTCTATGGGTTTTCCTATCTTTATGGAACTGATTTGCGATCATAGGCAGTATACATTTCCTACGCTGATAAAATTAGCTGTCTTGAACCTCTTAAATCTACACATTAATTACTGCAGTTTCTAACAGTACGTAAAGAAGTTAGTTGCATATAAAATGTGAAACTATTGAAATCAAAATTAAACTTAGGAAAATAAAATCTCAGTTTACAGCAGTTTTCACATTAAATTAATGTGCATAACTAATAGTTTATACATTTGTGGCACTTATTTATTTATGGAGTGTGTACATAAAATAATCGTTTGTATTTTAAGCAGTGTATTTTTAAGCTATTTTCTTGCAGCTCGTTTAACTAACGCCACCTGGCTAGCCAGGCAATTTAATTATTTATTTATCCTTGATATTATATTATAAAAGAATCACTGGTAACTTATAATCGTTTATTTGCTCTTATCATTCGTCAAACATTCTACTTATTACCCAGTGCACAGTGGCGGATTGCCCTACAAATTAAACTGAATGAATAACTCAAAAATGTGGAGAAAATTTCGACTATTTTTGCCTGAGTAAGAACCACAATAAAAGTATTAGATGCTATTTTAACGAATCAATTACGTTGTCAGAGAGTCATGTATCGAGCTTGTAATAACTAAATAAGGAACCTTTACCCAACTTGTAGTGCACACAAAACGCGACGCGTTTTCTTTTAAATCAAAAATACAGTAAGTGAAATGGGTAAACTTGAGTTGAGCTCTGTGTATCTCTCAGCATTTGAATCTCTACCAGCTCGCAAACCGTTCCATCCGGTTTAACTTCGAAAGCTGAATTAACAGTTTCCTGATGAATTTTTGATTAGACGTTGTGTCATCGAGAGAGCTCTGGCCGCATTGCTGTATACTTCGCTTGAATTTTCTATAGTAAAAAGACTCAACAAACCGGCTACGTAAAAACGAAGGAATCACAAGCTTTTCTTTAGTAGGACATTTTAAACAATAATCTAGTAAAACAATCTTGTGATAAACGAAAAATGACATTATCGATTACCACCCGTGTCTTACCAGATGATTCCGGATGAATTGATATTGATGAAAACCTGTTTTGCAGCATTCAAATGTCAAATGTCGTAATACCAGCTGAAACACGTTGAGCGACCTGGTAAACCTTTGTTTGTTCGGAGCACACCGAATATTATCGATTTTGCGGAAATATTGAGGAATAGGATGTTATGAAATCAAACTTTAAAATTAATCACAGTCTATCATCTAATAGTATCGGAATTAAAAAAAATCTGCTGCATTATACTTCAAATAAATATGACGGATGCAATTTCAGTCTACAGACTCGTTTCCATCATTATCGTCATCATCATTGTAAATCCAAAAACCGCGTCGAACTGCTTAATCCGCTCCAGCAAGCATCACATCACATCAGTGCGAACTCGATTTTTGCGATTTGTATCTGGCTTTAAGGTGCTGTGATGTTTGGATAACGACTTATACCAATTACAGTTACGATGAAAACGTAAGCATATTCCTTCTACACTAACCTAACGGTTGGTGCCAGCGAACACCACGGTCATGAGCTGGATTTAATAGCCGTATAGGCAAGGTCAACTTCCTCACGCAGCCAGGCTGCTTGTGTAAGGGGAATGGGGCTAGATCTAAAGGCGTTTTCCCTTAACTCATATACTAGTACAGTGCGTTTTAATGCTTGAGCAGCACAGCGTTTAATTGTTGTTTTTTGTCATATTGTTGTTGTAATTGTTTAGAACCTCTCTAAACAATCGATTGGAAGCAAATCTGTTCCGTTATGTTAGAAGTATGTGTAAAAGCTCATAGTGAGTGGGAATATTTTTTTTGCTATATGAATAATTCTATAGAAAATTTATAATAGGACGTAAGTAACAATGAGAGATTCTATTGGGGGTCTTTCACTTCTGCCCATTACTCGGTCGTTTAAAAATTGACTACTCTACTCATTGCATAATATTCTAGTAAAAACCGTGCAAAAAATGCAAGAAGCTTCCTTGCATGTACTGCAAGAAACAGAAAAAAAAACTAATTTTATCTACACTACCCGTCAAAAGCTTGTAATCGGTTCAATAAGTATTAAAGTACGTGTACTCAATATTGGGGACCATTCATGAATTACTTAACGCTTTTAGGGGGGGGAGGTTGTGACATAGGGGGGAGGGCGAGTAAGCTAGTTCGTTACGTAACATGTTTTTACTCAACCAAATTTTTTTCGATGAATTTGTTACGTAATAGGGGAGGGGGGATAGAAAAATTTGTGACAATTGTTACATGGGAAAAGGGGGAGTCAATTTTGGGCAATTTTTGTGTTACGTAATTTATACTTGGTTCCTTGCTTCCAACAGAGAGAATAGGGAGAGAGACGAATCGTTTGAAGCCAAAAATACCTTTTGGAGCAGACCAATCGAGCAAAGTAATTAAACATAACTCATGTCTGATTTGGAAGAGATAAGTATTGTACATTCATCAATTAAGAAACTTTATATTTCGTCAGATGCATTCTAGGGTATATGTATAATTGAAAACAATCTCGTTTTCAAAATATAATTGGAGTCATTTAAAGTGCTGCCCGTTGAAGCTGTTGCCAAAATGCTGATGTTGAAATCATCATTAAGGGATTGTTGCCGTTTTGACTGATTTTCACGATTCGTCCCTCTCCCTATTCTCTCTTGATTGCAACACTTCAAAAAAATTTGCAATACCTTAAAAGGGTAAATTCAAAATGTTATATCTCGAAAGCTTATCTGCAAAGCTACAGACGTCAAAAAAATTGTTCGGAAAGCCAGGGGGTTCGGTAGATAAAAAGTTTGGATCAGAATTCCATCTCTACGTGGCGCTAGTGTGTATGTGAAGTTGTGCATTTTAACTTGTTTTATCCCGTTTCCCTACATGCCTACATAATTCGTGTCTTCAGCAAAGTTGTTCAAAAGGAAATGTCCTTGTAGATGACAGTCATTTTAGTTCGCTACACTGTTGTTCCGTGGTGCTAGTGTAAATGAAATAATGCATTTGGAACTTTTTCAATCAAGTTATATCATGGACTATGTAAATGACCTTGAGCAGCAGAGAGCGCTTGTTGATATGACCTGTCCAGCTCAATTACCCGATCTAATTCCCCTCGAACTTCTTTGAGATGTATTGGATCGTAAAGTGAAAGAAATGCAATAGAGTAGTTAAGCGTTTTTGGCGGTGATTAAACGAAAGCCTGAGTAATATGAATGAGGAAACGCTTGAAAAGCTTATCAATCGAATGTCAAGGGTATGCAGAGCAGCGATCAATGCTGACGTACACTAAGGTTTTTTTACACGGTTTTTTGCACGGTTTTCGCTATTAGCACAGTTTTTTTGCACGGTTTTCGCAATTAATACGGTTTTTCACAAAAAAATCTAAGTCCTTTTAAAAGCAAAAGACAGTCAATTTCTCAACAATTTTTTCTTGCACGGATCTCGCAAAATGTTTTAAGTCCTCTTGAAGGCAAAAGACGATTTTTGATCAAGTTTTCCATGTCCATGTCTGAAACCATTTGGAAAATCAATATAAAGACTTCTGGTTCAGTGGAATTTTCTAAAACGCCATCAATATGGGGATTTTTGGAACTGGGTTGATGAGTGGACGTTTGATATCGATGTTTAATACCATGTTCACACTACAGAGTTAAAACATGTTATAACAATTAGCAACAAGAAAAATGTCATCAAGATAGCGTTAAAACACGTTTTAACTCGTAGTGTGAACGTAGTATAATACTATATTCACACTACAGAGTTAAAACATGTTATAATAATTAGCAACAAGAAAAATGTCATCAAGATAGCGTTAAAACACGTTTTAACTCGTAGTGTGAACGTAGTATAAAGCCATTTTGAAAATCAAGATGGTGATTTCTGGTTCAGCGAAATTCTTTTATACCCCATCAATATGGGTATTTTTGGAACAGGATTGATAAGTGGACGTCATATATCGATGTTTAGAGCCATTTTGAAAACCAAGATGGCGACTTCCGGTTCAGTGGGATTCTCTAAAACCCCATCAATATCAATATCAATAGTTTTGGAACGGGATTGATGAGTGGACGTTAAATATCGATTTTTAGGGTTATTTTGATAACCAGGATAACGACTTCCAGTTTAGCGAACTTCTCTAAAACCCGATCAATATGGGCATTTTTAGAACGGGATTGATGAGTGGACGTCAGATATCGATGTTTAGGGCCATTTTGAAAATCAAGATGGCGACTTCCGGTTCAGTGGAATTCTCTAAAACCCCATCAATATGGGTATTTTTGGAACGGGATTGATGAGTGGAGTCCGATATTGATGTTTAAGGCCATTTTGAAAATCAAGATGGCAACTTCCTGTTCAATGGAATTCTCTAAAACCCCATCAGTATGGGATCAATCATAAATTACGTAACGCAAAAATTGTCTCCCCTCCCCCCATGTAACAAAATGTCACACATTTCTCTGTACCCCCTCCCTTATTACGTAACAAATTCCGGGAAAAATATGAGTTGGTAATCGGTTGAGATGCATTCTCCTCTGCATCTTCTGCGCAATGTTGCCCAAGATGTGCTGTTTGAATATAGTACTTGCACGTAGGAGTTTGCCTCTCCTTGGTGTACTTTGCTTAATTGAAGTTCCGTGAGTTTTGAGTTTTATAGTCAAGTAGAACGGAACAGGTTTTTCGAAGCTCACTTCAAAAAGCCGTTAGGAAAACCCGCGAAGAAGTTTCAGGCTTAACGAATTCTACTTCTATTTATTGCGACATGCAATTGGCTCAGGAGTGGTATGAGGAGATAAGTCATTTAACCTTACATCTATATAGTCATTATCTGTATAGACGGGAATCCTAAACCCAATATTGTCTCTTTTAACCACGTGTTTTAAGTTATTCTACAAAACGAAACGCTTGGCTTTGGCTAACATGTTGAATGATATTAATACTGCATTGCGAAAATGATGATACTGAAGGTACGCGACTTCCGTAAGCCGAGAGGCATGTTGTTGACTTGGCTTGATTAAAGGTCTGACTGCGGCAGAAGTAGAAAATAGACTGAGTCATTTTACGTTTTATATGTTTCACTAACACACGAGCACCAAGCAGTAACAGTCAGCTCTCATAGCCTGAATTGTCATAAATAATTTTACCTGAACAATATTGTGGCGTCACGTGGTGGCAGAGTTCCGAATTGAAATGATTGTCATACACATGGGAATGACCTTAATTTGAACGATGTTTCTGAAGACATTTGCCGATGCGACACGCAAATGTAAAAGGAAGAAAGGCGCTCCAACATCGGATATCATTGACCGGGGCATTTTTTTGTTGATATATCGCACATGACTAAATAACAAGTAGAAACAGCCTTTTGCGTCGTTATTGTACGAACAATCGAATAGAGAAGACACAGTTAGTTTTTTTATTCATTTATTTCATATTATTTCGTTTATTTGATAGGCACAAATGCGTTAGCTTGGCAAGGCCAAATTCTTTTGTTTTTACATTTTCGATATCTTAAGACTAGGAGGTTACAATGTTGAAATTTTTTTTTACAAAAGAAAAGAAGGTTTACATCTATCTTAACTAGACTAGAAATAAGATTCAATATACAAGAGAAGGCCAAAAGATTTTTTATGAAAAATTTTAAAGCAATGGATTCAGTTTGATAACACAGCTAGTTGAATGATTAATGATTATCTGATAATGTGAAGTCACTCATGGTAGAGAAAGTATAAAAGGCAAATTGAAGAAATTGTAATGCAAACATGTAAAATTAAAATAAAATCAGTTCATATAGTTTTAAAATGGTTGAACCTATAGTAAAGCATTGCTTTTGTAAAATCCAGAGTGGAAATAGGTGCCAGTAACTTTATTTGCAGCTAGGCATCCAAAAGTGACGAACGGAGCATATGTTCAGGAGACTGTACATTAACACCGGTAAACTGAGAAGACAATTATAATTAATTATTGCAATATAGATGCTGGATTTTTGCTGGAATTGGTTTTTTCCGTACGAATATCAGCCAATGATTTGGGGAATGCAACAGTTTTTCCTGCCGTGGAATCAGCCTTATTAAAATTTTTCAAGATTTTTAATGGAAGATTTTTATGGACTCTAACTTGATAAAAATTTAATTACTTAATGTTGTAAATAGCCCTACAACAATGGTCGATTTATGATAGCCTTCAAACCGTTGACGACAAGCATGATCCGATTTTTCTAGCTACTTCCATTACGGGATATTGCTTCGAAAGGGGTTCAACAAATTTAATGAATAATTTAATTATATACAATCATTCGAGTTGATTGACTAAATAATCACTAGAAATTCAGTTGGCTCCCACCAAAGGCGCCAGTCTCAGGAGGACGCAAAAATCTTGATCTGCTTTATTAAATAAGTGAAGATAAGTTATAAAATAGGTCAGGATAAGTATGCCATTTCAAGGCTCCAACTAAATTAATGTTTGAAAGTCAAACTGGAAAGGAAAACAAAGGTAAAGGGTGGAACGGTGAAAAATTTGTCAAACACGATTAAGTGCCCGCTGATTATACTGCAATATGAGAGGACAAACTATATTTCGTTGTGTCCATTTTATATGAAGCCTATTGTCTGAATTTTATTGAGGCTCCGCCTAACGATTGCCTAATATTGTTCAATCGGATGCAATTTTGCCGAGTCTCTGAATACAACTTGCACGTTGTTGGAGGTATATCATTCCTGACCTATTTTCCCGTGATGAAAGGATGCTAAGTTTCGCAAAACAACTTTTTTTAAAAAAAAAATAGCTAATAGGCGTTTTTGCAAACACTCTTTGACATAAATATCTTTATTTGCAGTTTCTGTTGCCAAGAAAATTGCGCTTTTCAGCACACGGGTGTAAATAGCCTGCTGAGCCCCAGTATTTTTCGTAAACTTTGACAACTTTTCCTGCTTAAACTCAACTTGAACTTATCCTTTTCCGATGCCTCTGAACCTCAGAGTTGCTTAAAATCCGTCATTGACGGATTATGACGTAAAAAAACTACAAAATGCACAATTTATTCAAATATACGATTAAATAATGTACGTTAACTTAAGTTGGCCTTTACATACCAAGGGGGCGCAAAAGAAAAACTCTGCCAAAGACGCCAGAAGAGCACGCTACAGCCTGAAATTTAGCTCTGTTGGGATTGATCCTAGAAGTTAAAGGGGTCTAGATACAATATGAAATCTCGGACCGGGTTTTGAGTTTTTTAATTTAAAATCATCGAGGATTTCGGTTTGGTTTTTCAAATTTTAATTTCATTATTTGAGTCGGGTTGGGTTTTTAATTTTAAACTTCACAGATCGGGTTCATGCATTCAAAAATTTAAAAATTTAGGATCGGGTATAGTGCGGTTGTTTCAGTTTAAAATTTCCCTATTGCGGGTCGGGCTCTGGTTTTCCCTTAAATTTGTCTATTACAAATGTTCATCGAACTCGTTTCAAAACTTTAGAATCGAACGGGTTTCAGGATGGCAACCCAGCCCATCTTCTTGCAGGCAGGCTGCCATGATGCTATCCACTCGTTCCTTTGTTGTTCTATGCAGTTTATTACGATTTAACATTTTAAATACTGCATTGTGTAAAAAAGTGCAAAAAACCTTTACCACATATGACGTGTACATTTTTTAGGAATTTGCTTCATTCATACTTGTTTAATGATTTTGACCTTCCCCCGTTCTATGCAGTTAAAACTTGAAGAAAAAATAATAAAACTTGCCCCGACACCCAACCTGTCTTATTTAATTGTTGTGGAGTCAATGAATGAACACTTGGAGCGCTATAGAGCTAAAAAGTTCCCGGTCTCTTTCGCTTGACTTGACTCGGGACCGTTATTAAACATTTATCTTTTCCGTGGAACCATGAATAGTTCAAGAGGAATGATTCTGACAGGAAATAAAATAGAACGGAGATTTAATATCGTTATCGAACGAGGTGAGTCACTAGGAGGTAGAATTGAAACTGATTATGCGAAAAGGAAAAAAAATAGTTCGACGCTTATTCAAAACAAGCAAATAAATATAGTTTCAGAGAATGCGTCACATTTCCGTTGTATGATAAAGCGTTGAATCACTGAAACCCACTCAGGGCATGACCTTGGTATACTTCTAATTCTATAAATTGATTTATGATAGATTATGGATTATGTATTGTAATTATGATACAAAACTATCTCTTACCAAAAAATACCCTTGAAATTTCCACTCGGTACAATAGGACAACAATGCATGTTTACTCTTATCAAATTTAAATATTCAAGTTATAGTATAACTTGAGGAATCTATTTTGGAATTATAATAGAGTCGCACAGTACTCCCCACGTTGGGGTATCAACCAGCTCCAACCATGACCGGGGTTCGGAAGCAAGCATATTTTCCAGTTCGCTGCCGGTGGCCGTGGGAAGATTTCAGACCCGATTATTTCACGCGCTCCGCCTGAGAGGATAATCGCGAAACCGGCGGATTTGACATGTACACGCGACTCAAAAGTTTCCCAGCCGCGGGAGAAAAGTAGCGCGTTGCTCCGGCTTGGTAGCGAAACAATTCGCCTCGGAAATAAGGCGAATGACTAATGAAGCTGCAGCAAGTATTACCATAACAATAAAACCTTATTTTATCTCCACAACAATGTGCGAACGCGAATGAAGATGATGAAGCTTTATTCAGATCGGTCATATGCCCTTTGGCATAGGCATCTTAGCTTAGGTAATTATGCAGCATCGGAAACCGTTAGCTGTTTACTTGTCTAGTCGCCGGATTGGCGCTTGTGAAAACATGAATTTTAAAACCGGTTACGTGTGATGGGCATTAGCTCTACATAAATTGACTTTCGCTTTCCGAACTTGAACCAAAGTGCGACTGTTATTTTCAATGCTAAACAGCTATACTCATATGTCGAACGAGGGAGTGTGTTACCATTTGGACTCGATGTTTGCTGGTGGCTACTCAAGGAGATGCTGCACGTGATCTGTTTAGTTTCCGCAGCGGTATGTTTGCCGTATTGCCGACTCGAGACGGTGTCAAAAGATGAGTGGAAGTTGCAATGCATTGAGATGCTTTCAAGCCTTCGAGACGCAGCAAAGGTTATGAAATGGTTGATGGCCTTTTGAGCGTTGACGGCATGTAGCACTTTGTTGGCGGAGAAAGGATTCGCTTTTCCGATTTAGGGTAATGTGTCTATTGTAGCAATAGAGGGCATTATTACCGTTTTTCGTAGGTTTCGAATCAACCATATGAGATAAAGACATTATCAATTAGGCTAAACAAGGTGTGCAAGGATAAGTTCAAGTTATATATTTGTTAAGAAAATCCAACCTTGAGTTGGATTAAAAATCCCTTCTGGAAATACAATTCACAGTTAAATTGTTTGGTAAACGCTAGGACATTCCTAGTGTCATATGTCATAATACGTGATTCAGAAATACGATCGTTCAAATTATGCAAATAATGGTTCAGATACACTATTACAATGAAAACAGACATTCTGCATCCATAGCATAGAAAAGAATCGTGAGTGCCGCCAAACTTTAACATAGATTAGAAAATTTATTGTAATGCCGGTAATTTATTACTTTAAGTTATTGATCTGATTGCTGATTGTGAAACTAGTCATTACCAGTTGGTGGCCATCGCATGTTAATTTCCTGCGGGTACAAATCTGGAAGCTCTACTTCTGACAGCTGATGTGACCGATTTGTTTTACAAACCCGTATAGTATATCAAGCTGAAAATGGAGCTCAAGCTTACGGAAGTATTACACATCCAACTCCACCATACTCGCAATGTGGTACTGATAATGTTAAACAATGTAGCCGAGACAGAAAGCTTCTTGGTAAAGAACAACGACCGTGCGATAAAGCTAAAAAAGCAATTCTCGTCTTTTTGGGGACGCTACGGGAGTCCCTGCGTACGTTATCTGTAAAAACTTACCAGGATACCTTCCCATTTCAACATCCCGGGTAATGGGAAGGTCGACTCTTTAGCAAAGGATGGCGCATTAGAAGGTGATATCTATGAAATACCAATTTTCTTCAATGAATTTTTCTGTATCTGTCGTCAGTGGCTTGAACGATGGCTACATTCTATAATCCCGAAAGTATCGACGAAGCCTTGGTTCAGGGGGATGGCTGTGAGTAGAGATTGCCTTCGTGTAACGTTCCGGCTTATGTGCAACCACTATAAGTTAAATGCACATTTGCGCCGAATTGGACTTGCGGAGAGTAGTCGCTGCGCTTGTGACGAAGGTTATCACGACATCGATCACGTTGTGTGGGTGTACGCCAGGTATTATGGCGTCAGATCACAGTTTAAGGATTCCTTTCGCACCCGAGGTAGACCGCCCAATGTTTCAGTTCGGGATATCCTAATCTAGCCCTTCTCTTCTATCTATCGTTCTCTGAAGCCCGCTTTTGTGGAGCCGAGCTGTACCATCATGTCACCACTTTTGTCCTCACTACGACACCGGTACTGCCTGAATTCTAAACCAGTGCGACCTGATGGTCTGGCCACGTTTGGAGGAATCCCTGCGGGTCCGAAGAGTACCACCCGTCGACCCGGTTCATGATGTTAAGGTAACTCGAAGCTGTAATTAAGGTCATTGATATTCCGTTTGCCCTAATGTTGCAAGTTTGAGCCCCCCCTCTCCCTGTCGTCACAGTCCGCCTTTTCCCTTAGATCTAACCAAACAACTTTTTCAAAATTGTAATTTCCTAGTTTTAAGGTATTTCCAAAGAAAAAAATGAAATTGGCACTGTCAACCTAATGCAAATGTGCCTATTGCTTCTTACTTGGTTTTCGAAGGCAAACCATCACACTAACAGACAGCCTTCGACATACGCTGTTAAAACACAATCAAGTTGCCAACCAGTAACTAGCACAGTTTGTACCTTTAGACCAACTACTGTAGCACCACCGAGAGACAATTGTCGTCGATATCTCCAAACCGTCAGCCAGCACAGCTAGTGAAGTACTAAACCTAAAAGAAGACGGCTATACCAAAGTCACTCAGATACACAAAGAGCATCAAACAGCCAACAGTGAAAACCAAAACTGCTTTATCTAAGACGACATGGACATACATAAGAACGAGGGAGAGAGCTCAACGATTAACAACCAGCAAATAATTCTCCCCCAAAAAAAAGAAGATTCTGAAAATCATTGGCAAACAGTGCACCTACAAAATACGACAGCAATAATTTTCGATTTTATTATTATTTTTTTAAATTGACCTAACCGGTTCGACATGAAAAACCAGTCTGATTGTGCTGTAACCAGATATTGTTTTCCGGCACGCAGACGGAAAATAATGAAAACTGAAGTTTTACGTTTGTTTCTAGTAAATCAGCAATTGATTTTATGAGTGAAAAGTGGCTATTTATGGCTATGAAGCAAAATGCGAATTGAATGAGATTTTATATACAAGATCACGGCCCCAAGTTATGACGTTTAATGTCAAGAATACTGAAATAAATGATCAACAACAACTTTTATGAGCAAGATGAAAAGATATATTTGAACATTTTCTACATACTTTTATGAAATCCAAATTTCTTCAATATAACTATTTTATTGACAGTTACCTTGGACAAAAATGTGTATTCTATAGTTCTAAACGGTGTCAGTTCATTTGGACGGATGCTGTTTAGCCAAACGCTATTTGACTGTGTGCCACTTGGCCGAAAGCGTCAATTGACCGAATGAGTCATTTGGCCGCATGTATATTGGGCGGAAGGGTAATTTGGCCGAATACCGATTGACCAAAGACAATTTTTCCAAATGTCATTGGGAAATGCATAGATGCGATGTAATTAGCAACGAATGTGAATAATTTGTCATACATTTAATTTACTATATTCGTTATTCTTGGTCTAAGCTTTCTGTGAATATTTTTCTTCTTTTAAACATGAGCTATTCTTTCTATATATTTCTTTTATATTTATCTACAGGAAAATTTAGCAATATTTATTATATCCTTCTTCATAGAATTGGATAAGGTCTTCAGCTTCCAGAAACAGAGAGAGAGTGAGGGAGGCATTCGTAGACGACATGTATTCGTTTCGGGATTATAAGCATAATATTTTAAGAAATGTTTATCCAATGTAATAAAAAAATTTAAGATCTTCATTTTTCGAGATTATGAACTCCCTTAAGTTGTTTGCAGACACAAAAAATGACAAAGGTTTGAAATTTATTTTGTTTGTTGGACTTTTTGACTCAAAAAGTGTTTCGAAAGAAATTTAAAGCTTGAACTGTTCCATATCATGTCTGTTTCCGCATTGCTACAAAATACAATTCATTTTTAGTTTTCGAAGCATTTGTCCGTGAGATGTTTGGTAATCTCCAAAGGAATATCAGACTTAAGTCATTCATTTTATTCCGTCGAAGATTTCCGAAATATCTGAGTTTACAAATAATTTGTATCTTGCAAATAATCGTTAAATGGGTCTAGCTGCGCTAAGGTATGATGTTGCTCTCATAAACCTAAGGTGAACTCTTATCTCAGATGAATGAATCGACTTCAACAATACCTACGCAAAAGGTTGGGACTGATCTGAACAAAACGCGGTACGATCCAACCACATTCCCCTTGCATTAGCTTGTCATAATAATACGCTGAAGCTCACCTGAGAATCATTAGTGGAAGCATTATGCTGGGCCTGAGTTTTTCTCATATATGCTAATAATTGGTTGCGAAACTTATTTACTGTGATTTTTCATTTATTTTCGACAGCTTAGTCAGTCTTTAAAGAATTAGTAGGCCAAACAGCACCGAAACGTCGGACAAAAATTAAAATACGTTCCACTAATTCTTTAAAGGCTGACTAAGCCGTCAAAAATAAATAAAAAATCACAGTAAACCGTCACAGTTGAACTCTACATACAAGAAACTTATTTAAATAAGAGGTCATTCTGCCAAACGGCATTCGGTCAAATTGCTTACGGTATTCGTTCATGCGGTATGCGGCCAAATAACATTCGGCTAAACGACATTCGGCCTAACAGCTTTCTACCAAACGTCCCTTTCGGCCAAAACAGCATTCGGGCTAACAGCATTCGGCTATATGACCCATTCGGCCAACGACATTCAACCAAACTGCATTCGGTCAAATGGCTTTCGACCAATTGACCTAGAAACGTTCTAAACATCTTTACAGAAAGTTCAATAAATAAGGAATTCCACGAAGATCCGTCCGAAAATCTTTAAAAGCGTGACGGACCATCTTAGATTCCGATGAGGAGTAAATATTTTCCACAGTTTGTAAGATTATTTTGATTCAAGAGCCAAATTTTTAAAAGGGCGTGAAGGTTTCTACATGTAGCATTTTCCAAAAAAAAAATTCCATTTCCGTATTTTATACCACAAAACTATCTGAGAAGGAATTACAAAGAATAAGTACTTCTGCTCGAAAAATATATACACTGAGAAAAATGTTGTCATTTTCCACAAAAACAAATTTATGTTAAAAGTTTAAATTGAAAAAAACCATTGAAATGTTTTATATTTTTTTTACAAAAACCTAAAGAGAAAAGCAATATTTTTAATATGGTTACATGATGGAAAACTTATCTGTTTTTCTAACGATAACTTTATACAAGTTTTTAAGTTTTATATTAATTGGATACAAAATTGTAATTTTATAACAGAACATGATTCAAAGTATCATTTCAAATCAAATAGCATTTAACAAAAATCTTCCAAAATGCGAGAATGATCGTGTAACTACGCACTTTTTAAAAGTTATTCGTATTTCTTCATTACAAAATATAAACAATCTAATGTTTATCCTTTTAAAGGGTTAGACATGTCGTGCGAATGCCGGGTTGTATACTCAGCAGAGGTCGTAGACTTCGGGAGAGTCCCGATTCAAGAGGTAACCAAACAATAAATGTGTTGATTTTTTGTGTGCTGTCGCTACTGCACTTATTTACAGCCTCTTATTTAATAAAAAAAACCTGTTTTAATCCACCTAGCGGTGCAATTGTGCCTTTCTCATTTCTCTAAACTATGGCACGGAGGCTTTTTATGTTCAACATAATTGTGGAAATGTCCATTACATTCTTAGTACACTTTGCACTTATACACAATGGCATGCCAGCCACGAACTTGATGAGCTACGTGTCGACGGTGAAACACTTAAAACAAAAAAATATCATACTCCATTAGCCTAATCAGCATTAGATCAATGTTATCTGCTTGCTAACTCATTTTGTCATGCGGGGATGGGTATGTGAGGAGGGCGAAAGTCCCATGAACGAACGACTCCCCAGCTTAAATTGGTATGCTTTGTAATATAGTGGTGGTTTAAAGATGATGGGGTTGAAAGGGAGGGGTATGAGGTGGTGGTCTGAGGGGTGATTTAAGGAGATTTTTAAAGGAGGGGAGTGAACAGTAGAGGGGGGGGTGTAACCCCTCTCCGTAAACCATCAACTACGCCCCTGTTGAAATCCAGAAACCTTATGCGAGTCGAAAAAAAAATTTGGCCGGGATTAGGTTGACGTTTTTCAGAGTGATTGCATAACCTTTCTATATGAGAAAGGCAAAAATGTGCAAAATCCAAAAAAGTGAATCTTCGTCAAATTTTTTTCGTGTTTGCATCAAATCTCGACGTTTTATGCACCTTGAATACATTTAGCATCAAAAATAAAAATTCTATTTTTTTATTTTTCCTATAGTTTTTATGAGAAATTTCTGTGTGGCCGCACTCTGAAACCCGTAATTCCGGAACCAGAATTCCGATCGATCCAAAATTCAATAGCAGCCGATGGGAAGGTTGCACCTTTCATTTGAGACTAAGTTTGGGCCAATCGGTCCAGCCATCTCTGAGAAAAATGAGTGACATTATTTGACACATACGCACATACATACACACACATACACACACATACACACACACATACACACACATACATACACACATACACACACATACAGACTTTTTCCGATCTCGACGAACTGAGTCGAATGGGATATGACACTCGGCCCTCCGGGCCGGGATTAGGTTGACGTTTTTCAGAGTGATTGCATAACCTTTCTATATGAGAAAGGCAAAACTGGAAAAAGAAATATGTTAATATTCGTTGCATTAAAAAATGACAGAAGTTTGGAGTCCAAGGAAATCCCTGGTGAAGAAATTTTTGAAAAAAATTGGAACGGGGCTTCACAGTTTAAAACCAAAGTTTGTATGGAGAACTAGGGGTGTTCAAGAAGGAAGCCATCAATGAAAATAGTCATCTTAAATTTTCGCATAATGCCTTATTACATAGAAAAAACAAATTTAAGCAATTTTTTAGCTCAACCGGACATCATTAAGGGGGTTCGCCGCTTGAATATTGATTTCATAATATTCGAAAAAATCCAAAGGGGGAATGAACATGAAATATTGAAAATCGATTTTTTTATGTCGAAATATGTCTAAAAAATAGCATGAAACATCAGGATCTAGTGTTATAATAAACGAAAACAGCTAAAAACAAATTTAATTATTTTTTTTTTCAATGACATGAAATGACATGAAAAAGTCCTTTTAAACTTTTTCCAAAAATCCTTTGCAATGATTTAGTTGGAACCCCCTTTTTTCTGCCCTCATTTGAGTTTGTTTTGCTCTCAAGCCCAGCTTGTAGGGGAAATTAGATCAAATTTCCCAAATTTCCCAATTTCACAAAACTCCAATTTTAATCTGTGAAGTCCATTTTTATTTTTATCAAAAACTTCTTCTCGACGATTTAGTTGGAACCCCAAATCCCTGTCATTTTTTTATTTGTTCTGCTCCCAAGCCCAGTTCCTTGGGAAAATTCGATCATTTTCACCAAAACTGTGAAACCCCGTTCCAGTTTTTTTTTTTAAATTTCTTCACAGTGATTTAGTTGGAACTCGAAATCCCTACCATATTTTTATTTGTTCTGTTCTTAAACCCGTTTTTTTGGATTTTTTTTGAAATGATAAGGCATTACATTGAAATTTTCGATTTTCAATTTTTTTTTCAAAAATTTCTTCCTTGTCCTTGGAACTAAAAAATAATTACATATGTTTTTAGCTGCTTTCGTTTGTTTTGACACTAGTGCTATTTTTAGACATATTTCGACCAAAATATTTTGATTTTCAACACTTCATATATTCCCCCCCTTTGCATTTTTTCGAATATTATGAACTCAATATTCAAGCAGCCGCACCCCCTTGATGATGTCTGATTGATCTAAAAAATTGCATAGATTCCATTTTGTAATAAGCATTTTATGTATGACTTTATGCGAAAATTTAATTTGACTATTTTCATTGTTATCTTTCCTCTTGAACACCCCTAGATCTCCATACAAACATTGGTTTTAAGCTATGAAGCCCCGCTCCATTTTTTTCAAAAATTTCTTCACCAGAAGTTTCTTGGGACCCCAAACTTTTCCATTTTTTTCGTTCTGCTCAACAAACGTGTGTTGGACAGTTTTATCTGAGGAATCTAAAAATTATAGCTTTTTGAATGAAACATTGGTTGAAAAGAAACCCCGAACAGAAATAAAATTTGAAAATATGAAGTTCCTGATAAATGTACTGTGTTACACTTTAAAAACACCCCAAAAAGTTATTATTACAAGCTTATAGACCTAAGTTTACTATAAATTCATCAATATAAAACTACCCTCAATTAGATTGTCGCAATGAGGTTTAACGTTTTATGAAATTATCATTCTTCCAAGATGTGGATGCTATTCAATGTATCGATTATAAACCGAAAAGGTATATTCTATTTTCAACCCCTCTCAAAACTCTTTCAGAAAAAGTAAACAGAAATAGATTTCATCAAGTCAAGCAAGAGTTTTAAATTTCGACCTATTTTGTCGTATCTGTTTTCAATACCATTTTACCCCATTTCCCCTCAAAAGAGGATTTCAATAATTGACCGAAGTCCTACGCACATATGCACAAACAAATGCTGAAATTTTCATCAAAACATCAATACAACACGTGACAATATTTTGAAAAACTGGCTCAACCCAATTGAAGCGTACAAATGCGCGATTGCGCACCATGCAAGTTTAGATTTATATCATTGATGAATTTGGTGTAACAATCCTGTTGCAAAAATTTGACAACACCAATGAAAGAGTAAATGCTACGCTCTTGCACTTTCACTTGTAACGTATGCTGCTATTTTAGATCGTGTAATTTTTCAATGTGCCGAACTGGTCTCAACTGATGGCTCAACCACAAAACGCTGTGGTTTCCTTTCTGTGAACTGCGGAACACACAACAGGGCAACCACAATTGCCAGCTTACTTAACCCTTCAAAAGCTCTAGCTCTTCTCCTTCACTTTTTGTCGAGTGGAAGCTGCGGTTGAAATTGTTCAACCGCAAACATAGCGGTTAGCCTGGAAACGTCTAGCGAAGTAGTCGTGACTCAGCAATACACACACCATTCTCACAAGCCAAAGGTTAACTATTTACGTATCTGGCTGTAAAAACCATTGTGCATAACAGCGATATTTCCTGTTCCCATAAACAACAGTGTTGTCCATGTAAATCGGCTGGGGAATAGAGGTTTTCGGCTGACTTTCATGCTTTTCGAAGACATTTTAAACAATATTCAAAATATCAACATTTGAATAACGTGATTTTGTTCATTTTGACAAGTTTTTCCGATTTATTTTCTATGTACAATTTATTCAGCATATCAGCCGTAAGTAAGGCTCTTGCGGACAATGGCCGATAAGCTGATAGTCTGGCAAAGAATGTGTTGATGTAGCCGGAAGATTCCAATTTTTATCACTACTAGCAATATGAACAAACAGTTAGTTCTCATCGAGCCCCGCCAAATTGTTCCCAGATTTTGCGAATTGCAATAAAAGTCTTCTTATTAGCAATAGTGGCAATTCAAGTCCCATCGTAACTCCATACCGTTTTGATCCATGCGTTAATCTGTTCGCGTGATCGCTGACTATGCTGACGAAGTTCCGAGCCGCAAGATGAAACATTTAGATGAAGTAAAAAACATACAAATAATGTGAGAAAGGCAAAAATGATGAAAGGAAAAGACTGCACGTCAAAGTTCATTTGAGATAATAACGTTGAGGCAATGTCCATCCACAAAACAAACAAGCAAATCATCTCACATGAAAGCTGGCATTTTCAACTTTTCCCATACGGCATTCGGCTTCATTATTTGCTGTGATTTGTTTTGTTTTTTTTTAGCCATAATTCATCGGATTCACTTTCAGATTGCGGATGTTGGAAAACTCATCACCACGTAGATACCTACATACGTAAGTATGAAGTCTGATTCTTGCAACGAATTAGAAAAATATCAATGATCTATCTCATGCCATTGCAGGCGATTTTCACAAAATGGCCCGAAATCATTTTTTTTATTAAATTGTGATTGAGTTCCGCTAAACATCTGCCGCTACCAACATTCGTAACTATCCGTTCGAATGTGACGAAGCTGTAGCAGGATTGAACACAGAAAACCGTGAGCAAAAAATATTTAAAGGTCTAACCAGGGTGGATTGTTTGCAGGTATGATTGTTGATTGATTTGTGCCTATAGCATATTCCATTTGTAGGGTCAAAAGAATGCGTTTTTTTCTGTTGTGGAAACTCTTTTCCTGATATCAAAAGCTCTTTCTAGAACTAGAATACGAGATTCTAAAGAAAATGTTCCATTTTTTTAATTACCTACAATGTTTTTCCTTGAAAATATAGCATATATACTGCCATGAAGCTGATTAAAAAAAATCTGATAAAAGCGAAGCTCTGATGCACACCTAACAAGAAAGATGAAATGCCATGATGGCAGCGTCCTAAGCGATTGACTATTTTCATTTCAGCCAAAGTATTTTTGGTACTGATTTTCGAACAATATTGATGGTTTAGAGGGCTTCAGGCTTGGTCGGTTGAATTTTTTGGTCGCACAAACCACACCCATTATCGATTCATTGCTAACATGAAGCGTTCATTACTTCGTAATTTTCTTTACATCGCCAAAACATACCTCTAATATGATTGTATATTTACTGGTGCAGAGATCCCAAAATCCCTGGGCCTCCCCTCTGAGTCAGAATGGATATTAGTAGGGGAGACCGGGGCTAGTTGGCTGTGTTATCAGTCTCCATTTTTTACCATCTTGATGTAGGTAGATCTTGCAAAATAGAACATGTGGCAGGAAAGCGCAGACTGTTGGAAACATCCCTGAATTTTATCAAAGTGTTTGTTGTATTGTCTTTGTTTTTAAAGTAAGTTGGCGGAATATATGGATACGCCAGAAAATAATCAATTGGAAATTCAATTATATAAAGATTTATATGGAACGGACTGAATGTCTTTTCAATGAAATTGTACATTAACTGACAATTGCTAATATATTTTAGTCCCAATACCTCGTCATTTTGACTTTGACGCGTATTCTATATTCAAAAGCATATTTTCGAAATTCTTCAGACGATAGTAAATAGTACCGCCAACTTGCCCCGCGTTCGTTACTACCAACATACCTCAGCCGCATATTTTATTAATAATATTTAAAAAATATATTTAATTCATGGAGAGGTGTAATATCTATACGGATACTGAAAGGTCTTTTCAAGCACAACCGAAAATCATAATCATTCAGGAAATAGATTGAAAATCACCCTAAATAACACAAAGTGTTTAAAATTTAGAAAATTTACTGCTCGAAAACACAATATAGCCCACAACTTCTACAAAACTAAATGTTTTCCAACAAAAACACATTGGATAATGAGAGTGACATAACTTGAGGTACACAACGAGAGACAGCGCTATATGTCTAATATAAACGAAGAAAAAGGGATTCCGCCAACTTACCCCAACCGCCAACTAACCCAGGGTTTCCCTGTCTAAATAAATAACTTCGTTCAAACCCATTTAATGACACTAATAAAATAATATAATGTTCCAAGAGGTAAGACAAAGAAAATTTGTTGGAAGTTTTGCTAACCGTTCATACTGAAAAGCAATAAATTTGAGAGAAGTTATTAAACAGTGTGATTCATACCGAGCAATACACATAAGGGACCGTTCATAAATTACATATCGCGAAAATATCTCAAAATTGAATCCATCTCCCCCATGTGACAAATTGTCTCAAATTTCTTTATCCCTCATCCTCTAATATGTGACGGATTCGTTTAAAAAATATGTTCTCTTTAGTAAAAAATTTAAATGAAACGTTCTAGCTTACTTCCTCTCCTTTATATGTCAAAATATGTAACATTTTGTCAAATATCCTCTCCCCCTACCTCTAAACGTGTTACATAATTTATGAATGGTCCCTATGAGACTAATAAAAACATCTAGCACACCGCTGTATAAAATGGAATGTCAGTGGCGTAGCCAAAGGGGGGTTTTGGGGGTTAAAACCCCCTCCAAACCAAAATATTTGAATTGAAGAAAAAAGTTTGATGCTGACTAGTTTATTAAATATTTAAATAATAATTTTGGAAGTTTATTACCTGTTCATTACATTGAGAACCTAATGTTTTAAACGTTATGGGGACTTTTTGTAAATTGTGAGAATGGGATGTTGTAACTAATATTTTAGTGAGGATCCTATAGTTGATAAATCATGTAAATATCAAGCAAAATAGCTCAATGAAAACGCCTGCATAGAACCTGATGAAAAATGGCGTTTTACGTTTGTCTCTAACAAGTCAGAATCGGTTTTTATATGCATTTGATTTTTTTGGGTTATCATTTATATAAAGTGCCACTAGCTAAGATTGGCAATAAAATAAATTGAAAATTTTTCACGTTTTTCGCTATTTATGGTGTGCATTTGGGTATCGAATTGAATGGCCAAGATTCCATAATTTGGAAACCATCGGCCTTTGGAGGTTTAGTATTTAGCAGCATAATTTTGTTGATTAATTTTTCCAGTTGGATGCATTACTAATTCCAATCAAATTTAGTTCAAGACTTAGTGTCTTCTGCAAAGTTTTCAAGAATGTTATTGCAAATAGCTTGGTTGAAGATAGGCGGCAACAAAAAAATTGGGAGAACACCTTGTAGATGACGTTTACTATTCTAGTATGCAAAAGTGACTTCAACGCCACTTTAGTAAAATTTAACATTTTCGTATTTTTAAGTTCACTACGAAAATTCGCATCTTTCAGTGCAAATGACTTCAAATAAAAATAAAAAATAACACGAAAAGCAAAGTTGCGAAAGCATGCATTTACCCGCATCATGCAAGATTTGAAAATTGATTTCCTGAAAAATATACTCGATGGCATTTACGTCACCTTTGCATACAAGGGCAGTTCAGTAATGTGATTAATCGGTAATTAGTTGCAAAAATCCCACTTAACACCATTTTTATCGATGGGACATACTACTCCCTACATCCTATACTTCGGTAAAATCTCCTCCTTTCAGATCTTCAAAAGCACCCAGTGGAGTGCTCTAGACAATTCGTCTACTCTGTTGTTGAGTAGCTCACATGACAGTTGATCATTGCCAGCGGTTCGAATGTCCTATTTTTTCATGAATCTTAGGTAGATCTGGAATCTGTCGTCGACTGCGCGCGTCTCCAAGCTGATTTTTGCAATACTCTTGTCGTCTACTGCTTCGCTATTTAGGTGTTCGTCATAATATACTTATCAATCATGGGCATTTATGCACATTATTTATAAGGTTTACAGACTATCCTGTGCAATAACCGGTTTATACAATGCCCCGGCCTATCAGGATGTTTATGTCACCGATGACGAGCTTAACATTCCACCATAGGCAGCTATCATAGACATGCTCCAGCTGCGCATAAAATGCATCTTTCTCGGCTTCGTGAGGTCAGTGAACATAGACATCCTTTCGCTGATCGCCTGCCACTTGATCACGCGTTGGCGCATTTTTCCCAGCTCTTGTGCCGTCGCTCGATCCCCGCATTTCCACACATTCTGCCCCGTCTATCAAAGCTCTTCCAATGCTACGGTTTTGAAGTTGCGAATTTTCAGCTCATCCTTTTCTGCTTGATTGTTAGTAAAGTGGTTTTTTGGGCCACTCGTTGAACTTGACCTAACCTATTTCGTAGTTCGCCACTCAACATAACTGACACCTGCGATAGGTATTTAGTTCTACCCACAGTAGAGTTATAGCGCCCATGCCCGCTCACACCATCCCATTTCGCTATTACTGCAGAACACGGTAGTACCCAGTCGATCGCGGCCTACAGATTGGATGTCATCAATAGACCCGCCAACATTTTTGAAAAATCTAAGATTTTCGTCAAAACCCCCTCCAAACCAAATTTCTGGCTACGCCACTGTGGAATGTAATAAGCACGGAAAGTTCCCCAGTCACAAAATAACTGCCTTTTTATACGATGTAGCTTACAAGTCGAAATGAAAAAGTATTCTAAAAAGTAATTAGTATTACTAGAAATCCGTTAGCTGGAGAAGTTGTCAGTACGAAGTTTTTTCTTTGGGATCAATGTTAAGGGGTTATATACAAAGTTGGAACTCAAAAAACTGGAAAAAAAATTATTGAATATTCTGAAAGTACTTACTTTTGAAAATATCTGTGCGAAATTTCAACCAGGTCGGAGCATCAGATTTCAAACTACAGCCGTTCGCAGCGCACAGGTTCTTCCACGAGTGAAGTTAACGCAAAACTTTAAACGCAATTATCTCGGAACTATGATTTTTGAAATGTACCGTTGCGGTGAACGTGATATCTCAAAAACTATTCATTCGATCTTCATAATTTTTTTTTTTTTTGAATTGTTTGTATTAATATTTTCGTGTACTTGAATGGTTCCTTTTTGATCCAATAATTTTTGATTCTTCGCGATAAATTTTTGTTTAAAATTTTTAACACCACAAAACACATTTTTTTGGTCAACATGTTTTTTTTCTCGGAAAATAATTTTTTATTGGGAAAACGATCCATTCAAGTACACCACAATCCATTTTTCTTCAATAATCTTTTTACTTTTTTGATTTCTGTTGAGCGGTTCGGCTTGAAGAGCGTCCACTGCAAACCTCTGCCCAAAACATGTTTCGGGGGTAGGCCATAACTTCACCAGCCTTGCATACTTGCATAGAATACTTCTAACGTTTCAATATAGGGGTCTCGTTTCAAAATTTTCTGCCGAAATTTTACCCGATTTTTTAAACGTGAATATCTGCCGTTGTACTGAATGGAAAAATAAGATTATTACGCTAACTGATTGGAAATATGTACAACAATTTTGTATCCAATTCGGTAATATATGCAATTACTAAAAATAGCGGAAATAATGGATTTTTTTGAAAGTAATAACTATCTGATCCATGATTGGTCGGTACAATTCGATCAAAGAGCAAGCGTTGCTGGGACTGCCTCTTTTTCATAGAATGAACTGCGACGCGTATAAAAAGGGAACACAAGAAAATTCGTTAGTTTGTTTTCTGACGTTGTAGGCGTAGCAGCTGCTGCGTTTCATGTCAGCTCACATTCTTTGATGGTAGGTAATAGATACCATGACTGCCGCCAGGCGCTGATAGCATTTCATTCTAATCATGTTTCAAGCATACACGGAAGATACAATGATGACACACCACAGAAAAAGCAGAAAGCTTTTTTTAAAAGTTGAATAAATGGATTGGCGATGGGGTGGTTTAGTGCGAGAACCGCGCTCTCTTGTTCTTTAAATTATATGTGGCATCAGGTGCGTGTACAGATAAATTCACCACGGCGCGCGTTCCAGAGTGCACAGTGGTGAATTTATCTGTGTGTTTCCTCTGGCAAGCCGTAGTGCGAACTGGTTATTTCGTTGTGTAAAGGAGATGGTGTTGGCTTATTGGATGCTGATATTATGATTTTTTGTTGATGATTTGATACGAGTTACTTCGAAAAGTTTATTTTCGAGTCTATAGAGTATTTTTAGACTACAAGGGGGAACTTAAAATACCCGGTCCTCGGAGCAAACGGAGAAAAAATTTTATGTATCATCATGCTATAAACACATTTTCCATAAAACAGATTAATTGTGTCCACATTAAGCCCGGCTTATTTTATGTGCGGCTAAATGACGCAATGTGCATTTTACTTATTTTGTTTGTGAATATCGCGGCTGCACAAGTGAAAAGCATTATTGTGAAAACTCCACTCTAAGATACCTGCTTGGTTAAAGTTCGAGCATATTATTATTTATGAAAACATTGGGTAAAACGCGCCTCCTAGGGAAATATGATCATAGTTTAGGTATAGAACAATATTTGGGAGAATTTAATAAATATTCAACCAACATTTCCCCCTGTAATCGCAATCATAACACTTTGAAAAATTTTCAAAATTTTAATAATTCACAACAACGGGACAAAAAGCTCGTGGACTAACACGTAATTTTGTTTTTTGTCGAGATTTCACAAAAATGTAGCTTTACATCGTCTTACACGCAGAAAAAAGATTTATAGGTTCAATAAAAATATGGATTAAATTCAATAAATAAAATTATTGGTCGGGAGACAATAAATTTATTTATTGAATCCAATAAAATGTATTTATTGTTTCAATAAACAAAGTTATTGTTCCATTTTTTTAATAAATATTTTATTGAAATTAAAACAAAATAACTGAAATTAAAATTGTTTTTATTGAAAGCACAAATTTATTGTAATTGCATTAAAGAAATATTTTCAGACCAATAAGTTTATTGTTCGAAGTAATCAACAATAAATGGTAGGATTCAATAACACATATTTTAGGTTTAAATATGCTTAATTTTTCTGCGTGTAGGTTATGCAATTATTAGGTTTTCAAAACAATTGTTCTATTTTAGATTAGAAAGATGGGTAGGTAATGTCAACGACATTACCGAAATGAATAGCATACATTTAAAGTTGTTAATACGAATGCTGCAATTTTTACTAATTTCTGAAAGGTTTAATTAAAATAAATTATTTCGATATTTCTAATGGAAATAGCGAAATAACGGTACAAGTATATACGATTCCCTACTGTTGCCAAATGAATTGTTTCACTCTCATTAAATGCTATTTTCAGGGTTACCATATGAGGATAAATATGTTGGAATATTTTAGGTTTCGATGTTCGTGTACCGATATTTCGGTATTTCCATTAGAAATAACGAAATAGCTGGTTTTAATATAACCTATCAGAAGATAGTCAAAATTGTAGCATTCGCATTAACAACCTAAAGTGTATTCTACTTCACTCCGGTTATGTCTCTGACATTACCCATCCGTCTTTTTTAATTGTGGTTTAAACTCTCAAGTAACAATTTCCGCTAATTTGGTATTCTGAAACACTATTTAATGTTTTGGGCAATGAGTCGCATTGAGTACATTGAATTGCTAGGAACAATGAATTTGCGAATAAAAATATAAGCTCAGACACTGTGTATTTATGATCACGCTCTAATGTTTTGCACCCCTATGGAAAACAAATGGATACTTATACCTTAGGTTAAACTGCGTCGAACATTTCGTTGTGTCACATTCGAATATTTATTGTGTTAGATCGTACTGAAACGCCCCCACATATGTTGTGGCGCATATCAATTTTTCCACAGGTTTCAGCACATTTGTTGGCTACTTACTTTATGTGCGAAGCAATCGTATAAATGCATATATGCTACGCCGAAGTTTTGACTTGGTCAAGGTTCTCAGCTGGTGCGTTTGATAGTCGTTCGTCGGTCAAAAGGGCGTATACTTGTTCGTATGACGGCAGGTTTTGCTTCACCGGTCGCTTTACGCCAGTGGAAACAATAAAGTTTATTACGCAATTAATCGATTGAGGACGGATCGTTACAGTTCAATTACATATTTTGACATGTTTTGCATTGAAGAATGTTTTCATAATTCAAGCACTGGGAGCATTATTATTTTGTGGCATGATATCGATTCTACGACAATTCAATATAGTAAAGCAGCAGTTGTTTGTATTGATTGGCTCAACATCTCACTAAATACTATTTAGTTTTTGTATACATATCTCTATTAAATATGGCTCCTATCAACCATTTCCACGCAATTCTTTTCGTTTACGAACTTGACATTTCATGTAGACATAACTAATTTAGCCATTCAAAGTCCAAGAGAAGTATACGCCAATGTCCCACTTTTCCCACCTTACTAATAGTGATAATGACCAGCGGCCTTTGAAGCCAATGTTTCACGACTGTTCTCAGCCAGTACCACCGTGAGCAAAAATTTATTAATCTTCGATGTCCATCAATCAGCGACCCCCCAGGCAACCGGGCAATTGTCTGGTCATTGCTATTACAGCTCTTCCGAAAAGAGGAAAAAATTCGAAAGAAACCATTTTCCTTTCCCATCGTTGACCGTGGCTAGATCGAGCTGCACTTGAAGCTATTCACAGTTATAGCCGCAATGGTTTGCAGCCGATGCAGTTTTCTGCTGGGAATCGGGTCATTCCTATTCGACTAGGTTTCACTTTAACGCGACTCGAAGCATCAATGCGGCTCTCGAGCGGACTAACGCGGTCCAGCAAATAAACTGCGAGTGACAGCTAATGAAATGAACCAAATTGAGCGGCTTCTTCTCAGTCAGGCAGACAGACAGACAGACAGGTAGACATAATTGTACAGTTGGCGGTAGTAGCGTATTTGGATGGATTATTAACGGTCCGAATCCAGTCATTTAGACCAAAGCGGGGCATCGAACAAGAGTGGCGGTTTCGTGACGCTACATACTATAATCAGGTTTTTGTTATGTTCGATTTTTGATTTTGCGTAACATGCATTTGCCTTTCTCCGTCCTAATGGTAATTTGTATACCTACTTGTAGACTCATACGTGAGGGTGCAGACAAGGAGCCTTGACATGGACTTATGCAAATGTGTAGCGATTGTACCGGTGTGTTACAACGCGACAAGTGCATCTAATAAAATAACAATATACCACTGGCAGAAGAGATAGTAGCATTAAGAAACGCGCGGCGGACAACAATGGCTTTTGCACATGCGAATGGTAAAAGTTGTGTGATGGATCTTTAATCGTGATTTTATCGCCCCAAATTACACAACCAACCACATGATTACGCGTGACATATGTATATGTCTACATTGCATTAGATTCTCTTCCTGGTTTGGTTTCCCCCATTATCGCGCGGGCATAACGGCAGTGACATAGTCATTTGGAGATCTGCCGGTAGGTAGCTCGGGGAACATTTTCCGCAGATTGTCTTTCCAGTCTAATCTTTTTAGAGCCATGAGAATGTGTGTCAGATTATTATTCTTTGCAAATTTACATGAGTATGCGCAATGAGCTCCCGTGTCCGAATAATTCTGTGATGGATCAAAACAAGCGAAGTTGCACAGAGAACTTAGAGTAGCTATCAGACCTTAATGTGCATCTTTCGAGAGTTCTATACTTTGAGATGCCAATATAAGCGCCGGCTAAGTCTTTACAATCATCTGGGATAGAAAGGAATGTTAGTGTGACAACCACCCCTGAGTCGATTCCTAGTCCCACCAGCTCAAATGGGATTTTTCGTCAACTTACATGGAGAAAGCTCCCTATCTCGCATTATCACAACATGCAACAGTTTATCACTGGAAGTAAAAATAAGAAAGATCATGTTGATGCCTAGACATCTAATTTTTAATGTTCGTTTGATTTGCATCAGTGTAAAGTACTTCAAGTGCGTTGGTCCGGTAACTAGAATTGTCGAATTTGGTTCAAGTTCGTATTAAACACTCCTGGTGGGACTAGGAATCAACTCTGGGCTACGGGTACTACTGTCGCCAATGCGATAATCATGTATTCTTTCTGGACTTGTTGCAGGTTCGAATCCGGCCGCTTGGGCGATTTTTCTACATTCAAATTCAAATCAAATGTTTATCCATTGGACATTACCAAAAATCTTAACTATCCTTAGGCATTTCGTCTACATACATACTGAAAAAAACCCGCTCATAAATTCGAGAAAAAAGATCACGATTTCGTGAACTGAACAATTTACAAACACCGTGACCAAGTTCCAGAAATTATGAATAATAAACTTCGTATTCAAGAAACTATTTTTGTTTCCAAAAAACTAGTTTGCCCCGAATATATACATAGCGTTACATTCGAAATTTGGATGGGTTATTATGGTTGCTCCCTGGACATGTTTAGTTTTTGTTACGATTCTTGTTTATAATTTAAGAGTAAACAGCCGACAGTTGAACGATGTTCATGATTTCAGAAGCTTATCCGGCGATTTTTGTGATTTGACCAGTGCGGTACTGATGGCAAATCTACTAGACAAAAGAGAATGAAACGGTTAGCAGTCAAAGCAGTAAGCAATGCTTATTGAGTTACTGTTCTCACTTCAATGAATTGACAACAGTAAGACGGTGGGAGTCTACTTTCTACTTCTGCCCAAGTCAGACGTACAATCGAACCAAGTGAACAACAACTAGCAACCTCTTGATCTAGTGTGCATTGTCTCAAGAACAAAGGAAACATTTAATTTATTCGTGCCATCATGAGTAAAGTTGACAAAAAAATCTACTCCGACCCAACACAGCGGTCGTCGACTTTGAATTCTGTTCAATATGATTGAGTTTTCGTGAAATGGAATACCTGCTGAAGGTGAAGATTCAGCTTTGGCTTAAGGAGGTTATGTATCTTCAGTACCATCATCTTTGAAATGTAGTACTCGTATCATTCAACACGTTGGCCCAAGCCGAACGTTTCGTTTTGCAGAACAACTATTAACCAAACTACGTTATTCACCCATGAGGGGCAAACTCCTACGTGCAAGTAATGTAATCGGGTTGCGCACCACGGAAAACCTTGCGCGGAAGATACAGAGGAGAATGCATCTCTGACGATTGGCAACGCATCCACGGCAAACCAACTCAAAAAAGAGTTTTCAATACCATTACCTGAACCACAAATGGTTGTCAAATTTGTGGCAGCTGTTCAGTCCATATTGACAACAGCAAAAGCAGCATCCAGCACCCCAAAAACCAGTGTAAGCAACATCTGTGAATAAGATAATAACAAGGACGACAGATTTAAATTGGTCACCCGTAAGTATAAGATCTGATCTGTTCGCGAGCACCAAGACACTTTTAACGATGATGACCTTGATGGGAAGGACAGAAGAGAATTAAATGATCCCCATCACGCAGCAGGCGAGCCGCGAAAGACGGTCTCCGCTCGCAATAAAAAGTTGCGCGCACGAGATCCAACGAATAATCAATAATATTTGTTTTTATTTTTATTTTTACATATTGTAAACACATATAAGATCCACGGTTCCGTTAAGCTACCGCTATGAGCCGTGTCAAATAAACGAAATAAAAAAACTAATCTGGTTCTGAATTTCTCACACATTGGAATCATTACTGAGAAAAATTGTAACTGACCATCATTTTATTTACAATATAAATACGGTTATGACGATCATTTTATTACAAAAAACGAGTTAGTATTAATAAACAGGCGGTTTCACACAGATAGCTTTGCATAAAAGAAACAGAGAGGAGGAGAAAAAATAATAGTATAATACACTGATAATATTTCGTTTACCATACCAATACAAAATAAGTGGTACTCAATTTGTCTATCACTTCAATGAATTCTCTCTCGCACGGCTTCTGCGAGAGATAGTTAACTGAAACACTACGCGAGGAAAATGAAAATGAAAAAACGGTCATTTTCCTGGTGATACGGTTATTTTAAATTTACCGTAACAATTCAAAGACCATCGTGAGATTGCACAGCAGTAGATTTGACATCACGTTACCGTGATATTTTATTCTAGAGTTTGTTAGCGGGTTTTTCTGTCAGAGTAGCATGGCTCATGTTCATGATTTCAGGATCTCAGTAGAACGATTTTCGTAATTTCTATTCACGTTATCGTGATATTGTAGTCACGAGTGGAGTGATTCATATTCATGATTTCAGGATCTTGGTCACGATTTTTGATACTTTAATCGCGAGTAATATCTGTAATATGTTCATGATTTCAGGAACTTAGTCCCGATTTCTATAATTTTTGTTCACGTTTTCGTGATATTTTGGTCACGAGTAGATATTTATGTTTATGTTCATAATTTGAGAATCTTGTCACGTTATTGTGATATTTTATTTTTAGAACGTACTTTCGAACTTAACACATGCAGAAATGTGGTTCATACGCATGATATCAGCAGTTTTATCATGGCATTCGTTTTTTCTCTTTGCTTATCGTAATTTGTTATTTTTTGGTTACTCTCGGATTTTTTACTCGGAGAAACGTGAACTAAATCATAAAAGTGTGACGGATTCACGGTATATTGTTCTATAAATTATATCACGAACATGTGATGCTCAGCACAGTTTTCTTTTTCTGTCCAGACATTATACTGAACCTTATCAAAGGAATAACGATGTTCGAGATCCTAATAGTATTCTTATATCTACTGCTCAAAGAACACTGTGGGCCAAGTAGGTCAGTTTTTTTGGCGAACTCCTGCGATGCTATTTTTGCACAGATTTTAACAAACAAGCACACGTTGGAAAGGTTATACATCTGGCAACATTTTGGCATTAATGATTTTATGCCTGACTAAATATGTTTAAGCCAAATATAATAAGGCAAAGGGACTTTTTTCGGTGCTTTTAAGCTTTTGGGGTACGACAGATCACTATATTCAAGATTAAATAAATCAATTTAATCGCCTAGAAAATCAATGATCCAACATTATTTATTTAAAGAGCATGAATACCGTAGATTATTTAAAAATTTATAACACAAATAATAAATAAAATTTAATAACGTAAAGTCGGAAAATGAGGAAGTGGCAAATAATTTGAAAAAAAAGGAAACCGCAGAAGCAAGTGTTACAAAAAGTATTTTTTCAGCAGCTGTTTTTGGGCTTGCGAATAACTTCTTCGGTGTCCTCGTCATCACCAGAGTGTGGAACGGAAGTTGTGCATTCCAGCTTACGTGATTGCTTAGTTGTAGGACGACCACGTTTATGCTTCGGAGCATTTTTTGGATCCCTTTTCTTCATTTTTTGATCATGTTTTTTCGATTATCTACTTCAACACCACCATTTATTATATCGTTAATTCACGCGCAATATCTCACGCGTATTTAATGCTAACTAGGACTTTCCTTTCACACGAGCACGTAATATTTCGAACAGAACCTTGAATTGGTTAGAGGCTGATCGGATACTAGCGCCATCTTTCTTCACGCTTCATAACGCTGAAATTGACTCCCCGAAGATCCTGTCCCTTCTTGATTTTCGTGCCTCGCAACGTTCTCTACGTTCATCTGGCTTACTACAACCTAGATTCCAACGTACGACGTTTGGATTCAACAAACCGATAACCGCATGTATTCGAACTTTCTCTACGGTCGTGGATTTGTTCGAGTTTGGTGAACCATCGCACAAGTTCGCACAAAAAGTTTCGCGGTCTGCTATTTTCATGACTTGACTCCTGCTATTCATTAAGACTATTTTTTGTCAGATGAATTATTTTAATAAATAAATAAATCTTGAACAGATGCAATTGCGTTCTTTATGTCCTCTTATATTCTTTTAAGCTGTTTTTGTACAAAATGAGTACCTACTATTTTCCTGTAAAATAATTCAAATGTACATGTACCATCATGACATATCAAGTAGTCCATAATACGAAGAGCACCCATACACAAGTGTGTGTGAGTGAACGAAGCTGAGAGACAGAGCTTACGTGGAGACGGTTCATGGAAGGCCATTGAGTTAGTTGATATACAGACGCGAAAGTGATCTGAAATGATAGTGACGTTATAGTACATTATAGAAATGACCTATAGCGCCCCAAACACAGTACCGTCTTTACGCATGGACACTATGGGCCTGAGCCAGGGGCTCCGGGATTTTAAGGACCCCGCACTAACGGTGGGTATAAATCCATACTATCACCTGAGTTCGAAAAAGGTACACGCTAATATTTGTTACTCATCAGTATAATTTTTTTTTTCAATTCTTATTATAGAGGTTTTAACTTTAGGGTCATTCGCCTCTTTCTGGTTAGAGAAATCTCATTTGGAAAAATCTCTAACCATATGTGTGGGGTTGGGACTGGAACCCAAGTGAGCTGCGTACAAGGCAATGGATTTACCAACTACGCTATGCCCGTCCCCTCATCATCATCATGTCGAATACAAGGATAAATTCAAGTAGTCATGATCATATTGAAATTATTGCGAATATCATGTAGTAAGATAGATCGGTCATTAACGTGAAGACAACCCTATGGCATACCGTGGGAGTTGAAGTCGTCTTGAACCTAATGAGGTGCTATGTATAGGATAACAATATCTGCCTGTGGTTAAGACTTGACAACCGACAACTTCAATATCTGGTACCGAGGATTAACTCGGCCCTGGCGAATAATGGTAAAATTGTGGAAGATCTACGTCGGAAGACGGAAGTTAACCAAATGTTTCGTGTTAAACCTAGGAAAACCATAGGAATGAAATATAATTGGAAAATTGAGGTTTTTGATGTCCCATGAAGAAATTCCTGTTAGTTTCTAAGATTTTTGAGACGAGGAGCCACTTACTTCGGTACTAGCACCCATCAAAGAGCACTCTCATGCATGTACGAGGCAGCTTAGCAGAGCAAATGATTTTTCTTTTTTTTAAATTTATAGGCGCATTAGAACATGTTCCCTCAATGGGATTGTCAGACTCTCGCTCTTTAACGGAGAAGGGAGCGGAGAAATTAGTTGTGGTTTTTATGTTTCTACATTGGTAACTGTTTGGACCAATTGTTCGTAATGACGGCATACCCTGAGACACAAAAAGGCGAACAGGTACACGAGCCCCGTTCAAAAGAACAAAGTTTAAAAGAGTAGATCCGGCGAATATCTTGACATGAGACTGATTGAAAATAAGTTCTTATACTCCTCGATTTATGCTGAACGCGTTTACTTGCAAACCAGCATTTTCACTGACTGAAGCAAAGGGTTCTGGAAAGTACCAACGCCATATCTCGCAATTAAGACCCCTGTCGGAGACAAACCATCAATCTCTACTTCCCAGGCGGGTACGTAGACAATATACTTCTTTGTACACGGCCGAGTGTCGCTTAGCTAGTTTTCGCGATATATCGATGATTTTAAATGGGTTATATTCGTTTCGGAAGTAGAACTTCCAGAGGCCTGTTGTATTAGATGAATATAATTTATATCATAGAGGAGATTTATTCGCATTATTTTGCCATCGGATAAATATTCAAAATGACCTCCATTGAGCCAGAGAAGCTGTCTCTTGTCGGAGATACCTTCCCATTAGTCAACAATATCATGCGGGCTTCAGTACCCGCGCAAAGGTTTTAAAATTTAAAAGAATAGAGTAATTGGTACTTAGCTGTGGAACATTTGTAGTATCAGTAATCAACAAACACATTTTCGCTCAGTGTCGGTCACACAGCCCGTTAACAAAGGGAATTTACAAATAGCCACCAGGTATTATCCGTAAATTTTAACTTTTACTAACATACACCATGTCTGAACTTTCGTCACTACGAGTAGAAATTACTCCGCATCTTACTACCCACTCGGGAAAGAAGTGTTTCGCCGGAACTGAAGCCACTATTTGAACATAAAACGTATTGAAAAATTACTTGAAACAAGAAGCTAATGCAGCTCCCTTATACGAAGATGGTCGGTGTCAAATTTTAACATAATTAGAAGAAACGTAGTAGAATCGCTCAATTATGTTCAAATATTTTTTATTTTAGTACAATATTGTAAACCTGCCGGATTTAGCATATAATTAAGGCAAATTATATTGAAATTAAGGTAAATGGCGATCCAATAATTGCCATTTACCTTAATTTCACTTCGTAGGCCATCAAATATTGTTTTCCTTTGTCATACGAATTTCTATTGAAACAAATCTTCGGCAGCACCATGTCATGCATTCCAAACGTATTACATTGAGTAATAAAGAAAATGTTTTTTTGGTGTCCGTCGAGACCTGCATATTGCCACACGCATTCAATATGGTGAAGCGATTGGCCTATTTTGATGCTATTAGGCAGGATACCAAACTATTTATTTTATTAGCCGGTTGCCTATGACTAAAGAATTCTACAATTACTATTATCAGTTTCCTTGTTTTACTCCCAAAATATCGTTTAATATTAAAACTTTTAAATAAGATACAATACTTGTATTTGACCTCGAAGCGAGTTCACTCATTTAAAACCTTGACCGAATATAGACTGCATACGTAAAAAACAGAAACTGCTCTACCAGTTTTAAATGTTCAAGTTAGCAAAAGAAATAAAACAAAAATGAGCTTAACACCCTAGTAGTTTCTCAGTAGTTGCACCTAATATCAATGCCACTTTCTTGCTGCGAGGCATTGTTTCGGTTTTGCGCCGCGTGCATCTTCCGTATCACACTCTCTGTGCGCCTGCGGCATTCCCACAGTTACTCTTACCAGTTATATTACTCTATCATACCCATCTATGTTGGAATCCGTGGCATGCTGCACACTAAGAGGCCAATCATCGAATTATTACCTTACCTCTAACAACTTGCTAACGAGGGTTCAGCTAGTTCAGTTCATGTGTTATGCTTTGCTTCCCATAACAATAATAATATTAATAAGCATAATGATACAAATTATGTTCTCTTTCATTGCAGAAACTGATTTGCCCAATCAACACCAACAATGACTAGGCGGCGAAATGCGAACGCCTGGTTGTTGGAGAAAGGTGCGATAGGAGTACTGGTAGCGCTGTCCTTAGTGACCCTATGCAGCGGCCATGGCAGATTAATAGAACCCCCCAGTCGTGCATCGGCCTGGAGGTATGGGTTTTCCACCCCACCAAACTACAATGACCACGAGCTGTACTGTGGTGGGTTCAACCGGCAGTGGCAGAAAAATAATGGAAAATGTGGTGAATGCGGTGATGCATTCGACGTCCCGAAACCCAGACCGCACGAGTACGGCGGTAAATGGGGTCAGGGTGTGATTGTGAGACGCTATAGACCAGGATCGGTTATAACTCTGAGGGTCGAACTGACAGCCAGTCATATGGGGTAAGTGATTTAGACTGTGTGCCCCTATTGTTCCACCCTTGTTCTGCGCGGTGTATGACAAATTTCACTTCACTGTACATGATTTCAGAATCGGGTGAGAGAAGTCATGTGCAGTGAAATGAGATTGGTCAGCTTACGACACGTGCCGCATAGCATAAAGGTTTGTTTCTTATCCAGCATGAACCAAGAAAAACGCATTACATAAAGCTTGTGACTCAAAAGACTACGATTGAGAATAGCTATGATAATTAACATTAACATTTAACATTTCAGCTATTTCGAGTTCCGAATCTGCGACAGTGTAAAAGCGCAACAGGATTGCTTGGACAAACATTTGATGAAAATTCTCAGTGGCACCCCGAGTGTACCAAATCCGAATGATCTGAAAACTCGGTTCTATCCTCGCAATGGTAGTAGAATTTATGACATGAAAGCAGAGCTTCCTCAAGGTAGTTTTAAACGTTCAATATACATCATTCTGGAATTCCATTAACTCACCGAGTTCTTACTTGTAGACCTCCAGTGTACGAGTTGCGTCATTCAGTGGAAGTACATTGCCGGAAACAACTGGGGCGTCTGTCCGGATGGAAATGGAGCAGTCGGCTGTGGGCCCCAGGAAGAATTTCGAGCTTGTGCAGACGTTCTAGTTGGCGACACCAGCGACAACGGCAATCGAACTCCGCTGCGGCCAGGACAACGACCTCTGCCGACACGAATTCCTGCCATCAATCCGGAACAAGCCGGTGGCAGCGGTACGGACGAACAGGACACCGACGACGAAATGCAACCGGGAGTCAAATACATGGGACCATTGGTCGCCATTCTGTCGCTTTTTCTGGTCCTATGTGGATTTGCTGCACTCTATATTTATCACTATCATGGGGGCAAGATAAAGGCGCTGATGCGTTGGAATCGGGACAAGAACCAGAAATTTCCTCAGCACATAGAAGTAAGTGCACCGACCATGGAAAAACCACCAGTGCCACCGCCCCGAACCAAACGGATTTCGCAGCAAATGCGCGACATCGAAGCAGAGGAATCGAGTGTACTAACCGGGAGCAGCAAAGTGTCAATTCTAACGTCCCATATGACCCTTTAAGCCGCCACAGTCAAATACGTACGGAAATGAGGCATCGAGCCAATTGTTTTTATTGCGCGGTTGGACGGAAGCGATGTTTTTTTTATTTATTTTTACAGTAGTTTAGTGAAATGTTGAAGAAAAACGGCGATTAGCGCCAACACTGACTGATCAAATCACAAAACAAATCACGTTAGAATTAGGCATGTGCGTGATATAGACGAGAGCTTCCGTAGTGAGCCCAATAGTAAGTAGGAGGCGTATGTAACGATGTTCGATGATTTACTAACAGTTCACAAACATGTAAGAAGGTGTGAAGCATCGTTCCATTATGAATCTAGACGATAAATAATTCGAAATAAACGAAACCAGTACTCCGAAACTGAATGCGCCTTTAGTTATGCCATAAAGCAATCGTCTACATTTGCATGTTTTTTTCCACCTCGACTGACTGCGGTATCATCGACAAACGAACACAACACTTATTTCTTCAGCAGGAACATGAACGTCACTTTGATTTTAAATTGTGAGTTGCTCAAATTCATTATATCTGTTGATTACACTTATGACGTTTCGGTTTTGCCACAATGCAACACCAGTGTAGCGTAAAAAGAAATAGACTGATTACACCCAAGTTTGAATGAGTGTGTAACATCGACTGAACCGGTGTAGTCAATAACGAAAATGTAATTTTATTTGCACAACGCAGCACTCAGTAGGAAAAAATTGGCTAATATGGGCACGGTGGGTAAGACGGACACTGCGTTACTCACAAACTACAAAATGAAATAAAAATGTAATGATATGGTAACATTGCTAAAAGACTTCAAATGCTTCTGAAAAATACTGCAATACTCGAACTCGAGTATGAAAAATATAACATATACGAGCAAAACAATTTGTTTTTTCGACAGCGCATTACCACATCATTTTTTGATAGTAGAAAATAACGATTAAAACCTGAAAATCGTTGATCTCGGGAAATATTTCTAAGTGGGCATGAGGTACTGGGCATTTAACACTTGATTTGCGAAAAAACAGATACTTTACATAATCATTCCGATTATAAAAACATTTTTAAAAATTTGTTTCATGTTGGGTATTAGAGATGGTCGGGTTCGGGTTTTTGGACCCGAAACCCGGACCTGACCCGAACCCGACGGGTTTCGGGTTTTGTAAATTTAAACTTCTCGGGTTCTGGTCGGATTCCGGGTTTTCAAATTTCAATTTCTCTGGTTCGGGTCGGGTCCGGGTTATTGAAATTTTAAACTTTCGGGTTCGGGTCAGGTTCGGGTTTTTCGAATTTGGAATTTTCGAATTCGGGTCGGGTTCGGGTTTTTGAACAGATCACACCCAACCATTTCTTGACGCTGTTTGCGTCTACACACAACACCCAGTCTCTTTTTGTAGTATTAACTTTATTACTTCGCGATACGAATGGATGACACATATAACCGTATTAAATTTTCCCACCTTTAAATCGCTAGAATTCGTTATATTTCTTGATGCTCAACTATTGTATTTTTTATTCATGTATAAAATTTCTTCTCTTCAGATTAGCAAACTGTCCGAATTATTTTCTTTTTTAAACGAGTACTCAGTTGAGAGCATTGAACAATAAGTGTTTCGCGTCTAAAATCTCTATGCGATTTACGTTCCATGATAGTCATCAATAAACTAAATAATTTTTCGGAAAATATATTGGTTCAAGCAAGAAGAATCTAGGGGAAATAGAGACAATCTATCAACGATGGCACTCATATGGTAATGGTATGCTAGTGCCACTATCAAATCAGTGGTTCATAGATGAAACAAGCACTTTCTGTCAATTGTCCTCGGGCTAGGCCGTTGCATGATTCGAATTCCTTCATAAAAATACATGAATTTCCTCTATTTTAAGGAATTAATCTTAAAAATATTGTGTGTTCTGTTCAAGCCATAAGTGGATTTGTAGTTTGAAGTCGTTCCGAGAACTCCATTGGAGATGTCGAGGCATCTCTACTGGCACGCATACTGTACTAGCTAATGATGTGACATCAAGAATCTTGATTAACACCCTTCGACACAAGTTTAAGTTTGACCGTACCAACCAGTAACGCGGGTGACGTCATGTTAACTGTCGATGACGACTTTGACAGTGCTTAATTTAATACATGTAATAAATTATACAAAACTACTCTTGTGGGAATGGTTTTCGATAGAAAAACTAGAAATTTTGGTTAAATGCAACGGGCAAGGTTATTTGAATCTGTCATCATTATGCGTCTTGTTTCCCCATGCGTTAGCCGTTAGCTGATTTATCCTACTTTCCGATGAAGATATCGACGATTGATTCTTCGTATTAACAAGTCCGGTTCAGATCGGGTTTCTCGTATTATAAATTTTCTGGTTCGGGTCAGGTTCGGGTTTTTAAATTTTAAAAAAATTGGGTTCGGGTCGGGCTCGGTTTTTGCAAAAAAAATATTTTTGGGTTCGGGTCGGGTTCGGGTTTTGCAATTTTAAAATGTTCGGGCTCGGGTCGGGTTCAGGTTTTTAAAATTTTAATATTCCGGGCTCGGGTCGGGTTCGGGTTTTTCAATTTTCAATCTTTCGGGTTCGGGTCGGGTTCGGGTTCCAAAAAATTGAAACCCGACCATCTTTATTGCGTTTGACGGATACAGTAAGGTAGGGAAAGATTGACATAATTCTTCCGCCAATATGCCGTCAAACTGCATACTTTTGGCGTTTGGGATATTTTTTTAATTGCTACATTGTGATGTACTGACAGAAAGCAAAATTTATTGGCCGTGAAGCATCTCACTCCGCCCTTATCTTATGTTCATCTTTACCAACGCTGCATGTTCATCTTACCCACCCCAGGTGTCCATCTTTTCCATTCCATTTTTGAAATGATGATTTTGGGCATCTTTTCCAAAACTATTTAAATATATTTTTGTTTGAAATTTTACTAGTATAAGTTCTTATATTGATGCAACATAATCTCGAATCACAGTTTACGTGCAATTTGCGAGCAAAGCATCCATACATGAGTTGAATTTGATATTTAACCTTAATGTGTCCGTCTTAGGCGCCGTTCCACTAATTACAATTCAGAGTTAGATATCAGTGAGGTTCGTTTGTTGAGAATTGGGAAATAATTGTCGCCGTCACGACAAAATTTTGTAAAAATTTTTGATCTTGCATCCAAAATTATCTTTCGATTTTCCACGATAAAGGTTTTGAAATCATACCAAAATTTTATCTTCACATTGTTTGAAAACCCACGGGAAATAACTTTCTTTTGAGCTCTTTGTATTTGAAATCTGACCAAGAAATGCTAATGTTACACTAGTATTTCATAAATGATTTACGATGAAATCTTCTTTATGTCTGTGCAGCATGTTTTCTTATAGTTTAAAACTGTAGTGATTATTAAAAAAAAACTGTAAACGCATCTTCATGCTGTCCAGAATCGATTATCTGGAGATTTTAAACCCCGGATAATCGAACCAATTGATTTTTCGTTATTTTTACATTTCTTACAAAAAAAATGTATAGGATTCGCTCAAACTTTGAAAACTTTTTCCGAAGCCCGGAGGGCCGAGTCTCATATACCAATCGACTCAGCTCGACAAATTGAGACAATGTCTGAACCGATCTTAATGAAATTACATGAAAGGCCTAACGTTGCCATTTGACACTATTTCGATATCGAAATTTATCATAAAAACATGAAGCTGTTTGTCGCAATGCGCTTGAATATTTCATTTTATACCACTGCGATGGCATATTGTATTGAACATAACACTCGGGGAGAATCACGTCGACTAACAATCGGGTCATTATATGAAAGTAAAAAGCTAGTACTGTCAGTATGTTATGATGTTGTTTGCTCCTTTTTGCTCCTTAACGAGTTATTTAAGGTGGAAGTTACCCCAAATAGTTCGTAAAATTTGGAATATCTTTTTAAATTCGACAGATAGGAAGTAACTATGTTTGGCAAAAATATGTTTCGATACCACAAACAACTTTGTGGAAGATTCCAAGAAGATAGGAGAATTTCTAAAAAAGTTATCATGAAAAAACCAATTTTAAGGGGCCTTCCATATAATATGTTTCATAGCTTGTAAACTATTAAAGCTAGATATATAGTGTCTTCAGCAATTTCTTTTGTAATATTTGCTACAACTTTGCCGAAGACACAAAGACTCTATCTTAATTATATCGGAAAATAAATATATCACTTATAGGTTAATTAATCACTGAACGATATACTCCTGTGGATGCGCAATCATAAGAAAAACAACTTCTCCGAACAAACTATACTTCTAAAGTTAACGGTTTAGTCGCTATTAATTTTGAGCACGAAAACGACGCGAGCATTTTAATTTTTCCAAGCAAAAATTTTAACTGTGCTGCTTCTTAGAAACGAAGCAAAGATGATTATTCCTATTTAAGTGCAATCCAGTCACTCTAGTCGAGTTATCAACGAAATAATGTGACATGCTGACTAATGAGATGAATAAGGGCTTATCTACATTATATTGCTGTTTGCAATATTGAAGCAAATGCAAAAAATTAAAAGAAGGCTAAAAATCTCTTCTGCCGATTTTTACGGTTTCGAATCAATATCGCAAAAATATTTGAAAAAGTTTTTTATAAGTAACACTAAGAAACACCCCAACCTTCGATTTTAAATTTATTGCAAAAAGTATGACAGATAAAGCTTACATGTCTTCAGCAAACTTTTCCAAAATTTCTCGTTCTACAATTTCGCTGAAGGTCTTTTGGCTCTTACTGGAATGATTAAAAAGTTCATTTTTTTATCTTGGTAAAATTAGAACCACCCTAAATGTTGTTTTAATAATAAGAAGGGGCCCATAAACTACGAAAACTTCTCCAATGACTTGGTTAGGCTAAGTTGTTTAGTTTTAGTTAAATCTCACAATCCCTTCAGAAAATTTGCATTCTGCACCATTGCTCGCCAGCCACGAACCTGATAAGCTACGTGTCGACGGTGAAACACTTGAAACAAAAAATATCATACTTAATTAGCCTAATCAGCATTAATTTAATGTTATCTTCCAGCTAACTGATTTTGTTATGCGAGGGTGGGTGTGTGAAGAGGATGAAAAATCTACAAACGAACCACTCCCCAGCTTAATTTGGAATGCCTTGTGATCAGGCATTGCATTTATCGCTCACATGACTATATGCGTCCGGATAATTTGCTACTGCGACAATAAAAACTCTCATTTTCACACGAAAAGTTATTGGCACTCACACAACTTCTCCGGATAAATACAACGTGTTATGTCTCCCGATTAAAGAAACCGCCGGAGAATGAGAGAATGAGTTTATCACGGTATCCTTTTATCGCTCGCTGCCTTGCTGTCGCTGCTCCAAAACACGAAAAAACAAGTCTATTGTATTTTTTGCCGCTTTTCCTTAAAATTAGGTTATATTTTGACACGTTTATTGATTTGCACGAAATTAAAATATTATCACCTTATCCGGTGAGAAGGAAAAAATCAAATAAATTTTATCCGGAAAATTATTCTCACGCTATGTGTGGAGACGGAGAATTTTGCGACTCATCTTATCTCGGAAAAGTTAGACATCGGATAAGCTTCTTCTCGCGTGAGTGAGAGAGAATTACAATGCCTGCTTGTTATATAACGATGGTATAACGATAATGGGTTGAGAGTGGGAAGGGTATGAGTTATGAATAGGGTGGTGGTCTGAGAGGTGATCTAAGGGGAATTTTAAGGGGTGAGGGAGAGAGGGGTGTAATCTCACTCCGTTCACCCCTAGCTACGCTCCTGTTAAAATCCAGAAAGCTAATATCAGCCGGGATTAGATTGACGATTTTCAGAGTCCTATCTTTTCTATATGAAAAAGGCGAAAATTTCTGTGTGGCCGCCCCCTTAAACCCATAACTCCGCAACCGGAAGTCGGATCAACTAAAAATTCAAAAGCAGCTTATATGAGCGTTATACCGTTCAAACTAAGTTTGAGCGATTTGGTTCAGCCATCTCTGAGAAAAGTGAGTGAGCTTAGAAAATACATGTACGCATACAGACATTTGCTGATCTCGACGAACTGAATCGAATGGGATATGACACACGGCCCTCCGGGCCGGGCTTGTGTACCCTAATTTAGGTTGACGATTTTCAGAATGATTGCATTTTTAAAAAAAAAAATTGTTTTCGTTTATGTCCATGTCGTCATCGGTACTGCATTCATCTTGCTCACGGTCGGATGTTCTTATTTGTTGTTTGTGCATACGGGTCGCTATTGTAAATCCTACTTCATCGGTATTTGATTCCTTATTGGTGGTGTTGGTTTGGAAACATTTGCTGTAATCGTTGTTACTTCGATGTTGGTAATGGCAGTTGGTTTAGTGGTACTGGGCCCGATCGTTGTTGAGCTGGGGTTTGTGAATGCCCGGTCCGCAATCGTTGGTTTACCAATCGGTTGTGGTTTAGCATACGGCGACTGTATACCGGTTTTGGTCGTATCACGTGGAATCTCCTTGGCAGTCTCTGCGCAAGGTTTCCCGTGGTGTAGTGGCTGATCACAATATTGACATGTAGGAATCTGCCCTGGGTACGTGATTAGTGTTCGTTGAGAATATTCAACACCTTTTGTCGGACGTATTCTCACCACACGAATGCCGTTGCGGAGTCCTGGGAAGAAGTTCCTCTAAGTATCTTCCGTAACACTATTTACCTATCCGTATTTTGACATGATTTTTGATAACGGAAGAACTAGTACGTGGTGCCAGGTCATGTATCTTTATTTCAATATTGTTAACATCTATATACGTTGGGATACGGTATAAAATGTCATTACATTCGACGACGTGTTTTATGTTGTTCTGGGAAGCGAATGATTCTGCTTGACTAATGTTTTTGAACATAATCAGTACCGCATGACGTAAATGGTGGAATTGCATCGCATTAACTTCTGCTACGTTGAGCTTCATTTTCACTTTCAACATTTGCTCCACTTCACGAATTGATGGTCTTACCGGACATTTCGAGAAGTCAACAGCAACACAATTTGCTTGCAACGGGACATACTCTTGCTTTGTATTGTCACGTTTCACACTAGGTAGAAGGAATAAATTTGATTACTTGCCCTGCTATAGCAGCGGAGTGATTTCTAGCGTCTGAACTGAGCAATTTTTTGAGATCATATAAGATCTCGGCCGCTTAGACATTTAGCATAAAAATACGAATTCGATTTTTGAGTATTCAAAGGTTTCTTGGTGATTCTCTACAAGTGAAAATTTTTGCACTTTGACCGCAAAGCGCGACCCTTTAATTATGTCTGAATGAGCTGAAATTTTCCATAAACTTCATTCGAGGTGCAAATGCCTTTTCGACTGAGCAAAATATTAGGATATTAGGGACTTTTTTCGATGCGCTTGAACTCTATATCAAGACCAGTATATTGAGGAGACAATTTGAGAATCTGTGACCTGGATGGTGGATTGTTGATTACTGTGTACATCATTAGATTTAAATCACCAGTCCAAGTGCCATCACGACATTCCAGCATTTTTTCACATGCGAGTAAATAAGAGATGCTTTTATGATTTATTGCTGACAAAGGTTTTTAAACATACTTCAAAGAAATTCGATAGCATCCAATCATGCATCTCGTGAAGATAGCTCACCACATTTTTGCTTCAATGTCATCTGACTTGTTTTTCAATTTATTATATCTCCCGTGATATCTCGAAAGTTTGCACAAATTTGCTCAGAATTATGCTATTCTGTCTAAAGCAAGCAAATTACGTTCCTGTCGACAAGTCTTTTATGAAGGACTACCGCGCTTACACGCCCGCTCACAAAGTTGCGATCAACAGTGTAGTTACCGATTCGAGTTAGTTTTCCTTGGATCTATTGGAGCGCGGTGTTGGCTGTTTACAGCATTCCTTGCTCCGACGAGCAAAGATTTTGAATGACAATCGCACTGGATGGAAAAAATAGCGTATTGTGTCGGGAAACCGTCCAAGGAATCTGAAGCATTGTATTTAAAAACGCTCTTAGCATTGTTTTGTAGAACTATTAGAAAGAGCTACGCCACTCACAGCGACAAATCATTATACTCTCTTGGCTCAGGAGTGATTTTAATGTGGGGCATCTTTTACTGCTCCCAAAAACTATAGGCAAATGAAATTCCTTGTAAAGGGTCAAATTTTTCTCTTGAGAGGCTGCCAAATATATCCGCTCGAGGAAGTTGGTGACACAAAGCCGAAGTGAACAGCTCTTGGTCCTACTTTTTTTATTATTGACATTTTACCACAAAAGTGGCATTCGTGTCGCGCGACTTGATCCTACTAATTTATGATGAAACAAGGAGTTTCCAAATCTTCAACAACAATCTCATGTGACATTTCATCCAGAGATTCAACATAGTGAGGACTCGTTTATCACCGGTAAGTTTGTGATATTGAATATATCAGTTGTACGCTTCTTCAGTGTTTTTATTGGCTTTCCCTTTCAGTTCGATATTCGAACAATAATTGAGTGTGATTTATTTTATGATTTATTCTCACTTATTTAATAAAACAGATCAAGATTACTCCGCCCCACCAAAGCTTTATTTTTTGCTTATAATTCAGTAAACTTTCATGCAGCGCTCATTTATTTGGTGTTATGTCTTATAAAAGCTCAAAAAGCTGAACGCGGCTTGAAGTAATTGCCAAAACATTACTTTTTATTAAACATAGTAAATATTTTCGAACATTCAAGAATTTCTGCAGATGTTGTATATTGTGAACAAATCGTGCTCAGAATCAATTTCCTTGAAATGTATGTAAATCGCTACCATTCCGAAGTAGTGAAAAACCATTGAAAAGTAATGGCGTCAATCTATGACGCCATTACCTTTCAATGGTTTAGACTGCAACCACTATACAGTTAATGATGCTTGCCAAGCAATGAATAACCGGTTAGATTAAAGCCACTTTCGATAAATCTGTCTATGATTCTTGCTCAAGAGGAATATGATTTATTCAAGATCGTTATAAATATATTATTATTTATTTTATTCTTAAAGAAAAGCAGTTCGGCTCAAAGAAAACTAATTTGACTTTTTCATGGCATAAATTTTGTTTCAGCCTTTGTATAATAAATATTGCCAATGTCATTGGCAATATTTACTATACAAATTGAAATAAAAAGTTAATAGCAATAATTGAAATTGTTAACTACAATGACAGCTTGAAATGAATTATATATAAATTTAACCCTACGGATCTTGAATATAGTGTTACAAAAAAATTTGCGTAAAATTTTCATGCAAGCGACTATTTCGGAATGGTTTATGGTAAATAAACTCGTTATCGTGTTTGGATTTGGATTGTTCCTTGGAAGGTTGTCGTGTACAGCTAAAGCCTGGCCACTGGGAAATTTAGCGCTCATGAATTTTTATGTGCAAAATAATAATCAAAATGGATGCGTGTTCTGGTAATAATACCGACGATTAGAAATATATAAGTCATCGATCCACGGTCTTCGGAACTTTCACTTTTAGTGTTCAGTCCTTATTTTTAAGTCTTTATTTTGTCTTAAGTACTAAGATTATAGTTTTAAGTCTATATGACTTAAACTCTTTGGACTAATGTGATTTGTTTTACCTATCTCTATCTGATTGATTGATCGCTAACTTTTCCCCCATCATGGCTTCGAAAAACTGATGATTTGCAATTTTGACCCTGAAAACTAGCAAAAAACAACGCAAAAGCATATGACACAGTTCCACGGTTCTTGCAGCGGAGATTAGATGGCGCTGAAGGTACTGCAATTGGTACTGTTTACGCTTCTGGAAACACAAAGCCGCGATCAATTTCGCGCTCAGTAAAGACAAATCACGTACGCGGATAACGCTCGTTTTTGTTTATAATTTATCAGCACACCACATACTTACCGTTCTACCATACAGGAACCTTAACACCCCCTGCCGCCGTTAGTTCTACAGTACACCGATACTGCACAGGGAGTAGAGGTATATGCGAATGAGTGTGCCTTTTACGCATTCCTTCGGGTTTGCGGAATGGCAGCTACCCAAGTCATAACTCTAGCTAGCTATAGGTACCTTCCTACAAACTCATCTGTCTCTATGAATTTGCAAGCGCGCAGTACTTGGAAGTGTCCATATTCCGACTGCTTTGTTGATTTGACGTGACCAGTTGCCGTTTAAGTTTCTGCTACGTGCGACGTATTTGGGGTGCTCGAAACCACAGTTTTTTTGCACCCAATTCCTTCGATTATTGTAGAATCACGTGCACTAGTACTGAAAAAATCCAGCCCATAATTCATTGTGTAATTAGTTCAACATACAGTTTGCTGCAGTTATGGTATCGACACACATCGACAATGATGACGATGTATATATGAGAAGTGTCTCTGTATGTATGTATATATGGGAATTATCTTCAAAATGAACAGAACGGGTAACACGAGAACCATTTAGGTTAACACTTTAATAAATTAATAAATTAAAAAAACTAAGAACAAGAGAACAGTAGTGAGACTAAGAGCTATTATGTTACTTTTGTCTTTACATTGTAGGGCGACACGTCCTATGTTATCGAGATAAGCAGGATGTTCGACTGGAGCCGCTATTGACAGCTGATGACGAATTCAAACCATTCAAAATGGAGTTTCCGTAGTTCTCCCATATTCTCCACGGAAAAAAATCCGTTCATAAATTCATGAACAAAAGATCACGATTTCGTAAACCGAATGATTTACGAAAACCAAAAACGTGACCAAGTTCCTGAAATTATGAATAATAAACCTCGTATTCATGAAACTATTTGTGTTTTCAAAAAAAATAGTTCGCTCCGAAAATATACGTGGCGTTACATTAGAATATTTGGTTGGATTACTGTTGTTGTGCCCTGGACATGTTTAGTTTTTGTCGTGATTTTTGTTCATGATTTGGGAATACACAGCCAACAGTCAAACGTTGTTCATGATTTCAAGAGCTTATTCGCGATTCTTGTGAATTCTCATGACGTTAGCGTACTATTTTATCCATGAGTTTGCTATCGGAATTCTCTGTCAGATTAGCGGGATTAAAGTTTATGGTTTCAGGATCCTATTCGCGATTTTCGTATTTTTTATTCACGTTGTCGTGATATTCTAGTCATGAGTATAGTGATTCCTGTTCATAATTTCAGGATCTTAGTCACGATTTTAAATATTTTCGTCACGAGTTGTATGATTTGTGTTCATGATTTGAGGGCCTTAGTCACGATTTTTATAGCTTTTATTCATGTTACCGTGATATTTTAGTCATGAATAGAGCAATTCATGCTCATGGTTTCAGGCTCTTAGTCACGATATTTTCGTCGCAAGTTGTGTGATTTGTGTTCATGGTTTCACGATCTTAGTCACGATTTTTGTAATTTTTGTTCATGTTATCGTGATATTTTATTTTAGAGCTTTCATTCAAAGAATAATGTAAACTAATGTTCATGATATCAGCAGTTTTATCATGGTATTCGTAAATTCTCTTCGCCTCATCGTGATCTATTATTTTTTGACTACTATCGGTTTTTTTACTCGGAATAACATGACAATATGAACTGGATCATATAAATGGGACTGATATGCAATATGTTGTTCTGTTAAATATATTACGCACACTATTTGTGGTTCTCAGCGCAATTTTCGTTTTCTGTCTGGACATCACAATGAACCTTATCAAATGAATAGCGATGTTCGAGGTTCTAATAGTTTTTTTATATCTACGGCTCGTATCCATTACTAGTTGCTAAAAGGTGGGAATTTCATGAAACAGTACATGGAACAAAAATGATTCCACGAATATTATTCTAAATTTTGGGAAATAGTTCACGTAAAAATCTCATTGCCACGCACGCAAAATAGATTGTAAATCATGTACACCAGTTCACGAATACATGAATGATCTTTCATGATTTCGTGAACTTTTTCACGAAAGCAAATGGTAAGTTGTGAATGAATAATATTTCATGATTTCGTGAAATATTTCACGAGAACGGATATTGGATCGTAGCTAATATATTAGGAATCATGAAGCAGTTCACATACATGAATAATATTTCATGATTTCGTGAACTATTTCGCGAGCATGGATATTGGATCGTAATTATATTATATTAGGAATCATGTTCATGTTCATTATGAATAGCATTTGATGATTTCGTGAACCATTTCACGAGCACGGATATTGGATGGTGACTAATATATTAGAGATAATAAATTAGTCCACGAGGATTGAATGGATGCATGAATAAAATTTCAAATGTTGTGAAACAGAAACCGTGACTGAAGTTCACAAAGCAAAAACATATATTTTCACTAATGAAAGCGTTATGCGGACGTTACTGAAGGGAAATTGAACATAATTATGAAAGCCATGATTGTTGTTCATGGTCCTGTTTTCATATCGTAAATGCATTATTGTTCCAGAATTCATGGCAATTTATTCACGATTTTGGCAACATTTTTTTTCCGTATATTAATAATATATAGTTCCATTCAAATGTTAAACACGTGACTTGAGTTTAGATCTGTTTTGCTCTTCGTTTTAAGGTGGCCAAAAAGTGCCTAGCAAATTTTTAAGAAGTCAGTACGCAAACGAAGGAAAATGAAAAAGCAAACTCATTATTCTGCTAAAAGCATAAAATTCCTTAAAGTAGTTTGAAAAAGTCAACTCTCTTCTATTTCACCAAATGACCTAACTGTTGCTGGTGCTCATCTTATGTTACTATTTGGTGGGAAGACGGGTGGTATCTGCTGATCTCCTACATACACCGAATTTCGTAGGATGCCGTAGTAGGTTTACCAGGTGACGCCACTGTTTATGATTGTTTGGTGTGGAGTAGAGTGCTCGTTTGGGTTATCCTCAACAGCAAGAGTGGTTGGTGCTTTCGGATTCTTTGCGGTTAAAATTTCCTACAAAATGTCAACAGCATAAAACAGTAACACTATTCTTTGCAAAAACATTACACTCTATGTTGAATATGTGTATAATATGACAATTTTCCACTCAGTGCTAAATGTTTACCATAACGAGTTATAGAAGGAATGGAAAAGATCACGAAACTCTTTGTTTAACTTATTTGGTAATAAAAAGCGATGGAAGCAATTCTAAATTAAATCAAACAATCGCTTTGACTTGAATTTCCCTCTGGTTTCAGTGCATAGTCTCTCTTGATGTTTATCCACAAATCAGTGAAAATCTGCCTATCACCACTAGAGGTTTCAATCCTATTTATTTATGGAGACATTCTCTACATATTCTTTCATGTGGCATCATTATTGTTTCTGTTCGCGACGGACAAAACCAGTTATAGTTCCGAAAACTTGCGACTTGCAAATGTTGTCAAAGCTATTGTGACAGTTTTATAGATACACAATTGCAGTTAACATGTCGGTGATCATGTCTGTCACCATGTGCCTACCATACCCACGACAAGTAATTTGTTTTATCCGTTCGTCTGTATAGTCAGTGCTATACATCATTCTGCTCTATCTAGATGTTTAGGTGTGTTTGTTTGGGCTGGCATATTTTTCTATATTCGGTCCATCCATGTTATTCTTTCACTACCAACGTGCTTAACCCATTCATGCCCATGTTGTTTGTGGACAACAACGTTTTTCAACAGCTATAACCTTTAATTGAGGCAAGATTTGTAAGTAAGGCTAATAAATGTGATTATTGCCTTTCATTTGAGCGTTAACAATTACAAGGATCAGCTCTAGAACTGAAGATATTGCGATAAGTCTGCTTGGATTCCGCTGGAGCAGTGCACTATGGAAAGGTCTCATACAAACAGGTGGTTAAAAATATTTTGTCTGTTATTCTTTCGTAAAAAGCTTTTTTGGGTTGCTAATAATGTACGATACACATAAAGAGTTTATTGTGGACTATTGTAAATATTCTAGGAGAATTGAATTGAGTATTGGAAGGTAAAAATTGAGCAGCTTTTAGCACTGCGAGGGAAGCACCTATCTTTAAGAAAAAGACTTTTCGTGTTTCTTGTCCCCACCGGTTTGAAGGAAAAATAGTTTTGAAACCCTACATGCACTAGAAAAAAGTTGGGCATGAAGGGGTTAAAAAGGAGGCGACGTTTTTAATTACGTAATTTCAATTATATTATTGAAAGTGTTTAAATATTATCCATGCTACAGATTCCATGTACACTCAGGTTTTTTACGCGGTATTTTTTACGCGGTTTTTACGCGGTTTTTGAAATTTACACTGATTTTGAAATTTGTGCGGTTTTTATTTACGCGGATTTTTTAATTTACGCGGTATCCATTAACGAGGTTCCCATAAACGCGGATTCTTGAATTTACACGGTCTTCATTTACGCGGATTTTGAAATTTACGCGGTTTTCATTTACGAGGATTTTGAAATTCACGCGGTTTTCATTTACGCGGCCTGTACCCCCGCTTAAAAAAACCTGAGTGTATTTTACTTATTTTATTATTTTAAATGCAGGCGAATGACCTAATAGTTAAAACCCAAATAAACAAATACAAATACAATATTTTAAGTCTGTAATAATCAGGTAAATTTTCTATTGATTGCATTAATTGCCTTATTATTGTTAATTGCATTAACATTGTTAATTTTTTATCATTCTAAAAATTTTCCTGATTTAATTAATTTTTTGTTTTACATTATTCATTGCATTCATTACATTAATTCAAAATGATCGTTGAATTCAATATTTACATCACTTTCAGTCGTTTTACATCTTGCAAGTTTTTAAGTTTTATTCATTGTATTGATGATCTATAATTTATATATTTTATTCAAAGTTTTATTTGTGCAGAACTCGGAACTGCGTTCATCTCATTTCTAGTTGGGTGCATACTTCGAAAGAGCTCGGTAAACTAATAAGTGAGTACACCCAGGTGTTTTTACGCGGGGGATACGTACCTCGTAAAAAATCCGCGTAAAAAAACCTCGTTAATTGGATAATCCGCATAAAAACCGCGTTAAGTGGAAAATCCGCATAAAAAACCGCGTTAATTCGAAAATCCGCGTAAAAACTCTCAGCGTGAGACTTAGAATATTTTTGGAAGTTCCTTTTAGCGCAGATTTCGCAATTAACACGGTTTTTGCAAAAAATATTTTGTAATTTTGAATGCAAAAGACTTAGAAGATTTTCGGAAAGATGGAAGAGACGGGTCTTTTTTTTTTTTTTTTTTACAATGGAGAAGACCTTTATGTCCTAGCCCAGTACACGTGCTAACGGTAGGGTCCAATCTACCACACGGGGTGCACTGGGGGCGTGTCGGACTCGAATGGTGACCAGCCATTAATACCGACTAAACTCCATTGGGCTCCGCCATCATTCCTCCCAGGAACTACCTCTCGGTATTACTTCTGGGGGGATGGCTGTACTAAGTGTACTCATTCACTCTCACTCACACGATCATACATCCTGTATGAGGCTTACTTGGGTGCTCTCTCAATCACACTTTGATTCACTCTCAAACACTCCCACATGAGGCTGACTTTTGTGCTCACCTTTTACGTTCCATGCGAGGCTGACTTGTGTGCTCACCTTACTCATTCCTTGCTAGGCTTACTTTTGTGCTCGCCCTACCCATCCATGTGAGGCTGACTTGGGTGCTCACCCTATCACCTGATTCACTCTCAATCGTGCCACTCTATTGTACCTTTGTCACTCCCTCTGGCATCCCATGTGGGACATTTTTCTTAGGCCCCACTTCTGACATACCATGCGAGGCTGACTTTTGTGCTCACCTTTTTCATTCCTTGCTAGGCTGACTTTTGTGCTAGCCTCTACCAACCTGTGAGGGTGACTTTTATGCTCACCCTTAACATGCAATGTGAGACTTACTTGGATGCTCACCCTTTCACTCCTCTGCCACGCCATGAGGCATCGATAGCTTAGTTCCAACATACTACGCTACGACCCTCCCGTCTTGGCATGAGGCAGTCCACTTATACGCCTATACACTCACTCTTCTGTCTTGCTTCGGGGTGGCTGGGTTTACCCCTTACGCGGTTGCCATTCGCTGCGCCAACCTACCTCGGCATGAACAGACCATTCACTCTCTTATTTTGCGCTTGGCCTTTTTTGCTCCAGCTAACCAATCACTAGTTAGCCGTGCCCGCCGTCTGTTGCTCGGTTCGCCAGATTACCTGTAGCCTACTGGCAATCTGGATGGTAGCAGCCGAGACTGCGTTCCACTTCTCCACCGTTTGACACATCCGCTGGATAAGGGTATCCGGGGTTGTGTCCCAGCCACAGACGTCAAGCATTGCTCTTCTTTCGACGTCGAACCGATGACATACGAACAGTATGTGTTCGGCAGTTTCATCTACACCTGGGCAGTCCGGGCAGACTGGGACCTCCGCGTGCCCGAACCTGTGGAGGTACTGACGGAAACAGCCATGGCCTGACAGGAATTGTGTCAGGTGGAAGTGAACTTCCCCATGGGGTCTTCCCACCCAGCTCGATATGCTAGGTATCAGCCGGTGGGTCCACCTACCTTTCGAGGAGTTGTCCCACTCACGCTGCCATCTGGCGACCGAGGTCACCCTGGTGCGCTCGCGGGCTCCCCTATTTCCACGTAGCTCAAAGCACTCCTCATCTTCCCGAATGACCAGCCCGACTGGCATCATGCTCGCTATCACGCAGGATGCATCGTGTGACACCGTGCGGTAGGCAGATATCACTCTGAGGCACATCACGCGGTAGGTGCTCTCCAGTTTCTGTAGGTAACTGGTTACCCTCAGTGCTCTTGACCATGACGGGCCGCCGTACCTGAGGATAGATACGGCAACGCCTGCCAGTAACCTACGTCTACTGGCGCACACCTTTGAGCTGTTGGACATCATTCTCGATAGTGCAGCAACAGCAGTCGACGCTCTCTTGCACGTATAGTCGACATGGCTGCCGAAGGTCAGCTTGTCGTCTATAATGACTCCGAGAGACTTCAGACTTCGCTGTGAAGTGATCGCGACTTCTCCCACATGGATAACTGCATGTTGTGCCGACTTGCGGTTGTTGACGATAACTACCTCCGTCTTATGATGAGCGAGCTCCAGGCCTCTCGCGCTCATCCATTCCTCCACCGTGCTAATCGCGTGTTCTGCGGTTAGTTCTACCTCAGGAATTGACTCCCCGTAGACCTCTAAGGTTACGTCGTCAGCAAAGCCGACGATCTTGACCCCAGGAGGGAACTTCAGTCTCAGAACCCCGTCGTACATGAGGTTCCATAGCACCGGGCCTAGGATCGAGCCCTGCGGGACTCCGGCGGTAATCGGAACCCTTTTCTGACCGGCATCGGTCTCGTATATCAGTACGCGGTTTTGGAAGTAACTTTCCAGGATCCGGTACAGACCCACCGGTAGGCTAAGCCGGTGTAACGAGAGCGCGATGGCATCCCAGCTTGCGCTGTTAAATGCGTTCTTCACGTCAAGTGTCACTAACGCGCAGTATCGAATACCTCGCCTTTTTCGTTGGATCGCTATCTCGGCAGTATTTATCACTGAGTTGAGAGCGTCCACTGTGGACTTACCCTTCCGAAAGCCAAACTGGTTGCTTGACAGACCGTCCGTACCTTCCGCGTACGGGGTGAGCCTGTTGAGGATGATCCTCTCAAGCAGTTTGCCAGTCGTGTCTATCACACAGATTGGTCTGTACGCCGATGGGTCGCCTGGCGGCTTCCCGGGCTTCGGCAACAGCACCAGTTTCTGCCTTTTCCATCTATCGGGGAAACGGCACTCGTCAAGGCATCTCTGCATAGCTAGCCTGAACATGTTCGGGTTCGCTATGATCGCTGCCTTGAGAGCGTTGTTTGGAACTCCATCCGGCCCTGGAGCTTTGTTCATTGCAAGGGATTTAGCCACTGCGAGTAGTTCTTCATTCGTCACTGGAGCCACCATTTCGACCGTGCCCGCACTGTCTCGTAGTGCAGGTGGCCAGGGGCTTGTGGCTCGAGACGGGAAGAGTACTTCGATAATCGTTGCCAACCGGTCCGGAGACCGTTCTGGGGGTGAGGAGCCCCCTTTGGTCTTGGCCATCACAATCCGGTAGGCGTCCCCCCACGGATTCGCGTTGGCACTCTCACACAGGTTGTCGAAACACGCTCTCTTGCTGCTTTTAATAGCCTTGTTAAGGGCTAATTTCGCAGCTCGAAACACTTCACGGCGGTTCTCTCTTGCATCCTCGGTGCGAGCTCTTTGCATCCTACGTCTAGCTCTGAGACAGGCTGACCGTAGAGCTGCAATCTCGGCACTCCACCAGTATACCGGGCATCTACCGTTTCTTGGCAGTGTTTTTCTCGGCATAGTGGCGTCGCACGCGCGTGATAGAACAGCTACCAGCGCATCCCCGCTTAGACTGTCGGTGTTGGCCTCCAGTCCCAGGGCCGCGGTGAAAGCTTCGCTGTCGAAGTGATTGGACTTCCACCCGCGTACCTGACAGGGATCTCCCGCCCTCGGATGCTGCACACCATAGTTGATCTTAAAGCGGATTGCTAAATGATCGCTATGGGTGTAGCCTTCGTCTACCCTCCATTCCATGCCTGGAGCCAGACTCGGGCTGGCAAAGGTCAAATCAATCCACGCCTCCACTCCGTTTCTACGGAAAGTACTAGCGGAGCCATCATTAGCTAGCACAGTATCGAGTTTCGCAAACGCTTCCATTAGCGCTTGACCCCTGCTATTTGTACAGCGGCTGCCCCACTCCACTGCCCAAGCGTTGAAGTCTCCCGCTATTACTACCGGTTTCCGGCCCAAGAGGTCCGACGAGAGCCTGTCGATCATCTGGTAGAACTGTTCTATTGGCCACCTTGGTGGGGCGTAGCAGCTGCAATAGAACACACCATTGATCTTGGCAATCGCCACACCCTCGGCGGAGGGGTGTATTACCTCTTGAACCGGGAACCTTCCCGTTGTACAGATTGCCACCATTCCAGACCCGTCCGACACCCAATTGCCGTTGCCGGCAGGGATGCTGTACGGGTCTGATAAGAGGGCGACATCTGTCCTCGACTCCGAGACCGACTGCCACAGCAGCTGTTGGGCTGCTGCACAATGGTTAAGATTTAGCTGTGTGACTCTCACGGCTTCTTATTTAACTCGCCGAAGGGACACGAAGGTCCGCCCATAGCATGTTTATGGGCTTGCTTCTTAGCGGTGCAGATAAGGCACTTATATGCCTTAGTGCACCCCCGCTCTTTATGCCCCTCCTCGCCGCATCGACGACATAGCTTGCTCCTGTCTAAGCCTTTGCATTCGTAAGCTTTATGGCCGGATTCTAGGCACCGATAGCACCTGTCCACTGAAGGCGGCTGGGGTATACTAATAGGGCATACCGACCAGCCGATCTTCAGCTTCCCTTTCTCGGTTACCTTTTTGGCATCCGCATTCAGTAGCCTGAGGTAGGCTACTTGGGTGCCAGAGGGTCCGTCCCTCAATCGCACAGAGGCCCGCTCGATTGTGACGCCGCATTGCTCCTTGACGGCTGCGACGACGTCTTCTGCGGTCGCGAACTCGTCCAAGTGCTTGCACTGGAGAGTTGTTTCCGCACCTAGCGACCTGATTTGGGCGCCCTCACCAAGGACCTCTTGGGCCAAGGCCTTATATACTGCACTTGATTGTGCGCCTCGCTTCAGCACCAGGAGCATCTCTCCCGTATTGGTGCGTCTTACGCTACGCACATCCTGCCCAAGGGCCGAGAGACTTTCGGCCGCCTTCATCGATTTAAGGACATCGGCGTATTTGTCCTTGTCGGTTTTTAACCACAAGGCTTCGCCTCTGTCCTTGGCCTTCCTCGCAGGCCGCGGTACCTCCGGTTTCGGTGCCGGCTTTTTCTTGGTAACCAGCGTCCAGGGGTTTGAGCCCCCCTGCCCCGGTCGTGTCGGGTTGCTGGTACCATCGCTCTCCACAGCGAGGTCACTCTCGCCCTCACTTACCTCACCCAGGCGGCGTTTGACCTTGACGGTTGCACGCCGAGTGGTGTCGGTTTTGGCACCCTCTCCTGGCGACTTCCTAGGGCGCTTCGCATTCGATGCCGTCTTGCGATTGCCCTTTCCTTTTCCCTTCGAGGGGAACTCGGTCGCCGCTCCGATCGACGTGGCTGCTCCGTAGAAGGTAAAGGCCACTGTCTGTGAACCTCTATTGACCTTCTCTCTTTCCTCCCTATTGGAGGCCACTGTCTGGGTTTCTCTGTCGGGCCTCTCCCGACATTCCACCCTCTCAACATATGCCTGCTGTTCCTGTCTTGCGACACGAACAGCTTTCCGGAGCTCCAGAAGGCTCAACTTCAACTCCTTGGCTATGTTCTGCTTTGCGCTAGCGAAGTCGATTATAGCATCGAGTTGCTTCGCTACTTTGCGCATCGCAGCTATTGGCCCCTCCGATGCATTGGTAGGGGTATTGCCTACCGCTGCTGGGGGGTCACTGGTGCTTTCGGGTGCAGCACTCATCGCTCCACTACTCTCCCCACGGGGGGGAGACCTCGCCAAACCACCTCTTGCGAAGGGGTTTGGCACCTCCGTCTGTTTATTTTTATTTTTATTTGCCTCCATGTATAGTCCCACGAGTAGCGCGAGAAATATATGTCCGCCACGCCAGAGCTCCGCATTAGCGTGGTAAGGGACGCTTACTGTGGGGGTTGCCCAGGTACCCCACAGGCTCCGTTAACGATCGAGCATCTTTTTCACCCCCTCGATCACTCATCCCTCGGCACGGGTCGCTTCACGCCTTGGAATTGGGGTTATGCCCTACCTTGCTTTACGTGGTGATCTCGGCCCGGATCATCACAACCATCCTCCTTTACCAGGGCTTTGGACCTGTAGCTCTGGATCTCAATAGTTCCATGTACGTATGTTATTACAGACATGCTACTATTAGGATCCGTCATTCGCTAGCGGAGTTAAGAGACGGGTCTGGAAGACTCCTTATGGCCAACACCCCAACAATATGGGTATTTTCGGAATGTTATGGAAGAGTAGGTGCCAGAAATTGATTTTTGACGCCATTTTGAAATCAAAGATGGTTACTTTCGGTTTAGCGAAATTCGCTATAACTCAATCAATATGGATATTTTTGGAATGGACTTGAGGAGTAGGTGCCAGAAATTGATCTTTGACGCCATTTTGAAATCAAAGATGGCGACTTCCGGTTTAGCAAAATTCGCTATAACTCAATCAATATGGATATTTTCGGAATGGTCTTGAAGAGTAGGTGCCAGAAATTGATTTTTGACTCCATTTCGAAATACAAGATGGCGACTTCCGGCTTAGCGAGATTCTCTACAACTTAATCAACATGAGGATTTTCGGAATGGTTTTGACGAGTAGCAGACAAACGGTTGGCGTCATTTTAAAATTCTAGATGGCGACTTCCGGTTTACCGAAATTCTCGCATGAAAAATTTGGGCAATTATCTAAATCACCCTCAAATATAAGATCTAATCATAAACCAGCAAAATGCGAAATATTTTTATGTGTTCATCCAGGAAAGTGCGGTGAGAATGGAAGATAGAGAAGAAAGAGACGTATGTGGTGTGAGTTGGGGGTTTGAATTTATTAAAATTAAATATATTGCTTAAATTTATGTAAATTCAACTGTTTAATTAAAACTATTTGTACTACAACTTCAACTTGTAAAAATACCAATATTGATTGGATTATAGCGAATTTCGCGAAATCGCCATCTTGGATTTAAAAATGGCGTCAAAAATCAATTTTTGGAACCCACTCGTTCAGGTCATTCCAAAAACACCCATATTGACTGGGTTATAGTGAATGTGACTAACCCGGAAGTCACCATCTTGGAATTCAAAATGGCGTCAAAAATCGATCTTTGTCTACTATTTGTCAAGACCATTCCGAAAATACCCATATTGATTGGGTTATAGCGAATTTCGCTAAACCGGAAGTCGCCACCTTGGATTTCAAAATGGCGCCAAACATAAATTTCTGGCACGTGCTCTTGAAAACCATTCCGAAAATACCCATATTGATTTGGTTATAGCGGATTTCGCTAAACCGGAAGTCGCCATCTTTGATTTTAAAATGGCGTCAAACATCAATTTCTAGCACCTACTCTTCAAGACCATTCCAAAAATATCCATATTGATTGGTTTATAGCGAATTTCGCTAAACCGGAAGTTATTGCAATTAGTTTTATTCAGTGGCGGATCCAGGAGGAGGGTCTTGGGGGCCGGACCCCCCCCAAAATTTTAAACTTCCTGAGAAATTTCAAAAAAGTTTCTATTTTAAATTCATTCTAAGTTCAAAATCATTCCAAACCAGATTCGATTACCAAAACTGGTTTTAATTAAATGAGGGTATTACAAATTACGTAGTGTACAATGAACATTTCAAATTCGACGTTTTGGACCCCCTTCGAAATTTTTTTCTGGATCCGGATATTGAATTTCGTTGGAGCAGTGCTGCAAGCGATAGTTCACGTTGGAGATGAAAAATGAAATTTAGATATAACTCCCTTATTTTGTAATATTATTAAACCCTGATAAAACCTATCAATTTCGATTATCTTTGACTACAGTTATCACGTAATTGGACTATTGTACACATTCCAGGAGGATTTTATTGTGCATTGGGAAATAAAAATTGAACAGCTTCTAGCACTGGGAGGAAAGCACCTATCTTTATGAGAAAAGGTTTTTCGTGTTTTTGATCCAACAATTTTATGGAAAAATAGTTTTGGAACCCTGTAAGCACTAGAAAAAAAGTTAGCATGGAAGGGGTTAAACAGAAAAGTCATTATTCGAAACAAACTTGGCGAATTTATCAATATATCAAACAAAGTTTCTTTTATTTTCCTTCAAAAGTTGTGCCGAAATCGGAACAAAATCAAAAGAGAAACAAGTATTTCAAGTGAACATTGAACTTGTGGTTTCGGAAATAAATATCATAAGATTATTCTGACATAGCTACGTTGGGCGGTGTTTTCAGTTTTCATATTTCACCGTTATGATTTAGGTAGATCTTGCAAAATAAAACACGTTGCATAAAAGGGCAGACTGTTGACAACATACCTGAATTTTATCAAAGTGTTTGTTGCATTGTCTTTGATTTTATAGACAAATATATGACGCGGAAAACCCGCCAACTTACCCCGCTTCCGGGGTAAGTCTGCGGTATGTATGGATACTCCAGAAAATAAACAATTAAATGGAGATACAAGTACCCTAGAGGTCTTTATGGAACGTGCTGAATATCTTTTCAGTAAAACTGAATATTGACCGACATTTGCCATTATATTTCAGTCTCTATACCTCTACATGTTGACTTCGATGCGTACTTAATAATTTCAAGAGCAAATTTTTAAAATTATTCAGGTAAAACAAAAGATGGGTGGGTAATGTCAGAGACATAACCGGAGTGAAGTAGAATACACTTTAGGCTGTTAATGCGAATGCTACAATTTTGACTATCTTCTGATAGGTTATATTAAAACCAGCTATTTCGTTATTTCTAATGGAAATACCGAAATATCGGTACACGTACATCGAAACCTAAAATATTCCAACATATTTATCCTCATATGGTAACCCTGAAAATAGCATTTAATGAGAGTGAAACAGTTCATTTGGCAACAGTAGAGAACGGTATATACTTGTTATTTCGCTATTTCTATTAGAAATACCGAAATAACTTATTTTAATAAAACCTTTCAGAAATTAGTAAAAATTGCAGCATTCGTATCAACAACTTTAAATGTATGCTATTCATTTCAGTAATGTCGTTCACATTACCTACCCATCTTTCTAATCTAAAAAAGAACAATTGTTTTGAAAACCTAATAATTGCATAACCTAAGACAATTTAAAGCTACATTTTTGTGAAATCTCTACAAAAAACAAAACTACGTGTTAGTCCAACGAGCTTTTTGTCTCGTTGTTGTTGTGAATTATTAAAATTTTGAACATTTTTCAAAGCGTTATGATTGCGATTATAGGGGGAAATGTTGGTTGAATGATATTTATTACATTCTCCCAATTATTGTTCTATAGCTATACTATGATCATATTTCCTTAGGAGGCGCGTTTTACCCCATGTTTTCATAGATACTAATATGCTTGAACCTTAACCAAGCCGGTATCTTAGGGTGGAATTTTCACAATAATGGAGCTTTTCACTTGTGTAGCCGCGATATTTGCAAACAAAATAAGTAAAATGCACATTGTGTCATTTAGCCGCACATAAAATAAGCCGGGCTTAATGTAGATACAATTAATCTATTTTATGGAAAATGTGTTTATAGCATGATGATACGTAAAACTTTTTCTCCGTTTGCTCCGAGGACCGAAACTCGTAAATAAACTTTTCGAAGTAACTCGTATCAAATCATCAACAAAAAATCGTAATATCAGCATCCAATAAGCCAACACCAACTTCTTTACACAACCAAATAACCAGTTCGCACTACGGCTTGCCAGAGGAAACACACAGATAAATTCACCACTGTGCACTCTGGAACACGCGCCGTGATGAATTTATCTGTACACGCTCGTGATGCCACATATAATTTAAAGAACAAGAGAGCGCGGTTCTCGCACTAAACCACCCCATCGCACAGTGGCTCAAAACAGCGATGTTTGTGTGTATAAAAAGCGCCATCTTTTGGCAACATTGTTGTTTTAAAAAATTGATCATAGTAGGCTATAAAAAATTTAACTTTTGAACCAAAAGAGATAGCGCTTGGCCGTCTTCAACAAAGTTATAGAGGAGAGTATTTTCATAAATTTTGCAGAAGACATGTTGTCTCTGTCACTCACAGTTATTGAGTTATAAGATATTTTCTATGATGAAGTCCTACAATTCTTATTTTTACTTATAATTTTTTTGTTTCTGATTTTTCGCGTTAACAATGTTCGAAGGTATTTTTTATCATTAGAAAACACACAACTTTTTCGAAGAAACAAAACAGCTGTGAATGCTGTGTAAAGACTTATGGCTGATTTTGATTTTATTTTAACCTGTTTTCGAACCCGTGTAGCTTTCCTATCGGCAAAAACTGTAATTATACTATCAATTATTCTAATAGGATTAAGTTTCACCTACAAAACGAAGGCAAAACCGTTTGTCCATAATCACCCGTTCAGAAGTTATACCCTGTTGAAAGCTGTATGTCTGGACCTCTTGAAGTCGTGCGTATGGCTCACTGAACGAGTAGGCACTGGACGCTTACGCTTGTTTTTCTGAGTGGCGCGCACTCTGTGTACTAGCGCGTCTGCTGGAAGCTTAACACCGATATTGAATGATTTTCTAACGGGTGATGTACTTTTCCAGCTAATCGAATGAATTTTAGTTTCTGGATATTGAAGAAGAAGTAAAAGATTCACTTTTTCCATATAATCGCTGTATTAACCGGCTATTTTTATTTTCAAATATTTCATACCGTGGTGAATGCAGCAATTTTGTGCATCTTCTTTATCCTAAAACTAACATTCATATGGTAACCCGGACGGAAATGAAATTGTACATTACCCGTTCGAACATCATGCAATATCGATGTTAAGCTTCCAGCAGACGCGCTAGTACACAGAGTGCGCGCCACTCAGAAAAACAAGCGAAAGCGTCTTTGAACACCAGCGCCTACTCGTTCAGTGAGCCATACGCACGACTTCAAGAGGTCCAGACATACAGCTTTCAACAGGGTATAACTTCTGAACGGGTGATTATGGACAAACGGTTTTGCCTTCGTTTTGAAGGTGAAACCCAGTCCTATTAGAATAATTGATAGTATAATTACAGTTTTTGCCGATAGGAAAGCTACACGGGTTCGAAAACAGGTTAAAATAAAATCAAAATAAGCCATAAATCTTTACACAGCATTCACAGCTGTTTTGTTTCTTCGAAAAAGTTGTGTGTTTTCTAATGATAAAAAATACCTTCGAACATTGTTAACGCGAAAAATCAGAAACAAAAAAGTTATAAGTAAAAATAAGAATTGTAGGACTTTATCATAGAAAATATCTTATAACTCAATAACTGTGAGTGACAGAGACAACATGTCTTCTGCAAAATTTATGAAAATACTCTCCTCTACAACTTTGTTGAAGACGGCCAAGCGCTATCTCTTTTGGTTCAAAAGTTAAATTTTTTATAGCCTACTATGATCAATTTTTTAAAACAACAATGTTGCCAAAAGATAGCGCTTTTTACACACACACACAAACATTATAGAATATGTAAAATCGCTAATATGAACAGTTTTGACTCCAATGAATTAAGTACCTCTAAACGCTGTTTTGAGCCACTGTGCATCGCCAATCCATTTATTCAACTGAAAAAGAGCTTTCTGCTTTTTCTGTGGTGAGTCATCATTGTATCTTCCGTGTATGCTTGAAACTGGCACGTCATTTCATGATTAGAATGAAATGCTATCAGCGCCTAGCGGCAGTCATTACCTACCATCAAAGAATGTGAGCTGACAAGAAACGCAGTAGCTGCTACGCTTACAACGTCAGAACACAAACTAACGATTTTTTTTGTGTTCCCTTTTTATACGCGTCGCAGTTCATTCGATGAAAAAGAGGCAGTCCCAGCAACGCTTGCTTTTTGAGCGAATTGTACCGACCAATCATGGATCAGATAGTTACTACTTTCAAAAAAATCCATTATTTCCGCTATTTTTAGTAATTGCACATACTACAGAACTAGATACAAAATTGTTGTACATATTTCCAATCAGATAGCGTAATAATCTTATTTTTCTATTCAGTACAACGGCAGATATTCGCGTTTAAAAAATCGGGTAAAACTTCGGCAGAAAATTTTGAAACGGGACCCCTATATTGAAACGTTAGAAGTATTCTTCTTCAAAAGTGCCCGTTCTACGGGATAACACGATTTAGATCGACTTTAATAAACTCGTGTTAGAGCCACAGTTCAGAAAATGGAACAGTTAGTTAAGGTTAAAATGGAGCTTAAGCTCGCTGAGTTACGTACATTCAGCTGCATCACGTTAAAAACTGTGTTTTGATCACGTTTAGAAGTTTAGCACAGGCAGAGAACTTCATTGCAAAGAACAACATGCAACACGAGGTCTAATTGAATAACCCCAGAATCAAGATCCTCATACAAAAGGAAAACGACATGGTGGACGTGTGTATCCATTATTTGGTCCAACGCACTAGAGAAGATTACATCAAACGAATCATGTCGCAATATGTAGAAGTAGAATATATTACGAATGACACCTTTTCACCGGCATTCCCAACGGGGTTCGTATTGTGAGGATGCGAGTGACTAAACCAATATCTTCTTACATGATTATTGAATGCAAATCACCGAAGGAAGGCGTGACCTATAAGCAAACAACGTTAATCACATATCGTGCGCAGACCCCAACATTCCATTTCTGTAAGCATACAGCCCACTTCGGAAAAACATGCGCCGAAGTAACTAGTCAAAACTCATCTACTACAGCCAACTCTAACAGGCAACCACCTTCAGATAAACCAAAAACAACGATCCAATTAACCAATAATGCAAGTACAACGACCACGACAACCGCTCCTAAACCGCCAACAAAGAAGCAAATAAGCATAAGCATAAGCATAAGAGATCGCCCGTAGTTGCTACTCCGTTATTGACCAGAACCAAATTAGGTTGCAAAATGTTCATTGGAACAACATGCTTGGGAATAACATGATGAGCCACATTGTACAATAGACTGTCCAGAAAAATAATGAATTTTCGCCTGTACTACAATTCTTCCGAACATACTATTCAGCTAAATCTAACCATTATTCCATAAAAATGTTTAGTTTGTTAGAACCTAGTACTGATACACTATCATGCACTGCTAAGCCCCATGCAAAACTGATTCAGACATCACTTCGTTAAAAGTTTAATAACTTTTCCTATTGGAGTCGGATCGCTTTGCAGTCTTCAACAAAGTTGTAGACAATAAAATTATCTTCTTATGTTTCACTTTTGGTGATAATCTGATGTATACAGTGCCACCTAGCGGAGAAAATGTGAGTAAGAGGGTTTTCTCCATGTAAATTGTCGAAAAATCCCATACAAACTTCAAGCACGTTGGTCCGGTAGCTAGACTTGTTCGATTTGGCTCAAATTTGGAGCACACGCTCCTGGTGGGACTAGAAATCGACTCAGGGGTGGGCTCATGGGGGTCATTTTTTTTCTGTCACTCTATTGTACAATCTATTCTGATCCCTGCATGCTGATCAATACCGACGCCGGCTACGTCCGAATGCAGATCTTCTGGGAAAGGAAGGAATGTTAGTCCGATACATGTTGCTACTAGAGACCGAGGAATCCTCTGCATCTCCACATGTATCACGGGAAGGGGAGAGTTGTTAGTAAATGTGTCAACAGCGTTATCATGTAATAATTGCTCTGGGCAGCCGGCTGCCGAGAATTTGGGAAATTTATTTGTTGTATTAATAAGATTAGAAAAATGAGCACCTTGAGCTCCGGATAGCCGGCTATAAGGAGCACTACTTATATTTTTAATAATATTCAATCACGCGACGAATTTGTTCGTGGTTTCTATCGTGTCGGTGCTGCTTTTACCCGGCGATCGTTTGAATAAAATGCGGAATCTTATACAGAAGGTTCATCAGACTTTTCCATAGGTGTCGCGGAGTTAGTGGTTTGGAAGGGTATAGGGTCTAGGATTCACTCCAAGCAAGCGATCCGACCTGCAAAGCACTAGATAGTAGTTTATTTAGTCTTCGAGAACACGATCGCTCGAAAAAGAAGATCTTGTTTAGTTTTTGGTTCTTTCCAAACTCTGGGCAGCCGGCCACCGAGAGTATCCCACGTTTACCAAACAAAAGCAATTCCAACCCCACACAGCCGACCGGAGTATTGCCTAGAAAAGCTAATCTTATCTGCGTAATGGGCCGGATCACTATTTATTGCGACATTATTTAGACTAATTTTGCTATTCCTTCCCTACGATATATTTTTGGGTTGCAAACTACCGAGTGATAACACGTTATACAGACAGAGTTATGATAGCTCGAGATGTTATAAATCAACGAAAGTATTTCCTATTTTCCTTATTGGATTGTTTGTGAAATACATGTATACGAACGATTATATCGAACATTGAAGGTAAATACAGAGGATACCCGATGCACGGGCCTGTTACCAATAACGGAACATGAAATTAGATTCACCAAAACAGATGCGGCGAACCTTCAGTACGCATCGACCCGCGATCATCGATACCAGTCTAATCAAAGTCCCATTGGAGCCAACCCCCGAACAACAATTCGTCTTTACGGTATTGTCTTCCCGGCCAGATCCGCTCGCACCCCCTCACTCTGCCACCCCCGCAGAAGGCCAACAGCACCTAGTCGTCGCCTGTCCAAGGACCAAATGTCATCAATAGACCCAGACTCGCGTGGGGGCATGAGATAGAATTGAACGCTAACCAATGAACATGACAAAAACACTTATTCTTCGTGCGGACATAACTGAAGGTAATTGCCAACCGGTCCCCGATCCCTCTCGCGAATTGTCAATTCTCAAACATTATACATGATTGAAGTCATCATTCCACTTAAATAAGGCCATGTGTTTTCCCTAAGCACATTGAATGCTCTGTGGATCAGTTCCCCCGTTGGTAAAACAAACCCCAAACAAACATAGAAATTAGTTTGCTCAGTCCAAAGAAAAGTTGGCCGACCGGCGGATACGTGTTCCCTTACAATGCCATCACATCAACGAACGCCCAAAATTTACATGCGACAAAATATCTGCAATCCCGAATATAAAAGAATCAAAACCTCTACTCATTTGCAATAAAATAAGAAAGCAAAAAAACAGTTCAATATCCAAGGCGGCTCATTTCCAAAGATAGCACCGCCGATGAAACACCCAATAAAAAAAATAGGTGACAAGGGACGCGGACGAAATTAGCTGAGCACCGATCGGCTGGTTTGCCACCTATTTTTCGGGTCAAGATTTTTGGGGCGACACCTGGTAGTCGCAAGTCGCTTGTGAAACACCAATTATTTGATTATGCCAAATTTTCTTATCGCCGTATTTTTTCACTTTTCGGATCGAACTTTATTTTCCGAAAAACCATTTTTCACTATTTTTAGAATGTACACTGTGTTGCTAAACGTTTTCTGTGCACTTTTACTGTCCTTGCATCGGGAATCGACGGCCCGTAATGCGAGGAAAAGATTTTTTTTTCATTTGCCGAAATGAGATTTTCACACTGTCACCACTCGCGTCAGTCGAAAAATGCCTTTATAAGCCACTTCACTTTATAATATCGTTCAACTGCACCGTTATTCACACTTTAGATAACCGGAAGGCAATAAACTGTGCTGTAAATGATTAAAATTAACCGACGCGAAGGGAGCTCTACGAGAGTCAACCGCTCGTGACGAAGATGCACACTCGAATCCTATTACGACTCTAAACCGCCAACAAAGAAGCAAATACCGATGAAGACGGATTTACAACAGCGACCCGTAAGAACAAGAAACAAATAAGAACATCTGATCGTGAACAGCAAGAAAGCAGTACCGTTGATGACAGGGACGGGAACGATAACGCGAGACTTCACCGGCCAAGGAAAAGGATCTCAACACGCAGCAGCAAACTGCGTCAACAAGATCTCAAGTCAACAAGCAGACCGACATTCTTAGTATTTTTATTTTTACTTTTTGTAAAAAAATTAAAAGACCCACGGCTCAGTTGTGCAAACACATTAAGCCGTTTCAAATAAATTTTTGGATTAAAAAAAGAAGAAACGCTGGGAGTAACTGCTTCTAATCGAAAGCAAATCATGCAAATCAATCGATTTTCTTTCATTTTTTGCAAACTGTCCAAATTTGTGGATAGCATGTATCGATTCATTCGAAATTTTCCGTCAAAGTATATTGCGACATAGCCATTTCCTATGGGAAAAATCGTAATTAACTAGACTTTTCTTACTGAGCGAAGATGGTTAATGTCTATAGTTCAGTGCGAAGTTCTCTTGTTTGCTGTTGTGATCCATATTTTCACATATATTGTTGTACTTGTACTAATTTTCAATATAACCCTATAGAACGGGCATTATAGGGTAATTAACCCATTCATGCCCATGTTGTTTGTGGACAACAACGTTTTTAAACAGCTATAACTTTCGATTGTGGCGAGATTTGCTCACAAAAACAAGTAAGGCTCATTAATATGATTATTGCCTTTAATTTAAGTATTAACAGTTACAAGGATCAGCTCTAGAACTAAAGTTATTGCAATTAGTCTGATTGGATTCCGATGGAGCAGTGCTGCCAGGGACAGTTTACGTTGACGATGGAAAATGATTTTTTCATATATCTTTGTTATGGTGCAATAATATTGAAAACTGATAAAACTTATCAATTTAGACTGTCGTTGGCTACGTTTTCCACGTAATTAGACTATTGTAATTATTCTAGGAGAATTGTATTGAGCATTAGAAGGTAAAAATTGACCAGCTTCTGGCACTCTCATGGAAACGCCTATCTTTATAAAAATAGGCTTTTCGTATTTCTTGACCCCACCGTTTTCAAGGAAAAATATTTTTGAAACCCTACATGTACTAGAAAAAAGTTGGGCATGAAAGGGTTAAAAACACGAATTAGGATCACTAGTCTGTCTTCACTGCCATACCATTCATACCACGCCGTCCTCTAGTGTTATTACCTCTCCAAATAATCAATTTAAGTCGCCCTGCGCATCCCTACACATCACGAGCGCGAACACTCCAAACTTACAGTCGCTACCGTGCGCGACTACACGGTTGTCGATGATGATAAAACGCTAGTCGTATGTTTCAATATGTTCCTATAATTTTCAGAACTATCGGTAAGGCACGATCAGTTCTCTTCCACCCATTGGCCCTAGAACGTTCTGTCCGATCAATCAGGCAACTGTCCAGGGGGGAACAGAAGCCACAACATTCGGTGTCCATCCGCGGGAAAGTGTAGACGTGCCGTAATAGTAAGTGCATTACATCAGCAACTCCGGCTCGCTCAGTGTGCCTACAGCAGCTCAAATCGGTATCCACCTGGAATAACCCAACAGGTTAGCCAGCCGAGAATCAGTAGCGAACAAACCACGGCGCGGATCGTATGCACATAATCATCTTTATTCTCACGACGCGATCGCATTCACGCGGGTGTACAGTCTGTACACACATAAAACTAACCGGTGGAAAGTGAGGTCTGAGCAAACAAAACAATATAAAGTAGTGTGTTGAAATTGCCGGTGGTGAGACAGCTGGGAAAAGCTTGGTCCAGAAATCTCGGAATCCGCTTGCAAAGTGTATTGTTGGAATACCGTGCCTCGGACAGTATTGCTAGCTAACAGGAAACTGATGTAGAGTGTCATCACAGTTAACAGTACGTTAGTGAATGAAGTTTTCACTTTCACGTTGTGGTTAGCTGCCGCCAGCTTTGTTGGATACGCCCAAAACGGTTGCAAGGAAGCCTTACAGATCGCACACCAGAAATGCATCACACAAGGTACTGAAACCGCATGAACCGAACTCGTGATTGAGAAGAAGGGTGTATAATTAAGGTTTTATATTTTGTGACGCAGAATTAGTTTTATCATACTGTGGGATCTGCCTGTCAGACAGAGACTGTATAGTATAAGCTTCAGCTGCTGGTCACGCTGTGGCGTACGAGTGTGACCTTGGCTGGAGATGAGGTAGTGACGTGACGCTGTAAACTTGCGGAAAGGTAGCCGGTGCGGCGGTTTGAAGAGCGGTCGCTACAAAACAGGAAATATATTTCCTATTTTGTCGAATATCGAAAGAGCGCTACACAGCAAAATAAACGCGATTATGTTCATTCATCTAAATCGATTCGGGTAACTGGGCTACAGTATATTAAATCGAATGAAGCTGTATAAATTTCACGGGTATCTTCTTTTGTGATGGTCTGGATAATTTTTATTCTTTTGTCATCCATCGGTAATCAGCTTATTTTAACAACCTTACACGTATTAACTACTTACGTACTGTTGACGCATTTCAGCGAACCATGTCTGTAACTGAAATGAGTTCTTGAATACAACAGATCGAATTTTTGGTATCGAGTGATAAAATGAATTAAAAATGTGCAGAAAGATGTATGAAATAATGGAATTCGATGCTGGACTCTTGGTAAATTGTTATATCATGCTATTCGTAAGCATTTGTAGCAAACTCATTCACAAGGGTAGATGCGTCTTTCTTAGACAACCTCATTAGGATCTTTTATTCAATTTGGGATGCTCGAATTTTTGTATTTTTCGTCAAAAAATCTGGAATGTGAAATAAATGCACAACTTGGGTAAAAACTTATATTACCCATTACATGTCTAACGAATTTCTTGTTCATATAAATATACTATGGAAAGTTATAATCTCCGATAACAATAGAATAACTAAAATAACTAAATATGAATAAATATACAGCATAAATTCCACAGAAACGAAATCACATTGCATTATCCGCCGTAATCTGTGTTCAAAAGCTATTGTTTTGCTATGACCAATACAATAGAAAGCGCTATCACTACCAATGATGGTAAATTATGGACAACGTGCAATAGGTATGTGCATTTGTGCATATGAGGGAAGGCAGTGCAGAAAAAACTCGTTTGGCATGATACCTTCTATCTAAATAATGCTCCCCTTCAGAACTAATTTTAACTAATAGGAGACGGTGGAGTAAGCCGGAGTGGTGGGAAAACGAACTAGCGGGTTTGATGCGCATTTCTAATTAGCCAATTTTGTTCATTCTAACACCTATCAAATCGCGGCCATGGCTGTCTATTGGTGATACAAGCAAATACCAATTAAATTCGTTAAGGTCTCATACAAAAGGGTCTTCATTTTTTTGGCTCACTGAACAATCAAATTAGTCAACCCAATTCAACTCTTCATGTTAAGGGCACCTCCAAATATATTTATCTATCTATATCTATCTTCTATCTTCTATATATATAAAAGTCAATGTTTGTATGTATATGATTAATAGACTCCCAAACGGCTTAACCGATTACCGTAAAAAATTGTACATAGCAGGCGTTTGTTATGGAGCGTGTTTGTGTGCTATTAGTTGGGGATTATCTACCCGCCAATCGGCGTTTCGGAACTAATTATGTTTTCCTTCTATTTAGATGAAAGTCGCAGCAACGCGCGATGGGTATTAGCTAGTATTATATAAAAGTCAATGTTTGTATGTATATGATTTATGAACTGCTTAACGGGTTAACCGATTGCCGTCAAAATTTATACATAGTAGGCATTTGTTATGGAGCGTTTTTGTGTGCTATTGGTTGAGGATTACCTGCCCGCCAGATGGCGCTTCGGCACAAATTGTGTATTCCTCCTATTTCGTTGAAAGTTGCAGCAACGCGCGATGGGTATTAGCTAGTCTGGTATAAATCTATTATGAGGAACAAATTTAGATCTTTTCAAGCCCACCGCACAGATCTAAATTCTATAATATATCTACCAGTTTAAGATCCAAAAGCTGGTTTTTTGCTTGTTCCAAAAATTTGCACAAATTGGATCAGAAGTTGAATCTGATTTAAATCGTTTCAAATTGATGTTGACATTAATTTCCTGTAATTACGCGAGAAATTCGTAGACACAAATTCAAAAATAAGTGCTTTGTGAATGCATATTACAGCTTTATCTGGTATGCATTAACAATTATTTTTTTTGTAGGGAGCAGCTTGCTTCCAACAATAGTGCTATGTTATTCTGGACCAAATACAAATTAAATACACAAATGTACATGAGAAATGGTCCAGAAATTGTTGATAAATCAAAGTAATCAGATAAACTATGTAATTGGACGCTTTATCGAGAAATTTAGATAAAAACGAATGAAAATTACAAAACTTTGTAGCAGATGTTACTAAACTAGATGAGGTGTTTAGTGAACGTTAAAAATAACTGGACTAGACACAACTAGGTTAGATAATTGGAGATGGCATAACTGAATGACTAATTCAGTGTAGTCCAAAGATTAGAATATCTTTATAATCTATCACATGCACAAATATGTAAATCTCTCGTCTAATTGATAGTGACTGGCTCGTGATACTGTTGGATCTTACTGTGGTACTTTCCCCAGTATAAAGCTTACCGACTAAACCCAAACCACAGACTATAAGACATACCATTCGAAAACTTCGCTTGCTTTAAGGATCATTGTAAATATATTTTGCATTAAATAATTTTAGTTCGAACTATGGACGCATATGCGATAATGGCGCCACTGACATATACGCAAGTATACGGGGGGTACAGCACTAGTGAGTTTCCTGGCCTGAGGAATAACCCACTTGCAAATAACTTCAGGACCATTTTTAGACCACTTGGGCCCCTAGGAATTATTGAACAAAGAGGTTCCTATCACTGAGCAGATGTAAACAGATATATAGTAGTATGGTTCTCCATGCCACTCTACACACTTAATTTTTTCTGCCGAATCTTAGCTGTTTTTGCATCTTTTTCCGAAATCTTAACAGCTGAGATTCAGCAAACATTATTTTTTCTGAGATCTCAGTAAAAGTGACGTTTAAGTGCTGAGAAAATATTACACCGAAATCAGCAAACCAATCTTACTTTACTGGGATATCAGTTTCTAAATTTGCTGACTACACAACTGTTGGGAAATTACCGAGCCGAATTGAGTGTGTAAGGCTCCTCCAAATTTGAGGCAAATAAGCACACAGTTAAGTTCGTATGGAAAACATCATCAAAATATATGGAGAAAAACATTATAGATTCCGCTACCACATGACATCACACGCACGTTGATCTGCGTTGACCCAAAAAGTTTATGGCAAGTGACTTTGTTATGCGCAAGATGTCCAAAAAATCAAATTCCCGCCCACTGTGAGATAGTGTTACTAGCGATTAAAATGCTAAAGCATCATATTATAGAGAAAAATCGTCCAAGATCTTCAAAAACAGACTTATTGCGATGGCAATTGGAATGATAACATTTGAAGACGATAAATAAAAGATATACTATATTTTTAGCTTTAAGATAACTGTAAAATATTTCGTGAAAAACTATTCGTCCCCTTTTGAATATCACACTGGATTCCTTGTTTGAAAATTTTGCATAAAAAAATCTTTTGTCCCCCCCCCCCCCTCTTGTATATGGAACTGTATTTCTAGTCTTAAGCTAGCTGTAATTCTTGCTCTTAATATAAAAAATATCTGAACATTGTAACCTCCTAGTTTTAAGTATTTAAAATTTAAAAAACAAAAGAATTTGGCACCGCCAAGCTAACGCACTTGTGCCTATAAGATAAACAAACTGAATAAAAATGGACAGAAATGCAACTATGGAGACCAGATTACCACTTGTTAACTCTGTCAGGTAACTGCTATAATATGCAAATGTCGTCACACAGACTTAAGACTTAAGACTAGAAATACAGTTCTATATACAAGAGGGGGGGGGCAAAAGATTTTTTTATGCAAAATTTTCAAACAAGGAATCCAGTGTGATATTCAAAAGGGGACGAATAGTTTTTCACGAAATATTTTACAGTTATCTTAAAACTAAAAATATAGTTTGGTATATAAAAGGGGGAACAAATATTTATGAGAAATTTCACAGATATCTTAAAACTAGGGGTACAATTCTATTTACAAGATGAGGGACAATAGTTTTAATGCCATAACAGTTTTTGCAACCGGCCGAGACGGTTGTGCCTCCAGGTGGAAGGTTTTGTTCTGGAGAGAGTGACGGAGTGCGAGACGCTGTATGCGTTTTTGTGGGAGAGAGAGAGAGTTTGTTAAGTGTGAGTCGACAGTTGATACGTCGATGGCGTGGTCAACGGCATCCTCGACAAGTGGTGTTTTGACAGCAAACCGCGGGTAGACGAATTTGCCTACCACGGTGGCAGAAATCGACAGTGATCGTGTCTGTACACACAGAAAAAATATTTTGTATTGGTGTCGTCGAGCAATTCTAATCGACGAGAGGGGAAGCGTCACAGGTAGACCCATTTGCTCTATTTGTCTACCGCAGAAGTGGTACGACGAATAAGGAAAACAAGTGGCACCGAAAAGTGCCGCATCGACAGTGGGATTTTCGCAGCAAGCCACAGGTAGCCACATTTGTCTACCGCGGTGGTGAAAACGGAGAGAGTGCACTGGTGGTGGTGATACCGACGAGCAGCTTAACCGGAGAGAGTTTTTAAGTGTTGCAGGTAGGCCTATTTCTCTACTGAAGAAGCAACGCGACGAAGTAGGACAGCAAGTGTCACATTGTCAAACAACGGGCACCGAGTTTACAACGTAACACATGAGGTGTGTTCTACCGCTATAACAGGTATATTTTTCATTCCTTTTTGTGATAGTTTTTCTTGCTAGGTAAAATGGATGAAGAGATGGGAGAACGAGTAACAGACCCTCCCCCTAAGCCTGTTGAAAATGTAAACCCGAGTAGAATTAAAATTTACCCAGAATCGTCAACGGGACCATGGATTGTATTTATTAGGCGTAAAGTAAAGGCGCTAAATATCATTCAAATTTCGAAAGATTTGACTTCGCGATTCTCGGATGTAAAAGAGATCGTTAAAGTTAATAAAGATAAAATACGCATTGTCGTTGGTAGTCTCAAACAAGCCAATGCAATTGCTTCTTGCGAGCTTTTTACGCGTGAGTATAGAGCGTATATTCCTTCAAAGGAAATTGAAATTGATGGGGTCATCACAGAATCGAGTTTGACTGTTGATGACATAATTAAGCATGGGGTTGGTCGTTTCAAAGACACCATACTTAAAGACGTAAAGATACTTGAATGCAAGCAATTGCATTCAGTATCACACGAAGGAGATAAAAAAGTTTATCGACTGTCTGACTCCTTTCGAGTGACTTTCGCTGGGTCTGCGCTGCCCAACTATGTCATTATCGATAAGATTCGTCTCCCTGTTCGCCTTTTTATCCCTCGTGTAATGAATTGTCTTAATTGTAAACAGCTTGGCCACACAGCCACTTACTGTTCCAATAAGGCACGGTGTGGCAAATGTGGGGGTTCTCATCAAGAGGATACATGCAATGAAAATTCAGAAAAAATGTTTAATGTGCGGAGAAAACTCGCATGAGCTCCCTGCATGCCCCATTTATAAATTGCGCGAGGATAAAATTAAACGATCCTTGAAGGAGAGGTCTAAGCGCTCCTATGCAGAAATGTTGAAAAATGCTACCCCTAAACCCATCTTCTTAGAAAACACTTACACATCTCTATTTTCGGAACAGTCTGACTCTGACGGAGCGTGCGAAGGTACATCATTTGTTTTACCCGGAAATTCCAGAAAAAGAAAACAGTCTTCTTTTCCCAAGCTGCCAAGCAAGGGCCTTAAAATTTCTCCACCAATAGATAAACTGCGCCCAAAACCGAAAAATTCCGATTCAAAGCCGAAATCAATTCCACCCGGTTTTGGGAACGTACAATCCAAACAGAACACCATTACTGGAAATAATAAAATTTCGACTTCCTCTGAGCCTCAGCCGGGGGTAGGATTATTGAAATTTTCTGAAATTGTTGATTGGATTTTTAAAGCATTCAATATTTCTGAACCACTAAAGAGTATACTTTCAGCTTTCCTCCCAACAATTAGAACATTTTTAGAGCAGCTGATTGCTCAATGGCCCATCCTTGCAGCAATTATATCCTTCAATGGTTAATTCAACTCCTAAGGAGAAAGACTCCATCACTGTTTTACAGTGGAATTGCAGAAGTATCATACCAAAAATTGATTCTTTAAAAATTTTACTGCATAATTTAAAATGCGATGCTTTTGCTCTATGTGAAATATGGCTTACCTCAAACATTAATTTCAACTTAAATGATTTCAACATTATTCGCCTAGACCGAGACACCCCATATGGAGGAGTGCTTCTAGGAATTAAAAAGTGCTATTCTTTCTATAGAATTACCATCCCCATGATTGCTGGTATTGAGGCTGTAGCAGTCCAAACGAATATTAAAGGCAAATACATGTCTATCGCTTCTATATATATACCTCCCAAAGTTCAAATTGGACAACGTCAAATTTTTGAGGTAGTGGAATCCATGGCTGCTCTGCGTCTAATACTGGGAGACTTCAACTCCCACGGAGTATTGTGGGGTTCCCTCTACAATGATAATCGATCCTCTTTGATATACAATGTTTGTGACGAATTTAATATGACAGTTTTAAATACTGGCGAAACAACACGCATCCCCAGACCTCCTGCACGTCCAAGTGCATTAGATCTATCTCTGTGCTCGACATCACTTCGGTTAGATTGCACGTGGAAGGTTGTACCTGATCCTCACGGTAGCGATCATTTTCCAATCGTTGTTTCAATTAACAGTGAATTAGGCCTTACGAATTCAATCAATGTTCCTTATGACTTAACACGAAATATTGATTGGAAAACATACGAAACATTAATTTCCACTTCTCTTGCTTCGACAGAAGAGCTACCCCCTACCGAAGAATATGAATTCCTAGCGGGTTTAATTATTGAAGCAGCAGAACAAGCCCAAACGAAATGCAATCCTGGAATGACAATAAATAGACGGCCCCCTAATCCTTGGTGGGACAAAGAGTGCTCTGATGCATATGAAGCTAAACAAGTTGCCTACAAAGAAATTATGAAACAGAAAGGGGGTATACGTGAGAACTTTGAAAATTATTTCATTTTGCAAAACAAATTTGACAGTCTCCGTCGTGCCAAAAAGTCTAGTTATTGGAGACGCTTCGTTGATGGCTTGTCAAGAGAAACATCAGTACTCTTTGGAACACAGCCAGAAGAATGAGGAATCGTAACGTGACTAATGAAAGCGAAGATTTTTCGAATCGTTGGATATTCAATTTTGCCAAGAAAATTTATCCAGATTCTGCTCCTGCGCAGAAAATCACTCGCGATGCTCCCACAAGTAACGATTTCATAGATTCGCCTTTGACAATGATGGAATTTTCAATTGCACTCCTCTCATGCAACAATAATGCTCCGGGACTAGACAGAATTAAATTCAACTTGGTGAAGAATCTGCCTGACCTAGCAAAAAGACGCTTGTTGAATTTATTCAACAAGTTTCTTGAGCGGAATATTGTCCCGCGTGACTGGAGACAAGTGAGAGTTATCGCCATTCCAAAACCGGGAAAACCAGCCTCCGATCATAACTCGTATCGACCGATTGCAATGCTATCCTGCATCAGGAAATTGTTGGAAAAAATTATCCTACGACGTCTCGATAATTGGGTTGAGGCGAACGGCTTGCTCTCAGATACCCAGTTTGGTTTTCGGAGAGGAAAGGGAACGAATGATTGCCTGGCGCTACTTTCGTCAGAAATCCAACTCGCTTACGCAAAAAAGAACAAATGGCGTCTGTGTTCTTAGACATAAAAGGAGCATTCGACTCAGTCTCCATTGATGTTCTCTCGGAGAAGCTACATCAATGTGGTCTTTCACCGATATTAAATAATTATCTATACAATTTATTGTCAGAAAAGCACATGCATTTTTCATCTGGCGATTTGGCGACACTCAGAATAAGTTACATGGGCCTCCCACAAGGCTCTTGTCTAAGCCCCCTTCTCTATAATTTTTACGTGAATGATATTGATAATTGTATTGTCAGCCCATGCACTCTAAGACAACTTGCAGATGATGGGGTGGTTTCTGCCACAGGACCAAAAGCTATAAATTTACAACAACCATTGCAAGATAGCTTGGATAATTTATCAATTTGGGCTTTAAAACTGGGCATCGATTTCTCTACTGAGAAAACAGAGTTGGTCGTTTTCTCAAGGAAGCGTGATCCGGCTCAGCTTCAGCTTCAGTTGGTTGGTAGAACGATAGCCCAAGTCCTGACTTTTAAATACCTTGGAATTTGGTTCGATTCTAAAGGCACATGGGGAGGCCACATTAGATATCTAATAACGAAATGCCAACAAAGGATAAATTTTCTGCGAACAATAACTGGATCATGGTGGGGTTCTCATCCAAGTGACATGATAAGATTGTATCAAACAACAATACTTTCAGTAATGGAATATGGGTGCTTCTGTTTCCGTTCAGCTGCGAACACTCACATTATTAAACTGGAACGGATACAGTATCGTTGTTTACGAATTGCCTTAGGTTGCATGCAGTCGACCCATACGATGAGTCTTGAAGTACTAGCGGGAGTTCTTCCTTTAAAAGACCGATTCTGGGATCTCTCCTCTCGTTTACTTATTCGATGTGAGGTTATGAACCCACTGGTAATTGAAAATTTTGAAAGACTTGTTGAGCTTCAACCCAAAACCAGATTCATGACAGTGTATTTCAATCACATGTCACAAGAAATAACGCCTGCTAGGTATGTTCCCACATACGTCAATATACTAGATACTCCTGAATCCACTTTATTCTTCGACACGTCCATGCAAGCAGAGATTCGTGGAATTCCGGATCATCTACGCTCGCGGGAGATCCCTAAAATATTCACAAGCAAATATCAACACATAGACTTCCTTAAAATGTTTTACACTGATGGGTCACGAATCAGTGAGGCCACTGGTTTCGGTATTTTCAACAATAATTTTTCAATTTCTCTCAAACTTGCAGAACCCGCCTCTGTTTATATAGCGGAACTAGCAGCAGTTCACTATAGTTTGCAAATAATTAATACTTTACCCCCGAACCATTACTTTATCCTCACTGATAGTCTCAGCACAATTGCAGCTCTACGCTCAAAGAGGATTGATAATCAAGATCCATTCTTTTTGGGGAAGATACGAGAATCTCTGAGTAACCTAACAAGAAAATGTTATAAATTTACCCTAGTGTGGCTCCCCGCCCATTGCTCTATTGCGGGAAATGAGAAAGCTGATAATTTAGTCAAGATTGGTGCACTAGATGGTGAAATATATGAAAGACCCATCGCTTACAATGAATTTTATAGCGCTTCTCGACAGAGGACACTTGCTAGTTGGCAAACATCTTGGGGCAATGGAGATATGGGACGATGGCTACACTCAATTATCCCTAAAGTATCAACGAAGGCATGGTTCAAAGGATTGGATGTAAGTCGGGACTTCATCCGTGTGATGTCAAGACTCATGTCCAATCATTATACTTTAGATGCGCATCTCCGTCGTATTGGGCTCGCTGAGGGTAATCATTGTGCTTGTGGAGAGGGTTACCATGACATTGAGCATGTTGTTTGGTCCTGCACTGAATATCGTGAAGCCAGATCACAATTAGTAGATTCTTTACAAGTCCGAGGAAGACCAATCCATGTTCCTGTTAGAGACATCCTGGCGTATCGCGATCCTCCATACATGGAACTTATCTATCATTTTCTAAAAACAGCGTCTGTCAAAATTTAATTAAATTCATCTCCTCATACTCTCATCCAAGGCTAATCATTCACCAATTAAAGTGTCCTAGAATATTCAGTTTTTAAATTTAGACAATAACAGAAAAAAAGTAAATAAATACAAAAAATACTAGATCATTATGAAATATAACAATGTAAGGAAAAAAGCAAACAATAAAGTGATTTCAGTGTTAGTTTTAGACAAATTACTAGTATAGTTAAAATTAGTCTTAAGGATTTTTGTAACGTGCTATGTAAAAAAAGAAACTGGCGTAAAAAGCTTTTGCAAATGCCGTGTCAAATAAACGTATGGAAAAAAAAATAGTTTTAATGAAGAATAAAATTAACAGCTATCTTAAAACTTGGAATACAGTATACAAATTTGATTTTTTTGAAGGAGACTTATGCTTGGTTAAGATATTCAAAGGGGGGCTTATTTCCATCATCGGTGTAGCAACAGTTGTATCAAGAACAGGGGAGAGAAGGCGTATATGATGACATGGAGAGAAGAGCAGAACTTGTAACTTTCGGGTAAACGGGAGATCATCGACACAGTGCCTTGTCAGTAGGTCGTCGAGTACCGGGTTAGCGGATGGTATTCTTCAGACCCGCGGGGAAGTTATCAGACCATCGAGTCGCTTTCGCTTCAGATTCCTTCTATGCAGGGCGGTGGCGGTCGCATAGTGGCACTCTGGCACTGGTCGGGTATACAAGGAAGGACAGGGAGCTTCTGGAAACAATAAAAAAGAGAGAGGGGCTAAATTGGGATGTTTATCGTTTTTATAAAGATGTAAATAAGGGAAATATATGAGAGATCTCGATTTGCCAGCATACCCCGAACTGGGACATTTGGTGGTCTATCTCGGGCCCGAAGGGAATTCTTTAATTGAGACCTGGCGTCACAATACCCGGCGCATACCCAGACAACGTGATCGATATCGTGATAATCTTCATTACAAGCGCACCGACTACTCTCTGTGAGCCCAACACGCCGCAAATGCGCATCCAATGTATAGTGGTTGGACATAAGTCGGGATATTACACGTATGAAATCCCAACCCACATCCATCCCCCTGAAGCAAGGCTTTGTTGATACCTTCGGGACAATGAAATGTAACCATCGTCCAAGTTCCCCATTACTCCACAAAAAACGGCAATACACCAACGTTCGAGTGTCCTCTGATGATGATCTGTGGGCAAAGTGTCGATGATCCCAAGGGCATAGTGAATAGCGGCTAATTCGGCGACGTAAACTGAAGCAGGATCATTGAGCTTCAATGAAGCGGTGACATTATCATTGAAGATACCGAAGCCAATGGACCCAACGAGGTTTGATCCGTCGGTGTAGAACATTTTGTCGCAGTCGACTTCTCGGAATTTATTATAAAATATATTAGGGATCACTTGTGGTCGTATATGATCCGGGATTCCACGGGTCTCTTCCTTCATGGATGTGTCGAAGAATACAGTTGAATCAGAAGTATCAAAGAAAGGGACACGGTCGGGATTATATGAAGAAGGATTGACGCTCTGTGCCATGTAGTCGAAGTACAAGGACATACGGGTTTGAGAATTAAGCTCGACGTGCCTTTCGCAGTTTTCAATTACCAGCGGGTTCAAGATATCGCATCGGATGAGCAATCGATATAAGAGTTCCCATAATCGATTTTTCATCAGTAAAACGCCCGCCAGCACTTCGAGACTCATCGTATGGGTCGAGTGCATGCAATCCAAGGCAATGCGCAAGCAGCAATACTGGATTCTCTCTAGTTTGATGAATTGTATGTTCGCAGCGGAGCGGAAACAGAAACACCCGTACTCCATCCCCGATGTTGTTTGGTATAACCTGATCAGGTCTCCTGGGTGGGCCCCCACCATGTTCCAGTTATTGTCCGGAGAAAATTGGTCCTTTGTTGGCATTTCTGTTTCAGATACCTAATGTGACATCCCCAGCTATCTTTAGAGTCGAACCAGACCCCGAGATATTTGAATGAGAAGACCGGATTGATCGTTACACCCATTAATAGAAGCTGGAGTTGCGCCGGCTCACGCTTCCTAGAGAAGACAACCAAATCAGTTTTCTCCGTGGAGAACTCAATACCCAGCTGGAGAGCCCAAGCAGACAAGTTGTCCAAAGTATCTTGTAATGATCCTTGCAAACCGGCAGCTTTGGGCCCTGTAACAGAGACCACCCCGTCGTCTGCAAGTTGCCTTAACGTGCATGAATTGGCAAGACAATCATTCACGTAAAAGTTGTAGAGTAGGGGACTTAGACATGAGCCCTGGGGAAGACCCATGTAGCTAAATCGCGATGTTGTTAAATAGCCATGCGAAAAGTGCATGTGCTTTTCAGACAACAGGTTTAGCAAAAAGTTATTTAAAATCGGTGAAAGACCATGCTGGTGCAGCTTCTCTGACAGAATGTTGATAGAAACTGAGTCAAAAACTCCCTTAATATCCAAGAAGACTGATGCCATCTGCTCTTTGTTGGCATATGCCATTTGCATTTCTGTATAAAGCAACGCAAGGCGATCGTTCGTCACTTTGCCTTTGCGGAAGCCAAATTGTGTATCTGACAGTAAGCTATTTGCTTCGACCCAGTTGTCGAGCCGAAACAGGATCATTTTCTCGAACAACTTCCGAATACAGGACAGCATTGCAATCGGCCGATACGAGTTGTGGTCGGAGGCTGGTTTTCCTGGTTTTTGGATGGCGATGACCTTCACTTGCCTCCATTCATAAGGGACAATGTTACCCTCAAGAAACTTGTTAAATAAATTCAACAGGCGCCTTTTTGCAGTGTCAGGCAGATTCTTCAGCAAGTTGAATTTGATTCTGTCTAACCCTGGGGCGTTATTGTTGCACGATAAGAGAGCAAGTGAGAACTCCACCATCGAAAACGGTGTTTCGTTCGCGGTATCGTGAGAAGACGCGGCGCGGTACGTTTTCTGTACCGGGACAGAGTCCGGACAGATCTTCTTGGCGAAAGCGAATATCCAACGGTTTGAATATTCCACGTTCTCGTTGGTACTATTATGATTACGCATACGTCGAGCCGTACCCCAAAGAGTGCTCATCGCTGTTTCTCTCGTTAACCCGTCGACGAACCGGCGCCAATAACTGCGTTTTTTGGCTTTCATTAGACTCTTCATTCGCCTTTCTAACGACGCGTACTGTTGATAGCTAGCGAGTAACCCGTCTTCCCGGAAGGCCTTATATGCAGTGGACTTTTCCGCGTACAGCTCTGAGCACTCTTTATCCCACCACAGGGTGAGAGACCGTCCATGGGTATTCGCGCTGGGTACTGGTTTAGTCTGAGCTTGATTCGCACTGTCGAGAATCAAGCCAGCCAAAAACCTGTACTCTTCCTCCGGAGGAAGTTCTTGAGTGGATTCGATTTTAACGGATATCGCGGTCGCGTAACTCTTCCAATCAATGTTCCGTGTGAGGTCATACGAGACATTGATTGTTTTCGATGGTCTTGAACCGTTAGCAATTGAAATCACGATAGGCAAATGATCGCTACCGTGGGGATCAGGGATCACCTTCCACATGCAATCTAACTGTAGCGATGTCGAGCAAAGCGACAAATCCAACGCGCTTGCGCGTGCTGGTGGTGTAGGAATCCGCGTCATTTCTCCCGTGTTTAAGATGGTCATGTTGAAATTATCGCAAAGATCTTGGATTAATGTTGATCTATTATCATCATGAAGACAGCCCCATACCGTACCGTGCGAGTTAAAGTCTCCCAGAACTAGCCGCGGTGCCGGTAAGGATTCCGTGATATTACAAAGCGTTCGGTGCCCTACCGAGGCTCTAGGAGGAATGTAGATGGAAGCAATGCAAAGGTCTTTACCTTTGATTAAAACTTGACAAGCGACAATTTCAATGCCTGGTGTCGAAGGGAGGTTAATTCGGTTGAAAGAATAGCACTTTTTGATCCCCAAAAGTACTCCTCCATAGGGGTTTTCTCGATCCAGACGAATTATATTAAAGTCGTGGAAGTTGAGATTTATATCGGAAGTTAACCAAGTTTCACATAATGCGAAAGCATCACATTTTAAACTATTTAGTAAAAATTTAAAGGAATCGATTTTCGGGAGGATACTTCTGCTGTTCCACTGTAGAACAGTGATCGAATCGGTGACCTCGTTCGATGACTTAGCCATCGAAGGATACGATCGCTGCAAGGAGGGGCCATTTAGTAGTCAATTGCTTCAAAAATGTTTGCACTATAGGGAGAAAACGTATCAGAAGGCTTTTAAGAGGATCAGTAACATTGAAAGCTGTGAAAATTAAGTCCACTATGTCAGAAAATTTCATTAGTCCGCTACTGGACTGAGTATCTGTTTGAAAAAAGGGGACACTTGGGGTTTTTGGTGTCCCTGGAAGTGGTGGGTACTCCTTGTTAGAATTAATATTTCCAAGTCCTGGAGCAAATTGCTTCGGCTTTTGTGCATCACTTCCGTTGGATTTATTGGTTGTAGATGGCGCACTCTGAGTGGACGACACCTTGGCACCCTTACGAGGCAATGTAGGGGAGGCTGGATTTCTCCTCTTCCTGGATTCCCCTGGGTTAACCAAAGATGTTCCCTCTCGTGGGTCGTCAGATTCTTGCTCAACGCCAGCCAAAAGAGCAAAGGAATTTTCGGAAGGGACAGATGGCGAAGCATTCTTTAGCATTTCTGCATAAGAACGCCTTGAGCGTTCCTTAAGGGAGCGCTTAATTTTATCCCCGCGCTGCTTGTACGCTGGGCATGATTTAAGAGCATGTGAAGGGCCCCCGCAGCAAATACACTTTTCAGTTTCTTTGTCGCAAGAGTCATCCTCATGCTCTCCTTCGCATTTGCCGCATCGTTTCTTATTTCCACAATATGTGGCTGTGTGGCCCAACTGCTTGCAATTGCTGCAGCTCATGACCCGCGGTACAAACAGGCGAACTGGTAGGCGAACCCTGTCAAGGAGGATGTAGTTGGGAAGAGAGGACCCGGCGAATGTCACCCGAAGCGAGCCTGATAGAGAGTAGGTAGTCTTACCTCCCTCGGTGTTTGCGGTATACAATTGTTTGCATTCTAAGATCTTAATCTGTTCAAGAGAGGGGTCCTTAAAGCAGCCAACCCCGTGCTCCAACAGTTCTTCGCATTTCAGGCCCGGTTCGGACACTACCCCATCGATTTCACAGGCCACACAAGGCACGTACGCTTTAAATTCCCGTGTAAAGCGCTCACAGCAAGCAATCGCGTTTGCCTGGCCGAGATCATTCACTAGAACACGTATCTTGTTTGCCCGAACACGTGTTATCTGAGCTACTGCCGGGTAATTAGCAGTCAGATCTCGAGAAAGTTTTAATATATTAACCGGTTTCTCTCCGGTCCGAAAATATACCACCCATGGCCCAGAGGAACCTTCTGGGTACTGCTTTATACGGGGAGCAATGCGAGTATTAGGGGGATCAGGGACTTCCATGATTACATCAGATGGTATTTCGCCCTCGGCCATTTAAGCACGAGGGCAGAGCGTTATATAAACGGGAATGTGTCTTATTATTTGATTACAAGGTAGAGTAAAAGTAGGGAAAAGGAAAGAAAGCAAACGAGGGAAAAAAATAAAGCAAAACTTATCTGCAAACAACGTCGATTGTTCCGCACCAGCGAAAACAATGTGCTGGATTTACTTTCGGCACCAGCAGAACGACAGCTAACGAACGAACAAAGGATGACCTTGACTCACTAAAATTTACACACCGAACACCACTGTGAAATATAACGATCCGTTCCGTTCAAAGGTTGGGAGACGTATGTTCGGGCGTTATTGTTGCATGACAAAAGAGCAAGTGAGAATTCCACTATCGAAAACGGTGTTTCGTTCGCGGTTTCGTGAGGAGACGTGGCGCGGTACGTTTTCTGTACCGGGACAGAGTCCGGACAGATCTTCTTGGCGAAAGCGAATATCTAGCGGTTTGAATATTCCACGTTCTCGTTGGCACTGTTTCGGTAACGCATACGTCGAGCCGTACCCCAAGGAGTGCTCCTCGCTGTTTCTCTCGTTAACCCGTCGACAAACCGGCGCCAATAACTTTGTTTTTTGGCTTTCATTAGACTCTTCATTCGCCTTTCTAACGACGCGTACTGTTGATAGCTAGCGAGTAACCCGCCTTCCCGGAAGGCCTTATAGGCAGTGGACTTCTCCGCGTACAGCTCTGAGTACTCTTTGTCCCACCACAGTGTGGGATACCGTTATTGGGTATTCTCGCCCGGTACTGGTTAGGTCTGAGCTTGATTCGCGCTATCGATAATCAAGCCAGCCAAAAACTTGTACTCTTCCTCCGGAGGAAGTTCTTGAGTGGATTCGATTTTAACGAATATCGCGATCGCGTAACTCTTCCAATAAATGTTCCGTGTGAGGTCATACGAGACATTGATTGTTTCTGATGGTCTTGAACCGTTAGCAATTGAAATGAAGATAGGCAAATGATCGCTACCGTGGGGATCAGGGATCACCTTCCACCTTCAATCTAACTGTAGCGATAAATCCAACGCGCTTGCGCGTGCTGGTGGTGTAGGAAGGAATCCATGTTATTTCTCCCATGTTTAAGATGGTCATGTTGAAATTGTCGCAAAGATCTTGGATTAATGGTGATCTATTATCATCGTGAAGACAATCCCATACCGTACCGTGCGAGTTAAAGTCTCCTAGAACTAGCCGCGGTGCCGGTAAGAATTCCGTGATATTACAAAGCGTTCGGTGCCCTACCGAAGCTCTAGGAGGTATGTAGATGGAAGCAATGCAAAGGTCTTTGCCTTTGATAAAAACTTGACAAGCGACAAATTCAATGCCTGGTGTCGAAGGAAGGTTAATTCGGTTGAAAGAATAGCACTTTTTAATCCCCAAAAGTACTTCATAAGAGTTTTCTCAATCCAGACGAATTATATTAAAGTTGAGATTTATAACGGAAGTTAACCAAGTTTCATATAATGCGATCGCCGTTTCAATTAAAAGTTATGTGTCATTCTAACAGCCTTCTACATTATTGGCATATGAACCACGTAATGTATGTTGAAAAGCGAAAAATATGTATTTACGTGAATAATGCAGAAAAATTTAAGTGCCTAATTTATTGATGGTATTATTGTTAGAGTCAAACGAATATTGAAATCAAACAGTTGAGGGTATGATTTTGTTTCTCTTTCTACGGAAAAGCTTTTTCAATGACTACCGTGGACATTTTCGATATTTTCCGTCTTATTAACCCGATTGAACAGCCGCTAACGTACTTTATAATTAATTTATGGGATTCTTTTTTCTTTCGAACTTTCAAATGACTTATAAATATACAATAGTCGAATGTGTAGTTGAATTATTATTACAGAGATGGATGTCAGACATAAAAAACCAATCAATCCATAAATGTTATGCGATACTTGCTTTTTATTGCTTGGCTAGAGGCGATCGATATGCAAATTTCATCCGTCTAATATGTATATACTACTTTATATATTACTATACACAAACGAAAACATATATATCTCTAATGTTTGCTACTACGTTGCAAAGAAAAATAATTATTATTCGAAAAAATAATAACACACAATCGACGTTTAGGTGTTTGAAGTAATTACGTGCAGTCAGAATAATTTGGTCACGATTAGTGATGACTCGATCGTTGTGCTCCCCCTTATTGATTGAAAATAAACCGTAATTCTTGCTAAAGAACTAGTTTTAACTCCGGATAAACTAGCGGATCATGTGAAATTTGCATGAATGGGATTCTTCATTGATCGTATTCTAATGAGTTTTGTTGAAAGATCAAAAGTTTATTTTAGCATACGTACTGCCGAGCCGAGATCGAACAACTTGAATACCTGTAAGTCGGCAACAAAGATTTTGAATTATGAGAGATTTTAACAAAATTAATTAGTAGAGCTTGCCGAAAAAAACCTTTTTGAAAAGATATCATAAATGATATGAATTCTAATGAATATATAAGAAATGATACCTGGTTCAAACGGTTAACGCACATGTAACAATGTGTGACATTCTGATACTGAGAAAAATTCCAAACAGTCACGTACCGATGATTTGCTTCGATGTGTTCTTCAACTGGTGATGAACCTTGACTGAATTCTCACCGACAATCGAAACACGTGTAGCGCTAAGATATTTGTACGCGATGCAAAATATGTTTTTTTCTAAATATTATTTGAAATCTTAATTTTTCGGCCTACGATAATGGCTCAAACAACGCATCATGTTCACATAAAAAAACAAGCGCATTAATTTTTTAATTTCGTTCCAGATTCCAGATTCGGATAGCAGACTCCTGCATAGCCCTGCTCATACTGCTAGTGATAGACACCTGCCTGCAGCACGTGACATCCGATGAATGTGTCAGCACAAAGAGCGATCGTCACCGTACGATTATGGAAAAGTACAGAGGCTCTGCCAATTGGAACGCGATTCTAACAGAAGACACATTGCATCTAAATGAAAATCAGACCGAAATGGACCTTTCCAAGCAAGGCTTCAGTGCGGTCCACTGGCATCTGAGTAGTATCGTCGGCGAAGGATACGATGTGTACGAACTCGATATGTCCTACAATAACATCGATGAGCTGAACGAGCTGACATTTCTAAAATTCTATTCGCTAGAATCGATGAATCTTTCGTACAATCGAATAACTGTAGTGCACAATTTGACCTTCGGTTCGTTGATTCGTTTGATGGATTTAGATTTGTCTTACAACTTTATCCACACGATCGAGAAGGAAGCCTTCAATCGTCTGTACGGCCTGGAGTCACTGAACCTACGAGAAAACTGTTTGATTACGCTGAACGAGCATCAGTTCCATTTTAATGATCACCTTTCTTTAGTACACTTGGATCACAACCAGCTATCGTTCCTACCTTCAGTTCTGTTCGATGTACCGGCCATGGTTGAGGAACTATTTGAACTCGATCTATCGTTCAACCACTTTCGACGTATGCCTTATATAGAAGCGAAAGAAATCGGCATGCTGAAAATCGACAACAATCAAATCAATATTTTATCGGTCAACCGTACCTACAATGTGCGAGCGTTGGAAGCTCATCACAACGATATTCAGGATGCTGACCTCTTCCAATTCAGTTCCGCGGAACACATCGATCTATCACACAATCATTTAGACAACATCGCCGGTTTACACGAAATGAATCAACTCGAATATTTGGATCTGTCATCCAATAACGTTACAAAGTTTGATTATAACTTGAAATATTCTATTCGAAACGTTCCGACGTTGACAACTCTGCGACTTCAAAACTGTAGTCTCACAGAGGAAAACATGGAGGGTCTGCTAGCTTCGGAATCCCTGCTGAATTTAGACCTATCGCAGAACAGCTTCGTTCACTTGAACATGAGCCACCTATCTAAGCTGAAATCGCTCCAATATATGAGCTTGAACTTCAACTTTCTCCAAGAACTAATCGATTACGAGCGTATGGCAACGCATTTTCCCTACCTCGAAATGATTTCGCTATCCTTCAACCGATGGAACTGTTCGTACTTTGACAAAGTATTGGCCTACCTGAACCAAACCCACATTCGGACAACAACTGATCCTCGAGATTGCTGGATCAACGGTAGCCACGTGACTGATTCGGATGTCCAGGACACATTCGAGCCGGACTACACCTTGAACCAGGTGAAACGGGATATGAACGTTGTAAAGAACCTTGGTCGCAGTATAACGTACCTAATGTATCTCATGAACTACAACATGCGTGGAGTGAGCAACCATACCCAGTTCTTGCTACTGCAGAATGATCGAAAGATGCAACGAATGGACGTGGAAATTAGTCACTTATTCGGGATGGTTGCTTTCATGGTGGCAGTATTCTGTGTCATGCTGGTGCTTGCGCTAGCCTACGGATTACGGGTGCTGTACAGGAAATGGCAAATGAACCGATCGGTCAAAGTGGTTACATACAGTAACAAACGGAACAATGAGTTCAGCAACGGTGTTGCTGTCAACGAAGTTATACGTGATAATATTTAAGGTAGTGGTTGTCCCGTGCATGGAGGGTGCCATAACTGTACCAAATGTGAGAAAAGTTTTAACTAAAGTGATATTGATAAAAGAAGTAAATTTTTTTTTTTAAATTTAAGATGCGTGTTTCTTTTTATTCAATGTCTACATGTGTAAGAGAATAGCCTGGATGTGAAACACCAGTAATTTGAAAAGTACCGAACCGGTAAATTAACCCCCACTTAAATAATTTTCTTGAACACTGCAAAAATGAAGAGAGAAGCTTTTTCATATTTTTTTAACACTTTTTTGTTACTTAAAAGGAGCGGAAAATGAATAAAGTAAACAGTGAAGCGGGATGCATGCTTCAAGCTGTTAATTCGAGTTCAGCTTACGTGGTTCTGAAAGATTCTAAATCAGTTAATAATAGCTGTCAAATAGCAACTTGGCCAAGAAAAATCCAAATCCAATGTGAATGTACATTAATCTACTTTAGTGTTCAACAAAGAATCCGAAGTTAGTTGCCAAAATCGTCCATTTAAAAAAAAATCAGTGGAATACTGTATCTGTCATTATAAAATTAAACGTCAAACAACTTAAAACTGCAGAATACTTTGGTTTTTGTTCAGGGGCAGACATAGCGTAGTTAATAAATCAATTGCCTTGTGCGCAGCTTACCTGAGTTCGATTCCATACCCCGCACATAGGAATAGAGACTTTTCAAACCTGAAAGAGAGGCAAATGACTAAAAAACAAAAAAAAATGTAACTGATAAAACGAACGTGTATGAAAATGGGTAAACACTGAACGGACATGAGAAAAAAACACAATTTTTGAAATTGAACCGGCTAGCATCTTCCTTGCGATATTGTGCATATCCACTGAGTTAAAGTTCAGCAATACTAACCCCTATGGCTAAAACACCTGTCAAATAAGGTCGACAGTGTCAAACAAGGACTTGTTTACATATCCGTAAAATGTGTTAAAAATCTTTTTGAAGTTTTAAGGGTCGGAAACATATAAGGAAATGTCGCTAGAGTTTTTTTTATTGATTTCGTTTATTTGATATGTCGCTAGAGTTGAACCACCTTTTAACTTAGCCTTATGTGTCATTAGCAACTTGTAATAATAGCGAATTGCTGCGTTTCATAAAACAAAAGTTCTTACCTATACGAAAAAACAAACGACAATGAATTATTTCGATGGATTTTTGCGCCAAAAACCGCCTCAAGTCTATTATTTTACTTGTTGGGTAAAAAAATAAGGCGACCCAATTCTGACTATACCAGTGGCCTAACCTTGACGACAAGCCTTTTTTCAATCGCTAAACGCTACAGGCGAACAGATTAGGGAATAAAATTGTCCCTTTTGGAACTTGTTAATGGTGAACCCCATTATAGCTATGGGTCATTCCACGCCAAATTTACAACCAAAATTTTAACTTCTTCCAAATTTTTTCTTGCATTTTTTAGTTAAAAATAATGACACGAATAAAATTTCTTTCAAGTTATGAGTTTTTGAACTTTTGAAGATCATAAAATTTCACTTTTTTCAATCATTCATAACTCAGAAACTATTCGATGTATAAAAAAAATAAGAATGTTGCATTTTTACACGAGCTAACCTGCGAAATTTACATAATTTAATTTCTTACATAACTAATATATTCTATAATTATTCTATAATTATTATAAACAAATTGAATGTTTAAACAAATTGAATGTGTTAAAAGTTGGCTCAATGTTTTTTTCTTATTTTTTCTTCAAATAATAAGAATTATATTTAAAAGATTGTCTGGGTGGAGAATCGCACCCAGGTGAGGTGCGTACAAGGCATTTGATTTACCAACTAGGCTATGCCCGCCCAACATATATCAAACTAACTTATTGTTCATGAGTCAAACAGAATAACAGTCGCAATTCTGGAACACTGCTGCTCGAGGAACTGAATCTGTTCGATACATTTGCGTGTCTGCTGTCTTACCACGTATTGCGTTCTGTATGGGTGGATCACCGACTCGTCGTCGCTTCCTAATTGAACGTGGTCGCCTTGACATTTTGAAGCTCGAAGAGGGTAACGTCAAGGTGATGGTCTATCGTGCCTGCTGTTCAACGTTGCGTTAGAAGGTGTAATAAGGAGAGCGGGGATAGACACGAGTGGCACGATCTTCAGGAAGTCCGTCCAGCTTCTTGGCTTCGCTGACGACATTGACATAATGGCACGGAACTTTGACCCGATGTCGGGCAGGTATATCAGACTCAAAGCTGAAGCCAGCAGGATTGGACTTGCCCTCAACGTTTCGAAGACAAAATACATGAGAGGAAGAGGTTCTAGAGACGACAATTTGAACCTCCCATCCCGAGTTCGGATTGACGGTGACGAAATCGAGATGGTCGACGAATTCGTGTATTTGGGCTCACTGGTAACCGCCGACAATGATACCAGCAGAGAAATTCAGAGACGGATCTTGGCGGGAAATCGTGCCTACTTTGGACTCCGGAGGACGCTCCGGTCGAAAAAAAAATTCGCCGCCGCACGAAGTTCATTATCTACAAGACGCTGATTAGACCGGTGGTCCTCTACGGCCGCGAGACCTGGACTATGCCCGTAGAGGACCAACGCGCCCTTGGAGTTTTCGCACGAAAGGTGTTGCGTACCATCTATTGTGGCGTGCAGATGGAAGACGCAACGTTGCGCAGGCGAATGAACCATTAGTTGCATCAGCTGCTGGAAGAACCATCCATCGCGCATACCGCAAAAATGGGACGTTTGCGGTGGGCTGGACACGTCGTAAGAATGTCGGACGGCGACCCGGTGAAGATGGTTCTTGAGGGCGACCCTACAGGGACAAGATGACGGGGTGCACAGCGAGCACGGTGGATAGAGGACGAAGACCGCGAGGCTGGCGACAAGCAGCAATGGACCGAGTGGAGTGGAGACGGCTTCTGCATACAGCAAGAGACAACAAGACTCTAGCCTGAACGGCCCGGCCCACCCGCCTCGACACTAGCGCGAATTCCTTGGATATTACAAAATTGATCTCGATGGGTCTGGAGTTGTAATGAAAACATCTCAGTACCTACCTAATTTTATGTAGTTTCAATAACTTTCATCTTTCTATCTTTATCGGTTTTCTCTGATTGCAATCTCTGTATTTCCTGGATTATTAACCTTCCGGCAGTCGCGCTAGTGCACGTTGCTCTGAAAATATAGCGAATTCGTCTTAGGACACCAGCGGCTGCTCGTTCAGTGGGCCATAAGCGCGACTTCCAGAGGGTTAAGCGGAATTATTGAAGTGAAAGTTTGGTGCATTACCTAAAAAAATGTGTGTAAGTTCTGTGTGTTTACAAGTTTAGCGCAAGCGCTATAAAACTTTGATTCTTACTTAGGTATTATTTATTTTTAAGGACATTATACATGCGAGCCACAACATAGCTGCTACGCCGCACACACCCCTCTCCCCTGCCTAACCATGTAACTGATATGAGCAAATATAAAAATACGTTTTTCAACACACTAACCTTGCTGGTGTGCCACAAAACTGCTACTTAAGGAAGCTAGAACATTTTCCTATACAATCAATCCGAGTTTATGACGGAATGCCATCTGTAGCTCTTATTTTGTGCGAAAATATCACCGCTCTTCACTTGGGGTTTCTTTTCGAAACACTCTTATTTTTCTTCTTCTCGTTTTCATTGCACTTTTTCAAATGCACTTTATTCACACACCACTGCAAAAACACTCGCGAAACTTTAATCGTTTACTAACAAAACTTCAAATTTTCTGCCAATATGCAGATGACCAAAGGAAAATGTTTGGAAACTCTCATTTGTGCGTTTGAATTTTCACTTCAGATTTCAGTTTTTCTCAATGTAAACAAGCGAGCCGGTGCCTAGCAACGTGGCTTCCACATATCTTCACCTTAAGCTGTCCGCACACGGGGCAACAGGGCACACGTCACAATCAATATTCAATTTCGTCCAAAAAAAATCGATCTAGAAATGTCGAAGTCATTCAATTTTTCCCAAATTAGGATTTGTAGCGCATAGACTCTTAAAGTGAAAAATGCACTTTCGAAATAACCGTTGTGGTGCAATGCTGATCAAAGTAGCAATGCTATATACTGCCCATGATCGCATATCTGTCCCATTAAAATAGGAAATCCCATAGAACACGGGACAATTATGCGATCATGGGTAGTATAGACCCCTTAAGAGACGTGGGAAACCATTCCTTATTTAGGCAAAATCTAATAACTTTTTGATGATCAACTACGCAGATAGCATTTCTAGTTTCATGGCACACTACAAGTACATTTTAAGTTTTAAAAAGGGCTTCAACAGTGCCATAAAACCTCAATTGTTACTAGGGCTAGGACTTACCTTAGGAAAAATGTTGAACCATTTGCATATTTTTCATGAAAAAATCTTAAAAAATGGCAACTTTGTAATTGTTGTCCAAAAATCGATAACATAAAAACAGCTTCATATAGCACACTATAAGAAAGGACTATTTTCATTCTTTACAGAACTGTTAAAAATTCTAAAATCAGCTAGAAAATAACAGCATTGCATTTTTTTTAATGCCGAGAGTCCCAACAAATGGTTTTTGTAATAAATCAAGATTTTGGGGGTATATTAAACTGGCTAAACGTGGATTTATGTTGCATTTAGCCATACAACCTTGTTTGTTGGATTTTTTGTAGCAGTGTGTAGTGCATATTTTTTTACCATGTTCATAAAATTATATTATACATCAGAGCTTACAATCACTTCAGAGCTCTGAAATATTGAAATTCCCTAGTCAGCTTGAAAGAGGAACGAAACTCAATACATGCCCGCAGCCCTGAAGGGAATATTTCAGTTGGTTGAATTTTTCTTCATTCGTTCGAAGCAGTGCATGCATTCAGTTACTTTCTGCTCGAATTCAACTTCAGTGGTAGACTGAATTTTGTTTCTGTGCTACCTATGAGTGGGATTATTGAGTAAAAATACATCAGACAAGAATTACACATTTCACTTATGCTCCAAAATACAATAAATGTCACTTTTTGCCCTTAATTTGTCCACATGTAACAAATAAATACTTTAGTTGGTGAATGAATTTATATTTTCTCTGAGCTGAAGGCATTGGATTCTGCGTACTACTTCCTGTTCCAATTTTGAATCAAACCAGACAAATCTTGCTACTGCGAGTAAAAATAAGAAAGAAAATTTTATTGTCCATAACTTTGTCGAAGACTGCAAATGAGTCCAACTTGCTTAAAAGAAGTTATTCAAATGTTTAATGAAGTGATGTCCGAGTCAGCTTTATATGGGGCCTAACAGCACATGGTGGTGAATCAGTAGTCGATTTCCACGAACTTTATTTTTTTTTGCAAAATAATGGTTTTGTTTAACTGAATGGTATGTTTGAAAGTATTTTAGTACATGATATAAATCATCTTTTGAATACAAAAGTATTGTTTCATATTTCATTGCGCTCATGATATGGTTCATAAAATTATAGAATATTTTTTGTGGATTCGTGAGCTGCTTCATGATAATAAACTTGACTCACCATTCGTGCTGGTGAAACATAAACTATTGTTCGTATATTCGCGAATTGGTTCTTGATTCATAGTATATTGTTCACTATCTATCATGCGTGCTTGCGATATTTAGAAGATCTCCCTAGTCATGTTCACTTTCATGCAATTCTACACACGGTTTTTAAATATTCACGTGTACTATTTCACAAAATTTGGTATATTTTTCGTGGCATCATATTTGTTCCGTGGAATGTTTCATGAAATATTACCTACGTTGGTTTGTCCAGTTACTAGCGTCCAGTCATAGCTTTGAGCAGTAGATATAAGAAAACTGATAGGACCACAAACATCGTTTTTCTTTATGCTGTCTAGAAAGATATAGAAAGCAATGCTGAGGGTCAAAAATACATCAAAGAGTCAAAAATCGTATTCGTGTAATAGTTAACAAAACAAAATACCGTCAATCAGTTACACTTTCATGACCTAGTTCATATAATCACGTTCGTAAGCCCAACAATACATATATTATGACAACGCGAAGAGAAATTACGAATCTTGTAATGAAACTGTTGATATCTTGGATCGTATTACTACACATCTCCAAATCGATAGTAAGCTCAAGAATAAAATATCACGATAGCGTGAATAGAAATCACGAAAAACGTGACTAAACGCCTGAAATCATGAACTTTATATGATTGTCGTCACTTTTAGTTGATATAAATAATACAGTCTATCTCCTAATTAAGAATAAGAATCATAACAAGAAGTAAACATATCCAGGGTACAACCACATTAATCCAAACATACATTCCAATGAACGCCATGTCTGCTGCTAGGAGTCAAGCATTAGCATGTTCGAGAAGTTAGCACAATTTATTACACTGTATCACGACGTCGATGATAAGAAGCTTATTTTTAAATCAAGAATCACAGTACTCAATAAAAATTAAGGAGATGAAGGTAAAACTGTCTAAACTTTGTTCCTTCTCCTCCTTGCTCTTTCTTGAATACTATGGCTCTTAATATCAAACAATACTTCATACCTTCCAATTCCTTGCTAATTGAATGTTGTTATAATATGAAAAAAATTGATCTTCAAAAAATTCTTTGAAAATTTTCAAGATTAACGCAAAAAAAATGTTTCAAAGAAGCCGGCGTCGGCGGTAAAACATGATGATGAGTTATGTTCTACCATAGACCATGCGGTAGACTTGGGTGCAACGCCCAACTCCTACTCTGCAGAAGGCAAAGAATTCTTCACATTTCCTTTCGATCATGCCCATATGAGCCTGCCTAGTTCTAGTTTTCCGTTCTAAGTTTATAACTGATTCGCTCTAGAATACCTATCCGTATTTCAATTTCATTGCTTTCGTTTCTCTTAGTCTCAAATTTGCCGAAAATAGCCAACAAAATCGATACAGTAGAGAAGCCCTAGCACAAGAGATTATCCGAAAACAATGGACTTCAGCGTATTTTCATTATGCATTGTATTGATCCACATACATTGCACAACTTTCTGAATAACAAAACAATTGATCGTCAACATTGTCGATATGAATTGTAACAATTACATTCTCTCATTTGTCCACTTGACACCAGACATGCATTTCTTTCTCTAGCTCATCACACTTTTCATCCAAAACCGGAACGGTGCAATGTCCGTATAGACTGCATACTTTGTAGCATCACACTTGAGCGTTATTTTATCGACTTTACCCCGGGAAACTACACCTCGCAAGTAGAACTGGTTTCCTCGCTTCATTACCAATCCGCTTCCAGAATCTCCGTTGCAAGGTACCGATCCATGACCATCGCCACAGAAAATCCGTGCTGTGCTGGTATACATCCGGGACCAATTTTCGTTGCACTGCTGTCGGTCCATAATTGTGGTTCGAATGTACGTAGGAACCGTGGATGGACCCTGCTCGGTATATCCCCAGCCAGCAACGATACCTTCTTGACCAACGATTTTGAACAGGTCATTATCACCTCGCCACAAACAAATCGGTATAATATAGTCGCTGTATTCTAACGATTCCTCCAAACGAAGCACGGCCAAATCCGCATCGGTTCCGTCATCATCGTACACATACTCGTGGTGTGGTATCACCTTCTCAATAGTAACAAATTCTGCGTTCTCTTCTAAGAAGTTGTCAGTGTTGTACATCCCGGGAACGGCTAGGATTCGCTCCGCTGGCATGAAGTCATCAATCCCGTATACACAGTGAGCCGCAGTGACGAGATATTTCTTAGTGATGATAGTACTTCCACAGATGTACTTCGGGTTTTGCGGCTGCATGCGATCAAACAGCGGCACGATCCAGGGAAATTGGCCTTTGATCACCAAGTGGCCATTGATGGATAGTCGGTTCAAAATAGCTGCTGACGGTTTACCACATGTACTGAAAAAATGTGAGAACACGTTATAGTTTAATGGTGTGAGAATAAGATGTGGAACTTACTAGCCTTTCTGAGATGTCGGTGGTGAAATTGAAGTTTGTTTTACGTATCCTCGACCCAACAGATTATTATTCGGTTGGAGCGCAATTGCGTTGGGTGTCCTTGGCTGAGGGCGAATTGCTGGAGGCACTGACGTTTCATCATTTTTCGCCATATTTTGTGATAATAATTGCGTATACCACGTATGCTTCCAACAAAGTGCTCGTATGTTGCGGCCATGTCCAGCCCGACCAGTGCAGATCGTTTGTCCGTTGAGCACAATGGATAGTATTTGCGGCAACGGATTCTGCATGGGAAAATTTATTCGATATTGAGCGGGTAAACCTCGTATTATATCGACGTACGAATCTGCGCGGGATTTCACCAATGTAATGGATCCAATATTGTTCTGAAATTAAACACTGATGATTGATTGTATTAATCACTATCGTTCAATCGGTTACCAACGGCGGCCGTGCTCCAATGGCAAGATCTACGTTGAGTTTCACTAATTGTTCTGCTTCTAGATTCCTTATTTGAATATGGCCGTAAATTTGGTTTTTTATTTGATCTTTTCGATAGGAAAATATATTCGGGCATGGCGATTGAGGGTATTGCGCTATGGCCGAACTTAACCCTATGACACATATAACTACGACGATAGAATCGATGATCATTTCAGCCTTGTTGATATTTAATCTAGTCTCCAGTAATATGGTGAATCACTACTTGATGTCTGCATTGCAAACATCACCTGGAATAGTTGAATAAACAAAAATGTTAAGAGTCAAATTGGTTTGTTGTTATTTGGGAATTTTGTTATGGTGGTTTACTACGTGCATCATGACATTTCAATACCAATAGGTAGCTCTTTACTAAGGTATCACACATACATATATTTATGTACTATTAGACCTACATGGTCTAAATTACTACTACCCAGGCCCGATGAGAGGGGGGGTCAGCCGGGGCGATTGCCCCGGGGCCCGGATCGTATTTAGGGGCCCGCGGTTTTACCCGGAAGATGGGCGAAAACGTATTCACAAAAGAGCAATAAAAATGGTGATTTATTTGTAATTATTCATTTTATTAAATAGTCATATAATGAAAGCGGAAAAAAATCGAAAGACATTTTAATTTAATAACTTGAGAATTCGAACTCCTGTTGTGGATACCAGAACTTTATTTGATATTTGACTTTTAAAAAAAAAAAAACTTTCGTAAGGGAGTTGTCTACTTTATGTACTAGATCAAAAAAGCCGAGTTTTATTGTTTGAATCAACGGAATACGCGCCGAACAGGAATGCAAGCGCACGGACGTATCCGTCCTCTTCTGCGTTCGATTCTTTGTTGGTGGTACCGGTTGTTGATTTGGAGATACTGAGAACGATTTTTATTGAATGAATTTTTGTTCCTGTAAGACCCGTAAATCTTGCTTTTGAAGCTTTTTGTGGGTTGCCACAAGGAAAGTATCTATTGTTTACGGTTATAGTGGGCGGACTTTTCTAAGCTACTTCTGTGCAATGTTTTCCGTGGTGCAGTGTCTTTTTGCAGAATTTGATGAGAGGTTACATTTTTTTTATTAATAGCCCGCTTCTTACCCCCACAACAAAAAGCTCACAAACGGAGCCCCCTGGTAGTGGACACATCAGTTCTCAGCGTACAAAAAAAGGTCAGCACAACAAAACAAAGTTACGAATCGCGGAAACGCTGAGAACAAAAAAAAACAATACGAGACCGACAAAACACAAAATTTGACAAGAAGCTACGGCGAGTACCCAGCGGAAAAAAATCCTTTTAAGGGTCCCATCGTAGCTTTGCAGGAAGCTCATAATAATTTAAATTTATTTATTACTAATTGCTAGAAAAAATGCATTTATCAATTGTTAACCAATTATAGCTAAAGGAATAAGCTCGATTGGTGGTGAACGAAGTTTATATTAAAAATTCTCCTATTTTATTTTTTTAAAATTAGTTTCAATTTTGCTTGGAAACGAGTGCGATATGTTATTTGCTTTAAATCAGTAGGAAGCTGGTTGAATAACTTAGGTCCGATGAAAGAAATGCGTCTTTGATCAAGGTTCGTGGATACTCTGGAGTATAATAAATGATTGGCTTGTCTAGTGCTGTGAGCTCGAATGCCTGTTGTAAATTCTAGATTATTATGAGCAATAGTATTATGCAAAGCATTGTGGATGTATATTATTGTTTGGTAGTTAGTCAACCCAAGCAAAGGTAAAATGTTATGGGCATTATTATTGTATAACAAAATAGTAGGGAACATAAATGGTTTTTTATAAATAATTTTAAGACATCTGTTTTGAAGCGTTTGTAGCTTTTTCAGATTCGAGATACTGGCACGGCCCCACACAGATACAAGGTAGTTCAGCAATGAGTGGATGTGCGCATAATAAAATTTTAGAAGTACATGCTGGGGAACAAAAGAGCATACTTTACGCATAGCCCCACATAACGATGCAACTTTTCTCTCTATAGATGTTATATGCTCAATCCAGGAGAGTGTGGGGTCTAAGTGAAGTCCTAAATATTTGAAGCAGTTAGTTTCCTGAATTACAGACTGTCCCATTCTTGGGTCTGGATGCACGCCTATAGCTCTTCTAGATGAACGAAACAGCATATATTTAGTTTTTGATAGGTTCAAGGAAAGAAGGTTTTCGTTGAAATACGTCGTTAGTGTTTTTAAATCCGATTCAATGTCGCGTATCCAGGCAGTTGTTGTTAGGGTAGAACAACGCTGTGTCATCCGCGAAAAGACGAGGAGTCCCTTTTAACCCGAGTCTACCTAGGTCATTGATATACAATAAAAATAACAGTGGCCCAATATTACTGCCTTGGGGCACTCCTATTTCTATTGGTCTATAAGAGCTACACGAGACTCCAATAGATACGAATTGGTTCCTATACGACAGATAGCTACGAATAATATGATTTGCTAATCCCCTGATACCATAGCATTCTAACTTTTTAAGCAGGATTGAGTGATCCAGAGTATCGAATGCTTTTTTTAGGTCCAGAAAAAGGGCACCAACAATTCTTTTGCTATCAATTTGACTAATGATGGAGTCAATTAGTTCGGTTATTGCAATTAAAGTGCTGCAGCCCTGTCTGAACCCATACTGGTAGTTGTAAATTATGTTGTGTTTGTTCAAAAACTCGAGTGGTCGAGTGATGAGCAATTTCTCAAGAATTTTATTGAAAACGCACAATGTTGAAATTGGTCTATAGTTGCAAGGTTGGTTTGGATCACCAGCTTTTAAAATTGGAATTACTCGGGCTATTTTCTGGGTACCTGCCGGTTTGAATTATTAAATTAAAAGCTTTGGTTAGGATGTTTGCAAAAGTGGTACAGTTACTCTTAAGAACACTAGCGGGGATCTTATCAGGAACATCGGTTGATCTGCATAGAATAGTTATGTAAATAGGAAATTGTTTGTTGACAAGCATTCTTACCACAGGAAATGAGTTGGTAATACCCGGGAAAATGTTCCTCAAAGTTAAGTGATCCACTTCCTTGTATCTTAACATATTTTTTTATCACCATGTCAGGAGTGAGCGGAGATAAATCATGTAAGCGCACCTGTCTAGAGCCGTTGTATATATATATATATATATATATATATATATATATATATATATATATATATATATATATATATATATATATATATATATATATATATATATATATATATATATATATATATATATATATATATATATATATATATATATATATATATATATATATATATATATATATCCGGAGATGCTGTAGTTATCGTTGGCGGGTGCTTCGCGGAACGAATGACTGTTCTTGGTTAATGTTTGATATGATGTAATTACAGTGTATTAGCTCCTGCCAGATTGAGCACCTTCTGCACTTTAAGCAAGTTGTTTAATTTCTCGAATAGCTGGTCTTATACAACTTGTCTAGAAACCAATAGCAGTACAACTCGGCTACAGTGTGGCTAATTTTTGACGTGTATCTATAGCGGAACGATTTTTAGCTTCGACTATGAGTGAGATGAGAAGGTAGACTGACCTTAATTAACCGGTAATTGAAATGAATATTTTTTGTATATTTGTGTTTTTATAGCACTTTAAAGTATTTTTTTAAAATGCATTGCGTTAAGATAGAACAATAATTTTGGGCCTTGCTAAAGATGTTTATGATATCTATAAGAACCCAATTGTTATGTGCGAAATAAAGAAATCAAATCAGTTCAATTCAGCCACCAGCACCAGCAGTCGGTTGACCGATATACTCGCATTTGTTTTATGTGTGTCTGATTCTTTATTACTGCGTTCTGTATCTTTATTTTGGTCAGTTACTACATATTCCAACAGTGTATCAAAACCGGCTCTTACACTAACACATCCATTGCTTTCCAAAAAAATAAAATGAAAATTCTGATTAGAAAATTTTCTCGACAAACTTATATAAATATAAAATCTTTTCGATTTTATATTTTTAAACGAGAATGACGAGCTATATCTGCTACCTTCTCATCTTGCTTACAACAAAAGCTAAAAACTGATCCACCGCTACCAGTAGATAAATCTACCCGTGTATCGCTTTGTCTAAACCGCAGAAGCAAAATATCCTGCCCCAACCTACTATGTTGAACATGAACAATAATGAGTGTCGATCAAAGTAGAAAGTGTGTCAAACTCTATTCCTGTTTACTTTTCGAGATATGTCCTTAAAATTCACGTGTTGGAGAAGTGGAAAAAATATCAAGTTTACAAATGTAGCTAAAGATGATCAATATCTACACCCTACAATTTCACCATGTTAGACAGCATATTGATTATTCTTTAGACTATTAACCAAGCAGAAGCGTTAGTTCCGCGAAACGAAATATATCGTTGAATGTGGCAACAAGAATTCAGTACCTCTAGCGATAACACAATAGAAGTGCTAATACACGAGTTAGATCCGTGTACCTCTAATAACGTTGTTAACCATTGTGTACATTTTTAACAGGCCGAAAGGGTATCCGCGTACCCGTAACCATAGCAAGTTTAGCAGAAACAGTTTGATTTGAACAGTTGAATGTATACAATTCCTCTAACTAAAATTCAAATAAATAAGTTTAGAAGGGCCCAGCAGTAAATCTATCCTTGGGGCCCGCCGCGACTCTCGACGGCCCTGCTACTACCTACTGTAGGTAGACATGTATTGTAGCTTACAAGACGAATTTTTGACTTCACTGTAGTAGAAACAACAGTGTTAAACATGAGAACATTCTCAAATAACCAAAGCAAGAATTTCAACTGCCCAGAATTGTCTCACAAAATATTGACTAGCATGTACGTTGTAGTAGTTTGTATTTAAGTTTGAAGTAATACAACTTATATAACCGCAATAGTTATGAACTTGCAATTCCTGGTAGCCCGAGGATCAACACAGAATGTTCCATCACGAGCCGGAATTTCAAGGTGGTCTTCATTGGCGTGCGCACGGGGGGGTAATGTTTCGGGATTTTTTTAAATTAATAAGTATGATGTTATAATGTTGAAGACATACGAGAAATATGTGAAACTTACCTCATATCTAATTTTCTTAGGGCAAGCCACGTAATCTTCGAATGCTTCGATAAAAGCAAAATTTGACGCAAGTTTGTTGACATCTGGAATCTATATCGATAACACGATAAGGTTACTGAGAGGAAGTGGTAATTGCAGCAAAGATTCGGTTGCCGACCTAAAAATACAAGAGTGCTGGTGATCAATTTCATTTTTTCTTTGACTAAAATTTATAAACTTTTTATTGCAAATGATTAATGCTGTCAGCAAAGCTATATATGGCTATTTCTATAGGTATTAGATGGAAAACGATAACAAGTGAAACTGTCAACTTTCTTCTTAAACGTAACGGTAATATTATCTTAGAAACACTTTTGGAATTGTATATATGTTATTTGTTTGGATAACAAATTATTCTAGTTCTATCCTTTTTCATTTAAACGACATTAAATTAGTTAGAAATTACTAAGTAGGTTCAGTTATAAAAAAATTTAGCCATGAAAGGATTTGGAATGTACAGTTAGGAAAGCTGTCGGTTCTCATGGTAAAAAGGGACGACTCTGCTGTTACCGTGAGTCATTTTGGTAAATTTGAGCAATTCGTAGCAACTATGTCTAGCTCTACTCCTACCAGCAGAAGATAAAAGATTAGTGCGGAAGATTAATAGCCTGTTTCTAATGACCTTATTACTTCCAATTTTCCGATCTGTATATTGTAAATCCTTGCTCTCACTTTAGTACTATGGCGCTAAATTTTCATAACTTTCCCTATTAAGTAATCTCTAATTTAATGTCGTTAAAAGGGAAAAAAAGGAAATGTGCAAGAACTCGCACTGTTTATTTGCCCCCCATCTAGAACAAAGTTGAACGGCCGTTCAATTCGGTTTTATATTGCTGACACCAATAATGATCAACCGCCGTTAGCTGATTTGCCTGGGCAAGTACAGCTACTTTTTGATGTTGTCGCTGATTTGAGCAGGAAAATAGATGATTTTGCTGGTAAGTCACAACCGATAAAAACTATCTCTGGGTCGCCAGCTTGGCCCCGACTGGGTGTAAAATGCCGCCGGGACACCTGCGACACCTGCTGCTAGTGGAACTAAGCCAATTGATCTAAGCGATTTGTCAGTGCCGTCTATTGTGCAAGCTGCTTCACCGGAAAAGTTGTGGTTGTATCTGTCCGGTTTAAACCCGCTAATTACCGACAGTGATATACAGCAGGTGGTATCACGTTGCCTAAACTCGTCGGACCCTGCTGTCGTTTTTCGCTTGGTTCCAAAAGGAAAAGATATCACCAACTTGACATTTGTGTCCTACAAAGTTGGGCTTGATCCCGGTTTTGAAGGATTTAGCATTGGATCCTGCGTCATGGCCGGCTGGAATGCGGTTCCGTGAATTCATTATGCTGCCAAAAAACTGACTCCCTCGACCGGGTTAGCTGTTCCCTGCCTCGTTACTTCCACCGTCCCCGGACAATGTGCACCAAGCGCGGTTGATGCAAACAACACGATACGAATGTATTATCAAAATACGAGAGGATTAGGAACGAAGGTCGACGATGTATATTTGGCTGTTATGGATGGAAATTATGACGTTTATGTTCTAACTGAAACCTGGTTGAATGATAAGATTAACTCTGTGCAGCTATTTGGCGATTCATTCACTCTGTACCGAGTTGATCGCAATAACACTAATAGTACCCGCTCGCGGGGCGGTGGGGTTCTTGTGGCTGTTTCGAACATTCTCGTCTCTTGTCGGATTGCGGAAGGATTCCGTTCCTGTTCCTGTTTGGAGATTTCAACCAACCCGGGTCCATTTGGACTCCATCTGGTCACGATTTCGCATTCCCCGACCCGACTTCTTCGACCACCACTCCTGCGAGTCGTCTCCTAATTGACGGAATAGCCTTTCATGGACTGAAACAGGTTAGTCTATTTTCCAATCATCAGTGCCGCTTTTTGGACCTAGTTTTTGTCAGTGAAAGTGCAGCACGTGAATGTTCTGTTGTGGAGGCGCCCGAAATTTTAGTACCCCTTGACAATCACCATCCTGCTTTAGAAGTTTTGATGTAGTTCCGCCGATGTATTCCTTACGAGGACCAACCGACTCTTGATAAATTAAATTTTCGCAAGACAGATTATTCCGCTCTTCGACGCTCTCTGATGCGGATCAACTGGAATGAATTGCAACATTTTGCAAATGTCGATGATGCTGTAACTCACTACAACTGTTTACTTCTGGAATGTGTTGCAGCTTCAGTCCCAAAATATCAACCTGCCAAGAAACCACCTTGGTCCAATGGAACTCTACGCAGACTAAAACGCGTGCTTTTACTAATCGACGATGTCCTTTATCAAAGCGATTTTTTTCGCTCGCTATTACCGCAGTTATAACAAGTTTCTCTATAGACGTTACGTTAATCGCATACAACTGAACTTACGTCGGAACCCCAAGGGATTCTGGTCCTTTGTTAACACTAAGAAGAAAAACATCTGCACTTATCTGCTGAAGATAAGTGCAGCTGTTTTGCACGGCACTTTTCGAGCGTCTTCTCTCAAGATTCGGTATCGCCTGAGGTGATTGATAACGCTGTTCGAGACGTTCCTTCTTACATTTTCACCATGGATGTTTTCGTCATCGACGATGAAATGGTTCGTTCGGCTATCCAGAAGACAAAAGCGTCCTTTGATCCCGGTCCGAGTATTATGCCTGCAGCTGTATTGAAAAAATGCTCGGACATCTTGGCTACACCACTCGCGCAACTTTTCAATATGTCGCTTCAGCAGCAAACGTTTCCAGTGAACTGGAAAAGTTCGACACTAATTCCTGTTTTCAAAAAAGGCGACAAGCGTAATGTTGAAAATTACCGTGGAATCACTTCGCTTGGAGTTGAATCAAAACTGATTGAGTCACTGGTTAACGAAACACTATTTGCTTCCTGCCGACACTATTTTGTATGGATAATATGTGCAAAAAACTTCAAGTGGATTCATTATATACTGATTTGAAATCCGCCTTTGATAAAATGAATCACGATATCCTGATTGCTAATCTGAAAAAAAAATTGGCTGCACGACCAGGTTTTGTGAGTGGCTTCGATCGTATCTCGTTCATCGTCAAGTTGCTGTTAGTATTGGCACTGCTCAGTCTGATTGCTTTTCAAACAGCTCTGGAGTTCCTCAAGGTAGTACACTCGGACCGCTGCTATTTTAATGTCGTGGCTGGTATTTTAAATCATGGTGGCAAACTATTTTTCGCTGACGATGTTAAACTATATTACGTAATTCGTGATCAGTCTGACTGCCTGGTACTGCAAACCGTTCTGGATACTTTTAACGACTGGTGTGTGCGGAATATGATGGTTTTGTGCATTCCCAAATGCAGTGTCATCAGCTTTCATCGCACCATCCCTTTTGATTATAATATTTCTGGAAATCAGCTACAACGTATTGACTACATCAAAGACCGTGGAGTAATACTGGATTATAAGCTAACTTACCATCGTCACTTCTCTGCTACAATCGACAAGGCCAATCGACAATCGGGATTCATGTTTAAGATATCCAACGAATTTCGTGATCCTTTGTGTTTTAATGCTCTTTACTGTTCATTAGTGCGTTCGATGCTAGAATTTGGAAATGTCGTTTGGAATCCTTACCATGCTATTTGGATCAATAGAATCGAAGGCGTTCAGAGACGGTTTGTCAGATACGCTCTGCGTTTCTTTCCATGGAGTGATCCGCAAAACTTGCCGCCGTATGAAGACCGCTGTCGTTTGTTAGTATCATACAGTAACAACAAGTTCATAAGGCGATCAGTGCAACAGTCACACGACTATCGGATAATACACGGTTCGATGTGGAATGCCAACGAGCAACAGATGAGAAAAATCAGACTATGAACTTATTGCTCGCACTGGCTATATGTTGGAACAATGTTGTGAGCTGAGAGCCACCGAAAAAGATAATCATGACAGGGGTGTATAAGACTTGAGAATTATGGACTAGCATGTTAGAGTCCGTATAAAATTATATTCAGAAGTTGAAAAACGGCACGAATGGTTGGATGGCCTCATACGGCTTATCTACAGGCTCGACTGTGACAACTATTGTGACATGACGCGCCTCTATATAGTTCTTTTAAGCTACTCTTCCGTGTTCTGTTTAGCAAACAACCCCCATTAACCGAATATTTTGTCAGTGATTACCACAGCGTGCTACGAGAAGACAAACGACGGACCATTACCTTATGACAATACTATTGCGGGCTTTTCATTGAATTGAAGCATGGAGATGTACTCGAAAATTCGATACGATACAGCGTACGAAGAAACGAAACCATAATCACATACTTCTTGGCTTCATGAAAGACTTCGGAATCGGCATCGATCACAGCTCAGTTAAAGATGACAAAATATAAATTCTTCAAAACTACTACTAAATATTTTCTAATTAATAGTAAGATGAAGAAAAGAAAATAGAAAATGGCCCCGAAACATGAACAACGAGTTGTGTGGATAATACACGCATGCTTACTAGGGTGGGGCATTGTTATATGGAAAAACGTAATCATAGATACATCTATCGAGCACAGCACTTTTTTGGTTCCTTTTGGGGTCCCAAACAACTGTGCAAAATTTGGGGTCAATTGGTGTTAACTCGGCGTAGTGCATTGCGTTTGAAATTTGTATGGAGATTAGTATGGGAAAACCTACATTTTTGCATTTTTAATTCTACAGATTACAATTATTCCTATAGTGTGCCAACAAATAGATAAAAGTATAGTCCAGGATATGCTGAACAACTTTGCCGAAGTATGTATGGTGTTAGAATGTCTCTAAGCCATGTTATAGCTGTTCAAAGTTCGATACATCGAATTAAATGCCAAAAATCATTTTTATTGCCAACACTGCCGGTGTACTAATGGTATTTCATAAAGCATTCCAAAATAACATTATATATTTTAGTTTTACCACATTGGTATGTTTGGATGAATTATTCAAAAGCCTTAGCTCAATTTCATGAGCGTAAGTAGTTGAGTAATAGGGCGTAGTGAGGGGTGAGGGGGATGGGGGAGACTTTAATATGTAGAAATTGGAACTGAAATGTTGTCGAGTTGGAATGTTCAGATGAATTATTTCAAAACAATCAACTCGACATTAGTTGATTCAATCTGTAACGTAACTTCTATTGATAAAAGTCAAGGCAAAGGGATACAGTATGTTTTATTTCATCGTTACTATTATGCGTAGGAAATTGTGTAATTGTTTTGAAATAATTCGTCTGAACATTCCAACTCGACAACATTTCAGTTCGAATTTCTACATATTAAAGTCTCCCCCATCCCCCTCATTACGTCCAATTGCTCAACTACCTACGCTCATGAAATTGATCTAAGGCTTTTGAATAATTCATTCAAACATACCAATGTGGTAAAACTAAAATATATAATGTTATTTCGGAATGCTATATGAAATACTATTGGTACACCCGCAGTGTTGGCAATAAAAATGATTTTTGGCATTTAATTCAATGTATCGAACTTTGAACAGCTGTAACATGGCTTAGAGACATTCTAACACCATACATCCTTCGGCAAAGTTGTTGAGCATATCCTGGACTACACTTCTATCTATTTGTTTGCATACTAAAGGAAGAATTGTAGTCTGTAGAATTAAAAATGCAAAAATGTAGGTTTTCCCATACTAATCTCCATACAAATTTCAAACGCAATGCGCTACGCCGGGTCAACACCAATCGACCCCAAATTTTGCACAGTTGTTTGGGACCCCAAAAGGAACAAAAAAGTACTGTGCTGAAAAAACGATCATTTTGCCCCACCCTAATGCTTACGTTGGAAGTTTTATTAATTTTTTTTCCTACAGAAAGACGATTTTATATTTTCTGCTTGATTCTCGGAGTTGCTCAGAAGTTTTGTTTGTTACAGACTCTGCCAATACTATGGACAGAGATTCTTTGAGAAATTGAAAAAATATTTTTTGGTGAAGGGTTTCAGCGTGAAAAAACCACTTTTTTGTGAATTTTTTTTAAAACTTTCCGTGAGGTGAATTGTTCAAAACTTTTGTACAATATAGTATATCATTTCAAAAACATGCTGTAATTATTCTATGCAAAAATCTCGGCGACGAAACTCTAGTAAAACATGATTTGCGGTGGTACCTGCCATTCTAAAACTACTCAACCGATCTCTTTCAAACTTTACATACACATTCTATGTAAAAATACCTAACCCCTACGTCGAGTTTGTGAGATACAAAAAACTTCGTCACCGAGTCGCTTGTCGATATTTTTGCATAGACAAATTACAGCATGTTGTTGAAATTATACACTATAATGTACATAAGTTTTGATAAATTTGCTTCACGCAAACTTCTAAAAAAATTGCAAATAAATGTTTTTTTCACGCTGAAACCTTTACCACCTCCCCCTGCCCCCCCTTAATCAGGCCGACGAGGGTACCCGGGTACCCACAAATTAAAATTCTTATAACTTTAGCTTTCTTTAACCGATTTGGACACTTTTAGATGTTTTGGATTCAAAAGCTCGTCCACTTTTTGGTTCTGTGAAATTGAACCGGATGAACGTATCTGGTTCTTGGTAATCCGGATTTTCCGGAGTAATGTTCCAGTACTAGAGTATAATTTGTAAATTTTAATTATGTCCTAGCAATATGAGTATCAAAACTCTTCAAATTACCCATATTTCCACTATTCCATTGAAATTCACACTGGAACATGCTTCCGGAAATCCGGGGTCTAGAAAACCGAACGAAGTACATAACCCGATTTATTTTTACCAAGTATGAAAGTGGATGAGTTCCTGAATCTAAAACACTTAAAAGTATCAAAATCGGTTGTAAATTATCTCAGTTATTGGCATTTTAGTTTTGTGGGTACCCGGGTACCCACGTCAGCCTGTTACGTAGTTAAACAATTCAGAAACCCCTTCTCACTCCCCCTTACTATATCAACAATATTATCAACTCAAAAGCTTAACTTAGTGAAGTTCTAAGATGTCACAAAGTTTCAATTTCCAGCTATGGATAACACATGGGAATTTCATTAATTGAAACCTAAAAATATACCCGGGTACCGCGTCGGACACATAAAGGTTTAATGAATGAATCAGACTTCCGGTTCTGGAGTTACGGATTGGAGAGTGCGGTCACACAGAAAATTCCCATATAATTTGGTACCACCAGTATGTCCAAATGATGCAATACTTAAAATGTATGCAACGTTACTTGGATTTGCGTGTCTAGATAACTAATGACCAGTCGAAGAAGCTTTGACCATATTGGCCGCCTACGACGGTTCTTGATGCCCCACAGGAACTTGTCCTTCTCTAAGTTAATGTCACACCAATTTCTCAGCGCATTGATGACTAAATTTATAAACTTGATTTCAAATGAAAGATATCACACTCTCATTGACTAATATTGAATTTTATTCAGATCGAACGTTTGGTTCCGAACTGGAACTAGCCGGTCCTCTGAGACCCCTTGCCTCTTTGAGGGTTAAATACACATCTCTTTCTACGGGGTGGCTGACACGATTTCTACAATCTTAACCTGAAATAAAAGCTATAGATTCCTTATTAGCTTCCTTATTTCACTTGGATCGGAGTATTGGTTCCGGAGCTGTGGTCTGAAGAATGCGATTACACATGGAATTCTCCGAAGCCTTTTCCAGATAAAGAAAGGTTACTCAAGCACTCTGAGAACCACCTTCTGAACTGAGGTCCGCAGGCCCTAGTCTCAAATACCATTCGACTCAGTTCGTCGAGATCGGAATGGAACGGGATCAAGAGAAAACTGAAAACACTGACACCTGAACCAATGCACATGTGGCAACAAGATTGAGATCCGGTAGAAGAATGAAGCTGAACTTCGGTTTCCTGATTTACCCGATGCAGTTTATATCTGGTCATAGGTGTTTCAAACAGTACCTTAATCGGTTCAGAACACGTGACATAACCCTTTTATACGGAGTGTGCAAATGTCGAGGAAACACAAGAGCATGTAATCTTCGTCTACCCTAGATTTTCAGCAGCGCGAATGGACATGGAATGTCGTCAGCCGAGCAATGACACTAATAATACTGTCGGAACGTCAGCGAAAGTGACGAAACGAACAGCAAGTATGCACGAAATCGGTGTAAAAACCTCGCGAGGGAGGGATGTAAATTAAGTTGGTCGGCATCTCCGGAAAGGTTTACGTTTCGACAGCGTGCTAACAGTAGCGGATGAGAAAAATACAATATCGAGCAATCGGAGGAAAGTTAGGAAGTCGGTGTCTGGAGAAAGTTCACAGTCGGAGACCACTCTGTGGATGTAGGGTAAGTTAGCCGCTAGGATTTATCCGAGTAAATTCCGACAAAGCATGGAGCTAAATGGCTAAAAAACTGGAGTTGATATTGGGAGAAATTCCGCCGCCAGGGAACACCTAGTCGGAGTAGGGTAGATTAACTGTCGGGGGCTATCCGAGTAGATCGCGACAAAGCTGGGAGATAAATGGGACACAAAGAAGCATCGGTAGCAGGAAAAAATCCACTTCTGGGGATTTCTTAGACGGAGTAGCGTAGATTCACTGCCGGGGACTACTCAAGTAAATCGTGCCAAAATAGGAAGGTAAAAGGCTCAGAGAACAGACCGAGGTGGAAGCTAAATGGCTCAGCGAATGCAAAGAAGCCAAGGAACTCAAAGAGAGAAGCGGTGCAAGAACACCCTTCCGAAGTAACATAGTCCCGGGAAGACGAGGACGTAGAGGATACAAGAGGTTAAGGTTTAGTAGACGTACGTTGGTTTAAAAAATCATACATCAGACTTCACCCTTATTCTTGTTTACGGCGAATGCAATAATCGGTCGAAAGCGATACGAACGAAGACAATGATTTGATTTTGCTGTCGTAAACCGGAATACAAACCTCTTTCGAGCGAATCTCGCATTCGTCGTAAACAAGAATAAGGGCGAATCGATGAACTGAGTCGATTGACGTATAGAACTCGGCCATCCGGGCCCCAGAAACAATCTTGAAAGTTTGAGATAATTTTATACATATCTTTTATAAGGAAGGGAAAACGGTACGTGTCCGACTTTTGGTACGGTATAAATACCCAAATCATCCACACACGCGCGTGAAAAGCTTTCAAGCATGAAAAAACACGCTGAATAATAAACATTCATCTAATTTTTATAAATTTTAATTTATTGTTCTTGAAATCTGCCGTGCATGGCATCCAGAGCGCAGCTTTTAAATTGACACAAGTTGCTGTATTGAACCATACTGAAGTTCAACTATTTTAAAATAGATCTTAAGCTAACTCTGTTTAACACGAGATGGTACGTCGTGGAGCTTACCGCGAAAAATGTTTTTGATTCTGCTCGTAAATTATCATTTCCCTTACTCCCCATCACATACTGCAAAAGGTGTTGCTGCCGTGATGTGTTATTAGAGGTTATAAATCAAGGCACTTTTAACAAAGCTTAGTAAAGCAAAAAATCATATATGATAGCTTAAAATCTTTCCTTTTTGATAGAAGATGTTATTTGTCAAATATTTCCATATTGATTAGAAGAGTCAATACATGAATAGAACCTACACATATTATGCATTTACGTTGCGATTACACCAACGATACGCGATATAAATTTATAGTTCCTACATACACACATACATTTTCTCTCACAATTCAATATAAAAAGATAACAAATTACCGATGAAGATTCGATTGCCGAGAGTAGAAGAAAAACGATCTTCCTTCCAGGTCTCATCTCACTTGCAACGATCAGTGTGCGTATAGATCTGCTAGCGCAAAGATCGGTTTCGTTGCTGTCTAGCTTTTTGCGCGTGACACGGGAGTAGTTAAGATTCGAATCCAAACAATGTTCCCACATTCGTACACGTGCAGTAGGGATCATGCTACTACGTGTGTATCAGAATAACTTTAATGGTAATTCAACACGACGACTGAAAACAAATCGGATTCGTAATTAGCAGGCAGATCACCGCAATACGATACTTTGTGCGCGGTATGCGATTAGTGCACGACTATATCTGTCGGTAGTGATTGTGGTTGAGTGTGTCAGTGTTAATAAGATAAACAGAACAAGTAATATATCATTAGAAGCATCGATTACAAGACGGGGTTACATTCCGCAAGTTGTCTTCCTCACGTGTTTGATTACAATGTGACATCAGTTTTGTTATCAATTCAATCAAGTAATCATCTACGATTCCCGTTCATTGAGAAATCACATTGATTTGTACGACATGGAATCAAATATCTTTACCTGCACGTCATGCCGCCCTTTGGCATTTGTGGCCTACCTAATAGTGCTGCTAAGTCCAAGCCGAGCCCAGTACCTGCAATCGCCTTGTCCCGACATATTCACCTACCAGGCGGATCCTGGAACTAATCAAGTCTTCGGATATATCGAGATCAGCAATCTACAAATTGGACAAGTAGCGAAACTCAACGTTGATCTATCCATAGCGACACGCCTACCACCAGTAAGTTCACAGAGAATCTGTAGACGAAGAAATGGAAATTCCAAGCCACTCATTCCTCTCCGTATGATAATGAATTTAAAGTGAATGAATGTTTATATATGATTTCCCCAGTCGCGTAGCGACAGGCCTATCTCAGTTCAACGAAAAAACCCCCCATGAAGTAGTGTAATGTAATCCTGACTGATAATACGAGTGCCTTACTGCTGTTTGCTAATAAACCAGAAATACTTGCTGTGACATCAACGCGATATCGAAACCGGTTTTACCATCTTAAACGTTTGGAACTTGTTCCAAAAAAAAAATGCCCAGGAAAAGCATTCGCCGTCATCGTCAATAGTTTTAGCAAACATGATAAGGGTGGTCGAAGGTTAATCGGCAAGCATCATTTCAGCACACATGCCACTGCAAATATATTTCAAGCATCTCACTCCATCGTGCTGGTATGATTGTGTAGGACAAACATTCAATTAAAATAACCGCGCGTGATAGTGGCGGCAATTAGTGAGTGTGGGAAAAAACAATCAGATCGTTACGTTTCGTTAGTTTTTGCTTTTAAAGCGATGGCATCCAGCTATACAGTTTGATTACCTCGGTAGAAAAAAAACATAAACATACGAAGTTCGAGGGAGTTGGAATCAAATTCAGGCGAGAACGTTTGCGAAATAACCAGTGCCTTACCGACCAAAATTGATCAATATCGATGTCAGTATAGTTAAAACAAGTAACCAATTATTTTAAATATTATCAAAATGTTTTCTAAATGTCATTTTTATTCGTTTGCACTAAGATAATTCTTTAGAATGGCATGCATTCTTATCATTATTTTTCACAGTGTATATCTACGTATAAACTGATACTTGTTTTCAAAATTAATGTTAGATTTTGGTTACAAATGCAGGAATTTCTGCAATTATCCCAACAGAAATAACAGTGAGATACTTTGCCTAACCACTAATTAACTATAACTGTAAAATAAGTTTTGTTTGTTTGTACTCACATTCATTATTGCTGTTACAACTTGCCTCGGTATGAGGAGAGTTGAAACAAAGAGAACACTGTTGCAAAAACCAATATATTGATGTTTCTTTATTTATTTGTACCAGTTATTCTGATGTAATTTGATAAAGCTTAAACAGAAGTAAGAAATTTAAAAATATGCAATCATCGAATGACAGTTTTTGTTGAATTATCTAGCAAAATCTAAAAAAAATCAATCCTCCTCGGTCTCCCCTACTCATATTGCACATTCATATTGTTCAAAACCTTTATAAAAGCCTCGAGTAATACTACCTAAACTCCGAACTACGTCGGGAACGTGTAAATTGTGCCAATTTCTTGTGATAGATACCGTGTCCTGTTCGAGTTCTAATATGAGCCAGGTCATGAATCTTTACGAAAAGTTTCTTTGTCCTACACAAGTTGTGCAATTATTTGGGAAACGTTTATTTTAGTAAGTTTCTGGTCACTTTATTCATAAACTATCCGGATTTTCTAAAATCCGTGAAAAATGCCTTGAAATTCATAAAAACTCTCTGGATAATTAGAGCTCTGCACTCAGCTGGCTATACTAGCGGAACCATGAGAACTACAAAAAATGATGGGTGGGTAATACCTGGAATATAACAGGAATGTTGTGACTGCACTTACGCGTATTAATTCTAATCTGAACGTTTCAGTGGAAAATTTTCAAACAATTTTTATCATAATTATGGTATCTTTTAAAAGATCTTTTGCGATTGACATTTGTATTGATGGGTGGCCATTAGGGTGTCCCAAAATGACATCATGTTAAAAAAGTCATCGGGCTCACTTCTTAAATAAAAGGTTAGGGTATCAGGACCACTTTCTTCTTCGGAGTGAATTTGCTAAAACGTTCCATACTAGTGGCGAATATTGATTTTTTGAAAAATGAGCCGATTTTGGGTAAAATTTCAAATTCATACTTGTGGAAGTGCTTCTGAACTGTCTTAGATTTTTTCAGATTTTTTTTTATTTTTTGGAGATAAAATGGAGAAGTTTGTGTAGTTAGTTTGTACAAATTTTGAAGTATAAGGGCGGCAGAGCCATTAAAACTTAGTAAAAAGTGTAATTTTTGGTGTTTTTCATTAGTTCTTCTTCAAAACTGGGTATCTACAAATTTTTAAAAGTATAGAGAACACTTAAAATAGTTGAGTCGAATAAAGGGGCGTAATTTTGTTGAAGAAAGTGTATAGACACAGTAAAAGGGGTATGAGTTATATAAGTTTTTGTTATATAACCATCGACATTTTTAGCAATTCATCAAAAATAATAATGTTCCAAAAAATAAAACAATTCAAATGTGCTTACACCACATATTGTTTTTTTTTTGGAAAATAGAAGGAAAATGATTTAAAACGGCGTTTTCTGTTTGTCTTTAGTGCGTCAGGATCTGGTTTAATGAGAATTTGATGATTTTTGTACCGTCAATTACAAAAATAATGAGAACTGAGGCCAAGTCTCTAATTATTTTTAGAAAAGTTAATTCTCCATAATTACTTCTTGGAGGTTTTTTCACCAAAATTATTGTACTAGAAGATACGCTGTATTCTGTTGTAAAACTTTTTCGAAAATACAAAGCCTTCAAAATTGATTATTTCTGAATTGTGTGATCTAAAACGTAATGATAAGTTTTTCAACATTCACCCCACCCTTCTGTATTTTTATTCACTCTAATGTACTTAACATGGGAATGAGACTTCGTATACAAAATCTGAATACGTTAATCAATTCGGCATACAAATATACGCCATAACTTGCCACTAACTTAACATATTTGTTTAATTTTCATGACTTTCAACCCCACTAGGTGGTTATTAATATACTAAATAATTTTAAAAAATCGTCATATGCTCATAAAAAACCGATTCTGATGTAGTAGACACAAGAAAAAAACGCAATTTTTCATTATTTTCCTCCTATTTTATGAAAAACAAAATGCGGACTAAGCACACTGAAATTGTTTTATTTTGTAGAACAGTGTTATTTTTTATGAATAAAATGTCAAAAGGTTATCTAGCAAAAACCTAAATAACTCATATTTCACTAGCCGTAGCTATACACTTTCTTCAGCAAAAATACGCCCCTACATTTGGCTTAACTACTTGAAGTGTTTCCTATACTTTTAAAATTTTGTAGATACCCAGTTTTGAAAAAAAAACTAACGAAAAACACCAAAAATTACACTTTTTACTATGTTTTCAAGGCACTGTCGCCCTTATAATCCACAATTTGTACATACTAACAATCAAACTTCTTTATTTGGATCTCCAGAAAAATTAAAAAATACTGAAAAAATCTAAGACAGTTCAGGAGCACTTCAACAAGCATGAATTTGAAATTTTACCCAAAATCGGCCCATTTTTCGAAAAATCAAAATTCGCCACCAGTAGGGAGCGTTTTAACAAATTCACTCCGAAGAAGAAAGTGGTCATGATACCCTAACCTTCCATTTAAGAAGTGAGCCCGATGACTTTTTTAACATGATGTCATTTTGGGACACCCTAGTGGCCATTAGAGTGGCTCACGGTTGTATGGTTGTACTTTAAAATAATTTAAACTAACGGGCACTTTTTGAGTTCCTTTTGTGGTCCAAACTGGCTATGCAAAATTTGGGAGCGATTGACTCCCCGGGTTTGCGCATTGCGTTCAATGTTTGTATGGGATTTTAAATGGGAAAAGCAATTATTTTACATTTACGTAAATAACGATCGCTATTTCACTCAATATTAAAAATCAGCTTTATAAAACTATAATTCAAACCTTGATTAACAACTTTGCCAAAACGGTAACTAGCTACGAGCTTTCAAAAAATAGTTATAACGATTTTAAAACTTATGGTTTAAACCAATTGCAGAAATTCATTATTTCTTCCAACACTGCCAGTGCATCACTGACATCGACGTTTTAAACTGAAATAAATTTGAATATATTCATCGCAGAGCCTTGGTACCTATGAATTAAATATTCAGAATAAATTTCTGAATAACATAGACATGATCAGAAAATGTAAAGAAGAGGGAGAACCTTAGTATACGGACAAACGACAATATCAAAGGCAAAAAAATAAGCCTGGTCGACACGCACTCGAAATTCCTGAAGTGAAGTGTAAAAAACACGGCTGGCGTTGAAATGAGTTGTACCGCTCTAGATTCTAGTAATTCTGATAGTTAGCACTGAAAGTAATTTTAAACAAACTTTACGTAACAGAATTTTTTTTATTACTTCTTTCGAGTATCAAATCAGAGAAAACATCAGGTTATACTTAAAGAGTAATTTGTGAATGAAATGTATATAGCTCAGTCCATTCTCCTCTCCGGCTGGCAATAAACGAGTGCGAAAGACACCTATCAAAATTTAAACAAGGAAGCAACAATAGTAGCTCATGCAAAAAAGATAATATTATAACGATCAACAAAAGTGCCTGCCAATAATCAATTCAATATCCATTGATTTCCAGTGCTGTAAGATTCGGCCATCTATGAGAAGTAGTAGTGTGTTTATCGAAAGGGGAAATGTGGCTTTTCCGAAGTGGCAAATCGACCGTGGCCAGTTTCATTACATCAAGATCAGTGTATTGTTTATTAATTCGTGAATCAATCGTAAACTACATTACACAAACATTTGTTACTTATATACTATTCTGTATCCTATGCTTATATAGGGTGATGAGCCTATTTGCGCCATGTTTCTATTATCACCGTACCCATTTGAAGCCGTTGGTTAGAGCAGTGTCTGCCATCTTTGTTCAACGCATTGAGTCAAATGGTAGCGCAACAATAGGGGCACTCGATTCGAGCTTTCATTGTGCTCAAACACGAGAATTTTACTGTTTTCAACGCATTTGTGTTATTATATTGGTTCTTAACCACGAAGCACAGCGGTTGATGTCAATTTTTACGCATTCCATTGATTGTAAGGCAAGAAATTACCGAATTAGTGAGGCACCTTGCTTAGTATGGTGAAAATAGGCTCATCACCCTACTATGATTTCGCAAAGAGTTACTGTTTCAAGCTTGTTCTGAGTATGCTAAAGTCAACACTTTCACAATCCTCGTTATACACAGCCTGGTTTAATAGTCTGAATTTAGCGTAATCTGATCGGTGATGACCTATCGCGAAAAAAATTTATATTGCGTAATTAACGAGTAGGAGCATACAAATTTAATTTTAACAATAGGTAAGGCGAGTCAGTACGCTGCATGACGATGTCGTTTAGGAATGAATTCATAGTATAGTCCCGACGAACTTTCTATGTTTAAATGTCTATCAACTTACAACGTGCTTAATAAGATGGAAGAGGGAATGCTGACCATCTTAACCTGCGTAGTGCAAATTAATAATATAATAATTCCTCTAGACCAAATATATGATTTGGACCTCGTTTGGCATCGATTAAATCCCAAAGAGATAGTGCGTGTAGATTATTTGTAGAACCAAAAAGCTCCGAGAGCTGGCATGCTTATAAAATCTTCCGCAACAATTATTGCGTGAACTTCGTTTGCCAAAAAATTATCAGCTCAGCAAGAAATAAATGAATGTACTGGCGACTGCAAAATGCTCTACAAATGTTTAAAAGCTCTTATCAAACCTGAAGATTCAAAGGTTATTTTTGATGGCTCGAAATAGGTGTATTCTGAAAAAGTTACAGCAGAAAAAAGATGAGTGGGTAATGTCAGAGACATCACCGGAGTGTAGTGGAATACATTTTAGACTGTTAATACGAATGCTACATTTTTGACTATCTTCCGGTAGGTTGTATTAAAACCAGTTATTTCGTTATTTCTAATGGAAACACCGAGATATAATATTCAAACACATGTATCCTCATATGGTAACCCAGAAAAAGCATTTAATGAGAGGGAAACAATTTATTTAGCTCATTTTGTACCCTTATTTCGGTATTTCCAATAGAAATAACGAAATAACTAATTTTAATAAAACCTTTCAGATTTTTACTAATTGTAAAAATTGCAGCATTCGTATTAAAAGCTTAAAGTGTATGCTACTTCATTTCGGTTATGTCTCTGACATTATCTACCCATCTTTTTAATCTAAAATAGAAAAATTGTTTTGGAAACCTAATAATTTCATAACCTAAGGCGATTCAAAGCTACACTTTTGTGAATTCCCTAAAGAAAACAAAATTAAGTGTTTGTCCAACGAGCTTTCTGTCCCATTGTTGTAGTAAATTATGGCCCCTTGTTGTGGTTAAGTTGACCCCTACACAAGTGCATTATGCAATACCCTTTTTTCAAAGCGTAGGGGAACATGGGGAGACTTGACCAAGCACAAAATTATATTTTTGGTTATGGTGTCTTCTATTGGATTCCTAAAATTTTTTCAAAAATATGTTTATACTTGTTCCAATTCCTTGAGGTAATTTTAAAAGTTTGGAATGAAAAATCGATTCCTTACAGAAAATATTACGTGATTAATAAATTTGCGTTAAATGATGTAATTTTTTATCAAACTTTGAATGGACAAATCTACTCGACTATTAATTACTATAAATGTACTAATATACCATCTTAATCTTTGTGAAGCAGTGAAATGATTTTACATAAATTGGAGCATTGAAATAGTTATTACTATAATTTGAATGACATTGAACACAATAACTAATGTTGGGGAGACTTGACCAAGATTTTATGGGGAGACTTGACCAAGTGGCAATTAGCTGAAGAAATATACAATATTCCTCATATTTATTATGCTTTGGTATCTACTGTTAATGTTAATCACGCCATAAAAAAATATCAACTCGAACATAAGTCTTTATATTTTAGTATTAGTAAACAAAGTTAGCAATAGTAGGACTGATTTCGTGATGTGTGAACATGCAATGCAAGCAGTGCAGTTAATCCTTAAAAAGAAATGCATTAAAAAATCGAAATTTATCAAATGCTACCCTTTTATAGTTTTACTGCTACATAAAGATCTCGACAATATGGAAAAAAATAATCACAGTATTTTTTATGTCATTATTTTTTGTTATGATTTTTCAAAATTCTCTTGGTCAAGTCTCCCCACGCCTTGGTCAAGTCTCTTCGTAGTGGGGAGACTTGACAAAAAAAACGATCTCAGAAAAACTTTTGTAACTTTTCAAAAATTAAATTAAAAATTCTGCAAAAAATCATGAAGACGCACAATGACTTTGCACATTATATCTCAATGACTTTTGAGGGATTGAAGGCCTTTTTAGAGATCTATGCAGTTTTAGCTGAAAACCTGGAAATCCCCATGTTCCCCTAATATACAATGATTTTGAAACATTGCATATTTTTGCAAAGCGTTATGATTGCGATTACTGGGGAAAATGTTGGTTAAAAGAAATCAATAATTAAATTTTCCTGATTAATGTTCTATAGCGAAGTTATGATCATGTATCCTTAGGGGATGCGTTTTACCCCCTCTTTCCCTAAATAGTAATATGCTCAAATCTTAACCAAGCAGATTTCTTAAAGTGAAATTTTCACAATAACCCTGCAATTGTCACGTATGATAATCGATAACCAATGCAGTACCAGGACATTACTTTTAATTAAGCTTTTCGCTTGTTGAGCCGCGATATTCGCAAACAAAAAAGTAAAATTTACATTGCGTCATTTAGCCGAACTTATAATAAGCCGGCCCTAATGTGGATGCAAAAATCCTGTCATGCATGTTATACAATTAGTCTAGTTTTACGGATATTTATTTCACTGTGTTTATAGCATGATGATATGTAAAACTTTTTCCCAATTTGCCTCGAGGACCGAGTATTTTAAGTTTTCCCGGGTAGTGTAAAAATGATCTATAAACTCGTAAATAAGCATATTTACGAGTTTATAGATCATTTTTCATATCAAATCATCAACAGAAAATCATAATATCAGCATCCACTAAGTCAACACCGTCTCCTTTACACAACGAAACAACCAGTGTTTATCAAATCGTCAATCGCACTCGCACTACCGCTTGCCAGAGGAAACACACAGATAAATTCACTACGGTGCACTCTGGAACACGCGCCGTGGTGAATTTATCTGAACACGCACCTGACGTCACATATGAAGACGTTTTTTCAATAGGTTCAATCTACAAAAGAGAACCTCTCTTTGATTACTTTCTCTTCCGCGAATTACTCGGTCACCTTTCTGATTTGCCTTGAACTGTTTACATAATAAGCTCGTAAAAACCTTGGTCTTTCTAAACATGCTGATAAATGTTTTAAAAGTTATATGGTTTTGCAGTATTAAACGAAAGAGAAAGCGAAAAATAAGGGCTTTCATTTGTAGACCAAATGAAAAAAAAGGCTTCATATATTTTAAATAGCAAGAGAGCGCGGTTCTCTCGCACCAATCCACCCCATCGCCAATCCATTTATTTAGCTCCGAAAGAAAGAGCTTTCTGCCTTTTCTATGCTGTGTCATCGTTGCATCTTCTGTGTATGCATGAAACTGGCACGCCACTACGCCAGTGCATCATTGGAATGAAATGCTATTAGCACCAGGTGGCAGTCATGGGATTTATTACCTACCACCGAAGAATGCGAGCTGACATGAAACGCAGCAGCTGCTACGCTTACAACGTCAGAATACAAACTAACAAATTTTTCTTATGTTCCCTTTTTATACGTGTCGAGGTTCACTGGATGACAACGGGGCAGTCCTAGCAACGCTCGCTGCTTGGTAGAATTGTACCAACCAATCATGGATCAGATAAATACCTGTTTCATAAAATCCATTATTTCAGTTATTTTTGGTAATTGTACATTCTACGGAATTGGATACAAAATTGTTGTACATATTTCGAATCAGATAGCGCAATAATCTTATTTTTTCATCCAGTACAACGGCAGAGATTCACGTTAAAAAAATCGGGTAAAATTCCGGTTGAAAATTTTGAACCGGGGCCCCTATATTGAAACGTTTGAAGTATTCTACTTCAAATCTTAATAAGTTTTTTTTTATCAAAAGCGTTGAAGAGATTCACGAAGCCATTTCACAACCTACAGGGCGTGGAGGAAATCGAGACAAACGAAAATCAGTTTTGTGTTTTCAAGTCTATGCCTAAACTTAAGGAAATTCTCTCGGTCCTTAAAAATTGTTCGGGAACGGACAATGTTACTGAGCGGGTGTAGGACGCTGGTGGATACGTTTAACATAATTGCTGATGAACTTATTGTCATCCAGCACGAACGACGTCCCACGGTAGTACTTCATCATTCACTGGCACTACGATTTCACGATCGCTATCTGCTCGACCGTGTACTCAGGGGACCGAGTCTTCTTCCGACAGGCAATGTCCTCCATCTTGAGGGTTCGGTGAATCAAGGTATGGGAGCAGTGATATTTTCGGCCGGCGTCACGCAAGCTCATTCCGTCCTTGTTGTCGAACAGCTTTTTCAACGCTTCCTTCTTCTTGTTAGTCATTATCTTCGCCGGACGGCCGCTACCGGCCTGCCGCTCCACGCTCAGGGATGCAAGGATCCGGTCAACTACTCACGGGTACGTTTTCGTCTCGAAAATGGTAAACTTTTTTCCACGATGACCATGCGTTTCGTAAAACCTTGCTTGCTGTTTTGAAGCCATCTTCGATTGAACTGACAGCACCCGAGCGAAAAGCAACATGCCACCCATTTCTAGAGAGTCCAGAGAGCAATTCTCTTGGAGAGAAAAAAAATTACAGAAAGGTATTAAAATTATTCTCATTTTTTATTGAACACCCGTTATACATGTATGTCAATGAAAATATATGTACAGTCGTTTAAAATTATGCCACATTTTTACGATACGTACCGAATCTCAAATTTTAGTTTTACGCCTAGCCCCCGTCACATATAGTCATGCAAAGCATTTTCAATACTAAAATGAGGAAAATGTCCCCAAGGTTATAACCTCTATAATCGATACAAAAAAGCTTCTTGTTAAATTCAAAACCTCAGTATATGGACAAATGACAATAACAAGAGCCAAAAAAGCCTGGTAACACGCACACAAAATATTTTCGAGTTATACTGGCGCTGAAATGAGTTGTACCGCTCATATTTCTAGATTCCAGTAATTCTGAGAGATAGCTTTGAAAGCAATTCAAACAAACTTTACATAACCAATAAGTTATTTAATACTTCACACTTGATATTTATTTATTTATTTGCACCAACAGGCCCCTTGGTCCCAATGGTGGTTCCTTATACTAGTTACAATTACAAAATTTACAATTCAACAGGACACAATTTTAACAATACATTTCATACAAAACAAAAATATAACACTTCTTCGTTCGTCATTTGGAAATAAACACTAATAATTGTAAACAAATAAAATAATCAAAACCTTCAATAGTCGTAATGTGTTGTTCAACATCCAGGTTTCCACGTCGTGTTGTTTCGGTTGACAAATTCACGGTAGCGGACGTTTCGAGGCCAAGTAGTCGCCTGCAGGGCTAGTGGCTTCCACTTTCCATCAAGCCCTATCCTGAACGACGCATAATCAATATCGTCGACTGATTTCCATCCGGGAACAAGTTTTTTGATGTCAGTTGTATCAGTTGAATTGAGTCCGAGACACTGGGTAACTAAGGCTCTCACTTCGCTTTCGGTAACATGAGGTTCAATATTCGACAGGAACAAAGAGAACTCCATATCACTTCTATGTGCATTACCGGTTGGTGAATCAATCCGACTTGTATTCCTCGATTCGTTCGGTTGATCCACAGACGAAACCGGGGTAGAATTGAATGGGCATGAACGCTCATACTCGATATTGTTTGAAGATGGGTTCGGCTCTGGCGACTCAGTCAGCGAGGTAGCTACAGTTTCAATAAATGCTTCCAAACATCTATCGCATAACCAGATAATATTTTTGGTGAGTACATTGATGTTAGCCTCGTTCAATCCCACACATTGAGCATGGAATCGTTTACAGCAGCTTCCTTGGCACACAGTAATAATATCGACTTTGCAATCGATCGCCGTATCACACACTTCGCACACCATTCTGTACAGAAAAATAACAATAGCGACGCTTCGATCAGACGAACAATGGCACCTCGATAGTTGAGATAAATCAGACAATTTTGCAAAATATCGTAGAATTGCGTTCGTTTTGCACTTTGACAATCACAGGATATATAACGCATAAAGTAATTGCTGCAGTTCGACACTTTTTATCAACAGGAAAGATAAATGTTTCGTATTAAATTCAACGTATACGAGGAGCGAAAAACACGACCGGCGCACAGTGGTCAATGACTCCTTATGAATTAAACATATTTTTTCCTCATGTAAGATGCAATTCACTTGAATTAACATTAAGGAACATGTAAAAGTATGCTTTGTTCGCCATTCTCCATCTTCTTCAACCGAATTTTACATCAAAAGAGACACAATATTTTGTTTCATATGTCAATGTAAAATTAAATTATTAGACTGCAAAATATGTCGCAATGTTGTTTACGTCTAATGTAATTTTAATTTCTACGAAGTGTGTTCTTTCGAGTAGTGAAAACATCAGTTTGTACTCAAAGAGTAAATTGTGATTAAAAGGTTACAAAGGTTACAAAGGTTTTGTGGGAAAAATGTGAAGAAAGCTGGAATTTATGTAAAGGTATAAAGCAATGATTTCATTACATCAAAGTCATAATATTTTGATAAAACATTTTTCAGCAACAAATAAACATTAGTTTATAAAAATATATTGAATATTGGCGGAGTTTTGGATTTTTCCGTGAAACCTTTTTTTATTTAGGAGGCTTTCGGTTACCACGATGTAAGTCCAAAAGATAAACTAAAATGTCAAAACTTAAAAAATTCCATTAGCGTAGGAGTATTCCTCGTACCTTAACGATTAAAGCGTGTCCCACATCAAATTGCATCGCGCTGTAGAAAATTACCTAGTGAGCAGATCCCTTTTAAACTTTCAGACAATAAAACATAACCCATTAGTAAGCATTAAGCATATTTATTTCATTCAACTTTAATAACTCCACTCATTAGTTTCCGTACAACATATGGCTTCAACTTCTTCTGTACGGACACCCACTTTTTCTTCCTGTATTCCTCAGATTTGTCCCAGAACCCACTTTTTGTTCATGTCTTCCTCAGATCCAGTCAGAAGATCGTAAGGCCCTAGTGTTGCTTCAACAGAGGAAGCAGACGCTGCTGTAGACACTTCTTGAGGTAGATCTCCTCGTTTAGAGTCCCGGTAGTCGCAAACGGCACACTCTATTGCCACATGACCAGATCGCTTGCCAAATAATGTATTTATTGGCAAACGTGTATTTATTGGAAAGACTCGTACAGATTCAACTTTTTGGCCACATCGCTGAGCGAAGCATTGGGATTCCGCTTAAACGCTTTCACTGCAAAGCTCGTGATCCTGATCATTATTAGAACATCCATTCTGAACGCATTTCTTCTTCCGTTCGATGCTCAGAGTTGGGTAGTAACGTTCAATCACACGACTTACCGTTGACTGTGCGATTCCTAGTTGTTTCCCAATGAGAGAATTGAGGATTTTCCAGGTGCTTGCGTAAAATCAATTCGCGGTGTTGTTTTTCGGCTGATGCCATTTATCCCAATTTTCAAAAAACTGACAGCGTAAACAATACACTCTAAACCGAACAGAACACAGAGCCCCTGTGCTTACTATAGAGATATGACTTGGAATAAGCCAGTTGTTTAGCGTTCACTGAAGACGTGTGACTTTGTGGATTTTAGTTCTAACTAGCGCCAATTTAGTGTTGGTTTAGACTTATCTAATTAGCATTAAGTTTGTGTTAGGTACTGACGAGGAGAACCCGAAACACTATAAAACTATACAAGATTTTTAGCTTTAAGTTTGTGATAGATTTTTAGCATTAAGTTTGTGTTAGTTACTGACGAGGAGAATCCGAAACACTGAAAAACCATACAAGATTTTTAGCTTCTTAACTGATCAAGATGAGAAACTTGACCGTGGACTTAACTTCTAAACAATATGTTTTATACAAGTGCACATTTACGGACGTGATTGAATTCAAGCTCCATTTTCACACAGAGAAACTGTTCCACCTCATGCACTATAGAATGAAGGAATGTTTGTATAAAGTCAATCGAAATTTTGTTTTTTCGCAGATGAGGAACTTTTCAACATAGCTTAACCATTTCACTGCGCAGCCGTGGACGATACTATACTGTTTGTTTTGTTGATAAGTTACAAATTGGTAGAAAGGATGCTTGCTTTTTTGATAGCTACTGCGGAACGATTTTCAGATTCTGCTCTATGCAAGGTACACTGGATTTATTTTGCTGGAATGGAATGAGACCAGTTCGGTGCATCTTCTGAACCCACAGAATTAGCTTGAAAATTGTCCAGTCAAAATCTGTTGGACCAAAGCAAAAATTCAAAAGGATCAAAACAAAAAATAACGAATTCAAATTAAATGTGTAGAAAGGTGATCAAAATTGAGAGATAAGGCACTGCATACGACTGCACAAGTTCTTGTTGATGATGCCAAGCGAAAGAATCGAAATCTCACAAACAATTTCCAATAATTCATTATACCATACAATTTAAATATTCCACATAAAAGACAACAAAATTCTAATGTAAATCTTATCTCATTTCAATTTTCTTTTAGAATAACGTTGGATCCATCGCACTAATCAAATCACGTGAAGCCACCTTCAACGATATTGTAGGCGGTTTACCAGCCCAGTATCGGGTCAACTTTCCCCTGCAGAACATCTTACCGACGGTACTGTCCATCGCTCTGAATGGTCAAACCATCTGCACTGGTTCTCGCGCCCAGGGACGTGTCATAACAACCATCAATTTAGAGCACACCTTGTATACGCAGATACAAACTCAAGGTTTGGGAAACAACAATGGTTTCTAGTACCAACAGCCCACCGTAAACAACCGGCCAGTGTACCAGCAACGACCACAAACGCAGTACGAACCACAACGACGTCCACAAACGCAACTTCAACCCCAGCAACGTCCACAAACGCAATTCCAACCCCAATCGGAACCAGAACCACAATGGTACGTGGAGCCACAAACTACTCGCCCGACAATGATTCAGCAAAGGCCAGTATCGCGTCCCGTAGTACAGTCGGAGCGAACCACAGTCGCACCACCAATTTCATCCTCATCCGACTAGTAAGTAAACCTAACTAATCCTAATCTGTTTCAAGCAATAACAATGCTTCACTTTTCTTGCAGCGTATGTGGCAAAGCACAAAACTCCTTAAATCGCCTCTCAATAAACGGTGAACGTGTAAGCAAAGGTCAATTCCCATGGATTGTACCACTGTTCGACAGCACCCAACCCCGTAGTCCAAAGTACTTCTGCGGGAGCACCATTATTTCCAAAAGATATCTAATCACCGCAGCTCATTGCGTATATGCATTGAACGAAGTCAGACCTGCAGCGCAGATCCTGGCCGTACCGGGGATGTACAACATCGACAATTTCTTAGACGAGAATGCGAAAATAGCCTACATTGAAGATGTAATTCCGCATGATGACTACATCGACGATGACGATGATCTGAAAGATGCGGATGTAGCGGTTCTAAAACTGAAGCGAGAGCTCGTATTTTCCGCCTACATTATTCCGGTCTGCCCGTGGCAGAGCGATAACGACCTGTCGAAAATCATTGGCCAGGAAGGTGTTGTAGCCGGATGGGGTTTAACCGAAACTGGAACTACCTCTGTACCTACGTACATCAAGACTACGATTGTTACTCGACAGCAGTGCGTTTCAAATCTATCCCGAACGTATCCGAGCAATTGGCGGATATTTTGCGGCGATGGACGAGGATCAGCGCCCTGCAAGGGAGACTCTGGCAGTGGGTTGGTTATGAAAAGAGGAAACCAGTTCTATCTTCGGGGCATCGTTTCCGTCGGTCAGTTCGACAACAACTCCGGACGATGCAATGTGACGGTGTTCACGGTTTACACCGATATTGCACCATTCCGGTTTTGGCTGAAAAGCGTGACTAGCTAGTAGAACGTTGACTGCGCACACTGGCGGTGCCTTCCAGATAAAGACTAATCGCATTTTCTATGGAGCTACAAGTGAAGTAATAAGATATTCTAGCAGCTCAATGTAAATATTCGTGTCATTAGACTGTTTTTAAGTTATATATTTTTAGATTTGTGAAACTTCTTGTTTGCAAATATATTAAGTTATGTAAAAATTTAATCATTGTTAATAGTGTTTTGTCTGCTCGAGGAACAATACTATTGTGTCCGATGCCCTAATTGTAAAATACCCGAAAAATGCCCTAAAACCTACTAGAATTTACTGCTAAAACCTTTGAATGACAAAGAGGAATCTTACGTCACCAGAGTAGGCTCTGAGAAATCAGGTAAGGAAAGTCATGTACAAAGAAGTGACATTTATCGTTTTACTCGTTTTTGCGTCACGTACATCTGATAATAACGAACTCAAATAGGTAATGAATGGATTATTTCCAAATCCATTAGAAGGTATCCTACCGTTCGATAGATCGTCGATTTTTGATAGGACATTGACTTCTATTAGTTCTATTAGCAAACCACGAATTTTTCAGCCAGGTTTTTTATTCTCTTTTTGTCATGAGACAGTTTTTGTTATAGTAAAACGACACTCTGCAGTTCATCGAAGTTGGCTTGGATTAATTATATAAATAAGATTTCTGACATGTTCATCTAGAGTTCCGTCTTGGAACCTGAGAGGGAAAAACACTCATTAAGTCAGGCACGTAGCTAGAGGAGGGGGGCTAGGGGGCTAAAGACCCCCCCCCCCCCGAAATGTTTTGAAAATAAATTTCAAAAACATTATCATCAGCGACTTTAGCTTGTAGCTCTTTGGTTTGAGATAAAGTTAGAAGGTTGCTGTTTCCAACAACCAAAATCAATGGTCACGAAATTCAGTGTGGTTTATGCTTCTGTCCCAGCCGGTGTGAAGCGAACGACAAATAAAGTTTCTTTTATATTGTGTTCCTTGTCTGAAGAAGACAGGAAACTTCTTGCCCTAGTAATCTGTCGAGATGAGTGAGTCGCAGAAGCAAGAAGTGATGCACCGGCCAAATACTGTGATTAGTGGTGATTCGCATAAGACCGAGTATTTGTGATGAGGAACATTTTCTGAAGGTAAACATGGAGGCCATACTTACGATAGCCACCTTTATTGAGTTCTCCCACCTCAGGTATTCTGCGCTCATAGCGTTCAACAAATTGGATCAGGATCATTGATTTCGAATGATTTAAAGCCATTAAATTTTCATGGTTGTGTATAACAATGCTGTAATTAAGATCTTCATACAAATGGACGGTGAGAGAATCAATGTTCGGTTACAGGATCGGATACCGCTTACTTGCAGATACATATCACATATAGGAGAAATGCAGTACAAAACATAATTCGATAGTACAATTACATATAGTATTCTTTGCACATATCAAAGGCAAACTAGTACGTTCTAGTTCTTTGAAAAAACGTCACATTACACATCACATTATCAAATATGTGGCACATGTTCAGGTAATATTGACAACGGCAAAAGCTGCGTCAATATATCAAAATCTACAGCCAGCACAATCATTGAAGAAATTCACAACAATAAAAGCAACAAGCAAGCATGTTTGCGAACATAAAGGCAGCAACCACGATTATGACACGGAAGTGTTCAATAGCGAGATAGATATGAACGACCCCCTATACGCAATTGGTGAGGAAAAAATATTTCCCTGCTTCGTAAACAGGTATCTACGTGAAATGGTTAAGAGCTTGCGTGAGATCTGTTGGACAACCAGTAAAACTCATTTTATTATTTTTATTGTTGTAAATAGATATAACTAGATATAACTGTTTCGATGGGTGAAAGCATTGAACCGAGTTCACTTATGAATTATTTAAAAAATAGTAGAAGAAATTTAATGGACGACTGAGTACTAAAACTCTCCAAAAGTGAACACATCATCGCAAGTGATTGTCCCGTTTAACAAAACTCAGATGAAATACTCGATATTGGCAACTCTATTTTAAATTAAAATGACAGGTTTTTAAATTGTACCCATTTTGAATTATTGTATAAAGTCTATGCACTTTGTACTCTTATACGCAAATTTTTTTTTCAATTTATTGAGAACGATATAGCTGTGGCGACAGTTTTTGCTTTCGCGTCATTTTAACGCCGCATCATTTTCTTTGGCACACAATTTCACTTTCATGCGAGGAATTAGTTCCGTTCATGTGAGTTCGCAATACTGTTGCGACTAAAATGTTGTGACTGGTTGAATCTATTAGTCCAATAATTTCGATTTTATGTCTTCAGTATATAACAGTCTCACGATCTGTTTTTGTATTCGTTATGGACTAAAATGAGAGATTATCAATAATCACGGAGGAGGAAAAAAGAATCAGCTAATCTAAGAAGCCTCAAGAGCACCTCTTCTATCTTTTATATGCACTCAGAACGAGTGCTTTCGGAATTTCGCTCTGATCCTCTCAATTCGGTTTGAAAAAAAAACGGCATTTTCGAAAACCACGCATTGTAATTCTCTCTCACTTACGCGAGAAGAAGCTTATCCGAGGTCCAACTTTTCCGAGATAAGATGAGTCGCAAAATTCTCCATCTCCACAAATAGCGTGAGAATGATTTTCCGGATAAAATTTATTTGACTTTTTCCTTCTCACCGGAGAAGGTGATAAAATTTTAATTTCGTGGAATAAAAACTTAAAAAAATACACTTGATTACAAAGAAAAGCGGCAAAGAAATATGATAGACTTGTTTTTTCTTTTTTTTTGGAATAACGACAGGAAAGCAGCGTGCGAAAAAAGGATACCGTGATAAACTCATTCTTTCATTCTCCGGCTGATTTATTTATCCGGAGAAATAACACGTTGTATTTATCCGGAGAAGTTGTGTGAGTGCCAATAACTTTTCGTGTGAAAATGTGAGTTTTTATTGTCGCAGTAGCAAACTATCCGGGCGCATTTACTCATATGAGCGATAACTGCAATGCCTGTCGAAAACACATTACGCCTTCGTTGTACGTACAACATTCAACGGTAGGTGGAACAACGTTGATTGAAATTGTTTCCTAAATTTTGGTAAAAGAAACCTGTAATCAAAAAGCATTACAGTTTTCTTCAAGAAGTCAAGCATCTCTTCCAATCTTGATGATGATTGTAAAAAAACTTGAGCTAATGAAAAACGAACCAATTACTGAAAAACTGCTGCTGACAAAAAAATTTGCGAAAGATTCACAGAAATCGGATAAATTACAATAATTTAAAAACATAGAAATCTGAAAGAAAGTCTCTTCGGCACAGGAGAAGCAAGTGCGATGTGTTTTCTTTGATTTGTCGGAAGCAAGTGTGATGCTAAAATTATTTAGCTCACTCATATTTAAAGTTTCAAGTAATTCTAGTGGTGTCATCAATGTTACATTCAGTGCTTCGAAATTTCAAAATCAGTTAACTATTTCTGCTTATCGAAACTGACATTCAGATTCAACGCCTCGGTCATTCAACTTTCCAACTAACTGAAATTTCAAGCAGAATCGAATGTAAGGAAATATAAATTTCTTCACCAACCAAAGCATTCATTTGTTGTTATGTGGACACTTCGAGCATTAGTTAGCTGAGTAATCCATGTCTAGTGCCCTTTCGCTCAATAATCCCTCTCAGAGCTAGCATAGAAACAAAATTCAGTTTGCTTCTGAAACCGACCATATGCAAACCCGAATGCGCTATGTCGGGAGAATGAATGACGAGGGAAACGAACCAAACATTTTATTCATCGCGGCGGGCAGGAATTGAATTTCGGTTCTCTTTCAAGTTCACGCAGGGATGTAATTTTTTTAAGCTCTGGTTACATTTAACAAAATTTACGTAAATTGCAAGATAACAGTAACCAGGGGATTTCCTTTTGATTAGTGAACAGTCCTACAGTAGATAAAATTCCGACTAGTTTAGTAAATTAATTCATTGAAACTTCTCTTTTGTATTTTCTAAAAATCCATGAATTCCGAAATGAAACCTGTAAGCATCGTGTGTTCAAATATAATATTTGCTTAATCTAGGTAAATACAGCTATAGTTCTTATTTTTGCTCTACGCATCTACAAATCTGCCTGTCTAATCAGAAGATTTGGAGCGAATTTCGAAATTCTCTTGTATTTGTATTTGTATTTAAATAATTGAGTCTTAATGAACTATGCTAAAAAGAAATGTCCTAAAGTGGCATGCGCGAAACTAATGACGAAGTCGAAGATGTCGTTATAATTCTTGAAGCGACGGGTCATTTCAAATACCGGTTGTTGGCAGCGTAGTTAGTGTTGTGCATTTCAGAGTGCAGCAGTGTTCGAGAACAAAGGACACGGGTTGGTGCGTAGAGGTTAATTTGTGATAGAAGATCGGGAACATCATATTCAGCCATAAGAAGCTTAGACACGAAGGTAGTTTACGACGCGGGTCTACGATCTTCTAAAGTGTGTAGTCCTAATAATCGACAACGATCTTCGTATGGTTCAGGTTCAGCGGATCGTTCCAAGGCAATTGACGTAACGCATATCGTATGAACCTGCGCTGGACAGCCTCACTTCGATTTTCAGCTTCCCGGGATTCGGGAAATAAATAAAAGAAAATTCCCGAGATTCCTAGAACACATAAGAAAAAATGACTTGTTTTCTTGAAAATAAAATAATAAATTTAAAAAATTTCAAACCTGATTGATTGCATGTATATCTGTCCTACAGTTGCCAGAAGACGTCAATTTGAAGGACTACACAGTATTAAATCGTTTGATATATCATCACTCAGTTTATACAATATCAACTTGTTTTGATTCTTTTCTGGTTATGATTGGAACGATGTCCTGAATGCAGCTGCTGACGTTACTGTCCAAAATTGGAATTCGCTGCAGAGCATTTCGATGGTATGGGATCAATTTAATGCAAAGCATCTTCTTTGGTTACCTTGAATGAAATGATTCAGCTGCTCCAGGGTAGTGTGCGTTTAAGTGAAAGAAGATATTCATCGAATCCGTTCCCGGCACAGTTGGATCAGCATCACTTCGAATTAAGATTGAATCAAAATAAAGCGAATAATGAAGGAACTACGCAGCGATGAGTGAAATCTACCATCGATTTTCTATTCGGGAATCCCGGGAATGCCAAAAGTCCCGGGATGGAACCTTTACTCTGCACAGTTGATCGCGAAACTCCTCCGATTACCCAGAAGTAAGCTGGCCCTGATACCCAGTTCGAGGGCGCTCTTGCTATTGAGCTTTGCCGGGATCTATGCTTTATATGTAATAATCAAACTGCTAATTTTCAGTGTTTTGGAAAGAAGAAGAAATGGCCTTTCTAACGATATGCTATGTTATGTTCTTTTACTAAAAGAACTATGCGGTTTTGGGACAAGAATATGAAAATTACCATTATTTGGCTATTTTTGATTAAAAATATGAAAATTTCTCAACAGTTTTATTACAAAGCGTCTCTGTTTTAATAAAAATTTAAGGAAAACATTTCATTTTGTATCCAACGACCTATTCATGATCAAAATCGGTTGAGAAATGGCAGAGTTATTATTTTTTTCCAAATTAGAAACTTGCTCGCATGAACTTTTAAGAGGACGGTCTCATATAAAATTTTCAACAAAAGATTTTTTTTTCTCGATTACGTATACATTAAAAAGTATGTGTGTAAACTTTGAACATAAAATTGGATAAAATAACGGAAGATATAATTATAGCATCATATAGTGCGAGACAATACCTCACTAATCCCTTAAGAGTTCATGCGAGCAGGTTTCTAATTTGTAGAAAAAATTAATAACTCAGCCATTTACAACCGATTTTGATCAAAAATATGCGGAATTAAATGCTCTCCTTAAATTTTTATTAAAACAAAGATGTTTCCTAATAAAAATGTTGAGCTATTCTTATATTTTTAATGAAAAAAAAGCAAAATAATGGTAACTTTCATATTGTTGTCCCAAAACCGCATAGTACTTTTAACAAATGAACATAACATAGCATTCCGTTGGAAAGGAAATTTCTTTTTGTTTCCAAAACTTTCAAAAAATTTAAAATCGATTGAAAAATTATTACGCAAAAAAAATTTTAGTGTCAATATTTTAGAAAAATCGTTTTTTTGCTATAAATCAAGATTTACATTTTTCATACATTGTTTTGTGTTGCATTTGATGAGACCTACAACCTATACTAGGTCTCTTGAAAAGTACAAAATCACTGTAGCACCGTGTAATCAAACTGCTAGACAGAACGACTGTTTTTGAATATAAAGAAGAGTTGGGCGATCCGACAAAAACGTCTTTCCCACTTGGATTTTTGTAAAAACTTTATAAGTGGTTATGGCGTTTGAATTGTGCAATGAGTCTGTATTCCTATCAATTCTGTATTGTCACTTTAAAACGGATGTATTCAATGTACTCAATGAACTACGCATAGAATATATTTTATCTTCATTATGAACACTGGCGGCTCCAGAGAGGGGCACGCAGGGACACGTGTTGGTTTAAAACTGTGAAATAAATAAACTGAGCAAAATTGTTTACAAACAATAAAAGGTTTTAAAAAGCTTGCAGAGAAGACCTCAAATTTCCTAATTTCTCGCGTATTCCGTTGAACGAGGAATCTACCAAAAACCACTGGAAATGGAACATTGGTCTTCTCCCTTTTCAGTTTAACAAGATATCAGGATTCAAACACGGATGCAATATATAGTAACATAACTGTACACGCTGTTATGTGGAAATTTATCTTTGATACTGAGCGTACTTGAGTCTGATAGCAAATTGAGAACTAAACTTGATGTTGTGATGTTGCCGGCAATGATCACTTAGGTTGATATGGTTTGCGTCGTTTTAACGGTTAAAAGATCAAAATCGAGAGCAAGAAATTGTGTTTTGACATTGAACAGATCTTCTATCAGTGAGAGTAAATTGAAAACTGTTGAAATATTCCGATGATATCAAAATAAGTACTCAATGTATTTGTATTGCCAAAAAAATGAAAAATAAGCATTGAAATTAAGATTCCCGTGAATATAGAAAATGACAGTATAGAGGTAAGGTTATACGACCTATAAACGCGTACCCCCGTTTCACCTGATACTTGAAGCAACTTTTTCACCGAATATGATGCTCTGGTGGTGAGAATGTGGATTGAAAAATCTATCCCTTCTTGACTATACAATGCAAACTCAACATAACTATAATTAAACTAGCCACGCTATACATCTATGATGGGAAGATTCCTATGTGCAAGTACTGTTATTAAACGGTGCATACTGGAAAACCTTGCACGGAAGATGGTCAAGAGAATACATCACAACCGATTGCCAACACATCTACGGCAAATCAATCCAACTACAATCGCCTGAACCACATAAGATTGCCAAATTTGTGGGACCTGTTCAATTGAAAACACAGCATCAAGTACCCCAACATCAATAGCCAGCACCTTCAGCGCGGGTTTTGTGATCTGTAAGTGAAAAAGGCAACTAAAAACAATCGTGAGCACAAACACGGCATTACCAATCAGAGATGGGAAGGCTAGATATCTTAAAAAACTAAATTACATGAACCAATTTTCCGTTCAGTAGAATTTTTAATTGTATATTGAGAATGATTGTCGAAACAGTCTGGTCTGGAAAGGCCGGATGATACATGCAGTATAATTTCGGAGCGAAAGCTCGTTGACCGTTTGCCAGATTAACTGTTTCACAGATTCGTTGAAGGATGGCCAGTTGGTTATGATGAAATGACAGAAATAGAGAGTGAGAGGAATTTTTCTATTATTCTTGAATGTCATTCTTCGTCTAGTTCCAAATTAAGAGAGCATCCCGGATAGTTTGTGGGACGGTAGGTCAGTTCATCATCATTCGTTCGCCTAAAAATTTGTCCCTTGAATTTGGCGACCTGCTTTAGGTGAACTGACCAATTCGTGCATGTGGAGACGCCTATGATTACCACACAAAACCAATCGTTGTAAAAAATCCTTAAGAGCAGTACTAAGTGGTAGGCATTTGTATTTGGATATGGCTAAGAAATTGCGTAAAACGGTAAAACGAGCATGAAAACAGTTTAGTAATAAGTTTTATTTTATTTTTTGAAGATCTGAAAACGATCGGTTGAATAGATGAGTTTTTATTAGGATGCATACCCTGCATAGATACTAACAAAAACTTCATTCTCTCGTAAAATATACCACAAATTGTCTTTTGCTTCAAAAAAGAGAACGAGGATAACAGCTCATAGGCATAATTTGAGGGTGACGTCGTTATCACTTGACACCTACATCTGTGTATAAAGTAGTAAATCCAAAAACAATCATACTCCAACTAAAATCCGACGAGAGAAACTAACAAGAGAGAAAACCTCACTATCCGAAGATCGCTCAGTCGATTATCATCCCCATCCCGCCAATGCAATGGCTGGCCAGGCACTAGTCAGTATACGTATAGATCTGCTAGCGTGAGGATCGCATGTTAGTGCAAATTACTCGCGAGTGGTGATCGCGGAGATCATTCCGCCCCAATACGGGACCTGATAGTTGTGAGCTCGAATAATCAAAATATTAATTAAAAGTGCTGATTAATATCTACATTCACATGACTTATTAACGAGCTTGTTATAATATTCTATAAACGTGTGCCGCAAAGCAAGTGAGACTCGAGACTCGAGAATTGTTTCGATAAACATAGTAGCAAATTAGAGTCTGACTTTCTAGTCAGAACGCGAGTCAATTTTCCGGATCGGATATACCTCTCTACTGAAGTCGCCAGAAACGATGTGAATCTTTTTTCTGCATTAATGTACCTGCTCAGAGCAAGTGAGATTGATTACATCGGATTAATAACGACACGAAATGACACAGGTATTCCATGCTTTGGCACTGGTACTCTACCTGGCAGGACTCAGTTCAATCGGAGCACAATATCTAGACTCACCATGCCCGGATGTATTCACCTACCAGGTTGATCCAGGAACCAATCAAATATTCGGATACATCGAAATCAACAACATTCAAGTAGGACAGGCGGCAAAACTCAACGTTGATCTATCGATCGGAGCGCAACTAGCGTCGGTAAGTCGATGTTCGATTTCAAACATATGTGGGAAATTCCACCAAGCGCATATTTCCCTATGTCAATAAATAAACCAACTCGTTTAGCATGGTATGGTCCGAAGTATGCATTTGCATGCGGCGGCCGTGGCCGTTCATAATAGATAACTTCGTTGGGTCTAGTTACAGGAAAAATCCCCTTTCCGACCATGCGAGCAAGTAAATCACAGCAAAGTGGCTTTAAACCATTTGGTGCTTTACGACTAGTGGGGAAATTTTGAGTAGCACATTAAAACATCGACACCGCTGACGTTGTCGTCTTCGTCAACCGGTTTTGAAATGCTCGCCAGTTGGGGAAATAGCTTTTCGAGACGCAAAATTGTGATAAGCCGGGATCGTGAATTGTATCAGGCTCGCAGTTGATCTTATTCGTTGCCATATATGTATTGCCAAGGAGTATTGTTTTACTCACAGAATAAAACATGAATTTCTATTCTAGAATGTCATTTGATCGTGAATCATCGTTTAGAACCATAACGATCAGGGGGTGATGATAGTTGACCAGTCAAATATTGGATAATATCTTTTATTTGCATAAAATATTCACTATTTGATGAACTGGAGAAAAGCACTGAAACCAATTTTAAAATGGTAGACAAACGAAGCTTTATTGAATTTTTCTTCAAATCGGTTTCGTGGTAGGATAATTTATTTTTTCGTACAATTATTACTACTAGTTTCGGGTGTGTTCTAATTGTTCTAATAATATGGAATATTGTTCTAATAATATCGAAAAGGGTGTACATTTAAAACTGTTCATGCAATGGATTTAAATTTCAGCTAACTTTCTTATATCCAGAGGTATGTTTTACACGGTTCTGCAGTGGTTTTATCTGGACCATTTGTCATATTTGAAACCGCTTATAAAGGGTGGAATTGTCAAACAAAATTATGTGCACTCTGATTATGTTGGAAACTTTCTACACATGCCCTCAAATCTCCTCCGTTACAGAGTTATTGAACTTTTTTCCACTAACTAACACTTGTTTGTCTTATACTGCCTCTAACTCAAAAGTATACTTCGTATTACCGCTCTTTTAGGTCCGATTATAACCTGAGAGAAATTTCCACTAAATGAATACTACTTCAAATCATTCAGTAAATGAAATTTAGTAACCTTTTAGCGCTGAGTAGTTAAGTATCAATTAAAAATTGCGTTTCAAGACTACCGTCATCGGGGGTTACTTTACGCCAAAAAAAAGTCTCGTTAATATCGTTACGATGCAACTTGCTGTTCCCTCACAAAAGAAGTTTCGCTGATTTGACAAGACAGTTTTGATTAACTCATGGAAAATGGCGTCCTTTGCATACCCCCAGGCTTATTATTTCTTCCCACAATGGGCGCAGAGGACGAAATATACCGATGGAAATTTGAACAAAATTAACATATCAGTCAGAGAAATTTTAAATATTTTTATTCAATTTTGAATTATATGACTTTTTAAAAAAAAAATTTTTTAGAAAATTTTTTGAAAGCGACGTGAAAAATGAAATCCAGTTATAGAGCACAAACAGAACGACAAAGTTTTGTGAAATAAAATAAGTTCACGGTAGCTTTTTCTGTAGAATCATACAAAGACAGATGTTTGACGGCGACGTACGGAATGTTTTTGAGGACGGCTTTGTGAAATCAGGTGACGCTGGGCGTTTGAAGGTGACGTATTTTTACGGGAGACTGAGCGTCTAAATAGGTTTACTGAGCAAACGAGTTACTGAGGAGTTGAATGTTTATTACACTTGAAATACGCATATAAACACTGAAAAATGCGGAACAGATTCGAAACAAGCTCGTACGTGTTTCAATGCCGCTCATTTTAAGTAAATATAAGCTTCAAATATTGAACTGTGTGTTCGTGCAATCGATTGACACAAGGTGTGTGAAGGCGATGGATGAAGCAACCACTCAGGAGTCTATATCTCAAGACCAGTATACGAGGTGAAATTTTCGGAGTTAGCTAGTTGGTGGAGTTTTTGGGACCATCCATAAATGACGTAGTATTTTTAAGTGATTTTTAACAACCTCCTCCCCCATTGTAGCATTTCTTCACAAACCTCTAAATACCCCCCCCCCCCCCACCCCCCTGGTAATTACGAAGCTTGACGATAACTCTCCCCCTTGTCACGGCATTTTTTAAAATTAAAAACGATGTTAGTTATTCCCCATCAAAAAAGCTACGTAGCATGTCACGACCCTCTACCCCCCTGTCGTCACTCATCATCACAAAATACAAAATTCCCCCTCCCCCATATAATGCTACGTCATTTATGGATGGTCCCTTCCAAGTGCGGACACGACTTTTTGGTTATGTCCCAAACATTACCCACCAATCTTTTTCCACATGCGAGTGACACAAAGATACTGTTAATGATCAGTTCCATTTTTCCACATTCTTTAAGATAATTGCGGTAGTATCCAGCCTTTCATCGTAGTAAAGATAGCCGGGCACTTATGCATTTTTGCATTAGTACCCCCTGACTCGTCATTCAATATCTTATATATTCCAAAATTTCTGTCTCTTCTTTCGTATTCTTTAAGTTATCACTTTGCGCCGAGCTCTGGGCCCGAGAACTAATGATAATTCTTCTGTAAAAGATCCAAATATCTCGAAAGTTCTCTCAGGTAAGCACAGAACTGTGATATCCTTTCTCAAGCAAGCAAATGACATTGCTGGCGATAAGGCATTTATGAAGGACAACCGCGTTTACATATTCGTTCATATAGTTGAGATCGACACAGTGTGGTCACCGATTCGTGATGATTATGCGTGGCCTGAAGAGGTTGATTATTTCGAGGACCCCTTTCTCCAGTGGCAATCGCGCGGGACGGGACAATATTGTATGTCTCTTCAAACTCGTATTTAACCTGACAACCGAGAAGTCAGAGTCTTCTTCGACAAAATGGTCGGCTGTTTGTACCGCGCGTCATGTTTTGCAAACTTTGGGCAGAAGAGATTCCTTTTAAAGGCTAAAGAATTTTCTTGGGAGGTCGCCAAATGTAACAGCTCGAGGAAGCACAAAGTCGAAGCAAATAGTCACCTGGTAACACAAAAAATCCCAAGTGGCTCAACATTTCAACCAGAAGTTCAACTTATGCTAATTTGGTTTTTAGATTAGAGTCGCTCTAAGTTCGCCCTAATATTTACAAAATCTAAATAAACATGACAGTTCCGAACGAACCTAGAGCGACTATAAAACGAAATCAGCATTAGAGCAGGATTGGTTGGGCTCCGACAATTTTGTTGATCTTTGCTACTGCTTTAAGCCAAATTTACATCTCTCCGATCCGTTTCAGTTCCGTGCACGGACAACAATATTCTTTCAAACAAATCAGATGTAAGCATTCACACTTCAACATATATCTTTCATTAGGGCTTAAATCGCAAATGTAAACAAACTGCGTTTTCTCTATTAAGGCATTATGCGACTAAAATACTACAAGATTGAGGTGAAAATTAGTTAAAATTGTTTATAGATCAATTTATAATTAAAGAAGACAAAACGGCTAAACATACATTTTCTTCGAGATTTAGGCTTAGGCCCTTCTTCTCATATGGAATATAAAGGCTAAACTAACATTTTTTGACAGAACAGGGGCGAATGGTTATTATTCACAAAATTATTCTCTAAACGGCGGTTTTATTGTATAAATTATAATTAATATCTATTGTGATCATGTCCACTCGGTGGTTGCGACTTAAGCCCTAATGAAAGCTCCGTGTCGACTGTGTGAATGCTCGCATTTGAATTGTATGAAAGAATATTAGCGGCCGTACACGGAACTGAACCGGCACTGAAGCGGATCGGGTAGGTGTAAATAGCTTTAACCCTCAAAAAGGCAAGCTTAAATTGTGACTTTATAAAGGAACACACCTAAGATCCAATGAAATCAAAAGCCTATTTTTGTCGTTTTATCAGTGAGAGAATCGAAAGCCCGAAAACGCTCGATATTTTATATTTCAAATTACAAGTTCATTGAAACTAGAGTACTATAACTAGTCGGGCCTCGGAGACCCCTTGCCTTTTTAAGGGTTAAGGAGGTGGCCTATTTTACAGACCACTTTTCTGATCCATTTGTGTTGCAACGAAATTGTGAAAACGAGGGTTGAAGTCGACAATAATTTTCGCTACTTTTTTATGTTTTTGCAGTAGAATTTTTTTTAAACAGGTCCGTTATTTATTCTTCTTTCCAATTTAGATTTGATATAAACGCCATTTATTGTGAATAGATCTGAATTGGGTTGATAAGGCGCTTCTGACACGTTTGGTGGAGCCCCAGTTTTGCGTCGCTTTGGTGTTTACTTTTTCAGTTCGACTTTCGTACAGTAATTTAGTGTGTACCTGAAAATGGAACACTTGTCCCAACTCGTTTTGACTTTTCAGCGCACCTTAAAGGCCAACCGCTCGCTACTGGCATATGCTGTTGTGCCCACTTTGATGCCAATTATGCTAAACTGTTTTGAATTGTTTTTCATTTACAACTATTTTCAAAGTTTTCGTGAGATTCCGCTAAACGAGTGCCAAATATTTTTCAATTGTTCAAACTCTTGTGAGTTTGAAAGGATTTTATCCTAGGGCACGACTTGCACGTTGTGGGAGGTCTACTATTCCTGAGCCATTTTCCTGTAATGGTAGGAAGCTAGATCTGGCTAACCATTCTTTGATCCTTGAACATCTCGATTGGCCGTACAAGTTGTAACGATAATTTCGATTAGCAGCCCACATGTGCAAATCACCTGCCAAACCAAGCATTTTTTCGTAAATTTTGACAACTTTTTACGCTTAAGCTTTTGATTGTTTCCTCTTTCGGTAGCCGTATAAAACTCTTGACCTGAGGGATGCTTGAAATCCGCCTCGGCGTATGTCTCATCGTCCATTATAATGCAAACCTTCTTGGGCTACAATGTTGCGTACAATTTAGCCACTCTTTCTTTAGTCGTGATTTTCGCCTGTCATCACGATTGGGTGTCACTCTTACATTGTACGTTGACAGCTAGGCTCATTTCGTGTCGATACTGAATGATAAATTGGAAAAATGGTTAATTAGCTTAATCCGCATCCGTAAGTCCGATTCATACGAATAACCATCACGAATTTCGTCTTTCATGGATGTGTCGAAGAAAACCGTAGATTCAGAAGTATGTAAGAAATGAGCACGGTTCTTATTGTAAGAAGGAAGGTTAATATTCTGCGCCATGTAGTCAAAATACAGGGACTTGAAACGGGTCTGAGAATTGAGTTCAACAAGCCTCTCGAAATTTTCAGCCACCAATGGGTTCAAGATAATGCTTCGAATGAGCAATCGATATGTGAGTTCCCAAAATCTATTTTTCAGCGGGAGAACGCCGGAAAAGATTTCCAGACTGCATGCACCCTAAAACGATACGCAAACAACGAAACTGAATTCTTTCGAGTTCAAAGAAATGTATGTTCTCAGCAGAGCGAAAGCAGAAGAATATTCCATTACAGACAGTATTGTTGTTTGATACAGACTAATTCGGTCACCAAGGTACCTCACTATGTTCTGATTTTTGTACGGACAAAGTTGACCCTTTGTTGGTACTGCAGTTTCAGATACCCAATGTACCCCAGGTACCTTTTGAGTCGAACCAGATTCCTAGTTACTTTACTGTGAAGACCTGAGCGATAGTTTGACCCATTATTAGAAGCTGTAGTTATGCTGGTTTACGCTTCATAGTAAATACAACTAGCTCAATTTTCTCCGTGGTGAACTCGATACCCAGCTTAATAGTCCAAACAGACAAATTGTCCTTATCTGTAATGATCTTTGTACGTCGACAGCTTTGGGTCCCACAACAGAAACCACACCGTCGTCTGCAAGCTGTCTTAGCATGTCAAGACAAGCATCTATGTCGTTGACATAAATTAGCTAAATCGTGATCTCGCTAAATCTCCATGCGAAAAATACATGTGCTTTTCCGACAACAAGTTTGGCAAAAAGTTGTTTGAAATCGTTAAAAGGCCATACTAGTGCAGCTTCTCAGAAAGACTCTTGACAGAAACCGAATCAAAAGCCCCTTTAATATTTAAAAACACTGATGCAACGCAAGGCAATCGTTCGTCCCTTTGCTTTTGCGGAAGCCAAATTGTGTATTTGACAGTAAGCTATTTGCTTCGGCCTGATTTTTGGAATAGAACAGGATCATTCTCTCGTACAACTTCCGAATACAGGAAAGCATTGCAATCGGTCGATACGAGTTGTGATCGGACCCTAGTTTTCGTAAAGCGATGACACACCCTCAAGAAACTTATTAAATAAATTCAAGAAGCATCTCTTGGCAGATTCTTCATCAAGTGAAATTTGATTCTGTCTCATCCCGGTGCTCAGAAATATTCAAAGCTGTAAAAATACGGTCCACAATATCAGAAAAAAAATATTAAGCCAGCGCTGGTTTCTTTCTGTGGCTGAGATATGGGAACACCTGGGGTTTTTGATGTCTCAGGAAATGCTGGGAACTCCTTTCCTGATCTCAGATTTTTGAGATCGGGAGCGACTTGCTTCGGTTTTGCACCAGTACTTTCTCGAGTAATTATTTTTGGAGGACCTTGAAGTGACACCTTCTGGTCTTTACAACGAAGATTGGGAGAGGAAATGTTCCTCCTTTTTCTATTGTTTCTAAGCACAGCAGAAGATGTTCCCTCCTGGGGTTCATCACAGTTGTCTTCGACAGCAGACAAGTCAGTATAGTTGTTAGGGTTCGATGGCTTAGCTAACTTTAGCATTTGTGTAAAAGATCACTTAGAGAGTCCCTGAAGGGAGCGCTTAGGATTCTCCTGGCGCTGTTTGTATGCGGGATATGTCGGAAGATCATGGGAGTTTCCCCTCAGTAGAGACACTTTTCAAACTCCCCCCCCGGGGGAATCATCCACATGATTTCCACTGCATTTCTCACAACGATCCTTTTTGCTCTGTTGGGAACCTGTGTGTCCCAGTTGTTTGCAATTTGTGCAGTTCAGGACCCGCGGCAAGGAGGAGGTAGTTTGGTAGAACAACGCCGGTGAAGGTCACCCGATAAGAGTCTGATTTGACGTAGTATGTCCTCTTCCGAACCAGCTGCGACTGATGCTGAATGCAAACGTTTGCACTTCAGTATTTTTACTGGTTGGAGCATGAGGTCTTTAAAACAGCCAACCCCATGTGTCAGCAGATCCGCACAATTCGAATCGGAGAATACCCCGGCACATCCATTTGATGGTACATATACCCTATACTCCTTCGTAAAAGGATCGTAGCACAGCAATATCATTTGCCATTTGTCATCACCCGAGGATTATCAGGATGTATTTTCGATATTTCTGGCACGACCGAATATCGCTCCGTCAGAACTCGAGAAATCTGCATTAAATTCAAACCCCCCGTGGGCGAGCATAGATAAACCTTGAGCCGGGGAGCCAATTTTGTTTCGACATCCGTCTCACCTTTACATGAACCACTGTCAGGGGAAGTCATTTTTGCACGGGCCTATTGTCCAGTGCAAGTTGGTATTATAGAAAAAATGGGAAATGTAGTAATATTGTGGTAATTAACTTGTGTATATAACGGTACCCAGACGGCTTACTAGATAAAACACTGCATCACTGCTCACTGGTTGGATAACGGTAAATTAGAAAAAACACAAAAGAAGGGAAAAATACTGAAACTTCGACGAGGCGGAAAATGCGCAAGATAACTATTCTTCTTAATGTTACACTACACGGACTGGAACAATAGATCGATCGGTCTGAGAGTCACAGAACGAATGAATTCCTCTACATGTGACTCGCAGTAACTAAATGTATATGTACTCTCTCTTTCCAGGATAACGTCGGATCCATCACTTTAGTGAAATCTCGCGAAGCAACCTTCAATGACATCGTGCGAGGTCTACCAGCTCAGTACCGGGTCAACTTTCCACTGCAGAATATTCTGCCTACAGTACTCTCCATTTCACTTAATGGACAAACGCTATGCACTGGCTATCGTGCTCCAGGACGTGTCATAACCACTATAAACCTAGAGCATACCTTGTACACTCAGCTGCAGCCCCAAAACATGAACGGCTTTGGATTCCATCGTCCACCCGTTACAAACTCAGTAGGATTTCAGCCTCAGCCACAACCACAATCAAACGTTCCTCAGCCGCAGCCTCAAGCACAACCGCCACTTCAAACCCGCCCCCAGTGGAATTACGAACCTCAAACTTCTCGACCGCCAGTTTATCCCACCAGACCTGCAGTTGCTCGACCTGTCGTACGACCACAAACCACCACTCCCATCGCAATACGAACAACTCCTGCGCCTCAAGTATTAACAACTTCTAACCGGTAAGTGCACATCACCCAAATCTACAATGTACTCACTCATCATCTCCTCTCTTCCAGCGTATGCGGCAAACCATCAAAGTCCTTCCTAAACAAACTATCGTTTAATGGGGAACTAACTGAAAAAGGTCAGTTTCCTTGGATTGTACCTTTATTCGACCGCACTGATCAACGAGATCCAAAATATTTTTGCGGCAGTACGATTATCACTAGGAAACACCTTCTTACGGCTGCAAAGTGCTTCTATTACCTGGGCGAACTGCTCAGCCCAGAACGGATACTTGCAATGCCCGGAATGTACAACATTGACAACTTCCTCGATGATAACGCGAAATTTGCTGACATTGAAGCCGTCATTCCGCATGAAGAGTACGTTTCGGACGATGACCTCAGCGATTCCAACGTGGCAGTGCTACGGTTGAAGAAATCACTGGAATTTTCCGACTACATAAGTCCCATATGCGCCTGGCGTGGCGACAATGACTTGCAAACGATTGTCGGTGAGAATGGCGTGATGGCTGGATGGGGTGTCACGGAGACAGGTTCGACCTCAGTCGCAACATTCATCAAAATGACCGTCGTTGACGGGAAACAGTGCAGCGAAAACTGGTCGCGAGCCTACCCTAGCACGGCACGAGTATTCTGCGGGGACGGACACGGTTCAACACCCTGCATCGGGGATGCCGGCAGTGGATTGGTTCTAAAAAGGGGAAACCAGTACTATCTGCGGGGAATTTTATCGAACGGGCAAGTGGATAGCAATACTCTGAAATGTGACGTTACAAAGTATGCGATATTCATCGACATTGCACCGTTCAGATTCTGGCTGAAGACTGTCACAAGCTAGTAGAGGTGCGATCGCAGAGCACACCATAACTTCAGGGAGTTTGTATGCAGGTTAGGCACAGCATACAAGTTTACAATCCAAATATGCTCACTTGGCCGTTCTGGGCGCGATTTACACATGTGGAACACTGGGTCAATTTAGCTTAAAGTCATCCGGACATAATCAGACTTGCTCTTTTATGATGATCTACCGAACGAGAATTCCCTCGATCACCAACTGAAATAATCATGGTTAATTTACAGAACAATCCTAAATTTGAAACTAAACGTTATAAGAGTGGTTTATCGATAATCAATCTATTGTTACAGAAATTATTAAATAAATACTATTTTTATATTAAATCAAAAGTGTGAATCAGTATATATTTAGCACACCACATTTTTCCCAACATCGCATCGTTCAAAACTTTCAGATGTCCTCAATACAGTTTCAAGAACGATTCCCAAACAAAGCCCTCAAAATGGAGCTCCATAGCGAGTCGTATCGCTTTGCTAGATGGGGGGTGGAGGTAGTGTAACCTAACCCGACAAAGTGGCGATTGACCCTAAAATTAAAACCTCTATAATCAAAATAAAAAAAGCTTCTAGATAGGTTTAAGATCACTCTGGATTAAAATGAACTGTCGAAACAATGGACGTTTTGCCATGCGATGCCGCGGCAAACGTCATAAAAATGCACACAGTGGGACGAAGTCAAAAAAGCCGGGCATTGATATTTGCGATGAAACTGTTGGGTATGACACTTCGATGTCTTCAGAAAAATTTCTTTATTTTTTGAGTACTTTAATATAGTGGTGGCAAGTTGTGTTTAAGGGGGTATATACTCAAATAAAAAAAAACTCATTTATTAATTCAATGGTTAAGTGTCTATGGATAGTTTGTTCCTCCTTCTTATTATAAGAAAAACTTTGTTGAAGATGCAAAAAAATCTATATCTTAAGTAAAAAAACTTAAAAGTGAAACAAAAGTACATATCGAGATACCGCCTTAAATTTTTTTCTATAACTATTTTATTTGATTTTGGAATATTTTGCAATGTTTTGGAAAGTTGTACATGCTTCAAAAACCCATTTTTGGTGGAACATTCCAATTCGCTATTTCTTTTTTTTAAGGTTTTATGAATATTTTTCTAATTTGTCCACTCGTAACTTTAAGTGGCTACAGTTTGCAGAGTAGCAGGTAACAGCAGTTAAACATATAATCTTTTTGTCAAGCAATATATGCCGTATCGATACATGTATCATTCATAGGGGGGTCTAAGGGGATACTGCAAACTGTAGCACCCTTGAAGCCCCCCGCGAATGAGGACAACCCCATGCCGTATCATGGGAGTTAAAATCTCCTAATACTAAACTCCTAAACGTGACCCCGTCAGCTCCAACTGATACTGAATTTAATCGTTTGGAGTCCAGTGTCTTCACTGGCTGAAGCAACGGGTCCAACCACGTGTTTCAACAGATCTGCGCAATTCAAGCTCGAATCGGAAACCACACCATCGATGTCAACCTGGTTTGCTGGTACATACCCGATCAGAAGGAAATAACACAATTATAACTCATGCTGATATTTTGTTACGAAAAATTTCCTATCAAATTTTGTTATAAAGTAGAAACCGTTAGGTGTTAAAATAACAAAAATTCTAACAAAAAATTCTCTACGAATATCACATTTATAACAAACGTTGATAGCAATATAACACGATCATAACAACTTGAGATAGCATAATTGACCCCAACATAGCTTGTATTATTTATTGTATAATATCAACGATGCCCAGTGCCTGATTATTGGAGAGTACTTAATCTTCAAAAAGACAAGCTAGATCATGCCTTCAAGAAGCATTGTCCCTACGAGTCACTGAAATTGAAAGCCTTCTTTTTGTCGTTTTATCTGTGAGAAAATTGATGCCCCGAAAACGCAAGATAATTTCTATTTCTATTTACAAGTTCAATGAAACTCGGGAATTCTGACTCGATGAACCTCAGCGATCTCTTGGCTTTTTGAGGTTCAGCTTTGTTTAACGGTATCCCCAGGAAAACAGATTTCATAAGTAATGAAACTATGGAAGGATTGCACGATTCTAACTTCGCAATTAGTCGATGGGTTTTGAACAAATCCTCCTTCGATGAATTAGCCATCGAAAGATACAATCGCTTTAAGTAGTCATTTTACAGTCAACTGCATACTTTTACTTTCTGTTGCTTCTAGGCACAGCAGAATATATTCTTTTCTGGGGGTCATCGGAGTCGCATTCGTCAGTAGATAAGTTAGACTAGATATTAGTAGTGACCAGTGACGTAGCTTGCTTTAGTATTTTTGCGACAGATCGCTTAGTGCGTTCCTGAAGCGAATGCTTAAGTTCCTCTTCACGCTATTAAGACGGGACATGTCGGGATACCATGTGGACTTCCCCCACAGAGTAGAGCCACATCCACAGTGCCTTAATATTCCCACCGCATTTTCCCCAACGAACCGTATTGCTACAATTCAAACTCGCGCAATGCAATCTCGAATCGGAAATCACACCATCGATTGCAAATTGGTTTGCTGGTACGTGGACTCTGCACTCCTTTGTAAAATACTCGTAATTAGCAGTATCATTTGCTTACCTCAGAATATTTATCACCACCCTAAGTTTCTCAGGGCGAATTTTCAATTTTATGTAGTGGCCTAATAACGCTCCAATATATTTAAAAAAAGTTGTCTTTGGCTCGGAAAAGGCTTACGAAGGGATCGGCTGAGGGGCATGCGTACATTTTCAGCCAAGGAGTCGATTTTATTTCGAGATACATCTCACCTTACGGTGAATCTTTGCCAGGGGAAGTTATTTTAGTACGGGCCTAGAGCCCAGTGCTATATGGTGGGAGAGACAGAAGTGAGAAAGGTAGTAAAATAGTGGTATTTCCTCAAAAATGTAGGCCATAATCGTGGCTTCAAAAAGCATCGCCCTTAAAAGCACTGACATTATAAGCCTCCCTTTTGTCGCTTTCCATTTCTAAATACAAGTTCATTGAACCTTGAGAATTGCAACGTACTGGACCTTAGTAGCCCCTTGCCTTTTTGAGGATTAGCTTTGTTTAACAGTTTCCAGGCGCTTACAAAGCAATGATACCTCACTGCTCGGTTGCTGGAATAACGGCTATTCACCTCAAGGCAAATTAGCAAACTTGGCACTATACGATATAGCGTTACACTGCACGGACTAGGATGACCGTTTAAGTGATCCGAGAGTCACTATACGAATGGAAAACAAACCTAATATGTAACGAAACTTTGAAGTGTTGCACTGTTATAACTTTGTTTTAAGTCGGTGGGTTTCAAACATTTATTCACTTGCCGATTCACAAACACCTGACTGTTATTGATAACTAATTTTTTGTATTATGCGAATATTCAAAGGCAACCGTCACTTTTTTGCTTCAATCGTTAAAATTATTATCAGAGAATATTGTTGCAAAGTTTCAGAGTATAACTAATTAACATCTCGTGCTTGCGAGCTCTTTTTATTTAATTTTTTTCATTCTAAAAATATTAAAGCATATTTTATGAAAACCATGTTTTCGCAATTCCGTGCCCGATTACAAAAAAACTATAAATGTAATGTACACAATTAAACACTTTTTTTAGAAAAAATTGTTGTGCGCAAAATAAACTAAATATGTGTTTTTATTTTGAACACATTTTTAGTTTTACAATTAGTTATGGAATTTGCATTTCGAATTCGTCTCATCAGAATCCGACACTAACTTAGTCACAGAACCAAGCTAGTGCCGGATTGACGCTCCTAGAAACGAAAACACTATTTGTAAAAAGGTACACTGATTAATCTGATGAGAATTAATGAAATCGAAACTTGGTTTGGTTTAGCAAGTCAATGCAATACGGATCCATTAGGCTGACGCATCGAGCCGTGTTAAAGACATTATATAAAAAGACTATATGCTCTTGAGTCCTAAAATGCGACAAAAATTTTGATAGATAAACATTCATTATTCAGAAAAGAAATTTAAAAAGTAAAAGAAACATGTTGTCAATATGAGTTTTTAATGGGTTTGATACAATCTTATCAAAACTGATAATCCTTTCAATGGATTTACTTTCACTTATTCTCCTCTGAGTTTATAATCAACGAAATCTCCATCCGTTAAACTTGCTCCCGGGTAGTCGTATTGACAGAGTAGTGCGTCGTTTTCTGGTACAACGGTTTCGATTCATACTCGTTGTAAGTTACGACCTGAGTAACGTATTTGTACGAGGTTGAGTTTTTGTTAGGACTAATGTCCTGCTCGGTTCGCTCCACGGTATGCTGCTGCTCCCGGTGATTTATCAGTTTAAACTGGTCCGATCCATCCGCTACTGATGACTGGGATGGTAGCGATGGTGGTAATGGTGGAGATAGTGGGGATGATGGTGGTGGTGGTGGAACTGGTCGTGCCTGTGGACTGGTGCGAACGACACCGTTCTTCTTGTCGTAATGGCTCGCCTGAGCATCGGCTCGCAAAAAATGACGCAGGTTAACTTCCGTTACGAAGTTTCCCTTTTCCGAGGGTCCACTGCACAAAGTGCGTCCATTCAGGGTCAGTTTCGTCAACCGAGGAAGTGGGTTCTGGATCGGAAGGTTAACCCGATAGCTGACGCCATATCCACTGGAGATTTGGTCGATCAATTGACGGTTGTCTCCGATCGTTTCAATGGATCCAACGTATTTCTGAATAGAGAAAAAGAAAAGTGGGAATTTATATATTATTATATATTAGGTATTTATATAATTATAAGGTACTGATTTCACAAGTGACCTTAGAAAAAAAATTTCGCTCGTTTCTCAGTTTCAAAGGAACAAGGGGATCGAAAATGTGGTCATGGTCAGAAAAGCAAGCCACCTTTTTAAAGCTGTAGCAAAGATCGTAGAGTAAGCTAGATTAATTTTCATCGAGAAGATAATTTCATGCCGTACCATGAAAATTAAAGTCTCCTTGATGCTTGGAGGAGTTCTGTAATATCACAAAGTTGGCGGTTCCCAACCTAGGTCTAACCAATCCTGCACTAAGTTTATTCTCTAGTTGAAATGTCACATGGTTTTTATTGTTCGTGGAAGCGTTGAAAACTCTTTGTTTCTTCTGAATTGACTAGGTGCTGTTTGCTTCGGATTTGTGGCAGAGCTTTTTCTTGCTTTAGCGGCCTTTCAAAAGAGAAAAAAATATTGTTACGAAGACTCATTTGCTTGTAATTAGTGCAATACTGCATGCATGACGTGCGGTAGAAACAACCGACACTAGTTTGAAGGTCCGGTGCGATTGTCACTCAAAATCTTCGCTGACTGGAGCAAGGGCTCATGGAAACAGACAATCCCGCCCTTCAGTAGATCCATGCATGCCAAGTTCGAATCGATAACTACACCAACGATCTCAACTTTGTGAGCGGGCATGTAAACGTGTTAGTTATTTGTGAAAGTTTTGTCGCCAGTAACGTCATTTGTTTTTTTTAGACAAAATATAAAAATCCTGAGCTCATCTAGGTGAACTTTCGAGATATCTGGCACAGCTGAACATTTCTGCATCTTGCGGAATATTAGAATACTTTGCGGACCATCTTTGATCCGTAATAAGATCGGATACGGTCGAACCCAGTTCGATATGATTGATTTGAAATGGAAGCTTGGATCTTTGGCGACGAATCTTGTCCGATATCCATTGTAGGATTATTTGGGTCAATTGGGGAGAACACTTAATAGTGCCAATATTTATGATCTTGGTTCAGGGTGGCAGTCGATCTCGATGTTTCATTAAATCCTAAGCCATAAAAAACTCGAAGCCAATTTTTGAATATTCTAAGGGTTCTTTTGTGTTTTTTCACCGGTGTTTGCACTTTGGCCGTTTTTGTGCAACCCCTCAACTGCGTCCGATTAAGCTAAACATTTTTTTGTTGAGGTGCATCTGGTTATTAAATTCTATGATCACCTGTTCTCCATACATGCCATTGGCACTCTGCTATATAGTCGTCTGAATAGATGCTTCCTCCGTCACCTTCAAACACCTAGCGTCAACTGATTTCCTAAATATACAGTAAAAGATTTGTAGCAGGAATTTACATGACATGAACGACAGTCCAACATAAAGTAAGTAGAGAGTAGGGCGGCCATTTACATGTACACGAATTGAAGGTCGAACTAAAAAAGAAAGCCAAAGTAAACACCAAAGGGGTGCAAAGCTGAGACTCCGCCAAGGGCGCCAGCAGACCACGGTACGGCTCTGAACATAAACAGGAAATACTTCTGTTGTTCGGTATATGTACCGCATTTTGAATCATACCCTTCTGATTCATTCTGTGGTATAAATGGGCTTCCATTCACAATCGGAAGGGATGCAAATGCGCACTACATAATTTGGAGCATCTCAAATATCAATTTGAGAGGCACCGAATTGATGGAATACCTTTTAACACAAATCTGCATACACTCTTAATGTAGGAAATCGCCCAATATTTGCACCAGCTGGTAGAGAAGAGGTGTTAGATGTAACTCTTAGCTCTGAAGGTATTACGCATGAGTTTGCAAACTGGCTCGTACCAAACAAGCTAGTTTTTGATCAATTAAACGACTCGCTAGATATCATCATATATCGTATTCCCAAATCTACGAACTGGGACCTCTACGAAGCGGGCTTAACGACTAGGTTTTATGGCTATCTTCCAACGATTGAATCTCCAAGTGACTCGGATGAGGTGGTGGATAAAACAAACGCACTCATAGTAGCAGCATGTCCGCTTCGAGTTACGCGTGCTTGTAGAGGAACCTTGGTGAAATATTGAACTTGTTCGACTCAAAAAGTTATGTAGAAGAGCTTGGAATCGCAGACGCAGGGACGGGTCGGAGACATTTAAGTTGGCTCGCAAGGCATACAGAAATGCCCTTCGATCCTCTGAGCGAAGTGATTGGAAAAGCCTCTGCACAATCTCAAATCTCAACGAGACTAGTAGATTTAAAAAGTTACTTTCGAAATCGAAAGACTTTTATGTCAGTTCGATTAGAACTGCTAATGGCGGCTAAATCGTCTGACGAAGATGTAGTACTCAACCGTCTTTTTGACACACACTTTCCAGCCTGTAAGGAGCCATCACTGACCACTGCCCCTAAGCTCTTTTCTGGTAGTTCAAATTCTTGGGCATTTGCTTGTAGAATTGTGACAACTGAATCGTTCAAATGGGCGATTGAAAGTTTTGCTCCGTATAAGTCTCCGGGAAAAGATGTAATCATTCCAGTTCTAATAGAATATGAACACTTCAAACATATTTTGAAAAAGGTTCTTGCTTATAGTCTTGCAACAGGATACATTCCATTAGAGTGGCGGGAAAAAACTGTAAAATTCATTTTCAAATGTGGCCGCATCATTTATGAGGAGGCAAAGAGCATTACACCGATCAGTCTAACCTCCTTCCTTCTCAAATCAGCGGAACGTTTAACCTTCCGGAAGCCGCGCTAGTGCACTGAGTGCACGCTGCTCTGAAAATCTAGCGAAATCATCTTAGCGCACCAGCGGCTGCTCGTTCAGTAGGCCATTTGCGCGACTTCCGGAGGGTTAATCGACCACTACATTCGGGATGTTAGCTTGGACGAGCACCCGCTGCATGGAATGCAACATGCAAATCAGCGAGGGAAGTCTACTACCACCCTATTACATAATACTGTCTACAACATTGAAAAAGCTTTTTCGCAAAAGCAAACATGTTTTTCTTGATATTGAAGGTGCTTTTGACAACGTGTCTTTTGAATCCATTTTGGAAGCAGCACGAGTTCATGAAGTATCTAGATATATCACGAACTGATGCACGCAATGCTTAGCAACCGACATCTGTGCTCATCGTAAGACAAGTATAGATAAGGAAACTAAGTATCTGCGAATGTTCTCAAGGCGGTGCGCTGTCACCACTTTTTAAGGAAGCTTGTCGCCGATGGCCTGTTGAAGAAACTTAATGAACTTGAGATTCGACATATGGTTTGGCTGATGATTATCATCTAATGATCACACGGGTTTTTCTTCAACACTGGATATCTACAATATTTTAAAAGTTCAGTCTACTTTCTACTTCTGCCGCAATCAGACGTACAATCGAGCTAAGTGAACAACAGGCCTCTCGATCTAGTGTGCATTGCCTCGAGAACCAAGGAAATATCGGATTATTCTTGTCATCATGAGTAAAGTTGACGAAAAAGTTCTACTCCGACCCAACGCTGCGGTCGTTGACTTTAAATTTTGTTTAAAACGACCGAGTTTTAGTGAAGTGGAATACCTTCTGAAGGTAAAAATGCAACTTAGGCTTGCGGAAGTCTTGTACCTTCAGTATCATCATCTTCGCAATGTAGTGTTAATATCATTCAACACGTTAGCAGCCGAGCGTTTCGTTTTGAAGAACAACTTAAAACACGTGGTTGGAAGTGACAACGTTGGAATTAAGATTCCCGTATATATTGAGAATGATTACATAGATGTAAGGTTATATGACCTATCACATCGAACCCCTCCTGAGCCAATTGCAAAATGCATGTCGCAATACGGAGAAGTAGAATCCGTTACACCTGATACTTGGAGAAACTTCTTCCCGGGTACTCCTAACGGCGTTTTTGTAGAGAGGATGCGGGTTGAAAGGCATATACCCTCCTACTTGGCAATAAAACTCAAAACTCACTGAACTACAATTATGCAAACTACGCTATGCACCCATGAGGGGCAAACTCCTACGTGCAAATATTGTAATCAGACAGCTCATCATGGACAACCTTGCGCGGAAGATATAGAGGAAAATGCATCTCAACCGATTGCCAACTCATCTACGGCAAACCAACCTAAAACAGAGTTTTCAATACCAATACCTGAACCACAAACGGTGGCCAAATTTGTGGCAGCTGTTCAGACCATAATGACAACCGCAAAAGAATCATCCAGCACCCCAAAAGCAACTGTAAGCAACATCGGCAACGAATGCAGTAACAATAACGACGGATTTACTCTGATAAACAATAAGTGCAAGAAGCAAGGGAGAACATCTGATCCCGGACACAGGACGTGAAAAACAAGATATAATTAAATGACCCCCCTGACGCTGTTTGCCAACAGACCTCGCGAAAGAAGGTCTCTGCTCGCAATAAAAAGTTGCGCGCACGAGATCCAATTAATTATTTCTTGTTTGTATTTTTATTTTTACATGTATTGTAAACGTATAAAAGATCCACGGCTCCGTTAAGCTACCGCTATGAGCCGTGTCAAATAAACGAATTAAAAAAAAATATTTTAAAAGTACAGAAAACACTTCAAAAAGTTAAGCCGAATACAGGGGGTGTACTGAAGAGAGTGTATAGCTATGGTAGTGTTGAAGAAAAGTTTTAATGGCTTTGGCGGTCTTATAATCCAAAAATTGTGCAAACTAATTCACCAAACTTCTCCATTCGGATTTCCAGAAAAATATAAAAATGCTGAAAATATCTAGTACAGTTCAGGAGCACTTCAACACGCATAAATTTGAAATTTTACCCAAAATCAAAATCGTCACCAGTAGGGAGCGTTTAACATGCGAACCATTGGCATAATTCGCAAACTTCAAACAAAGATTTTTCAATTACCACATGGCTACTGTTCAGCGTGCTAAGTATTATTCGTGTGATCTTTGTGAATCTGATTAAGGAATTTCATATCATTTGATATGTAACTATCCTGCAGTAATGCAATTGCGTATCTGTATTTTTGGTTTTCCATACATAGATGAATCTGTGTACAGAGAGCTGAAACTCAAGGATACGGTATTGTTCCTAACCCAGTGTTGTAAAGAGCTATAATACAAATAAGGTATGACAATATCTCTTCGGGGGCATAGTCGCTCTGTTATCTCAATATTCCCTCAGGAGTGTTCATAGATCCGCCTACCGAGAAGTGTCTTTTTATCGCTTGGGAGTGTAGAATACTTCCGTATTGTGGGGGTGGGCATAGCGTAGTTAGTAAATCGATTGTCTTGTACGCAACTTACCTGGGTTCGAATCCCAACCCCGCACATAGGGTTACAGATTTTTCCTTAAGAGATTTTTCTAAGCCGAAGAGGTGAATGACCTTAAGGCTAAAACCTCTATAATCAAAAAAAACTACCGGATTGTCTATGTTCTCTGTGTAATTATTTTCCTTATCCCTAACCTTACAACTTCTCCAGTCCTTCTGTTGCCAAGAGCTTCTGACGAATTTCGCGCCAACTCTAACAAATGTTTTGCAGCACCCTCTTAGATTTCAATGAAACTTTCTGCACATGAGAACTTTGTCACAAAAAGCCACTTTGCATACTTTGTTTTTCCAAAAATGATCTAGACTGTCTTTTGAAAAGAGTCAAACTGTTTTTACCATTTTGTTTTCAAATGACTATAGTCTAAAAATGACAAATCCTACAAAAAATGTTAGTGATTTTCACAAAATTAGTCAATTTTTTTTAATAAAAATATTGAAAAAATTCTTCATCGACTCCAACACTGAAAAAAATCGATTTTAAAAATTTAAAATCGATTTACAGAAAAAAAAACCATCTTTGATTTGGATGAAATTTTGTTCCAAGATAGGTAGTTATGTTTCATACCTACCTTCAAAAATTCAAGTGAAAAGCACTTTTAATGAAAAAAAGTTATTCGAAAAAAAACTTTTCCTTGTCCAAAGTGAATATTTTTTTCAGTGCATTTTTATCGAAAACTAAACCAATTAAAGTCATAATCATCTCAGAACCCAATTTTCCAGCTTCTAGTTGCTTGATATATGCAAAAAGTATCATTAACAAATTTGGTATATTATCTCGGATTGGACTGAAACGAGGCCGAAGGAATTTAGAACACGTAGCGCACGACCAGACAACATGTTTAATATAGCGATAATCGCCACCACAAGCGCGGAAACCTCTCTCCACGACCCCAATACTCCTGAGATGGCCATTCTACGTATAATTATTGTACACCCGAATGAAGTTATGACCCTCATCCATTCTCTTGGACCAAGGTTCTCTGAGGAGAAATAATTAAAAACTCATTGAAGCTACGCGATATTTCATAAATATCACCGTCCAATGCCTAAATTTCCACCCTCTCATTATCATTCTAATCCAAGTCCGCCTTCTTATTACCCAGAATGGAGCACTGAGAAAGAACTGCAACTAAGGTAATCTACTATGATTTTTCAGATAAAGGTACTCAAACACTCCTAGGTTTTCTCCAGGAAATGCAAAGAGTGCTTTCCTTGCTCCATCAAACGGAGAGCCTCCTGTGACTATAACGATGTGGACATGGTCGTTGATAGGTACATATAAAACCATCAGCTTTGTGGGGAGAATGTTGGCAACACAGCCTCTTTTATGATTGAACTCACCACCACTGTCATAATAATTAGCATAAAAGCGATGCATAGCAGGCATAATATGACGAACGTTCCAAGTATTCCAACCACAGAATAAATCGAATACACAACGTAGGCCCTAGCCACCAGACGAAACATTGTTTCTATGATGATCCGTCCGTTAATCCGTCGACGGACCGGTGCCAAAAATCGCGTTTTTCAGCTTTTATCAAGTTTTTCATTTGCATTTGTAGCGTGGCGTATATTGAGAAAAATTCGGGTGTTCCGACGTTCAAAAGTCCCTTTCGCGTACAATTCTAAGTAATCTCTGCCTACCACGAAGTAGGAAACTGTATACGGCTGTTCGCGTCGGGTACTTGTTTCGTCTGACCTTTAATCGTAGTGCAAATGCATTGTGTAAAAACTGGGGGGAAATGTAGGCACTGAAATATAGGGACCCTTGGGGTGTTTGATGTCCCACGTGGAAATTTCTACTAGTTTCCAAGATTACCGAGACCGGGAACCACTTATCTCGGTTTTGTAACAGCACCCTTCAAGGGACACTCTCAGACCTTTACGAGGAAGCTTTGGAGAGAAAACTGATTTTCTTCTTTCGGAAATTTATAGACACATTAGAAGATATTCCCGCAATGGGATGGTCAGACTCTCGCTCTTTAGTGTACAAGGAAACATAGAAATTAGTCGTTGTCGGTGGTGTAGCGCTCTATTGCATTTCTTATCGGAGCGTTCCTTAAAAGAATGTTTCATTTTGTCCCCACATAATTTATATGTGGGATATGTCGAGAGATCATGGGGAGTCTCTCCACAGTTGTAAAACTTTTCATGATTCTCTTCGCATTTTCCACAATGTCCCTTGTTTATACAATAAGTCGCTGTAGGCCCAATTGTTTGCAACGACGGCAGTTCATGCCTCGCGGCACAAAAAGGCGAACAGTTGGGAGAGCAGATTCGGCGAAAGGTTCGAAATGAGGGTGATGGAGAGTAAATTGTTTTCATATACTCCTTGATTTTTCCTAAACGCAGTTGCTTGCGAACCAGAATTTTTACTGGCCGAAGCAAAGGGTTCTTGATGGAGCGAACCCGATACTTCGCAATTAAGGCCCTTGTTGGAGACTACACCACCAATCTCTACTTTCCGGGCGGGTATATAGACAAGATACTTCTTCGTACACGGCCAAGTAGTATTAGGTTAAATCTCGGCTCTTCTTTGCTCTCATTCAAGTTTGTTATGAATATATACCAAATTCGGTACTGATACTTTTTGCATGTATCAGGCAACTATCAGCTGGGAAATTGGATTATGAGATGATTATGACTTTTATTGGTGTAGTTTTCGATAAAAATACACTGAAGAAAAAAATCAGCTTGGACAAGGAAAAGTTTTTTTCAAATAACTTGTTTTTCCTTAAAAGTGCCCAACTTGAATTTTTGACGGTAGATAGACAACATAATTACCTATCTTTGAACAAAATTTCATCCAAATCAAATATGGTTTTTTTTATTTGTAAATCGACTTTAAATGTTGGAAATCGATTTTTTTCAGTGTAGGAGTTGGTGAAGAATTTGTTCAATATCTTTATTCTAAAATTTGACTAATTTTGTGAAAATCACTCCTATAACATTTTTTGTAGAATTTGGCATTTTTAGACTATAGTCATTTGAAAACAAATTGGTAAAGCAAAGTTTGACGCTTTTGAAAAGACTGTCTAGATCATTTTTGGAAAAAAAACAAAGTATGCAAAGTAGCTATTTGTTACAAAGTCTTCATGTACAGAAAGTTTCATTAAAATCTGAGAGGGTGCTGCCAACTCTGAATACGATTTAGCGCGAAATTCATCTTCTATAACATACCTCTAGGATCACTTCACCGGTCAAAAAAACAGCACGATTCTAGATATGGAGAGCTTCATACTTGGATCCAAATAAAAAGAAAACTAACACCAGGCACGTGCGCAGAAAGTGCTCATGGGGAGGGTTTTGATTTTTCTACGTTTCTCATAAATGAAAGGTTAAACTTTGAAGATTTTTATGAGACCTGGAAGGCCGAGTATTGTGTATCAATCGACTCATCTCAACAAATTGGGTAAATGTCTATTATCAAGAAGGGATGGAATTGGTTGGTGGTAGTGTCGGATTGGTTTGAAGTAGTTATCCTACTAATTGTATCTTGCCATCCTCATACATCCGGGGCCACCGTTACACTGAAAAATATTGTTCCTAAAATCTTGCATAGAGTATCATGAATTCTAGAACATTCACATTTTTTTGTTACGAAAACAGGACTATGACCAAAGTAATGTGTTTTATAATTATGTTCAATTTCGCTTCAGTAACGCCCTCGTAACGCTTTTATTAGTGGAAATATTTGTTTTTGTGTTGTGAAATTCAATCACGGTTTCTTTGTCCTTACCAAAACGATTTTCTGTACGTGAACTAGTTCACAACTTTATGATAATTAATCTCAGTTGACTCATGATGTTATTCATAGATATTTCACAAAATCAAAACATTGTGGATATTTTCTCGTGCTCTATTTCACGAAACTCGGAATTATTCATGTATCCATTCGATCCTCGTGAACTAATTCATGATTATATATTAAACACAACTTACCATCCGTGCTCCTGAAATAGTTCCCAAAATCAGGAAATATTATTCATGTACTCGTGAAATAAATCACAAAATTATAAAATGTTATTCATGTAGTGAACTGATTCATTTTATCTAGTATAGTAGTCACAAGTTGCCATTCGTGCTTGTGAAATAGTTCACGAAGCCATCAAACATTATTCATGTAATCGTAAACAGGTTCATGATTCCTAATATATTAGCCACGATCCAATGTCCGTTTCCGTGAAATAGTTCCCAAGTTCATTACATATTATTCATGTATTCATGAACTGGTTCATGATTTCTAGTACATGATTCACGATCTTTTTTTCGTGAAGATAGCCCTAATCATATACAATTTCATGGAACATGGTAATGAAATTTTCATGTGAGCTAATTTCTCAAAATGTGGAGTACTAGTCATGGAATCATTCTTGTTCCGTGCACTTTCTCACAAAATATCCAGCTGACAGCGATCAAGAATTGGTACGAGCTGTAGATATAAAAAATTATTGGGACCATTATCGTTATTCATTTGATGCGGTTCAGTGTGATGTCTGGATAGAAAACGAAAACTGTGCTGAACGCCTCAAATCGTGTTCGTAATATAGTTTACAGAACAAGATCCCGCGAACACTTTTATGATCCAATTCACCTTGTCACGTTACTCCGAGTAAAAAACCGATAGTAACCAAAAAATACCAGATCGTGATAAGGCGAAGAGAAATTACGAAGACCACGATGAAACTGAAATCATGTCACATTACTTCACGTGTAAAATTCGAAAGTAAGGTCTAAAATCATTATTTATCAAGGTATCAAGGTAAGATGAACAGAAATTACAAAATTCGTGACTAAGGTCCTGAAATCATAAACATAAATCACACAACACGTGACAAAAATATCAAAAATCGTCACTAAGATCCTGAAATCATGAACATAAATAAACATGAATCCCTGCTCGTGACTAAAATATCACGACAACATGAACAGAAAATATGAAAACCAAAGTTCCTGCAATCATGGACATAAATCACATTACTCGTGATTGAAATATTCAAAATCGTGACTAGGATCCTGAGATTATGAACATGAATCACTTTACTCATGACTGAAATATCACGATAAAGTGAATAGAAATTACGAAAATCGTGACTAAGATCCTGAAATCATGAACATAGATCCCGCTACTCTGACATAAGAATCCTGAAATCATCAAAATCGGCTGTGAATTCCCAAATTATGAACTAGACTCATAACAAAAACTAAACATGCCCAGCGAACAACAGTAACCCAACCAAACATTCAAGTGTAATGCCATGTATATAGTCGGAGTGAACTAGTTTTGTAGAAACACAGATAGTTTCTAGTATTCATAATTTTAGAAACTTTGTCACAATTTTCGTAAATCGTTCAGTTCACGAAGTAGCGATCATTTTTTCATGAATTTAAACTGTGCTGAGCGCCTCAAATCGTGTTCGTAATATAGTTTACAGAACAACATCCCGCGAACACTTTTATGATCCTATTCACCTTGTCACGCTACTCCGAGTAAAAAACCGATAGAAACTTAAAAATACCATATCGCGATGAGACGAAAAGAAATTACGAATACCACGATGAAACTGAAATCATGTCACATTACTTCACGTGTCAAATTCGAAAGTAAGGTCTAAAATAAAATATCAAGGTAAGATGAACAGAAATTACAAAATTCGTGACTAAGGTCCTGAAATCATAAACATAAATCACACAACACGTGACAAAAATATCAAAAATCGTCACTAAGATCCTGAAATCATGAACATAAATAAACATGAATCCCTGCTCGTGGCTAAAATATCACGACAACATGAACAGAAAATATGAAAACCAAAGTTCCTGCAATCATGGACATAAATCACATTACTCGTGATTGAAATATTCAAAATCGGGACTAGGATCCTGAAATTATTAACATGAATCACTTTACTCATGACTGAAATATCACGATAAAGTGAATAGAAATTACGAAAATCGTGACTAAGATCCTGAAATCATGAACATAGATCCCGCTACTCTGACATAAGAATCCTGAAATCATCAAAATCCGCTGTGAATTTCCAAATTATGAACTAGACTCATAACAAAAACTAAACATGCCCAGCGAACAACAATAACCCAACCAAACATTCAAGTGTAACGCCATATATATAGTCGGAGTGAACTAGTTTTGTAGAAACACAGATAGTTTCTAGTATTCATAATTTTAAAAACTTTGTCACAATTTTCGTAAATCGTTCAGTTCACGAAGTAGCGATCATTTTTTCATGAATTTATGAACGATTTCTTTCCGTGTAGGAACAACTTCAGTGGGGATTGTACTCTAGATATTTTTATTTTGTGTTAATCGTTCATGTTTTTTTTTCTAATGATGCTTTTTCCTGCTTGCTGTCCAACCTTCTTGGTATATCTAACCTGCTCAGGTCTGCTATCGTCACTTTTTGAGACACGAACCGATCCGGAGGTGTCGACCATAATGATTAACATCTCTTTACAACCACCTTCCCAAGATTTCTTATCCTTCTTGGTGCTACTCGTTCCTATTCATTTGCTAGCTGCTGCTAAGAATTTCTCGGCGGCGGTATTTCTTCCGATACCGATAACCATTTTCAAGAGTCATTTGGCTGTCAGTCACTCCGACGGAGAGATCATCGGCTGTAAAATTTCTGCAGATAACGATATCTCGGTTTTCTCTGACATCATGCTTTATCCTTAGATCCCGTTGCTAGCCCGCTGACCGACCTTTGCTGTGTAGCTGATCTACTCACAACTAGTGCTAACATCGAAACAATCCGAAATGTGAACCGGCCCAGAGATGCCGACCAACATAACTTACGTCCCTTTCCAGCCACCTTCGTGGGGTTTCTTCCTTGGTTTTTTCAACGATTTGTTTCAAGAGTGACCGGACTCGAATGACACGGCTCACTTTATAATTTCATCCCTGAACAGGAAGTTAATAAATTTTTAAAAGCAATTCAAAACCCTCATGGGAGGGGTTTGAACTTCTAAAACCCACCCCTTGCACACGGACCTGCCTCTTGATCAAAATGATAAATGAACATGTTAGAAAAGATTCTAATAAAATAAAGCACTGTCAAAAATTGAATTCCCGGCAAAGCCGTGCGATGGGTCAAATTGAGAACATAAAACGTTCCAACTCCGCGAAAACCGCGGTATATGCGCGACCGTAACAATCCTGCCAGTATCAGAGCCGACTTCCGTCAAATCTCGGTAAAAGAATGCTGTTCCGATCAAATTCGCAAGGAAAAATATCCAAGATTGCCAAAATGAACTGATTTGGCTAGAAATTTGTAGATGTGGTAAAAAACTATAAAATTAAAAAGTGTACTAACTGGAGTTTTGAAAAATATAGTCAATGATTTTTTAAGAGCCCATTAGAGTTCGACAACTCATTGATGACTATTTGGTTGAAGTTGGTCAAATAAGGAATATTTCAACAACAAAAACAACAATATCGGATAAAGTGTAGGTTTTGATTATAACCGAGCCAAGATTTTTCAGTGAAGAATTGCATTATCAAAGAAAAAATATAATGAAATATATACGATATATATGTCCGCCAAATCAACGACCTATGCACATTACGTGGGATTGAACATGCTATAAAATATCCCGCTGTAATGCAGCCCGATGAGCCACAAATTGAAATAGATGCATGGAAATGCCATCCGAACTCCTCGACGTTAAGGCTCAAGAAAAAAATGAAAAGCTAGCAAGTTGGATAGTCTAGATCAGTGATTCTCAACCTGGGGTCCGCGGACCCCAAGGGAAAAATATGAATTTCGAGCGCTGATTGAAATTTCAAGTCCGGTTTCCTAACAAACTGAAAATAACATATTGGATAGTATACAAAATCGAGGTTTATCCGAGGGGGCCTTCAGAAACCAAGGGTGATTTCTATAAGGGGTCCATAGTACGAAAAAGGTTGAGAACCGCTGGTATAGATTATAAAAGATCCGAGGAGTATTCGTATCCTGAGAGAATTGCAAGGAATGGATTGTGTTCACTGCAGACGTCTTTATACAAACAAAAGCAATCTGACTTACATCGGCACGGTTCACAAAATGATGTTTAGTGCACAAACGTCGTCGAGTGAAAATATAATCATAATCGAACTTCAGTGAGGTTTCAAAACAACAACAGATCGAATAACTGATTTTTCCTCTGTGTGCATAATACTTGGAAATTACGTGTACCGAGTCTATTCGCATTACTTCTTTCCGGCAAATAGTTCAGCTTTTTAAAGATTTAGCAATTTAGGATTACTTTATTGGAATAAAAAGTATGCCAAGGGAAGCGGCTTCAATTCCGAATCTCAAATTAATAAGTTAATTAACAGCGCACGATGGGAAAAGGAAAATAATTACAATCATTACTCTACACAAGTTAAGAATCAGTAAAGCATGCTACAATAAGTAAATCACTTACCGATGGCAGCTGGGATGCGATCGAGAACGACAATTCCACCTCAGCCATGCTTTTGACCGGCTGTGCCTTCAAGTTAATGAATCCATAATACTCGGATCGGTTTGCGTCGTGCTGATAGGAAAAAAGGTTGGGACAAGGTGACACAACCGGGTAATTTGACGGGACACCGCTGGTAAAACCCCACAACAGCAGAATCAGTGGAAGTCCTAAGTAGTAGCTTGAATAACACGTCACTCGCGACATCGTACACACGTTGCCTGGGGTCGACTGATTTTCAATTGCTTCGCAAATTACGTCTTCCTCTGTGCGGTGCTAGAAAGGAACTAAGATTAGATGATGCTCGTTGCTACCAAGAAAAGTTGAAGATCCTGCTTCGAGAGAAGATACAGTCCTGAGAGAATGTAGAAGACTCCCGCGTGAGCGAAAAAGAAGGCGTCCAAAACGACGCGACGACTCCCAGAGGTTTAATTAATCATATCTGATATTGAATCGTTTCGTTCACGAATCAATCGACTTCTCGACACGTTACTTAATGGTGCGGACGCAATCAAATCCGGTAGTACCTGTGGCGTCTAATCGATATGGGACATTAGCCTATCGGTGTTGAGCGATCCTATTACCACCTGTAGAACGTGATGTGGTGGCTCTCAAGCTGCTGGGGAGACAAATGGGCACTTCTTCTGGTGATAAAACTTTATCTGGCAAGGATATTCGATAGCTTCGTTAGACCAGATGACTTCGGTGGCAGCATGGTGGAATATTTAACAGGCTATTCGTGAAAGATAGCAGACAAACGGGATAGTTTATTGCCAACTATGTGACTCACTCGTGTCGAAACAGCCAGTAATATACTTGTTTATTAGGTGGCGCCAACAGGTATTTGTGACCAACAAGTGGCGTGTGCCAGGTACGAATATTGATATAGGCTGTTCGATTAGTTTTGATTTTATGAGGTTTCTGTGTGAAATTGATTTGAATATTGACAACTATTGTTGGCAATAGGCGGTAGGAAGAATCGCATCGAACTGGGCAAAAAGTTGGAGTGTTCTGTAAGTAATATTTGTTGATGTCGAGCAATAAATAGTAATTTACTAAATTGCAGCTCTACGAAAATCGTCATAATCTTGTTTTTAGGAAGTCCCGTAAAGCATTGAATAATCATGCGTAGAAATAATTATAAAATGAAACAAAGTGGAGTGGTAACTTCTTTGTTTCATTGTAGAATAGGGCGAGGTAGCCAGCAACGTTTCATTAGCGCACCGTTTATTCGAATCACGCGCCTTTTGATTGATACAATACTTAATTTTATTTAATTGGGCAATGATGCTGCATACTTAAAAAGGGCCCTCATCTCGCTTACAATGCCGGTTCCCGTTACGTGCCACCAGTGCACCAACCTCAACTTAGGTTAATCAGCTTGCTGTCTGTTACCTATAAGTATCTGCCATCGTACATCGTACATTGTACACAGGAAAATAATTAAACCCAAATAATATACCTTTTTTACTTAAATTTGGGTATTTTTGAGCTATGCATCTCATTCGCACTTACAAGGTGGGGTTGGTCTAAGAGACACGAAACTCTACTCACGAAACACGAATTTCCGTGGAATTATTTAAACAAAGCAAACTCTGCAGTCCTTTTTAAAGTTCTCACAACAAATCTCTGCAGTGACTTTGAATTTTACACACACAAGCATTTTCCAGGTATGGAGTTTGCTATACTCCCAACAGAACTTTCACCGACGCTGCCCAAGAACATAGTTGACTTATAGACGCAGAAGCAGACGTAACAGCTTGAAGATAAATTCTAAAAAAAATCATCGTCCACGTGGTCGGGTCGCTAAAACAAATAATTTTGCACGAAACCTTTCATTTTTCGACCATCCACACACCGTGGCAAATTCTATACGGCAGTAGGAAAGCTAGGTCGAGAATTAATGCTCTTCCCCTACGAGGACAATCTGGGCGGCAAACTTCAGACTGTCTAATCTACTGAGCCCTTCGGATTCCTTGTACCATTTAGTACAGCTTTCTCGTTGTGCTCCCGAACTACTCGGCCTAGTCCCCGATGATGGACCTAGCCTACTCCGACGGAGAGTTCTCCGGCAAGAGAAGTTCTTCCGAAACCGAGCCAACCAACCAGTTTCCGAGGTCAGTTCCGGTGGAGCAGGACGTTCGGTTCACTGGTGCCCCGACAACCCGCGACTGGTGGTGCTTCGTTGTGGTCTGCTCAGTCTAGTCCCCGGCGGTGAATTTAGTTTATGCCGAGGGAGAGCTCCCCGGCGAAAGAAGTTCTTCCGATGCCGATTCTTCGCTATACTTCTATAGGACCAACCGGTAGGGTGCAGTCGGTCGGTCCAGCGATTCCCGGGTTGAGCGTGGCGTCCGGCTCGCAGGCACTCCGACGACCCATACCCGGCGCTCTGTCGCTGTCGACTCGAGTAATCGCCGGGGGTGGATCTAGCCTACTCCGGCGGAGAATTTCACTGCCGTGATTACTCTCCCAAAACCGTTGCTCGCTGTTCATCAGGAAGTCTATCTCCGCTGTAAGTAGGTCGTGATCAGCGTCACCACTCTATCGACCGCGTTCCACGTTTTTACGTCGCTTGTCATTCTGTAGACGACGGTTCTCCCGTTTCAACCATCAAACTTATTACATGATTTTTGCAACATAAATAGAAAAGGCTAGGGATGGTCTGAAAATGAAAAACTTTCCAGCATTTAGCCAATCACAATCGGCACATATAACACGGTTTAATGGAAATACCTTCCCCCAAATCGATCATGTACTAATGACATGAATATGGGTCATTCCACGCGAAGTGATCAAGGCACGTGTAATCGACCTTCACGGATTTCAACCAAATTTGGAGGAATTGTTCATCTAGGGCTAATATATAAAAACCCAAATTGCCAAAACCCTTGATTTTCATTTGATCATATCTCCGGTTCTATTTACTCTAGAATCAAACCGCAAGATGGCTTGTGAAGAAAATTGTTCAAGAAATCTAGAAAAAATATTAATTTTTGGCGGCAGAGCTGCCAACTTTGCGATTTTTTCGGTTAAATATTAAAAGTTAATTTTTCTCTCAATACATATATTTTTATTTTGAAAATTCTAATGCCATCGTGTTCCTCAGACATTTTTACATAAAAAAACACTTATAACCTCAATATAATTTGAGCGAAGAGAAAAAACCGCAATTTCCCATATAAAATGGCAAGCGCACAGCTCTAAAAAAACTGAGTCGAATGGGATATGACACTCGGCCCTCCGGGCCGGGATTAGGTTGACGTTTTTCAGAGTGATTGCATAACCTTTCTATATGAGAAAGGCAAAACAATAAAAAAAACAACTTGAGTATTCTGAGTTCAAACATAATTTTTCGTAAAGTAGACGAGAAATGATGAAAAACTATGTTTTTGGTTTGCTTTTAGTAGGTCAGGGTCGATTTTTATGACCGTTTGAAGATTTTCTCAATTTTGGCCAATAAAAATGGATTTTTATATGAGAAAATGCAAGTCAAAACGGTATATCTCAGGATGCGCTCATATTATATTGAGATAAGTGATTTTTATGTAAAAATGTCTGAGAAAGGCTTTGGCATTAGAATTTTCAAAATTAAAATATATGTATTGAGAGAAAAAATTACTTTTAATATTTAACTGAACTTTAATATTGTTTCTAGATTACTTGAACAATTTTTTTCAAAAGCCATCTTGCGGTTTGATTCTAGAGTAAATAGAACCGAAGATGTGACCAAAAGTAAATCAAGGGTTTTAGTAATTTGCCAAAACGGGGGGTGCCCCCATGACCCGAGGGGTGGTTCAATTGGCACAAAAATTTGAGTTTTTATATATTAGCCCTAGATAAACAATTCCTCCAAAAATGGTTCAAATCCGTGAAGGTCGATTTCAAGTTTGCATCTTTTTTTGATCACTTCGCGTGAAATGACCTATATATAAAAGAAATACTTTTGCCATGAGCTCATCATCGACCATAAAATAATTCAATGTTCCCTAAAAAGGAAACCGGGATCCAAAACGGCAAAGAAAGAGCATACGAACTCGCAAGTAGCCCATAGCTACTGCAAATGATGAAATATGATCTAGAGAAACTATGATAGGACGATGAGCAACGACAACGTTTTAAAGATTGAATCGATTAGTACCTAAAGAAAATACCGCGGGACACAGAATATTAACAATGAATGGAAAAGAATACTCTTCTATCAAAGAAGCAGTAAAAGCAATTCTCGATGTACCATCTCCAATTATCTCAAATAGGTAACTTTCCAGTGACAAATAACTCAGAGCCCACAGGGATGAACTGGCTGAGACACAACCCAATACTAAAGCGATTAGCGAAGACGGTCCGAAAAAAGCATTACCAATAAATTTCTCGATACCATAAAGAACAAAAATGGTCTATCGCAAATGACCAAAACGTTCAGATTCCTAAATTAGCACAAAAGACTTAAAGAAACACGGAAACGAAAATACATCAGCATACCAAAGTGGAAATAAAAGACTAAGTTATGGGAATCGCACAGATCCTCGCCGCAAAACGTAGATATCGACGACGACAGAGAAGCGGGACTTGAGCCAACGATAGACAAAATACGCTCAATACGAAAAAACAGTACCCCGGGAACGGACAACCTGCCTAACGAAATGGTCAAACATAGATCAGCAAATCTTATCAAATTCAAAAGCATTCAGATTGAACTTAGCACCCAAAAGCTGGATAGAAACAGTAGAGATCCTGATTCGCAATAAGACGAACCCTCATGATATAGTGTGTTAGTACGACGCAGTTGATCAAATGATGAAATTGTTACAATCGGGCTATTCTAGTGAAGAAATGGAAAACCGCATAGTGGTATACTTAGGTCTCAGTGTCGCCAAAAGAAGTTTTGAAAAGTGCCCAAGTGTGCAAATACATTAGAGCCGGACTTTTAATGCAAGTGCCCGATGAACGCATTAACGGCTTCCATCTCGCCAACGAAAAACCAATTTTAAAAGTGCACGTGTGGAGAAAAAAGCTAGTGTCGTAGAAAAGAAGACCGTCCGCCAACATCTGGTGCCAGTTTCGACCACTATGAAAAAGCGGGACCCTACTGTGAGAAGAATGATGGGTGGACACCCCCTGGACGTGTGAAATTATTATCGACGGAAACAGCACCCTGCGCGTCGCTTCGAACCTCGGACATTTGAAGACCACATGCTCCGATGTCTCCTCGACGTTCTCCCACCGCGAGCACAAAGTTATGTTGTGTGTCCGAACCGACGAAAATACTTCCTGAAGCAGCCGTGTGTCAGCTGGAAGTTCACCTCCTCTATTGACCTACGTTGACAGATTTGGGATGCACCGGTAGGTCCACCTTCTCTTTTCCCTATTGCAGCATACCTGCTGCCACCTCACCATCGAATCGATTCTCACCATCTTCCTCACGTTACTGGCGACTCTTCGATTGTATCACTCGATATGCTACGCCACGGTAAGGCAGATGGGGATCATCTCGGCTATAATGCATACTGCCACCGCCGATATTGTTCTGTACGCGCTCGCGACTCGTACGGCGATCAGCCGGAACGTCCTACTTAGCTTTTCGCTGTTCCGCTTGGCTTTCAGCGCCGCACCCCAGCCGTGAACCATATATCGCAGTATCAATGACGAAACACTAGATAGCCAACGTCTCGTGCTGCTTCACGGGCCGCCGACGTTTGGCATGATCCTCGCTATTGCGTTCGTTGCCTTCATCGACTTTTCGCAAGCGTAGTCGAAGTGGTTGTTGAAACTCAACCGGTCGTCGTTTATAGCTCCAAATTGCTTCAGTGCACGCTTCGATGCAATCACGTGCTCTCAGACGTCGATCTGCATCCACTGAACCGCCTTGCAGTTTCTGATCAACAACACTCCCGTATTGTGGTGAGCTATTTGCAGCTTGAACCCGTTCATCCAGTTCTCGATCGCGTCCATTGTCTCCGTCACAGACACCTCCATTTCTTTAAGTGTCTCACCCATCACCGTTAGTGACACGTTGTTCGCGAAACTCACGATTTTCACTTTCCTGGGCAGCCGCAGTTTAAAGACCCCATCGTACATCACGTTCCAAAGAGTTGGACCGAGTATGGAGCCCTGAGGAACACGCGCTATCACTCGCGTTGACTTCTGCCCTTCGTTCGTCTCGTATAGAAGCACTCTGAAGTAGCTCCTCAGAATTCGGCATAGATAGTCGGAAACTGTCATTCTGAGCAGCACTATGGCGATGGCTCCCCAGTTGGCGCTGTTAAATGCTGTCTTTACATCTATCGTGACCACAGCGCAGTATCGCCTTCTCCGCACTCTCGAGCACTGTCCGAATTACATACACTGCCGATGCTTCTTTGCGGAATCCGAACTGCATCTTGAACATTCCGCGCTCGCCCTCCGTGCATTTCGTCAACCTGTTAAGAATCCGTGTATCCAACAAACATATAGGCCTATACGAGGCCGGATCTCCCTGTGGCTTCCCTGGTTTTGGCAGCAACACCAGGTTTGGTACCTTCCACATTTTGCCTTCATCTAGACACTTCTTCAGCACTAACCTGAAAATGTCCGGATATGCCAGGATCACAACTTTCAGTACCATGTTTGGTATTCCATTAGGATCAGGGGCTTTCTTTCCAGTCACTTCAATGCTTCTACAAGCTCATCGTTAGTCACTTGCCGATCGTCCGTGTTTGCTCCTTCTTCTTCGCCGTACGGTGTCGTGGCCAAGCAGTTGGATCGTGCTTCGAAAAGAGTCCGTAAACGATTATCTTCAGCTAACTTGGGCACATTTCAGCTGGCGTCGTTTGGGTATACTTCTCGTATACTCTCCAATCCATGTTTGCCGTCAGTGAAGTGCTAAAGAATTTGACGTCGATTGTAGACTCCCTCTCGTCTCTCCGAAATATTCTAACGAAACCTTCATTGCACAATCGTTCGTCTAACTTCGCTGGAGCTTTCTGCAGGTTACACCCTCTTGTGTTGGTGGCTCACCACCAATGACTACCGGCTTTCGGCCGATCAACTATTCGGTAAACTTATCCAGCATTAGGCTGAACTACTCCATTGTTTAACTTGGAGGAGCGCAGGAGCTGCACACGAAGACGCCGTTAATTTTAGCGATCACGAATCCTTCGTACGAGCGTTCTAACACTTCTTGAATGGGGAATCTGCCCATAACTTGTATCGCAGTCGCTCCCGATCTATCCGACACCCAGTCACCGTCATCAAGGGGGACTTGATATGAATCTGCAATCAAACCGAAGTCACACATCGTTTCTGTCGTAGACTGCCGCAGCATTTGCTGTGATGTGTCACAGTGATTTAGATTTATCTGGAGTATCTCCATTACCGTTAGCCTGCATTGGCCCTCTTACAGGCAGGTCATTTGAAGCCATCCGTGTAATGGTCATTTCCAACCGCTGGAGAACAAAGCATTCACTTCGGCCTCTACGTGCAGTCTCTCGCAAGATGGCCCGTCTCTCTGCAGCTCCGACACATCCTGGATCTATCCGGGCCTTTGCAAGCACCTGCCAAGTGTCCAAAGCCCAAACACTTGCAGCATTTCTCAACCATCCAACCGTAACTTTGCCTATCTGCAGCGCCTTGTCAACAGCAGTTACCGGTAAACGAATCGTTGCTGTCTGAGTTCCTCCGTTCTCCCTTTTTAACCGGATTGTCATGAAACCTCACCTAGGTTACACTGCTGCATCAGTGCACCTCTCAGTGATCTCATCCAGGTCCTTAACAACAGTCACCGTCTCTGGGTTTAAGACTTTAACTTCAGCCTCTTCACCCAGTGATTTGATAATAATCTCCTGCATTGTCGAGCTGTTAATCGTGAGATCCTCCTTCAACTCGAAGAGCATCTCACCTTTTTGGATACGCCTGGTTCTTATCACTGTTTCCCCCAATTTCCTCAGCTCCCAATCCTCTCTGACCTTCTTGAGGAGAGCTGCATACGTCATTGGCTTTGACAAGCACGGCTTCACTCTTTGGCGCCTTCTGACGAGCCAGGGGTTTTACTTTACTCTTCTGCTCCACTTTTCTCTCTTCGTTCCGCTTTTGCTGTTTTCCGTGTTGCTCCTTCTCACCTACAACGGTACTACAGGTTTCTCTCGGTTGATTGGCATCCTTCCCTTCAGCAGTAAGAGCGTTCTCTCGCATCTGCCTCTGAGACCCCCCTGGGCTTCCAGCTCCTAACGAGGTTCTTGCCCTCTTTAGAGTTACGGAAACTGGCGTGTTTCCCACTCCAACCAGCTTCTTTTTCCTCTGCTCCTATGGAGTTATACTCACCCCGTTCTACACTGGCTGTTCTTGCTGCTGCTTCTCATCCTCCTACTCTTGTTGAATAGCTTCCGCTGCTACTGGTGGTGGTTACCTCACCAAACCACCTCTGGTGAACGGATTCGTCGCACCTGCTCCGTATATGTGAGCTTCTTATTTGTTCTCTAATTTATTGGGTCGCCTGTCAGCCCAAAGTATGTAGACGTTCGCAATAACCAGTATGCCGTAATTAGGATGTTACTGGAGTCGATTCTGATGTGCCGGTTGGGCTAGGGTGCTTTGATTGCTAAGATCTTTGATTTCTACAAATTAGGGATCTTAGCAGAATCGGCACAGACTGGATTCGTTGACACTACATTCGGAATAATGGCATGTTGTAGAGGTTTAGCAGAGTTCGAAATGTGTGTGTGTCTTTGTATAGGTACACTAATGTCATGTAATTATATCAGCTATAGCTGAACCGATTTTAACGAAACTAGTTTCAAGCGAAAGGCCTAACGTGACCATCTGACGCAATTATTTTTGTTTTTGCACATGTGTTTTACTTTCTGATATAAGTGGTTTGATCAAAACACGACATGTTTTAAGCATGCAACTTTTAGAAGCATAATGCGTTTCCTAATGTATAGCTTATCAAAATACGTTTCTACCAATCAGAATAGAATGTTAAAATCCGTTCACGGACAGCGGAGATATTAAACATTTTTTATATGTTTATTCCTCACTCAGTCTTGACAATTTTTAATAACTAAAAATGAGACCGTTACATAAAGAGTACTGCTTTAATGGTGTTTTAGAGACAAAGTTAAGCCGATTTTGACTAACGGGATTTGAAAACACATCTATGTGATTCAAGGAACTCGATTCCGAAAACATTTTTTGAATTTACTAAACAATGAATGAACTATTATGCAAAAAGCTGCGTGCTAAATGTTGAAACGACCGAGTAATGAACAGAAGAAAAAGACCCCGAAGAGAATTTCTCATTGTTACTTACGTCCTACTCTAAATTTTCTCTAAATTTCTCAAAAATTGTAAGCTCACTTCTAAGACAAAATTATGTGTAAGTTCAACTCAAAGTGGAAATCCAGAGTTGATATATTTACTCCTTGGATTAAGCATTGCGTTCAGCGTTCGTAAGATCTTCTACTAATCTGTAATATTTGTTTATGTCCCAAGTTTGGGAAAACAAAATATTTTTTGAGTGATGTTTCCCTATAAAAGTTAGTGTATTTTATAATCAAGAGAAAAATTGCAAAATGTTTGCATTATGGGAAAACCACAACTAATATATGTTCAAACCTTGCTTTCCCCTGAAGATGAAGGGAAACGTTGCACTATGGGGAGGCATGTGGCCAAAAACCGGAATATAAACAAGCGAAACTATGTAACTAGAAAAATATCAATTGAGACTAAACAATTTTAAAAGTACATTAGAACACTGATATGTGATTTCCCATCCGATATACATGTGCTATTTTTAATACAGCTCATCTGGCGCCACTTAGACATCCAGCAATAATATTCGCAGTTTGAGCACCATCAGTAATACGATACTACGAGCATGGTGTCATTATCACCATCAATTTTATTATCGTTTTTTTTCTTCGATGGCCCATCCTGACCGACTATAGAAAATGAATTGGTGCTCCTTGCGACTATGCCTTCTGAACACTAGCATCCGGGTCTATACGGATTTAATACAGGCGCCTGTCTCATTATCGCATATCCGGGTTCATCAAAGGGGAACTATTGGATAGTTTGGATTCTGTCGGGATTGTGGAAAACATAGTAGAGTAGCACATTCTTTATTTTTCCCACTAGTTAGGCTTAGGCTTAGTGCAAATAAACACAATAATTCATTAACCTTTTGATCAAAATTTTCTTACTCTACATAAGGGGCTAGGTTGCAGCGAGGGGGAGGTGGAATGGTGTGTTTCTCCCCGGGCCCGGAGATCTAGAGGGGTCCCAGACGTTTAACATAAACTAAAATTCTAATACCAATGTGTAATTATTTATTGCCTTCAAAATTTTAATTGCGAAATTACATTGCAAAATTTCAACTTATGCATTCTTGCATTAAAAAGCGTAAACACTACATAGAAATGAAGCTTGAAATATATTCAAACAACGGACTAAATGTAAAACAAAGAAAAAGTACATATAATGGCAAAAATGATTAATCATACGTTCTTCAGGAATTTTTTTAAAAAAGAAAGGAGAAACGTATAGGAAATGGTAAATAGAAAAAGTACTTTAAAAATAGGCTAAATGGAAGAATGGAGAAATAATAATAATGAACAAAATGTAAGCTTAAGAAAATAAAAAAAATAAATAAACATAATTTAACAAAATGGAAACAATAGAAAATGAATAAATGGAGCAAGTAGTCAGATTTTAAAAATTGGATGAAAAGAAATAAATAAAAAGCGGGCTATTAAAATATCGAACAATACAAAAAATAAAATAAAGAAAGGAGAATTTCGTTGCGTGGAGTTGTGGCGATGATTTTGGCGGATGATTATTTGATACAGCATGATAACCACCATTGCTGGCGCCCCATCTCCAACACCGAGAGGGGCCCTTCTTTTCGATTAGAGCCTGGGACCCGCGGATGACGTTTGTGATGACCGTGTGCTGGACGTTTTAAAAAATTATGCTGAGAGTTCCTAATGAAACAAGGGCAACGCAAAGCTGCAAAATAATCCATTGGATTATTTCGGCCGAAATCCGAATTGCCTCAATGAAGACTCGGAATTCATCTCCAAAAACTCGGTGTGACAACCCTAAACCGAAGGTTGAGAAGTTTTCTTTTTTTTCTAATTAATTTTTTCGACGATAATCCAGCAGTTACGATGACAGGTAGGGGAAGATGGGGTGAAACGCACCCCTATGGAAATCATAACTAAGCTATATAACATCAATTGGGAGAATTTAATTAATGATGTCGTTCATTTTCCTCTCGAATCAAAATCATAACGCTTTGCAAAATATTCAAAAACATGAAAATAATTCAATTCTTCAAAATCACTAAATCTCATCTTTTGAAAAATAAGCGGGGCAAAATGCACCTGTGCGGGAGCAAAATGAACAACAACAAAGGGGCATAATGCACTACAACAACGGGGTAGAATGCACCGCAACAACGGGGCATAATGCTCGGCGAACAAGCAAGTAGTTTTGTTTTCTGACGAGATTTCACAAAAGTGTGCCATTAAAAAGCCTTAGGTTATGCAATTGGTAGGTTTGTAGCACGATTTTTCTGTTTTCGATCAAAAACCAGCAAAATCAGAGAAGAGGGCATTTTGCCCCGATGGAGCAGAGATATAAATTTAGCAAAAAGTGAATTATTTAGTAGATTTTTCAAATGTAGTGTGACAAAATAATGAACAACGGTATAAATAGAACTGGAATGCAGTAATATAATAATAAAACAGTATTTATAAGAGCGGAAAATCCTTGTTGCACGAGACACAATAATTACATGAGAAGAGCACGTTATTGTTTTTTGTTTATTTCTCGAGCTGCTATTGATGTACGGTTATCAAACTTTTACAGTGTATGTTTACTATGGCGGATTTCCGACTGGTGTTACCGTTTTCTAGAAATTTTCAGTTGTTTTCGATATATGCAAAGGGTGCATTTTGCCCCGGGGGTGCGTTTTACCCCATCTTCCCCTAATCTATATTGGGGAAATTCTAAGACAACACACACGAAAACCGGTTTCATGTATTGCTACAGTGTAAGCTTTACGATGAAAATTACTAACTGGGCTTTTTTTTGTTATTTCACTTTTTATCATGACGATATGTGAATTTTTGGCCCCGATTTTCGCCAAACAAGTCTTTCCCATTTACTGAAATTGCTTTCATCTAAGTACCCCCGCTATTAGAAAGCTGAAGCAGTTCGAGTGCTTCATTGGCCTAGTCGTTCAACCTATTAAATATTTTTGACTATAGTTTTCGTGTTTGTTATTTTGATTGTTAATAGCTCAAAATTTAACACTTAGGTTGGCAATCAAAACTTGGAATTTGGAACAATATTTATTCAATAAATTTAATGGCTGGAACAAAGATCATTTTTAGCAAATAGGTATGTAATTTTTCAGTGCACGTCATTGTTTACATATGTTTATTCTAGATTTCTATTGTCTTTTTCAATTTTTGATTAATTTAAAAAAATCTATATTTCTTTCAATTTCTTCTTTTTATTTTCTCTATTTTGCATGTTTCTAGCATACCATTTTGATTTTTCTACTATTTTTGCCTTTCTCATATAGACGCAATCATTCTGAAAATCGGTAACCTGATCCTGGCCTGGAGGACCGAGTGTCCTATACCATTCGACTCAGTTCGTCGAGATCGGAAAAGTCTGTATGTTTGTGTGTGCGTATGTACGTGTGCATTAGGGTGACAATGATTTATATGAAGAAAAAAAATCGCAACCTACACCCCCTAGCGTCGTTCCAAATCATGAAAAAATGACACTGTCGAAATTTGAGCGAAATCGGTTAACTCTAACCCCTCCCCCAAAGAGCTTAAAGTTTGTATGGGATTTTCGGCCAAAATGTATGGGGAAACACTCGCAGTTCACAAAATCGCCGCTAGAGGTCGCTGTAAACTTCCAATCACTGACCTAGGAAGGAGTTAAGCTTTTGAAGATATGCTGAACAAGTTTGTCGAAGACTGCAAGACAATCCAACCAACCATTAAAGAGTTATTAACGTTTAAAGTTGGATACTGCTTCTAAACATTCGCAAAGGGCGTACTCCGCTTATCTCATGTATGTGAACCACGAGTGAAGGTGGGACGAAGTTAGGAAAAACTCATATATCTCTGAAACGATAAGAGATAGAAAGTTATGATGTTCCACAAAGTTGTAGAGGAATAAAAGGACTTTTTGGTTTCACTAGAAAGTTTCAGGATTTCTCCGCAAGGTGGCGGTAGTGAGCCAAGCAATTTAAAGGGAATACTCCTATCTGTACAACGATAAGAGATGGAGCATTTGAATGTTCTACAAAGTTGTAGAGAAGCAAAAAATATTTTCTTTTCTCGTTTGAAAAATGCAGAATTCTACCACATGGTGGCGCCAGTGATCAAAATTAATTCAAGGTAATACTCCTATCCATGCAATGGTAAGAGCTAGTGCAATCTGATGTTCTGCGAAGTTATACAGTATTTCAAAGGCTTTCGTGTCTCGTTGAAAAAATAGAATTTAGGCCGTTTAGTGGTGCAAACAGCATAGAGTATGAATATATTTTAATACACCTTTTGAATGTTTTCTAATTTTTTCGAATTTTTACTCCTATTTCTTGTGCAGAGATTCTTTTATTATACATAACATGTTACAAAGTTTTCTTAAGACTATCATGCTATGATAAAACCTATATTCTTAAATTTCTTCGTAACCCCATTTATATTTCTCCTGTTGCATTCATTTATATAGCATTTTTAATTTTTTTATCTAACTGTTGACTAACTTTAAGAGCGCTCTTGTCTCAGAGATGTCGTGTATAGTGCCGCGCGTCAGTGTTCGTTTATTACCTCTCGCAGAAGAAGCGTACACAATACGCTGTGAATCCAGTTAGACTGGCATTGGTTGCACGATTACAGAGCTGATAATTTGGTGATAGGTGAGAACTACTAGGGTCATTCGAATGCCTAGAATATTGCCGGCCTGGGATAAATACCTAAGTAGGCTACAATCCAATTCGCGCTGTGCTTCTATTATATTCAGCATCCTCCTTTTTTGCAAATAAGCAAAGCGTGCATGCCAATTGCGCTACCTGCCCACCAGATCACCACATCACCAGATATTTGAATTTTGCTTTTGCAGATCTTCTAGAATGGGTGGATCGTCTCGACAGCTGGGTATTTTATGCGGTTCATCGCGCATGTTGCTCGCTATCGCCGGAGGCATATAGTGTATGTTGTTGTCGTCGGTGCTCGTTGGTCGCCTCAAGGCGTGCCATGTGCTGCGAACCCAATTCAAATGATATTGGTTATACGAGAACAGGACTGATATTTTGGTAGTAGGCAAAGGATACTACGCCCATTTGAAGACCCGATGGTCAATTTTTCGTCGTATCTGATACCACACAAAACTTCCAAACTGAACAATTCAAATCAATACTTTGGAATTGTAGTCCATGTGAGGTCATAGAAATAAGGATTATCATTCCACAGTGATCCAGAATGTAAATTTAGCAGGAATTTTGAGATTTTTCTAAAACTAAACAATTTAGCCTTAATAAGTCTTTGGAGAAGTTTTCGTACTTTGTGGGCCTCTTCTTTTTGTTAAAAAAAACAGATAGGGTAATTGTACCAAGATCAAAAAAATAACTTTTAATTATTCCAGCTAGAGCCAAATAACCTTCAGCGAAGTTGTAGAACGACAAATCTTGGAAAAGTTTGCTGAAGACATGTGAGCTCTACCTATCATACTTTTCATTTTACAACTTATACTTTTATTTTAAAATTGAAGGTTAGGGTGTTTCTTAGTGTTTATCAGAAAAACTGTTTTAGTCAAATAACTTCTGCGGTATTGATTTAAAAGTGAAGTAGTCTACAGACAACTTTAAGATTGTTTTAAGGAAAATAACTTGTTTCATGGCAACTATTTATATCTGTTTCATGGCAACTATTATATCTAACTATTTTTGCTGATGAGTTATGAGCACTTTTTCGCCAACAATAACAATATCACTCATTGGGGCAAACAAATAATAATTCTTTTTCAAGTATAACTAAGGTCATTACTAGAGTTATGATTGAGCACAAAATAACGAATACGTTATTTTCTAAAAGTTCATAAAGTTGATTACAAAAATTCTATTTTTGATATTATAAGTTCTTATATCTTTTGAATAATAGAACCTAGCGTTTTAATGTGGGTGGTTCTAATTGTTTAAAATCCTAAAATTAACTTTTAAATGGTTCGAGATAGAGCTTCGTAGAAAATAAAATTTTAAAAAACTTGGTCGAAGACACTGGAACTCTATGTCGTGTATTTTCCATTTTACAAGAAATTTACAAAAAAATAGGATGTTTCTTAACAAATGGTTTTCTTTATATAACTTTTGCAGTTTTAATTTTTCATAAGGATCACGTAAGAAAAACTTTCAGATATAGGAGAGATAGGATAGGAGAGCATTTTGTCTCAATGTACCGAACCTCTAGCATCTCTCGTTAGAAAGTTATATATACTTTTTACTAAAAATAAACTCTTTTATGAGTAAATATTGCAAGACGTAAAAAATATTGTATTTGCCATTTTTTGCGCTCTATACTACAAAGCATGCTATATCATATGACAACAACAATATTTAATGTTAAGTGTCCTAATCGAAGATAATGCTATATGAAAAAGTTATATTTTTTTATAAAAAAGTTCTCATACCTTTCAAACGACAAATTTTTGGTAGTTGGAGTTTTAAAGAAAATTATGCACCTTAAAATAATCTTGTACCCCTGTCCATAGGGTACTTTAGTGTAAAATGAAAACTTTTTATAGAAATAAAACCGTTTTTAAGGAACACCTTACAGCTTACATTTGGATTTGTCGGGCAATAGAAAATATAAAAGCTAGAGCTTGCGTGTTTTCAGCAAATTTGGCTAAAATGTGTTGTTCTACAACTTCATCGATAATAGTCAAGCTCTATCTCGAACCGTTCAAAAGTTTCATTTTAAATATTGCTAAAGTTAGAACCACCCTAGCTTCTGTTTAAAGCAAAATAAAGGGCTTGTAAAGTACAACAACTTTGCCAAACATATTGTAAGGCTAAATAATTTAATTTTATCAAAGAGATAAAATTCCTGCTAAATTTACATTCTGGAGCTCTGTCCATTCCAAAGTACTAAGTAACTCAACAGTGACATTATTTCTAGGACACCAAAGTAAGCCAGTAAAAGTGTACTTTTTCGAAAATTGTACCGCGGCGGAACCCATTATACTATGAAGTGCTGTTCCGTTTTTGTCGTGGCTAACGACTTATCATTCAATATACGGGCCCTTTTCAAAATTTCGGAATGAAAGTCGTGTAAGGTTTGGAACGCTCATATCTTTTTATATCATACTGCATGGAATTAATCAATTTTCGGAATTTGTCGAAAATAAGTTCAACAATGTTGTATAAAATTTTGAGGTATGTATGACATGCATTAATAACGAAAACCTGTTTTGAAAAATCTTTCGAAAAAAACTACTTGGAAATGGGGAAAAGTTTCAGCTCATCTCAGTCAGAGCCTTCAATATGATGCACCAACGGGACACTTAAATGATGAGAAATTTTAAATGTAGGTCCGCTACAGTTTTATTTCAATTTTTTGTGTAGAGATGTTTAGAGCGTACAGGGTTCTCCAAGGGCTGTACAATATCGGGAAAAAAATATTTGTGAACTGTACACGGTTGGTGGATGAATCAATTTGTGTCGTTATCTACTACTAACAGAAGAAATTATTTTCATTTCTGATAGAGAGTAGCATGCACGACGAAAAACCGGATTTTAAACACCCACCCGTAACCAGTTCGTGATTCATTACTGCTAACTTCATGCACCGAGCCGAAAAAACGGATTTTACAACACCCAACTAAAACCAGTTCGTGATTGGTTACCGCTAATTTCGTGCACCGAACCACACATCTTGAACAAAATAATTGTAATTTTAGTCGGTTTCTATTAGTCGACCTAGTTGAATAACATTTCAACATTTTTCCTGCATTCGTGAACCTTTTTCCTAATAAATCTCTGTTTTAGGCTTTTAAAATTGTATTAAAAAATTCTCATCTACAAAACAAAAATAAAAAAGGAATTGTTAAGGTATGAGAATTACGATCAATTTAAAAAAAATAAAGACAATCGGTTGAGTGGTATTTCAGGAATCGTGATCACGGGAAAACTATTTTTTTTAAATCGATATTTCGAGATAATCGAGTTTAAAATTACCACTGCGCTTGGTAGACGAAGCACGCTTGGAAGCGCTGTAACTTTCGATCTATTTCTTGGATCTCTATAAAATTTGGAAAAATATTCTCAAGGAGTTGTACTTTCAGATAAAGTAATAAAAAATTCGATTTTTTGAAAAATAAAAGAAGGTATGTAACCCCTTAAGCCTCATACACACAGTATATATGCGTCCTTATTCCAATTTTAATAACGAGACACGAAAGCCTTTGAAATACTGTATAACTTCGCAGAACATCAGATTGCACTAGCTCTTACCATTGCATGGATAGAAGTATTACCTTGAATTAATTTTGATCACTGGCGCCACCATGTGGTAGAATTCTGCATTTTTCAAACGAGAAAAGAAAATATTTTTTGCTTCTCTACAACTTTGTAGAACATTCAAATGCTCCATCTCTTATCGTTGTACAGATAGGAGTATTCCCTTTAAATTGCTTGGCTCACTACCGCCACCTTGCGGAGAAATCCTGAAACTTTCTAGTGAAACCAAAAAGTCCTTTTATTCCTCTACAACTTTGTGGAACATCATAACTTTCTATCTCTTATCGTTTCAGAGATATATGAGTTTTTCCTAACTTCGTCCCACCTTCACTCGTGGTTCACATACATGAGATAAGCGGAGTACGCCCTTTGCGAATGTTTAGAAGCAGTATCCAACTTTAAACGTTAATAACTCTTTAATGGTTGGTTGGATTGTCTTGCAGTCTTCGACAAACTTGTTCAGCATATCTTCAAAAGCTTAACTCCTTCCTAGGTCAGTGATTGGAAGTTTACAGCGACCTCTAGCGGCGATTTTGTGAACTGCGAGTGTTTCCCCATACATTTTGGCCGAAAATCCCATACAAACTTTAAGCTCTTTGGGGGAGGGGTTAGAGTTAACCGATTTCGCTCAAATTTGGACAGTGTCATTTTTTCATGATTTGGAACGACGCTAGGGGGTGTAGATTAGCGATTTCAAAAATGGTCGTTTTATTGTCACCCTAGCGTGCATGTACCAAAAATGTCACTCATTTTTCTCAGAGATGGCTGGACCGATTCGCCCAAACTTAGTGTTATTAAATTGTGTGTCGATCTGAATTCCGGTCCCGGAGTGACGGGTTCAAAAGTGCAACCAAATAGAAATTACCCATATGAACTGGTGCCACTATGGTATCAAAATGATGCAACGCTTTTTAAAATTGATGTAAAATTGAAATTATCGAGATATAATGTAATCCTAAAAAAATTTGACATTGATTGATTTTTTTGGATTTTGGTACATTTTTGCCTTTCCCATATAGAAAGGTTTTGCAATCACGCCCCCTTTTTTTACTGGCATAGGGTTTCTGGAGTTTAACAGGGGTGTACGGAGAGGGTTCCCCCTTTCACTGATAACCCCCTCCTCCATTTAAACCCCTCTTAGATCACTCCTCTTTACACGTTCCTCAGAGCGCCACCCCATCCATCCCTCATACCCCTCCCTACCACTCAACCAAATCATCTTTCATCATCATCACAAGACATACCAAATTAAGCTGGGGAGTGATTCGTACGTCCGTTTTCCACCCTTACCCCGTTTTTCTTACACACCAACTCTCGCATGTCAAAATTAGATAGCAGGAAGACAACAATGCTGATTAGGCTAAGTATGATATTTTTTTTGTTTCAAATATGTCACGGTCGACACGTAGCTCATCAGGTTCGTGGTTGGCGAGCCATTGTGTTTAGGTGCAAAGTGTACTAAGAATGTAATAGACATTTCCACATTTATATTGATTATTAGCCATAGTTTGGAGAAATGAGAAGGACACTACTAGGTGTTTTAAAACAAGTTTTTGTTTCTAATTTTGTCCGTTTGCTCCTTTTTTGTTTAATCCAACCTTCCAGATTTCATTTTTTATTTGTCTTTTCATAATTCCAATTTGCCATTTTCATTGAATGTTTCAAAATTTTCCGCGTTGTCCATTTTTTTAATGTTTCATGTTAATTTAATTTTTATCCTTTATATCTACTCCACTATATTTATGCATTCTTAACGTTTTACTCACGTGTTCTATTGCTTTGAATATTTCTTGTTTTTTATGTTAAATATATTTTATCTTTTTAGGTTATTGAGTTTGTCAGTTTCATACATTTTTAATATAAAGGTGCGTATTCTTTAATTTTTGACGTCTTAAATTTTTGGAATTCGCTTTTGTAGTTTCCTGTTTTCTTTTATCAGTTTTTTATCGTTTCTGTTTTGGTTTTTATCAATTTTTTTTTGTCGAGAGTTGTCCTACTAGAGCTGTAGAGCTAGGTTCTCGGAAGGGCTCCTCGTCAGAATCACATACTACAATTTGCAGACGAGACAGACAATGTCGCCCACTAAACCACTGCATTAGGCCAATTGTAGCGGGCCATGATTCTGAATGTGATATTCATTGTACGGTTCAGGTATGTGCGGGTGTAGGGACTCGCGATCGCGTCTATCATCGCGAAGAGCTCGCGTGTGCGTTTGTATGTCGCGTGTGCTAACGTGTATGCAACTTCGCGTGTATGAATTCTATTTTATAATCGTGTGCCTTTCGCATATTCGCGTGAGTTCTTGGATAATCGCGCGCGGACTGTGAATTTAATACTTTATTTTTTGGTGTACTGAGGCCTTCCATATCACTAGAGTGCCCGGTGATGTCGCCATGGAACGTGTTGTCTAGTGGATATGTGCTTTATTTTTTGATTGGTCCTACTGAATGTATGAAGCTAAGTTATTAGGACAGAGAGTAATAGTTTCCGGACGTTACCGATTCATGAGCGCGCGAAAACGGACGTTTGTAAGTTCGTGTTTGAGACAGCGTTTGAAACTTCATGAGTGCTAAAACGTTCTCCTTATTACCGGGGTGTTATTAAGTTTGCGCGATAGCGAACGTAGGTGTGCATTGTTAATCGCGAAGGGCTTAAGCGTTCGTACGTTAACGTGTTCGCCACGTGTGCTCGCGTTCATGTGACTTCCCGTGTACAAGACTGCATTTTGTAACCGTGTGGCATTTCCTATATACGCGTGCGTTCTTGGAAGGTCACGCGGACTTTCATTCTGATAGTTTTTGGTGTACAATTCACATTCTGACAGGGAGTAAGCTACCCCATATCACTGGAGTCCTCGGTCATGTCGCCATGTAACGTGGTGTCCGGTGGAAATGAGAGCTTTCTTTTTTTTCCAATTGAAGGCAAGGACCTAGTCTGCTGATATCAAGGATAGAAACATCCGGAAGTGACCGATTCATGATCGTGCGGGAGTTTTTAGGTTCACGCTTGAGACCGCGTTTTAAAATTTATAGGAGCTGAGACATTCACTTTATCACCGGGATGTCATCATGTTTACGAGATCACGGGTGCAGGTGCCGGGGATGGTCGCGAAGGGCTCAAGCATTTGTATATTAACGTGTTTGTCACGTGTATGTGACTTTGCGTGTATAATTTTGATTTTATAATGATGTAGCGTGTATTCTTGTTTGATCGTGCGCGGACCGTGAATCTGATGCTTAATTTTTAGTGTATGGATTAGATGGTAGTTCGTTTCCCTATGGGGAAACTTGAGTTCCAGACTGGTAAAACTTTCAGACGTGACCGTTTCATGGTCGCGCGAGTGGTGGGTTAATGTTTGAGACCGCGTTTGGAAGTTTAAAGATGCCACGTTTACTTAACTACCGGGGTGTTTTCATGTAGGCGAAATCGCGGGCGTAAATATATGTGGATTATTGCAATTGCATGATCGCGTTTGTGGCCAGGTTTGTGTTATCGCGAAGGACACGAGCGTTTGTAGCTATATGAGTATAGATAGCGTATAGTAGATATATACTAATAAAAGGAATCATAACATGCCGAATAAAGAAAAAAAAGATGAAAAGAGCTTGACTAGAAGTGTATAAATTGAACAATACTATTTTGGTATACATAAATTATGGAAAAGCAAACTAAAAGATGTACAACAGACTAATGAAGTAGAATAGAAAAACACATGTAAAATGCAGTCAAACTCGTCTAAATGCAGCAAATGTTGTATATTTATCATTAATGACAATTGCATGCTGTTAGACTTTCATAATGCTATGTTGGCCAGGAATGGATGACTCACGTGCGTCGGTAAATTTATTTTACCCTAATTTATCCAACCCGACTTTCCAGAATGAATAGAACCAAATGCTCAGATTGATCACCAGAAGTATTAGCCACTATTCTATCATACACGTCAGTTCTGCATCCATTCCCTGACCCAACTGTCACAAATACTCAGACGAATACATACATAGATAGACATACGACAAGCACATAACACTTGTACACTAGTACGAAAAACTACGATTATCGCAAAGCTACAACTAATAGGTTTCTACTTATTCTACTTTATTAAATTAATTTAATTATTGAATTAATTTAATTAGTATATGCAGTGCACGATGACGAAGTCGACCGATAAATGGACACACAATGACTCCCTCCGTGAGCCCCGTCCACGAATACCACCAATAGAACAACATTTGCAAACACGGCACACAGCAAGTCAATCTACGTCGATCTGCCAGTCGGCCACGCCACCGCGCATAGACCAGTGGTTTAGCGTAGGTATGCGCAGGTGCAGAGTATTAAGAAACATATAACATAAAAAGGCGCATAAGCCCTCTCGGTCTCTTCGATGCACCACTATCGAGGCGTAATGCAATACCCATCTTAAAGCAATTGATGCTTGCTAAATCTTGGGGAGGGGTTTCTGTTTTGGTTTTTATCAATTGTACATTTTTAGCAATTGACTGTAATTTGATAATTTGGGTGATTTTGTAAAGTTTTGTTTTGTTTTTGTACATTCTTTCAATATTCAGTTTTTCCATTGTTTTATTTTTTCCTTTTTTCCATTGGTCTTATCTTATTCCATTGGTTTAGAAATTTTTAAAATCACTATATTTTTAATCTTTCCATTAGCTCATATTTTTAATCTTTCCATTAGCTCATATTTTTAATCTTTCCATTTGCTCACGTTTACTAATATTTTTACATTTCTTATAAAAGAAATGTATAGAATTCGCTCAAACTTTCACGATTTTTTTCGAGGCCCGGAGGGCCGAGTCTTATATACCAATCGACTCAGCTCGACGATTTGGGACAATGTCTGTGTGTGTGTGTGTGTGTGTGTGTGTGTGTGTGTGTGTGTGTGTCTGTGTGTGTATGTAATGGACAAATTCTCATTCGTGTTTCTCAGCAATGGCTGAACCGATCTTATCCAAACCAATTTTAAATGAAAGAACTAAAAAACAGTATGAACGCTATTAATTTGTTTTTGATTCTGATGTTTAGTTTCCAAGATATGAATGTGTGAATGCGCAAAAATGGTGTTTTTTGCAGTTTTTTGAAATTATCTGCCGAAATTGACAATATAGATTAACAATTTATATGTTTTTAGACAGCTTTAACGAATACCTTTCGAACAAGCTATAGATTGTTGAAATCGTACTATTATCAAAAGAGATATTTAACATTAAATGCGGACGAAAGATTTTTATCATTTCCCATTGCCAGAAATATGACCAAAAACATGTAATCTATTATTAACGTCAAAACGGCTTATTTTAGGTCAGTAGTATCTTCGGAGAATTTAATGGAGGCTATATGCCCTTTCTTTTGGTATTGTACTTTTGCTGATTAATCCCCCTATGAGTGAGATATTTTCACAAATTTTCTTGGAAGTGATTATATCGAAATGATGTCTTCAGCAAATTTGTAGCTCTTACTTTTGCGAATACCTTTACTGAAGACTTCAAATATCTATTTTGAATACTTTAAAAGTTATGGCTTGTTGTTTTTGGATTACTGTTTGTCGCCTATTTATTGTTCAATATAGTAGTAATCCATTGAAATAAGCCAAACATTATTTCGTTAAAACGAATTTTGTATTTCATTTTTCTATCTACAACCGCTAGAAATAATCACCGAACACTTCCAAGTTGTCTGGAAGGAACTTGATAACTTATCAGTACAAAAATGTTCATTTGTGCGAACCTTCTGACTGCAATTTTTCTAACTTATAACCATCGGATCGATCTGAAACATATCGGAAAATGAAAAGCGAAATAAATTACTCCAAGCATCGGCGTAGCCAAGAGAAGGTTTTGGGGTTTAACACCATACAACCCCCCACCCCCCACCACACCCAAAAAAATATTGGCTGGAAGTTGAAAATTTATTGATGCAGACTGATTTAATTCAATACTACAATAACAATTATCTGATACGTAGATTGATAACCTGTTGTCGTAAACATCATGAGGACTTTTGATAAATTGTCGGAATGGGGTCCTGATATGTAACTGATCTATTGGTCTTGATTTCACAGTTGTCTAATAGCATCAATATCAAACTCCTGCCTGAAAACATTCCAATAGAAAATTCCAGAGTTCTGTAATCAATCATAATCCTCAGATTTATTTTCAAATTGAGCTCGTTTTTGTAGAAATGTACTGTAATAAGGATCTTTATTTAATAGGAGGCGAAGTTAAAATTGATTTAATGTCTATGAAACATAGAACTGCTCACCAAAAAAATGCATAACTTTCAACATTTGCTAAAAATGTTTTTGCCTTTCTCATTCACTCTAAAATTCGTCAATCTAATCCCGACCCGGAGAGCCGAGTGTCATATGCCAATCGATTGAGTTCCTCGAGATTGGAAAATGTCTGTGTGTGTATGTGTGTATGTGGAAAAAATGTGACCTCTGTTTCTCAGAAATTGCTGAACCGATTTGCACAAAGTTAGTCTCAAATGAAAGGTACAACCTTTCCATCGGCTGCTATTGAATTTTTTTTATTGATTGGACTTCCGGTTCCGGAGTTACGAGTTGAAGAGTGCAATCACACAGCAAATTCCCTTTATAAACTGAAATGAAAAATTTTCAAAATCAAATTTGTATTTTTGATGCCAAATGACTTTAAAATGCATGAAACATTGAGATGTTTGACAAAAATTGACTTTTTTGGACTTTGGTACATTTTTGCCTTTCTCATATAGAAAGGTTATGCAATCACTCCAAAAATCGTCAATCATAACGGCCCGGAGGGAGTATGCAGTGAGGGGTTGCTACTTTAAAATTAAAACTAGTTTAAAATTTCTTAACAAGTTGAAAATTTTCGGCAGGACCTGGATCTCCCGGATCTTTCTATATGATCCGCCGCTGGTTTCAAGCGATGTTTCAGTATCACATAGTATTTCAAGATCGTGGCTGTCGATCCATTGTATGTATGTGCAAATCGTACTGAACATGTAATATTCATTTCCACCATTATATTGAACATAACCAGCCATGGAATCATAGTCTGGACAAATGAGAAAAGCACAATTGCACCACTAGGAGGATTAAAACAGGTTTTTTATTTAACGAGGATAACACTTTTCGAATGTAGAGAGAAATTTATGAAAAATGACGATTTCCATTCGATTCTAGCAGGTTCTGATCGATTTTGATGAGCATTTGATTTTTGTTGTATGACCAATTATATGTATAGGTCAAATGTTTAAAAACAGTAATTTAAGGTCAAGATAGCATCATTTTGAAACCGCCAATTTCGGAGGTTTAGTATCTTCGATGAGTTTTACAAACGTTAAACAGCGCATCATTTGATAAAATAATTTTGACGGTATATCGTGCAAGACGTATTTATGGTGAATTTTCTCAGGTTAATATTCATGACTACAATAAAGTCTCAACAAATTCGCTAAAGACACGAACTTTGTTACTATTTTCTGAAAAATTAATTCTGCATAATTTTAAAACTTCAAAAATTACGGTTTCGGAATTATGCCGTTTGGACAGTATGATCGATTTTCACCAAACCCCCACCAAACCGAATTTCTGGCTACGCCGCTAACTTCAAGTAAGTAGAAACAAAGTCGTTCTACACTCGTTCACAAGAAACTTCTTCGAATGCTGAATATCTATTATAATACATTGAAACCCCGATTTTATCAGCCAAATATGAACATATGTTTGATGGGCTCTAGCAGACGAACAAGACTGAATTCGAGTAAATCCTTTCTTGAGCATGTTTTCCTTATCATGAAGATGGAAATATGCAAAAATAAAAAGTTCATCATGAACAGAAATAGTTATCTGACTACATCAAGGGACGGGAAGAATATTTTAACAGGTTCAGTTTATTATAAAGAAAAAAATGCCCGATTTAGTCAATGTCCCCATTTTGTCAGCCTAAAATACACCATGAGATTGATAAAAATGGTTCTTTAGTGTATGTATTATTCACTGTGTTTGAAATTAATAGGTACATTTCATTTTTGGGGATTTTTTTATTGCATCGAACTACAACCATTTTTAGGTAGCTTTCAAGGGGTTATTTTATAGACTTCTTCCAAAATTTGGCGAACCTATTCCAATTCGTATACCAATTAATTGGTATACTTAAGGGTTTATATGTTGCAGATAGAGAAAATACTGAAATTTTCAGCTTTTTTCCTACACAATACTACGAAAGCTTATTAAACCATTTTTCCTAATAAGTTTGTGAAAATTATAAATTATTTGAAATTTTTTAATAGTTTAATTTTTTATTTAACCGTGATTTTTTAATTAATAGTGACCATCGCTTCACAACGTAGTCTATTTTTCATGGCTTGCGGTGAGCACGATCTCTCGAATTGCTGAACTGAAAATTATGGAATAGAAAAACAATTTTTAGTATTCTTTACAGATTTAGCTCGCCGCGCAGATGGAATTAGACCCGCTGGTGCCCTAAGACGATTTGGGTAGATTTTCAGAGCACTGTGCACCCAGTGCATTAACGCAAGTGACGGAAGGTTATCGAAAAGATTCGTGAAAATGAAAATTCCAGTAATGATGATGATTTTCCCAAACGGTTCGTTTTCGAGAGGTTTTTATTTGTTCTTTGGCATTAGGATTAGCGATAATAATTCAAATCAAGGATACTACTGGGAAGTCACCTTTAGAAAAAGTCGATGTCGAAGTAAAATTTGGAACTATGCACGCATGCACTTCAGAGATAGCGTTATATCAGGAGCTGCGATTTCATTTCAACCCTTTTTTGTGAAAATGGCGATACTTACAAATGTGAACATAAGGCTTTTTTCATACATGCGAATGATAGCTTTGAAACGCAACCAATTAACCTAAAAATTTTGATTGTACTATATTGCTTTCTTAAACAACAGCAAAAAATACAACGGGCGAAACTGTATTTTTGTAATTTAAAGTTTCGCCCTCCACGCTCCATGCAAACAAACAGGGCGATACTTTTTTTGCTAGCAGTTGATAGGCGAAACTGTTATTTTCGTATTTTTTTAGGATTATCAAGCTGATACCAGCTGTAAATAGTAACAATGATTGCTATTGAAAAAACACGAACAAAATCGGTGGTGTAGAACGGTAGTTATTGTAAAAAAACGTAAGGGCGATACTTCAATGCTGGGACCGAAAAAGTAAACAATCGCCAAAGGGGCGATACTATCATTTTGTCAATTTCAATAGCAAAAACAAATATTAATTTAATAATTTCAAATACTTTATGAAGTTTTGGGTTTCGATCACTGAATCATGCAATCTAGGATGTAAAAAACACAATAGTTCTTAAATAGGAAATAAAACCAAGTCTGGAAATATTCACTGTTGATTTTATGCGAATGGTGTCACTGATAGTATCGCCGTTTTCTAGAGAAAGCGTTGATTTCTTAGTTCTCAGTCGCGTTGGACATTTGAGTAAAGTATAATCTTCAAATCGATTCAAAAAAAATTTCGATTTTTTTGGCTCAGTATAATATATAACCCCTTTAGGAAAATTCAGTTTTCCCACCACAATGCATTGATTGAAGAATTTAGATATTTTATTAACAGAGCATTAGCAATAATTCGTTTGTATGTCTATTTTATGGGCCATTTTTTCGCTTTCCCATTGATTTGGTTTGAGATTTCTAGCACTGATGTTGTCCTATGCTGATTTGAGTGATTCTCTGAGTCCTTGCACTATCCCATGTAGTATGTGTTATCAAAAACATCGCGAAGCATCAAGTTCTAAATGTTCTCAAACGATATAATATCAGAAGAGAGTGATAAGAGTTATAAGAAATGTCTCATCACACTGTTAGGTGGATTAAAAGCGTTTTTCCTTCCTAATTTTCATTTTCTTAATGTTTTCGTTTCATTCATTTTTTTTAACATTTTTAAATTTAAATTTAAAGCTAGCCCGGTGTGATGAAGAGGCTTTATCAGCAGAGTTAATTATTCCTTGGGGAGAATCCAAGCTGTTTACTATTTTGTATGGTGATTGCATTGTGTTGCCATTTTCCATTTCCCTACCATTTTCTTTCATCTCGCTTTCGCTTCCCATCAGGAAAGTGGTGAGACGACATGGCAAGGCACAATTTTTTGAATAACATGAAGAACGTACCAATCGAGCCAATATATTCGGATTACGGATTCAAATTCGTCAAAACCAAGTTGTAATGGAAGGTGTCATTGCCTGTTTAGTTGGGGTCGATTTATTTCGGAAGAAATGATTTGCCTTTCCAATATTACCCGTCAATTATAACGGTAGTGAAAGAACAGTCACACCGAAAATAACGTTTGCATTCCTTAACATACAATAAGAACTTTCTCAAATAGGTAATACTAAACGATCGTACTAGTTCATTGTGTCCGTATATTTAGTTTTCACATTTGCCTGGCTATGCGGTATCTTTCGTGTTCGTATATACTGGTTTGTTTATTAATATACGTATGGTAGGAATAAAATGCACTCGTGATTTCTACTATATTGTTATTTTACCTTCATTTAGAATTATCTTAACGGCAATGGTTTTCACGTATCGACCATCTTCTCTACTGACTGTGTGTACACACTAATCCAGACTTATACATATTTTTTTTTTCTTTGAAAATATATCTCCATGATATAGTAGCTTTATGGGTTAAATAATCTTCATATAATTTGGATTTTGCAGTATGCTGCTCTGGGATCAACTCCCCTTTTCAATGGTAGTACTGTTTTTATTGGGCTCTTCACTATTCTATAGCATTTCAAACATTTCTCAAACACAATCTATTGCTTGTGATTCCAACTATTTACATCTTACGACACCAGTTCCCATTTGATGATGTGTGGCTCGATTGCTAGCTTCTGCTGCAATATGGACTGCATTACATACTCGGTTGTGCAGATCTGACACGCTCCGTGTTTGCTCTTCTGAATGAATGGCTGAATAAAGATGCGGTCCTCCGGGCAGCTTACGATCACATAACATCCCGGTTTATCTAGGTTCGTTTCTCGGATCTTTTTGACAGAGCGTGGATTTTTTTCTACCACACCACCGCTCAGTTCAATCATTTGTTTTACATCCTTAATGGATGGTTTCACCTGGGGAGTAATAAAGAAAATCTTTCCTTCGAACAGTTTATTCCGGTTGGTCGATTCAAGCACTTTATAGAGTTCACATTTGAAGGTGTCGTCCAGTTCTTTAACATCCAACCGGTAGTTGTCGACCGGTAGGAAATAACCGGCATTGGCACTTTCGGTAATCCACTTGCTGGACAACAGATACCGGATACTGGTCAACGCCGTAATGAGCTTGACAGTTCGAGCAACTCGTGTCATTACCAGATGCGTGGCATCCGCCGGTCCGTTAGCGATACGACCACCAAGTGTCCTACTCGAAAGAGAAATAGGAATTGAAAACCTCTGACTAATCGGTTTATCAAAATCAATTCATGTTAGTGAATACTTACATAACGGCCCTGGTAAGTCCTTCCGTATTATCAATTTGAGAGAACAAAATTTTCGGTATGCTATCGGCATCTGGTTGACGCTGACAGATGATCTCGCTGGGAATCGGTTCCAACGGCGGAAGCGTACGAATCTTCTTCGCCGCAGACACCGGCTGTGGAGGTTCCGACAAGCTACGCTTCACACGTTCGTGTGATTCTGGAGTAAGGTTAATCGGAGCTTTCCAGGCAGCTAAAATAAATGAAAAATTGTTTAGTTAGTAACGATGATTAACACGTTATCTCAGAAAAACTAACTCATCAGATGCATCACCAGATTGTAGTCGATCCGGAACGAGCAGCTCAGATTGAACTGTTGATATTTTGGCCCGTCGCACTGCTGCATCGCGCTGAGATTACCGAGCAGGATGTCGCTTAACCACACCGTGTTGACCGTCGGGATGTTCCACTCTTTGGCATACTTGTACTTCTGGTTGTCGATTCGCTTGCAAACCAGCACCGTGTTCGACTTGCTGAAGTACGGTGTCATTTTTGCTCCAGATTCTTCAATCATCTGTTTGATACGGATACGCTCGTCGCCCTCGAATCCAGTGATAGACATGTTGTGCTTCGGGGCTGGTTTCTGATTACCAAAGATGGATGGTGTTGGAAGATGTAGCGCTTGCCATGGTGGAAGCAGTTGCTTTTTAAGCACTATGTCGTTCAACCAGTAGGAAGTGATGCATCGTTTGGCGTCACGGATGGCCTGCATGACAACGCCATGTCTTTGAGTTCGACAGAGAACGTGGGTTACTTTGGGACTGTAGTATTGTTCAATTTCACCACCGTGCTTTCTGATGATGGTTTTCCAGTCTTCAATATCGTTTTTATGCGTTTCATCGTACTCGATGATGACGAACACGCATCCGAGAAGGAACAATTCCGGCGGAAGCTTAAGGTTAGGATTGTGTCCATAGTATTGGGGTCGTGGGAGAGGAGCACGTCCAGGACTGAATGGAGGGGCACTTTTCATGGTTGAGGGCGATTGCGGAATACCTGGTGTTCCCGGTGGAACCTGCTGAACAATTTGGTTGACTACAGTGCCAACCGGGGCTCCTCCGGCGTTGGTGATATTGCCAAGACTGCGACGTTGTTGCTGTTGTTGAAGTACGATTAATTCCTGAGGAGACCGAGGGGTCATTGTTTGTTGTAAAGCGGCATTATGTTGAGCTGTCATCATACGTAATGTTCCAGCGGCGGAAGGTTCAGCTGCAGAAGCTCCCTCTGGAAGATTGGGAACGACACTGCCATTCGATCCTAGTCGATTGCTGAGCATATTTGCCAGGGCAGTTTTTGTTTGATTCTTCATCTGCTGTGCACCGGGTGTACCATTCGGATCCTGCGGTTGTCCAACAGGGGATCCGACAATGGTTTGCTGAACTATTGTAGCAGTGCCATCGCCAACGACATCCGATGGAAATCCAGCTCCACGCGGAGAAATGACTTGGCCTTGCTGAGATTGACCCTGGGCACCCTTTTGAGCTTGCTCTCGCTGCAGCTGCATTTGAAGCAACCGATGTTGTTGTTGACGCTCAAGCTGAATTCGCTGCTGCTGTTGTTGCTGCTGCTGGGGAGAAGTGTTAGGATCCACTGGAAACTGACCCATTGGAGAACCGGGTGGTGCTACATTTTGTTGTGTGATAGGACTAAGGCCTGGAGCACCGGGACGTACCACTCCTTGGCGAGCATTTTGCTGCTGAATCCATTGCATTTGTTGCTGCTGGTTAAGTCCCGGAGGCATTGGTCCCCGGTAAATTATTTGCTGCTGGCGAACTCCTGGTTGGACCCCCGGATGACCCGGACGAGCTTGAAAAGCAGCAGCCTGCTGCTGCTGCCGTTGCATTAAAACCCGTTGCTTGCCCAGTCGATCAATATACTCTTGCCGACTGGCGGGATCTAATTTTTGTAGAGTGGCGTGAGTTTGTGGATCCAGCTGAATGTACTGTCGTTGTACTTGAGGACGAAGCGTAGATCGAACAAATTGTGGAGGTCCTCCAGGTTGACCTGGTACAACACCGGGCTGCCCAGGAACGGCAGCTCCCGGTGGAACGATTGTTTGCTGGATAATAGTAGCACCAGGGGGGAGTCCTTGAGCTTGTTGTTGGAATTGATGTATTGGAGATTGATTCGGTTGTTGGATGGGACTTTGCGGCGTCCACTGCTGTGATTGGCCAGGTTGTTGACCAGGTATCACTTGTTGGATAATCTCGCCTCCTGGGCCTGTTTGCTGTAAAATTTGACCTTCCATGGATTGAGGTGTTTGCGGGGGACCTTGTCCAGCGATCTGGTGTTGTAGAATCGTAGGGCCTTGCCCCTGTGATGGGCCAGATTGTTGCAACAACTGATGAACGGTGCCACCACTGGTGGAAAGGGTCTGTTGAATGATTTGTTGCTGTGGCTGTCCAGGGGCAGAACTCTGAATAATCATGGGCTGCTGTGCATGTTGCTGTTGTTGAGCAAGCATTTGCTGTTGTATGATTGTTGGTTGCTGACCCGGAACCATTTGGTGCTGCTGCACGACTATTGTTTGCTGTTGTTGAGGTGGGCCGGTTTGCTGTCCAGGCATCAAGCCTGGCCCACCGGAACTCAACACCTGTTGTTGTTGCTGCTGCTGCTGTTGTTGTTGCGACTGTCCTGACATAGCAGATTGTTGATTAATGCTCTGCTGTAACGATCGTTGTTGAATATGAACCACGTTTTGTCCGGCCTGTTGCAAAATTTGACCTTGCTGACCAGGACCAGCTCCACTAACGATTATCTGCTGTGGTTGCTGTTGTTGCTGCTGCTGCTGTTGCTGCTTCTGCTGCTGTAGGTTTTGCATATACTGAATTCGTTGTTGTTGTGTCATAGCTTGCATTTGACCCGGCAAAGGACCTGACGAGGAAGTGATAATTTGCTGCTGATTGGTTCCCTGGTTGATAATGACAATATTTTGCGGTTGTCCTCCTGCTTGATTGCTACCGGGTGGGCCTTGAAGCACTTGCTGTTGAACGATACGCTGCACAATCTGTTGCGGCGGGCCCTGTTGTTGGCCAGGTCCTGCCGGTTTTTGCATTTGTTGCTGATGTTGCATGATCTGCTGCTGCTGCTGTTGTGACTGCGACTGTTGCTGCTGCTGCTGTTGCTGTTGTGGATTTTGCGGTTGACCAACAATCAGCTGTTTTGTGATTGTTTGATAGTTGGTCGAAATGGGTGGATGAATAATTGTTTGCTGGATGATTTTTGGCTGCTGGCCTTGTCCAGCTTGTAGTTGCTGGATACTCTGCTGCTGAATTAATTGACCAGCTGAACCCGGTTGAGACCCTGCTGGGTTACCCAACTGCTGCTGTGAAAGTGTTCTCTGTATCATTAACTGCTGCTGCTGCTGTTGTTGTTGCGGTTGTACCTGCTGCTGAACCTGTTGTGAAAGATGACTAACTGGGATCTGCTGCTGACCGATTTGCTGAATTTGTTGTTGGGGCTGGGGCTGTTGTTGGACACTACCCGGAGGACCCTGGTTGATGGTAACCTGACGAATGATCTTCTGCTGTTGCTGTTGTTGTGTGTTTGGTCCTTCAGTGCCAGCAGTCAAATTGGACATAATCTGTTGGATCTGTTGTTGAGGAGTTTGCAGCTGCTGTTGCTGTGATTGTTGTTGTTGTTGCTGCTGTTGTTGTTGATTCTGAGGCCCTTTGAATACAACCTGAATATTCTGCTTTGGTTGCCCTGGCTGCTGTTGCTGTTGAATGACTTGTTGTATAATTTGATTTTGTTGTCCCTGTTGCATTTGGATTTGATTCTGGTGTATGATTTGTTGCTGCTGAGGATTCTGTTGTTGCTGTTGTTGCAGTATTTGCTGCTGTGGTTGAGTAAGCAGAATCTGTTGCTGCTGTTGTTGTTGTTGCTGCTGCTGCTGCAGTTGCTGTTGTTGCAATTGCTTTTGCTGTTGAAGCAGCTGCTGTTGAGCCATCTTCTGTTGGATTTGATTAACATTGTGTTGCACCTGCTGTTGCAGAGTTGGCTGCTGAATATTCTGCGGAGCCGTTGGTTGATTCGGTTGCTGTAGAACTTGCTGCTGGATTTGTTGAATTTGTTGTTGCTGCTGCATTTGGGGAGTGTTTTGTTGTTGTTGTTGCTGCTGCTGTTGTTGCTGCTGTTGTTGTTGCTGCTGCTGTTGTTGTTGCTGCTGTTGTTGCTGCTGTTGTTGTTGCTGCTGCTGTTGTTGTTGCTGCTGCTGCTGCTGTTGTTGTAACTGAATTTGTTGTTGGTGCATCTGTTGTTGTTGCAACTGCTGCTGCTGAAGTTGTTGTTGTTGCATAGCAGCGCTGGTAATACACAGAAAAATAATTTTAGTGACACATTGCAGTGAAAAAAAGCAAAAATGCTAAAAAAATATATTCCCGAGTTAGTAAAAGAGTACCCATCTCTACAAGGTCTCCTAGTCACCAGTTACAGTAAGGCAAAACCAGGCATGATCATCGGTATTGAGCACGTGTATTTGCTCACCAGACTGAATATTCAAATAGGTTAAAAGAATGATCCATTAGCGACGAGGACCCGAAAAAGCTAGCGTATCCATGGAAGGAATTTCAGAAGTGAAGGAGCAGTAGAACAAATTGTCGACAAAGGTATGAGTCACAGTGACCTGCATGGCTCGACGAAGAAGTTTTTCGCCGTCGAAGGAGCTCTTGATTCTGAACTAAACAGGTTAGAACCGAATCAACGAGCTTACAATATTTTGGAAGCTACGACGGAGATAGTGAATTGAATTTGGGTGGCTATGACGAAAGGACAACATTCAATTCAGTTACAAAATGGGACTGAGCAGACTCCGAGGTTCTTGTTTATGGCACGTTCCCATGTTGATCGATTTGTGCCTTGCCAAATTTGTCTTTTCATCATTTCCCTTCCAAAAGCGGTAAGGTTAGAGATAAGCAAAATAACACGGAACAATTGAAACAGGGTATTCTGCACTCCCGTAAGGATGCTGAACGATCTGCAGGTGCTGCAATAGCAGGAATAAAACATCTGACCCCCGGAGGGAATTAGAAATTTGTATTTAAACAGTAAGCGAATGTAACGAATATAATAAAATATTGTCATTCAAATACCTCTTAAATTATAGGTCTTTTGCGCACTGGGTTAGGAACAAAAGCATATCGTTGAGTTTCAGCTCTCTGCACATAGGTTCATCTATATATGGAGAACCAAAAATCAGGATACGCAATTTCATTCATGCCGGGCAGTTAAATATCAAATGAGATGAAGTTCCGTGACCGAATTCACTCACAAAGATCACATGAATAATACTCAGCACGCTGAATAGTAGCCATGCGATAATTGAGTTTGCAATGCCCAGCCAGTGCCCTGATTATAGCAATTGTTCTTGGAAAACGCAACAAATTCTTTGACGTTTTCGAACTCACATCCGGCGGAAAAGTCTTTGTTTGCAAGCTACGCCAATGGTTGGCATGTTCAGATGCAGCCCAAGAGCGAATCTTGTGCTTTATCCAACTTATCAACAGTGTTAGAACTGGTTCTGGGCCAACAGAGACAATTGCAGCGCCCATTCATTTCCAGTAATACCGATATGGTCGGATACCCATAGAAGGTAGATAGCATTTGAAAGGCTAAGTTCTTCGATTTGAGTTTAACATTCGATTACTAATATCGATCTCGAATCCACCGAACAAGGTGCTTTCAAGGTAGCCTGTCAAAGCAAACATATTTTTTTACCGCGAATTCCCTGTTGAAGTGCCGATCGTACGCCACACAGAATCGCAAAGATTTCTGCTTGGAATATGGTACAGTATCTACCAAGCGAATGAGATTGGTTAAATCTCATTTCACGACAATAGACACCAGCACCGGATCGGCCATCCAACAAAGAACCGTCAGTATAACAAACTACGTATTCTTCAAGTTCAAGCTCCATCCAGCCAGACAGCCATTCGTCGCGAAGAGAAATTCTCATATTGAAAATTCTAAGGTGAGAGTAAGGTCACTGGGAGCAAGTGCATACTCATCCCAAGTGACCATTAGGGGCCACAGTCTTGTGTGGGTAGTTGCACGATCTATTGGGTTACTGTTCCAAAACCTAGTAACTTTAAGACAGAATGCAGAAGAAAGTGCTTCTTGTTTCAGAAACACATACAGTGGTTTTATGTTCAAGAATGCCTCTAGAGCAACAGTAGGTGTTGTCGAGAACGCACCAGTCATCGCCATCGAGACCATGCTCTGAAGACGGTTTAACTTTGATTGAACTGTCATAACTTCTCCCCTCTGCCACCAAAAAAGACACGCGTAAGCCAGTATTGGTCTAACAATTGTGGTGTAGATCCGCTGAATGTACTTGGGTAAGATTTGCCAAAAGCTCGTCTACATTGGTCGAAAGCCATGCAAGCGTCCTTGATCCTGAAATCGATGTGAGATGTTCAATTAAGTTTTGAGTCAAGAATTACCCCAACGCACTTAACTCGGTCTGCGATATTCATTTAAGAGTCAAAGAACTGATATGGACGAAATCCGGTTGTAATCCTTCGTTGCGTAAAAAGCACCATTATTTGGATTAACTGGTAGTCCAACATAAAGACACCATTGCTCAACAGCACATAAGGCTTGTTGTATCATATCACAAAGTGGGTTAATGCAAATACCGGTAATCATTATATGATAATCACGCAAAACTATATGTCGGAAACCCAAGCTCATTAAGTTTCCGCAACAAGCCATCTCCTATTTACGACAATGTTCCATAGAAGTGGTGACAGCACACCACCTTGAGGACATCCGCAGATACTCAGTTTCCTTACTTGTCTAACGATGAGCACAGATGTCGATTGCTAAGCATTGGCACTCCATGACCTCGTACTGCTTCCAAAATGGATTCGAAAGGCACGTTGCCACAAGCACCTTCAATATCGAAAAAAGCTCCTAAATTTGATTGTTTTTGTGAAAAGGCTTTTTCTATTTTGTAGACAACATTGTGTAATAGGGTGGTAGTATACTTCCCTCGCTAATATGCATGATGCATTGCATGCAGCGGGTGTTCGCCCAAACTAACATACCGAATGTAGTGGTCAATTAAACGTTCCATTGATTTGAGAAAGATGGTGGTCAGACAGATCGGTCTAAAGTTCTTTTCCTCCTCATAAGTAACTCGGCGACCTTTGGGAATGATTTTTACAGTTATTTCTCGCCACGCTAGTAGAATGTATCCTATGGCAAGACTACAAGTAAGTGATGAAGTGTTCATATCCTCTTTGTAGTAGAGCTGGAATGATTCCATCTTTTCCCGGAGACTTGTACGGAACAAAACTGTCAATTGCCCATTTGATCGAATCGGTTGTCACAATTCTACGAGCAAATGCCCAAGAATCAGAACTACCTGAAAATAACTCAATGGCAGTCATCAGTGATGACTTCATACAGCCTAAAAAGTGTATGTCAAAAAGACAGTTGAGCACTACATCTTCGTCCGGCGAGTATTCACCATTAGCAGTTCTAATCGAACGGACATGAAAATCTTTCGATTTCGAAAGTAACTTATTTAATCCGCTAATCTCGTTGAGACTTGAGACATTTGTGCAGGGGCTTTTCTGTATACTTTACGAGCCAACTTAAAGGCCTCCGACCCGTCCCTGCGTCTGCGACTTCAAGCTCTTCTACAAAACTTTTTCAGGGTGTCGACTCATTTCTAAAAATGAAATTCCCTGATTTTCCAGGTTTTTCCAGACCTATTTATAAATTTTCCAGAGTGCTCAAACAAATCAAATTAAATTAACATTTTTCAATGTCTATCGTTTGAGCTTACACCATTTTTTTCATTTTTAGTTAGTTTTAAACTTTTTGTATCTTCCATTTCAATTGAACCACTTTTGGTCTTTTAACTGTCATGTAATTTAAATATTTCCAAATCTGAAAAATGGTTACCAAGCTCGAGGGATGACCGACAAGCAAATGAGTGCATGGGGCCGTGTATAGAAGGAGGAGCTAATGTTCTGGAAAAATAAGTGTATTGACATTTTGGGGATGAATTTCCTCATAGTGTTATGTATTTTAGTCTGTGTGGAAATGGTGATGAGTCTGGGATCTTCCGTTAATCTTCCGGCAGTCGCGCTGGTGCACTGAGTGCACGCTGCTCTGAAAAGCTAGCGAATTGTCTTTGGGCAACTGCGGCTGCTCATTCAGTGTCATGCGCGACTTCCGGAGGGTTAAGTAGGCACCGTTTTAACATACTCTATTATATTCCAAACACCCTTGAAGGTGGTCATAACCCATTCTTAGGTCAATTTGCAATGTAAAGTTTGTTCGCGACAAAATATGGAAACCTAAAAACACATAGATCTCTTGATATATTCAACCAAAAATGAAATTTTTTACAAATATTGACGTATGTCTTTTTATCCAAAAATACATAATTCGTTGACATGTTAAATGCGCTTTTAAAAATGGTTCGAAAGAAATGCGAATTAGAAATAATATGTGCGGTCCAAACTAATACTAATACTCATGGCAATCATATAAAACATATAAAAGAAATGCAAAATACAATCTTAAGAAACGACGAAATGGATTCGATAGTGAGACAAACATTCTGCTCGTACACTAATAAAATAATAATAAAATAAAAACGTCAAATGTGTTTGTGTATAATTCGAAGCATCATTAAGGAACGAAGTCATTGAAGGTATTGATTATTTCGAATTATAGTGATAGGCAGCATCTGAGGGCTAAACATTTCTTCGAAAATTGAAACGTGGATATTCTGCCAATTTTTCCTGTGTGGCAACGGATTACAAAACTTGGACGTAGAAGACTTCAACCAAGCTTCATGGCATGTAAGGAAATGAAGTATTAAAGTAATTCTGAACGATAGAGAAGTCTAAGTTTCTCAAGAAATAATTGGTTAAGCAGGTCTTCTGCAACAGTGGGTGAACCAGTAAAAACTTCATACCAACAGGAAGGTATCTCAGAATATGTACTAAGAAGATTGTTTACAGAAACGATTTAACCACTTCTGTGCAGTAATAATCCGCTTTTTATGTTCTGGTTAGATTTGGATTCTTCTTTTTAACCTTCCGGAAGTCATGCTAGTGCACTGAGTGCACGCTGCTCTGAAAATCTAGCGAAATCGTCTGAGCGCACCAGCGGCTGCTCGTTCAGTGGGCCATTTGCACGACTTCCGGAGGGTTAATAATGATTGCGTTGTTGATACAAAATCATCCAGCACTTTTTCACAACTTTAAAATAGAGGCATAATTCAAGAAAATGTCGAATAATCACAAGAAAAAACAGACAGGTCTGCGAACAAATTATAGAAACCGGTTTTTGATAAGTTTGCTTGTGATTTGAGACAAACAGTTTTTTAGTCTCTCATTTGCCTGCCATTTCCCACCAATTCGTCATTTCAGAAATTAAGTACCCTCTAAACTGCCGTTGAGATCGTATTCGTCCCATGTTCTATGAGATTCCCTCTATACATAAGACAATTATGCGTTGAACGGCAGTGAATATTCCATCTAGGAATATAATAAATACAAACAAATAAATAAAGCGATTTTTTATGCAATCTGGCAATAGCAGCACGTTGTGAGATGAGTGAAGCTTCGCAGCAAAAGGGAGGCAAACTTCGGTTAAATACACTATTTGTTGATTTTAAATATTGTCGTATCCGCCCGTCTGTCGGAAGGTGATATTGAAACGGGAGCTTGCGAAAGTCATCTTCATACAGTTCTATTATATACGGAAACCCATATCGAAAACGTTGAATTTTTAAGCGGAGTGGAGTGTACGAGTGTAGTACGCGAGTACCTTTCCAGATTTCAATTAAAATTACAATTTGCTTTCCATAACTAGAACCTGAAACTTGGTGACATCATAGTACATCACTAGGCATAAATTTTAGTGAGATAAAATTGAAGATGTAGTAAATGGGCCTGAGGGGAACGTTTTGGTAGTTTCTATCACATAGCAGACTAACAGTGTAATGGTCATTACTATTACAATTTTAAACTTATTCAAATATTTGTAGATGGTTTGGAATCAAGAAGTCATCTGCTTTTTTAAACCTGCTATAAGGAATCGCATGAGATCTTGTTTCCGGACACCCGGTCCTGGAGGTGTATCCCAGCTATGAAATACTATTTGTAAATTTCAAAGAATCCTAGCAATATGGATGTCAAAATTCTTGGATTTGCCACAGAGATTGTTAACAATCGTCATGGGACTATCTGATAATTTGACCCCGGAGCGGTCTTCACAACTTTATTTAGTTGTTTAATAATTCTGTCTGTCAGATATGAAAGCTGTGCGTTACCTAATGCCGTTATGGACTAGCACTTAACACGAGTGGAATTGAGTTGCGCTTAGAATTAACTCGATGGCTAGTACATGAAAGAACTTGAATAAAACAAGTTTACGCCGTTGAGAGTTAGTTGATTACAAACCCCAAAATATAAGTCATATAAGCAAAAAGTAAGCTGCCGCAAAACAAGAGATCAGCTACAATTCGATATACTGTTATAGGTCATGAAGACTTATTTCAAGAATCGGCATTTTTAAAAGAATTTATTGCTTTATTATTTTGGAAATGAAACTAGATTATCAACAATATGGCCGATTTAATAGGCATAATTACTCTACCACTCTGTATCTCTAACATTATTGACCCATCTTTTTCGTCTACAATTTGTAAACATAAAAAATACCCACGGTTCGGCCAAGCTAATGCATTAAGCCGTGTCAAAGTAAACGGCCTGTGCACACCAAGCGTACTTATATGTATTTACCTTGAGTCAGAAGAATCACAACAAGGCCGTCGATAAATCAATTGGCATCCATATAAAATATTATATATGAGTAATTCCACGTCAGATTCACAACCAAATTTTTCTTTGCAATCTTTAGCCGAAAATTGTTCACACTATGTTTTGTTTTTGTTGAATATGATTATTTTTTTAAATTTACGAGTTTGTAAAATTTTGAATTTCATTGAATTGAACATTTTTCAATCACTGATAACTCAGAAACTATTCAATTTGTATGTATGTAGGTTGGTAGCAGCCATCCTAGCTCGAGTCTTGCTCTGCATGCAGCTCCACTTAACAGTACGCTCAAATTTCGTTAGAATTCTGCATTCAGCATACCACTGTATGAAAAACCAACAGGGGGGTAGCGGACCCGTAGGCAATTACACCTACTCAGTATCCGCTGGAATCAATGAATCTTCTACTCAGAAACTATTCAATTTGGAGAAAAAAAATTATATATTAAATATTAATTTAGTGTAAAATTGGCTTGTTTTCAGTTTATAACTGTAATATCTCGCATTGTATTTTGATATCCACTCCATATTTTTTCACAAAAAAATTAAACATGATTCTTAATATTTAAAATTGGCAACTTTAAAAAAAATCAATTTGTTTATAATAATTGCAGATTTCATAAGCTATATAAAAAAATATTTTTTATGTTTTTTTCCGGTAAGCTCATGCAAAAACTACTTTTTGTAAATAATATTTTTTCCATGTTATCAGTGATTGAAAAATGTTTATAAACATCAAAAGTAAGTGCGTTCAACCGAATATTTGAGCCAATATTTTACAGTCGCATTTAACCCATTATATCCTAGCGTATGAAATTTCATACGCAGAACTATCCATCGTTTAACGCGTATTTACTGCAGAATTTTGGCATCTAACTGTTTTATTATTGCACTAATGGGATCATTGCACCTGATATTTCATTGTGAAACAAGACAACTGCCATTTTTTATAATTTTGTTTGCATTTTTGAACCGTGTATTACTGGGGCAAATGGCGGCTGAAAAGTAAGCAATACATTTAATTGAATTTTATTGTTGGAATTCCTGCTAATAATTCCATTATGTGACAAAACGTTCCTACAGATGTAAAAGAAGTGTTGTCTATCAGAAAATTCGAAGAAATATGTCAAACAACTTAAAATTTGTTGTTTTTATTTAAGCGCACGAAATTTTTTGCACGAGAAATTTTCATTCTCAGAACCATTTTAAGCGGTGATTTTATTTTTCCCATAATCTTTGATACATTTTTTGGTGGAATTGAAGATATCACTGCATTTGGCTCACTTTTTGAAACCCCTGGGTTATAATGGGTTAAAAAAAATATTAACACCAGATCGAAATTTCTCCCTGATTTGAATACAAATTCCCTGAAAATTCCAGGTTTTTCCAGGTCAAATAGAATTCCATGAAATTCCCTGATTTTTCAGGTTTTTTCCAGGAATCGCCACTCTGTTTTTGAGGCGAACAAGTTCGGTATTCCACCAAGGTGTCCCTCTAGAAGCACTCATAGCTCCAATCGGGCAAACCTCTTGGTATGGTACTACTATGAGTGAGTTTGTTTTATCCACGACCTCATCCAACCCACTTGGAGATTCAATCGTCGGAAAATACCCATGAAACCTAGTCGCCAAACCCACTTCGTAGAGGTTCGTAGACGACGGTTCGAGCTACAACCCAGTTTGCCAACTCATGCGTAATTCCGTCAGAGCAGGGAGTTACATCTAACACCTCTCCTCCTCCAGCTCTTGCAAATGTAAAACGGTTGCATAAATTAAGGATGTGCAGATTTGCACTACTTACGTATTCCATTAATTTGGTGCCTCTCAAATTGATATCTGAGCTGCCCCAAATTATGTGGTGGGCACTTGCTTCACCGTCGATTATGAGGGGAAACGCATTTCTGCCACAGTATGATGCAACCCTTTTGAAATTATCAGAAGGGTATGGTTCATTATGCGGCAAATATGCCGAATAATAGAAGTATTTCTTGTTTATGCTATCAACAATCTTGACTGTGACAGCATAAATATCGCGAGTTGTGAGGTCGGATATGACATGCGTCAATGGTACTATTCGCTAGAATACATGCACGAGCCATTTCACATGGATTTGGCATGTCATTTTTGTTGAAAGCTACGAAGACTGGGTTAGGTAGCTTTCCAACATAGAAGATTCCTTTATAGAAATACGGCTCTTGAACCAAAGCTATGGAAGCTTTTCCTAACTGCACAAGGCGGGATAGACTCATAGTTGCTGTACGTTTATGCTGAAGATTAATTTGTGCTACTCTAACCATACTCGATTACAGCACTGTACATTTCATCATCAGCACTTGTTGTACAGTAACTAAAAGATACCAAATACGTTGATTTATAATCGCCTATAGCGAACTCCGAAATGGGTATTAGTGACATGACCATCATTTAAATACTGCGATTTACAAGACACAAACGTCCCCTGTGTCAGAGATTCGCATAACACAGTAAAGGTAAGACCCACGAATTACAAAATGGAGCTAAGCAGGCTCCGAGATTTAGAAAAGCGGCTAACTAAAGATCCAGAGCAACGACGAAGGGTGAACGAGCACATCGGCAGCTACCAGCTCAAACACTAGGTCTCGAAATCATCTCGAGAAACAATGACTAACTTGAATCCTCAGCGAGTATGGCACCTACCTTTGTGAACAGTGATAAACCCTAAGGAATCCAGTAAAATTAGAATGCTTTGTGAAGTCTAGTGGAATCTGCTTCTGAAAGAATCAGACTTACTTGAATCGCTGGTAGATGTCTTACTGCTGTTTAGGCAAGGCAAAATAGTGGTGTGTTCCGCTATAAAGGAAATGTTTTACGATGAAGATAGATGGTCACAATGCTTTCTATAGAGGAACAATCTAGAAGAAGATGTATAAGTCTGCGTGATCCAAATAACTATGTTCGGTGCTACAAGTTCGACGCATGTACGACGCGTTTTGTCAAGAGTTAACGGGAGCGTCTGGTGTAAAGTGCTCAAAACGAAAATTATTTTGCTTTACGATGTTGAAGGCAAGGCAACAAAAGATCTTTTGTGTAATGTTAGGATTGCTTTAGTAGACGTCCAACCATGTCCAAGTCGAGGAGCGCTGCGACGAACACGATAACTCTCGATAAAATGGTCTGATTTTGGAAATTTAATAAGTTTTGTAAAGCTTAGACTTGTAGTTAGTCGATGAGCCGCAAAAAATAGAAATAAGTTCGGGTTTCGGAAAATGGCTTCATGAAAACCGAAAAATCTCATATTTTCCTGTAAAATTCGCTCATTTTTTTCAAAATAATAGGGAGAAAAAATTTTATGCAGTTTTCTGTAGTTCATCGACACACATGTTGGGCATCCTCATAAAAAAATCAAGTCTTCGTTGATTAATTTTTGAGTTATCGTGTTCGCCAATTTGAAAAAAATTGAATAAGCTGATTCGAGAAAAACGCTATTAAAGGGTGTCCCACATCAAATTGCATCACGGAAACGCTGTACAAAATGACCCATTGGGAATTATATCTTGAAAATTTGGGTAGAAGTACTTCAGAGTGTATTGTTTACACTGTATTTTTATCGCTGTCAGCTTTTCGAAAATTCTTGCCGATAGATTGAAGTCTGTGTGCAAATACGCGCGTCGAATGATTCGCTCTAATAGCCGCCGTTACCATCAGTTGCTCACTGGAGTAGATGAATACATCTACGTACCTTATCGAGAAAACATTGCGGATGATGCCATGCAGGGACCTCATTCGACCCAACATGTCGTTGTTATCAATGCTCACCATTGCAGCTAGATCCGGAGAGTCAGTGGCCCACGGAACAGTCGGATGATATTGATGCAAAGAACGAGGAAATTCATACGATTGCCGTACATCGAACAGTATCAGAAGTAGTGAATGTGGAAAGTTTGTCCGGTTCTTGCGCGCAACGGTTGAACTTTCATAAACTTTTTTTTCATGTCTCCAGTATTTCAAAAAGTGCTCTCTGCTTTTTAAAGCACGCTTGATTACATGACACTACACGATACTGGCTTGCCCCCGCTATTCATTACAGCGAAAAAAACAATTGTTTTCTTTGTGGTAATACCACAAACTAATAGACATAACAATATGAGTGAATTCCTTCAAAAATATCGACCCGTCATTTTTACTATAACACTAGCTCCACCTTTTATACACGGTCCCAACCACTAATTTACAAAAGGACCAGGCTCGGGAACAATTTTTCACTAGTGGTCTATCCCCCATATACTTGTGCATATATCATTGACTCCATAAACTCAAAAGCGACTACAGTCCCAACTAAAAATATATTTAAAATGGCCGTTGAAGTGAGCGAAGCATTGTGTTCGTGTGTTATGTCTGTTAGTCTGTGGTAATACTTGGACGGATGACTAATATTTTTTTCGAATCTAAAGATTTATTTGAAACGGCTGAACGCGTTAGCACAACTGAGCCGTGGGTCTTTTAATGTTTTACAATAAGCAAAAATAAAAAAATTAAATGCTAAGAATGTCGGTCTTCCAGATCTTGTTGACGCAGCTTGCTGCTGCGTGTTGAGATCCTTTTCCTTGGCAGTGAAGCCGCTTGGGGGTTCATCAGTCTGCCTTCTCTCGCGTTATCGTTCCCGTCCATGTCATCATCAGTACTGCTTTCTTGCTGTTCACGATCAGAGGTTCTTATTTGTTTCTTGTTCTTACGGGTCGCTGTTGTAAATCCGTCTTCATCGGTATTTTCTTCTTTATTGGCGGTGCTGGCTGTTGGTTTGGGAGCGGTTGTCGAGGTCGTTGTACCTGCATTATTGGTTAATTGGATCGTTGTTTTTGGTTCAACTGAAGGTGTCGGTGGCTGCTTGTCAGAGTTGGCTGTAGTAGATGAGTTCTGACTGGTTGCTTCGGCGCATGTTTTTCCGTAGTGAGCTAGTTGTTTGCTTATAGGTCACACCATCCTTCGATAGTCATGTAAGAAGATATTGGTTTAGTCACTCGCATCCTCACAATACGAACGCCGTTGGGAATGCCGGAGAAAAAATTTATCCAGGTGTCATTCGTAAGATTCTACTTCTCCATATTGCGACATGATTTGTTTGATGTAATCTTTCTTAGTGCGCGGGGCCAAATCATGGCTACGTACGTCCACCATGTCGTTTTCCATATGCACGGGGATCTTGATTCTGGTGTTATTAAACTCGACCTCTTGTTACATATTGTTCTTTTCAATGAAGTTTTCTGCCTGTGCTAAACTTGTAAACGCGATCAAAACACAGTTTTTAACGTGATGTAGCTGAATGTATGTAACTTCAGTGAGATTAAGCTCCATTTTAACTTTAACTAATTGCTCCACTTCCTGAACTGTGGGTCTAACACGAGTTTTATTAAAGTTGATCGAAATCGTGTTATCCCGTAGCACGGGCACTTTTGTTTCATTTGGTAAACTCATTTAACTCGGCAGCCGGGGGTAACAATACAATATTGTTTGTGCACTGATATGATATGGAATGCTTGTGCGATAGGCACCGATCGGCTTGTAGGTAAAATTGACTGGTTCACTTGTGCGGGACGATTTTTAGCTTCTGCTCAGGGCGAGATGTGAAGACAAACTAATAGTTTTTGCTTTTATGTGGAGTCGCTGCTGCAAATATGCAACTCGAAGAATGTTTGTTTTTATTTATTTATTCCATCTTTGGTCCGAGGCACCACACAAACTATTCCTTAAATTAAAATTGTTACAATAGCAATACATGCATTTAATTACACATCATACAATTGTAAACAAAACACACGCTTAAGGTTTAAGTTACCTTTTTTGAGCATGTGTTAGATTTGAACGCTGGGTAGTATGGGTAGGAAAAATTGTGTTCAGCTTTGCCACCGGATTATCCATTTAAACCTTTTCAAAACTCTAAAAGAAGAATATCAGCCGATTTATTAGATCACAACGATTCAAATCATACAAAATAGCTGCTGGAAAAACTATCGGTTTCGCTAAATGGTGCTTTTGAAAAAGTGGCTATGATTTTTTGTCACACTACCACACCGTGCTGCGATACGCAACACAACTGCGCAATGAAAAAACCACAGCCACTTTTTCCAAAGCACCATTTAGCTAAGCCGATGGTTTTTCCAGCAGGTATTTTGCATGAATTGAATCGTGATGATCTAATAAATCGACTGATATTCTTCTTTTAGAGTTTTGAAAAGATTTAAATGAATAATCTGGTGGCAAAACTGAACACAATTTTTCTTACGCACACTACCAAGCCTTGAGGTAACTTGAGCCTTAATTCAACACTGACAGCATTAACCAAGTTGAATCTTCGAATAATAACAATGCTAACAAATCATTAAGGTTCCCAAACGCTGAAGTGCTAATGGAATTCACGAAAACAAATTCCGCGAGGCCAAGTAGATGGAGACAAAGGTCTACGTTTTAGTTTCATTTCGATACCCACCTTAAAAGAGATGATGCTGTATCCTTCCATTCGGGTACCAACTTTTTCACGTTGACAGCATCACTACCTAATGACTCTGCTACCATAGAGGCAATTTCATTTTCGCTCACGGTGTTTTTTTATTCTTGTGAAGAACAGCCAGCAGAGTGATGAGGCAGAATTTCTTCTCATCGAAGAGTGCGCAAATCTCGATACGGTACCAGTGCCTTGAAGTATTCGTGTTGATGACAGATCTGGAGAATTTTCTACTTTCGATGTACTATCGAAACGGACTCGGGAAATCTCGGCGATAGACTTTTGAATGACCACAATCTGTTGTTTCAGTTTGCTTCATGGTCATGTCACGTAGAACACAACTAAACCCAAATTCACGCAAGAGACCACGGCTGTTAATCCCGGATGAACCACCGCACCGCGATAACATTTTCGAAGGTACAAAAGATATTGAACAGGATGACGCTATACCATTGGTCTCAGCTATAAAGGATAAACAGTTTTGGCTGTACTTATCTGGTTTCGATCCTCAGACGACAGTGCATCAAATCGAAAAGCTAATCAGGAACAATTTAAAAACAGGCACAGCTGTGGACGTCGTTAAACTTGTACCTAAAGGCAAAACTCTCTATGAACTCTCGTTTGTATCGTTTAAAGCTGGCATTGACTTGCAGCTAAAAGATTTAGCACTATCCAAATCAACATGGCAAAAGGGAATTGTTTTCCGACCATTTGATTTCCAGCCCTCGTCGAACACACGTAATATTTTTCGCTTCTTGCCAACACCAGCAGACACTAAATCACAATAAGCCACTCTTCACACGTTCCTACTGTAACACAGAAAGTTCTACTGATGCTCAAGAATTACCAGCTGATTTAACCTGCATCCGCACACCTCCGTCTGCACATCAGTTTTCTGCTACCAACAGACGTGGTCCGAATCGTGAAAACAGTTACCGTCCAATCTCGCTTTATTATCAGAACACGCGCGGAATCCGGAGTAAGACAAATAAGTTACTATTAAATGTTTCTCAGTGCGATTATGACGTTATTGCCTTTACTGAAACTTGGCTGAATAACGACGTTTCAAACTCTGTGCTAGCTCTGAACTATATTATTTACCGTTGTGATAGAAATCCCCAAACTAGCCAGCACAGACGAGGAGGGGGGGGGGGGTCCTGATAGCAGTAAAAAACGACCTTCAGAGCTCTGCTATTTGTATTGCTGACTGTCATCAATTGGAGCAGATTATCGTTCGCATCTCATCACCAAACTTTGATATGATAGTGTGCTGTATATATCTGCCGCCCAACAGTGAGCCCCTGTTGTACGACCAACATGCAATATATGTGAAAAAATTAATTGATCTTGCGGGTGATCGTGGTCTGGTTTTAACTGTTGGGGATTATAATCTCCCTCATTTACGCTGGGTGTTGGATGAAAATTTGAACTGTTTGCTACGGTTAAATGCTTCGTCTGAACAGGAAATATCCCTGGTTGAGTCGGTTTTGGCAAACGGAATGTCTCAGATAAATGATCTCGAAAATGTAAATGAGAGACTACTTGACTTAGCGTTCATTAGTGACACTAATTGCGTTGAATTGTGTGAGCCACCGTTACCATTGCTGAAAATCGACCAACATCACCGACCTTTTATCTTATTATTCGAGCTTGACGTTGTGAAGCAAAACGCTCCTGGTATTGTTGTTCATCCACTTGGCTTTGAATTTACCAGCTGTGATTTCGAGAGGCTCAACACATTGTTAGCCGATGTTCATTGGGAGGAATTTCTTGTTGGTTGCAGTATTAATGAAGCTGTGACAAATATGTACGATTAAATGTATGATATATTTCGTGATGTTGTTCCTGTGAAGCGACCTCGTCGTTCGCGTGGTAAAAAGCAGCCTTGGTGGAATAACGAGCTACAGAATCTACGGAACCGTCTTCGCAAGGTTAGGAAACGATACTTTCGCTGGAGAGATGATCAGCACAAAGCTGAGCTGCATGCCATTGAGAGCGAATATAACTCTTTGCTTGCGCATTGCTTTCGTTGCTATATTCATCGCACGGAAGAGAACCTGAAGCAGGACCCCAATTCATTTTGGTCATTTGTAAGAAGCCGTAAGCAGTCGTCCGGAATCCCACAACGTGTTAGTTACAACGCATCTACAGCCGAGTCTCCGCTTGAATCGACAAATCTATTCTCATCCTTATTTCAAAGTGTGCAAAGTAATAACCGACCACCTTTGTCTGAAGCATATTTGAATAGTCTACCGTCGTTCGATTTGAATATGTCGCTATTCAATTTCTCGCCGAGTGATGTGGAGCTGAAGTTGCAGTCTATAGATGGTTCTAAGTGTGCTGGTCCGGATGGCTTACCGCCTATCTTCTTCAAGAGCTGTGCTGAAACGCTGGATGTTCCTGCGAGTATAATTTTCAACAGGTCATTGTCCGAAGGAATTTTCCCGAGTGTCTGGAAGACAGCATCTATTACACGGATCCACAAGGCAGGTAGCATCCACGATGTTGAAAATTATCGAGCTATTTCAATTTTGAGCTGTTTACCGAAATTTTTTGAAAGCCTCGTTCACGATTTGCTGTACCCGAAGGTTCACCATATCATTTCCGAGTGGCAGCATGGATTTGTGAAAAAACGTTCAACGAGTACTAATCTTATGGCGTACGTTTCGTCACTTAATAGCGCGCTTGGAAAGCGTCAGCAGGTTGATTCCGTGTATGTTGATTTTGCAAAAGCGTTCGATAGGGCGCCTCATTTGTTAATCGTGGTCAAATTTGAGCGAATGGGACTTCCTGAGTGATTGACACGGTGGATAATGTCATACCTCACCGAGCGTAGTGCATTTGTGCGCATAGATGAAACGAGATCATCTCCGTTTGTGATAGAGTCGGGTGTGCCTCAGGGAAGTCATTTGGGCCCGCTACTGTTTATTTTATTCGTAAACGATTTATGTTCCGCTATACAGTCTCCTAAGTATATGTTTGCTGATGATCTGAAATTTTTTCCATGTAATTGCGTCGGCAGTCGATTGCTGTGCCATTCAAGCCGATATTGATGTGCTGCTAAATTGGTGTACTCATAACGGCATGGAAGTAAATGTGCAGAAGTGCAATGTGATATCGTTCTGTCGAAACAGGCACGTCATGACATTCGATTATAGAATGGCAGAAAGCAGTATCAACCGAGTTAATACGATAAAGGACCTAGGCATTCTCCTCGATAACAAACTAAATTTCGCGCAGCACATTGCAATGACTACAACTAAGGCCTATGCCGTGCTGGGGTTCATTAAACGAAACACGCAGCAATTCAGCGATATTTTTTGCCTAAAACCGCTCTTTTGTGCACTCGTGCGTAGCATCCTGGAGTACGGCGTGCTTGTGTGGGCGCCTTATCATGCTGTGCAAATCAATCGCGTCGAACGAATTCAGCGTCACTTTGTTCGATACGCTCTGCGACTACTGCCATGGAATGATCCTGTTCGACTACCGCCATATGAACAACGATGGAACCTTCTACGTTTACCGACGCTTGCAAGTCGGAGGATAATGCTGCAACGGCTCTTTGTGTTTGATCTTCTCGGAAACAATGTTGATAGCTTAGAGTTGCTGAGCCAGGTTCGCATCAACGTACCACCTAGACCTACCAGACGAACTGATTTCTTTCGCTTAGAACAATCCGTTCAATGTGGTGCTGTCGTAATTTTAATGATGTAGCTAACCTGTATGATTTTAACATAACCAAGACTACTTTTAAACTTAGAATTAGTAATAATTAAGGAACTGTCCGTACGAATACTTCGAAGACCAGTACCAATAAATAAAATAAATGATCGTTTAAACTGTTTTCATCTGCTTGCGATTCTGTGTGAACAGCAACAGAAGGAGCACGGATGGGGAGAAAAGATTCAGCATCGGATATAACCTGTCTTTTATCACGAAACGCTCTGAATTGCCTAGCATCGCTCATAATATCTGCGCATGGAGTACACATCCAAAAAATATTTCGATGTTTATTGCAGCTTAGTGCCTCAGGAACGGTTAATGCAACGCATTCGGCATGGTACTGATCGAAACAAAAACCTTCGCAAACGATAGTATTCTTCCTGGAGCAAACAAGCCGACACACTTATTACAGCTCATCTTTACAATCTACTAGCAGCAAGCACTGTCTATCGTTTTATTTGTTTCTTCTTGATACAACACTTGTTTGTTTTGTGCGGAATCTTGAAATGTTTCTTGGTTTTCGATGGCGGGGAACAAAAATAACAATTTAGCGACTAATTTCAGATAAACTACAGTCAGCCAGTTAATCAATCGAATTGTAGTGCAATTAATACGACATTTAGAGAGTTCAACTTTACTACAAACAACACTAACACGGCAAATTTTACAATTATCACGAGCGACGTACAAGCACACCCAGCAGAACTTGACAATGATCAATCGTGACAATGTTGGATCACGTACTGAGGTAGATTTCACTATTGCAATTTAAATTAAAGAAAGTTACAAGCAACGTTTTTGGATACTAGATACATGGTAGCTTCGACATAGACATGGTGCTTACAGTACCCTCAAGGTGAAACTCAAAAGGGACCCAAAATTGTTTTTCAAATCCTTCAGCATGAGCCCAGATGTTTGTAAGAAGTTTTTGAACTCATCCGTCCAAAGCTTACCAACGAACGTGTGAGGGCTTTTAGTTCAGGAATTAGTTTGGCAATGGCCCTGAGGTATCTCGCTACTCCATTAGCTTTCCAATTTCTAGATGGCTTTTCCACAGCATGTAATCTGCCCATAATCGCAAGTCAATCCCATATTCTATGGGATTCCCTATATACATGAGACTGACGTGCAATTATAGGCAGTAATATCATTCGTGACACAATGCAAGCTATTTGGGAGATCTTAACACCAACGTATTTGTCGGAACCTACCGTTCAAATGTGACATAAACTCGACGTTGCATATTTCGAAATGTATCAAGTGCCACTTTGTCTCGGGTTGATGAATGGTAAACACCTTCAAATGTAAAAATGTACCATATATTCATATCCAGTGATATAACTACAAAAAAGATTTTTCATTCGTTCTATCTGCTGTATGTGATGCTAACTGTAGATTGCAATCTCAACCCATGCGCTGTTTCAACACAGTAAACTTTTACGTTTTTTTTCTTGTCAAAAATCAAATCTCTCACTGAAACAGCACTGATCAATTCCACTTCAGCACTTGAATTGCTGGGACTCTTGAATTCTGCCAACGAATAAACAGATACAAAAAACAGATCAATGCGCCGTCTTACACTATACTGTTCATCCATTAAGCCCAGAAGCTGTTTTTCCTCTCAAATTACTGTGTAGACAATTTGTTTACCTCCACATTAAAATGTCAAAGCAGCTCAATACCAATGCAGCTTGTTAAGACTATAGAGATATGTGGGTACCTATATACTGTACCACATTTTGGCAAAAAACATTTCTCAATCAAATCAGCCGGAGTCCTGCCTGACTTCCACAACAATGCCGCTTCCCTCTATTTTATTCAAAAACTTAGATATCCTTTTGTTCAAAATGCCATGCGATCGCAAAGACTTGTCAAATAAAAAGGGAAGCCAGGTTAAATAAGACCAATTTGTCCGCAAATTGATCAGCGTGGCATAACGGCAGATCTTCGTTTGATTCCCTCAAAGTTTTTAATAAAGCAAAAATATGGTTCTCGAATTTCGTGACATTCCGAGATTTTTTCGCGCTGTCCTTTAAAGGAAATATATATATTCGACCTACCTTTGTGCTTGGATTTGGTGTTGCTGATGTTGCTGCTGCTGCTGTTGCAAATGCTGAGTTTGGTTAGGCAGCTGCGGTTGTTGTGATGGTTGCTGTTGTGGTTGTTGCATTGTTTGTGGATGTTGTTGTAGCTGCTGAATCATAGGTTGTGGCGGCTGTTGTTGTTGCTGCTGCTGCGGCTGAGTATTTTGACTCTGAGGTTGCTGCATTATAATCTAGGGAAAAAGATGAGATCACCATCTTTAAAAAAAACTCGAAAAATCGATATTCAATAGTGTTATTGAAGCTTGCGCCAAACGCTAAATCCTGACACTAATGAGGTTTTTGTTTGAGGCGAAACTGAGTCAGTTCCTAACCCCAACTGCTGTCAAAATGTATGAACTGACAGCGGTTGGGGTTAGAACCTGACTCAGTTTCAGGTTCAAGCGAAATCGTCATAAGTTAGTGTCGGATTCTGATGAGAAGTCTAAACGCAAATTCCATAGCTAATTTTGTCGTAGGTTGTGCCTTTAATACGCAAATGTGGATTAAAACAAGTTAATCCTTAGCGGAGAAGTACCTAAATTTTTGTCCACTAATGATAGCACAGTACCAAAAACATAGATATTAATTTTGCTCGGTCACGGTCACGATGGGAGTTGACTCAGTACAAATTTAAATAAAAAACATGAAAAAATCATAGTTTTCATCATACCTTCTGGAACTGCTGCTGTATTGACTGTTGTTGCAACTGTTGCTGTTGTTGCAACTGTTGCTGTTGTTGTTGTGGCTGCTGTTGTATTGACTGTTGTTGCAACTGTTGCTGTTGTTGTGGCTGCTGTTGTATTGATTGCTGTTGCAACTGTTGTTGTTGTTGCTGCTGTTGTTGTTGCTGCTGTTGTTGTTGTTGTTGCTGTATTGACTGCTGTTGCAACTGTTGCTGCTGTTGATTGAATTGAATTTGCTGTTGTTGATGTAGTTGCTGATTCTGGAGCTGAAGCTGTTGCTGGTGTTGCAAGCTCTGACCGGTTGGGCCAGCGGGTCGAGTTAGATTTTGTTGTTGTTGAACTTGCTGCAACTGATCTTGAAAATGTTGCTGTTGCTGCTGTGCCGGTGGTCCTGGTGGTCGGGCAAATCGAGCGCCGGCAATCTGTTGCTGCCCTTGTATGTTTTGTATGACCTGCTGTGGTGGTGGTGGCGGTTGTTGATGTTGCTGCTGTACTGGTGGTTGTTGATGTTGCTGCTGTACTGGTGGTTGTTGATGTTGCTGCTGTGGCGCTTGTGGTTGATGTTGCTGCTGTTGCGCCGGTGGTTGATGTTGCTGTTGTGGTGCTGGTTGAGGATGTTGTTGCTGATGCGATTGAATTTGAATCGTCTGAACTGGTGCTGTACTTTTTTGTGCTTCTTGAGCTGTCTGGGGCTGTACTTGCGCACCAACTACGTCTTCTTCCTTCTTACCGTTTCCACTAGTCGGTACCTCTGTTTTGGCTATATTCTCTTCGAAATCAAATCCTATTATGCTGGCCAGAGGCTTCTCCGGTTCCAATTTTTGTATCGGAGTAGACGGTCGCTGCGTAGCTTGTTTGAAAAGCCTTGGTGTTATCACCAGCCGCGGATGATAGACTTCGCAGCCTAAAAGATTACCGCTTTTTACACACTCAATAACCCAGTCAGGCGTCACTGGTGTTACTCCGCCGGATCCAACTGCTTTCGTGTAAATTGATCCTTTCGCAGTACCGCAAATTAAATGTGTAGTCTGACGATCAAACTGATTTCGGAATGATCCTCCGTGAAAGGTAACTATTCCGTATAGCTTCTTTAAATCCCGGTTATCTAGCTGTGTAGCAGCAAATGTGAGATTGCTAAAGAGAGCGGTCTTTAGAGGGAAGTATGCTTTAGTTGAGGCAGGTCTGCCGAGGCGAACCGACGCAATGACCCACGCTTCAGAGACGGAAGGAACGTCGTAAAGATCTGCAGCTTGGCTTATTTCGTTTTCGTCGTAATTGGTTCCGCATACGACGTGAGTTATAAAGTCCATAAACTTAGAGATAGATGCTCCGCCATCTTCGAGCAGTTTGGCGACCTGTGTGAAAAAAGAACATGTAAACAGAACCTTCCCAGATATCCAAAAAACTAGCTTACCTTAACATCTAGCGTACCAGTGATAAAACACTTGACTGTCTTGAACAGATCGTCTCGAATCTTTAGGTTTTCCAGGGCACCGGTGACGACGGAGGAAGCACCGGCCACTGAATCGTTTACCCGGCTCTCATCGCTCAAACTCATCGTTACGGTCAACTCCAGCACAATCGGTCAACAAAGACGGAAAAGAGATTTTCATGGAAAACAATCCACAGCGACGATCATCGGTAAACACTTTCATCTCATACAATACCAGCACAACCAGTCACGAAAGCGACGAATGTGGACACAACAAAAAAAAAATACGCAAGCGTTTCTACAACACTCGGAAAAAACACCAACACTGCCGCCTCCCGGAGGAGCAGCACAAGAAGAAGAGTTTCAGGCTACTAATTTTCTCATCTTTTTCAAACACTGTTTAATTGGAAGAACACTCCGGCAACCGACGAACTTTAGCAAATTTCTATCCAGCAACACCGGCCGCACCGACTAATGGCAATTTTAGCAAGATATTTTCACTTTTAATACGGTTTTTCGCCTTAAATGCATAAAGTGAAAAATGCTGATCCGAAAACTTCTTGACGCACTCCGATTTTCAGCATACGGTTATGGGGTAGTATGTGTGTAGGATGCGAATGCAAAAATTTTGACATTGGTAACGGACAGGGTGACCCATTCGCATGTATACACTTCGTACGGAGTGGGATTCTGAGATGCCGTCACAGAGCGAGGCGGTGCAGGTGTCAGCATTTTGTTGTATACCGGTTGCAGTTGAAAATCGAAATATTGAACTTGCACCTTTCGTTTTTTTTTTCCTATTTTCAGCGTGAGCCAATAACAATAATCTTGTGTATATTGTAGAAAATCAACTAGCCCATCATGTACACTAGCTGCACCCGTTGAAAAAAAAACGAAAAGCGCGAGCTCACTGTTTCGAATTTAAACTGCAATCAGAATATTTGAATTTAATTTTTTTTGTGATGTAATTTTTTGCCAATTTTGTTTATGACAAAAAGCGGTCTATACGACATATTAGAATAGAATGAATTTTTAAAATTGTCCCCTATAATGATTTCTCGACAAACATATCTCGACAAACATATGATTACGGCCTAAAAGCCAACTGTCAAAATCCACTTTGAATGGAAATTCCAGACAAACCGTTACTAGTCGAACACAGTTCGCAACAGTTTATGAAAGAGAAAACTTTTCTCTTTCGTTTACTACCAACATCAGTGATTGGCGTGTAACGGTTTGTCCGAAATTTCCATTCAAAGTGGATTGTGACAGTTGGCGTTTAGGCCGTAATCATATGTTTGTCGAGATATGATTACGGCTTAAAAGCCAACTGTCAAAATTCTCTTTGAAAGGAAATTGCGGACAAACCGTTACTGGCTAAACACAGTTCATAGCAGTTTCGAGTAACGGTTTGTCCGGAATTTGCTTTCAAAGAAAATTTTGACAGTTGGCTTTTAAGCCGTAATCATACGTTTGTCGAGATTTGTAGAAAGTTCATTTACATAATTGAGGAATATATGCAACAATTCGCTGACTGTAGCGCAATTAAAACAGCAGAAATACACCAAGATGGGACCGGACCAACGTCGTTGACTAGGTTATGTGTAAGAATATATTAAATTTTCAATTTTAATTATCGGTCTCACAGGTGACATGATACCATGCAAATCTACTGAAAACGGTTAACTACGAAACAGTTATGCATCTAGCGAAAAAAATTTAGGAATTATAAAGTGTTATGATAAAAATAAAATATTTTCAAACTGGAAGAAAAAGCTACCTTACATTTAACTTCAATCCAAACTTTAAAAATAGTTCCGAAAAGAACATTTCTAATTGTACATACATTCAAAATCAATAAAAATATGTTTATATTCGGAAGACGGATATCACCCTTTTTCTTGTATATACGAAGAATGCGAGATTCGTTCGAAAGCGATTCGAACAAATAGTGAGGCCATTTGGTCGGTATTAAGTCAGACCGGACTAGGTCGCAAAACATCAAAATATGAGATAATGATATCGCTGGATAAAGAATTTCTTAAGCTACGCTCGACTTTCATCAGATTTAAAATATGTAGCAATAAACAAGAATAATGGCAAAAATTAATTTCCAATTATAATGCAAAGGATGCTGCAATTCAAACTTTAAACTCGTTTTTCTCGAAATCAATATATTGTCACTCAGTCCGGTCTGACTTAACACCGACCATTTGATTATGGAGCTAAATTGGAGTAAACCCCCGAATTTATACTACAGGTGCACTGCATATAGCTACTAAAAATTCTACAACAAAAATTAAGACGACAACAACTAATATTCCAAAATTTTGTAAATGCTCATGTTCAAAAGAAGGCCAAATTTTACAGAAGATAAATGACTTTTCGCACGATAAATTTGACATGGAGTGGCTTTGATTTTATTGATTTTTCGTGTATTTGTTGATTTTAGGAAATGATGTACAAGGCTTATGAACATTTCACGAGACACAGAATACGATTTAGCATCAAAAGGCTGAAAATCAAAAGGCCGAAAACTTAAAAGGCGAAAACTCAAAAAGCTGAAAACCCAAAAGGCCGAATCTCATAAGGCAAACTTTTTTTTATTATTCGATTATTTCACATTGTGTTCTTCCTGATTGATTAATCGCCTCATGTTTGGGTAAATCGAGCAATCGGGCGAATCGCACGTTTACGTACGAAACATTTCCAATACAAAAGAAGGATTAATACTCTAAAAATCCACCAAACCCTTTGTTAAATTGTACATTCATTGCGATTTTAATTCAGATTCAAAGAATGCTCGAAAGAAGGAATCATCCCCTATGTTTGAGTAAACCGGGCAGCCGAAGTGATCACAAGTGTGCGTGCAAGAGTTATTTGGCATACAGATTCAAAGAACTGCTCATATTTGAAAGAAGGAATCAATCCCTATGTTCGAGTAAACCGGGAATACGAACAGTTATGCAGTTGTAAGCAGCTGGCATGTAGCACAAATGTTTGAGCATAACGGCAACTACCTAAATATTTAAATAACTTTAAATGAGTTTGTTTACCAATAGTACTAATATTGTACTTGAACCAAAATTAATTAGATTATTCTTCGTTATTAAATAATAAAAAACATTTACGCCACATCGCTTCAAGTCGCGTGCTATCTAACATCGTTGTCGCTCCGTCGGACTTAAACTAATTTATAGCCCCTGTGTTTGAGTAAACCGGGCAAACGAGTGGATCACAGGTTTGCATGCGAGGGGCCGCCGCTTCGGATCCTTGGTCTCGGTTATGCGGCAAAGCCGCATTACGCTGGCTTCACCCCAAGTGCTAGAGCAGTGTAACAACCGATGGTTGAATAGATGTAAGATCATTCAATAAATCATCGTTTGAAAAACATAGCGAAATTCACAAATGATGAAGTATATAATTCGAAAGAACAGCTCATGATATAAAGAAAGATAATAAGGATAATTTTAATTATTGAAACGCTGTATGGAAAACCAAAACTACTGGGGTGGGCGTAGCGTAGTTGGTAAATCGATTGCCTTGTACGCAGCGCACCTCAGTTCGAGTCCCGCTATAAATTTTTCACAAGAGATTTTTCTAACCCGAAGAGGCGAATGACCTTATGGTTAAAACCTCTATAATTGAAATAAAAAAAACCAAAACTCACGTCTGGTGGATTGCAATTTTACACTATACTATACTAAAACGTAAGTCATAGCCAAGAATCCATAATTGCAAAAATGAACAAGCACAAAAATGAAACTCAAAAGAACTGCTCATATTTAAAAGAAGGCAAAATCAGTTATAAAATGTATTCACTCGAAATATAATCAATATCAGGTAACTGATAATAACACATTATTATCATTGCTTTGTTTGTTTCGTCCTGTAAAAAGTTTGCCTTTTGAAATTCCGCCTTCCAGAAAGTTTGCCTTTTGAAAGTCCACCTTTTGATTTTTCAGCCTTTTGAATTCGGCCTTATGTAATTTCGGCCTTATGATTTTCAGCCTTACGGCCTCGACCCCAGAATACATCTAATTATCAAGCTATATTGTATTAGTCAACAAACAAATTCACATTTTCATTTGAACAAGTTATTGGATTTATTTCCATTATTTATCAATTATCCATTTAATTAGTATTTTTGCTAAACAATTTTCTGAGCACCGCAGTGCACATCCGATTGACTTCACCGACAGAACACCGCTCAACGGTACAAGTAATCGGCGTTAATATTGGATGCAATCTCGGACTCCCACTTGTCACCATTGCTGAGCAGCTTTTCCTTGTTGTACAGCAGCTCCTCGTGCGTTTCGGTCGAAAACTCAAAGTTAGGACCTTCAACGATGGCATCCACCGGACAGGCTTCCTGAAACGTAATATACATATATACAAGAATCCATCCATAACCATTATCCACTTACCTGACAAAAACCACAGTAGATACACTTGGTCATGTCGATATCGTAACGAGTAGTTCTCCGACTACCGTCGGCCCGTTCTTCCGCTTCGATCGTGATGGCCTGAGCCGGACAAATGGCCTCGCACAATTTGCAAGCAATGCACCGTTCCTCGCCGCTGGGGTAGCGACGAAGAGCGTGCTCCCCGCGAAACCGGGGACTCAAGGGACCCTTCTCGAACGGGTAATTGATGGTAGCCGGTTCCTTAAAAATGTGGGCCAACGTTACGGCGGCTCCACGGAACAACTCGGTCCAGAAAATAGTTTGGGCTGCACGGTCCGTAATGTCAGCCATGTCCATGCTGCCATCAGTTTTATTTACATAATAGTATTGCTCCGGTTTGATTGAAGTACTGTACTGACGATACGTTACGGCCGGACGTAAAATTCGATTGCCTAGAAGGAACGTCGCAGTTGATTACCACTAGTTATTTAAGGCTTTATATAATTCACTACTTACTTTGTTTGGCCAGGGAGAAGATTCTAACAGTCGACATCCTCGGTTGAGAATATGCAAGGAAAAAATAGGCGGTCAGTGTTCCTCAAGTTTTCCGTACAAAAGTCGAGAAAAATACGGAAAGATTGGTCAAAATGTTTTTGACATCTATCTTTTTGTTGTTACGTAAGATTGGTAGCATTTTGACATGATGCATGCCATAAAAATAGAGCTGGGTAGGTATCGTGTTGGTAGCATTGTTCCAATGTCCTGCATTTAATGGGTGAGGAAGAACGTCCAATAAAATTTGGACATTTTTAGAGCTTTTATTCAAAACGACATATCTCGACAAACATATGATTACGGCCTAAAAGCCAACTGTCAAAATCCACTTTGAATGGAACTTCCAGACAAACCGTTACTAGTCGAACACAATTCACAACAGTTTATGAAAGAGAAAACTTTTCTCTTTCATTTACTACCAACATCAGTGATTGGCGTGTAACGGTTTGTCCGGAATTTCCATTCAAAGTGGATTTTGACAGTTGGCTTTTAGGCCGTAATCATATGTTTGTCGAGATATTGTCTATCTCGAGATAATCTAGCATTCAGTCGAGTTCTTGCTATATGGGATACACACGAGTGCGATCGAAACAAAAACAAACGTCAAAACGTTTTCTCACTCGCACTGCTGCAAACTAGGTGGGCGCGTAACTCAACGCACGGCCTGGTGGCGCATGGCTGAAAAGTCGCAATGTGGATTTAAGAAAAGATTCGCAATTTCTTTGTTTACGTTCTCTTTCGATTTTAACGGCGTCACTACCCGGATAGAATTTTACAATAGCATTTACCCTACAAACAATCATAAAACAATAAATATTTTAGTTATTACTGTTTCAACATTGTTCGATGCCAAGTTCTCACAGTAGATTTACAATAAAATTTCATGTACCAATGAATTTCACTGTACAGCAAAAAACTGATACAGTGCATTCACATTAAGTTTTACTGTTTTCGGGAAAAAAATTGATTTTATTAATATTAAGATACATAACCACCCCCCTTTTTCACTGTAAAAGTCTATTTTACATTGAAATTTACTGTAAAAACGTTAAAGTTTATTGTTTTTGTATTGTAGCATAACACTAAAACTTACTGTAAATTATTGTAAAATTACTGTACTGTCACAGTGAAAATGGTTTTGTTACTGTACATTTCTATTCGGGTACAGCACTTTTCACTTATTTGACAGTACAGATCGAAAGACGGTGGTTTTGACTACAGACGGTTTATTAGGCTTCCTCTTGCACTTCCCCTCTCAAAACCCCTCATGCTCGTTTTGCTGCACTTTTTGACAGTCCGTTTGGCTGCAATTTTTGACACTTCGCTAGTCTGTGTATAAAATTAGCTCGCCTAAATTATTTATAATAGTGTTGAAATGCACTATGTCGCCGTAAAACTTATTGCAGAGACGTACAATACCGATTGCATGTCGTTTCCCGGAATACCATTTCCCGGAACGTACTTTTTCTTGGCAGTTTATTATTGAAATCTAAAATACTTTGAGAACAATTGCATTTAGAACTATGTTGCTACACAAATATTTGTTTGGTTCCCTTCACAGTTTGTCTTTGTTCGCTGATCATGTTAATGAATTTGAAAAACTAATTCTCATGCATATGTAATTTTATATGAAATCATTATCAATCAATCGAAGGTCCAGAAAATAGCTTATGCTAAAAAGAAGGCGTTATCAAAGAAGGTCGTAATTTAATTTTAAATTAATAGCATTTCAAAAATATGCTACGAAAATGTTAAAGAAGGCAAATCCATTTCATTGTATTTATTGTATTTAAATCAATGAAATTCTAAAATTATTTCCATTGATTTGTTATTGTTCCAAAGAAGGCTAATTCACATAGAAAATTTTAATACAAAGTTAAATTTAAAATAACTGAAGGCGTTTTCAATGCACTGTTACTGTAAACAAATATTAGTGAGAATAAAAATCAATAAAAGTCCAAGATTATTTTCAGAGAAACTATAGATTAAAATAACATTCTACACAAAATTTCAAAGAAGAATGCATATTTATAAGAAGGCAGCATCTTAAACAAATACATTCACAATCTATAAAATTTCAAAGGTTCCAGGAATATTTCTGACTAAATTTTAGGAAATGTTCATATTTTTTCATTACATTTTACCTAATTTTTTATAAAAATCAATCAACGTATTCAGGGCATTTTTAGAGTACTGTGATTGGTTATCATATAAATGTTGCCAACGTTGTGGAAAACACTGCCTTTTCAATTTCAAAGATGGACGCATTTCGAGGTGTTCTAAATTGACCGTTACGAATTTACACTATCTCCTGTAATGTTTGTAAGATAATTTCCGCGAAATGGTTTTTCCGGGAAATAATACATTCCAGGAAATAGTTTCCCGGGAAGTGGTATTCCGGGGAATGGTATTCCGGGAAATGACGCACAATCACAATACCGATTGGTCAGGATCCATCATGAAAATAATCCGACCGAAAAGCTATTTTCGATGTGTTTTCCTTCACCTATGACAGCTGGAGGAAACAAATAGTTAAACACACTAATACAGTTATGGATTGTCAAGTACACTATTGTTTATATTATCGGGTTTTTGTGCCATATTGAAATGTGAATGTATAAGATTAGTATTTCTTGTGAATATACACGGAAAAATAAAACAACCCGCAGAATAAGTTCTTTTAACTTAAATTTAGGTAGTTTTGAGTTTTGTGTCGCTTTCGCACTTATTAGTGTTGTCAAAAACAAAGAGAGAGATTCGACTCAGTCGAGGCCTTCCATGGAATAAGGTATTTTTGAGTTGTTTAAGGTATACTCAAAATTAGGTAGATTCAACTTAAATTTAGGCAAGGTTGAGTATAAATAACCTGTCAATGAGTTGGGTTTTTGCCGTGGTTAAAGGGAAACTACCTTCAACACGGTTTACCTAATTTTACCTTATTCCAAGATACCCCGAGATTGAGTCAAAAGAGCTCAACTTTTGGTAACACATAAGGTTGGTTTCAGGAGAAACAAAAATATGCATTAGCATACTTTCTCTTTCCGTCTCTTTTCTTCTGCTGTGATTTTTATGCATTTTCATGCATATACTTCTAGCACAGACTAACAGACATATCACTATAAGGGAATTCCCTAAAAAACATCGATCCGACAATTTTCCCAGAACACTAGCTCCACCTTTTATTCACGGTCCCAAACACTCATTTACTGCTAAGTTACCTCTCAGGTTTGGGAGAAATTTTTCACTAGTGATCTATCCCCCATATGCTTCTTCATATGACAGTGGCGCCATAATTTCAAATGTGGCCACAGTCCCAACTATAAATATATTTAAAATGACCGTTAAAGCGTGCGAAGCTTGGTTTTAAAGTGTTATGTCTGTTAATCTGTGCTTCTAGTAAGTGTTGTGTTCAATGAGTGGATAGACCGAATATGTCCAATGCATAAAATTTACAGCAGAAGAAACGAGAGGTAGATATAAAAGTATGCTATCGATGCATAAATAAAATTCTTCGTGTATGTGCCAGGAAATAATGTCTTAATTATACCGCTAATTGCAAAAATCTATGTTTAAATTAATAGACACTACATTTAGGTTTTTAGCAGGTCCGCAGATGCTAATTTCAAAAAAATTGTGGCCTCTGCAGAGGACAGATTATTCTGTGTAAATGGCAACTCTGCTCTAACGGCGTGCTGATACGTCAACACGCTCATTCATAAAAACTCAAATTTGAGTGGCCAGCCACTCAATTTCATAAAAAGTGCAAGTAGTCAAAAAACGAGTTTGCTTCGTTTACTCAGTTCTGAGTTTGGGATGAAAATATCAACATTGAGTAAATTTTACTCAGAAAGCAAATGCAAAAAATAATCAATTCGTATTTTAATATAGCAACAAAAAATCTCACCGGCACTTCAAATAACGATGCCTGGAAATATAATCCGAGAATGTTTTTCCTCCTATTTCATGTAAATCAGCGCCTCGTTGTAATGACAGAAACTACAAAAAACAGGAAAGGATAATTGATTTGAATAGAAGCAAAACACTTACCTTTTAATTTTGTGAATGATCCGAATCAACTCTACAACTGCTATGTCCGCGACATGGTCTTTTATGCAAGTTTTAATTAACGTCGAAATTCATTAACTTTTTCTTGTATATAAGTGCTTTTTTCACTCGAAATTTTGAAAATTGAATAGTTACTCACCAGTTGAGTTAATTTTACTCAAATAAAAACTCATTTTGACATATTGCTCCCATTTTTGAAATTGAGTGTTGTGTACTCAAATTTTGAGTAGTTTTGAATGAGTGTGAAGTTCATCATGTCCAGACTTTTACTTGAGTGACATTAACCCTTTCTTGTTCTTTTCTCGATGCTTCGGTAGAGCTCTGGAAAATATCAGATTCTCAATTTGAAAACAGTTTCGTCTGTGAAGGTAGTGATTTGCAGTGAACAATAAAAGTAATTAAGATTATTCAAGTACTGGTATATACCTAAAGCTTTCAGTCACAATGGCTCAGCAAACTATTGACAATGTAAGTAAATGGTTGGATTGTAGATTATAATCGCGAAAATACATGAAAATAATATTCCAGCTCACTTTGGATTTAGAGGAGCTTCGTCGGTTGGCAGAGGACGCAACACGAACTCGTGTTCAGCAGATACTATCGATCGAAATTCGCAAATTGGAAACCGATATACAGCACAGGAAGAGTCTTCTGGCCAGTAATGAAACGCCTCATTCATCAGAAGTCGCAAAACCACCGGCTTCACTTCCGGGTGATTGCAAGCGCTACCATGTCGAGCTGAAAGAGTACGCATGGGATCAAAGTGATAAGTTCATTAAAATTTTCGTAACAGTGAATGATGTTCAGCAAGTTCCGGAAGAGAATGTTAACGTTGAATTCACCGATAATTCATTCAATCTTTTTATTGGTAACCTTAATAACAAAGACTACACATTTGTGGTAAAACATCTGCTGAATGAGATTGATCCGGTCAAAAGTTACCGGAAGATAAAGTCGGATATGGTTGCCATCTATCTCGCTAAAACAAAACCCACCAAATGGGCTCATCTTACGGTCACGGCCAAACGTCTGCAAGATCTTAAGGATGAGAGACTATCGAAAGACACGAAGAGCGCCGAAGATCCAACCGGGGGTTTGATGAAAATTATGCAACAGTTGTACGATAGCGGTGATGCGGAAACCAAACAAATGATCAATAAGGCTTGGCACGAGTCGCAGCACAAGAAAGCCGAAATTGCCGGCGCCAAGAATGAAGCGTAAATTAGCTCAACAGGGTCCGATTGTCTGGGCGGTCGTTAGTAGTCACCCGTTGGATAGCTAAGCATTTAACACTGATAATATGATAAGCGTAACGAATATTTCATGTAAGATAATAAACATTTGATGTTGATACAGCTTTCGTACTTCGTTATTTATATTTCCGCTGTATGGATCGATGGGACAAAAATCTTGATAGATCAAATGACCGGCTGAAATGTTTTGTTTATGTCGATTGTAGAGGTTTTTACTCTGGGGTGATTTGCCTTTGTTTTTCAGATTGGAAGCTTCGGGACTAATTTAAAACTGTTGTCGGTACATCTCGCTCGCCAATGACAACAATCCTGGACATCCAACAGATTTTCAAACCATGGTCTAGCCAACGTTACTATAGCTTTATTACAAGTTTCCTTATCAGCAAGTTAGGTTTGGAAGTCGTAAATTTTGTGGATTATACTTTTGGACTCTCTTCAAGATTAATATGCGAATTAAATTGCAGTACGCTTTCAGGTTTTATTAGAAAAAGTAACAAACACGTACTTTTTGCTTACATTTTAACATAGTAATATAAAGATGCGAGCAAAATCAACGATAAATGACACCAATCATTAACAAAACAAACAACTCTGTCAATAATTCATACTTATTCGATACTTTTTAGGTTTTTGTGAAATGTTGAATGAGCAATTTCGAAATAAGGGAAATTAAAAATAATCAGTCTAAATAAACTCAATGTTCAGCGGGTGCATCGTCGAATTCGCGCACCGCTCGAACCCCATAACGAAAGCGCAAAAAACCATCCCGCATGTATGCAGCGAGTTTAACCTGCGGTAGAAACTTGGATTGTCCGTGCAAACCTTGTTCGAATTCGTGAACCGTTGATATTTTGTGGCTCTGCTCAAACTGAGTTGCGTGCAGCAATTCGATGAAGTATTCATACCTAGAACGAGTAAACCAAATCAACTATCTTTGGGTCGTCCGTTCGTAGAAAACTAATATCCTACTTTCCCTTTGGTCCGTTACATTTGTGAATAAATGCACCCACAAATCCATCTGCAGAGTTCACATTCAGGCGCCATTCCGTCATGTTCCAATCGTAGATTTTCTGGCTTAGATAGCAAACTGGTTTGCTCTGTTCTATCGCCTGCAGATGGGAAACAACAAACGTGCCAATCACAAACTGGCTCAGTTGCCGAATTGTTTTCTTCAATGATACAATTTCGTTGCGCTGCCGGTCAATGAGTGTTTTGTTGTAGATCCGCTCGGTAGTCGGATCGGCTGGACCGATTCCACAGCGTAGTTTAAGTCGGCCCTCCGGGCATACATATTCATCCGATTGCAGTTTGGATGTCTTGAACAACTCGATCACTGGTAGTAAATCGGCTGAAGCAGGATTCGGAATCGTAAGTTGCACTTGATATACTTTAAGTGGGTCATCGTTAAGTAGAACAATAACGGCTAGGAAACTGCCACTCTGGTTGCACTCCTTGGTAATAATTTGAACAGACAGAATCTCGTCCTTGTTGAACACAAGCTCCCACTTGTTACCGTTATAGTCGGATATTGGAATCTTAGGCATCAAAAGGGCATCTCGCTCGCTACACTGATGATCAAAAATCTGTACCGATGTAGTCACCAAACGAATTCGAGGTAGCAATTTACTGAAAGAAAAACAAAGGCTCAACGCTAGTAGAATAAACACAATGCTAGTTACCATCGTATATCGTAATAATCTCCCTGCGCTGCCTGATAGTAGGAAAGCGGTTTATTCATAAGTTCATCCAACTGCTGGTGGATTTTGGCCTGCTCTTCTATGAAGCTTCCCTGTGACATTGTGTAGATTTTTTCGCAAAGATGATCCAACGCTCTATTCTTGCGACTGGGTATTCGAGAGTTCCTGACCAATAGTTGCTTCTGCTGTCTGGCGCTTGACACTATTTCCTGCTTTGCCTGCTGGGAAATCGAGTCCAACCGTTTTAGCATTTCCTGTTCAATTTTCATTACCCGATACTGGATCTGCTGTTTGTCAGCATTTGCTTGTCGTATCTCTTGAATGTAAATCTCAGTATTTTCCAATTTTTCTTTCGTTGTTTGAAACTTTTCACGGTACACCTCGCTAACTGAATCGATCGTGTGACGCTTATGATCTCGCCCGCTTACCAAACATTCGGAACAAACCAGCTGTTCACAGGTCAAGCAGTATAGTTTCAAGGCTCTTTTGATGTGTTTCGAACAGTACTCATTATACTCACTGCCACCATCCTTTTGAGACAGTTTGGGTTTCTTTTCAGCTGGAGGAGCGATATCAGGTGATTCTTCCTGGACGAAAACTTCGACGCCTGAACCGCTGGGCTCACATTCTGCATCCTGCGCATCGATTCCAACTTGTTCCTCGTTCGATTGCTCCAAATCGCAGTTGGGACAAATACAGCCGAAACAGGTGTAACAAAACAAGTGCAAGCATTGTCCACAGCTTTGGGAAAGCGGTTCTTGGCAAATATAACAATCAGTTTGGAGTTCGTCTTTGATCTGCGTTTCGCGAATATTATGTATGTACCCGTTCATTATAATGTGGCGTATCTAATAGTAGATCCAAAGATGGTTACAGAATTATCCGGACGTAACAATTTTACTTTACTATTCGAGCCTCTATCAACTATTTCCTTGACCTGAAATACAGTGTAAACTAACAGGCTTTCGTAAAAATGATAAAATAAAAATACAAACTTCGTTCGTTAATAATAAAGACGCTGAATTTCTGGTGTAAAGACCACAACGACGCTGAATTTCTGAATAAAGACTCGGCATCTCAATCTTTTGTTTACAACCAGGACTCAGGACAGTGCCCACCCAAGCTTGAGGAGAAGGAAGGATGTGCACCCATTTGGTACTCTTCTGAGTGTTTAGCTTTATCACAGAGAACAGAGGTTCATCTCGGGCTTTTAATTCTCCCATAGACAAGTCGACCGATTATTAGGCGTTGGATTAATAGACTTCTTAATTAGATATATCTCATTCAAATATTTTAACAGGAATCAGAATATATTGCCTTAAATGGCACGTTCCCCGTATGTAGTCGGGGATTTGTGCCTTGCCGCGTGTTTTCATCATTTCATCAAAAACAAACAGCAGGCAAGTTAATCTCACAAGTAGTTCAACTCGCCACCGAGTGAGCCTAAAGCTATTTACCACATTTGTAACCACCGGTTACGACAGTTGTTAGTTGACTTTGCCAAATTGATAAGTGCCGCTAGGTTTGCTCATTCCCTTTCCCAATCCCTAACTCCTACTCTGTGTAAAACATCAAAATGTGTGAGTGATGGCCTTCCAAGTCCAGGTTGTCATCTGAGACGGGTGGGTCACTCACGCAGAAGGGTTGCAGGCGCTCACGCAACGTTATGCTCATCACAACGGTGTGAGCATAACGTTGCGCAACATGCTATCCATCGCTGTCGCAGCCATTGGAAGGGCTGCCAAGGTTTTGACAATTTAAATGTCAGTTCGGATTATATCGCAAAAATTGAGGGTTTTCGGTATCATCCGAGCTGAGTTAGGCTCGGCGGTCGCCAAGATAGTTCTTTCGGTTCTCGACATTCGAGGAAATCAGAAGAGCGCGCGGTTTTTTCTCATTATTCAATGTGATTTTTCTTGTACAGTTTAAGTGGTGTATTGTGTGAATAATGTTCTTTTTTGTTTTAGATACAGATAGATTAGATTAAAAGTAAAAGTTATCATATAAACATTAATTGTAAACGGTTATAGTACGGTTAGTAAATAGTGATAGCCCGTATAAATAAATACCATTCCAGAAATCTTCGGAACCATTTCCAAACTATTCGTATAATGCTCACCATATTGGGAATACTACTGATATATTTCACCGTTATAATTGAACTGTTATACTACCATACCCATTTTAATTACCATTTCCAATACCTTCCGTGTATCCTATATTGGAGATTTGTATACTACATTGTCCTTTGGCGCCAGAGGTTAATATTGCTCTGGTGGGCTTTGTTATTCGTATATCTGTTTACCCTGCTCCAAAAATCTGTAGTTTAAGACGGTCAAAAATCCTCGTCTAATAATATTACGGAGATAGCTCAATTGGATAAAGTGTCAGTCCACTTAGTGTCAACGAAGCATTCTTCAGAAGATGGCGAGAGCAAAATAATATTTCATCAATCGATAGAATTGAAACGTGAAGGGGAAAAGATTTTTTCTCCAGCTAATATTTTATCCATCGCTAAACCTAAAATATGCATGCCACCATAAGCTGTATGGTTCTTGAATCGTATGTTGTCAAAATGTATATGGAAAACAGCACATTTTGGTATGGTGACTGTTCTTAACAACCCGTTGTTTGTACGGTCGAGTATGGAAAAACGACACTGGTTATGTTCGATATTATACTAGGCAATGGTTAATATATTGTTGAACGAACCATATTGAAAATGGTTTTGAGACGATTGATGCAATGGTTGGTATATGGTACACATTTATGCGGGAGCGTATTGTCCTAGTATAAAACAAATTGTAATTTTTTGTATGTATTTTAACAGTGTCACAAAACGAAGAAAAAACGAAGAAATTGAAAAGCACGAATCACATACTAATTAAAATCAAGTTAAAAAAGGTAAAATTACTACATACAACAGGTTAAAAGATGGTGCGGGATAGGATTTCGAAACACCTTAGTATATGCTAATTTGCGCTGTGTAGGTCCACAGCGGGCCTTTTTTTTCTCTGGCTTCGGACTACGTCGAAGGGTTTCTTCGCAGGAAGCACGCTAAACAGAAATCTTCAAAGCGAACCGATTAGAGAACCGAGAGTCCTTGCTGAAGAACCCTAGATCCGACGCGCTGGGAGATTCGCCGCCATTTTTGGCAACTCCGCCAGTGTGCTAACGCCGCCATTGTTATTGACGGTGTACAAGTACGAGGTCGGCAGGTTTGTCGCCTTCAAATTTCCGGACCGTTTTCCTGCCACCAGCGAACCCAGAACCACCGGAATTCGCCATGGCTGTAATAGTCAGCCGCACAACCACTGTAAACCTACACCATATAAAAAGATCCGCAAGTAGCTAAATCGTGACGTCACATAGCATTAAGTTTAGTTAGGGTATGGTAATAAATTGTATGTATAAATTAAATTTCTGTACCATCTGTATATTCTCGTATAACATTGTCCGTACAATAACAACACTACTTTGAATCGGTTTCCGGACTCGAAAGGAGTCGTAAGTCCTCGTCCTAGGATGTTTCCGCTGAAAGAGCATTCACGGTATCGCTTTTGAGCATATTAAAATATTGCTTTACCTTTTCAGAGTTGTCCACCTTGTTGTTGTCGCTGCAACAGCGATTGAAGGTCCGGTTTCCCCTGTTCCCGAAGTGAATGAGTACCGTGGTGAGTACAACTAAAACCCTGAATGTATACCAACAGTAGAGAGCATAATCCCCCTCCAACCACCCACTGAGCAAGTCGAGGGGCTACACATTGGATAAGAAACTTTAGTATGTATCTGAGTTTCAGTCGTCCAAACATGATGTCGTCTATGTAAGGACGGCCGAAAACTTGAAATCGCAATTGCCGTAGGCTGGACAGTTGCATATCAGATTATATGAAAAAGGCTCTTCGCGCTGAATAGTTGCCATGTGATAATTGAGTTTGCAGTGGCAGGTTAAAGCCCTGGTCAGCATATCGTAGTGGAGCTTCGAAAAATGTAGGAGATTTTTCGAAATCACTGGGCACGGTTGTTCTAGAAACGCATTTGTTTGGCGACACGTTTATAGATTTCTCCAATAATTGCGGTGCTCGGACGAAGCCCAGGACCGTATTTCATCCATTATCCAACTTGTCGAAATTGGCAGGGCGGGCTCAGGACCAACTAAGTCAGTCGCTGAACCTGCCCTGGCCAATTCGTCAACCCATTCATTTTCAGTAATACCGGAATGTCCGGGCACCCAGACAAGGTAGATAGTGTTGACAATGCTAGCTTGGACCGTGATTTGTCTGAGCTAAGGGCCTTGATTGCAGCCCAACTATCGGAGCAAAAGTTTATTCATGATCTAACGCTAGATGTCGACCGCCAGAGGGCACGAAAGTTCAATGATGATGTTTTTATTTTCATCTGTCAAAACGCATTGGAAAGTAAATTCTGATTTTTTTAAATTCAATCAATATTATAATTAAACGTTATTTCTTCAAATGAAAAGTAATATTGGCGAAGAAAATATGTTTCCTACCTCTGAAAAATATCCAGATGGTAAATTTCTTGTTACTTCACTCACATTTGTTCTTCCGGTTTCAATTTATACTAAAATGAAATTCAGAGATTGAAATTTCGATAGAAAACACGAAGGTGGGCAAAAATCACTGGATTAAAGAGTGTAGTTGTTGGTAGTCGAGGTTACACACTGATAAGTCCAATTTCTAGATAAACATTTTCCATATCTAAAACAACCAACCTAACCTCAACAATACAAAAATAATTCCGGATCTCAATAATTCGTAATAAAATATTGAGTTCAACTGAATGTTTTGGTGTCAAATGAAAGAACGAGTGTTTTCTTATCACCTGTAATCAAGCCTTTTGTGAAACTATGTGATATTTATTTTAAAACAATTAAAATAGAACAACCATCCTATACCATCAATGCAAGAAAATGTTTTCATCATCATTTGACTAGTACCCAAAATGAAATCCAGTTGGCGCATCGAGCGAAAAAGTTTCACGTTTGAGAGCCAATAATTTTGTCGGACAAACTAAGTTGAAGGGCCGATTGTACCCCGCACATAATCGCAAAGATTTTTGCTTGGAATACAGTACAGTATCTACCTAGTGAGTGAGATTGTTCCAATATCATTTCATGACAGTAGACACCTGCACCAGCACGTCCCTGCATCAGAGAACCGTCAGTGTAACAGACCACCTGCGTTTGTTGTTGTCTTTCCACAACCACTCCTTTCGAGAGGGAATCACCATATGGAATGTCCTGTAAGGAAAACAACATGTAAGTTCAATATCACTGGGAGCAAGAATAACTTCACCCCATGTAATCATTTGTGACCACAATCGTGTATGACTTGTAGGAAGATCAACATCGTTACTGTTACAAAGCCCAGTAACCTGCAGTCTGTATGTACATGCTTCTTGTTTGAGGTGTATGTGTAATGGTTTAATATTTAGAAGTGCTTCAAATGCAGCAGTCGGACTCGTGGTAAAAGCACCAGTCAACGCCATAAGCGCCATTCTTTTAAGATGGTTTAGCTTTGACTTGACCGTCACCACCTCTCCCCTCTGCACTACACAAGGCATCCGTATGACAGTATTGGACGTACAATTGGTTAGACTTCCGCTAGTTGGACCATTGTTCAACTAAAAAGCATCTGAATCCTAAATTCTGTCAAATTTACTTTGACAATCAGGACCCTTTTTTTCACAGTCACGTCGCTTAGTGACTAGAAGGAAATTTCCAAGAGAGTGAATGTTTTGACGTTTCTTTGTAAAATGAGTGAAGCCAACATAAGCTGGCTTGCTAGCTCGGATAGTTGTCAAAAATGACAGTGAAACTAGGGGCAGATCACTTGTGATGAATTTTGAAAAATCAGCGAAATTAAATGCATTTCTTTCCATCAAAATAGAAATTCAAAATGTATTTTGCGTTGCGTGCAATGTATTTTGCGTTGCATGTAAGACGTCAAAACCCTACAAAAAACTAGCCCTATATTCAACACAACGTCGAACAAAGTGGATCAGCGTAGGACGATTGTTCAACAGCAGCGCTAACTCGAGTCCCGACTTTTGCGGAATTATGCTTATTGGAGACGGCAATAAGTACGCCCCCTCCTCTGCTTTTTTTAGAAGAAATAGGATCACGATCGTTTCGGTAAACTGTGTAGACATTACCAAACAGTTGAGCAGAGTGGATTTCATTATTCAGCCAGGTTTCGGTAAGCACGATAACATCATATTTTTCATCTGACACAACCAAGAAGAAATCCTCAATTTTAGTTCGGAATCCTCGTACATTTTGCTAGTTCACCGTAATATGACCGTCAGTGTGTGTTGCTGAATCGCTATTGGAGTCTCCACTCGTATAATGACGATTGACGAAATGACTATCGGCCACCGGATCCGAAGATGTTTCAGGCGTGATGACATGAAAAGGAGGTATACTCTTGATATGTGTAGTTTCTGCAGTCGCTTCGGGTGGACATACACCCGTTAAATTATTACCTGTGAGAAAAGATAATCCCACGATGTCAGTTTGATGTGTGGTAGTGCAATCATTCTCAGGGTACAAGGGCCGATGAAAGGTTCTGGCACTAGCTGTCTCATCGCAGGTGGAAGCATCGATCGCCAAATCCAATGTTATGTCTACATCAGTACATAAAAGGAGATTACTTGGACTATGTGTAATATCTAAAGTTACTTCGGGTGGATATATACCCGTAATTGTATTACCTGACTGAATGACACGTCCCACGTTGTCAGGTATTAAGTCACAGCACGCTCATTCATAGCAACTCAAATTTGAGTGGCTGGCCACTCTATTTCATAAAAAGTGTACGAAGTCAAAAAATGAGTTTGTCTCATTTACTGAGTTTGAGATGCAAATGCCAAATTTGAGTACATTTTACTCAAAAATCAAATGTGAAAAATAATCATTTAGTATATTTCTTATTATTACAAAGAATGATATCGATACTTCAATTATCATTTACCTGTACTTCCAGGCGCTAGCGATGTCCGGAAATATAATCCGACGACGTTTTGGACATCTCTTTCATGCCAATCGGCACTTCGTATTAATGGCTTAAACTATAAAAACAAGAAAGAAATTTAGATTTGAATAAAAACAAAACTCAGAGAAACCTACCTTTTAGTTTCCTGAATGTTCCGCGTCGACTCTACAGCTACTAGTTCCGAGGCATGATCTTTTATAATGGTTTTATTCGGCGTTAAACTCCATGCTCTTTTACTTGAGAATAACTATTTTTTTCACCCGAAGCTTTAAAAATTTAATGGTTACTCAACAGTTGAGTTAATTCTACTCAAATTGAAACTCATTTTTTGACAGACTGCCTCTATTTTTGAAATTGAGTGCTCTGAACTCAAATTTTGAGTAGTTTTGAATGAGCCTGAGGAGTCGACAGCTGTAGGAAGAGTGGCTAAACTCGTTTCCGTTGTGTTGTTACTGTTGTGTAGCTTCTTTAATTGCTAGGTATAGTCGATTCGTTGTTTGGTACTTTTTAATCGTTTTAGATAAATCGGAGGTAATTGTCTAGTTTAGAGACTTTATGTTTAGAGGTCCATTTTTAATACGGTTTTTTTGCTAAAATGGTGTATTTTAACCTCAATAAACCGAATCCGAGAGCGGAGATGTAAAATTTATTACCAAAGTTTGATAAATTTAAAAAAAAAGTTGTGCTTAATAACGCTCATAACAATGACATATTGCCATAGCAAGTAAGATTATGGAGCGGAGCTGGTGTGATGCGGCTTTGCCGCATTGTCGAGGACGAGAAGATGACTAACTTCGGCGGAATAGTAAGCAAACCTGTGATCCCTTCGTTTGCCCGGTTTACTCAAACATAGGGGCTATAGCTAGTTTAAAGCCGACTGAGCGGTAGCGAAGTCGGACAGTGCGCCAAAAAGCGATGTGGCGTAGCCACATTCGTCAACCATTTTGTTATTTGAGACAAATGTACCATGTTCGTACAAAAATTGCATTATCTCGTCTTTGCCCATTACAAATACTTTATCTGCAGTATCTTGGCACCCGCTACACGCACTTGGATCGTCCGACATTTTTCGCGATTTAAACCAAATATGATTAAACATAACCTCACATTTATACAAAATAACAAAATGGTTGACGAATGTGGCTACGCCACATCGCTTTTTGGCGCACTGTCCCACTTCGCTACCGCTCAGTCGGCTTTAAACTAGCTATAGCCCCTATGTTTGAGTAAACCGGGCAAACGAAGGGATCACAGGTTTGCTTACTATTCCGCCGGAGTTAGTCATCGTCTCGTCCGGCGGATCCTCAGCGGCTTTGCGCCGCTTCGGATCCTTGGCCTCGACTATGCGGCAAAGCCGCATCACATCAGCTCCGCTCCATTGGCGATTCTACGTTGAAACCGCTCGCAGATAGCGCTGGAGGGAAAGTGTTGCTGATTTTATTCTGTTCTGTCATAGTGCATATATTTTATGTAAACATTGGTAAAAAATGACTTTTAAACACCAAATTGCCGATCAATTTGTTGATAATTGTTTATGAAAATGAAGGAAAACCATCATTTTATAAGATGATGAGTAAACATCTTGCGAAAAGAGTGTAAAACATAGTGGTTTCTAACATTATTCGCAGAGCTATATGCGCGCTGTTTCAAAATGTAATTTGTTGAGCACCGTAGCCGCCGCAACAGCATTTCCCGTTCGTCCTAAGTTAAGCTAAACCTTCATGAGATGGTGTAAATTCATGAAACTTTCCAGATCAGGCGAGGAAAGAATATATCCGGCTAATAGGAAAGTGTCAGCTTTGTATCATGCACAGCCGATCCTTCTCTCCGATAGTCTTCACTGAATCTCCTACGTAGTTCAAAATATGAAGGAGTTTGACATTGGTACTGATTGGGTCTCGGTTTCGAGTTGGAACTTTATTTATGGAACGATTTTTTATAACCACAATAATACCCCGATTACATTTCGAAGAAATATATGAGTGAAATAGTTGCAAATGGCTGTAATTTCAGAATAATTGCAAATAAAACTAAATTTCTTACTCGTTTCATTCATATTTTGGCAGTGGTAAGCTTTTTCCGAGAAGATAATGAAGATTTTGTTGTAAGCTACGACTCACTTACGGGTGAAAAAAAGCAAACTGTATCACTTTGCCAGTTCATGAGCTGAATCATAGATGTCGCATGACTAATTTTGGCTTTGCCGCAAATCGCCAATAAGCTTACTTGCTATTGCAGCATGTCATTGTTATGAGCGTTATTAAGCACAACTTATTTTTTCAATTTATCAAACTTTGGTAATAAATTTTACATTTCCGCTCTCGGATTCGGTTTATTGAGGTTAAAATACACCATTTTAGTAAAAAAACCGCATTAAAAATGGACCTCTAAACATAAAGTCTCTAAACTAGACAATTACCATCTTTTTGCAGTTAACACAAAATTGCAAATTAACTTCACACTCTCGGACATTGTGTGCATCAGTCAGCACATTTAGGACAGCATATGGGATTATTGCACGTTGACGCTTTGTGTCCATACTGTGAACAGTTATAGCAGCGCATTACATCTACAACCTCAGATATTCGGCAGCGTTCTCATCCAAAGTTGATGAATTGCAATTTCGACAAGAACTCAAAAGCACATGGGTTAGTTTCCAGGTGTACAGTAGTGGTTTTTTTTTGAAGCACTTTCAGACTGATGCAGGCGAACAATTTTCAAATTGCCTCCTTCCGGGAGATGGTTTTGTTTCTTCAGCTTGTCTACGAACTCATTGGCATCAATTTCCTCTGCAATGCCAGTTACTTTCAATCTTGGTTTCGGTGGTTTCTGTGATGCGATCTCGTATGTGTTACCGAACGTTTTTTGAGCCATCTGTACCTTCTCCGATGCAAGTGCGCTTGATTCACATCGGATTATCAATTCTCCAGTGTCACGGCAACGCACATCTTTCACACCGAACCTAACAGGGTCAAATTTACTTTGCACGAATTTCTTAGTTTCGTCCACGGATTGTGTTTGCTTAGGTTTAAAGACGATGTTTAGTTCAAATTGAGTGATCAGCGGATTTTTCGGTTTGGGCAGCAATGAATTTTGTTTCGAAGCGGAGGCAGATAACTTTTTCGTGCCTATGTCATTGGAGCCGTCAAATATTGCACCACGCCTTTTTTCCGAGCGAAGTAAGCCACCGGTAGTTACTGTCAATGCCTCCGAATCAGCATTGAGACTATCACTGATTGTTCGTTGTATTGCAGAATTAAACCTGGAGTTCTTTCTAGTTGATTGCTGTGCCTTTGGTTTGGTACTTACGCGAGCTACATCTGCATAAGTTTGGGTGACAGAGCCAACTGAATTTCCAGAAATCTTAACATTACTGGCAATTTCTTGTAGTTTGGACTGCAAAACTTGAGATATTCGATTCTCGAAATCAGTCAGATAATCCTTGCAAGATGCTGACAATTTAATCTCTAATTCTCTGATAAGCGATTCTGATTTACCTTCACGGTTAGATCAGAGCACTTGCTGATAATATCGTTCAAGCTGATTTGTTTTCTACGCCACTCGTAACACATATTTCAACGCTATATTACTATTCATCGCACTGACACAAGTAGATGAGATATCCAAGAATTTAGAGTGAAAGATTTGTTCGCATCCACCAAAGCAATAGACTCGATCATTTTCTGTAGTAATACGCTGGGAGCACACATTGCAAAGAACAGAAGTCATCGTGCTGCTTCAGCGCACTCCCCGCAACTGCCACCCAGGCACGGGCTATTGTGTTAAACTGAAGCTGCTATCACTGATGTATAGAGATCACCCAGTTGGCCAATAAATTCAGGAAAAAAAAACTCGTTTATCTAATTAATGGCGGAAGATGTGATAATCCGGGGAACAGTCGTCGTTTATTCTATTTACTGGTACAAAAAAAATTACTTAATGCGTCAACTTTAACATTAAAAAAGCGAAATAACGAAGCAGCGATAAACACGCGTACACGTACACGTAAACTTTTTAAACTTATCCTGTCGGAAAGGTTGACGTTGACGGAAGCTGATGGATTGTCTGAATCGTCCTTTAAACTAGATGCTGGCGATCGGTGGGCTATTGAAATTTTGTTCTAGGCTAGCCGCTGTAACTTGCCGTTTACTGTAAAAGTAGTGTAAGAGAGGAAGCCCATGCCCGCTTCATGTCACGTTTCAATACTATCCTTACGGCCTGTCCTTCACGTGTAGTGATGAACTGATGCACACAGTGCCACCTAGCTATGGAATTTCGAGCAAGTGAGTTTTCTTCATGCAAATTTTGAACACAATTTGGAACAGATGCTCATAGCGGGACTGTAAATCGACCCAGTGTTGAGCCGATTGGGTTTTCAATAATTCGTTTTTTGGGGCAATCTAAATACAAAAGTATATAGTCGCAACTAAAATATATATCTAAACAATAATCGTTAAAAGTAGGTGAAGTATTGTTTTTGAGTGTTATCTCTGAGATTTAAACCGCCGAGTTATTATCGGACCGAGGTTCTCATTTGCACTTAGGTCCTTTTAACATGTTTATCTAGAATTCCTCTCACGAATCTCTCTCGATTAACCACGTGAGAGTCTGTCAACTGTATCTGATGATAAGAAATGTCAAAACACGGATAATCGAGAATCACAAAAATTGTCTGTAAACGTTGGAGGTAGCCGCTGTTGGCAAGGGTGCACTTAATTAGAACAATAAAATTTAACAAGTTACTGTTTACGTTAATTAACAAAAAAAAACAGTGCAATTTTACGCAGAAGATCGAATCAACCTTCATTTTTAAGTATTTCAACGCATAGTGGAGGTTTTAAGTTGAATATTTTGCGTAAACCAAACTGGAACAGCGTCGGACGCTATTGCGAAAAAAAGGAAAATCGATTTTTCACCCTACACCGAATAACATAAACTTCTAGCCACCAGGTATACAAACAAAGACGTGTATCACGTTGTTAGTGCGTGAATTGCTTTACAATTTTAGAAAATTGATTATTAATTCTCTTACACCCTAACTAGAGTAAATCTTTGTTTCACAGACGTTTTCTGTTGCAAGTAATACCATCTAATAATACAGTGGTGGGTGGTGAAGATTGTTTCATCTCTTGACCCGAAGAAACATTAGTTTGTTCAAGTGCATTTTTTACATTATTTCCTTGCTGTTCGGAGCGTTTTGACATCCCTTTATTAGACGCCCGATTCACCGGTGTACCCATTGGAACAACCCGGAGTTGCATAGGTTCTGTCGTGATTACTACAGGGAAACGGCTTCAAAATAGGTCAAACCAATAGTACTCGTTCCAACGAAACCGGACCATTTAACATGAATCAAGGAGAAGTTGTGGTGAAGAAAGTGGCAGGACATGTGCCCAAGAGTAGCGTTCAACAGCAGCCAAAATCGACGGATCATCATCGTCGCACGTATCGTTTGCTAAGGGATGACATTTCCGGTGGACCGGTCAATTTGGACGAGATTGAGCCAGGACTGTGGCTGGGAAACGTCACGGCAGCAGCCGATTTGCCAACGCTAGAAAAGCTTTCCATTCGAAGTGTGCTGACAATCGACTCCTGCCCGTTGCCATCCCACGTGACCGAGAATCCAAGCCTGCGAACAAAGTACATTCAAGGTGGGTTGAATGGACAGGAACGTAAAATTATGTGATGATTGCAAAAAATATTTTGTTTGCTTTACCTGATAGCCTCCGATGTGCCAAGGGAAGATCTAATCAGACATTTTGAAGACACCAACAAATTCATCAGGGAAAGCTTAGCGGAAGAGAGGAATATTCTTGTTCACTGGTAGGATGGTGCTTTCATCGAGCAGATCATGTTTCAGCTATTAGAATAACATATATTTGCAGCTATTTTGGAGTCAGTCGGAGCGCCACCATCGTGATTGCGTACCTAATGGAAAAGTATAAACTGAGCTACGAGGCTGCCTTGTACCGTGTTAAATCCAAGCGGGGATTTGTGATGCCCAATCCGGGTTTTATAAATCAGCTGAGGTTGTTTGCCCTGATGAACTATACCATCGATCCGCAGAACGAGAAATACAAACTGTTTCGTCTTAAGCTGGCAGCGGATAACGTACGGAAAGGTATGTGGTAGGAGTGTGAAAATGTTTAGGTTTGAGGAGTGGAGGGTAGAAGAATTGTAGGTGGCGTAGCTGTCGCTTATGTTAGAGGAATAGGAATAATGACTGATGAGTATTTCCGGCAAACGGAAGCATGCTTCAATATCATCCATGTAGTACATTTTCGTAGGATAGGAATGACTTATTAACTGTTGTATTTTCTAACCAGTACTTTAAGTGCTTAATGTATTATGAATATGGTTCAAACGGTCTGATCTGAATTCAAGAAAATGGCAAAACCTCAAATTTATCGTTAGAAAGTAAATTTGTCACTTCACTCATTATCTTAGAGCATGATGTAATTTCTAATTGAATATGAATCCCGAAAAATCTGTATGGAATATTAGAATCTAAACCATTACAGCATGTTCAAAGTTTGACTATAAAATTTCTATTAATCTTTCTTGTTTCATCAGTGGCTAATGCTGCTCATACATTTTCAGCCAAACGTCTTCCGGTTAACTGCATGGACGTGGTGAAACCCGACCCGGCTGTTACGCAAGAAACTCCTGAACCGATCGTTTACCGGTGTCGCAAGTGCCGTCGTGTAGTCGCTAGAAAAAGTAATCTGCTTCTGCATAAACCCAAGCCAGTGGGTTATATGTCGGGCGGGCGGTTATTTGGCCCCGTCGACAGTGTGGACGAAGTTGATGAAAATGAGTCTGGCGATGAGAAGAAAGAAGAGGACGAAGCTGACCTCGAAAAAAAGGTTGAAGTTCGTATAACGACAGACGTCGAAGAAGTAGCTCGTACCGCAACAGAATCCCAACCGGATGCCTGTACTGCAACAGATGTCGGTACGGAAACTAATGTTAACCCAACAACACCAAAAGCATCAACATCCTGCGTTACGGAACAGATGAGACGAACTTCGATCAGCAGTGAACAAAGCAATAGGTCATCCGAAAAGAATGGCATGTGTAGCAAAACCTATTTCATTGAACCGCTCGCCTGGATGACGGATATTTATCACAACACGCAAGGTCGACTGTACTGCCCCAAGTGTTCGGTAAAGTTGGGGAGTTTTAACTGGGTGATGGGTCAGTACTAATTGGATAGGTCATTTCGATGGTATTACTAATGATGGTTTCATCTTTTTCTTCAGCGACCAAATGTCCCTGTGGAGCGGAAATATATCCAGCGTTCTATCTGATACCGTCTAAAACTGAGTACTCAACAGTTGTGCAGAATGTTCAAGTGACCGTGTAGATTCGAGCATCAATTCCAATGCAAGCGGAACAAGTAATATAGGAATCTTCGCTACAGAAATGTATAATCAAAATGATTGTTAAAAAAACAAAGGTATGAGACCACACATGAAACTACACTTCCCTACAATATTGCTTTAACCGTTTGGTCACATTGACTAATACAACATTCTGGTTAAACCAAGATATACATACATCAATAATAGTATTTAACGCCATTATATACAAAAATGATAATAATATAAGTCATAAAGTATTACAGGAATCTTCTATGTTACCGCGGTACATACTTGAAACTTTCAGGTGACACGTTTGTTATGGACATTCGAACTGCCCATAATCGCAAATTAGTTCCATGTTCTATGGGATTCCCTATCTACATGGGACTGATTTGTGATTATCGGTAGTGAATCAGTCAGAGATATTTGTTTTACAATGAGAACATGGTTTCTGACATTACTGCAAAATTAGTGAGTGATGGAATGAAATCGACCGAAGAGGAAAGGTGGATTTATCTATGATCTAAACGTTGAAGGCAATACTGAAGTCGTTTTTGATGATCTGACAGGAGTAAGCGTTAGAACCTGACTCAATTTCGGAGGTCAGGCATTATTAAGTGTCTTCTAGAGCGACCGTTAGCGATTCAAATGCGAAATGTAAGAGGATAGTTTATTAATACATGCATTAGCTCCAGGGTTAGAATAATTGGATTCCAAAATTACCCGAAATTATTTAGACATTTAAAATATTTATCAAAGCAATTAAAATTATTTTAGGTCGAAAGATGATTTCAATATGTAAGAATATCTGACGAACGTAAATTCTGAAGATCGCCACTTGCGAAGTGAAAACTGTTTGTTTTTTGCATTTTTTTACTTAAACTGGTCCAAATGGAATGCCATGACTATGTTGGTACTAGAAACGGGTTACAGAACTCCGGGATAGGTTGAGTTAGAAAGTTTAATGTTCGAATAAAAAGCAACCGGTGTGAGGAATGACTGCTTTTTTTCGTTTTTGAAGACTGATTTCCAAATATTTTTCTTTGAATATTAATTTGTGTTCAGTATTCATCCAGTTTTTTAGAATTCCAATGATTATTGCCTTGTTTCTGGCAAATTTGTTGTAGCATCCTTACAATAGAAATAAGCTTCTTCTGTGACTAATAAAAATTAAAAAAAAAGCATAATTGAAGAAACACAATGATTCGTACAATTATAAACTGGAAGGATCAAAAATATTCACATACACCAATGTTAGCTCTTTAGAAATCCCCTTTCAAATGTCGAAGAGTCGACGATTTGGTCAACTGAAACAAGAGCTTGAAAAGATAAATAAAAATCTGTTTCTCATCTTCGCCCTTTGGTTTGAACTTGAGAAACGGGTAACGGAGGTTACAACGGTTACGAAGATTCAAATAAAGCATATTACAATGTACTATTTCTAATAGTTGTTACTTAATTCCATTTTTCGGACACAAGAGATGATGCGAGTATGATCACGTAAAAATCGTAACCGTGATAATAATAGCATCAACATCATCGTGACCGAACAATCCGGGTACTCTGAACTATGATTTCCAGGTTAATCGATCTTGGGCCACCATTTTCTAGTCACCTAGTTTCTACTGCGCCGTCGAGTACTGAACGCAGAATTCTTTTCTCAAATACACCGAAGTATACTTCCTACAACACCCATGCCTCTTCACCGTACAGAGCAACAAGGAGTATCACCGAATAATCTTCTTTATCTTAATCTTGATATTTATCTGCCACAGTTCGTTTTATTCCGTTGAATCGTACGCCGCCATGAAATCCACAAACAGATTATGAGTCCGCAAGTTGTATTCTCGGAATTTATTCAGAATTTGTGGCTGGGTAAACATCTGGTACGTCGTTGATAGTCCTTCTCGAATCCGTCGGATGTGAGAAATATTCGTATCCAAACTCAAGACGACGAATCTCTAAAATGAATCCGTAATCGTATTCCTCGCCTATAGGCACTATAGTGGATGTCGAATGTAGTAGGAACACTGTTGAAAAAACGCTGAAGTCCTGTAAGAGCGCTGTCGCCACCATACTTGATTTTTCTGAAAGGTCGCAAGAGAAAATTATTACGCACAGCTCGGATGCAAGCTTGAAGATCCAGGCGTTCGAGTTTAGTAGAACAATCCACTCTGCCAGACAGTAAGTCCGAGATGAATAGGGCTTAAGAGCAGTTCCTCCGGATGCTTAGAGTTTCGAGTGAAATCTGTTTCTCGATGGGAAATGTCGAAGTGCGCGTAAGAAACGGTGTTCGATAGCCTCGATTCTGTCAACTGTGTTCTTAAAGTACGAATTCCAAACAACAGAACAATATTCTAATGTTCAGCATATCTACCGCATAACGAGTCATCTCCTTCTGATAACTTGAAAAGCGTTGTATCATATTGTAGCAGAAATGGGCTTCCACTCGTTATCGACAGTGACGCAAATGCTCATCACATAATTTGGGGCAGCAGCTCAGATAGTAATCTGAGAGGCTCTGAACTGATGAAGTACATAAGTAGTGCAAATCTTTATATTCTGAATGCGGGAAACCGACCTACTTGCGAGTTATGGGAGAGAGGAGGTGTTAGACATAACGCTTTGCTCTGAAAGAATTTCTCATGAGCTGGGAAATTGGCAGGTTCCAAACGACATCCGATGTATCTATCCGATGATAAATATATATTTTTCGATCATCTTAAAGTCGCCCTCAATATGGTAACATATCGCAATCCTAAATCTACAAACTGGGGCCTCTTTGTGGAAAACTTGGCGACCAAAGTTCATGAATATTTTCCAACAATTAGTCAACTAGACGACTTAGATGACGTCGTGGATACGACAAACTCATTCATAGTAGCATCCTACGAAGAAGCTTGCCAAATTCGTACTATTAAATTGACTAGGGGATACAGTGGAGGGCTATGCTTGAAAGAATGAAGAAGATGAGAAGATCTTGGAACCGGCGCACAGTGGCACCTGTTCATACAAAGTTGTGACAAAATTATAAAAATTGGTCTATGTGGCTAAAACTTGGAGTTTTAACTAATTTTGGGTCGCTGAATCCATTTCTGCTATCAGTATTGATATTCCATATTTCATTTTTTCGACTACTTTTATATAAACCCATTTGAATGCGTTGGTCGTTAAAGGGTTAATATAAACCTTAATCATAGTAGCCAATCTCATCGGATAGCAGAAATGGTTGACAAAACTAGTAAAAATCACTAATTTTTCAGTAATATAATGTTGTTTAGGCAATTAATTTGTAAGGATATTTATGAGCTACAGGGCGTCTCCATATGGGTATTTTCAAAAACATAGATATGCCAACTTCGGCGCAAAAATGCGCAAGATGAGCCCTATATATCTTGAAACTACACTAAATTTTGAGTCAGATTCATGATAAGTGACCCATGGGAGACCATCTCAAAAATTGGAAGACGTATAAAGATAAATTACTGATATGATATGAAACTTCTTAATTGGATTTTTTTGATGCAGAACAAACGTAAATCAGTTTTGCACAAAAAGCTCCCATCTATAGTTTAGCATATTCATTCTTCTTTTCAATGAATTTAAAATTGCTTCAATTGGCTGTGTAGTTCTTGAGATATCGCCATTTGAAACTCTAAGGTATTAAAAATTCTAATGAATTGAATTGAACAGGAATCCTCGACATCACTTGCTTCAACGACATGTTAAAAAATCATTTTTCATCCGATTATAGTAAATATTTTAAGATACCTTTATTCAAACTGAGAGAAAAATAAAATAAATATTTACAAAAGAATTACAAGACATTGATTTTTGGGGTTTTGTCACTCGTTGTGCCACTGTGCGGCGTGAGCGCGATGACTCCGGGGCTTTCAGATCAGCTCGTAGTGCATATAAGAAATGTCTTTGATCTGCAGAGCGGGATGACTGACAAAATTTATGCACTAACATCGCTAGACTGAACGAGGCTAGCAGGTTAAATAAAATTCTCTCAAAATCGAAAGATTTTCAGATGAACTCCTTAAAAACCATAGATGTTATGTGATGAACGAAAAAAGATGTTCTTAATTGTCTCTTCAATGCACACTTTCCAGGTTGTATCGATCCGGAGCTGAACGATGCTTACAGATCTCATTCTGGTGATCCGGACTCGTGGGCGTTAGCGCGCACATTAGTTACCATGGGATCGGTCAAGTGGGTAGTTGACAGCTTTACTCCATTCAAATCGCCCAGAAAAGATGGAATATTTCCCGTGCTACTGCAAAAGGGATTTGATATTCTCAAACATGTCTTGAAAAAGATAATGCTTTCCAGTCTTGCTACGAGGTATATCCCGAAAGTATGGCGAGAAATAACTGTCAGATTTTTTTCGAAGGGAAGAATTCAAGAGTTTTAGGCCTATCAGCTTGAGTACTTTTCTTCTAAAAGGTTTGGAACGGCCTAACGACATTCCTAGATATTGAAGGTGCTTTTGACAATGTGTCCTTCCAGTCTATTCTGGAAGCGACGCGCAGTTATGGGGTATCTGCATGTATCTCGGGTTGGATAAACGCAATGCTTAGTAACCGCATTCTACCAAATTACTAATTACTTGCAAAATACTAATTACTGGACTTTGGATCGGAACAATGCATGACTTAATGCAGTCGAACAGTAGAGTCGACAAATCAACCCTCTACTTCCCAACACCGCATCTAGGCGGTCTCCTAAAAAATAAATAAAACTACTAAAATATGATTGTATGGTGTCACCCGCACTAGCATTTCTTCCCAACGCCCGTACCTTTCATACACACACATTCATTGAATATTCGTAGCTTTCTGTCAAAGACAATTGGAGATTTAAGTTGAAAATTCACAGACAAATTTTAGCTATTTTTGGAAATTTCAATAGCAAAAAAAATTTGAGCATCCCATTAATAGCATTTCACTGTAGTAGATGTGAATTGGTTTCGTGGAATTAATCGAAAGTTTAGCTTTTTTGGTAAAATACTTTGCCTGCCTAAAGGCGGCGTTGGGCAGCTGAGCGAGAATTCAGCCTTCTACTGATTACTTATCGTACCGGAACTAGCAACATATGCTGAAAAGAAGCATGTTTTCAAAATTTGAATTCAAGTTGATGTGCACAAATTCACATGTACGCTAGCGCCACGTAGCGACAAACTGCAATGGTCACCTGCTAAGCCGCTTAGGCCTAAAGAACAACTTTGCTGAAGAGAGCAATAGAGCAGATAATCAGGTTTTCGAGATACAGCATCTTGAATTCACCCTTTTCTAGGTGATGCTAAACTTTTTCATGATTGAATTTTTGAAAATTTTGAGTGAGAACCTCTCCTTAGTTTGAAGTTTTTGCAGTTGAAACGTTCGTACCGTGCCATTGAAATACGATACTTCTAACGTTTCAATATGGGGGTCCCGTTTCAAAGTTTCTGCTAAGATATTTTCCCGGTCTTCAAATGCGAATAACTTCCGTTGTGCTGATCAGAATCACTATTTCACTATCTGATCGTAAATAAGTGCACGTATATTACATTTGATTCCGTAAACTGTACGACTGATATAAATAACGAAAACAACGTATTTTATGAAAGTAATAATTATCTGCGCTGATTGGTCCCTACAATTCGATCAAACAGCGAACGTTGCTAGGACTGCCCCTTTGTCATCCAACGAACCGACACACATATAAATATGGAACATAAGAATAAATCGTCAGTTTGCTTTCTTTGCTTCGTTTTGAGTCAGCTCGAAGCAATATATTCCATGATTGCTGCCAGGCATCATTTCATTGATGCACAGTCGTGCCAGTTTCATGCATACCTACAATGATTACAATCACACACCACAAAAAAGCAGAACTCTGTTTCTTTCGGAGCTCAATAAACGTTGGTTTATTGGATAGTGATATAAGTCTTTGCTGATGGTTTGATACTCGGGGCAAACTGGGAAAACGTTATACATATAATCGTATATGCTGTAAATTCAGTTTTATAACGATCCGTAGAACCAGATTAATTGCATAACGGGATTTGTACATCCACATTAACAGCGGCTTACTTTATGTTCTGTTAAATGACTCAATGTTCATATTTTACTTACATTGTTTGCGAATTTCGCTGCTCAACAAGTGAAATGCTCCGTTAAAAGTAATGTGCTGGTACTACATTCGTTGACGGTTATTATCATACGTGACAATTGCAGGGTTATGGCGAAAATTCCATGCTATGAAACCAGGTTGGTTGAGGTTTGAACATATTATTTATAGAGCATTCGCATTAACTCTCTAATGCTGACATTCCACGCGCAAATGCCTTTCCACTGGCTATTAACTTTTGAATTTTGCTACGCATGTGTCTGGGTACACAATAAGCACGTTTGAAATTTTCAAGGTAGAACCACAATTCCATTTGCACAAACGCATCGCAAGTGATTTTAGTGAATGTAATGCAAGCGTGTGTATTGAGAAAAGACGACATATTCCTAATAAGCAAAAACATATTCTAGATTCATTCTATTATCTTGAAGGAAGGCATTCCATCTTGAATATTTTCCATTCAAATGTACGAATACCATATTTCCACCAAGAATACCTGATAGCTTATTTTAATGCAACCATGCAAAAATAGTAAAAATTGCAGCATTAAAATTTTTAGCCTAATTGTATTCCACTTCAGTTCGGTTATGTCTGACATCTACCTATCTTTTTTATTCATTTTACGTTTTTGAGCCTCACCATATATTGTGAATAAATTTTAATGGGACTGACAGGACCGTTGTCTTTTGGCACCTGTGGTGGAGTCTCAGTTTTAAGCTTATTTGGTGTTTAGATTGTTTTTTTTAAGTTTCACTATAAGTAAGTCAAACTTTTTTCTTTCTATGTTTTAACGACATTCAATTAGCAAGGGATTGGAAGACATGAAGCATTTTAATTTTAAGAGCCATAATATTCATGGAAGAGCAAGGATGTGATGGAAGAAGGTATAGAAAAGAAAGGAATGAGCATGCTTAGAGTTTCCCGCCGACTTAACCGTTTGTTATCTATTGTAAGGGTCAGGATCAGGCATTGCATTTATCACTCATTCGCAAGAAGGGTTATTGGTACTCACACAACTTGTCCGGATAAATACAATGCATTATTTCTCCGGATAAATAAAGCCGCCGGAGAATGAGCGAATGAGTTTATCACGGTATCTTTTTTGCGCTCGCTGCCTTTCTGACGCTATTGAAAAACACGAAAAACAAATTTATCGTACTTCTTTGTGGTTTTTCTTGGAAATGAAGTGTATATTTTGACATTTTTATTGAGAAGGAAAATTCAGATAAATTTTATTCGGCAAATTATTCTCACGCTATTTGTGGAGACGGAGAATTTTACGACTCATCTTATCTCGGAAAAGTTGCACATCGGATCAGCTTTTTATCGCGTGAGTGAGTTATAATTACAATCCCAAGTAACAATTTTAGTTTTATAGCACGTTACAAGTGCGATCTAAGTTTTATGAATGGCTATAAATTTACCTTAAAACCTCAATTGTTACTAGCGAATACCTGGTCAGCATGTTTTGGGATTGCGTGATTTAACTCTTTATACTGTCGGTTCTGACTTTCTTCCATCGCATCCTTACTCTTTCTTGAGTACTATGGCTCGTAATATTAAAGTAACTAATGTCTCCCAGTCCCTTGCTAATTCAATGTCGATAAAATATAAAATACTCGAAGGGCCTCAGATCCAGCAACAAGTAGTACCAAAAACTATTAATAATATTTTAATCTGTTTCGCTCCCTAACATCCCCCCCCCCCCAAAGATCTTCCCAAGTTTAAAAGCATGAAACATCCACCATCATTCTACTCAGACCAAATAATGCGTCTTGCCTGCAGCTGATTATCAGATACTGCTAATGTCATCAAAACTGAATAAGCGAAATAAAAATAGGATTTGTACTATGCCTATCAGTGTTTACCTCCAGTAGCAACTAGGCTCTACATTCGCTGCATTATCATCGAGTTGATGTGACATTCTTTACGGCATACTGATGCTACTCAAAGCGCAGACAATTCTATGAAGATGACGATTGTCAGATACTATGCGCTTTCAGTACCAGGTGTCACTTCGCATTGATAGTTATAGGTAGAGTAGAGTGGGGTCAAAGTAGGTCAGTTTTTTGGCGAGCTCGTGCGACGGCATTTTTGCACTGATTTCGACAAAGAAGCACTCGTGGGAAAGGTCATACATCTGGCAACGTTTCGGCAATAATGATTTCATGCATGGTGTAATATTTTTCAAGGTAAATCCAATAATCCGAAGGTACTTTTTTCGACGTTTTTAAAATTTGGGGGTACGATAGGTCACTATATTCGAGGTTAAATAAAACAATGTACTCACCTAGAAAATCAGTGGTTCAACTAATATTTGAAGAGTACGAATACTGCTGATAATTAAAAAATAATAACACAAATAATAAATGCAATCCATTGACGTCATTCAGGTAAAAAGATGAGGAAGTGGCAAATGAGGTGAAAACTCAAGAAATGCGGAAGGAAACGTTGAAAACACATGTTTTTTTCAGTTCCTGCGTCTGGTTTTGTACTTGCAAATGACTTCTTCGGTGTTTTCATCGTCACCAAAGTGTAGAATTGAAGTTGTGCATTCCGGCTAACGTGGTTGCTTAGCTGTGCGACTGTCACGTTTGTGCTTCGGAGCATTTTTTTATTCTTTTTCTTTCTCTATTTCAATCATTTTTTTTTTCAATTGTCGACTTCAACAACACTTTAAATTGTTATATTGTTAACTCACGCAAAATATCTGATGCGATTTCATTGATGGTGAGCACTTTCCTTTGACACGAGCACGTAATGTTTCTAACGGAACCTTGAATTGTTTAGAGGCTGATCGTATACTGGCGCCATCTTGTACAGAGGCAATTGCGTTCTTTATGCCTACTTCACTTCGTTTGGCGTTTTTCACATGAAATTATGCACAATTTCCCTGTCAAAATAATTCAAATTTGCAATAATAGCAGTGTCCTATAGTGCCCCTAAACGGCTGACCTATCGTGCCCCCAAGTGTATGTTTCATGTAGATGTCCGTATTTTTTTCAAAAATAGAAATATCAACAAAACCAACACAATACTGGTGTTCAGCATTAATTTTTACGTAAGAAAAAACTCACTTGACATTTTTACACTGAGTAAATAGATTGTACTGAGGACGAAAGCCAATACGTTTTCGCAGAACAACACGCGAAAACCTAAACGACGCCGTAATTTAATATAGTTGATCCACGGTAACAGCCAAAATGACAGTCGTCATCAATGTTCTCTACCGTGCACGGCTTACATATACTAGGCTAGCTCGTTAGAGTGTAAACATTTGTCGAGTGCGCGTCATAGAAATCGTCGGTGAAAACAATTAGATGAAATTCATTTATTGTTTGCTGCTAACGAATGATCGGCACCTGATAGATCACAAGGAAGCTATGCCGACGTCCAAAACCTTTTCTGGTAACAGGAAATTACGGTGAGATATGTTTTCTATGGCATGCAGCCAAATTCCTGATTTTCGCTAATAATCACAAAGATGCACTGATTATCCACTGTGTCTAGAGTAATTATGGCGTAATTTACGTCATGAATCCGTTGCATATCATTTTTCACCCTAAGAGCTCAAATATTGTCAATTAATAACATTCGCGAAATCCATTTGTTTATCTCAACGATTTCTCTGACGTCACCGACAACTGTCAATTCGCGGAATAGCAAGCCTCGTTTCTGTGAGCCGTGTCTACCGTGTATCTAATTCACGCAACATAAGCGACCCCATTCTGATCTACATGTTAGGTACACTTTAATTATGTAGTAATGCATCCGCAAGGTGGCTAAGCAACTCTCCCCAACTTTTTATGGATAATTTGCAATAGCATGTATAAATAAATAGGATCCTTCTTACCATGTTTGCCCCAGCCGCTTTCGGTCGATACTCCACTAGTTGTATCTATGGTATTTTTAAACCGCTCTAAATGCCTTGTTCCATCACCAGCGCAATATTTTAGGGAGATATAATTCAGTTTGTCAGCTCGTCATTATCCACTTCGAATCTGACGTAGACTACCAATGACGAAAGAAGTCCAGTTCTATTTATTTTGTTTCTAAAATTAAAGAATGAATAAGGGAAATGTATTAATAAAAAAAATCATTTAGTTTGAAATACATATGACCAATATATTGCAATAGATTGAAGAATGATTAATATATCAGTCGACTATTCCAGAAAATCAGATTCTATTTAGGATTCCAGCGGAAAGCTTCAAATTATCTCCACTTCATAGCCTGATTTGTTTCTGCTAAAAGCTGATGATCGATCGTAGCGGTAGGACCCATTCCTATCTTTCGATCGTCGATCAGCACACAAAAAACAACACACAAAAACAGCGACACCAGGATGGACTGTGATATTGAACAAAGCAATTTGAAATTATATAGACGAACAACCGACCGCCAGCGGCGGTGGCTGGACTGGACTGCCTTAGATTTTTATTTTGTTCACTTGTCTACAGATAATGAAAATCACTGACTAGGGGATGTACAAATAGTGCGCTCTGCCGCAACATACTCCCCCTCCAAAACGAATGTTTTTTAACAATCCTTTGTCAGCATAGGTTCTTCTTCACATAACGACATTGGTATTGATCGTTCACGGGACACTGGTTGGAAAATTGCGACGTTTCCGAACCTCGCGGAAAGTGGGGACCTTTCCGAGTACATATTAAATACACTGACTGGAAACTGGGTCGTTTCCAAGTCTCGCAGAAAGTAGGAACCTTTCTGAGCGCTGAAAATGATACACTGGCTGGAAACTGGAATTGTTTCTGAACCTTGCGGAAATTCGGAATCATTTCGAAACGAAACAACGGTTACGATACAAACGGGAACTGTGGTGCAGGGTTCATCTTGCTTCAACTAGAATCCTGCGATTGGAGGACTTGGCTCCGATAGGTTGAAGACAGCACTTCGATGAATAGAGGACTGGACTCTGGCTGGTGAAGAACTAGGTTCCGGCTGAAGGACGGCTGCGCTACTATGTTACTCACGAAGGCTTCGGTTCGACTCACCAATTAACGAATAACTGGCTGGCGACACAATTGTATCAACCATTTTGAAATGATGGCAGGAACGCTCGACGGACGTTGGCTCGAATCCAGATACTTTTATCCTGGTCACGGCACCATTATGATCGATCGTAGCGGTAGGACCCATTCCTATCTTTCGATCGTCGATCAGCACACAAAAAACAACACACAAAAACAGCGACACCAGGATGGACTGTGATATTGAACAAAGCAATTTGAAATTATATAGACGAACAACCGACCGCCAGCGGCGGTGGCTGGACTGGACTGCCTTAGATTTTTATTTTGTTCACTTGTCTACAGATAATGAAAATCACTGACTAGGGGATGTACAAATAGTGCGCTCTGCCGCAACAGCTGATTTTTTTATCTTTTTATTTGTCAAAAAAACCTATATTTTTTATTACTCTATCCTTGAAAATATTTTCCCAAATTTTCATAGAGATCCGAGAAATCGATCGAAAGTTACAGCGCTCGAAGCGCGCTTTGAGAACACAGAGCAGCGGCAACTTGAAATTTTAAACTCGGGTATCTTGAAATGTCGTTTTTCCAAAAACGGCCTTTTCGTGATTGCGATTACCGAAAAACCACTCAACCGATTTTCTTCATTTTAGATAGTTTTTTAATACAATTTCTAGAGCATAAAAAATTGATTTTTAGAGGGAACGAATGCAGGAAAAAATTACTATTTATTGAACTAATCGTTAAGGTACGAGGATTACTCCTATACTAATGGAATTTTATGAGTTTTAGGATTTTAGTTGAAATTGATAGCCAAACATGTCAAATGGTCACAATTTCTTTGTTTACTTTCTCTTTCGCTAATAACACGGCAGTTTATACGTTTGTTACTCAACTCTTAGCAGAATAAGCTGGTCGAAATCAAAGTTTTTCGATATATCCTGAAACAATATTGAAAAGTTTTAAGATGACGACGTAATAATCGAAAGAGAAAGTAAACAAAGAGAGGCTCTTATTTGCACTTAGGACCATTTGACATGTTTGTCGAGATTGGTCTTTAATCATGATCACCGTCTCTTGAATAAAAAAATGGTTTCGGAGAAAAGGCCATAACTTTGTCAATTATCAATATATTTTACAAACTTATGCTAGTTTTTTGCACTGAATCATTGCTTTATGGATTTATGTAAATTCAAACATTCTTGAAATTTTTCTCGCAAAAAGGTATGTAATCCCACAACGTATATCACCTGGATTAAAAAATCTTGTACTTTCTGAACTCTACTACTACTGTAAAAGTGACTCGGTCCAGTTCACATCGATTAAAAACTCTTCAGAATCAGGTGCTCATAATATTTTACAAATTTGAGAGCAAAACCAGTTCAAGTTAGAAAAGTCAAAACAAATGTTCACCGTTTCTCTCAAAACTTTGCCCACCAAGTAAAACTACCCTACTCGACCCGACTACTCGTAGAAGTAACATGCTTATCAAAACAACGGTGATTGTTTGAGCGTTACAGTCAACGCCAATACTCAATTATCTCATAAGCATCCGCCCTTCCTTCAATTAGTCACCAAACAAACTCAAGGTCAGATGGGTCGTTACTACTTACTAACTCGCCCGTAATACTACTTAACTCTGTAAGTAGATACATCAAGAGGCACACGCTTCCAAACCAATTTTTTTCGAAGTAACCATATCAATCGTAAGCCACTTTCTCAACTGTAGTCCGTTAGGCAACTTTAAGTGATCATTTCAGCACCAGTTTCGCTGTACCGAATCACGTGAGTGGCGTCATGAAATCTGCCGAAAAGACTTTACCAGTAGTTTAAAACGATATCTGTTGATATTCTATTCAACCTAGTACGCATACCGTACACAACTCGACCCGCTGTTGTTTATACATAAACAACAGAATAGTTCTATTGTGAATTCGAAAAAAAGGACTTTGCGTTTAATCTTCCCAAACCGTCTAAATCAATTTCTCAGGTAAAAAGATCGAGTAGTAATTATTTTAAAATTTTAATTAACGTTTAGAAATATTTTCTCTAAACCTCATTGAGCTCGAAGCACTAGATCTTGAGTATGAAAAATGTGCAGTGCGCTTCCTCTTGAATATTTTTGAAGATGGTGTCTTGCCAATATAAGTTTAAATTTTCCAAAACGCGCTTCGAGGTGACACTAAATTTTCCAATGATTAGTCAATCTGTTTCCAATTGTAAAAGCTTGTATGTGAACGACGATATTATTATTGGAAACAATTTCGTTACTTTTTCTATCCCAGAAACCTACATTTTTGTAGCATAAAATTTCGATTCTTCTTACACCAATGATACTATTTAGATGACTTTTACGTTATTTTTTTCGGTTGAACTGTTACCGCTATATGATAGACACCGTAAACTCTATTAATGCAGAATAAAAACGTTTCGTTACAAGGGCCGCCGTTTCGACATTTTTATATGGAAATTTACAAACACATAATAAAATGTGCCATCTAATACTCTGCAGTTGGTTTGAAAACAAAATATTACTTGAAACAAATAATAAAAACCCATATTATTTCGAGACCAACCGCATATAATTTTCTAATGTTAATTTTATCGCGGTACATACTCACTGAAGAAAGAAATACGAAAGCTAGTGCATTTGTGAAGCCTTAAAAAACTATGGTGAAAATATCCTGAGCCTTCCTCTTCGAACTATTGACATTGCTTTGGGGTGTTGACCTGTTTCAGATGATAATAATTAATAGAAAACGTTGTAGTTGGAATCTATAGCTAAAGGCTATGTAAACTTATGTATTAAAATCAATATGTTCCAGTGAATGAGATAATACAATTGAACCTGTACTAGCAGAAGGATTAAACACACTAACCATATGAAATATTATAAAACCGGTGCATCAGATGCACTAGGTAGACATGGGAACCACAATGAGAAAAAGAAACCAAAAAGTAATATCGAGAAACAATAACCTATTTACATTGTTTTATAGTGTGTTCCGTAGCTGAAAGCGCAAAGTAGGCCCAGTATTAGCAATTTCTAGATCGATGGTATTGGTAGTCCTTTACTAAAGCAGCATCAGCAGAATGCTATTTCGAGGAGTGTTCGTAGTATAGTCGAGTTTTATATAACTGCATTTACGTTGCCTGATATCTGCGAAAACAAATTGTTATAAACTAGCTGTTAGCATAAAAGTTCGTACGCCCATCGCGCTTTTGAAACTACTTATACTTTTGACGATACGGTATGTATCGTACAATAATTTTGGTGAAATGGTAACGTGTAGGGGAAAGAGGGTAACAGTGGAACTATGAAAACGTATTGTTTTCATAGTTCCACTGTTACCCTCTTTTCCCTATTATGAACAATTGTGTAAATATTGTCGAAACGCTCACAAACCTACAATGAGGTTATCCAATAAACATGACAAATTAATCAAAACTGTAATGAATCGGGGCTTTCGGATTGAAAGAAATCCTTGTTTGGTCGAAGTAAATAAACGAAAATAAAATCCAATGCCTTAAATATCATTATTTATATCACCTATACAATATAATTTGTGTTGTTCCAAAAGTAAGAATACATCGTAGTTTTATAGGTGATATTAACCTAATATTACCTAAACTATCATGAATAAGAATGCATGACGCTGAAATGAGAGTGACAGTTGATAGACAAAGCCGAACTAAGGCGATAGCGAATTACTACTACTATATAAATGAGCTAAACAGTTGTCAGCTCGTGGGGAACTTTTGCATATCACGTCTCTACCACCGACGAACTCTCTCAATCATTGCTTCGCACATTACTGAATTGCTTCAATGTAGAATTATATAAAGGTTGTGTTGGCTAAAAGAAACATTAGTTTCAACGCTCCAAGGCTTTTGCTATAGGTGTGTTCTAAAATAATAATTTCTATCCTAACTATAAACCACAGCTTCGCACGAAGTGAATATAATGCTTCAATGAGTCAACACAATGTAATAACGATTTGATTTTATATGATATAATTGAGGAAACGAATCGGAGCATATAGCAAGAGATGTTTCTATAACAATATAACGTAAGGATTTCCAGTCTAAATAGGATGCTGACATGGCCTAAACTTTTTTACAATCTATTTGTTCTGTTGTTTTTTTTTTTATAATTTTGTTTCTTTTTGAATAATAAAGCGTTAACAGTTCGATGGAATAATTTTATTTGTTCGTCACTAGTAAACACTTTTTACACTGATGCATTTGGTTGTCGCATACCTACACCACATTGATATTGGGGATATGTTGTGAACCTTAGCAATATCGGCATTCAACTAGAGCACTCTAGTTAGAGTGTGGTCAAGAGGCCATGACGTATCCAAACGAACATGGAATTTGACGTATACACAATAGAAATACGTCAAATTTCATGTTCGTTTGGATACGTCATGGCCTCTTGGCCACACTCTAACTAGAGTGCTCTACATTCAACGCCTCGCCTTTATTGGTAGACAGTGGACATCGGAAGGTTTGATTCCCTCTAACATTACCTATGCTCAGTTTTTGATGGAAGCGTTTTGATCCAAATTTACATAGTTGTTATTTTTTGGTGATGGTATTTGTAGGTAAGGTAAGTATTAATCTGTTTATTTCCTGTGTGGCATGCTGATTCGTTTAAAATTTCGAACAGTGGCGAGAGACAAACAAAAACAAAAACGAATTTTTTCTCGGTGTTTTTATGATTACGACAAGACAGTTCAACAAAAAATCAGCTAAATCAATGCTTTGTTTTTTTTTAAACTCTTGTCCGAATATGTTCAATCAAGCTATTACGATGTAATTACACACGTCATGTCGGGTGTTGTTGTATGGCATCACGCGCGCGGAATGGGTTAACGTATTACGGGTATAGTTTGGGAATAAAAGATGTCCGGGCCAAGAAAAATCAAACCCGGAACATAATTTTTTTTAGAATTAAACCGACCCACCCCTAAGATTGAGTATTGTCCAACTTTGAGAAAAATTGATCAAGTCTAATTACCGAATCAGCATATTTGCAGTTTGCGTGGAATTATTCGACAATCTACACTGATAAAATAAAGTACCCATTAATGCGTAGAAAACTACGCATTTTCAATAAAAGTGGAATAACCCATTAAATGGGTAAAGAGTTTGTACCCATAAATGAGTACAGACATTGTACGTCGACCTGGGTATTTTTTACCCATTATTTTTCGCAGAACTGTTACAACAAAATGCATAAAAAATACTGTCGATAGAATTATTTCTGAATTTAAAAAAACATAAAATAACATTCATTTCACATTATTGTCTCCTTATAAAAGTATCGGAATCTAGATAGAGATCCTATTCCAAAACTCCTTAATAAAATAAAACCGCCAACTCGATATATTTTTGATGGCTGGATCTTTTGACTGCTCTAAAAATGCCGAACTGGTGCATATTTGCTACAACCTCAGTAATCTAAACAGCCGTTGTTTTCGGAGCATTGCCAAAATGTTCCGTTTTCGCCACGGACTCCGATGCAGGCCGATAATTTGCAGGTTCCGCTACGATCCTTTGCAGGTTAATTCGCTTGAAATAATTCTTAAGAATTTTTCACCCATTGTTAAGATCAATATACCCATTGACATTACCTGTACCTCATAGAGTAGTTGTGAAATGGATAAAAAGTACTCATTGTTAGAAACAAAAAAATACCCATTTTTTGACAGCTCGAATAACTTCCGAAAATGGGCAATTTGAATACATAAAATGGGTAAAGTTTTTTTTACCGTGTAAATTGGGAAAAGCCACATGTACACATGTTTGCCAATAGGTGACATTCTAGGTATCAGAATATAACTAGAATTCAAATTCTGATAAAAAAAATACTGCCTACCGCTTTGTCGAAGTTTGATAATCGATATAAAATCTTCCGGAAGCTACTCAATTTCTAACAAAGTAGTGTCTGAAGTAGTATTGCAAAATACCTAACTTTGGATGGTTTTAGCATAGAGTAACAGACTTAACACTCGAAAACAATTCTTTACTTGTTTAACGGTCATCATAATATGATGGCAGCACTGACCAGAGATGCCACATTAAAAAGCTGTGTTTTGGTTACAACCAGCTGTGATGACTAAAATAGGAATAAAAATCTGTGCTAAATTTCCAAAAAATCTGTGAAAATCGCAATGGTTCGGTGGAAATCTACGAAATTTTCATTAAAATGCCAAAAATCTGTCATCTGTGAAAAAGAACCTGTAATTGAAGAATCAAAGCAAAACTAAAACGTGTTGTGAGAAACCTGTCTGTCAGGCCTGCAATTACAAAAGGGATGATGGGTTAATTTTTATAGAGGAAGTGAATTTCTAAACTACATTCTTACAGGTAAATACAAATTATTTTGATATGGAATATAAAAGTGATGGTAAGAAATAACTTTTACTTTATTGCGCAATTTGGTAAAGTTATAGTTCATGAAGTTTTGAAGTATTGCAAAACCTACTCTGAATTATAAAAGGTTATGTTATTTTTGTCATATTGCGATCATGAACGTCATGCATTACGTCGGAGAATCCATCCGTCCAATAAAGGAGGGATATGCGGTTTTCGCAGCTTTTCTTACTTGCAATAATATCCGCCGAAGTAAAATGAGCTGAACATATAATTTCGGCGCTTACCGGAGAAGTGCAAGAGCTGCTTTCATTTATGAAACACTGGATAGGGAATTTTGAAAAAGGTGGTAGAATTTCCGGATGCACGCGTGAACAACACATTTTTTCTTTTCTGAAAAATAACCAATATCAGCGGTTATTAAAATAAAAAAATATTTAGGTAACGTCAGATTTTTGCAGTTATATCTTTGATAGATTTCTATAACTTACCTAACGTTTTGGATTCCGTGTTGAAGATATTAGAGAAGGTTTCGTAAATACCAAAAAAATTCACCGTAGTTTGACGGATGTCAAATTTCCCATCGTCATTTTTACATACTTGTCATCTGTGAGTCAATCACGCTTTGATTCGCCAATAAAAATTATGAAATAAATCTTTGACGTTACAGAAAAATCTGTGAATACGGTGACCCTACTACTGACATGCACTAGTATATGGGGGATAGACCACTAGTGAAAATTTGTTAACGATCCCTAGGGATAACCCACTGTTTGGGACCGCGTATAAACGGTGGAGCTAGTTTTCTGGTAAAATTGGCGGATATTAATCCGATATTATTATTAATTGTTTCGAATAATTTCCGCACACGTTTATGTCAGAATAAATTTCCACAAACTTATTTGTTTATAGTAAAAGAAATGTGGGAAATTTAAGTTCCACATTGCACGGAATAGAGGGTGCAAACGATAACTTTTTAAAGGAGAGACCTAGAATGTTAACAAATTTAGGAGACGTCAGCTTTCTATCTCAATTCGTTTAAAGTTGTCCGCAGACGAGACGACAGAACACACACCAAATAAAATATTCACTAAGGATTTTTTTTCCCTAGATATAATGCGATGACAGCAACATCGTGAATATATTATGTGACGTGTATCTTGTTGCCCCGTCTGCGGCGAACAGAAAAGATAGTTTTGGCGCCCTCTTAGCGGTAAAATTTTAATCTAAAATTATGGTCCAAAAATAACGCATCCTGTACACTAAAATTCTTGCGAGCACACTATTAAGCTAAACGTAACCCTGTTTTAGCAAAATAAATAATTTCGTTGCATTTGATACCTGAACAAAAGCCATGTGCTGTTAGGCCCTGGGCAAAACGAACTCAGACATTATATCGTTAAGGGGATCCTCTACTCGCGAGACCCGAAATTGAGCTGTCTTCTGTGGAACAGATAGTAAAGCATCCACAGGGAACATTCCAAATTATTATTTTCCACTTTGAGCCACTTGTTTTGATTTTTGAATTTTAATTTTGAAGACCACAAAAAACATAGGCAATCTTGAAACGTCATTGATTACATTGATGTTGAAACTGAATGCATCCCGCTTAAGTAAAGTAGTAACTTAAAAACAGGAAACAAAACTTTAAAATCCATTCGATAGACACTTCGTAATCGATTCCCCAAAGAAACAGCTCAATTTAGGGTCTCGAGAGAAGAAGGACCCTCTTAACTTCCCCGAATCCTTTTAGATCAATTAGCAGTCTACGACAAAGTAGTAGACAATAATATTTTCATTCAGAAACTCAATACTAATAAAACTTTGGCAGATAGAATCCGATGTAGTGGTGAAAATGTGAATCTGTGAGTTTTCTCCATACAGGTTGTCGAAAAATTCCATATAAACTTCAGATTTGTCGGTCTGGTAGCTGGAATTATTGATTTATTTGGCTTAAAATTGGAAATGAAAATAGATTCAAAGGAGTCACAAATCTTCAATTACATAGGGTAACGTGCCATTTGAGCCAATATACTCTGATTCCTGATTCTACGGGTGTCTTACAGCGGTCATGACGGTTATTTTGTTCAGGTCACTATTATTGATGTTGAAACTTGGAATCTCGTTACAGGAGTGTTACCACAGTTTCATCCAGCCGAAAAATGCCAACAACTTCTCTTTCGACGAAACCATCAGGAAGCTCGAGAGCTGCGTTAGCGCTTCGAAGTCCGGCAAATGTTACGTCTGTCTACAGGTCACGAAGTAATTAACTGAGGACTACGTCACTTACGTCCAGTTCGAGCTGGGTACAATGGCGAAGGGGTTCAAGTATTTGATTTGTGTGTGCGGACTAAAGAACGAAATGGACACACATACACTGCAAGTCAGTCCCAAGTTCTGTGCAATTCCACATCTTCATGACTTGTGATTATAGGCAGTACAAGAATCACTTATTTTCATTGAAAAAAGAACATCTCTCGACAAAGTTCCACCACTTCCTTATTGAAAGTGGTGAGCTGTGCACTACAGTACTTCTAGAAAAACTATTGCAGCAACCACTACGGCTTCAAGGAAGCCTATGCAGCACAACAAAATTATATCACGAAAAATAAAAATAATTTTTTTTACAGTTGATACAAAAATAGTGTAAGATAACTCAGCAAATCGACGTCAACATTTCATAAGGCATTATATACAATATGCTCATGTTGAGAAAATGGCGACTGGAAAATTACCTCGTACTTTATATTCCCATTTATGAAAAGGAGTTTGATTTAAGGACCAAACAACTCAATGCCGTGTTAAATTAACCATTTTTTCCGAATAACATACCAGATTTAAAAAAAAAATGTATTTTGAACGTTTTTTGTAGATAAATGTTTTGGTCCCTTTTGAAACATCGCACTGGTTTTGTGCCCTCTCCCATAATCCCTTTTCGGCGAGACGTTAGCTTATAGTGCGTGCGGGTGAGCCCTTTTGTTTACAGCAAATGATTATGTGACGTTTATTTTGATCCCTTTCTTGGTGTTGCGATGTTTTTGTTCCCTTTTCAAGTATAGTCTTTTTCATTAAAAAAGGGCCCATAAACAAATTTTTCCGTTTTGTTGTTTGGTTTTTTTTATTTTTTATTTCGATTATAGAGGTTTTAACCTTAAGGTCATTCGCCTCTTCGGGTTAGAAAAATCTCTTATGAAAAATTTCCAACCCTATGTGCGGGGTCGGGACTCTAACCCAGATGCGCTGCGTACAAGGCAATCGATTTACCAATACACTACACCCACCCCCCTTGTTGTTTGGTGTATATGAACCGTTAATTTTTGAGGGGAAGTGAAAGGGAACACAAGCAAAACAAGTTATTTTGCTTATGTGCCTTTTCGATAATCCATTATTTTGCCAACAGCCAGGCTTCAGAATCGGCTTATTCAAGGTATGTATAAAGCTTTGTTAGTGTCTATTTGAAGTAAGTATTAACCGGAATTGTTTACGTTTTGTTTATCGGCCCATTTGAAATGTTCTCGTCGAAATAAACAGTGCAAGCTGAATGGAATGTAACAGCAGTAAAACTACTGTTGAACACAACTACAAATTTTACCCAGTTTCTCTTTAGAGTGTACTGTTTACATCCGCACAGTTGTGTAGTGAGTCAGTCAGTGAGATTCCGATCAGGATCAGCCAACCGTTTGCGAAAAGATTTTGTTCGCCCACTTGTAAAAGACTGCACAGTGGAAGAAATCCGACCAAAAAGGCAATTAATTGGAAGCCGCTGAAAAAGTATGACAATATATACTCCAAAAGTTGCGGAATTTTTTAGGAAATAAGATGCAATCAAATTTGTTCACCGCACGCACTTGTGACCGGAGATATGAGATATGATCGTTAAATAGTTTGTACTTGTTGTGCGGCTTCCAAATTGCCAAAGTGAATTAAGATCAAAATGCACTCCAGCTCTAAACGCTTCCAGTAAAATGTATTTCAGCTTCAAATGCTTATTACGTTTTGATTGCTGGAGTTTTTCGCAAATTTCGATATATAGATTTTGGTCTTTTGCTGTATGGGAGCCTGATTTGATGAAAAACCGTTAATGTTCCGGATCTTCAAAGCCTTATATTTCCGGTCACGAGTGTGTGCTGTGAATAAATTTGATTGCATCTTGATCACTGGAGTTTTCCGCAACTTTAAGGGTATAATTCTTTGTACTTTTTCAGCGGATTTTGAATTAGGTATCAGATTTGATGAAAACCGTTAATGTTCCGGATCTTCTAAGCCCCATATCTCCGGTTACAAGTGCGTGCGGTGAACAAATTTGATTGCGTCTTGAGTGCTGCAGTTTTCGTCAACTTTAAGAGTATAATCCTTTGTACTTTTACTGCGGCTTCCGAATTAGGTTTCAGATTTGATGAAAACCGGAAATGTTCCGGATCTTCAAAGCCCCATATCTCCGGCCACAGTTGCGTGCGGTGAACAAATTTGATTGCAAATTTGATCCTAAAAAATCTGCAACTTTTGGTGTATATATTGTCTTTTTCAGCGGCTTCCAATTAATTGCCTTTTTGTCGGATTTCTTCCACTGTGGACTGGATTGTCGCATCATGTTTTGGAAAAACTAGTAAATAAAAATCATTCGACCGTCTCAAGGGTCCTCCAAAGCTTCCAGAAACGAATCCACCAATCAGGACCTAGACGAAAACCAACACACACACAAAAACGAGCCCGCTGACTGCACATTTCAAGCGGAATCCGAACATTTCGACATGACCAAAAACTTGAGAAGAAATGCGCACCCGGAAAATCTTTACAATGCTGTGAAATACCGGTGCTGCGTTATTAAGGACGAGACTTACATCAACGTAGCTATCAAGCAGTTGCTGGGACGGGTATATAGCACGGGTAGGGCAAACAGAGGCCAAACTTGCTGTGGATGCCCGTTTCAACCGGAAAAAGCTGTCGATTTGGCAGGCCATATGCAATTATGGCAAACATAGTGAACTGAATTCGTGATCAAAATCACCATAAAGGGCGAGATTTTCAAAACTGAGTGCCTTTAGGGTACGTCTTTTGGTGTTTTTGAGACAGCACGATCAAAAACCATTGTTTTCGTCCGATTTCGCTTCATGCCAGTATCCCAAAACTACAAAGGAGTGGTATCCACCTAATTCTGTGCTGAAAGACATGAACTCACCAAACTATGCTGAACTCCGTCCAATCGAAGGCTATTGGGACATGATGAAGCGCGTATTCCGGAAGACCAAACGAGAGGCGAAGGATGAAAAGGAAATGGTGAAGATACTGATGGATGGAAAAACTGAGAAAAAACGTACCGGAAAAGACTACACAAGTTCTGATGGAGGGCACCAACTTCCTTTGTTAGCCGAACTACCTTTTCGTGTTTAGTACCTACATGTAGACGCTGCACGAAAGGTGAAGTTGGACCTGGACCAGAAGCTAGTGTTCCGCTCAAATTTACCGATTATGCTCCTAGTGGAGTTCGGTTAAAATAATTGCGCCTATCGGTTGCGCGGAGTGGGGTGTTTCGGTTGTGGTCACCCGAAAGACGAATAGCCTGATCGGAGCAAACACGGAACTTACTGATATCGATCTACTCTCAACTGGGCACTCCAAGCTAAATCATTGGTTTACTATACTGAAACGCCTGACATGTGACACTAACAAATAGACGCCATGTTGACAAGGCTCAAGCACATCTCTAGTTATTTATTGTATGTAGTGGACTGAGTCATGCAGGAAGAACACTGGTATAAACCTCAATGCACTTTTTCAATGCCTTCAAGAGTTTGGATTCACCGTTTGACTGAAAAAGTGTTCGTTCGACCGAAGCAGTTAAATTATCTGTTGCTTTAGCAAGCAAAGGTGTTCCCTACCACCGCATAGAGGAACGACAGCAAATCCCTAGTTAAGACAATATTTTTTAAATTTTTCGTATGGTTAGATTCTATATATACCCAAAAGCATATGGCATATTGTAGCTTTGCTCCGAAAGATGATCGATTGCAATGACACGCAGATCAAAGCAGTGTTGCGCGAGAAATTATTTCGTCCTCATTTCTGAGGGGTGACTCACAGATTATTTCAATAAGCGCCACGTTGTGTCGTTGGTTTGATGACGATGAAATCGAACTGATTGATGAGCTTGAGTATTTGGGCGCACTGGTGACCATTGCAGCTGTATCAGATGCAACATGATGTCCCGATAACGATCGATTGGGTGATCATTCACCTTGGATACAGAACTACCTCCACGTGGGGCTACCTGGGGTAAGAGCAGCCTTAGTGAAAATCGTGTAGCCAACCCCGGTGGAATCTTTTGTATGCTGACGGGGAAGGGGAAAATAGAAGAGCGTCTGTTATCCATTAGAAGCGGCTCTAAACAGCAGTGTCTGTTCCAAAAAGGGCGGTTGAAGAAGGAATACGGTGCCTTGTCAGTGTCGCAGCCGTGGTAAGGCAGCATACCAAATGACCAAATAACCCCGGAAAATATAACAATAGTTACAGAGTGGAAGTATGAGCAAAGATCATTGAAATGTTTAACGAGAAACTGACTGAAAATTCAGTCTTGGAATCCAGAACCCGGTTCGGACAAACGAAAGATTCCCTACATGCTTGGAACCTGCAATAAACGAAGGCGGAGATCGCAGCTCTTCAGGAAATTCGAGGTGGTCTCACGTATAACGAGCATTCCACGCAGTAAACCCAACTGCATGTACCCCGTTCAAGTACCACTTCTACCACAGTGGCGGCGAGAAGGCAGAACATGGAGCTTGTTTTGTAGTTCTTGGTAAGCAACAGTGACCGTATTTGCGTGTTGAGGATAAAGGGCACGTTCTTCAACTATAGCTTGATCAATTCCTACGCTTCTACAAACAACGAGCTGTATGATGTCAAAGATGAATTCAATGAGCGTCTAGACAAGACCTACGGAGAACATCCAATCCATCACGTAAAATTCATCATCGGGGACACAAATGCATAGACCCAGAGGGAAGAATTCTTTCGCCCAGTTATTGGTATAGCGAGCTTCCTCTCAAACACCAACGACAAAGGCCTAAGGTTGATAGATCTCGCCGCAACCAGAGGCATAGCTATCTGTAGCTTGACGAACGAATCGAATATCGACCAGCAACCGATGACCTGAATGCAGCGTGGCAACAGGTGCATGAAGCGGCCAGTACAACAGTTACAGAAGTGTTTAGTGCCAAAGAGCGACGAACGAGATAATCCAGGTTAAAATCCGAATGCTTGCAGCGGCTACACGTCAGAAAAAGGGACGATATGGTCGGCTGAGGGCAGCCGAGGATAAACTTCATCGGTGTAAGAAACGTAAGCATGAGAGAAGCTTTGCGAGGAATCACGCGCGGAAGTTCTACAAAACACAATCAACAACATGAGGAGGAAAAGCGCCCCGATGCCGGTCATGCTTAACGATCGAGATGAAAATCTGTCAACAGAACCTACAGAAGTGGCTGCCGGGTGGTAGGAGCACTTTGAGTTGCTTTTGAACGGATAAACAAGTCGGGAATGCATAAACAGATTGAGGATTGGGAATTGTGGACAAGCTGTGGATACATTTGCGGTAGACGAAAGACTATCCGAGAGCTGAAAAATGGTCTGTTGTGAAGAACAGAATCCTGTTTGAATTTTCAAAAGTAGGGAGTCACCGGCTGCACGTAGCAATCCACTGCGGGATTGGGATGATCTGGGTGCAAGAAGATATGGTTCGATGGCCTCATATGCCCTATCTTCCAGAAGGGCCACAAACTCAAGTATAATAACAATCGAGGGAAAACAATACTGGCAAATACCAAAGCGGGGTTTCGAGAAGGACGATCAACGACGGACTAGATGTTTAGCCTGCGACAAATGCTGGATAAATTCTGGGAATACAACTTGCGCACTCATCATTTGTTTGTGGATTTTAAAGGGTCGTACAATTCAGTGAAACGAAACGAACTGTGGCATGCTTGATAAAACTGATATTAAGGTGATTCGTATGATGCTGGATAGATCAATATCAAGCGGCAAAATAGCCAGAGAAACATCCCATTCGTTTGTGACGTTAGATGGAGGACGATGAACTCTCTATCCTATTGTTCAGCATACAGCTCGAAAATGCGATACGAAGATCTGATGTGCAAAGGAACGGAACAAGCTTCATGTATTGTGGCTTCACGGAAGACATCATTGGCGTTGATCGCAGAGCAGCGGAAGAGGCGTTTTGCCCTTCAAAAGAGGCTGCGATAATCGGACTGACTATAAACTCGGGCAAGACAAAATACATGGTAGCTGGTAGAGTGCGATGTAGTCCGAACGGCGTTGGTTCGGAAGTGCAAATCGATAGGTTACAGTACGAGGTTGTCGATGAATCGCTATAGTTTGCAACACAAGTGACATCTGATAACGATACTAGTCACGAGGTAAAAAGACGTGTTGCGGCTGCGAATAGAACTTTCTATGGTTTACACAGACAGCTAAGGTCTCGACGTGCATAAAAATTACTCTACGCAAATCGCTGATATTTCCTGTTGTTCTGTATGGTCACGAGGCTTGTCTAGTCTAGTCTAGTCTACACATACACAGTCAATACATGTAGGGATCCTGGAAAATTGCAGACGTTCGCCCACAATTTTTCTTGTCATTATTAATGTTTGTGGCACATATTGAATATGACACAAACATTAAAGCGGCCAGGCCAACTGTGCAGCGTACAAAATAAAGATGTTTCTAAATTATACGGCAATCAAATTATTCATTTAATGAATAATTTAATCAACGGATTATGAGCCTAGGTTATAGCGTCTTTATTCGCTCTCTGAAATAAAGAAAGTAAGGTACAAGACAATGATAGCCGAGACCTCGGGAGCCGTCGATGATGGAGAATGTGTGCCACTATGGACCTACCTGTGATTATTTTTCGTGGCATGTGGCTTTCAAAACAAAATAAGTACAAGATAAATTGGGTAAGATTCAAAACAAAATAAGAACAAGATAAATTGGGTTAATCTCACCAAAGGGTATTCCACTGGTACCGTTGGCCGCTTCGTCGTAGACCGAAAAAGCAACTCATTTTGCACTGCATTCGAGGACAGTGGAGTTTGAACCAATTTATGTATCCATCTTGATGTTGGTATCCGTAATGCGTTGAAAGAAAATCTGTGCAAGCCTTTCCGAGCCCCTGGGAACTTGCTCGCCAATTCTTATTGCCCCGTTTTCGCCACGTCTCCGAAAGTGTGCCAGAGTAGCTGGGCTTGATGCACTACACTTCATTTTCCATACGCTCCACGACGGAATTCGACGAAAAACTTAATCACAAAAATTTGACGGCAGCCACTTTTTTCTGCGTCCCGCAGGCATCGTCATTTACATTTGATGTTATATGAAAGTGTCGGTTGCGAGTAGAGCGACATTTCCGAAATCCCACAAATGAACGTGAGCTCCGTATCCCCATCATTTAAATCTATGACAGCATACAAGTGGATTCACGAAACATTCGCTTCGATATTACTCTCCCAGATGATCGAGCGAGATGCGGCTAACCACGGAGCGAGATTCCCGAAGGCATGTTGTAGCGGATTCATTTCCAGTTTTAAGTCGGAATTTTTTTCGTCTGCTCAGAATTATGCACCATTGCGAAACTGTTCCAATCGATGAAACCGCAGCAGGATCAATCAAACAACAACTACTGAAGACGATGGCGATGATGCTGGGTGGCTTCTCTCCGACGTTGCAACGATAACCGTTGGGTTTCTTGCTTCCATTTTAGGCAGGTCGTTCTGAACGCAGAGTAGCGGAGTAGCGGAACTTCAACCGATGTCGCCACTATTCATGACCGCACCAGAACCATTCTTCACCAAATCAAAATCACTATTAAAATCTTCAATACTACACTTTGACATCTAATGAAAATTCAAAAGGACTCAATTTTTGTTCTGTATGGTCACGAGGCTTGGGCATTAAAGTACTTTTGAATGCTTGGTGTGTTTGAGAGAAGAAAGCTGCGCTAAACACTCGGCGGCATATATAGAAAATGGTTCAAACACATAAATCACGAGCTGTACTAAGTATGCAAACATGATGACATTGAAAGGAAGGTAAAACAATGCAGATAACAGTATGCTGAAGATGTAGCGCGAATGGTTGAAGAAAGACCAGTTAGAGTAGGAAATTAGACCCTGCGCTCGCTGACTGTGTGATAATAAAAGAAGATGCACGTGCGGCTAGTGCTCAAGGATGCTGGAGATAGACGACCCGAGATCGAGTAATCTAAAATACAAACAGTAGAGAAATTCGGAGGCATGTTTACTTAGGGCTCCGAAAAATTCTTCGGTAGGACAAACTATTCTAAGGCCACGCAACCTGGGTTGTGCTAGTGGATGACCAACGCACCCTATAGCGTTTACGAGGCGAAGATGTTTCGAACCTTCTACTACAGGGTGCAGATTATGGGTACGGTGTGCCTTGAAAGCCGGGCTATAAACATCCATAAATCTGATCTGCAGGTGATTCCTTAGTACAGAAAAGGGCAACACGGTTTTAGACTGAATGATAAGGTAAGAATTTAACTTGCTGCAACTGTATGTTGCATACCTGAATCCTGGTAAGATTGAGTTCATCATTTTTATGGCGGCTACCACTACCGTGTTTCCTTCATAGGAGTCAAACTTGATCCGAATATGTGTAAATCTTCGTTATCCCTGGATAAACCCTGGAATGAATGCCAATTTGGAGTTGGACGTACGAAAGCGATCTTGCATTCACAGGTCCAAGGATATTTTCTCTCTGAACCTACTTTTGACGCATTACAATCGTTTTTTGAGACCAACGTTTCCGTCTATTGGTCTCGATTTCCTGGACGGATCGTTGTCCCTAACTACTGCGTGAAATAGTAACGACTGTCAATACACAGCTAAGAGTAGCCCCACTGTGGGTGAATTATGTTTTTCGAAATGTCCCGTGAGATCAGTAATTCAGGAAATGTAACAATGCTAACGGAGCTCAAGCTGGCACAAGTTAACACTTCGCAAGTTCACCACAGCAAAGTAGTGTTCAAGAATATTGTCCAAACACGGTCATTCGTTTCGTGGAAGAACTTGCAGCACACCACCAATTGTGGCAACGTTAGAGTCCTCATCCCCGCCCGTATATATAAAAAACGTACCGCCAACGGCGTGATTAAAAGATACATGCAACAAGTGGACTCCGTTGCAACTGATACTTAGAGGGAGTACTAGTTCATCAATGACTGTACTCAGCACTATCAAATATACATCCAGCACTACCAACAACGTAGCTTATAACATCAAAGGAAGATTCTCAATCGTATCTCACGAAGTGAAAAGCTAAACAAAAAGCAATCACCAGCAACTAAGGACAAAGTCGACACTGCCACACGAAGCGAACTGAATCATATAAATGATCCCCCAACCTCTCAAAGAAGAAGACTTAGTTCCAGATCGATTCTTCTATATTTTCAACGTTTTCCTTGAGCGGCCGTACTGCCTCCAACACCCCTTATACTTTCTGCATCGGGCTCGTACCACTGAATGTTAAACGAGTCCAATGTTAATTATCCATTTACAAGTGACGAATAGCATAGATCTAAGCGGTGGTAGCTGATTGTGGACTGATGAAATAAAGACATGGTTTCGTCATAAATTATTACACTTCAAGAGAGTAACTTTTCTACACTTAGAAATTTTCATAGGCAACTTTCATTGAAGGCAGTTTTAATTCTCACTCTTTTGTTCAACATGTTGAATATCTGTTAACCCTTCAAATGCATGCATAATGTTTATTTCTCAGTAGTCAGTAGATAGGTCAAATTATTACCTTCACTGTGATTAACGCAAAAAAATCGGGTCGTCTAAAAATGGAATCAGTTATAATGCAATCGGATGCAAATTATTGCGATTATTCGTATAGTAGTTCCATTTGCATAGAAACTCAACCAAAAAGAAGCAATTACACGAAGAGCGGTAGAATAAGGATATTTTCTCTGACCTTCACTTTTACGTCTATGATTAACTATCTCTGTGATGCAGAATGTTGAATATTCTAGGAATTTTCAATTCACAGCTATGAGAGGCTGTAAAAGTGTGCGCCAAAAAGGAAACCGTGAAAGGGACTGCCTATTTGCGCTTCTAGCAATGAAATGCTTAGGGAGGCTGTGGGTAAGACGGAAATTATGGGGTCTATTCTCACAGTCCCGTGATTTAGTGATTAGAAGGAAATTTTCTTCTAGTCACTGGGTGACGTGTCCTGGAAAAAAACGGACAGCACATTTGTAATACAGGTGTCCGGTGCTGCTTGACAAAGTAGCAATTTAGGCCTTCTCTATGTGGTTGATTTAAAATAAGAGATTATGATAATTTGAAGACATGTGTCTATACTCATAAAGTGTTTGTTTCATCCTCAGCAAGAAAAAAGTCGTTTTCAGATCGGTTTCAAACTTTCTTAATACGTTTGTTAACATTTTCTACTGTTCCCATTTGAACTGTTTTTTATATTTGACGATATCCCTAAGTTGTCCGTTCTTCCCTCTAGTTTTTCTTACGAAATAGACTCCATTCGAACATTTTAATTTAGAATCGCAAAAAAATTACTAACTATTCTGGAAGTGAAATATCGAAATTTCGACAATTTTGTTGCAACAGTTGTCGATTTTAAGTTTGCAGGACAAATGCAGGGCCACTATTACCACTGAAACTAATTATTCTGCACCAAGTTCGATAGTATAACAACACTAGTTTATAAGATGAACGTCTTACCTCAGTACACCCAGGCGAGTTTAAATGGATGAATACCTAATCTTCCTTCATAGCTGTTAATTACTAAGGTGGTCGTCCTGCAAGATTTTTTTTCTAGTACTATACAATTACTGAGCTCAATTCCTTACATTCTTACATCTTTACACAGAATGTGCCGATAAGTAAAATTCTATCCACAACTCTCTCCTACGCGTGTATCATCTATCCATCTTTTGAGAATCACAATCTTTTGCATGAACCAAAATTTGTCCGTCACAAATCAAACGTTCCAAATCGCTGCGACTCTAACCTCCTTACGCTCTTTTTTATTAGTTTCAAAATCGAACAATTTATCAAGTCTTATCCTCACAGTATATAACAATTATTATAAAAGATTTTTTGAGTTTCCCTTTTTACAGATGCCGCTCTGGCTTCCTTCTTCCTATCGGCAAACGTGTGCTGGCTAGCACCATCACTCATCCACACTATCGTTCACAAAGCTTACCTGATTTATAGCTAGAACTCATCTCATTGTTTGCTCCAGTGGATGCAAATTCGAAGTGTCTTTTTAATGTGGTGGGATGGCGGAGCACACCAGCGTGTAGTACTATCGGGCCTGCGGACTAGTGGCAGTGCTCGGTGACATCGACGACCACCGATTTCTTCCAGCCGAACAGGAAGTATCCGAGGGCGGCACCGAGAACGACCGCCACGCATAGCCACGTGTTGTAGGTCATGAAGATAAGCATCAGCAAAAAACTGAGCGTAACCTGAAGGATGTGCAGGAACGTTTGATACAGGTGCATTATGGAAAGCATCGTTGGTCTGTTTGGAGTAGACATGGAAGTGTGTTACTTATTGGAATTGAATACGGTGCAATGAGTTACTTGAGAGGAAATGTTAGTACAAGCTTAAGGAAATAGTAATGTGCAGGTTGAAAGAAACAGTGCCACCAAAATATTGCCAACGAATTAAAAGGATTTTTCAGTTGCAGAAGGTAGATAGAAACCTTAAGAAAGTGCAATAGTTTCAATTATGTAAATACTTTTTTTTGAAAATTTAGAATTAATTCAAACAGATTATCATATTGCAATAAATCGTACACACGGAAAGCTTTTCTCAAAAGTATTTTTTGCATGCATATTTGTTTATTCTGGTTGTGTGTGAACTAGGGTAAAGTGCCTATTTTCACCATACTAAGGACGGTGCCTCACTAATTCATTAATTACTCGGCCTACAATCAATGGAATGCGTACAAATTGGCATCAACAGCTTTGCTTCGTTGTTAAGAACCAAAATAGTAACACATATGCGCTAAAAACGATGACATTCTCATGAAACGAAATTTCGAATGGAGCGCCCCTATTATGGCAGACACTGCTCTAACCAACGGTTTTAAATGAGTAGAATGATAACCTGGCGAAAACAAAGGCTCATCACCCTATGTTGTTTTTCGGTTTGTTATATCAAACCTGTCTGAAATCGAAAGAATTAGGACCATATAGCATGCAAAACAAGCTTAATCATACATGCATAGCCGCAGACCAAACCGTGAGGACCAAAATAAATAATCCAAAATCAATACAAATTGAACAATTGGTTGTTTGTGCAATGGTAATACTATGTTAGATCTTCAACAGATTTTTTTTTAATTTTTTTTTCAAAATTAGCTAAAAATAATTGACACATAAATAATAAAGTTACTCTTGAAGTTTATAAAATTAAACATTTTTCAATCACTGATAACACGTTAACTATTCGAAGTATGCAAAAAATAAAGAAAATGTTTTCGAATGAGCACACCGGAAAAAACTGTGTCGAAGGGAGTATTCCTAGGTACACAGGTAACGTTCGCAAGATGTAATTTAGTTTGAATCATAGAACTTTGGATAGCTAAAGCACTTTTGGGAAAATACCACCACCATACTTCATTGGACAAAGTTGTTAAGCCCTTTTTGGACAATGCTTCCACATAATTTATTGGGGGAGAATTAAAAGTTAAGTTTTCCTGTAGTAATTTCCATACCAATTTCGAATGAAAATACAACCAAGTCATAATCAATGTAGTTAAAATTTTGCACAATGTTATTCGACTCTAAATCAAACTAAAAAGATTTGTTCTCGCTGGATGCGGTTGTTTAGTTATTTTTCTAGACCACAGTACTACACAGTGATGCCAGATTTATTCAACGGGGAAAATAGATCGAAATGACGAGTTGAACGAAAGCAATTATTTGAAAAAATCACCTGAGGGACAATATTAGAACCCGCAACCCTTGGTACTCCGGCCCAATGCGCAAACCCTTATACTATCCCTGGGCTATGATAACGTCCCAGGAAAAACGTTATCGCATTGGCGACAGTGATCGTACCCTGCCTCTAAAGCAACCGCTGCTGCCACTCAGCACATTTGATTTAATATTTGTACATATTTTTTCACATAATTACTTTCGTTCAACTCACCATTTCGATCTTTATTTCCCCGCTAGAAAATTTTTAAATAAAGTATTGATATTTACATCAAAACCAAAAAAATGAATTATTTGTTTAACAAAGGTATCCCAAAGAGTGTTTGTATTGTGTGCCAAAACCCGATTGCGAGTTGTGGTTGTTTTCAGCAGCGAATTCATATTTAGTACTCTGCAAATGCTTCTTGTCTGTATTTTGAATGCACAACAGTTGTAAAAAAGCATTTTCAGGGCATAGTGGCAATGTAGTCATATAAAGCTACTTTAAACCAGCATACAAAACGATTTAGTTGACGCATTTCCCAGACTAATTGGTTACCTGAGTAGTGTCAGAAATTTTATTAAAATTTTAAACGCCAATATCTCTAAAATTGTCCAGTCTAGTCGAGCGATCTAACGATCCAAATTTTGCTACAGGCGTAAATTTTACTGAACCTTTATCAAATGTCCAGTAAGATGTTTTAAAGATAGACCGACGTTCAGAGCCGTATCGTGTGGTTGGTCAGGTTGCCAACCTTAGGGGGCGCTATAATCTTGATCTGCTTTATTATATAAGTGAGGTTAAGTCATAAAATAAGTCAGGATAGGAGTATCATTCCCAGGTATACATAAAATGATTGTTTGAAACTGATAAAGAAAGCCAAAGCAGATAGCACGAAGGCGCATAACTGAGACTCTACCAAGGGCGCCTGATGACTACGGTAAGGTCCTATTAGTCCAGAATAAACAACGAACAAGGCAAAGACTTCAAATTTCAACAAAAATAGCGTAAATTATTGTAAATTTTTTCCGCTCATTTTCTCAGTTTCATAGGAACAAGGGGAACGGAAATGTGGTCAGGGGCAGTAAAGCAGGCCGCCTTTATAAAGCGGTAGCAAAGATCGTGGAGTAAGCTAGATCAATTATCATCGAGAAGATAAACCCATGCCGTACCATGAAAATTGCTAGCAGGAATTCCGCAATACCACAAAGTTACCGGTTCCCAATCCTGCACTAAGTTAGATCTCTGGTTGAAATATCACATGAGATTTTTGGTGTTTCTAGAAGCGTTAGAAACACTTTATTTCTTCTGAATTGTCTAAAACCAGGTGCTATTTGCTTCGGATTTGTGACAGAGCTTTTTCTTGCCGGTATATTTAGCGACCTTTCAAGAGAGAGAGAGAGAGCAAAATTATTCTTGTAAAGACCCATTTGTTTGTAATTAGTGATATACTACATGCATGACGCGCAGCACAAACAATCAACCATGCAGACGATCCTTGTCGAAGAAGACGCGAAGCAGTCTCGCAAAGGGTCACCCGACACTAGTTTGAAAGGACACCCCATTTTGTCCCGTCCAGTGCGATTGTCAATCAAAATCTTCGCTCATTGAAGCAAGAGGTCATTGAAATAGACAATTCCGTTCTTCAGTAGATCCACGCATGTCAAGTTCGATGACTATACTATCGATCTCAACTTTGTTAGCGGGCATGTAAACGCGTTAGTTCTTCATGAAAGTCTAGTCGCCAGTAACGTAATTTGTTTGCTTTACAGAAAATATCACAATACTGAACTTATCTAGGAGAGCTTTCGAGATATCTGCCACAGCTGAATATTTCTGCGACATGCGTAATATTAGACCGCTTCGCGAACTATATTTGATCCGAAAAAAGATCGGATACGGAAGCTCGGAGTCTTTGGCGACGAATCTTGTTCGACATCCATTTGAGGATCATTTGGATGAATTCAGGAGTTTATTTATGCACTGGCCTAGAGCCATACGCAAAGTGAAAGCTGAAGAATAAGAAGGAAGAGACAGAAATCATGGGGGATATTATTTGAAAGACAAGTCTGAATTTGATAGTAAAGGAATAAAGTGGTCATTTATCTTCACATCAAGTTCCTAAAATTGTGTCCTCAGTATACTTGACATACGGTAGAGTGCCAATATTTATGGTCTTCCTGAAATTTCAAATCGGACACGCCCCAAAAGTATTGGTGCCTCGAAAAAAAGTCCCCATGCAAAAATTGAGCACAATCGAAAAACAATGCAATGAAGCCAGTTTTCCATACATGCCATTGGTAGTCAAATATATAGTCTTCTGAATAGATGTTCCTTCCGTCGCCTTCAAACACCGAGCGTTAACTGATTTCATAAACATACAGTAAAAAATTTGTGGTTGGAATTTACATGAAATGAACGACAGTCAAATATAAATTATTATTTGAAGGTCGAACTGAAAAAGAAAACCTAAGTAAACACCAAAGAGGGCACAACTGAGACTCCGCCAAGGGCGCCAGAAGACGTTAGCCAGATATGACTTCATTTTAAGCAAAGGGCACGTTTGCAATAACAGACATAATATCGGAAATTTACAAAAATCTGTTCGTTGTAAACTGGAATGACTGGTAAATGTTACACTCACATTGTTCGTTCTGAAATCATTCTTGTTCGGTCTACAGTAAGAAACAATGTTTTAAAAAAATATATATATTATATCAGTAATTTATATTTACTAGGGTGGGGCAAAATGATCGTTTTTTTCAGCACAGCACTTTTTTGGTTCCATTCGGGGTCCCATATAACTGTGCAAAATTTGAAGTCGATTGGTTTTACCCCGGCGTAGCGCAAAATTTTAAACGCCAATATCTCTAAAATTGTCCAGTCTAGTCGAGCGATCTAACGTCGGTTGCAACTTCATCCAAATTTTGCTACAGGCGTAAATTTTACTGAACCTTTATCAAATGTCCAGTAAGATGTTTTAAAGATAGACCGACGTTCAGAGCCGTAGCGTGTGGTTGGTCAGGTTGCCAACCTTAGGGGGCGCTATAATCTTGATCTGCTTTATTATATAAGTGAGGTTAAGTCATAAAATAAGTCAGGATAGGAGTATCATTCCCAGGTATACATAAAATGATTGTTTGAAACTGATAAAGAAAGCCAAAGCAGATAGCACGAAGGCGCATAACTGAGACTCTACCAAGGGCGCCTGATGACTACGGTAAGGTCCTATTAGTCCAGAATAAACAACGAACAAGGCAAAGACTTCAAATTTCAACAAAAATAGCGTAAATTATTGTAAATTTTTTCCGCTCATTTTCTCAGTTTCATAGGAACAAGGGGAACGGAAATGTGGTCAGGGGCAGTAAAGCAGGCCGCCTTTATAAAGCGGTAGCAAAGATCGTGGAGTAAGCTAGATCAATTATCATCGAGAAGATAAACCCATGCCGTACCATGAAAATTGCTAGCAGGAATTCCGCAATACCACAAAGTTACCGGTTCCCAATCCTGCACTAAGTTAGATCTCTGGTTGAAATATCACATGAGATTTTTGGTGTTTCTAGAAGCGTTAGAAACACTTTATTTCTTCTGAATTGTCTAAAACCAGGTGCTATTTGCTTCGGATTTGTGACAGAGCTTTTTCTTGCCGGTATATTTAGCGACCTTTCAAGAGAGAGAGAGAGAGAGCAAAATTATTCTTGTAAAGACCCATTTGTTTGTAATTAGTGATATACTACATGCATGACGCGCAGCACAAACAATCAACCATGCAGACGATCCTTGTCGAAGAAGACGCGAAGCAGTCTCGCAAAGGGTCACCCGACACTAGTTTGAAAGGACACCCCATTTTGTCCCGTCCAGTGCGATTGTCAATCAAAATCTTCGCTCATTGAAGCAAGAGGTCATTGAAATAGACAATTCCGTTCTTCAGTAGATCCACGCATGTCAAGTTCGATGACTATACTATCGATCTCAACTTTGTTAGCGGGCATGTAAACGCGTTAGTTCTTCATGAAAGTCTAGTCGCCAGTAACGTAATTTGTTTGCTTTACAGAAAATATCACAATACTGAACTTATCTAGGAGAGCTTTCGAGATATCTGCCACAGCTGAATATTTCTGCGACATGCGTAATATTAGACCGCTTCGCGAACTATATTTGATCCGAAAAAAGATCGGATACGGAAGCTCGGAGTCTTTGGCGACGAATCTTGTTCGACATCCATTTGAGGATCATTTGGATGAATTCAGGAGTTTATTTATGCACTGGCCTAGAGCCATACGCAAAGTGAAAGCTGAAGAATAAGAAGGAAGAGACAGAAATCATGGGGGATATTATTTGAAAGACAAGTCTGAATTTGATAGTAAAGGAATAAAGTGGTCATTTATCTTCACATCAAGTTCCTAAAATTGTGTCCTCAGTATACTTGACATACGGTAGAGTGCCAATATTTATGGTCTTCCTGAAATTTCAAATCGGACACGCCCCAAAAGTATTGGTGCCTCGAAAAAAAGTCCCCATGCAAAAATTGAGCACAATCGAAAAACAATGCAATGAAGCCAGTTTTCCATACATGCCATTGGTAGTCAAATATATAGTCTTCTGAATAGATGTTCCTTCCGTCGCCTTCAAACACCGAGCGTTAACTGATTTCATAAACATACAGTAAAAAATTTGTGGTTGGAATTTACATGAAATGAACGACAGTCAAATATAAATTATTATTTGAAGGTCGAACTGAAAAAGAAAACCTAAGTAAACACCAAAGAGGGCACAACTGAGACTCCGCCAAGGGCGCCAGAAGACGTTAGCCAGATATGACTTCATTTTAAGCAAAGGGCACGTTTGCAATAACAGACATAATATCGGAAATTTACAAAAATCTGTTCGTTGTAAACTGGAATGACTGGTAAATGTTACACTCACATTGTTCGTTCTGAAATCATTCTTGTTCGGTCTACAGTAAGAAACAATGTTTTAAAAAAATATATATATTATATCAGTAATTTATATTTACTAGGGTGGGGCAAAATGATCGTTTTTTTCAGCACAGCACTTTTTTGGTTCCATTCGGGGTCCCATATAACTGTGCAAAATTTGAAGTCGATTGGTTTTACCCCGGCGTAGCGCATTGCGTTTGAAATTTGTATGGAGTTAAGTATGGGAAAACCTACTTTTTTGCATTTTCCATTCTACAGACTACAATTCTTCTTGCAGTATGCCAACAATTAGATAGAAGATTAGTCCAGGATATGCTGAACAACTTTGCTGAAGGATGTATGGTGTTAGAATGTCTCTAAAATAAGTTATAGCTGTTCAAAGTTTGATCGATCGAATTAAATGCCAACAACCATTTTTTGTGTTAACACTGCGGATGGACCAATGATATTTCATATAGCATTTTTTATTTTTTCATGTTAACTTTTTTAGTCATTCTCCTATGTTTTTGGAGTCTTCCACAAAGTGGTTTATGGTGTCGAATCACGACAAACAAGTCAGCCACTATATGAAAGTAAAAAGCTAGTACTTTCAGTGTTGTTTGCTCCGAAACGGGTTATTAAAGGCGGAAGTTATCGCAAATATGTCGCAAAATTTGGAACATTTTTTTAAATACAACAGATAGAAAGTTACTTTATGAAACAACTAATTTCAAGGGGTCTTCCATATAACATGTTCCATAACTCGAAAACTATTAAAGTTAGATATATTGTGTCTTCAACAATTTCTTTTGTTATAATATTTTCTACAACTTTGCCGAAGACACAAAGTTTCTATCTTAATTAGCTCAGAAAATAAATTTCGTATATCACTTATAGGTTAATTAATCCCTGAACAATATATTTCTTTAGATGCTTAATTATAAAGGCAAGAACTTCTCCGAAAAAAACATACTGCTGAAGTTAACGGTTTAGACCAGCCTTCTGGCAACCCTATATCATCATATGGAGTTTTACAGCGACCAACATATATTAGGCGTTATAGCTATAAAGCCCCAAACAAGGAATTATGTTCGGCACTATACACGATACGCAAGCATTCCACATGACGTTTTGCATCTTGTGGGATGATTTAATACCATATTATTCAGAAAATCAACTTAGTAACTAATTACAGCTTTTAATCATTCGATTCAAAATTAATGTTTTGATTTTCATGGCAGTGATGCTGGCTGTACAGAGACGTCGTCCTTGACAGGGGGCTGGTTTAGACGCTATTAATTTTGAGCACGAAAGCGACGTTTTAGAACACTGTGCCACGGTTTTAATAGCCTCGGATTCCCCTATTCAAAATCCACCATTGAGGAGTTGGTCCTCCAATACGAGAATTTATGATACAAATCGATAGATATTGATGTGAAATTTTAGGCAAAACAATGGGTGTTTTAGTTGGTTTAAACTCAAAAATAGCTAAAAATAACCATTTTTGAGATCTTTTTATCACAATGGTTATTACAAACTAGCATTAGCATGAAAAGTTTAAATAAATATTATTTAATACAATAAACAATAATTACAACTTTAAAGATGTTTGTGCGTAGCATCATGCCTACTGTTTGATGTTGTTGACATTTGCTGTTCAGTTGTGAAAATGGCATCGAAGCAGGAAGCAATGAAGCAAATTTTGCTCCCGCATCGCGAAAATCCGAACTATTCAATGTTGCCAAAATGGCTGTCACCAAAGTAATAAGTGTTTGGAAAACGTTTGTCAACAGGCGACAGGAAGACGCGATCGAGGTGAAATCGTAATCGGGAGCCACAAAAAAGACAAAAAGAGTGGCCAGTAGTTTCAAGCGGAACCCCCACCTCTCTGTCCGAGATGTTGCAAGCACGCCGCTGAGAGTGTCGTCTACAACCGTACATCGAGTCAAAAAACGAGCCAGACCGTCGACTTTCAAGAAGGCTGTGAGTCCAATTCGTTACTATACACGAAAAAAGTCGACCATAGCGACCATAGTCATAGCGAACCCGAACATGTTCAGGCTAGCTATGCAGAGATGCCTTGACGAGTGCCGTTTCCCCGATAGATGGAAAAGGCAGAAACTGGTGCTGTTGCCGAAGCCCGGGAAGCCGCCAGGCGACCCATCGGCGTACAGACCAATCTGTCTGATAGACACGACTGGCAAACTGCTTGAGAGGATCATCCTCAACAGGCTCACCCCGTACGCGGAAGGTACGGACGGTCTGTCAAGCAACCAGTTTGGCTTTCGGAAGGGTAAGTCCACAGTGGACGCTCTCAACTCAGTGATAAATACTGCCGAGATAGCGATCCAACGAAAAAGGCGAGGTATTCGATACTGTGCGTTAGTGACACTTGACGTGAAGAACGCATTCAACAGCGCAAGCTGGGATGCCATCGCGCTCTCGTTACACCGGCTTAGCCTACCGGTGGGTCTGTACCGGATCCTGGAAAGTTACTTCCAAAACCGCGTACTGATATATGAGACCGATGCCGGTCAGAAAAGGGTTCCGATTACCGCCGGAGTCCCGCAGGGCTCGATCCTAGGCCCGGTGCTATGGAACCTCATGTATGACGGGGTTCTGAGACTGAAGTTCCCTCCTGGGGTCAAGATCGTCGGCTTTGCCGACGACGTAACCTTGGAGGTCTACGGGGAGTCAATTCCTGAGGTAGAACTAACCGCAGAACACGCGATTAGCACGGTGGAGGAATGGATGAGCGCGAGAGGCCTGGAGCTCGCTCATCATAAGACGGAGGTAGTTATCGTCAACAACCGCAAGTCGGCACAACATGCAGTTATCCATGTGGGAGAAGTCGCGATCACTTCACAGCGAAGTCTGAAGTCTCTCGGAGTCATTATAGACGACAAGCTGACCTTCGGCAGCCATGTCGACTATACGTGCAAGAGAGCGTCGACTGCTGTTGCGGCACTATCGAGAATGATGTCCAACAGCTCAAAGGTGTGCGCCAGTAGACGTAGGTTACTGGCAGGCGTTGCCGTATCTATCCTCAGGTACGGCGGCCCGTCATGGTCAAGAGCACTGAGGGTAACCAGTTACCTACAGAAACTGGAGAGCACCTACCGCGTGATGTGCCTCAGAGTGATATCTGCCTACCGCACGGTATCACACGATGCATCCTGCGTGATAGCGAGCATGATGCCAGTCGGGCTGGTCATTCGGGAAGATGAGGAGTGCTTTGAGCTACGTGGAAATAGGGGAGCCCGCGAGCGCACCAGGGTGACCTCGGTCGCCAGATGGCAGCGTGAGTGGGACAACTCCTCGAAAGGTAGGTGGACCCACCGGCTGATACCTAGCATATCGAGCTGGTTGGGAAGACCCCATGGGGAAGTTCACTTCCACCTGACACAATTCCTGTCAGGCCATGGCTGTTTCCGTCAGTACCTCCACAGGTTCGGGCACGCGGAGGTCCCAGTCTGCCCGGACTGCCCAGGTGTAGATGAAACTGCCGAACACATACTGTTCGTATGTCATCGGTTCGACGTCGAAAGAAGAGCAATGCTTGACGTCTGTGGCTGGGACACAACCCCGGATACCCTTATTCAGCGGATGTGTCAAACGGTGGAGAAGTGGAACGCAGTCTCGGCTGCTACCATCCAGATTGCCAGTAGGCTACAGGTAATCTGGCGAACCGAGCAACAGACGGCGGGCACGGCTAACTAGTGATTGGTTAGCTGGAGCGAAAAAGGCCAAGCGCAAAATAAGAGAGTGAATGGTCTGTTCATGCCGAGGTAGGTTGGCGCAGCGAATGGCAACCGTGTAAGGGGTAAACCCAGCCACCCCGAAGCAAGACAGAAGAGTGAGTGTATAGGCGTATGAGTGGACTGCCTCATGCCAAGACGGGAGGGTCGTAGCGTAGTATGTTGGAACTAAGCTATCGATGCCTCATGGCGTGGCAGAGGAGTGAAAGGGTGAGCATCCAAGTCAGTCTCACACTGCATGTTAAGGGTGAGCATAAAAGTCAGCCTCACAGGTTGGTAGAGGCTAGCACAAAAGTCAGCCTAGCAAGGAATGAAAAAGGTGAGCACAAAAGTCAGCCTCGCATGGTATGTCAGAAGTGGGGCCTAAGAAAAATGTCCCACATGGGATGCCAGAGGGAGTGACAAAGGTACAATAGAGTGGCACGATTGAGAGTGAATCAGGTGATAGGGTGAGCACCCAAGTCAGCCTCACATGGATGGGTAGGGCGAGCACAAAAGTAAGCCTAGCAAGGAATGAGTAAGGTGAGCACACAAGTCAGCCTCGCATGGAACGTAAAAGGTGAGCACAAAAGTCAGCCTCATGTGGGAGTGTTTGAGAGTGAATCAAAGTGTGATTGAGAGAGCACCCAAGTAAGCCTCATACAGGATGTATGATCGCGTGAGTGAGAGTGAATGAGTACATTTAGTACAGCCATCCCCCCAGAAGTAATACCGAGAGGTAGTTCCTGGGAGGAATGATGGCGGAGCCCAATGGAGTTTAGTCGGTATTAATGGCTGGTCACCATTCGAGTCCGACACGCCCCCAGTGCACCCCGTGTGGTAGATTGGACCCTACCGTTAGCACGTGTACTGGGCTAGGACATAAAGGTCTTCTCCATTGTAAAAAAAAAAAAAAAACACGAAAAAAGTCGACCAGAAAACAATCGCGGAAATTCTACATGAAGATACTGACGAAGATTTATTACGTGGTACAGGATGATGAAACCTACGCCACGGCATACTTTATATAGCTTCCTGGACAGGAATATTATACGTCGACTAAAAGAGGAGATGCGGCAGAGATTTTTAAAACACTTTAAACTGACGAAGTTTGCGAAGAAATATCTCGTATGGCAGGCCATCTGCTCTGCGGTTTGAATAGTGAAATTTACATCGCAACCGGGACTATGAACCAGGTATTTTAATGTACAGGCCTGGCCTGGAAGGCCTGGAAAAACGTCAGTTGTCTTTCCTCCAGCAACACAGTAGTTTCAGATTTCGCCGCTGTAGTGCTATCTTATGACAAACACCATTTTGGGGTAAACAGAATTAGATATGCCACATCACTTGTCAAAAAAATCGCTACAAAGTGGCGTTTTCAAAATTTTAATATTCTACTTGGTTACTGACACATAGCGAGAAATATGATGACAAGTTTTTAATTTTTTGCTTCAAATGACTGTGTAGGGTTGTGGTACCGGTAATACCGGTACCGAAAATCCCGCGAATACCGACCCATTTTTGGTACCGTAATACCGGTACTGAACAAAAGCCAGTACCGGTATTTTCGGTACTATACAATTTTTATGACAAATATGTTAACTCTGCAGGGGGATCTGTTTCAAAATATCGGTCTGCAAGATAGCGTTTAATTATATTAATTTGCCTTCTAGATAAATCGTTGAGATAACACCTTTGTGTGGGAATGAGGTGGGGCCTTCATCATAATAATTCTAGAAATTAAAGTTTTATTAGCGACATTCTGATTGGTTTCCATTATTCACTGGATGGCGCGTAATAAGACTATGGTCTAAGTCGTGTCTGTATTTGGTTTGCTCTTAAACCTTTATAAAAGAACGAAGAGCGATTTTGTAGCTAACAGTTTTAGACTTGGTGAACTGCTTCAAATGGGGCGATTTGTAATTATTGGTGATCGGAAAATTCAGCAAAACTCCATAGTTTACAGGAAAGCAAGGAGCCTTGATATGCATTAGAGAATAGTAGGCAAACGACCTTAAGTGTCGGAACCAATTTTCAGAAATGCAAGAGTGGAAATGCGATTAACCTGCTCGAATTTACTGCCATTCTCGCTTTGATTTACTGTTGTTAATAGGGTTTCATACATGTACCATCTGTTCAAATCGACCGAAAGTCGCACCACTTAGCAGTTATTGATTTCAAAGTGGCCTAGATTTCGAAATAAAAGAAGGTGCCCTATACGAAAAATATCTTCTGTGAAATAAGTCTTGCCATTCCGAAGCAATTAAAAACAATAAACATGTTTTTTGATCAGCACAAATCAATCATCTGAGAATAATCAGATCATCAGTTTGAGCATTCAATTTCAATTTGAAACTTTTTTCGATTTTTTTTTAAAAAATATTCGAGTACCGGTACTTTACCGGTACTGAGGGCTTCAGTACCGTAGTACCGGTTCTTGCCAAAAAGGGTCGGTACTGCGGACCCTATGACTGTGTCTGGAGATTGGCTCAAGTTAGCTTGATGTATAAGATGTTTTTATGTGAGAAACTATCAGAGAAACATAATAGCATAATCATTTCAAAAAGATAAATACACGAATTGTAAGAAAAATGCAGCTTAAGTTTTCAAATATAGCATATTTGGCAACACTATAACCAAAAATAACTACTTTTTCTAGATTCCCTGACTCATTTCCTTTAAAATAGATTTCGCCGATATTTTATAGCCAATAATATGAATAAAAGTTAATAATTGATGATTTTTTTCTATGGAAAATTTTCCATGCACGATTATGACACGTCATACAATTTTTTTCATTAATACCTATGACACGTGTGAGTGTGACTTTTGACTCAAGTGTTCATTTTTGACAGTTCGCTTGAACTGTTTACATGGACTTTGTGAATTACCTCGAGCGAATCTAGTCGTCCACAAAATTTGTCTAAGTCCATGTAAACAGTACAAGTGAACTGTCAAGAAAAGTGAGGTTAACTGTGTCCGTAAAGAACCTAATAGAAGAAAAATGTTGGGCAATCATCAAACGGAACCTCAAGGACACGCAAAAGACAGTTCGTCGCTGTTGTGCTATCTTATGACAAACGCCATTTTGGGGTAAACTGAGTTAGATATGCCACATTACTTGTTTGAAAAATCTCTACAAAGTGGCGTTTTCAGAATTTTGAAATTCTACTTGGTTGCTTAGATATAGCGAGAAACATGATGAGAAATTATGAGTTTTTTGCTTCAAATTACTGTATCTAGGGATGTGCTCAAGTTATATTGAAGTTTTAGATGTTTTTATGTGTGAAAATGTCTGAGTAATAAAATGGCATAAACATTTTCAAAAGAAAATTACACGAGTTGTGAGAAAACACAGTTTTAGTTTTAAACTGGAAATAAAGTATATTTGGCAACACTGCAACCAAAAATAACATTTTTTTCTAGATTCCCTGACTCATTTTCTTCAAAATGCATTTCACTGATTGTTCATAGACCCAGAGATGCCAGATTTGCAGACAAGTCTGCAAATTCGCAGACTTTTAATTTAAGCTGCAGATTTTTTCGATGACGCAGATATTTGCAGATTTTCTAGTTTGGTTGCAGATATTTGCAGATTTTTTAGTTTTGTTGCAGATATTTGCAGATTTTTGAATATAAAGGCTTTTGGTTACACTAGCTTTCCTGACATTTTTGTTCTTCCCAGACATTTAAAATTATTGTTGCAGACATTTGAAAAAAGTACCTGGCATCTCTGCATAGACCATATAAACGCAAAAATATGAATAAAAGTTAAAAATTGATGATTTTTTTCTATGGAAAATTTTCCATGCACGATTATGAAACGTCATACAAATGTCATCAATACACGCCTATGACACGTGTGAGTGCGACTTTTGTTTACATTCATAGTACAAACTCGCAAACTAGTCAACCGATCTTCGTAATATTTGAGAGATTAATGCAGAATTGATAGAAGCATCAATAGTCTTCTTTGGATTGTTTATACCATTTATAAATTTCAAGATATTCAATCTCAAACTTTAAAAATCGTTTTTCTCGAAATGTGCTAAATGGCGCTTGTCATAAGATAGCACAACAGCGACGAGTTGTCAGCGAGATGCAGTTCAAGGCAAACTGGCGTTCTGTGGCGAGTAAAATTGCCAAGGTGGCTGTGCAAACTTGAAGGAATGAGTCAAACAAAAGGTCCAGCAATTCGCATTCGTTAAAAAGGAAGCTTGGGTGAATTGTTTTACTTTATTATGTACGAATTGAACTTGAAAAAGAAACATGATTTTATTAAAAACTACAAGGGGCAGCCATATGGAGTTGCACGAACTGTAGACGTAGGACTTAATATACAATATTTGTTTTCTTAGTACATTTAGAGTAATAATAAATCAAATATATTTTTTACGTATAGTTTATGTACAACCAACCAACATCGAATGCTACATATTGAACCAAACCTTCTTGGATATCAGGTCATTTCATTTGTAGTAGGTGATCGAATCCGATTAAACTTATTTGAGAAGATCTGAAGAAAGAAGACAGAAAACCGTGACCGAACTAATATCTGCACCTAAATCTTTATAGCACAAGATCAGCTTTTAAAAATTGTAAAAACTTTTCGATTGTGTGTTGTTAAAAACCCGGACCGGTGAAGAAAAATATAATTTAAGACAATATAATCACATTTCATGTATAAACTAAACTTTCTAGTTATATTTTTCCATTATTGTAACTTTTCTTAAGTACGCATAAAAATGTAGCGAATGCAGTGTTCTTAATCATATATCTAAACTATAAATATACAAGAATCGAAAACAATTTGTAGTATGTACCTATTAGCAGAATAGGATAGGCTGAGTGGAAATAAATCAATGAGTTGATCGAACGTAAATAAAAAACTTTCGTTGTACTTTCCATCGATCCGCGTAAATTTGTTGCTGAGAAAGTTTTCGTCTTTGCGCAACGAAAGCACAGATTGCTATCATGCAGGTTACGCATGCAACCGCTAACAAACAGTGCCTGTGTGGGTCTGTGTTTCGGCCAAAAATATCTTTTTACCATATGTGATAACTGAAACAGGAAAACAATCTGCGATAAATTTCCGAAAAATCACAATATTTCCAAAAATCCGTGAAATTTTCGTCAAAATGCCAAAAATCTGCCATCTGTGAAAAAGAATCTGTGATCAAAAATTGTGAAAAAAATCTGTGGCAGTACTGAAAAATTTGTGAATATGGTAACCCTGCTAACAAATTAGGTATACCTACGTACACATTCGCCTCAAACATTGAACCCAACCGCACAAAGCAAAATGAGTTAACGCTGATGATGATGGGTAGAGCGAAAGAGACAATTTGTACCACGACACTATGTAACCCGTGTTTGCAAATGGAGCTAGAATCTACACGCGATTCTGTATACGAATAATTGTGTTTGAGATTGTACATAAAAGTGTGCTGGAAACGAACACAACATAAAAGAAAGCATAGTGTTTGAACGGAGAAGCTTAGTCGCGTGTTGGACAATACTGAGTAGCGTACCTCCACAGCCAGTGTAACGGACATCTAACTCAGCTACGCTGGCTGTGAAAACACACAGCGCAGTGATCTGCTCCGCCTGCCGTTCAACAGGCAACTCAGCTTCTCCGGCTAAATCCGTTCTTTAAATAGTCGATGATGACGTCATTCATAGAAGTGTAGCGCGCTTGGTACACAAATCTGTCGCGCTGGAGTTGGGAAACGCTATCTTCTGTGTGTAAATGCGCGATATTTTGACTAGAATGTACATTATTTAAATTTTTAATGCCATGATATCAAAAATCTTTGGGTTTATCTATTGGAATCTATTCTCAGAAGTATTTCGGGTTGATATGTGCAAAAAATTTGAAAATTTATCATGAGATCGTTGAATTATATGCGTTTAAAATTGAACAACTTTTCGTTACATACCATTTTTGTAGAATTTGCAAAATGCACCCCCATATCGAAACCAAAGACGTAGTCCTACGTCAAAAAAAAAAAGGTTGACAGATTAACACACATTCTTGTTTGATCAATTTTTGATAGTAACACCTTTATTACCAACAGACTGTATATTACTAATATTTGTAACAAAAACCCTGTTGATTTTTCTATCAGTTATACACGGCTGTGGTCACAAATGATTGCATGGGGTGAAGAAATTCTTGCTACAAACGGTATAGTTTTTCTTACAGGACAATCCAGTAGATGATGCCCTCTCGAGAGGAGTGGTTGTATGGCTATATATGGCGAGACAAGAACAAGCACAAGTGACCTGTCACACTGATGGTTCTCTGATGGAGGAACATGTTGCTGCTGGTGTCTACTGTCGTGAAATGAGATTGGAACAGACTTACTCACGAGGTAGATACTGTACCGTGCTTCAAGCAGAAATGTTCGCGATTAGCAGTTTTACGGTCAAGATTACACAATTTTGAAACCGTCAACTTGATGTTAAGTATCTTCGTAGAGGTTTTATAACATGATGTAGTGCATTTTTTGAAAAAATAATTTGGATAGTATTTGAAACAACTATTGAAACTATTCATGAAATTTTCATCAATATAACTTTATTATCGTGTGTTTTAGAGATTCATACTATGCATAAAAATGTGTATTTCATTGTTCTAAGCATCTTTGCAAATCCAATCCATGCACTTTCGGGAAAACCGTATACTCAGGAGGTCACGGTTTTGAAAAACAAAACTTTCGGTTTTGACGTTGCAAAGCATAATCATCCAATTTTATCCTGCCTGCATTTTTTCCTAGTTTTCTTGCATACAGTTTGTGTACTATAAGTGTGCTGTAGTCATAAGTCATTATTTTAGTTGAATATACAACAAAACAATTCAAATATTGGAATATGTACATTCCTGTATTCAAGCACCTATAAGAAGATGCCTGATTATACTATGATAAGGATATACTGTTGCTACAAATTAATTGATTTGGATTCGTCAATATTTCTAATATACATGATTGTTATTTTAGATTAAAGGAAAAGTTTAGAGTGCAGAAAGTAAACAATGCCGTAACTAGTAAGAGGAAAAGACAGAAAAGAATGTCAGTGCAATAGAATTTTCAACTATTTCATCGTTCCAACTACGACAGGCAAGCTACAGAGAAAAGAGTAAAAACTATGCAAATGGGTTAACACTACATAGCGTTGGTAATGAGAAAATAGAATTTCAAGCAGCGCATTCCCCAGAAACTTACGGTTGTTTGTGGATCACTTCACCAACCATGCTGCAGCGGTTGAAGTTTTTTTTTTGTTTATTTATCATAGTTATTATCGCATTATCCGTTGGATATGATAATAAACAGAATGCGATCCGCATTGACACGATGAGTCATGGTTACCAGGATGACATCGATGGTGAACACCGAAAAGGTGAGTTGAGTTTGATTTCCGGAAAAAAATGGCATAAGGACAAAAGGAGGAAATATGAATTAAAACGTGCAAATATGCATGTTTCTCCGTGGCAAGACACGTAACCGATATGGGGAAATCATATCGTCATGTTGACATTCAAGTTTGATCAAGAGAATCACGGAATTAATTATTTCGGTTCTGGATGAATATCTATATCGACTGCTTTAATTTACAAAATGATGTTAGCTATCTACGAGCGCGGAAAAAATAAATGAAATCATGTACATGAGCTGTATGGGTGTTAAATTTCTAATTTACGCAATAATAAAGGCGATAAAAAACTTACTGAACTATTCGGGATCCATCGTCGCCATCACCGCCACCCCCATTCACTACCGTCTCGTTGTTATTCGAGACAGTTCCATTGCGGGGACTTTTCTCCGTCACCGTTACGGGTCGATACTGTAGCGCGTTGTACGTCTTCCAGAACAGATGTTCCCGGTAGTATTTGAGACCTTCGTACAGTGCTGCCATGATGAAGATGAGCAACATCGACCAGAGCAAACCGGAGAGGCTGTCAATTTTCCACTGCTCGAACAGAATCGTTTCATTGTAGCCTCCGTGGAACTGCGATGGAAGTGCGTAGAAGAACAAGGGTGCACTGATTAGATTGCTTGCACGAATTCAAAAACTGGGGTAATCGTGCGGAGTGTCTGAGTGCATGAAACACTCTTAGTGTAATGGAATCACTTTGTGCTATCACCAGTAAACTTTAGAATGTTCATTGTATCCAATTTTCAGGCATATCACTGTTCCACAAAGAAAAACAACTTGAGTGTGCTACTGAAAACTGATCGTTATGTACTAGAGATAAACGGAAAATAACATTTTTCGTAATTTTCCTTCCACTTTCCGAAAAACAATAATCGGTCTCACCACAATTAAGTAAGTATGATTGTTAATCTGCAATTTTCAATACACTAAAGTTTTACTTCACTTTTATCACACTTTCAAATTAGTGTCTCAATTAATCTCAAAAAAGTTCTATATATCTACAACCAGCAACTTCCAAAACAGCGGCCAAACTGTCCCCATAACTTACCGACATCGACATCATGTGGTGCACCATACCTTCCATACCACCGGCATTGTGACTCCCATGGCCGGCGTGGCCGACCATTGGTGGCATCTGAGTGCCTACCACGTGATCGTGCATACTATGATCCATGGTTCCGTGGTGACCGTCATGTACATGGGCATCGGATCCGGCCGACTGGTTCATCATATTGTGACTGTAGTCGTGGTGCTCAGAATGGTCCATGACTGTAGGTTGGGCGATGGTGACTAACGTTGGGTGGTAGTAGTCTGAAACAACAAAAAAAAATCCATCAGCAAAAATAGTATCCACTAAAAATAATCTTTAAAATTAATTTGAAAAAAAGTTTCGTTACAGATATTGACACTCTTGGAATAGATTTTAATTTAGATTTAGATCATTGTTAATTTTTTTGGCTTCTAAATAATTATTAGTTATTGTAAAATGTAACTTCACTTATGACAAGGCGGAACCCGGCAGTATATTTTTTCGGTCAAAAGATGCTTTTTGCAAGTACTCAATTTTTTTTGAACACACGGTTTTTTTACTCTTAGTGGATGTCTTGTTATTTTCTTTAGTTTGCCCACAAATAATTCATGCATTTGCATTTTGACGAAAATATCAATACCTTATTTAAGACACGATGATGTCCCAGAAAGAACATATGACAATCGCACTGGCGACAGTGAACGTACCCTGCCACCATGGGCCACAAATCGATTTTTTTGGTCGAAAATCCAGAACTTATAATCCGTTAGTACTAGACCTTCAGTGTCTTTGGAACAAATTCTCTACAATAAGTGCCCTTCATTTTAGGGAAAACGAAATTAGGGTGGTCCTCTCGATTTTTGAAATAAAAAAATTATCTCCCGAATGAAAAAATATAGGAGAATATGACCTTCCAAAGAAATGTAGAGAAATCAATATTGAGTAACTTTGCTGAAAACATCGAAACCCTATCTTCAACGGTTGTTATTTTACAGCGATTTCCCTTATTCCTTTTAGGGTGGCTCTTATTCAGTTTTTTTAATATAACATCTTTGAAGTTGATTTTTCGTGAATGTCGTCTTCGAACAAAAGTTAGCTCTTTCAAATACGCACATTTCTTCTCAGAGACCAACTCATTAATTGTTATATAAACAGAGTTATTGACGATTTTATGCTCAAAATTGGACATTTTCTAAGCTAAATAACTCCGAAGGTGGCAAAAAGTGGCAATCAATGCTATATATTAAGTACGAATTTAGATGAATACCGCATACCTTCTCTATAACAGAGGTAGTTTATAAGCAAACATTTCACATGAAGAGTCGCTAGGAGACAAACCATGTACCCCTTATTTTGTAGTATTTTTGAAGTACTATCAGATGGTCATAACATTGATTGCCACTTTTTGCCACCTTCGGAGTTATTTAGCTTATAAAATGTCGAATTTTGAGCATAAAATCGTCAATAACTCTGTTTATATAAAAGTTAATGAGTTGGACTTTGAAGAAGAAATGTGCGCATTTGAAAGAGCTAACTTTTGTTCGAAGACAACATTCACGAGAAATCAACTTCAAAGATGTTATATTAAAAAAATTGAATTTTAAGAGTCACCCTAAGCGGAACAAGGGACATTGCTGTAAAATGACAACCGTTGAAGATAGAGTTTCGACGTTTTCAGCAAAGTTACTCAAAATTGATTTCTCTACATTTCTTTGGAAGGTCGTATCCTTCTATCTTTTTTCATTCCGGAGATAATTTTTTTATTTCAAAAATCGAGAGGGTCACCCTAATTTTGTTTTCCCTAAAATGAAGGGCACTTATTGTAGAGAATTTGTTCCAAAGACACTGAAAGTCTAGTACTAACGGTTTATAAGTTCTGGATTTTCGACCAAAAAAATCGATTTGTGGTCCATGGTGCCTGCATGCAAAGCGAGCTCATACACAATCGCAGATGCCACTTAACAATACTATTTAATTTCCCCGCTAGATATCAAGGCCCGGGTTTTTATTACCGTCCGGTGTAAAATTTTTAGTTCATTACCCATCGTACTTTGGTGGGTGACAGAGCTAATAAAGACTGTCGATTTCTGGTCCCTTGGTTAACCTACCGGAAGTCGCGCTAGTGCACTGAGTGCACCTTCAGTGGGCCATTTACGCGACTTCCGGAGGGTTAACAGAGGTATGACGGAAGCGAACTCGTCGTTCAAATTAAACAAATAATTCATTTATTTGGTTTTTGGCGTAAGTGCCAATACTTTATTCAAGACTTTTTGGTGACATCCAACGGGGAAAACAGATCGAAATGGTGAGTGAACCGAGAGCTAATATGTTAGATTCCCCATCCTTATGCTATCGAATTTTTCTGGTATAGTAATGTTATTTGTGTTCATGATTTCAGTATCCTTAGTCACGATTTTCGTAATTTCTTTTCGCGTTTTCGTGACACTTTATTCTTGAGCTGACTTTCGAATTTGACACGTGGAGTAATGTGATTCATGCTCAAGATATCTTTAGTTTTATCATGATATTCGTAATTTCTTTTCGCGATATGTTATTTTTTGGTTACCACCGTATCTTTTTTCTCGGAGTAACGTGACTGAGCTGGATCATAAAAGTTCGACTAATTGGCGATATCTTGTTTTGTGAACTACATCACGCACCCGATTTGTGACTCTACAATGTATTTTTGGTGCTCGTTTTCTATCCGGACATCACACTAAACCTTACCAAATGAATAACCATGTTCGAGGTCCTAATAGTTTTCTTATATCAGCTGCTCTTATTACTAATCACTAGCGGCTGGACATAAATATATGACATTTAATGAAAAATTTGAAATTTTATGAAAAAGTTTTCATGAAATAGAAAATGAAACACTCATGAATAATGTACTAGGAATTATGAATTAGCTTACGAATCCTTGAATATTTCATGGTTTTGTGAACTATTTGACGATCACGAATGGTAAGTCGTGATTATTTCTCTGGCAATTATGAATCCGTTCACGTCCACACGAATAATATTTTATGATTTTGTGAAGTATTTCACGAGCATGGATATTGAATCGTGACTAATATATTAGGAGTCATTAACTAGTTCACGAGGATTGAAAGTATTCGACTTTCGTGAAATAGTTCACGAGAAAATATGTTTTGATTTTGTGCAATAATTCACAACCCCGAAACCCCCTCTTGCAGGTTGATGGGATTGACGGTATTGTAAACATCAAGCAACAATAGATTCAATAGAGTTATCTAAATATAAAGACCTTCGCTCTTTTTAGTTTCTATTTGCACCAAGTTCTACTACTAGAGGTTAATTAGTTCTCATGTTAATAATCCACCAATCATTATGACTACTAAGGGTTTGACTTATATAAGAAGCCCGCTTCAAGATGATTACAATACGCCTCGATAGTGGTGCATCGAGGAGGCCGGGAGGGCTGATGTGAGCCTTTTTTCTGTTCTGCACCTTTCCTCTATTTACCCGCTCACAACCAACAATCAACCAGTAACAAATAGAAAATTTGTGGTTGGCTTTTCAAGTATTAGTAGTGTTTGAAGTACTAATATACATCTTTCATGTGATGATCATAACTTCAGCTGTATCTGTCTAATCTATTACGTCTCTCATATATTGTCTTTTATTTCTTCTTTTCGAGTCCTATACTGCCATTCTACACCCGCCTTCAGCTGGGTCAGCAAAGATGGTGATAGTGACGTCTGATCACACATTCTCAAACGCGGTCTCAAGCGGGAACCTACAAAAATGCCATCGCGCACGCGATTACGAATCGGTCACGTCCGGAAGTCTATCCTTGATTCTAGAAGCCTAGGTCCATGCCTTCAGCTGGACTAATTAAGAAAATACGCTCATACCTATTAGACAACACGTCTCATGGCGACATGACCGGGAACCCTACCTATATAAGGGATCCTACTCTCTGCCAGAATTCTAAAGGCGCACCGAAAATTTAATATCAGACTCACGGTTCGCACGACCATTCAAAAACACTCGCAAATATGTTACAAAATCACGTCAGCGAACAAACGTTAGAGTCCCTCGCGATTTTCCAAGCATCCTACGCCCATGAACTCGCAAACATGATTACACCCCGGTGATAAGGTGAAGCAGCACTCATAAACTTACCAACGCGATTTCAAGCGTCAACCTACAAACTCCCGCGCTCGCGCCATCATGAATCGGGATCGTCTGGAAGTCTCTAACCTCGATACAGTCTAGGTCCATGTTAATTAATAAAAAAAATAAAACTGAAAAATTAAGAAAAAATAACTCCCATATCCACTAGACAAAACGTTCCATGGCGACATGACCGGGAACTCTAGTGATATGGGGTAACTCACTCCCTGGCAGAATCCGCGAATATGTGAATGGACGCAGGGTTTCAAAATCGAATTTATACACGCGAGCACACGCGTCAACATACGAACGCTAGAGTCCTTGGCGATCATCTACGCACACATATGCCCGCGATCGCGCAAACTTGGTAATACTCCGGTAATTATGTGAACATTTTAGTACTTACGAATTTACAAACGCGGTCTCAAACGCGCACCCGCAAGCGCGCGCGATCATGAATTGGCCACGTCCGGAAATCTTTATCCTTCATTCTAGCAACTTAGGTCCATGCATTCAGTTGGACCAATCAAAAAAATAAAGCTCATATCCACTAGACCACACGTTCTACGGCGACATGACTGGGAACTCTAATAATATGGAAGAACCCACTTTCTTCTGGAATCTGAACCGTATACGAAAAATTAAGTATCAGATTCACGGTCCACGCGCGATCATTCTAGAACACACGCGAATATGCGAAAGGCACACGGTTATAAAATAGAATTTATACACGCGAAGTTACATACACGTTAGCACACGCGACATACAAAAGCACACGCGATCGATCACGTTAACATACAAATGTTCGAGCCCTTCGTGATGATACACGCGATCGCGAGTCCCGATGCCCGTACATACCTGAACCGTACAATGAATATCACATTCAGAATTACGGCCCGCTACAATTGGCCTAAAGCAGTGTTTTATTGGGCGCCATTGGCCGTCTCGTCTGCAAATTGTAGTATCATCGCTGTTGTGCTATCTTATGACAAGCGCCATTTAGCACATTTCGAGAAAAACGATTTTTAAAGTTTGAGATTGAACATCTTGAAACTAATAAATGGTATAAACAATCCAAAGAAGACAATTGATGCTTCTATCTATTCTGCATTAATCTCTCAAATATTACAAAGATCAATTGACTATGTTGCGAGTTTTTACTACGAATGTAAACAAAAGTCGCGCTCACGCGTGTCATAGGCGTGTATTGATGACAACATTTGTATGACGTGTCATAATCGTGCATGGAAAATTTTCCATAGAAAAAAATCATCACTTTTTAACTTTTATTCATATCTTTGGGTTCATATGGTCTATAAACATTCGGTGAAATGCATTTTAAAGGAAATGAATCAGGGACTCTAGAAAAAATTGTTATTCTTGATTGCAGTGTTGCCAAATATCTTTTATTTCCAGTTCAAAACTAAAACTGTGTTTTTCTCACAACTCGTATAATTTTCTTTCGAAAATGTTTATGCCATTGTGTTCCTCAGACATTTTCACACATAAAACCGTCTAAAACTTCAATATAACTTGAGCCAATCCCTAGATATAGTGATTTGAAGCAAAAAACTCACAATTTCTCATCATGTTTCTAGCTATATCTAAGTAACCAAGTAGAATTTCTAAATCCTGAAAACGCCACTTTGTAGAGATTTTTCAAACAAGTAATGTGGCATATCTAACTCAGTTTACCCCAAAATGGCGTTTGTCATAAGATAGCACAACAGCGACGGTATGTGATTCTGACGGGGAGCCCTTCCGAGTACCTAGCTCTTCAGCTCCAGTAGGACAATTCTCGAAAAAAAAATTATTCACAACCACGAAAACCAGATCATGTTCAAGATGCAATAAATCATGAATTAGTGCACGTCAAATAGTCGGATCCAAATTATGTTCTTAAATCAATGAATAAAATCACGAGCAGGCATTGTAATTCTCTCTCACTCACGCGAGAAGAAGCTTATCCGAGGTCCAACTTTTCCGAGATAAGATGAGTCGCAAAATTCTCCGTCTCCACAAATAGCGTGAGAATGATTTTCCGGATAAAATTTATTTGACTTTTTCCTTCTCACCGGAGAAGGTGATAAAATTTTAATTTCGTGGAAATCAATAAAAACTTAAAAAAATACACTTAATTACAAAGAAAAGCGGCAAAGAAATATGATAGACTTGTTTTTTCGTGTTTTGGAATAACGACAGGAAAGCAGCGAGCGAATGAAGAATACCGTGACAAACTCATTCTCTCATTCTCCGGCTGTTTTATTTATCCGGAGAAATAACACGTTGTATTTATCCGGAGAAGTTGTGTGAGTGCCAATAACTTTTCGTGTGAAAATGTGAGTTTTTATTGTCGCAGTAGCAAACTATCCGGGCGCATTTACTCATATGAGCGATAAATGCAATGCCTGATCACGAGTCAAGTTTTGGTTATATGAATAATGATCATAAAGTTGTGAACTAGTTCTCGTTCAGAAAATAGATTTAGTAATGACATGACGGAAACCGTGACTAAAGTTCGCAAAACAAAAACAAATATCTTCACTACTACTGTTACTGAAGGGAACTTGAACGTAATTATAAAGCACGTTATTTCTGTTCATGGTCCTGTTTTCGTAACGTAAAAGCATGATTATTCCAGAATTTATGGCCTTTATTCACGATTTTGGAAGCATTTTTTTCCCACGTGCAACTTTTGTTTTAGACAATTTTTGTTCCCAAAAACAAGAAAGGCTACTAACGCGGACTATTTCCTTTCGTTTGAGCACTAACGGGTAAAAAAAAGATTGAATTTGGTAAAATTGAGAAGGAATTCAATTTCAGGTATTAAAGTAAAGAGTGTAAATTTATTTCTCTCCAAGAGAATTGCTCTCCGGACTCCCTAGAAATGGGTGGCATGTTTCTTTTCTCTCGGGTGCTGTCAGTTCAATCGAAGATGGCCTCGAAACAGCAAGCACTCCGCGGGCGTGTTGTACGGTTTTACGAAACGCATGGTCACCGCGGAAAAAAGTTTACTGTAGACCACTACTTTCGAGACAAAAAAGTGCCCGTGAGCACAGTTTACCGGATTCTGGCATCCCTGAGCGTGGAGCGGAAGGCCGAAACGAGTTTGTGTGACGCCGGTCAAAAATATCACTGCTCTTATATTATGATTCACCGAACCCTTACAATGGAGGGCATCATCTGTCGGGAGAAGACGCGGTCCCGCGAGTACACGGACGAGCGACGACGACGAACGACCGTGGGACGAAGAACTGCCGTGGGACGTCGTTCGCGCTGGACGACGAAAGTTACTTTCCGCTCTCGAAGACCTACATTCCAGGAAATGACAGCTACTATTCCAGGGACAAGTCAGCCACATTCCCCGAAGTAAAATATAAGTTTAGGCATAAATTTAAAAAAAGTTATGCTGTACATCGCTATATCGGACAGAGTGATTTCAAAACCGTGGGTCAAGCCGAGCGGTCTGACCATCAATCAACAAGTTTACCAGGAGGAGTGTCTTGAGAAAATTCTTCAGCCGTTCTTAATCTTAATCTAGAGCAGAAAAGGATACCATACGTGCCGAAAGAAAAAATTATTTTCAATTGGATGAAAACCATAATTTTATAATCAGAGACCTGCTCCTGAACACTCTTAGTAAGCATTTCAAAAACAAATATCCAACGGGAATGTAAGGATAACAAGTAAAAATTTGTTTCGCATAATTCACCCCCTACATTGGTCTAATTTACCCCTGGGGTGAATTCACCCCCGGTGGAAAACCACTGCGCTAAAAGATCTATAGACACAACATTAATTAAAAAAGCGACCACATTGTAAACGGGCATTAATTGTAGTTCCACTGAGGGGATCAACTTCAGTTTCCTGATATTAGAAAACGGCACAATGACCAATTTCGCAGGTATCATGCTGAGGTCTTCTTCGGAATACCTGGTCATAGTAAAGTTCAAAGTTACTTGAATTCGATCACTCGATGGGTGTTCATATTTACCCCTCTCAATTAGGGTTCTGTCTCGGGAATGTATAGCATAGGAATAAAGGACATTAGACTCTCTTTATTTCTATTTGAATTATTACGGCGTAACTCTAAAACTTTCCACTGATTTTCCCGACCATATCGAAAGACGATGGTTGGGCTAGTATATCATGCAAATAGTTGAGGGGTACACGTTAAAGCGACCGAGCTATTAAGAGAAGAGAGAGAGAGAGAGAGAGAGAGAGAGAGAGAGAGAGAGTAAACAGAGGATTCTCATTGTTGTATAATCTCTGCATAACTGACAATGTCGAGCTAGCTAGAATATTGAGCCTAGCTATTGGCGATTCTACGTTGAAACCGCTCGCAGATAGCGCTGGAAGGAAAGTGTTGCTGATTTTATTCTGTTCTGTCATAGTGCATATATTTTCTGTAAACATTGGTAAAAAATGACTTTTAAACACCAAATTACCGATCAATTTGTTGATAATTGTTTATGAAAATGGAGGAAAATCATCATTTTATCAGATGATGAGTAAACATCTTGCGAAAAGAGTGTAAAACATAGTGGTTTCTAATATTATTCGCAGAGCTATATGCGCGCTGTTTCGAAATGTAATTTGTTGAGCACCGTAGCCGCCGCAACAGCATTTCCCGTTCGTCCTAAGTTAAGCTAAACCTTCATGAGATGGTGTAAATTCATGAAACTTTCCAGATCACGCGAGGAAAGAGTATATCCGGCTAATAGGAAAGTGTCAGCTTTGTATCATGCACAGCCGATCCTTCTCTCCGATAGTCTTCACTGAATCTCCTACGTAGTTCAAAATATAAAGGAGTTTGACATTGGTGCTGATTGGGTCTCGGTTTCGAGTTGGAACTTTATTTATGGAACGATTTTTTATAAACACAATAATACCCCGATTACATTTCGAAGAAATGTATGAGTCAAATAGTTGCAAATGGCTGTACTTTCAGAATAATTGCAAATAAAACTAAATTTCTTACTCGTTTCATTCATATTTTGGCAGTGGTTAGGTTTTTCTGAGAAGATAATGAAGATTTTGTTGTAAGCTACGACTCACTTACGGGTGAAAAAAAGCAAATTGTATCACTTTGCCAGTTCATGAGCTGAATCATAGGTGTCGCATGACTAATTTTGGTTTTGCCGCAAATCGCCAATCATAACAGGAATGTTTATACAATTCCCTGAGACAAACCATACTGTGTACGACGGATTTTTGTTGATTACCTTCAATCCCGGCGATCCAGTTAGTACGTTATGGGCAAGACGGATACAGGTGTACATTTTTTTCTGTGTGTGAGTGCGGTTGTCATTTTTCTTTGATGAAGCCGAAAAACAAGAGGATATGAAGAAGAAGAAAAGCACAAACAAGTGACGTAGTGGGCCTTTCTGTTGCCATAAGTTTTATTTCGGTTCGGTCATAATTAATTTAATCGGGTTTTTTTTAGGTAAAAAGTGTCCATAAGTGTTCTAATCGGTAGATCCGAGGTGAAGCTCGACCTTTTCTCACTTTTCATCGTGCGCCAAAGAATCAGGATGCTCATTCGGATGTTCAAGGGCCCCGGCCGCCATGCTTAATTTTGCAAGTATAATACTAATACACTCAAAAGTGTCAAATGTTCCCACCTTTCTCTCCATCTTGCGGTAAGGGCACCACGCAACAGTATTAAATATTAGTAATAAGCGTACAGGAGAGCAGTACACTGATATTTAGGATAATGGCTCACAAAACTATGCAGAAATTTAAAAGACGAAGCGAAATTGTCAGATAGCTACCCAAGTAGCACGCTTTGTTACTGTACAGTATCTGTAACTCTCTTGGTAACAACTATGTTATGGAAAAAGCGTACTTTGTTTGTATGTTGTGCAACATGTTCCTAATTGCAGCAAAATAATGAAAACAATAGCTGTGCCATTTGTTGAGCACTGGGTAGTTGGACAGCTTTGTTTTAGGGTGGAATGGCAAACAAAGAGGCATTTGCAACTTGTTAGACTGTTTGTGCAAGTTAACAAAGTTTCTGTTTAGTTTCACAACTGTTATTGATGTTTGCATACTTAACACTATTGGCCAGCTCTATAGTTACATAGTTGCACAATCAGTTTAAAAACCCGTGGAAATTCTTTTCAAATATATCCAACAATAAAAAATATTGTTTAGCAGTTGTGCAACATTTAAAACTTTCAACAAGTTGCAATTGCTACTTGGGTATTGACGGGATATCGTCATAGGGGAATATAAAACTATTTCACGGTTCATAGTAGTGCCAAGAATGTGATCTGTCCGTATTAAAGAATTTCCGCGAACATGGTAACTAGACACGATCGGCAAAACTTTCTGCAGCAATGTTGGAAAGAAATGATGCGGAATTATCAGTTTTGATATCAATATACACCACATCGATTTGCCATCCGGAGTCCATTTACGCACGTAGTTCTAATTAAATTGCACATGTTTAGAAGATTTGGCTTGAAAAAAACCACGTGGTACACTATCTGTGTAATTAACGCAGCAGACGAACAGCGTAACGTCACGATTATTTATAAAAGATTTTAGCAGACAAAATTTGTCTCCATATAACTTTTGAAAAGGGCTAATAAGATTTGTAAACAAACTTTTGTTTCACTGATTTTTCTAAATTAGCTATCATTTCAACGCAGAAAGCATTTCGAATTGCTGCTACGAAGGGTAAAATTGTATATTAATGTGTATTTTTCATGAAATTCCACTTTGCAGCGGAATAAGGAGCGAAACAAGTTTGTTTACAAATATCTCTTTAGCCCTTTTGAAGAATTAATATTTAATATACACTTACTTGAGTTAGGCTGAGTAATCAGCAAATCCGGAAACTGATAAGTGTCTGAACAAAGTGACGTTCGTTTTCAGCGAAACATTTTCCGAGTCTCAGGAAACCATTTTAGCTTTATCTGAAATCTTAACGAATATGTAATAAGTTTTGCTGCATGTTCAACTGTTCAAATCTTGGTACAAGAGGCAAAAAACACAAAGATTCGTCAGAAAAAAAATAGTGTACAGAGAAGCAATTCCTTGAAAATATAAATCATTACATTTGTTGCCTTTTTCAGAGCTGGACAATGCGAGCTCTTTCAGCGTCTATTAAACTAACTTTACTGAACCGAGAGATTGAACAGCTTTGCCAACGGATTACAAAGAGCGACTGCATAACTATTTGGCACTGGCGCTAGAATACGACCAGGGCCGACAGCTTCAATTTCTGCATGGCAGCGAAGACTACATATTAAGAAGACTGATACCTCTTTCCTTCCCCCATACAAACGAGAAGCGACAGAGGTTACAGCGCCTCTATTGGAGGAAGGTAGGAAGCTTAATGTAAAAGTGTATATGTGTGTGTGCATCACTATGGGAAGTGCCACAAACCTTTACCCGCAAGTGGCGTGGCTTTTACTGTCTCCAGATTCTGGACAGAGTTGCCAGTCTTCTTGATATGCAGTCTTTGATGGCAGTCACTGCCTTGTCTTTTGTTACATGTGGGATACCGAAACCAAACATATCACGGGGCATCCCCACACCACACGTTACTCCCTCTATCTGGATTATGGTGATGGAACATGCCTACCTGTATATAGTGTAGTGTAAAGGTATTGCACTTCTCGTTTTCATAGCAGGCTGCTAACTCTATAAAACATGAAGTATGATAGGCCAGTTTCTACCAAAAAAGTGCAAGGCTCCAACGAAAGTTCTTTTTAGCACGCTGCACATGATGTTTGTTGAGAAAATAATTGTAGTGACGATACTGGCTGCATTTTTTCGTAGATATATTCCAACAACTAACACAATGCAAAAAAAATCCTGAACAAAACTAATTGAAACCATTACAGTCGTGATTCGCTGGTTGGACATTTTTTAACTGGACCGCTTTTTAGTTGGACCTCCGCTAGCTGGACCATTGTCCAACTAAAAAGCATCTGAACGCCAAAATCTCATGTCAAATTTACTTTGACAATCAATCTGACAATATTTAGAGATGTGAATAGATGCATTTACACTGCCAACATCTCCTTTGGGTCATTCGTTATCGAGCACTCAGTCGAGATAGAAGTCTTTTGTCATCGGTCCGTACACTCTATAGCGACAAATAGTGTTAATCCGCGTTCAAGGTTATTTGCACACTCTACGCCTAGTTGAGGTTTCAGTATTTTTTCCCTTCTTTTGTGTTTCTGTTTCTGATACCGTTAGCCGGTCAGTGAAGTGAAAGAGTGTTCTTCTAGTAAGCCGTCTGGATACCGTTACGTACACAAGCTAAGTATTAGTTTTCGTTTCCCCTTCTTGGTTGTCTTAATAACGTGCACTGGGCAATAGGCCCGTGCAAAAATGACTTCCCCTGACGGCGGTTCATCTCAAGGTGAGATGGACGTCGAAATAAAATCGGCTCCCCGGCTCAAGGTATATCCGAGCACGGCCATAGGGCCATTTGTGATCTTCTTTCGGACCAAAGAAAAAAAGTGTTTGAATCTGTTGCAGATTTCTCGAGTTCTGACGGATCGGTATTCGGCCGTGACAGAAATATCGAAAATTCGCCCTGATAAGCTTCGGGTGGTGGTTAACAGTTCAACTCAGGCAAACGATATTGCTGGCTACGAGCCCTTTACGAGGGAGTACAGGGTGTATATTCCAGCTAGCAGGGTTGAAGTCAGTGGGGTCGTTTCCGATTCGAGTCTGAATTGCGAGGACCTGCTAAAATATGGGACTGGCTGTTTCAAAGACCCCATGCTTAAGCCAGTGAAGATACTGGAATGCAAACGTTTGCATTCAGCATCAGTCGCAGCTGACGGCAAGAAAATATACGTCAACTCAGACTCTTATCGGGTGACCTTCGCCGGCTCTGCCCTGCCCAATTACCTCCTCTTTGACAAGGTTCGTCTACCTGTTCGCCTCTTTGTGCCGCGGGTCATGAACTGTACTAATTGCAAACAATTGGGACACACAGCCTCCCATTGTAGCAATAAAGCCCGCTGTGGGAAATGCGGTGGGAATCATGCGGATGATTCCTGTGGTAGAGATGTCGAAAAGTGTCTCTACTGTGGGGGAAACCCACATGATCTCCCTTCATGTCCCGCGTACAAACAGCGCGAGGAAAATCTTAAGCGTTCCCTTCAGGGACGCTCTAAGCGATCTTTTGCAGAAATGCTTAAGATAGCTACGCCACCTGTCTCTATGAACATCTATACCAACTTGTCTACTGACGAAGGCGACTGTGATGAACCCCAGGAGGGAACATCTTCTGCTGTGCCTAGAAGTAGTAGAAAAAGGAAGAACATTTCCTCTTCCAAGCTTCGTCGTAAAGGCCAGAAGGTGTCTCTTCATGGTCCCCCTAAAATAACTACTCAAGGAAGTACTGGTGCAAAACCGAAGCAAGTCGCTCCCGGTCTCAGTAACCTGAGCTCAGAAAAGGAGTTCCCAGCACTTCCAGGAACATCAAAATGTGTTCCCATATCTCAGCCAGAGAAAGAAAACAGTGCTGGCTTAATAAATTTCTCTGACATTGTGGACCGTATTCTTACAGCGTTAAACATTTCTGACCCCCTTAAAAGTATCTTGATAAGCTTTCTCCCCGCAGTAAAAACATTCTTGATGCAGTTCACTGCGAAATGGCCCCTCCTTTCAGCGATTGTATCCTTCGATGGCTAATTCATCGAACGAGGTCAAGGATTTAATCACTGTTCTACAGTGGAATTGCAGAAGCATTATCCCGAAAATCGATTCGTTTAAAATCTTACTAAATAATTTGAAATGCGATGCATTTGCCCTATGCGAGACATGGCTCACTTCAGAAATAACCCTACACTTTCACGATTTTAATATTATTCGCTTGGATCGAGAAGACTCTTACGGAGGAGTACTTTTGGGGATCAAAAAGTGCTATTCTTTCAATCGGATCTACCTCCCCTCGACACCAGGCATTGAAGTTGTCGCTTGCCAAACCAGAATTAAAGGCAAAGACCTTTGCATTGCTTCCACCTACATCCCCCCTAGAGCCTCAGTTAGCCACCGACGGCTTTGCGATATTGCGGAACTCCTCCCCGCACCGAGGCTAGTTTTAGGTGACTTCAACTCCCACGGCACGGCATGGGGTTGCCTTCATGACGATAATCGATCTACCCTACTCCATGAGCTTTGCGGCAACTTCAATATGACCATTTTGAATACGGGTGAAATGACACGGATTCCTGCCCCTCCAGCGCGTCCGAGCGCCTTAGACCTGTCCCTCTGCTCGACATCGCTGCGGTTAGATTGCATGTGGAAGGTAGTCTCTGATCCCCACGGCAGCGACCATCTGCCAATCGTAATTAATATTGCTAACGGTTCAGGGCCACCGAATACAATCAATGTTTCGTATGACCTCACACGAAATATTGATTGGAAGAGCTACGCGTCCGCGATATCCGAAAAAGTAGAATCGACACAAGAGCTTCCTCCGGAGGAAGAGTACGGGTTCCTGGCTGGCTTGATTCTCGATACCGCGATTCAAGCTCAGACTAAACGCGTACCAGACGCGAATTCACGTGGGCGTCCTCCCAATCCATGGTGGGACAAAGAGTGCTCAGACGTGTACGCGGAGAAGGCCGCTGCGTATAAGACCTTCCGGGACGCGATGGCGGAAACGCGCATGAAGAGTTTGATAAAAGCCAAAAAACGTAGCTACTGGCGCCGGTTCGTCGTCGGACTAACGAGAGAAACATCGATGAGCACTCTTTGGAGTACGGCCCGGCGCTTACGAAACCGAAACAGTACTAATGAGAGCGTGGAATATTCAAACCGTTGGATATTCGACTTTGCCAAGAAGGTTTGTCCGGATTCCGCCCCGGCACAGAAGATCTACCGCGCCGCGTCCCCTCACAATAACGCGAACGAAACACCGTTTTCGATGGTGGAGTTCTCACTTGCTCTCTTATCATGTAACAATAAAGCTCCAGGGCCAGACAGAATCAAATTTAACTTGTTAAAGAATCTGCCAGACTCTGCCAAGAGACGCTTGTTGAATTTATTTAATAAGTTTCTTGAGGGTAATATTGTCCCTCATGACTGGAGGCAAGTGAAGGTCATCGCCATTCAAAAACCAGGAAAACCAGCCTCCGACCACAACTCGTATCGACCGATTGCGATGCTGTCGTGTATCCGAAAGTTGTTCGAGAAAATGATCTTGTTTCGCCTCGATGATTGGGTTGAAGCAAATGGCTTACTGTCAGATACACAATTTGGTTTCCGCAAAGGCAAAGGGACGAACGATTGTCTTGCGTTGCTCTCAACAGAAATTCAAATGGCTTATGCTAGCAAAGAGCAGATGGCATCAGTTTTCCTAGATATAAAGGGGGCTTTTGATTCAGTTTCTATCAAAATTCTTTCTGAGAAGCTGCACCAGCATGGTCTTTCACCGACTCTAAACAACTTTTTGCTAAACCTGTTGTCTGAAAAACATATGCATTTTTCGCATGGTGATTTATCGACATCACGAATTAGCTACATGGGTCTTCCCCAGGGCTCATGTCTAAGCCCCCTTCTCTATAACTTTTACGTGAATGACATTCACGAATGTCTTGTCAATTCCTGCACGCTAAGGCAGCTTGCAGATGACGGTGTGGTCTCTATTACAGGTCCCAAAGCCGTCGATCTGCAAGGACCATTGCAAGATACCTTGGACAATTTGTCTGCTTGGGCCCTCCAGCTAGGTATCGAGTTCTCCACGGAGAAAACTGAGCTAGTCGTATTTTCAAGGAAGCGTGAACCAGCGCAACTACAGCTTCAATTAATGGGTCAAACTATTGCTCAGGTTTCAACTTTCAAATATCTCGGGGTCTGGTTCGACTCTAAAGGTACCTGGGGATGTCACATTAGGTATCTGAAACAGAAGTGCCAACAAAGGATCAATTTTCTCCGTACAATAACCGGAAAATGGTGGGGTGCTCACCCAGGAGACCTGATCAGGCTGTACCAAACAACAATATTGTCGGTGATGGAGTACGGGAGTTTCTGTTTCCGCTCCGCTGCGAACATACATTTCATCAAACTAGAGCGAATCCAATATTGTTGTTTGCGTATTGCTTTGGGTTGCATGCACTCGACACATACGATGAGTTTAGAAGTGCTGGCGGGCGTCCTTCCGCTGAAAAATCGATTTTGGGAACTCTCATATCGATTGCTCATCCGATGCGATATCTTGAACCCGTTAGTAATTGCAAATTTCGAAAGGCTTGTCGAGCTCAATTCTCAAACCCGATTTATGTCCTTGTACTTCGATTACATGGCACAAAATATCAATCCTTCTTCATACTATCCCAACCGTGTCAATCTTTTTCATGCTTCTGATTCAACTGTTTTCTTCGACACATCCATGAAAGACGAGATTCGTGGAATCCCGGATCACATACGTCCGCAAGTGATCCCAAGCATCTTTCATAGTAAATTTCGAGAAGTCGACTGCAACAAGGTTTTACACCGACGGATCAAGCCTCGACGGCTCCACTGGCTTCGGTATATTCAATCAAAACCTCACCGCCTCATTCAAACTCAATGATCCTGCTTCAGTTTACGTCGCAGAACTTGCTGCTATTCAGTATACCCTTGGGATCATTGATACTTTGCCCACCGATCATTACTTTATTGTCTCGGATAGCCTCAGCTCAATCGAGGATCTCCGTTCAATGAAACCTAGAAAGCACATTCCATATTTTCTGGGGAAAATCTGGGAGCGCCTGCGTGCTTTGTCTGTAAGATCGTACAAGATTACCTTAGTTTGGGTTCCCTCGCATTGCTCCATTCCAGGTAATGAAGAAGCGGACTCTTTAGCTAAGGCGGGCGCTTTACAAGGTGACATATATGAAAGACCAATTAGCTTCAGCGAATTTTTCAGTATCACTCATCAGAGAACCCTCGAAAGTTGGCAAACTTCATGGAGCAATGGTGAACTGGGAAGGTGGCTACATTCGATAATCCCTAAGGTATCGACGAAACCTTGGTTCAGAGGGATGGATGTGGGTCGGGATTTCATTCGCGTGATGTCTCGGCTCATGTCCAATCACTACACGCTGGACGCACATCTCCGGCGTATTGGGCTCGTGGATAGCGGTATCTGCGCTTGTGGCGACGGTTATCACGAAATCGAACATGTTGTCTGGGCATGCGCCGAGTACTGTTCTGCCAGATCTCAACTATTCGATTCCCTTCGGGCCCGAGGAAGATCACCCAATGTCCCGGTTCGAGATGTACTAGCAAGCCGCGATATTCTCTACATGTCCCTTATATACTAGGGTGGGGCATTGTTATATGGAAAAACGTAATCATGGCCGCATCAACCGAGCACAGCACTTTTTTGATACCTTTTGAGGTACCAAACAACTGTGCAAAATTTGGGGTCGATTGGTGTTGACCCGGCGTGGCGCATTGCATTTGAAATTTGTATGGAGATTAGTATGGGAAAACCTACATTTTTGCATTTTTAATTCTACAGACTACAATTCTTCTTGTAGTATGTCAACAAATAGATAGAAGTATAGTACAGGATATGCTGAACAACTTTGCCGAAGGATGTATGTACATTCTAACGTCTCTAAGCCAAGTTATAGCTGTTCAAAGTTCGATACATCGAATTAAATGTCAAAAATCATTTTTATTGCCAACACTGCGGGTGTACCAATGGTATTTCATATAGCATTCCAAAATAACATTATACATTTTAGATTTACCACATTGGTATGTTTGGATGAATTATTCAAAAGCCTTAGCTCAATTTCATGAGCGTAGGTAGTTGAGCAATAGGGCGTAGTGAGGGGTGAGGGGGGGGGGGGGCTTTAATATGTAGAAATTCGAATTGAAATGTTGTCGAGTTGGAATGTTCAGACGAATTATTTCAAAACATTTACACAATATCCTATGCATAATAGTAACGTTGAAATAAAACATACTGTATCCTTTTGCCTTGACTTTTATCAATAGAAGTTATGTTACAGACTGAATCAAATGATATCGAGTTGATATGTCAGAGGATTGCATTGATTATATTTCAGTTTAATACGCACTATGATTTGATAGGATGCTCATTTCGATGCTGCTCGATCACCTGAAGCAAAAATTGATGTAGGGATCTGGTAGATTTCATGTTGAAATCCAGAAATTAGCTTCACGCCTCGTGATCGAACAGCATAGAAATGAGCATGCTATCAAATCATGCGTATTATACCGAAATATAATCCTCTGACATATCAACTCGATATCATTTGATTCAGTCTGTAACATAACTTCTATTGATAAAAGTCAAGGTAAATGGATACAGTATGTTTTATTTTATCGTTTCTATTATGCGTAGGACAATGTGTAAATGTTTTGAAATAATTCATCTGAACATTCCAACTCGACAACACTTCAGTCCGAACTTCTACATATAAAAGCCCCCCCCCCCCATCACCCCTCATTACGCCCTATTGCTCAACTACCTCATGAAATTGAGCTAAGGCTTTTGAATACTTCATCCAAACATACCAATGTGATAAATCTAAAATAAATAATGTTATTTTGGAATTCTATATGAAATTCCATTGGTACACCCGCAGTGTTGGCAATAAAAATGATTTTTGGCATTTAATTCGATGTATTGAACTTTGAACAGCTATAACTTGGCTTAGAGACATTCTAACACCATACATCCTTCGGAAAAGTTGTTCAGCATATCCTGGACTACACTTCTATCTATTTGTTGGTATACTATAGGAAAAATTGTAGTCTCTAGAATTAAAAATGCAAAAATGTAGGTTTTCCCATACTAATCTCCATACAAATTTCAAACGCAATGCGCTACGCCGGGTCAACACCAATCGACCCCAAATTTTGCACAGCTGTTTGGGACCCCAAAAGGAGCCAAAAAAGTGCTGTGCTGAAAAAACGATCATTTTGCCCCACCCTATTATATACACGTTCCTCAAAACCATCAATATCCAAATTTAAATGCCCCTATCTTTTCTCTTATCATTCCCAGAAGTGCCCTCTTCCGACTACCGTACCCCAACGATGGTTTGATACGACTCCAAGACGAGACAAAACATCTGTCGAATGAACCAACAACACGAGATCTACAGTACAACATCACACGCGCAGCGCGGTGTGTTTCCGATCCGTATCTGAGCCGTACTACGAAATCGTCTGGAGGAACCCCTGCCGGCTCGAGGAAAACCGCCCGGCGTCCCAATACTTGATACATCCGTTCGAATCTGTAATCCTGGCCGTTGATTCCTGATGCCGGAAACTGAAAGTTTATATCCCCCCCCCCCCGTTCAGCCTTGTCCACCCTCTCTCCCATGTCTCTGATACACAGATGTATGACTTCACCCCTTCTCCCCTTGAATATCTTCCCAAAACTTATGTGCCCCCCTATCTTCTAGTTTTAGTTGATCAATATTTAATCTTGTTAAGAAATGCACAACAGTACCACTACTTTAAAATAGCCCTAATTAATTCCCCTTAATCTTGAACCACTCTCTCTAGTTATTTCTAGTTAATAAGCTTGTAAAATGTTTCGCTTAGTTAATAATTAATTTCTCCTACAAACTCCCTTCTAAAAATCATAAAGTGAATTACAATACAGAGAACACACAAAATGACCCGTCCCCCAAATCTTACGAATATTATATTATACCCTCTTTTATATGTATAAGTTAGCTGTAAAGTTTTTTTTTTAGTTTCATTATATAAAACAAAATAATATTGAAATGTGTAACCCCCTAGTTTTAAGAAATTCAAAATGTAAAACAATGAAAAAAATGGCACCTTTAAGCTAACGCATACGTGCCTTATCAAATAAACAAATTGAAAAAAAAACTCCTTTGGAGAATTTTTGGCATTTGTCAGTCGGTCCAACTAGCGAATCAAATTCGTTAGTTGGGCAAGGCTGTGGCCCAACCAGCGAATCACGACTGTACTAACGTTAATGTGCGAACCTTAAAGAGAAATATAAGCCGAAATTTTCGAGAATTGGTTCAAAAATGCTTTTTCTTTTTAGTTGGTTGTACATGTTGAGAAACCCATTTATCGCACTAGTCTTGACATAAATTACAATAAATATGTTTCGGGATAATCTATATCAACTCATCCGCGTTAAGCCAATAAGGCCTATGTATAAAACAGTGAGCAGGCCTACAGTCGTGGTTCCATAACAAATTTTATATCATTTCAGCGAAATACAAAGTCGAGTTTGACCCCTACTTAAACATAACCACCACAGGAATCGTGACTGGCTAGCGACACTATAGAATGCAATGGGGCAAACGTATGCCATACAAGCCACTAACTGTATGCCGGAGACCGGTTGAATAGTTAGATACATTTGATGTGATAAACTGTACCCGTTTTTCTATGATCAAATACCTTCTGTTTCATAATTCCAACAGCTGACTTGACACAAAACTAAACTGAATAAACGGCCAAAGGAACACGGGCGCTTTCGCCCCACCTCACCCTTCAATGTTGTGCAATTTCCCTGCTAATCACGAAAACAGAAATGTGTTCGCTGCTCTCAAAATTAAGCCAACAGGTAAATCCCACTGAAAATACTGCATATAAGACTATCTGCCCATTGCTATTGGCGATGAAAAACAGTAGCTACCAACACATGAGAATACAACAGATCCAGATGGGTGGTTTTGAATGTTGTTTTAGTTGCACAACTTAAAAGCAAGGCCAACCAGTTTCGTCGATAGAATTCCTCACTGTCTGATTTCTCTTCGACTGGATTGGCTGGCTGTGTTTAGCTTGGCTCCGACGCTATAGCTTTTCCGGCACACGGTAGTGAAATTTCGCACATAGGCATCTAGATGAAGACAAAAGAATAGTTGTTGAGAAGTTAATGTTTATTTCTTATTTCAATAACATTTCGACTGTACAGAGCAGTGCCGAGATGTTAAATTAAAAGTTTTTTTCAATCTGTTTTCTGACAGTCGTACAATATCTCGACACAGCAATCACAAGCCATATTGGAATAAACAAGCAATCACTGTAATATAGCTAGAACTTTGCTGAATGGTTTACATCGTCAACAGTTTAAGAACTCTATGACGTAAGGCTTTCAGCGTTTACATATGGGTCATTCCACGTCCAACCAAAATTTCAATTGCATTCTTTATCTAAAAATAAAGGACATGTATTTTTTGTTTTGGCTGATTGATAGTTTTTTAACTTAAAAGTTTTTGAAGTTTGTAAAGTGAACATTTTTCAATCACTGATTACTAATTAATTAATTTTTTTTTGAGAGTTGTCCAACTGGAGCTGTAGAGCTGAGTTCTCGGAAGGGATCCCCGTTAGAATCACTCACTACAATTGCAGACGAGGCGGAATATGTCACCCACTGCTTAAGGCCAATTGCAGCGGGCCGTGATTGTGATTGTGATATTGAGAGTACGATTCAGATGTACGGGACTTTACTATCGCGATGGGAATGAGCGTTTATTTGTGCGCGCTTTAGACCTCGTTAATCAGATTATAAGTGCTCTTGCGTTCGCTAAATCATCCAGGCAATTTTGTGTTTGCGAAATTTTGGGCGTAGTTGTGCGTGAATGATCGCTATTGCATGTTCCTCTTCGTGTATCATCGCGAAGGGTTCGGGCGTTTGTTCGATCGCGTGGTCAGAAATTGATTTTTGACTCCATTCTGAAATCCAAGATGACGACAGCAGGTTTAGCAAAATTCTCTATAACCCAATCAATATGGGTATTTTTGGAATGGTCTTGACGAGTAGGTGTCAGAAATTGACGATTGACGCCATTTTGAATTCTAAGATGGCGACTTCTGGTTTAGCGAAATTCGCTATAACCCAATCAATATGGGTATTTTCGACATGGTCTCGACGATAGGGTGCCAGAAAATGAGTTTTGACGCCATTTTGAAATCCAATATGGCCTCCGGTTTTGCGAAATTCTCTATAACTAAATCAATATGGTTATTTTCGGAGTGGTCTTGACGATTGAATGCCAAAAATTAATTTTTGACGCCATTTTGAAATCTAAGATGGCGACTTCTGGTTTAGCGAAATTCTCTATAACCCAATGAATATGGGTATTTTCGGGATGGTCTTGACGAGTAGGTGCCAGAAAGTGATTTTTGACGCCATTTTAAAATCCAAAATGGCGACTTCCCGTTTTGCGAAATTCTCAATAACTCAATCAATATGAGTAGACAAGAAGGAAGATACGTACTGATACTTTCGATATAATCGTAGTGATTGTATCGACAGAATCGTAGTCGAAGGTATCGTCATTCGATTTCTCACTTTTACAGTAGCTTAATGACGCAAATTAGGCAATCTTTAAGACGTTTGTTTGACAATTCAGCGGAGGGTTTTGCCAACAAATGTTTAGCTCTGCTCCTTCCAACAGAAAAATTCGCTTGACATATATCTCGCATCGGTCCAATTTTTCCGTCAAATGCAATCGGTGCTCCAATTTTTGTATCAACACTAGTCCATACTGCTAGGACCGAGGTAAGACTTCCGGACGTGACCGTTTCATGATCGCGCGAGTGGTGGGTTAATGGCATCAGTGCACAAACAATATTGTATTGTTTCCCCCGGCTGCGGAGTGAAATGAGTTTGCCAAATGAAACAAAAGTGCCCGTGCTACGGGATAACACGATTTCGATCAACTTTAATAAAACTCGTGTTAGACCCACAGTTCAGGAAGTGGAGCAATTAGTTAAAGTTAAAATGGAGCTTAATCTCGCTGAAGTTACGTACATTCAGTTACATCACGTTAAAAACTGTGTTTTGATCGCGTTTAGAAGTTTAGCACAGGCAGAAAACTTCATTGAAAAGAACAACATGCAACACGAGGTCGAGTTTAATAACACCAGAATCAAGATCCCGGCGCATATGGAAAACGACATGGTGGACGTGCGTATCCATGATTTGGCCTCGCGCACTAAGAAAGATTACATCAAACAAATCATGTCGCAATATGGAGAAGTAGAATCTATTACGAATGACACCTGGAGAAATTTTTTCACCGGCATTCCCAACGGCGTTCGTATTGTGAGGATGCGAGTGACTAAACGAATACCTTCTTACATGACTATCGAATGCAAATCACCGAAGGATGGAGTGACCTATAAGCAAACAACGCTAATCACATATCCTGGGCAGACACCAACATGCCAATTCTGTAACCATACAGTCCACTACGGAAAAACATGCGCCGAAGCAACTAGTCAAAAGTCGTCTACTACAGCCAACTCTAGCAAGCAGCCAGCGACACCTTCAGATAAACCAAAAACAACGATCCAATTAACCAATAATGCAGGTACAACGACCACGACAACCGACGATTAGCATCACCAATAAAGACGGAAATACCGATGAACACGTATTTACAACAGCGATCCGTAAGAACAAGAAACAAATAAAAACCTCTGATCGTGAACAGCAAGAAAGCAGTACCGATGATGACATGGACGGGAACGAGAACGCGAGAGAAGGCAGACTGAATGACCCCCAAGCGGCTCACCGCCAAGGAAAAGGATCTCAGCACGCAGCAGCAAGCTGCGTCAACAAGATCTGGAAGACCGACATTCTTAGCATTTTATTTATTTATTTTTACTTATTGTAAAAAAATTAAAGGGTTGTGTACAGGACACGACCACGGTGACATTAAAAATGTAGCTTTTTTCAAGAGCGTGCAAATGAATTTTATCTATCACACATATCGACTCACGTTCTTGTTCACTCGCCTGTTTTCATATGTTACAATTTGCTATATACCCTCCCCATCAAAACATAATTTATTGAACGTCTTTTAACGGTAATCTATTAATTAATCAAGTATCTCACTAGGTGATTGGCATTATTTGGCTGATCCATTTAGTAAAAATAGGCTGGTCTGTCCAGAAAATATATTCAAAAGAAAAGTTCCATATTGAGAGCTGTGATGAGGAAGCACACGCCCGCCAAGGGAAATATACAGATTCTCCATGAAATATGAAATTTCATTTTCCATTTAAATTTTCAATAATGTACTAATGAACTTAAGTAAACAATCTTAAGTTTAAGTATTTCTTGATCGATTAGTGGTGGAAAAAATGAAATTATTTGATAAATTACATTGTTATGCAACGTTCGCACTACCAGTTAAAACGGGTTTTTATGCTATCTTGGTGACATTTTTCTTGTTGCTAATTATTAAAACGTGTTATAACTCTGTAGTGTAAACATTGTATTATTAAACCAATTCTGCAGCGTTTTATGTTATATAGGTGTTTTATGTGGTAATAGGACTGACATTATATCTTCAGTACAGCGGTTTGTTTCATAATTTAAAACAGATTTATTTTAAAATTTAAATTAGTATACCCAACCGTTCTATTTGTTGTATACTTTAAAACGCAATTAGAACTGTGTTTTAAATACATAGGGTAGGACAGATATTCTGACTGGATAAACTGGGAAAACAATTTTAAGTCCAGTAAGCGACATGGCTTGAATTTGAATCGAAAAAGAACACCCGCTTCAACTGCTGCTGGGACGGTAAGTTCTGTTTTAAAATTTTCCGATGTGTGCAGTACGAAACAAAAGTGTTTGAAATTAGAAAACAAAAAGTTCTGCTGGGAATGTGATTGTTTCCGATGCAATTACACTCAGGTTTTTTTACGCAGGGGATACAGGCCGTGTAAATGAAAACCGCGTAAATTTCAAAAAAACGCATAAATGAAAACCGCGTAAATTTCAAAATCCGCGTAAAAAACCTGAGTGTACTCTCCTATATAAAATACTACGCTGCTGAACAGTGCAATAACTACAGAAGCACGTTGTCAGATGTCTTACTGATAAAAAACATATAACCGAAATATGAAACATGAAAACCAATAGGCTCTTTACCCTACGCAGCTACAAAGCGCCGTAAACATGGATTAACAAGTTACAACGCACACGCATGCATAAAAATATATTTTTTTCAAACGCAACACTCTTAAGCAGCACACACCGTATTGAATTAAATCCAAACCACCCCGCCCACCCACTTTGCAAATCATTCTGTGACATCGTGCTGGTACCCGAAAAATCCGCACACGGCCGCCGCTGCCGAAAATGCATAGCGTCTACCGCTTATTGTAGTGCCCAGACGCTGCAGCCATGATCTTACCCGTTCGACATAAGAACAAAAACTGATTCAGACGGGTACGCGTCACCTCTATTTATAAACTAACCGTATATGGTTTAGTCACTTAGGTGCGAGTGTGTGCAAATGCCAACGTTACCGAAAATCGATAGCGCTTATTGCATCGCCCGGAGACGATGTTGCTCGTATGGGATAAGAGCAACAACTGATTTAAACGGACATGCGTTGCTTCTATTTATGACTTTTCGTGTTTCATTGAGCAACTAAGCTGCCCTCTCTTGACGGCTGTGTCTGAGAAATCTGCCTCACGAATGGTAATTTTCCCGTTTTTCGTGAACTTTTTAATTTTACCAATTTCCAAAAGTCTACTTTTATTGGGGAGATATTAAATTATTACCAATATTTAAGTTAGGTGTTTCTGAATCGGTTGGTGTATGAATGATTAAAATCCATCTAGTAATATCGGAGTTATAAGCGTGCAAACCTTACATAGTTTCGTTACATGGGAGATAGTTTAGATTTTAGAATGACACCTAGCCCCAGATAGTAGAGTAAGACATTTTTAATGTCAAAATTGAAAGACCCACGGCTCAGTTGTGCTAACGCAGTGAACCGTTTCAAATAAATCAAATAGATTCAAATAGATTAAAAAAACAATTGCATGCTGTTACACTTTCATCATGCTATGCTGGCCGGGAATGGATGGCTCACGTGCGTCGGTAAATTCATTGTACTCTAATTTATCCAATCCGACTTTCCCGAACGAATAGAACCAACTGCACAAATTGATCACCAGAAGTATTAGCTACTATTCTACCATATACGCCAGTTCTGTATCCATTCCCTGACCCAACTGTCACAAACACTCAGACGAACACATACATAGAAAGACATACGACTAGCACATAACAATCGTACACTAGTACGAAAAACTACGATTATTACAAAGCGACAACTAATAGGATTCTACTTATGTCATTAGTCATTCAATTAATTTAATTAGTATATGCACGATGATGAATTCGACCGATAAATGGACACACAATGACTCCCACTGTGAGCCCCGTCCACGAATACCGCCATCAAATTGTGGAACAATATTTGCAAACACGTCACACAGCAAAAGTCAATGCATGTCGACCCGCCAGTCGGCCACATCACCGCGCACAGACCAGTGGTTGAGCGTTTGTATGCGCTGGTGCAGAGTATTAAGAAACATAGAACATAAAAAAGGCGCATAAGCCCTCTCGGTCTCTCGATGCACCACTATCGAGGCGTAATGCAATAACCATTTTAAAGCAGTTGTTCATCAGGCACGCAATGTGCCTGATGATGCTTCCAATACCGTCGAACCCCTCAACCTTGGGGAGGGTAAGTGAGAGAACCGTGTTTCTATTAATATAACATTCATTAATATCCCCAAACTCTGTACCTTATAAAGAGTTAATCAAAGGAGTTGTTTGATCAAATACACGAAAGTCTTTATAGTACTTACGAGCATCTTTCGTAATATGAACGATTTTTTTCGAAGAATCCCCAAAATAGTTATGCACAAAAAATCATATCGCTGAACGAATTTATTCGTAAATCTGCTATAAATAGATTAGATGCTTTTATTTCGAGAACTAAAAACATGGCGACTTGCTGAACGAAAATTTTCGTCATTATGAATATTTAGTGTACATTGCACGAAATTCATTGTAGAAAGCGAAACAATTTTTCGTGATTTAAACGAAATTTTTTGTGATTTTTTAAATATTTAGTGTACATTGTACGAAATTCATCGTAGAGACGAAACTATTTATTCGTGATTGGATCCGAAAATTTTCGTAATTTTCAGATATTTAGTGTATGTTGCACTAAATTCAACGTAGAAAACGAAACTATTTTTCGTTACTGAGCTTTCGTTTAACTCATGAAAAGTAGTTTCGTTTTCTACGATGAATTTCGTGTAATGTACACTAAATATTTGAAATCACGAAAAATTACGTTCATCAAGCCGCCATATTTTTAGATTGTGAAATGAACGAAACCAACTATTTACAATGCATGAAGCTACTTCGTTGCAGAGAACGACGAATGGAATCGTGCATTGTATAATAATTTTCGTTCTATTTACGAATTTATTTTATCAGTGTGAGATCAATTTTAAACACGAGTGTTGAGCCCATTTCAGTCATGTGCAATTTATACGCTGAAAAATTAACGCAAGTTGAGTTTCCGTAGGCCAAGCATTCGGTCTGTTTATTTTATTCAACAAAAGATTATACAGTAGACTAAAATGTTGATCTCGATGTTGATTCAAGCTTCCAGAGTAATTATACAACATCAAAAAAGTTCAAACGTTCACGCTCATATCATCCGAGGCCACAGTCACCAAAAATGAGTTCCTTGAAGTGATACATCAACATGATAATTTAAGCCTAGCGCCCATTATGCCAATCGTCCATTATGTATTACGTCCATTATGTCTAACGTATTGCCTAACGTATGTTATGTCTAACGACTTTATGTCTAACGTCCATTATATCTAACGTACGGATGTCAATCGTCCGTATGCCTAACGTATTAATGTCTAATGGGGTACACCCGTTTGGATTCATGTATCTGAGGGTCAGGATCCAGACATTTGTCTGGATCTAAGCACCAAATCTGGGTCTTGTTCAGGTCCGAATCTGGTAAGGGGAAAGGGGCTGAGTTGGATTCGGGAATCGGTCCTGATCCAGATTAAACTAGTTTGGATCCATGGACTGGTCCGAATCTGTGGTCTGCTCCAGACTCGTGGCTGAGCCTTAATCGAAACCAGACATCTAGAACTTAAGGTGGGGGCCCGGTATGAAGCATCGCATCGAATTTAAAAATTTTCATATTGTAACTCAACCTACACAGTCAAAAAATCTGACATTCCGACTGGCTCCTGCCAGTATTCCGACAGAAACCAGCCAGGATTCCGGTCGAAAACAGCCAGAGTTCCAGCTGGTTTGACTCGACACTAACACAATCCCAGGAATCGAACGAATTATCCCACATACGAGCAGAGCTGTTTGATTGTGTGATACCCAGGCATGTACAGCTACCGAAATTCGTCATTCCAACCTTTATTACCTTTGCGATAATATGGTTTCAATAGCGGAATGCGCAATCGAGTAATCTATTACCAAAAGGACAGTAGAATCTTACCCAATAGTAATAAAAAAGGTACCCGTCGGATTTTGGGTATACTACGAAGGTTATAAGGCTCATCCCAGGAGTAATAGAAAATATATTTAAATCATAATTGTTGCGGTTGAACTTTTCTGCAGTTTATTATCTTTTCAAAAATAGGGGTTTAAAAAACCTGGGGTGGCATTACGCATCTCGATTCGATCAAAACTCTATCGACTCGACCTTGTTTCGCATTATGCATTTCGAACCGAGCTCGAAAGTAAATTTTCGTTCGAGTTAGCTCGAAGAAGTACTAGATTATCGAGAAGTGTTGGCATTATGGAACCATAACAATCGAACTCGAAAGCGACTTGAGTCGAACGTATTTGCTCGATAGTTTTATTGCTGTCGACTGTCGTTCGAGATTATGATTTGTGTTTTGACATTAAAAATGTCTTACTCCACTATCTGGGGCTAGGTGTCATTCTAAAATCTAAACTATCTCCCATGTAACGAAACTATGTAAGGTTTGCACGCTTATAACTCCGATATTACTAGATGGATTTTAATCATTCATACACCAACCGATTCAGAAACACCTAACTTAAATATTGGTAATAATTTAATATCTCCCCAATAAAAGTAGACTTTTGGAAATTGATAAAATTAAAAAGTTCACGAAAAACGGGAAAATTACCATTCGTGAGGCAGATTTCTCAGACACAGCCGTCAAGAGAGGGCAGCTTAGTTGCTCAATGAAACACGAAAAGTCATAAATAGAAGCAACGCATGTCCGTTTAAATCAGTTGTTGTAGTGATGTCTAATTTTTGCAAATAATCGATTATCCGTTAATCGAACAATTTTTGAGAGCTTGATTAATTCATTCGATTAATCGACCAAGATAATCAATTAAAATCAATAATCGATTACTTAGTAAATCCTAGTTTGTCAACCAAAAAAAAGGTCGCTCGACACATTTTGAAAAACAGGGAGAAGTCTGGTCATATTTTTTTTTTGCTCCGCGACTTTAATTTTCAATGCCACCCTTAATTAATTATGCTCTCGATTAATAGATAGCAGCTACTCGATTTGCTCGATTATACCAAAAGCTTGTAATCGATTATTGATTTTTCGATTATTTTAAAAATTAATCGATTATTTGCGTTAATCGAGTAAAAACAGACATCACTAAGTTATTGCTCTTATCCCATACGAGCAACATCGTCTCCGGGCGATGCAATAAGCGCTATCGATTTTCGGTAACGTTGGCATTTGCACACACTCGCACCTAAGTGCCTAAACCATATACGGTTAGTTTATAAATAGAGGTGACGCGTACCCGTTTGAATCAGTTTTTGTTCTTATGTCGAACGGGTAAGATCATGGCTGCAGCGTCTGGGCACTACAATAAGCGGTAGACGGTTTTCGGCAGCGGTGGCCGTGTGCGGATTTTTCGGGTACCAGCACGATGTCACAGAATGATTTGCAAAGTGGGTGGGCGGGGTGGTTTGGATTTAATTCAATACGGTGTGTGCTGCTTAAGAGTGTTGCGTTTGAAAAAAATATATTTTTATGCATGCGTGTGCGTTGTAACTTGTTAATCCATGTTTACGGCGCTTTGTAGCTGCGTAGGGTAAAGAGCCTATTGGTTTTCATGTTTCATATTTCGGTTATATGTTTTTTATCAGTAAGACATCTGACAACGTGCTTCTGTAGTTATTGCACTGTTCAGCAGCGTAGTATTTTATATAGGAGCAGGGATGCCACATGTTTTTGTAAAATGTCTGTATCAGAATAATTAAAATGTCTGTAAAAGTCTGTAGATGGTTGTGTAAATCCTATTTACACTAGGTTATTACTTTAAAAGTAGCTTGAAATTAAAAAACTATTGTGAAGGAATCGCTCGAATTCGGATACAATTGTTCTAGTGCAATTTTGTTAAACACTGTTACTCTTTTAAAAGTCTGTAGATTTCTTATTACGTCTGTAGGAGACCATCAAAAGTCTGTAAAATACAGACATATCTGTAAATCTGGCATCGCTGTATAGGAGAGTACACTCAGGTTTTTACGCGGATTTTGAAATTTACGCGGTTTTCATTTATGCGTTTTTTTTGAAATTTACGCGGTTTTCATTTACACGGCCTGTATCCCCTGCGTAAAAAAACCTGAGTGTAATTGCATCGGAAACAATCACATTCCCAGCAGAACTTTTTGTTTTCTAATTTCAAACACTTTTGTTTCGTACTGCACACAACGGAAAATTTTAAAACAGAACTTACCGTCCCAGCAGCAGTTGAAGCGGGTGTTCTTTTTCGATTCAAATTCAAGCCATGTCGCTTACTGGACTTAAAATTGTTTTCCCAGTTTATCCAGTCAGAATATCTGTCCTACCCTATGTATTTAAAACACAGTTCTAATTGCGTTTTAAAGTATACAACAAATAAAACGGTTGGGTATACTAATTTAAATTTTAAAATAAATCTGTTTTAAATTATGAAACAAACCGCTGTACTGAAGATATAATTATGTCAGTCCTATTACCACATAAAACACCTATATAACATAAAACGCTGCAGAATTGGTTTAATAATACAATGTTTACACTACAGAGTTATAACACGTTTTAATAATTAGCAACAAGAAAAATGTCACCAAGATAGCATAAAAACCCGTTTTAACTGGTAGTGCGAACGTTGCATAACAATGTAATTTATCAAATAATTTCATTTTTTCCACCACTAATCGATCAAGAAATACTTAAACTTAAGATTGTTTACTTAAGTTCATTAGTACATTATTGAAAATTTAAATGGAAAATGAAATTTCATATTTCATGGAGAATCTGTATATTTCCCTTGGCGGGCGTGTGCTTCCTCATCACAGCTCTCAATATGGAACTTTTCTTTTGAATATATTTTCTGGACAGACCAGCCTATTTTTACTAAATGGATCAGCCAAATAATGCCAATCACCTAGTGAGATACTTGATTAATTAATAGATTACTGTTAAAAGACCTTCAATAAATTATGTTTTGATGGGGAGGGTATATAGCAAATTGTAACATATGAAAACAGGCGAGTGAACAAGAACGTGAGTCGATATGTGTGATAGATAAAATTCATTTGCACGCTCTTGAAAAAAGCTACATTTTTAATGTCACCGTGGTCGTGTCCTGTACACAACCCTTTAATTTTTTATTTCGGAATACTTAGAGGATATAAAATTACCAAAAGGTGTAAAAAGCTCCCACGTACTTTGAGTTACTTTATGTTATATCTATTTTCACCATCAGGAACATACTTTTTTGGAAAAAGTAATACTAAATATTGATAATAAATTATCTTACACCAAGTAATAATAAAAAGTGTTAAAAAAAATCGATGGAGCAAAGTGAAGACAGCTTGACTTGTCTAATCGCTATTTAATAGATGAATAGAATCACAATCATTCTTGATTTCAAAGTGGTGATTTAAACAATTTTATTTTCTAATTGATGCATTTGTTCCCGACTATACCTCAATTGTTTTCAATATCACAATATAGCCTTGGATTCAATGCCATAATGTACGTTTTATACACCAACAGAATTAGGTGTTATATCGTCATTTGTATTAAATGCATGAAAATACAGAATATTATCTTATATAGCAAAGAAATTTGAATCAAATTGAATTACTAACAAATTTGAATGCATCAACCGATTGAAAATTATGTCATCTACAATTTCTGGAAACACTTCATTTTGATTGTGTTCTCCCTATCTCTAGTTGTGTGCTATAACAGAATAATTAATTAACAAGTACACGGGCAACCCCGCAAACACGAAAACGCATTTTTGTCTTGACTACAATCGTGATTCGCTGGTTGGGCCACACCTCTGTCCAACTAACGAATTTTATTCGTTAGTTGGACCAACTGACAGATGCCAAAAACTCTCCAAAGGAGACGTTAGTAGTCTAAATGCATCAATTCACATCTCTAATAATTGTCAGATTAATTGTCAAAGTAAATTTGACATAAGATTTTGACATTCAGATGCTTTTTAGTTGGACAATGGTCCAACGAGCGGAGGTCCAACTAAAAAGCGGCCCAGTTAAAAAATGTCCAACCAGCGAATCACGACTGTATTTTAACTAAAAATGGCTATTTTAACGAACTAGCTTTTAAATTTTTGCGTCATCAATTGCTGAAAAAAGGTTGCTTTTGGAAGCTATCAGTTTCCTGAAAAACCCCTGAAAAACAAAATTTCAATTCAAAATTAGGCATTTTTATTGAATAGGGCAGTGCTCGCTATGATTATTTTCCAAAAGATTTGAGAAAAACGGTTTCGAAGTTGTGTTGTTTTAAACAATTATTTAGATATTAAATCTGTTATTTAATCTAAGAATTATTGTGAATAACTCATTTTGCAGATAATACATTCCATCATGCGACTGAGGTCCGAATAAGAAACACTACCAGCTAGGTATTTTGATGTTTCGGTGCATCAACTTAAACAGCGAGATATATCAAAATTTTGTGGTAAGAAGTTCAAGAATACAGTTATATCAAACTAAAATAATGCCCAAACATTGAAAGAGGTGGTGAGCGAGAGTGACGTGAACAAATTATGAACATGCTTGGGTCAATTTATTTACCACTATATTCTATATTCTGTGAATTTGACGCTCATCAAAAAAAAAAACAAAACAAACTGCAATTTTGTTTACACTGAAAAAAATTCTTAGGTGGAATTAAAATTATACGATGAACACAATCATTACACATTTTCTGCAACGAAGCATTTTCGTGCATTGTAAATAGTTCGTTTCGTCTAATGGCATCTTGATGAACGAAAAGTTGAGTAGTTTTACATATTTAATGTACAGGTTATTCCATGTCAAATTTACAACCACAATTTTAATTCCTACCAAAAAAATTTCTTGCATTCTTGGCACAAAATAATATACATCTATTTTTTGTTTTGGCTGAATACGATAGATTTTTTTTTTCAAGTTATGAGTTTTTGAATTTTGTGAATTGGACCATTTTTCAACCACTGGTAACTCGGAAACTCTTAGTTGTACGATAAATTTATTAATAATAAAAAGTGCGTTTTCGATAGAACTCACCAATAAAAATCTGATATAGTTTTTTTGTTATTTGTGTTATGAATTCTGCAAATGATGGAAACATATCGAAAAAACAAGCTCGGACTAATAAGTTTTTTATTCAATGAAAATATTCATAATTATATTGAGAACTTTAATACTTTACGAGATATTTCAATTAAAGCTGGCCCATAACATGGCGTTTAATGCAAAATTGCCCTTTTTAATTTTATATTTGTAATATCTCGCAAAATATTTTGAGATCCACTGCAAAATTTTTACACAATATTTCTGACATGATTTTTATTATTTGAAGAAAAAATAAGCAAAAAATTTGATCCAACTTTTAAAAAAAATCTCAATTTTTTCGGCAAGCTCATGCGAAAATGCAACTTTTTATATTTAATATTTTTTCCATGCATCAAATACTTTACGAGCTATCAGCGATTGAAATATGTTCATTTTTTCTAACTTCAAAAGTTGAAAACTTACCTTGAAGTAAATATTATATTCAGCCATAACAAAAATACATGTCCAATATTTTTAGCTGAAGAATGCAATAAAGAAATTTGGAATGAACTAAAATTTTATTTGGAAAACTGACGTTGATTGGCCCGTACGGTGCATAAAAGTCATCATCGATGTCTAAACTATTTTTCGTCAATGAAACGAAATGATTCGTTCTTTTATCAATTGTTTTATATAGTATAAATATTTTTGGAAATTCCGTATTTCCGTATTACATCGGTTCTTTTTGGATCTATGTTTGACAATATCTATTTTATTTCAAAGAGCTCACCCCTATATTTTACCAAAGTTGGTTTTATGAAACTTATTCGTCGCAGAATTAAAAATATTTTTTCTCAGTGTATACTCTTATTTGACAGTTTGCGCTCGAACAGGCAGTCGAAATCTAGTACCGCAATCTAACAAGCTCGAACACTTGATCGAATGCGATACGTAATGCCGCAATTTAGTCGAAACGACTTCAAAACGTTTCGAATCGAGTCACTCGAATCGAGATGCGGAATGCCACCCCTCGAAATAAATGTTCTAATTGATCGTCACTTCGCGAATCTCTGCTGCTATCTAAAAACTGCATCACCCTACGAGGAACGCATTCCCACTTATCGGGCTAGCACGTAATCAAGAGTGCAATTGTTTTGTCAAGGAGGCGAAACATTAAATCGTTGAGCCATAATAGCGAAGGCGAGCTCCGTCGCGATGGCCTGTTTAGTAAATATAAGGCGATTTAAATTGCTCTTTACGAGACGTTCAGTGTAAGCGGGGTAAATGGCATATCTGGTCGAATTGAACCTTTGCCGGAATTCAAAGCGAATTGTCCGGGTAGGAAATCAACCGGTTTATTTATCGAAGAAAATGCAAATTAATTGGATCTGATTGATTTCACCGTTCAAGCGAAAGGTGATGATTTCCCGGGTCGTCATCCTGGCGGAACATAGGATCGAAATGCTCACTTCTCAATTGGGGACGGCCTTTCAGACTACGACAATGCAGGAAAATAATTCGTAGTGCCGGGCAATGAGTCACATGTAGTGAAAATACAATTCGTTGTAATGATTGTCTCTACGACTCAATTTTGTATCTCTCTATACTTAGTCTAAGTCTGAGAAAGTTATAGGTTAGCTCTATTTTAACGATTTTGAAATTGCGAGAAACAAAATTGAGGATATACAATATGTAGTAATATCTTTCGTAGTACTAGGGCAGATCATATACTTCAATTTAATGGTTTTAAATGATCCATTTCGCAAAGTCGAGCGGTTTTAAGTTCATTTAATGGTGGTGGGCCTATGTCTGTTCGAGGTAAACTGAAATTCGATCAGCACTCGTAAACCGCGTTGTTTGTGTACAAGTATCAAGCGTCACCATTTGAGTTGTATAACACTCAATGATATCAATCAATTCAGTAGGGAACGTAGCTATACACATCTACGGGCAGACCATTGAATCGATTGTTATACGACAAACGGATGGATGTGCTGAAAACATGGAAACTGTTATTTTGATAGAAAATAGAACTAACGTTCAATTTAGAAGGGACTGAATTCAACGTATAAAATCCTACTCTCAATCCAATAATTAGAGTACTATTAAACGATCCTGTTCAATGATGCTTATCTATTTGTAACTGGAGTCATACCGGTAATTGATCCCTGTTACTGCAGAGACTAGCATTTGCAAGTTTCACAGACAGTTTTATCGCCACTACGCATTATCACCGTTATCAATTGTTTACATTCGAGAAACTCAGTACATTGCACACAGATAGCACTAGCACTTAGAAGTGCCGGTATGTGTGAACCAATAAAATAAACCATATTATGGTACATGTCGAAACAATCTTAGGTAAGGTTGCATTAAACTTCGAAAAGCTCCAACTCCGGAAAACAATAGCATCCACAACGCTATCTTCATGTACTCGACCCACTCTGAATATTAATTTAAATCCAACTAGCGTTGGCACCTCGCGAACGGACGGACGGTACGCCAGTTTTCAGGGCGTGTGATTTACCCCCTGTGATACTGATGGCTGAATGTGCGATGCGCACAGATTTTGCTGGAAATGTTCTTCTCGTGTGTGAGACCCGGCTTTGCCTCACTCAATTAGTGGCAATTGTCTCGTCCATGCAATCAAGCTGCAGCGAATTTCCGACAAGCGAAGCGATGGTGATGGCGGATGCGTGAAGTTCTTCGTCACGTCACAATTGCTCATAGGGATGCTAAACATGTTCTCGATTGATTAATTTTTAATCAAAGTTGGCGGAATTTGTGGCTAGCGACTCGACAGAATTTGGAGCAAGCAACATTGTTTAATTTTAATATGTACCTATGTGGCAAAGTATGAAGCGAGTATAAATACATTATTGTTTATTGGATTATCAACCGGGTGCAATGGACTTGGAAGCCTAGTGTAAACAGTTCATGATTGCATTTCACCTAGAGCACGTTCGTTCGTATGTCGGTTCACAAAAATCATACATATAGATAATTGGAAGTTTTTCAAAAATTCCGGCATTTTTCTTTCTTTCTGATCAAGTCCAGTTACTCATGTTATTTTTATCTTCTATGATAGGAATAGAATGTGAGCTCAGTCATATGTACAAAGTTCAAATTATTTAGGCCGTGAATTGGTTACGCTGAACAAATAAAACAGTTACAAGATTGGAGATATTTAAATTCAGTGTACGTAAACCAGAGGGAATTTACTAACTTTTTTCGTTTTTTGTTTATTCGACACGGCTCAATGCGCTACCGTAGGTGAGCCGTGGATCTTTTTTTTTTGATTTTTACAATATATAAAAAATAAAAGTTCGATGTCCATCGGGTCTTGTCGACGCAGCTTGCTGCTGCGTGTTGAGATCCTCCTCGTTGGCGGTGAAACATTAGATGCGTTGTCTGCCGCAACTTGAGGGTCATTCAGTCCACTTTCTCTCATGTTTTCGTTAACGTCCATGCCGTCATCGGTAGTGAATTCATGTTACTCACGGTCGGATTTGTTTTTTGTGCTTTTTTGTTGGAGACGAACCACTGCGACCAGTATTTCGATCTATTGTTTTTTTGTGCTTACGGGTCGCTGTTGTAGATTGGTCTTGATCGGAATCTGATTATTTTTTGGTGGTGTTGGTTATTGGTTTGGAAGCATTTATTGTAATCGTTGTAACTTCGCTGTTCGTAACGGCAGTTAATTTAGTGGTACTGAGCCCGATCGTTGTTGAGTTAGTGTTTGTTAGTGTGCGGTACGCAGTCGTTGGTTTAACAACCGGTTGTGGTTTAGCATACGAAGACTGCGTACCGGTCTTGGGCCGAATTTCTTTAGCAGCCTCCGAGCAAGGATTTCCGTGGAGGAGCGGCTGATCACAGAACTGATACGTAGGAATCTGTCCTGATTATATGTAACACCTTCTGATTTGCATTGGAGGGTTAGATATGAGGGAACTTCGAAGAAATTCCTCCAAGTATCTTCCTTAACGGTCTGTATTCCGCCGTATTTTGATATGAGTTGTTTGAAAGCGGCGGGATTAGTACGCGGTGCCAAGTCATGTAGCCTCACTTCAATAGTGTCATTATCTATGTATGTTGAGATGCTGTATAAAATGTTATTACACTCGACAACATGTTTCAAGTTGTTCTACGTAGCCAATAATTCTGTTTGGTTGATGTTTTTGAACATAATCAGTACCTCATGGCGTAGATGGTGGAATTGTACAGAATTAACTTCTGCTATGTTGAGCTTCATGTTCACCTTCAGCAACTGGCTTGGCATTGTCACTCCATTGTTTGTTCACGTGTCACAAACTAGGTAGTAGAAATAGGATTTTGCTTTTGTAACTAAACAAAGCGGCGCACGAGTAAATTTGATTATTTTCCATGCTATAGTAGCGGAGCGATTTTTAGCTTCTGAACTGTGCAAGATGAGAAACCGAACTGGAATTTACCAAAGTTCAATAACAATTTTGGTTGATCTAGCTGGTTTTCTCATAAATAGGTTAAGTAAAGATGGAACACACTAAAACCAATTCCGAAAACATCGTAGGAAACTGTTACGAAACATTAAATCGCTAATCAAATTCTCAATTCACACAATTTTCTTGCATGATTCTTAGTGACTTGTACCGATGCTGAATACCCGAGATCTGCTATCCTTAATTTATCATTGCCCGTGGATATCATGCCGTTTGCGGGTCATTCAGTCGAGTTGTCGCCTTCGTCCATGCTGTTACTGCTGCGGAAATCTCTCAGAACTGTTATCATGTGTGCCTTGCTTTGGGCAGGATTTATGATAGATTTATCGTTTGTTGAATTATTCAGATGCGTGAAAAGTGCAACTTCAACTCCGCACAGTCGACTGCGGTATGTGAAACGCGCAAAGATGGTTTTAAACAATTCTCTCCTAAATGTATAAAAATTAGTTTTTACCAAAATGTTGCTCCATTAGGGAGAAATATAACATAATGCATATAGCATTGGCTTGCTAAGCCAAACCAAGTTTCGATTTCATTATTTCTTATCAGCTTAAGCAGAACTCCATTTCTTGCGGGACATTACGCATGACTAGGGGTTTGCTCAGAAACATAAATAGTGTTTTCGTTTTATGGAGTTTTATTGGTGTTAATCCGGTGCTAGCTTCGTCCTCTCACTAAGTTAGTGTTGGATTCTGATGAGACGAAGTCGAAACGCAAGTTTGCAAATATTTTAGTTATAGGTTTGCTTGCGATTACCATTACTATCTCGAAACATTTGTCAAAATAGATATGCTAATATCTTTGTAATTGGAGATTTGATGGACTACAACAAAATCAACGAATATGACAATAAAACATTTGTTCTTCGTGCAGGTATGGTTACCACAAATTGGTAACTAGTTTTCGACTCTTCTCGCGACTTCATGATACATGTCGTAATTCTACTCAGACAAAACCATGCATATTCCCTAAACACATTAAATGCCCTGTGAATAGTTCCCTGATTGGTCAAGAGCAAATAAATTATTTTTCTCAGTTCAAATACATGTCAGTTTATTTGGCATCAACCAGCGGATACGTGCTCCACTACAACAACTTCGAATAAACGTACATTTAAAATTACATACGATAAAATATGTGCAATTTTTTAAACATAAAACGAAGAATACTACTTATTTGTAATAATGTAAAATAGAAAAAATAGTTGCATAACCATGAGGGTACATTATCAAAGATGGCACTGTTGATGAATCAACTTATACAAGTTGATGATATGGGATGCGGACGAAAATAGCTGCTTTTTCGTACTGGTTGCTAAATTTGAAGAACTAGACGGTCCTTGCAGATTAGGCACTGGTTTCTGAACTTGTATGTGGCAATCTGACCTTCATACGTATATAGCATAGTCTGACTAAAGTCTGCTTCACTTAGAATCCGGACACTTTTTCTGTATTTTTTCTGTAGCAGCGCCTCTTGAGGATTTGAAATATTTCGACAATCATTTGTTTATTGCACTTGTTTCAGTGGCGAAAGATTCGTTTTGATGTTTTCCTAAATGAAACACGAGAAAATAATTGATTCTGCACCTCCACATCGAAAATCCAACACTGGACTTATAAACCTAGGCGACCATTTTTTCCAACATCGAGCCAAGTGTGCTGAGTCGTCCTTCCTGTTTTCTGTATCTTCCGCTTTGTAATAGCTTAATACTTTTCGATTGGGCTTGCCAAATCGGGCCAAAACTTGACTGGACCTAATAAAAATAGTATGCATTTGCCCAGGCACTCTTGCTTGTTTAGTTTCGAGTCCAGCGGTTTGTGTTTGCTTTTTGTTTCCACAGCTTCAAATTCCTTGCCAGATCAGCAGTTTATTGGCGAAAACAATTTGAAGTGACGGGGGACATCACATAGTAGTGTGGCCACATACAGTTTTTGTCGGGGAGCCTGCGTGGAATACATCTTGACATTCGTCGTCTATCAGAAGGAATCCTTTGTTTTTCGACGTCGGTGTAAAATTTTCTTTTCTCATCTTTCATCTAGCCCGCCTTTTTAATACTGTACGTATTGCACCATTGAGACATGTGTTTTTTTCCAAACAAATCGTCAAAAATCAAATTGTCAAAACATTCCAAATTCGACCAGTAGAGGCGCGCACCTACAGAATAAATAGTGTCCGGATTCTAAGTGAAGCACACTGTATATAACATATAATGTCCATCACCACGAAGGAAGATTTTGGGTGAAACAACTACATTCTAATAACACGTATATCGTTATGTATTGAATAATTGAACGACAAAATGAACTTAGATTAAGCTCGGCTCGGTTGATTGGTTGGTTTGTGCATGTATTATATATATGAGAGTAAATCGGCTACAAAGCAAAATGGAGTATTCTGTACAGAAGTAATGTTGGTAATACAGACAAAAACATCTGAGAAAGATTTTGTAGAAATCCTCTTTTCGGAAAAAATCTCAAAAAATCCTCTACGTAAAAAACAAAAAAATAATCATGAAAATCACATTACAAAAGAAGGTATATTTATTTTGTCTTTGTTGACTTTTGATGATGGAGCTCAAAGAAAAATTGTGAATAGAAGTTTTCGAAGAACTGATTTTTGTTTATCTTTTACAATTACACTGAAGTTTTTTTTATGCGGGGGATACGTATCGCATAAAAAAACCGCATAACTTTAAAAATCCGCCAAAAAAACCCGCATAACTTTGAAAATCCGCATAAAAAAGTCGCATAAAAAGACTTCAGTGTATATTTCAATAAAAGAATATGATTTTGAAATCCAATATTAAATTAAAATTGCTATTAAGACAAATTACCAGAATTTATTCTATATTGAGACATTTTTGATACTACTTTAACAAAATCTGTTACCGTGCTCCAAATCAATACCGTTCAAAGCATTAAATTTAGAATGTACAGTTCATTTCGAGGTATTTCTGTTCATTCCATTTGTATATGTTAGATGACCCTGATATAATTCGGACCTAGTAGTCTTTATGGGCTACAGAATTGAAGCATGAGAATCGGTTAGCAAAAATGTATCATTGTGCGACATGAGGCGAAACTATGTAGCCATTCACCTCTGATACAAAACTCCTATTCTTTAGATCCCCTCAAACCGCGATGCCTTCTGTGATATGAGCCACCATATGTCTTTTTTGCTTGAACCCGGGACTGAATCTAGTCAGTTTCAGACTCAGTTTCGATTCGAGCAGAAGTGCCGTCAGTGTAAATCCGTCAAATAAAGTAAAGCTTTTGGTACAGTTATTGCTTATTTTAGGCCGCTCAAAATTATATTATACTCTTTACGAATAAGACCAATAGTTTTTCAGTACCACTTCTGTTTAATTTTTTCGAGACTATTTTGTTTTATTTCTTTTGCTGGTTTCTCTTCTGATAAAAATATTAGAAAAAAACCTGTTTTAATCCACCTAGTGGTGCAATTGTGTCTTTCTCATTTCGTCCAATTATGGTTCCATGGCGTGTTATGTTCAATATAATTGTGGAAATGTCTATTACATTCGTAGAATGCCTATATCCAATGGCACGCCATCCACGAACTTGATTAGCTTCATGTCGACGATGAAACACTTGAAACAAAAAATATATATCATTCTTAAGGGTAGGTTGTCATTCAAATGATCAAAAATTAAGCAAAGTGTGGTTATTTGGGGCGGGGGGGGGGGGCGTTGTTTCAAGAAAAAAAACATAGAAGAGAACAGTTTTAGGATTCAAAAAGCTTATATTTTCGTCTTCGCTTACAATTTTTTTCAAAATGAGAAAACAAAATGGCCCCCGTGGTGACGTTTTGTCTAAGGTTAGGTGCGCGTGGAATTCCAAAAGTGCGTACAGCCTACTGCCTTAGGATCGATCAGAAACACAAAACTAACAATAAGGCTCCAAAGCAAACTAAATTCATTGAAAGAATGATCAAAGAACGGGTAAAAAATTTGACGTAATGGTGCGATGTCAAAATTTGAGATCGATTTTAGACCTTTTTTCCACTTTAAGGTTTCACTAAAAATAGTGAATACAAAGAATTTATAGATTTGTATTTGTATTTGTAGATTTTATAGGTCATTTCTCCAATGAAAAAGGATTTCTTTCAAAAGGTTAAAAGATGAAGTCTATAAATTGAACCGTTTTCAAATGAGATTGTACGCAGTTTGGAAAAAATCATGTTTTGAGATAAACGCGTTTAAAGTTTTCAGAACACTTTCGATGATTCATACGTGGTAGAATGTCAATATTTTGTAACAATTATATGGAATTATGGGTTTTGGACATCACTGATTACGATTCTGAAATCAGTTTTTCGAAATTCAATAATGGCCGATCCAATATGGTCCCATTAAAAAATAAGTGGCATTTCAGGTTCCGTGATTAATAAACAGTTAATATTCATCAAAAAATATAAACTGAAAGAGATAGAAATTAGGTGTCTTCTAAAAAATTGTAGAACAGGCATTTTTCAGTAATTCTTCCGAACATCCCAATATTCTATCTCTCTTCTATGAAAAGTTAGTGTTGGCGCCCTCTATGCGGTCACAAACCATAACTCGTACCATTTACTACTATTCTTCTGAACATACTATTCAGCTAAATCTAACCATTATTTCACAAAAATGTATAGTTCGTGGGAATCGAGTACTGATACACAATAGGGCATTGCAAAAAAAATTTTTTTTTTGGATTCTCAAAGGCCCCCCCTCTCATATTGTGAAAAATGTCAAAGTAAGCTCAGATGCCAAATTTCACATCATTTGGACAACTTTAGACCCTCGCCCACTTCGCTTGAAATTTTTTGAAATTGATACTATGGGAAAATATGGAGGAAAAATACATTAAATGCTATAACTTTTGAAGTAGCAATCAGAAAATTAAAATTTATACCTCTTTTGGAAGGAAATAATCTAAGTATTTGAATGGAGATATATTTGTTTCTAGAAAAATACGGGAAAGTGGGGTACTGGGTCATTTTGGTCCCAAAATCCCCTATTTTTAATGATTTTTCTGCTCCGTGATGCAAATCATACATATTTTGTAGTTTTTCTAATGTAAAAAAATCTCAGAAATCGAACGGAATCCTTTTGACCTTAGTCCGAATACGAGAAGTTGGGGTTAAATGGCCTTTTGACATTTATATTAAATTTCATCATTTTTTCGTCAATATATCTCTATTATTCTTCTCTCAATTTTCATAAACTATACCTTGTTGAACGTGGAAAATCCTTAGGATTATAACAAAAATAGATTCGTTACCGGTAAAATTCAGGAACATCAAATTATCTGACATATAGTGTCGATTTCACATTTTTATCATAAAATCGCACATATTAACTCCATTTTTTTTTTTTTTTTTTTTTTTCGAGAGTTGTCCTACTGGAGCTGTAGAGCTAGGTTCTCGGAAGGGCTCCCCGTCAGAATCACATACTACAATTTGCAGACGAGACAGGCAATGTCGCCCAATAAAACACTGCAATAGGCCAATTGTAGCGGGCCGTGATTCTGAATGTGATATTCATTGTACGGTTCAGGCATGTGCGGGCGTAGGGAATCGCGTGTATCATCGCGAAGGGCTCGAACATTTGTACGTTAATGTGCTCGATCGCGTGTGCGTTTGTATGTCGCGTGTGCTAACGTGTAACTTCGCGTGCATAAATTCTATTTCATAACCGTGTGCCTTTCGCATATTCGCGTGTGTTCTAGAATAATCGCGCGCGGACCGTGAATCTAATACTTAATTTTCAGATTCCAGAAGGAAGTGGGTTCTTCCATATCATTAGAGTTCCCAATCATGTCGTCGTTGAACGCGTGGTCTAGTGGATATGAGCTTTGTTTTTTTTTTTTTGATTGGTCCAACTGAATGTATAGACCTAAATTGCTAGAATGAAGGTTAAAGATTTCCGGACGTGACCGATTCATGATCGCGCATTTGCGGGTTGGCGTTTGAGATCGCGTTTGTAACTTCGTAAGTACTAAAACGTTCACACAATTGCCGCAGTGTTATCAAGTTTACACGATCGCGGGCATAGGTGTGCGTAGATGATCGCGAAGGGCTTAAGCGTTCGTATGTTGACGTGTTTGTCGCGTGTATGTGACTTCGCATGTATAAATTCGATTTTGAAACCCTGCGGCGATTCATATATTCGCGGACCGTCATTCTGATCTTTAGTTTTCGGTGTACGGATCACATTCTGACAGGGAGAGAGTTACCCCATATCACTAGAGTTTCCGGTCATGTCGCCATGGAACGTTTTGTCTAGTGGATATGGTAGTTATTTTTCAATTTTATTATTTTTTTAATAATTAACAAGGACCTAGATTGTTTGTACCGAGGATAGATACTTCCGGACGATCCCGATTCATGATGGCGCGAGCGCGGGAGTTTGTAGGTTGACACTTGAGATCGTGTTGGTAAGTTTATGAGTGCTGAGATTTTCACCTTATCACCGGGGTGTAATCATGTTTGCGAGTTCGTATGTTGCTTGGAAAATCGCGAGGGGCTCTAACGTTTGTGCGCTGACGTGATTTTGTAACGTATGTTCTTGAATGGTTGCGCGAACCGTGAGTCTGATATTAAATTTTCAGTGCGCGGTTTGAATTCTGGCAGAGAGTGGGATCGTTTATATCGATAGGGTTCCCGGTCATGTCGCCATGAGACGTGTTGTCTAGTAGGTATGGGCGTATTTTCTTAAATGGTCCAGCTGAAGGCATGGACCTAGGCTTCTAGGATCAAGGATAGACTTTCGGACATGACCGATTCGTAATCGCGTGCACGATGGCATTTTTGTAGGTTCCCGCTGAGACCGCGTTTGAGAATGTGTGAGTGTTAAGACGTTCACTATCACCATCTTTGTTGACCCAGCTGAAGGCGGGTGTAGAATGGCAGTATAGGACTCGAAAAGAAGAAATAAAAGACAATATATGAGAGACGTAATAGATTAGATAGGTACAAGATACAGCTGAAGTTATGATCATCACATGAGACATACATTAGTACTTCAAACACTACTAATACTTGAATAGCCAATCACCACACATAGCACATCCTTTCTCAATTATCTATTTGTTACTGGTTGATTGTTGGTTATGAGCTGGTGAATAGAGGAAAGGTATAGAACAGACAAAAGGCTCATATCAGCCCTCCCGGCCTCCCCGACACACCACTATCGAGGCGTATTGTAATCAACATCTTGAAGCGGGCTTCTTATATAAATCAAATCCTCAGTAGTCATAATGTTTGGTGGAATATTAACATGAGAACTAATTAACCTCTAATAGTAGAACTTGGTGCAAATAAAAACTAAAAAGAGCGAAGGTCCTTATATTTAGATAACTCTATTGAATATATTGTGGCTTGATGATGTTTACAATACCGTCAATCCCATCAACCTGCGAGAGGGAAAATCGCACATATTAACTCCATTTAACAACAAAATTCTTATTTAATTTATTACTTTTAGTGTAAAGTATACTTAGGGATCACATGAGAAAAGTTTCATTCCTGGAAAAATAGGGGAAGTTGAGGTATTAGGACAAATAATGAAAAAAATGAGATTTGTAGAGTAAATATCAAAAAGTTTGATGTTTCTGAATTTTACCTTTAACGTTTTTATTTTTGTTTTATTCCTCAGAATTTTACACGTTCAATAAGTTACATTTTATGAAAATTGATTGAAGAATAATAGAGATATATGCATGAGAAAATGATAAAATTTAATATGACTGACAAAAAGCCCTATAACCCCAACTTCTCGTATTCGAACTAAGGTCAAAAGGGTTCCGTTCGATTTCTGAGATTTTTTCACATTAGAAAAACTACAAAATATGTATGATTTGCCTCACGGAGCAGAAAAATTAATAAAAATAGGGGATTCTGGGGCAAAAATGACCCAGTACCCCACTTTCCCGTATTTTTCAAGAAACAAATATATCTTCATTCAAATACTATAGATTATTTCCTTTCAAAAGAGGTATAAATTGTAATTTTCTGATTGCTACTTCAAAAGTTATAGCATTTAATGTATTTTTCCTCCATATTTTCCCATAGTACCAATTTCAAAAAATTTCAAGCGAAGTGGGCGGGGGTCTAAAATTGTCCAAATGATGTGAAATTTGGCATCTGAGCTTACTTTGACATTTGTCATAATATGAGAGGGGGGGGCCTTTGAGAATTAAAAAAAAAATTTTTTTTGCGATGCCCTAATACACAACCATGCACTGCTAGACTCCATGCAAAACTGACTCAGACATCACTTCGTTTAATAATTTCCTTCAACAAGGCCGGATTGACTAGCAGTCTTCGACAAAGTTGTAGACAATTAAATTATCTTTCTTATTTTCACTTACAGTGATAATACGATGCATATAGTGCCTCCTAGCGGCGAAAATGCGAGCTAGTGGGGTTTCTCTATGTAAATTGTCGAAAATCCCATACAAACTTTAGGCACGTTGGTCCGGTAGCTAGAATTGTTCGATTTGCTTCAAATTTGGTACAAGTACTCCTGGTGGGATAAGAAATCGACTGAGGGGTAGGTCGAATAAGTTTCCAAAAATTTATTATTTTTCTGGGCAGTCTATTGTACGGCGCAACGCAAAGTATTCTGGGAACGTGTATAATTCTATGGTATGGTTTCTACCTGAGGCGCAGGTCTCGAGCCAAGAGCATCACTTGGCGGTCAGGACGCCGCCGCTGCGAACAATGGTCTGTAGAAACTTTTTAAAGCGAGGATCGAAAATTCCGTTTAACACAATACAGTAGACACTTAATACCCTTTAAAAAGTAAAGCAAAAAATCACATTGTTGAAATTTTTGAATGAGAACCTCCCCTTAGACGGGTATTTTGAGCACGAGCAATTCCTAATTGAAGATCAAATCTGGGTCAAACTGCTATGAACCATACCCAAGAATCGAAAGGGTATATAGAGAGGTCGTTTTCACTGCGGCGGTATTTGCAACGTGCCAATTTTGTCAACAATATGTTCACTGTGGAGAATCCTACAACGAAACAACAAATATACACCAACATGATTCATCAAAATTATGCAAATCTATGTGTAAATTCTGATTTAGGGCTCAGGAGAGAACACATTCTCTGTGTTATCATGACATTAGGGTTTGTGTTCTTTAGCTTGGGATGGCAGAAAAGAAAACCAATTGCAACATTGGATTCGGTTAAACTTTTCATTCATGTTTTACGTGTGGTGAGTTATTGCTACAATCAAATGACCTTTGTATCAATTGTCGGAATTCTCGCACTTTGATTTATATATGTTTGCATAATTCACACATCAAACAAATGAGGAGATGAAGCAGCATTACCGAGGATCTGTTGTTCTTTCGAGTAGTGCAATGCTTTGAAACATGCTTAAAGGGAAATTTGAAATCAAATTTAGGATGATGTCTGGAATTCTTAAGTTCATAGCGACAAAAATTTCGGCATTTCAATGTAATTTTTCCAAGTGGTAGTAGAACAGCTTATTATGATTCGCTACACCCACCGCGGGATCAGAATAATCTGAGAAAAACATTAAATCCTTTCGGGTTAGCTCAATGGTCGAACAGACTCGTTTGTAATAACTATGTGGCATCGTGTCGCTCAATATCGATTGTAAGGATCTCCCTTCCGTTTTCTGTTTACCTGGCTGGGTCCGTTAACAGAATACTTTGTCCGGTAACATCAAAGCGGGTGTCAAGAATAGGTTTCAAACATTGGCCTTCAACGTAGAAGAAAAAAAATCCGTTCGAAGAATTTTGAACTCTCGTGTCATATGCAAAGACCACTGAAACGTGTCAAATTATCTAACTGAGCTTACATGAGCATTACTATTTAATTTGATTCGGAATTCGCACCTAGCACAATGCGTCTCAATCGGTCGGATGGATCACATTCACACAGAACACTAACTGACTACTGACATTTCACAAGCTAGTTCAAGCGGAATCGATTTGCGACCAACACTCGATGGTCTCTTGGAGCATGAATGAAAATTCAATTCACTCCGGAACGTAATGCAAAATCTGTAACACAATGTCTGATTTGAATTTGAGTGTGGAAAATAGATCACACTTGTTATTGAGTTGCTATGTTCTAGCCGTTTGCGGCTTGGAATGTTTGCATCGTGCAGCTTAGATTGGTGATAACAAACCACACGATTGTGGTTACATAATAATAGAGTTAATTGTAGATATGCTGATTATCATTGAAATATAATCAGCTCCATGCGAGTTTGCTGCTGACCACAAAAATTTGAACCACAAAAAAAGTATCGTTGTTCGGAAACAATCGCTTATCATTCAATTCGCAAGCAGCATTTTACCTACCTAATCACTACTGTGGAGAGCACTGAGTAAGCTGGCTACCGTAAAAATGGGGTAGCTTTGATCATATTAGAATTGTTTAATAAGATTTCTTCTGTCAAAATCATCGAAACAAAACATTTAATTTAAACAAATTGATTGTAGTGATTGTAAAAAAGGGTATATTGTTTACCATTCGTCTCACAATTCTCCTGATAAGAAGGGAAAGGGAGGCGAAAAAAAGGAAGGGAAATGAAAAATGACAACACAATATAATTACAACTCAAAACAGTAAGCTGCCAGGAATCTCAACTTATGAAATAATCATGAATGCTATAGATCTTCACCACAATGGGTAGGTAAGGAACAATAACATATCACAAAGTTTTGGCTATCTGTACATAGGATCCTTTGTTCGAAGATCGGAGAACCCACAATTCAGATACGCAATTGCATTACTGTAGTGCAGTTACACATCAGATGATATACATCCCGTACTTATTTATGCTTGAAAAAATGCAACAATTTCTGCGACATTTTCCGGTTGACATCCGGAAGAAAAGTTTTTGCTTGAACTCAAGTTTTCAGGCTACGCCGCCAACGGTTGGCATGTTCGGATACAGCTCCAGAAGAAAACTTGAGCTCTATTCAACTAATTGACAGTGGTGAAACTGGTTCTGTACCAACGAAGTCAGTCTCAGTGCCTGTTCTAGCTAATTCGTCCGCAAATTCATTGTCAGTAATATCTGAATGGAATGGCCAGTCGTAGCAACAATAAATTCATACTTAGTTGCGTTTCGGCTTCGCCTCATCAGAAACCGACACTAACTTATTGTCGGAATAGATTAGCGCCGGCTTGACGCAAATCTCTTAAAACTAAAACACACCTTGTGTTTCAATCGAACGACTGATCAAACGTGATGTCCCGTTCGAGCAGAAGTTCTGCTTATGCCGATGAGACACAGTGAAGCCGAAACTTGGGTTAGCAGGCCTATGCGAAAGCACTACGCTACCAGTCTTTGTACAGGAGGGCACAAATCCTTATTTCATACTTAGTTGCGTTTCGGCTTCGCCTCATCAGAAACCGTAGCGTATAGCGTAGAACAATAAATTCTTTTACCGCTTATTCCCTGTTGGTGTCAATTTTTCGCTGCACAGAATTGTGTTGATTTCCGCTTGAATTACTATACATACCAAGGAATTTATCTCATTTTACGACAGTAGTTACCAGCACCGGTTTGACCCTCTAACAAAGAACCGTCAATGTAACGCATTCACAACTCATGGCCCTATACATTCAGACAGCAATTCCTCGAGAAGAGAAATTCTTACACGAAAGAATATCTTACTGTTGGCGTCAATCAGTTTGTTTATTTTTTCGAATAAGGTTTAACGGAAAGATACACAAAAAAGGTATGCCTTCGAGCTGGAATCGAACATACGTTCTCTGTCTCTAGTTTGCGTTAACCACTCCAGCATTGGGAACTGTCATCACACATTTATGTCCCCTATAAGCTATCGTCACCATCCTTTTTCTTTGGTCGGCCATGTCTCTCTCGTTTCCTATTTTAAGCTTCCGTGGACAAGTTCAAGCTAGTGATATTAATATTACCTATAGTTTCTGATTAGCTAGCTCGGATACCCGCTTATGAGGTAGTTGTTGTCATCCCATGAAAGTGGTTTTGCTTTGACTAAATTGTTGTGACATCTTTCTTCTGCCACTACACTAGGCACCCGTCTGCCAGTATTGGTCTAATAATTATTGTGCAGATACAATAAATGTATTGGGGTTTGAATCCCCATGTTGTCCCGAAAGCCTGAGTCAAGAATTACTCCAACGTACACCCGAAACTAGGCCGTAATATGTTTGCGGCAATAATAAAAAAAATACTCTAATAACAAGGTGTTTAATACTAACAAGGTACCAAGAAAAAATGGCCCGAATGGCAATATTAACACACTCAAACCCTCTCTGTGTCGCAATCATGTGGAATACGAGATCCTTCGTGTTTTATCAATTATTATACATTACATATAAACGCTTCGGATCTTCTTAAAGTGTATTACATTTCGCTTGTTAGTGTATTACGTATCATGTGCATAGCGAGCATAATTCGGAACAGCAGAAAGATGGGTTTCTTTTTTCCCTACACGACACGTTTTCGTATTTACAGATCGACTCACATTTGTTTACCTTTAAAACGCAGTCAAACGAGTTGGAGTCGAGTCGGGCAAGTTGGAACGTGACCTCGTAAGAGGTGGCGCTTAAACCACTTGTTCAGTAATCCGGGAAACGCTAAAGCAGACAGATTGTTTATAATATATTAAGAATTATATGTTTTTCAGTATATTATACTGGAACAAAAAATTGTTTAGCAATGTTATATATAGAATTAAAAATGTCGTATACGAATCATAGTTAGTTAATAATTTTTAAAGCAGAAGAGTAAAATAAATAAATAAATCAAGATTACCGCCTAATGTGGCTACGCCACATCGCTTTACTTCGTGTGCTGTCCGACGTCGCTCCGCTCAGTCGGACTTAAACTAATTTATATTATGGTTGAGTAAGCCGGGCAAATGAGTGGATCACAGGTTTGCTTGCGAGGGGCCGCCGCTTCCGACGGCGAGTCGGCGGCCACCTCGTCCAGCGGATCCTCAGCGGCTTTGCGCCGCTTCGGCTCCTTGGCCTCGGTTATGCGGTTACACCACATTACGCTGGCAATGCGGTCAACTTCAAAGCAGTTTCGTCCTAGCTTCATCGAACATATTGTGTGCCTGGTTGATTCAGAAAAATTTGGACTATTGAATACTTCAGTCTTATTTTCTGTATAATTAATTGCGATAGCGATTCAAATATGATGTGTTGTACCCCAAATCTCAAATCATCACTGAGAAAGGAATCATCATATAAGTCAATCATCATATAAAGAACAGCTCATTTTATAAAGAAGGAAAAACTCAAATAAAAATTCAATTTGTTGTATTTTATAATTAGATTTTTTTGGGGAAATTCAAGTTCATGGTAGGCTTGATTATTTGTTTAACATTAACATATAAATTAAAATCGGCTTTCAGTAATTTCAAGAACATAGCTTTATTCAGATTATTTTTATATTTAAAAATAGCCAATTGTTCTACGCCAAGACAAACGCAGGTTTCAAAGTTGAGAAAATACTACCCGAAGAGAGTATAATTAGAATAAGCTGCGTATGAAACGGGTGATAAATGACATATAACAGACGGTAACAAAGCAGTTATCACAGGATTCCTATCTAATTCTAAGGCCACCATGAAAACAGAACAACACACAGTCAATAGTATTCAGAGAAGGCAAACATAAAAAGGAATAGTCTACTCCACTAAACACAAGACAGTAACGAACTCAGCAAACCAAAATACATGGTTATTAATGAAATGCAATTGTAAAACAACAGACAGTAGAAAACAGTAATCGTTCGTCTTGGTTGTTTACCCTCAGTTATGCTTCTAATCAAAAAACTAAGTTAGGAAATACTGCGATGGAATGAGAAACCGCGTGAAAAAGGCTTATTGTCCCTTATGTTTAATGCTTTTCAATATTGTATCTTTTCGACGTTTTCTCCTTTCGACGTTTTGTCCATTTCGACCTTTTCTCCTTCGACCTTTTGTCTCTTTCGACCTTTCGTCCATTTGGCTCCATTTGGTCGAAACCTTTTGTCCTTTTCGACCATTTGGCCTTTCGAACTTTTGTCTTTCGACTTTTTGTCCATTGTGTCTTTCGACATTTTGTCCCTAAACCTCATGCCTGTAAGTTTCAAATAGTTTAATTTTTTGGCTCCTAAAAACATTAAGGCCAATTTTATGTAAACCATATTTTCCAAAATTCTGTGCCAGAATACAAAAACAAACACTTCAATTTAAACTTAGTGTTAATAAGACCGACGAATTGAGTATTTTTTTAAAAAATGACCGAAGTATTTTACATTTTAATTTCTAATCACATTTATCATGTACAGAAAAGCCTCCGAATAAGAAAGTATTTCATTTTTTGGCTTCGGCTAAACATTATGAGCTGAATCTTGCACGGAGTTTGCGTTATACGCGGCGATTGTTTATAAATCCGTCATTTATTTTGACATCCAAAAAATTTTTTGTTATTGTCGAGAAAATATATGTTCAAAAATATGCAAAAGATTACACGGTGCTACAAAATAAAAATAATTGAATGCACTTTTAAAGTGTTATAGTAAAGGTTGTAGGTTTGGTCAAATACAACACAAAACCATGTTTGATCAATTTAATATACCCTCAAAATCTTGATTTAAAGCAAAAAACGATTTTTCAACCGATTTTAAATTTTTTGAGTGTTTTGGATTGAGAAATGACCTTTCCAACGATATGCTATGTTATGTCATTTTGTTAAAAGTACTATGCGGTTTTATGACAACAATATGAAACTTATCATTATTTTGAAATTTTTTCATTAAAAATATGAAAATTGCTCAATATTTTTATTAGAAAGCGTTTTTGTTTTAATAACAATTCAAGGAGAACATTTAATTCCGTATCCAAGGACCTATTAATGATCATAATCGGTTGAAAAACGGTAGAGTTATTAATTTGTTTCCAAATTAGAAACTTGCTTGCATGAACTTTTAAGGGGACGGTCTTATATAAAATTTTCAAAAGAACGATTTTTTTGCACGATTACGTATACATTCAAAAGTATGTGGGTGAACTTTGAACATGAAATTGGATAAAATAACGGATGAAATAATTATAGCATCTTATAGTGTAAGACAATACCTCACTAACCCCTTAGCTCATGCGAGCAGATTTCTAATTTGGAAAAAAATTAATAACTCAGCCATTTTTCAACCGATTTTGATCAATAATAGGTCATTGGATGCGGAATTAAATGCTCTCCTTAAATTTTTAATAAAAGAAAAGCATTTCCTAAAAAAAATGCTGAGTGATTTTTATATTTTAATGAAAAAATAGCAAAATAATGATGACTTTCATATTGTTGTCCCAGAACCGCATAGTACTTTTAGTAAAAGAACATAACATAGCATACCGTTAGAAAGGAAATTTCTTCTTCTTTCAAAAACACTCAAAAAAAAATTAAAATCGGTTGATAAATGATTACGCAAAAAGTTTTTAAGTGCCGAAAATTTCGAAAAATCGTTTTTTTTTGCTATGAATCAAGATTTTGAGGGTATACAAACTTTTTTCATACATTGTTTTGTGTTGCATTTGATGCCATCTACAACCTATACTAGGTATCTTGAAAAGTACAAAATCGCTGTAGTACCGTGTTATTTGTTACTCTTGATGTTTTCATGTTCAAAAAAATCCTGAAAAACCACCTATCATCAAGAATGCAGTACAATCAAGTTCGGAAGCTAGATTTCCCATGAACATCGACAGGTTTGTACCTGTGTACGAAATTTTGAGCATGCGTTCAACCTCAAACATGCTTCGTTTCGATGAATAGGTTCGCCAAACATCAAACATCCGTGTACGTACAGCGGGTGCGTACACGAGAACGATTCGCACAAGTCAAAAAGAGTCATCGCTAGTGATGATGAGAATGAGAAAGAGAACATTGGCTTAACGAAACTATATGTACGCACACCGTGTACGTACATGGAGTTCGGTTGTGCAGGCGAACACGTGCGCGTGTTTTGAAACAAAATAGCATGTTTGAGTTCATACACGTAGTGTTGGTTTAATATGAGCACAGAACCAGAACGAACATTGTGTGCGACGTTCATTTAGGGGATGCAAAATGCCTACTTTTTCTACGGCTGTAATTTTTCTGCCTGCATTCTCCTTTCTCATACGACGCTGCTGTCGTTCGCTAGTGCAGGACGCCCAGTGCTGTACGGCAGCCTGTAAGCAAAGCAGTAATATGACAAAAAATACTGCCTCAAGTACAGCCACCCGATGCGAGCGGTACAGTTTCCCTCTCTTTATTTTACACTTCTTACTATTTTTAATCTATTTGGTATGTTTAATCATAAACGACGACAATGAATGCGGTTCATTTACGCCACGACCGGCATCAACGCATTCGTGTGCGGGCCTCTCCCTTTGACTATACAGAGAAAAGTGTACAAAGCGAGAGAACAAACTTTACTACGCTACACTCTCACCGAGCAGTCGGAGTACAGCAGCAAAACAAAAGTAGTGATGCGTCGCTGTAGTACGGAATGTGCCAATGTAAATGTACCGGAAAAAATGTAGTTTACCGGTACCGTTCGCATCCCTGAGGAAGACTGCCAAAAGCAATAGATCGCAAAATCTTTGAATAATCGGCGTATAAGAGTTTTCCAGTTTTGATACGAGTGCAGTGGTCGTTTATGAATAAAACGAATATTAGAAGCATTAAGTGACTTCCTTGAGGGACTTCGGTTGACATTAAACGTATTTTTAGGTACCTAACAAGTCTCCTGGTAGCCGGGCGCCTAGAAACTTCTGAAATTTCGAACCACCCGTGCACGAGCTCCAGTACAATTTTGAATCGAATCTTCATCCCTGCTCCCGTAACACTTGTGGAAAATGTATTAGTATATACGACCTCTAGCAAAAACAAGATTCGGACTAACATTCCTTCACTTTCCTTCTGCAATTTAGGCTCAGGCCTGTCCGGCGCCGGCATAGATCAATAAACAAATTGGGGTCACCAGAAGTTTTGCATTGAAGGATGATTTTTACTCCCAGGCATTATCATCTATTGATTCTCTGTACACTTTCAGCTAGTACTAAGATCAAAAACAGAATATGGTTGAAGTATTCATATCCTAGTCGTAGTAAAACAGGAATATTCCCATCATTTATATGTAGTAAAATTGTAAGCGCTCATTTGATTAATTAGGTTGTCACAATTCTACGAGTAAATGTCCAAGATTCACCACTACATGAAAAGAACTCTGAGGTGGCTGATGGTTCCGTACAGAAGAAAAGTGCTTGTCGTATAGACAATTGAGTACGTCATCTTCGTCATACGAGTATGTACCGTTAGCAGTTCGAATAGAATTGAGAGGAAAATCACTCGATTCCGAATGTTATTTTATCTACAGCCTGTAGATTAAATAACCTAAGGCCATTACAAATCTTTTTTAAAAATTATGTCCAAGTACAAATTTTTATTTGAAGGGGGGGGGGACAAACAAAAAATAAATATTTATTTTAATAAACACAATTTTTTTTTTGCTAATGTTTTCGTTTTAAATAATTTTCCGAACAGTGCAATTTCTAAAATCCCAATAAAAGCATGAAAGTTCTCTAAGAACTTAATGTAAACATTTAAGAGTACATTAAGGTATTAACTTTTGGTTGCTTGAATAGGTTTCGTTCCGTTGTGGCGGCACATGGACCGACTGTACACACAAGGCATGAAAATCGGTCAAAGGTGAACATGCTCGATAACAATGTACAGAAACAGGATTGCAACATTTCACCTTTGGAAAACATTCTGGAATGAATCCAAAGGTAAAGTGTGCGTCAATGTAATTATTCATCTCAGATATGGTTTTCTCTGATATTTTTTTCTATTGCGTATTTCGTATACAGTAGCCTGGCGAACGTACATCCTGTGCATACTATACTTTTTCGAACTCTAGTGGAAACATCAGCTTTGGTTTATCGCTTGTGCTTGAAGACTTGTAGATTTGTTTGCTTGGTACATGATAGTAATTCGGCTCGGTTCCGTGTACAACTTCGAAATCTTTGCATGTTTCTCCATCTTGTTGCGCAGTAGGTAGCCACATCAGAGAAACTCATTTGATAGTCGTACGGATTTATGAAATGTATAGCAATCATCAGTTCATTTTTTGCCTTTTTCATATAAGGAAGACTGTGCAATCACTCTGAAACTCGACTTTTTAAGCTACACCCGTCATATACCACTAGATTCAGTTCGTCGATATCTGAAAACGTCTGTATGTTTTATAGTATGCTTAAATAGCTTCAAAACTGCATTGACCCTAGGTGGGACTCACTTTTGTGCCTAACCACTACTAACAGTCCTCACTTTTCTTCCTTCCTTTTGTTCCACGAGACTGCATCGAAGCGTTATATCGTGGGGAGGCTGATTCAGTCTTAAGACAAAATGATACATTAGAGCGGTTTAGCTCCGAACACATATCCGGCTAATCGCAGTGGTGAACTTCCGTTAGCCATTTGGCTCCCGTTTCTGTGAACCATTTAGTTCCTGTTTTCGCGAGCCATCTCAATTCCTCGTCGGAAGTTCTCCCGATACCGATGCCTGTTGCGCGAGTCATTTAGCTCCCAGTTTTGTCGCAATCTACTCGCATAGTCCATAAATCCTACTCAAAGGGCCAACCAGTACTTGGCGAGGACAATTCGGCGATACCGGATGGAGCGTAGCTTCTGGTTCCGGTTCGTTGAAAACTCGACGACCCACCGCTGGTGCTTCACTCGACCTACTCGATCTTGTTCCTGACGGTGAAACTAGTCTGCCCACATGCTTCGGTCCAGCGATTTCCGCTGGTTCGTGGTGCCCAGTACACTGGCGCCTCAAGCAAAGCTGTGGTTGCTCTCACAGCCTCCCCCTTAACATAATCGTCGTGACTTTAAAAGTTCAAGTCGATGATATATTTTCCGACCGCGCTGTCTTTCGGCTGCTAGTCATCACCAACTCTGTTTTACGATGGGCAATCGTCTCCGTGTCGAGTGTCTCCTCTTCTAGCGATTGTCCGATTACTTGGAACACCACATCATCCGTGAAGCCGAAAATCGTTATGTCTCTGGGAAGGTTCAGCTTCAATACTCCATTGTACACTGCGTTCCACAGCGTCGAGTCGAGGAACGGCAGTTGTAGTTGTGATTCCCCCTTGTCTGTCTCGTAGATCAGTGTTCGGTACTGAAAGTAGCACTATAATATCCTGCAGAGTTACTCATGCTGTACAGCGAATGGGCGATTGCTTCCCAGCTAGTACTATTGAAGCATTCTTCACGCCTAAGGGAACCACCACGCCAAAACGATATCCTTATCTCTGTTGTCTCCACAGTCCCCACAACCGTTTGGATGGATTTCACTGTAGACCTGCCTATAAGGAAGCCGAATTACATGAGATGCCGTTCTCACGGTCCGCGTACTTCGTTAGCTTGTTCAGGATTACTTAATCTCTCTAACATTACCAGGGATATATTAACTACGCTGAAAGATTTCCATGTTGTCCCGGCATCGGAAGCAACATCAGCTTTTGTCGCTTCCAATTATCGGATCGTTTTGAACATATCCGGACTCTCATGTATCGCTCCACTTTTATGGCTTTCGCCATCTCGATAAGCTGTTTGTTGGTAAATCGATCTTCATCTTTGTGATCATCCTCCTCACTGTACGGCGAAAATAGATTCATGTTGTGGGGAAAACCTTTCGATGGTGACCTCCATCTTTTCCGGGCACCTTTCAGGTGGTGCAGCTGAGCCTTTTATCTTTGTTATGCCAACTTTGTAGGTCTCTCCTAAGGAAATTCGCGTTGGCTTTGTGGCAAGGCTTTCTTGTACAGCTTGACTGCTTTGTTGAGAGCGGTTCTTGCAGCTCGCTTCCCTCGAGCTTTCTGACTTCTTTTTAATTTTAAATATATTTGACACGGCTCAATGCGTTAGCACAACTGAGCACAACATTTGCTGTAATCGTTGTTACTTCGATGTTGGTAATGGCAGTTGGTTTAGTGGTACTGGGGCCGATAGTTGTTGAGCTGGTCCGGTCTGCAGTCGTTGGTTTACCAACTGGTTGTGGTTTAACATACGATGATTGTATACCGGCTTTGGTCGTATCAGGTGGAATTTCTTTAGCAGTCTCTGCGCAAGGTTTCCCGTGGTGTAGCGGATGATCACAATATTGACAGGTAGGAATCTGTCCTGGGTGCGTGACTAGTGTTCGTTGAGAATATTCAACACCATGAGGTGATTTGCATGTGAAAGTCAAGTAAGAGGGAATAGGTTTGTCGGTCGCATTCTCACCACACGAACTCCGTTGCGGAGTCTTGGGAAGAAGTTCCTCCAACTATCTTCCTTAACACTATTCACCTCTCCGTATTTTGACAGGATTTATTTGATAGCGAAGGAACTAGTACGTGGTGCCAGGTCATGTATCTTTATTTCAATACTGTCAACATCTATATACGTTGGGATACTGTATAAAATGTCATTACATTCGATGACGTGTTTCATGTTGTTCTGGGAAGCGAATGATTCTGCTTGACTAATATTTTTTAACATATTTAGTACCGCATGACGTAAATGGTGGAATTGCACCGCATAAAGTACCGCAAGCTACGTTGAACTTCAAGTTCACCTTCAACATTTGCTCCCCTTCATGAATTGATGGTATTACCGGATATTTCATGTAGTCAACAGGAACACAGTTTGCCCGCATCGTGATATACTTTTGCTTGGCATTGTCACTCATTGTTTGTTCACGTATCACACACTAGGCAGAAGGAATCAATTTTTGCCAAGCGTCGCGCGGGTAAATTTGATTACTTGCCCTGCTATTGCAGCGGAGCGATTTCTAGCTTCTGAACTGAGCGAGATGAGAAACCGAAGTGATCTCCGACTTCTTCTCCAAGCTCGGAGGCAACTTATACGTAAATCGATAATCGTTGTATTGCACCCGGCGACCGTTTCTCAGTTTCCCATCTCTTGGTATGGTCGCATTACACGCCTTTGTTAGTAGTGCCGTGAACTCGTTCGCATTTAGGTTGAAGAGGATACCCTCAAATTCAAGTTCTTCGACGGACACGTTCATGTGAAAAATCGCTGTTTTCCATCTTCACTCCTTTATATATCTCCCACATATTCATATTCATGTGTAGTTCATAGTCCTGTTATCAATGCTGTACCAGATCGCTTGGTGGTCGCTGTGGATATATCCTCGCACACTTTTCAGTCCATCTTTCCGGTTACTCCAAGGCTACAAAAATTGACATCGATAATGGATTCCCGGTTCTTCCTGCGGTAAGTGCCGATGATACCATTATTTGTAAGATCTATATTTAGCTTTGCTAGAGCATTCTTGATCGCTGATGACCAGACAAAGTTCTTTTGATTCCAGCGTCTATCTCGAAAATTTCGCATGTTTCTGGTTCTTGGAATATTTCAGAATTAATGTCTCTTCGGCTTCTTGGAAAACGGCTTATTCGATTTTCACAAGCTTAGCCTTAAATGGAAGGTTTGGTAGCAGATTTTGATCTGATCAAGTTCATAAGAATCGCACATATGGCTGCGGAAATACGGTATGAATACTACGATCCCATATGAAATCTTTAAATGTCAAAAACCTTTCGCTAAAGCTCATGTATATTGAATATTGAACCACATATAAATCTCCAGGAGTCTGATTTGAATTCAGGTTGTTTCTTTATCGAAATTATTTTCGAATGCAACGATCGATTATGTCTCTATCGACTGTGGCGTTTAAAATGGAATCGATTCAGAAGTCGGTCTCTATTAGCCTTCCCATGAGATGTTTGTTTGATAATACACAGATGGGTCCTTCCTTCCGCGACCAGCAAACGTTTCATTTGATGATGGGATGGTAATTTCTAAAACTACCATAAAAGTTTTCAGTTACGAAAAGCAAAACTCTATGGAAGTTATTGTTGTTATATAAAACGTGAAATTTTTTTGAATTTTGATTATTTAAAAAAAAATTATTTGCCCCCTGATTTTTTCAGCGATTTTGAAGGGGGGGGGTGACATAATTTTTAAAAAATATTTGTAATGGCCTAACTACGTTGAGCCTTAAGATATTTGTGCAAAGGCTTTGCCAAACACTTCGCACAGAGGATCGAAGAGTATTTCTGCAAGCTTTGTAAGTCGACTTAAATGTCAGTCCTTGTTTCTGCGATTCCAAGCTCAACTACATAACAGAGCAAATTCGACATTCCACCAAGTTCCTCTAGAAGCACGTATTAATCGAAGCGAACGAGCCTCTCGGTATGCTGCTACTAAGAGTGAGTTTGCTAACTCATGCATAATACTGTCGGAGCAGAGGGTTACATCTAACTCCTCTTCCGTGCCAGATCAGGCAAAGCTTGGGCGATTTACTACATTGAGTATATTCAGATTCGTGTTACTTAGGTATTACAAATGTGATGGACATTCAGGCTTGTTATTTGCTCACACAATGAGCCACAAAGAGCGAAATACACCGATTAAAAATAGAGCAGCACAAAAACACTGCGATGTGCAGAACGACCGCACAAAGAGAAACTTGAAAACGAAAAAGAGTAAGATCTGTACACCAAGAGCTGCACAATTTCGTTCAAAGAGTCACCTTGAAGACCCACTTTTTTGTGCCTTCCTTCACTGGAAAGCAGGTAAGAAGGCGAATCAAACTACAATTCAGATAAAGTTTAATCGGAAGAACGTTTTAAAAATGTTTTTTGGTTGCCTTCTCTACTTACGTGCGCGTGGGACCAAGATACACACTAAAGAGCCTCTTTATTTCTACTCTTTGTGGCGTGCAGCCATGGAGTAGAATACACGTGTGGGAGCAACACTCATCGGAGTGAAGAGGTTTATTGTGAAAGAGAAGAACGGTGGTTCGCATGAAAAGCGCAAAGAGCGTTTGTTATTCTTCTCTTTATTTGCTCTGAGGTGCATAACATCCCTGTGTTGTGGGTGATAGCATCAGAACCAATAATGAGGAGACTGTGATAGTACAAATATCGCGAGTTGTGAGGTCAAATATGAGAAACGCATCAATAGCACTTGTCGCAAGTATGCATGCACGAGGTATTCCACGTAGAATTACCATGCCATTTTGGCGACGAAGACGGGGTTAAGTAACACTCCAACATAGAAGTATCCGTTATGGAAATACGGCTCTTGAACCAAAGTTGTGGAAGTATTCCCTTCTTGCATAAGGTGGAATAGATTCATAGTTGCTGTACGTTAATGCTGAAGAATAATTTCTGCTACTCTAACCATTGTTTTGTAGTCACCAATAGCGAACTCTGCAAGGGTATTAGGGTCATGGTCAATCCCCTAATTTGCGAAGAAATCAGACTTCCACTGTATCAGAGATGCGCTTGACACAGCTATAGCAAACCAATGATATTCAGTTCGCTTGCATATTTTATTTGCGCCAGACATTCAGTCCTCTGCACGGAGGTACACCTAGACTTAGACACTCCTGTTTTCAGTTGTCTCTTACAACATAGTAACAGGAACCCAGTCGATTAAAAATTAGATGCTGCATCAGGGTATTCCGAAAGATTCGGAACATCCATTACACAACTATAATAGTATAATTTTTTTTTGATTGGAACAGAGACCCTAGCTGCTTCGTAACAACCTTCCGCAAGACCCGAATCATCCGTTCAATTAATTAACTAACTCGGACATGGACAGTATCGCATTTCGCAATGGCCTTCCGGAAGATCAGAAACTTTCGTAAAACTGGTCAATTGATCGAATTGGTTTTCTGAACCGACAGACTAATACCTAGCAAATGTTTTAAATTGGTTTTTCGTGAAAATGAAATGAATTATATGTGATGAGCAGCTTCCATCTGTAGCTCATCTGTTTCAACATCGAAAAAATATTAATTACTTTGGCGTGGAAAATTGTTTATTTAATAAATACAACACGTTAGGTACAGGTGCCTGAATTATAATTGAATGCTGCAAACATCAGATATCAGTTGCAACATTTTCAGAAGTTGTATTTATTTGCAGCAGAATAATCACGGAAGTTCAACTCCAACGATGATTACTACACTCACACGCCACCGTAGGGCATTCCAATTCGATGAAAAGGTAAACACATCATGATATGTTCATTTGTTCTTCTGCCTTCTGTTGATACGACGATAGGCATGACGGACTGTTTCTAGATTGCTACAGTTAAAGCGTAAATCAGAGCACATCGTCACTTGTACGATTGAAATTTTCAATTTGAACTTACATATTCCAAACACACGCTTGTTAATCCACTATCAGAACAAATCATTCAAACCATCAGAGTGTACAATTTTCACTTCCACTTTTCACATAAACTTTTGCGTGTTTCAACAAAGTAAACAGCAATCAGCTGAACTTAGTGTCCTGCAGGGCAACCGATTTTCATGTGCGTTTTCTTTTGCACTTGACCTTGTGTTCCGGCAGAAATGCAACCGCCAGTACCGATAACAAATAACAGACTGAAAGTTCGCTGGCGTCCATCGCTACGTAGTGGTGGTGATAGAAGAATATGTATCACATCTACTCAACATTATGTTCATTGCGCAGAGTACACAATACCGTTGAAAAAGCTTTGTCCGCTCTTGAGTAAAGAAATATCTAACATTTGTCAGCGCTTCTTCTGAGTTACATTTGTTCAATGCATTTCATCAAAAACTAGTTTTATGGACAGATTAAGAGAATGTTGAGGTTTTTAATACCCAAAAAGTTGTTTGACGAATACAGTGGAGTCTTACAGAGTTCTTACCTCACTGATTTTGTAAAAATGTATGAAATTCTTCTAATTATTAAGTTTTAACATTGGAAAAACCCTTTCAATCTTCCTTTCTAGCAAGTAATGATCCTTAAAACACGTCAAACTTCCGAGAATAGTTTATTGGAGATAATTTTCATAGAAGTTGTTTGATTTTGACGACAGGCCTTAACCTTATTAGACGTTATTGGACAATTTATATTCTCGTGTTCGACAGCAACCATCTATGCCCAGGAGTCTTTGAAAATAGTTGCAATAAACAGTATTTATCTTGGTGCCTAGTATTCCGGCTAAATCGATCAATTGAATGCAGTGATTTGTGATCATTTCACTATAAATCGAGTTTTTCTTGATTTGGTAAACATAAACAGTATTAATACCTTTTCAAATAAATTTAAGGCATATTAACCGAAACGATTTAATCCCTAATAAAAAAAATATACACGTACTTTAACCCATATAGTTCTACGATTCCACATATTGTTTGGATGATACCCTGAATCGGTCGTTAGGCTCTTGAATCATAAGATGTTTATTAGGGATGCGTTTTATGGATTGGCGTTTTACACATTTTCCCAGTTGACAAATACTTCCTAGCGGCACTGTAGCACGTTCGAAGCATCAGAGTGGGTACACAAATGGACCGTGGCCGATCGAACTGTGCTGGGGCGTCAAGCCATTTGAGAAGAATACCAAGATCAGTTCGTGTTTCATTTCGGTCTCTAGGGTTTGGAAACATGAAACTAGTAATGGGGTTAAGGATTATGGAACATGAACAACTTGTTAACAGTTTTATAAAACAATTGGTAATGGCACAAGTGATTTTCACTGGTATGTTACCAAAAAATTCTCAGACTATATTTGCAGTGGAGAATGAGTTATTGAGATAATTTATAATGTATTACAACTTTGTTTAAACGTGTACCTTCAATTTTTCAAATTCGAAGAAATTAATTTTGATTGAGTGAATAGAAGTCACGAAATAAGCTGTAGAAAAGTCTGAGATAACAAACATGCATTCTTTAACCCTCAAAAAGGCAAGCTAAAATTGTGACTTCAAAAAATATCGCTCCTAAGACCCAATGAAATCAAAAGACTCTTTTTTTTCGTTTCATCAGTGAGAGAATCGAAAGCCCGAAAACATTCGAACATTTGTGCTTCGAATTGCTAGTTCATTGAAATTAGATAACTGTAACTAGCCGGGCCTCTGAGACGCCTTGCCTTTTTGAGGGTTAATTCAAACAAAATCGAAACTCGTAAGATAATAAATAACACGCAGTCACTGCACTATGGGAAAATTTGTGGCCAAAATTTGCATCGTCAGTAATTGGATATGAGTTAGTTTTAGGCAGAGTGAGGTGTAGGGTCGTTTGGTTGAATACCGTATAACCGAATGTTGTTTCATGGACCACCGGTTGTATTGATAGATACGCTATGTAAGAATATACAGTGTGTAACACATTTATGCGTTCACTCTGTTTTTGTAGTGACGACTAACGTTTCAAAATAGGTTTCCCTTATCAAAATTTCGGAAGAAACAGAAGGTAGAGTTTTTGAAGGTTAGTAACTTTCGTTGTACTGAATTATACGTATTATACAATGTTTGCACTAATCAGTCAGAAACATGTTAATGGATCTTCTATTACATTTCTAAGTATGTAGAATTGTAGACCTTACATAAAAACAGAAAAAAATGATTTTCAGAAGTCATTTATTATCTGTGCCATAATTTGCCAGTAATATTGGACCCGTGCACGCTAGTATTTCATTGCATTGTTAGCCCCGTCTTTTTTACAACGTTAAACCATACGGCGATTATTCTCATCATTCGTTTACCTGTCGTCGATAGCAGCAGAACAGGAGCAGCATGCTCCACCGGAGGGAAGTTGCCACAGCCAAGGATAAGCGTTGATACCGGCCAGAAATCGTCAGCCTGCGAGACATTCGTCGCATTAAAATGCATCGGTGTAGTGGAGTTCACTGGTTTTGCTCGTTTGAGCATATTTAACCTTAAAAAGCGTTAACCCTTTCATTGGATGGAAAATGTAAACGAACACAGTCTACATTGATAGATTCTATGCGGTTTTCAATAAAATCGAAAGATAGTGAAGGTATTTTAAAGTTTCATGTTTCAACGTTAACTGAAATTGTTTCTGGCAGCACTGGGCAAGCAAAACCCAATCACTTCAGTTCTACGCAAAATAAATATAACAGTTAGTGCTCCACTGAACGTTAACAGTCCCAAATATTAGTTTTGTGAGCAAATCTTGTCCAAACCAAAAGCTATAACTGTTTGAAAACTATGTTGTTTATAAACAACATAGGCGTGAAAGCGTTAAGTATTAAGAAATTTTATAAAAGAATAGTTTTTTTCCTAGTTCGTTTATTAACCACGGTTCTATGCATTAGCGTATCGGAGCCATGGGTCTTTCATATATTTACAATACGTAAAGATGTAAATATTAGAAACACGAATATTAGCGGCTGGCCGTCACAATTCGTATGCGCACGGAAACCTTTTTTTGCGGCGGGGAAACTTTTCTTACATCACCAACTGCATTTGGGTGTCATTAACTTTTCTCCCGTGGTATCGTTATATGAACTTGGACCTAAGAGACTGCTGGCTATGTTTTTAAAACAATTACTTCGCGCGATTGTTCCCCCAGTGCAAATTGAATATTATCATTTTCAATTATCCTAATTTTCAATTGTAAAACCTCAATGTTTATGCAGTAATCTTTCAAATGCAAACTAGAGCATAATGATTAGATACTTGATTCTTGAGATATAGGTGGGCTTATAGGGGCTCTGTTTGGTTGAATTATTTCCTGATTAATAGAGAGCTATTTTCTTCTTGTTTTTTTAATTGTACTGATTTGGTTTTTGTTTTATGACCAAAGGGATATTTGCGGGGCATTTGGCAAGCATTGTTGCGTTGATAGTTTCTTATGTTCTGAAACGACAGGATTCCCCAGGAGTTCGACAAGGCTATACCGAAACGTCAGCGACTAGAAATTCTTCAGTTATTGACTCGTTGATTACTATCGTCCCTTTCAAAACGATCCTGCTTCGTTAAAGTAAGTACAACTTGCTCAATCTCACTGGAAATACCATAAGTAGTTCCTCAAGGAAGCCACTAAGGACCACTGATATTTTTGTATTTATCAACGATATTTTTTGAGAGTTTGAAAGTTACTGGAGTTGTACAGCTTGGTTCTAGGAAGGGCTTCCTGTCAGAATCACTCACTACAATTGCAGACGCGATGGGAAATGCCAATCACTAAAACACTGCTTAAGCCCAATTGCAGCGAGGCGTAATTGATCAGATTATATGTGTAATATTATTCACTAAATCTTCGGGGTGTCTTTTCCCTCGGCATGATACTGTACCTTGATGTCGTCCGGGGGCTTTTCCACCAAAGCAGTATTACAGTGATTATATCACATAAACTTGGGATACGTTTATTTTCTCTTTAGTTAGTAACATTGTGAACAAATTTAGTACTTAACTTGGCGACCTTTATTATCCACTTAGGCCATAATACGAAGAGTTCGCTTGTCTCGCTCTGCTCAGTCCTTGTGCTGGTACGGCGAACCGTAAATGAAATAGAAGGCGGTCGGCGTGGGTTTCATTGACCGGGTGTCGATCATCGCGCCCTCCGCTAAACGCCAAAAACGACCGCGTTGTCCGAGGACCCGCCGCCACAAAAACATTGACGTCAGGGACGATCTGCCCTATCGCCATTACCAGAGATCACCGCCAGTGCACCACCTCGCTCGATGTAACCCTCCCGTACCGCCACCAGAAATTAGAAATCAGAACCATTTAATAGAGGAAGTAAATAAACCTAAATTTAAATTTGATCCACACCCGTCGACTAGAACTGAAAACCCCCAAAACAAAAAGTGCCTTCCGTGCACACCCCGGAACGTTGGGAGTTAAGCGGGTTCCCTTCAAGAACTGCAACGTCAATTTTTGGGGGTTGAGAGCAGTCGCGATCCCGTAAACGAGAACAGAATATTTGCCAGGATTCTTGTTCGTGCGGACCGCAAGCCCTATGTTTAATTTTGAGTGTATGGATCATAACATTAGAACATGACCGATTCATGGTCGCGTGGGAACGCGTTTATAACTTGTAGGTGTTAAAACGTTCACTTGATCATAAGGGGGTTTCTATGATTGCGTGATCGCGGGCGTCGTTTTTCGTGAATTATCACAATTGCATGTTGAAGTTTGTGACTAGGGCTGTGTTATCGTGCAGGTCTCGAAAGTTTGTATGTTAACAGGTTTGATCACGTGGGAGTGCGGCGAATTTAAGTGTACGATTCAGATCTAGAAAGGAGTGTGTTCCCCAATATCACTAGAGGGTCCGGCCTTGACGCCTCGAGATTTCTAGTGCATAAGTTTGTTTTTTTTGGGGACCAAAATTGAAGTCATGACCTACTAGAACCAAAAGTAGAGGTGCTACCATTTTGACTTAATCACCAGGATGTTTATAGAATTGCGAGATCCACCATCATATGTATGCGTGAATGATCAAGCCTTTCACGATAATACAATCGAGTTTATATCATCGTGAAAGGGTCGAGAATTTGTATGTCATTGTGTGCGTTCATTTCATCCCGCATGCAGCGTATTGTAGCTCGTTTGTAATTTCAATTCTAACCATTAGGAATACCTGGGAAGTAGTTTTTCCATGTAAATTCCATAAGATTCTACTTCTTCGTATGGTGACAGAAAACCGTTTTCTGTTCCTATCGCAAGTAAGTAGCTTGTGTCAGATCGTGTGGTCGTCCCTCTATTTTGCGATCGTGAATATACACGGGTAGTTTGATTTAAATGTCGTCATACCATAGTTGTTTAATGTTGATATTCAAAACTTTTTTTCCGCCTGGACTAATTTGTTACACGTTATTAGTGCTGTGTGGCAGAAATGCTGGAATTGAATAATTGAGTGATCTCCGTAAGTCGAAGCTTCATTTTTTCTCTGGTAAATGTGACTTGACCCATTGCGTATAGAAGTGTCATTCCTCTGCCCTCCTGCAATAAATCAATATATACGTGTCATTTTCATTTGTGAATAAACTTATAAGGGTTATTATATGCGTTTTTCACAAAATGGTAATACTGTCTTAAGCATTCAAACTTTTGAAAACAATAAGTTGCATAGTCGCTTAGTGGAGCGGTAGCATTTAAGCGCTGACCGTGTCTAACCAAACAAACCAAAAGTGCAAAATACTCCCAGCAGCATGCAAATTCAGACACACACATAGTGAAACGAGCCTATTTTGGCACTATCAGGGAGAGTTTCACACTATTTCGTTATTTACTCAACCTTCAGTCGATAGAATGCCTATTAATTGGTATCAATTTCTTTGCGTAGAATGTTAATGAAAATATCCTGAAAATGAGGAAATACTCGTAATCGAGCGCAACGAAAACTCCAATCGATTGCCCCAATTTTCGCCATACCAATTAAGCCTATGCGACGAACAAACATGGCACAGGCTGCTCCCACCAACAGTTTCAAAAGAGTGTGGAGATAATAGGAATAGGGTGCAAATAGGCTCATTATCCTATACAATAAATTCCATCTTAAATCATTTGGAATGTTCGTGCATGTGTTGAAACTTTGCCGCCCGTGCTAATAAAGGGCACAAAAGTGAAACAATTTATGCTTTGTAATACTGCAGAATGCTGTATTTGAATGCAAACTTATGAAACATAACTTTTGGAAGTTGAGCTTTTGATAAACCCTGATCTAAGTGCTTTGTTGGTTTGTTCTCCATTGCTACTCGTGGGACGAAATTAAATGGAATTCACCATAATTTGCTCATCGGTATTTTTAGTAGCGCCTGCATCAGCAACATACCAAAAAACTCACAGGAAACCACTGCAATCCATACCAAAATCTGATCACATTCATTACAGATAATTTGATTCCATAGCAGTACTAGGTACTAGTATCACTAAGAGCGACCTTCTAAATAACGTGTCCAGTGTCGCTTTCAGGCTTCGTTGATATGAACAGGGAAAGGCAACATTAACTGTGACCACAGCTTGGTGGCTTCCGGGCATATCAAAAGTTCGTTTCAATTTATTTGTTGTCAATTTACCGCAAACCACTGCGCTATCGCCATGCAGAACCATTTTCAGTTGTTGCCATCAGTAGCAGGTTTTCATAATAAGTGTGATTGTGATCTAAAACTAGCTATTTAGTTAAAAGTATGCAAGCTGTGAACATTGGGTGAAGTCCTTGAAGCGTAATAAATTTCAACAGAATTTAATAAACAGGAAGCTACAAGAACGACAGCAAGTTCAAATGAATATTTTCTCTAGATACAATTTTGCTGCCTCGTGAATCCGTTTGCCAGGATTTGACTAATGGAATAAGTTGATGTTTTTCAAGTAGATGTCATTATTCAACATTGAACAATCAGCGTTCCCGTTCTTATCTGCGGGCATTCGGCACTTTTATACTGGCCACATCAACGTAGTTCTGCTACATACCTACATATTTATGTATGTGGAAAATCGACAAAGGGGAAATATCAACGAGTAAACAATGTTTTTAAATTTTATTGAAGTACAATCATAGATATTAATTACAAATTTCTGTTCCATACCAACGAAAATGTAGATGTACGGCAAATCATACCATAATTGGTTCGGACATGTAATTAAAGGATATCCTATGAACGGCAAATGGAACGGGGATTTCAGGGAGAAGTTTACCTTTATTTTCACCAATTGTTTGCTCGATACATTGTATGTGCTAAAATAGAACATGAAATTCGGTAACCTTGACTTGATTGATCTGTTTAAATATAAGATGCTTAGACGATTGTTATTTTATAGAGATTATCGATTGTATAGATGCTCTAGATAACAAATTTGATAAGACCAAATTGTTTGCAAGAGGGCACAATATCTAATTTAAAAGTCGCAAATTTGTGTTTCGACTTCGTCGCATCAGTAGCTTACAGACCGTCTTGGACACTAAATTCGAAAAAATGCCACACTTTTTGTGTGCACGTTTAAACGACTGCTCGGGACTGACGTCTCGACAGCACAGAAATTCTTGTTTGCCGATAAGACCATAGCGAAACCGAATCTGCTGATGGGATGAAGTCTAAACATAAAAGTCTGATTTAATAAATTTAACTAAACAATCCCAGAAGGTACTGAATTATAACTGTAGAAATTCTAAAATTATCCAACATTCTGTGATGTCCAACATACCCCAAATACCGGCTAGAAAAGTTTCGTACATGTACTTTTGTCATTATTGTTCATTTCAATGGATGTCTGGTCGGCCAATTTTGTCCTCCCTGAATGTGAACATGTACACCGCATACATATCATTACACTCATCATGGCAACAGGTTGGAAATTTTATCAACGGACACCAACCAGTAGTTCAGAGGTCAACGGATGCGCACAATGTATCAGTGATAAATTGAGCAATCTACATCATTTTATGGTGCTGTGACTAGCACAACAGTATCCCGAAGAAGTCTTTGATTGTGTTATGCAGATGGGAGAATCAATTTATCACTTCTCTCCATCTGTGTCCTTGTCGGTCGAAACAAAGTATCGGATATGGTCGCGAAATAATTTTGCCAGCAGTTACAGAACCTGTGTGGGGCCAAAATTGATATACCGATAACAGATGGTATGCATCGAAATGCATTTCTATCACATGTTCCATTGCTCGTCCAATGCTGCTATCAATCAGCATACCACTATGTATAGTCAATAAATTGCGTATAAATTGGCGTCAATACATTGGCTTCATATCTGAAAAAACGGTGTGATGGCGTGATAAATGTGAACATTTTCTGTAAAGCATTTTAGAATCTAGGAATGTTATCATTAATAGTATTAGTCATCTAACCTTAAGGGGATCATCTTATATATATTTTTTTCGAGAGTTGTCCTACTGGAGGTGTAGAGCTAGGTTCTCGGAAGGGCTCCACGTCAGAATCACATACTACAATTTGCAGACGAGACAGGTAATGTCGCCCACTAAAACACTGCTTTAGGCCAATTGTAGCGGGCCGTGATTCTGAATGTGATATTCATTGTACGGTTCAGGTATGTAGGTATGTAGGACGTAGGGACTCGCGATCGTGTGTATCATCGCGAAGGGCCCGAACATTTGTACGTTAACGTGCTCGATCGCGTGCGCCTTTGTATGTCGCGTGTGCTAACGTGTATGTAGCTCGCGTGTATAAATTCTATTTCATAACCGTGTGCCTTTCGCATATTCGTGTGTGATCTAAAATGATCGCGCGCGATCCGTGAATCTGTAATACTTAATTTTTTGTGTGCGGTTCAGATTCCAGAAGAAAGTAGGTTCTTCCATGTCATTGGAGTTCCCAGTCGTGCCGCCGTAGAACGTGTGGCCTAGTGGATATGAGCTTTATTTTTTTGATTGGTCCAACTGAATGTATGGACCTAAATTGCTAGAATGAAGGCTAAAGATTTCCGGACGCGACCGATTCATGATCGCGCGCGTTTGCGGGTTCGCGTTTGAGACAGCGTTTGTAACTTCGTAAGTACTAAATCTAGTGATGGGCATTTTGAAAAATAAAATCGATTTTGCTACACCGATTTTTTCAATGCGAAAACATCGATGTTGTCAAACATCGAGGCGGGAAAAATCGATACAAAAAATCGATTTTTCGAGGTAAAAAGATTTGAAAGAAAAATGGATTTCACCAAATCGATTTTATTGAATCAATAAAATAGATGTCAAACATCGAACCGTTTGACAAATTTTTTTTTTGGATACAAAAAATCGATTTTTCTAGTTGAAAAAATCGATTTTGAAAAAATCGCATCGACTTCGCCCATTCCTAACTCAAACGTTCACATAATTACCGGAGTGTTATCAAGTTTGCGCGATCGCGGGCATAGGTGTGCGTAGATGATCGCGAAGGGCTTAAGCGTTCGTATGTTGACGTGTTTGTCACGTGTGCTCGCGTGTATGTGACTTCGCGTGTATAAATTCGATTTTGAAACCCTGCGACCGTCATTCTGATATTTAGATTTCGGTGTATGGATCACATTCTGACAGCGAGTGAGTTACCCCATATTACTAGAGTTCCCGGTCATGTCGCCATGGAACGTTTTGTCTAGTGGATATGGGAGTTATTTTTTTTCTTAATTTTTCAATTTTTTTTATTCAATAACATGGACCTAGACTGTTGGTACCGAGGATAGAGACTTCCGGACGATCCCGATTCCTGATGGCGCGAACGCGAGTTTTTAGATTGACGCTTGAGATCGCGTTGGTAAGATTATGAGTGCTGAGACGTTCACCTTATCACCGGGGTATAATCATGTTTGCGAGTTCGTGGGCGAACTTGGAAAATCGCGAGGGGCTCTAACGTTTGTACGCTGATGTGATTTTGTAACATATTTACGTGTGTTCTTGAATGGTCGCGCGAATCGTGAGTCTGATATTAAATTTTCGGTGTGTGGTTAGAATTCTGGCAGAAAGTGGGATCCCTTATATCGATAGGGTTTCCGATCATGTCGTCGCCATGAGACGTGTTGTCTAATAGGTATGAGCGCGTGCGCGAGGGCTATTTTGTAGGTTCCCGCTTGAGACCGCGCTTGAGAATGTGTGAGTGCTAAAACGTTCACTATCACCATCTTTGTTGACCCAGCTGAAGGCGGGTGTAGAATGGCAGTATAGGACTCGAAAAGAAGAAATAAAAGACAATATATGAGAGACGTAACAGATTAGATAGGTACAAGATACAGCCTAAGTTATGATCATCACATGAAAGACATACATTAGTACTTCAAACTCTACCAATACTTGAATAGCCAACCACAACACATAGCACATCCATTCTCAATTATCTATTTGTTACTGGTTCATTGTTGGTTATGAGCGGGTAAATAGAGGAAAGGTATAGAACAGAAAAAAGGCTTATATCAGCCCTCCCGGTCTCCTCGATACACCACTATCGAGGCATATTGTAATCAACATCTTGAAGCGGACTTCTTATATAAATAAAATCCTGAGTAGTCATAACAATTGGTGGATTATTAATATGAGAACTAATTAACCTCTAGTAGTAGAACTTGGTGCAAATAGAAACTAAAAAGAGCGAAGGTCCTTATATTTAGGTAACTCTATTGAGTCTATTGTGGCTTGATGATGTTTACAATACCGTCAACCCCATCAACCTGCGAGAGCAATGAAGATATAGATATTACATGTATCTAAACTACTTTTAGGTGTTTTGTGATGTGGTTCACGTGGATTGGATTTCTTCAAAAACTACGTGTTTCAGTTTATTAAGTTGATCTAGTTGAGCATTAACTAGTGGCTGAACAGTATGTTTAAGAGAAGGTTCCATCCGTAAGAGATTGTCATCTCTGTTTCTGAAAACAGCGAATCCGATTCGTTATAGACGAGTGTTACTCGCCATCTAAAGTGGAAAAATCATGCGAAAAAACGATACTTTATTTTCAAGTGGCCGCCATTTTCTTTCTATATCGAAATTTTTCATGTTTTTTAGATTGGGATGCCTCTACGGAATGTAATCTTCAAGATTGTTTTGGTTTGCTGCTTGTAGACGACGAATTGCGACCTGTATCGTGCCCGCAGATGAGGTCGGTTTTCAAAGCCCCTTTTGCTGGAGCCGCCATTTTGGACGCCACTTTTGACACCTTACACTCGAAAATTTTTAGTTTATGAATGAAACCTTAATAAATATTTTGCAGAATAGCGCACATGTCAAAGTCATTTTACTTCTTAAAAAAAAAAATATAAAGCATTAGGCACTTTTTGCACAATTTTATATGAGGACCCCTTTAATGGTGTATATTTGAGTGCTGAATGGAGTGGCGTAATAATTTTTGACGTAGGACTACTTTTTTGTTTTCGATACGGGGGTGCACTTTGCAAATTCAACAAAAATGGCATGTAACGAAAAATTGGTCAAGCTTTAAACGCTTATAATTCAGCCATCTCACGATAAATTTTCAATTTTTTTGCAAATATCGATCCGAAATACTTCTAAGATTCCAATGGATAAACCCATAGATTTTGATATTATGGCATTACAAATTTTAAAAATGCACAGCGCTTCCCAAGTCCGGCACGACAGATTTATGTATCTAGCGCGCTACGCTTCAATGAATGACTTCATCACTGACTATTTAACAAAAAGGTTTGGTCGGACATGCTCAGTTGTCTGTGGAACGGCGAGCAGACAACGGTGCTGTGTGCTTTTACAGCCAGTGTAGCAGATTGATAAGTCCGCTACACAGGCTGTAGAAGTTCGCCATGTTTGTTCAACAGGCGAGTGAGCTTGCCCGATTAAGCATCATGCTTTCCCTTGTGCTGTGCTCGTTTCAAGCACGCATTTTATGTACAATTTTTTGTATTAAACACGTGCACAAAATCGCTTGTACAGTCGAGCTCCATGTGCAAATACGGTTAACATAGTGTCGTGGTACTAGTTGTCTCTTTCGCTCCACTTATCATCACTAGCGTGGACTCATTTTGCTTGAGCGTGTCTTCCATTCGTGTACGGATATGTCCAATGTTTTATTTTTCATTTGCTGTGTGAAATAATTGATGGCTGAATCCGCTCACGGTCCATCTCGCCTGGGTGCAGCAGATAGCAATCTGTGCTTTCGTTGCGCAAAGACGACAACTTTCTTAGCAACAAATTTACGCGAATCGATGGAAAGCGCAACGAAGCTTTATTATTTAAGCGTTCGTTTGGTTCTACGTGATTCATTTCCGCATTGTCCCCCTTTTGATTCTGCTAATACATACTACAAAGCCTATTTATGAATGAATTCCGTTGCAAAAAACGTATCTAAGCCCATATACAGGGTGTTTGGTTCATGGTTAAGAACCTCTCGAGGGATGATTGACTGTCATATTTGGAGAAAAAAATCGTTCTACACATACCATGAAATCTCAACCGTTACTAAATTATTGAACTTTTTGTGTTAAAAACTTATTTGTCTTAAAATAGCTCTAACTCAAATTAATATACTTTGTATTTCAAATCTTTTAGATCCATTGCATAGGTGAGAAAATTTTCCACTGAAAAATGTCCTCAAATGTTTCAGCTAATGAGGTTAAGTAATCTTTTCACAGTAATTTATTTAAAATTTAACAATTTTGTTCGATTTTTCGTTCACATCGCGAGAAACTTAATAGTTAACATCACCATTTTAATAATTCAAATTGTTAGTCTTGAAAAGTTGTATAATTTGTTCTTTGATATGATGCACTTATCTTGTCTTGTTTTCATGTGTTTGGGTTATTGAACTTAGATATTTTTATCTCATATTCACTAATACTGAAAAATATGGCCCTTATTATACTTCTTATTTTTATTCGAAAGCCAGGAAAATTTTTCACAGAAAAATGTATTAATACTTTTCAGTTAAGTGAATTTAGTATTCTTTTAGAAGTTAATTAGTTTAAAGTTAGTGTTATTATTAGCATTTTCGTTATTTTCTTAAAATAGTAAATAAAAAACTTCACCATTCTTATCATGGAATTAATGCATCTCAGCAAGTTCTACAATTCTTCCTTTGACTCCATTCAATTATCTCTTTTAGTTTCGTAGCAAAATCGTTTATCTTCTCGTTTCATATGCAACAACAACGATTTCGAACCCACTGCATTTATGATGAGGTCATTCTGTGTTAACCATTAAATTGCAGCGAAATGAAAAGCGATAGGGATAAAGTGTCAAATAACAAGTTGTATAGAATATTAAGGGGCACCAAATGAACAATAGTGACGATAAATTTTGTTGATTAATAATTAGAATAATTACAAAAATCACCAAAAACGCAAATTTTGAGTTATTTTACTAGTAAAAAGTCATGTAGTACACTTAACTAAAAATATCTGTACATACATCGAAAGGAAATTTTCTCAGGTTTTCAATGAAGCCCTGGTAATAGCGATATAAAGCATTTGTTTTAGATTAGAGTCTATTAAGAACTTGCAAGTCAATTACAGGAAAAGTTTAGAAGTGACATTACAAGGAAACGAGAAGAGATAGGAATATTATGTTGAAGAACAAATTATGAATCGTCCTCAAACCCAACTTTTGGATAATAGATATTGCTATAATCATAATTCATTATTTTGAGAAAATTAGCAAAAACCTCATCAAAAACACAAACTTTTAACTACTTTACAACTAAAAGGTAATTAAAACTAATTATCTGAAAGATAGGTAAACATTATTCAATAGAAAATTTTCTCACCTTTCCTAGGGCACTAAAAGATTGAAAATACGAGGTATACTTTTTGAGTTAGAGGTGTTTTAAGATAAACAAGTTTTTTACACAAAAAGTTCAATTACTTTGTACCGGTTGAGATTTGATGGTATGTGTAGAACGATTTTTTTCTCCAAATATGACAGTAAATCACCCCTCGAGAGATTCTTAATCATGAACCAAACACCCTGTATAAAATTATTTTCGGTCCTGTATATTAATAATTACTTCGATATATTATTAAGACTACTGCATTCGCTAAATTTATATGTGTGCTTTACTGCCCATAAATGCATAAGAGTTCCATATTGAAAAACAGCAAGCCGAGAGAAACGCTGTTCAAGGTTTATATTTTCTTTGAGCCTTTTGGATGGGACAACCATGGTTTGGTATTTTTTTCGATATTTTCTACACAAACCTGGTAACCTTATTTGTGCATTGTGATTCAGTGGTGATACAGAATACAATCCAAAAGATAATTCATTCGCGACAAAAATCCATATGGGACTCTTACGCTTTTATGAGCAGTTTAAGAAAGTTACAATAATGCCAAAAGAAAACTAGAAAGGTTGTTCTATATATGAAATGGGACCATATTGTTTAAAATTTGATATTTCTTCACAGGTTCGGGGTTTTTACCACACACAATCGAAAAGTTTTTACAATTTTTCAAGGTTGAGATTGTCCCATAAAAACTTGAAACAGTTCCAGGTATAAGTTCGGTTTTCGGTTGCAGTTTTCTGTTTCTATTTCTTCAAATTTTCTCAAATAAGTTTAATCGAGCTCGATCGCCTACTACAAATAAAATGACCTGATAAGTAAAACGATTTGATTCAATATGTAACATTCGATGATAGTACTTAAACTGTACTCGATTTATTATTAATCCAAATGTACTAAGAAATAAAATATTTCACATTTAGTAGTGTAGTCCTACGTCTACAGTTCGGGCTGTCATAGAAGTTCTTTTTTTTATTATAATGGTTTTAACTTTAGGGTCATTCGCCTCTTAGGAATGGCGTAATAATATTTTGTATACTAGCTACTAGGGCTCGTTGTCAAGTTGTGAGCTTGAATAGTGAAGAAAAGTGAAATGAATGTTCGACAACTTTTTTATGGTCACAATCACTTTCATTCGGAACTGTCAAATTTCGATGTTAGGTATCATCGAAGAATTTTACAACGTAAAACTGCACATCTTCTGATAAAATAATTTTGGTGGTTTATTCTTCTAGAAGTAATTATAGAGAATTAATTATTTAAGAAAATTTAGCTCGAAACTTAATGAGTTCAGCAATGTGTGCTATTTCAAATAACTTTGTTGAAGACATTAATACTTTATATATTCAGTGTATCGAAATATAGTAGAGTATATGCAAAAGAAAAAAGTTATATTGAAGAGAACTGGCTTCAATTTTTTTCTAAATATTATTTTATATCTCGATATGCTGCATTGATGTAGCCTTTATGTTTTCAACAAAATCTTTTAAAATGATATTATCAACAACTTTGCTGAAGGCACCAAGTCACTTACGATTTTTGAAGAATTAATTTTCCACAATTACTTCTAGGAGAATTAACCACTAGAATGTGTATATCAGAAGGAACTCTGTTTTATGTTGGAGAACTTTTTGGAAGTTGTTAATCCTTCAAAGTTGATGATCTTGACTGTTGAGAATGGTTTCGAAAAAAATTTTCGCTTTAGAATTTTACATTCTTTTATTTCTTTGACATATTGTACAAGAAAACAATCTATAGAGGTTTGAACACTGTTCCATATTCGTTCTCCTTGTCTGTAGACTGTAATGGCATCTGTTAGACTACTTATATTTTTGAATGTTCAATAATTCGTGAAACTCCTATTTAATTTTAGTATTTTTAAAAAAAAATCAACAATTTTCACCAAAAGACCCCCCCAAATCAACTTTCTGGCTACGCCACTGGAGATCAGTGTTGCATTGCGCAAGTGATGATCCTGATCCAAAAGCTCTATTTTCACATTTACTTATTTTATTTATTTCTTATTTTTCATCTGAAAGCAATCCTCAAATAGGCGTAAAATCTCATCATCTTTTCGTATTTTTCACACATGATTACAATGGTTTTACACAACAATTAAACATAATCACATAGTACACAGTATTACAAAAACAAAAATCACAAATATAACAAAAAAATGGAATCTTGAAATCCAAATCAACCTCCACAGTCTGTTTTTAAAAACACCACAAGATACAGTCATAAACACTATTAAAAATATTACACATCGCCCTAATGGGTTCGTTCTGACCGTACTCTGTTCCGTTCTGAAATTCAAGTCTTAAGAAGCGGTCTGAGATTTCTCGCGGGCACAATGATATTTATTTCTGAGATAATATCTGGACCATCTATTTGGCCAGTTCAGGAATCAGGAATTTGGCCAGTTAATATCTTCCCAACAAATACTGCTCTAAATGTGTTACGCCTCTTCGCTAGAGTTTCCATATCGATCGATGTATGGTGGTAGCTCTGCTAGGTTACGCTACGGGAGAGTTCTATGAGCGAAACGGAGGAATCTTGCCTGCACTGCTTCTATTCGGTTGATCCAAATGCTCGTGTAAGGACACCAAATAGGTGCTGAAGCTTCCAGGACAGATCGAACAAGTGAAAAATAGAGTGTCTGTAAACAATATGGATCAGTGAAGTCTTTGGCGATTCTTATAATGAAGCAGAGATTTCTATTTGTCTGTTCTATAACATGAGAGTTATGATTTCTGAATGTCAGTTATGAGTCCAGGAGTACTCCGAGGTCTCTGATAACTGTCATTCTCTCTAGCGACTCTCCTGAGATGGTGTACCTCCAGAGTATAGAATTTTTTCTGCGTGTTAAAGATATTATGGAACATTTCGACACGCTGAGAGCCAGCAAGTTGCGATTACACCATTCACAAAAAGCATCTAAGTGTTGCTGTAGTGCCATGCTATTGACTGCACAATGAGAAACAGTTTGAGATCAACAGCATATATAAGTTTACATCCTGGAGGTATAACATAACAAACGTCATTGATGAATAACGAAAAAAGCAACGATCTTAGATTGCTCCCTTGGGGCACTCCCGACAAGTTGATGAAGCTGTATGACTCGTTATTTCCTAATTTTACAGATACGATTTACGAGATATGATTTAAGCCCCTCTGTGAAATTTGACGAAGCGCCCAGCCGCTTTATCTTTGCCAGTAGAAGAGAGCGATCTACACGATCGAATGCAGCCTTGAGATCCGTGCATACAGTATCGACCTGACATCCAACTTCAATATTTTTAATACAGACCGAAGTGAATTGGGCTAGATTAGTAGTTGTCGATCTACCTGAAAAAAGTCATGTTGATCCTTCGATATACATGATTTGGTCTCACGAAACAGTCTCCGTTTCTGCTTGAATCTGTTCCAAAATTGCCTTGGATTTTGTTTCAGGTTCGATTGGGTTTGTACTACATGTCTTGAAAAGAGGAAGCGTTTATAATATTATGTCTTGTAACTGTTGCTGGCTTGAAAAAATTCTCATTGTGTAATGGGGTTTCGTCGGCTGGTGTAATAGCGCAGCTGCTCGCAATCTTTTCATCTTACTTAGCTAACGATTGGACCATGCCGGTTTTGGTCGGGGACGCTTTAACAGTTATTCTGAAAAGCTGTTTCAGGACCAGTAAAAGCAACATCTACATCGATCGCGGAATTCAAAAAAGTCTACCAATCAATGGCCTGCAGTGAACTTTGGAGCCTAGAGAAATTTGACTCCCTGACACCCAGCATTTTGTCATAAACAAACTGAGGACAAATCTGCATTACTAGAAGAGGAGGATGATATGCGTCACATGCAACTAATGACTCAGGGGCTTCTGAAACGGCGCAGGAAGCTTCTACGTCATTTACGAACAGGAGGTCCAGGGTTCGTGAATGCGAGTGTTGAAACGACGCCGTTGAATTAAATCCGATTCCGATCTATCCAAACGAGTCTTATGTTAGTTAGATCATCGTTTGGAACATTTTCAAAATTACCCGTAGGGTAGAGCAATTTCAGTTGAGAAAAAACCACTGACCACCCATGGTGATAAAATATGCTCTTTTGTCAGAATCGTTGTCAATTTTATTCACGATGAAAAAATATTTCAATCGTGTGGCCCAATCTCCGAACGATGTACCGTTACGGAAAGGCTTAATAGTGGCTGCCATTGTATGCGCCATGTCAATGAACTATAAATTAACACTAATGAAAATCTTCACCAATTGAGTGACAAAAAAATAATAAAAGGAAAAAAAATCACTCACCGTAGTGCCGACTTACGATCACCTGCTCGTTAGCGGAAGGTCCACTAAAACTTCCAACTGCGCCGTCGGATACGTTTTCCTCCAGCAGTCCACTGGAATAACAGCGACCTAAACACCAAAGATCACAAAATGAAATTAGAATTTTCATAAAAAAATTGTTTTGTTTTAAATGAAACTAAAAAACGAACAAAACAATTTTTATTTTTACTAACTTTTGTATAAAATAAACCTTTAGTGCAAAACTGGCACTACTGTCATTTCCAAGCCGTCCGCTAGCGAATGACGGATCCCAATAGTAGCATGTCTGTAATAACATACGTATATGGAACTATTGAGAACCAGAGCTACAGGTCCAAAGCCCTGGTAAAGGAGGATGGTTGTGATGATCCGGGCCGAGATCACCACGTAAAGCAAGGTAGGGCATAACCCCAATTCCAAGGCGTGAAGCGACCCGTGCCGAGGGATGAGTGATCGAGGGGGTGAAAAAGATGCTCGATCGTTAACGGAGCCTGTGGGGTACCTGGGCAACCCCCACAGTAAGCGTCCCTTACCACGCTAATGCGGAGCTCTGGCGTGGCGGACATATATTTCTCGCGCTACTCGTGGGACTATACATGGAGGTAAATAAAAATAAAAATAAACAGACGGAGGTGCCAAACCCCTTCGCAAGAGGTGGTTTGGCGAGGTCTCCCCCCCGTGGGGAGAGTAGTGGTGCGATGAGTGCTGCATCCGAAAGCACCAGTGACCCCCCAGCAGCGGTAGGCAATATCCCTACCAACGCATCGGAGGGGCCAATAGCTGCGATGCGCAAAGTAGCGAAGCAACTCGATTCTATAATCGACTTCGCTAGCGCAAAGCAGAACATAGCCAAGGAGTTGAAGTTGAGCCTCTTGGAGCTCCGGAAAGCTGTTCGTGTCGCAAGACAGGAACAGCAGGCATATGTTGAGAGGGTGGAATGTCGGGAGAGGCCCGACAGAGAAACCCAGACAGTGGCCTCCAATAGGGAGGAAAGAGAGAAGGTCGATAGAGGTTCACAGACAGTGGCCTTTACCTTCTACGGAGCAGCCACGTCGATCGGAGCGGCGACCGAGTTCCCCTCGAAGGGAAAGGGAAAGGGCAATCGTAAGACGGCATCGAATGCGAAGCGCCCTAGGAAGTCGCCAGGCGAGGGTGCCAAAACCGACACCACTCGGCGTGCAACCGTCAAGGTCAAACGCCGCCTGGGTGAGGTAAGCGAGGGCGAGAGTGACCTCGCTGTGGAGAGCGATGGTACCAGCAACCCGGCACGACCGGGGCAGGGGGGCTCAAACCCCTGGACGCTGGTTACCAAGAAAAAGCCGGCACCGAAACCGGAGGTACCGCGGCCTGCGAGGAAGGCCAAGGACAGAGGCGAAGCCTTGTGGTTAAAAACCGACAAGGACAAATACGCCGATGTCCTTAAATCGATGAAGGCGGCCGAAAGTCTCTCGGCCCTTGGGCAGGATGTGCGTAGCGTAAGACGCACCAACACGGGAGAGATGCTCCTGGTGCTGAAGCGAGGCGCACAATCAAGTGCAGTATATAAGGCCTTGGCCCAAGAGGTCCTTGGTGAGGGCGCCCAAATCAGGTCGCTAGGTGCGGAAACAACTCTCCAGTGCAAGCACTTGGACGAGTTCACGACCGCAGAAGGCAAAATCGTTTATCTTCTCGTTTCATATGCAACAACAACGATTTCGAACCCACTGCATTTATGATGAGGTCATTCTGTGTTAACCATTAAATTGCAGCGAAATGAAAAGCGATAGGGATAAAGTGTCAAATAACAAGTTGTATAGAATATTAAGGGGCACCAAATGAACAATAGTGACGATAAATTTTGTTGATTAATAATTAGAATAATTACAAAAATCACCAAAAACGCAAATTTTGAGTTATTTTACTAGTAAAAAGTCATGTAGTACACTTAACTAAAAATATCTGTACATACATCGAAAGGAAATTTTCTCAGGTTTTCAATGAAGCCCTGGTAATAGCGATATAAAGCATTTGTTTTAGATTAGAGTCTATTAAGAACTTGCAAGTCAATTACAGGAAAAGTTTAGAAGTGACATTACAAGGAAACGAGAAGAGATAGGAATATTATGTTGAAGAACAAATTATGAATCGTCCTCAAACCCAACTTTTGGATAATAGATATTGCTATAATCATAATTCATTATTTTGAGAAAATTAGCAAAAACCTCATCAAAAACACAAACTTTTAACTACTTTACAACTAAAAGGTAATTAAAACTAATTATCTGAAAGATAGGTAAACATTATTCAATAGAAAATTTTCTCACCTTTCCTAGGGCACTAAAAGATTGAAAATACGAGGTATACTTTTTGAGTTAGAGGTGTTTTAAGATAAACAAGTTTTTTACACAAAAAGTTCAATTACTTTGTACCGGTTGAGATTTGATGGTATGTGTAGAACGATTTTTTTCTCCAAATATGACAGTAAATCACCCCTCGAGAGATTCTTAATCATGAACCAAACACCCTGTATAAAATTATTTTCGGTCCTGTATATTAATAATTACTTCGATATATTATTAAGACTACTGCATTCGCTAAATTTATATGTGTGCTTTACTGCCCATAAATGCATAAGAGTTCCATATTGAAAAACAGCAAGCCGAGAGAAACGCTGTTCAAGGTTTATATTTTCTTTGAGCCTTTTGGATGGGACAACCATGGTTTGGTATTTTTTTCGATATTTTCTACACAAACCTGGTAACCTTATTTGTGCATTGTGATTCAGTGGTGATACAGAATACAATCCAAAAGATAATTCATTCGCGACAAAAATCCATATGGGACTCTTACGCTTTTATGAGCAGTTTAAGAAAGTTACAATAATGCCAAAAGAAAACTAGAAAGGTTGTTCTATATATGAAATGGGACCATATTGTTTAAAATTTGATATTTCTTCACAGGTTCGGGGTTTTTACCACACACAATCGAAAAGTTTTTACAATTTTTCAAGGTTGAGATTGTCCCATAAAAACTTGAAACAGTTCCAGGTATAAGTTCGGTTTTCGGTTGCAGTTTTCTGTTTCTATTTCTTCAAATTTTCTCAAATAAGTTTAATCGAGCTCGATCGCCTACTACAAATAAAATGACCTGATAAGTAAAACGATTTGATTCAATATGTAACATTCGATGATAGTACTTAAACTGTACTCGATTTATTATTAATCCAAATGTACTAAGAAATAAAATATTTCACATTTAGTAGTGTAGTCCTACGTCTACAGTTCGGGCTGTCATAGAAGTTCTTTTTTTTATTATAATGGTTTTAACTTTAGGGTCATTCGCCTCTTAGGAATGGCGTAATAATATTTTGTATACTAGCTACTAGGGCTCGTTGTCAAGTTGTGAGCTTGAATAGTGAAGAAAAGTGAAATGAATGTTCGACAACTTTTTTATGGTCACAATCACTTTCATTCGGAACTGTCAAATTTCGATGTTAGGTATCATCGAAGAATTTTACAACGTAAAACTGCACATCTTCTGATAAAATAATTTTGGTGGTTTATTCTTCTAGAAGTAATTATAGAGAATTAATTATTTAAGAAAATTTAGCTCGAAACTTAATGAGTTCAGCAATGTGTGCTATTTCAAATAACTTTGTTGAAGACATTAATACTTTATATATTCAGTGTATCGAAATATAGTAGAGTATATGCAAAAGAAAAAAGTTATATTGAAGAGAACTGGCTTCAATTTTTTTCTAAATATTATTTTATATCTCGATATGCTGCATTGATGTAGCCTTTATGTTTTCAACAAAATCTTTTAAAATGATATTATCAACAACTTTGCTGAAGGCACCAAGTCACTTACGATTTTTGAAGAATTAATTTTCCACAATTACTTCTAGGAGAATTAACCACTAGAATGTGTATATCAGAAGGAACTCTGTTTTATGTTGGAGAACTTTTTGGAAGTTGTTAATCCTTCAAAGTTGATGATCTTGACTGTTGAGAATGGTTTCGAAAAAAATTTTCGCTTTAGAATTTTACATTCTTTTATTTCTTTGACATATTGTACAAGAAAACAATCTATAGAGGTTTGAACACTGTTCCATATTCGTTCTCCTTGTCTGTAGACTGTAATGGCATCTGTTAGACTACTTATATTTTTGAATGTTCAATAATTCGTGAAACTCCTATTTAATTTTAGTATTTTTAAAAAAAAATCAACAATTTTCACCAAAAGACCCCCCCAAATCAACTTTCTGGCTACGCCACTGGAGATCAGTGTTGCATTGCGCAAGTGATGATCCTGATCCAAAAGCTCTATTTTCACATTTACTTATTTTATTTATTTCTTATTTTTCATCTGAAAGCAATCCTCAAATAGGCGTAAAATCTCATCATCTTTTCGTATTTTTCACACATGATTACAATGGTTTTACACAACAATTAAACATAATCACATAGTACACAGTATTACAAAAACAAAAATCACAAATATAACAAAAAAATGGAATCTTGAAATCCAAATCAACCTCCACAGTCTGTTTTTAAAAACACCACAAGATACAGTCATAAACACTATTAAAAATATTACACATCGCCCTAATGGGTTCGTTCTGACCGTACTCTGTTCCGTTCTGAAATTCAAGTCTTAAGAAGCGGTCTGAGATTTCTCGCGGGCACAATGATATTTATTTCTGAGATAATATCTGGACCATCTATTTGGCCAGTTCAGGAATCAGGAATTTGGCCAGTTAATATCTTCCCAACAAATACTGCTCTAAATGTGTTACGCCTCTTCGCTAGAGTTTCCATATCGATCGATGTATGGTGGTAGCTCTGCTAGGTTACGCTACGGGAGAGTTCTATGAGCGAAACGGAGGAATCTTGCCTGCACTGCTTCTATTCGGTTGATCCAAATGCTCGTGTAAGGACACCAAATAGGTGCTGAAGCTTCCAGGACAGATCGAACAAGTGAAAAATAGAGTGTCTGTAAACAATATGGATCAGTGAAGTCTTTGGCGATTCTTATAATGAAGCAGAGATTTCTATTTGTCTGTTCTATAACATGAGAGTTATGATTTCTGAATGTCAGTTATGAGTCCAGGAGTACTCCGAGGTCTCTGATAACTGTCATTCTCTCTAGCGACTCTCCTGAGATGGTGTACCTCCAGAGTATAGAATTTTTTCTGCGTGTTAAAGATATTATGGAACATTTCGACACGCTGAGAGCCAGCAAGTTGCGATTACACCATTCACAAAAAGCATCTAAGTGTTGCTGTAGTGCCATGCTATTGACTGCACAATGAGAAACAGTTTGAGATCAACAGCATATATAAGTTTACATCCTGGAGGTATAACATAACAAACGTCATTGATGAATAACGAAAAAAGCAACGATCTTAGATTGCTCCCTTGGGGCACTCCCGACAAGTTGATGAAGCTGTATGACTCGTTATTTCCTAATTTTACAGATACGATTTACGAGATATGATTTAAGCCCCTCTGTGAAATTTGACGAAGCGCCCAGCCGCTTTATCTTTGCCAGTAGAAGAGAGCGATCTACACGATCGAATGCAGCCTTGAGATCCGTGCATACAGTATCGACCTGACATCCAACTTCAATATTTTTAATACAGACCGAAGTGAATTGGGCTAGATTAGTAGTTGTCGATCTACCTGAAAAAAGTCATGTTGATCCTTCGATATACATGATTTGGTCTCACGAAACAGTCTCCGTTTCTGCTTGAATCTGTTCCAAAATTGCCTTGGATTTTGTTTCAGGTTCGATTGGGTTTGTACTACATGTCTTGAAAAGAGGAAGCGTTTATAATATTATGTCTTGTAACTGTTGCTGGCTTGAAAAAATTCTCATTGTGTAATGGGGTTTCGTCGGCTGGTGTAATAGCGCAGCTGCTCGCAATCTTTTCATCTTACTTAGCTAACGATTGGACCATGCCGGTTTTGGTCGGGGACGCTTTAACAGTTATTCTGAAAAGCTGTTTCAGGACCAGTAAAAGCAACATCTACATCGATCGCGGAATTCAAAAAAGTCTACCAATCAATGGCCTGCAGTGAACTTTGGAGCCTAGAGAAATTTGACTCCCTGACACCCAGCATTTTGTCATAAACAAACTGAGGACAAATCTGCATTACTAGAAGAGGAGGATGATATGCGTCACATGCAACTAATGACTCAGGGGCTTCTGAAACGGCGCAGGAAGCTTCTACGTCATTTACGAACAGGAGGTCCAGGGTTCGTGAATGCGAGTGTTGAAACGACGCCGTTGAATTAAATCCGATTCCGATCTATCCAAACGAGTCTTATGTTAGTTAGATCATCGTTTGGAACATTTTCAAAATTACCCGTAGGGTAGAGCAATTTCAGTTGAGAAAAAACCACTGACCACCCATGGTGATAAAATATGCTCTTTTGTCAGAATCGTTGTCAATTTTATTCACGATGAAAAAATATTTCAATCGTGTGGCCCAATCTCCGAACGATGTACCGTTACGGAAAGGCTTAATAGTGGCTGCCATTGTATGCGCCATGTCAATGAACTATAAATTAACACTAATGAAAATCTTCACCAATTGAGTGACAAAAAAATAATAAAAGGAAAAAAAATCACTCACCGTAGTGCCGACTTACGATCACCTGCTCGTTAGCGGAAGGTCCACTAAAACTTCCAACTGCGCCGTCGGATACGTTTTCCTCCAGCAGTCCACTGGAATAACAGCGACCTAAACACCAAAGATCACAAAATGAAATTAGAATTTTCATAAAAAAATTGTTTTGTTTTAAATGAAACTAAAAAACGAACAAAACAATTTTTATTTTTACTAACTTTTGTATAAAATAAACCTTTAGTGCAAAACTGGCACTACTGTCATTTCCAAGCCGTCCGCTAGCGAATGACGGATCCCAATAGTAGCATGTCTGTAATAACATACGTATATGGAACTATTGAGAACCAGAGCTACAGGTCCAAAGCCCTGGTAAAGGAGGATGGTTGTGATGATCCGGGCCGAGATCACCACGTAAAGCAAGGTAGGGCATAACCCCAATTCCAAGGCGTGAAGCGACCCGTGCCGAGGGATGAGTGATCGAGGGGGTGAAAAAGATGCTCGATCGTTAACGGAGCCTGTGGGGTACCTGGGCAACCCCCACAGTAAGCGTCCCTTACCACGCTAATGCGGAGCTCTGGCGTGGCGGACATATATTTCTCGCGCTACTCGTGGGACTATACATGGAGGTAAATAAAAATAAAAATAAACAGACGGAGGTGCCAAACCCCTTCGCAAGAGGTGGTTTGGCGAGGTCTCCCCCCCGTGGGGAGAGTAGTGGTGCGATGAGTGCTGCATCCGAAAGCACCAGTGACCCCCCAGCAGCGGTAGGCAATATCCCTACCAACGCATCGGAGGGGCCAATAGCTGCGATGCGCAAAGTAGCGAAGCAACTCGATTCTATAATCGACTTCGCTAGCGCAAAGCAGAACATAGCCAAGGAGTTGAAGTTGAGCCTCTTGGAGCTCCGGAAAGCTGTTCGTGTCGCAAGACAGGAACAGCAGGCATATGTTGAGAGGGTGGAATGTCGGGAGAGGCCCGACAGAGAAACCCAGACAGTGGCCTCCAATAGGGAGGAAAGAGAGAAGGTCGATAGAGGTTCACAGACAGTGGCCTTTACCTTCTACGGAGCAGCCACGTCGATCGGAGCGGCGACCGAGTTCCCCTCGAAGGGAAAGGGAAAGGGCAATCGTAAGACGGCATCGAATGCGAAGCGCCCTAGGAAGTCGCCAGGCGAGGGTGCCAAAACCGACACCACTCGGCGTGCAACCGTCAAGGTCAAACGCCGCCTGGGTGAGGTAAGCGAGGGCGAGAGTGACCTCGCTGTGGAGAGCGATGGTACCAGCAACCCGGCACGACCGGGGCAGGGGGGCTCAAACCCCTGGACGCTGGTTACCAAGAAAAAGCCGGCACCGAAACCGGAGGTACCGCGGCCTGCGAGGAAGGCCAAGGACAGAGGCGAAGCCTTGTGGTTAAAAACCGACAAGGACAAATACGCCGATGTCCTTAAATCGATGAAGGCGGCCGAAAGTCTCTCGGCCCTTGGGCAGGATGTGCGTAGCGTAAGACGCACCAACACGGGAGAGATGCTCCTGGTGCTGAAGCGAGGCGCACAATCAAGTGCAGTATATAAGGCCTTGGCCCAAGAGGTCCTTGGTGAGGGCGCCCAAATCAGGTCGCTAGGTGCGGAAACAACTCTCCAGTGCAAGCACTTGGACGAGTTCACGACCGCAGAAGACGTCGTCGCAGCCGTCAAGGAGCACTGCGGCGTCACAATCGAGCGGGCCTCTGTGCGATTGAGGGATGGACCCTCTGGCACCCAAGTAGCCTACCTCAGGCTACTGAATGCGGATGCCAAAAAGGTAACCGAGAAAGGGAAGCTGAAGATCGGCTGGTCGGTATGCCCCATTAGTATACCCCAGCCGCCTTCAGTGGACAGGTGCTATCGGTGCCTAGAATCCGGCCATAAAGCTTACGAATGCAAAGGCATAGACAGGAGCAAGCTATGTCGTCGATGCGGCGAGGAGGGGCATAAAGAGCGGGGGTGCACTAAGGCATATAAGTGCCTTATCTGCACCGCTAAGAAGCAAGCCCATAAACATGCTATGGGCGGACCTTCGTGTCCCTTCGGCGAGTTAAATAAGAAGAAGCCGTGAGAGTCACACAGCTAAATCTTAACCATTGTGCAGCAGCCCAACAGCTGCTGTGGCAGTCGGTCTCGGAGTCGAGGACAGATGTCGCCCTCTTATCAGACCCGTACAGCATCCCTGCCGGCAACGGCAATTGGGTGTCGGACGGGTCTGGAATGGTGGCAATCTGTACAACGGGAAGGTTCCCGGTTCAAGAGGTAATACACCCCTCCGCCGAGGGTGTGGCGATTGCCAAGATCAATGGTGTGTTCTATTGCAGCTGCTACGCCCCACCAAGGTGGCCAATAGAACAGTTCCACCAGATGATCGACAGGCTCTCGTCGGACCTCGTGGGCCGGAAACCGGTAGTAATAGCGGGAGACTTCAACGCTTGGGCAGTGGAGTGGGGCAGCCGCTGTACAAATAGCAGGGGTCAAGCGCTAATGGAAGCGTTTGCGAAACTCGATACTGTGCTAGCTAATGATGGCTCCGCTAGTACATTCCGTAGAAACGGAGTGGAGGCGTGGATTGATTTGACCTTTGCCAGCCCGAGTCTGGCTCCAGGCATGGAATGGAGGGTAGACGAAGGCTACACCCATAGCGATCATCTAGCAATCCGCTTTAAGATCAACTATGGTGTGCAGCATCCGAGGGCGGGAGATCCCTGTCAGGTACGCGGGTGGAGTCCAATCACTTCGATAGCGAAGCTTTCACCGCGGCCCTGGGACTGGAGGCCAACACCGACAGTCTAAGCGGGGATGCGCTGGTAGCTGTTCTATCACGCGCGTGCGACGCCACTATGCCGAGAAAAACACTGCCAAGAAACGGTAGATGCCCGGTATACTGGTGGAGTGCCGAGATTGCAGCTCTACGGTCAGCCTGTCTCAGAGCTAGACGTAGGATGCAAAGAGCTCGCACCGAGGATGCAAGAGAGAACCGCCGTGAAGCGTTTCGAGCTGCGAAATTAGCCCTTAACAAGGCTATTAAAAGCAGCAAGAGAGCGTGTTTCGACAACCTGTGTGAGAGTGCCAACGCGAATCCGTGGGGTGACGCCTACCGGATTGTGATGGCCAAGACCAAAGGGGGCTCCTCACCCCCAGAACGGTCTCCGGACCGGTTGGCAACGATTATCGAAGTACTCTTCCCGTCTCGAGCCACAAGCCCCTGGCCACCTGCACTACGAGACAGTGCGGGCACGGTCGAAATGGTGGCTCCAGTGACGAATGAAGAACTACTCGCAGTGGCTAAATCCCTAGCAATGAACAAGGCAGCGATCATAGCGAACCCGAACATGTTCAGGCTAGCTATGCAGAGATGCCTTGACGAGTGCCGTTTCCCCGATAGATGGAAAAGGCAGAAACTGGTGCTGTTGCCGAAGCCCGGGAAGCCGCCAGGCGACCCATCGGCGTACAGACCAATCTGTCTGATAGACACGACTGGCAAACTGCTTGAGAGGATCATCCTCAACAGGCTCACCCCGTACGCGGAAGGTACGGACGGTCTGTCAAGCAACCAGTTTGGCTTTCGGAAGGGTAAGTCCACAGTGGACGCTCTCAACTCAGTGATAAATACTGCCGAGATAGCGATCCAACGAAAAAGGCGAGGTATTCGATACTGCGCGTTAGTGACACTTGACGTGAAGAACGCATTTAACAGCGCAAGCTGGGATGCCATCGCGCTCTCGTTACACCGGCTTAGCCTACCGGTGGGTCTGTACCGGATCCTGGAAAGTTACTTCCAAAACCGCGTACTGATATACGAGACCGATGCCGGTCAGAAAAGGGTTCCGATTACCGCCGGAGTCCCGCAGGGCTCGATCCTAGGCCCGGTGCTATGGAACCTCATGTATGACGGGGTTCTGAGACTGAAGTTCCCTCCTGGGGTCAAGATCGTCGGCTTTGCTGACGACGTAACCTTGGAGGTCTACGGGGAGTCAATCCCTGAGGTAGAACTAACCGCAGAACACGCGATTAGCACGGTGGAGGAATGGATGAGCGCGAGAGGCCTGGAGCTCGCTCATCATAAGACGGAGGTAGTTATCGTCAACAACCGCAAGTCGGCACAACATGCAGTTATCCATGTGGGAGAAGTCGCGATCACTTCACAGCGAAGTCTGAAGTCTCTCGGAGTCATCATAGACGACAAGCTGACCTTCGGCAGCCATGTCGACTATACGTGCAAGAGAGCGTCGACTGCTGTTGCGGCACTATCGAGAATGATGTCCAACAGCTCAAAGGTGTGCGCCAGTAGACGTAGGTTACTGGCAGGCGTTGCCGTATCTATCCTCAGGTACGGCGGCCCGTCATGGTCAAGAGCACTGAGGGTAACCAGTTACCTACAGAAACTGGAGAGCACCTACCGCGTGATGTGCCTCAGAGTGATATCTGCCTACCGCACGGTATCACACGATGCACCTGCGTGATAGCAAGCATGATGCCAGTCGGGCTGGTCATTCGGGAAGATGAGGAGTGCTTTGAGCTACGTGGAAATAGGGGAGCCCGCGAGCGCACCAGGGTGACCTCGGTCGCCAGATGGCAGCGTGAGTGGGACAACTCCTCGAAAGGTAGGTGGACCCACCGGCTGATACCTAGCATATCGAGCTGGGTGGGAAGACCCCATGGGGAAGTTCACTTCCACCTGACACAATTCCTGTCAGGCCATGGCTGTTTCCGTCAGTACCTCCACAGGTTCGGACACGCGGAGGTCCCAGTCTGCCCGGACTGCCCAGGTGTAGATGAAACTGCTGAACACATACTGTTCGTATGTCATCGGTTCGACGTCGAAAGAAGAGCAATGCTTGACGTCTGTGGCTGGGACACAACCCCGGATACCCTTATTCAGCGGATGTGTCAAACGGTGGAGAAGTGGAACGCAGTCTCGGCTGCTACCATCCAGATTGCCAGTAGGCTACAGGTAATCTGGCGAACCGAGCAACAGACGGGGGGCACGGCCAACTAGTGATTGGTTAGTGGGAGCAAAAAAGGCCAAGCGCAAAAAAAGGGAGTGAATGGTCTGTTCATGCCGAGGCAGGTTTGGCGCAGCGAATGGCAACCGCGTAAGGGGTAAACCCAGCCACCCCGAAGCAAGACAGAAGAGTGAGTGTATAGGCGTATAAGTGGACTGCCTCATGCCAAGACGGGAGGGTCGTAGCGTAGTATGTTGGAACTAAGCTATCGATGCCTCATGGCGTGGCAGAGGAGTGAAAGGGTGAGCATCCAAGTCAGTCTCACACTGCATGTTAAGGGTGAGCATAAAAGTCAGCCTCACAGGTTGGTAGAGGCTAGCACAAAAGTCAGCCTAGCAAGGAATGAAAAAGGTGAGCACAAAAGTCAGCCTCGCATGGTATGTTAGAAGTGGGGCCTAAGAAAAATGTCCCACATGGGATGCCAGAGGGAGTGACAAAGGTACAATAGAGTGGCACGATTGAGAGTGAATCAGGTGATAGGGTGAGCACCCAAGTCAGCCTCACATGGATGGGTAGGGCGAGCACAAAAGTAAGCCTAGCAAGGAATGAGTAAGGTGAGCACACAAGTCAGCCTCGCATGGAACGTAAAAGGTGAGCACAAAAGTCAGCCTCATGTGGGAGTGTTTGAGAGTGAATCAAAGTGTGATTGAGAGAGCACCCAAGTAAGCCTCATACAGGATGTATGATCGCGTGAGTGAGAGTGAATGAGTACATTTAGTACAGCCATCCCCCCAGAAGTAATACCGAGAGGTAGTTCCTGGGAGGAATGATGGCGGAGCCCAATGGAGTTTAGTCGGTATTAATGGCTGGTCACCATTCGAGTCCGACACGCCCCCAGTGCACCCCGTGTGGTAGATTGGACCCTACCGTTAGCACGTGTACTGGGCTAGGACATAAAGGTCTTCTCCATTGTAAAAAAAAAAAAAAAAAAAAAGCCGTCCTTCTCACACCATGAACGAAAAAAAATATCGAGAAAATCCACTTTCACTGTTTCTTTTGTTCTATACTTTAAGTACTTAAAAATTTTCTGCACTTCAATGGACACGCTCTAGAAGCGGCGTTTTAAAATATGTCCGGATGACCGGGAATCTGTCCGGTATTACCGTCGTACCGCGTTCCGTAGTTGACCTCGTCGCCAGTTATTATGTCCGTCCGGAAGGTGAACTAATAGAGGCAGCTTCAGTAAAATGCAGGAACCACTTGGGGTGAACACTATTTTCTTTGGGGACCACGAAAGGAGAAAAAGGAATTCTTTTCCTAGGTTAAAATACACACTTGTTGTCCACTTCTCGACAAACATACGATTACGGCTTAAAAGCCAACTGTCAAAATTCTCTTTGAAAGGAAATTCCGGACAAACCGTTACTCATCAATCACAGATGTTGGTAGTAAACAAAAGAGAAAAGTTTCCTCTTTCATTAACTGCCGCAAACCGTGTTTAGCCAGTAACGGAATTTCCTTTCAAAGAGAATTTTGACAGTTGGCTTTTAAGCCGTAATCATATGTTTGTCGAGACTTGGTTTGATCGCGCACTTGAATAAGAGACTGACGTCTCAAATCAAGCTGTTTTTATTTACCATTCTGCAAAGGAAGGTACGCCAAAAGAGTGTAATTTAGAGTATAATTTAGTGTAGTTTAGTACAACATATACCCATTTTCAGGTACACAACACCTGATTTTCCATGTTTTTACATGAACCGACACCCAATACCTTCTTTGCTAAGCAAAGTTTGTTAAAAATTGCTTTCGAACCCTAGAACTATAATATAAGGTCGAAAGGACAAAAGGTCAAAATACAAAAGGTCAGATAAATTTAAGGTCAAAACCAAATTTTTAACTATTCAAGGAACGAAAAATTAAATACCGTAGCTAATGTATTCATAGATAAAACTTTAAAGGATTGGCAACGTTCAAACAAAGGCGAATATCATTGAAGCCTTTTTCTTTGTATATTATAGTGAAATAAAAATTTGTTTAACAATATTATATATATATATATAATTAAAAATGTCACATACCAATCATAATTCATCATTTTAAAGCAGGAGAGCACTTGTTAAAATGAAATAAATGAATAAATAAATAAATAAAAACCTGTTTTAATCCACCTAGTGGTGCAATTGTGCCTTTCTCATTTGTCCAAGCTACGATTCCATGGCTCATTATGTTCAATACAATGGTGGAAATGTATATTACATATTCAGTACGATTTGCACATAGTACATACAATGGATCGATAGCCACGATTTTGAGATACTATGTGTCGACACTGAAACATCGCATGAAACCAGCGGCGAATCAAGGAGGAAGATCCGTTAAGAAATTTTAAACTAGTTATAGTTTTAAAGTAGCAACCCCTTACGGCATACTCCTACCTAAGCTTATACAAACCAAAAAAATATTTTGTTTGGGGATTAGGTTGACGATTTTTAGAGCGATTGCATAACCTTTCTATATGAGAAAGGCAAAAATGTGCCAAAGTCAAAAAAGTCAATCTTCTTCAAAAAAAATTTTCGAGGTTACATCAAATCTCAACGTTTCATGCATTGTAAAGTCATTTGGCACCCAAAATACAAATTCGATTTAGAAATTTTCCCTTACTCCCCTCTTTGAGAAAGGCAAAAACAAATAAATAAATCAACACTGCCGGCTAATGTGGCTACGTCATATCGCTTTACTTCTTGTGCTGTCCAACGGTGCTCCGCTCAGTCGGAAACGAGAACTGCCGCTTCCGACGGCGGGTCAGCGGCCACCTCGTTCAGCGGATCCTCAGCGGCTTGGTGCCACTTCGGTTCCTTCACCTCGGTTATCCGCTTACACCGCATTACGCTGGCTATGCGGTTAACTTTAAAGCAGTTCCGTCTTAGCTTTAGCGAACATATTTTGTGTTTGGAACATTCGAAAAAAATTTTTGGACTATTGGATACTTCTGTACTATTTTCTGTATAATTGTTTGCGACAGGCGATCTAAATATGATGTATTGTACCCCAAATCTCAAATCATCATTGCAAAAGGAATATTATTAGAAGATCAATATAAAGAGCAGCTCATGATATAAAGAAGGAAAAACACCAACAAACATTAAAAAAAATTATTGTAAAATTCAAATTCATGGTAGAATTCATTATTTGTTTAACATTAACATATAAGTTAAAATTAGTATAACAGAGCAACACTACAAAATAAATATATCTAATGCTTAAGAATTAAAGCAATTGATATGATGTCATTTTCGGGGCTAGTATTTTCAAATTGTATCGTTGCTTGAATCAGTGTCTTACCTTTCGGTTTGTTTTGTATTCTATTTGGCGCGGTTTTTCAGTAATTTCAAAAACATAGTTTAAATTAAAAATTGCCAAGGCTCGCAGTTGGTACTACACCAAGAACAGCGCAGGCTTCAAAGTTGAAGAACTACTACCTGAACATAGTATAATTCGAATAAGCTGCGCATGAAACGGTTGATGAATGACAGATAACTGACGACAACAAAGTAGTTATCACAAATTTCCGATCTAATTCAAAGGCCCAAAATTACCATGAAAACAGAACAACACTCAGTCTATAGAGTATAGTAGCCAGAGAAGGCAAACATAAAAGGGAATAGTCTACTCCTGTTCACGCACTTCGCTACTCTTCTCACTTTTGGATCTTTTCGAAACACTTTTCTCCTATTTTCACCTGCTGGATCAGGACTTTCTTCTGCATCCACTGCACCTTCCGCTGGAGATCGCGCGCGAGTATAACGGGTTTGTAGGGAACTTGGGATATCGCGAAATAAAAACGAACTTCGATTGATTTTTCTGCGACCGACACCACTGATTGCTTTTAATTATCTGTTTATTGTTCTATGTTGTTTGTTTACATTCGTCGTCTGTTTTATGGTACAGCTGATTGACAGCGGTTTTGTGATGCAGAATCCATTCCTGCCTTATGCTCGCACAACGGGTTTGAAGTGTGAATCTTATGGTAAGTATCTTTACATTGCATTTGTTTCTAGGGTTAGTTTAGTTCACTTATTCTTAAATCTAGGTAAGTATTTACAAGTATATACAAAACATAAAATTTCATTTTCATTTCAGGTTCGTATTGGAGAATTAGAGGTGAGTATTGAACATTCCGGCCGCCAATGAAATTTTAAGGAATTCAACGGGCATTAGCGGCGGAAGTTCGAGCTTCTTGCGATGACTGACGTTCAACGGGATATGAAGATCTGGATTCGTCTTGTCGGTACAGGCCTTCTTACAGCTTCCAGGATGATTTTTCGAGGTGCGTCGGGTCCGACTGCAAGATACTGTCCGGGAGTGGTGTGCTGTAAAGGAGGAACATCTGTACGCGAACTGTTGGTTTGACAAATTAGGATGGGGTACTTAACTTGAGTCAAGTCCCAGCCGGGGGTTCTAGGAACCCACACGGCGAGGCTTGGTTCTTTACAGGTGAACCACGAACCGCTCGATACCCCCGAGCTTGGGCCAGGATCTCGTCTGGCGACTCATTTCCCCGAGTAGGGGCCGGGAGCTCGTCCGGCGGCTCTGTACCCTGAGCAAGGGCCGGGATCTCGTCCGGCGGCTCTGTTCCCTGAGCAAGGGCCGGGATCTCGTCCGGCGGCTCGGTTCCCTGAGCAAGGGCCTTCCTTTGGCGTTGTTGACGTAGGGCTGCTAATTGGTGCGGGACTCTGTGCTACGATGGGTGGCGCAACTTCAATTGGAAGTAAGCAGAGCTTCGGGATGGCGCGTTGAACGATGCCGAAGGTCGACTTCACAGTGGCGACACGAACAAGGCCGTCAGGGCCGGGATGAACGCTGAGCACGCGTCCCAGGGGCCATTTCAACGGCGGTGCTCTCTCATCTTTGAGAGCGACGATGGAACCAACGGCTAGATTGTCCATGGCTTCTGTCCAGCGGTAGCGACTTTGCAGGGTGGCGAGATACTCCTTGTGCCAACGACTCCAGAAGTGCTGAGTTAGCTGTTGTACTCGTTCCCATCGAGACAACCTGGATTCAGGAACTTCACGGCAATCTGGATCAGGTACCGCATTCAACGGACGACCAATCAGGAAATGTCCTGGAGTCAGAGCCAGCTCATCGGATGGATTGTCCGGCAACGGCGTGATTGGGCGAGAGTTTAGCATTGACTCGACCTGAATCAATGCGGTTTGCAGCTCGGATTCGGTTAGGTGAGCATTTCCGAGGATTTTGCGAAGCAGGGTCTTCACGGATTTCACGCAGGCTTCCCAGATTCCACCGAATGTGGGAGAGCGAGGTGGGATGAAGTGGAACTGTATTCCGTTGTCTGCGCATTCGTTTGCTACGGCATCTTGGTGAACTTGAGTTCGGAAAAGCTTCCGCAGTTCTTCCAGTTCTCGATGTGCTCCAACAAAGTTCGTGGCGTTATCGCAGTAGATATGCGCAGGCTTTCCTCTACGGCCGACGAATCTTCGCAGGCTCGCAATGAATGTGCCAGTGGTCAGATCCGACACAAGGTCCAAGTGCACGGCTTTGGTAGCCATACATACGTATACGGTGATGTAGGCTTTGAAGAATGGCGATCTCTTATTTCGGAGTGACGTTCTCACGTACATTGGCCCAGCCAAGTCAACGCCAACATTCTGAAACGGGTACGCCTGGTTGACCCGAACAGATGGCAGATCCCCCATCAGCTGCTGCAACGGCTTGGGTTTGGCACGTGCGCATACCATGCAGCCGTGAACAATGTTGCGAACCAAGTTCCGTCCGCCGAGGGGCCAAAATCTTTGGCGCAACGAGGATAGTAGTAAGCTGGGACCGGCATGGAGCGTCTTATGGTGTTCTCTCGTGGCGATCATGTCGGTGAGACGATGTTTGGGGAGGACGATCGGGTGTCTTCCGTCGACAGGTATTGCAGCATTGTGAAGCCGGCCGCCGACACGAATAATGCCGTCTACGAGTGTCGGGTGCAGATACCGTAGCTTGGATTTACGGTTTACTTTTCCGACGGTTTCAAGTTGGCGTATCTCGTTGGCAAAGTACTGCTGTTGTATGCGACGGACCAGATTGAGCAGAGTGCGATCAATGTCAAGAGCCGTCAACGGGCCGACAAGAATTGGTTGGTGATTCTTCCGGTGAAGGCAGTTAGCGGCGAAACGCCGAAGAAGTGTGCCGATCCGAAGTAGCTGACGAAGATTGGAATAGCGATCGACGATATCTGACGGTTCTACGCTCACGACCGGAAGGGCAATAGTCTGTCGGACCTCCGGTTGGTCTAAGTTTGAGGTCGCTACGACGACGTACTTCGCTGGCCAAGGAGCGAATATTGGTTTTAGCCACTGCGGTCCGTTCCACCACAGTGCACTAGCGAGGAGTTCATCGAGGTCCATTCCTCGAGAAACGAGATCGGCGGGATTGTCTTCGGATGGGACGTGATTCCAAACGGCGTGAGACGTCAGCTCTTGGATTTCAGCCACTCGGTTGGCTACGAACGTCTTCCATGTCGATGGAGTTGCGGATATCCAGTTCAAGACGATGGAAGAATCGGTCCATAGATATGTGGTGGCGGTTATGTCGATGCTGTCCTGAACTTGTTTAAGAAGTCTGGACAGGAGTTGAGCTGCGCATAGCACGAGGCGTGGAATGGTTTGAGTCCCCATCGGAGCGACCTTGGACTTAGAAATCACCAGGCGAACTGTACAAGGGCCCTCGGCAGGTATTGACCGGAGATAGATGCATGCGCCATATGCAGACTCTGAAGCGTCGCTGAACCCGTGAATCTCCAAGCGGTCGTAACCCGGACGTAACACATGGCGAAAAACTCGAAGGTGGGCAAGTGCTGAAAGCTTCTGGTGAAATTCCTGCCATTCGTGAGCGAATCCGTTAGCCACGGGTGTGTCCCAGTCGAGATGGAGTTTCCAAAGACTCTGCAGCATGATTTTCGCCTTTGCAATGGTCGGTCCAATCAAACCTAAGGGGTCGAAAAGACTGCTGATCTGAGAGAGGATCGTTCGTTTGTTCAGAACCGTGCATTCCTTCCAATTCGGCGTCTTGAACGAAAGAAAATCGGTCGACGGTTCCCAGCGGAGGCCAAGTGCAGTCACGGAGGACTCGTGGTCCAAATCGAGTAGTGTTTTCGTCTCTCGGAGCTCCAACGGAATGGTATCAAGAATAGCTTGACAATTCGAAGACCATTGTCGGAGAGGAAGTCCTGCGCAGGCGAGCATTGCAATGAGCTGGTTGCAGGTAACGGCGAGAGATTCAGCATCGTCAGAACCGGACAGCAAATTGTCGACGTAGAAGTCGTGGCGGACAGCGGGTTCCGCCAGCGGAAAATGTTGCCCTTCATCATCGGCGAGCTTCTGCAGCACCCTAGTTGCCAAAAATGGAGCACTGCTTGTGCCGTATGTGACGGTGCGGAGCTGGTAGCTCTTCAGTGGAGCCTCGGGATCGTCGCGCCAGAGAATTCGCTGCAGCGGTTGGTCGGTGGGATGGACCAAAATCTGCCGGTACATTTTTTCAATGTCCGCAGATATCACGAACTGGTGGATTCGAAAACGGAGGACAATCGTCACGAGAGTGTCCTGGATTGTGGGACCAAGAAGCAGGACATCGTTCAGCGAGATACCGGACTTCGAGCGGCATGATGCGTCGAATACGGTACGAAGCTTTGTAGTGGTGCTGTCGAGTTTCATCACAGCGTGGTGTGGAAGGTAGTATTGCGGTTGCGCGTCGATTTCATCGGGGCCAATCTCCCGCATATGTCCCAATCTCACGTACTCGTGGATGAACTGCTGATACATCGCCTTCTTATCGGGACTCGCACCGAGTGAGCGTTGTAGAGAGAAGAAGCGGCGGGTGGTGTTGTATTTGTTGTCCTTTAACTGCCAAAGCAGCTCGTCACGCTTGGGCAGCTTGACGACGTAGCGGCCTTCGGAGTTGCGGGTGGTGTTCTTCAAGAAATGTTCCTCACAGTATCGTTCCGACGGAGACCATCCCTTTGCATCGTGGACTTCTTCGAGCTGCCAGAATCGGTTGACCAATTCATCGATTGTGCAGGGATTACTGAACTGGCACTTGCGTGGATCGCTGTGATCGTGGTTTTCCAATAAACACTCTCCGGAGACGACCCAACCGAACTCTGTGTTCTGCAGAAGCGGTAACTCTTCCCCGAGCGATATCCTGCCGTATCGAAGAATTTGGAAGAAATGGGCGGCACCCAGAATCATGTCGATGTCGCCAGTAACAGCGAATGTTGGATCTGCAAGCTCCACGTGCTTTGGAATCGGCCAGTGGCGGGCTTCTATCGTCGACTGGGGCAGCTTGACGGTAATGGAAGGCAGAACGAGCATGGAGCATTGTACGGAGAAGGGAGTGACTCGAGAGAAGATGGTTATCGTGGCCTGGTATTCAACCAGCGTTGTAGTGTTTCCGATTCCGCTTATCGGGATAGCATGCGGCAATCGGATGCGAGGAAGCTGCAGTCGTTCGCAAAGAGCCCCAGAAACAAAGTTGCGTTGGGAAGCACAGTCCAGCAAGCAACGAGCAGTGACGATGCGACCTCTACCGTTACGGATGTTCACTAGCGCAGTCGGAAGGAAAACGGTTCCAGGAATCACTTCACCAGTATGTGATACGAGGGCAGTCTGAGAACTCATGGAAGGCGCATGAATGTGGGATAAGTTTGCGATTGAGGTAGAGGTAGACGGTTGCTGGATGGGAGCTTGCGAAACAGACTGGGGTGACAGTGAGTTTGGAGCATGCAGCGCAGATGCTGCGGTGAGAGTCGGCTGGAGGGCAACACAGCAAGTTGATCCGGTGGCTTGACCAGAAGCGGGATTGTCGTCAGAGGGCTCAGTATGAAGAAGCGTGTGGTGCTTCTTGGTACATGTACGGCATCTTGACCCAGAACAGTTCCGGGCATAATGGGAACTCGATCTCAAACAGTTAATGCAAAGGTTTTTCTGTCTTACCAGATCTATCCGTTGGCGAAGGTTGAGTTTCCGAAATTCCGGACAGCTGTACAGGTAGTGACTCTCACCGCACTTGTCGCACGGCTTCGGCTTGCTGGCGCTGGAAGAGGGTGTACTGGATACTGCAGTTTGCTGTGTAGCTGCGACTGGAAAGGCTGCTAGCTTGGATGTCGGATTTGGCTTGCTGCGAGGAGGAGCGGTGTTCGAAGTGGCTGAAGAAACTGCTTGCAAAACTCGAGCGTAGTTCTGGAGGAAGTTTACCATCGTCACGTATGATGGCATTGAAGTTGACGCACCAGTGCTTGTGTCCTCTGATGTGCCGGCGGTTCCTCCCAGAACCGAAGCGATGTTGTCAGCATCGAGTTTGCTACAGTGGTTCTCCCATTCCCGGAGCGTACAAGGATCGAGGCGTATAGATAGCTGGTAAACCAGGATAGAGCTCCATCGGTCGGCTGGTTCACCCAAGCTCTTCAGAACGGATATCTGCTGCTCGAAGCGATCGATCAGCGCAAGCAGATCTTCAGCTGATTCCTTGCGCATCACTGGAGTGTCGAAAAGCGTCCGAATGTGACACTTGATTAACTGCCGGTTGTTCTCAAAACGCAGCCGCAACGTTCGCCAAGCGTCCTTGTAGCCCTGCTCGCTTATTTTGATAGGGTCGAGAATGCGCGCTGCCTCTCCTTGAACGAGGCCCTTCAGATAGTGCATCTTCTCGACCGCACTGATGTCGCTCCGGGAACCTACAGCGGATTCAAACGAATCGCGAAAAACACACCAGTCTTCCAACTTACCGCTAAACTTGGGTAGGTTAAGCTCCGGAAGCCTGATGTTCATTGGTCTCGATGGTGCGGGGTTGGCAGAAGGGGGAGAACGTATTTTCTTCGCCAGTTTGGCCAAGTAGAAGGACCGAAGAGCATAATAGCGACCGTCGAACAACTGCCGTTCCTTTTTCAGGTCGATTGGCTTCTTATCGGTGGAAAACATCTCCAATTTCACCACCGTCCGGTGAAACTCGTCGTAAAATTTCTCCAACTTTTCCGCCCACGCTTCTACTTGGCCCGCAAACTTACTGTCCTTGTCGAACTCCTTCGCATAATATTCCAACAAAGCCATTGAATCGACAATATTCTGCTTCGTCAGCTCCAACTCACTGAATTTCCTCTCGTCGGCCATTTTCTTCTTCGGTAGCGCCGTATTCCCGTTCACTCACGCACTTTTCAACCTCCAAGAATCCAAAATGCACCCGAACAGTCAATTTGCAAAATAAAAATTTCACCGCGAAACTTAAAAACTTTTTTGAAAATATTCCTTCAGAAATCTTTATGTTCCAGCACGGCGCGCTCCGTTCAGGCAGTAGGTAAACAATGCACACTACCTACGCTATCGTCAGCTGGCTGTGTCTCGCACGCACTACTCGTTGTAACGATGTAAATATTCTGCGATGGTGGATTCTTGGAGGGAACACTATGCGGTTTTGTTTGCACTACCGCGTAAAATGGCTAGTTTGCCGCTTGGGGACGCTACCGAAAATCACCTTTCGCGCACTTTTTCTGGCTTTACCCGTCTTCAGCGGGGCCGTTCTTTGCGATTTTTTCGCCTATTCTGGGCAATTTACAATCACCTTTTGCCTCTTCTGGGCACCTTTAGTTCACTTTTTGCCTATTCTGGGCAGTTTCCTGTTCACTCGCGGGCACTTTTCTTCAAGATCCGGCTCGAAGGACCAAATTTATGTTCACGCACTTCGCTACTCTTCTCACTTTTGGATCTTTTCGAAACACTTTTCTCCTATTTTCACCTGCTGGATCAGGACTTTCTTCTGCATCCACTGCACCTTCCGCTGGAGATCGCGCGCGAGTATAACGGGTTTGTAGGGAACTTGGGATATCGCGAAATAAAAACGAACTTCGATTGATTTTTCTGCGACCGACACCACTGATTGCTTTTAATTATCTGTTTATTGTTCTATGTTGTTTGTTTACATTCGTCGTCTGTTTTATGGTACAGCTGATTGACAGCGGTTTTGTGATGCAGAATCCATTCCTGCCTTATGCTCGCACAACGGGTTTGAAGTGTGAATCTTATGGTAAGTATCTTTACATTGCATTTGTTTCTAGGGTTAGTTTAGTTCACTTATTCTTAAATCTAGGTAAGTATTTACAAGTATATACAAAACATAAAATTTCATTTTCATTTCAGGTTCGTATTGGAGAATTAGAGGTGAGTATTGAACAACTCCACTTAAACACAAGACAGTAACGAACTAAGCAAATATAAATACATAGATATTAATCAACTGGACTTGAAAAACAACAGACAGTAGAAAACAGTAATTGATTGTCTTGGTTGTTTGCCCTCAGTTATGCTTCTAATGAAAAATCTATGTTAAAAAAAACTGCGATGGAATAAGAAGCAGCGTAAAAAAGTCTTATTGTTCCCTTACGTCTAATGACTTTCAATATTGTATCCTTTCGATGTTTTGTCCCTTTCGACGTTTTGTCTCTTCGACCTTTTGTCTCTTTCGGCCTTTCGTCTTTTCGACCTATTGTCCTTTTCGACCATTTGTCCTTTCGACCTTTTGTCTTTCGACTTTTTGTCCATTCGACGTTTTGTCTTTCGACATTTTGTCCCTAAACCCGACATTTGGTCACCTGTTTCCACCCACAGCACGCGCAATTTTCTCGTTTACACACAGCCAGCAAGGTCTATCCCGAATCCCCATACTCTTATATTCTCTGTTGAGCATAGGTAGTCTTTCTTCAGGCATTCGCACCACATGCCAAGCCCGCTGTAGTCTGATGTGTTGTATCAGCCTTCCAATGTCGACATGTTAGTGTACTAGGTATAGGACCATTGACCTTTATTCCCATGAAAAACATAATGGTGCCGAATTATTTCGTGAGGAAAACATAAAAAATGCACTGCACAAACCCTTTTAGGATAGGTATTTCGTGAGGAAAACAAACCGAGCTCATTTGGTTTGACTTTGCATCTGTGGTTATAAATAAGCTGTTCGAAATTTTAATACCTTCATACGGCAGTTTCATTAAGCGAAGAATTCATTTCTCAAACACGCCGAGCTCTCGATAGTCTGTCTTCTTTACCGTCTATGACTTATGCCTATTCAGTAGTAGTATCAAGCAACGATGCTGAATCCCTCTAGGATAAATCAACGCTTTTTTGTGAAAAGGGCGATACTTACAAATGTAAACATAAGGCTTTTTTCATACATGCGAATGAGGGCTTTGAAACGCAACAAACTAACCAAAAATTTTGAATTCTACGATATTGCTTTCTTAAACTACAGCAAAAAATACAACGGGCGAAACTGTATTTTTGTTTGTTTATTTAAAGTTTCGCCCTCCACGCTCCATGCAAACAAACAGGGCGATACTTTTTTTGCTAGCAGTTTAGAGGCGAAACTGTTTTTTCGCATTTTTGCAGAATTATCAAGCTGATACCAGCTGTAAATAGTAACAATGATCGCTATTGAAAAAACCCGGACGAAATCGGTGGTGTAAAATAAAAAAACTCTAGAAAGAGAACTGCGGAGACTCCATTTTGGATCGATTGGATTCGCGTTTAGCTGTCAAAAAACGAATCCAATTGAACATTGCCTATCCTTATAACATTGGACGTGTTGCCATACAATGCCGGGGCATACTTTTTTTTTTTTTTTTGAGGTCGCTAGCCGTGCATTGAAGAATGCCTAAAACTCTGAACTAGGCCCCGTCGAGTCCAGTCCGTCATCTGTCCGTCTCGTCCTGTCGTGTCTGGGGCATCCAGGTTACATGCATTCACCAGACGAGACTAGCTTATGTCAGCTTAATTGTGCACTGGTTTCGTAGAATCAAGGCGATCATCGAAATGATAGATCCTACGAGTGAATGCACTTGGCCCAGTCACCTGTCGAGCATTTGTATATTTGCGTGTGTGAATGTTTACGTGTGTATGGGAAGTGTTGCATGTTGAGATATGTGTGTTACCTGTAAATAATATGTTAATACAAATATGCATGATGTTAAAATAAGATGTATGCTACTTACAGTTTGTTGTTCGTTCCTACTTATCTGATTCAATTGAGTATGAAAGTACATCTCAATTTTTCTAAAACCTGGCGACGTCTGATGGCAGCGAATAGTCATTGTTGACAGCAATGTTCAAGGATGCAAAATGCCTACCTTTTCTGCGGCTGTAATTTTTCTGCCTACATTCTCATTTCTCTCTCGATGCTGCTATCATTCGCTAGTGCAGGACACCCACCGCTGTACGGCTGCCTGTGTGCAAAGCAGTAACATGACAAAAAACTACTGTCCCCAGTACAGCCACCAGACGCGAGCCGTACAGCTTCTCTTTCCTTATTTTACATTTTTTAATATTTTCAATCTTTTTAATATTTTTATTCAAAAATGACGACAATGAATGCGGCTCATTTACGCCACGGCCGGTATCAACGCTGTCGTGTGTGGGCTTTGACTATGCAGAGAAAAATGTACAAAGCGAGAGAACAAACTTTACTACGCCACACTCTCACTGAGCAGTCTGAGTACAGCAGCAAAACAAAAATGTATTCTACTGCTATACGGGAAAATGTACTCAGTTTGGGAAAATGTACTCAGTTTGGCAAGAGCTGTAGTGATGCATCGCTGTAGCGGGCTGTACGGCTTGTGCAAATGTAAATATACCGAAAAAAATGTAGTTTATAGGTACCGTTGGCATCCCTGGCAATGTTGCCCTTTTATGTTAAATTATCTCGGAGAAGTCATCAGAGGAATATGACGCATGAGATATGACGCATGAGATCGAAAATAAATAAAATGAAATAAAGAGTAGAGTTAGTACTGTTATTGAATATTAATTGAACAACACATGTACCATGCAATAAAACTACTTGGAATCGTCCAAATTCCAGAAAATGATATATATATATATATATATATATATATATATATATATATATATATATATATATATATATATATATATATATATATATATATATATATATATATATATATATATATATATATATATATATATATATATATATATATATATATATATATATATATATATATATATATATATATATATATATATATATATACATACATATATATATATATATATATATATATATATATATATATATATATATATATATATATATATATATATATATATATATATATATATATATATATATATATATATATATATATATATATATATATATATATATATATATATATATATATATATATATATATATATATATATATATATATATATATATATATATATATATATATATATATATATATATATATATATATATATATATATATATATATATATATATATATATATATATATATATATATATATATATATATATATATATATATATATATATATATATATATATATATATATATATATATATATATATATATATATATATATATATATATATATATATATATATATATATATATATATATATATATATATATATATATATATATATATATATATATATATATATATATATATATACATCTACCACCAACGACAATCAACTCCGTCAGAAGCCTCCCACGCCATGCCGGACGGGAACGGACCACCGACGTGCATCGGCAAATCAATCGCACCCCCACCCACCCAACCCGAATGAATCGAATCGAATGCACGAATCGAACACTCGTGTTCAATTCGTGCACCCGACCCGACCCACTCGGACCGGACAAATGAAGGCACGACCGACCCACCGACGCACGCCAATGATCCACCCCCGTCCAGCACAGCATGAGAAACCTCCAACGGAGCCAACCGCCGCCAATGGCAAACATACATACACATATACATACACATACATATACATATACATATATACATATACACACATATATATATACACACATATACACATACACACACATATACACATATACATACATATATACACATATACACACATATATATACATATCCACCACTAACGACAATCAACTCCGCCAGAAGCCTCCCACGCCACGCCGGACGGGAATGGATCACCGACGCGCATCGGCAAACCAATCGCACCCTCACCCATCCAATCCGAATGAATCGAATCGAATGCACGAATTGAACACCAGTAAAAAATGACCAACGAATCCCAAGAAGGATCACCCACTATTCCATCATATAAGTCAGTTCTGCATCCATTCCCTGGTCCACATGTCACAAATACTCAGGCGCCCACATACACAGATAGACACACGGCTAGCACACAACTGTACACTAGTACCAAAAACCACAATTATTACAACACAACACAACTAATAGGGTTCTACTGTTATTTTTTTTTAATGCGCCTGTGCACGTTGCCGAGGTCGACCGATAAATCGACACACAATGACTTCCACTGCGAGCCGTGCTCACAAAGACTGCCGTTAAGCTGTTGAACAATGTCTGCAAGCACAGCCCACAGAAAGTCAATCCACGGCGACCCGCCAATCGGCCACGCCAGTGTGCACAGGCTCTTAGTTGACTGTTAGTTTGGACTGGTGCAGAGTATGAAAAAACACAAAACATAAAAAAGGTCCATAAGCCCTCTCGGTCTCCTCGATGCACCACTATCGAGGCGCAATGCAATAACCATCCTAAAGCAGGTGTCTGCTCAAATATGCTTGAAGATGTTTGCAATACCGTCAAACCCGTCAACCTAGGAGAGGGGCCATACAATGCCGGGGCATACGTTGCCAAAAATGCTGTTTTTCTCTCCGCAGTTCTCTTACTAGAGTTTTCTAGTGTAAAACGGTAGTTATTGTAAAAAAACTTAAGGGCGATACTTCAATGCTGATAGGTGGGACCGAAAAAGTATACAATCGACAAAGGAGCGATACTATCATTTTATCAATTTCAATAGCAAAAACAAATTTTAATTGAATAATTTCAAATACTTTATGATGTTTTGGGTTTTGATCACTGAATCATGCAATCTAGGATGTAAAAAACACAATAATTCTTAAAAAGGGAATTAAAACCAAGTCTGGAAATATTCACCGTTGATTTTCTTTGAATGGTGTCAATGGCAGTATCGCCCTTTTCAAGAAAAAGCGTTGAAATACTCTACACGTCTATCGTTTGTTTACCATTTATCTGTCAGTGTCATTCCAATCGAGCACGAGACCTGTCAATGGCCCTCGTTCCAGAAGGATTCGAAGCGATTTTCTTCGGATTGAGGGGTTTTGACAGGTCTCGTGCTCGATTGGAATGACACTTACAGATAAGTAATAAATTAGAGATGGCGTGTCTGTATCCAGAGGGATTCAGTGTCTTTAGTATCAAAGATATATACAGAGCCAATAGATTATAGGACATCAGTTGACTACGCAAATGTTTGAAAGTCCTATTCAGAGCCGCAACACGCCTTCGCACCTTGCGGCTAACATCGTTATCACACGTAACTAGTGTTTCAAGATAATTGATTTCATCGACAACCTCGTACCGTACTCCTTGTATTTCCACATCAGAACCAACCCTTTTCGTTCTCTACCTTTGGTCAGAGTTTATAGCCAGTCTTGCCGATCTTTGTTCAACGCATTTGCTCAGATTATAGGATGAAAATTGGGGCATTCGATTCGTGTTTACGTTGCAATCCACCACGACTATTTCGTCATTTTATTATCCTAGGGTGGACGAGCTCTTATTCATATGATTAGTCAGGATTTCACATTATTAAATTAAATTAAATTAAATAGGTTTCAACATATTCGCTTCGTTCTTAAGAGGTGATGCAATGAAAAAGCTGACCTGAAAAAATTGGAATACTCGAATTTGAGTGAAGTGAAAAGCTAAGTACAACGCGTCCTGATTCATTCAACCATTTCAGCTAATACGTCGAAAAGAGATAGCAGACACTACTTTAACTAATGTGTTTAAATGAGTGGAATGAATAGGGGCGTTAAGATGAATTAGGGCACAGATACCCTACATCCCTACTTATAATCTAACTGGTTTAATCTATTCATTCGATGTCTATTTGAAGATTTTAGACCACGAAATTGTATCCAGAAGTCAACATTGCAATCGAAGCCCACGTAAATTTGAGACTGCCATGGTGGATGCCACCATGTAGACAGCCCACTAACTGTAGCGAAATGAAGTTAACAACTCATTAATATGATCACTCCGCCGACCCAGTGAAATTCCGTTCAAAGCACTTACGGTGAGCCACAGATTAGCAGGGGAAAACATTTCTCTTTTTTTTGGAGCAGCACGAATTAATTGACATGCTTTTATGTTGGGACACGTAACGTTGTTTCTATTGGTGGAAATTGTAACCGTTTGATACATCCGCTAGACAAGCTGGATCGCTTCAATTTGTTGATTTTTCTCGGTAAAAATGAAACAATAAAATCAATGCATCCAGAAACCTCCGCGAATGTGGCAGATACAAATAAGCTTCTGTTAAGCTTACCTAAAGTTGCTTCAGGTAATGCATACTTATCCCTAAGAGGCGGCTCTAATCTTCTGCATATACTAGACATCATCAAAATTGTACTTCTATACAGACCAATACTTCCAATTGACGTAAAATAACACATTTCGACGAACGAATCGGTAAACTATTTACTGTATCTGCAGGTTTCTCCATCGCACCGTTACTAAATGCCTGCGATGCATTGCGTAATCGATTCTTTGTGAGCGACTAACCAACTCACGAAGCTGCACGGGGGTCCCCCTTTCCCTAAGCCATAGAGGGTCCATGTACCAATAGTCGTATATTTGAGGAAAAATTTTGTTAAAAAATCGTTGAAAAAATCTACGGGAGATGGTAATATATTAAACGATAGCTTACAATCTCTATTTACCAAAAAAAAAAAAATTAAATTATTAATTAATTTATGTATTTAAAACGGCTTGTACCAGTATAGGAACACATGCATCAATAGTGGTGCAATTGCTAATTTCGGTCTCTCCCGCCGACAAATCTTATTAACTTCTTATGGGACATGCGCTCCACTTTTTTACAATTTTTTTCAATTAGGTATATTTTGAGCTAATTTCATGGAGTAAGCTTGTATTGTCGCATGTTTTTGGTGCGGCGTAACAATCAAAAATAGTTGGTAACGATTAGTATCTTTATTTAGTCATACAACGCGCTACGGCAACTATTGGTACACCTCAACTATAAGAGCCAACTCTTTATTACATTCACTTTTACCAATTTGCTTCACTGCGAAGAGATTGGTTGCTGTTTTCGAGTTTGTCTTTGCGTCTCTAGCATCTAAATCGCATTCGCAAAGTCGCTTTCAGGTACATATTGTGGTTGTGTTGCCAGGTTTTCTAGATTAATACCATGTTCCTTCAGTCGACTATGGACAAAGTAGTAGAATTGGACTCCCAAATATGCTTTTCAGAGATCAGGTCGATGACAGCAAAATATGAAAGTATGTTTACCGTTGATCCGTAACATGTGGAGAAATGGACTTGAACTGCATTACTAGATACCACCGAGCGGTGCAGAAAAGAAGTTTTAGACTTCCCCTTTCAAATCACTAATCAGAATAAAACATTTTTGGAATTCTATCAATGAGTTGTGATTTTTGTCGTGGTTTAAGGGATACTAACTTTAAAACGGTTTATTTAATTTTACCTTACTCCACGATACCTCGAGAATGAGTAAAAAAAAATAATTTTAGGTAGCTTTTCGTATGCGTGTACGGTTAACCAAAGGAGGCGTTTTCAACCTCTACTCAGGTTAGCGTAAAGCTCGAAGTAAATCTTCAGCTTAAATGGCGTGTCTGGCAACAGGTGCTGAACGTGGTGCGTAAACGCGAACTTGAATTGATTGCATCATAAACGCGAAAGATTTTTTGGGGATTGATTTTGTTGTAGCGTAAATGATTGTAAATGATTACTTCTGTTGTAAAATCTCTAAAACACCTTGTTAGAAGCAGAACAGGACATTGGCAAACAGATACAGATACTCGATCTGAACCGGTGAAAATCTGTCGGAAAAAAATACCTTTAAATCAAAACAAAATCTTGTTACAAACCTTATATTCACCAACAGCAAATGGGCGTTCCTACGGTGTGCGTTTTCTCGTTTGAAGACTGCTGCATACAATCCCGTTATCGCTTGCCCTGGGACCTGTAGTCACACTTCTGAAGTATGGAAACATACGTAGTAGGTATATCCGAAAAAGAAATCCGCTTTCAGGGTCACACAATCTTCAAATCGGTGTTTACTTCTGGCTCAGTAGATTATTTAACGAATTCCCGATAAAGTGCAAATTCACACAGGCATCAAATAGCTGCAATTTAGAACCGAACTGATATCACCGATAAACTACCCACGACTACTATGACAGAGCTCTCTTGTGCAATGACAGCAGGAGCACCAGATTTTTCTTCCACTAAATTCTGACACAGAAACAACACGTGAGATTCATTGACGTACAATCTTCGGATCGAAACAGATAATAACGGTTAATCGTTGACAGAGGTGAAACTCAAAAGCACTAGCCGAAAACGAGACGAACAAAACGAAATTTGTTTTGTAATATTTTCCTTTTTGATGCGATTTCTGCAAGCGAGTTGGCCTTGCAACTCTATTCACGATGGTTCGGATGGTGCGGTCAACTCTTTCGTGACATACATCCAACACAATCAACGAAACAGCTTCGACTGCGCGATTCGGAGTTTTCTCTCGCGAGTTCATCACTCTCCGCACCGCCTTCTCTGTTTTGTTCTCACAAAAAAAAGTGTTTTGTGACATTTCTCCTCTGGTGGAAGGTGATGTAATCGCAGCGCTCCTGAAGGGTACTAACTCATAGCACAGTAAAAATAATATGGAATATTTACTAAAGAGAGTAAGAGTCGATTTCTTCACGCTCGCTTAGCTTTCAAACCAGGTTCACCAGTACGTTTAAACCTGGCTAAAACGTTAGGCGAGGGTGAAGAAATCGTCCCTAAGAGAGTTTGAAAATATCGCATTCCTGAGCAGAATAATAGACGATATTCCTTCGGGTTGTATACCATTCCCCCGAAAGCCATTTCCCAGAAAGACATTCCCCAGAATTCCCTTACCTAGAATGTACCATTCTTCAGAAAGACATTTCCCAGAATGTACCAATCCGTAGAAAACCATTATCCAGAATGCCCCATTCCCCAGAAAGTCATTCTCCAGAATGCCCCATCCCCCAGAAAAGTTAATGTTTTTATTCATTATTTGTGGTTAAGCCAAAGGTTTGCGCATACCTAATTCAAGGAACTTATGCGGTGTTAAGCTGCTGAGGATGTGCCGTCGAAAGCGGTGGCTTCTCGCAAGCAAACCTGTTATCCTCTCGTATAACCGGTTTACTGGAACATAGGACTTGGTTCCTTCTTTCAAACATGAGCAGTTTTTTGAATTTGTACGCTAAGTAACTCTTGCGCGCAAACTTGTGATCTTTTCGTTTGCCCGGTTTATTCTAACATATATGTTGATTTCTTTTTTGGAGCTTTGGTTGAATCCATATTAAAACCGAAATTAATGCATATTTTGACAAACGGTTTCGTGGGTTTTTGGAGCATTTATCTTTCTTTTGTATTGGGAATGTTTCGTACGCAAATGTACGATCCACCCGATTGCTCGGTTTATCCTTACCAGCTTAACATCATGCATTATGCATCAGCTCCTTGACTTAGATAATGTATAAAGTTTTAGTTTCGCCACATAACCTTACTTACATAACATTGTTTCATTGAGCATCGCATGAAAATGTATAACCTCACTTTTCTGACAGCTCAGAGAGCTTGTTTAAGGCTAGTTTACAGTTCTAAAAACGTGTCACGGGATTTGAGTCCCTCTGTATTTTAAATGGAGCTCGGAATTTCAAATCCCGCGACTGGAAATGAGTCTACACAAAAATGACAGTTTTCCTGAAGTGTAAACCCAACCGCGGAAAACATCACGGGATTTTAAAACTCTCCACACAGAACTCTGGCCGGGAACAATTCAACACAAATTGCTTCCGACGGGGAAAATAGTATTTTTATAAGGTTTGCAATTCGCTGCAAGTTTGATACTGTTTGTATTTTTAAGAAGTATCAGAGTTTTTGGTTTGATAGTTTGGAGAGATCTCGGCGGGAAATTTTCCCTGATCAAATCCCGTGCGAAATCCCGTGATCCCTTTCCCGAACTGTAAACTAGCCTTTACATGGACTTAGAAAACAGTCTATTCGCAGTTCTCGTTCTAGAGTTTTTCTAATCCCGTGTTGAGTTCGCCGCCGCCCGGTTTGGATTTTTTGGAGTGACTAATTGCTTTAGCACTTGTTGAAATTGTGCGCTGGTCTCGATATTGGTTGAATAGGTATAGACAAAAACTTTAATCGTTTTATCTCTCCATCTTTGAAGGAGTCTCGGAGTCAAGGTCGTAGCACATAGTAATTTTTTTTCTTTGCTTGATTCTGGAACGTTATGAATGACGACGCGTCTTCGACGGAAGGTTTTTCCTTCTCCGACCACTGTGGGCTATCTTCATTGAAAATAACGAGCCGTTTTGTCAAATCTTTTCCTGCTTCCCAGAGACTTTGAATTACTTCCGCAACTGAATTACCAAAAATTTCCTTGATGAAGGTTTCCCTGGGTCGAAGTTGATTGCGGAAGTGGCTCCGTCTCGACAACTTCTAAATCACTTGTCACTTTCGACCGAGAAGCATTCGACAGCATTCTTCTCCTCGTCCTCTATGAATGGATTGCAGTCCATTGCGCTGCAGTCAACCATATCTGTTTCATTCCACAATTCTGACAGGAATTCCTCCTCGTAATCCTGATTCGCATCGCTGAAACCTCGTAAATACGTAAATATGCTTACATAATACAATAATTGAAATTAGTTTACCTGTTTCCGTGAGAACTCATCGTGAATATTTTTTATTCATAGAAAAATAAATAATAGAATACTGTGTTTTGACTTGCTGAAGTACGTTTAATTCGACACGTTCGCGTTTAAACATTTGAAACATAAATATTTATTTATTTTTATCTGTCTCCGGTGGGAGCTCCATTCATACACTGAACGCAAACAAATCAAAATTGCAGTGTCAAACTTAAGGCCAATGTCAAATCGATTGCTCCGATATTTCGATTTATTTCCGCATGGACAATATTTAGAAACTTCTATGCATATACAACTTTTCTGTTGATCGTGGTCTATCACTCAACCAAAATATCACTTACATTTCATATGCAAAAACATGTAAATATTTTCCATAATACTTTTCACATGAATGTTATTATTTTCACACATAATCTGTTCTCTCTTCCGCCCTATAAAAACTAGTATTGATTACAGATATATCTTACGTGAGGTTCAGTTACTTGCTATCGGAATGCCACATATTTTCTATTTGAAACTTATATACCTTTTATATGATATTCAGATGATTGTTAACTGAATGTATAATAGCAATCATGTTACGTGAAGTGGGTTTATCTGATATTCATGTGATTGTTAGTTGCTTGTATAATAGTATTCAAATGTTTTGTTAGGTAATGTAGCTTGGTTGCATAAATGTGCGGATAATCCTAGTAAAGTCCAGCTGGAAATTGAGCCGGTACTCTGACTGGCTCTAGTTAATAACCGATTCCAGTTACAAAACAATCACTGGAACCAGCTACTAACTAGAGCCAGCCAGAACTTTGGCACATTTTCCGGCTGGACTTACAGGTCTGTGTTGATCATTGATTTGTAATGCATTCTATGCCATCTTGGAATCTTCAATCTGGAGCAGTTATAGCGGATATATATGTATTTCTAACGACTTCACGTTTAATTAGAAAAATCACAAGTCCAGGAGCAATGTATTCGCCGCCGTACTGTTCCTTGACGCCATGTTGAATGTGTATGATTTTTTTCACATTATATATTCCCGTAATAATAATGTGTTTTACACATAAACCTAGAAGTATGTGAAGACACATAACATGTATGTGGGCCACGCTTGAAAGTTATTCATTTTGTATTTGAAATTCATCGGTGACTGTATAAGTTTTATTTGATGCATATGAATTTGATGTGCATAATCGTTTTTAAAATTTAGGTGTTTTTTCACATGAAACGTATGTGATTTTTTGGCTCAGTGTAAAACAATTCTCCATGCAGTGAAGTATTCTGAAGGGAGTTTCCAGCTGTCAAAGCGAATTTTATTCTTATCATAAAATTTTGCCTCTTTCTTTATTGTTTACGTTCGTATTTTCTCAATGAAGTTTTTTTTGGAACAACCAGAATCTGATTTTCGTGAAATTTCATGTTGGTGTTCATTGAACGGAGTACATTCAAACTGGATGTTGGCATTTAATAGTCTATTCTTAAAAGAATAATTAATATCGGAATGGAATCAGACCCATCAGCTAGCGAAGAATCACCATCGGAATTTTCCGCCAGTGAAGACGAATGGAGCCCACCGAAGGAGTGCAGCAAACCTGTGAAATCGAAGGCAAGATCAGTTTCGAAATGTAAAGCAAAACCTGAAAGGTGATTTTGGATGATACTCCATACGTACTGAGTGTATTTTTACAACTGAGAAACGTTTCTGTTCTAGGGCGAAAAAACTTGAACCTAGTGAAAAACTTGCGAGACCCACCAGGGTATCGCGAAGAATTGCTCACCGTTTAGGGAAATCAATTCCAGAAGAAGATGAAACAGTGAATCTACTTGAAGATGAGTCCTTGGCGTCTGATACTTCTGAAGAAAAGCCGAAGAAAAAAAAGAAAAGCCCTGCTAAACGAGGTCGCAAACCGGTGCTTGTTGCAAAAGAGGAGCCGATAAAGTTGACTACTTTTACCGTCGAACAACTATATCGGAAATACCGTCCGGATCTGGCTGGCCCGTCCAAAAAATGCGTTATCGAGAAGAAACGTTCCAAGCCGGAGGATGATGACAGTAGCGGGGATGATTATCTGTTAGACCCAGCCGAGATTGATCTGGATTCTGAATTTTTCAAACCGATTGCGGCTGATGAAAATCGAAAATCGGCTGCAGGGTTTGATTGTACCGTGGGTTTACCTTCGGATCAGTCGGACGTCGATGATGACACTATGCCGCTCAGTTCCGAAATTAACTGGCAATTGATAAAACAAATCAATCTAGCAAACATCAGTTGTTTTGATAAGCCAAAATTAGGAGAGACTTCGAAGCCGACCGAGCAAAATCAAGAAACTAATCGAAAAAGTATCGCAAGTGAGGAGCATGACGTATCGAATCTTCTGTTGACGGGGGAAAAGATTGGAACGAAAAAAATGCCTCCATCATCAGGAAGGCATGATTTTTTATCTGTGGTCGGTCGTAAAGACAAGGAGGAGGAGAAAGTAGTTGAGTTCACGGTTAAGGTTGATTCTGCTGAGCAGAGTAAACCGCAAAAGAAGAAATTAGATTTATTGACGGCTATAAAACGTCTAATGAATCGCGAAAAGCGTCAGAACCAAATATATTTGCATAAAGTGTCCATTCTCTGTTGGATTGCGCATGGGACATTCCTTAACAAAACGCTAGCAGACCCTCGGTTGACTCAAGAAATAGCTAAACGATTACTGCCTTCAACTAACTGCCGCCCCAAAGGACGCACAAATCTGCTCTATTTTGAGCAGGTCACCCGGTACTTTCGGAAATGCGTGCAACTAAAATCTAACCAATGGTGCTACCGATCTGCAAAACTGCCTCCACTGTACACGACAATCAAGTTCCAGATCCTACAACGGTCAGCATTCTCGAAACGGGATTATGTCTTACTGTTTCTATTAATGCTGCGAACGCTAAGTATTCACAGTCGGTTGGTGATATCGCTGGTTGTACCCCCAAAGCAGGTTCCCAACAGTGAGCTTTATCGTATGAATTCCCAAAGCCCCGAGGACGTTCAAGCGGATAGGCGATTGCTGCTCGAATTTCAAAGAGCACCCAAACATAGCACAATATTCAAAGTGAAAGAAAAACTGACCACCACTGTCAAGAAAAATGCCGATCAAATACGGAGAGATGCTTCAAAGAAACGGCGCCATGGCGGGTTTATGGCTACGATTCCGCAGCTGGACGGTAGTAACGATACCGTTAAATCCCGGCCCTCCGAAGCAAAACGGAAAAAGCTTAAATTAATGAATGAATCCTTCTTGGATATTGAACATAATACGCCGGCTAATGTATTCAGGAAACCGCAAAAAGAAGATAAGCAATTTTCAGATGAACTGGACGAGGTAGTACGCCGACGAAGGGAGAAGATTTTGGCCGCTTATCGTGCCTCGAAAGAACAGAAGGCCATCGGGGTAGTTGCTGATGAGGATGATCTGTACGGGGAAGGGAGTAGTAGTTCATTGCATGTTGGACGGTTAGGCGGAGTTGCGCACAGGAAAGCCCGTCGAAACCTTCCAGGCGTAGATTTGTGGGTTGAAGTATACTGCGAACACGAAGATAAGTGGATCACGATCGATGTGCTTACAGGGAAGGTGCACTGCCTGGAAGATATTGTGGTGAGTTCTGGTATCTGCACAGTAAACTGAATGTACCTAGAGAATTGGTACTAGCGCTGTACCCAAACAGAAGGTATGATTTACCAACTAATAGTTGGAAATCTCTATACTATGTATTCTTTTCTAAGTATAAGATAGTCATAATTGATTCGTAATTACCTAATTAAGGTAGAGTGAATATACCCACTTCTAAGTTCGTGCACTTTTCTGGATGTCTAAGTAAATTGTACCTAAATTCCACAAAACTGCACATACTCAGCAGTAGGTAACTTGAATCCACCTAAAATTTGGTAATTGGTTATCAAATCTCAGCGGATGTTACATAAAAGTAGATAAATATTATAGGGATTAAAACCTATTTGCGGGTAAATTTGTACCAATTTTATGGGTACTACGCCACTACAAATTTTCTAGGTATATCCAATTTACCGTGTGTAATCAATTTCATTAGTTGAAAATAATAATTTAATTTTCTTGTGCCACTGAAAAACACAGAATTGCGCCACTCAACCCATCTACTACGTGCTAGCTTGGAACAACGATGGCACAGTGAAGGACGTTTCGCCTCGTTACATCTCCCGGTTGGGTAGCAAAAAGAGCAAATTGCGCGTGGAAGATTCCTGGCTGGAGACGGCCCTCAGCCGGTACCGTATCAGCAGAGCAACGCGGCGCGATCGAAGCGAGGATTTGAAATTTGACAAATTACTCAATAAACGGCCGTTTCCGGTCCAAATTGGAGAATACAAGAACCATCCGCGGTTTGCGATCGAGCGGCATTTGTTGCGAAGCGAAGCAATCTATCCGCGGGACGCGGTCATCCTAGGATACATAAAAGGTGAGCCGATCTATCCAAGGGATTGTGTCCATGTGCTTTTCTCGAGAGAAGGTTGGCTGCGGCAAGCGAAAACGGTGAGAATGCATGAGGAACCGTACAAAGTTGTTAAAGCGAAGGCCAGGTACGATCGTTTGACGGGTACACCGATTGGCGCGTTGCAAACGGAACTGTTTGGTGCTTGGCAAGTCCAGGACTATGAACCACCGGTAGCCGAAAACGGCATTGTTCCGAGAAGTGCCTACGGGAATGTGGGATTATTCAAACCGTGTATGCTTCCGAAGGGATGTGTTCATTTGCAACTGCCTGGATTGAATAAGGTGTGTAAACGGTTGAGGGTGGACTGTGCTTCGGCGATTATTGGCTTCGAGTTCAAAAATGGTGCCTGCCATGCGGTGTACGATGGGTTCGTTGTCTGCGAGGAGTTTCGTGATCAGGTCATTGATGAGTGGTATCAGGAGCAAGTTGAGCTCGAGAGGAAACAGGATGAGAAATACAAAAAGCGTGTATACGGCAACTGGAAGAAGTTAATTACGGGTTTATTTATTAGGAAGAAATTGAAAGATAGGTATAATTTCGATAATTTGTGAGTTGTGAATACTATTAAAATTGTTTCCGTGTTTTTATGTAAATATGATGTATTTACGTAATTATTAACATACTATGATAAAATAAAATACTTCTAAAAGCAATATATAACTATGAATTGGGCCTATGTTATAAAATCGCGATTCTGTAAAAGATTGGCGTTTCGGTTTAATATGGTGTCATTCGTCATATCTGCAAGCATAGACTAATCCGCACAGTGTTCTTAACTTCCGGCGATATCTTTTTAGAGTCGTTGATCGTAGTTGGTGGCAAGATTCTGCTATTCAGCCGTATTTTGCATTACGACGGATCGCTTTTTCGAAGGAATGTGATTTGCATTCTCAATAACGACAGCAAAACCAAACGTGATCCGCCGTAATGCGGAATATGGCTGATTATCACTAAATGTTAATAGTAAAGATACAAGGAAACTCTTATAGAGTAGTTATTAAGCTGCGACAGTACTCGTTGTTCCTTCCTGTCAGTCCTGTCTACCCAGCTGCCGGCTGATCCTTTAAGGGACCATTCATAAATTACGTAACGCAAAAATTGCCCAAAATTGACCCCCCTCCCCCTATGTAACAAAGTGTCACAAATTTTTCCATCCCCCCCTCCCCTGTTACGTAACAAATTCCAAGAAAAATTTTTTTTTCTTCGATGAAAACATGTTACGTAACGATCTAGTTAACACCCCCTCCCCCCTATGTCACAACTTGTCGTACTCCCTCCCCCCCCTAAAAGCGTTACGTAATTTATGAATGGTCCCTAACGCGCTATAGATGCCCGGTACGGCAGCGTTAATGCCACCGAAAGCAGCGGCTATCCTTGCCTTCAACTTGCTCACAATATCACAGCCCCCTGTCAAAAATGGCGTCTCTGTACAGCCAGCATCACTGCCATGAAAATCAAAACAATAATTTTGGATCGAATCATTAAAAGCTGTATTTGGTTACTAACTGTCGATTTTTGAATGATCTAATCATCCCGCAAGACGCAAAACGTCGTGTGGAATGCTTCAATATTGTGCATAGCGCCGAACAAAATTCTTTGTTTGGGGCTTTATAGCTATAACGCCCCATATATGTAGGTCGCTGTCAATCTCCATATGTTGGTATAGGGTTGCCAGGAGGCTGCAATATCACCTACCGGGACTAATTGGATAAGACGTCGGCGGGAGGCTCACCAGCTGTCGTCCAAGTAGCCTTTTGTTACCGTCGATGCTGGACGAAGGGGTGGTGACACATTCCCGACTCAAGGTCGGAAATTATTGTCACTGAGTCGGACAGAACGGTGATGGGTGTGTCATCAGAGTTATAAGTCATAGCGAGTGTGATAGCTTACGTCGTGGCAGTGAATATCGAGTACTCCGACCATGGCATCAATCGTGGAATTAGCGGTGGATATCCGCGCGTGGTTGCATATGGCTCTGGCTTTGCTACCGGCAGCATCGGACCTGAGCTCTTCAGACAGAACAGCCAACGTTGGAACAGCTTTAGACAGTAGACAGCTCTCTGTAGACGGGCGATCAATGATATTTTAGTAATAATATTCTAGTAATAATCATCGGTTTTCGATATGTACTAGTAAATTAATACAAATTATTATAGTGACGTCGTAATAAACGAAAGAGAAAGTAAACAAAAAGAGGTCCTCAATGTTACTTACGTTCTATTCTAAATATTCTTCAGAAATATGTTGTTCCTTTTTGACGTTTTGTTAGTTAGTTTATCGCAATGAAAACACGTTGTTCAAAGTGCGCGGTCGTGTAATTTTTTATTTCGTTCGGATTATCCGTGGTCCCAGACTAGTTCGTGATTGTGGAAATCGGGTTCGCGTAAGAAAAGTTACGGAACGGTTCGTTTTATCGGTCGCTTGTTTGGGGCGTCGAGCTCCGGCAGATGGATTCCTGCAAGCGGCAAAATGGCGAATTAGCAGAGGTTTGCATTGTAGAAGTTAAACAACAACAACTACCAGTCGTGGAAGTTTAAGATGGAGATGTTGCTGGTCCGGGAGGATATATGGCACATCATCTCCGAACCCCAAGTGAACGCAGTAACAGATGCGTGGACGGAGACAGGCGCAAAGGTTTGGGTGACAATCGGGCTCTGCATTGAAGACGACCAGGCAAGTTTGGTGCACATTTGTGCGAATGCGAAGGACATATGGGATGCGGTGAAGACCTATCACAACAAGGGGTCGGAGGTCTACCTCCTGAAGAAGCTGATGCATCTGGAGCTCAAGGAGGGCGACGATATGGGGCAACACTTGCAGACTTTTTCCTGTCTGCTGCAACGTATCGCCAATGTTGGTGACAAGATTCCCGAAAAGCTGCAAGTCGCAATGTTGTACCATCTTGTTACGGCATTAGAGCAACGACCACGGGACTAATTGACGATACAGCTGGTGAAGTCCAAACTGCTGGCGGAAGCAGAAAAACGCTGGGAGCGCAGCGGACACGAGTTGCGAGCGAATCGTCGCTGCCGACGTGGAAGTGGTGGTGGCAAGTTTGCTGAGGCCGGAAGTAAACAAGCGGACACGTGATCCTGTTTCCAGTGTAAACAACCGGGACATCAAGTGTAGCTGTCGAATCAGCGACGAAGCCGATGAAGAAGTCAGATGAACCGAAAACCAAGCAAGTGCAGCAGTTTCCGAGGGACTGCTGGCGTGGATGGTGAAACAAGCTGAACCGTCTAGCTGGTTTATCGACAATGGCACTTCACGGCACATGACGGGGAATCGGAAGTTCTTCACTGTGTTGGAGCAAACCGGATGTTACGAGCGTGATGTTGGCCGATGGCGAGCGAGCCGAAGTAACTAGCACGAGCCGTGAAATCATCGTTGGCGTGACCGCCACCAGAGAACCGGTAGACATCGAGTTGAATGAGGTATTGTATTTGCCGAAACTTACCAGTGGACTTGTGTTGGTGAGTGTCCTTGTGAAGAAGAACTGTGATGTGGTGTTCACTGAGAATCGGTGCGAAATTCGAAGCCGCACCTGACAAATGTGTGTGGTAGGCGAGCGACACGAAAGCTTGTGCCGTGTATGTGTTCCGGAGCAGGCGATGATTAGTGTCCAGAGGTCGCACACGGCACATTGCTTGTATACGTGGCACAGACGCCTGGGACACAGGAATCCTGAAGCAGTCCGGTTGATTCACGTAAACAAGCAACCTGGTGGGATGAAGCCCATGGACTGCGGAGTGCGTACTGTGTACCAATGTTGGCTAGAGGAAAAGATTGCACGGGTACCGTCTCCGAAAAGTGTGGAGAGAGGCTCCAAGGAAAACCTAGACATCGTACACGCTAATTTCAATGGTCCAATGAAGAGCACACCGAGTGGAAACCAATACTTCCTTTGGTTGATCACCATACACGAATGGCGTTCATGTATCTTCTGAGGAATAAGTCGGACGCTGCAGAGAAAATCATGGACCTCATTTGCTTCTGCAGGACGCAGATGGGCAGTTCCAGCAAGGATTTGTAGCACTTTCACTGAGCGGAAGGTGGTGTGAGTCTATTCAGTGCGCCCTACTCACCGCAGCAAAACGGTGTGGTAGAAAGGCGAAAGCAATACCTGAAAGAGATGACGCTTTGTATGCTATTGGAGGCGAAACTGGATCAAAAGTACTGGAGAGGCGATGGCAACCGACATTCAAAATCGGGTACCTTCCAGATCCGTCGGAATGAGTCCTTACGAGAAGTGGTATGGAAGACTTCTGTCGTATGAGCACTTCCGGATTTTTTGGCTGCAAAGCCTGGGTATCCGTTCCAGCCGAGACGCGTGGCAAATGGAGCCTAAAGCGCGTAAGCTGGTATTTGTAGACTGCTCCAACGAGCATAAGGTCTATGGGCTGCTGGATATGATTTTGGGACAATCACCATGAGCCGGGATGTAACGTTTCTCGAGGTATGGACAGTAAACGCAATGCCGAGCGGAAGCTAGAAGCTACTGAATCGACGGTTGAGTTGGAGTTTCTACCGGTTCCGGTAATCAGTCGTGAGCATGGATTCGAAGAAGATCTTGAGGATGAAGAAGACTTGCTTGGATATGAATCGGCTGAAGAAATGTATCACTGTGAAAATGCTTCTGTTCCGGAGAATGAAAACCAGCGGGAGAATCCTAGTCGTTCCACTCGGAGTGTTGCCGACGTGATTTGGAGTTTATTTTGTTGGTATGGCAGCGGTGGACCAGGATGAGCCGACTACGTACGAGCAAGCAATCAGCTGCCCTGACGAGGAGGAATGGATTGCGGCAATGGATGCTGAGAACGAGTCGTTGGATTCGAACGATACATGTGAGCTTGTGGACCCGCCGCCTGCTTGCAACATTGTCGGCAGCAAGTGGGTGTACAAGAGAAAGTTGGATGCGGACGGTAAGGTCGAGGCCAGACTCGTAGCACAAGGATGCAGCCAGCATTTTAGATCTGATTTCGAGGAAATATTTGCCCAGTGGCGATGTGCTCTACCTTCCGTGTGTTGTTATCTGTTGCGTGTCATCGGCACATGTACGTGAAACACTTGGACATTAAATCTGCATACCTCTACGGAATACTGGACGAGGAAGTGAGAAGAAAGTGTGCAGACTAAAGCGAAGCATTTATGGCTTGAATCAAACGGTAAGAATTTGGTACAAGATGCCAACGGATATACTAAAGCAGGCCGTTAAGGAGACTCGGAGTTAACTTCGCGAGGATGATTGTTGCGCCATTTCCGTCGATCGATTGTCCCAACACACCCCACAAAATATTTTGCTATGGACTAGCGCCTGACTAATGCTAGTGCGGCGGTTGCCATAGCTTGAGTCGGGCGCTCATCGTTTTAATTAGTTACAACCGTTTGTGGCAGTCAACCTTGATCCGTCGAAAATTCCTCCGAGAGACTCGCGAACAAAGTTCATGACCACTAGCAACAGTTTGACGGTCAGGACAGATCTGTGGGGGACCCCGCCGACCTACGGGAAGGAATCGAACTGGTTATCCCTAATTCCCACCCGGAAAGTACGATTCAGCTGGTAGAAGCTCCTCAAGAAACGGCCTAGATTTCCAGTGATCCCTCAGTTGTCCAGCTGTTGCAGTAGTTCGTGACAGCACATCGTATTATATGCCTTCGCGACGTCGAGTGTAGCGATATCGGCATACCGACCGTTGGTTATAGATTGGCGTACGTCTTCCCCAATGCCGGACGAACTCACGCTATTTCTGTAGGTCCGTCAGCCGTCTGTTTACCATTTGCACCATTGTCTTAGTTGAACAGAGAAGCAGACTTCTAAGGGTGGAAATTATCGGCGACTTATTCCCATGGCATCTTTTCGGGATAGGGATTACCAGGGCCACTTCCATGAAGCGGTCATCGTCTCGCCGCTCAAGACCCGGGTAATATTGTCCAATATCGCTCGCTTGGATTTTGGTGAAGAATGTCGCAAAGAGGATAGCCAATATCATTCAATCTGACTGACTTGTTGTGTTTTCATGCCAATGGCGTAGTTGCTTTTCGCTGAGGGCGTTAATTACCAGTGCTCAGATGTTTAGGAGTCTCGGAAGATAGCTTCCAAAAATTTGGTACAGCTTGCGTTTTTGCCTTTTTCATACATTTCCTGGTATTGTCTCTGACCTTTTTGAAGTCAGCTGCACGCTGATTTCGGTGCTGGTCATTTATAGAAATGCTTTTCTGTGTCCGTAACTTGGTTCGGCGTGCCCTTATGGCTCTACTGACCTCCATGTACCATCCCATAGAGGAGGGTCGATCGTGTATTCTGTTTGTCCGCGAAGAAATGTCGAATTGACGTCATCGTTGTGTCCGACTTCTTCGGTAATGTCGTTCCTTCTATTGTTCCAGGCACGGGAGCCTCACCTCGTGTAGTACCCGTTCACATCTCCCGTGATGACGAATAAGGCCACCACTTAGTCAGTGAGCCGCCAAGGTTTGCATCCCACGTTTAGAATCTCGCAGAGAATGTACAAGAATATTACGATGCAACGGAGTGGATGTTCAACCCTGCGGGTCATGGCCACTAATTTGCAGTACAATGGGATGCTGGACGCACTAACCGACTCGTTAGTCGGACCAACGCCGGTTGTCATAGAAGGAGATTTTAACGCTTGGGCCGTGGAGTACGGTGGCAGGCTGACGAACGTTAGAGATTACAGCCAGTTGGAAACCCTGGCGAAGCTGGATGTAAGGTTGTGCAACGAAGGTTCCGCTAGCACATTCCGCCAAGACGGTCGCAAATCCATCATCAACGTAACATTCTACACCATTGGCGGAATTGCATTGTAACGCATAGAGCTGACTGGAAAATAAAGAACTTCGACAAGGACACTTATGTGGAAGCACTTCGTGCTGACAGCCTCGCTCCAATTTCGAATGCCGAAAAACTGTTGGAAGTATGAGAGAGGGCGTGTGATTTAACAAAATGTGGGTCCTATAGATTTTGTGCAAAGTTCTGAGAAGTTACTTTCAGAACAGAGTACGGGTGTACAAGACGAACAAGGGGCAGAAGTCGATTAGGATCACAGTGGGGGTACGCCAAGGCTCCATACTCGGCCCAACGCTCTGGAATATAATGCACAAAGAAGTGTTAACAATGAAATTGTCCATGCTAGTTGAGATCGTCGGCTTTGTAGATGGCATTGTTCTGACAATAACCGGCGAGACATTCGAGGAAATGGAGATGTTAATGGCAGAGACAACAGAGTACGTGGAAACCTGGATGACTGACGCCAAGCTGCAGCTGGTGCACCACAAGACGGAGGTAGTGCTGGTCAGCAAACGTAAAAAAAAAATCAGCGCATCGTGATAAGCGTCGGGGGACTTTCGATCCCATTGATGCGTGCGCTGAAGCACCTGGATGTGTTAGCCGAATATCGGTTAAATTACAACAACCATGTGTGAAGGGACCCACAATGTAGCGCCCTTCGACTAGAAAGCCGCCGTGAAACCACAAATCGGGTTTCCGGAGGGACCTCTCATATCGATTGCTCATCCGATGCGATATCTTGAACCCGTTAGTGACTGCAAATTTCGAGAGGGTTGTCAATCTTTCTTTCAGAGCAAGAAAATATTTTCATCATTTGCCTGGTACCAATATTAAAAATTAGTTGGCACGTCGAGCGGATAAGTTTCACATTTGACAGCCAATAATTTTAAATGAAATTATTTTGATAACTAAAATTCGGATTTGCATACATACAAAAACGTTCCAAATCTAATCAAAATAGAGATAGGTTTTGTCGTTAAAGAGTTCAGCCACTGACTCCCCGAGTATTTCTAGTCCATAAAGTAGTACTATATTAGCCTTTTTTGATTTCTTTTGGTTTATAGTGTTAGTAGGAATAAAAGCGAAAAAAAGCTTTTTGCTATCCTCCAACAGATGCCACTGCAATGCATAGCTTTCGCTTTCAGGATAAAGCTAAAAGGGATAAAGCGGAATAATGTAATGTTAGCGGCTAGTTATTTGTTCACTTCCAATGGAAACGCATGGCAGCTTAGTAGTAATCAGCGAATATAAATGTTTTATTATACTGTCAATGATTAGCATTCTTTTGCTTAGTTTTTAATATTTCTCTCGATCTCTGCGCGATGGCGATAGCTTCGGACCACTCCCTCAAAATCGCAGTTGTCATACTGTTGCGTTTTTTTCATTTCTTTTTTCGAAAAGTTTCTCCGTTGATGGATCTTTTCCGCTCCGGACGGATTCGATTACACTTTCTATGAATTTTGCTATTCCGACACATAGGTGCACATACAGCTCGTGATCATGCACCGTCACCGGATTACCGACATACTGGATGATGGTGGCAAATAAAACGTTGATCAAGCGCTGCATTTCGGGTTTCAGCTGGGACAGATCCGTGATGTCCGAGTCGAGTACCAGTGCGGGAAGTTTTTTGATGATTTCATTTACCAATCGATCGAATACTTCACGTTTCAATTTTGCTTTAAGTTTACTCATAACTTCCACAGTTTTTTCCTCGCTAAATTGCAATCGTCGGGAAGGGGGTGGGGTTGGAGTGGGGGCTTGAGTGCATTTTTTCAGATGCTGACAATTGGTGATATCTCTGAGAGGTACATGGGGTGTGAAAATCATTTGAGAGTTTTTTTTATTGTTATGAATTACCTCAATGATTTCGACTGTTTGATCTGCTTCTGGAGGTTTTCAACACTGTCTTTTGGAAGTAAATCCCTGAACCGCTGAAGTGTATCTTCTACACAGTAAGTCTTTGGTCGGGCTAATGCTTCCAGTCTGAGGAACATGGTTGACCGGGAAGATCTCGAACACACACTTTCAGCAGAGCGCACGACGGGAGAGGTCGGAATGAACACTACTCCTTCTGGCAGTTCTAAATCCTCATCGGGTACTTCGTTAATAGTTTCCAATTGTGACGGTGACGGGGATTGTGCCAGTTCCCTTATTTCAGTATCAAGTTCTTCGATTTGCTCCTTCGGTGCAAATTCATCCAGGGACGGCGACGGGTTCATTTTTATTAGGATTTTGGATACCAAAAATTTAGATATTTGTGTGCCAAAGTCTGATCACTCTTATGAAGCCAGAATTTTTTTACTAAGCCTACTGAGTTTCAATTGTTTTATTCCTTTCTTATTTGTTTGGCTTGGACGCCAACATTTTGTGGTAATTTGTGATAAGGTCGAAAATGTCAACTATCAAAACACACGTGTTAGTATAACTCATTTTAAGGCTTTCGTTTATACTGTATATTTTGTATAATACAAAATATGCAATATAAACGAAAGCCTTACAACGTCTAGATGTTTAAATTTTGAACCTCTATTGCCGAAGCTATGTTGTGCACAATGTTCAAATTAATATCACTATTCTGTAGACCTATTACCTCATCACATATTGATCTAGAAATAAATTATTTGAACTTTGTATATACCGATGTATTTTCTTAATCCATGGAGTCTCAGGAAACTTTACACTATCAAAATATGATGAATTATAATTATAAAATACAGTACCTTTTTCAAATCATTCGTAAGAATAATCGCTGAGAGTTCATAGTCCCAACAATATCTCTTACTGTATTCTAACCTCCTCATCAGTGGCTCATAGAAAAGGTGGTTTTTAGGATATTTTTGGACATGAAAACGATAAGAGAAACCAAATATTATTTATGTATATATGAACATACACTTAAACGCAAGAATTTAATTTTTCTTTGGTACTCATTTTTCTGGATGGATGCGATCTATAGCTCTTGTTAAGGCTTTATATCGTAAAATTCGGTATGTTGCCAAATGACAACAGTATGCATTTAAGGGTTAACTCTCCAATAAAAAGTTTTTTATATAAATAAATGAAAATGGTGGATTTATAAACAAGTTTGCGCAGCAGTTCACCGCGGACAATTCGTCCTTGCACGGTTTAGCACGTAGTTTTTACCTGAAACAATAATTAATCGGAAGGCTTTTCTGCACAGGACAGACTATTACGGTGATTGTAAGTATTTTTGAATTTTTAAAATAAAGTACTCGATTTTACTGCCTTTTTAGCGGTTAGAACATCAATAACATAGTAAAATAAGATTTGAGTATTAATACATTTTAGTTAAGTCTGTGCTCAATTGTATTCTCTAGAAATAGTGTTTACTTGTATACAAAGCTTTAACAGTTTTTTTTGTAATCGTGCACGGAGTTGTGGAAAACGTGGATTCCTTGGCTTTAAATTTTTCAAAAGGACCCAAATCAAATTAAACAGGTCCGTCACCAGGATTTTGTTTCGGGAGGGGCTTAAATTTTGTTGCATAAATCTGGACAAACATATGATTACGGCGTAAAAGCCAAATGTCAAAATTCACTTTAAAGGGAAATCCCGGACAAATCGCTACTGGTCGAACACAGTTCGCCGCACAAAAGGGAAAACTTTTCTTTTTTTGTTTACACCAACATCTGTGATTGGCGAGTGACCGTATGTTCGGAATTTTCATTCAAGGGGAACTTTGATAGTTGGCTTTAACGCCGCAATCAACCGTTGTCGAGAAATCTTTAAATTCTGATGACTTAAGATAGTCGCTAGAAACTACAAACTTTTTTTGAAAATTTCTTAATGAAAACAATTTGAAATCTAAGAGAATAGGAACACAAAAATTCTAAAAACCTGTTCACAAGAAAGGCGAATTATTTATGTTGAATCTGATTTTTAATATTTATTTACAAGTTACAATTTTTGTTATTAGAATTTTGATTTAAAATAGCGTTTAGAATCATTTTCAAAATTGTATTTTTGACTGCAAATAGTATGAATTATAAAAATATGTCAAAAGTTGTTGTAAGGAAAACTTTTTTATTGAAAGCTTCTCCACGATTCAAATACACTGAAAAAGTTTCTTTTACGTCTTTAAAACGATAAACATTTGATTTTTAACATTTTATAATGGGGTGACGCGAATAACTCCTTAAAAAGGGTATAATCACATGAATTAACTGTTTTTGTTGGAACAAAATTCCAAATATCTCGACAAACTTATGATTACGGCTTAAAAGCCAACTGTCAAAATTCTCTTTGAAAGGAAATTCCAGACAAACCGTTGCTGGCTAAACACATTTCATACCAGTTAATAAAAGAGAAAACTTTTCTCTTTTGTCTACCACCAACACCTGTGATTGGCGAGTCAAAGAGATTTTTGACAGTTGGCTTTTAAGTCGTAATCATATGTTTGTCGTGATATCTCGAAAACTATCGCATTTCGGAAGATTTACGTTAAATGCATTTAGATTAAAATGAATTATATTCTGTAATAAAATTCCAGTCTTGTATGTCAATTAGTATGAATTTTTAAAACATGTATAAAGTTATTGTTAGAAAAACTTTTACCGATAAGTTCTTCATCATTCAATTACATTCAAAATGTTCCTTTTCTCTTTAAGTTTTCGTTGACAAAATATAAAAAATAGAAAAAAATGGGTTTTTTCATAACTTAAATTTTTAATACATTTTTTTGTTTTTGTAAAAAATGACACAACATTTTTTTCAGTGTATATTTTTTCGTACATAAATATTTATTCCCTGAAACTCGTTCTCTGAAAGTTTTGCTGTATAAAATAAAGTAATCGAACAAAACAATTTTGAGATTAATGCACTTAGAAATGTTTACGCCCTTTAGAAACATTGCCCTTGTATCAAAATTTTGCGATTGCCAGAGAAAATTATGGAGATTAATAAATCGAACACAACTTCAAAGTTTCGTTAGAATCGACGATGGTCATATTTTGTGGTCGGCCGGATTTTCATGGAATCCCTCATGTGCGGGTGAGACGACGCACCGTGGTCACAAACTGAAAAAATGGTGAACAAAAGTATTTTTAGCTCTCGTCGATGTTTTTGTGATTAGGTGTGTCTGGCTGAGTTTCATGAAGTTTGATCATACCTATAAATTGGCTAGCACCTTCACTTTTCTTAAGGGGGTACTACCATTTCTAGACAGATTTTTTTATTCAACATTTTAAAAATATTTTTATTTTGCAACCTTGTGTAACGGTTCAGTTGGAGTAACTTAATTAAGGGTACTTTTTATTTAAATATTTGTACGAGCGATATATATCTATGTGTTGGCAGGGGTTCCTTAAAAGCAGCTTTTGGTTGTTTTTCCCAACAGTGAATTTATATAACTTAGGTTTGTTCTTGAAAGATTCTTTATGAAACAGCATCAATTCGTTGAAATTTTCGTTTTTATCCCAATATTGACATCACTACAACTAATACTTAGATACATATCGCCCGCATAAATATATAGATAAATAGACTTACAATCTTATATGTCACTGTGTTAGGTCCGTTAGTTTGTGGATATGCCTTATTAAGAACCTATAAGCCTTTCTATTCCCGTTAAAAAAGAAACGGTCCCAAATTATTTCGTGAGAAAAACAAAACATTTTACACTGCAAGAACCGGTTGAGGTTAGGTATTTCGTGAGGCATACAAACCAAAATCCTTTGGCGATACATTGCATCTGTGGTTGTAAATCAGCTGTCAGAAATCATAATACCTGACGCAAATGACCATTTAATGACATTCCGAGGTGAAAAAAATACATTTTAGCTACGTATCCTCTGCCATCGAGTGCGGCCGCAATTTCGATGCGGCATCTATCCCAATTGCAGGGGAGCGATGCCGCACGACGACATTTTCTTCTGAAATTTTGGAAGACCGTGCTCATGATCAGAATGTTTTCTAAAAGATCCCAGCTATTCAACCGATACATGATTTACCAAAAAAAATCGAACAATTTAAAAAAACGAAATTTTAATGCGGTACTGTAAAATTTTCGGCACTCCGTGAAGCAAATGGACGCACATAATCATTAATAACATTTTCGTGAGTTAATAATAAGGATTATTTTACATTTCCAGTGTTGTAATTCTTCGAAAGGCAAACTCACAATATCATATTACCGTATAAAAATAACCCTATATACGAGATATAGAGAGTGCGGCATCTCACCCGACGCGGCATCTTTCCCGAAATTACCTTATACTCAAACGTCCACCATTTTACGCTATTAATCTGTAGATGTCGCAGTGCGTAATTAAACTTCACGGCAATATGTTAATATGCCAAATATTATTAGTACATTTCCCCAAAATTCCACGCGGCCTTTCCTGATCGAAAGGAACGGCCGCGCTTCATGAAACACCCCCATAAAAATTGACATTTCTTGAGCGTTTTTTTTTTTCAAAAAGACATATCTGCAATGAGTTACTCTCTTTGTTTACTTTCTCTTCTGTTAATAATTCGGTCACTTTAACATTTATCACTGCTAGTTAAAACTACCGTCTTTCGATCTGTGCTGTAAAATAAGTGAAAAGTGTTATAGTGACGCCGTAAAAATCGAAAGAGAAAGTAAACTAAGAGAGTACCTCATTGCAGATATGTCTTTTTGAAAAAACGCTCAAGATTTGAAAAATTGTGCACTCGACCGACGAAACCAGGTGCCTTTAAGATCGACCTACTAATTTACCGACTAAATTGAATTACGTCGGTGGAAAATGTTTGTCACCATACACGGAAACGAAAAACTACCTAAAATTGAGTTCCTTTGACTCAATCTCGTGGTATCGTGGGGGTAGTTAAAATTAGGTAAACCGTGTTGAAGGTAGTTTTCATTTAACCACGGCAAACATTACAACTCATTGATAGGTTTTTTATACTCAAATTTAAGTTGAATTTACCTAATTTTAAGTATACCCCAAACAACTCAAAAGTACCTTCCTCCACGGAAGACCTCGACTGAGTCGAATCTCTCGTTTTGTTTTTGACAACACTAATAAGTGCGAAAGCGACGCACAACTCAAAAGTTAGTTAAAAGAACTTATTTATAATTAATTAATTAATATCAACAGACACAGTGTGGTCCTAATGATAATTTCTTAATCTAACTTATTCAGCAGGTTGTTTTATTTAACCGTGTATTGATCAATAGATTTTATACGTTTTAATCTGGTACTCGATTTAATCGACTGAAAAATCGGTTGGAAAAATTTTGTTGCATCGGAACAAGATTTAATAGTCATATTATTCCACAGACGAAATCGGTTCTCGTGTTGTTGACAAACGCTGAAGTCTGAAATTTTATGTTCTTAATACAAATTTTATTAGTTTTACACATATATGCAATTAATGAAAAGTGAAAGTGGTAAAACATTACAGTCACAAACTTTTAATAGCAAGAAGTGAATATCGCTCGGATTGATTTGGGTAAGTCTGACTAATATTTCTCTTGCTAGTTTTTTAGTAATTCCTAATAATATTCACTTGAAGATTCATTCAGACCGTTGATGCCTGTACGATAAAAAAAAAACAACCAGGAAGTTCAAGATTATTACAATTCCACTCCGCATTTGAAGAGCAACAAGAAGATCCGGAAGATCAACAAATCCTTCCAGGTTCCAAGCGTAAGTTGTTTTATTTTTTTTCACATTTATATAAAATAAAACAATATAAATGTCACACATTTTTCTGTGAAAAACTGTCTTCTACCTATTTTGAGAATTTCCCTGTAAAGGTAAGGTGCACCGGTTCCAACAGATCTACTTATTTAATCGTCTTCCATCAACCGATTTCGACAAATTTCGTCGACCTATTTCGTCGGATGTTGCGTCGACAGACACTCATGTTAAACACTCATAAACGTCGGTGCAACAATTTATAAATTCGTCGATTTCAAAGTCGGGCGATTCAGCCGACCAAAGCCGATTTAATCGGTGTGATAATCGGGAGGATTTTTTTTATGGGGACCGTGCTTAGCCAATCTGTCATAATGTTGCGAATTTGCATAACGAAGGGCTGAATGAGTAAACAAGTTGGTCCGAAAATCAGCGTTATGCAACGTTTTGTGCAGGTTGAGTATACCAGATGCAAGTGGTGCCAAATTTATCACGTGCAGTAAAATTCAAAAATTTCTTTTGAAGTATAGAATTGATAATATTGGTTTAATGAGCTATACTTATCAATCAAATTCTGTTTTAAAAATTGTTCTTGCGTTTAAGCAAAAATGGGAGGCTTATTACTACTGCAAATAGCAAATACAAATAGTAGTTACACAAAATCCTTGCTGGCAACCTTAGAGCGGCGTTTAGTAAGCAGTTGGTGCGGCGTGTACGTTTCGGTGAATGTCTCAATAAAAAGCGAGAAAAAAATAATCTCATTATTTGCTTACCCTAAACACACTGTTTATAATTTTCGAACTAAGTGATTTGTTTGAAATTGACGAAGAATAGCTCCGTGGAATATTATGAATGATTAAAGACTGAGTTGTTGTGGAAATAGGTGAAATATGCCGGTGCGTATTTAGATGATTGAGCTACTAGCGATGAAGAATTTCGTCTCATCGCTAAAGGGCGAACACGAAATTATTGCGACACCGAAAATGTCATGCCAATTTTCTTATAATGTTTAAAATCAAACCAAAATTTTGGGGTAGTTTTATACATATATTTACTTCAAAAATTAAAAGAAAAGTTAATCGATGGAGCCTTGAGTGTAAAATTGAACGCATTTTCGCTTGATACCCTCCATCAAAGTCTTTATAGTGTCATCCGGTACCAGTTTCTCAGTTTTTTCCATTTTCTTAACATGTCCTTCTCGTCTTTGACTGTCTTCTTGCTCTTCCGAAGTTCCCGCTTCATCATTGCCCAGTACTGCTCCACCGGGTGCAGCTCCGGACAGTTTGGCGGATTCATGTCCTTTGGACAAAATGGACAGAATTGGCCTCATACCACTCTAGGACACTTTTAGAATAGTGGCATGATGCCAAATCTGGACAAAATAGCGGAGCTTCGTCGTGCTGCTGCCAAAACGGCTCAGATTTGTAGATCGCCATTTACTGTGCCCTTTGTCACGAAAGGCTCACTCCTCAGTCCGCAAGAGCAGATGGCCTGCAAAATGAGATATTTGGAGGCGAACTTCGACAATTTCTTCTTCTTAAATTTGTCGTCCACATAGAACTTGCTCTTGCCGGTGAAAAACTCCAACCCCGGAATTTGCTTAAAATCGGCTTTTATATACGTTTCGTCGTCCATCACACAGCAGCCATATTTTGTCAGCATATTCTCGTAGAGCTTCCGTGCCCGAGTTTTAGCCGTCGATTGTTGCCGCTCTTCGCGGTTTGGGAAGTTCTGTACCTTGTATGTATGTAGTCCAGCTCTCTTCTTTGCATTCTGGACGTAGCTCTGCGACATGCCGATCTTTTTAGCCAAATCACGGCTTGAGACGTTGGGATTTGCTTTAATCATCCGCTTCACCTTTCCCTCCGTCTTTTTGTTCTCCGGTCCCGGTTTTCTTCCAGCTCCTTTGCCGTGATCCAACGTCAACCGCTCCTGGAACCGCTTCAACACTCTGGAGACGGTTGAATGGTGAATGTTCAACATTTTTCCCAACTGCCGGTGCGACAGGTCAGGAAATTCCAGGTGTTTGGAAAGAATTTGTTCTCTCGACTCGCGTTGGTTCACCTCCATTTTCGTTTAATCGAAAACCACGACTTCGAGTTTGACAGCATGTAAACAATACACATCAATGAGAAAGTGTGCAAAATTTGGTTGATTTTTACCCAATGGTAAAAAAGTTATGCCCTGTTGAATGTGTCGCAATAATTTCGTGTTCGCCTTTTCATATCTAGGCAAGACATCGGAGAAAATAGCGAGTGCTTTATTTTCAATCGACTATATGATTAATGAGACTATTGAGAAGTAATAGTAAAACTCCAAAGTTTTTTTTTTCGTTTCGTTTCATTTCAAATGGTAGTGCGAAAATAGAAGCATTCAATTCGAGTTTTCGTGGTGCTCAAACAGAAGTATTTTCCGATTCTCAGGACATTTTTGGTATTAAATTGGTGCTTGAGAATGAAGTAAGGATACTGATGCCATTTTATGCGCATTTCATCGATTGGAGGCTGCGTAATTAATAGAATAGTGTGACACCTTCCCTAATGGGGCCAAAATTAGGTATATGGATACTGAATTTTTTTTTTCGTTGCATCGAAAATTATTTTGATTTCAGTTCAAACGCGAAATAGTGAATTTACGCCTTTTATTTTTTTATTCACTGCGCGTAACTCAAATAAATGTTTGAAATTCAGTATTATCCACAACTTCTACACAATAAAATGTAATACGACATAAACATATTGGAGAATGTATTTTACATTAGGTACTATAAATACACATTGAGAGACAGCGCTATAGAAAAAAAGATTCCGCCAACTAGCCCCACACTCTTTTCTCAAATGTTCGGTGGCGAGAAACTTTTGCCTCCTTATCCTTTCTTGACATGATGGTGCTCAAACCGCTTATTAATATTGTAATCGGTATAGGCAATTATAAACTGGTACATCAGAACTGAATAATCAATATTTTGCAGCAAATTATCCTTTCAGAGCTTGCGGACCGTTAATTAACCTCTCGTCTACATTCCAATCGAAAACCAATTTTTCACTTGAATTGATATTTATTTCGAAGACAAAAAAATACAATTTTCGTTAATCCGAAACGACGCATTCAATGACCCGTGAGTGCTTTTGTCACCAAAACTTCCGCTTCGACGATGCGGCTCCCGCCGCTCAAAGCGGACGTCCTGCTAGTCTCGCTGGGTTCGAATGATTCGCCCCGCATGGTGGAATCTCCCACACGCTCCGACGGGGTTTCCACCGACGAGATAAACCTCGTTTGATCTCGGCGAGGAATGACGAACAGCTTTGTGCGTGTTCGGTTGAGATCTGCCAATGGGTCAGTTTTTTCTGCCGGTCCCGACGATGTCACTGTTTCTGCTGTTTTCAATGGCGTTTCAGTCTTGCCTATAGTGACGGTTCTAACCATTTTCCGATTAACACCATCACACCCCTTCTTCGGTAGGGAGGATTTGAGCGCACCGATGGGGAAAAATTCCTGATCTTTGAAGCGCGCGGACCCACTTCCAAAGGCCACTTTCATATTGCGACCTCGCTTTCGGCGCCGCACTGGAATGTCGACGGTGTGCATCCGAAGAGTGGCTGCCTGCCGGTACGGGTTCCAGTAAGGGTTAAACGTAAGGTCTAACCTAGGCCGCTGTTGTTGACAGCTGTCGATGGGACGGGGTGGCAGCGGCGGTGGGGAGACACATGTTGACAACTGATAACGACCGGGCGGTGGACGGGGAAATGGTTCCGCGCAGTATGAGTGGCGAACGGATGTCAGCGCTGCAAGGGCTGCTTCGGGTGTTTTCAGTTGACGTTCTCGACGCTGGCTACGAACTACGCCCGTTGGGATGTCGAATATGCCTTTGAAGTAACAATTCGGGCCCGGTTCGGCAGGATTGCGCCAACAGAGGGTCGCCTGGGATAAGGCCAATCGACAGCCGGGTCGTTGCTTGTGTCTGTCACCTGGAGGGCAGATATTTTGGTTGGAATGAAATTCCTTATTAAAAATTTTATTGCTTGCTAAATAAATTCAAAATTCAGATATCAGTGTCCAAATGTGATTTAAAATCTGGTTTTCTCAGTAATATGTTCAGTATCTACGTACTAGTGAGCAAATATTCAATCGAAATGGCACCTCCAAAAATTTACGAGAAAAACATATTCTACATTCCTACATGTAACAATCTGATCAATCGCCATTTTTCGGCTCGTTTGGTATTCAAACAATTCATTCGGTAGCTAATCCCTTTCACATAACTGCCCTCAATTTACCTGCCCGTATTTTCCCCACAAAGTATCGCTTCGGATGGGCTAGCTTGTTCATTTCGGCAGGAATTTTCCCTTCTTCGGTTTCGGTGTTTGCCAGTTTCCGCCGACTGCTGACCGATGTCTGCGTGAAGCGGTCTCCTGAGGAAAAAGGTAAAATATTATAAAAAAGACGCAAACAGGAAGAAACCGAAACCATCTCCGAAAATGGATCCAAATCAGCATCAGATCTGTATCCGGTGTGAGGGTAGGGTGTTTGGCCCCTTCATCGAATCCCGGTTTCGCACCAACGCACGTGAACAACATTCCGAAGCATTTTGTCGGATGATTAAATCGATTTGTTACAATCTCGAGCCGGGATAAGATGCTGGGGGTTCCGATGGAGCGGTTAAATTACCTGTGAAACATTGATAAGGTCCTTTGCAACCTGTTGATTTGATAGCTAAATCCGAGATATTACCACCTAATCGATACCTGCGAGATGATAGAAAAAAATTAAAGGATGTATGAAATCGTGGCAATTAAAGGTTTGTTCGATAATGGGCTGCGGGGGATCCAAGTATGTGATCACTAGTGATGGTATGGAAAATTTAATACCAATAAAGAAAACAATAAAAGTGAAAAGCGGAAAATTGAGAATGTTAGAATAAATATTCAACACAATAGGGGTCGGGCCACTCCGCAGGCAACCTTCATGGATGCGGAAACAGTTTTTACCGGGGGCGTTTGTATTAGGGTGGGTTTAAATTTACACTTTCACATAATACTACATGATACTTAGTCAAACTTTAAAGGAGACGCAATGAACCATATTAACCATAACCGTTCTACTTAAGCATAGAAAGTTATGATAGAACATGCGAAGAAGGTAGCTGAGAAAATTCAAGCTTTTGAATCACCCTTGTTTAAGTTGAAAAGGGTATTCGCATAGCTCCCCAACGGAGATGAACTGTAAAAAGAAGGATATATAAATTATGACCGGTTGATAGAAGCCAATAAAAATAAAAGGTAAATTTGATATCGAGTGAGGTTGATCTATTGGTTTATGGTACCCCTTTTTCCACTTAAGCATATGCTTAACTGATCTGGGTTGTTCTTTTGATCACTTTACATTGATTTATTTGCGTACATACCTGTTCGGGGGTAACATCCATTCCTTGTGACCATTTCGCAGTGATTTCGGGCAACGGTAGAAGGGAATGTGGTAAGTTGTTGGTTTGCCGATTTCTGTTTTGATGCTGGCATCAGCTTCAGCTGAAGGTTGAACGTAATCGAAATTTTAAACTTTGTCATGCTGCTAAGGTAATTTTCCTATTTAGTCATATTAGGCAGAGTGCCGCACTATTTAGGTACCTAATTGTTCGGTGCATAATCGGTCAAATGGTATCAATATTTGCACTTCGAGTTTAAGAGTCGGAACAATTTCACATTTACAAATCTTGTATGAGAAACGTGAAATGCACCATATTCGGGTGTAGGGGTAAGCATAGCGTGTAGTATATAAGCCGATTGCATTGTACGCAGCTTACATGGGTTCGATTCTCAACCCCACACATAGAGCTGGGGGGGGGGGGGGGGAGGGGAAGGAGGATGCAGCACCCAACTGCGTATTATACCTTCCTAGCGGACAACATATTCAAAGAATGTTCGATTGGAAATCAATGATCTAGACCTGCGCATCGATGTAATTTGGTAACCTTTCTAATAGATTTTTAGCTTCTGAAATATTATGATTGTAACGGTTTATATGGGAAATTTCAGTGTGACCTTACTGACCAGTCTGTAACTCCGGAATCGAAAGTCAGAATCAAATGAAATTCAATAGCAGTCTCTATCTACTGTATCTTTCAATTAAAATTAAGTTTGTAAAAATCGGTCAAGAATTCGCTGAGAAATAGGTGTGATCAGGGCCGGCGGAACACCTTTTTCCCGAGTGGGTAGTAAGATTCGGAGTTTTTTTTTGCCCGTACTGACGAAAGTTTAGATATGGCGTGTGTAAGAGAAAATTAAAATTCCCTGATAATATCTGTCCGCTATTTGGAAACACCCTTTGTTAACAAGGCTGTATGTCTGACTGCTCAGCGAAAATGTGTTTGTTGAATACAGATACTACAAATGTTCCGCAGCTAAGTACCAATTACTCCATTCTTTTAAATTTCGTTGCATTAATTTTCCGTTCCCTGCTATAAAACCTTCCTTTCGCGGGTACTGAAGCCCGCATGGTAGTGTTGACTCATGGGAAGGTAGCGGAGGTCGTTTTGAATATTTCTCCGATGGCAAAAATAATGCCGATAAGTCTCATTTTCGATGCTAATTATATCTAATACAACCTGCCCCTGGATGGTCTACTTCCGGACCAAAGACAAGCCATTTAACATCATCGATATATCGCGTGATCTAACTAAACAACACTCGGCCGTGTACGAAATAGTATTTTGTCTACGTACCCGCCCGGGAAGTAGAGATTGATGGTGTAGTCTCCGAGAAGGGCCTTAATTGCGAAATAGGGAAAATTCTGGTATGCAAGCGATTGCGTTCAGCAAAAATCGAAGAGTAACAGATAACTTATTTTCCATCAGCTTCATTTCAAGCCTTTCGCCGGATTTGTTCTTCTAAAATTTGTTCTTTTGAACGGGGCTCGTCTATTTGTTCGCCTTTTTGTACTGCGGGGCATGGACTGCTGTCGTTGCAAACAACGAGCCCATTGTAGAAATAATGCACGGTGTGGAAAATGTCACTTGTAAAATCCGAATCATGGGGTTGTCTTCATTCTGATAACCGATTTATCTTACTGTGTCATATTCGCGACAATTTCAATATGATCATCTTGAATACAATGAAACGAATGCCTACCAGCGCGGCCAAGCACGTTAGATTTATCGTTGTACTCTACCTCATTAGTGTGCTCATTGATCGAAAGAGCAAATCAATCCAAACAAAAGAAATTGCACTAGCTGCGTTCCTTGATATAGAAGGACCGTTTGACGATGCATCATACGATTCAATGAAAACGTCCATGGCAAAACGTGGCTTCGCAAATCTTGGAAGTTCCACGATTACAGTGAAGACCACAAAAGGGTGCTCACAAGGAGGAGTGCTGTCGCCTCTTCTGTGGTCTCTAGTGGTTGATGAACTTCTTACAAATCTGGAAGCACAAGGCTTCGAAATTATTGGATTTGCGGATGATGTAGTCATACTTGTTCGGGGAAAATTCGAAAATAGTATAACTAACCGCATGCAAAGTGCTCTAAATTATACGTTAGAATGGTGCAAACGAGAAGGGCTAAACATAAATCCTTCCAAAACAACCATTCACAAAGAAAAGAAAATATGCAATAAATGAGCTACGATTGGGAAATACTGTACTAAAACTTTCATCTGAAGTAAAATATCTAGGTATTACTCTTGATAAAAAGCTCAACTGGAGTTCACATTTACAGCAAACAATAAACAAGGCGACCAATGCCTTGCGGATAACTAAACAAACATTTGGAACTAAATGGGGATTGAGGCCAAAAATGATCACTGGATATATATGGCTACCGTGAGACCCAGAGCTACTTATGCAGCTTTGGTTTGGTGGCCGAAAATTAAGCAAAAAATCGTTCAAAACAAACTTGGAAAACTATAGCGTATTGCGACTGCAGTTATAACGGGTGCAAGGAGTAGCGCTCCAACCAAGGCCTTAGATGCACTGCTTAACCTACTTCCATTTAACCAAGTGGTGCAATTGGAAGCTGAAAAGGCTGCACTGAGGTTAAATCGGACTAAAAAATTCTTAAAAGGAAACCTTACAGAACATTTGAGTATCATAGGAAACTTTGCAATCAATCCTATTGTATTAACCCTTAAATGCGCAATGTTGTTTTAAAACAACATTGCGAAAACCATATTAAAATTATCAGAGTAACGTATTAATGCTGAGAGACAATTTTCAGAAAATTTGAAAAAAAATGCTTTGCGCCTTTAAGGGTTAACTAATGAAGACTGGAAGGAGAAAAGGTACATATTTGAAAAACCATTCAATATATTCGAAACAGAACGTATTGAATGGGAATCAGGAGGTCCTCAAGTTCTTTCAGGATCTATTCTTTTTTACACCGATGGTTCAAAAATGGGAAATAGAGTTGGAGCTGGAGTCACGGGCCCCGGGATAAACATCTCACTATCAATGGGAGCCTGGCCAACCGTATTTCAAGCTGAAATTCAGGCAATTGTGGAATGTGTTGCGACTTGCCTAAAAAGAAATTACAGACATACACAATTTTTTTATCTTCTCAGATAGCCAAGCAGCCCTTAATGCACTTAAATCCTTTACATGTAAATCCAAACTGGTTTGGGAATGCATTCAATCACTTCAACAACTTACTATGAAAAACAAAGTGAATATATTCTGGGTGTCCGGCCACAGTGGAGTTGAAGGAAATGAGAAGGCGGATCAACTCGCAAGGCTAGGCTCTTCAAAGCAATTCATTGGACCAGAGCCGTTCTGTGGTATATCTGGTTGTTCTCTGAAAGAAGAACTAAAAAATTGGCAGAGTAGTATGGTGGAATCCAACTGTAAAAACACCTCAGCAGCTGAACAGAGCAAACGATTCATAACACCAGATAATAAAGTAGCTCAAAAACTTCTCGGCTTATCTAAGAAGGATTTCAATACTTATACTGGGTTAATTACTGGACACTGTGGTAGTAATCATCACAAGAAGATAATTGGGAGGCTTCAAGATGACACTTATCGTTTTTGCAATAGTGATAGAGAATGTTCGAAACATTTATTGTGCAATTGTCCTGCACTATTCACAAAAAGGAACAAATTCTTCGAATTGGGACTAACTATACCATCGAGAATCTGTTCAATCTCTCCAAAAAAGGTAGTCGGTTTACCATTCCGTTATTGTCAGAGAGTGCTCAAAATTACACTCAGGTTTTTTTACGCGGGGGATACAGGCCGCGTAAATGAAAACCGCGTAAATTTCCAAATCCGCGTTAATGAAAACCGCGTAAATTTCAAAATCCGCGTAAATGAAAACCGCGTTAATTTCAAAATCCGCGTAAATGAAGACCACTTAAATTTAAGAATCCGCGATAAAGGGAACCTCGTTGATGGATACCGCGTAAATTCCAAAATCCGCGTAAATGAAAACCGCGTAAATTTCAAAAACCGCGTAAATGAAAACCGCGTAAATTTCAAAATCCGCGTAAATGAAAACCGCGTAAAAAAACCGCGTAAAAAATACCGCGTGAAAAAAAGCCGCGTAAAAAAACTTGAGTGTATATGCGAAAAGGTCCTATGAGGACTTTTTGAACATCGGATCGCCCAATATTTTTCGAATACACGCGACCTTAGAAACGCAAATAAAAAACTTGATGAAAACTGAAAAACGTGGTTATTGGCACCCGTTCGTCAACGGATTATCGAGAGAAACAATGTTTCGTCTGGCAGCTGGGCCCTACGCTGTGTACTCGATTCGGCCTTTGATCGGTATACATTGAACTAAGAATCCTTCATCGGCGACAACAGCATTCCACGTAGATTCACATTCAAATGATAGACGTTTCGCGATCAAAATATAATAATGTAAATAAACGTATACTTCAAATACACAAATTTATCTGACAGCAAAGATAATCGCGCTAAGCATTCTCCCCACAAAACTTATGGTTTTATAAGACTATGTCCACATCGTTACAGTTGCAAGAAGGCGCTTCGATCGATGAAGTATGGAAAGCATTCCTTATTTTCCTGGAGAAAATATAGACGTTCCTAGATTCATTATATTCAAATCGTTCCTGATTGCCTCATACAAATATTAGTTTGAGTTCTTTCGTATTATTCTATTCCGGGTAATAAGAAAAGCAGCACTTAGATTAGAATGGTAATGAGAAGGCGGACACTTAGGGATTAGAAGGTAATATTTGTGAAAGATCGCACAGCTTTAGCAAATTTTTTAGTATTTCTTGTCAGAGGACGCTCGAAAATTGGCAAATTTCGTGGGATAATGGAAGTTTAGGAATCCCAAAGCCATCAACCAACCTTGGTTAAAAAGAAAGGATGAAGGTCGTGACTTCCTTCGAGTGTCAATCATTATACGTTGAATGCGCATCTCCGGCGTATTGCGGTGGTGGAGAGTGTTATCTGCGTTTGCGATGACATTTATCGCTACATTAAACATGTTGTCGGGTCATGTGCCTAGTGTTCTACACACCAAAAAATCTGAATTGTACCGTTGAGGTAATTTGAAACTTGCCACAATTTAACAAACCGTGATTGACGAAATGACGAAATATAACCGTGTTTAGTTTAATTTTACATGAAAGATGTACTTTCCATGCACAGTGCCATAAAATTACACTCCTCCACATTTTAAACAAACGTCATATGTGGAGTAAAATTACGTGACTCGCAAAATTCAACAACATGTAAAATTAAAATCAAACGTAAAGCTATGTATTTTTTGATGGTATATGTTATGGTCACGAGACGTAGATTTACACGATTTTTTCTGTGTGTAGCGCCAGATCTCCGGTAAACAAATTCGTTCGACCTGGTTCTAGTCCGAGATGTACTGGCTATCCTCCAAATTTATGTATATCTTCTCTTTTGGTTGACTTGCTAAACAGCTACCTGCAAATGTGATTCAAAGAGTTCCCAGCGGATCCAAGGAGGCCAGTCGGCGATCCGGTTCATGATGTCCTGACAGTGTTCTTCCGTTTGCTACAAAGCTACAAGTTTAATTTCTTTTTATCCCTGTTATTGTTGTCCGCGCTCTCCTCGCTTTCTCTGCTCCTGATGTCGGAATCAACAATCTTTTGCATTCCTTATAAACTGATTGTCTAGCTATTGTTTCACCTTGTTCCAATGTTTAATCAAATGATTGGTCATGTTACAACATTACAAATTGTATATATTGTCCTTAAAAATATTTCTAACTGCATCCCATAGTCTGAATAAAATTGCATTAATATTGTTTTAATGATGTAGATGTGTCAAAATGTATTCCCATGAGCATAAATATAAAAAATAATTTCAAACAAATCCTAATTATTATCCCATATTCACAAAAATAAAAATAAATTGTAAAGCAAAGAAATTTGTATCTGAATAAAAATATGCAATTGTTTTACATCGAGGATTTCCAACGCAAGAATTTGGTGCGCAAGACACATACGTGGTTAGGGTTCGTCGCGGTGCGGATGTGGGCGGTAAATGGATTGTCCGCACCGCAACCGCAAGAAAATAATAAAACCGCACCGCTTACCGCAACCGCACTTTATTTACCGCACCGCACCGCGCGGTAATGCGGTAAATGCGGTAAAATTTTTATATTTTTAAAAATAGTGTTGAAAAATTGTACATTTGTGTAACCATATACCGTAAAACGGGGTATCCTTGATCACCGGGGTAAATTTGATCAAATGAGACTTTTTTCAGTAACGTACGATAAGATGATTCCTGCGAACAAAATTATCGAAACAAAATAGGAATAATATTCTCAACATGTTCAGCATCTACTAGCAACGATTATTTTGTCGCTTAATGTACTTTTTATGAACACAAATTCCAATTGAAAATGATACAACTTTCATGCATCGTTTCAATCTGTTCAAACAATTGCTTGTATATTAATTAAATCAACCAACTTCAACTGAAATGATCACTTTTTTAGAAACCGTAAATATTTTTGTCCAATAATTTATTTAAAAAATCCGAGATTTTATTGGTAACTATTTTATTTCGACTATTATTCTGAAAAATTTCGATAAAAATTGTCCAGGCAATTTTGTTTTCTTGCGAAACTACATATATCGGGCCATGAAATCACCTGCAGATATGCAATTTACACAACATTTGGAGCGTTATTTCTTATTTCGATACACATATTTGATGATCAAAGTTATCCCGAAAACAACGAATGAAAATTTACAACAAATTTATTTTATTTTTATAGTAAAACGAAATGAATTACCAAACAATTTAGACGTTTTCAATCTATGGATACCAGTGTACTTGTTTTAAAAATGCAAACAGTTACATCTACCTGATTTGAAGAAAGTTATTCGAAAAAATATAAAAAAATTATCAATTTTCCCCCCTTTACGGTAGCATACTTTTTGAGAAAGAGTCCAATAAAATTGACTGCAGAAAAATTCACATTGAATTTACACAGCAATCAATGAAAATAGAAATACGATGTTGATGAACGAATGATGGAATAATCATCCTAATTTGGACCCCTCCTTATTTTGGACGCTTTCATACATTTGTATCCTTTACTGCCAATTACTCCAAATTCGTTTGGCTTGATGAAGATAATTATATTCTTTGGGTTGTGTTTAAGTCCCAGCATAATTAGTTCATCTCTAATTCCTTTAAATTAGTCAAAATTCACAGTTGAAAAATTGATATCGAAAACGATTCATAGCTCCATGATTTCTAATAGAAATCGGGAGAAGTGACTTTTAAATTGGATTTAAGAGTAAAATTTTTTTTTCTAATGATTTTGTCTCTATTTGGATATTGCATTTCATGTATTTAAAATGGTTATTTTGTGAAGTTTTACTTAGAAGTATAAAATAACTAGTCCAAAATATGTCGTAAAAATAATAGCGTCAAAATATTTCGGACACAGCTAGATTTTCTTTTGTTATCGCAGTCTGTTTATCAATTTAGAATAATCAAAATTATCACTTTATCAATTTTGTTTTGCGGTGCGGTTGCGGTAAAAGCTTTTTCCCGCACCAAATCTGCGGGAAAAAGTGTCTCACCGCACCGCAAATTTTGCAGTGCGGGTGCGGTAAATACCGCGCAACCCTATGCGTGGTTAATCTTAGGTTTTGGTTTGTTCCAAGCTTTCGAGTGGGTAATTCCCCCTCGGTAATTTTCGAGTGGGTAGTACTACCCATACTACCCACGCATTCGGCCCTGAGTATGATGTTGGCTTAAGAACTTAGCGAGCTCCCCGGGGGTATCATCAACCGTCATAGGTGACCAATATGGGCAAAGTTACTTTGTTTCATCATTAGTTATCTAGACCCGCTAATCCAATAAATGTTGCACCCATTTTAATATCTACTACATTATTCGGATATCATGGTGTTACCAGGTTGATGTGTGCCACATTATCGAACCCGTAACTCCGGAACCGGAAGTTGGATCAACTGAAAAAGCTAATGGGAGTGGTCTACCTTTCATTTGAGACCAAGTTTATTTAAATCGGTTCAGGCATCTCTGAGAAACTCGTGTGAGTTTAAATGACGCACACACATACACATGAATGTCCTCTCGAAGTAATTCCCAACGGTTGTCCCCGGAAGAAGAGTATACGGAGATACAGGTGGATGAGATTTAGCCGGTAGGCTTGCTGGAGAAAGGGCTGCGGTAAGAATCCGACAGTACTACGGCCAAGTTGATAGTGGTCTCTTGAAGATTTCCCTTCGATAAAAAAACGCACACATACATACATACACACAATTTCCGATCTCAACGTACTGAATCGAATGGTATACGACACACGGCCCTCCGGATCTCGGGTAAAGCATCGGTTTTGAAGTGATTGCATAGTATATGAGAAAGGCAAAACTATTACACCACAAAGGCACTACAGCGAAGGTTATATTTGTATACCTACTGATTTTTTTCAGGAGGAGGTACATGAGGGATATATAGGGAAGGTCGCGGCTTGCCATCACATCCCCAACTGGAAAGAACGTTGATCTTTTTCGGGTCCGGAGGGAAACAAATAATTGAGACCTGGCACCACAATATTCGGCGCACGTCCAGACAATATGCTCGGTGTCGTGATAACCATCTTCTATTTTACCCAGAAAAAGGGGGAGCAACTTGTCAGTTTCTTCGAGCGGATTGCCTTAATTAAGCTGTCCGAAACCATGAAGTAATATTGTTGTTGTTGTTTATTAACGATACTTTACACCAAGAAGGCATGCATTGGTGTTGGGAGAAAATAGTTTTTGGCTGAACATTTTATAATGCAGTTATCGTTTCAATTGAAAGTATTATAAAGCTACAACATTCTAAAAAAGGTTTGTTTTTGAGCTTCAATTTTCCAACATTTTTCAGCTTTCCGGGATTCGGGAAATTAATTTTTCCCCGGAAAATCTCAGGATCCCGGGGATACAGAATAAAGATTAAAAAAAGTAATGGTGGAATGATTGGAATGAGGATACGTTAAACAAATTTTGCAATTTGAAAGATTCACGAGTTGGTCTAATTAAAAGTAGTCACGGTGTCCGATTCATACTAAAACAGATACTACCACAGTTTACGCCAACCGCTACATCTTTTATACCCCAGTATAAAATTGACATAAAAGTAAGCTAATTTAAAACGGAAGAGCTCCGTGCCCGAAAGCAACAGAATCAATCATTCCGGTTTTAAGTATCAATTACTTTGTTCTGACCTCTACATCACAGAGCAGACAAATCCAGCAACCGCAGTAATAATTGATGACACCGAATTTACGACGACGATTGGCAATTTTTATCTGGCTCACAGCAGATCAAGAAGCTGGCCAAAAGTCAGTCGAAGCTGGAAAAAAACAATAAAAAGTTATCGAGCCTGATGTTGCAGACAACACGGCTAGCTGCGCCAGTTCGGTAAATACATATCTATTGGCATTTGACTGCGGTCGATGGAAGATCCAACATCGTCGGCAACTCCTTCAACTTCACTCCAAAGTGGGTGAAAAAAATAACGTAAAATTTTAATCCGCTTTCTGATGCTCGTTTCCACTTCCATATCTATAATAGGTATATGTCGATGGAATAAAAAGAAAACATTAGGAAACAATCAAAGTTTGAAAATTGCACGTAGGCGGCGATGTACACGTGTCATGGCGGTAAAAATAACTTCACAGCCGATCTTTTGATATACGGAGTGTGAAATATCGCTCAGATGGAAGGGAGACAAATGTTGATTTGTTTCAGAACACGGCTCTGTGTGTTTGGCTTTGATCTAAAAATCAATACAAGACACGGGTAATGGTGATTTGGCAAATCTGAATTTTGAATGAAATGCAGTTAGTTCAGTTTAGAGACTTTATTGGTGTCTTTAATTTTCAAAAAAACAATTTTTGTTCGAATTAGTACTAATCAGTCAGAATTGTGCATACAAAAAATTAAAAAGTGCATTTATAAACTTAAGTCTCATCTCAATTCTTTTTTTTTTTCATTTACCAGTGAGCCAATTATTTTCGTTATTATTCCAAATTACCAGATCTCGACGTTTCATGACATTGGGAGTGCTGATAGGGAGTGCTGAATTGTGTGCATATTGTGGGCAGAGTCCACTTGACCTATTACCACGCTTCGCTACACTTTTGCAGAAATACTAAAAAGGAGCTTTGCTAAATCATTATGCTTTTTTGGCTCAGAAAGAGTTTGACTCTGATGAACCCAATATGGTGATATCTTTTACTGCTCCTTAAAACTATAGGCAGATGAAACTCCTTGTGAAAGGTTCAATTGTTCTTTTGAGAGACAACCAAATATACCAGCTCGAGGAAGATCTGACAGCTACTGGTCGTAGAAATTTGAGATCAATCAAGGAGTTTCCAGCATTTCCAGAAACCCAAACATCTCATGTGACGTTTCAAACAGAGACTCAATTTTGTGTAGGACTGGTTGGGTCTAGGTTAGGTACCGGTAACTTTGTGATAATGCGGAGCTCTTCCCATCATGGAGCAGATTTCAATTCTCACGGTGCTGCATGGGGTTGTCTTCTCGATGATAATTCTCACTCTCTAGCTCACTCTATACTGTGCAACTGTTTTAACATTCAATTAGCTAGATATTACTGGGTAGGGATCATTATGAAAATTTAGAGCCATAGTACTCAAGTGAGAGCAAGGATGTGAAGTATACAGATCGGAAAACTAGAAGTGGCAAGGTCACTAGAAACAGGCTTAAAATCCTACAGGCTAGTCTTTTGTCCTCTGTTGGCAGGGGTCGAGCTTAGGCAGCACAACTACGAATCGCTCAAGTCGACCAACATGCCTCCTGGTAAAGACAGACTTGTCCCTCCTTACCGTGAGTACCGTCTATAATTCGATTTTAGATTTTACTTCAATACAATTTATTATCAATAAATCTGAACGGGAATGACAGGGCCATTGCGTGGTCATCTTGCGCCTCTGGGGAGATTCAGTTGAGTGCCCCTTGGTGTTTGTATTGGTTTGCTTTTTCAGTTCAACTTACGTCCGCACTGCCAATTTTTGTCATCTTTCGACAAGATTCGACTGACTACTTGATTGTTTGTACCACGGGTTATGAAATGTGCTAGATGCCTGCAATTAGGTCATATAGACACCCAAGTGTGACATGAGGGCAATTCTTGCAGCGGGGCAACTGGAAAGTATGCCAATTGAGGGGGAGCCTGCATGCTATCTTGTCATGGCATGCGTACAATCAACGCCAGGAGAAACTTGGGATTTGGGATCATACAAAGAGTACCCAGCACTCCCAGGGGCACATAAACCTCAAGTGTCACAACATTACAGCCAGAGATTCAATCTAATGCCTATCGGACTGATAAAATTCTCTGACATCGTTGACTGGCTATTTACTACTTTTAACAACTTTGATTCTGCTTACTTTATCAGCTTTTCTTCCTACACTGGAAACATTATTGAAGCAGTTGCTTGCTAAATGTTACTCTTTTCCGATACCGTTTCCGTGACTGCATCATCAAGCTCGTGGTAATGCATCAAGTCAGTCCAGTCGGAGATTTAGTCAGAATTGGAGTGGTTGAAGTCAAAAGCATCAATTGTCTGCAGTGCTGATGTATACATCAAGTCGTAGCACGAAGTGTTTGTGGTTGATGATCGACATTCAGAATAGTAAGCGGAAGTTTAAGCAGCGATATCGATATCAGCGTTGTTTGCGAGCGCAAGATCGAGAATTCTTCCATTCATATTTTTGAGTAAATAGATCTGGTACCGACAGCCTGCAACCATTGTTTCCGTTATTGCTTCATCTTGTTCAGATGAAGCGTTAATAGGTGTGTAACATGTTAAATCCCTGTCATTTTCGACATATAGGACACCTGGAGAACGGTTTCTGCACTTGTTGTGATAGATGTCACGACATACATCATGTTGTCTGGACTTTTGCACTGTACTGTCTTCGATTAAAGTATTACATCGCACCGACTTAGGTTATAATCGATTTTGAACCTATTTTTAATTTGAACGAATATTTTCTAATATTTAAATCAACTAAATAATAAACAAGTTTTAACAGCAAACAATAAACATCATTTTGGCCGTACAGCGAGTTACGAGTGTTACTTAATTCTCCGGAAAGATCTTCCCGCAATGTTAAAGGTAAAATTTTGCTAGATGTACCGGAGAGTCTATATTGTCTGCCAGCAGGTTGAAAATGAAAAGTTGTGGCGAAAAGATTAGGCTATTTTGCAGCGTAGGGAGATTGATGAGCGTACAGCGATTTTTATATGGAAGCAGGGATCAGCAGATTTTCGATTTTGTTTGACGAAATACAAAACTGATAAATTTATTCTGTGCCCGTTCTATACGTTTAATTTGGACTGTGTGATACGAAACCCAAATAGTAATTTCATATTCCAGTATACTGCATTCCAGTGTGACGTGTAGATTTGTAGATAATACACATAATAGAGATTGCAAGTGTTGTGTTTTATGAGTCCAAGTATAGTGTCATAACGGAAGAGAAATGTGCGAGAAACACCTAAGTCCATGAAGAGTATTCGAAAATAATTGGAAAGTGTTCCTTGAGCGGAAGTAATTGTGCTGCATAACGGAATATTCGCTCTCATTTCGTTTCTATCACTCGAGTCAATGATCCTATCGACGTACACTTGCAATGTACAACAGTTTTCATTAAACGATAAATTATCATATCATCAGTGTGCATGACTATAAACGGCGACAATTACACGGCAGAGGTCGTTCACAAAGAGCACAAAAATATGAGGTCTGAGATGGCTTCCTTGAGAAACGATCGATGTAATGTGAAATTGATCTGAAAGTGGGTTCACTTGTAAGGTGCAACGAGATCTAATTAGTCGGCCAGTCCGGCAATCCAATTCGCCTTGGATTTTCCACATCAAGCCGATGAGGGACACGGTTGAATGCTTTCGAGAAATCTACATACAACCGCATGGATCTGTGATCGTTTTTCCAAGTTTTCAAGCAGTGTCGACTTGTAACTTATTAGATTCGTAGTTGTCGAGTGCTTTCGCACAAATCCATGCTGCTTTGAAGTGCTGGTGAGTTTTAATGCGGGGGGATAGATAATATCTTACAACTTACTCTTGTGGCCTGTTTGTAACAACAAACCGTTTAGTTGAACTTCGAATTGGTAAAATCAGAGTTATATTTTTCATTTCCGTCTCTTTTATGCTGCTGTGATGTTTATGCATTCAAGAACGACAATTTCCAGTGCATAAAATTTCAGCAGAAGGAACGAGAGGAAGATAGAAAAATGGTGTTAAATTTGCTATGAAACAAATTTCTATATGGCATACTATTATAATTTTGATGCACGCCACGTGAATTTCAATAGTTTTCATAGGATATTTATGTGTGACAGAAAATTTTTATGTGCTGCAACGAATTGCAAAAATTCATGTGTGAAATCAATAGATTAAATATAGCGAATTTTCTCGGTGTAAATTTTCGGCTGTTTTTGTTATGAAAAGAGTTTGTATATATCACACAAGGAAAAAATATCAAAATTCAGTACAATTTATGCATTTTAAATAGTGAAAATACCTCAGCCATGAATGACCATTGGGCACCATGGGTAAAAGAAACCAAAATTATTAGTCGTTATGAAACGACGAGAGAGGATTTCTTTTTTGCTTTTTTATTTGGTGTATACCCGAATCATAACAATGATGTTCATACCACTGAGACCAGCGACAATCCTTATATAGTGTTCTGTATCCACTATAAGAAGTTAACTTTACTACTTATTAGGGACACTCAAAAGTAAATATTTTATCATTACGAGCCAAATACATTTTCCAACACAGTGAAGACTCGTCTTTATCAGTCCATTGGTGTATTTTGGACTGACAAAATGGAGGAAGATTTAGAATATCGAGACATTAAACTGAAGCTGTTAAAATATTTTTAGTCTCTAAACATAACCTAATAACGCTTCCTGACTATGTAGTATAAATTTGCCTCAAAATTTTTATTCTTGCATAATTTACATTATAGAAAAATATGCTCAAAAAGGATTTATTCAAATCTGACATGGTTCGCCTGATAGAGACCATCAAATGGATATGAAGCTGACAAAATCGCGTAAAAAGTGAATAAAATCGGGTGTAGACCGAAACAAGGCAGACAACAACGGGGGCTGATAAAATCCGGTCTTCGTTGCAGTAATTATGGTATGCTGAATTCATTTTCGTCTCACTATGGTGCTTCAAAAATGATTATTTAGTTTACCGGGTCAAAAAAGAAGTGTTCGAATAATTTCATAATGTTGAATTTATTTTTGAATCCATCCATGCTAAATCAATTTTGGGAGCAGCACGAGTTCTTCATATATCACGAACTAGATACACGCAATGCTTAGCAAGTGACATCTGTGCTCATCGTTAAAACAATTAGAGATAAGGAAACTGAGTGTCTGCGGATGTCTTCAAGGTGGCGTGCTGTCACCAGTTCTATGGAACCTTGTCGCCGATGGTTTGTAGAGGCAACTTAATGAGTTTGGGTATCCGACATATGGTTTCGCCAATGATTATCATATAATGATCACCGGTATTTACATCAACACTGTTTTTGCCTCTTTCGATTCTATGAAAGCGAGTAGCAGAAGCAGCGACTTTCGATTTCCTGTGACAATACGAGAATTCAATCTCCTTTTAATATTAAATTAGCAAGTTTGATTCTCATTATAATTTTCATTAAATGAAATTATAGCAATGTGCATCATAGAACTGCAGCTATAACGCGGCAACAACAGGAAATATGCACACCAATAGTGTTTCAGTCGTCCAATATCATCGCTCGCTTCTAATTCCACGAAATCGAACAACTACAAGTAAATATCAATCTCAAAGCGAAAACGAGTGTTCGTTTTCGCAAAGTTCCGATGCTTTAGAAAGTAGCGTCGCTGTCTCGTCATTTTCGCTTGATTTTGGTAAATGAAAAAAACATTTTTCGGCTCTGGTTCCTAGTGTGGTAAGGAACTATAGAGTTTATTGGGAAGTTCTGTGAACCAAGTTAATTATAGAGAAAATACAGCACTATTGTTGCAGTGTCGATGACTGATCTTTGGAATGTATGGAGAACAAAAAGGTTTTAAGCCGAGCTCTGGCTTCCAAAACGTCAAGGCAAATTTTTATAAACCTAAATTGGTTTAAGCTGTATTTGAATGACAATATCTCGTCGGGGGTGTTGTCGTTCTATTATGTCACTATACCATCGGGGGCGTTGATATATCCGCACATCGCAAAGTGTCTTTTATTCCCTTTGGAGGGGAGAATCCTTCCGTATTGTCTATGTTTCTCTGTTTCGTTGTTTTCCTTATCCCTAACCTTGCCACTTCCCCAATCCTTCTCATAATGAAAATGCTAAATAGACAAATCACGGCAAGGCACAAATCTCCGATCAACATGGGGATCGTGCCATTTGATTCAGTCGCTACTGATTCCTGATTCGCTCCACAATGCACTGGAGGCTTAAATCTATTGGCTGTGAACGTAAAACTTAGAGTGTACCTTTGACATCGTACTGCAATAATTTATAAAAGTAAATTATTAAATTTGTTCACATTAGTTTGTTAAATTTAAAAAAGTTTTCAAATGTAGTCGTAATTTAATGAAATGTGTAAAAAATGTAAAACATAAATAAATAAATAAATAAATAAATAAATAAATAAATAAATAAATAAATAAATAAATAAATAAATAAATAAATAAATAAATAAATAAATAAATAAATAAATAAATAAATAAATAAATAAATAAATAAATAAATAAATAAATAAATAAATAAATAAATAAATAAATAAATAAATAAATAAATAAATAAATAAACAAATTCTGAAACAAACTGAAAATACAGTTTACATGATAATTGTTTAACTGCAATCGGAAATTTATGAATAGCACCGTGAGCGTAATGCAATTGCCCTAATTATATAATCGTTACCTATCAACAATAGCCCCCAAATAGTCCACATCGAATCCTAAACGGTATTCAAGTATGTTGATAATCATGGTGCGATTCGGACAACAAACTTTTGAACACGAATGACTCAGCAATTCAGTAGGGCACCAGTCATTTATCACGTATGTAAAATGATCTTAGCAAATCTCATTGAATCGGTACGAGTGCGGTACCCTCTTTCGCCCCTCCGCGCTTGACTGCTGGCATTGGTGAACAAAAAAGGATTTATATGCTTTTGATTTATCGTCGTCCTTCGAGAGTGCAACTTTTTGACTTGGCACATTCTGATCTTCGAAAAGCTTAAGCGGATTTCATTAGTGGCGAGTGTGACCTAATTTCACTCCCCCGCCACCCACTATTGTTTAACACTAACAGTGGCTAACTCGAGAGGGAAAATGCTTTAAAGCATGCCCCAGGGATGATTTTTTATTGAATCGGTTTTTTTTTCGAGCTCGAGGAATAATTCTCTATTGAATCAACTTTAGTGCTGGTTGTCTGCGCTGCCAGAAAAAAATATATGTGCTATATGGTTGGAAAGTTTACTTTCCAGAGACGTGGACTCACATAAATTTTGCACTTAAACACAGGCTATGGAACAAATCATCCTCGTTGATAAATCGATCATGCTTACGGAGTAACTTTCAACGAACGCTCTCCGCCTGTCGTGCGCTGCAAAGCATCTTATTTGATATTGATAAAGTGCTCATCCATCATTTTATTCCTCCCCTAAGTCAATGTCTAGTTCCATCTAGGTCGATATACGTATAGCTACTATGTAGCAAGCAACGCAATAAAGTACTCCCGAAGACATTCTAGCTCCTGCTGATGGTCTTTACGAACCAGAAAGCGATAATACAATTCTTTGAGTGTCAGAAAGAAACAAACGGTTGGGAGGGGATGGGTGGTAAGCTGCGTCACACAGGACAGTTCATTCTTCTTTTTCCTGGACATCCTCGGCTTGGTTGAGCACTTCGCCAGCTGCAGTATATTGGAACCAACCATCGTCATCGTCAGTATAGTGCTAAACTAAGATTCCGTCAACAATGAACAAAACAAAACATAAAATTCACAGTTTATACATAAACTAGGTCCGGTATAGTATTTCATCGTCTGCTACAGAATGCATCACTAGGGGACGCTCTGGGCACACAATCACACCTGCTGATCTGCCATTTACGACTATTTTGTTCGAATCAGATTCAACTTCCAGCTTCGTGAGGCGTACGGAGGACGTAGATTGATACAAGAATAAATAACTATAGGATGGGGAACAGAATCTGTTGGAACAATAAAAACGGAAATATTCTTCTACTCAATGGAAGCATGGATATCCAATGAGCTGCGACGGGTTCATTTCTCCACCCAAGAACCGAGAGCAGGTGGAGCTGATAGTTTTCTTCTTCGTTTATATTTTCAATTGAATTTCCAATGGAATCAGGTGCCACATATCCCATCTACGTGTCTTAGCGCTGACGATGAAAAATTGTTGTCAGAAAAATTTATTAGCTATTTCATAAGGTGGATCGGTGTGTGGGCCGATATACGTAGTTAGCTTGAGTACTTAACATAGGCGGCTGATGCGACGGGCAACGGTGGCACGTATCCTCTCATTGAACTAGAGCATATCGAGTAAAAATTTAGAATATGCGAATTGTGTATCTTTTGGGGAAATTATCCGTAAAGAGTTCATTTCTAGCACCTAGATATAGCTTTGTAATAAACAGGTCGAGAATTTTTCAGTTTTGGTTAGGGTCGTAGCGTGGTTTTCCTGCGCCCTTTGTGGAGTCTCAGTTTTGTGGGCCTTGCGGCATTTGTCTATGTTAGTAATATTGTCAGCAAATATACCGCGGGAATGTGAAGTTAAGTATCTATAAGGCCATCTATTCGGAAATTGAAGTATATTTCAATCTACCTAAAAGAAATCAAGTTCATAGAATGGAAATTTCACATGGACGTGGAATACAACAAATATTGTATGTTCACTGACACAAACTGGATGAATAATTCTTTCGATTCAATAACACAATGTATATTCGTAAATTAGGAGTAATGTATTTCACATTACAATGCAGCTTGCCGTTTTCTCATTTTTACGTAAGAAGTTTTGCCGATTTGACAAGGCAGTTTCGGTTAAAACCCGTTGGGAATGGCACCCCTTGCACAGCCTTAGGGTTATTATTTCCTGAGACAATTAAAACATCAGTCGAAGAAATCACATGAAAGTTAAATCACATCAAAGTTTTTTTCAATTTCTTTTATAAAAAGGGTTGTGCATAGAACACGACCGCGGTGATATTGAAAATGCAACTTTTTCAGGGCTGGCAGAATACGGGGGTAGTATGAGTAGCGCTACCCATTCTAAAACAAGCGAGTAGTTAATAACCCACTCGAAACGTTGGAACAAATCATAAATTTCAAGTCTGGCACCGTGTTTGCACAAACTCATTGCAAGATTTGTGAACGTAAAGCAAACATGCAAAATGTATTATTTGTAGTGATACATTAACTACAACAGTACAACACTATCATCTTTGCTATGTTTTCAAACTAATCGATTATTCATTCGTTCTGTGACTTTCGGACCGAGTGATCGATCTTTTCAGTCCGTGCAGTGTAACGTTAATAAGAATATTGCTAATCCGCTGCCAAGGTTATCTTGGGCATTCTCCGCCTCGCCGAGGTTTCAGTACTTTTTCCCTTCATTTGTATTTCTGCCCATTTACCGTTATTCGACCAGTGAGCAGTGAAGCAGTGTTTTGTGTCTAGTAAGCCGACTGGATTCCGTTATATATAGGGGAACCCGCTATTAATACCATGGGGGTAATTAGGACCCCTTCGTTTTCTCAGAAAATCGAAAGACTTTCTGACTGTCGTACATATTCGTGGAAGCTATTCTAAAACATTAATTTTGACAGATGAATATCAGTTATTTTACAACGTTTTTCATTTTTTCGCTATCCTCAAACCAAAAATCATTATAATTGTAAAACCGTGATTAACCGTTTAGCGACTTGCGGCTACGCACACGCCACAGAAAAGAAAATACATGATGCGCCATTCGACAGCTGTGAGTTTTTCTAACGATTTTTTTGCTTCTCAATAAGTTTCTACAATAAATTTTCACAGGTAAAGATAGTTCCATTGTAAAAAAAAATAAAAAAATGACGGTCTGAATTGCCCGTAGGGAGGTCCGAATTACCCCTACATTGTAAATGGATGGAAAAACGTAGTTTTGCAAATCTTCACCTAGCGCTGCCATGAAGTGGTGCAAATGAGCTTTTATCGCTTCAAAATATAGCTGAGGTTTCAAACTAACAATTAGGACTTTTGACTTTTGGCCCACCTATAAGGGTGATTTGCTTAGGTCGGTCTGAATAGCCCCGGTTCCCCTACAAGTTAAGTACAGATATAACAGTACACTTCCCATTCTTGTTTTTAAAATGAAAAATGACTTCCTCTGATAACGATTTGCCTTAAGTCAAGATGGATGAAGAAATAAAATCGGGGAGGCGACTGAAAATGGATCCATCGTCCGCAACTGGGCCATTTGTGACAAGAAATGTTTGAATCTATTGCAAATTTCTTGAGCTCTGACGGATCGATATTCAGCTGTGACAGAAATATCGAATATTCTCCCTGATAAGCTTCCAGTGGTGGTAAACAGTTTGAATCAGGCAAATTATATTACTGGCTATGAGCCTTTTACGAAGCAGTATAGGGTATATGTACCATCAAATCAGATTGAGTGTGACGGGGTTGTCTCCGATCCGAGTTGGAATTGCACAGATTTGCTGACAAGTGGGGTTGGTTGTCATGCCGGTGGAGATACTGGAGGGCAAAAGTTTGCATTCAGCATCAGTCGCAGCTGGCTGGAAGAGGACATATGTCAACTCAGACTCTTATCGGGCGACCTTCGCCGTTTCTGCTCTACCTCACTACCTCCTCTTTGACAAGGTTCATTAATTTGTTCGCCTTTTTGTGCCGTGGGGCATGAACTGTACAAATTGCAAACAATTGGGACACACAGCCTCCTATTGTAGCAATAAGGCTCGTTGTGGGAAATGCGTTGGGAATCATGCGGATGTTTTCCATAGAATAGAAGTCGAAAGTGTCTCTGTTATGGGGGAAACCCGAGCAATCTCCTGACATGTCCCGCGTACAAACAGCACGAGGAGAATCTTAAGCGTTCCACGGACGATCCAAGCGATATTTTGCAGAAATGCTATAGATGGCTACGCCTTCGGACCCCAACGACTATACTAACTTGTGTAGCGACGGCGACTTCTGCTGTGTCTAGAAACAATAGAAAAAGGAGGAACATTTCCTCTCTCAAACTTCGTTGTAAAGGCCAGAAGGTGGCCTTTTTTTTCCTGGTTTTCGAGGAAGTACTGGTTCAAAATCAAAGCAAGTCGCTCCCGGTCTCGATAATCTGAGCTTGAAAAAGGCGTTCCCAGCACTTCCAAGAACATCAAAAACCCCAAGTGTTCCCATATCGCCGCCAGGGAAAGAAACCAGTGCTGGCTTAATAAATTGTAGACATTGTAGACCGTATTCTTACAGCTTTAAATATTTCTTAAAAGCATCTTGATAAGCTTTCTCCCCGCAGTAAAAACATTCTTGATGCAGTTCACTACGAAATGGCCCCTCCTTTCAGCGATTGTATCCTTCGATGGCTAATTCATCGAACGAGGTCACGGATTTAATCACTGTTGTACAGTGGAATTGCAGAAGCATTATCCCCAAAATCGATTATTTTAAAAGTTTTTTTACTAAATAACTTGAGTTGCTATGCATTTGTACTGTGCGAAACATGGCTTACTTCAGATATAGACCTACATTTCCACAATTTTAATATTATTCACTTCAATCGAGAAGACTCTTACGGAGGAGTACTTTTGGGGATCAAAAAGTTCTGTTCTTTCAATCGATTCGACCTCCTCTCGACACCAGGCATTGAAGTTGTCGCTTACCAAACCAGAATTGCATTGCTTCCACCTATATTCCCCATAGAGCATCAGTTAGTCACCGACGGCCTGACGACATTGCAGAACTCCTTCCCGACCGAGGCTAATTTTAGGTGATTTTAACTGCTACGGTACGGCATGGGGTTGCCTTCATGATGATAATCGATAATCGATGTTTGCGACAATTTCAATATGACCATTTTGAAGACGGGTGAAATGACACGGATTCTGGCCCCGCCAGCGCGTCCGAACGCCTTCGACGTGTCCCTCTACTAGACATCGCTGCGGTTAGATTGCATGTGGAAGGTAGTCTCTGATCCCCACGCAGCGACCATCTGCCAATCATAATAAATATTGCTGACGGTTCAGGGCCACCAAATGTAATCAATGTTTCGTATGATTTCACACGAAATATTGAATGGAAAAGCTACGCGTCCGCGATATCCGACACAAATGAATCCACACAAGAGCTTCCTTCGGAGGAATAGTACGGGTTCCTGGCTGGCTTGATTCTCGATACCTCAATTCAAGCTCAGACTAAACGCGTACTGGACTCGAATTCTCGCGGACGGCCTCCCAACTTATGATGGGACAAAAAGTGCTCAGAAGTGTACGCGGTACTTACGGGACGATAGGTTATCCGCTAGTTATTGGCAGTGTTAGACCCGCGAATGGAGAGTTTGATGAAAGCTAAGAAACGGAGCTACTGGCGCCGGTTCGTTGACGGACTAACCAGAGAAACATCGATTAGCACTCTCTGGGGCACGGCGTATGCGAAACCGAAACAGCGCTAACGAGAGCGGGGAATATTCAAACCGTTGGATATTCGATTTCATAATGAAGGTTTGTCCGGACTCCGCCCCGGAACAGAAGACCTACCGCACTACGTCCCCTCACGATAGTGCGAGCGAAATACCAAAATCATATTCAACAGACGACGCCGACAGGGTGGTCTCTGTTACAGTGCCCAAAGCTGCCGATTTGCAAGATAATTTGGACAATTTGTCTGCTGGGGCTCTTCAGCTGAGGATCGATTTTTCCAATGAGTAAACTGAATTGGATTGTCTTTTCCAGGGAACGTGAACCGGCACAACTCCAGTTTCTATTAATGGGTATAATGATCAATCAGGTTTTCACAATTAAATATCTCGGGGTCTGGTTCGACTCTAAAGATACCTGGGGATGTCACATTAGGTACCTGAAACAGAAATGCCAACAAAGGATCAATTTTCTCCGGACAATAACTGGAACATGGTGGGGGCCCATCCAGGACACCTGATCAGGCTGTACCAAACAATGATATTGTCGGTGATGGAGTATAGGAGTTTCTGTTTCCGCTCCGCTGCGAACATACGCTTCATCAAACTGGAGAGAATCTAGTATCGTTGGTTGCGCATTGCTGTTCTACCGTTGAAAAATCTATTTTGGGAACTCTCAGGGGCGGCGAAACACTTTACGCCCGAGTGGGTAGAAAGCATAGGGTGAGGGGTCCATTAGTAAGGATTGTTTCCCTTTTCGCAATGCAAACGCTTACATTACATTCACATTAAATCACGTTCGTTTATGCAAATGGAATTGTGGTATATCGATGTTTTCAAATGTGTGTAGTGTGAGATACATGCGTTGCGTATCTAAATTTTTTGGAATGGTTCAAAATTTCGATTGGGTAATTACCCACTCGGTTATTTTCGAGTGGGTACTACTACCCATACTACCCACGCTTTCCGCCGGCCCTGGGAACTCTCATATCGATTGCTCATCTGATGCGACATCTTGAACCCCCTGATGATTTGAAAGTGCGAGAGGCTCGTCGAGCTTAATGTTCAAACATGTTTTATGTCCTTGTACTTCGACTGCATGGCACAGAGCATCAATTCATTTCTATATAATCCTTACCGTGTGGTTTTGTGTCCTTATGCACAAAGCGGTTTTTCACCATATTCCTTATTGAAAAATGTACCAGGGTGCCATCATGTGACCACTTTTGCCCTTATCACTACGCCGGTAGTACCTGAATTTAAAACCAGCGCGATCTGATGGTCTGACCGCGTTTGGAGGATTCCCTGCGGGTCCGAAAAGTACCACCCGTCGACCCGGTTCATTATGTCAAGGCAACCCGAGGCTGTAATTAATGTCGCTGATATTACGCTTACCCAAATGTTGCAGGTTTGAGTCTTAACCCCTCTCCCCTGTCGTCACGGTTAGAGCTTCCATCCCGGGAATTTATTTCCCGGGAATCCCGGGATTTTTGGATTTCTCGGGATTCTCGATTCCCGGGAAATTGTGTTTTCTCATTCCCGGGATTCTGGAATCCCGGGAAAAAAGATTTTTAATTTATTCCATAAGATTTAGATTCTCCAAATGAAATTCTGTAGGAAATATCTTTACCGGCAAACATTTGGAGTAAGTAGTGAATGCAGATTATGCTTTTCCAACTGATTTGCAGATCAATGGACTATATATCTTAAGGCTCACTGATGTTTTCGTGTTCCACGCCATACTCAAAACACTGCTAAAGAATGTTGCATTCATTCAAATTTTCATTCAAAAATGGATTAATTTGCCGGTTTTTATACCGAACCATTTCCTTACAGTAGCGTTAGTGATGCGCACGATATCTCTGCCACCGATGAACCGATTGATCAGATTTTTAACAATTCTTTTAATAGTTTATTTTAATAGTTAGATCATGAATGAAAGGGCTTGCAATCAAATTAGTAATGGAAATTGCGTTACTTTCCTAAAAAATCGATGTGTGTGTGTTTCAAAACTTGGGATGGTTTGTAGTGATATCATGCTTAACGCAAACGTTATTTAAAATAAGGAATGTTTCTAGAACGTCTGCAGAAATATTTGGTCAGTTCATCGAATGCATATTTCGTCTTATTTGTTATACTGTAACTGTAATATCTGTAAATTTTTGGATGTATGAAAAGATAACGTTGTATCTGTCCAATATCCTGCACATCCAAACTCTTTGAATGCTTTCAAGGATTCAGGCAGGATTTTTGAAGGGATACGATCAAGCAATCCAGATACTTGCCCGTAACAGGAAATCGATACGAAATAGGCTTCATCCATCGTTGCACAGTTCGTCCATTATCTGCTTGATTTTGATTCACACTTAATTCGAAATGATGCTGATCCTACTGTGACGGAAATGGATTCCATGTATAAACTTTCCTCTTTTGGTCGGAAGTAACTGCACATTACCCAGAAGCAGCTCAATCTTTTCATTTAAAATGACCAAATAAGGTGCTTTGCATTAAATTGATCACATTCCATCGTATCAGAACAACGAATTCCAAGTTTGGACAGTAACTCCAGCAGCTGCGTTTAGTATATCGTCTCAATCGTAATCGTAATTACCAAAATTTAGGCTATACATATAGTAAAATTTTGCGTAAACTTATTGACGAGTTATCAAATGATTGAATGATGTGTAGGCCACCAAATCGCCATCTTCTGACAACTGCTTTAGGGCAGATATACATGCAATCAAACGGGTTTGAAAACTTTTCAATTTATTCTTTTGTTTTCAAGGGAAACATTCACCTTTTCATTTTTCTTCTGTATTCCCGGGATCCCGGGATTTCCCGGGAAATTTATTATTTATTTCCCGAATCCCGGGAAGCTGAAAACCGTCGGGAAATGGAAGCTCTAGTCACGGTTCGCCTTCTCTCCCCTTCCTATGATACTATAGCTGCTATCGGTAGGTTAGTTAATATCTTGCCAAGCATGAACCATTCTTCTAAAAGCAAACGTTATTGAATTTTCCTAGTTCTAATATATCGTGGTTAAAACCTGAACTACTAGTCTTAAAAAGTATATATTTTGTTGGCTCCCTTGCCCCACTTTCTCAAAATAAAAAAAATAACTATTGTTCCCCTTCTTGTGAATAGAACTGTATCCCTAGTTTTAAAATAGCTGTAAAATATTCCATAAAACTATTTTTTCCCTTTTTTATATCAAATAGTACTCCTAGTTTAAGATAGCTGTAAAATTTTTCCTCTTTGATCTAATATTAAAAACTTTTCCAAAATTGTAATTTCCTAGCTTTAAGGTATTTCAAATTTAAAAAGAGAAATTGGCATCGAACTGATGAAAAAATCAGTAAACTGCTCTGACATAAGTAAATGCAAAGCTTCAACCACACGAAATAATGTTCCCAGTCGCATCGCTTGCTTGAAGTGAAGTCTGGCTACGCACTAATCAATCAGTGGGACTAAGGAGTTTTTATTATTATTATTTTATTATTTTATATTATTTCCTTATAGTTTCCTTATAGTACATTTTTGGTGTAGAACCGGTCTGATCGGCATTTCGCCCTAGGCCAAAAATGCGTGCCCCCCTCAACCCAAATTTTAACTAGGACGAATTAGCGCATGGGCGCCATTTAAACTCCTTTTTACATTTCTTACAAAAGAAATGTATAGGATTCGCTCAAACTTTGAAAACTTTTTCCGAGGCCCGGAGGGCCGAGTTTCATATACCAATCGACTCAGCTCGACAAATTGAGACAATGTCTGTATGTGTGTGTGTGTATGTGTGTATGTATGTATGTACAAAATGTCATGTAATTATCTCAGCAATGGCTGAACCGATCTTAATGAAACTAGTTTCAAATGAAAGGCCTATCGCTCCCATTTGACACTATTATTTTTGTTTTTCGATATGTTATTTACTTTCTGAAATATGAGTAATTTTGTCAAAACAGGGCTGGTTTGAAGCGAATAACATTCGAACAAGGCAACTATATCGCGTGAAGTAAACAAAAACAAAAAGCTTATGAAAATACCTTTCTAACAAGCTATAGATTGTCAAAATCCGTTCAGGAGCGGCGGAGATATTAAACATTTTGTATTTTCATTCTTCGCTTACCAATTTCCACTAATGAAAAATGAGACCGTTCCATACAGAGTATTGCTTTACTGGTTTTTTAGGGTCAAAACTAAACCGATTTTGAATATCCGGGTATGCAAACACATCTGCGTGATTCAAGGATTTTGATTCCGAAAACATTTTGTGAATTTACTTAATAATCAATTACCTATTTCTCAAAAATTAATAAGCAAGTTCATTTCAAAGACAAAATAATATGTAAATTCACTTCAAAGTGCAAATTTGCCCAGAGTTTTTTTATTTCGATTATAGAGATTTTAACCTTAAGGTCATTCGCCTCTTCGGGTTAGAATTTTTTTTATGAAAAATTTCTAACCCTATGTGCGGGGCCGGGACACGAACCCAGGTGCGCTGCGTACAAGGCAATCGATTTACCAACTACGCTACATCAACACTCATTGTCCAGAGTTGATGTATTTACCCGCTGGATTGAGCAATGCGTTCACTCGTGAGATAAACGTTGGATGGTATATGAATACATCAAGTAATCCTCCTAGTAGTGAGAAAATAGATTTCTAATAAAATTCATATTCATATTATACTCGTAGCATCACCAAGAGCAACTGTATTTTTGAATAACAAAATTGTAGTGAAAATTTATCAGTTGCATTATTGAAAATAAAGATGTAAGGAATCAAAATTTCGCACTATAAACAAAAATAATGTCACAGCTCTAACCATAACTTACCATTCCTCACAACTGACACTGAGTTGAACTGAAAACCCCAATATACATTTTTCATGATCAATGTTACTAAAAGCATATTTTTTGCGAAAAAATGCGACATGTAATTTCAAGAATGTTCGTGTCTCAAAGCAGTCCAGGGGCACTTTCAATACTAATTGGCTTTTCGATGAATTTAAATAATTATTCTGGTAGTTTGAACCATTTCTTTGCAATGGTATTGCTTTGTATAGGACTCATTTACCCATATCTCCAGAACGAGAGTTCAGAACGAAACAATTCGCAAGTAATAAGGATGGGTGGAAAAAGACTGCATTGTAATCGACTGCATGTACGAGTTTTATGCCATCGACAATAATATAATTACCAACATAGCCTGGACATTTGACATTCTTTTCTAGATATTTCAATGCGAATGAATACTATTTACAGGTGGCCTTTTCTCAGTTTACTATTTCTAATTACGCGTTAAAATACTGGACCTGAAAATTCCCTTCTTTACAAAATCATTTTTCAGATGTCTGTAACCAAAAAGATATCTTTTAATTCCAAAACAAATTCCTGATTTCTAGATTTTCTGATGACTAATTAAGGACCAGCAATAAAGTAGAAACACCAGATAATCCTAAAAATTCCGTCAAGAAAAGAAGAACGAAAACGTGCTCTTTGCAATGGGATTTTCACAAACATTTCAGAATATTCTAAAACAATGGTTTTGGAATTCGTGAAATTCGTTTTATTCATTTACTTCATTTCAATAACTTTCTTAAAATATTATTATATATTCTCATTTTTTCCAGCTCATTCCTTTAATGTATTATATTCGTTTGGTTTATTTTTTGCATTTTAAATATTTGACTAATAGTAAATATATGATCATTTCATTGCAAAGATTTTTTTCATTTAGCATTGTTTTTATTTATTTTGTTTATGTGATCTAATTTTATCTATTGTATTCATTTAATTCTTTGTATGCATTCCGATCAATTTATTATCTTATGTATCTTATTCGAATTATTCATTTAATTTAGTTTTATTCACTTTTTTCTAATATTTTTTTCTGATATTTTTCCGGTTCAATAAAAGTTATTCATTTTAATAATCTGACTAATTTTGTTCAGTCATTCACTTTATTCATTTCATCTAGAGCATTAATTAGACACAATATAATTTCTTCTATTAATTCTATTACTTTTTAATATCGCTGATTTTTTCATTTTAATAAGTTAACTGCTTAAAAACAAACAAAATGGAAAAATGATAAAAAGTATAGACAGAAAACATTTTTATTGTGATAAAAATTCTTCATTTTGTTTATTTTATTCATTCCATTCATTTTATTGATTTCATTAACTCTCTGTTTATCCTGTTATTTATGAACAACAACATTTTCAAATAGCTATACTGCCCATGCTTGCAAATCAGTCCCATAAAGATAGGAAATCCCATAGAAAACGGGACAAATATGCGTTCAATATACTAACTTTGGGGTTGGACAAGATTTCTTCACAAAAAAGTAAAACTAATAATTGTGACAATCACCGTTTATTTAAGCGCTAATAGTTACAAGAAAGATCCCTATAACTGAAGTTATTGCAATTGCTCTGATTGGATTTCACTGGAGCAGTGCTGCCAGAGACATTTTCAGTTATCAGTGAAAAATTATATTTTGATATATCTTCGTTTTCTTCAACTATTTTTGAAAACTGATAAATCTTATTAATTTGGACTACTTTCGGCTACCTTTTCTGCCCAAACGAACTATTGAAAACTTTGCAGGAGATGTGTATTAAGGATTGGTATGTAAAAATTCAGCAGCTTCTAACACTGCTAGAGAAGCATCTATCTTGATCAAAACAGGTTTTTCGTCTTTCTTTACTCTAACAATTTTAAGAAAAACGGTTTTGGAACCCTATATGTGCTAGAAAATTATGTATGAGAGTTAATTTAATCCATATTATTCATATTATTTATTTTATTATTCCAATTTTTTATGGTTTTATTCATATTATTTATTTCAATCATTTTATTAATGGTTAGTTTTTCCCAGTTCACATATTCTATTCAGTTTCTTAATTTTATCAATTCGGTTTAGCCAGTCCTTTATGTTATTGTATGATAGCTTTTATCCTGAAACAATTTAATTTACTCTCTTAATTTCATTACGTTTTAATATCGTCTAATTTTAATTTGAGCTAATTTGATTTATTTATTTTATTAATTTGATTTATGTTAACCATTCTGTCCATTTTATGAATAACTTTGTTATTTTAAATTTTGTTTTGTTTTATTATTTTTCTTTAATTTATTCAGTTTATTCGAAGCGTTATTCGTGCACATCTCACATCTAGTTGTTCGTAAATTTAGCGTGTGATCGGCAAGCTAATGAATAATACAACAGTGATACGTGTAAGAAATGTCTCATCTCACTGATAGGTGGATTAAATCGGTTTTTTAATATTAAAATAATTATTTAGTATCATTCAGTATCATTATTATTATTATTGGTTGTAATGCATTCTTACCTTTGCGTTTCCATAATTTACCTTGAGGCTGATATTTACCGCTTATTGCTATTTCATATTCCTTTGCCATTGCAAATCTCCTCTTTAGATTTCAGATTTTAATTTTTTTTCCTCTTTGTTAGTCCTTTTTCCGTTCTGTTAATAAGCTTCTTCTGTGTCCACGATTTTATGAATTATTCCGCTCGTACATGAAAGAGAGATTAGTAGATACGAAGATTTCTTGAATGAATATTTCTTTTATGGGACTGTAAATGTGAACTCTTCTAGAATGTTTAAGTTGATTTGTACCAGATTGTTAATATGACATCTGGTTGATAGAATGAATTCATATTTTTTTTGAGGTCGCTAGCCGTGCATTGAAGAATGCCTAAAACTCTGAACTAGGCCCCGTCGAGTCCAGTCCGTCATCTGTCCGTCTCGTCCTGTCGTGTCTGGGGCTTCCAGGTTACGTGCATTCACCAGACGAGACTAGCTTATGTCAGCCTAATTGTGCACTGGTTTCGTAGAATCGAGGCGATCATCGAAATGATAGATCCTACGAGTGAATGCACTTGGCCCAGTCATCTGTCGAGCATTTGTATATTTGCGTGTGTGAATGTTTACGTGTTTATGCGAAGTTTAGCATGTTGAGATATGTGTGTTACCTGTAAATAATATGTTAATACAAATATGCATGATGTTAAAATAAGACATGTGTAATATGCTACTTACAGTTTGTTGTTCGTTCCTACTTATCTGATTCAATTGAGTACGAAAGTACATCTCAATTTTTCTAAAACCTGGCGACGTCTGATGGCAGCGAATAGTCATTGTTGACAGCAATGTTGCCCTTTTATGTTAAATTATCTCGGAGAAGTCATCAGAGGAATATGACGCATGAGATCGAAAATAAATAAAATAAAATAAAGAGTAGAGTTAGTACTGTTATTGAATATTAATTGAACAACACATGTACCATGCAATAAAACTACTTGGAATCGTCCAAATACCAGAAAATGATATATATATATTTACCATTAACGACAATTAACTCCGTTAGAAGTTTCTCATGCTATGCTGGACGGGAATGGATGATTGACGTGCATCGGTAAATCAATCGTACCTTCATTTATCCAATCCGAATGAATCGAATCGAATACACGAATTGAACACCAGTAAAAAGTGACCAACGAATCCCAAGAAGGATCACCCACTGTTCTATCATATAAGCCAGTTCTGCATCCATTCCCTGGTCCACATGTCACAAATACTCAGACGCCCACATACACAGATAGCACACAATTGTACACTAGTACCAAAAACTACAATTACTACAACACAACACAACTAATAGGGTTCTACTGTTATTTTTTTAATGCGCCTGTGCACGTTGCCGAGGTCGACCGATAAATCGACACACAATGACTTCCACTGCGAGCCGTGCTCACAAAGACTGCCGTTAAGCTGTTGAACAATGTCTGCAAACACAGCCCACAGAAAAAGTCAATCCACGGCGACCCGCCAATCGGCCACGCCAGTGTGCACAGGCTCTTAGTTGACTGTTAGTTTGGGCTGGTGCAGAGTATGAAAAAACACAAAACATAAAAAAGGCCCATAAGCCCTCTCGGTCTCCTCGATGCACCACTATCGAGGCGCAATGCAATAACCATCCTAAAGCAGGTGTCTAAAGATGTTTGCAATACCGTCAAACCCGTCAACCTAGGAGAGGGATTATTATTTTATTATTTTATATTATTATATTATTATTATTTTTTTTATTATTTATTATTTTTATTATTATTTTTATTTTTTTTATATTTTTAGAACTCTAAGCACCTTGAGTGGGATTTACATAAGTGTCACTGAGTTGAGGCCTTCCGTTAAGTAAGTACCACATCAACAGTTCCGTTCTAATATCCCAAGTTACGGTAAAGATGGTCGAGCCTCGCAATGCACAGTGTTTTAAAACGTCGTTTTCGTGCTCAAAATTAATAGCGTCTAAACCGTTGACCTTAGATATATAGTTTGTTCGGAGAAGTTGTTGTTCTTATGATTGCGCATCCACAGGAGTATACCGTTTAGTGATTAATTCACCTATAAGTGATATACGAAATTTATTTTCCGAAATAATTAAGATAGAGACTTTGTGTCTTCGGCAAAGTTGTAGCAAATGTTACTGCAAAAGAAATTGCTGAAGACACCATATATCTATCTTTAGTAGTTTACGAGTTATGAAACATATTATAAGGAAGACCCCTTAAAATTAGTTTTTTCATGATAACTTTTTTAGACATTCTCGTATCTACTTGGAATTTTTCACAAAGTTATTTGCCGTATCGAAACACATATTTTTGCCGAACATAGTTACTTCCTATCTGTTGAATTTAAAAAGATATTCCAAATTTTACGATTTTTTTGGGCTAACTTCCACCTTAAATAATTCGTTAAGGAGCAAAAAGGAGCAAACAACATCATAACATACTGAAAGTACTAGCTTTTTACTTTCATATAGTGGCCCGATTGTTAGTGGACGCTATTCTCCCCGAGTGTTATGTTCAATACAATATGCCATCGCAGTGGTATAAAATGAAATATTCAAGCGCACTGCGATAAGTAGCTTCATCTTTTCATGATAAATTGCATAAAACATGTTCATAGATGTCCAAAAAAGGAAAAGGGAACTTTGACCACAATCAAGATCAAAGTACGAAACATTTATAATGATGCTTGATTAACGTCACCTGTTCACAATGTGGATCCTGTCGTGAATGAAGCTCGGGGATGGTTAAAAAAAGTATAAAATGAATTTTAGGAGAGGCCAAAGCTCTTCTAGCGGAAGAAGAAAGCTTTGAAGATGACGGAGAAAACGATTATTAAAAATATATTTATTTATCTATTTTATAATGAATATATTGACATTATTAAACACATCAAAAACTGCACTTTGATTTTTGAAAGGCAAACTATATGCATTGCATGTTATAGGCAAACGTGTTCTATGCAATTTACTATAAAACATGAAGCTGTTTGTCGCAGTGCGCTTGAATATTTCATTTTATACCACTGCGATGGCATATTGTATTGAACATAACACCACAGACTAACAGACATAACACTCGAAAACAATGCTTCGCCCGCTTTAACGGTCATTTTAAATGTATTTGTAGTTGGGACTGTGGCCACATTTGAAATTATGGCGCCACTGACATATGAACAAGCATATGGGGGATAGACCACTAGTAAAAAATTGTTCCCAAACATGAGGGGTAACTCATCAGCAAATGAGTGTTTGGGACTGTGAATGAAAGGTGGAGCTAGTGTTCTGGGAAAATTGCCGGATCGATGTTTTTTGTGGGAATTCCCTCATAGTGTTATGTCTGTTAGTCTGTGATAACACTCGGGGAGAATCGCGTCGACTAACAATCGGGCCACTATATGAAAGTAAAAAGCTAGTACTTTCAGTATGTTATGATGTTGTTTGCTCCTTTTTGCTCCTTAACGAATTATTTAAGGTGGAAGTTATCCCAAAAAAATCGTAAAATTTGGAATATCTTTTTAAATTCAACAGATAGGAAGTGACTATGTTCGGCAAAAATATGTGTTTTGATACCGCAAATAACTTTGTGGAAGATTCCAAGTAGATACGAGAATGTCTAAAAAAGTTATCATGAAAAAACTAATTTTAAGGGGTCTTCCTTATAATATGTTCCATAACTCGTAAACTACTAAAGATAGATATATGGTGTCTTCAGCTATTTCTTTTCTAGTAACATTTGCTAAAACTTTGCCGAAGACACAAATTCTCTATCTTCGGAAAATAAATTTCGTATATCACTTATAGGTGAATTAATCACTGAACGGTATACTTCTGTGGATGCGCAATCATAAGAACAACAACTTCTCTGAACAAACTATATCTCTAAAGTCAACGGTTTAGACGCTACTAATTTTGAGCACGAAAACGACGTTTTAAAACACTGTGCAATGGTTCAATTTCGATGTATATCAGAGTGTGGGTAATACTTATACGAACAAACAAATCTTCAAACACACTCTGTGAATATAATCGATGGATTGGCCTCTTGCGAATTAAGTTCATTTTTTTGGCATTTCCGACCACTGTGCTACAGCGTTTAACAGTTTGATAAAACGACACATCAAACTAAATTATCTACAGTTTTACGACTGAGGTCAGGCCATTCCATCAGTTTTTTTTTATCGAGCATCAGTTGCAATCCAAAGTTGTACAGTTCGACAGCGAGCGAAACAAATTATCCACATACCTTTCCGGTTGCCCGACTCTTCATAACTTTTTGTCCGCTGCAAAAGCTTCCGGCGGTTGCGTTGGAGTACGTTCAGTTCATCCCGGTGCTTCACCGGTAAGGCAAGCCCTAAAACGAGACGAGAAAAAAAAACGAAAAAAAAAGTCTGTCAGCCAAGGAATGCGCGCAAAGTTTCAAAACAGTAATTGACAATAAAGAAGGTTGATCAACGACAAACACGAGCACACGACTCTTTCGCCGAATGATCCCGCGGTAGGTATAGGTACATAAAACAGCTTCTCTCTGTTTAGGTTCAACTTTGATTGTTTTGCTACTCGGAAGAGAAAAAAAAACAACATAATTTATACTGGAGGCAGTCGACTTCGAGCAATCAAAAAAAGATTGACGAAAAGTTGCAATAAAAGTTTTTTTTTCATTTATTTTCAGCGTATTTCGCACATCCGGGGCAACGGTTGAAAAGACCGTTTGAGTTTTCGCTCCCCCCTGAGCGGATGAGGATGAATTGAATCGCTGAAAAATAAGCTTCCTTCCGCCCGGGGGTGGTTTCCGATCGTTCGGTTGTTTATTGCTTCGATATCCTTCCCTGTGCCTGTGAGCGGCGGGCGGTGTGCTCTTCGCTTGGATTCTTTATTAACGGTGGCGGCCAGCCGGTTGTGTTTGGTAGGTACATAATCGAATCATTTCAGATTGAGCTTCGTTTGTGTTATAGGGCAAGGCGAACATTTTTAATTCTGAAAGTGCATCTTTAATATGGTCACACACATCAAAATAAGCCCAAAACCAAATTTGCTGTCATTTGAACAATTTTGCCTCGATGGAGCATACATGTTAGGGGACATCCATAAATTATGTCAAGCGCTTATTTGGGAAGAAGAAGGCATGTGATGTAGCGTGTGTTTACACAAGACTTACGAGAGCGTATAAATAATGTGCCCATAAGTGCAGTAGCGGCGGTTAATTTTAGGACAGTTCTGTAACATGATTTATGGAGAATCCGTCACGTAACTTTTCGGTTAAATCCATATACAATATTTTAAGTATTTTCAAACGAAGTTGTTTTTTCTTGAAACTTTAAAAATATAGGTTCAATCAAGTTCCACTTTAAAAATTATTAGTGGTAGTGTACAGGGACGGCCTATAAAATGTGGCATTGCTGACATAGTCGCTACCAAGCGTCAAAGAAATTACATACGAGCACAGAGGCAATTTTCGTTTTGAAGGGTGCTAAACCCTTCCTACACAAGGACTTCGAGCTTTAACCGATTTAACAGAGTACTCCTTTCCTTTTCAGCGCGAATTAACGAAAACTTTCAATTTACCAAAACTTTTTCTGGGATAAGATTTTTCATTTTTAAGCAGTTTTGCTTCTGGTTTCTGTCAAACTCGAAAAAAAATCAGGAGAAACTCACTGCCGATGTCTTCCCCCAGACCAACTAAATACGTTGAACGAATGAATGAATCCAACACCTCCCAGAGCGATTGGATGATTGGGTTAGGAAAAGTCCCAATAGTTAGGGGTCAGTAGGATCGAGATAATTTTCACACTAACTTTTGCACACAAACAACGGCACATTGTATCTGGCGGGTGAAAATATTTGCTTGGAGAACGATTCGGTGCCGGTGAAGTGCACCGATTTCAACGTCGGGCGGGGGCCCATATCTTAGCCGAAGCAGAACCCAAAGATTAGAGTTGGCCTCCGGTGGGTTTCGGCTGCTGCTGCTGGTTGCTACGATGCTAGGAAGATTTCTATCCCTTGGAAGCAGAAGGAAACGAAAGTAAATGTTAGTTCACCGTTCGTGCTTTCTGTATGTTTTGTGCGATTTATTTCTCTATTCTCTGGTGTTACCTTAAATTTCAAACCCTGGATCGAGTGGTTGATAAGGTTGGCGAAATCGAAGCGAAATTTTGCACTATCTTCGCTAGAAAGTATTTATACTGACACGACACAAAATCGAAATACGCTTGCCTGCTGTGATTAATATTTAGATGGAAAGCTGTTAAGAGCAACGAATTCAATTACACCCAGCGTTGTAGAGAACTTGGCACAATTGGATAAAATTGTAAAAATCTGGCTTAATATCATACAATAAAACTGCACTGTGCTTACAATTATGATGTTGATGCTGGAAAGATTGTCGAAATTTACCGAAATGCCTGGAATCAGCTTTATTACTTGTATTTCAGCTATCCATAGTCTGTAGTCGATTCGGATCCCAAGGTATATTCGGTATATTCTTATTTTTAGGGTATTTTTTGGGCACCAAGGTATTTTTAGAGTATCATGGAAAGGGCAGGAAATGGAAAACCACTTTTTGCCATCTTCGGAGTTGTTTACCTTCAAAAATGTTGAGTTTTAGGTATAAAATCGTTAATAACCCTGATTATTTAAAATTTAATAGGTTGGTATCGGAAGAAGAAACATTCGAATTAGCAAGAGCTAACCTTTGTTCAAAGTCGATTTTTTTTGTGAAATTAAATTCGAAGATGTAGTACTTAAAAACTGATTTATTAAGAGTCACCCTAAACCAAACAAGTAAAATCCTTACAAAATAGCAACAAATAGAGATAGTGTAATGGTGACATTGGCATTTTCAGCAAATTTCAATTTCATTCCTCAGAAATGATTTCTCTAGATTTCTTTAGAAGGTTATGTTATCCTGTCTATTATGGCAGCCCTAAGTTTGCGCCGCTAAAACAACAAAAAAGATCCATAAAAAATTGAAAAACGATCCTTAAAAAAGTTGTCCATGTTCCATAAAACAAAGCCGAAAATCCATAAAACAGTGTGAATGATCCATAAAAAGGGATCAAATCGATCCATAGATTATGTAAAATTGAACCATAAAATGGTCGCAAAAGAGCACTAAAATAGTAATAAAAGAGCAATTAAATTCAACCAATGCCCCATAAAAATATTGGAAATGTTCCATAAAATGATACATTTTGCGCCATAAATTAACTGACATTGATCCATAGAATATTAACAATGTACAATAAAACACGTCGATATGTTCCATAATATCGACAAAAATGTTCCACGGTATTACAAAATGGAGCAATAAAATGTCAGAAAAAGTTCCATAATTTTTTTTGACATTAAAAATGTCTTACTCCACTATCTGGGGCTAGGTGTCATTCTAAAATCTAAACTATCTCCCATGTAACGAAACTATGTAAGGTTTGCACGCTTATAACTCCGATATTACTAGATGGATTTTAATCATTCATACACCAACCGATTCAGAAACACCTAACTTAAATATTGGTAATAATTTAATATCTCCCCAATAAAAGTAGACTTTTGGAAATTGGTAAAATTAAAAAGTTCACAAAAAACGGGAAAATTACCACTCGTGAGGCAGATTTCTCAGACACAGCCGTCAAGAGAGGGCAGCTTAGTTGCTCAATGAAACACGAAAAGTCATAAATAGAAGCAACGCATGTCCGTTTAAATCAGTTGTTGCTCTTATCCCATACGAGTAACAACGTCTCCCGGCGATGCTATAAGCGCTATCGATTTTCGGTAACGTTGGCATTTGCACACACTCGCACCTAAGTGACTAAACCATATACGGTTAGTTTATAAATAGAGGTGATGCGTACCCGTTTGAATCAGTTTTTGTTCTTATGTCTAGGGATGTCCGATTTTTCCAATTAATCGATTAGTAGCTAATCGATTATTTTTTACATCTTTATTAATCGTAATCGATTAAAACCAAGAAATAATCGATTAATCGAAGTAATCGATTAGTTTATAAATTTTTTTGAGAGCAGTAACAAAAAATACAAAACATCCATCTCAATCTGATTATGATGATCGTTCACTTCGGTATATAGTAAAATTTCGGCGAATGGCTAAAGCTGGCTTCACAATCTTCTACCCAGGGCCGTCTTTAGACTACTCGGGGCACTTGGGCACTATTGAGCTAAAGGCCCCTTTAATTGAACAGGTATAAACAGCTGTCGAGGATGAGTATGATCCAAAACTGATTCCCAGCATCAAGGAACCACTTCTACCTCATGCCATGCTGAGACACTCTTTCATATTTGAGCCAAATCAGTCAACCGTGTCGAACATATTTAACAAAATACAAAGTGGGATTCAAAATATATGGAGAACAAAGACTATTCCAGATTTTCACAACCTGATGTCCAAATATCGTCGAAAAAAAAAAGATAATCTGAGTGCATCTTAAAAAGTTATTTGTTTTCCTGACCGGTAGTAGCAAACGGCCTAACACACTATTTGTGGCGGTGGGAGTTCGAACTCAGGTGAGCCGCCTACAGTGTAGCTGACCTACCAACTACGCTATAGTCTTCCCAGATGGTGTAATCTGACCACCCAACCAGTATTCCACTTTGCTTACAGATGGCCGAATTTTATATAATAATAACAAAATCCCTATTCAACAAACTGTTGTGTCGAAGACAGCCATAACACGATCGCTATTCAATATTAGAAGAGGTCAATATCTTAGTTGTCGCGTAAAGTTTGTTTTAAATTACTTTTAAAGCGAAACATAAAAATTACTCGAATCCCTCAGTATGATCGGTATCATTCCCTTCAATGCCAGTAATGTAAAACAGTCGGAATATAAGAGATGCCGAGTGTTCATCAACTGAAGTTTTAAATTAAGCAAGGAAAAACTGAATTTTAAAATTAAATATATTTTATTTTAGCACTGCAAGAATATTCTGCTTGTGTGAAGCATACTTTGAATATTTATAAAAATATTTACGGTACCAAATAGCCGAGGTTCTTCAAATATCCTCAAAATGCACGCACATTTGTCATGACCTCTTTAGTCAAATCTAGGGTAAAGCTAAGGTAGATACGTGGAGACACTTTCACAATAGCTCTATTTAACTTCTTTTTTTTGGGATTTCACGAACGTTTACGTTCATGACATTTTTTTAGTACGGCAGAGTGTAGTACAAAAATAACATTATTGGTTCTGTACTAGAAAAACTCTAGAAAGAGAACTGCGGAGCCTCCATTTTGGAACGATTGGATTCGCGTTTAGCTGTCAAAAAACGAATCCAATCGAACATTGCCTATCCTTATAATATTGGACGTGTTGCCATACAATGCCGGGGCATACGTTGCCAAAAATGCTGTTTTTCTCTCCGCAGTTCTCTTACTAGAGTTTTTCTATTTTGTACCAGTCTAAGACTGACCAGGCAGAGTGAAACATGCCAAATCCGGCCAACAAGTGTCGAGTCATCGTACGTTTCGATGCATCCAGGTGGATTTGTCCGTTGAAAGACCAAGATGCGATTGAAAAATGAATATTTTGCTACATCCGCAGTTCGCTTGCCAAGCAAGGTTTTTGGTTGGTTGGCTAAGGTTCGGAGGCCAAACGTTGCACTGTTATTAAAAATAAATTAAAACTTGAATGGAAATGTTGGATTGACGTTTGAATTGGTTCAATAGTGATGCAATGCTTCGTTTCCTGTCGCTCTGATGCTCTTTAAACATTTCGATCACACGGCATACGGTGCAATGCATGATTTCGAGCTGCTAAGTGTGGGCCCCCAAAATCCCGGGGCCCCTGGTCTTGATCCAGTCTGCCCATGCATAAAGACGGAATTGCTTCTACCAAGTTTAATTTAAAGTACCCTTTATCAGAATTCAAAGAATTTCTCATGGATTTAGGGGACCATTCATAAATTACGTAACGCAAAAATTGCCTAACATTGACTCCCCCTCCCCCCATGTAACAAATTGTCACAAATTTCTTCATTCCCCTTCCCCTGTTACGTAACAAATTCCCAGAAAATTTTTTTTTTTCTTCGGTGAAAACATGTTACGTAACGATCTAGCTAACTCCCCCTCCCCCCTAAGTCACAACATGTCACAACTTGTTGTACCCCCTCACCCCCCTAAAAGCGTTACGTAATTTATGAATGGTCCCTAGTGTCTGTTGGAGAGACGCATATAGTGTACCTAAAACTCTCCTTCTCTTCAGACCGTTTGCGGCCGGTACTGTTTTAAGCCCTTTCTTGCTTGAACTCAAGACAACCTAAGAGTATTTATAGAGCGAATCCGGCACGAATGACAACGTTCAATTCGTAATCCCGCGATTGATCTAATCTTTCCAACTGATCTGTTCAAATTATTCAAAGATTTGATCGTGAATGTAAGACTTCCAAAAACGTAAGTTTCAACACCCCCTAGAAGTGAATTTCAAAGTTACAATTGGCAGCACAATATATTGTTGCTCTTAGACTTATGAATTTCTATGTTAATTAGTATTTTAGGTTAAGTTGTAGTCTGAAGGCGCTTTTCGCCAAGATGAAATAAATTAAATAAATTAAAATTAAAATTTTAACGTATTAAAAAAATTAATCGACCAATAATCGACGCTAACTAATCGATTATCCGATAATCGTCAAATTCGTTAATCGATTAAAAATTTATCGATTAGTTTCCATAATAATCGATTAGTTCGATTAATCGAGAACTAATCGGACATCCCTACTTATGTCGAACGGGTAAGATCATGGTTGCAGCGTCTGGGCACTACAATAAGCGGTAGACGCTATGCATTTTCGGCAGCGGTGGCCGTGTGCGGATTTTTCGGGTACCAGCACGATGTCACAGAATGATTTTCAAAGTGGGTGGGCGGGGTGGTTTGGATTTAATTCAATACGGTGTGTGCTGCTTAATAGTGTTGCGTTTGAAAAAAATATATTTATTTTTATGCATGCGTGTGCGTTGTAACTTGTTAATCCATGTTTACGGCGCTTTGTAGCTGCGTAGGGTAAAGAGCCTATTGGTTTTCATGTTTCATATTTCGGTTATATGTTTTTTATCAGTAAGGCATCTGACAACGTGCTTCTGTAGTTATTGCACTGTTCAGCAGCGTAGTATTTTATATAGGAGAGTACACTCAGGGTTTTTTACGCGGATTTTGAAATTTACGCGGTTTTCATTAACTCGTTTTTTTTTTAAATTTACGCGGTTTTCATTTACACGGCCTGTATCCCCTGCGTGAAAAATCTGAGTGTAATTGCATAGGAAACAATCACATTTCCAGCAGAACTTTTTGTTTTATAATTTCAAACACTTTTGTTTCGTACTGCACACAACGGAAAATTTTAAAACAGTACTTACCGTCCCAGCAGCAGTTTAAGCGGGTGTTCTTTTTCGATTCAAATTCAAGTCTTAAGCGTTACTGGACTTTTGTTTTCCCAGTTTATCCAGTCAGAATATCTGTCCTACCCTATGTATTTAAAACACAGTTCTAATTGCGTTTTAAAGTATACAACAAATAGAACGGTTGGGTATACTAATTTAAATTTTAAAATAAATCTGTTTTAAATTATGAAACAAACCGCTGTACTGAAGATATAATTATGTCAGTCCTATTACCACATAAAACACCTATATAACATAAAACGCTGCAAAATTGGTTTAATAATACAATGTTTACACTACAGAGTTATAACACGTTTTAATAATTGGCAACAAGAAAAATGTCACCAAGATAGCATAAAAACCCGTTTTAACTGGTAGTGCGAACGTTGTACAACAATGTAATTTATCAAATAATTTCATTTGTTCAACCAGTAATCGATCAAGAAATACTTAACCTTAAGATTGTTTACTTAAGTTCATTAGTACATTATTGAAAATTTAAATGGAAAATGAAATTTCATATTTCATGGAGAATCTGTATATTTCCATTGGCGGGCGTTGGCTTCCTCATCACAGCTCTCAATATGGAACTTTTCTTTTGAATATATTTTCTGGACAGACCAGCCTATTTTTACTATATGGATCAGCCAAATAATGCCAATCACCTAGTGAGCTACATTTTTAATGTCACCGTGGTCGTGTCCTGTACACAACCCTTTAATTTTTTAATTTGTTTATTTGACACGGCTCAATGCGTTAGCTTAGAGGAGCCATGGGTCTTTTATATATTTACAATATGTAAAAATTAAAAATTACAATACATTTTATTTTGAGCCTGTAAGATCCCGTGCGCCCAACTTGCTATTGCGAGCAGAGATCTTTTTTCGCGTCGGGAAGATGTTCCTTCTTTCGTCAACTTCAGGGTTATCCACGTCTCTCTCGTTGTCGTTTACGTTCGTATCATCATCTTGATTACTGCCTTGATACTCGCGATCAGATGTTCTTCCTGGCTTCTTGCCCTTGTGGGTCACGAATGTGAACACCCTATCCTTGGTGGCAGCTTCTTCACTTGTGGTATTAGTTGTTACGTTCGAATTACTTAACGCAGCGTTTGCAGTTGTCATTATTGCCTTAACTGCAGCCACAAATTTGGCAACCGATTGTGGTTCAGGTAAAGATATTGGGGCTTGGGTGTTGGCATTTTTTTCTGCAACTGAGCCTTCCTTAGCAGTTTCTGCAGGGTTGTCCGTAGTGCGCCGTTTGTTCACAGAATTGGCACGTTTTAGTTTGTCCTTGATATTTACAAAGAGTTCGCTGTGTAATGGTATTACCCCCTTCTGTGTTGTACTGCAGGGTAAGGTAAGAGGGAATGGGTTGGTCTACCCGCATTCTCACCACAAAGACCCCATTTGAAATACCTGGGAAGTAGTTTCTCCATGTGTCCTCCGTAATAGATTCCACTGCTCCGAAATACGACATAAATCTTTTAATTGCCACTTTGCAAGTAAGTGGAGATAAATCGTGTAATTTAACTTCTATATTTCCATTATCCATGTATATAGGGATCTTGATTTCAGCGTTGTCACAAACAAGCACGTGTTTTAAGTTGTTCTGCGAAATGAATCTTTTCGCCTGGGCGAATTTGTTGAAGGTTATCAGCACCGCATGCCTGACGTGCTCAAGCTGTATGGAGGTGACTTCCGAAAACCGAAGCTGCATTTTCACCTTCAGCAGATGTTCCACATCACGAATACTTGGTCTTATGCGAAAAGACCTGAAGTCAATGGCCACTGTGTTAGGCCGAATAATCACGTTTTGTTGATGAGATTCAGTCATCTTGATAGATCACGCAAGAATAAAAATAACGGTATCCTTTGTTCTTCAGACAATGCGCACAAGTAACTGTTTTTTTTCGTTTGCTTTGCACTGGCTCGTGCAGAAGCAGGAGCACACTGAGTATCGTGACGTGACCGATGTGTTTGATGGTTGCAAATAGACTGGGCTTCCATAAATTTGATGAAAATGTTTGCTAAATATTTTTTCTTGGTCCATAGAAGATGTAAAAATGAACATTAGAAATGATTCATATATCGAACGTTAAATTATGGTTCATGGATATTTACAAAACGATCCATAGGAAAAGAAAATGTAAAACGATCCATTAATATGTGCTTATGCACCAGAAACATTAAATTTTATGAATTCATGCGAAATTTTTGCTATTCGAACTAATAATAAAGTTTATTACATTTGGTTGTAATGTCAAACTACAACAAACCATGCATACATGCACTGCATATAACTACAACAAACAATGCATACATTATATTTAAACTTAAGCTTCCGTATCCCACTAGTCAGGTAACTGACCTTAGCTAACCTGAAATCATTATGGTAACTCTTTAAACGTCAGGGTATTTATGATATTAGAGCGCTGAGACTTATTAGACCACTGATACAGGCTGGCATGAGTCGCAAATACTATCTGAATAACTATCTGAAGCGAAAATGGACACTTTATACACTTTATACACTAATGTGCTTCGCTGCCGCTCAGTCGGCTTTTAACTAGCTATAGCCCCTACGTTTAAGTAAACCGGGCAAACGAGAGGACCACAGGTTTGCTTGCAATTCCAGCTACGGGTTAATCAATGCCTCGTCCAACGGATCCTCAGCGGCTTTGCGCCGCTTCGGATCCTTGGCCTCGGATATGCGGCCAAGCCGCATCACACTAGCTCCCAGTATAAGCTCACTTGTTAAAACACTGTCACTGTTATGAGAATTATTAAGCACAACTTATTTTTTCAGTTTAACATAAAATTTCGCATGAATTCATTAAATTTATTTTTTCTAGTGCATAAGCACATATTAATGGATCGTTTTACATCTTCTTTTCTTATGGATCGTTTTGTAAATACCCATGAACCATAATTTAACGTTCGATATAGGAAACATTTCTAATGTTCATTTTTACATCTTCTATGGACCAAGAAAAGATATTTAGCAAACATTATGGAACATATCGACGTGTTTTATTGTACATTGTTAATATTCTATGGATCAATGTCAGTTAATTTATGGCGCAAAATGTATCATTTTATGGAACATTTCCAATATTTTTATGGGGCATTGGTTGATTTTAATTGCTCTTTTATTACTATTTTAGTGCTCTTTTGCGACCATTTTATGGTTCAATTTTACATAATCTATGGATCAAATCACCCCTTTTTATGGATCATTCACATTGTTTTATGGATTTTCAGTTTTGTTTTATGGAACATGGACAACTTCTTTATGGATCGTTTTACAATTCTTTAGGGATTTTTTTTCAATATTTTATATGCAAAAGTACATTTTCCCGTCTATTATTGCTCCGGAGATTATTCTTTGATTTAAAAGGCTGAGTGAAACACCCTAATTTTGTTTACTCGTACTTATTGTCGTGATATTGTTCCGAAAACATTGAATGTCTTGTACTTACGGTTTATAGTTGTTGGATTCTCGAACAAACAAATCAATTTGTGGTCTAATCCAAATTGGTGCTTCTGTCTAGAGCTTCCATCCTGGGAATTTATTTCCCGGGAATCCCGAGATTTTCGTATTTTCCGGTATTCTCGAATCCCGGGAAATTATGTTCTCTCATTTCCGGGATTCGGGAATCTCGAAACATTTTTTAATTGATTCCAAAAGACTTACGTCCTGCAAAAGTAATTCTTCAGGTAATACCTCGACCGGTAAACACTAAGAGTAGGTAGTAATTGTAAATTATACTCTTTCAACTGGTTCGCAGGTCAATTCGGTACAATGCAGACATTTTTTTTCGTTTTTGCCTTTCTCATATGGAATGCAATTGCTTCAAAAACTGATTTTTCACCAGGGCCCGGAGGGCCGAGAGTCATATACTCATATACTCTACTCAGTTCGTCGAGATCTGAAAATGTCTGTGCGCGTGTATGTATGTGTATGTATGTTAAGAAAATGTCCACATCGGTTTATCGTAGATGGCTGAACCGATTTTCAAAAACTTAGTCGCAAATGAAAGGTATGATATTCCCATCGAATGCTATTGAATTTCATTTTAATCCGACTTTCGGAGTTACGAATTGAGAAAGAACGGTCACATAGAAAATGTAGTTATAGATTGTCCACAACGGTTTCTCGGAACTTTCTGAACTGATTTTCACAAACGTAGTCTTAATTTAGAGGTGCAACGTTCTCATCGGCTTCTATTGATTTTTTTGTGTATTTGACTTCCAGTTCCCCAATTATAGGGCGATGAGAACGATTACACCGAAAATCCCGATTATAATGTATACAGTATTCATGTAAAAAAAATCCCGATTATAATGTATACAGTATTATGTAAAAATGTGAATTTTTTTTCGAAATTGTCAGTACAATTGCTTAGATTTCTAGTTCATTACCGGCCATTCAACGTTTCTCTGGCACCATAGACGGTTCTGGCATTCCCGAGAAAAATGGCCATCTCTCAAGATTAACATGTTCACATCGATATATCGGAGATTGTTAAACCGATTTTTATAAACTTAGTTTCAAATGAAAGGTATATTATCACCATAGATTGTTGTAAAACTGGAAGCTTCCGGTGATATGCCCTAGAAAAAATTCTAAATACCGTGTGCTTCCTTCGGGAAGTGTTTCTATGGAGACGCATGGTACTTGGATAGAATTGCAGCAACGACAGTCGTTGATTGCAGTGTGTATATCTCATATTATGTGGTTTTGATCAAATATATAACCCGTCCACATGTTTTAAAGATATGAAAGAAATCAACAAAATGCATAAAAAATTACATACAGGGTGTTTGGTTCATGGTTAAGAACCTCTCGAGGGGTGATCGACTGTCATATTTGGAGAAAAAAATCGTTCTACACATACCATCAAATCTCAACCATTACAAAGTTATTGAACTTTTTGTGTTAAAAACTTATTTGTCTTAAAATACTTCTAACTCAAAAAGTATACTTTGTATTTCAAATATTTTAGGTCCACTGGGAAGGTGAGAAAATTTCACATTGAGTGCCCTCACATGTTTTAGCTTATGAGTTTGAATAGCCTTTACAAAGTAATTTATTGAAAATTAAACAATTTTAATCGATTTTTCGTTCATTTCTTGAAAATCCTAATTGTTAACCTCATCATTTTAATAATCCAGATTGTTAGTCTTGAAGAGCTGCATAATTCGTTCTTTGACATGATACACTTACCTTTTCTTATTTTCACGAGTTTGGGTTACTCAACTTGGATGTTTTTATCTCATTTTCGCTAATACCAGCTCTAATTGAAAAAGTATGGCACTTATTGTACTTTTTTTTCTTTTTATTTGAAAGCCAGGAAAATTTTACAGAAAAAAATGTATTAATACCTATCAGTTAAGTGAATTTAGTATTCCTTTAGAAGTTAATTAGTTTAAAGTTAGTGCTATTATTAGCATTTTCGTTAATTTTCTTAAAATAGTAAATAATAAACATCACCATAATTATCATGGAAATAATGCATCTCAGCAAGTTCTACAGTTCTTTCTTTGATTCCATTCAATTATCTCTTTTGGTTTCGACGCAAAATCGTTTTATCACATCGTTTCATATGCAAAAAGAACGATTTCGAACCCACTACATTTGTGGCGAGGTCGTGCTGTGTTAACTATTAAATAGCAGCAAAATGAAGAGAGAGGTAAACAAAGTGTCAAATAAAAAGTTATAGAAAACATTAAGGGGCATCATATGAACAATAGTAACGATAAATTTTGTTGATTAATAATTAGAATAATCAAAAAACTCTCTAAAAAGCACAAATTTTGAGTTATTTCGATAGTAAAAAATCATTTAGTACACTTAACTAAAAAATATTTGTACATACACTGATAGGACATTTTCTCAGCTTTCCAATGAAATCTTATAAATAACGATATGAAGCATATTTTTTAGATTAGAGTCTTTACAGGAAATGTATAGTAATGAAATTATAAAGAAATGAGAAGAGATAAGAATATGACGTCCAAGAACAAATTATGAATCGTCATGAAACCCAACTTTTTAATAATAGATATTGCTATAATCATACTTCATTATTTCGAGAAAATTAGCAAAAACCTTCTCAAAACACTAACTTTTAACTACTTTACAGCTAAACGGTAATTAAAACTAATTAACTAAATGATATGAGAACACCATTTAATAGGAAATTTTCTCACTTTTCGAATGGAACTAAAAGGTTTAAAATACAAAGTATACTTTTAAAGTTAGAGGTATTTTAAGACAAATAAGTTTTTTACAGAAAAAGTTCAATAACTCTGTAACGGTTGAGATTTGATGGTATGTGTAGAACAATTTTTTTCTCCAAATATGACAGTCTAATACCCCCCGAGAGGTTCTTAACCATGAACCAAACACCCTGTATATCCTTTTTGGAAAAAATCTGAAAAAATTAAAAATGTACTTGCCTCTGTGAATTTTTCAAATTTTTCCAGTGGGAGGGTTTTTTTGGAAATAAAGTTAAACAAAAATCTAAAAAAACCACTAGGATACTAACTAGAACCAGCCAGTATTATGTATAAATATTTTACTACCATTTATTCTTGATGCAAAACCATTTTTTCGTTTGTTTGAATCACTCGCGTAGCTAAGACTACTATGGTAATGGTTGTTCGAATTTTTTCCTTGAACTTTTAACAATTCGAATACAGTTATAACTTTTATAGACAATTATAAATAAATATAGAAGGGTAGGGGGAAGTGGGCCAGTACGGACCGCAGGCCAAATCGGACCCCCAGTTGTTTCTCAGCTATGGTAATATTATGAAAAGCGCATATATCATTTTCATGGCTGTCATGTAGCTCTGTTCTATCTCACAAAATTTGGCGGTTCTCAGTTTTCGTGTGCGTGCGCTAGACCCGAATGTTGTTTTGGAGCGCTTCTTTTGTAAAATGTGTAAGCCGAAAAACAAGATTTTGGTTGGCAGCAACAATTAATTAAATCAAGTCAATTATCGATTTTGGATCTAGTGGACAATATCTTTTATTTAATATCTTTTTTGCACGAGACTAGTAACTGTTTTTGTGTAATCGGTGTGTGAATAGTAGAGTATGGGTTGGTCCAATTCGAGCCTTTTGCCGTATATACGATCTGATACGCGATCGCGAAAACCCGTTTGCGAGGTCGGTCGTCGAGCTTTCAGGAAAACATAAGTTTTCGCAAATCGGTTGACAGATTTCGACGTTATAGCTCATATGCAGGTAGCCACCATCCTAGCTTGAGTCTTGCTCTGCATGCGGCTCCACTTAAACAGTACGCTTAAAGTTCGTTACCATTCTGAATTCAGCATACATATGAAGGGCCAAAAGGGGGGTGGCGGACCCGTAGGCAATTACACCTACTCAGTATCCGCGGGAATCAAAGAGTCTCCTTCCAACAATATAATCCAACAGATTGAATAACGAAATTCGCGATACTTGTCAAGCTTTCCACGGGATGGTTTGTTTGATGAAGGACGCGTCAAATTGTTTACAACTGTTGGAGAGAACTGTGGCCGTCGCGTGCGACAACCACCTTTCCTCCTTGACTCCGATTGGCTGCCACTTCATTGTCCAGTTGTAACTTCAATGATGTCCTGATGCACCCTCCTCGTCCCGTAAATGATATACATATAAATAATACCAATATTATAATATTATATGGATAAATTAAATAAACAGTTCAATAAATAAGAAGTAATCATTAAACAATTAATAATTATATGAATCAATAAATAAATAAGTAAATGAAAAAAAGAGAGAAAAAATAATAAAAAAGAAAAAAAAATGAATAAATAAATAAATAGTTGAATTAATTATTTAATTATTCAATAATTAATTAAATAATCAACGAATTGTTATAAGGATAATTAACAGAATTCAAGATGTCTTACAGGAATAGGGAATTCGGAATTTAGTTGCTGTTCTGATGTCCTGATGTACCCTCCTCACCCTGTAAACGATACACATATGATGTCAATATTATAATATTATATGGATAGATTAAATAAAATATTAGATGAGTAAATAGTAGGGTAAGGTGGGGCAAATCCGAACTAGTAAATGGTTTTGGCTGTAAAATGTTCATTTTACATCGGATCAAGTCGTTTTATATACCAAATTAAAGGTTAGACTTCTAAGCAACTGTATAGCTTTTTATTTGCATCCAGGGAAACTTTGAGATTCAAGCGTTTTACGAAAACGTTCATTTTTGCTGTTTTCAAAAATAGTGGGGTAAACCCGTCCGCCTACATTTTTGGTTGATTTAGTACAGATATTATCCAAATTTTATGATTTTTCAATCATAAACCAATGAATGCTATGTTCTTGAATGGTAACATGAAGAAAATGGAATTCAGTGTCAATTTTTGAATGTCAAAATCATGAGCAGTAGCACGTAAAGATATTCCCATTTGCATCAGAGCAATTACTCGACAAATACTATATTCATCACGTTTTTGTGTCTTTCATTTGTAATTATGAACCACGTTCGGATTTGCCCCACCTTACCCTACAGTAAACTAATAAATAAATAGATAATTAAATAATTATGTGAATAAATAAATAAATAAATATATGAATAATAACGAAAAAAAAACATAGGTGGATTGAAAAATAAATACATACATAGTTAAATAAATAAATGTCTGAATAAATAAATAATTAAATGATTACATAAATAAATAATCAACGGATTGTCAAGATATCACAACGGGCATACAGAAATATGGAGTTCGGAGTTTATTTGCTTTTATGATGTCCTCATGTACCCTCCTCATCCTATAAATGATATACATATGATATCAATATTCTAATATTACATGGATATATTATATAAACTATTAAATAATTAAATAATATAATAAACTAACAGATGATTAAATAGATAAATAAATATGTGAATAAAAAATAGATAATTATATGAATAAATAAAAATACATAGAAATCTTGAAAAATAAATAAATGATAAACGCGTGAATATAAAATATACCGACACTGAACCGGACCCTCGAACCGGTTAGATGAGAATTGTGTCCTATAAAAAGCACTCAACAAATCAAAAACGACCTAATACTCGAATCTCTATTACATACAAAACAAAACCTAGCCCGTTCGATTCCTGAGGCTATTCCAATGATTTGGTGAACGAGCATTGTAGTAAATGACATAATTTTACTTTTCGCCTTTCTCATATAGAAAGGTTATGCAATCACTCTGAAGATCGTCAAGCCAATCCCGGCCCGGAGGGCCGTGTGTCATATACCATTCGACTCAGTTCGTCGAGATCGGAAAATGTCTGTGTGTATGTATGTGTTTTTTTTTGTCGAGGGGGAATCTTCAAAAGCGACCACTACCGACTTGGCCGTGGTACTGTTGGATTCTTACTGCAGCTCTTTTTCCAGCAAGTCTACCGACTAAACCTCAAGCTCCTGTATCTCCGTATCCCCTTCCTCTCGGGACCACCGTTGAGTATTTATTCGGTAGGGGATTGTGCTCTTGCACCTCTTCTTTCTTAGAGCCCCTTGGCTCCTCGACTGCGCCTGTTGGATGTGTGGGTGTTTTATCGATTTATTATAATTTTTTGTTCTTGTTTTTATTATTATTATTATTATTATTATTATTATTATTATTATTATTATTATTATTATTATTATTATTATTATTATTATTATTATTATTATTATTATTATTATTATTATTATTATTATTATTATTATTATTATTATTATTATTTTTACTGTATCGATTTTGTTGGCTATTTTCGGCAAATTTGAGACTAAGAGAAACGAAGGTAATGAAATTGAAAGACGGATAGGTATTCTAGAGCGAATCAGTTATAAACTTAAAACGGAAAACTAGGACTAGGCAGGTTCATATGGACATGATCGAAATGAAATGTGAAGAATTCTTTGCCTTCTGCTAAATAGGAGTAGGAGTAGTAACATATTATTGTTTTTGTTTTTCTTTTTTTTCTTTTTTTATCAATATTTTTTATTAGCATTTTTTTAACCACGTACCTACTGCTTGCAACGTTACTGGTCCGCTAGCGACTGCCGTCGCCAACGTCGGAACCCGACTAGACGTGAACCGATCCAGAGATACCGAAACGTAACTTAATGCTCGTATCTCCGCTGCGCTAGAGCTCCGACAGAATTAATGTTAGTGTCATTAGCTCTTATCTGTCCTTGAGCCCGTTGTTCCTCTGCAATACGCGGATCCCGGTGGCTCTCCTGTGTAGGTCAGTGAGTCAACCCGCGATCCAACCCTCGCTGCGTAACCGGTCGCCAACGTTGGATCCCGTCGAGACATGAACCGATCCGGAGATGCCGAAACATGACTCGCATCCCTTCACAGCTACTCTCGCAGGATTTTTAACCAATGTGAAGCTGCTTGTTGGTGTCGCTAATTTAGTGCTCGTTTCTCCGCTGCGCTTGAGCTCCGGTAGAATTAGTGTTGCTGTCTTTAGCTCCTAGCTGTCATTTGGCCCGTTGGTCCCTCTGTATACGCTGAGCCTTTTTGGCTCTCCCATGTACATTGAGTCAGCACACGATTCAGCCTTCGCTACGTAACCGGTCGACCCCAGGACCGTCGCCATCGTCCTGGGGTCGACCGGTTACGTAGCGTAAAGCTTACGATTAAGAGAATGAATACACAATTATTATACGTCAACACAAGAAGCACACAAAAACAACCGGCTGTACTGCAGCGATCATGGCATGAACGTAAGTTTGTCACATCTTCAATTTTAATAACACATATCAAAGTGTTATAAGGTCAAGTTAGATTAAGGAAGGCTCATTCCCAAGTTATATCTGTGTGACAATTGTTGAAGAGTTATTGAATAAATGAATAAATCAACTTTATTTCGTACTTCTTGGATTCTGTGTACACAGCTTTTTATTACTGTTGCGTCAGTTACGTCACCGGCTGGAGCTAGGTAGTCAATTAGTCTGTCACCTCTTGTAGCTTACTTCTTTGCTAGTGGTGCTGGTTGTTGATTTGGAAGTACTAGCCGTAGTTTTTGTTGGATGGCTTTGCTGGCATGCGAACACTTTGCTGGGATGGTATTCGTTTGTGGAATAGAAAAAGATGTAACAGTTTGTTGGTTTTATTTGCACTGTTTGTTGCACAAATTAGCAGTATCTGTGTATAATTTTCAGTTTTGTGTACAATTGTACAGTCTGAATAAATAATTAATACATACTATGGTCTATATAATGATATTGCCTTGCTTTTATAAAAGACAGGTAGGAAGGTGTAGGACAACCGTATTTCCACAATTCTGTTCTTTCTGTTCTATTATTAAATAACTACTATTCACGTGACCCGTGCCACTACGTGTAAACGTACCTAGATCTTGTTGTCGTCCGTACATACGGGAATCTCGAGCTTTCATCCTTGGCTTGACTTATGAACGATATTAGTACAACATTAGACAATTACATTAGTCAAACCTGTATTTACACCTACCAACGAAGAAGCAATTAACAAGAAAGACAGATTTACACAAATTACGACAAAAATCTGAAAAGAATATACAAAAGCAACATGACGGCAATAGCGACGACAGCATGGACGGATGCGAGCAGCGTTGTTATCAATAATAAACTCAATCCAGCAGGAAGAACACAAGATTTCATTAGTGGCGTTAACTTGTACAACCAAACAAAAACTGCAGTAAAAGGTGGACTTCAGTTGACAACCCCAGAAATAGAACCAACATTCCGGCGGACCAAATTTTCCATCTCTAATCCAATCATTCAATGTATGGCACTGCACTTGATTCACCCATCTAGATTAAGTTCAAGTTCGAGCTACCGGTGGCTCTAGCAAGTTCCAATTGAAAGCAAATTCCAACGTCGGCAAATTGAGGAACAAATAAAACCGTGGCTCGAGTTTCTTCCAATAGCAAAATTAGCATTCTTCATCGTCATCTGATAAATTTTCAATTTGCACAATGAATTTCGCATCTTTCCGTTAGTTTTATTTGCCGGTAATGCTGCCGCTTCCTGTCAGCGCAATCGGGTGCAATTCAGTTTCGGACGAGTTTAAACTACGAGAATGAAACAAAAAAGCAGAGAAAGAAACCGGCAGCGGTTCACCGAGCCAAGTGCTTTCGGGAACAAAAGCGTGAAAACTGCGAGAAACCTCAGCGACGGCGGCGGATTTTCCACCCACCCCTTTTTTACCCCGTGTTAGTTGCCGGGCAGGAAGAGCAAGAGCAAATATTCACTTCGCTCCCCCGTTCGGTTTCGGGCGAATGATAAATTGAATAAATGATTAGATAATTTCAAACAATTTCATTCCATACGCGAAGCCAAATTGAATAAAATTTATTTAATTCGCTCGTTATGGAATGTGTTCCTTCATCATCAGATTCGGAGCGACGAACTATCCTCGCTGGTATGTCGGATTGGTTGGTAGTGACTTGATTGTAGGTTGTAGTTTTTTTACGGTTGGTATACTAGAGACTGCTTGATGTTTGGGAACTACGCGTTTTGTTGTTCCGGGCCACGGGAGGGTATTACGTGACATTGATGTCTAGAGTGTTTGGATGTGAATGATATCTTCAGTTGAACACAGTTTGTTGCTATCTCTGCGGGTACATCCTTGTTCTCAGAATATATAGGATACATGCTTCGACATCTCCAGAAAGTGTTCTTACTTGCACAGGAGATGCGTACCGTTATTAAAAGATGTGTCATTTTGCACAGTCCATGAAATTTATATATAATGGTTTATCCAGTTTCACCTGATAGAATGTTCGTATATTCACGAAAGGCATTCAAATTAGTACTGGTGATATGTTGGTGAATGATTCTGTGGGAAAGGTTGCACCAACTCTCAACAGCAAACTCGATCTTTTGTATATTTAGCTTTAAGCTAGAATTAGGGCTTATTAATAATGATTGCATGTGACATATAGTGTAAAATATGCTTACAAATTTGGTGATCGTAAGAATCCAGTGGAACGGCCGCGTCGAGCAGAATGACTGCGATCGGCAGCGTTGCCAACACGAGGGGGTTTGTCGGCACATACCCCCGCTCGTAAACCTAGGTGATGTTCCGGAACGCGAGAAGAAGGTTTACTTTCATCAAAGACGTCCAATACAGTCAGCTTCATGGCTGGTCTTCGAATGATCCTCGTCCAGGTTCGCACCAACGCTTGTCGCAATCCGCCATCTCGTCCTGGGATGGTCGTCTCGATCCGTCCCCGAATCCACTGGTTCCTCGCCGTCCCACCAACCACCAAGATCAGATCGCCGATTTTCAGATCCTTAACGTCGTGGAATCATTTGCATCTGTGTGTGTGAACTGGAAGGTATTCCTTCAGTCACCTGCGCAGAATTTTTCGTTGATGAAGCTGGTTAATTTCTAACTGTTTCTGAGGCCCATACGACAGTCCACCGACTTCGTTGGGAGGAATTTGCTGCCGGAAGAGTTTCCCAACAAAAACTGCAAGGAGCAGCCCTATGAGGTTGCACGAACTATAGAGTAGGACTATACTACTTAATGTAAAATATTTATTTTCTTAGTACATTTAGAATAAAATAAATTTCTTACGCATAGTTTAAGCTTAACCAATTAACATCGAATGTTACATATTGAACCAAACCTTCTTGGTTATCAGGTCATTTCATTTGTAGTAGGTGATCGAATCCGATTAAACTTATTTGATAAGATGTGAATAAGGAAGACAGAAAACCGTGACCGAACTAATATCTGGAACTAAATCTTTATAGCACAAGATCAGCTTTTTAAAAATGTAAAAACTTTTCGATTGTGTGTGGTAAAAAACCCGGACCGAATGCAGCGAATGCAGTGGTCTTAAACTACAAATATGCAAGAATCGAATGCAATTTTATATATGGACTTAGATGCGTTTTTGCAACGGTTTTTCGAGTGGCAGTGTATTCATTCATAAATAGGCTTTGTAGTACGTTCCTATTAGCAGAATATAATTAGGATGGGCTGAGTGGAAATAAATCACGTGAAGTGGAAATGAATCATTGAATTGATCGAACGTAAATAATAAACTTTCGTTGTGCTTTCCATCGATCCGCGTAAATTTGTTACTAAGAAAGTTTACCTTTTTGCGCAACGAAAGCACAGATTGCTATCATGCAGGTTACGCATGCAATCGCTAACAAGCAGGGATGCCACATTGAAATTTGTGTTTCGGTCAAAAATATCTTTTTACCATCTGTGATAATTGAAACAGGAAAAAATCTGCGATAGATTTCCGAAAAATCTGTAAACAATCACAATATTTCCAAAAATCTATGAAATTTTCATCGAAATTCCAAAAATCTACCATCTGTGAAAAAGAATCTGTGATCAAAAATTGCGACAAAAATCTGTGACAATACAGAAACATCTGTGAATATGCTAACAAATTAAATATACCTACATTAGCCTCAAACATTGAACCCAAGCGCACAAAGCAAAACGACTCGACGCTGATGATGATGGGTAGAGCGAAAGACAGCCAGTGCCACGACACTATGTTAACTGTGTTTGCAAATGTAGCTCGAATGTACAAGCGATTTTGTGTACGAATAATTGTGTTCGACATTGTACATAAAAGTATGCTGGAAACGAGCACAACACAAAAGAAAGCATTGTATTTGAACGGACAAGCAAAATGAGTCAACACGTGTTGGACGGTACTGGGCAGCGTACGTCTACAGCCAGTGTAACGGACTTCTATCTCAGGTACACTGGGTGTGAATTGTAGAATTTCCAAAGTGCAACCCCATATCGAAAACAAAGACGTAGTCCTACGTCAAAAATGGTTGGGCGTCAGCGCTTCTTGATCTGCATGTTCTAAAAGGATATATGTGAGTGGCCTGGAGTTTATCATTGATTCCGCTTCAAGTAGGATCGTTTCGAGTGTCTCATCGTCTGGGCGACGAGGACCGTTCAGCACTGCTTCAGTCGCTATCTTAACAGAGCGAACAAACCTTTCCCAAACTCCGTCCATGCGTGGTACTGCTGAAGGGATGAACTTCCACGTAGTCTGCACCGTAATGAATTTCTCGACCAGCGCCTTGTTTGCTTCGGTGCGAGCCTTTAACTCGTTGCTCATGCCTTGGAAGCAAGTCGCATTATCGGACCAGAACTCCTTTGGAATACTGCGGCGCGATACAAAACGTTGGACCGCCATAATGCACGACTCTGTGCTCAATGAATGTACCACCTCCAAGTGTATAGCTCTGGTGGTGAGATCGGTGAAAAGGGCTATCCATCGCTTGACATTGCTTCTGCCCACCTTAATCAGCACCGGACCGAAGTAATCCAACCCAGTAAATGTGAAGGGTTGAACGAAGCCTTCAGGCGCATCTCAGGAAGCGGGGCCATGGCAGGTGGTGTCGGAGCAGCCTTCACGATGCGATACCATGCACATGTGCTCGCAAATTTGTCCCACAGCCTTCTCAGTTTCGGGATTTCAAAACGTTGGCGAATTTCGTTTAAGATGGTTTCTCAGTTGGCGTGGCGGTAGCGATGATGGAACCAGTCTACAATTAAAAAGGTAATTAGGTGTTGATTGGGGAGGATTACAGGGAACTTAGCTTCGGTCGGCGCGTAAGATGCAACACCGATTCGGCCTCGACTCCGCAGGATTCCTCTTTCGTCGAGCAAAGGCCATTTAGTGTAAATATCACTGAACCTCTCTACAACTTGGTGACGCTGTTCGGGTGGTCCTTGCGTTTTGACGAGAACGGCGATTTCGTTCGGAAACATTTCGCCTTGCGCTGCCTTCCATAGCGCTTCTTCTGTACGTCGTAGTTCGTTGGTTAGGATGCTGTGCTCCAACATTTGCCCTTCCTTTATTCGACAAATGTTGTCTACAAAGCGTAACACGTATGCTGCTGCTCGGTGCATTTTAGTCCATTGGCCGAAATTCATTATTGGGGCAAAATGAGCTAAGTGGCACTGAGTTGGTCGTAATTCTTTTTGCGTAGTATTTATGGGCTGTTGCCGTGGCCAGTTTTCTGCGATGACATGGATAAAACTCTGTCCCTGGAACCAGACATTATTCATATTCAGCTGTGGACCATTATCCCACTTTGATGCAAGACATCCACATCCACTCTTTCTACTCAGTGGACGTTAATATCTCGCCAACGCGAACAGCGGCAAATTGCTTGTACTGCCTGTGATCGTGTGAACGAATCCACGTAAGTACGGTTCCAGAATCACTCCAAAGGTAGCGTTGGCTAATGGGGAAGGTGTGTTGACTTTGAATAGCACCCATTAATCGAGTGCTAAGAACAGCCGCATTCAGCATTCTAGTTTCGGGATAGAGAGCGTTTTCAACGGCGCGATTTTGGTCTTTGCACCGACAAGCGCCACTTGCACACCATTATCTGTCTCTCAGCAGAAATGTACTGCGCAGGCATACGCTGCTTCGCTGGCACCGACGAGAACATAGAGTTGAAGATTATCATGGTTTTTGGGGAACGGTGAGCGGAAGTAGCATCTCGGTATACGAAGAGTGTTCAGCAGCGGAAAAAGATCTGACCATTGTTGCCAGCGTTCATTGATTTCATCCGGTACTTTCTGGTTCCACTCTGTTCCTTTCGCCCAAATATCCTGAAGGAGGATTTTACCGTGCACGAGGAAGAATGCGATAAATCCCAGTGGATCGAACAAGCTCATGATCACCCGGGCTATCTCTCGTTTAGTGGAAATATGATTATCGAAAAGAATAAACTGCAGATCTTCTCTCAACTCCAGGGCGTACACGAACACATCGTCGTATGGTAACCACTTTATTTGAAGGACCGACTCAGATTTTTCCACCTGTTCCAGATCTAGGTTCTTCTGATCTAGCTCATTCGTCTCTCCTATTTTCTGCTAGAACTTCTCGTTAGACAGGATGTGTCGTAGGATGAAGCCACCTTTTGAGTGTTCCAGCTTGACTTCGTTTACCACCGCAATCGCTTCGTTGACCGACTCAAAGCTATCCAGATAGTCGTCAACATAGTGGTTGCTCTTGATGGCTACGGCAGCTCATGGATACTCGATCGCAACCTCGTCAGCGTTGAGATTTTTCACGAACTGTGCGGATGCTGGCGAGCAGGTGGAACCCAATGTTGCAACGTCCATCACGTACCCTTGGGGGTGGTCAGATGGGTGTTCTCGGAACAGAAATCGTTGGGACTGGCAATCGTATTTTAATCTGATGGAACATTTGCATGATGTCTCCACACACTGCAACGGGATATTGACGGAACTGAACTCTCGGAAGAGGAGTCTGGTCCTTTGAGTGATTTAGAATTGAAGGACATATCACCCACTTTGGCTGCTGCGTCCCAGATCAATTGTAGTTTCTCTGGCTTTCGAGGGTTGGTAACGACACCCAGGGGCAGGTACCATACACGTCCGGATTCAACGGATGTCAATTCTTCCAGGTTTGATTTATGAGCATACCCATTACGTTCATATTCATAAATTTGCTCACGAACTCACTTCTCCAATGATGGCTCCTTTTGGAGTTTTATAGTCGCCGCACTGCCATTAGGTAGCTGTCTGGGAAATGTGGATTATTTGTTCTCCAAAGCAGCCTGGTTTCGTAGCCGGATCCGGATGATACGCGCCTAGTTGTATCCACTAGCAGCTGCCAGGTACGCTTGTCATCGTCGGACTCAGGGACATCGCACAAACGCACAACTTTATCTAAAGTGAAGAAATCGCGGAATTGCTCGTTCAATTCCCGATCCGAGTTAGACACTGCTCCGACATGAAAATTTACCACTGTCATTTGCGACGATTGGTCAGGTATGCATCCTTAAATACTCCATCCCAGCCGACATTTTGCACTGATTGGGTCGTTAGGTCCTCCTTCTCGCAGCTTCAGGGGAACGCATAGTCCATAGTCCTGCAACGGAAGACCACGTAGATGGGGAAATATTTTGACCAAATTTCCATATTTTAGTGTTTGGGAAGGTAGAACCACGCGGCTAACTGTACGAGTGCCAACGAGCTTGTACTGAGCGCCACATCCATTACCGGAGATATCAACCTGCAAACGTTGTGACTTTGGCTCGACCCGCTTTACATTTCCGATCCACTGAAGTGTGAGTGGTTCCGTCTGACCTTCGATTCCCAGCTGCTTTGTAACAGATTCTTCTAATAGAGTATACGAAGAGCCTTCATCGATGAATGCGAAAGTGGTTAGGATGGATGCGAAAGAGTGCCTACATTTTCGGTGAGAGGGGATGAGCAATGCAGGAGAGCGTGGTGTTTCTGGCGGCACCCCTCAATCCCACACCCGTTCCATGATCTACATGGCCATTTTCCACGACTATTGAGGCAGGTTCTGCAAAATCATTTTTGCTGGACCAGTCTCCATCGCTCAGCCAAACTTGCGCCTTTAAACAGGTGACAGTCTGTCACTCGATGACCCGCACGGCCACATGCTCCGCACGGATTTCCAGCTTTGAAGTTATTAGAAGCATTACCTGTCGCTCATTGGAGTGAGTATGAATGATACCGGTTTCTCTTGGCTTCCGTTTTTCGTGTCCAACAGCGCTCCCTAGTCCAGGAATCTCGAAGGAAATCTCGCTCGCAGCGGTGACCAGAGCGGACATGAATTCCCCGAACGTTTCAAAGTTAGCTGGTTGGCTTTTATTTTTGTAGATGGCCCAATCCAATCGCATCGAGCCTGGTAACTTCTTTACGAAATCCTGCATTAGCGTCGGATTTGACAGATGGTTTTGCTGACCAGCTGCTTTGAGATGGTCTACTAAGTTCTGAACCGAGAGGCCAAAACTGATAAGCGTTTCCAACCGGTCGTGCCTTGGGGCCGGTACGTACTGAATTTTGCTCATCTGCGATCGAATTATTTGCTCCGGTCTTCCGTAGAGCGTGCGCAGGGTCTTGATAACGTGCGGCACACTGACGGACAGAAGTAAACGGCTACGTACCGATTCAAGGGTATGTCTCCTCAGGCATCGTTGGAGGCGGACTAGATTTTCTGCATCCGAGTATCCGCAGGTGACAGTCGACTACTCGTAGTTGGATATAAATATTGGCCACTCTCCTGGGTTCCCGTTAAAAGTTGGTACGTCCCTTCCCAAAATGTGCCGTGCGGCAATCTGACCATATGTTAGTTTTGGTTCGGCAACGGGCTTTTGAACTGGTTTCAGTGGGTGTGGTGCGGAAGGATGAGGTAGTTCGAGCTGACGTGAGTGCTTTGAGAATACTGATATATTTGGACTAGCTGAATAATCGTCTGCTGGATCTTCAGGAACATCTTCGCGGTCTGAATCGACGGATTGGTCATCGTCGCGGTTGCCATATTGATTTCCCTCCGATCCTCCAGTATTTGCCGGAGAATTCAGCCAGTTTTGCACTTTGTTTCCCATTTCCGGAATCGAACTACCTCTGCTGCTCGTTTGCGCCTGCTGTCGGATGATTTTCTGCCGCTTTTCGAAGGACTCCTTCCATATTTGTTGATGTATCCTTTTTAGTGCCAATCTCATGCGAAGCCTCATTTTGTCATTATGATTGATGTGACTTACGTCAAGTCGGACTTCCGGCAGTTTCCGGGGATATTGTTCTTCACCACCAAGCACAAGTTTGATTGTCCGGAGGAAGTAGAAACTTTCAAAATTTTCCTATAAATACATGATTTGGCAAGCGATTTGCTCATGTGGAAAAAGAAGTGCGCTGTGACTACCGTACTACCGTACGATTACTGTAAATGTAGTGATCTACCTCAAGTATCTACATAAGTGTCTGTTTCCTCTGTTGAAGCAACACGAGGGCCCTAAGATCTACTGGCCGGATCTAGCTTCGTGCCATTATTCAAATGTTATCCTGCAGTAGAACGAAGCGATCGGATCAATTTGGTACCCAAGGACATGAACCAACCAACACCCCCACGGCCCGGAACTATCGGCCTATCGAAAAGTTAAATCGGAGGAAAACATGAAGAAAAAATGGGTTTCCGTACAGAAGAAGCGGCAGTTGGATGTTGTACAGAACATAATGAGGGGAGTTTAGCGTAAGGTGCGAGCATACGGTTATGGTATTGAAGTTGGATGAATTAAATATGCCAAAAGCTAAATCCCAATCGAGCACGAGACCCGCCGAAAGCACTTAATCTGAAGAAAATCTTTTCGAATCCTTCTTTTGAAAAAATATGTTTTTTCAGCAGCTGCGTCTGGTTTTGTGCTTGTGAATGACTTTTTCGGTGTCCTCGTCATCACCAGAGTGTGGAATTGAAGTTGTGCATTCCTGTTAACGTGGTAGTTGCTTGGCTGTGCGACGATCACATTTGCGCTTCGGAGCATTTTTTGGTTTCTCTTCGTTCAAGTTTTTTTCTATTATCTACTTCAACATCACCTTAAATTAATATTTTGTTAATTTACGCGAAATATCTGACGCGCTTTTATTGATTGATTTATTTATTATTCGATATATATCGTACAGATTACACTTAATGCTATTTCTAGTGTCAATATTAAACATTTCTAATTGCTAACTTTTAATTAGATTTAGTGGTATGGAAGTCATAAACGATAACAGTTTCGTTGAATCTGCTACAACATCTGTCTAGCGGATTGTTCTGGTCATATGCTGCACGGTGCCTGGGAATCCACAGAAGTGGACAATTCCTTATATCACGAGGGAGAACAAATAAATGAATCCTTGAGAGAATGTCGGGGCAGTCGATATTGTTCGACAACATATCGAAAATGAACATTCTTTGCAAGAACGTGCGGCGAGACTCTAGCGTTGGCAAATCTAGCAACATGCATCTATTATTATACGGCGGAAGACGGATAGGGTCATTCCAAGGCAATTTTCTGAGAGCAAATCGTACAAAACTTCTCTGAACGCGCTCCAGTCGGCTACTTTGAACGGTGTTGTATGGCGCCCATACTTGTACAGCATACTCCAAAGTGCTCTGGACCAGTGCGCAGTATAAAGATTTCAGTGCGTAGAAGTCCGCAAAATCGACAGCGTTCCTTTTTAGAAAACCCAATGTTGCAAAAGTCTTCGCCGTTGTTGCAGTGATGTAGTCCGCGAAACGAAGTTTTCTGTCGAATAACACTCCCAGGTCACGGATAGAATCCACCCGCTCGATGACCCAGGCTTGAAGAGTATATTCGCTTTTATTTGCCGAGCGTCCGAAAGTTATCATCTTACATTTATCAATGTTGATCTGCATACCGTTCAGCAAGCACCATTCCTCTATATTGGCTATATCGTCTTGGAGCACAGCAGAGTCGAGTGCTGAAGCAATTGAACGAAAGATTTTCAGATCATCAGCATAGAGCAGTTTTTCAAAGTTGATGTGGGTGCAGAGGTCGTTGATGAATAAGAGAAAGATCAGTGGCCGTAGGTGACTTCCTTGAGGCACACCGGTTGGCGTTACGAATGCGATTGAGCATGTAGTGCCTAACGAAGGCGGATCGTTGTGAGAGGTAAGAATGCAGCCATCTGGTAACCCACTCAGGAAAGCCTAGTCGCTCCAGCTTCAAAACAGCAATGTTGTGGGGCACCTTGGCGAATGCTTTTGTGAAATAAAAATATATTACGTCCACTTGTTGAAGCTTCTCTACAGCTGGAACTAGAAAGCTCATGTATGTCATCAAGTTCGAAGTGGCGGAGCGTTTTTTCATAAATCCGTGTTGTCGTTCGGCGATTATGTTGGAAGAGGAGCGTACATCGCATTGTACACAAACTTTTCCAGAACTTTAGCTAGGCAGTCCAGCAGCGAGATTCCTCTGTAGTTTTCACCATTGTGCCTATCTCCAGCCTTATGAAAAGGAACTATAGCAGCTTCTTTCCATGCCATTGGGAACATATTTTCCGAGATTGAACGCTGAAAAATAATACTTATTGGTGCAGAAAGTGCTCGGGCACAATGCTTTATAGACACAGGAGGCAAGCAATCCGGACAAGGCCCTTTCAAAGGATCAACGCTGGACAGAGCGCTCGCTACCTCAGAATCATTTACGTTAGGAAGAGGAAGGTTCATATTATGCGTTGGCAATGTTTCAAGGTACTGTTGCGATTGATAGACAGGAGGGCTGGTAAATACATCTCGAAAGTGTTCTGCAAAAAGGTTCGCCGACTCGGCAGCGGACTGTGAATTTTTGTCTCGAGGATAGACATTTTCTGGTACACCCCGGAACGTTTTCTTCTGTTTATAAATGTCCAGAATGTCGAAGGATTATTTCGAAGGCTGCACTGAACTTGGTTCAGATATTCACCGAATGCACTGTTCCGGACTGTTTCATATTGCAGTTCAGTTTGACGAAGAATAGTTTTGTTGTCGTCGGCCCTATGATGTAAATATCGTTTTCGTTGTTTCCGGAGTACGTTGCCTAGGCGAATAAGCTCAGCGTTCCACCACGGAAATTTATATTCTGCTTTTCTGCTGACACGTTTTTTAGGAACATTACGGCGAAGAATCTCATATATGTCATCATAGAACGCCACAACTGCCTGATCCAAGTCATTCAACCTGTATCTCACGCCAATTGAGTGCACCAATGGCCATTGAGACTTCATCGCAGTTGCATCGAGTAAAGTCAAAGTTGAAGCACTGAGAACTGACATACACGTAAAGTTTCAACTTGTGTAAGAAATTAAACTGTCGCTTTGAAATGACAAGAGCAAGTAGCAACTTGCTTCTGGTCCGCGCTTCGATCGGCCAGCAATTGCTATAAGGGACTTGTATGCAAACTTGGATGCAATGGTGACTCACGCATGCGAACATGTATGCGATGGTGATTTTCAACGTATTTTCATTTAAATGTTTACACAGGTTTTCAGGAAAAGTTTGTTCTAGCTTATATGTCTGTTCTCTGTGGTTGAAGTCGTCGTTAATTTTATCAAAAGCTTCACCGTCATCAGAACGCATATCAAATCTTAAAACGAAGGGTTTATGGTGAGGGTCAACCTTCAGTATAGATGTGGGAGGCTCAATCAGTTCGAACAAGTCCGTGCCATTAACGAAAGCTAAATCGAGGGTCCGTCCATTCACGTTGCTAAGAGAGCAGATTTGATACAAGCCACCAGCGACCAACGTATCTGTGATGGCCGTCTCTTGTTCCGTGGTTGCATTTTCAGGAAGGTAGCACTTATAATCGTCATCAAAAATCCACCGAAGATTAGGAAGATTATAATCACCTTCAACAAGTACATTGTCGCGCCTATTACATTTGTCCAGGATGCTTTGGACTGCAGAGGAGTGAACGTTGTACAAGTCAGGATCACTGTTCGGCCTTAGATAAATGCAACAAATATATAACGATCGACCTGGCAGTGAAACGCGTAAGAAAACTTGCTCCATACATTCACATACAGGCATTTTTAGTATAGTCCCAGTTAGATGTTTCTTTATCGCTATGAGAACAACATCTCCAGGACGACGTAGATGACTGGTAGAAGAATTGCGATCGCATCGGTAGATTGCGTAGTTCGTCGTTAGCTCGGTGTTTAGTATATCATCACGTAACCAGGTTTCGGTGAGAACGATAATGTCGTAGTCGCAGGAAGTGAGCGCAAGCAAGAAAGCCTGCGTTTTTGTTCTCATTCCACGAACGTTCGGGTAGTAAACGGACAGGAAATCAGGTGTTGTACGTAACGGCATGCTATGAACCAAGATGTTTTCAGAAAGCGAACTGTCATGTAAAGCAAAACACTCGCCTGAGAAGGGAGTTCGGAAGACCCCCTTACGACCGCAGGATGATGAGCACTTTCCTATCACATGAGCACATAATGTTTCGAATGGAACCTTAAATTGTTTAGAGGCTTATTGAATACTAGCGCTATCTTCTAAAGAGGCAATTGCGTTCTTTATGTCATCTTCACTTCGTTTTAGCGTTTTTTGAACGAAATTACGCACCATTTTCCTGTAGAAATAATTCAAATTTACATTATAGTTGTGCCCTATAGTGCCCAAATGGTTGATCTATCGTGCCCTCAAGCGTATGTTTCATGTTGATGTCCGATTTTTTTCAAAAATAAACTACGTCGCAATAAATACAGTTGAACCACGGTAACACTCAAAATGACAGTCGTCAACGATGTTGTCTACCGTGTATCTAATTCACTCAACATGAGCGATCTCTGCATTAACATAGCAAAGATAATGCCCTATACCTATTGTACCCCATACGTATTTGACCCCATTCTACTCTATCAAAATAAAAAACAAAATAAAATGACGATTCCAATATGGCGGCCCTTAAATGAGACTTTTACAATTTTGACCAAAATTTTTCACGTTTTCTGTGGTTGTTTGTACACTCACGATTAGTCTACTATACCTTTACAAATCAAGCCATGAAATACAGTCTCGAGACCTGTACACATGTGCAGCGCATCGCTAAGCATTCTGGAAACGTGCATAATGCCATGCACAGGTTTCTACCTGAGGCGCGCGTCTCGAGCCGACAGCGTCCAATGGCGGCCAGGACGCCGCTTCGACCAATAGTCTGTAGAATTTTTTTTGATGCTCGGATCGAAAAATCCGTTTAGCACAATATAGTAAACATTTATATCTTTCAAAAAATGCAAATTTTCGAAAATTTTGAAAGAGTACCTCCCCTTGAAATACACGGTATTGTGCAACAACGCTAAAACCAAGTTTCTCCTAAAACTTATGTCGCATTTTGGAGAAGTGGAATCCATAACGGGGGACACATGTTGAAACTACTTTCCAGGAATTTGGTGTTTATGTGGTGATAATGTTTCCTCGCCGCAGTAAAAAAAAGTCTTCACGGACAATGTCTAGTTGCGTGCACTTCTCATTCAAATTCGTTTAATTTGTTTTTTACATCATGTAAGTATGTAGGACTCCGACTCCGTTAACCTAAATAAATGAATTCCCACGGCCGAAAACATCAAGTTCGCTTCAATAAAAGAAAATAAAAATCAAATAGATTTTAATTAGCTAACGAGATAATGAAGTTAGATTTTATTCGAATGATTGATGGTATACTATTTTTGCTGGATTTATTGACGTAAACTACATACAATCGTACAAACTTCTCCAGCTCATTGCTGCCGAAAGGGTCTTTGCCCAAAATAAAGCTTAAGGAAAGGCGTTTTATAACGCAGGTTCTATACTACCGTCTTGAATTATCGATCACTCATTTGTATTAACGCTCGATGTGCTTTTGCAGATTTTGCGTTATAAAACTTCTTTTTAAATAAGGTGTCTCAATAGAATGTATAATATACATTGTGTCCCACGTGGCAGCATACTTCAAAGCACGCTGGAGATAAATTCGTGAATTTTCGTTGACAAAATTAAATTTCCGGAGATTTTATCTACGTAACCGTAGAAACCTTCAAATCCGTAGACTATCGTAGATCTGACATCGCTGTGTACCGTCCGGACGTTATAGTCATGATGTTGCTCGTTTGGCATGCGAGCAACAACTAATTCAAACAGATACGCGGATCCTTTATTTATAACCATAACTATTGCTGCAAAGCTTTTTCGGGTCTTACTTCGATTTTTTCCTCTCGAAATAACCACCATTTGAACCAAAGCTGTGGATTTTAAGATTAGGCATCGACTCTGAGGAGAACCGATTGAGTTTTCAGGTATCTGTTTTTTTCTGGGTAGCCCATTAATGCACTATACGACACAGTTATTAATTGATGAAATAGGACCAGGAAATCAAATGTCCCCATATTCCTTTACATAACCGGAGTCTCCATTATTTCGCTGCTTTCTGCTGCTCGTTATGATTATAACTACGAGTTTATTAAGTTTGCAGTGTTATTGCCTATTTGACAATTTACTTTGCGTTTGCCCCCGGAATGTCCAAGATTCTTGATAAACAATGCCTAAGACGCAAATATCGAACGTGGCCGATATAATGTCATTTTTGTGGTTTTCCTAGTACCATAAACCACATTTGATTGCCAAAAATTGGTCGGGTGAACTGGATTTTCGCTGAATAGCAAAGCATAATAACAATTATTCGAATAACCATTATTATTTTACGATTCCACTTCATCATTGCCATTATTGGTTGAACGGTTGCTTGCTTCCAGCGGGTTTGTACTATGGTTTTGGTTCCCTGCATCACATCGAGCATCTCCTGCTAAAGGCCATGGAAATTGGGGGACTGTTTGTTTTGTTTCGGTACTAATCGATGTCTGTGTTAATTTGTCCCTTTGCGGGCTGGTTTATGTATTTTTGTGATTTCGGTAACCGACACAGCGATTTTTTTCGATGTAGCAGAAGGGATATTTTGAATAAACAACAATTGAACATGGTTGAACTACCATTAAAAAATGAACGCATTTCTGTATTTACATTTCATAGATTGTCCAGATCCCTAAATGAAAAAAAAATCATTTACCCTTGTTAAAGTTAAACTTTTTCCCATTCAACTGATTCACCCTTGAATACCACCCGTTCAACAGAAAAAGCGTCATCCAGTTTTCCGGCAATAATATCTAAATCGTATTCGAATGGAATAAGCGATTTGCACCCGGTCGCTTTCCACAACCGCAATTAATTTTAATTTAACCATTCGGGCGTTATCGGGAACATTAATTTTTAATATTATTATCACCACCATTATTGTAGCCGATTTTCATTAGCGATTACTCCGTCTGTACTAGGGACAACCGATCCGCATTCAACCTGATGGGGTCGCCTGGTTGTTCCTCGTGGCCCTCGGAATGGAAAACCATTTAGCAGGCAAAATCGATAATCGTCAAGATAAGATCCACACCGGTCCTTCCATTGTTCGTAACCTTACCGGGTGGGTGCCGGTTGAGCAAAAGGCTTCTGCCGCATTGCAAGTGTAAACCATTATCCATATTAACTGGGGATCTGCTTAGAGTAGCAGTTGGGAATATCACCATGCTGCTGATTTTAGTAATAAAAACAGGATGCTCGTGGGCTACGAAGGCGGGCGGAGCATCGTTTCATGATGGAAGACCGCACTCTCCAGACGGGGTCGATAGCAGTCCCATGAGAGCGATGAAGGAATGCGTTGATTCGGAATTATCGTGTAATCTTTTTATCGGGTTTGGCACCCGGTTGCAGTCTGTTCAGTTGTGCGGAGCAGAGATGGGTTAGTTTTATTGTTTTGATGATTCCGAAAAACATTAATAAAGAATCTACAGTATGTGCCCTCGGGACTTGAATGCTTTTTCTACAAAAGCTGTGTTTTATCTCTCCTTTCGTTGAAAACAAGTATTTTTTAATGTTTATATTTTTTTTAATATTAATTACGTGTTCTTTTTAGACTATGTACAGCTGGGCTGTGTAAAGTGAACCGATATCAGTTTGTTGATGCACATCGTGCAATGCATTATTTCGATATTCTGCCAGTATGTGATGTAAAGAACACGTAATTAATATTAAAAAAAATATAAATAAGCATTAAAAAACCTTGTCTTAATGAAAACATCCATCATTCCTGCCATCTTTGCAGATTCAAATGGTTCCTCAAATTTTTTTTTTGCTTATAAAGGCCTTTTTACACCCACGGTGGAGATGTTTCAAATATCTTGTTTATTACAATGTAGTGACTACAGAAAGTGTCAATAAAAAGGAATTTTGCTTTATTTTATTTGAAATTTTGCAAGTATTCTTTAAAGTATGTGTGAGTTAATCTTCCAAATCCCTCTGACCGGCATTAGTATTCTGAAACAAAGTTTTCTGTGTATGGTCTGGTCAACCCATGCAAACAACCTAATCTCGGGACGTAGTAGGTGTTAGCTCTACCGATTCTGAAATGATGTATTTCAAAATTACAGGGACTTAGCGGTACATTCCGAAGCCATTTTCTCATCGTCAAGCTCCGCTCAATTATAATACGAATATCAAATTCATACCTGTATTATTACCAAATTTTCGATTCATTGTCACAAATAAAATTCGACAACAATTTTATTGGATTGACCTATCCTTTGAGGCTGAAAATTTATTTTTGGGAAAATGGAGCACGGAACAATCATGTTGCTTCGGAAAAGGCGGGATACGTTTGACCAAACTCCCGTTGTCGCAAATTTTTCAGTTGATGGTCCCGATTACACTGAAAAAGTAGTTTTTCTAGCCACAGGTACAGATAGCCTGCCAAACCTGATATTTCTTAGCGAACTTCGGCAGATTCATTAGCTGGAAAAACTCTGTAACCTTTCACCTTCCGGTTATCGTATACGTTAGTGACAGTTGATTTGGTCACTTTTAACAAATGCGCCAACTCGGCATGCGAATAGTTTGAATACGTCGCTTCTCTTACTTGGATGCCATTTTGGTTACTGATGAGAAGATATCAAAATCAATTCAACAATGAGGGGTGCTCTGGTGTTTTAAATATATGATTAAACGAAATGCGTTAAGTTTAAGTCGACCAAATTTTAATCATAACATTCTTTATTTGTCTCGCCTTCCCATAGGCTTAATGGATTAATAGTAATCTTCATGCAATGTTACATGTATTAGTTTGTATGATATTCATTCATTCATTTATTTAGTTCAACATCAATTTCATGATAACACTGAATCAACAATTTGCCTCCACAATACTCGATTTGTAGCTGCAGCTCTCCAACGTCGGTTACGCCCAACACTCGCCAAATCACGTTCCACCTGGTCCACCCATCGTGCTCTCTGCGCTCCTCGCCTTCTTGTACAAACTGGATCTTTAGCGAACACCATCTTTGCAGGATTATTGTCCGGCATTCTTGCAACATGCCCTGCCCACCGTATCCTTCCAGCTTTGGCCACCTTTGGGATACTGGGTTCGCCATAGAGTGCAGCAAGCTCGTGGTTCATCCTTCGCCGCCACACACCGTTCTCCTACACACCGCCGAAGATCGTCTTTAGCACCCGTCGCTCGAAAACTCCTAGCGCTTGCAGGTCCTCCTCGAGCATGGTCCAAGTCTCGTGCCCGTAGAGAACCACCGGTCTTATAAGCGTTTTGTAGATGGTGCATTTGGTGCGAGGGTGAATCTTTCTTGACCGCAGTTTCTTCTGGAGCCCATAGTAGGCCCGACTTTCACTGATGATGCGTCTTCGGATTTCACGGCTCATGTTATTGTCAGCCGTTAATAAGGATCCTAGGTAGACAAAATCCTCCACTACCTCGAAGGTATCCCCGTCGATTGTAACGCTGTTTACTAGCCGGATCCTGTCGTTTTCGGTTCTGCCTACCAGCATATACTTTATTTTGGATGCATTTACCACCAGTCCGACCTTCGCTGCTTCGCGTTTCAGGCGGGTGTACAGGTCTGCCACCGTTCCAAATGTTTGGGCGGTAATGTCCATGTCGTCCGCGAAGCATACAAATTGGCCGGATTTCGTGAAGATCGTGCCCCGGCTGTTGATCTCGGCTCGTCGCATAACACCTTCTAGAGCGATGTTGAATAGTAGACACGAGAGTCCATCACTTAGTCTCAGTCCCCGTCAAGATTCGAATGGACTGGAAAGTTCACCCGAAATCCGTACGCTGTTTTGTACAACGTCCTTCGATGCTTTGATCAGTCGAGTCAGCTTCCCGGGAAAGCTGTTTTCGTCAATGATTTTCCATAGTTCTACGCGGTCGATACTGTCGTATGCCGCCTTGAATTCGACGAACAGGTGATGCGCTGGGACCTGGTATTCGTGGCATTTCTGGAGGATTTGCCGTACGGTGAAGATCTGGTCCGTTGTCGACCGGTCATCGATGAAGCCGGCTTGATAAATTCCCACAAACTCATTTACTTTAGGTGATAGACGACGAAAGATGATCTGGGATAGCACTTTGTAGGCGGTATTCAAAATGGTGATCGCTCGGAAGTTTTCACACTCCTTTCTTGTGAATGGGGCAGATCACCCCTTCTTTCCACTCCTCCGGTAGCTGTTCGGTTTCCCAGATCCTGACTACTAACCGGTGCAGACAAGTGGACAACTTTTCCGGGCCCAACTTGATGAGTTGTGCTGCGATACCATCTTTGCCAGCTGCTTTGTTGTTCTTGAGCTGTTGGATGACATCCTTAACTTCCTTCAACTGCAATGACGTAGTCAAATCCTCCGTTGCCTTGGTCATCTGTACCTACATTCTCCTCGCCGTTCAGGTGCTCGTCGAAGTGCTGCTTCCACCTTTCGATCACCTCATGGTTGTCCGTCAGCAGGCTCCCGTCCTTATCCCTACATATTTCGGCTTGCGGCACGAAGCCTTTACGGGATGCATTGAGCTTCTGATAGAACTTCCGTGCATCTTGAGAATGGTACAGCAGTTTCATTTCCTCGCACTCCGCTTCTTCCCGGCGACGTTTTTTCTCCCGGAAGACGCGTGTCTGCTGCCTCCGCTTCCGTTTGTATCGTTCTATATTCGGTCGGGTTCCATGCTGCAGCATGACCGCTCGCGCTGCATTCTTCTCCTCCAAAACCGCTCTGCACTCCTCGTCGAACCAATCGTTCCGTCATCTCTGTTCCTCGTACCCGACAATGCTTTTACTGTTCTCCAGCAGTCCTCTAGAGGGGCCACGTCGAGCTCTCCCTCGTCCGGCAACGCTGCCTCGAGGTGCTGCGCGTATGCAGTGGCGACATCTGGATGCTTCAGTCGCTCCAGATCGTACCGAGGCGGTCGTCGGTACCGTACATGATTAATGACGGATAATTTTGGGTGCAATTTAACCATCACCAGGTAGTGGTCAGAGTCGATGTTAGCGCCACGATAGGTCCTGACGTCGATAATGTCGGTGAAGTGCCGTCTATCGATAAGGACGTGTCGATTTGCGATTCCGTCTCCAGGTGTAACGATAAGGGAGGCTGTGCTGGAAGAAGGGCTACGAATAGCCATGATCTTGGAGGCGGCGAAATCAATGAGTCGAAGGCCGTTCTCATTCGTCAGCTGGCGCTGAACTTTCCAATCGTCGGTCTGAATTCCTCCTCCTGGCCTATCCGAGCGTTTAGGTCCCCGATAATGCTCTTAACGTCGTGGCTTGGGTAGCGGTCGTATTCTCGTTCGAGCTGCGCGTAAAAACCGTCTTTGTCATCATCGGTGCTTCCGGAGTGAGGGCTGTACACGTTTATTATGCTGATGTTGAAGAATCGGCCCTTGATCCTCAACCTGCACATTCTTTCGTCGATCGGCCACCAACCGATCATGCGCCTTTGCATATCGCCCATCACAATAAAAGCTCATTTGTGTTGCCGCTGCTCTGGTAGATGGTATGATTACCTCTAAACGTTCGCATCATGGATCCTCCTGCAGCGCTACGATTCCGAACCCGTGGTCCTTGAGAACATCGGCGAGTACGCGGGTGCTCCCGATGGAGTTGAGAGATGTGCAGTTCCACGTTCCGAGCTTCTAATCGCTAGTCCCTTTTTGTCGCAGTGGTCGTCGCCATTGATATCGGTTCGCATTCTTATATTGTTGATTTTTCGCTGCAATTGTTTTTTTTACGGCTGGCTTGCAGGGCCTGACACCAACTCCCTAACTTTCCGGAGGACCATAGTGCACAGTTGAGCTTAGAGTCCTTCACTGGCACTCGGACGATGATCAGCCGGCCCTAACATGGGGAACAGACGCTGTTTTGAGCCGCTTCTCCTGGAGATCAGATGCTCAGGCGCTCTGGCTTGCAGCAGCAAACCCCCCCCCCCCCCTTCCCTGTCAGCCTACGACCAAAGTTCCCACCGCGGATGGTTACCCGATATTTCCTAAGGTTGCTCGTAGTTCCCGGCCAGTACCACGGGGAGGTAGGGATAGGAGTTGCTGGGAAGAGGCTCTGTCTTACGCATTACCCAGCCTTTACCGAAATTAGTGCATCAATTATTAACAATTAATACTAGTTTGTCATTCCCATTCAATGCGTTAGTTAACCCGACAAAATCAAATGAACATAATAGAAAGCTTCTTTACGATGTTGATTGCAGTGTGCCTTGATAGTGGTGTATCGAGGGAGTCGAGAAGGCTTGTTGGGCCTTTTCTATGTAGCATGCTTTTCAAACTCTCACCGACCGAAATCGTAATTTTAGCCAGTAGTTAGTATTTGTCATGTGTTAGGAAGGAATACTTGTGAATATTTGTCATGTGTCTTATATTTTTTGCCTTGCGCACTTTTCGTTTCAATTTTATTGCCATATTTGTCACAATATTTACAGGTATTTACGGCTTTCTCAGTCTGAATAATCTAGGCAAAGGATTTAATCCTAGATTGCCCGCTGTTTCGGCCGTTTTTGGTGGCCTTTTTCAAGGGAAAATCTAGTCTTCTCTTGAAAAAGGCCACCAAAAACGGCCGAAACGTCGGGCTATCTACAATTAAATCGTTTGCCTAGATTATTCAGACAGAGAAAGCCGTACATGCCTGTGAATTTTCCGTAACCAGTCGACCAAGATCCAATCATAATGCCACAATATCTATTGTCTTTCTCTAATATATTGTAGTATACGAGTCATACGTTCATCTAACCTTTACTGAACGATAGTCTAATTAATGTGTCGTTTCTTCTTTGGCTGATTCTATCTCAACGACACCGAAAAGCACACGGAAATATGAATGCGATCACACGGTTATAGAAACGCATTGGCATACGCAATGATATACAAACGCTGGAACGTTTTTCGATAATACAACCTCGATCGCAAACGCGATAATTCACACATACTTAGCCTCATTATAAAAACGTCCGTGCAATTAAGTCAACGTGGTACTACTTACAAATTTATGAACGAGGTCTCAACTGCCTACATGCAAACGCCCGTTCTTGCACAATCATCTATCGTAGTTGTCGGAGTCCTCCAACTCTAAAATACGGAACTTAAATGTACTAGACAACAAGCTTAAGGATTCCATGATTGGAGACGATGAACACGAGAGGCTATACACATGCTAACATACGGGACATGAGATCAAACAAGCTAGCAAAGCTAGGCGTCCTCAAGTCAAGCTGTTTCTCCGTGCCGAGGACTGAATGGATGGCTGGACTAAAATATGCGAATCGCGTATGGAGTGTTGTAGGTCTTAACCTTGCTGTGTCTCGCGAATCTCTGACACAGTGGACGTTTGTTTCTTCGCAAATCGTGGGATTCAAATGATGGTTATGTCCCTATAACCCATTTCGGTGTTCGCTATAGGCGATTATAAGCCAACGTGTTTGGTATTTTCTAGTTGCTGTACAACAAGTACTGATGATGAAATGTGTAATGCTGTAAACGAGTATGGTTAGAGTAGCACAAATTAATCTTCAGCATAAACGTACAGCAACTATGAATCTTTTTCGCCTTGTGCAGGAAAGAAAAGCTTCTATAGCTTTGCTTCAATAACCGTATTTCTATAAAGGAAACTTCTTTGTTGGAAAGCTACTTAACCCCGTTTTCGTAGCTTTTAACAAAAATGGCATGACAAATCCACTTGAAATGACTCGTGCATGTATACTTGCGAATAGTGTTATTGACGCATGCCTTAAATCCGACCTCACAACTCGCGATATTTTTGCTGTCACGGTTGACAACATAAACAAGAAATACGTCTATTGTTCGGCATATTTGCCTAATAATGATCCATCACCTTCTGATGATTTCAAAAGGGTTGTATCATATTGTGGCAGAAATGGGTTTCCCCTCATAGTTGCAAGTCATGCTAATGCCCACCACATAATTTGGGACAGCTCAGGTAACAATTTGAGAGGCACTGAATTAATGTAATACTTAAGTAGTACAAATCTGCACATTCTTAATGCAGGAAACCGCCCACGAGCTGGTAGAGAAGAGGTGTTAGATGTGACTCTCTGATCTGACGGTATTATGCATGAGTTAGTATTGGCTCGCACCAAACGAGCTCGAATCGTCTTTATCTGATCATAAGTACATCGTCTTTGATCATTTAAACATCTCACTAGATATCGTTACATATCGTAATCCCAAATCTACGAACTGGGACCTCTACTAAGAGGGCTTGGTGACTAGGTTTTATGGGTATCTTCCGACGATTGAATCTCTAAGTGACTTGGATGAGGTCGTGGATAAAGCAAGCTCACTCATATGTACTCATATGTAGAAGAGCTTGGAATCACAGACGCAGGGACGGGTCGGAGGCATTTATGTTGGCTCGCAAAGCCTACAGAAATGCCCTTCGATCCTCTGAGCGAAGTGGTTGGAAATGCCTCTGCACAAATGTCTCAAGTCTCAACGAGATTAGTAGATTAAATAAGTTACTTTCGAAATCGTAACACTTTCATGCCAGTTCGATTAGGACTGCCAATGGTGAATACTCGTCTGATGAAAACGTCGTGCTCAACTATCTTTTTGACACACACTTTCCAGGCTGCACGGAGCCATCACTGGCGACTGCCCCTGAGTTATTTTCAGGTAGTTCTGATTCCTGGGCATTTGCTCGTAGAATTGTGACAACCGAATCGATCAAATGGGCGATTGAAAGTTTTGCTCCGTATAAGTCTCCGGGAAAGGATGGAACCATTCCAGTTCTACTACAAAAAGGATATGAACACTTCAAGCATATTTTGGAAAAGGTTCTTACTTGTAGTCTTGCAACAAAATACATTCCATTTTAGCGTGTCGGGAATTAACTTTCAAATTCAATCTCAAAGATGGCCGCGGCACTTATGAGGAGGCAAAGAGCTTTAGACCGATCACTTTGACCTTCTTTCTTCTCAAATCAGTGGAACGTTTAATCGACCACTACATTCGGGATGTTAACTTGGGCGAGCACCCGCTTCATGCAATGCAACATGCATATCAGCGGGGGTAGTCTACTACTACCCTGTTACACAATGTTGTCTACAACATTGAAAAAGCTTTTTCATAAAAGCAATCAAGTTTAGGAGTTTTTCTCGATATTGAAGGTGCTTTTGACAACGTGTCTTACGAACCCATTTTGGAAGCAGCACTAGGTCGTGGAGTACGTTCATATATAGCGAACTGGATACACGCAATGCTTAGCAACCGACATCTGTGATCATCGTTAAGACAAGTAGCGATAAGGAAACTGAGTGTCTGCGGATGTCCTGAAGGTGGTGTGCTGTCACCACTTCTATGGAACCTTTTTAGCCGATGGCTTGATGAAAAAACTTAATGAGCTTGGGTTTCCGACGTTATGGTTTCGCCGATGATTATCATATAATGATCACCGGTATTTGCATTAACACACTTTTTGATTTGATGCAACAAGCCTTATGTGTTGTTGAGCTATGGTGTCTTTACGTTGGACTATCAGTTAATCCAAATAAAACATCAATGGCGCTTTTCACGCAACAAAGGATAACAACCGGAGCTCGTCCATTGCAGTTTTTTGACGCTGAAATTATTATCGCAGATCATTCACGTTGGGGTAATTCTTGACTCAAAACTGCTCACATCGATTTCAGGATCAAGAAAGCTTGCATGGCCTTCGGCCAATGTAGGTGGGCTTTTGTCAAATCTTGGGGACCCATGTACATTCAATGGATCTACACAACAAATGGTTAGACCAATACTGGTATACGGGTGCCTTGTTTGGTGGCAGAAGGGAGAAGTCATGACAATACAATCACCATCTTCAGAGAATGATTCTGATGGTGATGACTGGTTCGTTCTCGACGCTGCGACTGACTTCGTTGGTCCAGAACCAGTTCTACCACTGTCGATAAGTTGGATAAAGCACAGGATTCGCTCTTGAACTGCATCCGAACATACCAACCATTGGTGTAACTTGTAAACTTTTCTGCTGGATGTGAGTCTGAAAATGTCAAAGAATTATTTGCATTTTTCCAAGCATAACGGCAGAATTCTAGTCAGGGCACTGACTGGACAAACTTAATTATCACATGGCTACTATTCCGCGCGCAGGGTATTATTCATGTGATCTTTGTGAATCCGATCACGATCAGCGATCATTCACGCAAACGCCCGTGATCTGGTAAACATAAAAACTGCCCCTGTGATTAAGTGAACGTTTTAAGACCTACGAAGTTATAAAAGCGAAAACAAGTGCTATTACCCAAACGCGTGCTCCCACACGACAAATCGGTCACATTCGAAAGTCCCTACTCTTGGTCCTAGTCCTAGTAAAATGATGCTCTTATACACTACACGACAAGCTTCTTGGCGACATTGCTGAGAATTCTAGCAGTATGGGGAAACTCACTCTCTTCTAGCATCTGAATCGTACTCTCAAAATTAAATATCAGGCTCGTGGTCCGCACGAACATTCAAGAACCCACAAGATAATGCAAATGACCATACGGCTGTACAATGGAATTTATACCCGCGAAGTTTCATACAAACATGCGACTTACAAACGCTCAATCGTTGAAATGTGTTGACATACAAACGTTTGTGCTTTCCGCGATCACGCGCGATTTCGTAAACATGAAAACGACCCGGTACACCGCGGCGATTAACTCAACCGGTTAGCCTTTTCAAATTCATAAACGTTTGATTCCACAACTGAAATGTGCACTCAATATCACAATTAGAATCTCGACCTGCCTGCCTGGCAATTGTACTAAGTGTTTCTGATAAAGAAGTCTTCAGGGAATCCATCTCTACAGCTCCAGATGGATCATTCTAAAATAACAAAATGCATCGAATTTTATTCGTTACATCCATTATTTGTCACGATCGAAAAACATTGTAAGTTTTCTCTGCAATGAACTATTCTTGTCATAGGACTTTTGCCAGTCATCCTTATTTTGCGAAAGTCGCGTACCTTCAGCTTCATCATCTCCACAATTCAGTATTAATATCATTCAACACGTTAGCGCAAGCCGAACGATTCGTATAGCGAAAGAACTTACAACACGTGGTTGAAAGTAACAACGTTGCTATCAAGGTTGCCGTGTACATAGAAAATGACTATATAAAGGTAAGGTTACATGATCTTTCACCGAGTACCCCGCCTGAGGTAATCGCAAAATGTATGTCGCAATACGGAGAAGTAGAATCCGTTACACCTGATACTTGGAGAAGCTTTTTCCCGGGAAAACGGTGTTCTTGTGGTGAGGATCTGAGTCGAAAGACCAATTGAGTTATGTATATATATAGTTTTCCGTACCATTCGATAAATTTTAGGTCCAATATACATAATATAACATAATTTCAAAAAAAAAATTCGTTGTAATACGTAAAAACGATTTTTTTGTTTTTTAACACACATCTTATGTAGACTTGGCAACAATACATAGGAAAACTGCGGTTGTTTACATCTGGCCTATCAAGACAACATCAAAAATGAAAATAAAACTATATGCATTGGATGGTGTTTATGTCAAATAAAATTAATCCTGCGGGAAAACCGGGAAAGCATGTATTAATTTATTCTGACAGGGCATGATTTGTCGTGAAATTCGATATGTCAAATGCTTCTGGTAGTGTCAAATCCAGACTGTCAACATATTTCTTTATTTTAAATTTTAATATTATTTTCACGTTTCCAGAGTTGGAAAAAACATTGTTGCAATTGCAATCACGAAAATCAGCTTTATCGATGCATGTAATAAAAAAAGATGTTTTTTCGCATATAATGACCCAATTCCCTCCTACTTGACTATTATACTCAAAGCGCTTTGAGCTACTACTAAACAAACTACGCTATGCCCCCACGAGGGGCAAACTCCTTCGTCTAAGTATTGTAATCAGACAGCGTACCATTGCAAAACTTTGTGCGGAAAATGCAGAGTAGAATGCATCTCGATCGATTGCCAACTCACCAAAGGAAAATCAGTCCAAAACAGAGTTTACAATACCAATAGCTGAATCAGAAACGGTTGCCAAATTTGTTGAAGCTGTTCAGGCCACAATGATTACCGCAAAGGAAGCATCCAGCACTCCAAAACCAACTGAAAGCAACATCGGTGAGGTAGTTAATAACACTGACGACAGGTTTACATCGGTCACCCGTGGGTATAACAAGCAGGGAAGAACCTCTGATGGCGGGTAACAAAACAGCTTTAACTCTTGATAATCTTGGTATGAAAGACACGAAAGAACTGAATGGCCTCCATGACGCTATCGGTGAGCAGACAAACGTTTCTCCGCCGTGTAAAAAGATTTCTGCGCGCAATAGAAAGTTGCATGCACGAGATCCAACGAATAATCAGTAACATTTGTTTTTATTTATATATTTAACCGCTTAGCTTAGCTAAGGTAGATTGCCCGTAGCTTCACTTCGTGATTGTTCGAATGAGTGAAATTGCACAATGAACCAAAAAAATGATGCTTGGGAGGGGCCAATCATTCTCGCTGTACATATTTTACTGACTCAACATTTTTATCAAGTGGTCATTAATGACATCGGCTACGTCCAATGCTGTTCTACTGGGGATGGAAAGGAATGTTAGGCCGACACTCTCTGTTGATTGAGACCGAGACTACCGCTGTATCTCCACGATTATCACATTATAGGAGTTGTGTAAGTAGGAAAGAGAGAGGATCAGCCGGTATGTCTTGGTATGTGATATGATCTTAGCTATATGTACGAAGGTCGCTCGCAAACAATTTCCGAAAATTTTAAACAAACAACTTGATCTCCGCAAAGTTGGCCAACGGGAGTGTTCCATCTTATTTACACTTCAATGGTCATTTCCAGATTTTTTTAGTTTTGTTTAAGTATGAGCGAAAAATGTCTTGAAAGATACTGAATCGATATTTTTTCAAATATTTTTACAGGAAAAGAACTAGTAAAGCAAAATCGAAGGTAGTAAACAAACCGAAGCTTGAACAGAAAATGTTATTCGAAAAGAGATTATGAAATAATTTTGAGCGGCCAAAATGAGCGAAAACTGCACCGAAAGCTAACGGTTGCACGCGCGCGTCGTTTGTCCCCCTTCCCTGTCAGCATACGACCCAGTGATGCAGCTCCCGCCCGGAGTGAAACTGAATCATGCTCCAACCCCAACCGCTGTCAAAATGTATGAACTGGACAGCGCCTGAGGCCAGAGCTCGACCCAGCCTCGGGTCCAAGAAAAAACGGTATAAGATATTGCGTGTGACACCGCGGGGAGGTAAGGGATAGGAGTTCTGTATCAGAGGTGAATGGCGATATAGTTTGGCCTTATGTTGCACAATAATACAGATTTGCCAAATTTGTTTTTATTTATATATTTTATATTTTATAAACATATTAAAGATCTGCGGCTCCGTTCAGCTACCGCTATGAGCAGTGTCAAATAAACGGAAAACGAAAAAAAAAATTAAATAGCGAACTACGACATTTGGAAATAAAAAAAATGCCTTTTGATAGAATTCAATGGCTGATCGATAACAGAAATCAAAATTACGTTGTTTTCCAACCAATGAATTCTATTATTGAATTCAATCTATAACAGTTGCTGCGTGGCCGGCTTCTAGTTAATTGCAATATTCACTTCAGGCTTTTAGAGTATTCGGATTGAAGAAAGGTACCTTTCTCATTTCCTTCTGATTTCCATTGAATACAAAATTGCAATCACGCCAATCACACGAAACTTTTTCCCGCTGCATGCTTCATTGCTTCAAATTAGTTTCTCTGCAATCGCGAGCAAAACTATTTATTTGCAAATATCACAAAAGATGGCGGTCGATCTTTTAGTCCATCCGTTCTGTCAAACTAGAATCCAGCTGATTGCCATGATCGAAGAATCCGGCAACGATACCGCCTCGTATTTGACCAAACTTGGCCCAAACTTCAATCAAAGAATTCATCCATTGCACAATACACTCTGCTTTCGTCGCTGTCACCAGCTGCGATGATAAACTTTTTCTGTTTCGTTCGAAAGTCAAATGCAACTTTCCTCCAAGCAGCTGCAAGCGTTTACTTGCTTTAATTTCTTATCCCATTGACATCGGAGACAAACTTGTCTGATTAAATCGGCTTTCGAAGAGAATCCGATTCTCTTACAGGCACATCCACCTATAGGACCAAATACACTGTAACGTAGACAGAACGATCTATCAAAGTTGTAGAACGGGAGCAACTTTTAGCAGTGTTTTTTTCCCGTGTTGCTCTGATACGCCTTTTGCGATTGTGTCACCTCCCTCACTCGAACAAGAGTGAATTTCTATTTGAGTTCGGTTGTAAAATTCCATGTTTAACTTTTCAGTTCGTTATTTGAGTTCTTTTCCCATCAAATTGTCACAGCACACAATGTTTGTTGCGGAAACTCCTTCTCTTACTCTTCCACGCCCAAAAAACAGGGATGGGGTGTCCTTCGTCCATTCTCCCACGATGCTTTCCCAGCAGCAGAACTGGCGTATGCTGGCTGGTACAAATGGAAAGTCAAGCGAGTAAAAAATAAATTTACAAACTACTCATGTTTCTAGTTCATTTGAAAAACAAAATATTGTGCTGTCCCGCTGATAACTGACTCCTGCCCTCTGCCACATCCCGACCGCCGTCGTGATAGCAGATAGATATACAAGCACTTTCCCAATACAAAAGCCCGAGGCGTGTGGGAACAAAGTTTCCCTCCCTAGTTCCACTCGGCTACCCGGGCGAAGCGAAAAACGGAGACACGTCACTCGGCTGATAGTAAAGTTTGCATCGCATCGTCCAAAAAACGGGGGTGTTGGAATCAAGCTCACCATGCCACGACAATGGTTCCTTTTGTTTTGCTGAAGGAACACAGAAAAAAAACCTACTGCACTACTGCCAAATTAAACGAAACGGCTCCCTTGGAGATATTTCCAGCATCCCGGAATTCGATGGTTTTCTGTTGGATCTGATAAGGTGAATGATGGGATTGTTGGCGAGAAGCGAAAGAGCTTTTTTTTTTAATTTTTACAGAAAGGATTCCACTAGCATTGGATAGATGTTATCCGATTTTCTGGGCTTCGCTTGGAAATAGGGGATGGCTGTTTCGAGGTCATGGATGAACATTAAAGATCGCCTTGAAGAATTATAGTTAAATTATGTAATGAAACTAAATTCTGTGATTAGAATGAAGCTAAACTTTTTACTTATTGACGAGCGCATCTACTCCCTTATTTTAGTGTATTGCTCTCAGTTACACTTATTTTCTTCAGGTGCACAATAAATTCGCCGTCTAAAACTTTGCTCAACAAAAGCAAGATTGGTGTTGTAAGTATGTTGAATTTAGTTTCAATGATGGCAGCTTTTTGTCGTTCACACTTAATTTTTTCTGCCGAATCTCAGCTTTTTCGCATCTTTTGCCGAAATCTCTACAATTGAGATCTCAGTTAACATTTTTTTTTGCTTGCTAAAAATGACATTTGGGCTTTTGGGAAATTACCCGGTATCTGCTACGCCGCCATTGTTTCAAAGCTAACATCTAAAACGTCATGTTAAGGTCGATCCACAATGAAGAGAATCGATTCCATTCGACACAACTTTGTGAAAGTCGAGTTCGTTTAATTTATTGATGTATCATGGTATAAAGTTTTTGTTATTCACTTACATGTCCAAAACAACACTTTTCATCAATTAGCGGTCCTATATTTTTGTTTTTTTAACAAAAAACTAAAGATTGAGTCATGCCGTACCAAGGCTGACAAGTGAAGATCGAGCTTCGAGCAAAACGAGCAGAACAATTTGAACTGTCAGTGGGGCCCATAATTTTTGTGCCCGCTGAGATGTTGACTTATGTCAGTTCAATACAAATGGGATAGGGGTGCCATATACGTGGAAATTACCGATCCGAATTGAATGTGTTGATCACTCGGGTATTTATACCACGGCGAACGGCGATAAGCACACCACCACCTGATGTCTTTTGGCCGTTCATGCCCAACTTTTTTCTAGTGCATGTAGGGTTTCAAAACCATTTTTCCTTTAAAACGGTGGGGTCAAGAAACTCGAAAAACCTTTTTTCATAAAGGTAGGTGCTTTCCTTGCAGTGCTAGAAGCTGCACAATTTTTACCTTCCAATGCTCACTAAAATTCTCCTAGAATATTTACAATAGTCCAACTGCGTGGAAAACGTAGCCAAAAATAGTCTAAATTGATAAGTTTTATCAGTTTTCACTAATATTGCAACATAACGAAGTTATATGAAAAATTCATTTTCCGTCGTCAACGTAAACGGTTGCCGCCGTTAGTTCTACCTCGGGGATTGACTCCTCGTAGACCGCCAGGGTTACATCATCGGCGAAGCCGACGATATTTACACCAGGAGGGAACTTTAGTCTCAGAACCCCGTCATACATAACGTTTCATAATACCGGGCCCAGGATTGAACCTTGCGGGACTCCTGCGGTACTAGGAACACTTCTCTGACCGGCGTCGGTCTCGTATTAGTACACGGTTCTGGAAGTAGCTTTCCAAGATCCGGTACAGGCCCACCGGCACACTAAGCCGGTGTAACGAGAGCGCGATGGCATCCCAGTTTGCGCTGTTGAATGCATTCTTCACATCAAGTGTCACTAACGCATAATATCGAATACCAAATATCGAATACTTCGCCTTTTCCGTTGGACCGCTATCTCGGTAGTCCTTACCACTGAGTTGATAGCGTCCACCGTGGTCTTGCCCTTTCGAAAACCAAACTGATTACTTGAAAGGCCATCTGTACCTTCTGCGTACGGAGTTAGCCTGTTGTGAATGATCCTCTCAAGCAATTTACCCGTCGTGTCAATCAGACAGATGGTCTGTACGCCGATGGGTTGCCGGCGGCTTCCCGGCCTTCGGCAACAGGACCTACTTCTGCCTTTTCCATCTATCCGGAAAACGACACTCGTCAAGGCATCTCTGCATAGCTAATCTGAACATGTTCGGGTTCGCTATGATTGCTGTCTTGAGAGCACTGTTTGGGACTCTATCCGGCCCTGGAGCTTTGTTCGTTGCTAGAGAATTAGCCACTGCAAGTAGCTCTTCATTCGTCACCGGGGCCACCATGTCGTCCGTACCCACCGTGCCTTGCGGCGCAGGTGGCCAGGGACTTGTGGCTCGAGACGGGAAGAGTACTTCAATAATTCTCGCCAACCGTTCTGGCGACCATTCGGGGGGTGAGGAGCCCACTTTGGTCTTTGCCATCACGATCCTGTAGGTATCGTCCCACGGATTCACGTTGGCCGCCTCGCACAAATTGTCAAAACACGCTCTCTTGCTGCTTTTGATGGCCTTATTAAGGGCCGATTTCACAGCACGAAACACTTCACGTCGTTCCACTCTAATCTTTTCAGTGCGGGCTCGCTGCATCCTACGTCTAGCTTGTAGGAAAGCTGATCGTAGCGCTGCGATCTCTGCACTCCACCAATATACCGAACGTCTGCCATTTCTCGGCAGGGTTTTCTTCGGCATAGTGGCGTCGCACGCGCGTGATAGAACAGCTACCAGCGCATCCCCGCTTAGACTGTCGGTGTTGGCCTCCAGTCCCAGGGCCGCGGTGAAAACTTCGCTGTCGAAGTGATTGGTCTTTCACCCGCGTACCTGACAGGGATTACCCACCCTCGGATGCTGCACACCATAGTTGATCCTGAAGCGTATTGCTAGGTGATCACTATGGGTGTAGCCCTCGTCTACCCTCCAAACTGGAACCAAACTCGGATTGACAAACGTTACGTCAATCCACGACTCGACCCCATTCCTACGGAATGTGCTAGCGAAACCATTATTGACTAGCACTTCGTCGAATTTCGCAAACGCCTCCATTAGCGCTTGGCCCCTGCTATTTGTACAGCGGCTGCCCCACTCCACTGCCCAAGCCCGCTATGACAAACGGCTTCCGACCCACCATGTCAAACGAAAGTCTGTCGATCATCTGGTTGAACTGTTCTATTGGCCACATTGGTGGGACATAGCAGCTACAATAGAACACACCATTGATCTTGGCAATCGCGACACCCTCCACAGAGGAGTGTACTACCTCCTGGACCGGGAACCGTCCCGTTGTACAGATTGCCGCCATCCTAGACTCATCCGCCACCCAGTTGCCGTTATCGGCAGGGACGTTGTACGGGTTGGATAGGAGGGCGACATCTGTCCTCGACTCCGAGATCGACTGCCACAGCAGCTGCTGAGCAGATGCGCAGTGGTTAAGATTCAGCTGTGTGACGTTCATAGCTTCTTCTTTTCGGCCTCCCCGAAGGGACACGCAGGTCCGCCTATAACATGGTTGCGGCCTTGCTTCTTACTGGCGCAGATAAGGCATTTTGGTGCCCTCTCGCATTTCTGCGCTTTATGTCCCTCCTCGCCGCAGCGGCGACACAACTTGCTCCTGTCTGGGCCCTTACAGTCGTATGACTTGTGGCCTGGCTCCAGACATTTAAAGCACCGGTCCACTGAAGGCGGCTGGGGTATGCTTACACTGACCAGCCGATCTTCAACTTCCGTTTTCCGGTTACCTTTTTGGCTTCCGCGACCGCTACCTTGAAGTAGGTTACCTGCGTGCCAAGCATCCGCTCCCTTAAGCGTACAGAGGACAGATCGATCCCTACGCCGCACTGCTCCTGTACGGCCGAGACGACGTCCTCTGCGTTTGTGACCTCATCCAGTTGCTTACACTGGAGAGTCACTTCCACTCCCAACGACCTCACCTGAGTGCCGTTTCCCAAGACCTCTTGGGCCAACTACCTATATGTCACTCCGCTGGATTGTGTACCACGTTTCAGCACCGTCTGACGCTTCGCACATCCTGTCCTAATTTCTAGAGGCTTTCGGCCGCCCGCATCGATTTAAGAACCAGGGCATCTCCTCTGTCTTTCGCCTTCTTCTTCTTCGCGGGTCGAGGTGCGTTCGACTTCCGCTTTCTACTGACCAGCTGCCATTCGCCATCTTCTGCCGATGGCGCCGGCTGGCTGGTACCCGGTTGGCAACTTTAGGCTGAGAAGTCGCCTTCTTGGGTGGTCGCACCCGGATCCGCACCTTTCAAACGACGTTTGGCTTTATTGGTTGCGTTCGTTTGGCGTTACCCCGCGCACCTTCACTAGGTAACTGTCTAGGCCACTTCGCGGACTTGCCCTCCATTAAGCGCTTTGTGGCCGATAAGGCGAAATCTATCGCCTCCTGCGCCATCGTCGCTCCACCGATGAAGGAGAAGGCCTCGGTTTGGATACCTCTATCGGCCTTCTCTCTTTCCGCCACCCTCTCCATGTAGGCTTCTTGTTCTTGTCTTGTGACTCGAACAGCCTGGCGGAGCACCAGCAGGTTCTGTTTTAGGTCCTTGCTGATGTTGTTTTTTCCGCTTGTGAACTCGATAATACTATCGAGTTGCTTGACTACCGCCCGCATAGCGGGTAGTGGTCCGCCAAGCGTGCTGGTAGTGTTATCTCCAGCCCCCGTCACTTCACTGTCAACCATTGTCGGGGGAGACTTCGCCTTTGGCAAAGGGGTTCAGTGCCGTAGTCATTTCCTCTTTTTCTTTGCACCCATTTTTATTACTTTTAATTTTGCTCATACTAAGTCCCTACGCCAGAGCTCCGCATTAACGTGGTAAGGGACGCTTACTGTGGGGGGTGCCCAGGTACCCCGCAGGCTCCGTTAACGATCGGGCATCTTTTTCGCCCCCACGATCATTCATCTCTCGGCACGGGACGCTTCACGCCTTGGAATTGGAGTTATCCCGTTTGGTGGGCCCATATCACCGGAACGGGAGATCCGTAGCGCTATTGTATGCCGGCCACTACACGGCCCCCTTCCCTGTCAGCATACGACCATAATCCCAACGAGTTGGCTACCCGATCTTTCCTATGGTTACTCGTATCCCAGCCGGCACCACGGGGAGGTAGGGATAGGAGTTCATGGACAAGAGGCTAAGGACCACTGTGGCGAACCACCGGGTCTATATTTCACATTGCCCAGACATTTGCCAGCCATGGAGGTGGTGGTGCGTATTCCTATCTGCATCACTTTGTCTGAGGACGTGGACGTGCTACCAGCGGAGGAATACAAGTAATGCAATGAGACTGGTCACAGCGGACTCGTTGGCTTAGTGGCAGCAAGAGTGGTACAACACGAAAAAAGGATCCCACCGACTCATCCCATGCGCATAGGAAGCATGGAGTGGTGAAATTCCATTTGACGCAGCTTTTGTTCGGGCACGGATGTTTCCGGAAGTACCTGCATCAGTTTGGACACGCTTCGTTACTCCTTTGCCCGAAGTGTATGAACATGCAAGAGACCCCAAAACACGGGATCTTCGAATGGCTGGCGTGACAACGAAGTGATGTGCCACGATGAGCAGCTCTGAGATGCGGTCAACAGAGCAGTGACGAGTATACTCGAGCTGAAGAAGAAGTGGCGAAGGAACCAACGAAACAGCGCCGCTGACTAGAAAGTCGCCGTGAATCAACAATTCGGGTTCGGGGAAAATTCCGTCGCCGGGGAACTCTCCGCCGGAGTGGGCTAGATCCACTGCCGGGGATCAGTAGAGTAGTACGCGACGCAGCACCGGGTTCGGGTCGTCGGGCGCCAGCGAGTTGGACGCTAGGCTCCACCGGAATCGCTGAACCGACCTCGACACTCTACCGGGTAGCTCGTGATGGGGCTAGATCCACCGCCCGGTATTAGACCGAGTAGATCGCATCGAAAAGCTAGCAGTGGGTCGTTGGAGCTCCACCCGGAATCGCTGGACTGACCTTGGCACTTACTGGATGGCCTGTTGAGTAGAATAAGTCTACGTCAAATGCAGTATTTATTTGTTTCTAAGCATGTCCTGGTCTTGTCCAAAATTTTTCCCTTTTGGGAATTTTGCATAATTGGCAGGATGATTTTACATAAGTCAATTACCATAACACAATGCAGTTCAATCAATCCTCGTTTTTTACTACAACGTGAACGCATGGTAGTTTACTCATTGACTTTTCTATTCCCGTTGAAAAAGAAAAGGCGCTGAATTATTTCGTGATGAAAACAAAATATTTTTCTCCACAAAAATCGATTGAGGTTAGGTATTTCGTGATGAAAACAAACCAATTTCCTTTGACTTGAGTTTGCATTTGTGGTTGTAAATGAGCTGTCAGAAATCTTAATTATCTATAATACTACGTTCACACTACGAGTTAAAACGTGTTTTAACGCTATCTTGATGATATTTTTCTTGTTGCTAATTATTATAACGTGTTTTAACTCTGTAGTGTGAACATAGTATAAGCATGTACAATATACCGGTCGTTTTCGTACAGTTGAAATATTTTCCAATAGCAAAAATTATCTAGTTTTTTTTCTTGCAGGACATCACATCATTTGCTCAGAAACACAAATAGTGTTTCGTTTTTGGAGTTAGCCCCTATCCGGCGTTAGCTTAATCCTGTCGCTAAGTTAGTGTCGGATTCTGATGAGAGGAACTCGAAACACCTCTACAACAGCTAATTTGGTTGTAGGTTTTGTTCTCTTTACGCGCAAATGTGGTTTAAAACAATTTCCTCCTTAGTGGATAAAACTAATTTTTACCTAAACTTTCTCCACTATTGAGAAATATAGTCTAGTTCAAAAATATGATTTTCTCAATTTATTTTAGCGCATCCTGAATTAGCTGTGTGACCCTAAACCGCTACCACTTCGGAATCAGAGTGTCCTCCACATTGGATCGCATTCTCGAGTACTTTTCCGCCTGACAGAGCTCCCTGTATCAAATTAATGACATGCATTATTTATACACCGGATAACTGATCTGTGCTTTTTCTTTTTTGTCGACCTATCGCCTCCTATTCTATGCAGTTCCTGGCAAAATTCACTTAGTTTTTCAATGCATAGCTCGAAACTGCAGCAGATATCGGATGATGTGCAATCTTTCGATTTCTGAATTGTTACCGACGCGTGTCGCGTCGCTGGCAACAAGCTGGCGGCGTCGTCGTCGTCGTCAACCCCGCGATGCCTCGCAGGAAGGAAGCACTGACTGTGTTGGATATTATTTTATTTATCTCTGCCAGAGCCAACACGCCGGTCGTGCATCAGTCGCGCACGACGGGCGCAATTTTATTGCACTTCGGATTAGGATGGCGATGAGCAATAAATTTAAAATTGTTTTCGATCGTTGATTGTTTTTGTTCGCGTATGCACGGGTCGTGTGACGGTCGGAACGCATTCTACTAGACTATAGTGAGGGACAATGTCGGAATCGTAGCCCTGAGCGATGAAGCGAAATGTCATTATTTTAATAGGGCATCGGGGAGGTGGAACGGCAGAAGCGGGGAAAAGTTTTGTCACATAACAAAGTCATTTGGAATAAGTTATTGGATTTGCGGGTGGTAAAATTTGTTTTGCAGTTTATTGCGTAGTTCAGATGAAATTTGCAAGTTTTGATGGCATATAAAGAATGAACGTAGTAGGGGAAAGGAAGTTGGAAAGCAGGTCAGAAAGTTGACAGGCCGGATATCCTCGCTGGTGGTGGTTTGCTTATGCCACCAATCATAATAAACAAAATAATCCTTAGTTCCTTCGAATAAACTACACTTGAGTTGTAAGATGCAGCAGTAATCGCTTAGAGATAAATAATTCTTTACTCTTGTGAATATATACTTTTCTGATTGGAAATCGGTGAAAAATAAAATGTCAAGTCACATTAACATAGATGACGAATGATGAATGAAAAAATACGAATAACGAATTCTATGCAATGTGTGTTACTGCCTTGTTTTACATATTTTGAGTATTAAAATAAAAAAAATATAATGATTTAAGAAAATTCGCGAACTTCAAATAATCAAAAATAAGAATAAAAATACCCCACCCACGCTAGTCGCCCATCTCTGACCTTTCCGGTGCTCCTGGTATGTCTGTTTCTACCTCTGAATGAAAATCTGCTATCTATCCTGGAGTGGCTCATCAGAAATAACTCGAGCAGAAAGAAACTATACCATTAGTCGCTTCCGTCGAGGTTGAGTTTGAGCCGGTTATTCGAGCCGAGCACCACCCGTCTGCAGTAAGCAAGAGGGTGGATCCGAATGCCACTCGAAACATTATTCCCGACGATTTGTTCTGCGCTCGCCGGTTCGCAAAGATTATACTCTGTGTTTTAGTCCTTCTCGGCGCTCGACAGTCTGCGCGCGCGGCGGATGAACCAAACACAAGGCGCCCTCGTGGCAGTGGCAGCTCGGTGATAAAACGCTATAAGTAATGGATCCCAGTCGGCAAGCACGGCAAGGATGGATCCGATGCTGGCTGTGTGTCTGACTGCGGCCAATAATAATATGGTTATTGGTAAATTGAATGGAATTGGTCGTAATTTTACAGCGACGTCGATGGCGATCTACGACCGTGGCAATAAATAATGGAAAAGAATGGCACCGTCATGATGGCATTACATATAACTGAGCTGGAACACGAATATGGTGATAATGGTTTATTTGTGCATAGTGTCCATCTGTTTGCAGAAAAAAAAGCGATCATTCACAAGAGGGTAGCAAAAATCAAACTAATGGTCCCATACCGGAATAAAGTTTGGGATTTGCAGGACAAGCAATTAGCCTTTACACTCTTTACTATTATTTATGATTTTTTCATTTGTTTACTCGAACTCTGCCTTCTTCACTTTGTGCCGAAAATAATAGAACTTTATTGTTCCTAAAAACGGAAGTAGAGATTTCTCGACAAACATATGATTACGGCTTAGAAACCAACTGTCAAAATTCTCTTTGAAAGAAAATTCCGAACAAACCGTTACTCGCCAATCACAGATGTTGATAGTAAACAAAAGAGAAGTTTTCTTTTTCATTAACTGCTATGAACTGTGTTTAGCCAGTAACGGTTTGTCCGGAATTTCTTTTCAAAGAGAATTGTGACAGTGGGCTTTTGAGGCGTATCGTATGGTTCATTCGGGCTGTTCCGTTCAATAGAACATTTATGAGTTGTCGGCCATCAGAGGCGTGTGCAGCCCCTTCCATCAGAGGTCAAACCAGTCATTTATTCTTTTTACTACGGTTTGATTTCCGTAATCTTCCTTTTTACGAATTAGTTGTTTTGTGGCATATTGATAACTAAGAGTTTGAATTTACTTTTGAAACTCATAAACTTATATCTCGAAAATATCTTAAAACGACAATAAAAGATTTTAAATCATGTCCAATCTACTCCTTAACAACGCCTTAAACCCAAAATTATTACTAGGGGATCTGATTCATACCTACAAAGGAGCTTTAATAGTTTGTTTGACACGTTTACTATCTAGTTTCGAGTTCCTCTCATCAGAATCCGACACTAACTTAGTGACAGGACTAAGCTGGCCGGATCGACGCTAGCTCCAATAGCGAATACACTATTTGTGTTTCTGAGTAAACTCCCTTGGTCCTGTGCAAATGTTGTTTAAAACAATTTTGTCCTTACTGGAGAAAAAATAGTTTTGCCTAAATGTGTCCATGTTGTCCGTTGCAATTTATTCTGTTGTTTGTATTTGATTCTTGTTCCCATGGGTCGCTACTGTGTATCCATCTTCTTCGGGGCTTGCTTCTTTGTTAGTGGTGTTGGTTGTTGGTTTGGAGGTACCGGGCGCGATCGATGATGGCTAGGTATTTGTTACTAACTAATCCGCATATATATATATATATATATATATATATATATATATATATATATATATATATATATATATATATATATATATATATATATATATATATATATATATATATATATATATATATATATTGGTTTTGCAGCCGTTTGTGGTTTAATAATGTTGACTATGTGCTGGCCGATTGCTGAAGCAAATAGACTCGAATGTTCTGTTCTATAACCAATATATTTTTTTAAACAAGTGAAACTTTACTTCGAAGTTTTTTTTTCGATGATTTGCTTAGTGTTATAGAAAGAAGTAAATCGATCGAAAAAGTAGAATATGAATTTATTCTATTTTGCGATTCAACATTGAATGGTACCGAAATGTTCGCCACAATTTTTTTGATCAGTTTTCAAAAAAAACTACTAAAATCGGACAATTTGGTGTGGGAGGGAGAGGGTTGAACCCTGTAGCTCCCTCCCTCTTTGGCACCGCACTATCTGATCTGTCTGAAGCTTTGTCTGTCATAAAAATAAACAAAACATACGACAGTAGCGTTCATACTCGTCTGGATGTAAAATTTCGTTGGTAGATTTTAAGGTTTTAACCGAACAAAAGCTTTTCAAATCACCCCATTTTTCAGTACCTATTATTATCGGCCTTTCCTATGATCAACTAGGTGCATTGAAGATGAGTTTGAGAAATTCAATATTTTTAATCGCTTTTATAAAAAAATGTGCGCTGTTGGGGTAAAACCGACACCCTTTGGTTAGGGTAAAACCGTTACACTGTTAAGGTTGTGTTTACTTGCGATTCATTACAAAAGGCTGGGGATCTTTGTGACACTTCAATTACACTATTAGCACACTATAGTAATAGCTGAAATACACAGAAATACTTTTATTGTGTTTATTTCTTATAAGTCTCTTTAAAAATCAAAAATTGGAATTTTTGCTTATCTGATTCTATCGAAGCTTTTGCTATTTCTGCAAAAAGCTCATCAAATCGAATTTCTAGTGTTCTCTTGGTTTGTCATAGACGAACTTTATCACAATGAGACAATGATATTATGTATACCCCAATAGATCGTTGATGATCAGAGTCCGAAAAATCAAATCTGAAAAAGATAGTTTTACTAAGAAGTGTGCGTGTCACCTATAAGTGAATGAATCCAATTAGCAGAACGTAGAACGCTTGCAAATCTTCTCTTACGAAATAAAATGACACTGGAGGTTGCAATGATGTGCGCAAGGATTATTTGGAAATACTCATCAATAAATAATCCTATAGCATAAAATGCTCTTATTTATAGTACTACGCTTTCGAACTTTCTTCCCCTCACTACATGATGAAGCAATAAAAAGCACATATTTGCATCATACATACTCACACTTTATAAATCACGCATATATCTAATTTTTAATAATAATAAAGATTTTAATACAGTGGAGAGAAAATAAATTAAAGGGGGTGTCGATCTTACCCCTATAGGGTGTCGGTTTTACCCGCAGTGCTTACAAAAAGTCACTTTGTTTTCCAAGTTTTACAACCAATAATTTTAAATGAAATTAATTTTTCGAAGCGCTGAAAAAATTAAGACTTGTTAAGAATTTTCTGAAGAAGAATTGTGCATTAAAATTATAATTTTATTGGTTTTGTGGCAACTTAGAAAAAGTGTTAAGCTTAAGGTGTCGGTTTTAACCATAATTCCCTTACACATATTGTGGTTCTGATGAAGAATGATGTTCATAATGCCTTTGATGGTTGTTGAAATGATTAAATTTCCCTTTCCCCTTTGAATCTTGATGATTATTGTTTAGTAGGACTGCACTCATAGCATAGGGAAGTGAATTTTGGTACTGCAGTATTAAAATAAATTAAACATCGAATTAGAGGGACATACAATCTGTAGAACACTAACACAGAACACAACGAGGAAGCACAAAAACAGCTATGTAATATAACATACGAGTACGGCATGCAGTACGAACACAAAGGTACATATGAGCTTTAAAAGTAGAGGGACATAGGCAAGATGAGTCAGTCGAAATTAAAATCCAACGACAGCGCGCGAGACAAAATAAAATAATAGGATAGAATAAAATTTAGTATTCTTAAAACGGACAATGTGCTTTTCATTATTTTCATTTAGAAAAAGGAACCTGTGTCCAAAGGTATCGTAATCGCAAGAACAGTACGGTGACCCGGTGATCATTGGTGCACGCAGCTGCTGGAAGGGTAGAAAGCACGCGAGGATCCGGCACAGGTTCATGAATTTCATGTACAATTATCGTTCATATTTTTCCATTTTTAGTAAACTATCTTAAGGTGCCGACAACCGACCACATTTCTCAAAATGATAAAAAATTATCATTTTACTAAATTGTTACTACTACAAGTTGACAGAATAAATTAATTTCTTTCATAAGTTATTAGCTAAGGCCTCTAGCTTTCAATTGGTATGCTTATGCTCATATATTGTTCAATTGGAGTAATGTTGTGAGCCAAAAACAAAAGTGTGCCGGAAACCGAACACATTCCCCTAGTAAAATGGCACATATAAGCTTCACACTAATGATGAGTGAGATAATATCGTTTGGCTTCAGAGATGCCAGATACTTTTTTCCAATGTCTGCAATAATATTGTTAAAAGTCTGGGAAGAACAAAAAATGTCAGGAAAACTATTCTTGACCAAAAATGACTTATTGATGATGTGTTATATTAAATGAAAATAGTGCATTCATAGCCCAAGATAAGTAAAGAGAAATAGCGTACGGAGGATAAACCTAAAGTAGATTTGAAACTAGTGTAACCAAAAGCCCTTATTTCCAAAAATCTGTGAATATCTGCAATCCAACTAAAAAATCTGTAAATATCTGCAACCAAACTAAAAAATCTGTTTGGCTTCCCGCCACCGCACAGTGGGACGGAATCAAAAAAAGCCGGGCAATGATATTTGCAACGAAACTATTGGTTATGGCACTTTGATGTCTTCGGAAAGGTTGCTTTATTTTTTATGTAGTTTAATATAATATTGAAAAATTTATATTAAACTACATATAAATTTTCCAATATTATATTAAACTTAAACGGGTTCGGGTCGGGTCCGGGTTTCGGGTCTAAAAACCCGAACCCGACCATCTCTAGACATTACGACACATGACAAGTAGTTGTTCGAATGATCTATATAAACTTATCATCATTGCAGCAGCGATCACAAATGGGACAGCATGGGGACGTTGGTATATGTTATTCAAGTCATCTCACTGCACTGTGTAGCCTACAGCGTGTAGCTATGGGGTACGATATTGTATTGCACAAGTATGAGGTTGGTTGAACACTAACGCATCATTTTCGAGAGCGAAAAAGACAGATGCATTTCCGCTCCCAAACATTCTTTTTGGGTGTGCCTCTTCTACTTTCGCTCACTTTGAAGCGTCCTATCGCTTCTACTCGCTGAGGCCACCAAGTTCAACTATAGTGTTCCACATTTCCATTACTATCTGTGGCCTTTTCTATCATCGCCGCGCAGTCTTCGAACAAAAGTCGGACAAAACCAAAAATGATGCCCAATCTGGCTGAAAATTACATGTTAAGGTAGTTTTGGGGTGCTGAGGTCATTTTTAATTTCTAAAGTTATAAAAGATGAGATAAATTTACATACAGTGTCATCGAACCTTTCTTATTAGCATAATCCCATTTTTATGATAAATCTTTTTTACTGATTAGATATAACTAAAATTACATAACAATTGGATAAAACTACATAAGAATTGGATAAACTACATTTAATCTATACAAAAAGTGTTTGTTTACGTTTTATTCAGTTGTTATTTTGCACTAATCACCATGCTCCTCCATGTCAGTAAATATTTAAAAATGTCGATTTTAAACCCCTCCGGGCAAAAAGAGGGAAACGAGACCTTGAAATTCGAAAAGTAGAAATGATTTACCTTAGAATATATAAAAAGTGACCGTTCCGAACTGTTTCAACGTCTGATCAACAAAGTTCTTTAAATGCTCTTTAAAATGAAACTAGTTGTGCACAAATCGCATTAAAATTGCAAGGGCAGTTAAGGTAGATACTGTGATTTCGAAAATGAATTTCATTAGAATTGTCTGACATTGCTATTAAAAATCCAATTCTCATGCGCAGGGATGCATGAAGCACAGCACGAGAGCCTAACACGAGCTGAGCGGCCGCTTTGAACGAACCAAAAGCAATAAGCACTGACACCGCTCGTGCTAGGTAACCTTCGTGCTCGAGCTGTAGGATTCGAAGAGCTAGCACAACGAGTTAGCACGATAAGCTAGCACCATGAGCTAGCACGGTAAGCTGGCACGAGCAAACTCGGTGAGCTAGCTCAGTGAGCTAGCACGAGTTAACTCAATGAGCTGGCACTGTAAGCTTGTCCGATGAGCTAGAAACGTGCAGTAGTGTAAGCTATGGAACGAAAAAATAGGACAAAGCAAGAAATATGCGTTGGTGAATGTGCGACAGCTTGCTGAAAAAACGATACAGGCATCATTACTCACACTAACGCGTTGTTTTTTTTATTCTGCTTTGCTATAGCTGAGCTGTAGCTCCGTGCAGCGTGCTAGCTATCACCGTGCTAGCGAGAGCTCTCTCATCGGTGCTCGTGCTACTTGCTAACTCTAGCTCATCGAAAACCAGCGCAAGCACTAGCTCAATGAATTTAGCTCTGGAACATTATGAGTCAGTGCACAGCAATAGGACAAGGAGCAGCACCGTTCTTGAGTCATGCGATTGTCACAAAATGTCATTCAATACATAAGAAACGTAGGAAAAATATAAAATATCACTATTTGAAACATAAGTTTTGTCCGGTTTTCGGCCACTGTGCGCCGTCCCGCTTCACGTAGATCTGAGCAGGTCACCTCTTGTGTGTGAGTTTGCTACCGAACCATTCTCACCATCTAACTCGTGTTTGTTTAGAATAATTTTTGGTTGATACCTCTTCATCCGCAGTCCACACCAACATGGCATCTGAGCCTACTTCCTGTCTTTTAGCACAACCAGGCGGTAGGGGAGAGTGGGTACGCTTGATCCCACTTTTGTTTTTTACTTATAACTTTTCAATGAAGTAAAAATTTCAATTGCAAAATTCGCCATTTTGTAGTTAATTCGAATTTTAAGAGCTGTGAATAATGTGTATATCGGAAAACTATGTCCTGTTAGTAATATGAACAGTTTTCATGCCAAAACGAGGTTTTTGTAAAATGGTGTGGTAACTTGGCTGAAGAAACAAAGCCCATTATCACCTATAGGTACGAAAGTTCAGCTAACCACCTATCCTGACATATTAAATAATAAGATTACCTTTTTAGATGCACGACAAACTTTAACCACAGTAGAAAGTCGAGACAAGTATTTGCGGTAAATCAATCTTGTTTACCTGGCTTTTTCCACTTTCAATAACTTATACTATCATTTGTTCACTGAAAAAACATTTTAGATCAATTAATATTGTCAGGTACGTTATGAAAATGATGTTTTGCTATTTCTATACATTTCGGATGTGTTTGAGAGAACTAATGATAGGGATCAAGAATACCCAGTGTTACAGGGATCAAAGATACCTGTTGTATAAGGCGAACAAAATTTATTTTTTTTGTATGTGTAGTGAAACTTTGTATCCGAAAAACATGTTTTTCTAAGGCAAAAGCAATCGTAGTTGAAAATATTAATAAATAATTAGTTCGACGATCTCATATAACCGTTCAAAAAAATTGTGAAAAGATCTTCGAGATGGATTTAAACACATATTTTCTAAAATATTATACAACTTTTCCAAACCAAATGTTATACATCAGATTTGTTTTTTAAACATCATAAACGACCTAATACTTCATTTTCTTTTTATATTGTGATAACTTTATGCGTATAGAATAGGAGATATGGCCAGGGAATCAAATATTCCCAACGATCAAGTGTCCTCACTCTCCCCTGTAGTTTGGAAAGTACTGAAGACCTGCCAGGGTTTTAGGGACCGAAAATACCTCCCACTTGAGACAGGTGTGAACCGACCCGGCTCAGAGAGAATGTCACAGGTGCCAGTCTAACAACGCCAAAAGAGCCAACGGCAATACAAAATATGCTGGTATCAGTTCCAATACGCTCCATTGCAAAACGTCAAATGTCAAAAACTACCAAAAGCGCTTGAAAATGTCTTAATGTCAAACACATCTAAAAGATTCAAAAAGTATTTAAAAACTTCTATAAACGTCTAAAAATGAATATCGTTCAAGTCGTCTAAAAACTTTTAAAACGTAAAAAAAGCATTAACGCCAAAGGCGGTTAAATTCGTCTAAATTTTTTTTCAAAAACGTCAAAATCATTTGACAGCTCCAAACGAAAAACGTGAAAAACGTCAAAACACCTAAAACGTGAAAAAGCTTAAACAACATAAAATAGTGTCGAAGACGTCTAAAACATCTAAGCACGCCAAAATCGTCCTAATGTGTATAAAACGTCTTGAAACGGTTAATATCGTGAGAAAACGTCGAAAAGGATCGTGAGAAAAAGTCTGGAAAAAATGTCAAAAAGTGTATAAAAATGTCACAAACATCCAAAGCGACAATAACATCTAAATCGTCAATAACGCCTAGAAACGTCAGCGAACGTCTAAAAATGTGTGAAAAGCTTCTAAAAAATTCTGAATCGCAGAACGCGCGCAGAAGCATCCAAATGTGTCTAAAAATGTCAAAAAGCTTCTAAAAATATCCAAAACGTCTGTTACTTATGGAAACATTTTAAAACCTACAAAAATGTCTAGAACGTCTAAAAACTTAAAAGAAGTCTAAAAGTGTTCAAAAACGTCTAAAAACGCCTAAGACGTCAAAATCGCTTGAAAACGTCTAAAACATCTAAAAACGACAAAACGGTGTAAAAACGTCTAAAGCGTCTAGGAACGCCAAAAACGTCCAAGTACGTCTAAACATGAACAACTGTCAACAACGTCTAAAACGACTAAAAACCTTAATAGACATCAAAATCGCCCAAAAGCGTCAAAAACGTCAAAGGCGGCTGAAAAAGTAGAAAAATATCTGAAACGTAAAAACGTCTCAAAACGTTCAAGATCGTCTAAACCTACAAATCATCTGAAAATGTCGGATATGTCGAAAAACGTCTGAAATTTCTAAATACGCCAATATTTGCAAAAACATCAAAAACGTCCAAAACGTTCAGATCAGGGTTACCATATTCACAGATTTTTCTGTAATGTCACAGATTTTTTTTCACAATTTTTGATCAAAGATTCTTTTTCACAGATGTCAGATTTTTGGCATTTTGATAAAAATTTCACAGATTTTCACAGATTTTTGGAAATATTGTGAATTTTCACAGATTTTTTGGAAATTTATCACAGATTTTTTTCCTGTTTTTATCATCACAGATAACAAAAAGATTTTTTTGGCCGAAACACAGATTTCAATGTGGCATCCCTGGTTCAAAGCCGCATTGACCAACAGTTTCAGTTCTCTTTACTCTCCATCATTAAAAAACGAATTTCTGTTCCTCCGATTCAGCAGTTCCGACCTGTTGCTTCAATCTACACTTAAGTTTTGTGTTATTTTTTGGGTTTAGTGTCTAACTAGGGACCCAGTCAGCTGCAAGCTGCTGACGAGGAGAATCCGAAATACAAAACATCAGACGTAACCGTAAACGTGTAAAACATCAAAAAACGCTTAAAAACGACTAAAAACGTTAATATTCATGGAAAAAGCCAACCAAAAGTCTAAAAGCGTTAGAAACGCTTAGAACCGGCAACAACATATACGTCTTCAATAACGTCTGAAACGTCTAAAAATGTCACAAAATGTCTGAAAACGTCCAACCACTTCTAAAATCATCTGCAACGTCTGAAAGCGTGAAGAAATGTCCCAAAGGGTCTAAAATGTCTAAAAACGTTTAAAAATAACCAAAACGTATAAGCGTCTCAGAACGTTTAAAAATATCTAGAGCGTCTAAAAGCTTTAAAGAACATCAACATCGTTTCAAACGTCTAAAAACTTCTGAAGCATCTGTCTGAAATATCGTCGAAAACGTAAAAAAACTCCTAAACACATCAAGAACGTGGAAACCTTAGAAAAACATCTAAACACTATTACAAATGCCAAAAACGTCTAAACGCCAAAAATGTGTAAACAAGTCTATAACGTCTGAAACGCCTTAAAACATTCAAAAATGTCTTAGAACGTCTGAAAACGTCTATAAACATGGGAAAGCGCTAAAAAGCGCCAAAAACGGATCCGAATGTCCAAAAACGTGAAAAAGCTGTAAAGTACTCAAGCAACAAATGCAGTTTTATAGCACGTTACAAATGAAACTTAAGTTTATGAGAGGCTGTAAAGCTGTTATAAATCCTAAATTGCTACTAGGATGTAAAGTGAAGTCATTTAGCTCCAAAAATCTTGTCGATTAGTTCCCGGTGGTGAATATCCATGAGCAATTTAGCTATCGTCTAAGTGAACCATTTATCTTCCATTTTCGTGAGTTCCTTACTTTGGCTGAGAGTTTCCAGTCGGAGGAATTTCTCCTGATACCGATGCCTCTTTCTGTGAGCTATTTAGCTCTCTCAGATAGCCCTCGTTAGTGAAACGACTCTACACCGACTGAGAGTTTCCCGACGGCGGAATTTCTCCCGCTATCTGTGTGCGTTTCCGTAAGTTATTTAGCTCCCAGTTCCGTTGCGATCTTCCATTCGGATTGGAAGCTTTATTCAATTTTAAACCTTTCTACACTGTCAGAAGTCCGACGTTGGAGACCTACATCTCCAGGGACATTTTTGTTTTTACATCGCCGTACCCGTACGGCATCGGTATGGAACAGATATATCTCCACCAGATACAAATTTAGATAGACTATGCCCGCAGAAAAGTTCCTCCAAATAACTTAGGATTATAGAAGATAAAATCATTTTTCAGTTGTTAATCATTAAGCAATTATTTTCAAAACCCGGAAAATGCACCTTGAGCAAAATTAAAAAACTATCCCAAAAGAATTGCAATTCAATTCAATGAAGTTTATGACCACTTTTTCAAATCGTGACCAATGTTAGACATCTCTTGACAGTCATTTTCTTTACAAAAAAACTATCCAAACTATGCATCATGTCGAAAACACACACCCAAGTTCAAAGAAATGTTTGAATACGGTTGCAGCGGTAAAAGTTGTTCCGAAAGAGCTGAATAATTGAAGACTTTGTGTGGTTTGTGCAATAAACCGCCCGGCTGTGCTTGTTGGGAGCGGAAGGAAGCGACTCGAGATGGCAAACCAGGCTCGATCTACTCGGGATTGCCTAATGAATGACATTACATGTGTACACCCGACTTTGATGGAGCCGAGGTTTCGAGCTGTTGCTCGGTCAAAGGCGGGAACACGTAGAGGGGTGCGTGTTTGAAGTAAGACCTACACAAAATCGACTCAAAACTATTTGTATTGAACTTTCTTCAGGGGAAATATTTACTATTAGCAACGGTTTAATGTGATCCGCTTCGGGACTCGACTCACTCACCGGTCTTCGATTGAAAAATAACGAGTACGAAGAAAACGACTGAGCTGTAGAGAAGTTAATTGAGCTGAAATCAATCCTTCGTTAACGAGGAGTAAAAACAGTTTCCTTATTATGGTTCCAACTCAGAGATCCCTCGGCTAAACGGCAAGCTGGATTCGCTTAGCAAATTTTTCCCGAAGCAACAAAACAAATTTGTATATCTTCAACTCGCAGCTTAGCTAAGCTTAGGGAGGGTTGGGCACCAATCATGGGAGTTTGTTTTATTTTTAGGCTTTTATTATTTGTTTATGCTTTACTACTTCTATCTTCTTGTCGTTTGGAGGAGACGAAAGAACCTTTTACTCGAGTGCAACCATCCGTGCATATGCCCGACGGGTTGATGGCCGTTAGGGTGGTGATTTAGAATTCTGGATGGAAATCACATCGATGGAAACTCGATCCTCGTTCACGCCGTAACTCCTATCCACTCGTATTCCGCTCAGCCACTGATAAATATGCAAGACGCAGTGGAGTAGCAGAAAAAAGAAAGAAAGATGAAATATAAATAAATCGAATTTTTCTCAGCGCGAGATTATTTCATATTATTCAACTCTCAGGGCTGGCGATGCTGAATGTGTACGTAAATATACTCTTAGATTTATACTATTTGCCAGGATTTCCCCCTATAGCTTTCCTGCTAGTGCTCGATACTTGAACTCTGGATGGTGCCCTATAAATATTTATAATGCAGCCGATGTGCTTGCTTGGTATCTGGTTCACCCAAGTCAAGACGACCCGGCGACGAACATGTTCTTGTTGATGATGATGATGCTGATGATGGCATCGGTGCTGTTGCTGTTTTCGATCCCGATGCTGAAATCGTAATACCAACCAACTCAATGCATCCGATTATTGCTGCCAGCTGCAGCGGGCTCTTCGGAAGTCGAGTTGTTATCCTATAGAAGGATGTGTGATACTAAAGCGATACGAATTTTGTTTACTGTGCCGGTGTTTCCCTAAATGTTGTCGTCAAAATATAGATATAAACGGTCGAAGTGTTTCGTGCTTTTGTTCAGCAATGGTATCAGTGTGTTGCGTTTCCTTCATTGTATGTTCATATTGGTGCCGAAAAACACATTGATTCAAAACAATTCCAAATTTAAACAAAAAGTAACGGGTGTTCAAAAAACGTCAATGAATATTGAAGAAGGGGTCCTGGTCAGCCATACGACGTAACTTAGTCGCGATGCTCTCACAAGAACGCTGGACGGCTCTGACGTCCATCTTCCAGATACAATTCCGTATCTTGGTGGTCAACTGCTTCGTATCCTTGACCCGCCAGCTATTTTTGTACACTAGGGCACTGAGGGAGCCGAAAAAATTCTGTAATTTCCTGGAATGCGGGTCTTCGATAGCGGAAAGTAACTTTCGTCGTCCAGCACGAACGATGTCCCGCGGTAGTTCTTCGTCATCCACTGGCACTGAGATTTCATGATCGCTATCAGGTTCTTCTGACAAATGAGGAATTCCACGAAGATCCGTTCGAAAATCTTTAAAATCGTGACCGACCATCTTAGATTCCAATGAAACTTTACACGTTTCACCGTCATGCAAGACTAAATATTTTCCACAGGTAATAAGATTATGTTGACTCAAGAGCAACTTTTCAAAAGGGCGTAAACGTTTCTACGCGCATGAATTTCATTTTTTTTGTTCGATTACTGTATTTTATACAGCAAAACTATCTGAGCACGACTTACACGGAATGAATACTTCTGTCTGAAAAAAATATGCACTGAAAAAAATGTTGTGTCATTTTTCAAAAAAACAAAAATTTATGATAAAAATTTAAATTGCGAAAAAACCTATTTTTATAAATTTTTTATATTTTGTTACCAAAAACCTAAAGAGAAAAGAATCATTTTGAATGTGATTGCATGATGGAGAAAAAATCGGTAAAAAAGTTTTTCTAACGATAACTTCGTACATGTTTTTAAATTTCATACTAATAGACATACAAAATTGTAATTCTATTACAGAATATAATTCTAAGCACCATTTAAAATCAAAATGCATTTAACAAAAATCTTCCAAAATGCTATAGTTTTCGAGATATTTGAAATTTTGCTCCTTCAAAAACAATTAATTCGTGTAATTATGCTCTTTTTAAAAGTTATTCGCGTTACCCCATCAAAAATGTCAAAAATTTAATGTTTATCGTTTTAAAGACGTCAAAGCAACTTTTTTAGTGTATTTGGATCCTGGAGAAGCTTTCAATAAAAAAGTTTTCCTAACAACACCTTTTGACATTTTTTATAATTCTTACTATTTGCAGTCAAAAATACAATTTTCTTTTTGAATATGATTCTAAACGCCATTTTAAATCGAAATGATTTTAACAAAAAATTTCTAAAATGTGGTAGTTCTCGAGATATTTTAACTTTTGTTTTAACAACACAATTATTTTGTTTTATTACGACCTTTTCATAAGTTAGTCGCGTTTCTCCATCAACAATAATAGGTTTTTCAAAAGATCCGTAAACTTTCCTGAAACTTTCTTTTTGGCATCAAGGCGATATTGTGAAACATTTTAAAGTTACATGAAAACAACCAACATATGATTTAGCTATATAGACCCTATGGTTGAAATATATTTTGGTTGCTTTCATGTAACTTTCAAATGGTTTACAATATCGCCTTGATGTCAAAGAGAAAGTTGCACGAAAGTTTACGGGCCTTTTGAAAAACCTATTATTGTTGATGGAGAAACGCGACTAACTTATGAAAAGGTCGTAATAAAACAAAATAATTGTGTTGTTAAAACAAAAGTTAAAATATCTCGAGAACTACTACATTTTAGAAATTTTTTGCTAAGAGCATTTCGATTTAAAATGGCGTTTAGAATCATATTCAAAAAGAAAATTGTATTTTTAACTGCAAATAGTAAGAATTATAAAAAAATGTCAAAAGTTGTTGTTAGGAAAACTTTTTTATTGAAAGCTTCTCCATGATCCAAATACACTAAAAAGGTTGCTTTTACGTTTTTAAAACGATAAACATTAAATTTTTGACATTTTTGATGGGGTAACGCGAATAACTTTTAAAAAGAGCATAATTACACGAATTAATTGTTTTTGAAGGAGCAAAATTTCAAATATCTCGAAAACTATCGCATTTTGGAAGATTTTTGTTAAATGCATTTTGATTTTAAATGGTGCTTAGAATTATATTCTGTAATAAAATTACAATTTTGTATGCCAATTAGTATGAAATTTAAAAACATGTACGAAGTTATTGTTAGAAAAACTTTTTTACCGATTTTTTCTCCATCATGCAATCACATTCAAAATGTTTCTTTTCTCTTTAGGTTTTTGGTAACAAAATATAAAAAATTTATAAAAATGGGTTTTTTCGCAATTTAAATTTTTATCATAAATTTTTGTTTTTTTGAAGAATGACAACATTTTTTTCAGTGTATATTTTTTGCGGACAGAAGTATTCATTCCCTGTAACTTGTTCTCAGATAGTTTTGCTGTATAAAATACAGTAATCGAACAAAAAAATTTTGAGATTCATGCACGTAGAAACGTTTATGCCCTTTTGAAAAATTACTCTTGTATCAAAATATTCCAATTGCCAGAGAATATCATGGAGATTCATACAGCGAACACACCTGCAAAGTTTCGTTCGAATCGACGATGGTCATATTTTGCTGTCGGCCGGTTTCTCATGGAATCCCTCAGATGATATCCTCCATCTTGAGGGTTCGGTGAATCAAGGTATGGGAGCAGTGATATTTTCGGCCGGCGTCACGCAAACTCGTTCCGTCCTTGTTTTCAAAGAGCTTTTTCAACGCTTCCCTCTGCTTCTTCGCCGGACGACCGGTACTGGTCTTCCGCTCCACGCTCAGGCATGCCAGGATTCGGTGAACTGTACTCACGGGCATCTTTTCGTCTCGAAGATGGTCTACCGTAATTTTTTTCCTCGATGACCTTGCATTTCGTTAAACCGTACAACACGCTCGCGGAGTACTTGCTGTTTCGACGCCATCTTCAATTGAACTGACAGCACCTGAGCGAAAAGAAACATGCCACCCATTTGTAGGGAGTACTGAGAGCAATTCGCATGGAGAGAAAAAAAAATTTACGCTCTTTACTTCAATTACAGAGAGGTATTGCAATCATTCTCATTTTTTATTGAACACCCGTTAGGTATAACTTACATATATTATTATTTAATTATTATAGATTGTTCATCTTTAAACTTTAACCATTACAGAATTGATTAACACTAGAAACAAGTATTTTTTCTGTGCTTCGTCTTTTTATACGTTACCTATATGCATTTCTTATTATATTTCAGTGAAGTTCGGTCCATTAATTTGAATAAATGTAATATATAAAAAATAAGCTTTACCCTTTTTCGTTTATACGTTTTGATAAATTCTATATTACCTCAACAATATGGGTATGATGGAAATCGATGTCTGAAGCCATCTTGAAAATATATATGACGAGTTCCGGTTTAGATAAATTCTCTAAATTGAGTTGATCCAGTGTCATTTTAAAATCTAGGAGGTTGACTTCCAGTTTAGATAAATACTTCATAACCTCAACAATATGGGTACTTTTGGAAAGGGGTTAATGGCAGAAATCGATGCCTGAAGCCATTTTGAAACCCATATGTTTCCGGATGACGGAATCGATGTCGAAGCCTTTCTAAAATCCAAGTGGCGACTCCCGGTTTTGATAAATTCTCTATAACCTCAACAATATGGGTATTTTCGAAATAGGGTTGACGCGAACATGGCAGAAATCGATGTCCGAAGCCATTTTAGAATCCAAAATTCCGGTTTAGATAAATTCTTTGTAACCTCAACATATGGGTATTTTCGGGATAAGGTTGACGACTGCATGATGGACATCGATGGCTGAAGCCATTTTGAAACCCAAGATGGCGACTTCCGGCTGACGGAAATCGATGTCTCAAGCCTTTTTAAACTCCAAGATGGCGATTTTCGGTTTAGATTAATTCACTATAACCTCAACAATATGGGAATTTGCGGAATGGGGTTGATGAGTACATGACGGAAATCGGTAGTTAGGTAGATAGGTAGGAACCGGACGTCATAGCGGCTCTGGGTGTTGTAGGCGAGATGTTGTATCGTCTGGAAGAAGGTTCGGGTTGCTGAGCTGTTCTAGGAGTGTGGATTGGAGAGCTGAACATACCCGGAAGGCAGCCGGGGCTCCTGCACAGGCAGTTGTCGAAGGCTCGTCGTTGGGATCTGGTGCCTCTGCGAGCTGGACCGAGGCAGGGGAGAATGCTTTTTCCCTAACGGTTCCGCGCTTAGTGCTCTGGTCTACGGGGGGGGGGGGGGTAATTTGTTTTTATTCCTCGGTGGCGTATCATTTGTTGGCCGCCTTATTCCGAAGACCACCGGGTGCCAGGAGCATCCGGAGATTGGACTTGGTAATCGATGTGTTGAGGAAGATTCGATTTTCCTTTTTCTGATTTGTACTGATGTGTATGACGTTGTTGATCCCTATTGACTTTGCCCGGTGTAAGTGCTGAAGATACGGTGTGGGTGTTGAGTGTATATCATAGCTATTTCCTTTGTTTGTGTTGATTTCATCGTTGTTGCTATTTATTGTGTTAGATGCTGTTGATATTTCGTGGTTGTTCAATCAGAGTTGAATTCACTGATGTCGGTAGGCATTTCACGCTTGTTAATTTGCAGCTGTTTGAGTTCTGATTTTTTGGGTGCGGTTTCTCCTTGTGGATTTCCGGTTCCTTTACTTTGGAGATCTTTGTTGATCGGGCTGCGGGATTTGCCTGTGACGCCTGAACGGCGTTCTTGGATGTATCTGTTTCGGCTGGATCTTCTTTCACCGGTCCTTGAAGTTGCTGGGGTTGCCTGAATGTTGTCGATCGACATTACTCTCGGGTCATGGTTGATTACTAAGTTTGATAGAATCGCCTGCTTTTTGGCCATACAGTGACAGCTTCTTGAGCTTGGCGACTTCCCACATTAGAGCGTTCATGGTTCTGTCTCCCTCATCGACTGTGGGGCTGATTTTTTAAGTTTCTACGAAGGATTTATTGGAAATGCTTTGGTTGGCCAGTGATCTTGTCTCGGGAAATGTAATTTTTTCGATGTTATACAGTCGCTCATAGGTTCTCTAGGCAGAAGATCGAAGGGTGTATTGGGTTCCTCTCGCCTCTTTAACTACCGAGATCCATTTTGTTGTTTCCATTCCCAGGGGGTTTTAGGGTTAAATGAATCAGGAATGGGTTAGTAGGGAATTTATCGCATACGCCATTTTTGTCTCTAGTCGCACGTAGTAGTAGCGTTTGTTAGTCGATGTCGTCACCAGAGTTTAGGAAGGACGGGATTGTAAGCCTGAGTGATGGCCATTGCTTTGCGCGCATCAAGTCGATTGCTCAATAAATTGTTTTCTTTGGAAAGAAATTACATGTCTGATTTCTGTATTGTGTGTTACGTTGGACGATCTACTCTGTATGGGTGATTCATCCTCACACCAAACTATTGATGTAGACCTGATCGTCGAGCCTTGAGACCGTTTGAGGTTTGGCATTTCACTGTCGTACAGATAACCAATGCCCGACACTATTGTCCGAATCGATACTTCCTCGTTGTGGGGTTCGACACTTTTCACGCATGTAAGTCGCTCACGGTTAGAACAATGATGGAGACACAAGTTTTTTACCGGGTTGAATTTTCATCACAATGGAGGCATGATCTGTTCACCGATTTAACGTTTCCGATTCGATGGTGGTGCGAGTAGTTTATCTACTTCAAAGTCTGTGCTCCTGGTATTTGTCACTGTTATCACTGCACCATTTTTTCACAAAAGAAACCCTAGTGGACTTGGGTTTTTTTTATCGGTTTCGGTGGGGACAACCCCTTAGCGATTCGGCCGTACCTCCAGCTGGCAGAGACCCGCCAAGAAGTGGGACCCGTATCACTTGTTTTTCGCACTACTGACAGGGCTACGGAACACTGCACTCGCGTAAAGCTTGGGTTAGATAGGTACCACGACGATATGTGCGGGATGGCGTAGGCCGAGCTGGCGAGGTCTGGGAGGCTAAGCTCGAGCAAGAAAGATCCCGCTAGCGTATCGGAGTACTAGCTTTTTCGAGCAATCACAAAACCAAAACCGATCACTCCGAGTGATTGAAACGATTTGGGGTTATATAAAAAAACGCTGCAGAACATGCACTGAGTTCAATGTTTTAGTTTCAAACTGGAACCGGTTTAATAACACTATAATTTATTAAATAATTTAATTTGTTTGGCCATTAATCGTTTAAGAAATACTTAACATCATTATCATTAGTTCATTATTGAACATTTAATTGAAAAATGTAAATTTAATATTTCGTAGAAGAACTGAATATTTTCTTTGGCGAGCATGGGCTTCCTCAGTCTTCAGACCTTCTTTCGCGGGAAGCATCGTGAGGATCCTTCACCAATGGCGTCGTGAGGATTATTCAAATATCTCATGTTGTCATTAACGTCAAAGTTATCATCGTTAAAACTGACGTGATCAGTTGTTCTTCCTTGCCTCTAACGATCACGACGGGTAACGATCACGAACTCGCCGTCATTGGCATTATATATATTTTTTGAATTGCCACCTTAAAAGAGCGGTAAGAGAATTGTGAAGGGGTTTCGTACATAACTAAAAATTGTTGTACAAGAGACGGCGCCGGCGGTTGAGTAGTAAGCGTGACCGCCACTTATTCCAGTTGATCTGGGTTCAGTCTCAGCCGAGGTCGTTGAGATTTTTCTGAGTTGAAAAAAAAAACTGTGTTACGTCTAAAGTAAAGCCGTTGGTCCCCGGTCCATGAGTTGATGGATCGATATCTAGTCCTTATAGTAGAGTAGTCACCTCTCTGGTTTTTGGCTATGAAGAAGTACAATCGAACTGCTATACTTAGTAACAAATATCCTCCTCCCGCGATACTTGTCAAGTACGCAGTAGTATATACGGCCTCTAGCAAAAGCAAGTATCGCACTAACATTCGTTCCCATTACTTTCCGCGAACTACGTTCGGACCTGGCCGACGCCGGTATTGATCAATAAACACTTTAGGATTACCAGGAGCTGCACATTGAAAGATGCTTCGCTGCCTCCAAGCTTAATTATCTACTGATTCCCTGTTCCACTTCACCTAGTCCAAATCGATAACGGAGTAGCAACCAGGGGAGGTCGTACAAGATCAAGCTCAAGCTATAAATGAGCTGTAGTCCATTCACAAGAAAATTTAGCAACCGAACACATCGAACCGATTCCAGTTGTGGACCAAACTCTGGCCGGTGTCAATGTCGATGAAATGATGATTACCAGAGCTTATGCTCGGCTTAAATCGTCTTTTAATCCGGGACCCGAAGATTTCTTTTTGGTTCCTCTCGGAAGAAACATCGACGTTTCGGTAACTCTACTTCTTCTTGAGTTCTCTTGCCAGTGACATTTTTTCGTCTTACTGGAAATCTAACCTATAAAAAGGAAAATGGTAAAATATCAATTACTATCATGGAATAACTACATTGAGCGCTCTCTCGAGCTGGTGATTCTAGATCCACTTCAGGGTCAATATCTGTATCTAATCAGTCTACTTTTTAGTTTCGATCGGATCTGAAGCTAAAACCGTTCTGTTGTTAATAGTGTAGTGAATCTAACGAACGTGCTATAAAGAAGGAAAGCAATCGAAAAACAATGTGTTACTTTCATTGAACAGTTATTAAAGGTGCAAATGCAGTTTTAACTCGCGGAACTCGTCGTCATCCAATTCAACACATTCATATTGCTATACTGATAACATTCAAAACTTTGGCCATGGCGGAAAGTTTTGCTATGGTAATCAAGATACCCGCTTATATTAACGATGATAAGATTGATGTGCGTCTGCAAGATCTATGCCCGAGTACTACCAATAAATTTATTACAACCATCATGTCGGAATGCGTAAGTTGGATGCCCGAAGAATTTTTTTCCGGGTGTTTGTGTTACGAGAATGTGAGTGATGAAACCGATTCCTTCATACCTGAACTTTCAATACGAAATAGAAGGCGTATCCAAATCTCAAATCACGCTGTGTACGTCTTTCACTTTCGTTACCCCTTGCCACTTTCGTTACAAGAAGAAACACTACGGGAAACCATGTACAAAAAACTCAAGCGAAACAACATCAACTGCTAAAAAAACCGATACAGAGCACTCATGAACACTACTTCCCGCACCATTGACAATAAAGTAAATGGCAAAAAAACAAGGTTACACGACCGTTACCCGTAGGTCCCACAAACAACTTAAAACTGATAATCGCGAAAACCCATACAACAGCAATAGCGAAGACAGCATGAACTAAAACGATTAGCCGAGATAAAGCGCACCAAATGATCCCCAAGCAGCAACAGGAAATGCAGCTAAAGAATCTCCGACGAGAACGAAGATCTTTAGGCGAAGTAACAAATCGCGTACACAAGATCCGCTGAATATTCAATAAAATTCAATTTATTTATGTTTATATACCCATTATAAATAAGCTCAGGTAAGCTAACGCATTGAGCCATGTCAAATTTCCGAAATAAAAAATCCACGATTAACATAGCTTCACGTCTAGACGCTGAACAACAACTAACCTACCGAGTCTAGCATCCTACACAACAGTGAGTCGCGCTCAAACTGATATTATTTACACCATTTTTCATATAACAATTGATAAAATGGAGAAATTTGGAATCAACAGTACGTTTAGCAGCTGTTTCGATCCTAGCTCTCAGATCGAGAGATAATGGTTATCGTTGTAGATTGCCAGGTATAGCGCAGGGAAGCGCCGAGGGACCATTGATGTTTCTGATTTACTTTAATGAGGTATATTTAAAATTTAAACTGAAAACTCCTCGCCAGTCCTGCACAGACGATCTCAAAATATTTCATCTCATTCACTCAATTCAGTATTGCTGATATCTGCAACGACAGCATGAAACATTTATTGATGGTGGTGTAGCAAGAACTGTGTGCGTGTAAATCCGAAAAAGTGCTCGGTGATCGAATTCCGAAGAAAGATTTTCTGGCAGAGCTTTTTCTCCAATACCACCGAAGTTTTTTACTGTCGAAGCTCTGCCTGCCAAACCCCAGAACTTCTTAACTGCCGAAAACCTGTGGGGAAGGCACAGTCGATTGAGAGGTAACGGGGGGAGGCAGTCCTCTTTCAACTGTCCTGAGCGTTTACTCGCCTGATATGATTACTCGATTTTAATGGGCAGGGTACATAGCAAACTGTAACATATGGGAGCAGGAGAGTAAGCTAGAGCGTGAGTAGATTGTTTGGAAAGATTCGTTCGTGAATAATATTGCACACTTCTGAAAAAGCTACATTTTTAATGTCACCCTGGTCACGTCATGTACACAACCCCGTTATTAAAGTATGCCATACATACTACAAAATTTAATACAACAATGATAAAAATAAATGTATTCTCGATCTCTCAGAACCTTCATTCTCGAAAGATTTTTGTGGCATAGTCTTTATTATCTCGAATTATCATTTGAAACACAATATTAAAATTCGGGACTGCCATAGCGTAGTTGGAAAATCGATTGACTTTTACGCAGATCACCTGGGTTCAGTTTCCAACCCCGCACATAGGATTTAGACACTTTCCTAGCTGGAAAAAGAGGCAAAAGATTCTAAGGTTTAACCTCTATAACCGCAATGTAAATAATACCAAAATGTGTTATTAATTTGTAAGCTTTAGTTATGTTTTCACTTCGACTAGGGCTTTTAACATTAAATATCATTTCTGTCATATGAAATATAACTTTCTAAGGAGAGAAGCTAGAGGTTCGGTATATTGAGACAAATTGTTCTCCTTCGAAAAATCTGAAAGAATTTTAAGAAACACCCAATTTTGTTTTTGGTAAATTTCTTGTAAAATGAAAAGTACACGACATAGAATTCCAGTGTCTTCGACAAAAATTTTTCAAATTTTATATTCTAGAATTTTCTGGAAGACAACAAAACTCTGTCTCGAATAATTAAAAAGTTAATTTATTGATTTACAAAAAAATAGAACCACCCTACCCACTATTTAAAAGAATAGAAAAACATTGCAAAAGGCAATATTCTATCATGAAAACGAAACTATATTTTTGCCTTTCTCATATAGAAAGGTTATGCAATCACTCTGAAAAACGTCAACCTAATCCCGGCCCGGAGGGCCGAGTGCCATATCCCATTCGACTCAGTTCGTCGAGATCGGAAAAAGTCTGTATGTGTGTGTGTGTGTATGTGTGTATGTATGTGTGTGTGTATGTGTGTGTATGTGTGTGTGTATGTATGTGCGTATGTGTCAAATAATGTCACTCATTTTTCTCAGAGATGGCTGGACCGATTTGCCCAAACTTAGTCTCAAATGAAAGGTGCAACCTTCCCATCGGCTGCTATTGAATTTTGGATCGATCGGAATTCTGGTTCCGGAATTACAGGTTTCAGAGTGCGGCCACACAGAAATTTCTCATAAAAACTATAGGAAAAATTAAAAATAGAATTTTTATTTTTGATGCTAAATCTATTCAAGGTGCATAAAACGTCGAGATTTGATGCAAACACGAAAAAAATTTGACGAAGATTCACTTTTTTGGATTTTGCACATTTTTGCCTTTCTCATATAGAAAGGTTATGCAATCACTCTGAAAAACGTCAACCTAATCCCGGCCGAATTTTTTTTTCGACTCGCATAAGGTTTCTGGATTTTAACAGGGGCGTAGTTGATGGTTTACGGAGAGGGGTTACACCCCCCCCTCTACTGTTCACTCCCCTCCTTTAAAAATCTCCTTAAATCACCCCTCAGACCACCACCTCATACCCCTCCCTTTCAACCCCATCATCTTTAAACCACCACTATATTACAAAGCATACCAATTTAAGCTGGGGAGTCGTTCGTTCATGGGACTTTCGCCCTCCTCACATACCCATCCCCGCATGACAAAATAAGTTAGCAAGCAGATAACATTGATCTAATGCTGATTAGGCTAATGGAGTATGATATTTTTTTGTTTCAAGTGCTTCACCGTCGACACGTAGCTCATCAAGTTCGTGGCTGGCATGCCATTGTGTATAAGTGCAAAGTGTACTAAGAATGTAATGGACATTTCCACAATTATGTTGAACATAAAAAGCCTCCGTGCCATAGTTTAGAGAAATGAGAAAGGCACAATTGCACCGCTAGGTGGATTAAAACAGGTTTTTATATTGTGTCGTTCTACAAATTCGTTGAGGAGGGTGGGCGTAGCGTAGTTGGTAAATCGATTACCTTGTACGCAGCGCACCTGGGTTCAAGTCCCGAGGCCGCAAAAAAAATCGTTGAAGGTCGTTTGGCTCTAACTAGAATAATTAAATATTAATTTTTTGATCTTGGTAAAATTAGAACCGCCCTAATACTATGTTCACACTACAGTGTTAAAACATGTTATAATAATTGGCAACAAGAAAAACGTCATGAAGATAGCGTTAAAACACGTTTTAACTCGTAGTGTGAACGTAGTATAAGAGTTGTTTTAACAAAACGAGCCCAAACTACGAAAACTTCTCCAAAGACATAAGAAGTCTACGTTGTAGTACAGTTCGGTATAGTGAAGTGGTTGAATCGATTGTCTTGTACGCAGATTTTTCTAACCCGAAAAAGAGGCATAACGTTTAAAACCTCTATAATCGAAATAAAAGAAAACATTACTAAAATTGGTTACTATTTTGTAAGCCTTTGTTAAGTGGATCAACTGTTGTAAAATCAACAAATTTTCAAAGATAAGTAATAAAAGCCAATACTAATCAAATAAGTCAGATTTTTACTTTCTTCGCCCCGCCATTTTCACATCTCGGTGTCAACCTTTTCTACTACACCTATCTTCGGAAATATTAGAAGTTTGAAATAGTTCTCTAAAGTAATAAATCTCTTTCATAACAATAAATCGATTTTATGTAAATTCTGGATAGTGATTTCCTTAAACAATTTGCCAAAGCTGCTCGATCAGAATTGGAATGATTGAAAACTTATGCAAACTATTGTAAACTTTTGGCCAGAGGAATCTAATAAAGCATGTAGTTCTACACGGAGTACAAAGAAAGCTAGCTGTAGTAGCAATTTGATCCATCTTCGCGTGTGTCTTCAATTTCACCCGGCGAAATTCAACTCGTCGTCGTTTTTTTCATTTCTTCCTCCATCTCCCACCACACCACACAGGAATCATTTCGCAGCCAATTTTGTGGATCACATCCATTCCGGTGCGATGGGTTGGTTGGCTGGTTACTGCACAGTTGCTGAAACTTTTCTTCATCCCCATGGCAGTCGACGTAGAAGTGGAATCGGTCGTTTATTGCCCGGGTGTTTTGTGTCGTTTGATGTTCGGTCGGTGCGGGATCTTTCAAGGAACTCCGGTTCCGGTGTCGACCTTCGAGTTACTTATCTGCTAGTTTTTTTCTTCTCCCCACTACTATCTTGCTCCGTTGGGTATGGATTGTGCTAGCTTGTTATCGAAAACCGCGCATCGAACAGCAGTTGCATGGGAAGGATGAACGAAAAAAAAATTCCCGAACATTTTTGCTCATGTCAGATGAGTATGATTGCATGTCAGGATTTGCAGCGGAAAACTACTGTTGGACAGAGTTTGGTGCTAGTTTGAAATTGGAATCGGAATGGCTCCGAACGGTAATGTAGATTTTTTTTTCTGATCTGCTTGTAAAGGTCTCAAGTGTGGTGAAGGAGTGTGAAGACGGAGAGGAATTATATTAGTGATTTCTCGTTAACATTATTGGAATCTTGCTGGAAGTAACGAAGAACAAGTTTCCAAGGCGGTTATTTCTTCTGTGCGCTTTAGCCGCATCATCCCCCGGCAGAAAGCTGACGGGTGATGGACTTATGTCCATTGGACGTTGTAAATGTGAATAGATTTGGGGGCGGTAAGTCTTCAGCTGGCATAATAAGAAAACTTATGGTAGAAGGTTCTCGGTATTTGTTTTATACCCGGGTCAATAAGTATGTTTCTGGTGTTGGAATGTCATTGCAATGTGGAGGTATATAAAACTTTTTTTGAATTGGATCATTAAAAAGAAAGTGAAAACTGAATAAGTTGAATAAGAAATTCGTCAATGTGGATAAGAGAAAATTAGTGAACAATCACACTATCTGCGACGGAAATAGCTAAACCCAATAGAAGCAGCAATAACTATTGAAAGTATCGATTTACAGAAAAACAAAAACGATTTAGTTGGCATCTATATACTGTTGATATGGACATTGCCGTTTTTACGTATGGGCACGCTGGGCCAGTGGCCCCACCATAAGCATGAATCTATTCATATTGAAGCCTGAATTTGGGAAAAGACACTGCGTTGGTAAAAATGAAAGTTTGTAGTTCAATAAATATAATTTCATCAATATGCTTGCTTCTTACCGATGGATCGATTGCAGAGCAGCTCAGAAAGCTAAGCGGAATCATGATTCCGGAAGAAAAACAGCACTGCAAAGCCAGAATGGTATTGAACCAATTCATTAGTCGATCCAGCATTTCGATTCAACTTTTCATCTATTTTGAACAAAAACAATAAAATCCTTTTGGCTACACGTAGAAAAGTACGAATAGTACTGAACCTTTGCGAAAAACATTACATGGTTGCCACAATTCATGCACGAAACCTGTGCAGGAAGTAAAAGAAAAGGCTTACCAAATTGGTCAAAAACGCTATGTCTAGCAAGTAATTTGCGGATGTGGCAAAATGATTCAATTCATCATCACATCTGAGATAAAGTTATGCTTTTTAGAGCCTGATCCTGTTATGGCCGACTTAGCATCTTCTACCGGACCGCTTTAGAGTTGCACAGAAGCAATAATGTTATATTTGTTCTAAAAGAGGACCTTCTATCTGTTCCAGAACTTCGCCTTATCGATACATTTTGGGCCAGGCAAACGCTTGTGAAATCACCTTCCCTGTGTTAAATTTAAAAGCCCTGTTTGCGAACAAAGGTAAAGCCAAATTATGGGTCATGACGGGGTTCAATTGTTGTTGCAAAGAATGGTTCTGCTTATATTAATAAATTCGAGTAATTTTGATATTTCACTTTAGAAGTAATTCGAACTAACTTTACGTATTATTGAATATATTGAATACTTCTTCCTTCGATTCGTGGAGATACCGATTTGTAATAATTTTATATAATTTACATCGGATTCTGTCCTAACTGAGTATACAGCATCCGACTCTAGAGTGGCGACATTACTGTCACTAATAACTGATATAAGCGTAAAAAACGCAATAGCGTACTACTATAGTCCACATAGTCTAAAAATTAATGAAACATATTTGACGTTGAATTTTATTGACACATTGGTACTTGTTTTTGGTGGACTGTATTATCAGAAAAACTGTGCATCGTGTTCGTGTATAATCAATAGAATCATCGGCACATGCACTGCTTCTTTCAATCAGTTCAGTCTGAATGCATAATTTCTAGTAGAGAAGACATTCTTTAGCATAAGAATTATGAGAAGAGAACTTCGGAAAATCCAATATTACCAATGAACAATGGTCAAAAGCAGAAACAAATAATGAACTCTAATTTGTATTCTTTTAAGCATGAGCACACTGCACTAGGGCGAAGGCCCTGCACTAAGTGTAGATATAAAATAATTTCTGCTGCCTTCACATGTTCAACAATTGCTTCAACAGCTGTACCGGTTGGGCTCAGTAGTTAGAGGAAACGGGCAGACAAATCGTGGCATAAGACCAATAGTTCCGTAGATTTTTCGATTGTTAACCCTTTGCGACGCAGTGAGACGTATACGTCCCACCTACTTCTCCTAAGTTTTTAATAGATTTCTAGTTAACGTTGACATATAAAAGCGAATTCTTTCTTTTAATCTACTCTTAGGGATGTAAGGAGTACCACAAAAAATTATGTGAATTAGTTAATTAGGGACCATCCATAAATGACGTAGCATTATAGCGGTATGGGGAGTTTTGTATTTTGTGATTATGTGTGACGACAAGGGGGTAGGGGTCATGTCATGCTACGTAGCTTTTTTAAAGGGGAATAGGGGTTGACCTAATGGCACGACAATCTAACCAGTTTAATCTAACTGACATCGTTTTTTTGTTTTTTTAATTTTTTTTACTGGGACAAGGGGGGGGGGGGGGTTACCTGCAAGCTACGTAATTACGAGAGGGAGGGGGGGTATTTAGAGGTTTGTGACGAAATGCTACGATGGGGGAGCGGGGTGTTAAAAATCATTCAAAACATGCTATCTCATTTATGAATGGTCCCTTACTTATTAGTTATAAACAATTAAAACTCGAAAATTTAGTTTTTTTTTACAAAAAAATTGGCTGTGTCTGAACTAAAAGTCCTAGAGATCTAAAAAATTTTTGGAAGTATTTCAAACATTGAGCTGAATAAAAGATTTTTTTGTAGAATTTTTCGTAGGTCAGTTTTTTTGAAAAAAATTGTCAAAATTTGCAGAAATGGAGTTATTATGTCGGTCTATAAAAGATTCTGAGATACAGGAATAACTTCTTAACTAGCATAAAAAAAGATTATGTAGTTTTGCAATCAGCGATTCTGATAACAGAATTTGAAAATTCAATATGTCGACTACACAATGGCAGCCATTTTTTACTAAAATTTGCGAATTTTGTTACAATGAGCATAAAACTCGATTTACGAGTTTTTGGGGTCACTGATTACGATTCTGATATCAGAATCAGAGAGCCCAAAAACCCCTTTGTAAGACGCTTCAGGCCAATATAAAAACATGAAATTTAGCCAAGCACAGTCGCCATATTGGATCCGCCATTATGAATTTTACATTTTCCTTTTGCGACATCAGAATCAGCGACCCCGAAAACTCCCTTGTAAGACGTTTTAGGCCAACATTAAAAAATCATGAAATTTAAACAAACACAGTCGCCATATTGGATCCACCATTTTGAAATTATTATTTTCGACGTCACTATAAGAATCAGCGATCCCCTATATATAACCTATATAAAGCTAAAAATAACAGTATTTACAATAAAAAAATCGCATCGCGCAGGGTTAAGCCAGTTTTTACGTACAAAAGTGCTAGTGTCCCGACTTCAGTGGCAGATATCCTGCCATATATTGCACATTCTAGATTTAAGTAGTACAGTCCTTTACATATCCTAGACGACAAAATGTGGTTAGTTTACGGGTATGAAATCATTTAGATTTGTTCTGGTGAAAACTTAGGTCTAATTTAGTTAGTAGCTAGCTTTGCTTGGCTTTATGTTTTTTTAATTGCTTAATTTGACATGACCCCATGAGTCAGCTTGATTGAGCCGTCGATCTTTTATCGCATACAATGCGCAAAATATAAAAAATAACGAAATTCAATTCCTGTCTGATGGATCCTCTTGGCGCAGATTCTTTTGCTTATCAGTGAAGCATTAACTATACATAGTACACCGCAATTTGGGGATCAATTAGTCTGTTTTTTTTCGCGTCGTCATCGTACACGCCCATGTAGCCATCGCTACTGCCTTCTTGATGTTGATGGTCGTATGTTCTTGTTTGTTTACTGTTTTTATGTCTGTCTTTATCGACGATGGCTTCTTTATTTGTGTTGCTGGTTTGGAGGTACTGAGCGCAATCGTTGTTACTGTTCAGTTTGTGCTGGCATGATCGAATTTTCATTGTGTTTTAGTAGCGGAGGCAGTTTGTTAAGGTTGGTTGTAGTAGGTTGATTTTTCATATCGCCTGGCACGTATCCGACCATAATAGGTGCAATGCGTTGCTTGCCTATAATTGATGTATTTTTCTGCTTTGCACACAAAAGTCAGATAGGAAGAGATAGGTTTGGTTAACCACTAACCCATCACATGAACGCGTACAATTTCATCGTTATCATTGTAAACAGCGATCTAGGTTTTAAAGTGGTCATGTTCGACATGTTGATCTTTGCAGTGAACTTTTTTGCCTGGGCTAAACTTCTCAACGTTACTAGTACACAGGTACGAACATCGTGGAACTGTATGCATTCTGGAGATTAAGATCATTTTCATTTTTGGTATCTGTTCCACCTTGTGGACAACAAGTCTAATATGAGTAAATCGAAGTTGTGTTTCTCCGTAGTACCTGTACTACCGTTTTCTGTGACAAGCTCATTTGACTACGTAGTCGGAGGTAACGATACAATATTGTTTGTGCAGTGGATAAACAACAAAGTGGGAGGTAGAATTGTTTGCTTACTTTGTTGATAGCTTTCGCTTTGCGAGATGGCAAGGTAGACTAATTTTTGCACTTATTGACTGGCTTTTGATATGCTTTCCGAAGGCAGGATTACCGCAAAGTACTGCCTCAAATAGTGATTTGTAGCATATAAGTTAAATACGACCGTATTAATAACAGTAGACAATGAGTGAGTGAGTTAATGTAACTGCCTCGAGGTATTAATGAACGTTAAGGCGATATACTGCCCATAAAAGCATAAGAGTCCCATATGGATTTTTGTCGAAATTGAGTTATTTGTTGGATTATATTCTGCATCACCACTGAATCACAATGCACAAATAAAATTACCAGGTTTGTTTTGAAAATATTGTAAAAATACCCAAACATGGTTGTCCCACCCATAAGGCTCAATGAAAATGTAAATCTTGAACAGCGTTTTTCTCGGCTTGCTGTTTTTCCATATGGGACTCTTATGCTTTTATGGGCAGTATAGGAGTATTACAATGCTTTCTGGTTCAATCTTCGAAAAGGATAAGTCAAAATATGTTGACGATTTTATGCATTTTGTGAAACACATTTTAGTCTTGAACAAAAAAAATTAATGACGTGCCAGAAATTCAACTTCAATTAGCCGGAAGTAGTGGAAAGGGGCACTACTTCCGGCTAATTGAAGTTGTCAGTGCAAAAATAGACGAAATGCGGTACCAAGAATTACCGCTCATACATTCATCGGAAAATGAAAAAAATCTAATAGAGTCTTCAAGCATATTCAATTATTTTTTCCTTGTCCTTCTTTGGAAATTCAAATTAAAAGAATAAAATGGTGAGCATTTGAAGCAAAGAAAACCATTAGTGCCTAAAAATTGCCTTTGATTGATTCAAAGAAATATTGATTATTCCAAATTTGCAAAAGGAGCGGGTCAAAGACCCTTTGAGCTTAGAAACAAAAAAAAAATGAAGGGGATAGTTTGTACGTTTGTTTGTTTGTACCGATTTTGTAGTCACGGTTTTGAGAAAAAAAAACGGGAACCAGTTTTGTGTACAATTTGTTTGCTGACAAAAATCGGCTCGGTTCAAAGTTGCTAATCTCCTTAAATAATAATTCGATTTGTCTGAAATTTTTGGAGAATAATTTCAACAAAAAAAACTTTAAGAAAATGCAACCTAATCAATTTTTTTTTTTCAAAATATAATCATAACCCCTAACGCACCACCTCTACCGGTTTGCCATTGATTTCAAGGGTTGTAAGATTCGGCCGTCTGTTACTAGTATTGCTCTCATGCAGGTAGTTAGGAACGGCGTCAAAATGAACTACCTAATCGCATGCTATTAAAAGTGCCGTAATCTGAAAAATAGTAAACAAATTGTGTGAAATACATATGTATACTCAGAAATGATACAAGTGTTACCGAGACATAGTTACATGTTATGAATTTTGGCAGATTGCAGATTTCTTTCGTTAAATAGCACAGTGTCCTGTCAGATCAAATTTAATGCACCACCAAGGTGGGAGAAAGAATCCTCATGTAGATCTGACTTCAATTCAAAGCAAGGCACACCAAACTGAGTAGTTGTGTTATAGTTTATAATTTAGAATATGTAATCTTGATTTTTTTAAACTTTAGAGCTCAAAGAAGAAAACCGTAAAAGTAGATTTAACATGTGAAAATCATATACTAAATGACGAATTTCGCGCCAACTCGAATAAATGTTGGCAGCACCTTCTCAAATTTTAAAGAAACTTTCTGTATATGGGAACTTTGTCACAAAAACTACTTTGCATACTTTGTTTTTCCAAACATGATCTAGACTGTCTTTTGAAAAGGGTTGAACTTTTTTGCCATTTTTTTTTCAAATGGCTATAGTCTAAAAATGACAAATCCTACAAAAATGTTGGAAAGATTTTCATAAAATTAGTCAAATTTTTGAGTAAAAATATTTAAAAAATTCTACATCGACAACTACACTGAAAAAAATCGATTTTAAAAATTTAAAGTCGATTTACAAAAAAAAAACCATCTTTGATTTCGATGAAATTTTGTTCCAAGATAGTTAATTATGTTTCCTACCTACCGTCAAAAATTTAAGTTAGGCGCTTTCAAGAAAAAAGAAGTTATTTGAAAAAACCTTTTCCTTGTCCAAACTGAATTTTTTTTCAGTGCATTTTTATCGAAAACTAAACCAATGAAAGTCATAATCAACTCAGAATCCAATTTCCCAACTGCGAGTTTCCTGATACATGCTAAAAGTATCAGTAACAAATTTGGTATTCGTTTGGCATAGACTATGGTTACCTGTACCTTTCCTGCATCACTACTCATTTTACCAAATAACAGTGCCTACTATAAAACTAAGACCTTAAAGTAGTTTAGTAACAACGGTTGTGAAGTGTTCTAGTAAAATTATCATTGTGGATCAATTGTATAAATCAAAGTTAAACAATATCAAGTGCTGCGCAAAGATAAACAATCCAAAGTGTAATCGTAATAATTTACGTTCGAAAGTCGCCATTTTGGATTTCAACATGGCGTCAAACATAAATTTCTGGCACCTACTCGTCAAGACCATTCCGAAAATACCCAGTCAGTCTAGATTCTAGAGCGTGAACTCTGGACCCTTCACACTGGATTCTGAACGCCGGGTTCTGGCCTCGATATTCTGTGCAGAGCTTAAAAAAATTGATATCCCTGCGTGAACTTGAAATAAAATGAAATACAATTCATGCCCGCTGCGATGAATGAAATGTTTGGTTCGTTTCCTTCGTCATTCGTTCTCCCGACACAGCGCATTCAGGTTCGGACATGTTAAGTTCAAGGCAAGCTGAATTTTGTTTTTATTCTACCTACGAGAGGGATTCTTCAACAAAAGTGCACCAGATATAGATTACGCAGTTCGCTTATGCTCGAAAATGTAAAAGATGCCAACTTCTGCCATCAAACTGTCCACATAATACCAAATGAATGCTTTAGTTGGTGAAAGAATTTTCATTCCCTCTGCTCTCAAACATTTAATTCTGTATGAAATTTCAGTCAGTTGGAAAGTGAATGAATGCGGGAGGCGTTGAATCTGAATGTCGTTTTCGGTAAATGCAAGCAGAAATAGGTAACTGATTTTGAAATTTCCGAGCACTGATTCTGTGCTATGGATTCTGGACAATGAATTATGGTCTCTGGGGTCTTGATTCTGAATTCTGGAATCCAAACTCTAGACTCTAGACTCTGAAGTCTGGACTCTGAACTCTGGGATCTGCACTCTGGACTCTGGACTTTTGGCTCTCCCCTCGGGACTCTGGGTTCTGGTCTCTGGACTATGTACACTGAATTTTAGAATTCTTCACTCTCATCGCTAGATCATGGACTCTTGGCGTGGCCTCGAATTTATGTATTATGCACTCTGGACTCTGAACCATGGGCTCTGGTATCTGGGGTCTTGATCCTTCACTCTGGAATCTGAGCTCTAGATTTTGAACTTTAGGCTCTGCACTCGGGTCTCTGGATTCTGGACTGTGGACTCTCTCCTCGGGACTCTGGACTCTGGATTCTGGTCTCTGGGCTTTGTGCTCTGAACTCTGGACTCTGTACTCTGGTCTCTGTACTCGGGACACTGGGCTCAGCATTTTGGGTAGAGGACTCTGGTCTCTGAACTCTGGTCTCAGGATTCTCGTCTCTGGATTCTGAACTCTAGATTCTGCACTTTGAACTCTGGATGCTGCATTCTTCACGCTGGTTCTGGACTCTGAGCTTTCGCCTCGAGATTCTGTGCTATGGACTCTGGATTCTGGCCTCTTGGTTCTGGGCTATGGATTCTGGATAATGAATTATGGTCTCTGGGGTCTTGATTCTGAACTCTGGAAGCCAAACTCTAGACTCTGGACTCTGAACTCTGGAATCTGCACTCTGGACTCTGGACTTTTGGCTCTCCCCTCGGGACTCTGGATTCTGGGTTCTGGTCTCTGGACTATGGACACTGAATTTTAGAATTCTTCACACTCATCGCTGGATCATGGACTCTTGGCGTGGCCTCAAATTTATGTACTATGCACTCTGGACTCTGAACCATGGGCTCTGGTATCTGGGGTCTTGATCCTTCACTCTGGAATCTGAGCTCTAGATTCTGAACTTTAGGCTCTGCACTCGGGTCTCTGGATTCTGGACTGTGGACTCTCTGGGCTTTGTGCTCTGGACTCTGTACTCTGGTCTCTGTACTCTGGATGCTGCATTCTTCACGCTGGTTCTGGACTCTGAGCTTTCGCCTCGAGATTCTGTGTTATGGACTCTGGATTCTGGCCTCTTGGTTCTGGGCTCTGTGCTCTGGAGTCTGAACTGTTGCTTAAGTATTTTGGGTTAAGTATTTCGAGCTCTGGACTCTGGGCACAGTAATTTGGGTTGAGGACTCCGGGCTATGTATTCAGGATTCCCGATTCTGTTCTCTGCACTCTGAACTCTGGACTTTGCATTCTAAACTCTGAATTGTGAGCTCTCGCCTCGAGATTCTGTGTTATGGTCTCTAGACTGTAGACTGTGGTCTCTGAGCTATGGGCTCTGGGTCTTGATTCTGGACTTTGGACTCTGAACTATGGCTTCTGAACTCTAAACTCTGGACTACGCACTCTGCACTCGGGACTCTGAACTCCGGACTCTGGGCTCTCTCCTCGGGTCTCTGGGTTCTGGTCGTTGGGCTATGGAATCTAAACTCTAGATTATCGAACTTGAACTCTGGATTCTGGACTCTGAACTCTGGAATTTGGACTCTATACTCTGGTCTCACTAATTTGGGTTGGGGGCTCTGGACTTTGGGCTCTGGACTCTGGATTATGTGCTGAGGACTCTGGGCTCAGTATTCTAGACTCTGATTTCTGGTCTCTGGGCTCTGGACTCTAGGTTTTGGGCTCTGGGCTCTTGCATCTGAACTCTGAATTCTGGGCTCTAAACTTTGCGCTCTGGACTCTGGATCCTGGACTCTGAGCTCTGTCTTCGGAACTCGGGGCTCTGATCGCTGCGCTGTGGACTCTGGACTCTGCATTCTCGACACTGAACGGTGGATTCTGGGCTCTAGATTCGCCTCAGTATTTTGGGTTAATGACTCGCGACTCTGGATTCTGGTCTCTCTCCTCGGGACTCTGAACTCTGGGCTATGGAATCTGGAGTCTGGGTTCTCTTCTAGGGATTCTGGGTACTGGTATCTGGGCTATGGACCCTAAATACACTGAAAAATTCAGTTTGGATAAGGAAAAGTTTTTTTCATATAATTTTTTTTCCTTGAAAGTGCCCAACTTGAATTTTTGATGGTAGGTAGAGAACATAATTACCTATCTTGGAACAAAATTTCATCCAAATCAAAGATGGGGTTCATTTGTTAATCGACTTTAAATTTTTAAAATCGATTAGTTTTTTTAGTGCATGAGTCGATGGAAAATTTTTTCATTATTTTTTTCAAAAAAATGACTAATTTTGTGAAAATCACTCCTACAACATTTTTTTTAGGCTTTGTAATTTTTAGACTATAGCCATTTGAAAAAAATTTGAAAAAAATGGTAAAAAAAGTTTGACCCTTTTGAAAAGACAGTCTAGATCAATTTTGGAAAAAACAAAGTATGCAAAGTTACTTTTTGTGACAAAGTCTTAATGGGCAGAAAGTTTCATTAAAATCTGAGAGGTGCTGCCAACTCTGAATACGATTTAGTGCACAATTCGTTAAATAAAGTTTTTAAGAAATCATAAATAGAGGAACGATTCGTTTAGGAAAGCAACTGTAAAATATGGTATCCTACGAAGAACTATTTGCTGACCTGAACAACGAAGTTCGCATAGAGCATGTGCATTCCATCATTGCTCTTTCCAAGCAGAGGCATTCTTCAGACTCAAACAATGCCATGTAATTATGAACGTCAACGTGCAACGTGTTAATTCTGTCGGCATTATTTTAGAAACTTTGCGATTAAACTCGAAACTGAAATGAGGTGATTTATCTTTTTATTGAATGTAACTATAGATCTGTTCGCTTATAGGGGCCCCTCAATTCAATAGTGCTCAGGGGCCCCGACTGATGTTAAGACGGCCCTGGAGATGGAAACGAAATAGATATTGTGCCTGTCTGATCAAAAGGGGTTTCCTGAATTTAATCCTTAGGGAAAGAGTTCACAAAGAGCTAGCTCGTAGAAACGTGTTTCGATTTCGTTAGGGTTTCATGAAAATCAGATTTTTTGTTCTGGAGAGATTCTAACCGTTTCCTGTCAGTGTTTTATTTTGTGAAAACAAGTAGTGTGCCGTTTTTCATTTAACGTATATGTGGTGATCAAGTCAGCTGATGAGATAAAATCGAAACGCTAAACTTAACTTTTCAATGGGTAATGAAGTGTGTGTCGACTATGAATTTAAACTCCCCTTATTTTCCTCAGGAAAAATTCGTCTATCCACGACAGCTACTGTACATGTAGTCTTTAAATGAAAGAAAATTCTCTGGCCCCGTCTTCCACCCGAAGCCACCTTCTGGAGCGTAGTTCCACGCCACGATACCAATCCGCCCGTCGGAAGGATATCATTCTTTTCCATGCTTCAACTATGCTCCCAGGAGGAATTCGAATCGTGTATGCCCATAACTATTCAGACTCGTGAGTGAAACAAGCTCACGAAATGTGATTTGGCGCCAGTCAAGCATGTGCACATTTTGCTCGTTTAAAAAAAGAACGGATTATTTATGGCGAGTGCGGCCGGGAGCGAAGAAGCTCCAATGATATTCCAAAGAGAACCCCAAAAAAAAAAATTGCAAACGAAACAAGCCCTCGGAATCAGAGAGCTGCGGGAAGATTGAAGATTAAGCGATTCGTTTGTGGACGATGGTGGCATGCTTGGAAGATTTGGGTTTGTTAAAACCAGCCATCGTATAGTTTGTAGTTTTGACATGATATCAACCGGTTGTAGTGTTGCAGATTTTTTGAAAAAAAAATGCAGCTCGCTTAATCCTTTCGTGTCCATGTTGTTTATAAACAATAATAATGATTGACATATATTTAAAGCAAGCAATTTTAGTACTTGTCCGCTTCAAGACGTTGTTGCTAATATTGTTTTGTGTTGAGTGATGGTAAAACTACACCTTACCTGGAATGTTCATCAACCCATTGACTTCATCTATCTGATAGTTATGTCAGCTCTTACAGGCATTAACTTCCAAAAGCCTTTGTTTCCCCCATACAGGATCTCTGTTTAGAGGAACCAGGCAGCTTGCTGTCCATCAGGGTTCGCTAGGATATCCATCAACCTGACAAGAATTTGACCACCTTTCGCCCATAGTTAGTAGTCCAGAGTAGTTTACCAAGTACAGTCGCTTACGGCTCTCTAGTCCAGCGAACAATCCGCCTGCCATTCCGAGAACGCACTGAAACAGCAAGCTTTGTTAAACAAGCTACACCCGCCCATTTGCTTACCTACACCTTACCGATACGGAACGGCACCGGTAGTGAAAGGATGATAAATTTTCTTGCAAATTGGATCAAAGCAAATTGCACCGCAATGAAAATTCCCCATCAAAGAGCCAGAGATCAGACGCGTTGGAATGTGAAAAAAAAAATACCACAAAACAAAAGGATCGATTTCCCAACCCCAACCGCTTTCGTACAAGCCAGCGGAATGCGTACGCAATCATCCCAGTTAATCATTGTGGCACTTCTTTAAACATTCAACGCTCGAAGATCGTATATTTCCTTCTCTCGTTGATGGAAACACCGCCACATCCTCCTGAGAAGCGGAGTCCGGAAGCGAACGGTTACCTAGATACACGTTTCTGTGGCATGCAGAGTGCGGTTTTCAACCCCGGAAAACCCATCGAATCGAATCCATATCCATCAGGGGCCCAGGGATGAAATCCAATTCGCAGACTGGTTAGTGTGCTGTTTGTTGGCGCTGGTATAAGGTGGGGAGAGGAAACAGGAAAAGGGAACACATCACATACCCCCAAGTTCGATTTCCTTGCACGAATACGTAATGATATCAGGTCCAAGAAGGAGAGAAGCGGTATGAAATGCTCTCACAAATGATTTTGTAAAGGAAACTATGCAAAACTATTTTGTTTGAAAAGTGATGTATATTTCAAGGGAAGAATTGAATTTTCTCAGTCAAAGGTGTAAAATACCACCATATTCCTTTCGCAGAGCGTTTAACCCCATTCAGCCATACGAGTTAGCGGAAATGTATTCAGTCAGTTAGAATCCGGGTGTTGGGTGATGGTTATATATCGGACATTGAGTACTTATCGATTACAAATCTCGCATGCTGATAAGAAGTCTCTCCGGGATCGAACTGGCCTGCATTGCAACTGAAATAGATCGCAGTAATATCTTGTTGAGAATCAGGATTAGATGCATTAACATGACAAGATGATGGTTCATCACAGATGCTTCCAGTTTTTCCGTTTATTTTGTAAGTTAAAACGAATGCATCGGAACGCTGACAACCTCAGTCATATGCGATGGCGCCACAGTGCGGTGCGACGGTCGGAATAGTGAACGAAGAGATAATAAAAATATCACTGCGAGTTAATAATAGTTTGGTATGTTCTAAAATATGCTGTTTCGTCCTAGAGATCAAATTGGATTTAACCAATTTTATGCATAAATTGCGCAACCTAACTTTAATTAGTAAAGTATCTGGCGCATTCAAACAAAGAAGTCTGGTAAAAATCGGACTACCATATCGCACAATAAAACACTTCCAACACTTACAATTTCTATATTATTGCTAACAGTTTAATCGAGAAACAGTTTTCTTACCTGTGACATGAAAAATAATAACAGCAAAATATATCAACCCTTTCCGATAATTTTCTGAAGTGAATCCGACGTTTTATTTACTATTACTCCAATTGAATGACTCAAAGTTCCTGGTATCAGAGTCAGGAATCAGGCGGCATTTGTAATTCGGAATGCAAAGAAATTAATATCTATAGAAATCCACACACCTAGAAAAAATAGTGTAAATTTACGTCTCCTGACCCTGACATATACGAGCATCAAAAATGACTTAGTTTTATGTTTGATTTCAATTTTACATGACGTTTAATTTCGTAAATCATGTAATTTTACTCCACATACAGCCTTTGTTCTGAATGGTAGGAAGTGTAATTTTATGTCATTGCGCATGTAAAGTATATATTTCATGTAAAATTGAATGGAACACGTTAATGTTCCGTCATTTCGTAAATTACGGTTTGTTGAATTGTGTCATGTTTGCAATTACGTCAACGATAAAATTCAGATTTTTTTGGTGTGCATAGTCGACCCGTATGCCAACGTTTACCTTAATTTAAACTTATTTCGTTTCTTTGTGTTAGCTTAACTGGGCCGAGATTTACAATATGTAAAGATAATGAAACAACAACAAATATTAGAATACGTTGGATTCTGTGCACGCAGTTTGCCATTACTTGAGCAGAATCAGTTTCATAGCTGCCGTACGTTCCATCGTTTATATCTATGTCACCCTTGCTGCCTGTTCCTCTTTTCCGTTTGAATCCTAATTATTTCAATAAATTCAATGAATTTAAAAATATTGCATTTTTTCTCAAGTGTACTATGCTACGTGTCTTAAGTATTGTATTTGTTTCCATAGATACACGATTTGACAAAATGAAATGTTCTATTTGAAACAATGACATGTTCTACCACGTGGAATAAATTACACTAGTTTACAAAATAAAACTCTGAACTTCAACATTTGAACGCCATTTCTGATGTAGAATTGTATGCTGAATTCGAAAATGAAGTCCAAAAATATCAGGCCCGTGCGCAGAAAATTTTCCAGGGGGGGGGGGGTGGTTGATTTATTAACGTTTATTTTAAAAGAAATGTACAGAAACCCTCAAACTTTGGAGTTTATTTTAAAAGAAACGTACAGAAACCCTTAAACTTTGAAGATTTTTTCAGAGGCCTGGACCTAGTCTTGTGAACCAAACGACTCTGCTCAACAAATTGGGTAAATATTTGTTATTGAGAAGAAGTCATCAAAAGACACCGCTGCATAGTGGTCGGAAACCCCAAAAACGTGAACTTAATTCACTAGAGGCCAAACCATCGAATATATTCACAAGGTATCTTTGGGCAAATTGTTCGTAAGAATATTCCCCACAACCTGCTTACTACGATCAAATTAAAAAAAAATTATGCTGACGAGGTAGAAATTGGTGTCTGCGACAAAGTTTTAGAAATGCTCGTAATAAAGAATTTTGTTGAACTAGTTGAACTTGTAAGATTTAATGTTATCGATTTGTAAAGCGTTTTCTATGGCAACACCCTTAGTTTTTTTAATATAACTTTTTCCACTGTGACTCTTCGTGCAAACCGTCCTCCAATGTGGAGGCATTAAAACCACATAATATTGTTGAAGACTGTAAGTAAAATTACCTAGGTAAAAACATTACAAAATGAGCTTAAAACCTTCTTACCTTTATTATGCGTAGTCCGGACATTGAAAATAGTGCCTGCTCGTCCATTTTGGTTTGCACCTTTCTCTCTTATACTGCCCATGATCGCATATCAGTCCCATAAAGATGGGAAATCCTATAGAAAACGGGACAAGTATGCGATCATGGGTAGTATACTTGGTGTAAAAAAATTAAAATTCTTCAATAACTCTAAAGCGAATGAGTATTTTTACAAGAGGTGTGCGCTGCGCTGCCCATTTCAGATAAAATTTTTATATGCAGTGTTCAACAATATTTTTACATGCAGTCTTCAACAATAATTTAATTTTTACATGCAGTCTTCAACAATATTATGTGGTTTTAATACCTTAACATTTGTCTGGAACATCGTTTGCACTAAAAGTCACAGCGAAAAAAGCTATATTAAAAAGCTAAATTTAAGGGGTTTCCCTTTGAAAACGCTTTATAAATCGATAACATTAAGTCCTACAAGCTCAAGCTGTTCAACAAATTTCCTCATTATGAGCATTCCTAAAACTTTGTCGAAGACACCAACTTTCTCCCTCGTCATTATAAAAAGTTAATTTTTCTAGCTCAATCATAGTAAGCCATGCCTCAATTTAATTTTTATCAGATTGTGGGGAATATTCTTACGAAAAATTCCTCCAAAGATACCCTATGGATATATTCAATGGTTTGGTCTCTAGTGACGTTTTTAGCATTTCCGACCACTGTGCGTTGCCTGCTGGCTCGTGGTGGATTCGAATTGGTTTGTAGTAGTTGTTAAGCCAACAGACTAAACTTAAACCTCTTGTATCCCGTAATCCTCATCCATCCGCGGCAACCGTTAAGTACTGCTTTAGTAAGGATTGTGTTCTTGCTTATTTTGTTTTGTGTTAATCGTCATGTTTTTATCCATAGCTACTTTTCCTTACTTGCTGTCAAATTTTCCTTACTTGCTGTCAAATTTTCCTTACTTGCTGTTAAACCTTCGCGATATATCTCACCTGCTCAGGTCTGCTGCAAATATCGTACCCTGTTGGTACATGAACCGATCCGGGGGTGTCGACCATAAGGATTTACATCTGTTTACAACCACCTTCGCCGGGTTTCTAATCCTTCTTGGAGCTAGTCGTTCCTATTTCTCTGCTAGCTGGTGCTGAGAACTTCTTGGCGGCGGTATTTCACCCTATACTGATGCCCACTTTCGCGATCCATTTCGCTGCCACTCTAACGGAATAATCATCGGCGGTAAAATTGCTCTAGACAACGATATACTGATTTTCTCCAACTTCGTGTTTTTCCTCCTTAACTGCCGTTGCTAGCCCGCTGACCGACATCTGCTGTCTACTCACTACTGTTGCTAATATAAAAACTTGTCGAAACGTTAACCGATCCTTCAGAGAAGCCGTCCATCTTCTCATACATCCCTTTCCAGCCACTCTCGCAAAGTTTCGTCCTTGGTTTCTTCATTGAATTGTTTCTAGAGTGACCGAACTCAAATGACATTTTATGTGTCCAAACGGTTTGCAGTATATAGAAATTTTTCCCTGGACAGGAAAATAATAAATTTTTAAAAGTAATTCAAAACGCTCATGGGGGTTTGAACCACCAACCCCCCCCCCCTGTGCACGCGGGCCTGATATGAGGGATTCTCGGTTAAAAAAATAAAACAAAGAATTTTGAGAGAATTAAATCCGGGGTAATAATCGACCTCGTTTAGCCAATTTTTATATATATATATATATATATATATATATATATATATATATATATATATATATATATATATATATATATATATATATATATATATATATATATATATATATATATATATATATATATATATATATATATATATATATATATATATATATATATATATATATATATATATATATATATATTTTCTATTTGATTATATTGTTTTGTTTGCATTACATTTCTAATTTAGTATATTGGATGTTCAGCCACAAGTGGTGACTTTTTATCCCTATTGTTTACATGATTCAGTTAATTATTATTAAGTTATAATATGCTTTCGCAGTTAAGTATTTTTTTTTTCAGTAGTATGTTTTAAACCTACTTGTCTTCTGAATAAGGAGTTAAACAAATCTTATAAACTAACTTATAAACTATAAAGAGAGCTAATCGTTGCAATTGAAGATTGCAACGATTTTTGTCGGAAGTTGCTTATAATACTGTTCGTCATAATTTCTAATGTTTCTATGTTTGCAAGTCTGTGCAACTCATTTGTGCTAAACCAGGGAGGACGCTTCAAAATCATTTTCAGAATTTTATTCTGAATTCTTTGAAGCGTTTTCTTCCTAGTAGCACAACAACTTGCCCAGATTGGAACTGCATATAGCATTGCCGGTCTGAATATTTGTTTATAAATTAATAGTTTGTTCTTTAGGCAGAGCCTAGAATTCCTATTTATAAGAGGGTATAAACATTTTATATATTTGTTGCATTTTGTTTGGATTCCTTCAATGTGATTCTTAAAAGTGAGTTTTTTATAGTAAATCAAACCCAAGTATTTAACTTGATCTGTCCACGTTAAATTCAAACCATTAAATTTAATAATATGGTTATTATTTGGTTTCAGAGAAGAAGCTCTTGGCTTATGCGAAAACACAATCAATTGTGTTTTAGCCGCATTAGTGGAAATTTTCCATTTTTTCAGGTAATCATTGAAAATATTCAAGCTTCGTTGCAGTCGACTGCAGATAATACGAAGACTCCTCCCAGTGGCTGAGATGCTAGTATCATCACAGAAAAGTGACTTTTTACAGCCTGTAGGTAGATTTGGAAGAGGTAAAAACATTATATAGTATTGGTGCGACGATTGATCCTTTAGGGACGCCTGCTTTAACGGGTAGCTTATTAGATTTACAATTCTGATAAGAAACCTGTAGGGTACGGTTAGTAAGATAATTTTTAATTATCTTTATTATGTAAATTGGAAAATTGAAATCCCACATTTTGGCAATTAAACCTTTGTGCCAAACACTGTCGAAAGCTTTTTCGATGGCTAGAAGAGCAACTCCAGTGGAATAGCCCTCTGAGATATTTGCCTTTATCATGTTAGTTACTCTCACAAGTTGATGAGTAGTTGAATGTCCAATACGAAATCCAAACTGCTCAGGAAGAAAAATAGAATTCTCATTGATATGTGACATCATTCTAGTTAGGATGATTTTTTCAAATAATTTACTAATAGAAGAGAGTAAGCTAATTGGTCGATAGCTAGATGCTTCTGCTGGGTTTTTATCTGGCTCGTTTAGCCAAATGATTCTCGACTTCTGATAGCAATAATTTCAGGCTCAATGAAGTTATAAGCCATCGAATGATTGGTATGCAATACAGCGTGTAATATTTACAAGTGTATTACATATTAACACTTTTATGATGCAAAATTCGTTGTAATCTACACCCCCTTACACGTCATAAAATTCGTATTTTGAAACGTTAGCTGCTCAACTGTGCTGGTAAAATGTTAATACAAATCCGTAGATATATGTGATACTACATACGTCAAGTATTATAAAATTAACAATTTGTAAAACTAATAATTTATTTTCCTTCCTAGAACATCTAGCAGTTCATGTTTTGAAATTTTGTAGGACATCGAACAAGACTTATTTTAGGTTTAAAATCTCAAAATCTGAATTTCAGAATGTTTGGAACGTAGAATATTTTGTAATTGAACTTAGATGTTTTACGCAATCTATTGTAGTATATTGAAGTTTTGTGAGCTAGTACAGTAAGATAGGTACGCCGTAAAAGCCAATATGAATTCAATATAATTTCAAATTATAATCTTCTAGACTTTAGTAATGGGAAATAAATTGTTAGTAGAACAAAACTTGACGAAATGGGTGGATAAGTGATAAATAGTGAAGCTAGTGCCAGCATACATTTCGCGCCGTCATAAGTTTCCGATATGTGTATCAGTCTGATACTATCAGAGCGTTGTGATGTGTTAATAATTACATGTATTCTTTTATAGCAATTTTTTGATGACATCACTCCACTGAGCCTGAAATTATTGTAATCAGAAATCATTTGGATAAACGAGTTCGAGTATAACCTCAGATTAAATTCATTCAAAATTCTTCAATTTACTTGTTTAACAGAATTCCGAAAGAGCATCCCTTATATATTATGAAATAAGCTATAGAAAGAATTGAAATCGAGACGGTTCAATAAGTTGACTCAGAGAAACTCTAAAATTCCCATTCTACAAATACTTTCACAACTTTCATCCGATTTAAACTAATAAGTGCTTATTTTCATTAGCAGGCTTTAGTTTCCCATAAAGATATAATTTTTAGGATTGCTTTATCTTGCCCAAAATCTTGACCAAATGCTCATTTTCTTTAAAAGTTCACTAAACTCGTAAATAATGTCAGAACCAGTAGTCGCACTAAAACAAAATGCTCAAATGACCAACAATGCATTCAATTACTTTTAATTCACCATAATAATTTTTCATATCGATGCACTACTACCGAAGATATGTGTGTGTGTTAACCTTCCTATCTCCCGCTAGCTGGTAGTGATTTACAGAAAAAAGATGTTTGCATGTATTTAAACATTCATGCAAATAACTTGGTTCACGGATTTAGGAAGGTGTTAGCTCAATTGACTTTCCGATGACCCATTTCGTGTACAGTGCCAGACATGTTCCGAGGTCATCGTTCCATCAACTAGCCCCGCCTTACTGCAATGTTTGTATCAATTGGATTGTAACATTGCAGTAAAACTTTCGATTCTATTTAAGCAGGAAATCGACGCGTATTTAGTATAATGGTTTAATTTGTATATATATATATATATATATATATATATATATATATATATATATATATATATATATATATATATATATATATATATATATATATATATATATATATATATATATATATATATATATATATATATATATATATATATATATATATATATATATATATATATATATATATATATATATATATATATATATATATATATAACATAACACATGTGTACTAGAACTTACCATTTTTTCAGTTTTCTACCTTCATTCCTATCTCCCATTTATGTCTCCTTTAACTCTCATCCACATTTCTTGAATTCCTGCTTATTTAAGGAAGAAAAGGGGAAATAATAAAAAAGAACCGATAGACTCCGTGTTTTCCTCAGCGCTTCCGTTTCTCCTAGTCTGGTGCCTGTTGGACTTGTGTAAGTTGTTCCATTGGAGATCTCCAAGGAGCTGTAATTGGAGGAAGATCTGACTTCTAGCCAGAAGTATCAGTTTTTCACATTAATAGATTATATGTGTACACTACAAAACAATCCCATGCATGCAACCATTTTTTTAACATTTATATGTACATACAACAGTTCGATGCGCTATCAGTGAATTAAATTCTCGTTGCTTCGTTTCGGCTAGAATATACCGGTGTATTATTGTACTTCACGAAGATATTTTAGCATATATGTGACGATTGTGGAAAGTTCTATCGAATGGTGTAGTTCATTTGTCGATTAGTGATAGATAGTTGAAATAAAATCGTGGTTTAATCATTGCAAATTCGTGCCAAACCAACCGTACAATTGTGCTGCACGGCGTGCGACCTATGGGAGATGTCATCGACCCTGCTGTGTGGTGTGTGCAGTAAAGCGATAAAGGAAGAAAGTGAAAAGATATTTTGTTTTGGTCCGTGCGGCTTGATTCTACATTTGAAATGCTCGAGTGAAATCGATAAGCACGGCCTGAAGGCAATGGAAACATCTCGTGCTTTAAAATGTTTTTGTCACGAATGTCGCAAGCAGCAAATAAATTACAACAACGTTCTTGAAAAATGTAACGAAATATTGGTCAAGTTAACAGCAAAATACGATGACCTGAAACAGGAAATGTGTGAACAGTTTAAGGTGGTTGAGCAAAGCTTTGGTCGTATAGTTAAATGTGAAGTTGAGAGCATCGTGAAAGAGGCTTCAACGGTGGTTAAAAATGCTGCAAAAACGAGCTAAAGAAGCTGGGACACCATCAGGATCAAGCAGAAACGTAAGGTCTCGCAAAAGACCTAGAGTCGAAAACAGCGAACATGAATTCAAGTCCCCGGTTGTATGTCTTGATGATGATGTTTCGGAAACGGTGCCAAGTGTTCCAACCTTTGTTGAAGTGTTGAAAGGCCGGAAAAATACAGCGGAAAAATCAGTTGTAGTTATTCGACCATAGGATACAAATCAAACTGCACAAAAAAACCAAGAAAGATTTACGGGAAAATATCAATCGAGCGGCAAGCCAAATTCAAATGGTGAGAGAAGGAAATAATGCAGCTGTAGTAATTGGCACACAAAATGCTGGCGCTGTTCAGTCTCTGGTAGCTTCAGTCCAGGAAAATCAGTATGAAGTGATATTATCTCAACCAAAAAGGCCGCGTCTTAAAATTGTGGGTGCAGGTGAAGATTTGCGTGAAACTGAGCTTGCCGAAAGTCTAAAGGAACAGAACGAGTGCTCAAAAATTACAGACCTGAAGGTTGTGACAAAGTTTGCCAACGTGCGGTCGGAATTCACGACATACAGTTTTATTGTGGAAGTGAACCAAGATGCCTATGAAACAATGCTGGAATTGGGAAGAGTGAACATCGGGTGGGAAAGATGTCGAGTAGTGGAATGTTTCGGTATAATCCGATGCTTCAAATGTTGCAGTTACGGACACAAGAGTAACGAATGTGATAATTCTGAAGTATGTTCCAAATGTGCCGGGACTCACAGAACGCCAGAATGTAGTTCCGAGTCCGTTCGGTGTTCGAATTGTGCCCAGTTGAACCAAAGCCGCAAACTAAATGTAGATACCAAACACTTTGCTTATAGTAGTACATGCCCAGTTTCCAAGAAGTTGGTGGCGAAGAAGCGACAGCAAATTGACTATGGGCAATAGCAATTAATGCCAGAAATGCGAAATTACACAGCTATGTGCATTAACTGTGGAGGACTTACAGCTAATTTTGATGAACTCAAACATACTATACAGTCTGTAAAACCAAAGTTAGTAATGGTTACTGAAACCCACATAACAGAGTCGTATGGTGACAATAGTTTTACCATTGAAGATTACGATCACACTAGCTGTTATTCTGATTCCAGACACACAGGTGGAGTTATGATCTATACCCAAAGAAGCTTGAAATTCCGCGTATTGGATAACAGGCAAATTGATAAAAACTGGTTCTTGTCTATTGAAGTATATCGTGGAATGAAACCTAGCCGCTATGGAGTTGTCTACCATTCCCCTAGTGAAAGCAATGCATCGTTCTTGAGAATTTCGGAGAACACTTGGCTGGGTAGTTTTCTTAATATGGCAAAACTCAACGTGTTAGCGGGTGACTTCAACATCGACTGTGCAAAAGAACCAGACTCAAGTCATCTCCGGCAGCTTGCAGAATCGTTTGGATTGAAGCATGTACATGTACACGACTTCACCCGTATTACCCGTACTAGTCGTACCACAATCGATCTTGTTTTCTCAAATTGTGATATTGATGTGGAACCAGTGTATTAAAGGTTGCAGATCATGAAACGTTGTGCTTGACATTCAAGGGTGAATGTGAGAAGAATGAAGAAACACTGGTGAAGATAAAGTGCTGGAAAAATTACTCGCGTGAGGCGTTAATTCGGTTGTTGAGGGAAAACATAAACCACGAAGCTAGTCTTGGCGATCTACATGAGAAGGCTGATTGTTTGATCGAGATCTTGAAAAAATCGGTGGACACATTGGTGCTAGTGAAGTTATTCAAATCGAAGAAATCGTGCAAATGGTACAGTGTGGAACTACTGGAGATGAAACGACGACGGGATAAGGCATATAGAGCGTATCGACAGCAGAACTCGAACTATGCGTGGACTGTGTACAAAGTGTACCGCAATGAATATTCGTGTACCTTGTGTCAAAGTAAAAAGGAATATGTGCAGCGCAGTATTGATGAGCATAAAAGCAACAGCAAAGAATTGTGGAGGATTTTGAAACGACTGATCAAACCTGAGGGAAATCGTCCCAAGTCCATAATGTTCGACGGCATCGAGGTGCAGGAGGAATAGATAGTAGCACAAAAGTTTAATGACTACACACCAAAAAAATATGAATTTTATCGTTGACGTAATTGCGATTATGACACAATTTGACAAGCCGTAATTAACGAATTGACGGAACATAACCGTGTTCCGTTCAAATTTGCATGAAACATATACTTTACATGCTCAATGATATAAAATTACACTTCCTACCATTCAGAACAAACGCTGTATGTGGAGTAAAATTACATGATTTACGAAATTAAACGTCATGTAAAATTAAAATCAAACGTAAAACTCAGTCATTTTTGATGCTCGTATATGTCATGGGCAGGAGACGTAAATTTACACGATTTTTTCTAGGTGTGTACTTCGTTAGCAGTGTTGAAGAAATCAGTAGTTCAATCGATGATGCAGAGGAGCCCCGATTGATTAGTGGAATGTTTACGAACCAACGTTTTGAGCAATTTGAACCCATAACATTGCAAAAGCTAAGGTCAGTTATTTGGTCATTAGAAGCAAAAACCAATTCGGATGGCATTAGTTCCAGAGTGTTGAGAGATTCGTTCGACTGCGTTGGAAATATCCTACTAGACGTGATTAACGAGTCGTTAACGACAGGAGTTTTTCCCAGCTCGTGGAAGGAGTCCATAGTAGTTCCAATTGAAAAAACTCAAGGAACAAATAACTCAGAAGAATTCAGGCCAATTAACATGCTCCCTCTTTACGAAAAATCGTTGGAATTAATTGCAAAAGAACAACTGCTAAATTTTGTTTCAATACACAAGCTTCTAACACCAGAACAGTCGGGTTATAGAAAAAACCATTCTTGTGAAACGGCTTTAAATCTGGTTTTGGACAAATGGAAGAAAAGCCTAGAGAAAAGACTTTGCGTGTTTGCTGTTTTCCTAGATTTGAAGTGAGCGTTTGAAACGATTTCACGGAAGAGATTAGTGAGCACTCCGACAAAATATGGAATCACGGGCTCAGCTCTTCAATGGTTCTCGTCCTATTTGGATCCTCGAAGTCAAAGAACCAAGTACAATTCTGTGTTGTCGGACGCTAAGAAAACCACGGTGGGTGTTCCACAAGGAAGCGTACTGGGTCCCCTGTTATTTATTTTATACATTAACGACTTGAAGCGAATTCTAAAATACTGTGATATAAACTTGTTTGCTGATGATACTGTGATATTTATTGCCTCCGACAATGCTATTGCTGCTACTGAAAAACTGAATAGTGATCTAGAAAGTTTGAATTATTGGCTAAAATTAAAAAAACTGAAACTGAACGTGACGAAAACAAAATACATATTGATTGGAAAAAGCCAATGAACTGTGATTGTGTTAATGTTAAGCTGGATAATAATGTGTTAGAACGTGTCAGTGAAATTAAATACCTGGGAGTGATTATAGATGAAAATCTAAATTTCAAAAAACACATCGACTACACTATCAAAAAGATCGCGAAAAAATACGGAGTGCTGTGTCGGTTAAGCAAAGAGCTATCGCAGTGGAATTTGATACATCTGTACAAAACATTAATATCGCCACATTTTGATTTTTGCCCTTCTATAATATTCCTTGCTAATGAACAACAGATGAACCGTCTTCAGAAGTTGCAAAACAAAGTGATGAGACTGATTCTACGATGCAGCAAAAGAGTATCAATTCAAACCATGTTAGATGCACTGCAGTGGCTTTCGGTGAGGCAACGTGTTACATTTCTCACTCTACTCCTAATTCATAAAGTGGTAAGAGGGCTAGCGCCAGAATATCTGCATTCACGAATTGTACGGGGTAGAGACCTTCACCAGTATGACACCCGATCTGCAAACGACATAAGGCCAACTTCTTATCTGTTAGCATCCACGCAAAATTCTTTGTTCTATAAAGGGTCAAAGCTTTACAATACACTGCCAAGGGATATTAAGGACGAGACTAATGTGAATGTGTTTAAAAGAAAATGTTTGTTATTTGTTAAAAATGGAATAAGTATAATTATGTAATTTTTTGTGAAATATCTACTAGATAAATAAATGTCAATGTCAATCAATATACACACATAAACACATACACATATATACACACATGTATACATAAAACCGATTTAATCCACCCATCAGTTGGATGAGACACCTCTCACACATATAACTGTTGTATTATTCATTAAATTGCCAAACGCACGCAAAGCTGGCAAGCAACTATATGTGAGACAAGCACAGCCTCGAGTCCTGCACGTATAACACGTATAATAAACTGAATAAATTGAAAAAAAAATAACAAAACAAACCAAAAATCAAAACAGTTATGAAGCAAAAAAAAAAGTTTTTCATAAAATGGATAGAATGATCCATATAAATCAAATTAATAAAACAAATCAAATTAGCTCAAATGAAAATCAGACAATATTAAAAAAGTTATGAAATTAAGAGAGTAAACTAAATTGTTTCAAGCTAACTAACTGTCATCCAATAACTAAAAGAACTGATTAAACCGAATTAATAAAATGAAGAAACTGAACAATATATGAACTGGGAAAAACTAACAATTTAATAAAATGATTAAAACAAATGAAACAAATAACATGAATAAAACAATAAAAAAATTATTGAATTAATAAGATAAATAATATGAATAATGTGGATAACACTAACCCTTTCATACCTAACACCTTTCTAGCACATATTTGGTTCCAAAACCGTTTTTCTCAAAATTGCTAGAGCAAAGCAACGCGAAAAATCTGTTTTGATCAAGATAGATGCCTATCCACAGCAGTGTGACAAGCTGATCAATTTTTACATACCGATCCTCAATACACATCTCCTGCAAAGTTTTCAACACCTTGATTAGGCAGAAAAGATAGCCAAAAGCAGTCCACCCTGATAAAACCCATCAGTCCTCAACAACATTTGAAGACAATGAAGATACATCAAAACACAACCTTTCACCGATAACTGAAAATGTCTCTGGCCGCACCGCCTCAGTGAAATCCAATCAAAACAACCGCAACAATCTCAGTTCTACGGATATTCTTATTAGCGCTCAAATAAACGGCGATAGTCACAACCACCAGCTTCACCCCTTTGTGAGGAAATCCCGTCCAATCCCAAAACTATAGCCGTTTGAAAACGTGATTGTTCATAAAAAGCAGGGTATGCCGAGTGTTAATAAAATCAATAAAATGAATAGAATGAATAAAACAAACAAAACTAAGAAAGTGACAAAATGAATAGAAATGTTTTCCCTCTCTACATTTTCTCATTTTTTTCTCATTTATGCTACAGGCCATAATTATTCAAAAAGTCTGGCAAACTCCTTTTGTCTAGTAAATGTAAAAAACTTGCTGAGCCAGATACATCTGGTATAATAATAACTCTAGCCGAACCAAAACGATTCTTATTAGAAACAATCAAAAATCAGCCAGGCTGTCAATGCAACAGAACGTATACATCCCGTCACCGTTCCGACAGAATACGTTGAATGCATTTCTCACACGTTCCTTATGTCAAAACATTCCGTCTATGCTGCATGTACACGTTGCCACAAAAGAGCCACACGTAAGCAAATTTGACGCCCCGTTGCCATGCTGCACCGGTGACGGAATGTTGAGCAATCATGTAGATGACACATACTACAGCAACAATCCTTGTAAACAAAAATAATACTTCTGCCGTAACGCACACAAACACACGTATCTTTGCATCATAATTCGTTCCACAACAAAAAAATATTTCTTTTCAGAATCTTAGTTCAACATCAACTCCGTAAATTCAATTCCACGAGCAGCGCACTGATGGTCCTGCTAAAAAACCTGACGTAACAGAGCAAACCTTCAACATACAATTCACCATTCGTTCAGGCAGCATGCGCAGAAAGGCAATGGTTTTACTGATAAAATCTACACTCTACTTATCACACAATAATTTAAATAAAATAAATAATTCACTCATCTTTCATCCTCGTTGCATTTGTTACTATAGCAGGAAATATTTATATGGGTAGCTGTCACCATTAGCATTGCGGTAGTGGTATTATCCATATGGAACAGCACCATGGCAAAAACCCGTTTAACGCACACCATTACAATTAATATCTACAAAATGCAACGCGTCACTAGAAAATTCTTTAAAATGCACTTTTCACCGAAATCGAACAAGAAACTCATATCACCACAACTTTAAACTACTTTAATCCTGATAATTTCAGAAAAAAATACATTTTAGTGGTTAATAACACTTTAAAAGCAGTCAAAACTTAATAATAAGTAAGAGCACAGATTATCACAGGGCTGGTATGCTGCAGTGCACCCAGCGAATCAATCATCGGGTGTTGATAAAATCGGGTGCCGATGAAATCGGATGCTGATAAAACCGGGTGCTGATAAAATCGGGTGCTGATAAAATCGGGTGCTGATAAAATCGGGTGCTGATAAAACCGAGTGCTGATAAAACCGGGTGCTGGTTAAATCGGGTGCTGATAAAACCGGGTGCTGATAAAACAGAGTGCTGATAAAATCAAGTGCTGATGAAATCGGGTATTGATAAAATCGGGTGCTGATAAAATCAAGTGCTGACAAAATCAGGTGCTGATAAAATCGGGTGCTGATAAGATCGGGAGCCGATTAAATCGGGTGCTGATAAAATCGGGTGCTGATAAAATCGGGTACTGATAAAATCGGGTGCTGATAAAATCGGGTGCCGATAAAATCGTGTGCTGATAGAATCGGGTGCTGATAAAATCGGGTGCTGATAAAATCGGGTGCTGATAAATTCGGGTGCTGATAAAATCGGGTGCTGATAAAATCGGGTGCTGACAAAATCTGGTACTGTTAAAATCGGGTGCTGATAAAATCGGGGGCCGATAAAATCGGGCGCTGATAAAATCGGGTGCTGATAAAATCGGGTGCTGATAAAATCGGGTGCTGATAAAACCGGGTGCTGATAGAATCGGGTGTAGATAAAATCAGGTGCTGATAAAATCGGGTGCTGATAAATTCAGGTGCTGATAAAATCGGGTGCTGATAAAATCGGGTGCTGATAAAATCGGGTTCTGATAAAATCGGGTGCTGATAAAATCGGGGGCAAATAAAATCGGGTGCTGATTAAATCGGGTGCTGATAAAATCGGGTTCTGATAAAACCGGGTGCTGATAAAACAGAGTGCTGATTAAATCGGGGCTGATAAAATCGGATGCTGATGAAATGGGGGCCGATAAAATCGAGTGCTGATAAAATCGAGTGCTGATAAAATCGGGTGCTGATAAAATCGGGTGCTGACAAAATCGGGTGCTGATAAAATAGGGTGCTGATAAAATCGGGTGCTGATAAAATCGGGTGCTGATAAAACCGAGTGCTGGTAAAATCGGGTGCTGATAAAACCGGGTGCTGATAAAACGGAGTGCTGATAAAATCAAGTGCTGATAAAATCGGCTGCTGATAAAATCGGGTGCTGATAAAATCGGGTGCTGTTGAAAACAGGTACTGATAAAATCGGGTGCTGATAAAATCGGGTGCCGATAAAATCGGGTGCCGATAAAATCGGGTGCTGATAGAATCGGGTGCAGATAAAATCGCGTGCTGACAAAATCAGGTGCTGATAAAATCGGGTGCTGATAAAATCGGGTGCTGATAGAATCGGGTGCTGATAAAATCAGGGGCCGATAAAATCGGGTGCTGACAAAATCGTGTGCTGATAAAATCGGGTGCTGACAAAATCGGGTGCCGATAAAATCGGGTGCCGATAAAATCGGGTGCTGATAAAATCGGGTGCTGATAAAATCGGGTGCTGATAAAATCGGGTGCTGATAAAATCGGGAGCTGATAAAATCGGGTGCTGATAAAATCGGGTGCTGGTTAAATCGGGTGCTGATAAAACCGGGTGCTGACAAAATCAGGTGCTGATAAAATCAAGTGCTGATAAAATCGGGTATTGATAAAATACGTGCTGATAAAATCGGGTGCTGATAAAATCGGGTGCTGATAAAATCGGGTGCTGATAGAATCGGGTGCTGATAAAATCGGGGGCCGATAAAATCGGGTGCTGATAAAATCGGGTGCTGATAAAATTAAGTGCTGATAAAATCGGGTATTGATAAAAACGGGTGCTGATAGAATCGGGTGCTGATGTAATCGAGTGCTGATATAATCGGGACTTCATTGTAATTATTGTACCCATGAGCGAGCTAGAAACTATTTTTGACCATACCTAATTGTCATCAATCTCATAAGCATTCCGGAATTCAGTCAAGTTCACTATACGAGGTTAAAAATCGATCTCAGATGCAAAATGCACATAAAATGAACATCTTACCAACTTAGTGTATCTGCCTCCAACGGCAGAACTACTGATTGATCGAACAAGTCAAGTTAGTCTGTAGCGGCTCTGATAAAAAAAAAACTATGGCATGTTTTATTAAGTCACTTCCAAATTAGAATAATTTAACCAACACTTTATAAGTTACGAAAATCTAACTTGATGTCTGTATATCCAATTATTCATACCCATACTCAATTATCCCACTTTTACGCACATGCCCATAATTTGGGCTTGCTTGTTTCAAAAAAGAACATTAGGTTTACACTACAGGCGAAAAGAGTATAAAAAGACCACAACCTTACTATCACGAACAGGCCGAATTCGACTGCCTATAATTATGCAGGAAATACCGCCAGCTACCCTAAACATCAATCAAACGATGCGTCACCATATTTATTAAATTGAAGATATGAAAGACATCCAAAACCAACCCAAACTCTCTCAGTCACTCTCGAGTGACCGAATGTGCGACTACCCGATTGAATCACTAGATGGATGGAAGTGCAAAATACGCGAGCTGGTCTCGACGATTTGCACGTAAGTATTGTAATACTAGACGAAATGTACTTCATTTACCATTTAGATATTGTTTTGGATCCATTAGCTTTTTAGTTTGTATAAGTTACATATTCAAAAGGGAAATATTCCCAAGACAACTTTAATCTTAATTTTAAATCGTACGTACTACAATACAAATCAATATTTTTTTCATATGGGGCTGATAAAATCGGGTCAAAAAGCCGATAAAATCGGGTGCAGATAAAATCGCGTGCTGACAAAATCAGGTGCTGATAAAATCGGGTGCTGATAAAATCGGGTGCTGATAGAATCGGGTGCTGATAAAATCAGGGGCCGATAAAATCGGGTGCTGACAAAATCGTGTGCTGATAAAATCGGGTGCTGACAAAATCGGGTGCCGATAAAATCGGGTGCCGATAAAATCGGGTGCTGATAAAATCGGGTGCTGATAAAATCGGGTGCTGATAAAATCGGGTGCTGATAAAATTGGGTGCTGATAAAATCGGGTGCTGATAAAACCGGGTGCTGGTAAAATCGGGTGCTGGTGAAATCGGGTGCTGATAAAACAGAGTGCTGATAATATCGGGTGCTGATAAAATAGGGTGCTGATAAAATCGGGAGCTGATAAAATCGGGTGCTGATAAAATCGGGGGCCGATAAAATCGGGTGCTGATAAAATCGGGTGCTGATAAAATCGGGTGCTGATAAAATAGGGTGCTGATAAAATCGGGTGCTGATAAAATTGGGTGCTGATAAAATCGGGTGCTGATAAAATCGGGTGCTGATAAAACCGGGTGCTGGTTAAATCGGGTGATGATAAAACCGGGTGCTGATAAAACAGAGTGCTGATAAAATCAAGTGCTGATGATATCGGGTATTGATAAAATCGGGTGCTGATAAAATCAAGTGCTGACAAAATCAGGTGCTGATAAAATCGGGTGCTGATAAGATCGGGAGCCGATAAAATCGGGTGCTGATAAAATCGGGTGCTGATAAAATCGGGTGCTGATAAAATCGGGTGCCGATAAAATCGGGTGCCGATAAAATCGTGTGCTGATAGAATCGGGTGCTGATAAATTCGGGTGCTGATAAAATCGGGTGCTGATAAAATCGGGTGCTGATAGAATCGGGTGTAGATAAAATCAGGTGCTGATAAAATCGGGTGCTGATAAAATCGGGTGCTGATAAAATCGGGTGCTGATAAAATCGGGTGCCGATAAAATCGGGTGCTGATAAAATCGGGTGCTGATAAAATCGGGTACTGATAAAATCGGGTGCTGATAAAATCGGGTGCCGATAAAATCGTGTGCTGATAGAATCGGGGCTGATAAAATCGGGTGCTGATAAAATCGGGTGCTGATAAATTCGGGTGCTGATAAAATCGGGTGCTGATAAAATCGGGTGCTGATAAAATCGGGTTCTGATAAAATCGGGTGCTGGTAAAATCAGGGGCCGATAAAATCGGGTGCTGATTAAATCGGGTACTGATAAAATCGGGTGCCGATAAAATCGGGTGCTGATAAAATCGGGTGCTGACAAAATCTGGTACTGTTAAAATCGGGTGCTGATAAAATCGGGGGCCGATAAAAATCGGGTGCTGATAAAATCGGGTTCTGATAAAACCGGGTGCTGGTAAAATCGGGTGCTGATAAAACCGGGTGCTGATAAAACAGAGTGCTGATAAAATCGGGGCTGATAAAATCGGATGCTGATGAAATGGGGGCCGATAAAATCGAGTGCTGATAAAATCGAGTGCTGATAAAATCGGGTGCTGATAAAATCGGGTGCTGACAAAATCGGGTGCTGATAAAATCGGGTGCTGATAAAATCGGGTGCTGATAAAACCGAGTGCTGGTAAAATCGGGTGCTGATAAAACCGGGTGCTGATAAAACGAAGTGCTGATAAAATCAAGTGCTGATAAAATCGGGTATTGATAAAATCAAGTGCTGATAAAATCGGGTGCTGATAAAATCGGGCGCTGATAAAATCGGGTGCTGATAAAATCGGGTGCTGTTGAAAACGGGTACTGATAAAATCGGGTGCTGATAAAATCGGGTGCCGATAAAATCGGGTGCCGATAAAATCGGGTGCCGATAAAATCGGGTGCTGATAGAATCGGGTGCAGATAAAATCGCGTGCTGACAAAATCAGGTGCTGATAAAATCGGGTGCTGATAAAATCGGGTGCTGATAGAATCGGGTGCTGATAAAATCAGGGGCCGATAAAATCGGGTGCTGACAAAATCGTGTGCTGATAAAATCGGGTGCTGACAAAATCGGGTGCCGATAAAATCGGGTGCCGATAAAATCGGGAGCTGATAAAATCGGGTGCTGATAAAATCGGGTGCTGATAAAACCGAATGCTGGTTAAATCGGGTGCTGATAAAACCGGGTGCTGACAAAATCAGGTGCTGATAAAATCAAGTGCTGATAAAATCGGGTATTGATAAAATCAAGTGCTGATAAAATCGGGTGTTGATAAAATCGGGTGCTGATAAAATCGGGTGCTGATAGAATCGGGTGCTGATAAAATCGGGGGCCGATAAAATCGGGTGCTGATAAAATCGGGTGCTGATAAAATTAAGTGCTGATAAAATCGGATATTGATAAAAACGGGTGCTGATAGAATCGGGTGCTGATGTAATCGAGTGCTGATATAAGCGGGACTTCATTGTAATTATTGTACCCATGAGCGCGCTAGAAACTATTTTTGACCATACCTAATTGTCATCAATCTCATAAGCATTCCGGAATTCAGTCAAGTTCACTATACGAGGTTAAAAATCGATCTCAGATGCAAAATGCACATAAAATGAACATCTTACCAACTTAGTGTATCTGCCTCCAACGGCAGAACTACTAATTGATCGAACAAGTCAAGTTAGTCTGTAGCGGCTCTGATAAAAAAAATATGGCATGTTTTATTAAGTCACTTCCAAATAAGAATAATTTAACCAACACTTTATAAGCTTCGAAAATCTAACTTGATGTCTGTATATCCAATTATTCATACCCATACTCAATTATCCCACTTTTACGCACATGCCCATAATTTGGGCTTGCTTGTTTCAAAAAAGAACATTAGGTTTACACTACAGGCGAAAAGAGTATAAAAAGACCACAACCTTACTATCACGAACAGGCCGAATTCGACTGCCTATAATTATGCAGGAAATACCGCCAGCTACCCTAAACATCAATCAAACGATGCGTCACCATATTTATTAAATTGAAGATATGAAAGACATCCAAAACCAACCCAAACTCTCTCAGTCACTCTCGAGTGACCGAATGTGCGACTACCCGATTGAATCACTAGATGGATGGAAGTGCAAAATACGCGAGCTGGTCTCGACGATTTGCACGTAAGTATTGTAATACTAGACGAAATGTACTTCATTTACCATTTAGATATTGTTTTGGATCCATTAGCTTTTTAGTTTGTATAAGTTACATATTCAAAAGGGAAATATTCCCAAGACAACTTTAATCTTAATTTTAAATCGTACGTACTACAATACAAATCAATATTTTTTTCATATGGGGCTGATAAAATCGGGTCAAAAAGCCGATAAAATCGGGTGCAGATAAAATCGCGTGCTGGCAAAATCAGGTGCTGATAAAATCGGGTGCTGATAAAATCGGGTGCTGATAGAATCGGGTGCTGATAAAATCAGGGGCCGATAAAATCGGGTGCTGACAAAATCGTGTGCTGATAAAATCGGGTGCTGACAAAATCGGGTGCCGATAAAATCGGGTGCTGATAAAATCGGGTGCTGATAAAATCGGGTGCTGATAAAATCGGGTGCTGATAAAATCGGGTGCTGATAAAATCGGGTGCTGATGAAATCGGGTGCTGATAAAATTGAGTGCTGATAAAATCGGGTGCTGATAAAATAGGGTGCTGATAAAATCGGGTACTGATAAAATCGGGTGCTGACAAAATCAGGTGCTGATAAAATCGGGTGCCGATAGAATCGGAGGCCGATAATCTCGGGTGCTGATAAAATCGGGTGCTGATAAAACCGGGTGCTGATAAAATAGGGTGCTGATAAAATCGGGTGCTGATAAAATCGGGTGCTGATAAAATCGGGTACTGATAAAATCGGGTGCTGATAAAATCGGGTGCTGATAAAATCGGGTGCTGACAAAATCGGGTGCTGACAAAATCGGGTGCTGATAAAATCGGGTGCTGATGAAGTCAGGTGGTGACAAAATCGGGTGCTGATGAAATCGGGTGCTGATAAAATCGGGTGCTGATAAAATCGAGTGCTGATAAAATCGGGTGCTGATAAAATCGGGTGCTGATAAAATCGGGTGCTGATAAAATCGGGTGCTGATAAAATCGGGTGCTGATAAAATCGGGTACTGATAAAATCGGGAGCTGATAAAATCGGGAGCTGATAAAATCGGGAGCTGATAAAATCGGGTGCTGATAGAATCGGGTGCTGATGTAATCGGGACTTCATTGTAATTATTGTACCCATGAGCGAGCTAGAAACTATTTTTGACCATACCTAATTGTCATCAATCTCATAAGCATTCCGGAATTCAGTCAAGTTCACTATACGAGGTTAAAAATCGATCTCAGATGCAAAATGCACATAAAATGAACATCTTACCAACTTAGTGTATCTGCCTCCAACGGCAGAACTACTAATTGATCGAACAAGTCAAGTTAGTCTGTAGCGGCTCTGATAAAAAAAAACTATGGCATGTTTTATTAAGTCACTTCCAAATTAGAATAATTTAACCAACACTTTATAAGCTTCGAAAATATAACTTGATGGCTGTATATTAGAGTGCCCAGAAAAATAATGAATTTTTGAAAACTCACTTGGCCCACCCCTGAGTCGATTCCTAGTCCCATCAGGAGTACTTGCTCCAAATTTGAAGCAAATCGGACAAGTCTAGCTACCGGACCAAGGTGCCTGAAGTTTGTATGGGATTTTTCGACGATTTACATGGAGAAAACCCACTAGCTCGCATTTTCACCGCTAGGTGGCTCTGTATGCATCGTATTATCACTGTAAGTGAAAATAAGAAAGATAATTTAATTGTCTACAACTTTGTCGAAGACTGCTAGTCAATCCGGCTTTGTTGAAAGAAGTTATTAAACTTTTAGTGAAGTGATGTCTGAGTCAGTTTTGCATGGGGCCTAGCAATACGTGGTAGTATATCAGTACTAGGTTCTAACAAACTAAACATTTTTGTGGAATAACGGTTAGATTTAGCTGAATAGTATGTTCGGAAGAATTGCAGTACATAACACGAGTTATGTTTTGGTTAGAAGATTTTAGTTCCACCTGTGACCGCATAGATGGCGCCAACACTAACTTTTTAACGGAGAGAGATAGAATATCGAGATGTTTGGCAAAATTACTGAAAAAATCTTGTTCTACAACTTTGTAGAAGACACCTAATTTCTATCTCTCTCCGTTGAAAAGTTAGTGTTGGCGCCATCTATGCGGTCACAGCTGGAACTAAAGTTTTCTAACCAAAACATAACTCGTATTATGTACTACAATTCTTCCGAAAACACTAGTGAGCTAAATCTAACAATTATTCCATAAAAATGTTTAGTTTGTTAGAACCTAATACTGATACACTACCATGCACTGCTAGGCCCCATGCAAAACTGACTCAGACATCACTTCGTTATAAGTTTAATAACTTTTCTTGTTCGAGTCAGATCGCTTTGCAGTCTTCAACAAAGTTGTAGATAATAGAATTATCTTCTTAAGTTTCACTTTTGGTGATAAACTGATGTATACTGTGCCCCCTAGCGGTGAAAATGTTCGCAAGTGGGTTTTCTCCATGTAAATTGTCGAAAAATCCCATACAAACTTCAAGCACGTTGGTCCGGTAGCTAGACTTGTCCGATTTGGCTCAAATTTGGAGCAGACACTCCTGGTGGGACTAGGAATCGACTCAGGGGCGGGCCGATGGGGGTCATTTTTTTTCTGTCACTCTACTGTATATCCAATTATTCATACCCATACTCAATTATCCCACTTTTACGCACATGCCCATAATTTGGGCTTGCTTGTTTCAAAAAAGAACATTAGGTTTACACTACAGGCGAAAAGAGTATAAAAAGACCACAACCTTACTATCACGAACAGGCCGAATTCGACTGCCTATAATTATGCAGGAAATACCGCCAGCTACCCTAAACATCAATCAAACGATGCGTCACCATATTTATTAAATTGAAGATATGAAAGACATCCAAAACCAACCCAAACTCTCTCAGTCACTCTCGAGTGACCGAATGTGCGACTACCCGATTTAATCACTAGATGGATGGAAGTGCAAAATACGCGAGCTGGTCTCGACGATTTGCACGTAAGTATTGTAATACTAGACGAAATGTACTTCATTTACCATTTAGATATTGTTTTGGATCCATTAGCTTTTTAGTTTGTATAAGTTACATATTCAAAAGGGAAATATTCCCAAGACAACTTTAATCTTAATTTTAAATCGTACGTACTACAATACAAATCAATATTTTTTTCTTATGGGGCTGATAAAATCGGGTCAAAAAGCCGATAAAATCGGGGGTAGATGAAATGGGGGATGATAAATTCGGGTGCTGATAAATTCGGGTGCTAATAAAATCGGGTGCCGATAAAATCGGGTGCCGATAAAATCGGGTGCTGATAAAATCGGGGGCCGATAAAATCGGGTGCTGATAAAATCGGGTGCTTATAAAATCGGGTGCTGGTAAAATCGGGTGCTGATAGAATCGTGTGCTGACAAAATCGGGTGCTGATAAAATCGGGTGCTGACAAAATCGGGTGCTGATAAAATCGGGTGCTGATGAAGCCGTGTGCTGATAAAATCGGGTGCTGATAAAAGCGGGTCCTCTAAAATCGGGTGCCGATAAAACCGGGTGCTGATAAAATCGGGTGCTGATAAAATCGGGTGCTGACAAAATCAGATGCTGATAAAATCAGGTGCTGATAAAGCCGGGTGCTGATAAAGCCGGGTGCCGATAAAACCGGGTGCTGATAAAATCGGGTGCTGATAAAATCGGGGGCCTATAAAAACGGGTGCTGATAAAATCGGGGTGCCGATAAAATCGGGTGCTAATAAAATCGGGTGCTGTTAAAAACGGGTGCTGGCAAAATCAGGTGCTGATAAAATCGGGAGCTGATAGAATCGGGTGCTGATAAAATCGGGTGCTGATAAAATCGGGTGCTGATAAAATCGGGTGCTGATAAAATCAGGTGATGGTAAAATCGGGTGCTGATAAAATCGGGGGCCTATAAAAACGGGTGCTGATAAAATCGAGGTGCCGATAAAATCGGGTGCTAATAAAATCGGGTGCTGATAACATCGGGTGCTGATAAAATCGAGGGCCGACAAAATCGGGTGCTGATAAAATCGGGGGCCGATAAAATCGGGTGCTGATAAAATCGGGTGCTGATAAAATCGGGGGCCGACAAAATCGGGTGCTGATAAAATCGAGTGCTGATAAAATCGGGGGCCTATAAAAACGGGTGCTGATAAAATCGGGTGCTGATAAAATCGGGGGCCGATAAAATCGGGTGCTGACAAAATCAGGTGCTGATAAAATCGGGGTCGAGTGACCGAATGTGCGACTACCCGATTTAATCACTAGATGGATGGAAGTACAGAATACGCGAGCTGGTCTCGACGATTTGCACGTAAGTATCGTAATACTAGACGAAATGTACTTCATTCACCATTTAGATATTGTTTTGGATCCATTAGCTTTTTAGTTTGTATAAGTTACATATTCAAAAGGGAAATATTCCCAAGACAACTTTTATCTTAATTTTAAATCTTACGTACTACAATACAAATCAATATTTTTTTCATATGGGGATGATAAAATCGGGTCAAAAAGCCGATAAAATTGGGGGTAGATAAAATGGGGGGCTGATAAAATCGGGGGCCGATAAAATCGGGTGCTGATAAAATCGGGTGCTGATAAAATCGGGTGCTGGTAAAATCGGGTGCTGATAAAATCGGGTGCTGATAAAACAGAGTGCTGATAAAATCAAGTGCTGATAAAATCAAGAGCTGATAAAATCGGGTGCTGATAAAATCGGGTGCTGATAAAATCGGGTGCTGATAAAATCGGGGGCCGATAAAATCGGGTGCTGATAAAATCGGGTACCGATAAAATCGGGTGCTGATAAAATCGGGTGCTGACAAAATCAGGTGCTGATAAAATCGGGGTCGAGTGACCGAATGTGCGACTACCCGATTGAATCACTAGATGGATGGAAGTGCAGAATACGCGAGCTGGTCTCGACGATTTGCACGTAAGTATCGTAATACTAGACGAAATGTACTTCATTCACCATTTAGATATTGTTTTGGATCCATTAGCTTTTTAGTTTGTATAAGTTACATATTCAAAAGGGAAATATTCCCAAGACAACTTCGGGTATTGATAAAATCGGGCGCTGATAAAATCGGGTGCTGATAAAATCGGGTGCTGATAAAATCGGGTGCTGATAAAGTCAGGTGCTGATAAAATCGGGTGCTGATAAAATCGGGTGCTGCAAAAATCGGGGGCCGATAAAATCGGGTGCTGATAGAACCGGGTGCTTATAAAATCGGTTATTGATAAAATCGGGTGCTGATAAAATCGGGTGCTGATAAAATCGGGTGCCGATAAAATCGGGTGCCGATATTATCGGGTGCTGATAAAATCGGGTGCTGATAAAATCGGGTGCTGATAAAATCGGGTGCTGATAAAACAGAGTGCTGATAAAATCAAGTGCTGATAAAATCGGGTATTGATAAAATCGGGCGCTGATAAAATCAGGTGCTGATAAAATCGGGGCCGATAAAATCGGGTGCTGATAAAATCGGGTGCTGATAAAATCGGGTGCTGATAAGATCGGGTGCTGATAAGAACGGGTGCTGATAAGATCGGGTGCTGATAAAATCGGGGGCCGACAAAATCGGGTGCTGATAAAATCGGGGGCCGATAAAATCGGGTGCTGATAAAATCGGGTGCTGACAAAATCGGGTGCTGATTAAATCGGGTGACGATAAAATCGGGTGCCGATAAAATCGGGTGTGATAAAATCGGGTGCTGATAAAACCGAGTGCTGGTAAAATCGGCTGCTGATAAAATCGGGTGCTGATAAAATCGGTTACTGATAAGATCGGGTGCTGATAAAATCAAGTGCTGATAAAATCGAGTATTGATAAAATCGGTTGCTGATAAAATCGCGGGCTGATAAAATCGGGAGCTGATAAAATCGGGTGCTGATAAAATCGGGTGCTGATAAAATCGGGTACTGATAAAATCGGGAGCTGATAAAATCGGGTACCGATAAAATCGGGTGCTGATAAAATCAGGTGCTGATAAAATTGGGTGCTGATAGAATCGGGTGCTGATAAAATCGGGTGCTGATAAAATCGGGTGCTGATAAAACCGGGTGCTTGTAAAATCAGGTCACTCTCGAGTGACCGAATGTGCGACTACCCGATTTAATCACTAGATGGATGGAAGTACAGAATACGCGAGCTGGTCTCGACGATTTGCACGTAAGTATCGCAATACTAGACGAAATGTACTTCATTTACTATTTAGATATTGTTTTGGATCCATTAGCTTTTTAGTTTGTATAAGTTACATATTCAAAACGGAAATATTCCCAAGACAACTTTTATCTTAATTTTAAATCGTACGTACTACAATACAAATCAATATTTTTTTTCATATGGGGCTGCTAAAATCGGGTCAAAAAGCCGATAAAATCGGGGGTAGATGAAATGGGGGCTGATTAAATCGGGTGCTGATAAAATCGGATGCTGATGAAATCGGGTGCCGATAAAATCGGGTGCCGATAAAATCGGGTGCCGCTAAAATCGGGTGCTGATAAAATCGGGTGCTGATAAAATCGGGTGCTGGTAAAATGCTGTGCTGATAGAATCGGGTGCTGATAAAATCGGGTGTTAATAAAGCCGGGTGCTGATAAAATCGTGTGCTGACAAAATCGGGGACCGATAAAATCGGGTGCTGATAAAATCGGGTGCTGAAAAAATCGGGTGCTGATAAAATCGGGTGCTGATAAAATCGGGTGCTGATAAAATCGGGTGCTGATAAAATCGGGTGCTGATAAAATCGGGTGCTGATAAAATCGGGTGCTATCACCACCCGATTCTATCAGCACCCGATTTTATCAGCACATAATTTTGTCAGCACCCGATTTTATCAGCACCCGATTTTATCAAAATCGGGTGCTGATAAAATCGGGTGCTGACTAAATTATGTGCTGATAAAATCGGGTGCTGATAGAATCGGGTGCTGATAAAATCGGGTGCTGATAAAAGCGGGTGCTGATAAAATCGGGTGCAGATAAAATCGGGTGCTGATAAAATCGGGTGCTGATAAAACCGGGTGCTTGTAAAATCGGGTGCTGATAAAACCGGGTGCTGATAAAACAGGGTGCTGATAAAATCAAGTGCAGATAAAATCGGGGGCCGATAAAATCGGGTGCTGATAAAATCGGGTGCTGATAAAATCGGGTGCTAATAAAGCCGGGTGCTGATAAAATCGGGTGCTGATAAAACCGGGTGCCGATAAAACAGAGTGCTGATAAAATCAGGTGCTGATAAAATCGGGTGCTGATAAAATCGGCTGCTGATAAAATTGGGTGCTGATAAAATCGGTTACTGATAAGATCGGGTGCTGATAAAATCAAGTGCTGATAAAATCGGGTGCTGATATAATCGGTTACTGATAAGATCGGGTGCTGATAAAATCGGGTGCTGATAAAATCGCGGGCCGATAAAATCGGGTGCTGATAAAATCGGGTGCTGACAAAATCAGGGTGCTGACAAAATCAAGTGCTGATAAAATCGGGGGCCGATAAAATCGGGTGCTGATAAAATCGGGTGCTGACAAAATCAGGTGCTGATAAAATCGGGGTCGAGTGACCGAATGTGCGACTACCCGATTGAATCACTAGATGGATGGAAGTGCAGAATACGCGAGCTGGTCTCGACGATTTGCACGTAAGTATCGTAATATTAGACGAAATGTACTTCATTCACCATTTAGATATTGTTTTGGATCCATTAGCTTTTTAGTTTGTATAAGTTGCATATTCAAAAGGGAAATATTCCCAAGACAACTTTTATCTTAATTTTAAATCGTACGTACTACAATACAAATCAATATTTTTTTAATATGGGGCTGATAAAATCGGGTGCCGATATATTCAGGTGCTGATAAAACAGAGTGCTGATAAAATCAAGTGCTGATAAAATCGGGTATTGATAAAATCGGGCGCTGATAAAATCGGGTGCTGATAAAATCGGGTGCTGATAAAATCGGGTGCTGATAAAGTCAGGTGCTGATAAAATCGGGTGCTGATAAAATCGGGTGCTGCAAAAATCGGGGGCCGATAAAATCGGGTGCTGATAGAATCGGGTGCTGATAAAATCGGGTGGTGATAAAACAGAGTGCTGATAAAATCAAGTGCTGATAAAATCGGGTATTGATAAAATCGGGTGCAGATAAAGTCAGGTGCTGACAAAATCGGGTGCTGATAAAATCGGGTATTGATAAAATCGGGCGCTGATAAAATCGGGTGCTGATAAAATCGGGGCCGATAAAATCGGGTGCCGATAAAATCGGGTGCTGATAAAATCGGGTGCTGATGAAGTCGGGTGCTGACAAAATCGGGTGCTGATAAAATCGGGTGATGACAAAATCGGGGGCCGATAAAATCGGGTGCTGATAAAATCGGGGGCCGATAAGATCGGGTGCTGATAAAATCGGGTATTGATAAAATCGGGCGCTGATAAAAACGGGTGTCGATAAAATCGGGTGCTGATAAAAACGGGTGCTGATAAAATCGGGTGCTGATAAAATCGGGTGCTGATAGAATCGGGTGCAGATAAAATCGGGTGCTGATAAAATCGTGTATTGATAAAATCGGGAGCTGATAAAATCGGGTGCTGATAAAATCGGGTGCTGATAAAATCAAGTGATGATAAAATCGGGGGCCGATAAGATCGGGTGCTGATAAAATCGGGTGCTGACAAAATCATGGGCTATAAAATCGGGTATTGATAAAATCGGGCGCTGATAAAATCGGGTGCTGACAAAATCGGGTGCTGATAAAATCGGGTGATGACAAAGTCGGGCGCTGATAAAATCGGGTGCTGACAAAATCGGGTGCTGATAAAATCGGGTGATGACAAAGTCGGGGGCCGATAAAATCGGGTGCTGATAAAATCGGGGGCCGATAAGATCGGGTGCTGATAAAATCGGGTTCTGACAAAATCATGTGCTGATAAAATCGGGTATTGATAAAATCGGGCGCTGATAAAATCGGGTGCCGATAAAATCGGGTGCAGATAAAATCGGGTGCTGATAAAAACCGGGGGCCAATGAAATGGGGGTGCTGACAAAATCGGGTGCTGATAAAATCGGGTGCTGATAAAATCGGGTGTTGACAAAATCGGGTGCTGATAAAACAGAGTGCTGATAAAATCAAGTGCTGATAAAATCGGGGGCCGATAAAATCGGGTGCTGATAAAATCGGGGGCCGATAAGATCGGGTGCTGATAAAATCGGGTGCTGACAAAATCATGTGCTGATAAAATCGGGTGCTGATAAAGTCAGGTGCTGACAAAATCGGGTGCTGATAAAATCGGGGGCCGATAAGATCGGGTGCTGATAAAATCGGGTGCTGATATAATCGGGTGCTGATAAAATCGGGTGCTGACAAAATCGGGTGCTGATAAAATCGGGTGATGACAAAATCGGGGGCCGATAAATTCGGGTGCTGATAAATCGGGGGCCGATAAGATCGGGTGCTGACAAAATCATGGGCTATAAAATCGGGTATTGATAAAATCGGGCGCTGATAAAATCGGGTGCTGACAAAATCGGGTGCTGATAAAATCGGGTGATGACAAAGTCGGGCGCTGATAAAATCGGGTGCTGACAAAATCGGGTGCTGATAAAATCGGGTGATGACAAAGTCGGGGGCCGATAAAATCGGGTGCTGATAAAATCGGGGGCCGATAAGATCGGGTGCTGATAAAATCGGGTTCTGACAAAATCATGTGCTGATAAAATCGGGTATTGATAAAATCGGGTATTGATAAAATCGGGCGCTGATAAAATCGGGTGCCGATAAAATCGGGTGCAGATAAAATCGGGTGCTGATAAAAACCGGGGGCCAATGAAATGGGGGTGCTGACAAAATCGGGTGCTGATAAAATCGGGTGCTGATAAAATCGGGTGTTGACAAAATCGGGTGCTGATAAAACAGAGTGCTGATAAAATCAAGTGCTGATAAAATCGGGGGCCGATAAAATCGGGTGCTGATAAAATCGGGGGCCGATAAGATCGGGTGCTGATAAAATCGGGTGCTGACAAAATCATGTGCTGATAAAATCGGGTGCTGATAAAGTCAGGTGCTGACAAAATCGGGTGCTGATAAAATCGGGGGCCGATAAGATCGGGTGCTGATAAAATCGGGTGCTGATATAATCGGGTGCTGATAAAATCGGGTGCTGACAAAATCGGGTGCTGATAAAATCGGGTGATGACAAAATCGGGGGCCGATAAATTCGGGTGCTGATAAATCGGGGGCCGATAAGATCGGGTGCTGATAAAATCGGGTGCTGACAAAATCATGTGCTGATAAAATCGGGTATTAATAAAATCGGGCGCTGATAAAATCGGTTGCCGATAAAATCGGGTGCTGATAAAATCGGGTGCTGATAAAATCGGGGGCCGATGAAATCGGGTGCTGATAAATTCGGGTGCTGATAAAATCGGGTGCCGATAAAATCGGGTGCTGATAGAATCATGTGCTGATAAAATCGGGTGCTGATAAAATCGGGTATTGATAAAATCGGGCGCTGATAAAATCGGGTGCTGATAAAATCGGGTGCTGATAAAGTCAGGTGCTGACAAAATCGGGTGCTGATAAAATCGGGGGCCGATAAAATCGGGTGCTGATAAAATCGAGTGCTGATAAAATCGGGTGCTGATAAAATCGGGCGCTGATAAAATCGGGTGATGACAAAATCGGGTGCCGATAAAATCGGGTGCTGATAAAATCGGGTGCTGATAGAATCGGGTGCTGATAAAATCGGGTGCTGATAAAATCGGGTGCTGATAAAAGCGGGTGCCGATAAAATCGGGTGCTGATAAAATCGGGGGCCGACAGAATCGGGTGCTGATAAAATCGGGTGCTGACAAAATCGGGTGTCGATAAAATCGAGTGCCGATAAAATCGGGTGCTGATAAAATCGGGGGCCGATGAAATGGGGGTGCTGATTAAATCGGGTGCTGATAAAATCGGGTGCCGATAAAATCGGGTGCTGATAGAATCGGGTGCAGATAAAATCGGGTGCTGATGAAATCCTGTACTGATAAAATCGGGTGCTGATAAAATCGGGTGCTGATAAAATCAAGTGCTGATAAAATCGGGTATTGATAAAATCGGGTGCTGATAAAATCGGGTGCCGATAAAATCAGGTGCTGACAAAATCGGGTGCTGATGAAATCGGGTGCTGATAAAATCGGGTGCTGATAAAATCGGGGGCCGATAAAATCGGGTGCTGATAAAATCGGGTGCTGACAAAATCGGGTGCCGATAAAATCGGGTGCTGATAGAATCGGGTGCAGATAAAATCGGGTGCTGACAAAATCAGGTGCTGATAAAATAGGGTGCTGATAAAATCGGGTGCTGATAAAATCGGGGGCCGATAAGATCGGGTGCTGATAAATTCGGGTACTGATAAAATCGGGTACTGATAAAATCGGGTGCTGATAAAATCAGGTGCTGGCAAAATCGGGTGCTGATGAAATCGGGTGCTGATAAAATCGGGTGCTGATAAAATCGGGGGCCAATAAAATCGGGTGCTGATAAAATCGAGTGCTGATAAATTCGGGTGCTGATAAAATCGGGTACTGATAAAATCGGGTGCCGATTAAATCGGGTGCTGATAAAATCGGGTGCCGATAAAATCGGGTGCCGATAAAATCGGGTGCTGATAGAATCGGGTGCTGATGTAATCGAGTGCTGATATAATCGGGACATCATTGTAATTATTGTGCCCATGAGCGAGCTAGAAACTATTTTTGTCCATACCTAATTGTCATCAATCTCATAAGCATTCCGGAATTCAGTCAAGTTCACTATACGAGGTTAAAAATCGATCTCAGATGCAAAATGCACATAAAATGAACATCTTACCAACTTAGTGTATCTGCCTCCAACGGCAGAACTACTGATTGATCGAACAAGTCAAGTTAGTCTGTAGCGGCTCTGATAAAAAAAAAACTATGGCATGTTTTATTAAGTCACTTCCAAATTAGAATAATTTAACCAACACTTTATAAGTTACGAAAATCTAACTTAATGTCTGTATATCCAATTATTCATACCCATACTCAATTATCCCACTTTTACGCACATGCCCATAATTTGGGCTTGCTTGTTTCAAAAAAGAACATTAGGTTTACACTACAGGCGAAAAGAGTATAAAAAGACCACAACCTTACTATCACGAACAGGGCGAATTCGACTGCCTATAATTATGCAGGAAATACCCTAAACATCAATCAAACGATGCGTCACCATATTTATTAAATTGAAGATATGAAAGACATCCAAAACCAACCCAAACTCTCTCAGTCACTCTCGAGTGACCGAATGTGCGACTACCCGATTTAATCACTAGATGGATGGAAGTACAGAATACGCGAGCTGGTCTCGACGATTTGCACGTAAGTATCGCAATACTAGACGAAATGTACTTCATTTACTATTTAGATATTGTTTTGGATCCATTAGCTTTTTAGTTTGTATAAGTTACATATTCAAAAGGGAAATATTCCCAAGACAACTTTTATCTTAATTTTAAATCGTACGTACTACAATACAAATCAATATTTTTTTCATATGGGGCTGATAAAATCGGGTCAAAAAGCCGATAAAATCGGGGGTAAATGAAATGGGGGCTGATAAAATCGGGTGCTGATAAAATCGGGTGCTGATGAAATCGGGTGCTGATAAAATCGGGTGCCGATAAAATCGGGTGCCGATATTATCGGGTGCTGATAAAATCGGGTGCTGATAAAATCGGGTGCTGGTAAAATCGGGTGCTGATAGAATCGGGTGCTAATAAAGCCGGGTGCTGATAAAATCGGGTGCTGATAAAAGCGGGTCCTGTAAAATAGGATGCTGATAAAACCGGGTGATGCACTACTACCGGAGATATGTGGATTTTACTGGACGTACTTTTTATTTTAAAGGTGAAATTAATTTTTTTTACTGTACCTCGAAAACCGCTCTACTATAAAATTTTGGGGGCTTCATTTTTGGAAACCGAATAAATTATAGAAAATCAATAAAACAAACCTTCGTCGTCTGGTATAAATATCAAACTAATGATTTTTTTATTGCCCGAGGTTTCAGCCTTGTGCCGTGACCTTATTTTTATAGGTATATTATGCGATATATTTATTTCTTTACGCTTATATTATAAATTATGCAACTAATAGTTTTTGCGCCATGACCAAATGTTGCAAAAAAAGACAAATTTTCGCTAGAATTTTTGGATTCAACTACAGTTGCTACGAGTATAATTATATAAAAAATCTTTTATCTGACTACTAGGTGGATTACTTGATGATCTGTGAACTAATATACCTTCCAACATCTACCTCACGGTTGAACGCAACGCTTAACTCTCTAGCGCCCATATTTTTTGCCTTTCTCAATAGAAAGGTATTGCAATTGCTCTGAAACCCGACTTTTTAACGGAGGCCCGGAGGGCCGAGTGACATATACCATTCGATTCAGTTCGTCGAGTTCGGCAAATGTCTGTGTGTGTATGTATGTGTGTATGTATGTATGTGTGTGTGTGTATGTGTGTGTGTATGTGACCAAAAATGTCACTCATTTTTCTCAGAGATGGCTGAACCGATTTTGACAAACTTAGTCTCAAATGAAAGGTGCAACGTTCCCATAGGTTGCTATTGAATTTCTAATGGATCCGATTTCCGGTTCCGGAATTACAGGGTGATAAGCACGAACACGCAGAAAATGTCGATTTTAATAAATTCTGCAATGAATGTATAAAGGTGAAAAATTTTCCAAAATATGACCACAACTGCTTCGATTTGTAGTATTAGGTCACTAACATCCATTCAAAGTCTATTTGGCCACATTGGCCACCATCCTCGGTTCCGGAAGCCCCGGCGGAAGTATCTAAATTCAGAATAACAGTCACATCGGTTTCTCGGAGATAGATAGACCGATTCGACTAAACTTGGCCTCAAATGAAAGGTATTACGTCCCCGTAAATGGCTATTTAATTTCATCCCGATCCGACTTCCGGTTCCGGAGTTGTGGTGTGCGATCACATAGCAAATTGTGATTCAAACCGATACTCCGATGAAAGCAAAAAAGGTAAAAATTTCGCTAAAATGTCTCTCAAACAACTTAAATTTGCTGTTCTAGGTCACCGACGGCCAACCAAACTTTCGTTGACTACATTGACCACCATAGACGGTTCCGGAGGTGCCCGGGAAAAGCGGCCATCTTTCAAAATTTACGAACTCACATCAGTTTCCCGGAAATGGTTGGGCCGATTTTCACAAACTTAGTCCCAAATGATAGCTATAATATCCCCATAGATGTCTATAAAATTTCGTACTGATCGCTTATATGGGTCCGGAAATATAGACTAAATCGTCCGGTCACATATGAAATTCCCATATAAGTCGGAACTCTAATTTTTTTTTCAAAGGGGGGACCCCATGAAATTTCAGAAATCGAATTCGTATTTTTGATGCCAAACATCTTTAAAATGCATGAAACGTCGAGATTTTATGTTATCTCGAAAATTTTTTTTTTTATAAAAATCGACTTTTTGGGACTTTGCCGATTTCGCACCTTTTTTCAGTTCAATATTACCGTGGCTCTTTTTTCTTTTTCAAAATTTTAGAACTCGAATAATGATATTTTCCTGTATATAGTTGTCATGTGATGTATAATAATATAATGTAATATATGCATTTAAAAGTTTTTAATGAATATAAACAACGCACACATTCTCGTGTCTCATGATTGAGAAAGGCACAATTGCACCGCTAGGTGGATTAAAATAGGTTTTTTTTGACTTGAAAAAACTTTTGTAGAATGGTTTCGCGATGAGAAACAAGAAAATAATATTGCTAGTTCTTATAAGCAATGGATTTTTCATTAAAGCCTTAAAATAAGTAGACCGCCTAGAGGTGGTGTTGGGCACCTGAGCGAATAAAAAACAATTTTTTTCTTCTGGTTACTTCAATATAAGCGAATACAGAAGGTTGCTTATATTTTGGACTCCATCAGAATGCAAATACTCAAACTGTAAGGAGTATTTCTCTAGTGCTTTGGTTGTTTAATTATTGACTTCTACTTTATAGTAGGGGAGTCCAGGGTGCTGGCGATGGTTTCACTTATTATGTTTTATTTTTTTAATTAAAGAAGATCGTGTAAAAGAGACTGCGTTGCATAAAAGAGCAGACTGTTGGCTGCATCACAGAATTTTAAATATGTGACGTGAAAATCTCACCAACTTACGACTATACGCACAACGATACCACCTGAGATGTCTTTTCAATAAAACAGTGAATCTATCGATACTTGTTATTATTTTTCAGCCTGAATGTTCCGGTATTTTACATTTGGCGCACACTTCGTATTTAAAAACGAATTTTCGAAATTCTCGAAATTCCGTAGTGAACAAACAAAAAGAAACCTATTTTAATCCACCTAGCGGTGCAATTGTGCCTTTCTCAATCATGAGACACGAGAATGTGTGCGTTGTTTATATTCATTAAAAACTTTTAAATGCATATATTACATTATATTATTATACATCACATGACAACTATATACAGGAAAATATCATTATTCGAGTTCTAAAATTTTGAAAAAGAAAAAAGAGCCACGGTAATATTGAACTGAAAAAAAAGGTGCGAAATCGGCAAAGTCCCAAAAAGTCGATTTTTATAAAAAAAAATTTTTCGAGATAACATAAAATCTCGACGTTTCATGCATTTTAAAGATGTTTGGCATCAAAAATACGAATTCGATTTCTGAAATTTCATGAGGTCCCCCATTTGAAAAAAAATTTGAGTTCCGGCTTATATGGGAATTTCATATGTGACCGGACGATTTAGTCTATATTTCCGGACCCATATAAGCGATCAGTACGAAATTTTATAGACATCTATGGGGATATTATAGCTATCATTTGGGACTAAGTTTGTGAAAATCGGCCCAACCATTTCCGGGAAACTGATGTGAGTTCGTAAATTTTGAAAGATGGCCGCTTTTCCCGGGCACCTCCGGAACCGTCTATGGTGGTCAATGTAGTCAACGAAAGTTTGGTTGGCCGTCGGTGACCTAGAACAGCAAATTTAAGTTGTTTGAGAGACATTTTAGCGAAATTTTTACCTTTTTTGCTTTCATCGGAGTATCGGTTTGAATCACAATTTGCTATGTGATCGCACGCCACAACCTGCAACTCCGGAACCGGAAGTCGGATCGGGATGAAATTAAATAGCCATTTACGGGGACGCAATACCTTTCATTTGAGGCCAAGTTTAGTCGAATCGGTCTAGCTATCTCCGAGAAACCGATGTGACTGTTATTCTGAATTTATATACTTCCGCCGGGGCTTCCGGAACCGAGGATGGTGGCCAATGTGGCCAAATAGACTTTGAATGGATGTTAGTGACCTAATACTACAAATCGAAGCAGTTGTGGTCATATTTTGGAAAATTTTTCACCTTTATACATTCATTGCAGAATTTATTAAAATCGACATTTTCTGCGTGTTCGTGCTTATCACCCTGTAATTCCGGAACCGGAAATCGGATCCATTAGAAATTCAATAGCAACCTATGGGAACGTTGCACCTTTCATTTGAGACTAAGTTTGTCAAAATCGGTTCAGCCATCTCTGAGAAAAATGAGTGACATTTTTGGTCACATACACACACACATACACACACACACACATACATACATACACACATACATACACACACAGACATTTGCCGAACTCGACGAACTGAATCGAATGGTATATGTCACTCGGCCCTCCGGGCCTCCGTTAAAAAGTCGGGTTTCAGAGCAATTGCAATACCTTTCTATTGAGAAAGGCAAAAATGTTTGTGGTTACATATATTGAATATATGACCCCGGAAAGTTCTTTTCGCGCACTATCGAAAAATCTAGTCATTCATGGAATAGCTTTGAACTCGTCCTAAATACATTTTGCACTTACTTGCCAGCCACGAGTTTGATGAGCTACGTGTCGACTGTGAAACACTTGAAACAAAAAAATATCATACTTAACCCTCAAAAAGGCAAGCGGGTCGGCACGTTACAATTTGAAGGCACAAATCCCGGACTATGTACGGGGAACGTGCCATTTGAGCCAATATATTCTGATTCCTGATTCCTGGGAAAATATCAAAATATCAATGTTCACAGAAGAATCTTTTCATCACCGATTGATTTTCTAATAAAAAGTTCACTGATATAAAATATCGCTACGGAAAAAATCGTCAGTGAACTTCAAGAGTGCCGATGTTTGGGAACATTATTCGGTTCAAGCAAATATCGGAAGAAGAACAGATCGCTTGCGAACTTTTATATCAACGAAAATATAGAAAAAAGTTCGCCTTATGAAAACATCTTACACGATCTTCGAACAAGTGATTTCCGAGGGATTTCCAAAGATTCTAAAAACCTGTAGATTAACATGATATAAAAAACTACGTTCTACAATATTACGGCGATAGCTCAATGGGATAAAGCGTCAGGCTACTTTAGTGTCAACGAAGCTTTCTTCAGAAGCCATCGTGTGAAAAAATTTTTCATCAATCGACAGAATTAAAATGGGAAGGAATTAAAATGGTGCTTGAATGGTATGTTGTCAATATATATATATATATATATATATATATATATATATATATATATATATATATATATATATATATATATATATATATATATATATATATATATATATATATATATATATATATATATATATATATATATATATATATATATATATATATATATATATATATATATATATATATATATATATATATATATATATATATATATATATATATATATATATATATATATATATATATATATATATATATATATATATATATATATATATATATATATATATATATATATATATATATATATATATATATATATATATATATATATATATATATATATATATATGGAAAAAAGCAAATTCTGCAAGCAAGTTCGTGTGCGAACTTCGATGCTAAGAATCATTGAATATTTGTCTCAAGAATGATACATTCGGATGCGATGTTTGGTTTCACAGATTTTTGTTTGGAAATGTTCTGGGAAAGATTGATTCGCGAATGAACCTGGAATGAACTTTTATTGATAATGATTTTCCCAACACTGCATGCAATATTTACTAGGAATAGCACGAGTTTTGTACATTAACATTTATTTGAAAAAAGAACATTTTGATGAGTTCATCTTTATTAGCAGGAATTTTTTTTTCTTGTTTTGATTGATTTTATCTTTTTACCTTTTCTTATAAGTAAAAAATCTTGAAAGTTTGAGCGAATTCTATACATTTCTTTTATAAGAAATGTAAAAATAGCATAATGACGATAATAACGTGTGTCATATTTTTTTGAGTAATTACTTTTATTTCACCCACTGTGGTCTACTTGACAATTATTTGGATACAACATAACCTAACTCTCTCGTTATTGTCATTTTTGTTGTCTATTCTTTGTGTTATAGTTGTCGTTATTATTCAAATTGTAGGATCTAAAAGCAACAAAAAATTGAAATGGCTATAAGACGATATGCCCATGTTTTCAATCGTCTCAAAGAATCTGAAATAAGAAGAAATTCGAGCAAATTCAACAGCAGACGATTCCGAAACTGATTTGCAAAGCGAGGAAGAAGATGTGAATGATATTGCTTCCGACGATGAATCTGATGCAGAAAAAATGAATATGTACTCCGGTTATGCATCAGAAGAAATTAATAGCAACCCAGAAACATTTATTGGTCGTGTTCAAACGAAATAGAGCTCAGAACCAATCGACAGTCAACGTGATCTTCCGAGTACTACCCTTTGGAAAAAGTGACCTTTTTACATCTATCGCCTTATACGCTGAAATCGGGATTTGCTGCGTGTTCCTACTCATCATCCTGTAATTCCGGAACCGGATACCTTGCTGTACCTTTCATTTGAAACCAAGTTTGTAAAAATCGGTAAAGAATTCGCTGAGAAATAGGTATGAAATTATCTTAGGAACTTGGTAAGTGCTCCCGGGGCATCAAGAACCGCCATAGCTGGCCAATGTGGTCGAAGTGCCTTCGGTGGGTCATTAATGATCTAGACATGCAAAACCAAGTAATGTTGCACATATTTTAATATATATTGCATCATTTGGACATCATGGTGGTATCAGTTTCTATGGAAATTTGCTGTGTGATTGTCTGTGGTGATTGTACTCTTCAACAAGTAACTCCAGAACCGAGAGTCGGATCAATAAAAAAATCAATAGCGACCGATTGGAAGGTTGTACCTTTCATTTGAGACTAAACTTGTACAAATCGGTCCAGCCACCTCTGAGAAAAATCGGTGAGATTGTTTGCCACACACATACATCCATACATACATACACACATACAGACATTTTACGATCTCGACGAACTGAGTCGAATGGTATAAGAGATTTGGCCCTGCGGGTCTCGGTTAAAAAGTCGAAATTTCGACCGATTGCGTAATCTTTCTGTATGAGAACGGCAAAAAAGGAGCTTGAATTTAGACGGGCCTGAGAGGCCCGGCTTGCCCTTTAATGTTAGGATTTTAGCTTGCCTTCACAAGGGCTAATGAGCCTAATCAGCATGAGTTCAATGTTATCTGCTTGCTAACTCATTTTGTCATGCGGGGGGTGGGCGTGTGAAGAAGGCGAAAATCACACGAACTAACGACTCCCCAGCTTAATTTGGTATACTTTGTGATATAGTGTTGGTTTAGAGATGATGGGGTTGAGATGGGGGGGGGGGGGGTATGAGGGCTGGATGGGGTGGTGGTCTGAGGGGTAATTTAAAGGGATTTTAAAGGGAGGGGAGTGAATAGTAGAAGGGGGGGGGGGTAACCCCTCTTCGTATACCATCAACTACGCCCCCGTTAAAATCCAGAAACCATACGCCAGTAAAAAAAAATTTGGCCCTCCGGGATTAGGTTGACGTTTTCAGAGTGATTGCATAACCTTTCTATATGAGAAGGGCAAAAATGTGCCAAAATTCAAAAAAGTGAATTTTCGTCAATTTTTTTTTTGCATCAAATCTCGACGTTTCATGCACCTTAAAGACATTTAGCATCAAAAATAAAAATTCCATTTTTAATTTTTCTTATAGTTTATATGGGAAATTTCTGTGTGGCCGCACTTTTAATCCCGTAAATCCGGAACCAGAATTCCGATCAATTCAAAATTCAATAGCAGCTGATGGGAAGGTTGCACCTTTCATTTGAGACTAAGTTTGGGCAGTTCGGTGCAGCCATCTCCGAGAAAAATGAGTGACATTTTTGACACATACCCACATACATACACACACATACAGACTTTTTCCGATCTTGACGAACTGAGTCGAATGGGATATGACAAATGGCCCTCCGGGCCGGGATTGGGTTGCCGTTTTTCAGAGTGATTGCATAACATTTCTATATGAGAAAGGCAAAAAGTTTATATTTAAAAACTTCACCTAGGGTAATGAAGCTTTTTTCGCCCTAACCATGTGAAGCCGGTGGTTAGAGCGGCGTTAGCCATATTTGTTCAACGCATTGGAAAGCAAAAATATTTGTGCCAATCAGGCATGGGAAAATTCACTCATTCGTTAGATTGCATCTGATAGCCATTCATCCTTGGTTCAGCCGCACACAATCAGCATAGTGAGCATGGAGCAACGAACCATGGGAGAATGCGATGAATCCTCTCTCCACCACCATGTATGTGCAATCCGAACGGTCAGCGAACGCACTATGTGAGTGAGTGGTTAAAAAATACTAGTAACGAACCGAACGTCTGCGAACAGGCAGCAATTCAATTTCAAATGAACCAAATTTCGCTCACTCATCGAATGCATTCGTTAACTCATTCAGAGGGTTCCTTGCATCCAATAATAAGCATGAGGCGCAGTATATATGGTTTACGTAGAGCTGTAGGAATTAGATTTTTCTTTAAACTTCTTGTTCGGCTTGGAAGCCTTTTGGTGATTATAAGCCGGAGAATTACATGCAAATATACACACTAAATTTTGCCTGCCGAATATCAGAAAAATTTTGCTGAATTTTGCCTAGCTGAAATATCAGCAACACTTCCAGCAAAAAATCTTTCACTGAAATTACAGCAAAATTAGCTGAACTATCAGTTTGATTTGCTGGAACTCAGCGAAATTGCCATTCTTTCACTGATTGCTTCAACAATTCTATAGATTTGCTGATTTTCGTCAAAATAATGGGCTTTACTAGAAATCAGCGAAACAAAAATGGCAAAGCTGAACTCTTAGCAAATCAAGTTTTGCTGAAAAGTTGCAGCAGAATATTTTGCTGAAATAAAATACAAAAAATTGGTGTGTAACACAGTTTGAGTACTATTTCATTTATGACTTCTATAATATTCGTTGCTTCACAGGTTAGGACTTGACGTCGCTTTTGTGAATGATTTGAGATTGTCGCATTCGGAAAGCGATATAAATTGTGAAATTTAACATTAACTCTTTTGAAAGTCTAACGCGAAGTTTATAAACAAATTCATTATACCGCTGCAGAGCGAAATGTCCTCTCCCTTCGTAGTCTTAGCAATCGCACAAGTGCTTATTATAGTATATTAAGAGTAACTAACGAAATTATAGTTTGTTTGCAGCTATTGTAAAGATTATATTGATTTCTATAGAGAGCTACACTAAATAGTTTTAAGGGTTGGATACGTTGTACATAAAAACGTAGTGACTCCAAGAATACGTATGTTGAACAATTTTTTGTCATAAATAGCTCATCGGGATAGTGCCGGATATCAATATGTTTTCTAGCCCCTTTTAATTTTCTTTGTTTTTGGAACGAGCTTGACGAGTGGGTTTAGAAATAATCTTTTTAACGTTGTTTTGGGATATAATAAATATAGTGACATCCGTGTAGTATTTTTTCCAAAACTTTCATTTGCTGGACAGACTCAGCGAGGCACAGTGCAATTAGAACTACTGGCCGAATCAGAAACGAACTGTTTCTCAGTCATGGTAATACTACAAAACGAGCATTTTCATGGCTGTCTGAAATTTGACGTTTCGTTGTTGTGCTTTATCGGAAATGCTAAATCTGGTAAATGCATAGCTAGTCATTGTCGGCAACAATTAATAGAAGCGAGTGCATTATCATGTTGAGATTCTGCTAGATAAAATTTATTGTAAATTTTAAAATATGGAAGAAAAACATTTCATTTCGCAATTGAAAATTCAGTCAATAGAACGATGTTTTTTGCACGGAAATATATGATTCCTTACACAATATAATAATAAATCGAAAATAATCGAATCGGAAGCTTTTTGACTTATTGGCTTGTCCAAAGTCGTATCAGATAGATATTACTAATTAAATAATCATTAAATCAGTACAGCGTTTAGTAGTTTCCGGCATCTACTCTAAACTCTGTTCAAAAAAATATATTGTGGGGACAAAAAAAATTTTCTCAGCAGATGGCATTTTTATTGACGTCAGATATCTATTGCTGGCAACTAGTCACAAAACCCGTATCAAAAATATAATTTTGAAAGATATTCGCCCTCTAGGATTTTAATGTGGCATCATTCGACTTTCTGCTTAAACTCTTTAATCGCGTATAAACATTTTATGTGAAGTTGGCTCGATCGGTTGTTGCCGAAAAAGATGGTTTCATTCCTATCTAGAATTTGAGCTGGTTTGAGGTTTCTGCCAGAATTTCGGATCAAATCAAACAAACGATCACCGCTCATTATCGGTTGTTTCATTTAAAACTGGTTGTGGTTAGTTTGATTAGGATTAAATAGTACTTACAGGTGTTCCGTTGGGATGATTTTAGATGCTTTGATGCATTTATTTTTTTTTAATTTACCCTTTGGTCGTTATAACGCCTCGTACACTATTTTTGGATGTTATAACCTTGAATTTCATGTGCGTCATGATATCCAAAGAAATATTGTGGTTGCAGCTGAAAACTAGAAAACCCAACCAGCCACAATCGTATTTTCTCTGGTTTTGATGGAATCACGTCGGAAGTAGTGCTAATTTTTCACATAATGATACGCTAGAATGCACACTACTCCCGACGTCGTGAATTAGCATTGAACAAGAGAAAAAATTGTCGCTGGTTACATTTTCCAGTTTTATCGATAATATTTTAACTGTTCATAAGACAGATAGATTAATAAATACAAAAATGGTAAAAAACACTTCAACATGATACAGAAGAAATAAAGTCAGTAACTGGTAGGTCACGCTACCTGTTAAATGATAAGCTTGTGCATCCTCCCTCTTGAGCTATTTCACCTTTGCACTTCTAACCATAAATCGTTCCATGTATTACCTCTACAAAAGATAGAGAACCGATTGAACGATTCAATGATTGAATATGATGATTGAATCAAGATGAGACTCATCGAGTGGCTCGCAAACCAAAACAAAAATATTCCAATCTGATTCACTCACATCCAAACATTATTCTTAGAAAATATTGAGAGAATGAGAGGCTCTCCGACTTAGAATGAACGGGAGTCAATTGAGTGCCGCACAGCTGCTTTCGCGAATGAGCTTTGCGACTACCTCAGTGTATACTTCCTGGCGTTCACTTCGTGAGACAAACACAGCAATTGAAAGCATGAGATGTATCAGAAGATGAATGCAGTGGAGTGAATTTCGAATGTATTTTTCCCATACTTGACTGCCAATTCATACGCATTGCATCAATTGTATTCCGAGTAATTCATGAAATGGTGGGGCACCCTCCCTAATACGACCAAAATGGGCTCTTCGCTCTAATACGCTCGAAAACTCGCTTACGTGTACGAAACAGAATGTAATGCAACATAAACACATTGGAGAATGTATTACACAGTACCTGAAGTGCAGAACTAGAGACAGCGCCATATGTCTATTACAAAAGGAGAAAAAAGATTCCGCCAACTAGCCCCAGACTCATCTAAATATTATTAAATGATAAGGACATCCATATTCTAACAGCAACATTCATCCAAATTTTTGAAACATAGTTCTTTTCAGCTAAAATTGCACATAATGTTAGTTTCGGTACGATAAGTAATCACTAAAGACTGAGTAACAGGGTACCCAAAAAGCTAAACTTCCGAATTATTCCACTAAACCAATTCACATCTACAGTAAATACTAGTAACAGGGTACCCAAAAATATTTTTTGGTTGCTAAAATTTCCAAAAATAGTTACAATTTTTTTAAGGAAGTTTACAACTAAACAAAAAATAGTTTTTTTCACGTTTTGCTCGAATTTTTAACTTTGAGCTTCAATTGCCTTGGACAGAAAGCTACGAATACTCAAACAATGTGTGTGTATGAAAGGTGTGAGCGTTGGGAAGAAATACTAGTGCGGATGACAACATACAATAAAGTTTTAGTAGTATTATTTAGATTTTTATAGAGACCGCCTAGAGGCGTTGGTGGGAACTAGATGTTATGTTATGTTATGAATTTTTCATTGATTTTTTTCAGATGACTATAGTGTTTTTACATTTCTTATAAAAGAAATGTACAGAATTCGCTCAAACTTTCAAGATTTTTTCCGAGGCCCGGAGGGCCGAGTCTTCTGTACCAATCTACTCAGCTCGACGATGTGGGAGAAACTTATAAACTTCAAATCGATTCAAAAAAAAAAATCGATTTTTTTTGGCTCAGTACAATATATGACCCCTTTAGGAAAATTCAGTTTTTTCTCAGAGATGGCTGAACCGATTTTGACAAACTTAGTCTCAAATGAAAGATGCAACGTTCCCATAGGCTGCAATTGAATTTCTAATGGATCCGACTTCCGGTTCCGGAATTACAGGGTGATGAGTAAGAACACGCAGAAAATGTCGATTTTAAGAAATTCTGCAATGAATGTATAAAGGTGAAATTTTTTCCAAAATATGACCACAACTGCTTCGATTTGTAGTATTAGGTCACTAACATCCATTCAAAGTCTATTTGGCCACATTGGACACCATCCTCGGTTCCGGAAGCCCCGGCAGAAGTATCTAAATTCAGAATAACAGTCACATCGGTTTCTCGGAGATGGCTAGACCGATTCGACTAAACTTAGCCTCAAATGAAAGGTATTGCGTCCCCGTAAATGGCTATTTAATTTCATCCCGATCCGACTTCCGGTTCCGGAGTTACAGGCTGTGGCGTGCGATCACATAGCAAATTGTGATTCAAACCGATACTCCGATGAAAGCAAAAAAGGTAAAAATTTCGCTAAAATGTCTCTCAAACAACTTAAATTTGCTGTTCTAGGTCACCGACGGCCAACCAAACTTTCGTTGACTACATTGACCACCATAGATGGTTCCGGAAGTGCCCGGGAAAAGCGGCCATCTTTCAAAATTTACGAACTCACATCAGTTTCCCGGAAATGGTTGGGCCGATTTTCACAAACTTAGTCCCAAATGATAGTTATAATATCCCCACAGATGTCAATAAAATTTCGTACTGATCGCTTATATGGGTCCGGAAATATAGACTAAATCGTCCGGTCACATATGAAATTCCCATATAAGTCGGAACTCTAATTTTTTTTTTCAAAGGGGGGACCCCATGAAATTTCAGAAATCGAATTCGTATTTTTGATGCCAAACATCTTTAAAATGCATGAAACGTCGAGATTTTATGTTATCTCGAAAAATTTTTTTTTATAAAAATCGACTTTTTGGGACTGCGCCGATTTCGCACCTTTTTTTCAGTTCAATATTACCATGGCTGTTTTTTCTTTTTCAAAATTTTAGAACTCGAATAATGATTTATTTTCCTGTATATAGTTGTCATGTGATGTATAATAATAAAATGTAATATATGCATTTAAAAGTTTTTAATGAATATAAACAACGCACACAGTCTCGTGATTCATGATTGAGAAAGGCACAATTGCACCGCTAGGTGGATTAAAATAGGTTTTTATTACTTATATCAGTAAATAAACTGTCTAAGGATATTTATTTATTATTCATTTATTTATTATTTCTTTCGAATTTTTTTTATCAACCGTATTACTCGTATTTTGCGACAACATTATATACACTGTGTAAATATAATAACTGCTCGACTGAGTATAATCGTTTGACAGTCTTTCCTTTGTTGAATTGCTTCAGAGTCACATTTGTGTATTTGTAATGTAATAAGAAAATAAGTATTGAACAACCCTATGACGTATTTTATCTGCCCTAATCACCAGTCAATTTTATTTTCAAGATTTTATAAGGTCAAAAAACAAAGTCAGTGCACCAAACTTACATGAAAAAAACTTAGTTGGTGATCAAAATAAAAAAAAATGAGTCACCCCAAGAAACAGTTAATTTTATTTCATATATTTTCCTATGTCACTATTGTCAATAATATATTAAACTTACCAAAACTACTTGAAACCACCTTTTTCGATCCATTAGAAAGTGGCGATTGTGGTCTACAGTCTCTTCTATACCGCGCCACACTGTGGTATGCGGTGTGTCCTATATCATTTCATATTAATTTGATTTCTTAATAAAACACATGCAGGTGAAACTAGAAATACATCTGGTTTGGCGTTTCAAATCTTTATTTTGAGTTATTTACAGGGTCAGAGGTAACATACATCGCTTTGTTTGAGCTTCAATAAATTCTTCAGTCGCGTTAGGGGACAACACTTCGTAGCGGTCATGAAAAAAAATTCCCAAAAACTCGAAAATCTAAGTATACTGTATTGTTCTGTGACTATCGATGATCAAATTTCTAGAACAAATAGATGCTCTAAAGTTTGAGACAGAGCAGGTTTTTTGATAAATACAAGTGTAGGTTGGAAAATCAATTTTTTGCGCTTTTTGCCCCTAACGCGACATTTTCACCTCTCAGAATGAAAGGACAACCTGAAAAACATCAAACCCATAACATTAACGTTGTGTTAGGACTTTTAAAGTATTCAATTAAGTTTTTTGAGCGTACATTGTAGGATTTTTCAAACGACGAGCTGTTAACAGTTGCATGATGCGTGCAAACGTTGTCCCCTAACGCTGGAATGTGTCTATATAACTTCGATAATTATTAATAGTTTTTATGTTCTCATGTGGATTTTGCAAATTGGACATTGAACTACGCTAGACATATAACAAGTATTTCATAAAAATATGGCTGCATACCTTTACTCAAATTCAAACTTTTCCTTTTTTTCCCGCATCTCAACATATATAACCCCTTAATAAATAATAAAGCTCACCATCCCAGTTGTTTTATTTTTTATTGTATTGTAAACTTGCACAACTTAAAGCTTAGAGTCTAAGATTATGCCTAAATATCGTAAAATTTCAAAAGCACTTTTAGATGTATGCCAGAGGTAACACGAATTGGTTCAGAGAGTATATTTTTAAAGCGAACCGGCAGTGTCGTTAAATATGATTCGAACCACATCAAATTCATTTTTATGCCATATTTTTGCAGTTTGAAATGTAATAAGGTTACGTCTATACGGTCGAATGCTTTACTACAATCTGTTTAGAGGGTCTCCTCGTGGTTGTCATTATCCATTGAATTTACTTCCTTTTCCTAAAAAATTCTAAAAAGATTGTTTTCATCCTCTGGTGGTAGTTTGCTCTTATTTTTTTTAATTCGTTTATTTGACACGGCTCAATGCGTTAGCTTAGAGGAGCCATGGGTCTTTTATATATTTACAAGAAGTAAAAAATAAAAAATAACAATAAATTTTATTTTGAGTCTGCAAGATCCCGTGCGCGCAACTTGCTATTCCGAGCGGAGATCTTTTTTCGTGTCGGGAAGTTGTGCCTTCTTGCGCCATCTTTGGGGTTATCTATGTCTGTCTCGTTGTTGTTTACGCCCGTATCATCATCTATATTACTACCATGATACTCGCGATCAGATGTTCTTCCTGGCTTCTTGCCTTTGCGGGTCACGAATGTGAACACTCCATCCTTGGTGGTAGCTTCTTCACTGGTGGCATTAGTTGTTGAATTTGAAGTACTTGACGCAGCTTTAGCAGTTGTCATTATTGCCTGAACAGCAGCCACAAATTTGGCAACCGTTTGTGGTTCAGGTAAAGATATTGGAGCCTGTGTGTTGGCATATCTTTCTGGAGATGAGCTTTCCTCAGCTGTTTCTGGGCAGGGTTGTCCGTAACGTGCCGTTTGTTCACAAAACTGGCATGTATTAGTTTGTCCTTGATATGTACAAAGAGTTCGTGTAATGGTATCACCCCCTCCTGTTTTGGGTAAGGTAGGAGGGAATGGGTTGGTCTACTCGCATTCTCACCACAAAGACACCATTTGAAATACCTGGGAAGTAGTTTCTCCATGTATCCTCCGTAATAGATTCCACTGCTCCGAAATTCGACATGAATTTTTTAATTGCCACTTTGCAAGTAAGTGGAGATAAATCATGTAGTTTAACTTCAATATTCCCATTATTCATGTATATAGGGATCTTAATTTCAGCGTTGTCACAAACAAGCACGTGTTTTAAGTTGTTCTGCGAAACGAATCTTTTCGCCTGGGCGAATTTGTTGAAAGTTATCAGCACCGCATGCCTGACGTGCTCAAGCTGTATGCAGGTGACTTCCGAAAACCGAAGCTGCATTTTCACCTTCAGCAGATGTTCCACATCACGAATACTTGGTCTTATGCGAAAAGACCTGAAGTCAATGGCCACTGTGTTAGGCCGAATAATCACGTTTTGTTGATGAGATTCAGTCATCTTGATAGATCACGCAAGAATAAAAATAACGGTATCCTTTGTTCTTCAGACAATGCGCACAAGTAACTGTTTTTGCGTTCGCTTTGCACTGGCTCGGAAAGAAGCAGGAGCACACTGAGTATCGTTACCGATGCCTTTGATGGTTGAAAATAGACTGTAGTTTGCTCTTAATGAACTTTTGAAAAATTTAACCGGAACGAAATACCTCATAGTTGAATTTTTTATTCTATTACTTTAAAATAAAGCAGCCATGTCTACTTTTGATTTATATGGCATAAATCTCCGATCAACGTGGGGAACGTGCCATTTGAGTCAGACGCTACTGATTCCTGAATCAATACATCATGTTATCTGAGCTCAATCAAAGCCCTAGTTAATAGGTTTTTCAGTAGTTTCAATAATTGCGCAAAGCCCCTAATGAGCGTTATGTTCGCTTCTGAACTGTTATATAAAACAAGAACATCTCTAGTTTGCTACCGTTTACAAATTTTCTAGTACTGTAATAAAAGCACGACTATTTGGCGATCTCTCCACACACGCTGAACCACCCTACGGCACAGTACACAATTTACATTACGAACTCCCCAGATTAACCGCAACGCAGGATGTGCCGTGAGGACGGAATCCTGGCTGTTTTACGCCGCAGCCCGGCCGAAATGCCAGCTGCTGAATGTGCAAAAGTTTCACTTCCTGCTAGATGATGGAGGAGGTCTGCCAGTCAGCCTGCCTATCCAATGAATGTGCAGGTTGTTAAGGAAATCTGTGTGCACGGTAAAATAACCTAACAGTCTACTCGAGCAATAGGGGAAAACGGTGAGGCGGAGCGTCTAAGATAGATTAATTTCTTACCAACCTGGAAAGCCTCTTTTGAGCACTTAAATCATGAACTTTACCTGTTGGGAAAGGTTGGTTAGTAGGTTCCAATGCGCCTGTATATATATGCATGTACCAGTTGCCAGAGCCGTATTAAGACCACTCGGGGCCCCTGGGCACAACTGAACTGAGGGGCCCCTATAATTCAACAGGTATAAATTGCTGTAGAGTAGGATGATCTAAAAATGATCCCCAGCATCAGGGAACCATCAACACACTTTGAGATTTATTTAACTATGTGAAAGTATTAAAAATACTATAGAAATCAAAATATATGGAGAAAAACTTTTATATTTCCATCATTGTAATTGTCCAGGTACGGTCGAAAAACAGAAGATAATTTTGATAGATCTTAAAAAGATATTAGCATTTCTGACCAATTTGACCGAAATTGGCAAATGTCCTAACACACTATATGCGGTTGTAGGAGTTCGAACTCAGGTGAGCTGCATATAGAGTTGCGTTATTTGTTCCCCATATGATATAATCTGACCTTCATTGATCGAAGTCTAAGACGATGTTTGAAACTGAAGACTGCCTCCGTCAATAATGAGGGATGATGGAGTAAGGCGGGTTAAACGTCAACACTGCAATGTCGACGATTCATTCAATAATTGTCCTTACACTATGACTGTCTAGGAAAAATGTTTAGCAATATTTAGCCAATAAAATCCTATTTGTTAATAGATGACGACTACGTGATTTACAAAAGTTACATTGATTCGTATAATGATGTTCTCAATTTCTTACTGTTCCTGATATGATGCAGCTGGATAAAGTCAATTGCCAGCCTTATAAAAAAGCCACATTTTTGCAATCATGATTCAACTACATTTACAGATGACAATATTGAATATTGCAGCCATTGAAACCAATCGATTTTATGTCAAATCAAATTGTGCGATTAGAGGTTCATCCATTTTGGATATTCGCATTTTTCACCGCAGAAATAGAACGATTCTTTGAAATAGTGTCTCTTCCTGCAAAAATTGTTGGTGAAGTAGATTTTTGTTACATATTCTGACAGAAGTTTTGTGCTTTCTTTTGTACTAAACGATTCTGAGAGGCGAAGATAGCAAACAAGTACACTATAAGCAATATTAGTATTTTCATATTTAACGAATTAGTATCTCAAAGACGGCGCTATTAGTTAAGGGGCAAGCCTCTGGTGTCGGTGATAGGCACTCAGTACAGAAAGAGACCAAAGGAAAAAAAATAATATCAATAATTAGCTCTTTCACCTTTCAAAAGTACAAACATTCAATACCTTTATTGTTACTTAAACAAATAAACATAGCAAAACATCGAAATTACTCGAACCAATTAATATGAGCAACACAATTCATTTCAATAATTCATTACCACAACTTTTAGGAGATCATTCATAATCAGAGATGTAACCATCTACCAACGAAGCTCATCAAAGACGACAATCATATGCTATATCACTTAGACTGCAATATTATATAAAATGTAAACTCAAGCATAAATGAATAAAAAATTGAATTTAAAAACATCAATTCAATATCAATCGAAATAGGAAACACATCGAATGCATGCTGCACAAATCCTTGACTACCTACGGAATACGTTCCATTTGAGCCAGTATATTCTGATTCCTGATTCTGACGGCTTAAAATATTTTTGATAGGGCGGATTGTCGTACAAAAATAACATAATTGATACTGTACCAGATTACGACGGCATAGTGGAAAATGCCTAATCTGGTCGCGAAAGTATATTGAGACCTAAAGAAGTCCAGGATTCATTTTTAGAGGTTTTCATGTAGATTTGACCATTCACACACACTGAATTCGCATCGCAATTTTCCCACAGCCGTGTAGTCAGCAAATTTAGAAACTGAAATCTCAGCAAAGTAAGATTTGTTTGCTGATTTTCTGTGAAATGTTTTGCGAGTATCAGCTAACAAACGCCACTTTTACTGAGATTCAAAAAAAATGTTTACTGAGATCTCAGCTGTTGAGATTTCGGCAAAAGATGCGAAAAAAGCTGAGATGCGGCAGAAAAAATTTAAGTGTACAATCCCTGATGTAATGAAGAAATGAAAATTTGCCACATGTGCGGATCGCTTGCCAAACAAGCATTGTGTACCGAATTTCGACATCTTTCTACGCCACTACAGCTTTCTTGTCAAATTTTTGCCACCTTGTTGGTTGCCGCTCCTGGTTGGTGTCTTTCGAACTTTCTATATGTTGTAGAAAACATTTCATTGTTTTTGCTCAAAATGAATTGAAACTTGAATCGAAATGTTGGGCTGACGTTTGAATTGGTCCAATACCATCCTGGTCATGCAGTACCTCGTTTCCTGCCGCTACCATAACTTCGTTTAATTGTCTGATGCTCTTAAAATGTGACATGGCACATGGGTTAAGGTGCAATGTGCGAATACGAGCAACTGATCCATTATTACCCACACGCTATAGAGTTGCAAACAATTGAAAGCTACTATTTTTTTTTAACAAAGCCTTCATTAGAATGATTCCAATTCACCCTAAGTTGGGGGCCCCTAAAAGCCCGGGGCCCCTGGCCCTGGCCCAGTGTGCCCATGCGTAAAGACGGTACTGCCAGTTGCCATAACTCTCCACACCAAATCTTTTCAAGGGAGGCTACCAAGGATGTAACTTATATAGGTGGTAAACAGCTTTCCGGAACGTTTCCAAGTGAGTGCAGATTCGATGGTGGTGCCACATTGTAGTGAATAGGCTCTTGGTTACTGTTACCGGTGCGATACCAAGTTTCTAGACTTTGCCACTATTGCGGTTTTTTTTTGTGTCCGGGGTGTACCGAGGGCGTCGGAAACTCAAACTTCACTGCGGTGGCGTTGATCTAAGGTGCCTCCTTGGTAAAATGTGATTAAGCACAACAAGGAAATCTTCCAGAAGATGAAGACGGTAAAGTTTTCTGCTGTATTTCTTCTCGCACAGCACCCCAGGATAAATGAGTTGGGCATGTTCGGAATGCAGAAGAATTGCCATTCTTGGCAGAGTTGGGCGCTCTATCGACCGTTCAGTAACAACTGCAAACGCAACTTTTGGCTCGCCGTCGGTCGTCGTCGTCGTCGTCATGGTCGCCGTTGTCGGATGGGAGGCAAAGTCTGGATTTTACTTATCCATCTTGCGGCACCGGGCGTTATCAAAACAAATGGAACGTAATCTTATTTATTGACCCAATTTACAGGACGTGTTTTGCAATTCAAATTCACCGGCATCACTGTGACGGTTAGGGCAATCCCGGATGACCAAGTTTTAGGAAAGTTTACCGCAGAGAAATGTGGGGTTGGATGGGTGAAATATTTCACTCAATACAACTGTGACTTCCATAGCACGAACGGTAACTTATGCAGGGGGGGTTTAATTATTGCATCTATATAACGAAACATTTATGATCTTTAGCTACTATTAAGCCAGTTAAGAGTCGATGTTTCACTTTGTTACGACTTCAGTGGTAGTCTGATTTAGCAACTCTAGGATTAATTCCGAACACTGTTCATAATCGCTTTAAACCTTTGTCGACCAACGAAAAGCCGCTTTAATTGCTTTCGTATCTTGAACTTTAAAACGAACGGATGGAAAGTAATTATCGTTTGCTGCATCCCCCGCACATCGTGAAAGGATTCCAACCCAAGCTTCAAAGTTTTCCAGCAGTCAATCCGATAGTGTTATCATACATTCGCAGCACAACGCAACCGCAAGTTCACTTTGTGAGGGTCGTCTTTCCTGCGGTTTGGACGAGACCGATGGTGGTCCAGGAAACAGATAAAGAGCCAAGTTTTCACACCGCAATTTCCCGCCTCGCTGGTTGTCATCACATTCGCACCGAGAGACACTGTCAGCGTCATGCCACACCCCGCCGGAGCAGAGGAGATATAACCGGAAAATCTAGTTTCTTTATCCTTGCCCTGGCGATCAATGTGAAACCGGTGGCAGCGGTTGTGCGGAAGGTGGGTGTGTGTGTGTTTGGGTGCGGAAGAAAACATAGCAGGATAGCACCGGAAGGAAGAAAATAAAAATAAGTGGCGCATAATAAGGAAAAGTACAAACACTTCTCGCTGCCGTACAATTGCTAGCCTTTCCGGTGTCCTCGGCTGGGTTGAACTTCAGACTATCCCCGGACGGTTGATGGGAGTGTTATCTCTCACTTTGCTATCTGTTTTTTACCGCTGGCTGTTGGGTCGGATGACAAACCCGATGAAAAGATGGCGTTGTTGAAGATTTCTCGAAAAAGAAAACATATGAACAAATAAACTAACAAGCAAATAAACGAATAAATGAATAAGCAAATAAACCAATAAACAAATAAACAAATAAACAAATAAACAAATAAACAAATAAACAAATAAACAAATAAACAAATAAACAAATAAACAAATAAACAAATAAACAAATAAACAAATAAACAAATAAACAAATAAACAAATAAACAAATAAACAAATAAACAAATAAACAAATAAACAAATAAACAAATAAACAAATAAACAAATAAACAAATAAACAAATTAACAAATTAACAAATAAACAAATAAACAAATAAACAAATAAACAAATAAACAAATAAACAAATAAACAAATAAACAAATAAACAAATAAACAAATAAACAAATAAACAAATAAACAAATAAACAAATAAACAAATAAACAAATAAACAAATAAACAAATAAACAAATAAACAAATAAACAAATAAACAAATAAACAAATAAACAAATAAACAAATAAACAAATAAACAAATAAACAAATAAACAAATAAACAAATAAACAAATAAACAAATAAACAAATAAACAAATAAACAAATAAACAAATAAACAAATAAACAAATAAACAAATAAACAAATAAACAAATAAACAAATAAACAAATAAACAAATAAACAAATAAACAAATAAACAAATAAACAAATAAACAAATAAACAAATAAACAAATAAACAAATAAACAAATAAACAAATAAACAAATAAACAAATAAACAAATAAACAAATAAACAAATAAACAAATAAACAAATAAACAAATAAACAAATAAACAAATAAACAAATAAACAAATAAACAAATAAACAAATAAACAAATAAACAAATAAACAAATAAACAAATAAACAAATAAACAAATAAAAATATAAACAAATCAGCAAATAAACCAATAAACAAATAACAAATGAACAAATAATCAAATAAACAAATAAAATGTCGGGTCTCATGGTAAAGAGAACAAGTTTGTTTTGAGACATGTTGGTTGACTTGAGCGATTCGTAGTAACTTTGCTTAAGGTCGTCTCTTGCCAGTAGAAGGAAAAGGATTAGTCCGTAAGAGTTTAAGCCTGTTCCTTATGGCCCTGGCACTTCTAGTTTTCCGATCTGCACATGTCAAATTTTTGCTTGCACTTGAGTACTACGGCTCAAAATTTTTTCATGACTTTCCCTGCTTAGTAATCTCTAGCTAATTGATAGTCGTATTAGCGCTGCATTTTCAGCGCACTGAGCGGTTGACCAGAATGTGAATTTAGTACGAATTTTAACTATCCACTGAAACTACATATCTAAGCCTTATAATATGCTTTTTGCAGTTTTACTTTGTAATGCTCTGTTATTCATTCAAATAGCAGCTAGGATGGTTCTAATTTGAACAAGATTTAAAACTGATCTTTTGAAATATTCGAGATAGAGCTTGACTGCCTTCAATTAAGCTTTGAAGCAATACATTTTAGACTAAATTGCCGAAGACATGCAAGCTCTATTGTATCGATTTTGTTGGCTATTTTAGACAAATTTAAGACTAAGAGGAACGAAAACAATGAAATTGAATGGCGGTTAGGTATTCTAGACGACGGCGATACAGTAGAACCTTGCGGCAGGCCCGATGAGAGGGGGGGGTCAGCCAGGGCAATTACCCTGGGGCCCGGGTCGCATTTAGGGGCCCGCGCTTTAACCCGGAAGATGGTCGAACACGTTCCGATAAAAATGGTGATACAGGTCGGACTCGATTATCCGGGGATTTGAAAAAAATCTCACCCCGGATAATCGAATCACCCGGATAATCGAATCAAATTTTTTTTTGCGTTTTTTCATGAATCTAAGCTTCATTCGTGGAGAAATTGGAAATAAAATGACCAGGACAAATTTTCCTATTATGGTAAATATAAATGTACCTATTTTGGCCCTAGTCGATTTTTCAGACTTTCAGGGTGTGATTTGTATTTTCAGTTGGTTTTCATTTACTATTCATATTGGTAACGAGTTAACGATATGTATCAGTTGCTTATAGCTATTTGTACAAGAACTCGAAGATAAACTTTTTAATAAGGTATGTCTTTTGCAATACAAGTCAAACTCGATTACCCAGGGCTTAGATTTTCCGAGGTAACAGATTCGATTACTCGAATACCAGAAAAAAATTTAATAAGTAAACTGGGGGTCGTCTGTTTCTTGGCTCCAGTTTAATTTACGTGGAGTGTCACATATCACAGCTAACATGTCTAGTCATTCTAATTAGAAGAGGGCGTGTTGCGCACCCACAAAGAGATCCTTGTCCTTGTAGCATCATTTAGTTGACATATGCTGGATTGTCAGGTAATAATTACGCGTGTAGTCTTCGCAAACTGTACCACTCATACTTGTCACTAGCGAAGGACTACCAGATTCCCGGGCGCCTCAGCGAGAAGTACTGCTGGCGCCCTCTTTACATAGCCTATCATCCATCTTTGCTTGAGCTACCCAAGAATTGAAATCACCTCCAGTGACGGCCGGGTCTCTTTTCAGAATCTCGTTAACCATTTCTTGATCAACTTTTTTCTACCACGTATAGGGTCCCAAAACTATTTTTCCTTAAAACTGTTGGCGTCAAGAAACACGAAAAACCTGGTTTAAGAAAGATAGGTGCTTCTTTTGCTGCTGCTCAATATTTACCTTCCGATCTAGTCCAATTGCATGAAAAAGGTAATTGAGGGCAATCTAAATTAGAAAGTTTTAGCAGTTTTCAATAATATTCCCAGGCTAAGAAAATATTCCAAAATTTCATTTTCGCCGTTAACAGAAACTATCCCTGGCAGCACTGCTTCAGCGGAACCCAACCAGATTAATTGTAATAACTTCTGTTCTAATGCTAATATTTATAACTTTTAGTGCTCAAATGAAAGATCTTGGTCACAGTTATTAGCCTTACTTGACGTTGGTAAACCAAACGTTATAGTCATATAGAAACATGGTTGTTCATCAACCAGAAGGGCACGAACGGGTTAAAGATGCTATTGGAATTCTGAGCAGGAATCACTTATTGAAGGGGATAATGGGAGAAGAGCAATATTGTTTGTGTCAAAGTCCACTGGAACTCAAAGCAGGATATTCATCAGAATATTACACCGGATTCCAATGATAATAGGACCATGATTCTGTCAGTATCTGAAATAAAGCATAATCTTCAGCAGAATTCTATCTTGAGAAATATTCCACAAGACATTTAAGACGCTTTTCTCTAGAATCCTACATCAAAATTCAGAGAAAAAGCCGTAGAAATACGGATAAATATTGAATCGAAGTTCTGAAATAGATTCCATTGGGATGCTAAGAAAACTTCGATCAGAATCTTGAAAAGTATCCAAACAGAATCCTGAGAAGCATGTCATCATTATCCCAAGAGATAGCCAGAAACCGATCGAGCAATGTAGGTATAATGACGTTTTATGTGGCCTACAGTAACCGATGTATTACGAGGAAAATGTACTTTTAGTGTAAAATTAAAAAGTTGCATATTTGGCAATATTGGCATTAAAAACTTTTCATTTTTTTGGAATCCCTACACAAATCTTTAAAAAAAATATCTCGCTGATTGATTCTAGTGCAAACAGTACCAGTGATATAATCCGAAAAAAAAAACATTTTTTTAAACAATTTGTTAAAATTAACCGTTATGTGTCCAACAAAAAACACCTATAACAGGCCATCGAGGGTACCCGGGCACCCACAAATTAAAATGCTCATAACTATGGCTTCCTTTAACCGATTTTGACACTTTTAGATGTTATAGATTCAGGAACTCGTCCACTTTTGGATTCTGTAACATTGAACCGGATGAATGGATCTGGTTCTTGGTGATCCGGATTTTCCTGAGTAATGTTCCAGTACTAGGGTATGATTTGTAAATTTAAATAATGCCCTAGCAAAATGAGTATCAAAACACTTCAAATTGTCTCGGAAGTCTATTATTTATTGTTACGGGACCCTATGGTAGTTTGAAAAATGGAATTGGAATGGAATGGCCATTCACGGCCCTACGGGAACCTGCTCCGGAATGTCCGTTCCGTGGTGAAATCACCAAATGGTTCCAATACCATGAGATACAGTCTATTGATGCTATGCCAAGAATTTTGATACCCATATTGCTAGTATTCCATTGATATTGACAAATAGTATCCAAGCACTGGAACATGCTTCCGGAAATCCGGATTCCCGAGAACCGGTTGAAATAACCCGATTCATTTTTACCAAGTCTAAAAGTGGATGAGTTCTTGAATCCAAAACACCCAAAAGCATCAAAATCGGTTGGAAATTACCTTAGCTATTGGCATTTCAGTTTTGGGGGTACCCGGGTATCCACACGGAAACGCTCTCGATCGCATAGCAACTAAATTATTAGTCAAATTTCTGAAATCGATTGGTTAAAATTTGGTACAGCTAAACGATTGTTGATTTTTCTAAACTGTCATTTTTGTTTTTGTGTCAACACAATAGTGGTTGAAACAACTATAAAATCTAGTTGAAAATGCGATGCTGTCAGTTAGCAAAGACACACATCATCCGGATTAGCTCATCAAATGAGTTGTATCTACTAATGTTGTTGTTGATTTTAAGATTATTAAGAGTTGAAAATTAAGACTAAGTTAGTTGTTTCAATCAATGGTTTTGTTAATTTAATAATTCCCAACCAATTGTAACAGCTAACGTATTTGTTGGAAATAAAGAGATTTGGTTGTTCTAATCAATTAATTTTTTGTTTCCGGTTTGGATTTGTGATTAGGAATTAATAATATTTGTAATCTGGAGGCAAAATCAATTTAATGCAGACGAATATCTCTTAAAAATAAGCATTTTTTAATATCTAATAGCATAAATTATAAGATTATCCAGTTTCAATCAACCGAACATCGAGAAGTATAATTTCGTTTTCGGCAAAACAGTTTCACTCGAAGTTGTCCAGTGTAGCTTTATTCCACCAGCATGGTTTATTCTGAATTTGTATTCAATATGGATTCGCTGGGAAAATTTAAACACCCCTGTGCTGTCTGTAACACCGACGTTGACATTGGGCTTCTGAAAGACGGAACCAGTATAGCTGCAAATTGTATAAAGAATCATAATTGCAAAACGACATATAGGGAAGGCTTTAGAAGGAATTTAGCAATTTGCATCCGTGAAAGAGTATTTGCCAAAATATATATCGCGTTTCCATCACTGAAAAATAGTTTTCAATCTCAGAAAAATTATTTGGGTACAAAATGTGAAACTGAAAAAATCATAGGTTGCTCAGTGTATATCGCTACTGGTACCACAGACAAACGAACATAACGCTCGAACAGAATTTCTCGCCAAGTTCCACGATCAATTGAAATATATTTTCTTTGATCATGTGTCACATATGCGTTGCTGGCGCCACTGATTGTAATTAAATATTTTATCAATCGTAAGAACACAAACCGATTTTTTGTTTAATTACTTTTCTGCATGCGTCGGATCGTTTGACGGTCTTTGGGACTGTTTTTTGTTCAATTTTTTGCGAAAAAAACACTTGATTTTTTTTTGCGTTTGATGTTTAATTGGATGTAGAGCTAGTTTCTTGCAGAGCTCTGGCGTCTTACACGCAAGGTAAAATGCACTGAAATTTAAATTTTAATGGAGAGATTCGTTTAATTTTGTTGATTTTAAAAATTGTATCACAAGTTATCTGTCCCTCGAGCGGTGGGCTCGTAAAAAACTATTTTCCTACTAAAAAACTAATGTTAACTTCAATCCGTAGGTGCAATAATACAACCAGATATTTCTAGATAACCATGTGAAAAGGGCATAACCCAAATGAGAGTTGTGCTCACTTTCTCTTTACATTATTATGGCGTCACCATGGAACTTTTCAACATTGTTTCGATAAATATCGAAAGATTCTAGCCTCATATGCTAAGAGATAAGGAGCAAACGAAAAAGCGGCGCGTAGTTATTAATGGAAGAGAAAGTGAGGCAAATGAGTATTTTGGACTGTGTACGAGGGGGAGTATGTGTTTTGGGGCAAAAAGAGTATTGCGATGCTTAATGAAGGAATTTCCTCGTAATGGTATAGTCTGTCTGTACCGGCTCTCTCAATTGCCATGTTTAACCTGATAAAGTCAAGGATACCAATGACCTAATACCTTTGTTCGGTACCTGCGACGATCCGCTACTGATGGTTGTGCCAAATTAAGCGAACGGACTGTTATACCCTCTGAAAGCAAGCGTTGACTCCGTTGAGCGTTGAACAATGGACGTCATTTGCTCTAAACAAAGGTGTAGAAATTCTGTAACAATTGGCAGTAGAATCTTCTGCACTCTCCAAGATTTGCTCACGGCGAAACATTTGCTATGTCACTTAAGGTAGCTTGCTTCTGTAGATGGTTGCACTCGATAGCACTAAGAAGCAGATGAATTGGATGGTTGTCACTGGATTCTATAGAATCCGGTCTGCACCTATGAACTAGAAGCAGAAAGCTTCCATAGAAGTAGCTTAAATGGTTCGAAATCCCAAATGGTCCCATCTATCATCAGATTTCCAAAGGTACAGTTTTCTCCGCTACCGCGACGAGGCCAGATATCTTCTTCGCTAATTTCTCGACTATATTTTAGCTTTATTATTTATTTAGCTGTGGGGTGATGCTGCTTCCGAAGGAACATTATTCGGCATTTGCAATCGGGTGATACCTTCAATATTTCAACAATTGATATTTCTGAAAATGAAAGTTATATATCTTTAGATATAGTATTATTATAAAACAATGAATTTACTAACCAGAACTTTAAAAATTAGAATAAAAAAAACTTGAATACAGCAAAAAATGGGAATCGCCAATATGAATATCATGAGCAAGAGCATGTACTGGACTCTGGAACGCAGAGATGCCAGGTATTTTTTTCTAATGTCTGCAAAAATAATTTTAAAAGTCTGGGAAGAACAAAAAATGTCAGGAAAGCTAGTGTAACCAAAAGCCTTTAAATTCAAAAATCTGTAAATATCTGCAACAAAACTAAAAAATCTGCAAATATCTGCATCATCGAAAAAATCTACAGCTTAAATTAAAAGTCTGCGAATTTGCAGACTTGTCTGCAAATCTGGCATCTCTGCTGGAACGTCTGGAACGAACCAATTATGATTTTGACATTTCATGAAAAGGCTTTTAAAAAACCCATGCAGCAGCGCATTGCTCCAATGCTCTCCACTCACAGATGTCGCTTTGTTTGTTTATTTTGTGTATGTTTATTTCCCAGTTAAGTTCAACTCGAAAATGAGCCGGAATGCTGGCTGGTTCTAGTTTGTAGCTAGTCAGAATTCCGACTCATTTCCAACTGAACTTTCCTGGGTTATGTTATTTTATATCAAGAGTACTTATCCAAAAGGTATGTGTTTTGATAGAATAATTATGCCAATATAGTCTATGTTAATTAGGTAAAGAATACTAAAAAATACGAAATGTTTAGTATTAATGTAGTTTTAAAGCCATTTGGTATGATGTATCTTTTTAACCCTGAAATGCATACTGTAATACGAAAGAAAAATTGAATTATTTCATTTAAGGGTTAAAATTACACACATAGGTTTCACATAAGTATTTTCGGGCTCAACAATCTTATGTAGTGTTGGAGAAAAAAGTTGACGGTAAACTTTAGTTTAGATTAACCAACCATTAGCTGCAAGTGGTTAAAATCGATGAAAAACGTGGTACTTCAGAATAAATTCAAATAAGTTGTGTGAACCGAACAACATAATTTGTTTTTCGTTTTGGCATTCAGATTATAGGCGACAGAACCCGCGCCACAAACAAAAATCACTGTGGGTTTCGTTCTATATTCGTAGCGTGCGAATAAGTAGTAGATACAGAACACTAGATTAGGATTGTCGCTGGCATCAGTGGTAGGAACATCATTGTTTCGATTCCGGGATATACCTGTCGAAAGGGTCAAATAAAAAAATAGCAAAAAAATCCTCTATCGTCGTTTCATAGCGACTAATCATTTTTGTTTCTTTTAGCCAGCAAAACAATGGCCATTCTTGGCTAATGTATTTTCACTAATTAGAATGCACAAATTGTCTAAACTTGTACTAAATTTTGATAAAATTTCATTTCCTTGTGCGGTATATACAAACTCTTTCTTTTTATAACAATAACAGTTGAAAATTTACACCGAGAAAATTCGTTATATTGAATATATTGATTTCACACATATTTTTTTGTAATTTGAAGTAGCACATAAAAATTACCTGTCACGCATAGATATCAGGTGAAAATTAATGAAATTATAATAGTATGCCACATAGAAATTTGTTTCATGGCAAATATCACATCATTTTTCTGTTTGCCTCTCGTTTATTCTGCTGCAAATTTTATGCATTGGACGATTTCGGTTTGAATTAATAAAAATCACAGTAGAATAAACGAGACTGAAATAAAAAATGGTCAAACTCTGCATTTTACTAATTTGAAGTTCAACTAAACGGTTTGTGGTTACAAGCAGGCCATATTTTTCTGCGTGTACCAAAAGTGCGGACCAAAGACTTGTACTAGAGAGACTTTCGATACTTTGACAGATATATACCGGAAGCAAAACAAACATGTTCCGAGGCGAAAGCAATGGGAACACCTGCGACAATCCTATTCTAGTGTTCTGTATCTACTGAATAAGTAGAACAAAATCCATAGTGCATATTTTATGTGGCGTGTGTCTTGTTGCTTACTCTATAACGGCCATTATGCTAGACAGTATTGACAAAAAATATTGAACGTATAAGGGCCTCTTATGAACAGCTTAAAGAAATACGTAGCGTAAACACGCAAAGAATTATGTGGCCACCTCTCCATCTTGATGATTAAGCTGCGCAAATATGTTGCATGGGTTTACTACTGCTAAGCAGTAGAGCACTCTAGCCCGGTCAAACCATTCGGAATTTGATTTGGAATCCTGAATGGAGTCATTATGGATTCCAAATCAAATGCAACAACCGATTCTGAGTCGGAATCGGTTGTTGCATTTGATTTGGAATCCATAATGACTCCATTCAGAAATCCGAACCGGTTCCAGAATGAGTTTAACTGGGAGTTAGAGTGTGGCCAAGAGGCCATGACGTATCCAAACGAACATGAAATTTGACGTATCTCTATTGTGTATACGTCAAATTCCATGTTCGTTTGGATACGTCATGGCCTCTTGGCTAGAGCGCTCTAGTTAGAGTGTGGCCAAGAGGCCATGACGTATCCAAACGAACATGGAATTTGACGAATACACAATAGAGATACGTCAAATTTCATGTTCGTTTGGATACGTCATGGCCTCTTGGCCACACTCTAACTAGAGTGCTCTACTCTTGGCCACACTCTAACTAGAGCGCTCTACTAAGCAGGCCCTTTCGAGGCCTTTTGCATTATTGACAATTCTCGACCGTACATCTTGTCTTCTTAGCAGGGATGCCAGAAATATTTTTTAAATGTCTGCACATTTCATGAAAAATGTCTTTATTTGTCTTCTTCCTACTAGAATTCTGAATCGGTTTTTGATTTTGATCCAGAATTCTGCCAGAAATCGGTCATCCATCCGAAAAAAATGCCTTCTAAATGAAAAATTGTTCACGACCTTTCAAATGTCTCCAAAATGAAGACATGTCTTCACATCTGGCATCGCTGCTTTTTAGCATAGTATATGCTGAAAATATGTTTGTAGTCTTCCTTGATTTATCTCTTGTTCCAGAGCCAGCTCTAATTTGTTCTTTTACAAACCTCCCCCTGTAAGTATCTTTAATTTAAAAATAATAAATTTTATTGCAAATCCGAAGTTTAACGTTTAAATAAATTTAATATCACGGAATATTTAGCTGTTAAAAAGTTGGTGCACTTGCGAAAATTGTTTTCATTCTCTACATTTTATTTGCTTAGATATTTCGTAGAAATTTTACCATTGGTATGCGAGGCATTAAAAAAACTTTGAAAACTGAGATTTGATTGAAGACGGATATGTGAAAAAGGTACATAGCGTTTTGAGTTTTATTTATTTCTTTGCAACTTTCATCAAACACCCTTTGTACCATATGTCCGAAAGGTGAAAATTATCAGCAGATAGATAAAGGTATTTAGCTTCACAATTCCAAGAAAATCGCGTTGGAATAAATGCATTCAAATAGAAATAGATACTATGCGCCGCCGTCACATGTTCATCAAGGAAAGTATTTTGTTTTTGAAAGCGTAGATTCTGCGTGCATTGATGAAGGGTTACTCATTTTTTGAAATACTTTGCTTTTGCAATGTGTGTCGAACCATCCCATCGACATCGTATTCGTAGCATTGGTGCTATAAATTTGATACGAAATCCGTTTTCACGGCTGCTTAGCCAAAATTAGTTTAAACTAGTTAGTCGCAGTCGTCTATTAGATTGACGCAATTAAGAAACAAGTAGCTGATAGTTTTAGGCGCGTATGGACACAGCAAATCTGTTTAGCCTCCAGGGGATGTTCTGTCATTCTAATGTTCGTAATATATGCTTTTTATATTAGGTACACTGCATATGATCGCATATCAGTCCCATAAAGAGGAAATCCCATAGAAAACGGGACAACTATGCGATCATGGGTAGTACATTACCTTGTAATCTTTGGACCCATTGTTGTAAACTAACTAGAAGTAATATTGATGAAACTCAAAAGGTTACTACTAATATCGACTATCCGCTATAGCATGAGTACAGCCCAGGTGACACGATAATAGCAAGTATCTGGTGCTATCTATCATATATAAGGAATTTTTTAAACATTGGCGTTTTCTTGTTTTATCTCGGATTGTATTTTATATGAACTCCGTGGTTTTTCTCATCCTCGCGAATTTCTATAATGATGATATACAAGTAAAGATAGGGTATACGTGGATATTTTTTTGTTTAAAAATCAACATTGTTACCTGTTTTGTAGAACACGAAACATTCTTTCTTAGGATAATCAAACGGATTGCAATCCAACTGCCTACTGCGTACTAAAACCGATTATTGTGAATGGAAATGAAAGCGATCTATCATTTACTGCCAAACAACGATTTTCTGAAACTTCTTCTGTTTTACAGGGTTTATTTCCCAGCAACTGCGATCGATTGATTTAGGATACGGTTGTTTAACAAACACATTTACATTTACAAATAACACTCTTTGACTTAATACGTGTTTGAGTATCTGCTAAAGTTATCGAAAAAAATATTTTGCTTTCACTGCTTGATAAAAATGAATTAAACGCAAATATACATCAATGAGTTTTAATAGTAATGTTTGGCTACTCACTTCAAGTTTTTGCAACTGATTTGTAGATCTTTCTTCGAAACTAACAAACTTTTATGTTAACTTCAAAATTTTAGAAGCAAACTTATCAACGCATCCTTTTCAACCAAAGCAATGGTTAAATTGGCGTTACAAATTTTTGTTTTCCTTTTTGCTGTTTCTTTTAAGCTAACTGACAGCCTTCAAAAACAACAATTTTTTTCAACAAACTGGTGATGCGAAAATCAACAATACAGTTAGTTGTACTAGCAAATTTTAGTTGAAACAGTAAAAACAAAAATCAACAAATGCAATATTTATTTTTTGTGATTGCGGGGTTTTCCGTGCACGTCGGCCTGTGACGTAGTAAAAAATTCAGGAGCCCCTCCTCACTGCCTTCTTACTACATCAAAAACATTATTACCCCAAAAACTTGACTTAGTGAAGTTCCAAGATGTCACAAAGTTTCAATTTCCAGCTACGGATAAAACATCGGAATTTCATTATTTTTCAACCTAAAAAGGTATCCGGGTACCGCGTCGGACACATAACGGTTAAGAGTGTTCCCATGGACTGAGGGGCTGTTTGAACGACACAACAATTTAGGTTATTATATATTGGCTCTAAATGAACAATTTCTTCAAAACTGGTTCCAATCCATGAAGGTCGGTTCCAAGTTTTGTTTTTTAGGACACTTTGCGCGGAATAACCCATATACAAGCTATTTTTGAGGTAGGTTAAAATTTGAGAGGAGGTTAACCCTAGACCTTCAAATTGCCCGAAAAAATGTTCTATTGACTGCAATGATCGAATTAGCACTAAAATAAGACATTATAGTTGAAATTTGATTTTTTTCAAAACACCCGGATAATCGAATCATTTTCCCCGGATAATCGAATCACGGATAATCGAATCCCCGGATAATCGAATCCCCGGATAATCGAGTCCGACCTGTAGTAATTTCTTTATAATCATTCGCCTTATTAAATTGTCATATGATGAAAGTGTAAAAAATGAAAACTTTATTTGATAGTTGTCTTTTGTTAAAACAAACGTTCTTAAGCGAGTTTTCCACTTTGTGTACATGCTAAAAAACAAACGAAGGAGTATACACTATAAATTATTGAGAAGCCAATTCAAAACATGTTCGAAGAAAGCAATAGAGCGTCAAAGAGAAATGCGAGCGCGAGGACAAACGCATCCGTTCTCTTCTACGTTCGATTCTTAATGGTGGTACCGGTTGTTGGCTTGGAGATACTGTGTGCGATTGTTGTTGAGTGAAGATTTGTTCCTGTCAAATTCGTGGATATTTTTGCAGAAATAGGCATAGGAATCTACCATGGGTGCATAACCAGTGTTTTTCTGGTGAAACGTCCCATTTTCGCTTGATAAGCATAAAAAGTTACGTATGAAGGAGTTGGTTTGTACGGAAGCATTCTCACCATAAGAACAATGTTAGGGGCACCCGGGAAAATGGGAATATTCAGCTGTTATGAAAACCACTTCTCCGTTTCTTGGCATGATTTTATTAATCACGATGGTGTGTGAAGATAAGTCATGTAAGCACATATCTCTGGAGGCCTTTATATACGAGGATATTGTTGCTAACGTGGCAGCTTTCGTTGGTGTGCTGCACATTGTTCCGCGAAACACACGACTGTGCTTCTTAATGTTTGATATGGTGCATTTACAGGGCATTAACTTTTCCCGGATTGAGCACAATCTGTACGTTTAGTAATTGTTTTACTACCCGAGTAGCTAGTCTTGCAACACATTTCCAAAAATCAATAGCAAGACAATTCGTCTGCAGTCGTTTTTGCCGTGTATCTTTAGTGGAACGATTTTTATCTTCTACTCAATGCGAGATGAGAAGGTAGACTGACCTTATTTAACCGGTGATAAAAAAGGATAATTTTTGTATTTTTAATTGTACGTTCAAGGATTGTTCCCTCTAGCAAAATATCCCTAGCAAAGAATTGTGTTGAGATAGAACGGTAATTTTGGGCCTCGCCAAAGATGCATGTGATGTCTATAAGAACCCAATTATAATGTGCAAACTAAAGCAATCAAACAGTTCAGTTCAGCCAACAGCAGCAGTACTCGGTTGCCCGCTGTACTCGCAGTTGTTTAATTTGCGTCTGATTACTGCGATGATTACTCTATATTGTTGTCGGGTTCTGCATATTCTCACAGCATATAAAAACCGGCTCCTACGTGAGACATAGCACATTGTTTATTTACAAAACCTGCATAATATCTACAATTGGAAACGGTTTAAACTTATGTAAATTAAAAAATCTTTTTGATTTAATAATTTTAAACGAGAATTTCGAGCTGCATCTGCTACCTTCTCATCTTGCTTACAACAAAAGCTACAAACTGCTCCACCGTTACCAGCAAATAACTCAATCCGTGTTCCTGCTTTGTCTGCACAGTAGAAGTAATGTATCGTGTTCCAATTCAGTATGTCGAAAAAATGAGTGATGATTATAAGCAGATCATAAGGTTTATTGTGGTCGAACTGTATTCCTGTTTACTTTTCGAGGCTTCCTTAAGATGTATTGTTAGAAGGACAAATGGAGCTAAAGATGGCCAATGTTTACACTCTACAATTTCACCATGTTAGACATACCGTGCTGATTATGTTTCAGAACATCAATCAAGTAGAAGCGTTTTTTTGCGAAACGAAATATATCGTTGAATGTGGCAACATGAAGTCAGAACCTCTGTATATATAGGCGATGACACAAACGAGGTACGAATACACGAATTAGCACCGTGCGCCTCTAATTACGTCGATAATCGTTATTTACACCCGAGTACCCGCAAGTTGAAAAAATCGTTACTATGGAAATTTTACCCGATTTGGATACCACGGAATAAGAAGCTGTCGAAATTCAACCTGTCTGGCACGCTATCTGTGGATGTGGATATATGAGTCAACCGGAGACTAATAGAAACCACGGACTCACGAATTTCCCATGGCAGAAGAGGTACCAACTCATGCTGAGCTAGACGGCTTAGGTTTAAAAGGGCCCAGCAGTAATACAAACCTTGGGGCCCGACGCGGCTCTCGACGGCCCTGCCTTGCGGCATCCCTTACTTCGGTTTTGTAGCAGCAAGGGACACTCTCAGGCCTTTACGAGGAAGCTTAGGAGAGAAAACTGATTTTCCTGTTTCGGAATTTTATAGGCACATTAGAAGATATTCCCACAATGGGATGGTCAGACACTCGCTCTTTAGTGTAAAGGAAACGTAGAAATTAGTCGTTGTCGGTGGCGTAACACTCTTTTGCATTATCGGAGCATTCCTTAAAAGAATGTTTCATTTTGTTCCCACATAATTCATACGCGGGATATGTCGAGAGATCATGCGGAGTCTCTCCACAGTATGAAAACTTTTCATGATTCTCTCCGCTATTTCCACAGCGTGCCTTGTTTTTACAATAAGAGTTTGGAAGAGCAGATTCGGCAAAAGGTTCGAAATGATGCTGATAGAAAATAAATTGTTTTTATATACTCCTCGATTTTTCCTGAACGCAATTGCTTGCGAACCAGAATTTTCACTGGCCGAAGCAAAGGGTTCTTGAAGGAGCGAACCCCATACTTCGCAATTAAGAACCCTGTTGGAGGCTACACCACCAATCTCTACTTCCCGAGCGGGTACATAGACAAGATACTTTTTCGTACACGGCCAAGTGGTATTTAGTTAAATCTCGCATATATCGATAATGTTAAATCGCTTATCTTTGCCCTCATTCATGTTTGTTATGTTACATACCAAATTCGTTACTAATTAAGTGTTGAGTTTTTGTGTTTCGAATTCATCTCGTCAGTAACTAGCACTATCTGGGTGTCTAGTTAGACGATGTATCTAAACTAGTACCCAAATTAGCACTAGTTAGATATAAAAAATTCCAAACAGTTCACACGACATATGTGACCGTCTAAGCAACTGACTTATCGTTACTGATACTTTTTGCATATAGCAGGCAACTAGCGGTTGGGAAATTTGACTCCGTTTTTGATAACCTACATGTTTACCCACATTAAGTTATTGATGTCAATGTTTTTCATTCAAATGTTTGTTTAATCTATCTCTGGAAAGATACCCATTGTTAAATAGCTGTTAATTGGTATTATACAAAGTATTTCAATATACTGTAAAATTCGAGTAATAAAAATTCCTATAAATTGTGTCCAATTAGAATAAAAGATTCTGAAAACCTTTAAAACTGCTAATTTTTTTTAATTCCGGTTCTTTATCAATGTACAAAAAGTTTCATCCATTTTAACACGTTGGAATATTGAACAATAAAAAATGTTGCGAATTTTAGCCTGAAATAATTTGAAATAATTGCCAACTAGTTTCACAAAAAGTTGTATTTAAAATACGCAAACTCTTAAAAGTAAATTTGGCACATCCCACTCTAAAGGAAAATAAAAACTCGCTTGTAATTTATTACTCTTGCTCAAATCTGAGATTTATTTGTTTTATAAAAAATAGACACTTTACGAAGTTTCGTAAAAATTAGGTTAAGTCAAATTTCGGTTTTTTGTAGTTCTTGTACCCAAAAACTGAACAATATACTCAAAAAGTATAAGAAAGCAATATTTTATAAGATTGGAGTTAAAATCATTTCAAATTAAAATGATTCGGCAGACTATTCTGGTTTAATAAACCGATCTACGAAAAAAGTTTCAAGTGATCAAAGTCACCCCGGTTTACGATACCTATCTTGGAACAAAATTTTAAGCGCTTACTTTGACCGGTCATTCTCAGCTGTTACTTTATCGATTCTAAATCTGTTTTCTTCACTGGAAAGGTATATCTGTTGTTAATTCAGCTTTTTGTTGGTGGCTGCGTCCCAAAATGCGCCCCCCACTTTGACAAGTCGTCCGTCCAATGTCAATTTTGACAAATCATCAGTCTTGTCAAATTTGACAAACCGTCCTTCAGATTCAATTTTTTGATCGTGGTAGGCGTTCACTTCTGCTCTCAACTAAAATTGAACGTCAAATATAAATAGTTTTTCAGTTGAAAAACTAAACTGATTTCGGTACGGATCCGCACAGTCAACTGTAGTCCCATTCAACAGCGGCACTTAACTCGAAATGTGGATACAGAACATCTGCTATTCAAAACTATTCGCTACTCGCAATCGGCATACAAAAATCGGTCGACCAATACGGCAATTAATCAGTCTTATCATGTAATTGGACGATTAGCAAACTGAGTAAAACCAATCAGCGATACTCAATCTAGTCGAAACTAATGCTGATTTCGTTTTTAGAATCGAGTCGCTCTAGGTTCGCTCTGAACTGTCACTTTTGTATGGATTTAGTAAATATTAGAGCGAACCTAGGGCGACTCTGATCTAAAACCGAAATCAGCATAATAAGTCAGGTGAATTGCAACCGATTTCTTCGGTAAACGCAGATGCAGCTGTAGCTGACAATTGTCAATTCTTGGTGCTAAATTTTGCTACAAATTTGTATTCAAAATCAGGTGTGAACAAACATTGTTTAGGTCTAGGTTTAGGTCAACGTTGTTTAGGTACTGTATCGTTAGAAGATGCTTTTCCGGGTAGTTTAAAAGCAAGTTTCGTGTGCTATTATTAGTCATTTCATGTGGGATGATTTCTTGTTTTTTTTTAAATTTTCTCCACTATTCAGATTGAGTATCGCTGATTGGTTTTACTCAGTTTGCTAATCGCCCAATTACATGATAAGACTGATTAATTGCCGTATTGGTCGACCGATTTTTGTATGCCGATTGCGAGTAGCGAATAGTTTTGAATAGCAGATGTTCTGTATCCACATTTCGAGTTAAGTGCCGCTGTTGAATGGGACTACAGCTGACTGTGCGGATCCGTACCGAAATCAGTTTAGTTTTTCAACTGAAAAACTATTTATATTTGACGTTCAATTTTAGTTGAGAGCAGAAGTGAACGCCTACCACGATCAAAAAATTGAATCTGAAGGACGGTTTGTCAAATTTGACAAGACTGATGATTTGTCAAAATTGACATTGGACGGACGACTTGTCAAAGTGGGGTGCGCATTTGGGGACGCAGCCACCAACAAAAAGCTGAATACGTTGCACTAAAATAGAATAGAAGAAGGGGGTTATAGCAAAAAGAGTAAAACAAAGACAGCGGAAACAATGGGAACGCTACTTCGACTCGCTATATCTTAGCTGTTTGTTAACCGATTTCAGATTATTTTTCACCATCGGATAGGTATATTTTATACAAAAACTGTGATTACAAAATAATGGAAAACAAATTTGTATATCCAAAGTAATTGTTAAAAAAGTACCTGGAAGTCAGTACAGACAAAATGAGCTTTTCTGTTCAAACAATCGTATCTCGGCCATTTGTCCATCAATTTCAATTTTCCTTATACTAATGAATTCGTTGGAGCTTCTAAATTTGTAATGTATGTAATAGATAGTAGATTTTCAAAAAATGCTATACTTTTTTGAGGATTTAGGCAGAATGATCTTCACAATGCACGTGGCACATGGTTGTTTAAATTTTTTGCGCCTTGTTTAGTTTTACGGTTTGAAATGTAACATGTTTACTCAATAGTTTTACATATTACATAGGGATATTATTATATCAAAATCTTCGTATAAACGTGGAGAAACGCAATATTATTGTAAATTATAAAATAATAGAGTGTAATTGAAAAAAAAGTAAATGCGAAGAAGGTCAGAATTTTAAAAATCTTCGTCATATAACATTGAATTTAAAACGATGACCTATACTTTTTTGTACGCCAATCGCTTGTAATTGATGACGGCTACAATTTCTGAAAGAACAAATTCTTATATTTTCTAAAAAAATAGGCAAACATACGTAGAAGTTCAGAAAGTTCATTTAGTTCGCAAATATCGTCGAATTCAAAGGGATGACATATAACTTTCGAGATAGCAATCGGTTTTAATCGACTTAGGTTGCTATTTCTGAAAGAATTTTTTTTATATTTTCTCAAAAATAGACAAAAATACGTAGAAATACAGAAAACTCATTTACTTGGCAAATAATTGAAAAATTGTTCTTTCAGACCTTGTAGCCGAAATCAATTACAATTGATTGGTGGTGCATCAAAAGATATGGATCATCGCTTTGAGTTCGAAGTTATCTACCAACTATTCTGTAGTTCTATGTATTTTTGTTTATTTTTTGAGAAAATATAAGAATTTTGTCTTGTAGAAATTGTAGTTGAAATCAATTACAATTGATTGGTACACAAAACGGTATAAGTCATCGCATTGATTTCGAAGTTATCTACCAAGTAAATAAAATTTGTGTAGTTGTACGTAATTTTGTCTATTTTTGGAGAAAATATAATAATTTATTCTTTCAGAAATTGTAGCCGGCATCAATTACAATTGATTGGTATTTAAAAAGGCATAGGTCATCCTTTTGAATTTAAAGTTATATGACGAATATTTAAAAAAATCTGAACTTGTTAGTATTTACTGAATTTTTCATTCATGCCCATGTTGTTTGTGGACAACAACGTTTTTAAACAGCTAAAACTTTTGATTAAGGCAAGATTTACTCACAAAAACAAGTAAGGCTAATAAATGTGACTATTGGCTTTCATTTGAGTATTAACGGTTACAAGGATCAGCTCTAGAACTGAAGTTATTGCAGTTAGTCTGATTGAGCTCCGATGGAGCAGTGCTGCCAGGGACCGTTTACGTTGACGACGGAAAATGAATTTTTCATATAACTTTGTTATGTTGCAATATTAGTGAAAACTTATAAAACTTATCAATTTAGACTATTTTTTTTGTAAATATTCTAGGAGAATTGTAGTGAGCATTGGAATGTAAAAATTGAGCAGCTTATAGCACTGCAAGGAAAGCACCTACCTTTATGAAAAAAGGTTTTTCTAGTTTCTTGACCCCACCGTTTTAAAGGCAAAATAGTTTTGAAACCCTACATGCACTAGAAAAAAGTTGGGCATGAAAGAGTTAAAAAGGCATAGGTCACCTTTTGAATTTAAAGTTATATGACGAATATTTAAAAAAATCTGAATTTCTTCGCATACTGAATTTTTCCTATCACACTATTTTTTTGTAATTTACACATAATATTGCGTTTTTCCACGTTTGTACGAACATTTTGGTATAACAAAATCCATATGTAATATGTATAGTGCGCAAAAAAAATACGCATGTTATGCAAAACTGTTTTACTTGTACAACTCTTTATATCGGCCACCTATCTTTATTATATGTTCTAGTAAAACGTTCCAACATCAGTAATGTTTCGAATTTTGAAGAAAAAGTGTGTGAGTTACGCCAAATTATTAAGCTTTATATTTTTTTTTTCTATAAGGGGACGATTTTTGAGAGCCACAAAAAAGTACGCATTCGAAAAGCAGTTTTCATTTTGGTTGTTGAAATTTATAGTAACTAGTATTTAATGTGGCCTTCCTTAGCTTTAATGGCAGCCTGCAAACGTCGGGGCATATCCTCGACGAGGTTTTGTAGAAACTGACCATAATTGTTGTTCCTTCAAATGTGCTTCTTCAAGGGCTGAAAACAATTTTGCTTTATTTGTCAACTTGTTGATCCAAAATAGACCACACAAGTTTTCACTAGGATTAAGGTCTAGACTCTGGGGTGGCCGTTCTAGTAACTTAATTCTGTCGGCACGGAAGAAAGCAGTAGTTTTTCGGGCGGTGTGCTTGGCATTGTTATCTTGCTGGAAGATAAATTTATTTTCCAGCCCAGTTTTCACCAAAGATTTCTCCAAATTTTCATTTAGAATAGAAATATGCGAATCTGCCGACTCTATTCTTTAAAATCGATTAAGTAACAGCTGGGATATGACCGGTCAAAGTAAGCGTTCCCATTTGTATGACCCCTTTGGTAGTCCGCGTAACTTTTTACCCCCTTGGTAATGTTAATACACGGTATCTGTACGGCCAGATTACATTTCTACTCGGGCTCCGATTCTTTGCCGTTTTATTAATTCGCGTCTTCACCAGCCAGCATTACAGTCGGACCGGCCACAATCCTCGCTTCTGTGTCTGTGGCAGATTTGAATGCAAACGCTTGGTGCTTTCGCACGTTTGAAAGATAAATTAAAACTTAAAAATTGAAAAAGTTAGCCTAACCGGATGCAAACTCACTAGCAGCGGACAACTTTGTGATGAGTTGTAAAATTATTTATATTTATCGCTTCTTTGTGATGTTTTGCTATTGCGCTGGTTTCGAATGGGTTGCTTTGTCATTTTTTAATGGTTTTTGATCCCAGAAATTGAGAAAAAGTTTGTATACAGGCTTGCCATTTCATGTCATCAATTTTCAACGAATCTCGCTGTCAATGTAAACCAAAATGATTCACACTGGATTGGGTATGCTAACGCGAGTTGCAGAAATTAACATTATTTTAACCGAATTCTATTACGCAAGCACTTTTTTTTTTTTTTTTTTAATTTAATAGCCCGCCTCTTACCCCCACACCAAAAAGCTCACAAACGGAGCCCCCTGGTAGTGGACACATCAGTTCTCAGCGTACAAAAAAAAGGTCAGCACAACAAAACAAAGTTACGAATCGCGGAAACGCTGAGAACAAAAAAAAAACATTACGAGACCGACAAAAACACAAAATTTGACAAGAAGCTACGGCGAGTACCCAGCGGAAAAGAATCCTTTTAAGGGTCCCATCGTAGCTTTGCAGGAAGCTCATAATAATTTAAATTTATTTATTACTAATTGCTATAAAAAATGCATTTATCAATTGTTTTTATTAAAAAAATGTTAACCAATTATAGCTAAAGGAATAAGCTCGATTGGTGGTGAACGAAGTTTAAATTAAAAATTCTCCTATTTTATTTTTTAAAATTAGTTTCAATTTTGCTTGGAAACGAGTGCGACATGTTATTTGCTTTAAATCAGTAGGAAGCTGGTTGAATAACTTAGGTCCGATGAAAGAAATGCGTCTTTGAACAAGGTTCGTGGATACTCTGGAGTATAATAAATGATTGGCTTGTCTAGTGCTGTGAGTTCGAATGCCTGTTGTAAATTCTAGATTGTTATGAGCAATAGTATTATGCAAAGCATTGTGGATGTATATTATTGTTTGGTAGTTAGTCAACCCAAGCAAAGGTAAAATGTTATGGGCATTATTATTGTATAACAAAATAGTAGGGTACATAAATGGTTTTTTATAAATAATTTTAAGACATCTGTTTTGAAGCGTTTGTAGCTTTTTCAGATTCGAGATACTGGCACGGCCCCACACAGATACAAGGTAGTTCAGCAATGAGTGGATGTGCGCATAATAAACTTTTAGAAGTACATGCTGGGGAACAAAAGAGCATACTTTACGCATAGCCCCACATAACGATGCAACTTTTCTCTCTATAGATGTGATATGCTCAATCCAGGAGAGTGTGGGGTCTAAGTGAAGTCCTAAATATTTGAAGCAGTTAGTTTCTTGAATTACAGACTGTCCCATTTTTGGGTCTGGATGCACGCCTATAGCTCTTCTAGATGAACGAAACAGCATATATTTAGTTTTTGATAGGTTCAAGGAAAGAAGGTTTTCACTTCAATCACTAACAATCTCTGAAAGCGAAACACATATGAGCGACCGAAAATAAAAGTCGTAAGAGCAAAACATACTTCTTAAAACCCATTTTAAAAATATTAGAATATAAAAAACGGATGTACACTTCAAGGGTAAAAACTGGACTGAGGTTCTTCGATAATTCGAATATAACATTCTAATATTTTAAAGCGGGTTTTATTAAGCATATTCTAGTCTGGCGACTTTTATTTTGGTGGCATATTAGATTTGAATGCCGTTTCTTTTTTTCATTTTGATGAAAATAGTCGGACACACCTCCGACACGTTTCCTGGAAAGATTCGTGAAAGAAAGAGGGTATGACGATCCAATGAATCAGATTTTTCTATTGCCAACTTCGGCTACACACATCCGCGCATACGGACACGTCTAAAGCACGGATCTTTATCATTTTTTTTATCACGCACCGTTGAACTTCCATATAAATAATACCTACAGAGTGCTCGTAAATATATGTGGCCGACATTCGCACGTTCTCTCCGGCGACGACGACGTTCCTTCTGGCGGCAAAAGGTTCAGAGAAAAGTGATTTCGGTGCCTTTGGAGTGGCGCTAATCTTTTTAAAAGCTTGCAACGATATGATGATGGTTTCGATGGCTCTTCTCGGTGGAGATTTCAGAACCTGCCTGCCAGAGCAAAGCAGGGGGGGGGAGGTTGGTGCCGCCATTTTATGCCATTTGTCGTAAAAACCGCGATTTAACAATTTAATCAAAACGGGCAATTCCCATCGACAGCTAGGATTACACTGTTTAAAATATGATGGGCTTCAGGCAAGCACAAGGCGGTGTGGAGTGCTGAACCAGATCAAAGCATTGTCTTTTGCTGAATGGTGCCGCCAATCTCGGGAATTTGAATGCGGTGTGGATTTTTGATAGTAAATCTTCTAAATCTAGAGAAAAGAAAAGAGGATAATATGAAATCAAATGTTTCTTTTTATGAAATCTGGCTTTCTTAGATGCACAGAGATTCATTCTGAGAAAACTAACCGTCGCATATATTATTTCGTAGTGCGTCGCTACAATGAATGACAGCATGGCTTTCGGCGGATATTTTGAGAGAATGTAAAACTTCGACTCACATAATTGTCATCATTGTCACGGGAGAATCGAGTGAGTCGTTGCTTGTGGAAGCATAGCGAAAAATTTTCTGCTCAAAATTTTGATCACTACTATTCCTACAGTACGATTTCGCATTCTTTTGGCTATGTTCGAAAGAGTACTCGTTGGTTTTTCTCTACAAAAGTTTGAGTGCACTTTCAAGTTTTTATGCTTTTCGCAACATGATCATTCGGGGAATAAATTGAAAATCACCTTAAATAACAAAATGTTCAAAATTAAGAAAATTTACAAAGTATGCCCAAAAACACAATATCACCCAAAACTTCTACAAAACAAAAAGTTTCGCAACAAAAACATACAGCGACAGGCAATACTCTATGTTTAATACAAACGGAGAAAGGGGGATTCCGCTAATTTACCCCAACCACAAACCATCCCAGGCTCCCCTATGTTACCGAAATAAAGCATTGTTAATTTACTGAAACTGCGAAAATTTCTATTGTGCGCACGATTCCGATTGGAATTTTAATGAAAGAAACAGCTTAATTTTTTTGTTTTTTGATTATGCTTTTAAAATCCGGTTGGGGTATTATCGTACGCGAAACTTTTTATTTGAACTCTATAAGTTGGAATCTTTATGTGCGTGTATACAACCCATCTCCAACTGATCTGCAGTGCTTTTATGGAAGAACTTGCATCTATTTAGTGATATAAAAAGTATTATCCACATGCACAATCTTAGTCCTGGAGATGAAAGGTAATAGCGCTATTGTTCATCTCACGACCCATATCAAGAATGCTTGTACGTACATTCTGAAGTCGCCTTGAATGGTATTAGGAATATTTTTCAGTTACAGTAAATATTGATAACTTATGTATGTAATATATGGTCAATACGAACGAGTCTTATAGATACTTTCGTTATGTATGCATATACAGAGTGTTTGGTTCATGGTTAAGAACTTGGTGATTTGGGGAAAAATAGTTCTACACATACCATCAAACCCCAACCGTTACAAGGTAACTGAACTTTTTGTGTGAAAAACTTATTTGTCTCAAAATACCACTAACTCAAATAGAATACTTTGTATTTCAAATCTTTTAGGTCCATTGGGAAGTTGAGAAAATTTCCCATTGAGTGATTCCCTCACATGGTTCAGCTAATGAGTTTAAGTATCTTTTTCAAAGAAATTTATTTGAAATTTGACAATTTTGGTCGATTTTTCGTTCATTTCTTCAAAATCTTAATAGTTAACATCATCATTTTAATAATTCATATTGTTAGTCTTGAAGAGCTGAACAATTCGTTCTTTGGCATGATACACTTACCTTTTCTTGTTTTCATGTGTTTGGGTTATTGAACTTGGATATTTTTATCTCATTTTCTTTATTACTAGCTCTAATTGAAAGTAAGTACGGCACTTATTATTTCTTTTCATTCGAAAACCAAGAAAAATTTACAGAGGAAAATGTATTAATACCTTTCAGTTAAGTGAATTTAGCATTTTTTTTAGAAGTAAATTAGTTTGAAGTTAATGTTATTAGCATTTTCGTTAATTTTATTAAAATAGTAAATAATAATTTCCATTATTATCATGGAAATAATGCATCTCAGCAAGTTCTGCAATTCTTTCATTGACTCCATTCAATTATCTCTTTTGGTTTCGACGCCAAATCATTTTTATCGCATCGTTTCATATGAAAAAACAACGATTTCGAACCCACTACATTTGTGCTGAGGTCATGCTGTGTTAACTTTTAAACAGCAGCGAAATGAAAAGAGATATGGATAAAGTGTCAGTTAAGTCATGAAGAATGCTACGGGTCACCAAATGAATAATAGTAACAATACATTTTGTTGTATAATAATTAGAATAATTACAATACTCCTCGAAAAACGCCAATTGCGAGATATTTTACTGGTAAAAAGACATTTAGTATCCTTAACTATGAGATATGTATACAAACATCGATAGAAAATTTTTACAGCTTTCCAATGAAACCTTGGAAATAACGATTTAAGCCATATTTTTAGATTAGAGTCTTTTAAGCCCTTGATAGTCGATTGCAGAAAAAGTTTAGTAATGCAATTACAAAGAAATGAGATGAGATAGGAATATGGTGTTGAAGAACAAATTATTAATCGTCCTAGAACCCAACTTTGGCTAATAGATATTGGTATAATCATAATTCATTATTTTGAGAAAATTATCAAAAACCTTCTCAAAAGCACTTTAAACTACATTACAACTAAAAGGTAATTAACTAATTAGCTGAAAGATTTGAGAAAACCATTTGTTACGAAATTTCGTATGGAATTAAAAGATTTAAAACACAAAATATACTTTTTGAGTTAGAGGTATTTTAAGACAAATAAGTTTTGTAATGGTTGAGATTTCAATCACCTCTCGAGAGGTTGTTAACCATGAACCATGAATGTATGTATATAGTAGAAAGCCACCAGTTCAAGGCGTTACCAGTGCATGCGGGTGGACTTACAGTGGACTGAATTTGCTTATCAGGAAACTCCCATTATTGCTGTTACTGAATGGCCAGGGTTACGCTGAGCCGTAAGCGGAGATATTTATGCGTATTCCGCGGGGATATAGAATCTTCGTCTTGTAATAACATCCGGTCACATAGTAAAGAACTTTGTTTTGTTGAATTTGCAAAGTCTAGACTAACATTATCAGCATCTCAAGAAAATATCCATATTCTTTTTAACCGAGAATATCCCCCACCCACCCCCTCTCTTTAAACGGCATTGTCTAGAAGTCTTCGACGGAATAAACTTCTCGTCTGTCCATTATCAAAGGTCGCCCCATTGTTGCCCAATACCATTCAATAGGGAGCAGCTCGAGACAGTTGGTGGATTATGAAATTGCTCGACAAAATCGACATTTTACCTCTTAAACCGCTTCAAAGTTTCTAATGCATAGTAACGATCTGGTCAAAGCAATGCGCTGTGGTTCAGAAAATTTGCCAGGAATTTTAAGTTACTACTCAAACTGAACAACTTAGCCTTAGTCTTTGAGAAAGTTTTCGTAGTTTGCGTGCCCCATCTTTTTCTTGAAGCAACAATTAGGGTGGTTCTAATTTTACCAAGACCAAAAAATATCTTTTTAATCATTTTAGATAGATACTACTTTCAATGAAGTTGTATAACAACAAATTTTATTTAGAAAAGTTTGCTGAAGACAAGTAAGCTCTATTTAGCATGCTTTTCATTTTATTATAAATTTAAAATCAGGGTTTAGAGTGGTTCTTAATGTTTCTCAGTAATACTGTTTTGTTCATATAACTTTTGCAGTGTTGATTTAAAACTGAAGCTCAACTTAAATTTCAGACAACTTTATGATAGTTCTAAGAGGAATAATTTATTTCATGTGTGTGTTATCCTTCCAAATCCCACTGGCCGGCAGCGGTATCATGAAAAAAAAACTACAAGGGGCAGCCCTATGGGGTTGCACGAACTGTAGACGTAGGACTATACTACTTAATGTAAAATATTTATTTTCTTAGTACTTAGTGTGTGGGAAAAAACACCCGGACCGGTGAAGAAAAATCAAATTTTAGACAATATAATCACATCTCATGTATAGAACAAGCTTTCTAGTTGCTCTCAAACAGATCCTATAAGTTCAAACACCCATGGATAACCCCAAGTTTGTAGATGTGTTTCGATGCCACAGGATTGTAAAATGGTTAATATTACGTCATGAAAATTCTATTCTTCCGTGACAATTTTTTTTGCCTGCAAAATGCCCTGTGGAAAATGCTTTCCAACGCTGCGCATTGCATACATAAAGGACATTTTGCAGGTCACCAGAATCTGTTCATTTTACCCACTCGCTATAAACTTGTCTCATTTTTGGACATGTTTAGAAATCAAGAATCATGTTTGAAAAAATGTGTTTTTGACGAAGTATTTTTACCAGATATGTACAAAACATGTCGAACAAGAAACATAAGGTGGTTGTAATATCTCAGTCACTTATTAGTTAGAAAATAATGACTTTGCTGTTCATTTTACCGCCAGTTCCCCTACCTACCAACACATTCGCCCCAAACATTGAACCCAAGCGTACAATGCAAAATGAGTTAACGCTGATGATGATGGGTAGAGCGAAAGAGACAACTAGTACCACCACGACACTATTAGCGCATTTCACCAAAATTCCGCGCGGCCTTTCCCGATTGAAAGGAACGGCCGCGCTTAGCCCATCTGTCATAATATCGTGATTTTGCATAGCGAAGGGCTGAATGATTTTGTTCCAAAAAACAGCCCTGCGTTATGCAACACTTTGTGCAGGTTGATTATACCAGTTGCAAGTGAGGCCAAATTCACCAAGTTCCGTAAAATTCCTTGTAAATTTCAGAATTGATAAAATTGCTTAGATGAGCTAAACTAATTAATCAAATCCTGTTTTAAAAACTGTCCTTGCGTTTAAACCAAAATGGGAAGCTTATTACTACCACTACATTACTTAATTTCAAGCGAAAATAGCAAATACATGTGCTAGTTAAACCAAAAATTTACTGGCAACATTACAGCGGCATTTAGGAAGCAGTTGGAGCGGTCGCCTGTTGGACGACACAGGGTAGCGTCCCTACACTGGCTGTAAAAAAACACAGCGCAGTGATCTGCTTCGCCAGCCGTTCAACAGGGAACTGAGCGTGTCTGGCCAAGTCCGTTCTTTAAATAGTCGATGATGACGTCATTCATAGAAGCGTTGTGCGCTAGGTACACCAATCCGTCGTACAGGGCTTGGGAAGCGCTATCTTCTGTGTGCTAATGCGCGATATTTTGACAAGGTTGTATATTATTTAATTTTTTAATGCTATGATATCAAAAATCCTTGGGTTTATCTATTGGAATCTATTCTTAGAAGTATTTCGGGGCGATTTGTGCAAAAAATTTGAAAATTTATCGTGACATGGCTGAATTATATGCGTTCAAAATTGGACCATTTTTGTAGAATTTGCAGAGTGCACCCCCATATCGAAAACAAAGACGTAGTCCTACGTCAAAAAAGTTTTCTGCATATGGTCTAGCTTCTCCATGCAAACAACTTGTTGGAGATGTTAGCTCTGCCGTTTTTCCAATGACCCATTGCAGAATGATAGAGACCGAGCGGTATATTCTGAGTTTATTTCCTGTCGGCAAGCCCCGCTCAACTATAATACTAGGGTTACCAACCGTCCTTACTTTAAAGGACATGTCCTTAATTTCGATGATTTGGGAAAGCGTCCTTAATTTTACTTGAAATGTCCTTAGTTTTTATCTCAATCCATGTTATATTTGAAATCAATTAGATTAAATTCGCTCAAGCGAATGAAACATTTTACTCGTCATTTTAGTTGTTCACTTCCTTATAGTCTTTTGATTTGTTATGTTCAGATTAATGATTCAAAAACATTGATTAATTTTATTGCTTGAAGAAAAGTTACAACTTAATACTTTTCATGTTTCTCATCTTGTTGAGCGCTGACAGAAAAAACGATTTGTCCTTTATTTCAAACCATCGAATTTTAAACAGCTATCACTTTCTAGCACAGTCGGCAAATTTCTTAGTTACTTCAAGGACTTTAATCAATAAGTTCTATACTTAAGGAAAAACTTTGATTTTTGGAAATGAAAATGCAAAAATAGGATTTCTCGTACTAATATCCATACAAATTTCAAATGTTACACGGGATGCCACGACCTAATATTCTGTATAGTTTCTTAGGACCTAAGAAGAACAAAAAAGCGCTGTTCTAAAAAAAATATTGAAAATCTTTTCTTAACACCACTCAACCAAACACATTTTAGTCAAAGATGAGTAAAATTTGTTAGTCTCGGTCAAAATTCAAGATGTCCTTATTTCGCTTTCAGCTCATTCGGTAACCCTATATAATACGAGTATCAAGTTTATAGCATATTATCAAACTATTGATTCCTTGCTGCAAATAAGTACGGATGGAATTGACGTGCATTTAGTGTATCATGAAATTTTAATTATTTGCTTGCAATATATTTTTTTTACCGCGATGAACATTAATTTTAACTATGAGCAGCGTATGATTCATTTGGCATTTATTCTCTTGAAATGCGCCCACCTTTTCAGCAAACGCAGATTATGAATCCGTCGATTTTAAATTTACTACTCCGCTGAAACTTGTCACATCCGCCTTTTCCGGGCAAACACTAGTTAATCACTCGCGATCATCATCGAAATACGTTCGGGTGCTTACGGCCCTGCGTCAAACACTCTTCATTAACCGATCACACCGCTTTCTCTTCCGTTCGTGATCCTTTCATGTCCGAGGTAAAATTAGAAGTTTTTCTAAATCAACACTGATTTGCACAATTTTTTACAATAACATCTCGTCCCAGTCATTCGCCAAAAACCGGAGCAGAAAGGTTTCAAATCTCTTTGCCTTTCTCCTATAGAAAGGTTATGCAATCACTCTGAACATCGTCAACTTAATCCCGGCCAATTTTTTTTTGACTTGCATAGGTTTTCTGTATTTTAACTGGGGCGTAGTTTATTTGTTTATTTGTTGTACCGTCACCTTGGCCCCAATGGTGGTTACTTAAACTAATTACATTTCAGAATACGCATTATTTTAGTTTTTATCGAATTCCTTGTCAGGTTGAAGTCAAACGCCGTCGCCACACTGTTAAACACACGCTGGAGTCCGGTAACAGCGCTCTGGCGCCCATAGTTAGTTCTCCTGAACGGGACTCGCAGAAGAGAGTTATTGCGCAGAGCTCGAACGCGAGCTTGAAGATCGAGGCGTCCGAGGATTGTAGGGCAATCCACCCTGGCAGACAGTAAGTCCGAGACGAACAGGGCTCGAGAGCAGTCCCCCTGGATGCTTAGAGTATCGAGCTGCATTAACTGACAACGGTTTTCGTAGCTTGGCAGCTGAAATCTGTTTTGTCAAGGAAGATGTCGGAGTGCAAAGCGTATGAACCGGCGTTGGACGGCCTCGATTCTGTCGACACCGTTCTGGTAGTAAGGGTTCCAAACAGCAGAACAATATTCCAGTGTTGAGCGAACCAGCGCGCAATAGAGAGATTTTAAACAGTATACGTCCTTTAAGTTTTTCGCTATTCGGAAAATGAACCCAAGCTGTCTTGAAGCCTTATCCACAATGGATGATGTATGTGGTTTGAACGTTAGTGCCGAATCCATGATGACTCCGAGATCCTTGACGTTAGAGTGTCTTGGAATACTCGAGTCGAAGAGATGGTAGTTAAACTGAATCGGATGGCGTTTCCGCGTGAACGTAACGATTGAGCATTTGCTCGGGTTTAAAACCATTCTGTTCAGATCACACCACGTACTAAAGCTCTCCAATTCGCTCTGTAGAAACTCGGCATCGGTTTTATCCCGTATTTGTCGAAACATTTTTATGTCGTCGGCAAAAGAAAGGCGGGGTCCTTGTAATTTGATGTTGACGTCATTAAAGTAGAAGAGGAATATCACTGGACCGAGATGCCTTCCTTGAGGGATGCCGGATGTAGCGAAGAATGGTGTAGATAGACAGTCCTTAATGCTGATTTGGAGTTGCCTTCCATCGAGGTAGGAACGAAACCAGCGCTGTAGTTGTCCATGAATACTGAGTTTGTCCAGCTTCGCTATTGCGATATCATGATTGATTTTGTCGAAGGCCGCAGATAAATCCATGTAAATAGCATCGGTTTGCAATCCGTCAGCGAATCCATCGAGTACATATGTTCTGAACGAGAGCAGGTTAGTCGTTGTCGATCGTTTAGGCATAAAGCCGTGTTGATCGTCTGCAATGTAGTGTTTGCAGTGAAAGAAAAGAGGGCCTAAGACCACCAGCTCGAATAGTTTTGATACTGCACTTAAACACCCCCGATAATTGTCAATGTTCGATTTGTTTTCTTTTTTGTGAACTGGAAACATGTGCGCTGCTTTCCAGCAGGAAGGGAATGTTCCAGTATTGAGTGGTAGCACAAAGACTCACCGAAGTGGTTCAAGAAGCCCGCTGATACACTTTTTGACAAAGATCGAGGGAACGCCATCTGGGCCCGGGGAACTAGATGCTTTCAGCTTGGAATTTGTTGCAAGAATGGCAGCATTATCGACACAAATTCGGTTGATGGTTCGTCCTAGAGAAGGAGTTAGATTTGAAGCGGCGGCGACTTGTTGTGGGGAAAGGTTCTCGTCGGAAAAAACGCTTGAAAATTTGTCGGAAAACAATTGGCAAATTTCCTTAGTGTCGGTGCCTAAAACTCCATTTAATGACATAACCCGGATTCTTTTCGCTGCTCGTTCACATATTTCCAAAACGACTTGGGCTTGGATTTCAGTTGACGTTCGACGTTTCGCTGGTATCTAAAAAAGGCACGTCTGCTTTGCTGTTTGTATTCGTGGTTGAGTTGAAAGTAGTGGTTTCGTAATGCAAGTGTCTTATGCTTCGAGAACTTTTTAAATGCGGCTCGTTTGGCAGTTTTTAATCGTCTAAGCACTGTTGATTGCTAGGGAGGGTGTTGTTATGTGCTGACTGTTCGTTTTGGCACATGACGGTCGATTAGGTAGTTAAGAATATTAGAAAACGTCATCGCTGCGTCGTTCGCGTCATCATTGTTAAGATTTTCGTCCCAGTTTATATCCAACAGTCGTAGTCAGCGTTTTTAAAATCGTAGACGATAGAGCTTGAGACGTCTTCAAAATTCACTCCTAGGTTACCAGCGAGTACAAGATGTAGTGGGGGATGATGGCGCACATGCTGGACTAAAGGTGTCGGAGCGGCGCAGCAGTACGGAGCGTAGTCCCGGGCACTTACAAAGCAGAGGTCCAATGTACGTCCGTTCTCGTTGATGATATTATCAATTTGCCGAAGAGTTGCGCTACTGTAGTTGTCCAAGATACAACTGGCATTGTTGATAAGCGCGGACTTTTCGATATCCAATCGTAGAAATCCATTACTTGCCGGGCACCAGGTCAAGCCAGGTAAGTTGAAGTCGCCCAGTACAACAATATCATCAGACGGGGCAGCGATCGAGGTGATGAAAGAAACGGAGGAAATATGTACATCGATCAGGCTGTAATCACGAATTCGGTCAGGTGGAAAATACACGACACACAGGAAGAGATTGCGATCGGCAAGTTTCACTGATATCCACACTTGCTCGGAGCTCGCCCATCGCTCATCGTTGATCACTCGAGCTACCATGGCGAACGGCGATAAGCACACCACCCCCTGATGTCTTGTGGCTGTTGAGGGTATTGCGGTCACAGCGGTAGACATCAAATGTTGAACCAAACACCTGGCGAGATACGGTGAGGGGTACCCCCTCATAACTCATCACCCTTTCCTAAACCGCCCTTCCCTCATCTTGTACTCCTCTACCCGAATAAAAAATGACTGGTTCCTTCACAATAAATTTTCCTTCTGAATCAGAAGGAAAATTTATTGCGATTTGCGGGGCGGGATCCAAACCCCCGAACCCTCCTCCTGGATCTGCTGCTGGTTTCAAGTGTTTCAGCGTCGACACATAGCAACTCAAGTTTGTAGCTGTCGATTCATTGTACGTATGTGTAAATCGCACTGAATATGTAACAGACATTTCCACCATTGTGTTAAACATAACCAGCCATGGAATCGTAGTTTGGATAGTGCTCGCTGTTCACTGTAGATGTTGTTCCTCCTTTTAAAAATTTGTACTGTACCTATTTTACGTCCAATTTCGTTTAATAATATTGCAAACAGGAGGCGTCTTGTTTGATGCATGGCTGCATTTTCCATAACGCGTTCTACTGATTTACAAATATCCAATCACGCTTTGCTAAATTATTCAAAAATCCTTAATAATTCCTGCTAGAATTCAACTTGTTACTTGAGTTTTTCTGGAGAGCTGTTCTCACTATATCATGCTCACCACAAGTGATAATGAAGAAATAGTTAATGGGCGGCCATAGCGTAGTTGGTTATTCGATTACATTGTTGAACAGTTCATCTGGGTTCGATTCTCAAACCCCGCACTTAGAGTTAAAGATTTTTCCGAAGAAACTTTTCTAACCCAAAAAAGAGCTAAAACCTCTGTAATCTAAATAATAAAAACCTATTTTAATCCACCTAGCGGTGCAATTGTGCCTTTCTCAATCATGAGACACGAGAATGTGTGCGTTGTTTATATTCATTAAAAACTTTTAAATGCATATATTACATTTTATTATTATACATCACATGACAACTATATACAGGAAAATATCATTATTCGAGTTCTAAAATTTTGAAAAAGAAAAAAGAGCCACGGTAATATTGAACTGAAAAAAGGTGCGAAATCGGCAAAGTCCCAAAAAGTCGATTTTTATAAAAAAAAAATTTTTCGAGATAACATAAAATCTCGACGTTTCATGCATTTTAAAGATGTTTGGCATCAAAAATACGAATTCGATTTCTGAAATTTCATGAGGTCCCCCATTTGAAAAAAAATTTGAGTTCCGGCTTATATGGGAATTTCATATGTGACCGGACGACTATCATTTGGGACTAAGTTTGTGAAAATCGGCCCAACCATTTCCGGGAAACTGATGTGAGTTCGTAAATTTTGAAAGATGGCCGCTTTTCCCGGGCACCTCCGGAACCGTCTATGGTGGTCAATGTAGTCAACGAAAGTTTGGTTGGCCGTCGGTGAACTAGAACAGCAAATTTAAGTTGTTTGAGAGACATTTTAGCGAAATTTTTACCTTTTTTGCTTTCATCGGAGTATCGGTTTGAATCACAATTTGCTATGTGATCGCACGCCACAACCTGCAACTCCGGAACCGGAAGTCGGATCGGGATGAAATTAAATAGCCATTTACGGGGACGCAATACCTTTCATTTGAGGCCAAGTTTAGTCGAATCGGTCTAGCTATCTCCGAGAAACCGATGTGACTGTTATTCTGAATTTATATACTTCCGCCGGGGCTTCCGGAACCGAGGATGGTGGCCAATGTGGCCAAATAGACTTTGAATGGATGTTAGTGACCTAATACTACAAATCGAAGCAGTTGTGGTCATATTTTGGAAAATTTTTCACCTTTATACATTCATTGCAGAATTTATTAAAATCGACATTTTCTGCGTGTTCGTACTTATCACTCTGTAATTCCGGAACCGGAAGTCGGATCCATTAGAAATTCAATAGCAGCCTATGGGAACGTTGCACCTTTCATTTGAGACTAAGTTTGTCAAAATCGGTTCAGCCATCTCTGAGAAAAATGAGTGACATTTTTGGTCACATACACACACACATACACACACATACATACATACACACATACATACACACACACACACACAGACATTTGCCGAACTCGACGAACTGAATCGAATGGTATATGTCACTCGGCCCTCCGGGCCTCCGTTAAAAAGTCGGTTTTCAGAGCAATTGCAATACCTTTCTATTGAGAAAGGCAAAAAGAAACGGATAACTAGGAATGCATCTATTTTAATTGATTTGTTGAAAAAGCAGTTCAGCAGTCTCGAAGTTAACTTCTGCTGGATATGATTCCAAACAACTATAGCTATAGGCAATACTAGCCTCCCTACTTATAAGATAGTTGAGCACCGTGCACGCAATATTATTATAGGGTGAGGGATTGTTTATGGCGGCTGCCATGTCCCGAGGTACTAATCTGGAATGTGCGGCGAAATTAAACAGAATCGCACCTATGAGGCGTTGAAATAGAAAGTTTGGAATCTTACCTTTCACAGTTAGTTGATTACGGTAGCAGCTAAATTCCATACATATTTCATCGAGTTAAATTAGTTACCACTTGGTAAGCGTAAAAGTATCAGTTTGTGCTAACGTTGTTTCAAAACATTTTTAATTTGTGTGTCTGCCACTAAAAATTTTTAGTCCAGCATTCTACTGACTAATTCGCTGGAAAGAGAGTTCTCGAGCGGTTCAACGTAGACTGATAAAAATTTAAAGACCTCCGATACAAAAAAAAACGGATTTCATTTTGACTGTGTTGCCTCAAGAGGATGGTGGTAGCAAACTGGTTCCATGGGAATACAGAAAGCGACAAGCTGCTAAAAAGATCTTCGTCTATCTCTGGCATGAGACATGACTGCTCGGAAACTGGCTCAAATTCCAATCACGTACGACATGTACTCCTGCTTGTGTCGTGTTGCGAAACTTCTGCGTATATTGCTGCTATATGGAAGACAATCCGAGATGTACCGATGTGTGTATGTATATAATAAAAAGGAAGGGGACGTTCTGTTCTGACCCGTTGAATGCATGTATTTTTCATGACGTCTTGCACTCACTGATCCAAGGATTTGCCTTCATGACCAAGTCAAGCTGCAGTGTTGAAAGTAATAATACCAGAATCTGGAATATTCCAAGACCAGCAATAACGAAAAATCTGGGGAAAATTTAGATTAGGACTTAACAATGAGAGATTTTCTTTGGGATCTTTTTCCTCTGTTCATTACTCGGTCGTTTTAACATTTACTACTCAACTCTTTGCATAATATTTCAGTAAAATCCGTCGGCTTTCGATATGTTCTGAAAAATTAGTGCAAAGTGTTATACTGACGTCGTAATAATCGAAAGAGCAAGTAAACAAAGGCTCTCAATGTTACTTACGTCATAATCTAAATGTTCTCCAGAAATATTTCATCTGTTCTAATACCAATCTCTTCCATTCATTTTCAAAGCGGTCAATTTACGTTATTTTCTCATTGACCTCCACTCAATCCAGAATATAGAGCTCTACAGCTTTACACAAGCGTCATAATAGGGATTCCCAGGTGATATCCGGTAATGCCGGAACTGTAGTGAATATTTGAAAAAATCGAAGCACATATAGATTTATAACGCAGAGAAGGAAAAAATAGAAGACGACATGAGATGAATGTTTAATATTGGCAGCACACTATTTCAGATCGTTTTGTTGAAACTATAATATAAACCTCGTGGTGCTGGTATTCGGCTATACAGTGCGAGATGAAAGATGTTATGATTTCACTTGTTCCTATCAGCTTAAAATTAACTCCTTTTCTTGCGGGACATCACGTGTTTTCGTTTTTTGAACCTAGCGTCAATCCGGCGCTAGCTTAGTCTTGTCACTAAGTGTCGGGTTCTGATGAGACGAAGTAGAAACACAAATTCCATAACTAATTTAGTTGGTTGGTTGGATGTTTATTAAGTGCTTTAATCTAATTGGTTATTCGCCCGAAAAAATGGTAAATTGTGGTATTACGTTGCATAGTTGAGTTTCGTTGGCGATGATCGAAATGCTGAGTAATATTGGTTATTGTGTTGTTGGTCGCTGAAGTGCTTTGGGTACACCGGAGGGGGTGGGCCAGAGACCGTGGAAGTTTCTATGGCTTCTCAAGCAGCTCAGCATCTCTCAAGAATGAGGTAAATGTATCCTCACTTGCCGGGTCGTTGGCCAGAATGTCTCGGATTAAAGAAGGTAGTGGATGTAAGTTTCGGAAGTGTTGATACTTTGGACGATCGATTAGGAAATTTTTCACGGTTAGCCTGATTTGGCATACCAGGCAGACGGGGGGAGTCAGCTCGAATGATCGTATGCGAGTAGGTCAGTCGCTTAGAACAATGTGCCGTGCACAGTATATTACCTACGAAAACACGATTTAAGAATACAGTTCACAGTAATACACAATCTTATCAGTCATTACCATAATGTGTGGAACATTGTAAAATCCTTCTGTCAACTAAAAAACAGTCAAAAAACTGCAGTAATTCGTATTTTTTATTTTAATGATAATGTTAATGTAACGTTTTCATTCATCGTGAAAAAAAAACACGAATTTTTTAAGAACTTTGGGTGAATTGAATTGACCAAAACTTTAGTGCATTATGATGTATCATTTCAATAACATTCAGGAATTTTTTTCATGCAAAAATTTTGACAAGTGACTCGGTGACGGAGCCTTTTGTAGATCATCTCTGGGAAAAACACGATTTGCGGTGTTACCTCGTCGCTGTTGTGCTATCTTAGGGGCCGTTCATAAACCGCGTAGACTCATGGGGGACGGGAGGTCCAGCAAAAGTCTACGTGTGCCTACGAGGGGGGAGGGGGACGGTATTTGCAAAAGTCTTGGGCCATCTTGTAATCAAAAATGGCGACCTCCGGTTTAGAAAATTTCTCTATAACCCCAACAATATGGGTATTTTTGGAATAGGGTTGAGTGAGTGCATGGCGGGAACCTCTGTTCTGAGCCATTTTGTAATCCATGGGTATTTTCGGCACGGGGTTGACTAGTACAAGACGATTATCTATCTGAAGCTATTTTTAAACTTAATATAGCAAATTCCGGTTTAAATTTCCATACTGTTAGGGTTATCGTAAATATTGCTCAACCGGAAGTCACCATGATGGATTTCAAAAAGGTTCCAACTGTCCATTTTCATTATTTACTTGTCAAGCCGGACCAAAAATTACCATATTGTTAGGGTTATCGAGAATATTGCTCAAACGGAAGTCGCCATCTTCGATTTCAAAAAGATTCCAATTCACAATGTTTTAAAACGTCGATTACGTGCTCAAAATAAATAGCGTCTAAACCGATAACTATAGAAATATAGTTTGTTCGGAGAAGTTGTTGCCCTTGCGAATGCGCATCCACAGGAGTATATAGTTCAGTGATTAATTCATCTATAAGTGATATACGAAATTTAGTTTTCTGAACTAATTAAGATATAGACTTTGTGTCTTCGGCAAAGTTGTATCAAATGTTACTACAAAAGAAATTGCTGAATGCATTATATATCTAGCTTTAATGATTTAAAAGTTATGGAACATTTTATATGGAAAATCCCTTAAAATTAGTTTTTAGACATTCTCCTGGCTTCTTGAAATCTTCCTCAAAGTTGTTTGCGGCATCGAAAAACATACTTTTGCCAAACAAAGTTACTTCCTATCTGTTGAATTTAAAAATATATTCCCAATTTTGCGATTTTTTTGGGATAACTTCCACCTTAAATAACTCGTTAAAAAAAGGAGCAAACAGCATCATAACATACTGAAAGTACTAGCTTTTCGCTTTCATATGGTGGTCCGATTGTTAGTCGACGCGATTCTTCCCGAGTGTCATGTTCAAAACAATATATATGCAACCGCAGTGGTATAAAATGAAATATTCAAGCGCACAGCGACAAGCAGCTTCATCTTTTCGTGGTAAATTGCAGAGATGATTGTATAGAGATGCGCGAAGACTGAAGCCAAAAAATCCAATCGAACCCAAAACAACAGTTCCAAGCAAGCAATGTAAACAAATATGTCGGATTTAGGAAGTAACTCGTGGGGAGCATTGAGATGGAAATAAAAATAAATGCATGTAATTATGTTTACATACATACAAACATGCATAACCCATCATTACATTTCGGCATATTTTCCAAAACTAGTGGAAATCCCAAAAGAAAATTTGTTCAATAATTTTAAAAACACAAGCCAGAAAAAAACTATGGTAGGAAAAGTTTTACTCCCAAGACAAAAACCTAGCTAATGTTTATGGTAGATCTGCATAGGAATTACGTATGTCTTCAGAGACATCTGTTGGCTTGTTATAAGCCTTTTGGCTTATAGCAAGCCAACAAGCTATGATTGTTATCCTTTCCTAGACTAGACAGGCGACTAGACGAAATAGAAATTGGAGGAGATAAGCGAGAAGGCAGGGGACTTCCGTTTTATTGTTTTATAGCCTTCACTAGAATAAGGTATTTCTTTGCATTCTGTGGAATCCCAAGGAACGTTCGAAGAGTACTGATGTTTTGATGAGGTTAGAGTTCTATAATCCTGGCTCGTGGGCAGCTTGCTGGGAAGTTTTCGATTTGCAGGTTTAGATCAATGATGGCGAATCGAAAATTCTTGGAATATATTGTCTACTATCGACGATTCCGGAAGTCCTGGGCAAGGATGCAAAATGCCTACCTTTTCTGCGGCTGTAATTTTTCTGCCTACAAATACTGCTCATAGTACAGCCACCAGACGCGAGCGGTAAGGCTTCTCTTTCCTTATTTTACACTTTTTAATATTTTTAATCTATTCAATCTTTTTAATCACAAACGACGACAATGAATGCGGTTCGTTTACGCCACGATCGGCATCAACGCTTTCGTGTGCGGGCCTCTCCCTTTGACTATGCAGAGAAGAGTGTACAAAACGAGAGCAAACTTTACTACGCCACACTCTCAGCGAGCAGTCGGAGTACAGCAGCAAAAACAAAAATGTATTCTACTGCTGTACGGGAAAAAGTACTCGGTTTGGCTACCGTTCTGGCAAGAGCTGTAGTGATGCGTCGTTGTAGCGGGCTGTACGGTTTGTTGCAAATGTAAATATACCGAAAAAATGTAGTTTACCGGTACTGTTGGCATCCCTGGTCCTGGGTTCCGGGCATATTTCCAGAACTAAAGCCACTTCGGTGATGACTGAACCAATTTCCACTAACCTAGCCTCAATTGGAAGGTGTAATATGAACACTCCACATCCACCCCTCACCCTCTTTCTCCTCACCCCCACTCTCCACACTCTCATCCCCCTGACAGACCAACAAAGCACCTGCATTCCCTTCATCCACCCCGTATACCAAAATAAGTTTGGTGGTTCCCGGCGCAACCTAGCATTTCAAAACATGTTAGCATTAAGACTACATTAAACTTACGCTGATTAGCCAATTAAATATAATATTTTTGTTTGTTTCAAGTGTGTTTCAGTGTCGATATGTTGCTTATCATGTTCGTGACAGTCGTACTCTTCTATATGCTTACCAAGTGTAATAAGAATTTAATGGACAATGTTATATTGAACGTAACCAGCTATTAAATTTAAATAAAAGTTTGAATAAATGAGAAAAGCACAATTGTACCGCTGGGTGGATTAAAATAGGTTTTTTGAATATAGTTGCTCGACAACAACACCTTGCCTAGTTTTATGATGGTTGTAAAATTGTTCGTAAGACCAAAAATTATTGGCTTTCGACGATGGTTTCGTGCCTCAGCAAAGTTTCATAAAACCTGATAAAGCATCTGAATCGGTCAGCCTCTAATTTGTTCTTAAAAGGATACCCAGAAATCTTTTTCGTTCGACCAGAACTATTTTTTTCTTATGCAACCTTCTAGAACAGTTGGTTTGGAGTAACTTTGATTAAGATATTACTTACAAATTAATTTATACGGGCAATCCATATATTGCACAGTGGCGTAACTACTGCCAAAACCTGGCCAAAATAGCAAAAAATGAATTTTCGTGTTTTTGCCCATTTTTGTCAACAAAATTGTTTTTCAAACCATACTCCAATAAATGACTTCAAGAAAATAGCTTTTTGGATTGATAATTTTTGTATGTAAGTATTTGAAAATGATGAATTTTTAACGGATTTTTTAACTTTGAATAACATTATTCCACAATTTTTCATATTGCCCAAAAACTAAGTTTATAAAGACAATATCTGATTTTCCCAACAAACACCAAGAACTTTGACCAAAGGAGACCTTTATTTGTTATGTTTGTTCCTTTTTTGAATTGGGGCCAAAATGTGCCAATTTTTTCAATATTGTTGAAAATTCGGTGGTGGAAAAAGTACCTTGTCGGACATTGTCGAGTAATTCTGTTTAAAGGACAAGGTTTTTTGGGTTCTCTTCTTTCCGTTCCACGAAAAAACATTCCCAATTAATCCCATTACCGCTTTTACAGTAGTTTGAAAATGGTATGATTTTGCTGAAATATAGGCTAAATATGCAACAAAGCCTTTGTTGAGGTTATACGAAACAATGAACAAGACGAATTTGATTAGATTGATTGAAGGTATACATTTATTAATTTATCGTCTTCGTAAGTATTTTCATTTCAATTTAAATATGGACACTTTATTTATTCGAGATAATTAAAAATGAAGAACTTTTTTCCATTAATCTTTCAATCCATTATGACAATTATACTTATAATTGCATGTATGTTCTGCTTTGAAGAATGTGAAATATAACATGTGTGTGACTACTTATACACACACACATGTACAAGTTGTCTTCTAAACATAGGTGAATCGTTCGTTCGGGTTGTATCTGTTGTGAATTTGAATACTGTATGGGAACCCGGGGCTATTCGGACCTACTTAAGCAAATCGTCCTTTTAGGTGGATAGATGTGAAAAAATTACCGGTCTAGGGTCCTAATTCAGACCGTCATTTTTTTTACAATGGAATTTTGTTTACTTATGAAATATTTAAAAGAGACACTCCTTAAGAAGCAAAAAAAATGCTTTACAAAAACTTAAACTGGTAAGTCATAGCTGTCGATTCGGAGGCCCATGTATTTTCATTGCTGTGGCTTGTGCAATGGTATGCGCAGCCGCAAGCCGCTGAACGGTGGTTGACGGAATAGGGGAATGCAGTCCGAATAGCCCCGTACGCTCATTTCACACAAAAGTGGTAAGCATCTCGAAAATATCCGTGTTTTTACCCAGACAAAAATCATTCCATAAAATAGGAGCCTCAAGCTTTTCAAAATATTTACCATTTCTTTTTTCACTTTTATTTGTTGATTTAATCACGGTTTTTCCATTATAATGATTTTTGTTTTGAGAATGACAAAAAAACGAAACACGTTGTATGTCCCTTCTACAAAGAACAAAGAATCAAATTCAGCTCTCAAAATTAATGCTTCAGAATCGCGGTTCCGCGAATATGTACAATGGTTAGAAAGTTTTGCTATTTTCTGAGAAATCGAGGGGGTCCGAATTACCCCCACTGTCTTAATAGCCCCGGGTCCACCTATATCATGCTTTTTTTGTTCATAGTCTATTAATTAGAAAGTTGATTCACATTTTTATGTAGATTACTCACAAACATCTGACTAACGGTATTAGGAAATTTTGTTTACAATCGATTAAAAAAAAGTTCATTATTGATATATTAAAAAAAATTATTCATATAAGTATTCTATTTTTGAACCATCGACAACGAGGTTATTTTTTAGATACCGATAGAAGCATCAAAAGGCTCACAAGAAGATATCGTTTTCAAATTTTGGAACAATTTCCTGCTATGTTTATTTAAGTTAAGTTTGGCAATTTAGAAAATGAGCTGGCGGAAGACCTTAATTGCACTAAAGAAAAACTGGCATAATTTGATCGAAAATTAAGCAATTTTAAGACCAAAAAACCTATTTTAATCCACCTAGCGGTGCAATTGTGCCTTTCTCAATCATGAATCACGAGAATGTGTGCGTTGTTTATATTCATTAAAAGCTTTTAAATGCATATATTACATTTTATTATTGTACATCACATGACAATTATACACAGGAAAATAAATCATTATTCGAGTTCTAAAATTTTGAAGAAGAAAAAACAGCCACGGTAATATTGAACTGAAAAAAGGTGCGAAATCGGCAAAGTCCCAAAAAGTCGATTTTTACAAAAAAATTTTTTTCGAGATAACATAAAATCTCGACGTTTCATGCATTTTAAAGATGTTTGGCATCAAAAATACGAATTCGATTTCTGAAATTTCATGGGATCCCCCCTTTGAAAAAAAAATTTGAGTTCCGACTTATATGGGAATTTCATATGTGGCCGGACGATTTAGTCTATATTTCCGGCCCCATATAAGCGATTCGTACGAAATTTTATAAACATCTGTGGGGATATTATAGCTATCAAGTTTGTGAAAATCGGCCCATATGGTGGCAAATGTAGTGAACGAAAGTTTGGTTGGCCGTCGGTGACCTAGAACAGCAAATTTATGTTGCTTGAGAGACATTTTAGGGAAATTTTTACCTATTTTGCTTTCATCGGAGTATCGGTTTGAATCACAAATTGCTATGTGATCGCACGCCACAACCTATAACTCCGGAACCGGATGTCGGATCGGGATGAAATTAAATAGCCATTTACGGGGACGCAACACTTTTCATTTGAGGCCAAGTTTAGTCGAATCGGTCTGGCCATCTCCGAGAAACCGATGTGACTGTTATTCTGAATTTAGATACTTCCGCCGGGGCTTCCGGAACCGATGATGGTGGCCAATGTGGCCAAATAGACTTTGAATGGATGTTAGTGACCTAATACTACAAATCGAAGCAGTTGTGGTCATATTTTCGAAAAATTTTCACCTTTATGCATTCATTGCAGAATTTATTAAAATCGACATTTTCTGCGTGTTCGTACTCATCACCCTGTAATTCCGGAACCGGAAGTCGGATCCATTAGAAATTCAATAGCAGCCTATGATAACGTTGCACCTTTCATTTGAGACTAAGTTTGTCAAAATCGGTTTAGCCATCTCTGAGAAAAATGAGTGACATTTTTGGTAACATACACACACATACACATACGCACATACACACACATACATACATATACACATACATACACACAGACATTTGCCGAACTCAACGAACTGAATAGAATTGTATATGTCACTCGGCTCTCCGGGCCTCCGTTAAAAAGTCGGTTTTCAGAGCAATTGCAATACCTTTCTATTGAGAAAGGCAAAAATTTCACCTTTTTACATTCATCGCAGAATTCGTTAGAATCGAGATTTGCTGCGTGATCGTACGTATCACCCTGTAATTCAGGAACCAGAACTCGGATCCACACAAAATTCAACAGCAGCTGATGGACCTTCCATTTAAAATCAAGTTTATCAAAATCGTTTATCAAGTTTATGCAATACTCAGCTGCATATTTTGCCTTCCATTTGAGACTTGGTTTGAGAAAATCGGTTCAGTCATCACCGAAGAAGTGACTTTATTTGTGGAATATGCCCGGAATTCCGGACTTCCAGAATCGTCGATAGTGGACAATATATTCAAAGAATGTTTGATTGGCAATCAGTGATCTAGATCTGCGATTAGAAGTAATTTGGTGACCATTTCAATAGTTTTTAGCCTCTGAGGTATTACGATTGTACCGATTTATATGGGAAATTCCAGTGTATCCTTACTAACACCCCTGTAACTCCGGAAGCAAGAGTCAGAACAGAATGAAATTCAGCAGCAGTCAATGGTATTACTGTATCTTTCATTTGAAATCAAGTTTGTAAAAATCGGTAGAGAATTCGTTGGGGAATAGGTGTGATATTAGCTTAGGAACTTGCCGGGTTCCCCGGGGGCGTCATGAACTGTTATAGGTGGCCAATGTGGTCAAAGCTGCTTTGATTGATCATTAGTGATCCAGACCCGCAAACTAGAGTAATGTTACATCAATTTTAATATGTTTTACATCATTTGAACATCATGGTGGTACCAGTTTATATGGGAATTTGCTGTGTGACCGCACTCTTCAACCCGTATCTCCGGAACTGGAAGTCGGATCAACTAAAAATTCAATAGCAGCTTATGGGAGCGTTATACCTTTCATATGAAACTAAGTTTGCGAAAATCGGTTCAGCCATCTCTGAGAAAATTGTGTGAGTTTAAATGACACGCACACATACACACACACACACACACACATAGACATTTGCCGATCTCGACGAATTGAATCGAATGGTGTATGACACTCGGCCCTCCGGGCCTCCGTTAAAAAGTCGATTTTTACAGTGATTGCATAGCCTTTCTTTATATGAGAAAGGCAAAAGGCTTTAATTTGAGGTGTCACATTCATAAAATCAAAACCTTTAATTGTGAAGCCTTCTAACTGCCACCCGGCATCCCCAGTAACATCGTTAGATTTGAAGAAATCAAATGAGAAAAGTGGGTTTTTTTTAATTTTTTACTTTGGCTGTGCATTAAACTGCTAGGAGGATTAATACGATAATTATTTATTCATATATTGTCCAAAACTGCAAGAAATCACTTTTTACTACACTTTGACTTATAATAAGGCTTAAAAACGCGCAAAATAATTTTGGCCAGGAATTTGGTCTAGTTACGCCACTGTGTATTGGTAGGAGTTCCTTAAAATCAGTTTTCGACGTTTTTTTCATGAAATGCATGTTTATCACTTGTTTATTCTAGAAAGTTTCAGATACTAGCAAATTTCATCATTTTACTGAACACACTAATTTATTTTGATGGCAAGTTTAGGAAATAAACGTGTTTTTACGTGGAATTTGGAAAACACTATAATACAAAGAAGATAAAGTACCCAAAAAGTCCCGATCCTCGATATTTTTCATCTGCTAATACAACATATTGCAATAAATTCAATCATGCTTAATATGGGTTCACAAAGTTTCACAAATGTGAAAGAAATCATCTTGGGAAAATGCATTTTTTTTACTAAAAATATTTATATATACAGAAATGTTGTGGAACTAGCTAATGTCTAAAACTTTCTGGAATAGAAAGTGATAGATAGTTATCGTATAAAGAAAATTGCAACAAACTGATTTTAAGATACCCCCACCCCAACATCATCTATGAAAAACAAAAGTAAATAGTATTTTCAGTAAAGTTATTCAAAATTAACTGCTGTATAAGCTGGCGGAAGAGAAATATTCCCAATTGTTGAATGAATTTGTTTTCCAAATTTGGGAGTACTCACAATCCGGTTAGATGCGTTATCACGCTTCAGGAAATCTTGCTGTAGACATATAAGCACGAAAACGGCATCTAAAGCCAGAAAATACTTTTCTCCGTGTTTTAACAGTTTGGGACCAGTGTGCAGCGTCCCGTGAAAGAATCTTGACGTACAATTGTAACTTCGCACTCGAGATCAGTCTGATACCCACCAGTATTAATTTATACTTTTATTTTATTACAAATTGCAGTCCTACAGAAAATCCACGGCTATTTAAACTAAATCTCTGCTCTTTTTTCTGCATCCCCTAAATAAAGTACCATGCGTCCACCTTTAGAATCACCAACATGAGAACTCATGGTTGATTTTAAATGAATGCTGAAAGAGTATTCATCACATGTACCCTTTTCAACAATAAGAGTGTTTGATATATTATGAAGATATAAATAAGTAGTGAATAGAGTGTGTTCATGTTCCTAGGGAAATATTGTTCAAATTGTAATCTCTGTGTTAAGTAAAATTTTACGCAGAATTGGAGGACGGTGTAGCGATTGACTTAGTTGGTACTGAGCCCGCCCTGCCAATTTCGACAAGAGAGAAAATGCGATCATGGGATTCGTCCGAGCACCGCAATTATTGAAGAAGTCTACAAACATGCCGCCAAACCAAGGCCCAATGATTTCGAGAAATATCGTACATTTTTCGAAACTCCACCGCAGCCTGCCGACCAGGGCTTCAACAGGTTACTGTAAACACAATTATAACAGGGAAATTATTCTTTTTCATGTGATCTTTGTGAATCCGACTATGGGACCTCATATCATCTGATATGCAACTGCGCAGTAGTAATGCAATTGAGATTTCGAGTTTTCGACCGTCCTTACATAGACGACACCGTGTTTGGACGACTGAAGCTCAGAGATATTCCAAAGTCTCTTATCCAATCTGATAAAGAGCTTTAGGCTTACTCGCAGGTGTTTTGAACTACTTGTGATTTGAACTTACCTGGTGTTTGTTTTTGTGCTGTTATTTTTCCCTTCTAATTCTACTTCCTCCATCCTCCTTTTCCTTTCATTTCATATAGGAAATATGTACCAAGACACGGCAAGGTACAAATCCCCGGCTACATACTGGTGTTTGGGTCAATATGTTCTAATTCCTGATTGCTGATTTCATGTTCTTAGAAAAACATTATTTAAATTGTAATTTCTCTATTCAGTAAAATTTTTCACTGAAATGGAATGAAAAAGTTAACCCCTTTTCAACGGTTTCTCAACAATTTCATATTGGAGCGTATCTTATCAGTTTATGTAGATTAAAGAGCCCTCTATTATTACTTTCTCGATTTCAATAATAACAAAACACATTCATAAACATCGGTGTCAAACGAGACCGGATAATTTCATCGAAACGAGAAATTAATCCTCCGTCATATTACGTCGTTACGCACCGGCTCTGAAAATCTAGTTGATACACAAATCCCACGCACAAATGCCAAAACGGAAACCATTTCCACCGAAATCGGATCACGGTCAGCAGCAGCAGCTCTACAGACAACCGGCTCTCGACCAGTTTACATGACAATTTCCGGCTACCGCTGCTACACCGGTTACCGTGGCACTCAGTGGGCATCAGTTGACGACAACGACGACGACGTGCCGCTAGTATTATCACAAACCAAAAAGCAGCCAGTTATTATTGTATAGTGAACTATTTAGTGTATGTAGTTATAGGTACCACACACACACAAACACCCGGCAGTGACCGGGCGCCACCAATTTCAATTGCAACACATGGTCCATGACAACCGACCGACATGCTGGCCAGCAGCAGCCTCCCACGCTAAACCGAAATACGACAAGACAAAAATGGCGGCGGTTGCTGGCAGATTAGTTTGTTGGTCGAAAAGCACACGCACCATCTGGGCTGTGGTTTGTTAGGGGGGTGGGGGTGTTTTTCGCCGTTTCGGGTAAGCTTCCAGGGTCAAACACCGACAGGGACAGGGAATGGGACTTAGTGTCCGATGCGATTGCAATAAAATCAGTGATGAGCTTCCTATAAAAATATAATTGAAATAAGTCTCAACGAGGTCAGATATTTCGTAGGATCATAAAAACACACATTTTTTTCAAAATTCCAAAGATCACAAAAAATATTCCAACCGACTGCATTTCCTATACGTAATATTGTAATCCCACCCAAAGTCTGCGCTAAAAAATCTTTGATTGGGAACTGTGAAAGTATCCATCATTTCGACCCTCCAGATCCGGGGGGAGGCCTGTATCCTCGAGGGAATGATGAATTAAATTACCACTAGCAGATGAAGTGAATCGGGCTACACATTGTACGGTTTGGTGGCTGTTTAGTTGGTTGATTTATACATCCCTAATAGCGGGCAGAGAGCCACCGGGAGTGGCGGTATAGCGGCTGACACGCGTATTCACTGGAAAATATGCGAAAATTAGAGCTTTTTGGCAGAACACAAATGAACATAAATTGTTTTTACGGAACATAATTTATTGAAATCATTCGCATCCGATGAGTTGGCATGGTGTGGGACTAAATGTGTGTGTGTGTAAATGTCAGTGCGAGTGAGTGAGTGTGTGTGTGTGTATGTATGTGCGTATGTCTGCTAGTGACCGGTCGAAATTGGAACAAATTGATTGTGCAAACCCATAAATATGGCACCTGTTTTATGGGCAACGAGTCCCCAATTAAGTTTAGGCTACCGGGAGGGGGTAGCTAGTGATATGCGTACATTTGGCATTTATTTGCGTTCTGTGGTATGATATGCCGGTAATTTAATTGAATATCATTGATGTACTCTCGATGAACTTTCACAATCAACGGAAGGTTATTTGATTTCGGAATGAGAAGAAAATCTGCTGCATCGATGGGAAATTTTGGGGGCAACATTTGTTTTACCTACTGAATAGGAATTCCACCGCAGAACACAGTCAAATTTGAATCGTTTCCTTTTTCCATTGCCCCGTAGAACCGAATGGTAAGCAGTTGCCTTCGCCGGAAGTGTTTTCCTATTAGACGCAACCATTATCTTCTGTGTTCATTGCTCTGCTACTGCTGTTTGTCTGACGGTTTAAGCCTTCAGCATTGCTTCAGACCGGACACACAATGAAGATTTATTCGTGACAGGAAATTATGGAAAATTAAATAATACTCTCCCTATCTGTTATCTAAAGAGGTAGAACGTTTCTGTGTCGGTTGTTCTCTAACGCCAGTCTGCGAATGACGAACGATAGCTTTCGTTTAAGTTTAGGTCCAGTTTGGGCTTTCTGGGATTGAGACAAACAAACGACTATTATGAAGGTTTTTTTTTAAATTTAGGCATATGATGTTTGTTTACGGAAGACGTTCGGTTATTTTGCTGCACCATCCGATTTCATGTTTTTTTTCAGCGGCCTCTCGCAGTATTTCAGTAAATATGTCATCAGAGCCGATTAAAAATAGGAGTCCTCAAGTCAAGGTGTTTCTCCGTGCTGAGGACGGAATGGCTGGTAGAACTAAAATATGCCAGTCGCGCACGGAATGCCGTGGGTCTTACCCTTCTTATACGAATCTCGGACACAGTGGACGCTTGTTTTTTCGCAAATCGTGAGATACAAATGATGATCATGTTCCTAATGCCCATTTCGGGGTTCGCTATTGTAGGTTGAAGCCAACGTGGTTGGTATCTTATAGTTGCTGTACAACAAGTGCTGATGATGAAATGTGTAGTGCTGTGATCGAGTAGGGTTAGAGTAGCACAAATCAATTTTCAGCATAACCGTACAGGAAATATGAATCTTGTGCAGGAAGGAAAATATTCCCTCCGTATTTCAATAAAGGAAACTTTTATGTAGGAAAACTACTTAACCCCACCTTCGCAGTTTTCAACAAATATGGCATGACAATTCCACGTGAAATGCCTCGTGCGTAGGCTTCCTAGTACCGACTCTTATTGGAGAGAACCGGTTCCACGGTACTGACACCCTCAGTACCGCTAGTACCGGGAAAATACCAGGACTTTTTCTTAAAAAAAGCGATAAGCACAGTGTAGTAAAATTGTGCGCTCAAAATCATGATTTTATTAATCGAATTTCGTATCAATTACAGATATTCGGATTGACAAAACATGTTTAATTTGTCGCTTTCTTTGGAACATTCCAGCCAATTTTTTTTTTCTAATGCGGCACCTCCTTTGATTCCGAGAATTCTGCTTCAATACGCAATTACTTTATAGTGGCTCTACACAATTTGAACTCGAATCTGATAGATCTTAAAAATCATGTTTTCAACAAAAAATTAATAAGGTCTCAGTTGCTAGATTGGATTCTCTCTTCTACCACATCTCTGGCAAAATTCAGTGTAATTCTCTGCGCAGCAGCTTAATGCAACAGTATGGTTTGCCTGATCTTCTCCTTTGTACTCGATCGCTCCTTCCTCTAAAGTACACCACGTCTTTGTCCTTGCTAGAGCCTTTTCCAACCGTCATGAAATTAAAATTTTCGCTATTTGAAGCGATTCATGCAGATGCCAAATCTGAAATAATAATAATGTACTAATTTCGTTTACGTTCTTCAGAACTAATTATGTCGGCACACAACGATTAGTGGGAACTAACCTGAACTTCACTTATGAAACATTCTCAAAAAACCATGTTTCCCATTGTTTTCCGTTCGTTGTAAATACATTGAAATTTAATACAAGACCACTGTAAATATTTTCGACCTAATAGTTAAAATATTTCGTTTTAGTATGACGAGAGTTATACATCACCTTTAAGCTGTATGGTACAAAAAAATCAATAGTGAACATTTTTATGGCATGTGTCCTGTCGCTTTGAAATGAATCTGTATATTAGAAGGAGTGATCATTTATGAAATGTATCTCTATCAAAGAGTAAAACTGTGTGGAGAAGTTAGTTTTCAGTTCGTATTGTTCGAGTTTTCAACTACAAGCAACAAAGGCATCCATAGAGAGTCCCCGACGGCACAAATAACTGAACAAACAGTTCTCTCTCCGCCCATATTCTCACTGCTTCTCAAAGGTGAAGCAATCATTACCTTTGCCGTAGGTTAGTTCGTTTTCTTATCATATTTGAACTCTTGTCTGCAAACACTTTTATGTCTACAGCATGGATTCAGCATGTAACAAGCGTTGTTGCGATATGTTATTACTTATATTGCGTCATAGTGATAGGTCTTGATTAGATATATGTATGGGTCATTCCACGTCAGTGAAAATTGTTTGATTGTGTGAAAATTTCAGAATGGAACTCGAGGTATTTTACGAGATGCTTCAATTATCACATGCCTATCAATGGGCGTTTTGCGTAAAATTGCCTTGTTTTAAGTATATAATTGTAATATTTCGTAAAGTATTTTGATATCCACTCCCAAATTTTTACACAATATTTTTAACATGATTCTTAATATTTAAAGAAAATAAGTAAAACAATTGGTCTAACTTTAAAAAAATCAATTTGTTTCAAATAATTGCAAATTTCAGAAGTTATTTAACAAAAAATATTTTTTTGTAAATTTTTTTCCGTAAGCTCATTCGAAAACGCAACTTTTTTATTTAATTTTTTTCCATATATCGAATTGTTTCCATAACTCGGTGTTGACCTTGGCCAACGGATTAACAGCAGGGTATTTCCGCAATTGTAATCTCCAATAAAACACTCGGGTTTCGTAACGATATTATTTTCCTATTTAGAAATCAAATGAATCTTAGTTTAGTTTAACTGTACATTTTAGCGTAGCACAGGTTTAGATTAGTTAACTTTAGTAATCGTATATATAATGAAAATATATCTAGATGTAAGTTTAGATAAGTTAAGCTAAGTTTTGAATGCATATTCATATTTAGTTTGTATGCATTGGAATTATTGATATAAGTGTATTTAATATTTACTCACGTATTCCAAGCAGAAATCTTTGCGATTCTGTGTGGCGTACAATCCGCACTTCAATGGGGAATTTGCGGTAAAAGAATCTATTTTTTGCTCTGACAGTCAGGCTGCCCTGAAAGCACTTAGTTCGGCAGATTCGAGATCGAAATTAGTAATCGCATGTCGAACTCATATCGAAGAACTTAGCATTTCAAATGCTATCTACCTTCTATGGGTACCCGGTCATTCCGGTATTACTGGAAATGAATGGGCGGACGAATTGGCTAGAGCTGGCGCTGCGACTGATTTCGTTGGTCCAGAACCAGTTCTACCACTGTCAATAAGTTGGATAAAGCACAAGATTCGCTCTTGGGCTGCATTCGAACCTGCCAACCATTGGCGTAGCTTGCAAACTTGCGTTCAAACAAAGGCTTTTCTGCCGGATGTGAATCCGAAAATGTTAAGAAATTTATTGCATTTTTCCAAGCACAACTGCAGTATTCTGGTCAGGGCACTGACTGGACATTGCAAACTCAATTATCACATGGCTACTATTCAGCGCGCTGAGTATTATTCATGTGATCTTTGTGAATCCGATTACGGAACATCATATCATTTGATATGCAATTGCCCTGTATTAATGCAATTGCGCATCCGGATTTTTGGTTCTCCATACATAGATGAACCTATGTACAGAGAGCTGAAATTTAAGGATATGCTTTTGTTCCTAACCCAGTGTGGTAAAGAGCTATAGTTTTTTAGCCGTATTTGAATGACAATATCTCTTCGGGAGTGTTGTCGTTCTGTTATCTCAATATCCCCTCGGGGGTGTTGATATATCCGCTCACTGTTTGAGTAGAGGTTCTAAATCCCTCCGGGGGTTGGAAGTTTTATTCCTGCTGTTGTAGCACCTGCAGATCGTTCAGCATCACTCCGGGGGTGCAGAATGCTCTGTTTTAATTGTTCTGTGTCGTTGTTTTCCTTACCCTTAACCTTACCACTTTCCCAATCCTTCCCATCAGGAAAATGATGAAAAGACGATTCTTGGCAAGGCACAAATCTCCGATCAACATGGGGAACGTGCCATTTGAGCCAGACGCTGCTGATTCCTGATTCCTGATACACTGAAACCTCCATTTACGTACTCTTTTTTTACGTAATATTCGATTTACGTAACTTTTTTTACGAACTAAATTCGAAATAACGAACTCTTTTTGGAAAGTTTGAGTTCTTACATTACAGCATGAAGTTATATACTTATGTATTCTTAGTTAATTGTTACTAATATAAGTTGGGTATTTTCGAAATGGGGTTGACGAGTGCATGACGGCAATCGATGTCTTGAGTCATTGTGGAATCCAAGTTGGCGACTTCCGGTTTAGATAAATTCTCTATAACCTCAACAATATGGGTATTTCTGAATGGGGTTGACGAGTGCATGACGGAAATCGATATCTTGAGCTATTTTGGAATCCAATATGGCGACTTCCGGTTTAGATAAATTCTTTATAACCTCAACAATAGGGTATTTTCCGAATGGGATTGACGAGTGCATGACGGAAATCAATGCCTTGAGCCATTTTGGAATCCAAGATGGCGACTTCCGGTTTAGATAAAGTCTCTATAAACACAACAATATGGGCATTTTAGGAATGGGGTTGACGAGTGCATGGCAGAAATCGATGTCTTGAGCCATTTTGGAATCCAAGATGGCGACTTCCGGTTTAGATAAATTTTCTATAACCTCAACAATATGGGTATTTTCGGGATAGGGTTGATGAGTGCATGACGGAAATAGAACCCATATTGTTCGTTATCAAGAACAATGCTCAACCCGCAATCATCATATTAAACTTGGAAAAGTTTCCAATTGTCCATTTTCAGCATCTACTTGTCAATCCCTTTCCAAAAATACCCATATTGTCAGGGTTATCGAGAATACTGCTCAAGCAACGAATATTAATAAGAATGTGAAGCAAACTTTTTTTGCGAACTAAATCCCAAATAACGAACACTTTTTTTACGAACTAATTCAATTTACGAACCCCCGGTTTGGTTCGTAAATGGAGGTTTCAGTGTATCTAGACGTAAGTTTAGATAAGTTAAGCTATGTTTTGAATGCATATTCATATTTAGTTTGTATGCATTGGAATTATTGATATAAGTGTATTTAATATTTACTCACGTTTAGTGCCTACTGTATTTCGTTTATCCGGTTACGATACGGAAATTCTGGTGCGATTTAGGTCGAATTTTAGCAAAATATAAACCACGGACTCCCGCTAGTGGGTAACTGCTATCGCTATCCTAATTTTAAGAGTAGTCTGTAATATATATATTTATAACAAATTGGCATTAAATCCTTACCGACTTTAGTTGTAATTATACGGTAGTTTCTAGGCACTAGACTACACTAGACTAAGTTAGATTTAAGGCAATTATGTAGCACTAGATTAGGGTAGTTTAAAATCAATTTTCTGGGAGGTTCAATACACTTGTTTACGCGAACAAATTGTGATAATTGCTTACTCACTGCGATGACGTTTCACAGTGTATTTATACATGTTACCTCCAGGTATGCTTCGTTGTTGGCTGAGTTGGTGTGCGAGGACCAATGTGTTGGAATGGAAGGTGCGCATGTAGACCGAGTACGGTCGGCTAACACTCGGAAATACGCTCAATTTTATAAACTTCAAAAGTTTAAAAACTAATAACTTGAAAAAATATCATATTCAGCCAAAACAAAATTATTTTTAGCTAAAGAATGCAAGAAAAAAAATTAGAAGGAATCAAAATTTTGGTTGTAAATCTGACATGGCATTCCTGTATATTTTAACAAAAGTTGTGCATAATACCGAAAATGCCGGTACTTAATTTTATTCAAAGTATTTCATCACTAAAAATGGGTCGGTATTCCCGGGATTTTCGGTTCCAGTACTATCATAAGCCTACTCATGCACGTATAGGAACATAGGGGAACATGGGGAGACGACCAAGCGCAAAATTATATTGTTGGCTATGGCGTCTTCTATTCGATTCTTAAATTTTTTTCAAAAATATTTTTATACTTGTTTCGATCCCTTAAGGTAATTTTAAAAGTTTGGAATGAAAAATCCTTTCCTTACAGAAAATATTACGTGATTAATAAATTTGAATTAAATGATGTAATTTATTATCAAACTTTGTATGGACATATCTACTCGACTAGTAATTACTATTAATGTACTAATATACCATCTTGATTCTTGTGAAGCAGTGAAATGATTTTACAGAAATTGGATCATTGAAACAGTTTTTACTAGAATTTACATGACATTGAACGCAATAGCTAATGTTGGGGAGACTTGACCAAGTGGCAATTAGCTGAAGAAAGATAGAAAATTCCTGATATTTATTATGCTTTGGTATCAACTGTTAATGTTAATCAAGCCATAAAAAATCCCACTTCAAACATGAGCCTGTATATTTTAGTATTAGTAAACAAAGTTAGCAATAGTAGGACTGATTTCGTGACTTTTGAACATGCAATGCAAGCAGTACAGTTAATCCTTAAAAGTGAATGCATTAAAAAAATCGAAATTTATCAAATGCAACCCTTTTATATTTTTTACTGCTACCTAAGGGTATCGATAATATGGAAAAAATAATTACAGTATGTTTTTTGTCATTATTTTTTGCTATGATTTTTCATAATTCTCTTGGGCAAGTCTCCCCATGGCTTGGTCAAGTTTCCCCGCACGATCACAGAAAAACTTTTGTCACTTTTCAAAAATTAAATTAAAAATTCTGCAAAAAATCATGAAGACGCACAATAGCTTTGCACATTATATCTCAATGACTTTTGAGGGATTGAGGGCTTTTTTAGAGATTTATGCAGCTTTGGCTGAAACCCTGGTCAAGTCTCCCTATGTTCCCCTACTTGCGAATAGTGCTATTGACGCATGTCTTTAACCCAACCCCGCAACTCGCGATATTTGTACTTTCGTGGTCAATATAACCGCTCATAACATAAACAAGAAATACGTCTATTTTTCAGCAAATTTGCCGAATCATAACCTTCTGATGATTTCAAAAGGGTTGTATCGTACTATGGCAGAAATGGGTTTCCCTTCATATTCGGCACTGATGCAAAAGCCCACCATATAATTTTGGGGCAGCTCAGAAATTAATTTGAGAGGCACCGAATTAATGAAATACATATACACACGGTGGCGATTCCTGGAAAAAACCTGGAAAATCAGGGAATTTCAGGGAATTCTATTTGACCTGGAAAAACCTGGAATTTTCAGGGAATTTGTATTCAAATCAGGGAGAAATTTCGACCTAGCGTTCATATATTTTTTTATAAATGCAACTGGAAAATATTGCCTCAAATATTCGGTTGAACGCACTCCTTAACACATTTTATACTAGGGAGAATAACAATATTCGATCCATCTCATAATTAGAACTTCTCACAACAATGGTTTTATGGGTCATCCCCCGCCAGATTTACAACCAAAATTTAAATTCCTTCCAATTTATTTTCTTGCATTCTTTAGCTAAAAATAATTGACACGCATTTTTTGTTTTGGCTGAATATGATACTTTTTTCAAGTTATTAGATTTGTAACTTTTGAAGTTTATAAAATCGAACATTTTTCAATCACTGATAACTGCATGGAAAGAATATTTTTTACAAAAAGGAATTTTTGCACGAGCTTACCGAAAAAACATAAAAAATATTTTTTGTTATATAACTTATGAAATTTGCAATTATTATAAACAAATTGATTTTTTAAAGTTGGGCCAATTTTAAATATTAAGAATCATGTTTAATCTTTTTTTGTGAAAAAATATGGAGTGGATTTCAAAATACTATGCGAGATATTACAGTTTTAAACTGAAAACAAGCCAATTTTACACTAAACGACCAGTGACAGACCTGTTATAATTGTATTATCTCGTGAAGTACTTGGAGACCCATTCCGAAATTTTTACCTAATCTTCGCAATAGAATTATAAATGATTTCAAAAAATAATAAAATGTTTTTGGCTCAACTTAAAAAAAAATTGCTTCTAGTATTTGCAGAATACATAAGTTACATAGCAAAAACAAATATGCATTGCTAAAACAATTTCGGTGAGCTCATGCGAAAAGGAAACTTTTATTATTTAATATTTTTTCTACAAATTGAATAGTTTCTGAGTAGAAGATTCATTGATTCCAGCGGATACTGAGTAGGTGTAATTGTCTACGTGTCCGCTACCCCCTTTTGGTCTTTCATACAGTGGTATGCTGAATGCAGAATTGTAACGAAATTTGAGCGTACTGTTAAGTGAAGCCGCATGCAGAATAAGACTCGAGCTAGGATGGTGGCTACCAACATACATACATACAAATTGAATAGTTTCAGAGTTATCAGTGATTGAAAAATGGTCAATTCAATAAAATTCAAAATTTTACAAACTTATAAATTGAAAAAAATAATCATATTCAACAAAATCAAAACTTAGTGTGAACAATTTTCAGCTAAAGATCGCAAAAAAAATCTCTGACATTACCTAAAAATCTGTAAATATAGTAACCCTGCCAACAAATTAGATATACCTACATTCGCCTCAAACCTAAGCGAACAAAGCAAAATGAGTCAACGCTGATGATGATGGGTAGAGCGAAAGAGACAACTAGTATCACGACACTATGATAACCGTGTTTGCAAATGGAGCTCGAATGTACAAGCGATTTTGTGTAGGAATAACTGTGTTCGAGATTGTACATAAAAGTGTGCTGGAAACGAGCACAACACAAAAGAAAGCATAGCACTGGATAGCGTACCTCCACAAGCAGTGTAACGGACTTCTCACTCAGCTACACTGGCTGTGAAAACACACAGCGCAGTGATCTGCTCCGCCTGCCGTTCAACAGGCAACTGAGCTTGTCCGGCCAAATTCGTTCTTTAAATAGTCGATAATGATGTCATTCATAGAAACGTAGAGCGCTAGGTACACAAATCTGTCGTACCGGGCTTGGGAAGCGCTATCTTCTGTGTGTAATTGCGCGATATTTTGACAAGGTTGTATATTATTTAAATTTTTAATGCCATGATATCAGAAATCATTGGGTTTATCTATTGGAATTTATTTTTAAAAGTATTTCGGGGCGATTCGTGCAAAAAATTGAAAATTTATCGTGAGATGGCTGAATTATTTGCGTTCAAAATTGGACCACTTTTCGTTAATACCATTTTTGTAAAATTTGCAAAGTGCACCCCCATGTCGAAAACAAAGACGTAGTCCTATGTCAAAAAATTGCCGATTCTTGAAATAAATCTTCATGACCGTATAACAGTATATGGCATTGTAGCTGATCTCTTGTTTTGCGGCAGCTTATTTTTTGCTTATATGACCAATTTTGGGGTTTGTAATCAACTAACTCTCAACGGCGTAAACTTGTTTTATTCAAGTTCTTTCATGTACTAGCCATCGAGTTAATTCTAAGCGCAACTCAATTTCACTCGTGTTCAGTGCTAGTCCACAGCAGCATTAGGTAACGCACAGCTTTCATACTTCTTATTCGCGCACGTTCGCTGCCCCTATTTTTTGTCTGCAGCTAAAGTCATTTGTCTGCACCGCTCACTGACAGACAGAATTATTTAGAAACTAAATAAAGTTGTGACGACCGCTCCGGGGTCAAATTATCAGATAGTCCCATGACGATTGTTAACAATCTCTGTGGCAAACCTAAGAATTTTGACATCCATATTGCTAGAATTCTTTGAAATTTACAAATAGTATTTCAAAGCTGGGACACACCGCCAGGACCGGGTGTCCGGAAACAAGATCTCATACGATTCCTTATAGCAGGATTAAAAATAGATGACTTCCTGATTCCAAAACACCTACAAATATTTGAATAAGTTTAAAATTATAATAGTAATGACCATTACCCTGTCAGTCTGCTATGCGGTAGAAACGACCAAAACGTTCGCTCAGGTCTACATTTTCAATTTTATCTCACTAAAATTTATGCCTAGTGATGTACTATGATGTCACCAAGTTTCAGGTTCTAGTTATGGAAAGCACATTGTAATTTTAATTGAAATCTGGAAAGGTACTCGCGTACTATGTCGTTACCTAACGGTTAAACACTCAACTCCGCTTAACGATTCAACGTTTTCAATATGGGTTTCCGTGTATAATAGAACTGTATGAAGATGAATTTCGCAAGCTTCAGTTTCAATATCATCTTCCGCTTCCAAGATGGAATTTCCATCTGACCTTTTCACTGCCGTTCAACACATAATTGTCTTATGTATAGAGGAAACCTCATAGAATATGGGACGAATATGATCTTAACGGAAGTTTAGAGGGTACTTAATTTCTGAAATGATGAATTGGTGGAAAAATCATAAGCAGGCAAATGAGAGACTAAAAACTATTTGTCTCAAATCACAAGTAAACTTACCAAAAACCGATTTCTATAATTTGTTCGCAGACCTGTCTGTTTTTTCTTGTGATTATTCGACATTTTCTTGAATTATGTCCCTATTTTAAAGTTGTGAAAAAGTGCTGGATTATTTTGTATCAACAACACAATCATTATTAACCCTCCGGAAGTCGCGCAAATGGCCCACTGAACGAGCAACTGCTGGTGCGCTCAGACGATTTCGCTAGATTTTCAGATCAGCGTGCACTCAGTGCACTAGCGTGACATCCGGAAGGCTAAAAAGAACCAGAACATAAAAAGCCGATTATTACTGCACAGAAGTGGTTGAAACCGTTTCTGTAAACAATCTTCTTAGTACATATTCTGGGATACCTTCCTGTTGGTATGAAGTTTTTACTGGTTCACCCTCTGTTGCCGATTACCTGCTTAACCAAATATTTCTTGAGAAACTTAGACTTCTCTATCGTTCAGAATTACTTTAATACTTTATTTCATTACATACCATGAAGCATGGTTGAAGTCTTCTACGTCCAAGTTTTGTAATCCATTGCCACACAGGAAAAATTGGTAGAATATCCACGTTACAATTTTCAAAGAAGTGTTTAGCCCTCATATTCTGCCTATCACTATAATTCGGAATAATCAATACCTTCAATGACTTCGTTCCTTAATGATGCTTTGAATTATACACACATTTGACGTTTTTATTTTATTATTATTTTATTAGTTTACGAACAGAATGTTTGTCTCACTATCGAATCCTCCGGAATTCGCGCATGACACTGAATGAGCAGCCGCAGTTGCCCAAAGAATTCGCTAGCTTTTCAGAGCAGCGTGCACTCAGTGCACCAGCGCGACTGCCGGAAGTTTAACGGAAGATCCCAGACTCATCACCATTTCCACACAAACTAAAATACATAACACTATGAGTAAATTCATCCCCAAAATGTCAATCCGCTTATTTTTCCAGAACACTAGCTCCTCCGTTTATACACGGTCCCATACACTCATTTGCTTGTCGGTCATCCTTCGGGCCTGGTAACATTTTTTCATATTTGGAAATATTTAAATTACATGGCAGTTAGAAGACCAAAAGTGGTTTAATTGAAATGGAAGATACAAAAAGTTTAAAACTAACTGAAAATGAAAAAATTGTGTAAGCTCAAACGATAGACAGTGAAAAATGTTAATTTAATTTGATTTGTTTGAGCACTCTGGAAAATTTATAAAATGGTCTGGAAAACCTGGAAAATCAGGGAATTTCATTATCAGAAATGAGTCGACACCCTGATACAGTAGTACAAATCTGCACATACCTTATGTAGAACATCGCCCAACATTTGCGCGAGCTGACAGAGGAGAGGTGTTGGAAGTAACTCTCTGATCTGACGGTAATACGCATGAATTGAAAAACTGGCCTGTACCAAACGAGTTCGAACCGTTGTTATCTGATCATAACTACATCGTCTGTGATAATTCAAATGTCTCGCTAGTCACATATCGTAATCCTAAAATCTACGAACAGGACCTCTACGAACAAGGCTTGCGACTAGGTTTAATGGGTCATCCGACGATTAAATCTCCAAGTGACTTGGATGAGGGACGATTTTTCCAAAAAGCTCCCTTTTCATCTGAGACAAATTATTAAAAAAACTCATAACATTGATATTAAAATTGAGTCGACAAAATAAAATCGTTTAAGGACTCTGCAAATAAATTACGAACAAAACAAAACATTGAAATCGGTTGAAAACTTTTTCGGCAATTCTAGAAACCGCAACGACATTATTGGAAAAAAACATGAATCCGAGATAATCGCTTATAAAATTTCATGTATACACAACGACCCAGTTATAGAACAACATGAGAACTGCTATAACTTTGTTTCTACTGGAATAACATTCTTAAAAACCTATACTTTAAGATAAAGGAAAAAAATGATTTTTGACCGACCTCTACATATATAGCCTTAATGTGGCCTGCTTTAAGATGCGGTGCTAGGTCGTGTGAACATGCTTCGATTTCATCGCCATCGATGTAAGCAGGGATCTTGGTTTTAACGTTGTCAGGCTCGAGTTATTGTTACATGTTGTTTTAGTTGGGCTAAACATCTCAACGTTACCAGTACATGGTTACGGGCGTGGTGGTGCTGTATGTATCCTTGAGTTAACCAACATTTGCCCACATTTACACTTCGTGGAGTGTATGCCCAATATGAGTAAATCGAAGTTGTTCTTTTGTAGTTCCGGTACAATAATTTTTTGTGGCTCGCTTATTTCACTACGTAGCCGGAGGTAATGATGCTGTAGTGTTTGTGCAGTGGATAAGCAACAAAGTGGTGAAGTTTTCAGAGAACTTTTTTTTGGTCCTCAACTTTGGGTTTGACGATATTATTTGCGTGCTCAGTCATATTTGTCTACGCTGAGTTTAGTATCAGCAGTTGAAATTTTGCCTATTGTTAGAATTTCTTCAAGGGGTCATGCATAAATGACGTAGCATTTTGGAGGGGTACACCAAATTTGTGACGAAGTGTGACGACGTAGCATAAAGTTAATTTTTTTTTGATTAGAGAAAACAATTCCTCTATTCCCAAGAAGAATAAATCTGAATTCACACAAGTTACTTTTCACGCGGTTTTTCATGTGACAAATTTTATGATTCACGAAACTGCAAGCTCGCAAAAAAAAAGAAAAGATTTTGCGTGCGGATTTAACTTGCTACATAAGCTGGCTAATGTTACTAATTAGTAGACTAAGTTTGGGAGCTGAAATAAATTTTCTCTTCAGATTCAACCAAAAAAATGACTAATTTAGATGAACGTATGCTTCTTAGAATCATTGGCAGATGCAGGATTGCGAACTGAGAGAATTTCTCTTCATGCTCCATGACATACGAAATTCAAAACAAAACTATCAACACTATATTTGTCATGAAATGGGCTTATTTTGTACGTTATTTGCTGTTATAATGAAAATTCGTCAAACACAAGGATATGTGTTTAAATGAATTGAAAAAGATATGTAATTTTTTTCACTTCATGGCCTATTGCGCAGGGGAGGGGGGGGGCAAGTAAGGAAATGCTACGTTATTTACAAGGGAGAGGTTAGAATTTTGTGACAAAATGCTACGAGGTGGGAGGGAGGGGTCGCAAGTCATCGTTAAAAAGCTACGTCATTTATGTGCGACCTCAAAACGGCTTTGAATATTTGTTCTTAAAATATTTACATTTTAGATTAAGCAAAAAGAAAAATCTCTTATGCCCCCTAAAAAGCAACAGTTCATGATTTCCTACCCCCTGTAGTTACAAATCATCACAAAATACAAAACTCCTCCCTCTCCCATATAATGCTATGTCATTTATGGCTGAGACCTTAGGATGCATCCGGAGTGCCTGCTTTATGATGACCCAGTATTTCGCTATTGGCTGCAATTTCGGTGCGTCTAAAGTAACGCCTAAATAACTCTTTTTTAACTTCAGTCACGGCTTCCGCTCTACCATTATCAAATCGATTTTCTGTACGTGAACTAGTTCACAACTTTATGAACATTATTCATAAAACCAAAGGTTCGACATCGTGATGTTATTCATAGCTTTTGGAAGACTATCCCGAGTCCGACTATGCGACGTGAACTGATTCATGCTTTGTTATATTATGAGCATGATCTGGTTTCGTGGTTGTGAAGTAGTTCAAAAAATCAAAACCTATTTTTTCGTGAATTATTTAACGAAATTAAAAATATTTTTCATGAATCCTTTCAATCATCGTAAACTAGTCCATGATTCCTAATATATTATTCACGATTCAATATCCGCGCTCATAAAATAGTTCATAAATCCTGAAATTTTATTTATGTATACGTTAACTTATTTATAATTTATAGCGAATTAGTCACAACTCACTATTCATGCTCATGGAATAGTTCTCAAAACCATGAAATAATTTTCATGTATTCGTGAACTAGTTCATGATTCCTAGTATAATAGTAACGACTTACCATGCGAGCTCGTGAAATAGTTCACAAGATCAAAAAATATTATTGATGTATACGTGAACCGATTCATTATCACTAGCGACTGATTATTCGTACTCGTGAAATAGTTCACAAAATCGTAAAATAAATGTGATGTTCGGACAGAAAACGAAAACTGCTGAGTACTACAAATATGTTATTGAGCAACAAATCGTGTTCGTGGTGTAGTTCACAAAACAAGATACCGCGAATCAGTCATACCTTTATGATCCAATTAATATTGTCACGTTACTCCGAGTAAACAATCCGATTGTAATAAAACATGAGTTACATTAGTCCACGTGTCAATTTCGAAAGTAAGCTCAAGAATACGATGCAGTGCATAAAAATTACGAAAATCGTGGCTAAGATCCTGGAATCATGAACACAAGTCATTCTATTTGTGACTAAAATATTACGAAAACGTCAATAGAAATTACGGAAATCATGACTAAAATTCTGAAATGTTGAACATAAATCACGCATATTCTCCCAGAAAAATCATATATTAAACTCATGAAAATAATATCACGGTATCGTGATGACAAATTACGAAAATCGCGACAAAACTCCTGAAACCATGAAAATCATTTAAATGTTGTTATGATTCCTAAAGTATGAACGAGAATCATAACAAATATTAAAAATGTCCAGGGAATATCCATAGTAACCCAACTAAACTGGTCATGTACATGTCAGCATCATGTACATTTTTGGGCGAACTAGTTTTATAAAAACGCACATAGTTTCGTGCAGTCTTCAACTCTAGAACAGTTTTCGAGTAATGGTACCAGGCTAAATCTGGAAGCAGATACTTTTGGAGGCATTCGTTCCAGTACACTTACCCATTGACCGGTGCTTCGCTTTCCTCACGAGCAAATTGCTTGCCAAATCATGTGTTTTTTAAGAAAACTTAGACATCTTCTACTTCCTAGTTTCTATAGGGATATCGATCTTATGACAAATAGTGAAGAAAAGGAGCCCGGGAATTCGCTGGAAGTCTGCTATCACATAAGACTCGTCATCCATAACGAAACAATGCCTTTTTCTTCAACATCTGAGCTGACACGCACATGTTTTTCTCACTGATTTCTGCGTTCATCGCGATTGGGCGGCTTTTGGACGTGTGCAGTCTTTTGAGTTTTTTGTATTTTGCATAAGTTTGCTTAAATGCATTTGTTTCGCCGCATCTATCACTGAATTAATGAGATTTCTCTAGAAAGCTACCCGTTTGTGATCCTTCACACTATACGGATCCATTTTGACCATTTTTTGTACTATTTCAAAACTTGACTTACCGTACATTGATCCATTCCCAGCTTCTTGCTAATGGTGTGGTGAGGATGATCCGGATTTTCTAGGTACGTGTGTAAAAATTTTTGTTCTTCCGACTACATTTTTTCAACGGTTGCTCAATTGATAGTGAAACTTACACAATGTAGGTAATACAAATTGAACTAATTTCACCCAAAATTTCCATAGAAAATACTTACTGCAAAAATATTGCAGCAATTTGAAAGTGATGCAATTTGATTCCGTACACCCTGCAAACCGTACTACAGTCATAGTTTGGGATGTAATGAGATCTCCAGGATCTCCTCTTTCTGTTCACCACACTGAATAGGCAGCTTCGCCTGAAAGGATAATTTTTTGGCAGCAAACAGTGAAAAGTTTGCTAGACCAAACGGTCATCATTGATTGAAAGTTATAAAATTTGAAGATGTTGCTCATCCGTGTATTTTTGGCCTGTGAAATTTAATGAGAAAATTTTAACGCAAGATTTTGAGGGTATGTTGAATTTATCAAACGTGGTTTTGTGTTGCATTTGACCAGACCTACAACCTTTGACATTAAATTTGATTTATTTTTTAGCACCGTGTAATCGGTTCAATTTCATTCTGTGAATATTTAATTGACGTAAAATGTCACTGGAGAAACCATTCTCTCAGATATAACTGATTGGAAAATTTAGCTACATTAAAATTAAGAAGGACTCTACAGTATATATTCAAGGTCTCTAAGCTTCTTCAAGTTTCACATATAATCATCGTATGCGTAATAGATATATACTTCCCAACACTACGCGCAGCCATCCAAGATAATCAAACTTGTCGTCGATCTTTAACCGTGCTCATCTCCTCCGTCTTATTCCGCCGCCTCCAAAATGAGAACTACCAAGTGAACGAATTAATTACAATGATTGCCTAGTGGTTCTTCCCGGTAGGTTCCTGTGATATATACCAGCAAAGAAACGGTTTTTCGTCTCGCTATCATCGCCCCCACATTTGATGACAGAATCCCCCCCCCCCTAAAAGCAGAAAGCCTTCTGTTTTTTTTCCTTCTACACCTGTTCTGCTCGATGGTTTTCTTTGATGTTTTTTTCCCACGTTTTCCAACTGCCACGAAAAGAGAAGTACGGTATCTATTCGGTAGGTATGCACGAACAATTTTCTACTCAACGAAAGTGATGTTCACCTGCCTGCTGCCAAGTGGCCTGGTTTCTTCGGTAACGTTCACTTTTTCACCATCACGCACACACAAAACAGGTACCTACATAGTACCTAACAGGGCAGAACGAACCAGTGCAGTGCAGTAGAACGGATTCCGATTGAAGCACTTCCCGGTAGGTGCCATCTTTTATAAGCATCACACTTTCCTTCGACCTTCACTTTTGCGAAGGCCCATTCAGTTTAAAGGGTGTATACGAGAAAAAAAATGATCTTAGAGATTATCTTTGATAAAATAGATCCAGTTGTGTATGTGTGTCAAAGTCGTAGAAATTTAACACAAGACTGTTACATTTATTTTTGACAAAATATTGAGAAATCATGCTCTTCTATTCACAACAATGGGAGATAACAACAATCTGAATTTCAATCGAATTTCTTGTAGAAATTTTGATACCGCGCCTTTTTTTTAAATAGCTACGAATAATACCTATTGTGCTTTCTTGAAACTCGCCAACGTTTAACATATTTTGGACATTATTTTGCAGTCCTTTTCGAAACTAAATAGTTGTATTTTTAATATCACAGTTAAAACTCTTCCAATAAATATTCGAAGAATTTCAAATTGGTCGAAACATTTTTTCATTGCATCCGACATAAAAAAAATCATCATCTCGCATGTGCAATTTTAGTCGACTACACCCTTTACTATCCTCGCTGGATCGCTTTATTACCGACGATGGCCGTCTGCGACTTCCTCCACCGATCATCCGACCGGAAGATGAAAGAACTGATTCTGGAGGTGTGATACGACGACGATGATGATGCGATGATGCGGTTTGCTTGCGGGATTCTCCCCAGTGCGAGCGACCGCTCGGGCGACGAGGGGAAAGCCATTTATGATGGCAGCTACTATTTCCTCGATACGCTTAGCTTTTGGTGCATTGGTGGGAGGCGGGAGAGCATGAAAGTTGATTATGCAAGGTCCGCTGAGTAGTGCTGTTGCTGATTAGCTGCTGGAAGTTTAATTATGGGCCGAAGCAATAAAGATATTGATTCGGAAATTTTATGGATCAATACCAAAACGCGAAATTGTGAATGCCACACGACCTAAGTAGCATTAGTTTTTTAGCACACACTACCTCAATTGTTTCTAGGGAATGCCGCCAGCCGAGTGTTGTCGGGGAGACTTCTTGAATTCACCAACTGAAGAACGCTTTCCGACAACTTTGTTATACTGTTAATGTCGAATCTTCTAAGTGCATTGCTTGGAGTGACCGAGTTAGTTTTGGTTCTGCATCAGCTGCTTGAAATTTAGCGAAATACTTGGAAAAACCGACTTTAACTATCAAACAGTGAGATGAGACATTTCTTACACATATCAATGTGGGATCATTCATTAATTTGCTGAATTCATGCGAAATAGGCACCCAATTAGTGGTGAGATGAACACAGTTTCGAATTCAGCAATACTTCGAATAAAATTAATAAATTATAGAAAATGAATAAAACAAATGAAATAAAAAATTTGTTCAAGTAAAAATTTTGATAAAAAGATATCAAATTCACAAAATGAGTTTAATGATTAATATAAATAAAATTAAGGGGTTATGTACAAAGTTGGAACTCAAAAAAACGAAAAAAAATATTGACTATTCTGAATGCATATACTTTTGAAAATATCTGTGTGAAATTTCATCCATATCGGAGCACTAGATTTCAAATTACAGACGTTTGTAGCGCACTGGTTCTTCCACCAATGAAGTTAACACAAAAGTTTAAACGCAATCATCTCGGGATGAAGTTTTTTGAAAAGTACCGTTGCGGTGAACGTGATATCTCAAAAAAATTTCATCTAACTTTCAAAAAAAAAATTTGAATTGTTTGTATTTACATTCTCGTGTATTTGAACGGTTAATTTTTCATCAAATTTTGTTCGATTCTTTGCAATGAATTTTTGTAAAATTTTTGAGCACCACAAAACTCAATTTTTTGGTCACAATACATTTTTATTCAATAATCTTTTTAGTTTTTGAATTCAGTTGAGCGGTTCGGCTTGGAGAGCGTTCACCACAAACCTCTAAAAAAACGCACGTTTCGGGGGATGAGCCATAACTCCGACAAACTTGAATACTTTTTTAATTCAACTTATTTTTTTTTCTATCTTCGATAGTGCTACAAACTGTCTTTCGCTTTGCCAAATAAAATTTGCATAAAACACTTTTAAAAAATCATGAACTCAGTTCACTTTTTCGCTACAATTTTGTATATAACCCCTTAACAGAATAAATAAATCAAATTGATTCAGCTAATTGAGTGAAACATTAGGCATTTTAAAATAAAATAAATAAAATAAAATGGGGGTGGCGTGGCGTAGTTGGTAAATCGATTGTCTTGTACGCAGTGCACCTGGGTTCGAGTCCTGACCCCGCACATAGTGTTATAAATTTTTCATAAGAGATTTTTCTAACCCGAAGAAGCGAATGAGGTTAAAATCTCTATAATCGAAAAAAATAAAAAAATGAATAAGAGAAATAAAATAATTAAAATAAATAAGATAAATAAAATAAACAAAATAAATAAAATACATAAAATAAATAAAATAAATAAAATAAATAAAATAAATAAAATAAATAAAATAAATAAAATAAATAAAATAAATAAAATAAATAAAATAAATAAAATTAATAAAATAAATAAAATAAATATAATGAATAAAATAAACAAAACAAAAAAAAATAATTAAAACTTGAAAAATAATATGGATTAAATAAATGGAATAAGTAAAATGATAAAAAAAAGAAAAATAAACAGAATAAATTGCATTCAATGGATAAAATGAGATACTAATTAATTTTAAACGATTGAATGTTTTTGTGAGGAAATTTAACCTCAAAGTTATAGCTGTTCTTAAACGCTGTTGTTTATAAACAGTATAGGCATGCAGGGGTTAATAAAATCAGTAAAACGAATAGAACAAATTAAATAAACGAAACGATAGAAAATGATCAACTGAATAAAAAGAAAAAAAAACAAAGAATAGAATGATGAAAACAAAAAATAAAACAATTTAATAAGGTATAAAAGTCACAGAACAAATAAATTTGTGTCAAATTAATTGTTTGGATGAAACGAATAAACAGAATGACTGCAAAAAATTGTCAGATCGTAAAAATTAAAAAACTGAATAAAATTTATGAACTGGAAAAAATGAGTAAAATGCATAAAATGAAAACGGCATATAAACTAAACTAAATGAATGATATGAATGAAATTCACGAAATGAATAAACTGATCAGAATGAATCCAAAGGATGAAACGAATAAAATAGATGAAATTAACTAAAATGAACAAAATTAATAAAAAGAATGCTGAATGAAATAAGTCCATCAAATGAAAAAAATGAAAAGGTGTATATAGTACGAAACTTAAAAAATACTAAAATAAAGTAATTGAATAAAACTAATTCCACAAATTTAAGAACCATTGTTTCAGAAAGTTCCGAAATATTTGGTAAATATTTGGTTTAAGAAATGGCTTGTAATTAATTAATGCTTTTTCTTGTGTTTCCATTCTTTTCTGTTTTCACCTTTTTTTTCTTGACGGTGTCGTTTAAGATTATCGTGTATTTTATTTTTTTAACGACCTTTATCAAGAAATAGGAACGTTCAATTTGTTTTGGATTTCAAAGGTCACAGATTTCTGAAAAAAGTATTTTGCGCAGAATAAAATTTTCAGGTCCTATATACAAAAGCGTAATTAAAAAAGATTAACTGAGATAAGGTCGCAAGTGCTTTCAAACCCATTATCAAAAGAGCTTCAAAGAGACAATGCGGGTGAATAGGACAAGTAAATATTTCAAAGTATATATTTGCATTGAAGTAAATAGAAGGGTGTATTTAGGCTATGTTGGCGTTTATATTATTGTCGATAACACAAAAGTCATGCATTCAGTCAATTTCAATGCAGCTTATTTCCAGTCACACTTATAACTTGTGAATTGTTTCATTCGGAATTCAAGTTCTGGAGAGTCGGTTAATGAGCCCTATACAAACGAATACCACGAAAAAGACTAGGACGAATTTCGCACCAACTTGAATAAATGTTGGCAGGACCCTCTCAGATTTTTATGAAACTTTCTGTACATGAGAACTTTGTCAAAAAATGCCTTTTTGCATACTTTGTTATTCCAAAAATGATCTAGGCTGTCTTTTGAAATGGGTCAAACTTTTTTTTAACAATTTTTTTAAAGGGTCTGAAAATGACAAAACCTACAAAAAAATTGTCGGTGTGATTTTCACAAAATTAGTTAAATTTATGAATAAAAATATTAAAACAATTTTCTTCGACTTTTACACGACTGTTCCAAGATAGGTAATTATGTTCCCTACCTATCGTCAAAAATTCAAGATGGGCACTTTCAAGGAAAAAAAGTTATTTGAAAAAAACTTTTCCTTGTCCAAACTGATTTTTTTCAGTGCAATTTTTTTTGAAAACTAAATCAATGAAAGTCATAATCATCTCCGAATCCAATTTCCAAACTGCTAGCTGCCTGATACATGCAAAACATATCAGTAACGAATTTGGTATAAATTCATAACAAACTTGAATGAGGGCAAAGATAATCCATTTAACAACATTGATATATGCGAGATTTAATTAAATACCACTTGGCCGTGTACGAAGTAGTATCTTGTCTACGTACCCCCCCGGGAAGTAGAGATTGATGGTGTAGTCTCCAACAGGGGCCTTAATTACGATGTATGCTGCTCGTTCCTTCAATAACACTTTGAAGGCCAGTGAAAATTATGGTTAGCAAGCAATTGCATTCAGGGAACATAATTACCTATCTTGGGACAAAATTTCATCCAAATCAATAATGGTTTTTTTTTGTAAATCGACCTTAAATTTTGAAAATCGATTTTTGTAGGAGTGGGAGTCGATGAAGAATTTTTTTAATATTTTTATTCAAATATTTAACTAATTTTGCGAAAATCACTCCTACAACAATGTTACGGCTCTAAAATCAGTTCATCTTTTATTTGAAGAGCGTGAATACTGCAGGTTAATTAAAAAATAATAACATAAATGGATGAACCCATTGACGTCATTCAGGTAAGAAAATGAGAAAGTTGCAAATGATGTGAAAAATCATGACGCCGCAAAACAAAATGTTGAAAAAAAAAAACAAAATGAAATATCTGACGCACTTTCATTGATGCCTAGCACTTTCCTTTCATACGAGCATGTAATGTTTTGAACGGAACCTCAAACGCAAACGTCTCAAATGCAGTGTGGTAAAGAGCTATAGTTTTTGTCAGTAGGGTTCATTATTTCTTTGGGAGTTAAGAATCCAGGTTGTTTATTGTTTTGTGTCATGATTGTATTATGTTATCATTTTCCATCTCCCTACCTTTTTCTTTCACCTCCCTTTATATTCCCAGCGGGAAAGTGTTGAGTCGTAATGGCAAGGCACAAATCTCTGAATAACATGAGGAACGTGCCAATCGAACCAATATTCTGCTTGCTAATTCCTGTATTTAAAATATCAACGTGCTAAAACCAGAAAATTCAATCGATTCTCAACCCGCATACATGATTCAACAGTCATTATTTCACTCAGACAAGATGATTTTATGAAGGAGTGTCTGCATCTAGGTCATATGCGGAAGGTTGAAGAAGTTGCTACAGATTCGGTTAAACGGTGCTATTTGCCACACCATCCAGTGGTAAAGGATTCCAGTACCACTACTAAGGTACGGGTGGTATTCGACGCTTCCTGCAAGACTTCTTCCGGACTATCACTAAACGACGTGTTACTGGTGGGACCAGTGATACAGGAGGACCTCCGTTCCATTATCTTACGCAGTCGGACAAAACAAATCATGCTCGTGTCCGACATGGAAAAGATGTTCTGACAAATCAACGTTTGCCCAGAAGATCGACCGTTGCAGTGTATTCTCTGGCGCAACTCGCCTGCCGAGGAGATATCCACCTACGAGCTCAACACGGTAACATACGGTACTAAGCCAGCGCCATTTTTTGGTCACCAGAACGCTAAAACAATTAGCGCTAGATGAGGAGGAGCGGTATCCACTAGCGGCCAAGGCAGCCATCGAGGATACCTATATGGATGACGTCATCACAGGAGCAGACGAGGTAAAAACTGCAATTGATCTGCGAGTGCAGCTAGAAGTGATGACGTCAAATGGAGGATTTCGTCTACGGAAGTGGGCGTCGAACTATTCCGACGTACTGAACGTAATCGAGGACGAAGAGCTTGTCATCCGATCATCTGAAGGCATTGCTTTGGATCCAGACCCTTCGATAAAAACCTTGGGACTGACCTGGATGCCAGTAACCGACACACTTAGGTTTCAGTTCACCATCCCCAATTTGAACATAGAAGTTCCTCTTACCAAACGGTGCGTGCTTTTCAAAATCAAAGGTTGCCCCCTTAAAATGTCAGACGATTCCTCGGCTGGAGTTGTGTGGAGCACACGGTAAAATCCTATTTCATTCATTCAGGATTCAACCTGTGTCCTGCGTTGGCTTGCTGTTAATCCAACGACCTGGACCACCTTCGTCGCCAACCGAGTGGTAAAAATACAGTCCATTACACAAGGCTCAGGATGGAGTCACGTACCTGGTATCCATCTTATTTCGAGAGGGATTTCGCCAAATGACATCGTTCTGAATACGTTTTGGTGGCAAGGACCGAGCTGGTTAGAGAAGACGGAAGAGCATAGGCATCTCTTACCAGATAATCCGCCGACAGACGAGGGAGACGTGGAGAAACGACATACGGTGCTAGCTGGAACGGTTTCAACAATCGCTGAATTCACCCAATTATATGTTGGAAAATTTTCGTCGTACTGCCTACTGGCTGCATCTGATTAAACTTCTACGAACCCCGCGGAAGGATAGAAAGGCCCCTACGTTCCTGTCTACTGATGAGTTAAAGGCGACGGAAAACACTCTGGTTCGATTGATTCAGAGGGAGGTGTTCGTTGAGGAATGGAAGGCGCTCTCCAAGGAAAATGCGGTTTCCAAGAGCTCGCCGCTTCGATGGTTTGATCCGTTTGTCTCCCAAGACCAATTGAGCAGACTTGGCGGTCGTTTAAAACATTCGATGGAGTCTGAAAACACTAAACATCCGGCCGTTTTATCCACTCGGCACATATTTACACGCTTGCTGTTATGGTATTACCATGAACGACTTCTGCACGCTGGACCACAGTTGCTTTTGGGAGTTGTTAGGCTTCGATTTTGGCCGCTGGGAGGCAGGAGTGTAGTTCGACACATTATCCATCAGTGTCAGATATGCTTCCGATCGAAACCGGCGACCGTACAGCAGTTTATGGAAGATTTACCAGCTTCACGGGTCACCACATGCCGTCCATTTTCTCGCACAGGCGTCGACTACTTTGGGCCCCTCTATGTGAACCAGCTCCCAGGCGAACGGCAGTTAAGGCTTACGTTGCTATATTCGTGTGTCTGTGTACCAAGGCAGTGCACCTCGAATCGGTCAAAGATTTATCCACAGATCGGTTTCTACAGGCTCTACGGCGATTCGTTGCCAGAAGAGGACTATGTACGGATATATATTCCGACAACGGCACTAATTTTGTCGGCGCTCGCAATAAACTGCAAGAATTCCTGCGATTGCTTAAATATAGTCATCTTAACGACATTGTGTCCAAGCAATTAGCCAAGGAAGGGATCCAATGGCACTTTAGTCTGCCGAGTGCGCCACATTTTGGTGGCATTTGGGAGGCCGCAGTCCGGTCAGCAAAAATTCATCTGATAAAGGTGGTAGGCGAAACTCCTGTGTCCCCAGAGGACATGAACACGCTATTAGTCCAAGTTGAAGGATGCCTGAATTCTCGCCCGCTCACACCCATGTCTGATGATCCGAATGATCTGCAGCAACTAACCCCCGCACATTTTCTGGTTGGAGAATCTCTCCACGCTGTACCCGATCCAGATTTAACAAGCATTCCAATGAATCGTCTCACCCAATGGCAGTTAACCCAGCAAAGACTGCAGAACTTCTGTAAAAGGTGACGCAGAGAATACCTGTGTCAACTTCAAGGCAGAACCAAACGATGGAAACCGGCTGTTCGTATTGACATTGGAAAACTAGTCGTTATTAAAGATGATAATCAACCTCCAATGCGATGGAAAATGGGTAGAAACGTGCAAACTCACCCTGGCGATGATGTAACCGTACGAGTAGTTACACTGAAAACCGCTACTGGAATGCTAACTCGCCCGGTCGAAAAGCTTTGTCTGCTACCTATTTCGGATGACAACGACGACATACAGCCAACAGAAGTCCACAATCAGCAATCCTAGCACCCTTTCCTTATTCCTGTATCGAAGAGGATTTTTTTCTTTTTCAGAAATCTACCATGTTTCTGGGTGGGTGAGGATGTTCGCAAACAAGAGCACCCCGAGCGCTACAACCCTGCATAATCATCCGCTCTATAAACTTGATCGTCATCCCGCCAATACCATCATCATGCGTACACCGATCAACAAATTAATCCGAAATAGAACGGGGAATGAAGGAAGGATATATCACACTACACATCAGGCTGAGCGAGATCGGTATCATCATCGTCATCACCATCTACCTGATAGCGGGTACGAAAAGGAAGGCGGATAGGCGAGGCTCTCTTGTTATCACTCGGTATCGCAGGAGAGTGAGTGATCTTGATCGTGCTACTGTGGTCGACCGATGACTTGCTCTGGAGAATAGCGCCAGTCGGGAAATCTACCTCACCTAGGTCACACTCAAATGGGCGCGAGTCCCGCACGTAGAATTGTATATATTGTGATATAGAAATTAAGACACATTCCACGCACTTGTATCGCTTACCTCATGAAAATAAATCTGCTAATATAAGTAAAAGTTGTTCTTAAATGTGTTGGTGTAGGTTTAAGGCTCCCAAATCATAGATATATACAATTTTTTTAAAAGAATATTATGACAGTTGTCAATGAAAACCAGTAATACATTTATGACTCGTTTTTAATAATTGAATTGATTTTTCCGTACCACACCGACAGGTTTGTAAGAAAATTTATTTGGAATAATCTTAAATTACATTTTATTGTTCACATATTTTACAAAGATTTCATCTTCGGACGCAGATTTATTGAATGAATTGATCATCGGATAAAAGGGGGGCAAAAATTGACCATTTTTGCGTTGTCCCCCAACGCAAATATCATGTTTTTTTTCAATTTTTCATGAAAACAAAGCAGGCTATCTATGAAATCTTTTTAGAAGCTATTAGTACTCATCAACACCTTTCTAAAAATATGCTATTTGTATATAACAAGCTTTGGAATCGTTCTTTCAGAGGGGTGCACTGAAGTGTTGTCCCCTAACGCTTTCCGTTGCAATACGATAAATCCTTCTGCAGAGTTACTTTGAGAGCCTACAGAACAGTATATGGACATAAAATATATAACCAACCTATTTCAGCAATACAGCAGCCATGCAGTGTCATGGGTGGTCTCAGTGGCGTGGAGAGGGGGTGGGGTTTCCATTAAGGGGGAGGCCTTATAATATCGAAAAATTATCAAGTTCTTTATTACATATATCAGTAAATAAGCTATCTAAGGATAAATCAACAATTTCAGAACAGAGTTCGAAGTGATTTCAAAAATATAGAATGGAACGCATTAGAATACCAAATAAGTATGAGAGCACGCGGAAGAATTTGGTCATAGGGAATAACACTCACTCGTCGTCGCATTCTTTCAAATTAGCGGGATAATTATTGACCACTTGAAACTAACCCGGTTTGTCTTTTCGGGATAGATTTTCTTCAACATGAACCATACATCGTAGTTTAATGCAGTTTTTTGATGTATAAACGTTAAATTCAAATTGTTATCCTGAGGATGCGCATTTCTTCGAATTCGCTAATAAAAGATACAATTTCACGAAATTCTCCAGTTTTCTATTATTTAGATAATTCAATGACAAGCCAGCCATCTGAGCCATAAGACCGCAATTGTGTGATTTTTTTTTAACGAATTCTAATATATCTAAATTTTATAAAAGCTGGATCTTACCCTTCTTTTCCAAAAATTGCGTAAAACGGCTACATTTTGATTAACGGCTACATCATCACTAATAAGTGTCGTTTTGCAGATCTATGAGTAGAAACAGTTGTGCAAACGTCAGAGGATGAACTGGAAGGGCGATATTCTCTTTCGAATTTTTTTTCAACCGTTTTCCTCGTATTTCGCGACAACATTCTATACAATATGTAAATATAATAACTGCTCGACTGAGTATAATCGTTTGACAGTCTATCCTTTGTTGAATTGCTTCAGAGTGACATTTGTGTATTTGTAACGTTACAAGAAAATAAATATTGAACAACCCTATGACGTATTTTATCTGCCCTAATCACCAGTCAATTTTATTTTCAAGGTTTTATAAGGTCAAAAAACAAAGTCAGTGCACCAAATTTACATGAAAAAAACTTAGTTGGTGAACAAAATAAAAAAAAATTGAGTCACCCTAAGAAACAGTTAATTTTATATCATATATTTTCCTATGTCAATCAGGAGTGGATCCAGAAAAAAAAATCGGAGGGGGTCCAGAATTTCGTTCATTGTACAATACGTAATATGTAATATCCTCATTTAATTAAAATCAGTTTTGGTCATCGAATCTGGTTTGCAAAGATTTTGATCTTAGAATGAATTTAAAAAGAAACTTTTTTTAAAATTCTCAACATGTTCAAAATTTTCGGGGGGGGGGGGTGGTCCGGACCCCCAAGACCCTCACCCTGGATCCGCCACTGATGTCTATAATTTATTAAACTTACCATAACTACTTGAAACCACGTTTTTCGATCCATTAGAAAGTGGCGATTGTGGTCTACAATCTCTTCTATACCGGGCCACACTTTGGTATGCGGTGTGTCCTGTTCTCATTTCATATTAATTTGATTTCTTAATAAAACACATGAAGGTGAAACTAGAAATACATCTGGTTTGGCATTTCAAATCTTTATTTTGAGTTATTCACAGGTTCAGAGGTATTGTCATGTATCTGGTAAGAAGTAAGGAGGGGGCGCTTTGACTGCGATTTCAGCAAAACTAAATTCAGAAGTTATCAAAACTATAAAATCAAAAGAATTCGAGCATGTGTGGGTGAAAGTACATGTTAAAGACGAAACTCACGTTTTCGCTTCGGTGTATTTTCCTCCAAATTTTGCTCGAAAAACGACTTACGAATTTTTTTCTCATGCTGCTGAATGCATTATTAATAGTCTTTCCCCGCACGTAAAATTTCACATATATGGTGATTTCTATCAACGCGGTATTGATTTCATACCAGATGCTGATAATGAGAGCATCCTACTTTCTGTTGTAGGGGAAAATGAAACTTTGCAGATCATTTGCGATAAATCTGCCAGTTTAGGACTTAATCAAATAAATCACATAAGAAATCAGCGACATTGCTATTTAGATTTATTAATGACGAATATAGACGAAGACTTCTGTGTAACGGAATCACTTACTCCCTTATGGAAGAATGAAGCTTATCATACAGCCATTGAGTTTTCTATATTCTTGCATGTTAACGATAGACCTGGCGATAGTGAATTTGAGGAGGTATTTGATTACGTGTCCGCTAACTATGAAAGCTTGAGGCAAAAAATTAATGCAATAAACTGGCAAATGATTTTAAGAAATGAAGAAAATGTTGAAGCTGCCGTAGACATCTTCTACAAAATATTATTTGAAGTCATTCGCGAAGATATACCATTGAAAAGAATAACTAACTAAAAACATCCCATCTGGTTTAATAGAGAAATCAAAAATTTAAAAAATCGTTAGCAGAAAGCACACAAAATCTACAAAAAATACAACAGCGAAGATAACTTAACAAACTATTTAAATCTATGCGATCAATTGAACCTTGCCATTGATATCGCGTTTGAAGAGTACAATGCAAGAACAGAACGCAATATAAAAACTTGCCCAAAAAACTTTTTTAATTATGTAAAAACTAAAATAAAATCGAATTATTTCCCAACAGAAATGCATCTTGATGGAAAGGTAGGCGATAACTCAGAGGAAATCTGCAATCTTTTTACAACATTCTTCCAGGAAGTTTACACTACATTTTCAGAGAAGGATCGAGAGCGTGAATACTTTTCATTCCTCCCAGAACTTTCAAGAGATATTAACATTAAACAGATAAAAGTACATACAATCATGGATGCCTTAAAAACTTGAATAGCTCCAAAAGTCCTGGACCTGATGGCGTTCCACCGGTGTTTTTAAAAACTTTGTCAATAGAACTAACCGCTCCTTTATTTTGGCTTTTTAACATGTCTCTAGAATCAGGTTGTTTTCCTAAAACATGGAAAAGCTCTTTCCTAGTTCCAATTTTTAAAAATGGTAAAAAATCCGATGTGCGTAACTATCGTGGAATAGCTATCATCTCGTGCATTCTCAAGATTTTCGAGGCGATTGTTAATGAAAATTTATTCCACCAAATCAAGAACAGAATTACCCATGTGCAACATGGTTTTTTCAAAGGGCTTTCTACGAGTACAAATCTTCTCGAATTCATTAACTACACATTAACAGCAATGGATAACGGAAACCACGTTGAAGCTCTTTATACAGATTTTAGCAAAGCATTTGATCGCATCGACATACCCATGCTACTTTTTAAATTAGAAAAAATAGGGTTTGAGCCAGGACTTCTTACATGGGTACAATCATATTTTACAAATCGTGGACAAGCTGTTAAATTTAAAGGGATAAAATCAATCCCAATTCAAGTTACATCAGGAGTCCCTCAAGGGTCTCATTTGGGCCCGCTATTCTTTATTTTATTTGTTAACGACATTTCCTTCATTCTAAAAAATGTAAAAGTTCTTATATATGCTGATGATATGAAACTATTTCATATTTTTCACCTCTCAGAATGAAAGGACAACCTGAAAAACATCAAACCCATAACATTAACGTTGTGTTAGGACTTTTAAAGTATTCAATTAAGTTTTTTGAGCGTACATCGTAGGATTTTTCAAACGACGAGCTGTTAACAGTTGCATGATGCGTGCAAACGTTGTCCCCTAACGCTGGAATGTGTCTTAAGATACAAATTAAGTTAAGAATAAATGTCAGCATGCAGTTTGTTTGTCCGCTTAAAATAAATCAGTTTGTTCGGTAATAAAATTGTGTCAGTTTAACAAGTGCGTTGTGTTCCTGGAGAGAACTTTTGTGCCCTGGTTCACGTTTCGGCAAAGGTTGGGACGATTCCCACTTCATCCAAGTACGGCTGCGAGGATTTGTATGTTGGTTGCATGTCCCTTCTCCGTACGTCTTTGTCCACCCAATCGATGTTGGTTCTGGGACATCCGCCACTCACCGCTATCGAAGACCCCATCAAGGTAACGTCAAGAACCCAACATGCGTATTCTCCACGTACATTGAATAAACACCTAAAAACAAATAAATTGCTTGCTCAGTCCAAAGAAATGCCAGCTCGATTTGCATCATTTGACGAATACCGGATCTCTTAAAATGCAATCAAATCAACGAAGAGAATTGACAATAATTTTTTGACCACGGTTACTCATTTTCAAAGATAGGTGATAAGCGACGCGTACGAGAATAGCTGCCCACCGCCTGTACTTTCCATTTTTGTATAAAAATAAAGTATGGGGCCGTACACTAATTACGTAAGGCTTTTTTAGAGTTTTTCAACCTTTCCTCCCCTCCAGATAAGAGTTCGTAAGATTTTGGTGAACTACCCCTCCCCCTACATAAGATCGTATCATGATTATCGTAATTAAAAAATCAAATTGTTAATTCATCAAATAATAAGATAGCGAAAACGATATGTAATGAATTATTACAAGAAAACTCATGACAACATTTGACTGTAATCATCTGCAGAATTTTAATTGCATGCCAATCTCGCCCAGTAGAAAGAATAACTGTTGTCATATATTCAGTAACTCCAATTTGGTCCACAGGATTTGCTTTCCTATATTCCACTTCCTTTGAATCTATTTTCTTATGATGTAGAATTTGAAAGAGTTTATAACCTCTTCTGGCATGAATTTTTTCTGAGTTCCAGCTGTGACGCTTATCGTACGCATAGCTCCTAGTTAACCATCTTTGAATTTGCTTGAATTAAAATACAGTTCACACTCTGTAAATATTCGACATTCAATATCTTTGACAATCGCATGTTAGAACATTTTCCAGATACCTAGCGGGTTTGAATCGAACGTTTGAAAAGGACAAAGTCGGTCTAACAACACGAAGGGTATCAACACTTCTTAACTTGTAAGGCATATTGTGACTCCAGTTCCGGAACAGAACAATGTACAACCAAGAGCCAAAAAATTACTCATATTGTTTGATATACAAGGATTATATGGTACAAATGAAAATAGTTCCCTTTTCTTATTAAAAAGAATATTTTCCTTATGGATTTAATTTTTTAAACTTGTTTTATGATATTACGTAAGAAAGGACAAACCTTCCCTCCCCCTCAGATAAGAATTTGTAAGATATTTTGAAACTCCCCCTCCCCCCATATGCCCTTACGTAATTAGTGAATGGCCGCTATGTAGTTTTTCGTTTCTTCATCAATTTCTGCAACACGTTGTGTTATGCGTTAAAATTATGTTATGCATAAGGAACTGAATTCCGGAAAAAAGAATGTTAAAATGTTTGTCCGCATGAAGCCTAACAATCCTTGTTTTGTTCCACATCGAATTCCCAATTTTTTGATATCATTGGGAATTTTTTTAGTATCCCTGATCGCACAAATAGAGCACATCATTCAACCATTTTTACCCGACTTGTTACGAATGGCTTTTACTCTCAAAAGTTGAACAGTGAAAATTATCAACTCACATCAATCTCGTTCCGCGCGCATCCGTTCCCACCGCAATTTCATTGAATGGTTTTTATTATCATACTTTTTCCGGGGCCATCAGTCAGCGATTTTGTGAATACGGTCGGGGATGAGTAATTGCCTATCTCGGATCACTTAGCTACGCAGCGAGGGAGAGAGAGACAGAGAAAAAAAACAGTTTCGTAATGATCCTTTTGAAATATTAAATATCATGTGATGAATGGTTGGCGAGAGTGATTTTTCTCTGTTTTAATCTCAAGTTTTTCCTGATTTAGTTGGTTGTGTTCTTTTGATGTCAGATGCTTTTCTTATGAGAGATTTGTTTCGATGCATTAGTTCCGCACAGTTACAAATATATGTAATTAATTTGCTATTCCCACAATGGTATCATTTGTAAAGAGTTTATGGTTGATTGTGTCATTGTGTGCAAAAGTTATTCAGTAGCTTTGGATACAAGAAGAGGATAAAGGGAGAAAATGGTCAACATATTCAAAAAATGAATAAAATCAACATGCTTTTCTGCAAGAAGAAAAATGCTTCGGTCAGCTAAAAACCATCGCATCGAGTTACTGGTTGAATAATTTTCTGTAAAGATAATTTAATTTAGAGTAGTGCTAAACTGCCTCTGATCGCATATCAGTCCCATAAAGATAGGAAATCCCATACAAAACGGGACAAATATGCGATCATGGGCAGTAAATATTAATTAGAATTTTGAATTTTTACTAGATTTCGTACTGGACTTTCAACTCGTTAGAGTTTCTAACATGACAAGAGGACATTCCACAAAAGTTGCTCTTCTAGGAACAGAATGGGGTTTTAAATATTTTTGGCGTAAAAGAACAATTGCCAAAATGTGTGATGGCAATTTTTCAAATTACACAAAAAAGATAATTAAAAATTGTCTGTGGTGATCTCTGCTACAGGTAGAAGACTTCGCGTCATTTATTGTTTGAAAGATTATCTGAATAAATGGAAATTTTTTCCCAATGCGGCATAATCTAAAAGCGCAAAAGCTTGTATAAATTGTTTCATACCTCTATCGGTGTAGGGTAAATTACAACCAGTTTTTATCATACGGAACTGTGTTGCTGCGTTGCGCTGAAATACCGGCGGTCCAGTCGCGAGTATTGTCCTAAATTACTCAAGTGCATATTTATATCGTACCGACTACAAATTCCGCATTCAGGGAGTAAATCCTACGCGAATGCTAAATTTGAAACAGCGCACTGGCAAAGCTCACAAATTTTCATCTAAAGCTTTTCTCCCATCATTTATTTATGGTTGGTTATCAACATCCCATTCCTTGCGTTGGGCGATTGAAGACTCCAAGGTAATTGCACTTTTTCTGTTGGTTACGGCAGACCCCAATCGGTATGTATGCAGAATTTCAATGAAACAAATTTCGATCTAGTTTAATGTATTAATCGGGCTTGATACCTATCGTAATCCTCGTCCAACTTTCAGTTGATGGTCAAACATTTCTATCGTTTGCTTTCCCCCAAACTGGACTGCATTTTCCTGGAGTAGCCTTCCAAATTTTCCCCCATCGGCTTCCAGCATGCATTCGTGGACCTTGGCAACCGGCGCTTTGCGGATCGTCGAAAAACAACAACCATTCGCACACAATTTGTTTTTATTTCCAATTTCAACACTTCGGGGGTTCCGCCGCCACCACTTCTATCCAACTAGCCACGGTGCCGCATACCTCCTTGTTCCATTTTTCCAGCTCCGATCAGACGAAAAACCGCAGCTTTTCGCACCCGCAATTCACAAAACTCGCGCGCGCCCTGGAGAGTAAAGCTCCTCGTGCAAAAGTGTCACACAGTAATAAATTTATGGTTGTTGTTATTATTAGGACAGAATTTACATACAAATTGCGAATTTTATCAGCACCAGAGTTGCTGGTCGCCGGTCGGCTTCTGCGGCTGCTGTTTGTCGCGGAATAAGACCCCCGGTCACCAATTGACCCAGTCCGTATGGCCGAATAAGCGGGTGATTGGGGGAGTTGAAGGGCTGCCTGGGGATGTATATGTTCAGCTCATCGTGTGCTGATAGTTCGTGAGTTGGGTTTGATGTCGAACCGACAACAGCGAAATAATTAATAATCATCTTGTGTATGCGGTTCTGGTGTTCCCATCGTGGTACTATATTGTCGGGAAAGATCTTAATATTTCGTAGAATCCCATGGTGGAGGATCAAGGTCTTGGGCTCAATGTTAATGAAGAAATTGAATCAGTTGAATTAATTGTATTAACAAGAACATTTTTCTCGTGGCCAAATAAATAAGACGAAGACACTCTATTCATATAACGAAGACTATTGACGTTGGATAGGGGGGAGACTTGACCAGGTTTTCAGCTAAACCTTAATAACTCTCTAATAAAGTTTTCAATCCTTCAAAACTCATTGAGATATGATGTGCAAAGGTATTGTGCGTGTTCATGATTTTTTTCAGAATTTTGAATTTATTTTTGCAAAGGTTATAAAAGTTTTTCTGTGGACGTTTTATTTGTTGTCAAGTCTCCCCACTGCGGGGAGACTTGACTAAGGACTTGACCAACAGATTTTTTAAAAATCAGGACAAAAAATAATGACATAAAACATAATGAAATCCTTTTTTCCATATTGTTGGGATCCTTAGGTAGCACTTAAAAATATAAAAGGGTTGCCTTTCGTAAATTTCGATTCTTAAATGCATTTCCTTTTGAGGGATTATCTGTACTGCTTACACTGCATTTTCACACGTTACGAATTCCGCCATATTAGTGCTAACTTTGATTACTAATAATAAAAGATATAGACTGGTGTTTGAGGTGGGATTTTTTTGCGTCGTGATTAGCATTAACAGTAGATACCAAAGCATAGTTAATATCAGACATTTTTGTATATTTCTTCAGTTTATTGCCACTTGGTCAAGTCTTCCCATAAAATCTTGGTCAAGTCTCCCCAAAATTGGTTCTTATGTTCAATGTCGTGCAAATTTTAATAATAACTATTCCAATGTTCTGATTTATGTAAAATCGTTTCACTACTTCATAAGGAATAAGATGTGTTATAAGTACATTAAAAATAATTATTAGTCGAGTAGATATGTCCATACAAAGTTTGATAAAAAATTACATCATATTTTCTATAAGGACAGGAATTTTCATTCCAAACTAACTAAAATTTATCAATTACGTAATATTTTCTATAAGGAAAGGAATGTTTATTCCAAACTCAGTTTGAATCGGACACTGGTTACGATCGGTTCATTTACACCGTCGGTGTTCCAATCCCGTGTTAGCGGGTGAAGTGTCGGAGGCAAATATTACAAACCGAGTTTACTTGATCTTATTTCTGTTACTGAGGTGTAACGTTGCGAAATTCGGCGAAAGCCGTTCGGAAATATCTAGTAAAGTAGGTTAATAAATACGAAAAGTGACTAGTGGATAAATAAGAACAATAGGTCGTCCCTCTGACGAGAGCGCGGGCTAACCACATCGGTAAAGTACGCTGGGGCTGAGCCACCCGGACGCAAATAGTTCGAAAATTGCACTGTTGCACGCAAGATTGTGTCGTAGTTGTAGCGCTCCATCTCGAAGTGAATTGATTTCGGCGGGGTGTGGTGAATAACACTACGAGATTGAAACTGGTTTACTCTAGACTGCGCGGTAGAAATTGTATCGAACGATGGGGCCGGAGCCAGGTCCTATCAAAGAAGGTGGGGATCCACCTTTAAGTCATAGTCTGCCACCTTACATGAACGCTGGAGACGTAATTGACAGGCAAACGCTTTTAATGCGAGCCGTACCAGTTGGCGATGAGGCTGAACAGCGACTGCTTTCCAACCCCTTCTTGATCCTGCAATCAATCAGTGCGATTTTGCAATCAGACCCAACCAAGGTGATAACTGCCACGAAGGAGGCCAGAGGTACGCGGTATGTACTACGTACTAGCTCCAAAAGGGATTACAACGCACTAATAGGTATGAAATCATTGGCCAATGGACAACAGATCGAAATTGTCCCCCATCCCACCCTTAACCTCGTGCAGGGTGTGGTGTACGATCCTGACACCGCTGATATGAGCTCCGATCAATTGCTTAAGGAGCTTAAAGGACAAAACGTAGTAGTTGTTAGACGAATCACGAAAATGAAGGAAGGAAAAATCGTCAACACCCCTCTTGCTGTGCTCACTTTCACTGGATCGTATTTGCCTGAGACTATATACATGGGACTCATCCGGACACATGTACGTCAGTATCTTCCGGCGCCCATGATGTGCTATAATTGCGGCAAATTCGGCCACGGCAGCCGCGTTTGTCCGAACCCCTCGGCCTGCCTAAATTGCAGTAAGAACCACGAGGTTAGTAAGGAAAACCCCTGCAAAAAAACAAGTAAGTGCATTAACTGCACCGGTGAACATGCTACTCGCAGTCGCGAGTGCCCGAAATTTCAGGAAGAGGAAAGAATCATCAAGGTTAAAGTTTCAAATAACATATCCTTCCCGGAAGCTAGAGCGCTAGTAATAAAGAAATCAACAGCCCCCAGCTACGCTGACACCCTCAAAGAGCGGCTCAATCCCAACACGGATGAGAAGGATAGAATCATTCAACTACTGCGCGAAGAGCTGAATAAAATAAAGCAGAACAACGCCAACCGACATACCAAGGATAGAGAGATTCGCATACTCAAAGCTCAGCTAGCCGAGTCAAGACAACAGGTGAAGGAAGTACTTGGAGAACTAGCCTCCCTGCGAGGTGCTTTCGTTGATTTCAGCAAACAAGCTCTCCCTCAAGAACAAAGCGAAAAACCACAAAACACCCAGCCAACACCAATCAAGCAGAAGATTGGTACCACCCCAAAAACCAACATAAATAGTGACACATCGAACCAAATGAACACCACAGATGGGTCTCCCCGTCAATCCAGAATTGAGAACCCAAAACAAGAACAAAAACGGAACAAAGAGCGAAAAACGGAAAATAAGTCCAGGAGCCCAATAAGACATAACGAAAGTAACTATCAGAAAACAGCACCAGACGATAACCAGTCAAATTACACCAAATTAAGATCCAGCTCAAGAAAATCGGCAACCACAACGAAGCGAGAAGCGTCAGAATGTGGATCCCGCTCGAAATTTCGGACTATATCTAAACCTACAACCCTTCAACCATGCACAAGGAAACGTCAAAAAAAGGATTACCGAATAATGCAACCAATAAACTCATGCCCGCACTGGCCCTGACCGGGGACGTTCCGGTATCTCCCGATGCACCCCCGGCGGCTGCTGGTGCGGAACCATTGGGCATCATCCAGGCAAGTACAAGCAACACAACCCATTCGAGAAACAATTCTCCTTCTCAACTCCCTTCAACAGCAAATATACAACATAGTACTCCACTCGTCGACATACTTCCGGCGGTTCACATAGTCTACTCCGCTGCCCCGACGGCCGTCGAGGCATCGTGTAAGCGGGACGCCCGCTCCGGAATCCACCGCATCCATCCAACTGCCTTGCCAAAGGAGAACATAGGTACAACGAAAACCACAAATAAGTCCAACCTGGACACACACGATGCTACGGGCGAGCCGAGCTCTCCCTATGGCCCTACTGAGTGCGGACCAAAGGGACGAGCAATCGATCGCATTATTCACTCTGTCCGACCACACACCAGCCGCAGCCCCAGTCCAGTAGCCGGATGCTCCTGGCATCAGGACAGATTTCGAATTCCTGCCTCCAAACATGCAACAAACGAAGTCACCAACAGCAGAAAAAACACCATCACCAGCACTACAAACACGCACGTTCCCACAACGGCCCTGACCGACGAAGCAAAAGGCAACTGAGGGAACAGGGAAAGCAGTGGCTCCCCGAATAAACGAACGGAGCCCCCTTGAACCCGACGACGTCTCCAACCAACGAACACTACATTCTAAAGCTCACGATTTTGGAACACAGCTCGGTCGATTCAGCAAATCGAACACGCACGATAAGCAAAACAGTGACTGGTTTGCTCTGCAATGGAATATCAACGGCATGCGATCCAACTTGGGCGACCTACAACAATTGATCATCAAGGGAGACCCAATATGCATTGCGATACAGGAAACGCACCTGAGTAATAACACAGACCCGTCGCAATGGTTCAGTAATCACTACTCCTGGGATAGCATTGGTGGTAAAAACATATACCAAACGGTGGGTATCGACATCCGGGTCGACATAGCGACCGAATCCGTCTCACTTGATACCGAGCTATTGGTGGTGGCAAAGAAGATTAGATATCCCAGACAATGCACAGTTGGATCAATATACATACCAAATGCAACGGATGACATCGGCAATAAACTGAGAAGACTTATTAATCAGCTTGGCGAACCATATATTCTAATGGGGGACTTTAACGCCCATCACACCGCATGGGGGTCATCCCGATGCTGCAAACGAGGCAATGCGATTATGGAAGTTGTAGAAGAGATGAATGCCATCGTGATCAACGATGGTAGACCAACATTTATTCGAAATCAGGCCCAATCAGCCATTGACCTAACGATTTGCTCGAGATCTATAGTAAATTCATGCCTTTCGTCAACTTATCCGGACACCTGCGGAAGTGATCACTTTCCAATTGTGATCCAACATGGAAAACGACCACCTACAATAGGGCATTGCAAAAAAAACTTTTTTTTGAATTCTCAAAGGCCCCCCCTCTCATATTGTGACAAATGTCAAAGTAAGCTCAGATGCCAAATTTCACATCATTTGGACAATTTTAGACCCCCGCCCACTTCACTTGAAATTTTTTGAAATTGGTTCTATAGGAAAATATGGAGGAAAAATACATTAAATGCTATAACTTTTGAAGTAGCAATCAGAAAATTAAAATTTATACCTCTTTTGGAAGGAAATAATCTTGGTATTTGAATGGAGATATACTTGTTTCTAGAAAAATACGAGAAAGTGGGGTACTGGGTCATTTTGACCCCAAAATCCCCTATTTTTAATGATTTTTCTGCTCCGTGATGAAAATCATACATATTTTGTAGTTTTTCTAATGTAAAAAAATCTCAGAAATCTAACAGAACCCTTTTGACCTTAGTCCGAATACGAAAAGTTGGGGTTAAATGGCCTTTTGACATTAATACTAACCTTCATCATTTTCTCGTGAATATATCTCTATTATTCTTCACTCAATTTTCATAAACTATACCTTGTTGAACGTGGAAAATCCTTAGGATTATAACAAAAATAGATTCGTTACCGGTAAAATTCAGGAACATCAAATTATCTGACATATAGTGTCGATTTCACATTTTTATCATAAAATCGCACATATTAACTCCATTTAACAACAAAATTCTTGTTTAATTTACTACTTTTAGTGTAAAATATGCTTAGGGATCACATGAGAAAAGTTCCATTCCTGGAAAAATAGGGGAAGTTGAGGTATTATGACAAATAATGAAAAAAAATAGATTTGTAGAGTAAATATCAAAAAGTTTGATGTTTCTGAATTTTACCTTTAACGTTTTTATTTTTGTTTTATTCCTCAGAATTTTACACGTTCAATAAGTTACATTTTATGAAAATTGATTGAAGAATAATAGAGATATATGCATGAGAAAATGATAAAATTTAATATGACTGACAAAAAGCCCTATAACCCCAACTTCTCGTATTCGAACTAAGGTCAAAATGGTTCCGTTCGATTTCTGAGATTTTTTCACATTAGAAAAACTACAAAATATGTATGATTTGCATCACGGAGCAGAAAAATCATTAAAAATAGGGGATTTTGGGGTCAAAATGAGCCAGTACCCAACTTTCCCGTATTTTTCAAGAAACAAATATCTCTTCATTCAAATACTTAGATTATTTCCTTTCAAAAGAGGTATAAATTGTAATTTTCTGATTGCTACTTCGAAAGTTATAGCATTTAATGTATTTTTCCTCCATATTTTCCCATAGTACCAATTTCAAAAAATTTCAAGCGAAGTGGGCGGGGGTCTAAAATTGTCCAAATGATGTGAAATTTGGCATCTGAGCTTACTTTGACATTTGTCACAATATGAGAGGGGGGGCCTTTGAGAATTCAAAAAAAAGTTTTTTTTGCAATGCCCTAACCTACAACTACAAGAAGAAAACGTTGGCTCTACGAGCAGGCGGACTGGGCCGCATACGAGGACTTCATCGAGAATCACATTGATACTGACCGCTTATACGAACCAACCGACATAACAGAAATGGCAGCACAGGCTGCTAAAGCAAGCATACCACAAACGAGTGGTCGCCCACCGACAAAAGCAGTGCCTTGGTGGAACGGTGAAGTCGCTAAAGCACTGAAAGCGCGTAGAAAAGCGCTGCGATCTCTCAAAAGAACTGCAATCGATCATCCAGAGCGAAACGCAAGAGAGACTGAATTTCGAAGAAAAAGGAACGAAGGTCGCGTAGCGATCCAGAAAGCGAAAGCTGACAGTTGGGCTGCCTTCCTAGACGGCATCGGACCAAACTCAACAACGTCGGAAATGTGGAGGCGAGTCAATGCAATCAATGGCAAACGGAGGCACACGGGATATTCCATAACAAGCAATGGTGTGACCACAATTGATCCGGTGGAGATCGCCAACCACCTTGGTCAGTATTTTCAGCAGATATCCTCAGACAGCACTCTACCCCCAAAACTCTTAAAAAAGAAGAAGGTAATCGAGGCAATACCAACTGTCTTCGCCCCCACATCCGACGAAATACACAATAGGGCTTTTTCCGCATCGGAATTGTCGGTAGCCTTAAGTACGGCCAGAGGCGAATCTGCCGGGTTGGACGAGGTGGGGTACCCTCTCCTTCAACATCTACCTCAGATAGCAAAGAGATCATTACTAAATAGCTTTAATAAAGTATGGGAAGGCGGTCAATTTCCCGAGGAGTGGCGTAAGTCACTAGTGATACCGATTCCAAAAAGGAATCAAGGAAATAGAGAAGCGAGTGATTATCGTCCGATAAACCTGCTATCATGCACAGCTAAAATTCTCGAAAGGATGGTGAATCGCAGGCTTGTGACATTTCTGGAGGACAACAAATTCCTAGACAAGAGGCAATTTGCGTTTAGGAAAGGTCTTGGACCAGGAATTCATCTTGGGTCGCTAAGCGAGGTGCTGCAAGGTGCGACGCAGGATGGGGTCCATGCGGATATTGCGATACTCGACATCGCCAAAGCTTATAACAGTGTCTGGAGAGAAGGTATACTGCGCCAACTACATGAATGGGGAATCAGTGGAAACATCGGGCGGTTCTTAAAGGAGTTCCTGAATAACCGACGTTTTAGAGTAGGGATTGGTGGAAGCATCTCTGACGAGTTCTGCGAAGTAAACGTGGTTCCCCAGGGATCCGTTCTCGCCGTTACGCTGTTCCTAGTGGGAATGATTTCACTATTCGTAGCACTTCCAAACGGAATATTTATTTTCGTTTATGCGGATGACATAATCATTGTGGCCAAAGGCAAGTCAAAGATACTTACCAGGAGAAAAATCCAGGCGGCCGTTAACGCTGTTGGGCGATGGGCCGAGTCCGTTGGCTTCAGCATTGCGGCCAACAAGTGCGCACTAGGGCACGCTGCGAAACTAATCATATAGCAAGAGATAGACCGGTAAAACTAAACGGACACATCATACCGTTTCGAAAAGAACCGAAAGATCTCGGGGTGACAATTGACCGAAAGATGACCTGTCTCCCACATTTTCAACAAATAAAAAAAGAATGCGAAAGCCGAAAGCGCTTAATCCGAGTAATAAGTGCACGGCACCCGAAATGTGATCGACGAACAGTGCTTAACGTGTCGAAAGCCATCATAGACAGCATAATATTTTATGGAATTGAGCTAACCGGGAGAAATCCGGCCGGGATGGAAAAGGTTTTAGCACCGGTCTACAACGGGGCAGTTAGGTCAGCCTCAAACGTACTTCCTAGTACCCCAGCGGAGGCAGCATGCGTGGAGGCGGGTATGCTACCATTTCAGTGGACCGCCGCAATTGCAAGGTTGCGGAGAGCAATTTGCTTTCTTGAAAGAACATTTGGAGATGATGATTGCCTGATGCTAGAGATCACCAAAGAAACATACAGCAATTTTACTGGAAGCACAATACCCCCTATAGCGAAGATGCACAGAACCCGACCGCGTGCGTGGTCGGATAACGAAATGAACATCGAAACAAGCCTGACTCGAAATATCAAAGCAGGAGAAGCACCGGACGTGGTTAGAATGGAATTCCTAGATCTAATTAATAGAAAATATCGGAACTTCAATTGCATCTTTACGGACGGTTCAAAGTTCGAGGAGGGGGTAGGAGTGGGCGTTAGCGGTGCGGGAACTGACCTGGCCCTCAGATTACAGCCTTCATGCTCTGTTTTCTCGGCCGAAGCGGCGGCCATCGCGATGGCCATAGCAGCGAAGCCCGAAAATACACGGACGGTAATCTTTTCGGACTCCCTATCAGTTCTCAAAGCCATTGTGACGGGGCAGTCAAAGCACCCTTTTGTCCAGCACATCGAATCGTTGGACCATTTCACCACCATATGCTGGATACCGGGACACTGTGGCATCCCAGAGAACATACAAGCTGATCGACTTGCAGCACAGTGAAGAAAGGCCAAAAAAATGCTGACTAAAGAAGTGCCAGCAGCAGACATTATTAAGGAGTTCGGAAGGAAAGCTATGGAAGGATTCACATCCCACTGGCAAGCAGAGCAAGGGCACCTGCAGAAAATAAAAGAAGCACCAATAAGATGGACGGACCGGGACAAGAGAATAGAGCAAAAGATTCTATCCCGACTAAGGGTCGGACACACTAAGATGACACACGCCCACTACATATCACGGTCGGAGCCCCCACAGTGCCTAACCTGCAAAACACGACTAACAGTCGAGCATTTAATCTCCAACTGCCGCGAGTTCGAGGAACTCCCAGACAGGCATAGTATATCAAGCTCCATCAAAGAGAGCTTGTCAAACGACCCGGTGCGAGAGAATAACATGATATGCTTCATTAAGGACGCGAACCTCTTCGACAAAATATAATGGCTGGACTAAGTGACAATATAATACAAACCTTGAGAACTCTGTGATGAACCACAGCCAGATACAACAACCGCAGACCCCAAGCATATAGAAATAATATTCGTTCGTTTTGTAAGTTAGATCATATCTGTAAAACATATGACATGTAAACTATATTCTTCTAACAGGCGAATGACCAAGTTGGTTAAAGCCTGCAATTAAATAAATAAATAAATAAATAAATAAATAAATAAATAAATAAATATATATTCCAAACTTTTAAAATTATCGAAACAAGCATATAAATATTTTTGAAATTTTTTTTAAGAACCTTGTAGAATACGTCATAGCCAATAATAGAATTCTGTGCTTGGTCAAGTCTCCCCATATTCCCCTATGTCTGAGGAAAAATAAGCGTGGAAAGTGCGGTACAGTTGATTAATTCAAAAAAGGAACACTTCTTGTATTCACCTGCAAACGACTGTCCATTATTTTTAGTTGATTGGATGATTGGATTTATTGAAAGCCGCTTTAACCTAACCATTGATTCGCCGCTTGTGAAAATTAAAGCAGAATAAAAATGATATATGGTTTACATAACTTTGTTGTTACTGATAGTTTTCATCAGGAGTGATTTTTCCGTACGGGCAGATCCAGAAAGAATTTTCGAAGGGGGTCTGAAATTTCGATTTTGAAATGAACATTCTATAATTCGTAATACATGATAACTTTATACAATGAATATCATTTTTGGTCGTTAAATTTGGTTTGGAATGATTTTTAGTTTGAAACTATTATTATTATTGAAACTAATTTAAAAAAATTTCAACAAATATCGAAAGTAAGGGGGGTGGTCCGGTTATATTTGAACGTACTGTCCAGCAACCTTGAGGAATGACAGAAAGATTTCTTCCTTAAGCGCACCATTTTCGAGGATCTTCCTGATAGGAAGGGAGAGCTGGTAGTGACCAGCAAGTATTCCACCGTAAGTCGGGTGTTGCGGGTTTGGCAGGTACAGGGCCGGCGGATGCCATGGGTAGTACGGGTAATTTTACCCACTTGAAAATATCACGCGTATCTTGCGCACATCAAATTACATCACTTTCAAATTGCTGTAATTGTATTTTCTGTTGAAATTTTGGCTGAAATTAGGTCAATTTCGAACTCTGAGCGCGTCGTGTCGTCCACTGCTGCTTCCTTAATCGCTATCGGAGAAGATTCCTCCAAATTCGGCCTTCTGTTAGCGAAGTGAAATGATTATTGAGAAACAAAACGTGACTAGATGACAATTTCTTCCACATTTTTCACATCAGGAACATTGTACTGCTCATGTTCATGTTCAGAATAATACAGTTGTAAGTTCGGTTGTCTTGAAAATAGAGAACGATTCTTGTGAAACACAATCGATGTAGAACGTTCAAAAGTTTAATTTTATTACCATATTTTTACTTGATTTTCTATGATTCTCACTCCAAATTACACCGCAGGCAGGCCGCCAACACTTATTGACTGTGGCTGTATATACCCACTTATTTACCATTAATCCGGTTAGAAACCTTCGCATAAAACGGCGAATAGATAGATGATGACCTAGGGAAGGTTACCCGATGTGAGCGGAGTATGGGGTACTTATAACAGTCAACCCCGTGCTTCAGCAGAATCACGCGAACCAAACTCGTCTCGGTGACCACGCCGTCGATCTCGACTTCTTTTGTAGGTACTTACACGCGGTATGCATTCGAAAAAGGGTCGTCACTGTTTGTTATAGACTGCTTACAAAGAAGGGCTTATTAGGACGAATCTTTGATATTTCGGTCACAGTCGAATATCGTTGTGTCAGTGTTTTTTTCTTTTTTTATTTGACGCGGTAGAAAATCACAAAATGCCGGGATGAGATATACTTTCAAGTCGAGCAATCGATTTTATTTTAACATTCGTTTGAGTGTAAGAGAAATCATAGCTATAGAGAGGCATTTTTTGAATGGGCCTAGAGAACAGAGAAAAAAAAATTAAGGAATCGGAAATAGAAATGAACGAGGGCGACGTTGCAGTAATAATTAGGGTAGAGCGGAGGGTCCTTGTGTAGGTCGGCTGTTTTTTTGTAGATGATCGAAGAAACCAGCATCTCTCAAAAAGGATATTAACCCTCAAAAAGGCAAGCTGAAATAGTGGATTCAAGAACCATCGCTCCCAAGACCCAATGAAACCACAAGCTTTCCTTTTGTCGTTTTATCAGCGAGAGAATCGAAAGCCAGAAGGTGCCTGATCATTTGTATTTCAAATTACAAGTTCATTGAACCTAGATAACTGTATCTAGCCGGGCCTCTGAGACCCGTTGCCTTTTTGAGGGTTAATGCTTCCTCGCTTGCCGCGTCGTTGGCTGGGATTTCCCAGGTTGATGAGGGGAGATGATGCTGCGAGCGGAGATCTTCGAGTTATAAGCAGTTTGTCGGGATGTGCTTTACAGTGATCCTGGTGCTACATGTCGAGCAGATTGGCCGGTTGGCAGTGGAGACTTTTTGGGAGTGGTTTACTAAGGTGTGCCTCACGCCTGGTCTGGAAAAAGCTCTCTGCTCTGCCTATTGCTGTAGTCTGTCCATTTACCGGGGCTTCCCTTTATCTTTTGAAGATGTCACGATCGCCTCCTCCATTAAAAAATGATGTCACCGAAGGTTTTTGTCTTTTTAATATCGGCTGAACAGTCTTTCGTGCGCTGTTAGTTGGTCAGCGTTTTTATCGCCTCTGATTCCGCAGCGGTCAGGTACACAACATATGGTGATCAGCTAGTAGCAAGTGGTCTCGATGACCTGCATGCACGGAATTCTCCGTATTCCAATGCCGACATGATCGATAGTGAATCAAAAAAGGTTGATCGTCGGGATACTCTGTGGTTTTCGGGTGATGGCGATCGCTTCCACCGAAAAGACTGAGCAGGTTGAGGGCAGGCGGAAAGCAAGGCCAGCTTTGATGGCACTTACACCTACCCCTACCGTCGTGCGGGGCTTCTTCGAAAATGTGGAGCTACTTTGCACAGTTCAGATTTTCAATATTTTCTAACAGACACACTTTTATTAGTTTTATTATACTGTTGAAATTTGTAGAGCTATACCTTTTATCCATGTTGCATATCTCTTTGTCATTTTTCATAACACTGCACAGTGGTCCAGAATGTGAATTTAGCAGGAATTTTAACTTTTTGCTAAAATTAAATGACTTAGCTTTACAATTTGTTTGGCAAAGTTGTTGTACTTTACAAGACCCTTCTATACTGTGTGATCTTCGCCAAGAAGCTCACACAGTAATCGACGCAATCGCCCTATCGACTGAAAAGCCATATCACATCCGTTTAAAATTGAACTTTTTAACGGGTCGAGATAGAGCTTTACTGTTTTTGTAGAGCAACACATTTTAGACAAATTTGCTGAAGACATGCAAGCTCTAGCTTCTATACTTTCCATTGCACGAGAAATCCAAATGTTAGCTTTAGGGTGTTTCTTAAAAAACGGTTTTATTTCTATAACTATTGGGTTTTTTTTTTTATTTTCCACTAAGGTGCCCTTTGGACAACTGGAAGATTATTTTAGGGCGCATAATTTGCTTCAAAACACCAAATTCTAAACTTGATTCGTTTGAAAGTTATGAGAACTTTTATATAAAAAATATAACTTTTTCAAATAGCATTATCTTCGACTAGGGCACTTAACATTAAATACCTTTCTGGCATATGAAATAGCATGCTTTGTAGCACCAAAAAAATGAAAAATACGATATTTTTTATATCTTGTAATATTTACTCAATAAATAGTTTATTTTTAGTAAAAAGTATATATAACTTTCTAACGAGAGAAGCCAGAGGTTCGGTATATTAACCTTTACAGTACCAGGTTACAAATTTTCTGAAAATTTTAGTTTAATGTTGCTCTCATTTCGTGAATTTTTGACCGAATTGGATGAAACCGGCTTTAAAAGATCTGGAATTTAGTTCAGTTTTTATGTACTGAGTAGCATTCAAATCCGTAGACCGTTTCCGAAATTCTCAGGATGCGCTCAAATTATATTGAGATTATAAGTGTTTTTTATGTAAAAATATTTGAAGAACACGATGGCATTAGAATTTTAAAAATTAAAATATATGTAATGAGAGAAAAATAACTTTTAATATTTAACTGAAAAATCGCATAGTTGGCATCACTGTTGCAAAAAGTTAATATTTTTCTAGACTCCTTGAACAATTTTCTTCAAAAACCGTTTTTCGGATGGATTCTATAGTAAATAGAACCGGAGATATAATCAAATGAAAATCAAGGGTTTTTGCACTGCTAGGCCCCATGCAAAACTGATTCAGACACCACTTCGCTAAAAGTTTAATAACTTCTTTTAACAAAGCCGAATTGACTAGCAGTCTTCTACAAAGTTGTAAAGGGCGAACACGAAATTATTGCGACACATTCAACAGGGCATAACATTTTTTACCATTGGGTAAAAATCAACCAAATTTTGCACACTTTCTCATTGATGTGTATTGTTTACATGCTGTCAAACTCGAAGTCGTGTTTTTCGATTTAAAGAAAATGGTGGTGAACCAACGCGAGTCGAGAGAAAAAATTCTTTTCAAACACCTGGAATTTCCTGACCTGTCGCACCGGCAGTTGGGAAAAATGTTGAACATTCACCATTCAACCGTCTCCAGAGTGTTGAAGCGGTTGACGTTGGACCACGGCAAAGGAGCTGGAAGAAAACCGGGACCGGAAAAAAAAGTCGGAGGGAAAGGTGAAGCGGATGATTAAAGCAAATCCCAACGTCTCAAGCCGTGATTTGGCTAAAAAGATCGGCATGTCGCAGAGCTACGTCCAGAATGCAAAGAAGAGAGCTGGACTACATACATACAAGGTACAGAACTTCCCAAACCGCGATGAGCGGCTAAAACTTGGGCACGGAAGCTCTACGAGAAGATGCTGACAAAATATGGCTGCTGTGTGATGGACGACGTATATAAAAGCCGATTTTAAGCAAATTCCAGGGTTGTAGTTTTTCATCTGCAAGAGCAAGTTCTGTGGACGACAAATTTAAGAAGAAGAAAATGTCGAAGTTCGCCTCCAAATATATCATTTGGCAGGCCATCTGCTCTTGCGGAGTGAGCCTTTCGTGACAAAGGGCACAGTAAATGGCGAGATCTACAAATCTGAGTGCCTCGAGGAGCGCCTTTTGCCGTTCTTGCAGCAGCACGACGAAGCTCCGCTATTTTGGCCAGATTTGGCATCATGCCACTATTCTTAAAGTGTCCTGGAGTGGTATGAGGCCAATTCTGTCCATTTTGTTCCAAAGGACATGAATCCGCCAAACTGTCCGGAGCTGCGCCCGGTGGAGCAGTACTGGGCAATGATGAAGCGGGAACTTCGGAAGAGCAAGAAGACAGTCAAATAAGAGAAAGACATGTTAAGAAAATGGAAAAAATGAGAAACTGGTACCGGATGACACTGTAAAGACTTTGATGGAGGGTATCAAGCGAAAATGCGTTCAATTTTACACTCAAGGCTCCATAGATTAACTTTTCTTTTGATTTTTGAAGTAAATATATGTAAAAAACTACCCTAAAATTTTGGTTTGATTTTAAACATTATAAGAAAATTGGCATGACATTTTCGTTGTCGCAATAATTTCGAGTTCGCCCTTTAGACGATTAAATTATCTTCAGTGTTAATTGGATGCATACAGTGCCACCTAGCGGTGAAAATGTAAGTTAGTGGGTTTTCTCCATGTAAATTGTCGAAAAATCCCATACAAACTTCAGGCACGTTGGTCCGGTAGCTAGTCCGATTTGCTTCAAATTTGAAGCAAGTACACCTGGTGGGACAAGGAATCGACTCAGGGGTGAGCCGATAAGGGTCACGTCCATACAATCGTCGAGGAAGGGAAGGAATGTTAGTTCAACATCTACTAGTGAAAGTGCAGGGAGCCCAGACTACTTTCATAGATGTTTCAGGAATAGGAGTTTGTGTTACTAGGCCAGGTTAATTATGAGGAGCTCATTCAACAACATTTCGTAGGAAATACAGTGCAAAATAAATGTAGCTTACCTAGTGTATTGAGTTGGTATATGTACATAAGTTTGAACAGGTTCATAGAAAACTTACCAATTTTTCAGTTTTATATTTTCTTTGCCCCTACTTACGGAAGGGATTCAGTAAACTTGTCTAACTATTTCTCCTATTTAGTGAAGAGAAGTAAAGAAAAAAGAGAAAAAAGTAGGCAACCGTGGCATCCCAGTCGCCGTCGTTCCCCCAACACATTATTCGGCAGCGGCTCACGAGTCAAAACTTCTTGATATCATCCACTGCTTAAATTGAGGCCAGCAATCGCTCCATAAACGATGGAGTCGTCGAAGAAGCCCCACACACCTGCACGTATACCACACTATGAAGCCGACACCGACACCAACCACGAACGTGTGAATCAACAAATTCATCTTCAATGCAACGCACGATCACGACCCGCAGAATTGAACGAGGAAAAATACGCATGTCCAAATTAAAAATTATTATTATAATAATATTGCCGTTACTTTTAAGTTGCGATTGACAGCTCATGATACCATAGGCTAGAATAAGCTAATCTTGTTGAGATCTGCGTTCAACATGTTGACAACAATATGATTTAATTCGGTCATTCTCGCATCGTAATGACTACGGAACGGGAGCAGGTTTTAAAAGTTTCGCTGAATCATAACTATATTGAAAATCAGTCTAAATCTGCACATTTTGAGTCACGAAGAAACTTAGTTGTCTGTCACAATAGCACATATTTATGGTTGGTGTGAAATAGTTGTTGAAATAAAAATAGCTACTTGGGTGACCGTTCATTTCTAAATAAAACCCATACCGATGATGATTTTGACTATTTAGTGGTACCGCCATCTTGCTTTCTAAAATGGCGTCAATCAATATCCGTATCTGCCGACCATCCACTCGCAAATGACTTCCATATTGTTGATGGTCTTCACTGTTTTGTGGAAACCGGAAGCCGCCATTTTGGTTTTAAAAATGGCGTCAATAATAAATTTCCGTCTTCTACTGATCACCCCATTTCAAATGCCACCCACACTGACAATAGTTTTTATTGTTTCCTTCGAACAGGAAGCAACCATCTTGGTTTTCAAAATATCGTAAACAACTAATTTTCGACTTTTGGTGACCACCCGCTTTACAACGACACCATTCATTATCGACGGTGTTTTTCATTGCTTTGTGGTAATCGGAAGCCGCTATCTTTGCTTTTAAAATGGCGAAAAAATCAATTTCTGTTTTCGATGGACCCCCCCCCCTCTTTCGAATGACACCCATATTGACAATACTTTTGATTGTTTTGTGGTAACCGGAAACCACCATCTTGGTTTTGAAAATGGCGTCAATTATAGATTTCGGACTTTTGCTAACCATCCTCTTTCAAATAACACCCATGTTGATGGTGGTTTTCACTGTTTTGTGGTAACTGGAATCTTGGTTTTCAAAATGGCGTTTAATGTCCATCCGTCCGAACCGGTGCCGGAATGGCCATAGCTTGAGGGAGCTGTAGAACCGTATGATAGAAAGATCTTCGCATTTCGTATAAAGCTATGAACCCAAATCGCTGGAATGATAGAAAAATATATTCATTTTCTTAGGTTGTCCCGGAACAGTTCTCCGGTGGCCAAGATTGGTCCAATTCATGTCTATTATGAAGGATTAATGGGAAATAGTCATATGTAGCACATTTCAAAACACAATTACTTAAATTTATGGGATGTTTCTTCAAAACTCGTCCATCACCCCACTGGGATGTCGGATATACCCCACGGGAATTCGGATTAATTCCGGAACCGGTCGACGGATTTGAATGCTACACAGTTCATAGAAACTGGACTAAATTCCAGATCTTTTAAAGCCGGTTCCATTCAATTCGGTCAAAAATTGACGAAATGAGAGCAAAATTTAAACAAAATTTTTAGAAAAATTTTAACCTGGTACTGTAAAGGTTAAATCAAATTGTTCTCCTTCAAAATATCTGATCTTAAGTGATCTTAATGAAAAATCAAAACTGCAAAAGTTATACGAAGAAAACCATTTTTTAAGAAACACTAATTTTTATAGTAAATTTCTTATAAAATGAAAAGTACACGACATAGAGTTTCAAGGTCTTCGACAGTTTATTAAAAAAAAATTTTCTTCAATTTTTAAGAAAACAGCGAAACTCTATCTCGAACCATTAAAAAGTTAATTTTCTGATTTCAAAAAAAATAGAACCACCCTACCCACTATTTAACATTTAGTAAAGTGTAATAATTTATCATGGAAACGAAATTATATTTTTTATCTTGGCCATTGTGAAAATAATTTAAACATGTTATATAGGATCACTTCATGAAAAACCAAATTTTTAATTTAACTTTTTGAGTTTTAATTTTTTAAACCAATACTTCTGATGTTTTTCGAACCTTTTGAAGACGAACATTTTCTTTTAACATATCAAAACTCTAAATTCTATTGTTTAAAAGATATAACCACCTAATATATCAAAAATAGATTATTTTAAATCAATTTTATGAAATTTGAAAAACTTTCGTATTCGCCGTTTTTTGCTTAATTATAGCTCTAATCATGACCTTATTTATAGTTGAAAAAGAATAATCTTTCATTTGCCCCAAATGAGTGATATTGTTATTCCAAAGAACTCTATTTTTGGCGAAGATACCAAAGTTGAAAAAAACAATCACTGTAACCAGCTTTTCATTGTAAAGCTTCTTGCTTGCTGACCTTTTCTATTCTGTGAGTAACGGTTCGAACTCTTCCGGCAATTCATTGGGGCACACCTAAACAAAATTGTCGAGGTACAATTGGTCACTGACGATCAGCTTACGAGTAGCTGTCAAAGCAATATTACCGTAGGTTAAAATGCACTTTTTCGGTTAGAACAAACGGAATAAAGCCAAGGGCGAATAAAAAGCGTCTTGTTACTCCTATAAATAGCCACATTAATATGGATGGTAGATGATAAACTATTTCGGAGCTATGGTTAATGTGCACTGGAAAAACCTATACCGATTTCACATCACATCACTTCATATCATCAATATTCAAGTGGTCTTCTGGCTTCCACCCAAGACTTTAATACGATTACCAAAAGAACTCGCACGATAATGTTTGATCCGATTCTAGTAGCAGAACGCTGTTTTCAATTAGTTCCATTTTCTAACCTAACAAAGCTGTAGGATTAGGCAAATAAATACCGCCCCATTATGATACGGATCAATGGCTTTTCATGCCCGACAATGCGGCAAACTGGGGCAGAAAGCTTTTTCATCAATTTGCCCGAGTTTCAGGAAAGTTTGCGGCCTGCTCGGAAAGCGGCAATGGCTTATTTAAACTTTTCATCGGCAGCAGCAGCAGCAGCAGCAGAAAGAGAAAGCCCTCGGCTGCGGTTTTGCAACAAAGGCGAAAGTTAGTCTATTGATCCGCTGAGAATTATAGAGTGGCATTTTTTCTCCAACATCAACAGCGGCGACAAAGGGAGGGCTTTTTGTTTCCACCTGGTTTGAAAAGGGATAAAGGAAAATGTTTCCGTTTCTGTATAGTCTGTTGGAAAAATTGAGGGAAAAAGGGAGCTGATTGTATGCGCTAAAAATGCTGAGAGCATGTGATTCCAAAAAAAAAATCCACAAAAAAAACTTTACAAAATTGTATCCATCAAATGTAATATTCATAAAGCGTCGTAGTTCAAAGCAAAACTAAAAGTCTGCTACATCTGTACTGAAACCAGTAAATAGTGGTTAGCACACGACAACCAGACTGGCACAATTTATAGCTGCAACAACATTTTAAAGTGACATAAACTGGAATTGCTGTCAGGCAAAAATAACCCTTATTTCAATCCATACACTAGCATAAACACAGAGGAGGCAAGACATCCGAAACGTGCCAACAATTCTACCCATTATAGTTATAATACTAGCCATATAGCTGCTACTGCTTGGTGCTGTGAAAATTCATTTCTTATGCTCCCCCGCACCGCTCCACCAAGCCCGTCGTGATACCATTTTCCGCCCTTATGATACATCCAAACCATCATCGAGCAGTCGAGTCGAGTCGAGTAGCAGCAGTAGCAATGGCAGCAGCACCGACCGAAGTAATTTGATCCAAAATTGTTTTGGAAGCGTGCTAAGGAACGACTAAGCGAACTTTCCCAGTTCTGGCAGGGATAAATCTCGGAAGGGTGTTTTGCAGTAAATTGTCTCCAGCTTTCTGTGGGGTGGTCCTGCGGGCTGGAAGCGGGTGTGGCTGCTGCTGCTGCTGCTGCTGTTGAACTGGATTTCCCAAAGAAAGAGAAAGAGAATCTATTCCCGAAATTAGGGTCAGGGGCAATTTTTGGTGGCTCCGGGTACGGCAATATGTGCTTCTTCTTTTTCTTCTTCTTCTTCTTCTTCGGTTGAATGTCGCATAAATGATGCTGTTGTTGCTGCTGCTAATAAAGGAAATGTTTCACACTTTTTGCGGCAAGTGTACGGAAGAGTTATGGGGACAATTTATAGCGTCCAGATGTCGGGCAGGTCATTTCTTCCATCGATGGCAAGCGACGGATCAACCTGCTGTAGTATTTTCCGAACTGTTATGATTGCACCAGTTGGTTAGTTGGTAACGCTGCTTTGCCGTGGTGGGAACAAAGCTGCCTCGTTGATAAGTTATGAGATGAGTTAGTACACGGTCCTTGTAGTGGGACGGAAGTAGAAAAAATGAAACATTAAAATCTGTGTCCTGGAAGAGGAAATGTCTTTAGCGCCATCTTTACAATAGCTCATGAGGGTCGCTTTGCTCACTCGCAACAGAGGTGCCATTTTCATCCGTGTGCTGTTATCTAGCTACCTTTGGTCGATAAATGCACATTTAAACTTTTTGAAAATCCATTCCAAAAGATCAAAAAGCTCACCCTCAGTGTGGCACATTTATATCTTCTGATTAGCTCATATCGCCACAATCGTTGCGTTCGGGTTGTGGCTTCAAGTGCGGTAATTAGAATCTATCAGCAAGTCAATTAAACATCTATCCACACTATGCCATCGTCTTTGTTCCGGCAGGTTTCCTTTTCACTCCCCCTACTATGACGTACCGATGATAGCTCTTTGCCCGCAGCCCGAACGACGACAGATATGGAAATTAGCTTGTTAATTAACATGAGACGTAATTATCGCCTCCGACACGGGAGAGTTCACACAAGCGCCAAACAGCCAACCCTGGTCACCTGGTCTCGGTGATGCTCCACAGCATACATAAATAAATTAAGGATCCGTTGCACGGCGGGTTCGAATTCAAATGGCATCCGAGAGCAATATCACGCCATCGACTTGTCATCTTCTCATGTTTTCCCGTGTATCCTATCGATTCAAGTTACAACTTCCCTCCGGGGAAGAATTACGACCTTTCACATTCCTTCGTAAAACTTTCTACTTTTGTTTCCACCGTTGCCACAGATTCTCACTTTTTTTTTTACTGGTGATATTTTTTTTGCTTCCACCAGCAGCATCGAATTGAACAAGGATCGACACGAATAATGAAACCGGAACTTTGCAATTTCCCCTGTCGGTCCTTTCTTGTCGATAATTTCTGTTTCTGTCCGAAAAAAAACCTTGCACTTACTCACAAATCCCCCGGTAATCCCACCGCTCCAACGACGCTTCCACCGCTGGCGCTGCTGCTTCGACCCCGTTTGATGGAAAACATTTCCCTGTACGTACACCACCGCCGAGTCAGTTCTGTTAAAGAGCTTGTTTTTCCAACTTTGTGATCTAAAATTTATGACCCTCCGTACCGAATGTGTGTGTATGTGTGTGTATGCGTTTGTCCGGTCCGTGTGCTTTTCGGCGTATGAGTGATCCTGGCCATTGAGGGAATGTGTGCTTACAACCTCTCATCTGCTGGTTGTACGGAATCCAGCGAATTCTGGCGCCTGCTTCAAACCCAGCTCAATTGTTCTAACTAGCCAACCGCTTGGCACTTTGCACCCAGTCCAGCTAATGCTTCTCTGGCTCAGTGCTGCAGTCAGTTGCAGTCGGTTTAGGGAGATTTGGTTTGGAAATATTTTTGGAAACGTGATATCACACGGATCAGGGGATCTAGTCAGTTTGTTAGATTTACTATCAAATAAAGCTTGATATGTGTCGACATGGTTCTCTCAAATGGCTTTATACATTTCTTACATTAGAAATATATAGAATTAACTCAAACTTTTAAGATCTTTTTCTAGGGGCAGAAAGACGGAAGACCAACTACTCCAATTACAGCCTCCGATAAATAAGACATGATAAACCAGAACGCCGGACGAACCAAATTGAACCAAAGAGGATTCTTCACGTGGGGCAGGAGTTCCTGGCAGCATCAGTTATACAATTTTATTGTTTTTTTTTCACTTTATTCATTTTGTTAATTGTATTTACTTTATGGGTCATTCCACGCGAAGTGATTAAAAAAAGATGCAAACTTGAAATCGACCTTCACGGATTTGAATAAAATTTGGAGGAATTGTTCATCTTGGGCCAATATATAAAAAACCCAAATTTTTGTGTCAATTGAACCACCCCTCGGGTTATGGGAGCACCCCCCGTTTTGGCAAATTGCCAAAACCCTTGATTTTCTTTTGATCATATATCCGGTTCTATTTACTCTAGAATCAAACCACAAGATGGCTTTTCAAGAAATTTTTTCAAGGAGTCTAGAAAAAATATTATTTTTTGCCGACAGTGCTGCCAACTATGCAATTTTTTCAGTTAAATATTAAAAGTTAATTTTTCTCTCAATACATATATTTTAATTTTGAAAATTTTAATTCCATCGCGTTCCTCAGACATTTTTACATAAAAAACACTTATCGTCCCAATATAATATGAGCGCATCCTGAGATATACCGTTTTGAAGGGAAAAACTCCGATTTTCTCATATAAAAATCCATTTTTATTGACCAAAATTGAGAAAATCTTCAAACGGTCATAAAAATCGATCCTGATGTGCTAGAAGCAAACCAAATACGTAGTTTTTCATCATTTCTCGTCTACTTCACGAAAAATTATGTTTGAACTCAGAATACTCAAGTTGGTTTTTTAGTGTTGTGCGCTTGCGATTTTATATGGGAAATTGCGGATTTTTCTCTTCAAAACGGTGTATCTCAGGATGAGCTCATATTATATTGGGATGATAAGTGTTTTTTATGTAAAAATGTCTGAGGAACGCGATGGAATTAAAATGTTCAAAATTAAAATATATGTATTGAGAGAAAAATTAACTTTTAATATTTAACTAAAAAAAATGCATAGTTGGCAGCACTGTCGGCAAAAAATAATATTTTTTCTAGATCCCTTGAACAATTTTCTTCAAAAGCCATCTTGTGGTTTGATTCTAGAGTAAATAGAACCAGATATATGATCAAAAGAAAATCAAGGGTTTTGGCAATTTGCCAAAACGGGAGGTGCTCCCATGACCCGAGGGGTGGTTCAATTGACACAAAAATTTGGGTTTTTATATATTGGATCTAGATTAACAATTCCTCCAAATTTTGTTCAAATCCGTGAAGGTCGATTACACGTGCTTTGATCACTTCGCATGGAATGACCCTTAAACAATTTATTCATTTTATCAATTTAATTAATTTTATGAATTTGATCATTTTAATTTATTTTAGTTATTAAATTTATTTTGTTCATTTTAAAAATTGTGCTAATTTTATGAATTTCATTATTGTATTTATTTTATTCGTTCTGTTCATTTGACTCGTTTTGTTTATCTTATTCATTTTATTCATATTATTCATTTTATTCACTTTTTTTAATTTCATTCATTTTATTCATTTAATTAATTTAATTAGTTTTATTAATCTTACTATTTTAAATTTGTTATGCCTTTGACTTATTTTATTGATTTTTTTTTTATTTATTTTATTCAATTTATTCATTTTCTTTATTTCTTTAATTGTATTCATTTTATGTGTTTTGATTATTTTTTCCGCGTTCTTTAGTTTACCAATTATATTATTTTATTCACAATATTCGTTTTATATATTTTACTTTTATGTATTTTATTTAATTATATTTAGTCTATTCATTTTATTAATTTTGTTCGTTTTATTGATTTGGTTCCGTTTCTTTATTTAGTTTTAGCAGTTTCTTAATTTAATTATCTTTATTTTATTCATAATTTTCATTTTATCCATTTGTTTACTGATTTCATTTATTTTATTCAATTTATTTATTTCAATAAATTTAATACTTGTTTTCAGTTAATATTATATAAAATCTATATATTACGTTAAATGTATTTATTTTATTCAATGTTATTTATTATATAAATTTTAATGACTATTCATTTTATTGATGTTTATTCATTTTATACCATATTATTCGCTTTATTCATTTTAGTAATTCAAATAATTTTATGGATTTTATTAGTTTCTTTATTTATTTTATTCATTTTGTTAATTGTTTTAATTTTTTATTGAATCTGTTTTATTTATTATATTAATTTTGTTCATTGTATTCATTTTATACACTTTACGAGTACCCGACGCGAACAACCGTGAACATTATTAATTAATTTTATTATTAATTTTATTTATTCTGTTCATTTTATTCATTTTCTTCTATTTATTAATTTTAACTATTTTTTTTTATTTTTCAATTTTCTTCATTTTATTTTTATAGTATTTATTTTATTTATTTTTGTTTATTCTATTCATTTTTTATTGAATCCGTTTTATTTATTATATTCATTGTGGTAATTGTATTCATTTTATACACTTCAATTATTTAAATTATTTTATTTATTCTGTTCATGTTATTCATTTTCTTCTATTTATCCGTTTAAATTACTTTCCTTATTTTGCAATTTTCTTCATTTTGTTTTTATGTTATTTGTTTTCTTCATTTTCTCTACTTCATTAATTTTAATATTTTTATTGACTTTATTCATTTTATACATATTTCTCCTGTCTTTCATTTTGTTAATTTCACTAACTTTGTGAAGTTTGTTTACTTTTTTTCTTAGTCTATTTTATTCATTTAACTCATTTTATTTCATTTTATTCATTTTGTTGATTTCATTCTTTTTATTAATTTCATTTACTTTATTCATTTCATATGTTCTATTATACCTAAAAAATTTCATATTATTAAATTCATTCATATTCACTTTAATTATTTTATAAATTTTATAACTAGTCAAATTATTAATATTATTGATTCATTTCAATGAATAATTGTATTGATTTTATTCCTATTGTTCAACTAAATAATTTTATTTATTTACTCATTCTCTTCAACTTATTCATTTTATTAGTTTTATTATTTTCAATTAATTATTTAATTTATGTATTATATTAATTTTAATTTAAGTAATTTATTGAAAGGGATTACATTCCTTTTTATTTTTCATAAAATCGATTTTTTTATTTGATTATTGTTCCATCTTTTTTTTACTTTATCCGAAAGTGCAGCTCCTTGATAATATTTTCCCATATTTTTATAGAGATTCGAGAAATAGATCGAAAGTCACAGTGCTTCCAAGCGCGCTTCATCCACCAAGAGCTGTGGTAACTTGAAATTTTAAACTCGATTTTCTCGAAATGTCGTTTTTTTCCAAAATGCTGCGAGATCACGATTGCCGAAAAGCCACTTAACCAGTTTAAAAAAAAACGATTGATCGTAAATAATTTTTCTCGTACCTTAACGATTCATTTTTTTATGCATATATTTTTGTTTCGTAGATGGGAAATTCTTAAACCAAATTTTTGGAGCTTAAAACAGCATTTTTTAAATTAAATTGTTCCCGAATACAGGAAAAAAAGATTATTTCTTCAACTAATCGTTAAGGTACGAGGAATACACATATACTAATGGATTTTTTGAGATTTGAGATTTTAGTTGATCTATTGGTCTTCAATCGTGATCACCGCAAACCTCTTGAACAAAAAATGGATTCGGGTAAAAGGCCATAACTCTGCCAATTATCAATAGTTTTATAAACTAATGCTTGTTTATTTTACTGAAAAATGCACTACCCAACTACAATAAGTTTGATGTAATGAAATCATTGCTTTATGCCCTTATGTGATTGCAAACCTCGCACAAAAAGGTATGTAACCCCTTAATTTTATTCAATTTATTATTTTATTTTGTTTACACATTTTCTTAATTTGATTATTTTTATTCATTTTATTGTTGCGCATACTTTTATCACATATTATTTATTTTATTCATTCGAATAATTTAATCTATACTATGAATTTTAATTATTTTATTTATTTCATTCATTTTGCTCATTTCCTTGATTTGTTAAATTTTGTAGATTTGATAAGTTTCAATTTATTTTATATATTCTATTAATTTTATTATTTTGTTATTTTTATACTTTTAAGAATTTTATTCACTTGATCCATTGTGTTCATTTTTTTTTCAATTCATTATTTTATATTTTTTCACTTTTTCTTCTATTTATTTTGTTTGTTTTATTTATTTAATTAATTTTAGTGATTTTCTCAACTTGGCTAATTTTATAAATTTTATAAATTCTATTGATGTTATTTAATTTATGCATTTTAGTCCGTTTCTTAGTTCTCTTAATTGTGTAAATTTTATTAATTATTCTGATTTTATGATTTGTCAATTTTGCCGATCCTATTTATATATTTTATTTATATTTCGTTTTTATTATTTTCATCAATTTTATTCATTTTATTATCTTCATAATATTAATTATTTAATTTATTTATTTGTTATTTGTTATTTATTTTATTCACTTTGTTCATTTTATTCATTTTTTAATTTGGTCGTTATTCGTTGTACCCATTTTGTTGTTTTAGTCGTTTATTCTTTATATTCATTTAATTCATGTTATTCATTTTTTTCATTATGTTTATTTAATTCAGTTTTATAATCATTTTATTGAAGAATTTTTTTGAAGAATTTGTTACATAATAATGAAGGGGGATATTGATATTTTTGATAATTTGTTACATAAGGGGAGGTAAAGTTAATTTTGGGCAAATTTTGCGTTACGCAATTTATGAACGGTCCCTTTATTTCAATTTATTTTTGCTTTATTCATATTATTCATTTTAATGAATTTTATAATTTTATTCATTTAATCCTTATTACTCATTTTTTTCATTTCAATAATTTAATCAATTTATTTAATTTAATTATTTTAATTATTTTTTTAATTTCATTTTCTTTTATTTTTGCTCATTTTACTAATATTGCTTAATTTATAGTTTTTATTATTTTTATAAATTAAATTTATTTCATTTATTTTATTCATGTCCTTCGTACTATGTAGTTTATTCATTTTATTCTTGTTTTTCATTTTATTTGTAATTATTTTATTCGTTTCATATATTTTTATTTTTAGACATTTTAATAATTTTACTAATTTGATTGCTTTTATTCACTTTATTCATTTATCACGAATGCCACTACCGTGTTAAAGTATCAAAAACGAATGAAAAAGAAACTTTGTTCATTTTAATAATATCATAATTTTACTCATTCTATTCATTTCATTGATCTTTATTGCCTATGATCGCAAATCAGTCCCATAACGATAGGCGTTCCCGTAGAAAATGGGACAAATGCGCGGTCACGGGCATTTCATTTTATTCACTTAATTTATTTGTTTATTTATTCATTCTCTTCATTTTATTTATGTAGCTCATTTTATTTCAATTTCAATTTTTTAATTTTAATAATTTCATTAATTTAATCCTTATATTCATATTATTAGTTTCAATAATTACATTTATTGTATTCAATTTCATTCATTGCATTAATTTTATAAATTTATTATTTTATTATTTTTTAAACATTTTATTATTTATAATTTTATTGATTTTATTCACTTTATTTATTTTGGTAATTCTATCGACTTTTATCGTTTTATTAATTTTGTTGATTTATAGTCATGTTATCCTTTTTATTGATTTCAATAATTATATTAATGTTGCGAAATTATTAATTTTATTAATTTCATTAATGCAGTGGAGACCCGTTTTTATCAGCCTCTTGGTGAATTTTAGGCTGATAACACGGGGACATTGACAAAATCGTAACATATATTTTTCTTTCTTTTTAATAAACCGAAGCTCTTAAAATATTCTTCTTTAGTCCCTAGATACAGTCTCATAAACCTTTCTGATTATTTAGCTTACATTTCCCATAAGGGTGCATGACAGAGTAAAGTTTTCAAAATAATTAAAATTTTAATTTTTGCATATATCGGATCTCTAAGATAAGAAAAATATGCTCAAGAAATACTCGAATTCAGCTTGGTTCGTCTGCTAGGGCCCATCAAACTTCCAAATATCAATGTTCGTATGAGACTGACAAAATCGGGTCAAAAAGCTGATAAAATGGAGAGTAGACAAAATCAGGGGCTGATAAAATTGGGTCTTCACTGTATTACTAATGTTATTCATTTTAATAATTCCTTTTATTTTCTTTGTTTTTTTTGTTTTAGTTTCAAACATCTTATTAATTTTATTAATGAAAAGCATAAACCACTTTATTCAATTTATTTATTATACTCATTTAATCATTTTCTTTATTTTCTTCATATATTTTATTCAATGTTTTTTTAATAATTGTAAAAAAATTCCTAATATTACTATCGTTGTAAATTTTATGAATTCTTTTGATTTAATTTATTTCAATAATTTTTGTCATATTCTTATTTTCTTAATGTTCTTAATTTTTCTGATTGTATTATTTTATCAATTTTGCAAACTTTGTTTTTTAATCCTTTTTATTCCTTTTATGTGATTTTAACAGCTTCATTAATTTTTTTTAATAATCTTATTATTTAATTAACTTCACTATTGCTAGTTATTTCATTTACTTTGCCTATTATTTTTTTTATTTGCTCATTTTAATCGTTTTATTCAATTTATTTTATTCATTTTCGTCATTTTCTTAATACTCTTAATCTTCTTAATTTTCCTAATTGAAGGTATTTGATAGGGCGAGGTAGAAATTTTTTTTAACTTATAATGAAATTTAACTTAATCTAAACTCATCAACTTAAATATAAAACTTAAATTAAATTAAAACTTAACCTAGGCCACTACATGCAATTTACCCTAATTTATTCGAAAGGAATCCAAAAATTTGTATAACCTTTGCGCTAGAACAGTACGGTATAGTATATCACATGACCAAAAGTGATACAATCATCACCAGTTGCATCACGGCCAGATAAAAGGGCTAATGATGATGAGAGCCAGTAGTAATAAACGATAATCGAATCAGACAAGATCGTTTTACTTTCCTAGTGAGCGATCGTATAAGTGGAAATCTAATTATAATTAAGGATAGTTCATGTTGAACTTAGTTTTTTGGTCTGTTAAAAGGTCTAAGCGGGACACAGATTTACTAGATTGGCCACCGGTCAATTGAGAAAGCCTTTGTATCCCATCCCATCGAACAGTATTAGTTTTGCAAACTTTATCCTTTTAATACTTTTTATATACTAAAGTCCTAAGACTAAAGTTCTTTTATATGGTTTTAGCAGCTTCATTAATTTTATTTTTTTTTAAATAATTTTATTATTCTATTAATTTCATTAATGCTAGTTATTTCATTTAGTTTGCCTATTATTTTTTTTAAATTGGTCATTTTATTCGTTTTATTCATTGCATTCATGTTATTTATTTTCTGCATTTTATTAATTTTATTATTTTCTTCATTTTATTTACTTTATTATTTTTATTTGTCTTATTCATTTTATAATGTTAATCATTTTATTCATTTCATTCATTTTAATGATATTGTTCTTTTATGAATTTTATCATTCCACGACATTATTTTTTTCAATTTATTCGTTTTATTTATTTTGTTCGTATCATTAATTTTATTATTTCATTGCTTTTATTCGTTCCATTTATTTAATTTTATTAATTTTTTTTTGTTTTATTCATTTAGTGAACTTTACTAATTTGCTAATTCTATCAATTTTGATATTTTTATTAATTATATAAATTTTATTACCTACAACTTTTTTAAATTTTTATTCATTTAATTAATTTTACGTATTTTATTAATTTTATGCATTTTTTTACTTTATTTTTTATTCATTTCGTTATTTTTTTTTATTTTAGCGGTGATCAGCTATTTTCGTCCGCGTCCTTTATCACTTTGCTATATAAAATTCATCATCAGTGCTATCTTTGAAAATGAACCACCTCTGTTATGCAACTATTTTTTTACGATCTTATTTTAATGCGAATAATTAAGCAGTCTTCATTTCGTTATATGCTTAATTGCACACATTTTGTTGCTTGTAATTTTAAATGTTTTATGATTTGATGGTATTGTAAGGGAACACGTATCCACCGGTTGATGACAATCGAGCTGACATTTTTTTAGACTGAGTAAACTAATTTTTTTTTGTTGATTATTTATTTGACCAACTAGGAAACTAATCCACTGAAAATTTAATACGCGGGGGGAATACTCATGGTCTTGTCTGAGTGAATGATGACTTTAGAATTATGTATGAGGGTTGAGAATTAAAAATTTGCAGGACGAATCAAAAACCAGTTATCAATTTTCGGTAGTCATATCAGCACGAAGAACAAAAGTTTTATTGTCATATTCATTGGTTTACTTTTAGTTCATTGAATCATCAGTAAATTATATTAATTGTTCTTTGCATTGAGTACATGCATATGCGTTGGAGTAGTACATGCGCTATATCACTGTCACATTTACGACATTTCTTCATGAGTATAAAAATATTGAAGCTTGATTATTGACGCTAAAGGTGACAAGTTAGTTTCTTTTCGTTCTTATCTTTTTCCATCTTCTTCTAGTAATTAGCGTAAAAAACCGCGCACATGTCATTGGTTGTATATCCAACATACAAAGTTAGCTGTTTAAGGTATTGCGGTTGGTCTTATTTTATACGGCTTAAAATGTGCCTTAGATAGCATAACAACGCGCGGGGATAATTATAGCATAAGAATCAATTGTCCATGGAGAAAGAAGTCAATACCTAATGGTCATTAATAATGATACCAAAATTTATACACGATAAATGATGCGTGTATTACGAAACCTTTAATTACATAGATTTATCGACAAATGTCTCGAGACACTATAAGTAATCGCTTTTCATTATACTGTATTGTTTTTGAAACGCCATGTTTTACTGGAATGAAGCAAGGAATAAAAAAATTATTCACCTACCGTTTGATTCAATTAAACAAATGCAACACTCCCGACTGTCGGCTGTCCGGAGCTGAGGTTGCCTTTTTTTACAAACCAAGCATTTCAAAATTAATTCAATAAACGATACATCTATTATAAATTCTCAGCAGCCGGCTGCCCAGAGCAATAAACACATGATAACTAGTAGTTGTATCATGTGGTTATTTGATCATTGCGTTGATCGTATCACCCATTAAGGTGAATCCAGATGTGTGTATCTCTTTACCCCATGCTACTAACAAAAAGTCCTTCCCGTGGCAAACGTGGAGATGCAGAGGTATACACGGTTTCCATAGCAACGTTTGTTACACTAACATTCCTTCTCGTCCCAGATGACTGTAATGACGTGGCTGGCGCCGTTATTGGCATTCCAAAGTATATAATTATCCAAACGTGCATATTGATTCTCTGTGCAATTTCGCTTGTTCTGGTTGATCTCAGAGTAGCAACTACGAATTGTATGGTCATCATGCTAATGCTCATGCTAATTTCGTTTATTTTTTATTTAATTAATTTTACTAATTTTATTAGTTTTAATCATTTTATCCATCTGCTTAATTTTTTTCACTTTATAATTCTATTAATTTCATACTTTTTTTAGTATTTCTTAGCATTTCAATTGATTCAATAATTTTATTCACCTAATAAATTTTATTCTATTTATTAATTTTATTCATTCATTTCATATTCTTAATTTTTTCATTCATTTAATTTGAGCAAATGCTCAAACCACTGACACTCGAATTTTGAGATAACTTGAGCATTTTCTTTTTCTGATGATTGTTTGTTGTTAGAAAAATTGTCCGAAAAACTTTTATTTCAATATTCTCGCTACACCCCTGCCATGTCTGACAGGTTTTTGTTCATATCTAGATGTTGTAAAAAAAACAGGTCCCGCGTTAAGTCCTACCACACACAGATAAACCTCTAAACACACACACGCGCACACAAAAGACTGACCAAAGTGAAAGAATCAGAAGCGCTGAAGCAAGAAAACGAAACCATTTTGCTGAGTTCCTGCACTATCTAATATTTTCACATTCCTGCTTTTGAAAAATGTCTGTTTCAGGGAGCCTCGGACTGTTCGACTCTCTGTGAATGATTCGAGTGTCCAGTGTCCCGCCTCGCAATCCCATTCAATCGCTGTACCCAGTAAACGAAAGTTTGCATAGGCAAATGACTGCAACGAATACCACCCCCTCCAGAACACACAAGTGAGAGCGGTGGTGGTTCTGGAGGGGATGGGTGGGTGGGTTTTTCTGGAATTGATTGCGTTTCGTTGGAAGAAACAAAAAATAGCGCAGGGCGGTGTGAACGAAAAGTGTTCGTTTTAATCTAATTGAAAGTGGTCACCCAAGCGGACACTATCCGATCTGTTTGTGCTACATCTGATGCTGACCTGCTTTTGTCGCCGGGACAAGTACCTAGTGTTTGAGGGAAAATGCTTCGTGCTCGGAAAAAGTTTTGCACCCGAAAACTTGATTTTTGGCTTTGTTAGAGACTCCAGGAGAGAGAGAGAGCAAGAACACATTCACACTTTTTGTTTCAATGGTATCTCCAGTTGGGTGTGAGTTTGAAGTTTCTCCTGAATTAATCTGATTTTGGAGGGAAAAACATTTAACTTCACGACCGTTAGTCAAGCAGTTCGATATCAGAGCTATATGTGATTGTGTTTTGTTTAAGGCGGCCAGGATAAACCAGCAGGACCTGAAAATAAAGTAGTTAAGGAAGGTCTCTATCAGTTACGAATTTTGACAATCTATTTTGACAGATTTTTCATTCGGTACTTGTCTGACAGGACAAGGAATATGATGAAATCGAATTGATAATGAGAATCCATGCTGGTCACGATTCGAACATATGACGACTGACTTATCTGTATCTACGTTGTATAGCAAACTAGCTCCAATCGAGATTCCTCAAAAACTAGTTACATTTAAGAATTCGATGAGACTATTTTATGATTTTATGATGTTATTGTAGTGAAATTTACCAGACCATGTTTAAAGTCATTTTAAGGGGATCTGTGGTTATTGAGCCTATTATTATTCACAGATCGTATCAATCATTCGAAGTGATTGGTTGAGTTCATTTTTTTTCGCTTTGGCCCGTGATCGCCAGATTAATAAGCTCTCGGCCTACGCTACCAGAGGTGTCCACCACGCCGCTGCCGCCGCACCGTCGATTGCATGTAAAAATAGTAAGCACATCGGCGCGATTTTACCTGAAATCGACGGCGCGATGCACACCTCTACTACCAGGATCTTTCTATCAATTTCGGCCTCTGCCATCCGGCACCAATTGCCGTAGTAACTCACTATACCGCGATAATTGAAGCGAGTGCAGTGTCATTCACCCGATCAGTAGTGCAAACATCAAGTGCATCTTAACTTGCTTCTCGTAGTGTCCGCACCACCCCAAGGGGCAGCGGTTCCGCGAAAGGGCCGTTCCCAACCCAAATCAGCAATATTTCAATCTTACTTCGGTTTTTCCACGAGATAATTGGCCATCGAGAGTTATAACAGGTACCGGGAGCGCAGACTCATAAGTAGGTAAACAACTCGCGCCTCCACCGAAATTTTATTTTCGAAACGCTAAACGTGACCGCAACCCCCCTCCCTCCCACACTAAATCTTCCAATTAGCTGAAAAACTTGCGTCTCCACCAAGTCGAATTTTCAACTCTAGTGAAAAACTTGCGCCTCCATTAAATCACCGACCGTCGGCGATTTGTACGCGTGCGAAGCAGCGAACCCCAGAGTGGAATCGTTAGGACATCACTCCGAAACCAGAGCTCTAATAGCCAAACAACTACAAAGCCTGAGCTACGCCAGCACTATTAAAGGAAACACCAAGGACGACGAAAGGGACACAATTATTGCACAGCTACAAAAAGTGCTAGCAACCCTGAAGCAAAGCAAAGCTCAAAGTGCGGATGACAATAAAGACCAGGTCGTCAATATTCTCAAGGAATACTGTGCCAAGCAGGCCAAACAGCTGAAAGCAGCCTGCGCCGAGATAGCCAAATTCCGGCATATCATCACCGAGCTTTACAAACATCAGTCTATCCACCCTTGGAGGAACACCAACGAAAACGCTCTTACGGGAATGAAAGTCAAAAAGGGCAAGTTTATCGAAATAATCCCCTTATCCGGAACTCCTTCAGCCTGCCGGAGCCTAGAAGATCCAATTATCAAAAAGAAAAAGACTCCCGAAAAAGTGGCACGGACAAATCCAAAAGCCCCAACTCCAAAGCTACCACATCTCTACTCACACCCAACAATAATCCCACTATGTCCTGGTCCCGCTCCAGCTCCACAGTATCACTAGATACCCAAAGTCAGGTACCCTCATCGGACTCTGACAACCCATTCAACATCCCGCAATAAACACAACAACTCACAAATACTCAACCCAGCAGTTAGCAAACAACAAGAGCAGCAAAATTCAACAGCCGAAACAAAACAAACAACCCTCCCGCGTCGTCCCCGACCAGGTACACCGCCGGCGGCTCACAGTGGGGCAGGATGCTACTTTCGACGCTCAAAACCTCTAGCGCTCTGGGTACTTTACCGAAGAAAACTTTTTGATAGGACTCCTGCGTCAAAAGATAGAACTGATCTAGATCAATTTCTACTTATCTAGATTTTAACCAAAGTCGTCAAAATAATGCTTATTTCTATCTACGCTACTTTGCTGAACACACCGATCATCCAAGGTACATACCCAGTACGCTAGAGATTTTGAGCGTCGAATGTACCACTCTGCAGCTTCTGACGCGGGTCCGGGGTTTACCCAGCCAAGTACTTCTAGACTAAATGCATCAGCACACAACCGACTGCCCCTAAACCCCTCCAGGCTATACCTACCAGACGACTCCTGGCCGTCAATCATCGAAACTCTGATCACCCGCTCGACGCGCTCACCCGACCAAGAGCACACAAAGAACTCAACACTTTGGATTCCACCGCCGAATGTCCAGACCACAGCAACATCAACCGTTATTATCGTCACCCAAGCCTTATAGCCGGATGCGTCTGACACCCAGTACGGTTCCACTTCGGGAGCACCGATTCGAACAACCCGCAACGGAATAACTATATTTGTTCCACTAGCTCGTTAGCAGAAATAGTATGCTCGGATTTACACGGAGTCAGCAATAACAACAAAATAAGCATACCGTACATCAAAAAAGACACTCCCTTGCGTCACCTCCGACTTGGGAGGTGTTGGAAACATTCGATGAGCCTTGACGGTTGCTGGCGTAGAGAACCCTGAACGCCTCCGGGTAAGCTCCATCAATCCCGTTGCCCGTTCGGACCCATTTGTCGCATTCTCCCGTCCTACAGGGTCCTATGTCCCACAACCACATCAACACCTAACATCAAAGTTACCAAAAACACATAAAGCCCGAAACAGCATGCTTCGTGCATACCGTCTACCAAAAAAGCCTACGCGGGGAAGGCGTCGCCCCCGACTCGGGAAATTGCGGGGACACGGTATGAATCCTCGGCCGTTGCCGGCGCAGGTAACCCGGGCTTCCTCGGGTAAGTTATACCAATCTCGTGACCCGACCCGACCCATCTATCGAACTCTTCCTCACTACAGGGTCGCACGGTATAAAATCAGCCGTATCAACGCCAAACTTCAGTGTAATCAACGACAGCTGCAGACCTCCATTCGCCTACAACAAAACCTGCTCACCGTGCATCAAAATGCCCACAGCCCGGCCCTGCCCCCGACTCTCAACACTTTCTACAAAAGCACAAAGTGGTCAAACGCTACCTGAAGGCAAAATCTCGGTGGTGTCGTCGCCACCAGTCCTACCGACTTCGACAAGGCCCAAACCAATGGGACCCAGCCGCAGAAATCATAGTCGCAACTGCGAGGAATCGTAGTTGCAGCCGTAGCTCAGAACCACCACCCGAAGGAATAAACTACACATTGGCCATTCAGTACAATCTCAACGGCCTGAGAGCAAACCATGGTGTTTGATAGTGTTTTAAATGGGATCAAGCCATAAAAACACCATCATCATGGTCCAGATGATCCCATAAAAATCATATTTTGGTGCAGTTATGGATTATTGAGACCATTTTATGGTGTTTTGATGGGTACAAAATTTGGCACGGACCATGATTGTGGTCTTTTTAAGGGGTTATATGGTGTCTGAACCCATGAGAATTTGTTCGGGACGCCATCATCGACGCAGTTGAAGACAGCAACTCGGTGACGCTAAATGACGGCAGTATAATCTTTTTCCGGGGCCGATCGCTAGAGCCTGCGGATCGTTGGTTCTAGCCGACATTGGAAACAGCGATCACTTCCCTATTGCAATCTTTCATGGTCAGATGCCCTCATCGACGTCGCAACGTCGCCGTTGAATCGAGTGGATTGGCCCACATATGATGACAACGTTTCGCACACCCTCGACCGAGACCGCAATTACTCGCCAGAGGAGCTTGTAGAAGTCATGACCTAGGCAGCAAAAGCACGCATCCCGCGAACTAGTGGATCACCACCAAACCGGGCGGTTCACTGGTGGAGCCCAGTAGTAGCGAAGGCAATCAAAGACTGATGAAAAGCACTTCAAGCTCTTAGAAACACCCCCCCCCCCCTCTCCTGACCATCATCGATGGGATGAGAGATCGGTGGATTTTCGACGTTTCAGGAATTAGGCTAGGCAGGCTATCGCGAAAGCAGAGGAGGCCAGTTTGACTACCTCCTGGATGGGAGAAGTCTCGACTCATCGATTGCGGAACTGCGAAAAAGGTTAAATGCCGGCATCACGACAGTTGAACCCTTCCAAATTGCAAACGAAGTGGGGAAACACTTCGTTTTGATCTAGGGGACCTCCCACGCTCCTTGCTTCATATGAAGAGGATCGAAGAAGCCACCCCTTCAATATTCACGCCAGATGCGAGCCAGAATTACAACAAACCTTTCTCCGGCGTGGAACTCTCTACTCGCTACTAAATGGATTCAACGGGATCTGGGGAGGCGAGTCTCTACCAGACAACTGGAGAACCGCACTCATGATTCCCATCCCGAAGAAATGCAAGGGAACCAGAAGCGCTAATGACTTCCGACCCATTAGTCTCCTCCTCTGCATTGGGAAAATGATGGAAAGAATTGTGAACAGACGCCTGTTAACTCTCCTCGAGGAACAGGATCTTCGTGACCGTTGTCAGTTCGCATTCCGAAAGGGACTCGGAACAGGCAGTCACATAGGTTGTATCGACGAAATATTAACCCATTATTGCCCAACCTACTATATATAGTAGGTGCTAAGAAGAACTCCTATTACTAAAACAATAACGCAGACCAGGCATTATCAATGAGTTAATATTGTTCATATACTCTTGCAGAATACGTTTAGAGAAGTTAGAGTGATTAAACTGGCGTTTATGTTTTTTTTTCAATCAATTTTTCCTTAAGGGGTTACACATTTTTGTCAGGATGAAAAAAATCGAATTTTTGCAAATTAGATATTCTGAAACTACATACGCTGAGGAAAATTTTCTCAACATTTCATTAAGATCGGAATACTACATCTTGAGTTACAGCTATTCAAAGGCCGCTACCCATCACCACTAGTAGGCGGCGCGTAGTGTTTGATACGCTAGACCGTTGACTCGCTGCACCGACAGTAAAACTCGATTATCTAGGAGTTGTATTTTGTTGAAAAGTTCATTCGCGGCGATCACGATATCTCAAGAACCAATTTATCGATCAATCTGAAATTTTCACAGGTTGTTCCTTATTATATCAGCTACTTTAAGTACAGAAATAATTATACTGGAATGACCACATCATTTTTTCCGATCGGAAAACTTAATTTGTGATGCGCGTGAAAAATAAGTTGGGCAATAATGGGTTAAGCGATACCATAGCCTACAACACGGTATGGCACGAGGAAGTGCTCTGCCAGCTGCACCGATGGGGCATTGGCGGAAACCTTGGCTACTTCATCAAGCAGTACATCAGTGACCGAAGTTTCAGGGTGGGTATTGGAGCAAATCAATTAGACCTATTTTGTGAGGCAAACGTGGTCTTTCAAGGCTCGGCGCTGGTAGTCACAGTATGCCTAGTCAGTATGAACTCCCTCTTCACCACACTCCCGAAATTGCGTGTTTATTTACGCCTGAATCTGCAGGCAGCCGTAAATGCCGTTAGCCGGTGGACCAACTCGGTCGGTTTCAGCATCTCAGACATGAGTCTGGCTGTATCTACCAGAGCAGGCGATCCTTCCCATGCTGTCAGAGTCAAATTCCTCCAGATGGTCGAACACAAATATTCAAATTATCTGCACATCTACACTGACGGTTCGAAACTTGGTGAGGGGGTGAGCGCGGATGTGAGTGGAATTGCAGCGGGCTTCGCCCTTCGTCTACGCTTCGTGTAATCCCTGTTCTCCGTAGAGGCCGACGCAATCACCATTGTCCTTACCAACAAACCTGAATACACCCGAACAGTGATTTTCTCCGACTTCCTCTCGATCATCAAGCACTTTATCACTCACTGGGGGAACCTTCTAGGCTACCCTCAGAAGGTAAAGGGAGACCTCGAAAAGTGGACAGACCGCGAAAACCGAGGATCATCCATGCTCATTCCATCATCCGCATCGACTCTTCGGTATACACAACTTGCAACACAAGACTAACGGTGGAGCACTTACTAATGAACTGCCGGGAGTTCGTAAACCTGCGACGACACCACAATTTGGCCTCCTCAATACGGGAAATACTAGCAAACAACTCAGTGTACTAAGAGGGACTACTTGCTTTTTTGAAAGATGCCAATCTCCTCGAATCCATCTAAGGCAGACCTCACACCATCCACACACCTATCACCACCGCTCAGTGGACCCTCCGACAACTCCGAACCAGGTACTGGGGGGTTCTTCCGGTGCCCCTTTACAAACCGCAAATTGCTAAGTCACCCCTTACCATCGTTCAGCGGATCTACCGACACACCTAGACTGGGTGCTGCCTGGGGAGACTCCCCCGTGGCCATGGCAAGATGTTTTCATCTCGAGCTGAACACCTCAACGACGAACCCAATAAGCAATTGCACTCAAGAAAGATAAACCAAACTATGTAAAATGCAATGTAACTATCTTCCTTCTTATGGCGAATGATCCGCTACGGTTAAAGCCCAATATACAATAAACAAACAAACCCATGGGTATGCTGACCGACTCTGACGAAAAAATCCGTACACCATCCCGCAACGCAGCGTAATCGTTTACCACAATCAGGCACATGGTTCGCAAAGTGTACGGATTTTTTCGTCAGAGTTGGTCAGCTGAGTATTTGCTCGGGTATGCAACTGTTTGTGGTTTAACATAAAATTATAAAATGCCCTAATTTTAGAAGTAGTACTCCGAAAATTACAGTTTATATCTTTTTTAAAGGAAATGTTCTTAGCAATTCAATGTAAATATTTGTTTCTTGAAAAATACGGAAAGTTGGTGATTTGGGACATTCTGTTGTAAAAATCCCCTATTCTAATAATTATGCTCTTCGTTGCAAAGCATACATATTTTGAGGGTTTTTTTAATATGAGAAAAACTCAGAAATCGAACGGAACCTTTGCGACTTTTGTCAGAATACGAGAAGTTGGGGCCCTACGCCAATTTTGTCATTCAAATCAAATTTTATCATTCTCAAGCGTGTATCTGTATTACGCTTCAATTTTTATTAAATGTACCTTGTTGAGCGTGAAAAATTCTCAGGATCAAAATAATATTAATTTCAATTAAGAAACCTCAGATTTTTGACATTTAGTCTAGAAACTGCATTTTTATCACCTCCCTAATATCTCAATTTTCCGTATTTTGTCCTGTGTAACAACTACCATGTGATTTCCGAGAAACAGTAAATTAAATAATATTTTTTTGTTAAATGGAGTTTCAATGTGCTATTTAATGATCAAATCTGGAATCGATACTTAATTTCAAATAATTAAATGTATCTGAATTTTACTGATAGTAAATCCACTTCTTGGGGGTTGGGGTTCTGGAGCATTTCGTTTTCTCGGGCATATATCTCTTTTATTTTTCAATAAAATTGTATTAAATGTACCTTGTTGAACGTGAAAAATCCTATGGAAAAAAAGGATTTTCAACGTTGTTGAACATTTAAGAAATTGCACAAAATAATAGTTTATAATTTAAGGACACCGAAAGCTGTTTGGCCGCCCCAGAGTCTTTGTCTTATATACCGCGCAGAAAACGGCAATAACCTAAAGCCATTTCCTGATGCGTCATTTTCTACACCAGTCACCACCACGGAACCCAAATGTTTCAACAACCTAAAAGCATTCTACCACAACTTTCGGAATGCGCGCTCATCGACTATCACCTTATGCAGGCTAGGCAGCACATGGCAGGATGAAATTGCTTGCGGGTGACGGAACTCCAAACCCTCCGCTTCTTCCGACTTTCCCAACTGCACAGCAAAACGAATCGCGCAGTGCCCCCCCCCCAGTTCTAATGCGGATGTGTTGCTCTTGAGACACAGTGCTTCCTGCCTGACTGTTCAAGCATTTTGATGCTTTAAAGTAAATATGTAACTTCTTCTCTACGGCGAGGGGATGTGAGTTGTTCACAATGCAACGGATTTCAATTTTGCTGGGATATAATAGAATGAAAATGTTGATTTTGTGAGATCGTATGGAAATGTTGGATTGTACTTTTTCTTCGGTTGGCGGACCCCTCAGGAAACATCCCTTCGCAAGTTTAGTAAGGTGGCTAATGTATGCCAATTGTATTCATATATCAGTCCAATTATATGCACATGTACACCACTCGAGTCTGCTGTTTGGAATGCGGCGTAATTCCCTTGCAATAGAAAGGACCGCACGTAATGAATATTTAGTGGGTTAGGTATGCGATTGCACGTGCGTCGGTGCGCAACGAGCGAAAAATTATTATAGGTAGGTACCTCTATCCACTGCTGTGTTGATATCGGCTTCCTGTGAATTCACTTCAACCCTACTACAGGGAATCAACATAATGAATAAAGGATTATGGGAATCCATGCAGATCCTGCACCCGTTGGTTTATGAACCTGGTGAGAAATTCTGTATCTGTATAGGTAGTGTCAGTCGCTTCTGGGGCAAGTACAACAAGTCCCTGGGCGAAGTGTTAAAGCTAAGCTAATTCAGAGAAACTAAACTAGTGAGTGCTTGAGTAGTGCTTGTCCTTGAACGAGAAGTGATACATGTAGGAACCAATTACATGGATCATTCACAGAATGCTGCACTGCTGTAGTGAGCTTGAGCTTTTTATCGTTTGAGACGGATTGCAATAAATTTCATATGTAGGACAGAGATGAAAATGGAGAACAAATGTGACAGGTGCTTTCAGAGCCGGGTGTCGGGATACTGATTTGTTAATATATATCAATAAGAGAACGGTACATACGTTTGCCTAGAGTTTCATTTTATTCCACAGCGCACACTGCTCGGATCAGTGTGTATTATGGAACAAAGATCATCGTAAATCACCTTCCACACCCGCTTACATCAGTCATCCGAGAATGGAAAAGGAAAATGCAATCATTTGTAATGAAACTTATACTATTCTTTGAAAATCTGTTCCATCTTGCTCGGTAGCTGGTAGCTCACCAGATAGGAATGATTGTTTACGATGGAACATCCTAGACCGATTGTTGATGGTCCACCTGTTTGTAATCGAGCTCAATAATTGCAATTAGTCGAATTATGAGTATTTCATCGCAAAAGTTTGTTCGAAGACAGAGAGCTGCTCACGATTTGGTCAGTACAGCCAAACTAAAGGGAAATGCGCAGTTGCTGAGAAGTGATGTACCGTTGGTGGAATTGATTTCAACGCGTCTGTTTGTGATAATGATGCTCGGGAATGATTAATGATTTGCGAGAAACAATGTTGTTAGTGATCATTTTTCAGAAGCAGTAAAGCCAGACTATTTAAACAAACTTGGTAAATATGGTTGAATTCTCCTTGCGAAAACTAAATCAGGAAATCGATTAAATCGTAATGCTGCAAGATAATAAATGGTTTGTGTTTTTCTTATAAAATTTATCCTTTTATGTTCTAGAACACTTGAAGCTAGTTTAATGAATTTGTTGACGTGCCGGTCAACGAAATGCAGTGAAGGAAAACACGGGTTTCCGATTTATCAACATGTATTGCAAGATGTTAAAAAATTCTAAGCGATCATCATTTTTTAGCTTTCTTCCTTATTTTTATAATGAATTTACTTACGTTTCGTCTATTCCAGTAGTTTATTTATTTATTTGTTGTACCGTCACCAACAGACCCCTTGACTCCAATGGTGGTTACTTAAACTAATTACATTTTAGAATACTCATTATTTTAGATTTTATCGAATTCCTTGTCAGGTTGAAATCAAGAGCCGTCGCCATACTGTTAAACACACGCTGGAGTCCGGTGACAGCGATCTGGCGCCCATAGTTTGTTCTCCTGAACGGGACTCGCAGAAGAGAGTTATTGCACAGAGCTCGAACGCGAGCTTGAAGATCGAGGCGTCCGAGGATTGTAGGGCAATCCACCCTGGCAGACAGTAAGTCCGAGACGAACAGGGCACGACAGCAGTCCCTCCGGATGCTTAAAGTATCGAGCTGTATTAACTGACAACGGTTTTCGTAGCTCGGCAGTTGAAATCTGTTTTGCCAAGGAACATGTCGGAGTGCAAAGCGTATGAACCGGTGTTGGACGGCCTCGATTCTGTCGACGCCGTTCTGGTAGTAAGGGTTCCAAACAGCAGAACAATATTCCAGTGTTGAGCGAACCAGCACGCAATACAGAGATTTTAAACAGTATATGTCCTTGAAGTTTTTCGCTATTCAGAAGATGAACCCAAGCTGTCTTGATGCCTTATCCACAATGGATGATGTATGTGGTTTGAACGTTAGTGCCGAATCCATGATGACTCCGAGGTCCTTGACGTTAGAGTGTCATGTAATACTCGAGTCGAAGAGATGGTAGGTAAACGGCATCGGATGGCGTTTCTGCGTGAACGTGACGATTGAGCATTTACTCGAGTTTAAAACCATCCTGTTTAGATCACACCACGTACTAAAGCTCTCCAACTTACTCTGAAGAAACTCGGCATCGGTTTTATCACGTATTTGTAATTCGATGTAATTTGTGGAGAGTAATATCACTGGAACGAGATGGCTTCCTTGTGGGATGCCGGATGTAGCGAAGAATGGTGTAGATAGACAGTCCTAATGTTGATTTGGAATTGGCCTTCCATCGAGGTAGGAACGAAACCAGCGCAGTAGTTGTCCATGAATACCGAGTTTGTCCAGCTTCGCTATTGCGATGTCATGATTGATTTTGTCGAAGGTCGCAGATAAATCCATGTAAATAGCATCGGTTTGCAATCCGTCAGCAAATCCATCGAGTACATATGCTGTGAACGAGAGCAGGTTGGTTGTTGTCGATCGTTTAGGCATAAAACCGTGTTGGTCGTCTGCAATGTACTGTTTGCAGTGAAAGAAAAGAAGGTCTAAAACAATTAGCTCGAATACTACACTTAAACACGAGATTCCCCGATAATTGTCAATGTTCGATTCGTTTCCTTTTTTGTGAACTGGAAACATGTGCGCTGCGTTCCAGCTGGGAGGAAATGTACCAGTAGTGAGTGATAGCTCGAAGACTCGCCGAAGTGGTTCAAGAAGCCCGCTGATGCACTTTTTGACAAAAATCGAGGGAACGCCATCTGGGCCCGGGGAAATAGATGCTTTCAGCTTGGAATTTGCTGCAAGAATGGCAGCATTATCGACACAAATTCGGTTGATGGTTCGTCCTAGAGAAGGAGTTACATTTGCAGCGGGGAAAGGCTGTCGTCGAAAAAAAAAACGCTTGAAAATTTGTCGGAGAACAATTGGCAAATTTCCTTAGCGTCGGTGCCTAAAACTCCATTTAATAACATACAAGATGGTAACCCGGAATCTTTTCGCTGCTCGTTCACATATTTCCAAAACGACTTGGGCTTGGATTTCAGTTGACGTTCGACGTTTCGCTGGTATCTAAAAAAGGCGCGTCTGCTTTGCTGTTTGTATTCGTTGTAGTTCTTCTCCATCCTGTCCTGTCTTACTTCTTCTCTTCTTCTAGTTATTCACACTAAACTTATTTATAATAGTCATATGCAGCCATAGGCAAATCTGCTCAGAAGCCAACTGCTACTGACACAGTAAATTATCTAGCTATCGAAGTATTTAGGTTAGGTATATTTTTATTGCGTTTCAATTTTAGTGCCAATTACCTCGAAACAATTATTATATTAGCTAATAAGTTTTAAGCAACAATAAAATAAAGAAAGTATACTTCAAGTTTTTCAGAAATTAAATTTTGGTTTGCACCTTTCTTTCTTATACATAGTTGAAGTTGGTGTAAAAAAATGTAAAAGTCTTCAATAACTTTTAAACGAATGAGTATTTTTACATGTAGTCTTCGGCAATATTATGTAGTTTTGATACCTACACATTTGTCTAGAACATAGTTTACACGAAAAGTTACAATGAAAAAAGTTATATTAAAAAAACTAGATTTAAGGGGCCATAGAAAACGCCTTATAAATCGATAACCTTTAGTCCTACAAGCTCAAGTTCTTCAACAACATTCTTCACTATGAGCATTTCTAAAACTTTGTCGAAGACATCAACTTTCTACCTCGTCAGGATAGAAAGTTAATTTTTTTAGTTCGATCATAGTAAGCCATGCCTAATTTGAATTGTTATCAGATTATGGGGAATATTCATACGAACAATTCTTCCAAAGACACCCTGTGAATAAATTCGATGGTTTGGCCTCTAGTGAATTAAGTTCACGTTTTTGGCGTTTCCGACCACTGTGCGACGTCAAAAGATGTTCGCCTCCATTTGCGAATTACACCAAGAACACTGTCGTCGAGTAAAGTTGTCGGTTTAAAGCCACTAGATGAACCCAGAATGAAGTGGTTTGGCGTAAGAACAGGAGCATCAGTATCATCTGCCGGTACAAGTGTTAGTAGACGTGAGTTAACTGTGCCTTCTATTTCGATCAACTGATTCCGAAGGACTTCATCACTGAAATAACACCGTTGGCGAATCTGTTCTAGGTCACGCTTCACCGATTGGATTAGTCTTTTCCACGACCCACTCACGTAGGGAGATTCTGAAGTAACAAAATTCCATTCAGTGTTGGGACTGACGATTTCCTGTACAATTTTCTCCTGATCTAGCTCTACCAGAGCCGCCCGAGTCCCTTGTTGGCTGCCGTGAAATTTGTGCCACGGTCGCTGAATATTTGATTCGGAACGCTTCGTCTAAATATAAAATTTCTGGTCGCCTCATCACATGAGTCCGCATTTAGTGTGTACGCGGCTCGTGTCGTCCAGCATGTCACAAGTATGCCCCATCGTTTTTGCGATGTTCGCCCTACCGCCGCCATGATGGGACCAAAGTAATCCACGCCTACGAACGTGAACGGTCTGCAGAAGGCCGCCAGCCTAACCTTTGGGAGATCGCCCATCGGAGGGGGCTGGGGAATCGCTAGCTGATTCTGCTGCATTCAAGCTGCATTTCTGACAATTTGCTCTCACCTTTCGATATACAACTAGCAGTTTCGGTATCCTGAATTTTTGTCGCAGTTCGTTAATCACGGTTTCATGATTACATTGATGAAAGCGTTCAGGGTAGTCTCGAACAATTAGCTACGTGATTGTGGCATACTCGCACCTACTAACTCTATCAAATATTCGCATCACCTGATTCTAATAATGGTTTCATCGTGTATATTGCGCTCTGTTTAGGAAGCGCTTTTGTTGTAGTTTTTCTATTTTAAAGAATGGTCACTTCTTCTGAAAATGATTCTCTATACGCTTCTCTGAAGAGGTAGTTCGATGCTTGCTGTAATTCCTTGCTGGATTGGGGCCGGGTTTACGTTGGATCCCCGTTACTTTGCTCCGACAGTTGCTCAGGAACCGAAACACGAAACCTACTGTACCGACCAATCATTTTCAGCTGCGGAAGTACTCTGCGTTGATACACGGTTTCATGACAACTTTATGATGGAATATCTCTTCCTTAGTAGTTCTGGTTGAAAACGACTCATCTGGCCAGTTGTCGCGTTCTTAGTTTAGAAACGCTCTTAAACCATCGACTGTCATTTCCAAGGTCCGGCAGACGTTGCCATTTGGTTGCTTCATCCTCCACATTCTGCTTTGTGCCGACCCACCTCCAGTTCGCAATTTCGCTGGTTTCCACGATGTCACTGACACGAAAGGCCAAAAAAAAAACTACGAATATCGTCGGTGATCGGACCGGATCCAGCTAAGCACGTCACGAGAGTCAGTCCAAAAGTACCATTCGTTCACCTTGAATGACAAACTATTGGTTACTATGTTCGCGCACCTGTAACCGCCGCTTGAAGTTCAAGCCTCGGTATCGAAACAAACTTGAGAGGGGTCACCCGTGATTCCGCCGCAATAATTGAACACTCTATGCGGCTGCCTTGCTGGAATCAGAGGATACACTACGGCTGCGTAACCATCCTCACTGGCATCGACGAATGTGTGCACATTTGTTTCCGGACCGTATGACATGAGCAGTCGGTAGCATCTCGGTACGCGAACATCCCGTACCGATGGAAGAATCTTTAACCATTCTTCCCATTTCTCCTTAAGAGCGTCAGGAATTTCGTCGTCCCAGCCAACACCTAAGTGCCATATTTCCTGCAGTACAATTTTAGGGGAGGATTAACAAGTGCGACAATAATCCCAGAGGGTCGAAGATGGTCATTAAGGTGCGTAACACTTTTCTCTTGGTAGGTCGACGTTTACCCGATAACAGATCCTCATCGTGCTTCGGTGAAAGTTTGAACGTGAGCGCCACCACAAGCCAAGAACCTTCTCCATAGCTAGATTCAGGCTCTTCTCCTTGACCCGTTCCTTTTGTACAGCGTTGATTCGATATCCAGTTACGTATCTCGAATCCGGCTTAAGCGGGAACATGACGTACTTCACGAGCTAACTGGATCGCCTCTTCCTTTGTCTCCGTACCCGTTAGAATATCGTCCCCATAGTGGTTTTTGACGTTTGCATTAGCTGTTTTCGAGTACTGCCCACCATGCTTCTCAGCGTTTAAGTTTTAGACGTGTTGGACGCAACTTGGAGAACGACAAGCCCCGAACGTCATCACCTGCATTACGTAAGTACTGGGTTCTGCATCTCTCCAAAGAAATCGTAAACAGTTTTGATCCTCGTCCGAAATACTAATCTGGTGGAACATCTCTCTTAAATCACCGCAGATCGCTACTCGATTTTCTCAAAACTGGATGAGTACCTATTAGAGGGATGGTAAGTAACTGGGCAATGCGTAATACCCTGTGGTTCGCCACAGTAGTCCTTAGCCTCTTGACCAATAACTCCTATCCCTACCTCGCCGCGGTGCCAGCTGGGGTCCGAGTAACCATAGGAAAGATCGGGTAACCAATCCCTGTGGTTACATGGTCGTATGCTAACAGGGAAGGCGTGGTTCCTCTTTTCGGAGGGTGAGTCCATCTGAGCGTCTGTTCCACATGTTAGGGGTGGATCAAAACAGCGTCTGCTCCCCATATTAGGGGCGGCTGATGTAGTGTCCTCGTGTCAGCGTGGGACTCTAAACAGAGCTGACACGATGGTCCTCCGACGAGACAGGGGGTTGAGGAAGGCCCAACAAGCCGCCCTGGAAAACTAACCGTTACGAACAATGCGGAATAAAATACGAATCGGAGCAATCGGCAAAGACCTACGCGACGAAACTTCAGGTCACTCTGCTTTTCAACTTTCGACAGGATAATCTACGACAAACTTCAACCACGCAACTTTGAAGTCGTAGCACTGCAGGAACTTTGCTTGACAGGACAAAAGGTATGGAAAAGCGGGCATCGGGCGGCTACTTTCCACCAGAGCTGTGGCACCACCAACGAGCTGGGAACCGGCTTTGTAGTGCTGGGTAGGATGCGTCAACGCGTGATTGGATAGACTCCGATCAACGCAAGGATGTGTAAGTTGAGGATCAAAGGCCTTTTCATCAACTACAGCATCATCAACGTACACTGCCCACACAATGGGAGACCCGACGACGAGAAGGAAACGTTCTACGCGAAGCTGGAGGAGGTGTACGACGGCTGTTCGCAACGGGACATGAAAATCGTCATCGGTGATATGAACGCTCAGGTAGGACGGGAGGTAATGTTTAGATCGGTAATCGGGCCAAACAGCTTGCATACCGTATCGAATGACAACGGGAAACGATGCGTGAACTTCGCAGCCTCCCGTGGCATGGTAGTCCGAAGTACCTTCTTCCCCCGCAAAGATATTCGCAAAGCCACCTGGAGATCATCTGACCAACGCATCGAAAACCAAATCGATCACTTTCTAATCGACGGGCGATTCTTCTCTTATATCACCAACGTTCGTAGCTACCGCAGTGCGAATATAGATTCGGACCATTACCTAGTTGCAGTATGCTCAAAACTCTCGACGGTGCACAACACTCGTCGTAGTCGGACACCAATGCCGAACGCCGCCCAATTTTGGGACGCCGGGGTTGCCCAAGACTATGCACAGCGTCTGGAAGAAGCACTACCTACGGAAGAACAGCTGGGCGCAGCTACTCTTGAAGATGGCTGGAGGGAGATCCGTTCCGCCATAGGAAGTACTGCTATAGCGGCACTAGGTAAAGCGATTCCGAATCGAGGAAACGACTGGTTCGATGACGAATGTTAGCAGTTAATAGAGGAGAAGAATGCAGCACGGGCGAGGATGCTGCAGCACGGAACGAGACAGAATGTGGAGTGATACAAACAAGCACGGAACAGGCAAACCTCGGTCCTCCGGAGAAAGAAGCGCCAACAGGAGGAATGAGATCTCGAAGCGATGGAACAACTGTACCGCGTAAATGATACACGGAAGTGCTACGAGAAGCTGAACAGTTCGCGCAAAGGCTACGTTCTGCAAGCCGATATGTACATGGACTCAGACGGCAACATTCTTACGAACGAGTGTGAGGTGTTTGAGAGGTGGAAGTAGCACTATGACAAGCATCTCAACGGTGAAGCAGCAGAGGACGAAGGCGGTATGGTAACGGATCTTTGAGCACGCGCAGAAGACGATAGACTGCCGGCCCCTGATCTCCAAGAAGTCAAGGAGGCGATCGGTCGGCTGAAAAACAACAAAGCTACCAACTACCAAGCGAGTTATTAAAATATGGTTGTGAAACACTGGCTAGAGCGATGCACTGGGTAATCGCCAAAAGTTCGGAGGAGGAGACTCTTCCGGAGGAGTGTATGGAGGGTGTCGTTTTACCTTTGAATCCCGACGAGGGCAAGGTCTATCGTTCCTGTTGTTCAACGTTGCGTTAGAAGGTGTAAAAAGGAGAGCGAGATAGATAGGATAGGCACGATCTTCAGGAAGTTCGTCCAGCTTCTTGGCTTCGCCGACGACATTGACTTAATGGCACGGAACTTTGAGGCGATGTCGGGAACGTACATCAGACTGAAGGCTGAAGCCAGCATGATTGGACTTGCCATCAACGTTTCGAAGACAAAATACGTAAGAGGAAGAAGTGCTACAGACGACAATGTGTACCTCCCATTCCGAGTTCGGATTGACGGTGACGAAATCGAGATGGTCGACGAATTCGTGTATTTGGGCTCATTGGTAATCGCCGGATCTTGGCGGGAAATCGTGCCTACTTTGAACTCCGGAGGACACTCCGGTCGAAAATAATTCGCCGCCGCACGAAGTTGATTATCTACAAGACGCTGATTAGACCGGTGGTCCTCTACGGCCACGAGACCTGGACTATGCCCGTGGAGGACCAACGCGCCCTTGGAGTTTTCGAACGAAAGGTGTTGCGTACCATCTATGGTGGCGTGCAGATGGAAGACGAAGGGTGGCGCTGGCGAATGAACCATGAGTTGCATCAGCTGCAGGAAGAACCATCCATCGCGCATACCGCAAAAATAGGACGTCTACGGTCGGCTGGACACGTCGTAAGAATGTCGGACGACGACCCGGTGAAGATGGTTCTTGAGGGCGACCCTACAGGAACAAGAAGACGGGGCTCAGCGAGCACGGTGGATCGACCAGATAGAGGACGACCTGCGGACCTTTCGAAGACTGCAAGGCTGGCGACAAGCAGCAATTGACCGAGTGGAGTGGAGGCGGCTTCTGCATACAGTAAGGGACAACAAGGCTCTAGCCTGAACGGTAAGTTAAGTACCGATAAGAGGGATGTTAGCTGATCCTGTCCAGTTAGCATCATTTAATGACACGCCATTGCTTTTGAACTGTAGCATCCCAAACCATGCACACCTTCCCCGGGTTGCTCGGATTGAAGACCGGAAAGATCGGGAGATACCATATCCCATGCCGCGTTTCTGCTAATTCGGCCTGCATAAGCTTGCGAGCATAACCCTTTTCCAGGTACTCTTCGATTTTCGTTCGGAGTATTTCTGCCAATTCGGGATCTTTCTTAAGGCGCGATTCTAGGCAGCGAAACCGCTGTAAAGCCATAGGTTTACTGTTCGGAAGGTGGAACTCATCATACTTCCAGAGTAATCGAGAAATGTAGTGTCCATTTTCAGCTTGTTTGACAGTCTTCAACATATCTGCAGCTCGTTGATCCTCAGTTGATGCAAGAGACTGCTTTGGTTCGAAAATTCCTACGTTTTCGAGCGAGAAATAATCGTTCACCGTCTTCTGCAGTACAGTATCATTCATCCCACTACAGAAACACCTTTGAGGACTATGATAGCCAACAAGTTCTTCCTGTGATTCAGTTCCCTTCAATGGAAGCGTCAAGTTTGTCCATACCGTTAAGTATACGTGGTTGGGCATCCTGATAGGATTCGACCGGAATGCCTCTCAGGTACGGATGCTGCTCTGCTAACTCCTTCACATTAATGGACTGATGAAACAGGTCGAGATCGGAGACCTCTTGGAGGCGGTACTTCTTGTGGTTCTCCTCTGTACCTGGTATCTCAGCGCTCAGACGTACCGAATCGTTCTCGAAGCGACTTTGAGTACTAGTCCAGCGAAGACATAAACGCTCCGCTATTCCATTTAGGTAACTCGGCTGCAAGTGCGACATTCATCAGTGTAAGCGATGATCCGTCGTCCAGAAATACAAATGTTTTCACGACTTTATGAACCCCGTACAGAATGACCGGAACAACAAGAAACAGCATCTTGTTTTTTTGTTTCATATGTGTGTTACACACTCGCTCTATCGCATTTTGTAGAGTAATTGCCATTGTTGGGGTCTGCCGTGGTGGCGCACAGGTCAACGTAGGGCTATCTCGTTGATTATTGTGGAGTATTTGGTGATGTTTGAATCGGCATCGGTTGTCGTTACGGCATTTAATTAGCAAGACTCTGGAAGGTGAAGTATATTTTTCAATATTTAGAGTCATAGTACTCAAGGGAGAGCAAGGAGTTGAAGGGAGAAAGTTTAGAAAAGCGTGGAAGGATCATATATGCAAGCTTAGAGCTCACCGCCGACTTAACCTTTTGTCTGCTACCGTAGGAGTCAGGGTCTTTTGGCATTAGAAATGCGAATCACCTGAGTCTACGGCATGTCCGGACAAGCGTAAAGTAACTTGTTACTTCATGCTGTCGGAACCGGAACGGCTCTAAATATTGAAAAATATACTTCACCTTCCAGTCCCTTGCTAATTAAATGCCGTAATAACTGTTGGCAAATTGACTCAATAGACCGTTAACAAAAATGGTTAACAAAAAAAAATTGGTAAAAATGGCATCCGTTCTTTCCAAAAGACTTGTTGAATTTTGCATGATGCCTTGTGTTTTCTCAGGTATTTCCTACACAACCTAAACTCTTTTACAGTTGCTCATCGAGAGTTGTAACTAAGTTCAGCAAACCGAGTGCACTTATCAACGCTGGGACAGCTACCTTTGCACAGCACACAGGCCTTCGATGTCGAGTTTCGTGGTGCGAGCTTGACGGCTTGATCTGATCTGTTGTGATGATCATGTATGTCTTCCACGTGTGCATTGAGGTAGCCGGAATCCCTTTTGCCCCTAATTACTTTCGACTCAATACTCGACAGCGAAACAATAGGACAAACAGTCTCCGCTAGCTCGTACAACCATGCCGAAAACATGGTAAGGTTGACGTGGGGAAGGGTTCGCCGATACTTTGCTCAATCGACTTTTATCGACGAAGGTAGCTTTTTAACGAGTTCACGCAGCAGTATAACGTTGTGGGAGTATTCGTCCAACTGGCAGGCTTCTATTGTGGCACATAGATTCTGGACAGCTAGAGAGAACTCAACAAGTGTGTCCAATCTACCCGGTCTCGGTGGGGGAGTGGACTTTATTTTCGCAATTAAATTGTGCACAATTACATCGGGATTACCGTACAGCATCTTCAAAGTAGAGATGATCCCGCGGATGTTTGAAGGATGCATTAATCTGCACTTGATTGCCTCATACGCTTTCCCCTTCAAGCATTTCTGTAGACATTTTTTCTCCGAATCTTGCCAGTCATCATCTGCTGGTACGTCACCGTAGTGACAGTTCGTTGTTGCAACGTCTATCGTATTGCTTCAGAAAGTGAGTCACGCTGACCGAGGGGTCGTCACAGGATTGGACTGTAGAGAGGTAATTCTGTTTCCTGCTGAAGTAAAGTGTGTACAGAATCAAATTGCGCCAAAAATTAGACGACAGGGGACACAATTTTGTCTCGTCTGGCGTGATTGTTATTCAAAATTTATGCTCACTGGAGCAACAGGTTCATGAAATAGACAACCCCGCAGTAGAGTGCCACACGACAATCGTTGACCACACCGTCGATCTCAACTTTGTGCGCGGGGTTGTAGACGCGGTGGTCCTTTACAAGAGACTTGTCACCAGTACCGTCATTTACTGGCTTTGAACAGAATATCACAATTCTGAGTTGAGAATTTCAATAGTAAACAAGTTCCAAAGCATTTTCGCACGCCATGTTTGGATGTTACTAGACAAAAAATAAGTTTTTTTTACCACCATTGAATGCGTATTCGCGAAATTTCATCAGTCGTTCTCAACAGAAGTTGCAAAATTGAACACAATTCAGCCGATACAATGGAATTTTCAAAACGTAGTCGCGATGGACATTTGTCTGAAATTATTTTACAACATTAAATTGTAAAACACAGAATCGTGGGCAACAATTGTTTAGTATATGGCTACCAATATAACTAAACAATTGATGTACCACGATTTTGTGTGCGTTAAAAGTACCATATTTGCTGTAAGGGGCCATACACTAATTATGTAAGGGCATATGGGGAAAGGGGGAGTTTCAAAATATCTTACAAATTCTTATCTGAGGGGGAGGGAGGGTTTGTCCTTTCTTATGTAATATCATAAAACAAGTTTAAAAAATTAAATCCACTTTTAATAAGAAAAGGGAACTATTTTCATTTGTACCATATAATCCTTTTATATCAAACAATATGAGTAATTTTTTGGTTCTTGGTTGCACATTGTTCTGTTCGGGAACTGGAGTCACAATATGCCTTACAAGTTAAGAAGTGTTGATACCCTTCGTGTTGTTAGACCGACTTTGTTCTTTTCAAACGTTCGATTCAAATCCGCAGGGTATCTGGAAAATGTTCTAACATGCGATTGTCAAAGATCTTGAATGTCGAATATTTGAACTGTATTTTAATTCAAGAAAATTCGAAGATGGTTAACTCGGAGCTATGCGTACGATAAGCGTCACAGCTGGAACTCAGAATAAATTCATGCCAGAAGATGTTATAAACTCTTTTAAATTCTACATTGCAAGAAAATAGATTCAAAGGAAGTGGAATATAGCAAAGCAGATCGTGTGGACCAAATTGGAGTTACTGAATATCTGGCAACAGTTATTCTTTCTACTGGGCGAGATTAGCATGCAATTAAAATTCTGCAGATGATTACAGTTAAATTTTGTCATGAGTTTTCTTGTAATAATTCTATACATATCGTTTTCGCTATCTTATTATTTGATGAATGAACAATTCGATTTTTTAATTACGATTATCATGATAAGATCTTAGGTAGGGGGAGGGGGAGTTCACCAAAATCTTACGAACTCTTATCTGGAGGGGAGGGGGAGGTTTAAAAGCTCTAAAAAGCCTTACGTAATTAGTGTATGGCCCCTAAAGTGGCACCTTTAAGCTAACGCTACGTTTGGATTACACAAATATTGATCAATTATCTGGTCGATGGATGACATTGGTTTGGGTTTTTTAGATTTTCTTTCAATAATCGGCAGATCTTCATACATATCTCGCCGTTCTTCAACGTTTCCTACCAGCAACTGCTTATCCGTTTCGCTTCAATTTAAAGCTAGCGCTCATAACACGTTAGTAAATACACCGTTTCACGGAAGCCACCACCGGACTCACCATGCTTTTTTGTGCTGCTACAACTTCCACAATCTTTCTCGGGTCTGTTTAACGCCGCCCGTCCTTGTCTTGTACGACCATAGTAATTTATCGACTGTGAAAATTTATTAACATTGCTTCAGTTTCCACCGGATCTGGAATTGTTTCAGAATGTTACTGGCGCGGTCTACTTCGTACCACTACTGGTTGCCGTTCCATTTTACGAATGGTTTCGTTTTTTGTTTGTTTCTTCTGTTGCACCTTTGCGAACATCCTTTCAGCTTGCGATTTTTTATGAATGGTCGGCGGGAAGAAAGAAAATTTAACGTCTAATTTTAAGTCATGATTTGATCTGTCGAAATCCGTTATTTCATGCATGAAACTTTGATAGTCATGAACGGATCAAGAAAGATTAAAATCAATTCAAAAACATTTTCGATCAATCCATTTTCGGCTCAATTTGATCCCTCTTTTTTGAATTACGACTTTATTCTAACACACAGCCAAACTGAATTTAAATCACCCTTTTTGAGGAGAGCAATTTCCCACTGTTGGTGTACCTCTTAAACAATCGTGGTGTGATAATTAAAAACAAGGTTCCAATTTCTGCCGTAACAATTTTTCACTCTTCCCACAGGAGGCGTGTCACTGTTTTTGGGACTCAAAAATCAAGACCAAATTCGGGGACCGGGAGGTGGAAGATTTATGACCGTTGGAGCTGCTCGGTTTTCCACCTAGCTAGGCTTCCTGTCCAAGCAAGGTGAGCGAATTTATGTATGAACCAGTAAAGCCTACAACAGTATAGCATAAAACTGTCAAACGAAGGTAAAACTCCGACGTCAAGTCGTTTACGAAGCGTTACGAATTAAAAACAGTTTTTGCCGTTGAGTTTTATCATGCGTAAGGTGAGGCTATCCGGGATAACTTCGGATTTTCGAGTCAAGTAAGAAGAATGGTTGACATTTTTGTTTTCGTGGTTGATTTCGGTTTTGGCTTGATGGTTTGAGGATAAAGGTTTTTGGGTTTTTACAATTTGCAAAATATCGAATAAGCGAATCAAAGATTAATGGTTCCAAAACGTCATACGTGTAAATCGTTTTCCCTCCTAGGGATAGATCCCGTACTCGTTCTGGTTGATTATTGCACGGAAACCGTTTCGCGTATCACCCATTAGGCTAATGGGGTGGAATTAAAGTGCCACCGTCGTTTGTCGCCATTCTGCTGGACGAGAGCGTGGGTAGAAAAAGCAAGCAAAATTGCTTTTCTCGTGTTACACGTGAAGCGTGCTGAAGCCGGTACAAAAAAAAAAGATGAAAGGAAGCAGCAGCGGTCAGTTTTTCCCTTCGTTGTTTGACTGCTGTGATGCCAACGACGTCAGAGAGCTGAGAGTGTTTTTACTGTCACCTCAGCATTTCCTAGCGGAGTGTGGTGATAAACGACCGGCCCGGAGAATGAGAGAGAAAGAACGATCCGAATCCCAGAAGCAGTGTTGCCATATTTGCATACGTATTGAAAGTTGAAATAAGAAAAAAAAAACAAATAACAACCCCTGAAGTGGACTTTTAGTGGGGGATTCCTTGAAAAAAAATCAGGGATGCTGGTTATTATATTAAGAGGGCCTTCTCATTAGTGGGTCATGAAAAAAGGGTGATTTCAGAATTTTTTGAACATGAAAACAAGCGAAACATATTGGCGATTCTACGTTGAAACCGCTCGCAGATAGCGCTGGAAGGAAAGTGTTGCTGATTTTATTCTGTTCTGTCATAGTGCATATATTTTCTGTAAACATTGGTAAAAAATGACTTTTAAACACCAAATTACCGATCAATTTGTTGATAATTCTTTATGAAAATGAAGGAAAACCATCATTTTATAAGATGATGAGTAAACATCTTGCGAAAAGAGTGTAAAACATAGTGGTTTCTAATATTATTCGCAGAGCTATATGCGCGCTGTTTCGAAATGTAATTTGTTGAGCACCGTAGCCGCCGCAACAGCATTTCCCGTTCGTCCTAAGTTAAGCTAAATCTTCATGAGATGGTGTAAATTCATGAAACTCTCCAGATCAGGCGAGGAAAGAATATATCCGGCTAATAGAAAAGTGTCAGCTTTGTATCATGCACAGCCGATCCTTCTCTCCGATAGTCTTCATTGAATCTCCTACGTAGTTCAAAATATGAAGGAGTTTGATATTGGTACTGATTGGGTCTCGGTTTCGAGTTGGAACTTTATTTATGGAACGATTTTTTATAACCACAATAATACCCCGATTACATTTCGAAGAAATGTATGAGTCAAATAGTTGCAAATGGCTGTAATTTCAGAATAATTGCAAATAAAACTAAATTTCTTACTCGTTTCATTCATATTTTGGCAGTGGTAAGCTTTTTCCGAGATGATAATGAAGATTTTGTTGTAAGCTACGACTCACTTACGGGTGAAAAAAAGCAAACTGTATCACTTTGCCAGTTCATGAGCTGAATCATAGGTGTCGCATGACTAATTTTGGTTTTGCCGCAAATCGCCAATTGTCTTTTGTGTATGTTTGAACATATATTTTTGTTTTTTTTTTGTATGTCAAAATAAATAAAAATGGTGGATTTATAAAAAAAAATCGCGTAGCAGTTCCCCGCGGATAACTCAAACTTCGATTCAGACCGTAATTTTTTCCAGAAAATAAATGAAACACCTCCTTGTTCGGAAGGCTTTTCTGCACAGTACAGACTATTGAGGTGATTGAAAGTTGAAATTTCATTTTTTTTTAATTTTTCACAAATGTGTTCGACATTCGGCCTTTTTTATCGGTAAGTGCGTTAATGACATTGTAAAAAGAGAGTGTATAAAATACATTTTTGGTTCAGTCTGTGCATAATTAAATTATATTAAATGGTCGGTGTTAAGTCAGACCGGACTAAGTGACAAAATATTGATATCGAGAAAAGCGGGTTTAAAGTTTGAATCGTAGCATCCTCTACGTTATAATTGAAAATTATTTTTGCAATGATTTTTGTTTATGGTAACATATTTAAAATCTGGCAAAAGTCGAATGTAGTTGAAGAAATTCTTTATCCGGTGTTATCGTAATCTCATTTCCTGATGTTTTGCGACTTAGTCCGGTCTGACTTAACACCGACCAAATAGTGTTTTACCTGTACACTTAGCCCTTATAGTATTTTTTTTAAATTATGCACAATATTTTGAAAAACATGGTTTTCATACAATGGGTTTAAAAGTTTTTAAGAGGATAAAAATCTAATTAAAGGAAACTTACAGGCATGAGATGTTCATACTGCTATACTCTAAAACTTTGCAAGAATAGTTTTCGGATTATATTAAACGATTGATGTCGAACTATGGAATAGTGGTATTTGTCACAAACGATACTTGGAGGAACTTTTTCCCTGGCATTTTCAACGGTGTTCGAGTGGTGCAAATATGACTGAGCCAACGTATACCTACGGACTTTACTTTCGAGCGTAGATCATCTCAAAGTGTTAAAAACATCCAAAGAACGCTATTCACATACCTTGGGCAGAGACCAGTATCTCTAACCAGATGGCACACTACGCTAAGTCATGCGCCAAAACAACTAATGAAAATTCATATCTTACAAACAACACTAACAAACAGCCTTCGATATCTGTTGATGCACCGCTGCCAAAAAATAAAAGCTGGACAAGAGATATTCCACTGTATCCTCAAACCAATAGCTGACATAGCTACAATATAAACAATAAGCAAGCAATAAACAAAAAAAAGACAGCTATACCAGAGTCATTCGAAAACACAAAAAGCAGCAAACATCTCACAGTGAAAACCAAAGCTGCTCTAGCGACAACGACATGGACACAAGCACGAGCGAGCGATCAACAAGCAGCAGAGGGAAAATCTGACCATGACTACAGCAGTTGACCCTTTCAAATGGTTAGAGTTGAACAACCGCAGCATTTCATATAAGGTGAACATTCCCGAGTTTCTTTGGATGGAGTACAACAGCTGGTAGAGCGTATCACATGCGATCGACTTCTACGTATTGTAGTTCAGCATCGGTTACTCCCGCGTACTCTGCAACTTGTACATTCATTTGCTGTTTCAGTTATGGATTGTTAAGAGGCTTCCCGCTCTTCCTATCATAAAATAATTTAAAAGCTGTTCATTTTGCCGTCGATTAGAGTCAGGAACCGCGCCGACGTATAGATTGACCTTTCCAGCCACCGTAGATGCTCCAACTTAGTCGGCATTTCGCCATGATCCGCTTATTGCTTCTTCTTTAGCGAATTTTTATCAGAACAATCAGACACAAATTATCTATTCCTAATAATAGTTTCGGTAGTAATAAAACCGTTCAGCAAGATCTCGATTCCCCATTGTTCTGGTATGGAAGCACTAGCTGGTTTACTGTGCGAGAATGATTCCGCTTTCATCGTTCAGCCATGTCCACACACGCAATCTCAAGCTTCTCATGCTGGGACCTAGGCTCCACTCTTATTATATTACCAGTCCATTCCAACAAATGGTTGAAATTATGAAAAATGGGTGAAAGTCAAAATGAAAACTAAAATATCATAAGCATGGATAGCAGGAAAAACGGCCAAAGGAAGACAAATGAATACAACAAAAATATATTGCAATGGGCTAAATGGATCCACTGAGTTTGAAATATAAAAAAAATGAAAACAGATAAATATGGAATTTTTCAAAAATGTTTCAAAATAGAAGAAATGATGAATAAATGGAAATGGAATAAATAGATAAAATTAAAATAACTATGAAATATCAAACAACGGACAAACAGTATTTATGGGGGGGGGGCGGTAGGGTAAAGGGTTTCAGCGCAAAATTTTTTTTTTGCAATTTTTTTAGAACTTTGCGAGATTCGCTATTGATCAAAACTTTTGTAGATTATAGTGCATCATCTAAATAACATTCTGTATTTTTTATATGTAAAAATATCGATAAACGACTCGGTGACGAAGCTGTTTGTATAACGTCTCTGGAAAAAAAACATGATTTAGAATTTTAGAAAACGCATAAATGATTAAAATAGGAAAAAAGGAAATGATAGAAAAATGGGAGAAAATATCAACATTGCACTAAAGAAAAATAAGAGGAAATAATAAAAATAAATGGGTCAAATAATTAATAAATCTCGATACAGTAAAAGTGGGTAAAATTTAGAATTTGACGAAATGCAAAACAGAAATCATGCACAAGACTTAAAAAGATCAAAATAAAATGATGCGAAAAATATTCAAACGAAAAATGACCAACATGGCAAATACGAAATTCAAAATTGTTCAGATTGGTAAAAAAGAAAATGACAAAGGTAATGGAACATAAAAATAAAGAATAATTGGAGAATATTAAAAAAACATAAATAAGTAGGGGAGAGTGAGGACACTTGATCCTTGGGGATATTTGATTCTCCTTCCATATCGCATAATCTAAACACAAAAAGTTATCACAATATAAAAAGAAAATGACATTTTTGGTAGTTTATGATGTTTAAAAAACAAATCAAATGAATTACATTTGTTTCGGAAAAGTTGTATCATATTTTTGAAAATATGGGTTAAAATTCATCTCGAAGATCTTTTTACGATTTTTTTGATCGATTGTATGAGTTCGTCGAACTAATTATTTATGAATATATTCAACTACAATTACTTTATTATGGCTTTTATCTAGAAAAACACGTTTTTCGAATAAATAGTTACACAACTTCTACAAAAAAACTAAATTTCGTTCACCTCATACAACAGGTACCTTTGATCTCTGTAACACTGGGTACTCCTGATCCCTATCATTAACTCTCACACACAATTCCGAAATGTATAAGAATAGAAATAATCTCTTACATAAAGTATTTGACAGTATAAATGGAAATCAAATGTTTGTTTCACCAACAAATTTTGATATAAATTATTGAATGTTGGAAAAGGCAGTCAAACAGCACTAATTTACTGCAAATATTAGACTTCACTTTCTACTGGTGTTAAAGCTTGTCGTGCATCTAAAAAGGTAATCTTATTAGTTATTTTGTCAGGCTAGATGGTTAGCTTAACTTTCTTTTCTATTAGTCATAGTGTGCTCTATTTGTTTAGCCCTAGTAGGCAGGGGATCAAGTTACCACACGTTTTTACCAAAACTTCATTTTGACATGATTTTCGAAACTGTTAATATTACTGACAGGACCTGGTATTCGGATTTACATATTATTCACAGCTCTTACAATTTGAATTGACTGCAAAATGACGATATTTGCAATCAAAATTTTTATTTCATTAAAAAGTTATGTGAAAAAAACAAAAGTAGGATCAATTGTACCCACTCTCCCCTAAAGAAAAACCTGTTTTAATCCTCCTAGGGGTGCAATGGTGCGTTTCTCATTTCTCCCAACTATGATTCTGGTTATTTATTTATTTATTTATTTATTATGTTCGTTACAATTGTGGGAATATCTATTACATTCTTAGTACAATTTGCACCTACACACAATGGATCGCCAGCCATGAACCTGATGAGCTACGTGTCGACAGTGAAAAGCTTGAAAAAAATATCATACTTAATTAGCCTAATCAGCATTAGTTCAATTTTGTCTTCCTGCTAACTAATTTTGTCATGCAAGGGTATGTGTGTGAAGAGGGTGAAAACCCACAAACGAACCACTCCCCAGTTTAATTTGGGATGCCTTGGGATATAGCGGTGGTATAAAGATGAGGGGGTTGAGAGGGGGAGGGGTATGAGTGATGCTCTGAGGAGGGTCCAATGAGAGGTGATACAAAGGAAATTTAAAGTGCTGGTGATATGTAAGGGGGAGGGGGTGTAACCCCTCACTGTACACCCTAGCTACGCCCCTGTTAAAATCCAGAAAAATTTATGTCAGTCGAAAAAACAATTTGGTCGGCATTAGAGTGATTGCGTATCTTTTCTATATGAAACTGGCAAATATTTCTGTGTGGTCGCACTCTTAAACCCGTAACTCCGGAACTGGAAGTCGGATCCACTAAAAAATCAATAGCAGCTTATGGAAGCGTTATATCGTTCATTTGAAACTAAGTTTGAGCAATTTGTTTCATCCATCTGTGAGAAAAATGAGTGAGATTATAAAATACATACACCTACAAACACACATTGGGGTGGGGCAAATGATCGTTTTCTCAGCACAGCACTTTTTTGGCTCCATTTGGGGTCCTAAGTAACTGTGCAAAATTTGGGGTCGATTAGTTTTGACCCGGCGTAGCGCATTGCGTTTGAAATTTGCATGGAAATTAGTATGGGAAAACCTACTTTTTTACATTTTCAATTCTACACACTACAATTCTTCCTGCAGTATGCCAACAATTAGATTATCCAGGATATGCTGAACAACATTGCTTAAGTATCTATGGTGGTAGAATGTCTCTAAAACAAGTTGTAGCTGTTCAATGCTCGATACATCGAATTAAATGACAAACATCGTTTTTTTGCCAACACTGCTGCCCAAGCAACATCTAAAGGTTTATAGCACATTACAAGAGCAATCTAAGTTTTAAAATTTCCTTCAAGAGTGTCATAAAACTTCAGTTGCTACTTGGGTGGTGTATCAATGATATTTCTTATAGCATACCACAATAACATCATATATTTTAGATTTTCCAAATTGCTATGTTTGGATGAATTATTCAAAAGCCTTAGCCCAATTTCATGAGCATAGGTAGTTGAGTAATATGGCGTAGTGAGGGGAGGATTTAATATATTAAAATATTTAAGTTATTTTATTTCGAATTTTTATATATTAAAGCCACACACACATACAGACATTTGTTCATCTCGAGGAACTGAGTCAAATGGGATATGACACACGGCCATCCGGGCCGGGATTAGATTGACGATTTTCTGAGAGATTGTATATCATTTCTATGTGAGAAAGGCAAAACATAGATTTCGAAACTGATAAATGGAGAATAAAAAAATTCACATCCCAAAAAAAGGACTCCCCATAAACATCGACAAGATTGTACCTGTGTACAAAATTTCGTGCACGCGTTCAACCTCAAACATGCTTCGTCTCGATGTACAGGTCAAATAAGGACCGAAACGTTGGAGAAAGAGAGCAACGAGTGCTCTTGATCTTTATTGACTGAAACTCCGATCTTCAAATCATAAATTGTACAGGTTCATCTCGAACATAGAACCTAAGAGCGAACGATGTACAAACTCGAGTTCAAATATTCGTGTACGTACACCGAGTGCGCAGACGAGAACGATTCGCACAAGGCAAAAAGAGTCAACGCTGGTGATGATGAGAGTGAGGAAGAGAGTGTGTGTACGTGGGGTTCGGTTGTGTAGGCGAACACGTGCACGTGTTTTGGTACGAAATAGCGTGTTTGAGTTCGTACACGAAGTGTTGGTTTAATATGAGCACAGAACCAGAACGAACATTATGTACGGTGTTTAGTTGGGAAGACTGTAAAAAATCTATAACGAAAAATCTGTTTTAATCCACCTAGTGGTGCAATTGTGCCTGTTCGTCAGCCACGAACCTGATGAGCTTCGTGTCGATGGTGAAAAACTTGAAACAAAAAAATATCATACTTTATTAGCCTAATCAGCATTAGTTCAATGTTGTCTTCCTGCGAACGAACCACTCCCCAGCTTAATTCGGGATGCCTTGTGTTATAGCGGTGGTATAAAGATGATGAGATTGAAAGGAGAGGGGTATGAGTGATGGATGGGGTGTTGGTTTGAGGGGGTGGAATGAGGGGTGATCTAAGGGGAATTTAAATTGGTGGTGACCAGTGAGGGGGAGGGCCCCAGTGGGGGAGGTAGTGAAGCGACGGGGGCTGCATCCAACAGCACCAGTGACTCCCCAGCGGTGGTAAGAAATAGCCCTACCAACATGCTGGACGGGCCACTACCCGCGATGCTTAAGGTTGTGGAGCTACTCGATAGCATCATTGAGTTCGCGAATGCGAAACAGAACATCAGCAAGGATCTGAAACAGAACCTGCTGATGCTCCGCAAAGCTGTTCGAGTCGCAAGACAAGAGCAGGAAGCATACGTCAAGAGGGTGTAGGGAAGAAAGAAGGCCGACAGAGGGACCCAGACCCCTTCTATGGAGCAGCCAAGTAGGTCAAAGTGGCGGCTGATTTCACCTCGAAGGTCAGGAGCAAGGGCAAGACGGCACCAAACCCGAAGCGACCTAGGCACTCACCAGGCGAGGGCGCAAAAAGCAACGCCAAATGGCGTGCAACCGTGACGGCCAAACGCCGCTTGGGCGATGTAAACTGGGGTGCAAATGACCCCGCCGGGCAATAAAAAGGTACCAGCATTCCGGCACAACTGGGACTGGGGGCCAAGGACAGAGGCGAGGCCTTGTTGGTAAAGACCGACGAGGACAAATATGCTGACGTTCTTAAGTCAATGCGGGCGGCCGAAAGCCTCTGAGCCCTCGGGCATGACGTGCGCAACGTGAGACGCACCAAGACCGGCGAAATGCTCTTGGTGCTGAAGCGAGGCGTACAAGCCCTTGGCCCAAGAGGTCCTGGGTAAATGCGCCCAGGTGAGATCAATAGGTGCGGAAGTGACTCTCCAGTGCAAGCAACTGGACGTGTTCACGACCGCAGACGATGTCGTCGCTGCCATCACAGAACAATGTGACAACAATGAGAGCGGGATTTTCCGGTACGCAAGTAGCCTACTTCGGGCTACTGACTGTGGAAGCTAAAAAGGGTACCGAGAAAGGGAAGCTGAAGATCGGCTGATCACTATGCCCAGTAAGCATACTCCAGCCGCCTTCAGTGGACAGGTGCTTGCGGTGCCTAGAATCCGGCCACAAGTCGTACGAATGCAAGGGAATAGACAGGAGCAAATTATGTCGTCGCTGTGGCGAGGAGGGTCATAAAGAGCGGGGCTGCACTAAGGCACATAAATGCCTTATCTGCACCGCCAAGAAGTAACCCCGTAACCATGCTATGGGTGGACCTTCGTGTCCCTTCGGTGAGGCCAACAAGAGGAAGCCGTGAACGTCACACAGCTAAATCTTAATCATTGTGCAAAGGTGTGTTCTATTGTAGCTGCTACGCTCCACCAAGGTGGCCCATAGAACAGTTCAACCAGATGATCGACAGAATGCAGGGTAGACGAGGGCTACACTCATAGCGATCATTTAGCAATTCGCTTACGGATCAACTATGGTGTGCAGCATCCGAGGGCGGGAGATCCCTTTCAGGTACGCGGGTGGAAGTCCAATCACTTCGACATCGAAGCTTTCATCGCGGCTCTGGAACTGGAGGCCAACACCGACAGTATAAGCGGGGATGCGCTGGTAGCTGTTCTATCACGCGCGTGCGACGCCACTATGCCGAGGAAAACCCTGCCAAGAAACGGCAGACGCCCGGTATACTGGTGGAGTGTCGAGATTGCTGCTCTACGATCAGCCTGCCTTAGAGCTAGATGTAGGATGCAAAGAGCCTGCACCGAGGATGCAAGAGAGAACCGCCGCACAGTGGCGGGTCTTCAAACAAAAGTCGGACAAAACCTCAAATGTTACCTAATTTGGCTGAAAATCACAATTTAAGCTAATTTTGAGGTGCTGAGCTCATTTTTGATGTCAAAAGTCGTAAAATATTAAATGCATTTTTCCATACAGTGTCATTGAACCTTTCTTATAACTATGATCCCGTTTTCATGACAGATTTTCCGTTACTGTTCACCAATGTCAGCAATATCATAAAAAATGAAGAACACTACTTTAAATCCATTGTATAACGAGTTGGTTTACTGTAGATTGTCTAACTATTTTACACAAAACACCATGCGCCTCCATATCAGCAACAAAGCTTAAAAATCTCCTTAAAAAAATTTGCGCACCTAGGCGCAGAACGAGACCATGATATTCGAAAAGTAGAGGTTATTTCTCATAGAATGTATACTATGTGACCGTTCCGAAATGATTCCGAAATTTGTACAGAATACATTAGTGGAAAAAGTATTTTTCATCTGACCCTCGCAAACATATTAAAACTAAAAAGTCATAGTTCCAAGTAAATTTACCAAATGTATTTTACTCACTAACCAAGCTCTTTCGTTCCTCTATACAATGAAACTAGTTGTGCTAAAATCTGACCAAAATCAAAAGAGCAACATGCATTTGAAATGAACAGAGCAATGGTGGTTTCGGAAATGAAAAACATTAAAAATTCCGGACTTTGCTACGTTTAAACTCATGTTAAAAATCGTGTTCTTATCCAATGATCATAAAATTTTGAATACACATCATTCAATACATGAGAAATTTAGGAAAAATATAAAATATCAATATTTCAAAAATAAATTTTTGAGGTTTTGGCCAGCCTCCAGCCACTGTGCGCCGTGAAGTGTTTCGAGCTGCGAAATTGGCCCTTAACCAGGCCATTAAAAGCAGCAAGAGAGCGTGTTTCGACAACCTGTCCGAGAGTGCCAACGCGAATCCGTGGTGTGACGCCTGCAGAATCGTGATGGCCAAGACCAAAGGGGGCTCTTCACCCCCAGAACGGTCTCCGGACCGGTTGGCGACGATTATCGAAGTACTCTTCCCGTCTCGAGTCACAAGCCCCTGGCCACCTGCACCACGAGACAGTGTGGGCGCGGCCGAAATGGTGGCCCCGGTGACGAATGAAGAGTTACTCGCAGTGACTAATTCCCTAGCAACGAACAAAGCTCCGTGGCCTGATGGAGTTCCAAACAGCGCTCTCAAGGCAGCAATCATAATGAACCCGAACATGTTCAGGCTAACTATGCAGAAATGCCTTGACGAGTGCCGTTTTCCCGGTAGATGGAAAAGGCAGAAGTTGGTACTGTTGCTGAAGGCCGGGAAGCCGCCGGGCGACCCATCGGCGTACAGACCAATTAGCCTGATCGACACGACGGGCAAACTGCTTGAGAGGATCATTCTCAATAGGCTAACCCGTACTCAGAAGCTACAGACGGCCTGTCAAGCAATCTGTTTAGTTTTCGAAAGGGTAAGTCCACGGTGGGCGCTATCAACTCAGTGGTAAAGACCGCCGAGATAGCGATCCAACGGAAAAGTCGAGGTATTCGATACGGTACATTAGTGACACTTGATGTGAAGAACGCAATCAACAGCGCAAGCTGGGATGCCATCGCGCTCTCGTTACACCGGCTTAGTCTACCGGTGTGCCTGTACCGGATCTTGGAAAGCTACTTCCAGAACCGTGTACTATTATACGAGACGAGGACGCAGGAGTCCCGCACGGCTTGATTCTGGGCCCGGTATTATGTAACCTTATGTATGACGGGGTTCTGAGACTAAAGTTCCATCCTGGTGTCAAGATTTTCGGCTTCACCGATGATGTAACCTTGGTGGTCTACGGGGAGTCAATCGCCGAGGTAGAACTGACTGCTGCACACGCGATCAGCACTGTGGCGGAATGGATGAGCGCGAAAGGCCTGGAGCTCGCTCAACATAAGACGGAGGTGGTTATCGTTAACAACCGCAAGTCGGTACAACATGCAATTTCCAAGTGGTAGAAGTCGTGATCACTTCAAAGCGGAATCTGAAGATTCTTGGGGTCATCATAGATGACAAGCTGACCTTCGGCAGCTATGTCGACTATGCGTGCAAGAGGGCTTCGACAGCTGTTGTGGCATTATCGAGGATGATGTCTAACAGCTCTAAGGTAGACCTAGGTTACTGGCAGGCGTTGCCGTATCTATACTTAGGTACGGCGGCTCATCCTTGGCGAGAGCACTGGGAGTATGAAGTTACCTTCGGAAACTGGAGAGCACCTACCGCTTGATGTGTCTCAGAGTGATATCTGTCTACCGCACGGTATCACACGATGCATCCTGCGTGATAGCGAGCATAATGCCAGTTGGGCTGGTCATCCGGAAAGGCGTGTTTTGAGCTGCGTGGCACTAGAGGAGTCCGCGAGCGTACCAGGATGGCTTCGGTCTCCAGAGGCCGCGCGAGTAGGATAACTCCTCGAAAGGTAGGTGGATTCTCCGGCTGATATCTAACATATCGAGCTGGGTGGGTAGACCCCATGAGGAAGTTCACTTTCATCTGACACAATTTCTGTCAGGCCATGACTGCTTCCGACAGTACCTCCACAGGTTTGGGTACTCGGAGGCCCCAGTCTGCCCTGACTGCCCAGTAGAGTGGCTTGATATATGACATTTTTTAGTACAGCACTTTTTGAGTTTCTTTTGTGGTCCCAAATGCATGTGCAAAATTTGGGAGCGGTCGGTTGCTTCCCGGGTTTGCGCATTGAATTCAAAGGTTGTATGGGATTTTATATGAGGAAATCAATTATTTTGCATTTTCATCAATAAAGATCGCTATTTCATTCAAGATGAAACTATAGCTCAAGCTTTGGTTAACAACTTTGTCGAAGACGGTAACTAGCCACGAGTTTAAAAAAAATAGTTATAACGATTTTAAAACTACTGGTTCAATCCAAATGCAGAAAATCATTATTTCTTCCAACACTGTCAGTACACTACCGGCACCGATACTTTAAACTTAAATAAATGAGAATATAGTCATCGCAGAGACTTGGTACCTTCGAATGAAATGTTCAGAATGAATTGTTAAATAACATAGACGTATTCAGAAAATGAAAAGAAGAGGGGAGAAGGGGGGGGGGTGTTCATTGCTCTCGCGCTCTTTTTTAGATTGTTTTGTATAAGACAAAGAATACATCTTCAGCGCAGGTTTAGACCGTCGAACTAAGAAGTCTTATGTGCTTGAATACCTCTATTTATTGACCCAGTTGCTGGGTTATTTGAAAGATGTACTCCTTATCTTATACTAAACTCTCTAAAAGGGGGTCGGGGAGTACACAAGCCAGGCATTTGGGACCACAACAGGAACTTAAAAAGTGATGTGCCCGCTAGTTTCAATTATTATAAAGTTTTTCCATACAACCGCGAGCCACTCTAATATCCATTGTCCATCGATTCGGTAGATTATGTGCAAATGCTAAGCAACGGTTGACGGTTTACGTACGTTAAATGGTCGTTCCTGCTGTAGGAATAAATTCGTCATAATCAGTCAGCATTCTCACGAATCCAATTCGCACGTATAATATGTAAGGGTCTGTTTTTATTAACAAAGAAGTCGGCCTATCTGTCTTTCCGGATTTATCTGTTAATATGGCAACACTGCTCAATGAAGTTTTTTTTTTCTGAAACGAAACCAATGCCTTATTCTCGACAACCTTTTCAGCATAATTCATCGCGTTTTTCGCAATGTGGTGTGGCATTGATTTTCGATATTATGCGACCGTTTTGTTGATCTACCGGAAGTAGGCTTTGGATTAATCCAGGACTATTAGGTTCTTTACTGGCACATTTAATCTCACTTTTCTTGACAGTTCGCTTGTACTGTTTACATAGACTTAGAAAAAATTGTGGACGACTAGATTCGCTCGAAGAGGCACAGATACCCGACTGTACGGGGAACGTGCGATTTGAGCCAATATATTCTAATTCCTGATAAACAGTACAAGCGAACTGTCAAAAATGAACACTCAGTTCATTTGTGACGTCAGCGTAAAGTATTCAATTGAGTTCGACAAAATGACGAAACGAATGAACTCATGCTGAATGAAGTTCGCGTTTACTTTGTTTACTTCGTCAGTGGCGTGATTTCGAGTGGAACGGGTGTTCATCTGTTGCATTGGAACTCACGTAACTCTCGTGTAAACAAGCCGCCGAGAATCGTCAAACGAAGTTCATCCGGCTCATTTTTTGGGGTTATGTCGGTTGGTGTAAAACCTAATAATTTATATTTTAGATTAACATGTTTTACGATCCTACTTGGACTTACGAATTTGGATTATTTAAATGGGAATAGATGTGTACAGTTAATCTAGAGCACTTGCAATTTTTTCCATGCAAAGGACACACATAATGATTCAATCGATTATTTTCACGCTTCCACTATCGCTGGAAGAAGCTATCACGAAACTCACCTTGACCTTTGCTTTGAACTCACTATTTGATTTTCCGTTTGCCTCCAGTCAGCCGATTGTTACATTGCGGATAAATAAACCCATTCCGGGAAGGCTGAATCGAATCCGATCACTCGGCAAGATTAGGAAAGCCTAACCACATACAAAAAGAGCAATAAAGAATTCCGGACCCTCTCCCAGCGCTTGGTGAGGACTGCGGGCAACATCTCAAATTTTAATTTGCTACCACTCGCTTTGCAGGTTACTCCATATAACCACCGCATCCTACCGCAAAATGCCCCTATTATTAGGGATTTAGGCTATCGTCTCTAGGTCCAACCTTCCACTTTCACTGGTACAGTCCCCCAATCCCCAACCGATGAACCGACCGACCGGTCAGGATGAATGGCTACATAATTTAGTATTTTAACCATGTTTTCGCCTTACGTTGCGAGATACATGGACCCCCCCCCCTCAATTTGGATGGCTTTCTCCCGCTCCCGGCTCTTTTATAGCAGCGGGAACGTCACGCAGAAAGAAACACAATTAATAATTTTTATCACCTCGGTCCGAAAATGCGATGCTGTAAATCTTTGGCTCCTTTTTCCGCTTCGGTTTCCCAGAATGCAAACAACTGGCTCTAGGGCTGGGAAAGAGGAAAGAGGGGGGGGGGGGGTGGCGGAATATTTTCCGGGGTTTGGAAAATGAAACCCGTTTGCATGTTAATATTGCTCGCGGTCATATTTTTCGTTTTTTATGAAGCGCTTTATGCACTAAGTATCTTGGATAGGGTCAGAGATTCGGAGATAAAGCAGGTGAACCAATTATTTCTTTCTTATGGGTTTTTCGGGTGAGAGTGGTTTTCATTTTTCGGACCAGTCAGCTGAGAGCTGAGTTCTAGCACGGCTAAAGCGGAAAGTTAGAAGCAGAAAAAAAGGTTGGATTGTTGTTAAAGTAAGGAACTTAAGACATGGGACTTCAATTTTCAGCTAATATTGTAAAACCTGTTGCCTTCTGTTTTGGGTTTGGATATTTGAATTCAAATTTGGAGCGTGTGGTGCCGGGCATAGGACTTTGGGCCTGAGGAATGGAACACAGAAATTTGAGACCTTTAACTTGGAAGTTGGGACGTGGGACTTGAGACTAGGAGTTTGGGACTTGGAACTTGGCATTGGGACCTAAGGCTTGGGACTTGAGACTTTGGACTTCGGACCTAAGGTTTGGGACTTGAAACTTGGGTATTGAGACTTGGGACTTGGAGCTTTGGAGTTGGGCTTCAAACTTAGGACTTGAGATTTGGGACTTGGGTCTTCGGGCTTGGGACTTGGGATTTGGGACTTGGGACAATGTAGTTGGGATTTGGGACTTTGGACTTGGGGTTGGAAACTTGAGGCTTAGAACTTGAGATTTGGGACTTGGAACTTATGACAACGGACTTGGGACCTGGTACTTGTAATCTGATGCTGGGGACTTGGAGTCGGAGACTTGGGTATTGAAACTTTTTCATCCCTCACTGTTTTATTTTCACACTTTTTTTACTTTCACACACTCTTTACTCTTTATTCTTCACATGTCGAACTGCACGCTACACTCTTCGCTTTGCATTCTCTCTTCACTGTTCACCGTTCAATATTTACTCTTCACGCATTTATCACCTATTACACTTTACTCCTCAATCTTCACTCTTCACTCTTCACTCTTTACTCTTCACTCTTCACTCTTCACTCTTCACTCTTCTCTCTTTACTCTTTACTCTTTACTCTTTACTCATTACTCTTCACTCTTCACTCTTCACTCTTCACTCTTCATTCTTCACTCTTCACTCTTCACTCTTCACTTTTCACTCTTCATTCTTCACTCTTCACTCTTCACTCTTCACTCTTCACTCTTCACTCTTCACTCTTCACTCTTCACTCTTCACTCTTCACTCTTCACTCTTCACTCTTCACTCTTCACTCTTCACTCTTCACTCTTCACTCTTCACTCTTCACTCTTCACTCTTCACTCTTCACTCTTCACTCTTCACTCTTCACTCTTCACTCTTCACTCTTCACTCTTCACTCTTCACTCTTCACTCTTCACTCTTCACTCTTCACTCTTCACTCTTCACTCTTCAATCTTCACTCTTCACTCTTCACTCTTCACTCTTCACTCTTCACTCTTCACTCTTCACTCTTCACTTTTCACTCTTCACTTTTCACTCTTCACTCTTCACTCTTCACTCTTCACTCTTCACTCTTCACTCTTCACTCTTCACTCTTCACTCTTCACTCTTCACTCTTCACTCTTCACTCTTCACTCTTCACTCTTCACTCTTCACTCTTCACTCTTCACTCTTCACTCTTCACGTTTCACTCTTCACTCTTCACGCTTCACTCTTCACTCTTCACTCTTCACTCTTCACGCTTCACTCTTCACGCTTCACTCTTCACTTTTCGCTCTTCACTCTTCACTGTTCACTTTTTAATTGTTGTTCTTCACTCCTCACTCTTCTGTTTCTCGTGTTTCTGTTAACCTCTATCTTTATTCTTCATCGCCACTCTTAAATCTAAATAGGATTCTCGTGAAGCCAACCTTCCACCGAACACATTTCCTTCCAGGAACATATTTCATGGTCAGAATCAATTAGTCCCGCTCCCGCTTCTTTCACGATGACCTTCACAGCTTGGCAATAAACCTGCATAATCTGACCGTTCCGAGAAGGTTCCAGTCTTGGCACATTGTCACATTTTTGCAGCATCCATACCAATCCTGGCAGACGAGGCAAATCGCGAAACAGCGCAGCGGCTCGGTTCCGTCCGTTTCGTATTCAAAAAGGGGGGAATTGTTGGCGCCATTAACGTTCGCTTCGGAAATAATTGACTCAATTTGGGCTTATCAATTAACCCTGGCCGGAGCGAGGCGAGGGTCTGAATTGGTTCTTCTCGTTTTGCTTGTGAGCGTGTCGTTCGGTTCTGTGTATTACCCACTGCGTCATTGAAAGCCTCCGGCATTTCGTTTCGATTTGTATATGTTTTCTTGACTGTCAATGTTATACTAAAGAGGGTTTATCGGCTAATCAGTCGTAAAGAAGATAGCGAAAACAACAATATTGGTTTCATTTTCCAACGTTTCGATGGATTTATTCCACCTTCACCAGGGTTTCAATAGTTAGTGGAGCACACATTGGAATTTTTCATTTCGATTTACAAAAACTTAGTGTTTTTTTTGTTATGCCTAATGTGGCAAAATGTGAACTGTACTAATTCTATTCTTTAGTATTTGTCAAATATATAGATCTAAGACTTGTATTTGTGCGTTTATTTGTAAACACAAACTTGTTTTTTCCTGTTTCATTAAACTGAAAGCAGTATACACCCTCAAAAGACTCATTGTGGTTTCATTTGTTGAGATCATTCTCGGTTATTTTTTGAAAATGCGTTTGAAATTTATGAAAAGATATCAATATTTATCGGTATTAAAAAAATAGAAGATATTCAAAGCAAAGCTTGTGAATTCCGAGGGACGTTACTGCTTAAAATCAATCATAGACTCTGATTTTATCACCATATATCTATATTTAACTACTTTGAGGCCGATTAAGTTCCTTCGCAGATACTTTCTTTGATATCTGATCGCACTACTATTATTGAGTTTCCATCTATGCATTAAACTCGCTGGATTCATAACAACATCCATCCAGTGGATCACATAATCAATAAATTCACCCGGATTAGTTCCCATCAATCACACTCTGTTTCTAACCGCTAATCGCATTTCGACACGACCGCGAGCCGCGGGTGCGAAACGTTCCCGATTCCCGATGCATAAATACCATTTAATCCACCTGTGTAGGATTTGCCTACTACTGTACAACGGGGTAGAGGGGGTGATGGTCCAGTTGGACGGTGCGGCGCGTGGGGTGGATTGATTTGATGTGGAAGGTTCTCTGCCCTGCTTGGTGGTTCAAAATCGACTAAACGTTCAAGAAGCAATATTTCCAGTTAATTTATCCGCTGAAACCCGATTTGAAAGGACCAATCCGATGGTATAGGCCGGATTGATGGAGGCTCAATTATTGGGCCATATTAGCGAATTATTCATTGGGGGTATTGCAATGGATAGCTCATTTCGATTTAGATTATATTACATAAGGTTTCGTAGTCGAGGTTAAAGGTGTACATCGTCGCATTAGGTTGCAGCTCACGAATCTACAGTTCTAGTATTTTCTTAGGTTGCAGAACCGTTTATATTCGAACGCGCCGATATGACTTGTTTGTCACGTACGTAGTTACCTAGCTTATGGAGAACACCGGAATAGTTTATTACCAAGTTGTGTGAGATTGGTAGGAACATTTATATTTTATTGTTCCGTAACGCTACTACATGCATAGGCGTGCGCAGTCTTTTCCATAACGGGGAGGATTAACAGCTCAAATAGAGGTTTCGATTTCAAAATAGTTATTTTTCGTATTCTCTTCTATTTTAACTTCCGTCGGCCTCTGTTCGCACTGAGTACCTATCAACGACGCCAGAGACTTTACCATCTGAATAATAGATATCGTATACAAAAGTTTACATCCGTTTTTCTCGAAACCATGTCTTTGGTAACATGAATATCCCAAGAACCGTTCAAGTTCTCTTGAAAGCATATTATATTATCAAGTTTTTAGCCCATGCTTTTATCGAAAATTGACTAATTAATATTTTTATGCATACGGGAATACACTATTTCGATTTACTCGTATTAGACCAGCAGTCGACGAGGTGGAACAATTACTAAAAGCGAGGTGAAACAGTAATTGAAGCTTAATCTCAAACATACATACAACTACATCACGTCCGTTATCTAGCACTGGTAACCTTGAGGAAATTCGCCCAGGCAGACTTCATTGCAAAGAACAACGTGTAACACTAAATCAAACATGACTACGTTAAGATAAAGATCCCTGTTAACTTAGATGACGTTGAAATCAAATGGTTTTTCTCGTACAAAATCACCATCCAGCCACAAAAATCCGTACCAAACCACCTGACATCGGACTGTTGGCAATCAACAATACGACAAAAACGATTAATTTAAATTTCCCTTGAAAAAGAAGAAACCTTTTCAGCGACGTTCACAACGGCGTTTGTGTAATTGGAATGTGGCAGACCAAAACTATGTCTTCCTAGCTGTCCTTTAGCTATTGTATTTCGAAATCTACTTCCAGTTCCAACTGAGCAGAAACAACGATTGTACCCAGTGACTCCAAAGCAACAACCAGCAACATCAGTAAAGAAGCAAACGTCAATAACATAACGACAGTTAGTATTGTCATAGATCAATGACCCGTCGTTCGTCGTCTCGTAACCTGCTATGGTAATCATTGATAAAATGTTCTGTCAATGGGCGTTGTTTGCTCAACAGAGTATGGAAGAGTGGCGTTTAAGTAATATTGAGGGGCAATATTAGGAAGCTGGAATCAGCAGTGACTAGGTTAAATGACACATTCCCCTGTTGATCGGAGATTTGTGCCTTGCCTTTGACTTTTCATCATTATCATTCGAACCATTAACATGACCATCAACATGTACAATATCACATATGGTTACAGTGCTGGACATTGTTCTTTTATAATTTAACCATTCAATTCGTCGTTACTATTGGGGCTATTGTAGAACTATTGTTATATTCATTGAATAAAATCAAAGTTCAAATTATAGGAACAATACAAAAGTATCAGCTCTAACGGTTACTATATCCCATAATATAGATTTATTGTTCGGACTATGTGACAAATGGTTCTAAACTATGCGGGAATAATTCAAATTATCCATTTATTGTTCTCATTTATGCGGGACTTCAGCTAACTGGATCGCTCTTCACGTTTGACTGCTAGAATTTCGTTTCTACATGCGATATATTCATATTAGGATGAGTCAACAAAATTAATCAAGACCGTCCGTTTTGCCCCACCAGTACATATATTTTTTAAACGTTTGTACTTATTCACGCATCTAATCAACTTACCTGTTATTTTCCACGATGATATCACATAAGAGTTACAATACAATTGAAGTTTTAATGTTATACCCCTAAAATAACCATGTGTCCATCTTACCCCACCTGTCCGTCTTACCCACAGTTCCCCTAATTGTGATACTGTAGATTTTGTTGCGTCATTTACGAACTTTTTGCTTTATTTAAATTCGGAGGAGATCATCAGGATAATCATAACAAAACAGCATAAAAATTTTATGTAAATACAAACAACTCAATTCATCATTTTAGTGTGATTACAAATAGTGCCGAATGTAAAGTGCACAATGCATGATTTGATTTATTCCGTTTCTAGTGTGAGAAACGAGATTATAACTACTGGAGGGAGCGAAGCGCTACTGTCTCCATGTATTCACGAAGTGAAACATGGGGTCTCGCTCTATCATATTGCATCCCATTACTTTGCCATGTGCGCAGAGCCGTAGCGTGACCTTGTGGCGCCCTTGGCGTAGCCTCAGTTTTGCGCCCCATGCGTCATTTGTCTACGCTAGCAGCATTGTCAGTGAATATGCCACAGTGAATATGAAGTTAAGTATTTGTAAGATAATCTAACAGAAAAGTATTCTATATTTCAATATACCTAAAAGACATCAGATTCAAAGAATGATTTTCTTAGCCTATTTCGGGCAAAGACATCAGTATGGAACACCAACAGAACACTACAGTTTTGTGAAATTTTAAATATAAGTTGACTGCAGATTTGTCTCTAATATCATTCGAAGTTAGGTGCTTGAAGGCGACAGACGGAGTATTTTTCGGGAGACATTGAGAAATCAGTAAACCTTAGGTATTTCAAGACGATTGACGGAGGATTGTACCGGAAGACTGTATGTGTGTATATCTCTTTACTGAGCTGACGATTTTTTAGGGAATTCTACCCGCCTCTGCGGTTCAACCCTTCAACAACAGGTATATTTATTTCCGATGATTGAAAGATTGCTAAGATACGATTTCTAAAAGATTCGACCGAAGTTCGTTCATGTTTGACTGCCACGTATTTTATGTGAGCATCTTTCAGGAGACTATATATTAGAGTGCCAATGCCACGTATGGGAAAAAAGTAACCATCGCATTTTATTTTATTTATAAAAAAGTCTCTATGCAAAACTTTAGCTCAATCAGACATGATAAAAGAGTCGCGCTTAGCGGTCAATTTTGCGAAAAATTAGATGTTAGAAGTTATTTATTATAGAGGATTTAACCCTGAGGGTCATTCTCCTCCGTCCGAAAAATTTCACCAGTGAAAAAACACCAGTTCGTTGAATATTCAAAAAAATCGTAGTTTTGTTGCAAAATGGCATAGATGATCAAAAAACGTCAAGATTTAGTGTCATCTCGAAAATTTGTTTGTGGATAACCCTTACGGGGCTTGGAAATTATTGGAGTTTGGAAAGGTAGCTTTCATTTTTTTATGCAAAAGGCATTAGAAATGTATGAAATGACGGTTCTTGTATCATCTCGTGATTTTCGTAAAGGTCTTCTCCTCTGAAACTTTTAGATTTTTGAAAAAAAATCCAATCTATTTTTTTCGAATTGTCACCAGATTTTAACGTTTCATACATATCTAAGATATACAAAAAATTAAAAGTTGCATTTCCAAATTCAGGTCGCATCCTAATTAAAAAAAATTAATGTCGCAGAAAGGCATTTTTCGAAATTACTCCAGATCTCGATATTTCATTATAGGACATTTTCTCCAAGTGATAGGGACTTTTTTTGATGTGCTATATCTGTATATCAAGACCAATATATTGAGGAGACTATTTTCAGGCTTGTTTGTGAATTGCTCATTGCGGTGCATATCATTACATTTGAATCATCAGTCCAAGATGCCATCACGACATTCTGGTTATGTCCCAGTCATTATCCACCCATCTTTTTGCACATGAAAGTAAAACAAAGCCACAACTTATGCAGCGGTAACAGATAAGCTCCGAATTGTGGTATTCTGTCTTTTGTGAAGGGCTACTACGTCTACATACCCGCTCGCAAAGTTGAAATCGACAGTGTAGTCACTGATTCGAGTTTTTCATGCGTGGATCTACTGAAGCACGGGGTTGTTTCACTTGTTCACTTCTTACTCCAACGAGTAAAGATTTTGATTGGCAATTTCACTGGACGGAACAAAATGGTGTGTCCTCTCAAAATTCGTTGGGTAACCTTTGGCAGGAGAGTCCACATAACCATCCCCGCGCACTAAAAGCGTCCGACTAATGTGAAGCATTTCCTTCAAAAAATGCTCTTAGTATTCTTCTACAGAAATACTAAAAGATGTACGCCACTCACAACCACAGATCATTATGCTCACTTGATTCAGCCCAAGCAACAATTGTGGTTTCAAGGCACTCTCAAAGAACCTCTTAAAGCTTAGATTGCACTTGTAGCATGCTATAAAGCTTTAAATGCTACTTGGGAGAAGCGTGAATCTGATTATCTCTATGTGTGGGCATCTTTTACTGCTCCGAAAACTATAGGCAGGTGAGATTACTTATAAAGGCTTAAATTTTTCTCTTGAAAGGGCGTAAACAATACCAGCTCGATGAAGATCTGACACAAAGTCTTGGAGATAAAACAAAGAATTTCCAACGCTTTTATGAACTCCAAAAGTCTCATTTCAACCAGAGATTCAACTTATTGCAAAACTCGTTGATCATTGGCAACTTTGTGATATTGTGGAGCTCTTCCTGGCTTGACTTCAACGTAGCGTAATCTTTTAGCGCCTTTGGTGGGGTCTCAGCTGTGCACTGTTTTGGTGCTTTCTTTTTCAGTTCGATTTTCGAACAGTGCGTGCTTGGAAATGGCACTCCTCTCATGACTTATCTTATGATTTATCCTCACTTATTTTATAAAATAGATCACGATTTCAGCGCCCCCCTAAGCTTGGCGCCCTTGGTGGGGGTCAACCCGGCCAACCGCACGCTACGGCTCTGCATGTGTGTACCCGAAGCAATATGTGTCAAACTAATGGGCCTAGCATATGTAAGAGCTAGATGACAAATTATGAGTGTTAACAGCGACATGCGACCACTAGTAGTTTTAATCTCTGTTAGTGTGAGCCTTTCTGCCCGTTGCCCTTGAAACATTTTCGGCATGTGACTATTATCGAAAGTTCTTAAATTTGCCTATTAAGAAGTCATAAATTTGCCGAAAATAGCCAACAAAATCGATACAGTAGAACCTTGCGGCAATTAAAACATAGTAACATTATCGAAAGTTTGTCGATAATCCTTAAATATATTTAGTTTTGTGATTTTAATTTTTAACTTCACATTTATCAAAGGCGGGAGTGACGTCGTTTTTTTTATCTCTGACTGCATGTCATCTAACTGATAGACGCTGATACGGTGTAAAGATTACCACGAGTTTCATGAGAGCTCGTTTTTATCGGAGAGGAAGCAAAAGAGTTCAGTATCATTCTGTGCTATGTTTACATTGATGTACAAATATTACAAATATTAAAAAAAATCTTAAAACTAAATGAAGGTATTCACTAGCTAGTATGCGCGCTATTGCTTTGTATGTCAATGATTCCAAAAAATTGATCGGAGTACAGATCAGAGATGCCACATTGAAATCTGTGTTTCGGTCAAAAAAATCTTTTTACCATCTGTGATAAATAAAACTGGAAAAAAATCTGTGGAAATCTGTGATAAATTTCCAAAAAATCTGTGAAAAATCACAGTAATTCCACAAATCTGTAAAAATCTGTGAAATTTTTATTGAAATGCTAAAAATCTGTCATATGTGAAAAAAAATCTGTGATAAATAATTATGAAAAAAATCTGTGACATTACAGAAAAATCTGTGAATATGGTAACCCTTGTACAGATGTATTATTTTTATAATAAAACAACACCAAACCCCCAAAAAGACTTCAAAAATGAATTATCGAATGTGGGGGTGGGCGTAGCGTAGTTGGTAAATCGATTGCCTTGTACGCAGCGCACCTGGGTTGTAGTCCTGACTCCGCACATAGGGTTAGAAATTTTTCATAAGAGATTTTTCTAACCAGAACAGGCGAATGACCTTAAGGTTAACACCTCCATAATCGAAATAAAAATTATCGAATGTAAAAAATCTGACGAGAAAATTTTTACTGTTAACAAGATTTCGCTATTTCTAGAAATTGCTCTTGAAAAAAGATTGATCCGCCATTTTAGAACCACAGCCCAAAAAAGTGGTTTCTACGAGGAGCTGTCAAGTTGTTTTCCCTCTGGTGATAACAGATCTAGTTGAGAGAACACTACCGTAAAATGAATAGTTGACCGGAAATGAGCCCCAATTAGATTTCAATTTGACTAGTATCGATGATCACAGGTCAATACATATTGAAAATTCGCCGCGTCTGTTTTGATAAATCTAATTTCAAGTTCTGTTATTGTTAACAAGCCCATGAATCAGGTTAACAATGCTTTGTATTTCCCTTGAATGGTCGTTATTATTGCTCGAATGCGTGTATTTTACAAACAATCCGTAGGAAATACTTTCCTTGTTTTATAACATATCGTGCTATCATAACTATTTGTCTATGTAATGCATTATCACCTGGTAGTTTTCAACCCAAGAAATATAACGTAGGGAAGAGATAGCGAAATCTGTCTAAATACTGTGGCAATAAATAGTGATCCGACAAATTACGCAGATAACATTAGCTTTTCTAGGTAATTTTCCCTCGGCCTCCTGTGAATTCTCTCTGTAGCCGGCTATCCAGAGATTGAAAAGAACCAAAAACTAAACAAGATCGTTTCTTTTTCGAGTGATTGATTGTGTACTCAAAGACCAACTAAACAACATTTTCCTTAAATGCTGAATTATGTATCTCGTACTTTCCATGAAATAAAAAATTTAAATAAATAATTTTTGTCGTTTAAATTAAACTACATTTATTAATAGCAATTTCCCAGTTTTCCAAAGTTTTCATCGGAATTTCTTCAGATGTTTTAAAAACGATTATTTTTTCTCAAAAATCGAAACGTTTAGCATATAAATATGGCTTGATCCCTATCCTTTCCCACTCTACTTTTACAGTAAAAGGCAAGTTACGGCGGGTAGTCTAGAACAAAGTTTCAATAGCCAACAACCGATTGCCAGCATCTAGTTTAACCCGCCTACCAGCCTTTTGTTTTACTGGAATAATTATCAAAAATACTAATCCATGGCGCTAAATTCACAGTCAAGGAAGATCGATAGTGTCAAACGAGGACGTGTTTACCTTTTTTCAGAAAGTCTATTGAAAATCATTCTGAAGTTTTAAATGTTGAACATATATATTGTTGTATTTAGAAAAATGAGTTCTATCTGTTTATGAAATAAAAGGTGAATTCTCTTCTCAATTTTATGACAATCTTTTTAATTAAAAATAACTTTAAATACCACAGAAAACTAGCTTACTTCTTTTCCCCTATATGTCACAAAATGTCTCAATGTGTCTACCCCCTTCCCCACTAAAAGCGTTACATAATTTATTAATGGTCCCAAAACTATTGCAAATTGTGACTTGCTCTTCTCGCCAAAAAAACGGCATCAGCCTAGAGTTTCAGAAAAATTAATAAACGCATTGTACGATACTTTGCTCATTGGGCTCCAGATCGTGATAGATTTTTTGGCCTTGTTAAAATGTGCCTTCGCTGCTCAATTACTACTACAGATTACAAAAATAACCATAACATGTACTATCACTTCTCGATCATAATAAAGATTGTTTTAAAGGCTGCACGATTTCCTGTCGAATTTCGAACAACCTTTCGCGGGGAATCATTCCAGCCGTCTCAGCGCATATAGGTAACTCTCCACTTCCTTTTCCTGTACATGCTACGTTCGGTGTAAAATCGGCTCAAGTCGAAATAACTTGTTTGGAGATAGTAGGGAAAAATAAAACCATCCGTATTTTATGTAAACTTTTTATTAGAGTACTATTTCCGATTCGGTTTTTGGAGTATTCGTATACATATTTTTTCCAATCACAAAGAAATGTATTTTCAAAACAAAATCTCTCATTTAATATTTTCGATTGCAAGTCATTGTGATAATAATGACATGTGAAAAAAACTACTCGCTTTTGAATTTTTTGAGTTGGGCCATTCTTGCACCGAGCCCCTCATATGTAAGTACCACCCCTACGAAAGTGCACCAGTTTTTTCCCTACTCAGCACATAGCAGAATGCCTGAAAACAATCCCCGAGTGCAATGGAAAAGTTTCACCGGGCCAAAAAGTCTGCTACGAGTTGGGACTCGCATCTCCTCACTGAGGTTTACGACGTGAGTTGTACTTATACCTACATCCGAAACGTGTACATAGAATGGGAGAGTACAACTGGCTTCGAAACTTAACGTCAATATTTTATGAATCCTGCTGCCGGTTCTCCTACTCCATGTGGGAGTTTTGCGCAGTTTTCCCTACGGTCCGCTTGGAATTTTTCGCACCCGTAGACTGAAAACTTTGTAATACTACTACTACTAGTAGTAGTAGTAGTAGTAGTAGCAGTAGTAGTAACGGGTGTCAGCAAACTGTCAGGAGCAATCTTACGGGCAAGGTCGTAATTGAATTTTCACACATCATGCATCGGAACTCCCTTGTTTGAAGGTGAAATCGGATTTATGTCTCGGGGCCTGAACGCGAAGGCTGTTGCAATTCTTGAGCTGAAGAAACGGGATTAAATGTAAAGTTTATTTGCGAGGAGTAGATTCTTTGGTACTTGTTCGTGTAGACAGTAAATGTGCATACGAACAGAGCTGACACGTTGACGCATACTGTTTTATTGTGTGATGGACCTACCATGAACAGGATTACTGACGGCCAAAAATATTTTCCTGCTGCCACATTTTTAAAAATCTTGATATACTTGATTTTTAGTCAGGATTCGCCATTGCAAAATATAGCCATTTTGCTTGCGTTTGTGTAAACGAGAAAGTCATAATTGTTTTACTAGGAGGAATGAAACAAGTTTTAAATTTCACAAGAGTACTCTTTAAGTTTTGCAAGGGATTCGTGTATGTTTGAACAGACTTATTAATATGGGTATTTTTAAGCCTAATATACCTAATCTTTCCTTGCTCCATATTCCAACTCATCACACCGTCAGCCGATGTTATCGTACTCGCGTAATCGCTGTTTCGTTTATCCTTCAACCGTCTAGTCGCCGAATGAGAAACACCGCTCATCGCCAATTCACGGATCGACACTCTACCATCTAATTGCCGCTGACGATGCGGTTACCACCGGCTTCGGATAGATCAGATCGTGTCACTTATTAATAATCATCTCGTCTTATCTCTATTTCACTTCAACCCTTGTCACGGCGAGTGTCGATTCGTGCTTTAGAAGCACCCTTCGCGATGCTGTTGGTTGGTTGGTTGGTTGTACGCAACCGACGGGACGCCACTCGACCGGCACCCGTGCAAGAAGAGCACAGTCAAGTATTTGCCCATTTGGCTATCGGCTGTGAATCTCGGTGTCTATTGATCCGAGCCAGTTGGTGGCGGCGGCGGCACTTCCGCTGATTGCAGCGAACGCCGCCGCACATAGCCAATCTTCCAGCCCCCGGGAGCGACAGGAATGGTTTAAATTATCGACGACCTTTCCTGTCGCTACGGTATACTCAGTTTCCAGACGGCCGCGGACGGCAGACGACCGAGGCAGGATATTGCCCATGAGATGAGGCATTTCCTTATCCCACCATCAGCAATCGTTGTTGCCCCGAGGCTCGCTTCGGTTTCGGTTGGTGCCGGGTGAAAAGCTTTAATCTGCGTTCCGTTGGATGTGGGAAACGATTTACACTGGTCGACCGGGTAAGGAAGATTGGAGTGTTGGAGTTGGGATGGATATTGTTTCCATCATCGTAGGCTTCGGCTGCAACACTGGAAATGAAGTGGATATGAAGAGAATTAACACATGGTATTGAAATACTGCGATTTTTGTTTTGTCGATGAAAAAGAACTATGGGGTGTTGGATGTTGGACTAGAGATAACATATACAACACATATTCCATGTTTTCCAGTAGTTAAATAGTTGCTTCTTTAAAGGGTCCTCTACTCTCGCGGTATCAAATAATCGATTTTTCTTCTTTAAGTTCAATTCATATGTATATGAGAATTCGCCACAGATAAGATTTTCTACGGCCTCGGGATAGCAAATACCCTCGTAAGTGATTGACATTCAAGACAACTCCCTGTCATACCGCGAGAATTGAAGTCTCGTCGGTGCCGAGAGAAGTTCCGAAATAACAAAGTGGCCGATGTTAAATCTAAGCCCTCCTATTCCTGCGGGCCAAGTCTAATCACTGGTTGAAATGTTGAGCCACTTAAGATTTTTGTCATCCCTGGAAGCGCTTGTAACTTCTCGTTTCATCTAGAATTACTAAGTTTAGAGGCGGTTTTCTTAGGCTGCGTATCAGCGTTTCCTGGAGTTGTTATTCTTGGTGGCCACCTAACTGATTTTTTTTAGAATTTTCAACAAATCTCACATGCATATACATTTTGGGTGCAGTAGTAAGGGGATGTCAGAATCGCACTCTTCCTGAGCCAAGAGATCATAATGTTTTGTCGTGGTGAATGATGTAGCTCTCTTCAGTTTTTTCTGAAGATGAGTGTAGCATTTTATATGTTTGACTGTTTTTAATCAGCATTCAAAAATCTATTTAAAACGTCTTGTTTGTAAACAGCATTTTGATTGTACCATAGAAATTAAAAAGTATTTTAATGGCAGTTCAGTAATACAGCCGAATATTGTGTCAAGAACGATTATTACGCCGTCGATCTCTACTTTGTATGCGGGAATGGAGACACGCAAGCCTTTTATAAAGTACTCGTCATCAGTCATATCATTAGCTTGCTATAGATAGGATATCACAATGCTGAGCTTTTTTGGGCGCACTTTCCGAGCCCGACGCAAAGTAAAAAGTTGAAGACAGAAATTACAGGACATATAAAAAATTGAAAGACGAGTCAGGCAATAGTATAGCAAAAATGTGCTCACCTATCTTTTCTCGAAGTATGGGTGGATGCTACCGATAGCAAATGGCAAGAAGAATGTGTAGAAAATTTTAATAACACTTTTTTACTCTTTTGTGTAAAAAGAATCTCTCCGTAAACAACAATCCACCAACCAGGTCAGAGCTCCTAAAAACTAAACGCCTTAGTATACTGGTCTTTATAAGTCTATTGAATATATGCTCTGCCTGTTATCTTCAAACTTCTAGCGCCAGCTGATTTTGAAAATCGATTTTTTCGCTGTTTTTTCAAGTTTCCAAGCATGGTAATTTTTTTTTGTGAAGGAATAAATAATTAACAAATATATTTGAATTCAATATTAATTCTTAAAAGGGCTAATGAGATTTTTATAAACAAACTTATTTCGCTCATTATTCCGCTACCCAGTTGAATTTCATGAAAGATACACATGAATCAACATCTTTACCCTTGGTAGAATCAATTTCAAATGTTTTCTGTGTTGAAATGATAACAAATTAAGAGAAATCAGCAAAACAAAACTTTGTTTACAAATCTTATTAGCCCTATTCAAATGTTGATATGGAATTTTCCTATGATAGATACGGGTTGAATTGCCCAATACATTGTGCTCAGTTAATCGATCTGCATATACAAAAAAAGCTCCGTCCGACGCCTGCAAACATCTAGTGTGAACTGATTTCACAGTCTTCCAAGCTTTGGGGGGTGGGCGTAGCGTAGTTGGTTAATCGATTACCTTGTACGCAGCGCACCTGGGTTCGAGTCCCGAACCCGCACGGAGGGTTAGAAATTTTTCATAAGAGATTTTTCTAAACCGAACAGGCGAATGACCTTAAGGTTAAAACGTCTATAATCGAAATAAAAAAAGTCTTCCAAGAAAATGCTCCGTCCGTCTTCAATCACCGCCATGATGATATTGCAGACGAACCTACAGTTAACGTATATTAAAATTATGTCATAGGGGGAAGACTTGACCGAGCGCAGAATTCTATTATTGGCTATGACGTTTTCTATTAGGTGCTTAAAATTTTTCAATAATATTTTTTTACTTGTTTCGGTCCCTTAAGGTAGTTTTAAAAGTTTGGGATGAAAAATTCTTTCCTTATAAAAAATATTCCGCATTTAATAAATTTGCGTTAAATGAGGTAATTTTTTATCAAACTTTGTATGGACAAATCTACTCGACTAATAATTACTTCTAAAGTATATTCATACATTATTAATCCCGCTATAAGTGAGATATATTCACTAATTTTCTTTGAATTATATTAAGATGATGTCTTCTGCAAACTTATAGCTCTATCTTTTGCGAACAACTTTGCTGAAGGCATCAAGTGTCTATCTTGTATCCTTTGAAAGTTATAGCATGTTATTTATTGTTCAATATAGGGTAAAGTGCCTATTTTCACCATACTAAGCAAGCTGCCTCGCTAATTCGTTAATTTCTCGCCCTACAATCAATGGAATACGTAAAAATTGACATCAACAGCTTTGCTTCGTTGTTAAGAACCAACATAATAACACAAATGCGCTGAAAACAGTGAAATTTTCGTGATGGAGCGCAACGAAAACTCGAGTCGAGTGCCCCTATTGTTGCGCTACCATTTGACTCAATGCGTTGAACAAAAATGGCAGACACTGCTCTAACCAACGGCTTCAAATGGGTCGGGCGATAATAGAAACATGACGCAAATGGGCTCATCACCCTAGTAATGATCCGTTTTAATATACCAGACGAATTTCATTTCGATTTCGATTTTTTGCTTCATTTTCTACCTACCACTGCTTGGATGAAGCACTAAACAATTTTAAAATTGTTTGATTGTGTCTTGATCACTTGTCAATGTGCAATCTTTTATTTGTCAGTATCTTCTGGCAGCTAATTTTCTAACTTATGACCCCCAGATCAATCTGGATTATATCTCAGAAAACAAGAAACGAAATAAATGACTGCAAATAAATGAAAACAAAGTCATTATAAACTCGTTCACAAGAAACTTCTTCGAATACTGTTTACTTGGGGATTATTTTTGACGATATCTTTTGTCTATTGCATCGATCTACACCATTTTAGTAGGTTTTTAAAAGAATAATTTCACGGTTTCTTTCAAAATTTGGCGAAGCTTCCTCCATTCATTCGTTTGTTTGGGTAATTTATGTTAAACAAATGCCCCAAATTAATAGGCACTATTACGGAGGTGTACTGCTTCGGGAGACAAAAAGAGCTTTTGAGATTTTTTGAAAAGAGAAGAAACATATACACATTTGGGAAGCTAAAATAAAAATTTTATTTGAAAAACTTCACAAAATGGTGGAATAAAGGAATATTTCGTTACTGGAAAAGTACAGCTGGTTGTTACGGTTAATATCAGTGAAACAACAAAATTTCCAATTTATATAAGTAAGTATACCTTTTGTTTGCCCTACCGTACCCGTTTTTCCGCAGTCTTCTAGAAATTTCATTTTTTGACATGAATTTTTGATACTAACGAGACACAGAAATGGTTAAAATGTTTGTTAGAATCTTAAAAAATCTACATATATTGTTGTGATTTCTCTATCGCCATAAGTAAAAAAACTCGATTTTTTCGATCTTGTATAGCAGGACACCTCGTCAAAGGTTTATATATGTAGCGAATCGACAAAGATTGGAAAATTGCATTATTTTCTCTAACTCTCAAAAAAGCAAGCTACAATTGTGACCTAAAGAAACTTCGCTCCTAAGACTCAATTCCCAGTTTTCCCTTAATTATTTTATTCACAAAGCATTAGTATTAAGTGGATAGTTGGCCTATTTTAAAGTTCATTTCATTCGTTTTACCTTTATTTTGATTTGACTTTCGACATTACTCGCAAAGATGATGTCCCATGCTGATTTGTTCGACATAATATCCGAAGATGTTGATTTGAACGTTTCCCTGAGGCCTACCACTGCACTATGGTCCCAAAGCTGTATTTAGGAAGACAAAACTGTTTGCGCCTAAACCGTTGCTTTTATATATATATATATATATATATATATATATATATATATATATATATATATATATATATATATATATATATATATATATATATATATATATATATATATATATATATATATATATATATATATATATATATATATATATATATATATATATATATATATATATATATATATATATATATATATATATATATATATATATATATATATATATATATATATATATATAGTATATTCGGCAAACTTTCTTAGAACTTGCTTGACGATTCTTTTACACTAGTTGAATCAGGGTGGTCCTTGCAGTTAGGGAGTTCAAAGGATCAACTTCATAGATATGTAAAATTCATCTAAATAATGTTCTACAAAGTTATAAATCATTCAAATTGAAGCAACTTTTCTAAAGAAACTATGTGGTTATCTCTGATGGTTCATGTATTATGATTTGTGCAATATTTAAGGTAGGGTGGCTCTTGAAAAAATGGTTTTATATTAGTATCTTTTTATGTGTTAATTTCTCGCTAATACTTTGTTCTGGAGATTTTTAGAACTTTCGTAAATACACATTTTTGCCTAAGCATTGAAGTTTTTATCTCTTATGTTTGCATAGTTACAGGCGATTTTCAAAACAAAAACAGTTTTTTCTAAAGCTATATATCTTCCAAGATTGCAAATGAATTTTCAATATTTTAATTTCATTTGAAAGATCGGAACTTTTCTAGTTTTTAGTGAAAAAACTGCGGGAGGGTTATTTCTGTAAAAAAATAATTAATTTCAAATTTCAAATAGACGAGATAATAACTTTGTTACTTCAGCAAAAATATGCGCCATACAAAGTTCTAAAAGTACTGCATACAAAGTATTTATGATTAATCAATATATGAAATGACAAATGAGAAATAGTGATTTTAAGGGGTCACGTTTTCATCGCTCAATATCTTATGGTAAAATCAAATGAGAAATAGTCAATATGGGTGATAATACCGAAAGTCATGGTAATTCAATTGGATTTGCAGACGTTTCTGAAAGAACAGTCTGCCGTACAACTAAATGTTAGCGTGAATTTACATCAGTGTTAATAGCGTACTATGGTACATTCTAAATAAAAGTTATCTATTATGTGGCCGATAAAGCAAGTACCGTCAACATGTATTATATAGATGCTAGGGAATTATGTTTTATGAGTTATTTTACCAGTTCGCGGTTAGCGATTTTCAGACCCCTTACTATTATTTGTTTTGAAATAAAAAATAATTGAGAATCTTTCCTTAACTTACCGACAGCCGTCATTATAATCGATATTCAATTTATTCTTTCAAACATTGCATAAATGTTTAAAAAGCATACAACAATTTCCGCTGCTATGAATAACAAACTCGTTTCAAGCTGTCATTGTAAGATAACAAGACGTGAGCTAAAGCATTTTCTTTCTAGCACTCGTTTTGAGTACTAGCTCAAACCAAAAAGAATTAACTTAAGTGAGAATAGATGACTTTTCTTGATCGAGTTAGAATTTACGATAGTTTGCAACTAACACTACTGTAAATCCATGCAACCATTTAGTTGTACGGTAGACTGTTCCTTCAGAAACGTTTACAAATCCAATGGAATTACCATAACTTTCGGCATTATCACACACATTGACTATTTCTCAGTTGATTTTACAATAAGAGATTGAGCGATGAAAATGTGACCCCTTAAAATCACTATTTTTCATTTGTCATTTCATACACTGATTTATCGTAAATACTTTGTATGGCGCATATTTTTGCTGAAGTAACAAAGTTATTATCTCGCCTATTTGAAAAGTTATGAACGATTTTTTTTGAAAAACACATCATTTTTAAAAATTAATTATATTTTACAGAAATAATGCTTCCGCAGTTTTTTCACTAAAACCTAGAAAAGTTCCGATCTTTCAAATGAAATTAAAATATTGAAAATCCGTTTGCAATCTTGGAAGATATATAGCTTTGAAAAAAGCTGTTTTTGTTTTTAAAATCGCCTGTAACTATGCAAACATAAGAGATAAAAACTTCATTGCTTCGGCAGAAATGTTTATTTACAAAAGTTCTAAAAACCTCTACAACAAAGTATTAGTATTATTATTATTAAATTAACGCATAAAAAGATACTAATAGAAAACCATTTTTTCAAGAGCCACCCTACCTTAAATATTGCAAAAATCATAACGCATGAACCATTAGAGATAGCCACGCAGTTTCTTCAGAAAAGTTGCTTAAATTTGATTGATTTATAACTTTGTAGAACATTTTGTAGCTGAATTTTACATATTTATGAAGTTGATCCTTTGAACTCCCTAACTACAAGGACCATCCTGATTCAACTTGTGTAAAAAATCGGTAAGAAAGTTCTAAGAAAGTTTGCCGAAGATACTATATATCTAAAACAAATGGTTTAGGCGCAAACAGTTTTGTCTTCCTAAATACAGTTTTGGGACCATAGTACCATAGACTGTACGGTAGGACCGGGCCGGTCAAACCTCCAAAATTTATTGACGACTCTCATACCTTTTATATTTTTTTCCTAAATGTACATTACCTAAAGGTGTATTCGCTAAATTTTTGAGTCAATCGATTGAAAAATATAAGTGCTACATTTTTTTGAACCGTGCAAGGTCTTGACAATCTGCAAGAATTTGAGCGACTAAAAGTTTTTGTTCATTCTAATTCATCTCCCTTTAATAGGTACTACAATGCTAATTTAACAACACATATTGGCATCTGTAATAGAAAATCATCTCAGGAATCCAATGGTGTATTTCGATTTGTTGAAATAATGAGTATATAAAAAGTTACCAATAAAATCAATATAACTATGTTGTTTAACGCGAATTTAATTACATTCAGAGTGTCATCTCTTTATCGGTAAAAGCGTGTTAAAGGATCTCATCTAGTACAACTGACGTAGAATTTTATCTAGTTTTCAAAAATCATAGTGCCATCTTGCGCTGCTTTGCGCCGAAGGTTGATATTTGGACATTTCTAAAATCAGTTTTTTCATGGAGACGCATGGTATTTCTTGATTTCATGAAGTTTTGCATTATTATTCACCGGTGGATTTCTTTTTCTGAACGCTGCTTGTAAATTCAGGGTTGGGGTGATTCCCTAAATACAAATATAAGTATGCCATAACCGTCTTGCAACTATGACTCGTGTTTCTACATTTTCACAGTTATCTGCAGTATAGAAAAATTCAAATAAATAGAAGCCAACTAACTGTAACTATTATTATATCTTTCCATGAATCCTATCTCTTTGGTAGATATTGGTCGTTAGCTTTACTGGTGGCCGATGAAAGGTAAACACGTGAGTGTGGGAAGTGTTCTTTTTTACCCGATTTTTAGTTATTGGCCAGTAATGCAACATTTATTTTCAAGTGCAAACTCCCTATTGAATATATCACAATCAGCAATCAAATTCAAAATCTCCCTCAATAATTCACTTCCAAATTGATGATAGTTTCATGCAAAAACGCTCACGCCTCTATTTCAAAGCATACACATACAGTGCAAAGTATGCTCAGGATATTTTCGTACAAAAAACCAATTCAGTACTCACAAGGAGACATATTCATATCATCATTGGAATTGAAAATCAATGGAAAAGTATTGAGCGGCTTAGCTGCAGTATGCATCGTATGAGCAACTGTAAATAGAGCATAGTACGGCATGATTTGCGATCTTCATCAAAATCTAATAAACCTGTCATCTTTTTATAGCTTTGGCGATAACTATAAATAAATAAACCAATAAAACAAAAATTTAAAGCATTCTATCAAACACCTTAAGATATGCTATATTTTACAACTATTCTAAACGTATACGTTTATAAATTAGTACACGAGGATTATCTCTTAAAGGGCTATGAAGGGATGATTTAGATTGGACTGAAGATCTACAAACAAATGTATAAAATTACATCATTTTTTATTCACTGGCTTTCGATAAATTGGAACCACCCTAGCTAACTCGTTACTAAGGACTTCCCTAGGAAATCAAAATGTTTCTGTTCACTTACGAAGTATCTGTTTTGAGAAGTTAATAAAATTCACTTTTGCAAAATTTAAAAAAAAACTTTTTGAGCCACTCTAGGCTGTCTAATTTTCATTTTAGCGTCCTAATTTAATTAAAATCGAGTTCAACGCACCAACATTACCCTTAGATGATATTTTCAGACATTTTAAACTATTTTTGAGGTTTTGTCCAGCTTTTGTACGGAGTGGATCCACTGTGCACTGTCCCATGTAGTATGTGTTATCAAAAACATCGCGAAATATCAGTCTATTCTCAACCACCAAAGGCATCAGTCACAATACCAGTGTGCTCTCTGCTGTTACCCAAGCCAGCGCAAGCAGTTGCTTTTTTCTTGTGTGCTTTGTCTGAAGAACAAAAGGGAACCGTCACTATCACGTGATTCTTCGGGCTGACACGGTGGCCATTTACTTCCGGTTTTTTCGCATAAGACCGAGTATTGGTGATGTGGAACATTTGCTGAAGAAGAAAATGCAGCTTCGGTTTTTAGACGTAAGTTACATCCAGTTGGAGCACGTCAGACACGCGGTGCTGATAACGTTCAACAAATTCGCCCAGGCAAAAAGATTCATTTCGCAAAACAACTTGAAACACGTTCTGGATTGTGACACCGCAAAAATCAAGATCCCTGTGTATATGGATAACGGAAATGTGGAAGTAAAATTACATGATTTGGCACCACGTACTTGCAAAGTGGCCATTAAAAGATTCATGTCGTATTTAGGAGAAGTTGAATCCATTACGGAGGATACATGGAGGAACTACTTTCCAGGTATTTCAAATATTGTTTTTGTGGTGAGAATGCGAGTAGACCAACCCATTCCCTCCTACCTTACCCTGCAGTACACAACAGAAGGGGGTGATACCATTATACAGCGAACTCTATGTACATATTAAGGACAAACTAACACGTGCCAGTTCTGTGAACAAACGGCACATTACGGACAACCCTGCCCAGAAACCGCTAAGAAAAGCTCATCTACAGAAAGAAATACCAACACTCAGTCACCAATATCATTCCCTGAGCCACAAACGGTTGCCAAATTTGTGGCTGCTGTTCAAGCAATAATGACAACTGCGAAAGCCGCGTCAAGTACCACAAACTCAACAGCTAATTCCAGCAATGAGGGAGCTACTAGCAAGGACGGAGGGTTCACGCTCGTGACCCGAAAGGGAAAGAAGTTAGGAACAACACCTGATCGCGAACATCAAGGCAGTAACCCCGATGATGACCCGGACATGTGCGAAGACGACAGAGATACAAATGACCCCCATGATATAGTTGACGTGGATGCAAATATTTCCCCGATGCGAAAACGGATCTCCGCGCGCAATGGCAAGTCGCGCGTACGGGATCGATCTTAGCATTAATGGTTTATTATTTTTATTGTTTACATCATGTAAATATATAAATGACCCACGGCTCCGTGAAGCTAACGCCTTGAGCCGTGCCAAATAAACGAATTAAAAAAAATCGCGAAATATGTTGTAAATGTTCTCAATCTTTATAATATCCGAAGAGAAGGATAAGTGTTATAAGAAATGTCTCATCATACTGTTAGGTGGATTAACCTCGTTTCTACTGCTACCTAAGGATCTCGACAATATGGAGAAAAAAACAATTACAGTATGTTTTATGTCATTATGTTTTGCTATGATTTTTCAAAATCTCTTGGTCAAGTCTCCCCGCACCCGATCAGAATGAAATAACAAAATTATAACAGAACACATTTTTTGTAATATATTTTGTTATAAATTAGGTCTCGTTAGTAGTTACAATAACAGAAATTTATAACAAGTAACAATGCGAGATATAGTTTTGAAATATTTCTGTTATGTGTTTCTGATCGGGCAGTGGGGAGACTGGACAAAAAAAAATGATCGCAGAAAAACTTTTTTAACTTTTCAAAAACTAGATTAAAAATTCTACAAAAAATCATAAACACGCACAATACCCTTGCACATTATATCTCAATGACTTTTGAGGGATTGAAGGTTTTTTTTATAGATTTATGCAGGTTTAGCTGAAAACCTGGTCAAGTCTCCCCATGTTCCCCTACGATCGCCCATTATTTTCGAATACCTGATGTGTTCTGCTTCTGTACAACGAGTAGCATCAGTCAATGATCTAGGTATCTCTCTCGACTGTAAACTACGGTTCTCCGCACATGTTTCTTCTGGCATAGCTAAATCCTATGCTGAGCTTGGACTCATCAAGCGTAACACTCGTGATTTCAATGATGTTTACTGTCTAAAATACATAGCACTGGAACGCAGTACAATTCTGGAACATGGAGTTAGCATTTATGCCCCGTATCACATCGTCCACATTAATCGTCTCGAACGGGTACAGACGAATTACATCAGGTTTGTCCCTTCGTTGGCTGTCCCGGTAAAATCGATAACTGCTACCCAGGGCCGTCGAGAGCCGCGCCGGGCCCCGGGGATTGATCTACTGACGGGCCCTACCATATATGACTCCTTATTTCAAAATCGATTAGAGAAATTGTACGGATGCAACTGTTTCAATTAAACTATTTTTTATGAAAATGGTTCATTTGACACGATTCAATGCGTTAGCTTAACAGAGTCGTATTTTAAACATGTAATAGATAGCAAAAATAAAAATTAATAAAGGAATATTTGTGGCTGGCCACCAGAATGACTTACGTCCGACTTGCCATTGCAATTGGAACCCTTTCTTGCGGCGATGCCATACAGTCCATATCGTCATCGTTCATGCTCTCTTGGCGCACGTAAATGCTACCATCGTTAATGCTGCCCAGAATCAGAGCTTAAAAAAATTGACATCCCTGCGTGAGCTTGAAAGAGAAACAAAATTCAATTCATGCCCGCCGCGATGAATCGAATGTTTGGTTTGTTTCCCTCGTCCTTCGCTTTTTTGGTACAACGCATCCATGTTCGCACATATTCGGTTTCAGGAGCCAACTTAATCTTGTTTCTATGCTAGCTATAAAACAAAAGTGCACCAGATATAGATTACGCAGTTCAGTTATGCTCGAAAATGTAAAAGAACTTCTGCCTTCAAACTGTCCACATAATAAAAAATGAATGCGTTGGTTGGTGAATGAATTTATATTTACTCTGCACTCAACCATTCGATTCTTCATAAAATTTCAGTCAGTTTGGAAGTGAATGAATGAGGGAAGCGTTGAAACTGAATATTGTTTTCAGCAAATTAATCAGAAATAAGCAACTAAGTGTGAAATTTCGCACCACTCATTCTGCCTTGTTTCTTGTTGCTGGTACATGCTGTTGATTTTGAGGCACTGGATGCAGCTGTTGCAGTTGTCACTATGACCTGAACAAATTTCCTTTATCGGTTTCTGAACATGGTAAAATCGGTTTTGGAATCAGTTGTTACATTTGCGCTGACTTTCAGAGAAAAAAACATTACGAATGCGATGACTGGGATCCAACAGCGAGGACTACTGTTAAAAAGACTGAGACAGAGAGTTGTGAAAGAAAGAGTTTCAACTTTTGGTGAAAACTAATGGGTAGAATAAGTATCCAGTTAAATTCCCATATTTTTCTTCATCAATTGTGTACACTGGAATCGCCATTTACGAACCAAACCAAGGATTGGTAAATTGAATTAGTTCGTAAAAAAAGTGTTCGTATTTTTGGGATTTGAATCGTAAAAAAATTTCGCTTTACAGTCTTATTAAAATTCATTGGTTGAGCAACATTATCGATAACCCTAACAATATTGGTATTTCCGAAATGGGCTTGACAAGTACATGATGAACATGGATATTTGGTACCTTTTTGAAATCCAGGATGGAGACTTCCGATTGAACAATAATCTCGATAACCCTAACAATTTGGGAATTTTTGAAACGGGCTTGACGAGAAGATGACAGAAATGGTAGCTTGGAGCTATCTCGAACAATTTCTATATAATCTATGAGGGTATTGTTAAGCGGGTTTGACGAGTAAAGGAGCGATACCCTTTTGGAGGCCAAGATAGTGTCTTCTGGTTGAGAAAAGTTTTATATAATCATATCATCCGCATCACAAATCACTATATCTATATCTATTCTATGTTTCTATTTCGAAAATGTCAACATTTTAGGTTATAGAGATATCTTAACTGGAATTCGCCGTCTTGGATTTCAAAATGGCTTTATACATTGATTTTCGTCATCTACTCGTCAACCCCATTCCGAAAATATCCAACTTTTATTAGTAACAGTTAGCTAAGAATATGTTAAATTGTATACAACTTCATACTGTAATGTGCGTATTCAAACTTTTTTACGAACACTTTTGCGATAAATGAAACAAGAAATGAATCTAATAGGGTTCACGTACTTCAGAAAACCATTGGAACGACTGGAACGTAGTTGATTGTGGTATATTTGCAGTGCCAACAGAAATAATAAACTTCAACAATTAAATTAAAATAAATAAAATTCAGTTAAAATGCGGGCCCCCAAAACAGACCCGCGCCCCAGGATAGTAGCCCCCCCTGACCCCCCCTCTCGTCGGGCCTGGCTACCTCCATACGAAGAACGCTGCGTTCTCATCAATTTCCCTACGCTGAGAAATAGGTGATTTTTTCTGCAATGACTCTTCATCTTCGACTTGCTTACAGTCCACAGAGATTTCCCTGCGCTTCTTGCAAGGCTTGATTTCAACGTTCCGGCAAGTTTTAGGTCCCAGAAAACCCCTGGTGAAGAATTTTTTGTGAAAAAATGGAACGGGGCTTCACAGTTTAAAACCAAAGTTTGTATGGAGAACTAGGAGTGTTCAAGAGGCAAGCTATCAATGAAAATGATCATCTTATATTTTCGCATAATACCTTACATAAAATGCTTAATACATCGAAAAAGTAATCTTTGCAAGTTTTTAGCTCAATCGGACATTACTAAGGGGGTGCGGCGTTTGAATATTGTTTTCATATCATTTTCATTGATATCTTGCCTTTTGAACACCCCTAGTTCTCCATACAAACTTTGGTTTTAAACTGTGAACCCCGTTCCAATTTTTTCAAAAATTTCTTCACCAGAGGTTTCCTGGGACCTCAAACTTTTGCCATTTTTTTGTTCTGTTCTCAATTTTTATTTATTTTGTTTCGCATTGTAATCATATTAATGAATCAAATCTTGAAATGGGTTCATAGCTTTAATAGATAATATCGATATACGTTAACATATTGGCAGCTTTCCTTGGAAAGGACAAATCATACCGACTCCAGTGACAAATAAATTCTAATAATTGAAAGCTTTATTTAGTTGACTCAACAACTGCAACTGCAGAGAAGTACAACCTTCTTAGGCTATGGAAAAAAAAAACTTCCTCCACAATTACCCGGACGACCATTTCTATCAGACACCCACGCCCATCTCGGGTCAGGAATTATCATTAAAAACAGAAAAGAGAAAAGTTCTCGAAAGTTTTATCAGAATGCTCATTGCTTTATAGTCCCACAATCCGATGGACAGATTTCGCCTCGGTATCGTGAAAGTACGCACTAACTAGATGGTTCTGCGGTATCGGCGATGGTGCGAAAACCATTTCCGAATAAAATGACATCCCCCGTGAAGGCTCCGAGGAAGTCTGTGTATACTGGTTCCGTCACTATACTGGCCTTCTACCCTGTTCGCAATGCGTCGGGAATTGACTTCTTGTTTGTTTCTACAAGTTTTGCGGCGGAAAATTTTGCCCTCAGGCTAGTTCCTAGCTTCCCATCGACCACCGAGAAGCGTGAGGAAAAGCGGCTCGCTGGATCATTGGGTGCATGCTGTGCGTGGTGGATAAGCGCAGAGGCGAGACAGGCGGCAGGTAATGATGAAACTTTGCTCATCCTAATCACACTGACTTTCGTGTTGTTTTCTCATTATACGTAGCCCCACGGAAAGGTTGGTTGGTTAGTTGGCGATGTGGTCGACTTTTGGTCTGGTTGTTGGTATCCGAATCGCTCTGCGGAAATTGGTTTCGTACGAGTGGATGATGAATTGCTGCCAAATTGAAGTTGATGGCTTTTTCGGGCTGGTTGTTAGTTTTTCTGGGAAAATGGGAACGAGATTTCTGCTGGATTGATTCATGAAATGATGATGAACGGTAGAGAAACCATGAAATGGTCAAATGATGGAATGGAATGGTCCGAAGATGGTGCGTTGATTGATTGGATAAGACACGCGACAGGCTGGCGAAAGATTCTCTGAAGTTGAAATCAAATGGGAATGTACTTCAATATACTTCAATGTTCTCCCGTTGAAAAATCGATTTTGGGAACTCTCATATCGATTGCTCATTCGATGCGATATCTTGAACCCGGTCGTGATTGAAAATTTCGAAAGGCTTGTTGAGCTCAATTCTCAGACCCGTTTCATGTCCCTGTACTTTGACTACATGGCGCAGAATATTAACCCTTCTTCTTACAATCCCAACCGTGTGCATTTCATAAATACTTCTGAATCTACTGTTTTCTTCGACACATCCATGAAAGACGAGATTAGTGGAATTCCGGACCACATACGCCCACAAGTGGTTCCAAACATTTTTTTTAATAAATTCCGAGAAGTCGACTGTTCTAAGATGTTTTATACTGACGGATCAAACCTCGAAGGATCCACTGGCTTCGGTATTTTCAATCAAAAGTTCACCGCCTCTTACAAACTCAGTGACCCTGCTTCAGTTTACGCCGCAGAACTAGCTGCCATTCAGTATACCCTTGGAGTCATTGAAACATTACCCGCAGACCATTACTTCATCGTTTCGGATAGCCTCAGTTCCATTGACGCTATTCGCTCGATGAAACAAGGTAAGCACTCCTCGTATTTTTTGGGGAAAATACGGGAGCTACTGAGTGCTTTATCTGACAACTCTTTCCAGATTACCTTGGTATGGGTCCCTTCTCATTGCTCCATTCCGGGCAATGAGAAGGCAGACTCCTTAGCTAAGGTGGGTGCCTTAGAAGGAGACGTTTACGAAAGACCAATTTGCTTCAGCGAATTTTTCAGTATTACTCATCAGAGAACCCTCGAAAGTTGGCAAACTTCGTGGAGCAGTGGAGAGCTGGGAAGGTGGCTACATTCGATAATCCCTAAGGTATCGACGAAACCTTGGTTCAAGGGGATGGATGTGGGTCGTGACTTCATTCGTGTGATGTCCCGACTCATGGCAAACCATTACACGCTGGATGCACATCTCCGGCGTATTGGGCTCGTGGATAGTGGTATCTGCGCTAGTGGCGACGGCTATCACGACATCGAGCACATTGTCTGGGCGTGCACCGAGTACAGTTCCGCTAGGTCTCGGCTAATGGATACCCTGCGGGCCCGAGGAAGACCAACCAACGTCCCGGTTCGAGATGTGCTGGCAAGCAGCGATGTTCTCTATATGTCCCTTATATACACCTTTGTGAAAACCATCAATATACAAGTCTAACTGCCCCTTGTTATCTCCTTATCATTCTCAGAACGCTCTTCCACCTGTATCAAACCATCTGTATCGAATGAGCCAACAAACACGGGACCTACGGCACGAACATAACACGCTTAACTCGAAATGTAGCCGATCCACATCTGAGCCGTACTACGAAATCGTCTGGAAAAACCCCTGCCATCTTGAGGAGGACCACCCGGCGTCCCAGTACATGATTCCCCTGATGAAGGCCACCCGAGTTTGTAATCCATCCGTTGATCTCACGATGCCTGAAACTGAAATAATTTTCTCTCCCTGCCATCTTTGTCTACCCTCCCTCCCCTGACTCTTATACCCAGAAGTAACACCCCTACCCCCCCCCCCCCCCACCAATATCATCACGAAGCATTTAGCTCTTCTTGTCTCTTCTAGTTTTAGCTATTATATTATATAATCTCGTTGAAATTGCCCAACTCTACTACCCACAAAAATAACTATAATTACGAATCTTTACAAAATTCAATCATGCCCTCTAGTTATTCCTAGTTTTAAGTTAGTCGTAAAAAATTGTCCCCCTTAATTAAACATTATTTGCTCCAATAATCTCACTGATAAAAATGTCAAACCATATTGCCACAAAAACTAAATGACCTCCCTAATCTTACGAAAACAATATTATCCCCTTGTGTAGATATATAAGATAGCTATAAAATCGCATTAGTTTCATTTTAAAAAAAAATCAATATGTAATCCCCTAGTTTTAAGCAATTTAAAATGTAAAACAAAACAAAATTGGCACCTTTAAGCTAACGCAACGTGCCTTATCAAATAAACGATTTGAATAAAAAAAAATATACTTCAATTTCATTCATAAGTTAGTTATATGCTTTTCAAACGCTTCATTATTTGTCAATTCTTTTCGATTTTAATTTCAGGCAAAATATTATTACAATACTTCAAAACATCAGAGAAGAAGTCAAAAACTATAGTTGCATTACAACTGTCATTGGTACTATTACATCGTCTCATCTTGAGCTACTTCCTTTCTTTTAGCACTGCTCCAATGTATGCCAATAGATGCTGCGCCCTTCATATGACACAATCTTCAAAAAAATAGCGACGAATTTCACTAAAATCCACCATTTGCTTCGTGTTGTGGTACTCTACAGTGTCTTGCTACTTTTGAAGTTGTTTTCAACACAAGCAAATGTGAAAATGTGGGTTTGTATGTGTGATTATGCAGCCACAGTCGGTGCTTCAGAATGGAAAGTGGTTTCGGATTTTGTCCCTAGCCGGATGACAGGACAGTTGGCAGAGTGTCAAGATCCTGTGTGTGTGTGTCTGTCGAGAGTATGAACAGAACGAATTACAATTCCTGGTTCGCTGGTTTGGTGTTTATTTCAACAATCTAATTTGCTTACAAGGGCACACCGGGGTCAACTGCAGTACGGTTTGGATGTGAACTCTATTGCAGGCTATGTGTACTTGATGTCGTAAGTAAACATTCTCGGTAGCGATCCAGTAGAACATTTAAGCTGGGTGAAGCTTCTACACCCAGCTTTGGACTATTCTAACTAACCCGAACATTCAAACTTTTCCCACGAACTAAAACTTTCATATTATCAAGAGGCATCATTTAAATATAGTTCAGCTGATGTTAAACTACAGTTTAACCATGTTTTGAAGAGCACAAACCCTGTTCAAGTGAGCTTCTGGAGTTACTCAGACGGGAGGCATCTGCTTGCACTCCAGCAGACACATTTGCATTTTCGCTTAAAATCTACACTCTTCCTATTTCAGCCCCTTCAACTATTCTCTTATTATGTAAAAACTAATTCCGTTTCCAGATGTTCTCACTGGATCTGACGTGGTGAGTTAAACCCATGGTTCTATCTTATTCATTGATAATTACCTCTCGAAAACTGAAAAAATGCACCTGTCTCTTGTAATATCCACTAATGCATACCTTAGTAACAAACGGACCATAACAGTATAATTTGAGCCAGACAGCAACAAAAAATAGAACAAACCAAGAGAATGAATACGAATGGTGTCAAGGCAGACGACAGTCGAAACAACGTATCTTTCCAGTTCGTTTATTTTTTCGATTTTCCACATTACTCCTTTTAACCGAAATGGTACAAATTCGCTGATTCGTTTGCTACGAGGCGACCGTAATTGAAGTGAGCGGAAAAAAATACCAGTTAGGGTTTGAAGATATGTAATTTCTGCAGCAAATCGAATGCTTTTCGGTGTTAAGCAAAATTACAATGGTTTTGTTACAACATTCTATCGTTTTTATGAGAGTAATAAAGATTAACCTTCTTTATGTGTTAACTTTTTGTAACGAAAAAGGGGCTAGCGGGTCACATTGACCCGGATTTCGAACTCAGTTTTAAGACATATTTTCAGCCAAATCTATATGAACTTGTACTTAAATTGTTTGTTAACCCTAGAACGGTTTTGTGGGGTACATTTGTACCCCAGAGCTATTTGTAATCCCTGTAATTATGTTGCGGTTTATTTTATCTACAAGCAATCTTTATCATAAATCAATTTGATGATTAAATTTCCATTAAAGCAGGTGCAATACATTTGTTTCACTCAGGCCCGTGCGCAAAAAATTCTTAAAGGGGGGGGGGTTGATTTTTTTAAAAAAGAAACTTACAGAAACCCTCAAACTTTGAAGATTTTTTCAGATGCCTAGACCTAGTCTTGCGAACCAACTCAGCTCAACAAATTAGGTATATGTTTGTTATCTAGAAAAAGTCATCAAAAGACACCGCTGCATAATGGTCGGAAATGCCAAAAACGTGAACTTAGTTCACTAGAGGCCAAACCATCGAATATATATATGTATATATATATATATATATATATATATATATATATATATATATATATATATATATATATATATATATATATATATATATATATATATATATATATATATATATATATATATATATATATATATATATATATATATATATATATATATATATATATATATATATATATATATATATATATATATATATATATATATATATATATATATATATATATATATATATATATATATATATATATATATATATATATATATATATATATATATATATATATATATATATATATATATATATATATATATATATATATATATATCTTTTGACGAATTGTGCATAAGAATATTCCCCACAACCTAAAAAAATTAAAATTAGGCATGGCTTACTACGATCAAACTAAAAAAATTAACTTTTTATACTGACGAGGTAGAAAGTTGGTGTCTTCGACAAAGTTTTAGAAATGCTCATAGTGATGAATTTTGATGAACAACTTGAACTTGTAGGACTTAAAGTTATCGATTTAGAAAGCGTTTTCTATGACAACACCCTTAAATTTAGTTTTTTTTAATATAACAACAAATGTGGAGGCATTAATACCACATAATATTGTTGAAGACTGTTAGTAAAAATACTCATTCGATTCATTATTGAAAATATTAACATTTTTTACCGTTATTTACAAAATTTTGCGAAAAAACCCGAATTTTGTTTTGTAGATTTTGATATGGAAAAAGTAAAAAAAAACATTACAAAGGGAGCTTACCTTATTCATAGGGTTCTAGAGTGCTACGCATCAAACTTTCTTACCTTTATTATGCGTAGTCTGGACATTGAAAATAGTGCCTACTCGTCTATTTTGGATTGCACCTTTCTCTTTTATACGCAGTTGAAATTGGTGTAAAAAAATTTACATGTAGTTTTCAACAATAATTTTACATGCAGTTTTCAATAATAATTTAATTTTTACATGCAGTCTTCAACAATATTATGTGGTTTTAATACCTCAACATTTGCCTGGAACATCGTCTGCACGAAAAGTCACAGTGAAAAAGTTATATTAAAAAAATATTAGAAGCCTTAGCCTTAGAAAAAGCTTTATAAATCGATAACCTAAAATCCTACAAGCAACTTGGCTCAACAGAATTCTTCCTTCTGAGCATTTTTAAAACTTTGTCGAAGACACCAACTTTCTACCTCGCCAGTATTAAAAGTTGATTTTTCTAGTTCTATCATAGTAAGCCACGCCTTAATTTATTTTTTATCAGATTGTGAGGAATATTCATAAGAATAATTCCTCCAAAGACACCTTGTGAATGTATTCGATGCTTTGACCTCTAGTGAATTAATTTCACGTTTTTGGCATTTCCCACCACTGTGCCAGCAGGCAGCCGGCTCGCGGTAGATTTGTAGCGGTTTGTAGTAGTTGTTAAGCCAACCGACTAAACCTACACACCAAAAAATCTGAATTTTATCGTTGACGTAATTGTAAACATGACACAATTCAACAAACCGTAATTTACGAAATGACGGAACATTACCGTGTTCCGTTTAATTTTACATGAAACATATACTTTACATGCGCAATGACATAAAATTACACTTCCTACAATTCAGAACAAACGCTGTATGAGAAGTAAAATTACACGATTTACGAAATTAAACGTCATGTAAAATTAAAATCAAACGTAAAACTAAGTCATTTTTGATGCTCGTATATATCATGGTCAGGAGACGTAAATTTACACTATTTTTTCTAGATGTGTAAACCTCTTGTATCTCGCAATCCTCATCCATCCGAGGAAACTGTTAAGCTTATTTTGTTTTGTGTTAATCGTCATGTTTTTATCCATAGCTACTTTTCCTTACTTGCTGTCCAACGTTCGCGTTATATCTGACCTGCTTAGGTTTGCTGCAAATATCGTCACCTGTTGAGACATGAACCGATCCGGAGGTGTCGACCATAAGGATTTACCATAAGAACTTCTCGGCAGCGGTATTTCACCCTATACCGATGTCCATTTCTGCGATCCATTTTGTTGTCACTCCAACGGAATAATCAGCGGCGGTAAAATTTCTCTAGACGACGATATTCCGATTTTCTCCACCTTCGTGATTTTGCTCCTTGGCTGCCGTTGCTAGCCCGCTGACCAGATATAAAAGCTTGTTACCAGTCTTTTTTCAAATCAACTCCTTTATATGATATGGCAGACTGGCATTAACTTGATGGGGCCAAATTTAATTTTGGAAACTAGGGGATTACAATTTGGAATAACTAAATAACTCCTACTAAAACTAGAAATGCAATTATAAAAGGAAATAAATGAATTTTCTAAATAGTATCCTTTAGTGATAATAATACAGTATAGGAATCTTCTAATAAGAAAAATTCTTGAATCGAACAATTAGAACTAGAAAAACACTCTGGTGCGGATTGGCTTCTAAGAACCAGAAATAAAACAAGCGAGGCTAGATTTGAATATTTATATAGAAAAAGGTGGTTAAGGAACATATAGGGAAGGTCGCGACTTGCTAGGATTTCTCGGACTACAGTATTGGATGGTCCCCTTTGGGTCAATTGAATTTAGCTATCAATTGAAATACATGTGTTTTGACAGCTCACAGTTTTGAGATCACTCATACTTTGAAAGTGCAGAGTCCAGATTGGTGGGAAGTGCCCAATATATAATATCCTAAATTACTGTGTCAATTTTTAACCACCCCTCGGTCTATGGGAACACTCCTAATTTTAACAAATTGTTTGAAAAATAGTTGTTCTTCGGATTATATCTCTGGTACTGCGTGCACTAGAATCAGATAGATGATTTTTGAAGAATTTGTTCAATGAATCTGGAAAAAATGCCAAATATGCTACTTTTTAGTATTAAACTAAAAGTACATTTTTCTAGTAAAACACATATCGGTTACTGCAGGCCTTTTTTACACATAAAATGTAATTATACTTACTCGGTCGGTTTTTGGCACTCTCTTGAGATAATGATAAAATGCTTTTCAGGATTCAATTTGGATTCTAGGATGATCGAAGTTGTCTTAGCATTCTGACGGAATCTATTTCAAAATTTCGATTGAATCCTTATCCGTATTTTTACGGTTTTTCTTTAAATTTTGATGCAGGATTCTAGAGAAAAGCTTCACAAAGATCTGGTGGAATCCTGCTAAAAATAGTATTCTACTCAATATTATGATTTATTCAAGATGCTGATAGAATCCTGATTCTATTTTCAATTAAATGCTCTGAGCTTCAGTGGACTTTGAAACAATATTGCTTTTCTTCCTCTATTCCCTTCAACAATTGATTCCTACTCATAATTCCAATGGCATCTTTAACCCATTCGACAAGTAAGGTTAATAACTGGGATTAATATCTTTCATTCGAGCACTAACAGTTATAAATATTATCAGCAGAACAGAAGTTATTACAATTAATCTGATTTGGTTGCGCTGAAACAGTGCTGCTAGGGATAGTTTAAAATAATGGTGAGAATGAAATTTTGGAATATTTGCATAGCCTAATATGTGTAAATATTGTTGAAAACTGATAGAACTTTCTAATTTAGACTGCCTTAAACTACCTATTTCATAAAATTGGACTTGATTGGAGGGTGAAAATTGAGCAGCTTCTAGCACTGCGAAAGAAGCACCTATTTTTTATTGAACCAGGTTTCTCGTGTTTAATGACACCAACAGTTCTAAGAAAAAATAGTTTTGAAACCCTATATGTATGTGGTAGAAAAAAGGTGGTCGAGAAATTGTTAACAAGATTCTGATAAGAGACTCGGCAGTCACTAGAGGCGAGCTCAATTCATGGGTAGCTCAAGCAAAAATGGATGTTAGGCTATGTAAAGAGGGTGCCAGCAGTACTTCTCGCTGAGGCCTCCGGGAAACCATCATCTACGTAACCTTCTGTAGTTCTTCGCTGGTGACAAACATGAGTTTGCGAAGACTACATGCGCAGTTATCACCTGACAATCCGGTATCACATTGGTCAACTAAATGATGCTACAACGACAAGGATCTCTTTTTGGATGCACAAGACGCCCCTTTCTAATGAGGGTTAACAGAAACGTTAGCTGTTGAATGTGACACCAACACGTAAATTAACCTGGATGCAAGAAAAAGACGACCCCCAGTTTACTTAGTTTATTTACATACTGTTAACTCGTTACAAATATAAATAATAAATGAAAACCAACTGAAAATACAAATCACACCTTAAAAGTCTGAAAAATCTACTAGGGTCAGAATAGGTACATTTACATTTACCATAATAGGAAAATTTAACCTGACGGTTTTATTTCCAATTTCTTCACGAATAAAGCTTATATTTATATAATAACACAAAAAAAAGTTTGATTCGATTATCCGGGGTGAGATTTTTTGAAAATCCCCGGATAATCGAGTCGGACCAGTATTTATTAAAAGATTTACAATATTATTCGAATAAATTGCATATGTTTCAAAACAAAGACTGAATTTAGGTGCAATAAGAAACGATTGGAAATATCGATTGCAGAAGCAGTATGTGATAAACCCACACTAGCGTTGCGGTGTGATAGGAATCATCAGGGATATAGAGCACTTTCCAATCTGTAACTGTTTTAGAGCCAATTTCTTCACCCTTTTAAACCAGGTTCACCAGTCGTTTGAACCTGGATTAACTGCTAAGCGAAAGTGAAGAAGCTGACCTTTAGTGTGTTTAACGATTTGTTTTGATCCACCTACTATAATTTTTTGATAGGAGTAGGAAAACAACTAACCCTAATCAGCCTAATTATTTTTGTAATTGAACACAGAGTATTTTAACAACAATATAAATAGGACATGGGATTTAATTCCAATGTTTCAGTTGACTCATTAGACAATGAAAGTTGGAGGGAAACGAACTCCAAGTAGTGTCAATCCTTATATCAAGGACGATTGCTTGACAGAACTTCATGGCAAAAGTGTGGGGAGTCCACTACAATATTATCTAATATTGGAAAAACTTTTTCGCATAAGCAATCAAACCTTCCATCTTCAAGACAAGTAAAGATTAGAAAAATGAGTATATACAGATGTCCTCAAGGTGTTTTATTACGTCCATGCGATCTTGTCAAAGATGGCTCGTAGAGGAAGTGTAATGATCGTGCAACTAGTTAAAATGTTGGTGTGATCGAAAATAGTTAAAATATTATAACCAGAAACGAGACATTTTTGAAAATAATTAAATCGCCAATTACAGAAATACTAAGAATGCTGTTTGATAGAACACGATCTAATGTCAAAGTAAGCTTATGCCAATAGTGACATTTGATAGTAGTTACAACAGTAGTCCACTGTTATAATGAAATTGCCCAGGTTTGCTGGGAATTATGAAAAGTCGATCAATTTATACGAAAGTATCTTTTTTCCTTTTTTATTTTGACTATATGTAGTCACATTTTCTTTTTTACATTTTTACGACATTCATTTAGCTAGAGATTACTGGGTAGCGTAAGTTATAAGCTGCTTGAAAGCACTCTATGAACTTTATGTGAACTTTAAAGCCGACTTTTTAAGTTTTCTCGGAACTTTTGGTTACTTAGGCTAACAGTCTTGTTTGCCAGTTGATGCAAAATGGAAAACAGAACAAAAAGCGTCCAGTGACTCGTATGGAGGAGTTATCAAAAAATAGCTGGTGCACAATCCGCATTGATATGACAATCAAAACAGCTTGTCAGCGGTACAGCATTCCAAGATCTATCACCAATTTCTGGGTGAATAAACGCTATGGACATCAGCCAGGATCTGGAGCTGTTCCGGCACTAAACCAAGCAGAAGAACTTAAGCTTGTTGGATACGTGAAAAAAATTACATAATTCCAGTTACAGTAGTTTGACTTGTTTATGATGTTCTTCCACGCACACTTTTTTTGAAAACTGTCTGTACTAAGTTTATCTCAAAAACATTTTCAAACGATTTTTTTCTGACGAGAGCTTTCCACCACAACAAGTCGTTGCCGCCGCCAATCTAACTTCATCTCTAGGACGAACCTGGGACGGGACGTGCAAAGTGTAATAAAGTAACTGTCACCGCGAACCGGCCATAGCCTGTCACTGCGAACCGGGCCTTTTTTGATGGTTTTCATTTTCTTGTAGTAAACAGTGTAATATTCTGGCTATATACGAGGTGTTTTTAGATAATATATTTGACATGTTGCTTAGATGCATGTACATGCACAGAAACAAATATGAAAAATGCAACGACGGCAAGTGCAATTTTATTATTCTGCTCCACAGTTATGGTTAATGTTGTTTTACATAGCACAGAGAAACGATAACATAATTCATGTCTTGTATGAGCTCTATTATTTTCGGTACAAATCTGTACCTCATCGGCAGAAATCTATGCCGCATTGGCACAGCACTATCATCGACATTTGCTTGAAATTATTTCGCAAGCTGATTTTTCCCTGCAAAATAAAATCAATATCGGGAAGGAAAAGGAAGACCATCTTCACATGTCCCGTTCCAGGGACGAACCATCAACCAAATTTGTGTCGATAATACTGCCATTGCATAAAAGTTTTTTTTGAATTCTCAAAGCCCCCCCCCCCCCCCCCTCTCATATTGTGACAAATGTCAAAGTAAGCTCAAATGCCAAATTTTACATAATTTGGACAGTTCTAGATTCCCACCCACTTCGCAAATTGGTACTATGGGAAAATATGGAGGAAAAATATATTAAATGCTATAACTTTTTAAGTAGCAATCAGAAAATTACAATTTATTCCTCTTTTTGAAGGAAATAATTTTGGTATATGAAGTGAAATATAATTGTTTCTTGAAAAATACGGACAAGTCGGCTACTGGGTCATTTTGCCCTATTTTAAATATTTTTTCTGCTCCTTGATGCAGATTATACATATTTTGCAGTTTTTTTAATATGAATAAATCTCAGAAATCGAACGGAACACTTTTGACCTGTGTCAGAATACGAGAAGTTAGGGTTAGAGGGCCTTTTGTCATGGTTGTTAAATTTTATCATTTTCTCGTGCATATATTTCTATTATTCTTCATTCAATTTTAATAAATTCGCGAAAAAAATGATTTTTTCATCGATAAACCTTAAAATCGGAAACTTGAAAATTACATCCACACGAAACTGCACTACTGATTATCAATATTTGCTTAAATTGTGCACGTTTAGCAGTATTCAAGGCCTACTAAGTATCTCATAATTCAAGGTTACCCATAATGATAGGGTACACATACAATACAATTGAAGTTTTAGTGTTATATCCCTAAAATAACCATGTGTTCGTCTTACCCACAGTTCCCCATACAAGAGATGCTCTGAGGCGATTTAGATTAGCTGATTCTTTTTTTTCCTCCGTGATTTCTGATCATCACTCTCGTTTTATTCCAAAACAATCAAAAACAGATTAAGAGACGGCCATATATCAAAGACATGAAATCTGAATTATTGGACTTATAGATTCAACCAGTCACAACATTTTAGTCGCAACAGTGTATTAATTCGGAACAAATTTCTCGCATGAAAATGAAATTAAATGCCAATAAAAATTAAATTGCGTTACAATGACGCAAAAATGAAAACTGTCGTCTCGGCTATATCGTTCTCAGTAAATTGAAATTGGGTGCAGTTCAAAAACTTGTGATTTAAATTTAAAATATCGAGTCTTTCATCTGAGTTTTGTTAAACGTGACAATCATTTGGGATGAAGCGTTCACTTTTGAAAAGCTTTAGTGCTCAGTCGTCCATAAAACTTCTTTGAGTTTTAATGGTTGTCCAACAGATCTCGCGCAAGCTCTAAGGCGTTACACGTGAATACCTGTTTACGAGGCGGGGAATATTTTTTTTCCTTTTCAACTGCGTAAAGGGTGTCATTCATTTCTATCTCGCTATTGAACCCATCCGTATCATCATAGTGGTTGCTGGTGATTTCTTCCTTGCTTATTGCCTTTACGAGTGTGAATTTCCTCAATGCTTGTGCTGCCTGTAGATTTTGAGATACTTGAAGTAGCTTTTGCCGTTGTCTATATTACCTGAACAGGTGCCACAAATATTAGGGCAAGACAAGGCACACAATATAAAAGTAACTAAATTTACGGTTCGCTTCGCACTGGCTCGGACAGAAGCCTAAACCACACTGAGTTTCGTGACTGTTGTTTTTAGTTGTTGGAAGCAGCAATCTTCTTTAACTTTTTCTCAATAATTTGTTCACACCAAACGAGCTACAAAATTGTTAAAAGTCGCTGATGATCATGTTTTTGAAATTTATTTTTAAAACAATTCGTGGGGTGGGGGCTTTGGCACCCTAGTCTCCCTCAAGCTAGGTGCCTGAGTATATGAAGGAAAGCAGTATAAAAACTATTTTGAAAGTGAAGAAGATAGTTAAAGTAGTTTGAGGCAGGAAAGTAATTTTCAGGATTCGGGTTCGAGCTGCACAGCAAGACGAACGAGCAACAAATAAAACAGTGAAATGAAACAATCAATTTGTGATTAGATAGGAGTAGACAATCACTGGACAAGTACGAACGATACAGTTGAAATTTAGAATTGCGAGGTAAATCAAAATCAATTGTAAAGACAGCAATAGGGGTAGGAAAATTCTGAGAACATGTCCAGCCCACCGCAGTTGCCCAATTTTTGTTGCGCGATGATACTTCAAGCAGTTTTTGCCATTTATGATTTATATCCCTTTTCAACGTTCTATCTTCGATCTGCACTCCGCCGCAGATGCTTCGCAACACCTTCCGATTGAAAATGCTAAGTCCTTCGCCGGCAAAGTCCAAGTTTCATGGCTTCAAATACTTAGCAGGAAAATTGTAGACATTTTCAAAAAGAAAAAAATATTAATTAGTCCAACAAATCCTCATCCTGTAGTACGATGTGTGTCTCCTATTTTTCGATTGTGAAGGCTGTATTTAAACAATTCATTCGAAATTAAGGAATTAAAGAACCGCTACGCTTGGGTGTATGATAATAAAATTCACCCCCAAAATTAATAAATAGAAATGCTCTCTAAATTATTACATGGCTTCAACAAGCGTTAGTTTGATATTAACCTTGATCCAATTACAAAGCACAAATGTAAAGGTCAACCCTTCTCAGCAGACTGAAAGTGTCCAAAAACTAATGGCATAAGCTAGGGCAAATACAATACGGCCTACAAATTGAACCTTTCTATTTTCCCCTAATAAAATGAATCCACCTGATCTTCTTTTGGTAATTTCAACTCTTTTCCGGTGCCCTTGAAAACAGGAGAATGTAAATTCCATGTTTGCAATGTTGACTAAAATTAGTTTTAGAAGCATGTCGGTAATCAAAATTAATCACAATGCCCTTTGGTAAGCTCGCGTTCCCATTCTTCCCCTACCGACCTAAACCGATTCACTTGCCGACTTCTAGTGCTCCCCGAAGACTTTCCTGTGTCATCATTGTGCTGCCATTATGTACCTAGCCAGCCATGTTTCAGTTCGCTCCCGTCGTCTCCCCTGGCCTGCTGGAAGTTATGATTTCTTCGCATCACCTTCGACAAAGTTCTGCCACACGACGACAAGTTCGCTCAAGTGTAAAATTCTCACTTTCCGACAGAGCGGGACAGGAACTAAGACTGGCAGACACATTCGCGCTAGTAAGTTCAGAGACAGAAAGGACGCGCAGGAATTGTAATATGTAATTTAATTTTCAGTGTGCGGCGAAGACACACGTGGAAAAGTTTCGCCTCGGTTCGTTAGCTTTATAAGCTGCTCTAGTCGAACAATTACCATTGTTTGTGAGGCTAGGTTGGAGCATTAATCACACTTCTTGAACGTTCGTGAGGTTACACGTTCGCAGCAAACCACACCACAAGTATGTGACAGGGAAAAGTTACTGTCTGCAGGTGGTTGCCAGGATTACAACGAAAAGTTGTATATTTACGCCCTTGAAAAAGACGATAACGATTTAGACTACCAAATGAAAATAGTGCCTCTATACGATAGATAATCAGATCACGAATCCCAAAACAATCGAAAAGGACTGTTTCCTGGAATTAATAAAGAAAAGAGCCGAAAACCCTCAATTGTGAGATTCCATAACGGAGTCCTAGAATTTAAACTGTTTATCTCCAACAGATCGACTGTCCTGAGGAAAATTTCATCACCGGCAACACCCGGTTGGCAATGACAGTGGCACTGCCGGGAACTATATCAATAGTGCGCAATCAAAATAAAATCGTGCCCCGAATCCAGAACAAGGACCCTGCTGCCTCATTTAGTTCCAATACATAGTAGGTCCGTCCGAACGGGGTTGACGGTATCCCCGGTGAAAAAGCTAACAAAGATTTCCTCGAGCCGAGCGGGGGTTGGTTGGGCGGGGTTAGGATGCGGTTGGCGAAAGGGGGAAACAACAAAGTGAATTTTCAAAACTGCTCGCTTATTGAATTTCGCATCTGCTGCCGGTGTAAATACATTGGGATACGTTCCGGAATAGGACTCAAATTCAATTCGACCCACTCGAATGGTTGAATCTTTCGGCTGTAAGATTGTTCAGCTAATTTGGTTTGATATTTGAAGGAGACCAGGTTATGGGAACTCATTTCGGATAATTGCCTATGTGGGGTTTAAATTATGAAAGCGGATAATCGAATCTTCACTTCAGCTACTCTTCTCGTAGGACGTTTGGTTCAAGAAAATCGCGTAATTAGTAGGCTGTGGTTTCGGATTCCATAGATTTTCAGAGATGTAAAGAATTCCTCAGAAACGTAACTAAAAGTTTGAAATGGAAATGATATTATTTCTAATGATATTCAATATTATATTGCACTGCAAAACTTGACGCAAACTTCGCTACAGCACATTTCGACTACGACTTTTGATCTTTACCGAAACGTTTAGTTAAACCACATGAATGACCGTTTCAAACGGAGGAAGTTGTCGAAATTTGTTTCAAAATATCTGATTTGCCAGACCGTATGCACTTGCAGCAAACGTAGTGAACCATTCGTGTCCAAAGGCACCATCAACGGAGAGATTTACGAAATTGAGTACCTTCATAAACGGTTTTTTGGAGACAGCACGATCTAAAGCTACTTGGAGTGGCTTGAAGTCGTGCCAATATTTGAAAATCGTACAGGAGTGGTATGCGGCTAATTCAGGCGATGTTGTGCCGAAAGACATGAATCCACCAAACTTTCCTGAACTTCGTCCGATCAAAACTTATTGGACCATGATGAAGCGCGTTTCGAAGACCAAAGGCGAGGCGAAGGACGAAAAGGATGAGGAAATAAAAAAAACATACCGGAAACGACTTCGGATGAAGGGCATCAATATTACTCAAACTCATTCTAAAGCTTAACCGACGTATGAAAGCTGAAATAAATACGTACACTGAACTACAGAAATGAAACCAAAGTTTTGCATTAGTTCAGTGTATGTATTTATTTCCGCTTACATACGTCAGTTAAGCTTTCGAATGAGTTTGAGTAAAATTGACGCCCTCCATTAGAGCCTGTAATTGGTTTCGGCTACGTTTTTAATAGTTTTATTTTCTTTTTCTATCGATGTCGTATGAATTATGAGCTCACCCTTTTAAGTAAATAAAGTTACTAAAATTGTAAACATGCATGAAATGAATAACAATAAACAATTTATTAAAATGAATAAAATAAATAAAAAGATAAAATGAATCAAATTGGTGAATTCTATTAATAAATAGAATGAAATTAATACATTGGATGAAATTAATAAAAGAAATAACTGAATATTTGTCATGATTAACATAAAATACTTAATAAAATGAACAAAATTAATGAATTGCATAAAATGAAAAACAAAAGAAATTTGCGCAAAGAATTTTGAGTAATGAATAAAATAATGTAAATAAATGAAACGAATTCCTCGAATCTTGGATCTAAAGACGAAATTTTGATATTGTCTTGCCCTGCATACACAGTTACGTAGTAGCACGTTTTATGACACAACTTAGACATATATAGAGAAATAGAAAGAAAGGTTTGAGCCATGGCAGTTACCACGAACACGAAGAGAGAGAGAGAGAGAGAGAGAGAGAGAGAGAGAGAGAGGGAGAGAGAGACGGAACATGTTAGGAATGATAGTGTCATTACATTTACTTTTTTCTTTTGTGCAATACTTGGTTTCTATACATGTATACTATACTATACTATACATAATAATTGGTAATTTTAGTGCCATGACTAGATCCTTGAAGAACAGCGTGTATTTTAAAGTTCCCACAATGCTTCCTTTTGTGACTTACTGACTGAGAATAATCGCTAAACAAAAGCTTCCATTCTATCACAGTGTTTGTATCAGTTAGGCAGAAAATTTTTCGATGGCCTTTTCATTCTAAACACGCTTTTGAAATGGTATTCACCGCATTTCGCTGATTTTAGAACAGAACTTACTCCACGACATCAAAAACATTCAAGGTTAAGGTTCAACTGATAAAGCTTGGAAAAGCGGTCATCTTGGAAACGCAGTTTTTTCTCGCACCGTTGATTTTTTTTTCAGAAAAATCAACCAGCAATGCTTTACCAATGCTTCGAATACATTGATTCAATTTCATAAAGAAAGTGTGAGAAAAAACTGCTTTTTTCGTTTTCCAAGATGACCGCTTATTGAGGCGTTCTCAGTTAAACCTTAAATGTCCCGCCGGAAGAGGAGCTCATTTTAAGCTGATGAGAACTAATAAAATCGAAACATTTGGAAGAATTTTCAGTGAACCTTTATTTAAAAGTTTTGTTATATCATATTGATGGCTTTGCTCGAAAAAACGTGGGAAATTTTAGTTCTCTGTGCCAGTTTCGGCTGAGAATTTGATCCCGCAGTTTATTACTAAATGTCATACATACTTCGAAATTGAATGTAAATTGAAATCTCTTCGTCTGATGTATTTATTCTGCACCATTTTTCATTCGACCTTTGTGTTACTTGGATGAAGAAATAATAAGTCTGGCGTCATTCTGAATGGTTTTACATTTCTTATATTTTTTATCAAAACTGCCTTGTCAAGTCAGCAAAACTTCTTATGTGGTTATCTAGCAAGCTGGATGCTTTTAGTCAGTCCTGCTAATTTACGAATGAACTTTGTCATATCGAAGTGACAGTTATTTTCTTCCGTTTTGTGCTGGTGGAATGTTATTCATCTTCTGTTGTATGTACTGTAGTATTGGTCACAATAAGTGTGTCAGTTCATTCGTTGTTCGACTTGCGCTCGGATAAGACGTGTGCTAGTGCTTTTGCAGTTGCCTTCCCCGGCTCAGTTTTTATTGTGTCCAGTGCTCAGTGCAGTGTCAAAGCCAGTTGTGATTGCTAGGCCTTTGTTTCGAAAACAAAGTGTGTCGTGCTGGTATTGTCAGCCAGTCCCAGCAAAGGTCATCGGCATCGAAAAGATAAGTACCTGTTTCCCTTCTACTATTATTTTCTGTTTTGCCCTTGATACATTCCGTTACTGCTCTTTTTATCGTTCTTTGCGCGAAGTGCTGATCTCGCGCTAAAATGTCCCTCGACGGTCAGCCCACCGATGATAATATGGATGATGAAACATCCCCTGATAAGCCTCCTACCAAACCCCCTCGCCTAAAAGCATACCCAGAGAACTCGACTGGGCCATTTGTGGTTTACTTCCGGACCACCAATAAATCATTTGATATTTTGAAAATATCACGTGATCTGACAGAGCATTACTCGGCCGTGACCCAGATTACAAAGGTTCGCGCGAATAAGTTAAAAATTGTTGTTAGCGACCTCGCACAGGCAAACGGGATTGCTTCCTGTACCCGCTTTACGCAGCATTATAGGGTGTATGTACCGTGTGTAGATGTAGAGGTCGACGGGGTCATAACCGAGGCGAGTTTGACATGCGAGGACGTGCTGAAGTATGGGGCTGGCTGTTTTAAAAACCCCCTACTAAAGCCGGTGAAAATATTAGACTGCAAGAAATTGCACACGCTCGCTGGAGATAAAGAATCCTATATACCATCAGCCTCGCTTCGGGTGACTTTCGCCGGATCGTCTCTTCCAAATTATGTCCTTCTGGATAGGGTTCGCCTGCCTGTACGCCTGTTTGTACCGCGGGTAATGAACTGCAGCAACTGCAAACAGTTGGGCCACACAGCCACCTTTTGTGGCAATAAAAAACGATGTGGCAAGTGCGGTGGAGAGCATGAGGATGACTCTTGTGACAAAGACACTGAAAAGTGTGTTTACTGCGGGGGCCCTCCGCATGCTCTTAAATCATGCCCTGCGTACAAACAGCGCGGGGATAAAATTAAGCGCTCCCTCAAGGAACGCTCGAAGCGCTCTTATGCAGAAATGTTAAAGAATGCTTCGCCATCTGTCCTTTCCGAAAACTCCTTTGCTCTTTTGGCTCCTGTTGAGCAAGAATCTGATAATCCACAAGAGGGAACATCTTTTGTTAACCCGGGGGAGTCCAGGAAGCGGAGAAATCCTGCCTCCCCTAGACTGCCCCGTAAGGGTCCCAAGGTGTCCTCCTCTGAGAGTGCGCCAACCACATCTAATAAATCCAACGGAAGTGCTGCACTAATGCCGAAGCAATCTGCTCCTGGATTTGGAAATTTTAATTCAAACAAGGAGTACCCACCACTTCCAGGGACACCAGAAACCCCAAGTGTCCCTCTTTTTCAAACAGACACTCAGTCCAGTAATGGACTAATGAAATTTTCTGACATCGTGGACTTAATTTTCACAGCTTTCAATGTTACCGATCCTCTTAAAAGCCTTCTGATACGTTTTCTCCCTATAGTGCAAACATTTTTGAAGCAGTTGACTACTAAATGGCCCCTCCTTGCAGCGATCGTATCCTTCGATGGCTAAGTCATCGAACGAGGTCACTGATTCGATCACTGTTCTACAGTGGAACAGCAGAAGTATCCTCCCGAAACTTGATTCCTTTAAATTTTTACTAAATAGTTTAAAATGTGATGTTTTCGCATTATGTGAAACTTGGTTAACTTCCGATATAAATCTCAACTTCCACGACTTTAATATAATTCGTCTGGATCGAGAAAACCCCTATGGAGGAGTACTTTTGGGGATTAAAAAGTGCTATTCTTTCAACCGAATTAACCTCCCTTCGACACCAGGCATTGAAGTTGTCGCTTGTGAAATAAGGATCAAAACCAAATACCTTAGCATTGCTTCCATCTACATTCCCCCTAGAGCGTCGGTAGGGAACCGAACGCTTTGTAATATCACGGAATTCCTACCGGCACCGCGGCTAGTTCTAGGAGACTTTAACTCGCACGGTACGGTATGGGGTGGTCTTCACGATGATAACAGATCAACATTAATCCAAGATCTTTGCGACAATTTCAACATGACCATCTTAAACACGGGAGAAATGACACGGATTCCTACACCACCAACACGCGCAAGCGCGTTGGATTTATCTCTATGCTCGACTTCGCTACAGTTAGATTGCACGTGGAAGGTGATCCCTGATCCCCACGGTAGCGACCATTTGCCTATCGTAATTTCAATTGCCAACGGTTCAAGACCATCAGAAACAATCAATGTCTCATATGACCTCACACGGAACATTGATTGGAAGAGTTACGCGACCGCGATATCCGCTAAAATCGAATCCATTCAAGAACTTCCTCCGGAGGAAGAGTACAGGTTTTTGGCTGGCTTGATTCTCGACAGTGCGAATCAAGCTCAGACTAAACCAGTACCGGGCGCGAACACCCACGGACGATCTCCCACCCTGTGGTGGGACAAAGAGTACTCAGAACTGTACGCGGAAAAGTCCACTGCGTATAAAGCCTTTCGGGACGACGGGTTACCCGATAGCTATCGACAGTACGCGTCGCTAGAAAAGCGAATGAAGTGTTTGATGAAAGCCAAGAAACGCAGTTATTGGCGCCGGTTCGTCGACGGGTTAACGAGAGAAACAGCGATGAGCACTCTTTGGGGTACGGCTCGACGTATGCGTAACCGAAATAGTATTAACGAGAACGTGGAATATTCAAACCGCTGGATATTCGCCTTCGCCAAGAAGATCTGTCCGGACTCTGTCCCGGTACAGAAAACATACCACGCCGCGTCTCCTCACGATACCGCGAACGAAACACCGTTTTCGATGGTGGAGTTCTCACTTGCCCTCTTATCGTGCAACAATAACGCCCCGGGGTTAGAAAGAATCAAATTCAACTTGTTGAAGAATCTGCCTGATTCTGCTAAAAGGCGTTTGCTGAATTTATTTAACAAGTTCCTTGAGGGTAACATTGTTCCTCACGACTGGAGGCAAGTGAAGGTCATCGCTATCGCAAAACCGGGAAAACCAGCCTCCGACCACAACTCGTACCGACCGATTGCAATGCTTTCCTGTATCCGGAAGTTGTTCGAGAAAATGATCTTGTTTCGCCTCGACAATTGGGTCGAAGCAAATGGCTTACTGTCAGATACACAATTTGGCTTCCGCAAAGGCAAAGGGACGAACGATTGCCTTGCGTTGCTTTCTACAGAAATCCAAATGGCCTATGCTAACAAAGAGCAGATGGCATCAGTCTTCTTGGATATTAAGGGGGCTTTTGACTCAGTTTCTATCAATGTTCTTTCAGAGAAGCTGCATCAGCATGGTCTTTCGCCGATTTTAAATAACTTTTTGCTAAACCTGTTGTCTGAGAAGCATATGCATTTTTCGCATGGCGACTTAACAACATCGCGATTTAGCTACATGGGTCTTCCCCAGGGCTCATGTCTAAGTCCCCTGCTCTACAATTTCTACGTGAATGACATTGACGATTGTCTTGTCAATTCATGCACGCTAAGGCAACTTGCAGACGACGGGGTGGTCTCTGTTACAGGGCCCAAAGCTGCCGACTTGCAAGGACCATTACAAAATACCTTGGACAATTTGTCTGCTTGGGCTCTTCAGCTGGGTATTGAGTTCTCCACGGAGAAAACTGAGTTGGTTGTTTTTTCTAGGAAGCGTGAGCCGGCGCAACTCCAGCTTTTATTAATGGGTGCAACGATCAACCAGGTTTTCACATTTAAATATCTCGGGGTCTGGTTCGACTCGAAAGGTACCTGGGGATGTCACATTAGGTATCTGAAACAAAAATGCCAACAAAGGATCAATTTTCTCCGGACAATAACTGGAACATGGTGGGGTGCCCACCCAGGAGACCTAATTAGGTTGTATCAAACAACGATACTGTCGGTAATGGAATACGGATGCTTCTGCTTTCGCTCCGCGGCGAACATACATTTCATCAAACTCGAAAGAATTCAGTATCGTTGTTTGCGTATCGCCTTAGGGTGCATGCAGTCGACCCATACGATGAGTCTCGAAGTGCTGTCGGGCGTTCTCCCGTTGAAAAATCGATTTTGGGAACTCTCATATCGATTGCTCATTCGATGCGATATCTTGAACCCGTTGGTGATTGAAAACTTCGAAAGACTCGTCGAGCTTAATTCTCAAACCCGTTTTATGTCCTTGTACTTCGACTACATGGCACAGAGCATCAATCCTTCTTCGTATAATCCCAACCATGCCCGTTTTCTAGATACTTCTGATTCTACTGTATTCTTCGACACATCCATGAAGGAAGAGATTCGTGGAATACCGGACCATATACTCCCACAAGTGATCCCCAATATATTTTATAATAAATTCCGTGAAGTCGACTGTGACAAAATGTTCTACACTGACGGATCGAATCTCGATGGGTCCACTGGCTTCGGTATCTTCAATAATACTATCACCGCTTCATTCAAGCTCAATGATCCCGCTTCAGTTTACGTCGCAGAATTAGCTGCTATTCAGTACACCCTTGGGATCATCGACACTCTGCCCACAGATCACTACTTCATCATCTCGGACAGCCTCAGCTCTATCGAGGCTCTTCGTGCGATGAAGCCCAAAAAACAATTCCCGTATTTTCTGGGGAAGATACGGGAGTCCTTGTATACGTTATCTGAAAAATCTTACCAGATTACCTTTGTTTGGGTCCCCTCTCATTGCTCTATCCCGGGCAATGAAAAGGCCGACTCATTAGCAAAGGTGGGCGCATTAAATGGTGACATATACGAAAGACCAATCTGCTTCAACGAATTTTTTAGTATTTGTCGTCAGAGGACACTCAACAGTTGGCAAACCTCATGGAGCAATGGTGAACTTGGACGATGGCTACATTCCATTATCCCGAAGGTATCAACGAAGCCTTGGTTCAGGGGGATGGATGTGGGTCGGGATTTTATTCGTGTAATGTCCCGGCTCATGTCTAACCACTACACGTTGCATACACATTTGCGGCGTATTGGGCTTGCGGAGAGTAGTCTGTGCGCTTGTGACGAGGGTTATCACGACATCGACCACGTTGTCTGGGTTTGTGCCGAGTATTGTGACGCCAGGTCTCTGTTAAAGGATTCCCTTCGGGCCCGAGGTAGACCACCCAATGTCCCAGTCCGGGATATGCTAGCAAATCGCGATCTCCCCTATATGTCCCTTATTTACAATTTCATTAAAACGATAAATATCCCAATTTAGCCCCTCTCTTTTATTTCTTGTTTTTAGAAATTTCCTCTTGCTTGTGGAACCGATCAGCTGCAGAGTGCCACTATGTAACCGCCGTCGCCTTTACCACTACGCCTGCATAGAAGGAAACTGAAGCGAGAGCGACTTGATGTCCGATGACTTTTTAAGGATTCCCCGCGGGTCCGAATAATACCATCCGCCAACCCGGTACTCGACGACTTACTAGACTGAGGCGCAAATTTGTTTCGCTGATCTCCCGTTTGCGCGATAGTTGCAAGTTTTGCTCTTCTTTCCCTGTCACCATATACGTCTTCTCTCCCCTGTCCTCGACACACCTGCTGCTACACTGATGTGGAAATAGGCCCCCCTCTGAAATATCTTGACCAAGCATAAGTCTTCGTTAAAAAATCAAATTTGATTTCTGTATTCCTAGTTTTAAGATAGCTGTAATTTTTACTCTTTATTGAAACTCTTGTCCTCCATCTTGTAAATAGAATTGTATCCCTAGTTTTAAGATATCTGTGAAATTTCTCATAAATATTTGTTCCACCTTTTGTTAGTTTTAAGATAACTGTAAAATATTTCGTAAAATACTATTACTCCCCCTCTTGTATATCAAACTGAATCCCTTGTTTTAAAATTTTTCATAAAAAAATCTTTTGGCCCTCTCTTGTATATTGAATCTTATTTCTAGTCTTAAGATAGCTGTAAACTTTTTTTTCTTGTATAAAAAAAAATATTTCAACATTGTAACCTCCTAGTTTTAAGATATCCAAAATGTAAAAACAAAAGAATTTGGCACCGCCAAGCTAACGCATTTGTGCCTATCAAATAAACGAATTGAATAAAAAAAAAAAAAAAAAGTGTGTCAGTTCCATGTACATACTAAATTATTATTAGGAAGTCGAATTGCAACATAAATACCACCGGGGCACCCAACTGAAACCTCGCCAAGGGCGCCAGAAGATTGCACTACGGCCCTGTGTATGGAATATGTAATTATGTTGAGTCATCAAATAGTGAATTCTTCCTAGCATTCGAAAGTGCTTACCTCATTCCTCTCTGAGCATATATTTATGAAATTTATCAAGTAGCAGAACGTTTATAATGTGGATCAAGAACCATTTCTTCAACTACACTACCATCAATGTACACTAGGGCATCGCAAAAAAATTTTTTTTTGAATTCTCAAAGGCCCCCCCCTCTCATATTGTGACAAATGTCAAAGTAAGCTCAGATGCCAAATTTCACATCATTTGGACAATTCCCCGCCCACTTCGATTGAAATTTTTGAAATTGGTACTATGGGAAAAGGTGGAGGAAAAATATATCAAATGCTATAGCCTTTGAAGTAGCAATCAGAAAATTACAATTGTTATCTCTTTTTAAAGGAAATAACCTTAGTATTGGAATGGAGATATTCCTGTTTCTATAAAAGTACGGGAAAGTGGGGTACTGGGTCATTTTGACCCCAAAATCCCCTATTTTTTTTTAATTTTTCTGCTCCGTTGTGCAAACCATACATATTTTGCAGTTTTTCTAATGTGAAAAAGTCTCAGAAATCGAACGGACTTTTAGACCTTTGTCCGAATACGAGAAGTTGGGGTTATAGGGCCTTTTGTCATTTTTATTAAATTTTATCATTTTCTCGTGGATATATCTCTATTATTCTTTATTCAATTTTCATAAATTCTACCTTGTTGAACGCGGAAAATCCTTAGGAACAAAATAAAAATAGATTCGTTACCGGTAAAATTCAGAATACGGTGAGATCTCTAAAGCGGACCCTACACGAGCGAAAATATTGTCAATAAATTTATTGTCAAGAATCTCTTCAATATTTCTGAATTTCAATATTTTCATCAAGATTTTTCAACCCTACATGGGCTTCAATATTTTCATCAACCAGCAATATTATTTGCAACGTCTACCGTTGTCGTAGACAAGTTTTGAAAGTTAAAATGAATCGTCAAAGAAAAGTTTGTTTGGCCTTTCTTATTGGCCTTGGAGTGAACCAAACTCTGAATCGACGCTGTTGGGTAAAAGATTGGTTGAAAAAAACGAGAGCGACTATCACACGTTACATTGCTAAAAGAAATAAGTTTAACGGATGCCGAGGATAACCGCAATTATTTCCGCATGAATGAGGAAACACACAACAAACTGCTTGCATTGGTTAACCCATGGTTACACCGACATGACAGTAATGCGCAAGTGCATATCAGTAACTGAGCGTTTAGCATTAACACTACGATACTTGGCAACCGGAAGAAGTTTTGAGGATCTGAAATTCTCGGCAATAATGTCGCCAGTCTCGATAAGCAACGCCGTTCTAGAAACATGTGAAGTATGTGCTTATGTGCTGAAAGATTATATGAAGATACGCTGAAACTATTAATACATCAAACAATTGAGCAACATTTGTTTCGAATGTTTTCAGTTTCAAACGACATCAGAAGAATGGATGGATGTAGCAGCTGGTTTTGGCAGTCGATACAACTTCAACAATTGTGTCGGTGCAATTGCAATCGATGGTAAACACGTAGCCATCCAAAAACCACCTCACACGGGGTCACTTTATTTCAACTATAAAGGGTTCTATAGTATCGTCCTGCTGGCCGTGGTGAATTCCAACAAAGAATTTGTGTTGTTTTACTCGAAATTTGGCGAGCTCCTGGAAAGAAACAGACTGATGCTTCCAGAACCCGCACCCCTGCCTAACAGTGATGAAAAATTTTCATATGTTTTTGTGGCAGACGAGGCATTCGCTCTGAATGTGAATATGATGAAACCCTTCCCACAGAAGATATTAAATGATGAGCGCCACGAGTACAACAAACGATTATCTCGAGCTAGAGCACCTGTTGAAAACGCGTTTGGTGTACTAAATAGTAGATTTGTAATATTTCAAAAACCAATACTGTTAAGTCCTATTAAAACAACTACTATTGTTACGGCTTGCTGTTTTCCACACAATTGTTTATCAAGAGATACAAATCATGCTTCCTACCAAATGAATGAAAGACCCCAAGTCGCCAAGGATATTCGTGAATGGTTGTGTCATTATTTTAACAACAAAGGAAAACTAATTAATATTCTGTAGGTTACAATCATCGCAACAGGATAAATTTTCCCATCAATGAAGTATATTATATTTGCTGAATTAAAATGTATATGCATTACCAACAACATAAATAATTGAACTTACCAGAACGAATATATCCACACATATTTACCAGAACTTTGAATCGGTTTCTGTTTTTGAGGCAGAATTCTGCCAGAAATCAGACCGATTCCATAAAAAAATGTCTTGAAGCTGAAAAAATCGCTTCACATTTTTTTTGGAGGACACCGAAAACAATAATAAAGAATTGGTATAGTTGCTATATTCCTAGTTGGGCAGAAACACTAAATGGATTAAATTGAATATTATGTCAAATGCCGGATCCAATCGAGCATGACGTTTTGTTTTTAGATTCATGTTGCGACGGTGTAGTGATCGTCATGATAATAAATTTCTTAATATTCCATGAGTTGTAATTTTTTTTATAAATTAATGTTTTTTGTACTCGTCTTATTTTTCTTCGTTTGGTTGTTCTTTTTCCAATAAAAAGAAAAGGAAATATATTTTCTTTTTTTATCTATACGTGCCAGTTGTTTCCCTTGATAAATTTAAACTCAGTAGTGCGGAACGCTGGTGTTCGTAATATTCAAATGAATGTGCATGTAGCTCGGTTAGTAGCAAATGCCAATGTCCATTGTCCAACCCACAGAAATGTTAGGGGACTTTCAATAATAACTGCGTATAGTTACGCTTTTTCATTTTTCATGTGTCTTCTCCGGTATCGAAAGATACGGTGTGGTTTTTATACATTTGCGGCATACTAAGCATTTGGATGATTTGCTGGTATTGGCTACACCCGAACCGTAGCACGACGAATGCGACCGTAATCGAAGAATACTTGTCGCCAGCCTATGGGTGGTTTGCGTGTACGTTTAGAATTTGTTCCTAGAATACCGTGCAAAAAAGGATTGAATTATATGAATGTATATGCAACAGTTTGATATGGTTATGTACTTTTGGACTAATTGTTGACACGAGCATCGTATTGATTCTATCCTGCATATCGATAAGCTTGATGCGACGCTGTCTTTGTCAAACTCAGATCCACAAGATGCAATAGTGGGCGGATGGTACATACAATAACCTGGTAACTGCACACTGATCAGTTGGAAATCGAAATCGGTTGGGTGTATAATTCCAAGGCATACTTCCTTACCAGTCAAGTACCTGTACCATAGTACTCACTGTTAGATGATTGGAATTGAAGGTTTACGGCTGTCACTGAAAATGAGATAAGTCTACAGTTTGTACAATACCTAGCATAAATAACTTTCACTTGTCCAACTATGGTGATATCATACTGCGAGGTATCGTAATTCGAAAATGAATGTAACATGCTTAGATGCGGTCCTGAAAATTATAAAAAGATCGCGAGGTGTCGGTATCGATAGAATCATCCTGAGTGGTAATATTCGGTGCTTCAGGAGCAATTGACACCAACGTGGGATTTATTGTGGCGAGATTGAACAAAGATCTATGCGAAGGATTCCATAACGTTTGTTAGTTTTCACGTTACCAATATTTACCAGGTAAACAATTTTATGCAGCAAGTATCTGGTGTCATTAACATCATCTGAAACATTCAAAATGAATCATTAATTGTTGCTAAGAAACAATCACAATTTACAAATCACAACCATCAATAGATTGTTGTCATCGTCAGCAAGTAAATTTCTAGAATACAGTAAATATAAGATTGAAGGAAGTTGAACGTTTTGCTTGTTTTGCTCTATTCACCTACTCCACTGTCACCGAATCGACTGTTTCGGGCAATAGAGCTGGAAACAGCCCACGCAGCCCCAGTAAAGTTCAGCTGGAAAATTAGCCGAAATGCTGGCTGATTATAGTTAGTATTCCGGCTTCCGTAACACCACCGATTCTAGTTAAAATCGGTTGTGTCACTGGAGCCGGAATACTTATTGGAGCCAGCCAGTATTACGGCTCATTTCCGGCTGAACTTTACTGGGGGCATAGAACGTCATAAGAGATAAGTACGCGTCACACGATACATCAGTTTCCGTCAACGTAACGTAACCGTTCCACCAGAAAAAGATAAATGCATTTCTTGTGTGCGCAATCGTGCACGTTGATGTACTACTATATCGGAGATGGAAGACTGCGGATCGTGTACATTGTACTATAATGTACATCATTGTTTTGATTCTGGGATAATGCTGTCAAATGTGCCAAATAAAACAAAACAAAACAATAATCCTCCATCGTCGTTTTATAGCGACTACTCATTTTTGTTTCTTTTAGCCAGCAACACAATGGCCATTCTTGGCTGATGTATTTTTACTAAATAGAATGCACAAATTGTCTAAACCTGTGCTGATCTTTGATGAATTTTCATTTCCTTGTGCGGTATATACAAACTCTTTCATTTCATAACAATAACAGTCGAAAATTTACACCGAGAAAATTCATTATATTGAATATACTGATTTAAGACATATTTTTTTTGTAATTATCTGTCACGCATAGATACCATGTGAAAACTAATGAAATGATAATAGTATGCCACATAGAAATTTGTTTCATAGCAGATATCACATCATTTTTCTGTTTGCCTATCGTTTATTCTGCTGTAAATTTTATGCATTGAACATTTTCGGTTTTGAATGCATAAAAATCCCAGCAGAATAAACGAGACTGAAATGATAAAGGAAAACTCAGCATTTTACTGATTTGAAGTTTGTGATTACAAGCAGGTCATATTTTTCTGCGTGTGCCAAAAGTACGGACCAAAGACTTTTACTAGAGAGACTTTCGATACCCTGACAGATATATACCGAAAGCAAAACAAACTTGCTCCTAGACGAAAACAACGGGAACACCAGCGACAATCCTAATTTAGTATTCTGTATCTGCTTAACCTACAAAATCGCACTATTTTAAACATAAACGATTTTTTACAGCCGGCGAGTGCTGACAAATCATGCGAAAAAACGATACTTTATTTTCAAGTGGTCGCCAGTTTGGTTCTATATCAAATTTTTTCATGTTTTACGGAATGTTACCTTCAAGATCGTTTTGGTTTGCTGCTTCTAGACGACGAATTGCGACCTGTATCATGCCCGCAGATGAGATCGGTTTTCAAAACACCTTTTGCTGGAGCCGCCTTTTGCATGCCGTTTTTGACACCGTACACTCGAAAATTTTTATTTTAATAAACATTTTGCAGAATAGCGCACATGTCTAAGTCATTTTACTTCTTCAAAAAAAATAATTATCAAACATTAGGTACTTTTTGCACAATTATATTAGAGGACCCCCTTAAAGTATGATATTTTCAAACTTTTTATTGAAATTATGAAAAACAGGTCATCACAAATGTCGAAGAACTTGTTTTTACGAACATCTTTACTAAAGATCAAAAATCTCTATTTGTAATACTCTCCAAGTTATAGACAGTTGTTTGTGAATAGCCCCTTAAAAACTTCTTTAACATAACTTCTTAAATATCGAACATAAAGCTTCAGTATGATCAGAAACAGCGGTTGTCAACATTTTTCGTACCACCTACCAAGATCACATCCGTGTTGCTTCGCATCCCCGTGGATTAATCTGGACGTGGCACACTGATTTTGGATTATTTTATGACTTCTTACAATTATTTTATAAAGTAGTTTAATATTTCTGTGCCCTCCTAGAGTTGGCGCTCTTGGCGGGGGCCAGTACCGCACGGTACTGGCCTGGTCATACTGACAAATGAATTGATTTTTCTAATATCGTCCAAGCGTGTCTAACTTCCTAAAAGGTTTTGAATAAATTATCAAACTTTTCTCTGTTTCGACTCCACCAATAGAACGATCCGGCCCAAAATGATTTTCGCCAAAACGATCAAGTTTACACCCCCCATTGTACTTTTTTTTTTAATTTTTCCCGCTCACCGTAATTACAGCCTTGTCGGACAAACTTCGCGCGCCGTTTAATTGAAAGGAATCCACGATTGAGCACCCAATTAATTCTGGCCGGTGAAAGAGAAAAAAATCACCGCCAAATCGGGGTTTCTCCGTTTTTTGGACGAGCCCTACTACAACCGTTCGTGGCAGCGCACCATCAGCGGCAGTGTTTTGCAAACAATGTTAATTAAATTTCCACTCGCAAAACTTTCTGACCTCAAACAAAAACGCCAACTTTTTTTACCCCACTTCGCCTGCGCATTTTTTTCGGAAAGGGGTATTCTCCTTCGGTCAGCTCGGCCGATGACTTTGGGTGGACCGGAGGAGGAGGAGAGGAAAGTAAACTTTCACTCGTCTCGCTTAATCGTCAGGCAGTGGCAGACAGGCACGCGGGGATATCTCATTGCTCCAATGTTAACCCACAAACGAGCTAATTTGTTTTTTCTTTCAACGCTCCCTTCGCCACCGCCGCTGCTGCTGCAGCGATGAAGAGTGAACTGCTGATGAATAAATTCTAATTAACTATACTATCGATAAATCAGACAGGGGTTGAAATGTGGCAGGAGCCACGGAAAAGTCGGAGAACGTTAATGAAGAGCGGGTTGGCGGCTTCCCTCGACTCGAACGGTACGAGATGAGTTCTTGAGATAAAACTTTTGTTAATCGTTTTTCGTCGAGTTTGTCTGTTCTTCTCGCCTTTTTTTTTACATCATCAGGTTCTCCTCCGGCATGTCATAATTAGCTTTCGACGGGAAATAAGAGATACAGAAAATAGGAAAAAGTGGTGAGAAGTTGGTAAATGAGTTTTTCGCATAGCTGGAACTCGATTTAATCGCTAGCGAAATTAGTCTAAAGTATGGCTTCATTATTGCTAATTCCCGTGGAAGATAAAGCCATCAATACTTCATAAGCTTTTTCAAATAGTTGCACAGCACAATCTTGGATGTTGAAAGATCTGGTTTTACTAATTAATTCGCGATGTATTGTTTATGTATTTGGAGGAAAATTTCCTTTCGTCGAATCACTTTCATTACAGACTAGAAAATCCTTCCAAACTTCTACCGGAAACCGTATGACAAGCCAACAACATTATCGCCAAGAAGATCGCCGCAATTCCCAAACCCCACTCTAGAGCGAGTAACAACCAATATACGACCAAAATAATCATCTGGTTTTAGATTGTACTGTGTAGTACCTACCTACTTGTAGCCCACTCGGTTGCTACTGGCTATGCTACGGTGAATGCTCCCAGCATACATACATGTTCACATTCCCGTTGGGCAATATGGGAGAAAACTTTTCCAATTGAATTAAGTTTGCCACTCTCAAGTGCTTTACGGATTTACTTGAGCAAAACAAGTGCTCCGGAAAATGAACGAAATTTTCAAACTGCCAAGCGCTGGCCTTGGAGTTGGGCGGAAGCTCACTCAGCCCGGAAGAGAAGACCAACTTCCCGTGGACTACCGATCGTCAGCGCAAACCGTTGGCCGTTTGCTACATTGTTATTACACTGTTATCGTTCTCATCACGATGGATGTACTTGAGTTCTGGTTTGGTTTGTTTGTAGAAATTAATTGAAAAATTTGATGGTTCTAAAGGTTCGGTAGTATCGTTTTGGGCAAACGATGAGAATTCGCTCAAAATATGGTTAACCTCGTTCAACCACAGCACGTGGAAAGTCGTCTGAATTCTGTTCACGGCTACTGTACAATTTAATTCAAATCTCCCAAGAAGTTTCTATTCTTTGGTGGTCGCTACTTTCATCAATAACTTTGATAACCGAGCAATTCCGATAATGTTTGCGTATGTCTGAGTGTCTGTGCCCGCCAGTAGAGTTTTTACGTATGAACGCACTGAGGTAAGATCAAAGGTGTTCGGAACCACTGAAACCACGAAATAGGAGCCGCCCTTTCATTTTATCACAAGAAATATATTTATAAACTTCTGATTATGGGAAATTTCCTTTCATAATTCGATTTCAACAAGCTCAAATGAAAGGCTGCTATAGATTTCTATTTGAATCGGAGTTTTTGTTCCGGAGTTCCAAGTTGAACATTTCAGCCATATAGACATTCCCGATGTAATTCTTATACAAATGGCTTCTTATCACACATTACAAAGTGATATTGAGAAGTAGACCCATCACCTTGCTGTAGCCATTTACGAGGTTCAAAACGAATTGATAGTGTTCCTGAGAATCGAACGTTATCGGTTTGATCAATCGTGTCGGTTTGTACGGGAGCCCGTATTGGTGCACTAGATGTCAAGTGCGGTAAAATCTTGAGCGTTTTTTCAAAACGTCATATCTGCAATGAGTTACTCTCTTTGTTTACTTTCTCTTCTGTTAATAATTCGGTCATTTTAACATTTATCCCTCAACTCTTTGCATAGTATGCTAGTTAAAACCACCGTCTTTCGATCTGTACTGTAAAATAAGTGAAAAGTGTTATAATGACGCCGTAAAAATCGAAAGAGAAAGTAAACAAAGAGAGTAACTCATTGCAGATATGACGTTTTGAAGAAACGCTCAAGAAATATCAATTTCAAACGAAAACATTCGTTTCAAGTGAAACTTGAAACATTCGTTTCAAGTCTTTCACTGTAAGCACACCACCACTATATCAATTGAGTTCTGCTGCCGTCTTCGTTTGAGTCACTCAGAGTTCACTGTCAATTGAATAACAAGTTCTGGTTATTTGACGTTTTTGCCTGTTTAGTTTCTATTGAAAACCAACCTGACATTAGCATGGTCTCAGCTAATGGGAGTGAACCATTCCAATGAACCACTCACAAATGAATATGAATGAACACTCACTGACATGAAAATAACTCCACCAAGATAATAAATACATACGGTGTAAAGGCTATTTTTTCATTTTTTTTAAATTTCAGCAGATTTCAGACGAAAAAAATATTAATCTGGTAATAACAGCTTTTTTTCATACGTTTATTTGACACAGCATTTGCAAAAGCTTTTTACGCCAGTTTCTTTTTTTTACATAGCACGTTACAAAAATCCTTAAGACTAATTTTAACTATACTAGTAATTTGTCTAAAACTAACGCTGAAATCACTTTATTGTTTGCTTTTTTCCTTACATTTTTGTATTTCATAATGATCTAGTATTTTCGGGTGTATTTATTTACTTTTTCTGTTATTGTCTAAACTTAACAACTGAATATTCTAGGACACTTTAATTGGTGAATGATTAGTCTTGGATGCGAGTATGAGGAGATGAATTTAATTAAATTTTGATAGACGCTGTTTTTAGAAAATGATAGATAAGTCCAATGTATAGAGGATCGCGATACGCCAGGATGTCTCTAACAGGAACATGGATTGGTCTTCGTCGGACTAATTGTGATATGGCTTCACGATATTCAGTGCAGGACTAAACAACATGCTCAATGTCGTGGTAACCCTCTCTACAAGCACAATGATTACCCTCAGCGAGCCAATTACGACGGAGATGCGCATCTAAAGTATAATGATTGGACATGAGCCTAGACATCACACGGATGAAGTCCCGACTTACATCCAATCCTTTGAACCATGCCTTCGTTGATACTTTAGGGATAATTGAGTGTAGCCATCGTCCCAGATCTCCATTGTCCCAAGATGTTTGCCAACTAGCAAGCGTCCTCTGTCGAGAAGCGCTATAAAATTCATTGTAGGCGATGGGTCTTTCATATATTTCACAATCTAGTGCACCAATCTTGGCTAAATTATCAGCTTTCTCATTGCCCGCAATAGAGCAATGGGGGGGGGGAGCCACACTAGGATAAATTTATAACATTTTTTTGTTAGGTTACTCAGAGATTCTCGTATCTTCCCCAAAAAGAATGGATCGTGATTATCAATCCTCTTTGAGCGTAGAGCTGCAATTGTGCTGAGACTATCAGTGAGGATAAAGTATTATTGTTGAAAATACCGAAACCAGTGGCCTCACTGATTCGTGACCCATCAGTGTAAACCATTTTAAGACAGTCTATGTGTTGGTATTTATTTGTGAATATTTTTAGGATCTCCTGCGAGCGCAGATGATCCGGAATTCCATGAATCTCCGCTTGCATGGACGTGTCGAAGAAAAAAGTGAATTCAGGAGTATCTAGTATATTGATGTATGTGGTAACATACCTAGCAGGCGTTATTTATTGTGACATGTGATTGAAATACACTGTCATGAATCTGGTTTGGGGTTGAAGCTCGACAAGTCTTTCAAAATTTTCAATTACCAGTAGGTTCATAACCTCACATCGAATAAGTAAACGAGAGGAGAGATCCCAGAATCGGTCTTTTAAAGGAAGAACTCCCGCTAGTACTTCAATAATGTGAGTGTTCGCAGCTGAACGGAAACAGATGCACCCATATTCCATTACTGAAAGTATTGTTGTTTGATACAATCTTATCATGTCACTTGGATGAGAACCCCACCATGATCCAGTTATTGTTCGCAGAAAATTTATCCTTTGTTGGCATTTCGTTATTAGATACCTAATGTGGCCTCCCCATGTGCCTTTAGAATCTAACCAAATTCCAAGGTATTTAAAAGTTAGGACTTGGGCTATCGTTCTACCAACCAACTGAAGCTGAAGCTGAGCTGGATCACGCTTCCTTGAGAAAACGACCAACTCTGTTTTCTCCGTAGAGAAATCGATGCCCATCTTTAAAGCCCAAATTGATAAATTATCCAAGCTATCTTGCAATGGTTGTTGTAAATTTATAGCTTTTGGTCCTGTAGCAGAAACCATCATCTGCAAGTTGTCTTAGAGTGCATAGGCTGACAATACAATTATCAATGTCATTCACGTAAAAAATATAGAGAAGGGGGCTTAGACAAGAGCCTTGAGGGAGGCCCATGTAACTTATTCTGAGTGTCGCCAAACCACCAGATGAAAAATGCATGTGCTTTTCTGACAATAAATTGTATAAATAATTATTTAATATCGGTGAAAGACCACATTGATGTAGTTTCTCCGAGAGAACATCAATGGAGACTGAGTCTAATGCTCCTTTTATGTCTAAGAACACAGACGTCATTTGTTCTTTTTTGCGTAAGCGAGTTGGATTTCTGTCGAAAGTAGCGCCAGGCAATCATTCGTTCCCTTTCCTCTCCGAAAACCACACTGGGTATCTGAGAGCAAGCCGTTCGCCTCAACCCAATTGTCGAGACGTCGTAGGATAAGCATTGCAATCGGTCGGTACGAGTTATGATCGGAGGCTGGTTTTCCCGGTTTTGGAATGGCGATAACTCTCACTTGTCTCCAGTCACGCGGGACAATATTCTGCTCAAGAAACTTGTTGAATAAATTCAACAAGCGTCTTTTTGCTAGGTCAGGCAGATTCTTCACCAAGTTGAATTCAATTCTGTCTAGTCCCGGAGCATTATTGTTGCATGAGAGGAGTGCAATTGAAAATTCCATCATTGTCAAAGGCGAATCTATGAAATCGATACTTGTGGGAGCATCGCGAATGATTTTCTGCGCAGGAGCAGAATCTGGACAAATTTTCTTGGCAAAATTAAATATCCAACGTTTCGAAAAATCTTCGCTTTCATTAGTCACGTTTCGATTCCTCATTCTTCTGGCTGTGTTCCAAAGAGTACTCATTGATGTTTCTCTTGACAAGCCATCAACGAAGCGTCTCCAATAACTAGACTTTTTGGCACGACGTATACTGTCAAATTTGTTTTGCAAAATGAAATAATTTTCAAAGTTCTCACGTATACCCCCTTTCTGTTTCATAATTTCTTTGTAGGCAACTTGTTTAGCTTCATATGCATCAGAGCACTCTTTGTCCCACCAAAGATTAGGGGGCCGTCTATTTATTGTCATTCCAGGATTGCATTTCGTTTGGGCTTGTTCTGCTGCTTCAATAATTAAACCCGCTAGGAATTCATATTCTTCGGTAGGGGGTAGCTCTTCCGTCGAAGCAAGAGAAGTGGAAATCAGGTACAACCTTCCACGTGCAATCTAACTGAAGTGATTTTTTTATTTTTATTTAGTATTTTATTTTAATATTGAAATATTTTTTTTTATAAAAGAGAAAAATTTTACAGCTATCTTAAGACTGGAAAAAGATTCTTTATACAAGAGAGGGGCAAAAGATTTTTTTTATGAAAAATTTTAAAACAAGGAATTCAATAGTAATAGTTTTTTAGGAAATATTTACAGTTATCTTAAAATATAGTTTTGTACACAAAAGGGGGAACAAATATTTATGAAAAATTTCACAGGTGTTTTAAAACTAGCGATACAATTCTATTTACAAGATGGGGGACAATAGTTTTAACAAAGAGTAGAAATTACATCTATCTTAAAACTAGGAATACAGAATACAAATTTAAACTTTTTTACCGGAGACTTATGCTTGGTCAAGATATTCAGAGGGGGACTTATTTCCAAAATCGGTGTAGAAGCAGTTGTATCAAGGACAGGGGAGAGAAGGCGTAGATGGTGACCGAGAGAGAAGAGCAAAACTTGCAACTTTCGGGCAAACGGGAGATCAGCGAAACAAATTAGCGCATCAGTCTAGTAGGTCGGATTGGCGGGTGGTATTCTTCAGACTCGCGGGGAATCCTTCAAAAGTCATTGACTTCGAGTCGCTCTCGTTTCAGTTTCCGTAGTGGTAAGGGCGACGGCGGTTACATAGTGGCAGTCTGGAGCTGATCGGTTCCACAAGGCAGGAGAAAACTTCTAAAAACGAGAAATAAAAAGAGAGGGGCTAAAAAATCAGGAGGATATGAAAAAAAGAATAATCAAATGACGTAGTGGGCTTTTCTGTTAAAATAAATTTGGTTTTGGTTTGGCAATAATTATTTTTTATCAGTAGTTTCGAAATAAAAAGGTAAAACGCGACCTTTTCTCTCTTTTCATCGTGCGCCAAAGAATCGGGATGCTCGTCCGGATGAATATGTTTACTACCAGGGGCCCGGTGGCCATGCTTAATTTTACAAGTATAAAACAAACTCAAAAATGACAAATGTTCCGAACCTTTCATTCTCCTCATCTTGGAGCAGTTGTCTCTGTATTTTTAGTTTTCTTACCTTTCTTGTACCCTGCTGAATAATTGTTGACAGATGACTGTATGCAGCTAGCGAGGTTGGCAGTGCAGCCAATTTCTTTGTCATATTTAGATATGTTGCTATAATACACATAATAATGACCGTTTTATTTACTCTCATTTCTCCAAAATGTATCTGGAACTAATCAACCCAACATTTTTATCACATACTACATGGTTCTAGCAAATTTGGCCGGCATAACAGCCCATTCATCAGAATCAAATTTGCCACAAAAATTTATATAGAGATGGACGTACTACCAAAATACAGAAATATACAGAAATCGTATTAGTACTTGCCTTGTCTTGTCTTAGGAGTAAATGGTCGAACTCGTTAAAGGTCCAAGATGATCGATAACGGAAATCGATGGTTTAAGTTATTTTAAACGAAGGCGCAGTTGGTTGAGTGGTAAGCGTGACAGCCACCCATCCCAGTTGGTCTGGGTTCAATCCCAGCCGAGGTCGTCGAGATTTTTCTGAAGTGAAAATTCTTCCTTCGGAAGGGATGTAAGGCCATTGGTTTCCGGTCCATGAGTTGATGGGTCTAGTTACTAACAAATATCCTCCTCCCGTGATACTTGTGAAGTGCGCAGTAGTATATACGGCCTCTAGCAAAAGCAAGTATCGGACGAACGTTCCTTCTGCGATCTACGTTCGGGCCTGGCTGATGCCGGTTTTGATCAATAAACACTTTAGGAGTTGCACATTGAAAGATGATTCCCTAATCCCAAGCATAATTACCTTCTGATTCCCTTGCAACTTCAGCTAGTCCAGATGAATAACGGAGTGGCAGCCAGGGGTGGTCGCACAAGGTAAAGCTCAAGCTCAAGCTCGATGGTTAAAGTCACAGAGATGATGGCAACATGGATACCATTTAAAAGGAGGTGAGGCCATTTTGAAATCCAAGATGACGGTCTTTGGTTACTAAGAAACAGTGAAAACAACTATCAATATGGATATCATTTAAAGTAGTCATAAAACACCGGAATTTATGAATTTAGGCCATCATGAAAACAAAGACGGCGGTTTCCGGTAACCACTAAAGCGAAAACCATAATCAATATATCTCGACAAACATGTCAAATGGTCCTAAGTGCAAATGAGAGCCTCTCTTTGTTTACTTTCTCTTTCGATTATTACGGCGTTATCTTAAAATTTTTCAATATTGTTTCAGGATATATCGAAAAACTCTGATGTCGACTAGCTTATTCTGCTAAGATTTGAGTAACAAACGTATAAATTGCCGAGTTATTAGCGAAAGAGAAAGTAAACAATGAGAAAATGTCATTTGCACTTAGAACCATTTGACATGTTTGGCTAGATATATCTATATCGCTTTTACAAGGCTGGTTAGTAGATGACGGAAACTGATGATTGAGGACATTTTGCAATCAATCTAATATGGCAACTTTTGGTTACTTCAAATCAATAAACCCACCATCGATATGACCTGTTTATAGCATTCATGTCGAGCAAAATCTTTTCTTATTCTTTCTGATAGGGAACATCGACTATTCTCGTGTCTGTAGACTATGTTCGTAATGTGTTCCTATAAAACCAGTGTTGAAGTGTTTTACCTAAGAGAAGAGACGACAACAGGCTTCTTGCTCTTCTTAATTTTATCTACCAGGCCCTGTCGTAATTCCAAATACAACAAGCATCCATCGTTGCCAGATTCCATTTGCATGTTTTTCACAATTGCTGAAAATTATTGTACCTCAAATATCGAACCTCTGTCAAGAATTCACAATACTAGCTGCATTTAAAAATTGAATTTTATGTTTATTCGTGTCTCTCTTAACAATGCACGTAGTTATTCAGGGTATTTATTAAACTTGCATGAAATGTTAATGTGCATGAAAAGTAATTAAAATGAATTCAGCAGCACTGTTTTTCATCCCGTTTGAAAATATTATGAACGCTCTTGACTGGCAAAACGACCAATCAGAAGCTGGTTCAATATTGAGGTTAGGACTGGATCAAATTGGCTACGCGATTGTCTTCTCTTCTCTTATGTGGTTTTCGTTTGAGGCGAAACTGAGTCAGTTCCTAACCCCAACTGCTGTCAAAATGTATGAACTGACAGCGGTTGGGGTTAGAACCTGACTCAGTTTCAGGTTCAAGCGAAATCGCCATTAGTGTTTTACCCACCCCGGTGGCACGGTGATAGTTTCCTGAAACCTCCGTTTGTTGTTGTGGTGGCGCTGTTGTCAACAAATTATTAAGCTACATTCACACTGTTTCTACGTATGGCGATCGAGTGACTGAGATATGAAAATCTATTAAAAGGTTTGCAATATTATTTGAATACATTACACTTGTTTCGACACAAACACTGAGCTAAAAAATTAGGTGAAATAAGAAACGGGTGGAAATATCGATTGAAGAAGCAGTATGTGATAAACCTACCTAGCGTTGCGGTCTGATAGGAATCTTCAGGGAAATAGAGTACTTTCCAATATGTAGCTGTATTAGTGTGATTGTCGATTTGAATTGATCCACCTACTATAATTTTCTGATAGGTGGAGGAAAATAGCCGAATTATTTTTGTAATTGAACCTGAAGGAGTATTTTATGTCTCCGGCTTTAGTTTTACAGAGGCACAGAGCATTTCAACAACATTATTAATAGGATATGGGATTTAATTCCAATGTTTCAGTTAGACATGAAACTCTACATAGGATATTGACACTATAATGTTATCTAACATTGGAAAAGCTTTTTCGCAGAGGTAATCTACCCTAGCATCTTCAAGCTAAGTAAAGAACTAGAACTAGGGAAACTGATGTCGGATGTCCTCAACGTGTTATTATTTCATCCATGCGATCTTGTCGAGGATGGTTCGTAGAGGAAATGTAATAATCGTGCAACTAGTCACATATGATGGTGACCAGAAAATATTTAAAATACCACAACCACAAACGAGATATTTTTGAAAAAATTAAATCGCCTATTACAGAAATACTAAGAACGCTGTTGATAGAACACGATCTAATGAAAAAAGTAAGCTTATGTCAATAGTGACATTTGACAGTACTTAAAACAGTAGTCCACTATTATAATGAAATTGCGTATGTTTGCTGAGATTTATGAAAAGTTGGTCAATTTATACGAAAGCATTATTATTTAAACTACAAACTAAATAGAGATCACGGATATATACTAGAATATATCGGATTAAAATGCTCAGTAGGTGATTGTGAAATCGTTTCCTTGGAGAAAGTTTCAGCAACAGACCTACCATGCTTGTATCTTGCTGCATTTTCGGTAGCACATAGCTCTACAGACTTATAATGTTTGCCTCAAAGCCATGTTGGGAATGCTACCTAATTTGGACCCCTATGAAGGAAACTAGATCGTTAGATTGTTTTTATTTTCTTATTTTGCTTATAGAAATTTTAACCTTAGGGTCATTCGCCTCTTTTCGAGTTAGAGAAATTTCTTTTGAAAAATTCTCTAACCCTATGTGCGGGGTTGGGAATTAAACCCAGGTGAGCTGCGTACAAGCCAATCGAATTACCAACTACGCTATGCCCGTTCCCACTCTTTAGTTTGTTGTGTAAGTCACAGCATCGTTAGTTTATCTTTAATTGCTATTCAATAAAAACTCACAGTTCTTGAAAACAATTCATAATTCCACGGTTGCCAAGAAGAATCGGTAGTAGCTATGTTCTTTCATATAAGATTAAAGAGTACAATTTAATAGTAATTCTTTGGATTATGCATTTTACGCATTTGAAAAGGTTCCTTTGTAGTTTTACTTAGAAGTATAAAATAAGTAGTGTCCAAAATATGTCGCACAAAAATTGGTACCAAATTAGTTTGAACACATGTAGTTTCTCTTTCTTAATAGCAGCGTTTTATCAAATTAGAATAACCAAAATGTAAAAAATCAAATAACGGTAGTACGAAATACGAATATATGGATTTCTTCCCAAATAATTAGCATCTTAATGGAAATTATGACAATTAAATGTTTGATTATGTTTCTCTATTGTGGGGTAAAAAGTAAAGTAAGTATCGTTCTGACAGAGGAATTTTCCTAACAATGCCGTTGCTAAGCATTCGTTAACTATAAACGTAGTTTACACGGAGTTTTCCCAAGCAATCAATAGTTCATGTAAGAGAGGTGGTCTGGTTTTCCCTTTTAAGTATTTTTTCTAACCATATGATGTAATGATAGCCTTTAAAGATGATTTCAAGTTCCCTCAAAGCATAGGCTGTTTGAAAGTACTCTACCCGACCAGGAGAAAATAACTGATCAATAACTCAAGCATACTACTTTCTGGTATCATACCAAAACCTGATATTAATTGATATTTAATACCTCATTGAGGTATTAAGCAGGTATTGAAGAAACATGCTTCAATACCTGCTTATGTGGTATAATACTTTATTTTAGTATTATTTATATATTTCAGTGATTTTTACACATACCAAATCAATACCTTACTGAATACCTAAATACAGTGATTTTTATTATTGGACGGTTCGAAAGGTTTTGTTATTATTCAGGTATTATAATAACATCATCAACTAGTTATTCGTAGAACATGCAAGGCTCTTCAATACTTTATTGCGTTGTTCTTGCATTGGGTAGAGTATACTTGAATTTGGTATTCTGAAGTTATTTTCTTCTGCTCGGGTAAGAACTTTATGTGAACTTTAAAGTTAAAGTTAGTTAGGCTAACAGTCTTGTTTGCCAGTTGATGCAGAGTGGAAAACATAACAACCCAGAAAAAGTTCAGCCTAAAATGAGCCGGAATTCCAGCTGGTTCCAATTACTATTCCGGCTCGAGTGACACAACCGATTATAACTACAAGGCTTAACTTTCCTGGGAAAAGGCGACGAGTTTCTCGTACGGAGGAGTTCTTAAAAATAGCTGGAGTGAAATCCGCAATGATATTACAATCAAAACATCTTGTCGATGGTACGGCATTCCAATATCCATCACTAAGTTCTCACTAAACGCTATGAACATCAGCCAATATCTGGAGCTGCTCCGGCACTAAACCTTGCGGCATAACTTAAGCTTGTTGGACACTTGAAGAAAATGACATATTAGTTACACAGATGTTTTGTTTGACTTGTTTATGATATTCTTCCATGCACACTTTATTTGAAAACTCTCTTAACTAAGTTTATCTCAAATACATTGCAATAAGAACGAGTCAGTATCACGGTTCAGTGGAATGAACAATACTGTTTCTAAAATTTATTCGATCACATTCAGTGTGTCCAACAAATATTTTTGACACTGTCAAAATTTTAAATGAGGAATTTCATGATGTTAAAAAATGTCATTTTCAAGTTAATTCCAATTAGTGAAACATCCATTGGCAGTTTCTCTCTAACCGGAGTAGCTTTCGAACAGACCCAGAGATAACAAATACATCTTTTTCGACGTAAACGAAAAGTCACTACCTCTAGGGGTTCAAACCTAGTTGGTTACTCTAATTCTACCATTTTGAATTTTTCACACAGAACATTAGAAGTTTTCCCTACAAATGAAAAAATGAATTCATGATTTCGTTGTTTTTCTGTAATCATTAAGAATCGAAATCGATTTCAACCCCCGAGAAATATTTGTAAATTATCTGTTACTTGAGATTTTTTGTCCCTGTTGTTTGTGCATCGGTGTAAAAATCGAAATTAAATCACGGAAGAAATTTGGTTGTTTTTAAACAAGTTGTTAAGCTACGCGGAAAGCCAATAAACTTTAAACATGAAACTTAGCAATAAAACTTTTTACTAAATCTTCAGATATCACTGCTTTGCGATTTTATTACCAACTGCAATCATTTTTTACGTTTATATGATCTTAAACAATAAAAGTTAGCATTATTAAAATAATTAATTGCTTAGTAAATATTTATTACGCACAGAGTCGACGTCGTACAAAACTAGATATGAACATAGCTTAAACGCATTTTCTGACAGCCAATGGAACCAAAGAACCAAAATTTTGGGCTTCAAGGCAAATGTATGTAGATGACAGAAGTGCCACCGAGGTGGTTTTACCCCTTTACCATGTCATCGGAACAGGAAAATATTGGTAGAGGTGCAAAGAAAATTGCTGAATTACATATTTGATTTTAGCAATGAATTTGACAGCTTCGTACAATAATGATAGCATTATTGTAATTATTTTTCAAAATTTCATAAATTCGCAAATTTCAGACGAAAAATAATGAATTTAGTAATAACAGCTTGTTGGAACTGGTTGCAATGAAAAACGTATTTGGTAGTACGTTCATCTCTATTATATTTTTGTTGCAAATTTGATTCTGACGAATAGGCTGTTATGCTGGCCAAATTTGCTAGAAACATGAAGTATGTGATAAAAATGGTTGATTGATTAGTATCAGATAAATTTTGGCGAAATGTGTGTTAATAAAACGTTACCGTTTTTGTGTCTCTCACGGATACCCAGCGTTATGAATGCTAAAGCGGAAAATAGTTATTGCCACAACCAACCAACATTTGAGCCTCCGGAAGCTGATAAATTATGCTGCAAAAATGCAGACTTTAAACTATCGACACTTTTGCACCATTCACTGTATTGCAGTGGATGTGTCGATAGCGTTTTATGCCCGGACTCGCTTCCCAGGGGAGGTTCAATGGAGACTCGCACAAAATGGTGTCGGTGCAGTAACTTTAAAAGAAACGCGGCGGATCCGCAGTGGAAATATTCGCCGGAATTCGCAATACCGTTTCCGATAGGCACAGCTCAGAGATAATCTCAAAAAAAAACAGCCGAAGTAAAAAGACTTACCAAATGCACTGTCCTCCGTCTCGCAAACGACGCACAATCAATCTTCTCCGCGATTTGGACAAATGGCTGTTCCGTATGCCTTTCTCCCCTCTAGATCGCTTCTAGTCACTTTTCCACTCGCGGAGCGCGATCGAAAATTCGCGTTATTTTACAACGTTATATACGCAAGATTCAAAGCGGGAAAACTTCACTTGTGTCGACTTTCACACCGTAACACCGCGTACATTTTCGCAACTTCCTTGGCGACTACTTCTGCCAATCAGAACTTGCTCGCTCGACGACAAAATGGATAAGAGACCGCCAACTTTCTTTTGGGCGCCCAGGAAAACCTCACAGTCATCTCTCCGTCGGGATTGTACTTACCATACGCGTTGCAGATAACAGCATATACGTCAGTATTACTGTCATCCCGTAAGCGGATCCTACACGGGACAAGAATATTGTCAATAAAAATATTGTCAAGACTGCTTCAATACGTCAATCCCATTTGATTTCTACATGATCAATATTTTCAAGATGCCCTTACACGATCAATATATTGATCAATAATCGATTTATTGACAATATTTCTGCACGTATAAGGTCCGCTTTAGAGAAGGATTTCGGTACATCTAGCTTATCAATTTACTTAGCTGCGTTTAGTAAAACTTTTCTGAGACTTATGTGCCTACACTAAAAAAAAAGTAAACGTTATGCCTATTGATTTTACACATAGATTTTTGCAATTAACGGAGGCATATAGACACTATTTGCTGGCACATAAACCTAATGTGTGTATTCACAAGAAATATTAATCTTACATTTACATTTCATAACTATTAGGCACATAAAACCCCATTCTATAATAATATGCACATATAACTTATGTGTGTGCATACATAGTTCATACAGTTGACACATAGAAGGTATGTGTGCGCGTGATAACAATAGCATTTCTTCTTCATATGAATTTTAAGCGGTTTGAAGCAAATAGAATTAACGTTTGGATTTCTTTCAGTGTATGTTCATTCGGTACTTTGGATGATCCTAGAATATTTCCACTGATAATTTATCGTGAACCGCTCTTGGTGCGATAAATGGTCATTATTATGTATATTATAGCAATATATTTAAATATGACAAAGAAATTGGCTGAACTGCCAACATCGCTAGCTGCAGACACTCATCTGTCATCTGGCGCAAGAAAGGTAAGATAACCAAAAATACGAAGCCAGTTGTCTCTTCTTGTCTTAGGTTTAGCCGGATCTCATTTGACTGGTGCTCACTGGGTAAATTGAAAGCGAATCTATTCATTTGAGAGGATCAAACGAAGGAGGTTGACTATGAAATGCGACTCATTTGAAAACGACGGTGAGTGAAGTGCCATGAACCGAGCTTCAAATCCACAGCAACTGATGCGTTAAATGAATATGAATGCTACCGTAGACGACTGATTGACTGCGTTCATTCAGTTTCGATTGAATGAAATGAAATTTTACTGCACCTCATAACCGATCTCGATCGATTGTATCATATCACTATATCGCGACATTTTTGTGGGACTTGTCGCAAAGCGAATATTTTGTCCGCAGTGGGGCGTGCACTCGTAAAACCTACTTGATATTGCTCTACGAACTCTCTTGTTAACAGTGATAGGTGGTGATAAAGAATATCGGAGAAACCCGTCGTTCAGCATTGTGATTTTTCTGTAGTAGCCGTAACTCAGTTATTTGTCTTTTTTGAAGATACTCCCTCCATCCAATTCTATGGTAAAATCTTCTCCTCCTACCTCTTCGAGATCACCCAGCATGTATCTGGCCATTATTTCGAGGACCATTCGACCGAATTTACAGTAGGAAAATGGACGTTATTTATTTATTGATTTATTCCATTTGCAAAAGCATAGCATCAGTATAAGAGATCGCTCGTGTATTGCTACTCCGTTATTGGCAAAGAACCAATCGAGATTGCAAAACGTTAATAAGAACAATCTGTGTTGGAATAACATGGTGAGCCACATTGTGTCTGAATTGATATTGTCCGATTGCAAATCTACTGGGGAAGGAAGGAATGGTAGTTCTTAGACACCGGGAAATCAATTGCTTCTCCACATGTATCACGGGAATAGGAAAGTTGTTTTTCTAAATGTGGCAACGGCGTTATCATGTGACAATTGCTCTGGGCAGCCAGCTGCCGAGAATTTGGATGATTTATAATTATATGTATTAATTCAAAAACGCCTGATTCGCAAAATATACCACTAACCTGCAAATATTGTGTTTATTCTACTATGTTTAGCAAAGACGCAAGAGAAATGATCGTTATACCAACTCGAGAGCTCATGCACTAAAAAAACGATCAGTTATTATCACAGGCAGAACTCAATCGAACTCTCTTTCCCTCTTGCTTTGTAAGTAGTAGTGGTGACTAATTCCCGTTAGACCATCGGAGTAAAACAAACACAAAAACAATTCAAATCTACGGAAGACGCCGCGAAACTTGAGAAATCTTCTCGGACCAAATTCACTACACGGGAAAGCTTATCAACATAAAAAAGCTATAAAACTCTTCGGAGTGACAAAATGAACTCGTTTCATAATAAAACACCTTCGGGTCAATACTGAAACATTCTTATGAAGTAACAACACCCTTTTTTCAGCTATGAAACTCTTCAGAGTGACAAAATGAATCCGTTTCATAACAAAATACCTCAAGGTCAATACTGAAACTGTGTTGTACAACAACCCAACGATTTTCAGCCATGTAACTCTACGGAGTAACCACATAACACTCTTATAGAAAATATCTTCGGGTCAGTATTGAAATCGTGTTGTAAAATAAGAACCACTTCTTCCAGTTATGAAGCTCTACGGAATAACTACATGCATGTCATAATAAAACACCTCCGGGGTCATTATTGAACAATATAAAATAACATCACCCATTCGTTTCGAAGCCGTGTATCGTGAGAGACAAGGACTTCAAAAACACATCAAGAAAGGAAATCCACGAATACTACTTGAATCATTTGCTTTGAGATAGCCAAAGAGTGCGTTGATTTCAAGAAAGTAGTAGGATTCATGAATAGTAAGGACGAGCCAAGGCGATGACCTGTCAACAGTAGTTAACAAACGAATGATTAAAGTGAGCCTGGCGATACGTTTCCTATAAGAGCGAAAATGAGCACACCTCTGAAGCCCTCATTAGTCGATACTTGGAGTCATTCTTTAGGAAACTTTCGTAGACTTCATGTTCGATCGCCGTAAGGCAGGATCAGGCCTCACAAGAAGAGAAAATATAGAAGGAAACTTCAAACTATTTCAACTTTATTTGGAGCAACGAAGTGATTTAAAATCAGAATTCCACCAAAGAAAACCATTTGGGAGGTTTTTTTTTGGAAACATGGAGGACTTACTTTCCTATGTAAATATTGTATACATTAGTTTATTACGCGCCTAACGCCCTACTTTATTTCCATTTTTAATAAAATATTTGTTATTGTTAGTTAATTAGCTCGAAACTTACTATTTGTATTGCATTTTTCTTCTTATTTCATCCTTTGTGTACCTCAATTTATCTGTTCATTGATTTTTTCCCCATTAGATATTTATATTGTAATTCAAGTTAAATGGTCTATCCTTGATAGCAAAATTTTCGCAGTTTTTGAAGAAATTATATACATCCAATTAGCTCAAGTCAATCCATCACCAAAACCTTGTTTACATTCAGTAAACCTAAAACAGGAACGAAAATCGCTGTTGTCCTGAAAAATAATGGCTCAAATGAGCAAAACAACGACACGATAAATAAATAAAGATACTTCCCTAAAGTTTTCGCTGCATTTTCTGGGATTTTCCGGTGGATATTTAGGAAAAACCAACCGCAACAGCTCCTATAATCAACAAAGCCGTCATCACTTTTCTAATTTTGACATCTGATTTTTTTGCTCCGTATGATGGCTGCATTGTGCCCATTTTTTGTTCCGTATGAGTGAGTGAGTTACGAGAGTGAGTGACGATTTGCTCCCAGTATGCGTGTGAGTGACTGAGAAGTAATTTTGTATTGTTAGTTTTCGTCGAAAATCAATTATTTTCGATTTGACGTTTTGTGTTTATGATAAACAAGTTTTCGGATTATTTTTTCTGGAGAGTTTTTCATAGCACTAGACGGAAATTAGTGTGGAAAATGAATGCGATCTGAGTTTCGGGGTATACTCTGGAGTGATTGCCATTCAGGATTCACAGATTAATTATGTTGTGGAGAGTGAATACGATCAGAATTTTGGGATTAATTCTGGAGTGATCGTTATTCAGGATTCGCAGGTTTATTTTGTCGTTTATAATGTGGAAAAGGTACATGATCTTTAATTCGGAATTTATTCTGAAGTAGATCATGATTCTGGATCCGCAAGTCGCGGTTTATTTTACGGATTATTGTTTTCAGTGGTTCGGCTAATTCATTGCTGAAGTGAAAACAATGTTCTAGTATTGTTATTTTTCTGGAATTTTGATCAATTTCAGAAAAGTAATGTTTTTGCTAGAGTTGTATGAATGATTTATTTTTGCGTGTTGATGTTTGAATGAGTTTTGCTTGCCACGTTTATTTTGGGATTTCATTTTCAATAGCCAATTTTTTTCAATTCAGGAAAGTTAAACACTATGAAAATTAGTAGAGGATGATGAGCATCTTCACCTTTTTCGTGATTCTTGCCATTTTTCATTCACTACGCTCACTATTTATTGGTCACTGCACAGTGACTTCATGCATTAAATGTGACAGGTGGTGGTCCTATTGATTATATTTTGAACTTAGAGATTATTCGTATTCTTAAAATAATATATTGGGAAACATTTGAAATATATTGGGAATCATGTTTTTGGAAGTATAGATGTAGGGGAAGATGGGGTAAAACGCACCCCTGGGGCAAAATGCACCCCTTGCTTATATCGAAAACTGTTGAAAATTTCTAGAAAAGGGTAACACCAGTCGGAAGTCCGCCATAGTAAACATACTTTGTCAAAGTTTGATAACTGTACATCAATAGCAGCTCGAGAAATAAACAAAATACAATAACATGCTCTTATTATGTCATTATTGTGACTCGTGCAACAAGGATTTTAAGCTCTTATAAATGCAATTTGTATTATTATATCAGTGCATTCCAGTTCTATTTATACCGCTGTTCATTATTCTGTCGCACTATGTATGAAAAATCTACTAAATAATTCACTTTTTGCTAAATTTATATCTCTGCTCCATCGGGGGCAAAATGCCCTCTTCTTTGATTTGGCTGATTTTTTAATCGGAAACAGAAAAATTGTTCTGAAAACCTACTAATTGCATAACCTAAGGCTTTTTAATGGCACACTTTTATGAAATCTCGTTAGAAAACAAAACTACTTGCTTGTTCACGGAGCATTCTGCCCCGTTGTTGCGGTGCATTCTGCCCCGTTGTTGTAGTGCATTATGCCCCGTTGTTGTGGTGCATTTTACCCCCGAACAGTGGCGTTTTGCCCCGCTAATTTTTCAAAACGCAATTTTTAATGATTTTGAAGAACCGAATATTTTTCATGTTCAAGATTATTTTGCAAAGCTTTATGATTGTGATTACAGAGGAAAATGTTGGCAAAACGATATTATTAATTAAATTCCTCCGATTGATGTTCTACAGCTGAGTTATGATCATATTTCCTTAGGGGGTGCGTTTTACCCCATCTTCCCCTACTCTAGAACACCTTACAACTAAATTGTGCTATTCCCTATTGTGGGGGAATGTACATGAAAGATCTAATAAGTGAACTAATTAATTGTTTATCAATTGCTTCTAGTGTTCTCTGAATCGGTAAGTAGTTTTGTGGTAAAATTTCTTGGGAATTGATTATTAGCACTAAGCTTATTTTAATTGAATTCAAATTTGTTAAGTCCAAACTGTAAACAAAGGGACCAGCACTTGTCAAATTTATGAGGTTAAGGCATTTCATACAATGGTCAATGCCAAAACGCATCACATCAAGAAATATTTAGACGCTTGTGTACAAGTGTTCCCTTGCATGCAATTTTAGCTTATTTCGAATGAACTTTCAAAAAATATTCCTTCTCACAAAAACCCAATAGCGCATGGGAACGAAATGGATAGATACGAATGCGTTAAGAGGAAAGAGTATTCTTAAAATTCAAGCGAGAGAAATGGTTGTCGAAAAAGTAGTATTTGTTGAAGTACGTACTTCCGACTACGAATACTCGTATCACTTGTCGCTTATCTGAGGATTTACAGAACTGCAACTCGTCCATTTCGATCCTGATCGTGGAAGAGGCAGCAGTGTGAAGTTCTTTTTTAGTATCGCGGTGTGTTTTAAATGGTATTTTGTTAAAAATGTGAGAAGTTTTTTAGGATAAATTTTATTAAAAAAACGTTTCTTTCCGATAGGCATAGCTGGTGCGGTCAGTGAATTATGCGGTTAAAAATACAAATTTGAATTCGTTACATTTCGTGCGAACTTGTGTGAAAAGAAGGTAAAATTAAATAATTGAGTTGGGTGAAAAAAAGAGTTTCAAAGCGTCGAATAGCCGATCGATGGCTTCTTTTCTTTTATTGCCAAAGTTTGGACGTTTTCCGCCATCCGAGTTCTAGCGACGCATACGCTTAGCATGCCGCCCGTCTCGTCTACCACCCTGCTGACCCCACGTTCCGGCTTCGAAAGTTCCCGAAACTTTTGGTAAAAGGTCGTAAGGAAGCAGCAGATCGATCAACGCGCTTCGTTAGAGCGACGGTCATCTTCATCGTTAAAAAGTCGGCCGACTTGAATACCTGGTACGCAAAGGCCTAAATAGCGTCATCATTGCGACGCCATTGTGGACGCCGTTCATCGCCATCGCTGCAATTGTTTTGCGATAGAAAGTCGGTGCCGAAACTGCAGTCGGTACCCAGCTGAGATGCAGCTCTGCTAGATCGACGCAGTTCCAGAAATAACGCATGTTAAAATAGATAAAATAATAAAAATAGTAAAAATAGATCGTTGATCCATGCACGTAGATCCATACACACACAAAACTCAAACTTTTGACCGCACCTAGATAGACAGAAAGGGGAAAGCTAGAAAGAGAGGGAAGGAACCGGAAACATGTAAATATATTAATTAATAAAACTTAGGTTAAGAATAATCGCCGTTTTTAAATCCGTCTAATAAAATGTTTTCCTGTTAGTGTTACCTGAAATTTTTGTATTTTTTATGTTGATTAGCTTTCCCATGTAGTGAGTTTGGTCCGAAAAGATTTCTCACGTTTCGCGTCGTCTTCCGTAGATTTGAATTGTTTTTGTGTTTGTTTTACTCCGATGGGCTATCGGCAATTAGTCCCCACTACTACTTACAAAGCGAGAGGGAAAGAGTATCCGAATGAGTTCTGACTGTGAATTATTGTATCTTCCCTAAGCTGTCTAGGAAACTATTTCTAAATAAATAGAATGTTTCGTAAACTAATTTTTTACTTGTAAAATGCATATAAGCATATTCCGCATAGCGATGCATAGTCGGTAAAGTAGAGCTCCATTAATTTGTCTGTGACACATGCTTAATATTAATTTCCATTTTAATTTAATATAAATTATTTTTGTTGTTATGTATTGTGTCATGATGAATGATTACATGAAATCAATACTTCAATCGTCAATATTGCTAAGGCTTTTTACTCGGTATTTTTTAAATTATGTTTGATGCTTGAATATTTTAGTTGAATATTTCATCATGGTAAAATGAGTGCTCCCTATTATCAGCCTCTTGGCAGCAAAGCTCGATTTTAAAAGATTGGCATCTTTATATAGGGGGCGCTACATGCTTTAGGTGGACGTTTTGCGTATGAACTGTCAAATTGGTAGTAAATTTTCAAAAGTTTTATGTATCCATATAAAACGTTGGAAGTAAAGTGGAAGAAAACTAATTTCCTTCAAGATGGTTTTTCTGCAAATATTTTTAATTTTTTTCAGAAATGGTGATCGATATGATATTCAACAATACGTTTCGATTATTGAAAACGAGACATTGTCTCTCGTTTCTTTGATTATAGAAGTTTTAATCTTAGGGTCATTCGTCCCTGTTTTCTGGTTAGTAAAATCTCTAATCCTATGTGCGGGATTGGGAATCGAACCCAGGTGAGTTGCGTACAAGACAATCGATTTATTAACTACGGTGTGCCTGTCCCTTGGTCTCCCGTTCTTTTCCCTGAACAACACAGCTGAAAGCGTCGTCGTGTATATGGAACGAAGTCAACGGAACGACTGATTCGACGAGAAGTGTAGAGTGTTTTTAAAAGAGAATGACGCTGCGCAGGCATTGATGCTGCAGCATGGAACGTGGCTGAACGTAGAATGATTCGGCTATAGATTCTTACCCAAAAGTAATAGAAACATACCCGTCCGAGTTTGGTGTGCTATTATACGATTCTGATACGTTTTGGACCTAATTGATTATTGTTATACGACTCCTGGTTATCTGGGTGGATTTTTGATCAGGGCCGGCGAAACAATTTTTTCCCGTGTGGGTGTTAAGATTCGGAGTGATTTCCATGATTTCAGATATAATGTATGTGCGAAAGCGAAAATTTCCGGATTTAAAAAAATATCCTTTGTTAACGGGCTGTGCGACCGACTCCCACGGTATGCCATAGGGTTGTCTTCACTTTGATAACCGATCTGCTTACTGAATGATATTCGACACAATTTCAATATGATCGTGATGAGAAATGATCAAATGAAAAACTTAATGAATGCTGAAAACGCGGTTATTGGCACCGGTTTGTCGACGGATTAACGAGAGAAATAATGTTTCATCTGGTGGCTAGGTCATTGTGAATTCAATTCAACCGTTGATCGGAAAAAGTTCGTGACTTCATTCGGATGATATCTCGGGTCATGATCAGTCAGTATACGATGAATGAACTTCTCCGGTGTAGTGGGGTCGTGGAGAGCGGTTTCTGCACTTATGGTGACTATTATCGCAACAGTAAACATGTTGTCTAGGCGTTCGCCTAATGCTCTAGCGCCAGATCTCCGTTAAACGAATCCTATCGGCCTCGTTTCAGTCAGAGATGTGCTAGCTATCCTCGATCTCCCTATATGTCTCTCATATACAAATTTTTAAACACGACGGATAGCCAAATTTAGTTGTCTCTTCTCATTTGGTTGATATGCTAACAGCTACCTGGAAAACTGGTCCCAAAACAGTTCCTAGCGGATCCAAGAAGGGCAGTCGGCGATCTGGTTATGATGTCATGTAGTATTCTTCCATTTTCCAAAAAAAAATTAATTTCTTCTTTTCCGTAACATTGTTGTCCGCCCCTCTTCACTTTTCCTGATACGGTCTCTGCTACTCTGAGGTAGAAATCTTGTGTATATCTTTTGCCTTCCATACAATAAGCCTAATAGTGTTTCTCCTTGTTTCGATTGTTAATCAAGTAATAGTTCGTGCTAAAAATAACAAATTGTATATCTGTTTTTGAAAATATTTGTAACTGCATCCTTTAGCCTGAATAAAAATGCACTAATATTTTTCTACATATTCAGTTTTAGTTTGTTCCAAGTGGGTATTTTCGAGTGGGTAGTACTACCCATACTGCCCACGGTATCCGCCGGCTCTGTTTTTGATGTCCCAGGAAGTGCTGGGATCTTCTTTTCTGATTCGAAGAGACTCGTGGCGTAGCTATCTTTAGCATTTCTGCAAACGATCGCTGTCTCTGACGGGAACACTTCAGTTTCTTCTAGCGCTGCTTGTACATGAGACATATCGGTTTGGGTTTCCCTCCCAATAGAACTACTTTTCTACATCCCTTCCACAGGAATCATCCACATGATATCCTCCGCATTTCCCACAATGAACCTTATTGCTACAATGGGTGGCTGTGGGTCCCGGTTGTTTGCAATTAGTATAGCTCATGACCCGTAGCGCAAAAAGGAGAACAGGTAGACGAAATTTGTCACAGAGAAGGTAGTTGAGTAGCGCAGTCCCGGCAAAGATCACTCGATAGGAGTCTGAGTTGACATATGACGTCTTTCCGCTAGCTGCGACTGATACTAAATTGCAGACGTGCGCACTCCAGTTGGCTGTTTTAAAGACTCTCGTGGCTGAAGCATGGTGTCTTTAAACAGTCAAGCCCATGTGCCACTAGTGCAATTCAAACTCGAATCGGAAACAACCCCACAGATTTCCACCCGATTTGCTGGTACATATACTCTGTACTCCTTTTGAAAGGGCCCGTAGCCAGGAATATCATTGCTTCAAACTATTTACCATCACCCGTAGCTTATCAGAGTGAATTTTCGATATCTCCCCCGCGGACGAATATTGTTCTGCCAGAACTAGAAAAGCCGATTGAAAAAACTTGTTTTCTTTTGCCCGGAAAAAATCACGAAAGTCTCCCGAGCCTGGATATACCATGAGCTGAGTAATCGATTTTATTTCAACTTCCATCCCAGCTTGAGATGAACCATTGTCAGGGGAAGTCATTTTGGCACTGGGCTAGGGCCCGAGGAAACCCGACAGCGAAAAGATGTCACAGACGAGACTCGTCTACTATGGGGAAAACATTCTTGCAACAGTTCTTACATTGCTAAAATGTTCTACCCATTTTGATTGCTTGCACATTGTGCGAAGGCGAGGAACCATGCCCTATATTCCTGCTGCATAAAATGACACCATGGCGGTTGATATTAAGTATTGTCGTACCTATTCATCTTTTCGTGACGAACAGTGTCTCTGGGTACAAGGGCGGCGACAAAAATGTCACGACAAGAAGATGATTAATTTCATTTGAGATTTGAAAGAACTGTTTCACCGAGGTTCTTAACGATGTCCGATTGATGAGATTGGGACATACCCGTACAATAACTTACTGCCTGACTCTATGCACTCAAATTATAAGCCAATATTATTGCTCAGAGCAAGCAAACATACAGAAGAAAATACAAATACCATATTATCAATCAGTGTTTGTTAGGGAACGAAAAGAGACAAATAGTCAGAAATCAGGAAGAAAAGGTTCTATCAATGGGAATCCAACTATGTTTCCAGAATTTGCCTCCGATCTTTTCATACCGGCGTCGACGGTAAAACATGATGATGAGTTATGTTCTATCAATGACCATGCGGTAGACTTGGGTGCAACACCCAACTTCTACTTAGCAGAAGGCAAAGGATTCTTCACATTTCCTTTCGATCATGTGCCTGCTTAGTCCTAGTTTTCCGTTCTAAGTTTATAACTGATTCACTCTAGAATACCTATCCGTCTTTCAATTTCATTTGCTTTCGTTACTCTTAGCCTTAAATTTGCCGAAAATAGCCAACAAAATCGATACAGTAAAACTAGTATTATAACTCGCATTTTACGGGATCTCGATTCATCTTTACATTGCATCAAGTAGAATTTATGAAATATTCATATGTTTTCGTGCTCTACAGTGGTGAAACCACTTAATAAAATTTTGCAATCTTGTTTAGTTTTCTAATAATGCAATTTTCTAATCCTTGTCGATCTGCTACATTTATAAACCCTTGGCGAGGTGACCTGCTATACAAGATCGCGTTCCACAAATCGCCGGCCAGATCAGAAATTTCAGGACTAATTTGAAGATCCTCTTCTTTCGAACCTATTCTGGAACGGGTAACTTGGATGTGATGCTGACAAATTCATGTCAGGGAATTGCGAGAAGTCGGATTCTTCGTGCGTTCGAATGCAACTTCGTAGGATGATTTGATGAGCAGCTATGGGTAGAGTTTCCTGAGACAAGTTTTTGGTATGTGACACTTCTTTATTCATTCCGATTTGGTGTTTTTTACTCCATGCACATACGTAGTCTAGAAATCCTCGCGTTCTCTAGGGACAGCAGAAAGTCTCATGACCGGTTAGCCTACGATTTTTTTTTGAATTCTTAAGTATCGATTATTTCTATTCTCTTTGGTTTGGATTTGTTTCACTAATAACCTTTCAAATTTTCATTCAGTTTTCAGTGACTATCTCAAGTCATCAGAGTTAATTCATTTGTGCATTCAATTAGACGGTAAGACGGCACCGCACAAAACAATGATTTGACCTAAACGAAATAATTTTTGGGGCAAACGGGTATTGGGAATAATGGTAATATATACATACGGTTATTATATCAAACAGGAATTTCACCAAATTTTCCGCCGGGTCAAATAGGCATTTTCCCGAAGAACCCGATTCGGCAAAAACAGTTTTCAAGCTTTTTGTGGTCATTTTGCTACTGCAGCATTGCATTCGAGCAACCGGAAGAATCGAACAATTTGTCAATAAAAGAACATATAATACTTGACCAATTTCTGTTTTCATTCATCTGTCCGCTTTCATGAGTTTGCGCTGGTGTGGTATCTGTTACGTGGTCGTAGTAAGCGGAAATGGCTCACCTGTTGTATTTATGTGTGTTACTTTCTTCCAAGTAAAAAGGAAATAGTCCAATCTTAATGGTCTTTTATTGTCAAGAAGGTAGTAGGGATCTGCAGACAGGGACATTTTCAGGAAAAGGTGTACAAATCACAAAGTTCCGTTTGTTCCTAGAGATTCTTGACATGCTTGACAACTTTTTTACATTTCTTATAAAAGAAATGTATAGAATTCGCTCAAACTTTCAAGATTTTTTCCGAGGCCCGGAAGGCCGAGTCTTATATACCAATCGACTCAGCTCGACGATTTGGGACAATGTCTGTGTGTGTGTGTCTGTGTGTGTGTATGTAACGGACAAATTCTCATTCGTGTTTCTCAGCAATGGCTGAACCGATCTTATCCAAACCAATTTTAAGTGAAAGAACTAAAAAACAGTATGAACGCTATTAATTTGTTTTTGATTCTGATGTTTAGTTTCCAAGATATGAATGTTTGAATGCGTAAAAATGGCGTTTTTTGTAGTTTTTTGGAATTATCTGCCGAAATTGGCAATACAGATTAACAATTTACATGTTTTTAGATAGCTTTAACGAACACCTTTCGAACAAGCTATAGATTGTTGAAATCGGACTATTATGAAAAGAGATATTTAACATTAAATGCGGACGAAAGATTTTTATCATTTCCCATTGCCAGAAATATGACCAAAAACATGTAATCTATTATTAACGCCAAAACGGCTTATTTTAGGTCAATAGTATCTTCGGAGAATTTAATGGAGGTAATATGCCCTTTCTTTTGGTATTGTGCTTTTGCTGGTTGATCCCCCTATGAGTGAGATATTTTCACAAATTTTCTTGGAAGTGATTATATCGAAATGATGCCTTCAGCAAATTTGTAGCTCTTACTTTTGCGAATAACTTTACTGAAGACTTCAAATATCTATTTTGAATACTTTAAAAGTTATGGCTTGTTGTTTGTTGATTACTCGTTGTCGCCTATTTATTGTTCAATATAGTAATAATCCATTGAAATAAGCTAAACATTATTTCGATAAAACAAATTTTGTATTTCATTTTACTATCTACAACCGCTAGAAATAATCACCGAACACTTCCAAGTTGTCTGGAAGGAACTTGATAACTTATCAATACAAAAATGTTCATTTGTGCGAACCTTCTGACTGCAAGTTTTTCTAACTTATAACCATCAATCGATCTGAAACATATCGGAAAATGAAAACCGAAATAAATAACTCCAAGCAACGGCGTAGCCTAGAGAAGCTTTTGGGGTTTAACACCATACAACCCTCCCTTCCCCACCACACCCAAAAAAATATTGGATTGAAGTTGAAAATTTATTGATGCAGACTGATTTAATTCAATATTACAATAACAATTATCTTATCCGTAGGTTGATAACCTGTTGTTGTAAACGCCATAAGGACTTTTGATAAATTGTCGGAATGGGGTCCTGATATGTAACTGATCTATTGGTCTTGATTTCACAGTTGTCTTATTGCATCAATATCAAATTCCTGCCTGAAAACATTCCAATAGAAAATTCCAGAGTTCTGTTATCAATCATAATCCTCAGATTTATTTTCAAATTGAGCTCGTTTTTGTAGAAATGTACTGTAATAAGGGTCTTTATTTAATAGGAAGCGAAGTTAAAATTGATTTAATGTCTATGAAACATAGAACTGCTCACAAAAAAAATGCATAACTTTCAACATTTGCTAAAAATGTTTTTGCCTTTCTCATTCACTCTAAAATTCGTCAATCTAATCCCGAACGGGAGGGCCGAGTGTCATATACCAATCGACTCAGTTCGTCGAGATCGGAAAATGTCTGTGTGTATGTATGTGTGTATGTGGAAAAAAATGTGAGCTCTGTTAATCAGAGATGGTTGGATCGATTTGCACAAAGTTAGTCTCAAATGCAAGGTACAACCTTCCCATCGGCTGCAATTGAATTTTTTATTGATTGGACTTCCGGTTCCGGAGTTACGAGTTGAAGAGTGCAATCACACAGCAAATTCCCATATAAACTGAAATGAAAAATTTTCAAAATCAAATTTGTATTTTTGATGCCAAATGACATTATAATGCATGAAACATTGAGATTTGATGTAAACTCGAAAAAAATTTGATGTAAACTCGAAATGATTTTTTTGGACTTTGGTACATTTTTGCCTTTCTCATATAGATAGGTTATGCAATCACTCTAAAAATCGTCAATCATACCGGCCCGGAGGGAGTATGCAGTGAGGGGTTGCTACTTTAAAATTAAAACTATCACTATCTATCAAAAAACTCACACTATCCGAATGTAGAGAGAAATTTCTGAAAAATGACGATTTCCATTCGACTCTAGCAGGTCGTGATCGATTTTGATGAGCATTTGATTTTTGTTGTATCACCAATTATATGTATAGGTCAAATGTTTAAAAACAGTAATTTAAGGTCAAGATAGCATCATTTTGAAACCGCCAATTTCGGAGGTTTAGTATCTTCGATGAGTTTTACAAACGTTAAACAGCACATCATTTGATAAAATAATTTTGACGGTATATCGTCCAAGAAGTATTTATGGTGAATTTTCTCAGGTTAATATTCATGACTACAATAAAGTCTCAACAAATTCGCTAAAGACACGAACTCTGTTGCTATTTTCTGAAAAATTAATTCTGCATAATTGTAAAACTTCAAAAATTACGGTTTCGGAATTATGCCGTTTTGACAGTAAGATCGATTTTCACCAAACCCCCACCAATTGTAAAATTGGTATTGTAAAAAAAATGTAAGGGCGATACTTCAATGCTGATAGGTGGGACCGAAAAAGTAAACAATCGCCAAAGGGGCTATATACTATATAGATTATCATTTTGTCAATTTCAATAGCAAACACAAATTTTAATTTAATAATTTCAGCTACTTTATAAAGTTTTGAGTTTCGATCACTGAATCATGCAACATAGGATGTAAAAAACACAACAGTTTTTAAATAGGAAATAAGACCAAGTCTGGAAATATTCACTGTTTATTTTCTTTGAATGGTGTCATTGCTAGTATCGCTTTTTTTTAAGAAAAAGCGTTGATTTCTTAGTTCTCAGTCGCGTTGGAAATTTGAGTATAAACTTCAGATCGATTAAAAAAAATCGATTTTTTGGCTCAGTACAATATACATAACCCCTTTAGGAAAATTCAGTTTTCCCACCACAATGCATTGATTGAGGAATTTAGATATTTTGTAACAGAGCATTAGCAATAATTCGTTTGAATGTTTATTTTATGGGCCATTTTTTCGCTTTCCCATTGATTTGGTTTAAGATTTCTAGCACTGATGTTGTCCTATGCTGATTTGAGCGATTCTCTGAGTCCTGCCACTATCCCATGTAGTATGTGTTATCAAAAACATCGCGAAGCATCAAGTTCTAAATGTTCTCAAACGATATAATATCCGAAGAGAGTGATAAGAGTTATAAGAAATGTCTCATCACACTGTCAGGTGGATTAAAAGCGTTTTTTATTTTACTGTAAGTATAAGAATGAATTCGCGATACAAAAGTTCCCAAATGTTTTCTAAATATAAATCTGCTGTATACACATGACTATTTTTTATATCACACCAAATCAGACTATGATGCCAAACTAGAACATATTCCTAATGTATTAGTTTCGAACCATCTAATTACTCCGCCTTGAACATTATGAACTCAAGCAAAATAAGTTTCAGAAGACCTTTGGATAAATTAACTGTCATTTATCACCTTCCAAAATTATTCCAGTTGAAAACTATCCATTCCACTGTTAGTTGGATTCAGAACGATGCACTTTTTCAAGCGAACTCGGTGACATTGAAACGAGGATCCGTGATGGCCGGAGAGCTCAGAACCGGCAAACGCCCCAAGATTTTCCGACTCAAACCGGAAGAAAAGACGCTGTTTGCACACAGCCGCGCACTATCTTCCTCACACACACTTACGCCGGCTTCGAGGAGCAAAATATTTATTCACATCACGTAAAGTGGATATATTGTTGCCGACTCGGAAGAGAGCAGTGCTCTTCACTTTGGCTTTACAACTACGCCATACACGGGGCAGTTATCTGTGTGACTGCGAGTACTGCTTGGTTTTTGAACGGGATCCGGTAGGGGCGCCCGGGCGGTGAGATGCTTTCTTCATGGGAACATTCAAACGGTGGTTGTGCAGTGGAGTAACAATGCATTCGAAGTATTCTGAAAATAAAAGCTACCTAGCTACCTGACGGTGCCGTACGGGTGCAAAACCAGCTAAGAAAGTAGACAACGCAGTGCTCACGAAGTTGGCACCGAGCTCGGGATGATTGCTCCAAAGTGATCCTTCAAGCGGATAACCATGCAACTTCTTCAAAGGAGCGCTCCGTGCGCTGAATACGAATTTGATGGAGGTTACAATTAAACTTTGATAAGTGGTATTTACTTCACTTCTTACTATTCTATAATGTGGGAAAGAGGGAAGAATAGATACTCGAAAGCACACGTCTGCTGATCCGCATACGGTATGAAAATGTTGAAAATTTGATTGCAAATTGCATACTATCGTCGGGTTGGGCTGCTTGAAGTAGAACAAAAAGATGTAGCATAAGTTCAATTACGCTATTTTGTTTCTGTTATTTGCAAAGTTATACGAGAACGTAATTCTAACTGGGTACTATGTTAACTTAACCCTCCGGAAGTGGCTGCACTGAATCCATTAACGAGCAGCCGTTGGCGCCAAAGGAAGATATTTAACATAGTGCACTCAGTAAACTTTTTTTACTACAGTTTGTTTATATGATTCGCACTCAGAGCACTACCATGATTGCCGGAAGGTTAAGAATGGTTCGTTATTTGCATAAGCACAACTATATTTCAAATTGAAGTATGCACATCCATGTTTTAAATGAGAGCCTTAAACATGCATCGTCAAAAATACAGAAAGCTAACGAATTTCTAGTCCGGACAGAACTTGCTCTGAATTTCATGAAAAATAATACATCAATTTTATGTTGCATGTGGTATACAAATATACAATTCAATGCGAACGACTGGGAATGTTTGAGGTGTTCAATTACACTATTACAATACATCATGATAATAATAGGAATATACGAAACACTGTTTTTTGGATTTTATTTTTGTCAGTATTGTAAAAACCGATAAAAAAAATGAAAAGTCTAATTGAGCGTGATTCATAGTTGTTGCATTATTAAGTAACACCCTGTTATACTCATACAAGATGGCACCCTATGTATCATCTTGTAAAATATCTCGCGCTTATATATACAGTTTGAGTGATTCTCATTTGGTTCGTAGTCGAGTTAAGATCGTTGAATAAATGAATTATTACTCGAATAGTTCGAGTATTATTTGAGAATAAAACATCGTGTCAGAAGTGGGATGTGAGCTTCTAAGTGCGTTTTCTTGGTGTCATCGAAATCACGGGAAATGTGCAAAAAAAGAACAAAATAAAACACGAATAGATTGAACGTGTTCACTAGACTGCCCAGAAAAATAATGAATTTTTGAAAACTCAATCGGCCCACCCCTGAGTCGATTCCTAGTCCCACCAGGAGTACTTGGTCCAAATTTGAAGCAAATCGGACAAGTCTAGCTACCGGACCAACGTGCTTGAAGTTTGTATGGGATTTTTTGACAATTTACATGGAGAAAACCCTCTTGCTCACATTTTCGCCACTAGGTGGCACTGTATACATCAGATTATCACCAAAAGTGAAACGTAAGAAGATAATTTTATTATCTACAACTTTGTTGAAGACTGCAAAGCGATCCGACTCCAATAAGAAAAGTTATAAAACTTTTAACGAAGTGATGTCTGAGTCAGTTTTGCATGGGGCCTAGCAGTGCATGGTAGTGTATCAGTACTAGGTTCTAACAAACTAAACATTTTTATGGAATAATGGTTAGATTTAGCTGAATAGTATGTTCGGAAGAATTGTAGTACATAATACGAGTTATGTTTTGGTTAGAAAATTGTAGTTCCACATCTGACCGCATAGATGGCGCCAACACTAACTTTTCAACGAAGAGAGATGGAAATTAGGTGTCTTCTACAAAGTTGTAGAACAATAATATTGCAGTAATTCTTCCAAACATCTCGATTTTCTATCTCTCTCCGTTGAAAAGTTAGTGTTGGCGCCATCTATGCGGTCACAGATTAAACTAAAATTTTCTAACCAAAACATAACTCGCATTATGTACTGCAATTCTTCCGAACATACTATTCAGCTAAATCTAACCATTAATCTACAAAAATGTTTAGTTTGTAGTACTGATACACTATCATGCACTGCTAGGCCCCATGCAAAACTGACTCAGTCATCACTTCGTTAAAGGTTTAATAACTTTTCCTATTGGAGTCGGATCGCTTTGCAGTCTTCAACAAAGTTGTGGATAATAAAATTATCTTCTTAAGTTTCACTTTTGGTGATAATCTGATGTATACAGTGCCACCTAGTGGCGAAAATGTGAGCAAGAGGGTTTTCTCCATGTAAATTGTCAAAAAATCCCATACAAACTTCAAGCACGTTGGTCCGGTAGCTAGACTTGTTCGATTTGGCTCAAATTTGGAGCAGACACTCCTGGTGGGACTAGAAATCGACTCAGGGGTGGGCCGATGGGGGTCATTTTTTTTCTGTCACTCTAGTGTTCACGCAAGTCGCACAATATCGGCGGCCATATTTTTTGCGGAGTGAAAAAATTAATGATTTTCGATTCTCATCAATATGGATCCTGAGCAATTCGCTAGATTTTTGGAGCACCAGACACAAATGTTTGGTCAGCTTTTAACCAAATTTGCCTCACCACAAAATCAGATAGCACAAGTGGCAATGGGGCCAAATGTTGCTGTTCCGCAGCCATCACCTTTGGCACTAGAAGGTGACATGGAGCAGAATTTCGAGTTTTTCGAAAAAAATTGCATGGATTACTCGAAAGCTGTTGGAATGGATCGTTGGGCAGATGTGGAAAATTCTCAAAAAGTGAGTTTTTTGCTATCAGTAATAGGCGAACCAGCTCGAAGAAAATATTTTAATTTTGAGCTGACTGAAGCCCAGCAAGCTACCGTACAAGCAGCTTTACTGGCAATACGAGAGAAGGTTACAGCAAAACGCAATATAATCGTCGATCGTTTGGATTTTTTCTCGGCATCCCAGTTTTCCGGAGAAACCATCGACGATTACGCCACTCGCTTGAAGGTACTGGCTAACTTGGAATATTAGAAACGGAATTGGTTACGTACAAGGTTGCCACGGCTAACAAGTGGTCACACCTGCGTACCAAGATGCTAACTGTCACTGACATAACGCTAACGAAAGCAGTCGACATGTGCCGAGCTGAGGAAATTGCAGCAAAACGTTTACTAGAGTTGGCAATCTCTTCAGGTTCGGAAGTTAAAAAAGTCAACGCAAAACAAAATAACCCCCGTTGCAAGTTTTGCGGCGATCACCATGAATTTTCAAAGGGTTCGTGCCCAGCACTTGGTAAGCGGTGTCACCGCTGTAAAGGCAAGAACCATTTTGAGAAAGTTTGCCACAAACGACATCCGAAGTCAAAGAAGAAACAGTCAAAGCGAGTGAAGGAGGGCACTGAAGAGACCAGCGAATCGGAAGACTCATCTACGCATAACGATACATCATCTGACGACGAATACGAAATCGGGAAGATTTACGATAATACTGCAAAAGGTGGAAGTGTTCTAGCAAAGCTCGATTTAAAATTCCCGAGTGGTTGGAAGTCAGTGAAGTGTGAACTAGACACTGGTGCTAACGCCAGCTTGATTGGTAATGGGTGTTTAGCCAAGCTTTATGACCACGTGAATCCACCGTTGCTTTCATCTAAACTTCGCCTACAAAGTTTTGGAGGAAACCCGATTAAAGTTATTGGAGAAGTGAAAATTCCGTGTCGTTGCAAGGATCGAAATTATTCGCTTGTACTTCAAGTGGTGGAAGGCGATCACTGCCCCTTGCTATCAGCAAAAGTTTGTCGTATCCTCGGTTTTGTAAAGTTTTGCAAGACGGTTTTATTCGGAGAGACGAAGTCATCCGAGTCAGCACAGAAGCTTCTGAACATATTTAATATTTTCAACGGTGGATGCTAAAAAAGGATTTTGGCATGTCGTTCTTGATGAGCCGAGCAGCAAGCTTACTACATTCTGGACACCCTTCGGACGCTACCGTTGGTCCCGTTTACCATTTGGTATCGCTCCTGCTCCAGAAATATTTCAAATGAAATTGCAGGAAGTCATCCAAGGTCTTAAAGGCGTCGAATGTATTGCAGATGATTTACTAGTATACGGAGTCGGTGACAATTTTGAAGCAGCGCTGCTCGATCACAACCAGTGTTTGGAGAAGTTGTTAGCACGTCTGGAAGAGTACAATGTAAAACTGAATAAAACTAAATTAAAGCTATGCCAGACGTCTGTCAAATTCTACGGGCACGTGTTGACAGATCAGGGCATTAAAGCAGACGAAAGCAAGATTTCGACGATTCGTTATTTTCCCACACCAGCAAATCGCAAAGAAGTCCACCGGTTCATTGGTATGGTTAATTACCTGAGTAGATTCATTAAAAACCTCAGCGCAAACTTGACGAATCTCCGAAAACTAATTGTGGACACGGTACCGTGAAAATGGACAGCAATTGAAGAGGAGGAGTTTAACCGAGTAAAGTCGCTAGTGGCTGACAGTGGCACCCTCAAGTATTACAACGTCAATCAGCCCTTGACCATCGAGTGCGATGCAAGCTGCTTCGGTCTGGGGGTAGTCGTATTTCAATCGAATGGAATAATCGGGTATGTTTCGAGAACGCTGACACAGACTGAAAAAAAAATACGCGCAAGTTGAAAAGGAACTACTAGCGATACTTTTCGCTTGCGTTCGATTCGATCAACTAATTGTTGGAAATCCAAAGACCGTTGTTAAGACAGACCACAAACCACTCGTTAATCTGTTTAAAAAACCGCTTCTTTCAGCTCCACCGCGACTTCAGCATATGTTGCTCAATTTGCAAAGGTATTGTCTGTGCTTCGAGTACGTAACGGGAAAAGACAATGTTGTAGCCGACGCGCTATCTCGAGCCCCACTTGATGAGCAGATTCCTGGTGACCTTTTTAAGAAGCTTAATATTTGCAAAGTTTCGAAGGAAATTGGAGAGCTTCAGTTGAGCAGATTCCTATGTGTTTCGAAAGTCGATTGAACGAGATGAAAATGGAGACGGAAAAAGATCAGTCGATGCAGCTGATCATCGGCTACACGCAGCAAGGCTGGCCATCGACAGCTGACCGAGTGCCAGATACAGTTAAAATTTACTACAACTACCGCAACGAACTCTCAACACAAGATGGGTTAGTCTTCCGAGGTGATCGTATTGTAATGCCGCACCTTCTTCGACGAAAGCTGGTAGACAGTTGCCATATAAGCCACAATGGAATAGAGTCGACTCTGAAGTTAGCTAGGGCCAATCTCTTTTGGCCAGGAATGACTTCTCAAATTAAGGATGTTGTAAAAGAGTGTAAAACATGCTCCAAGTATGCAGCCTCGCAGCCAAATCAGCCCAAGATGAGCCAGTGCATTCCCGTCTATCCTTTCCAACTTGTTTCGATGGATGTCTTCCAGGCTGAGTATCGCAGCCTAACACGAAAGTTTTTGGTGACGGTTGACCACTACTCGGATTACTTTGAGATTGATATTTTAAAAGATTTGACTCCCGAATCCGTCATCGACATATGTAAAATAAATTTTGCTCGTCATGGAAAGCCACAGAAGGTGATCAGCGACAACGCTACTAATTTTTCCATGCAAAAATGGTTCGATTCGCGAGCGACTGGGATTTTGAGTTGGTCACGTCAGCGCCTCACCATCAACAGGCGAACGGGAAATCGGAGGCAGCTGTAAAAATTGCAAAAAGAATAATTAAGAAATCGGAGGAAACAGGTACTGATTTTTGGTACGCTTTACTACATTGGCGAAACATTCCCAATAAGATCGGGTTCAGTCTTGCAGCTCGACTTTTCTCGCGTTCGACGCGATGTGGTGTGCCAACATCTGCAGCCAATCTCTTCCCAAGAGTGATTGAAGGAGTGCCTGCGGATATTGAGAAGAATCCCAAATCTTTCAAAAAGAATTACGATAAAAACACTCGCCAACTACCAGAGCTTCAAACCGGCTCACCTGTGTACGTACAGTTGCATCCAGATACTTCCAAACTGTGGACTGCTGGAACGATTGCAGACCGCCTTAGTGAACGCCCCTACCGCGGTTTGGTGGTAGAAAATCGAGGTATGGGGATTAGAGTGGCTCGAATATGACATTTTTCAGCACAGCACTTTTTGAGTTTCTTTTGTGGTCCCAAATGCATGTGCAAAGTTTGGGAGCGGTCGGTTGCTCCCCGGGTTTGCGCATTGCGTTCAAAGTTTGTATGGGATTTTATATGGGGAAATCAATTATTTTGCATTTTCGTTAATAAAGATCACTATTTCATTCAATTTGAAAAAAAAAACAGTTTTTGCAAAACTATAATTCAAACCTTGGTTAACAACTTTGTGGAAGACGGTAACTAGCTACGAGTTTTCAAAAAATAGTTATAACGATTTTAAAACTTATGGTTCAATACAAATGCAGAAATTTATTATTTCTTCCAACACTGTCAGTACACCACGACACCGATTCTTTAAACTTAAATAAATGAAAATATAGCCATCGCAGAGACTTGGTACCTTTGAATGAAATGTTTGATTGAAAAATGATTGAATTGCTGAATAACATAGACGTAGTCAGAAAATGAAAAGAAGTGGGTGTGGCTTGTGTACTCCCCAGTTCCCTTTTTAGATAGTTTAGTATAACATAAGGGCATGTTCAGGAGCGTTTCATTTTGTATAGGAGTTTCAAAGTAGAACTGGAACTGAAAAATTCACATCCCCGGCAGAGCGTTTTGTTTCATAATTTCGAACAGTTTAGTTTTAAAATTTAAAACTGATATACGACGCCGTTCCTTTTGTTGCTGATTTTAAAACACGTTTAGAACTGTGTTTTAATTACATGCAAAGTTTTCAGTACAGACACTTAGACCCGATAGACTGGGAAAAAATAAATTTGAATGCAGTAACGGTGAAGGTATGGCGAGACATGCATTTTAATTTGCTGCTGGGGACAGCAAGTTCTAGTTTTAAAATTTTCAGTTTTATATTATAGAACTGTCAAAATTATGAATCTAGAACTGAAACACTCCTGAACATGCTCTAAGGACCACATCTTCAACGCAGGTTTATACCGCCGAATTAAAAATTAATCTTACGTGTTTGAGTGCTACTATTTTGTTATATCATTTAAAATGGTACAACGGTTTATAATTTTGACATATTTTAAAACCCTATTGCTTAGCCGTTCAGAGCCAGAACTAAAAAAATGCATATCCTTAGATTCCTTGAAGTCTCGGAATTGTTTCTATAGACATTTTAATTTGAGAATCTAGGAACGAAACCAGGATAGTTACTTCAAACAAACGTTTTTTGATGAAATTGAGTTAGGTTCACGCTAAACAGAGGTGATGTTGGCGAACCAGAAATGTACTTCAGGTTAGAACTGAACAGGATTTCCAGACCGGAGTGCCTCAAGCAAAAAGAACACATAAATTTGTAGGTGTAAATCCTAAATATTGTAAATGTTATTTCCCACTACAAAGATTGTAGTATGATTCATATTTGGGTCTATAAAAATATTAAGAAAGTTCAGTCGTTGACATTTACAAGGACGTAATGATTCATTGTCTTATACGAAACAATCTAAAAAAGGGACTGAGGAGTACACAAGCCCCCCCCCCCTCTGCTTTTCAATTTTCTGACTACGTCTATGTTATACAGCAATCCATTCTGAACATTTCATTCAAAGGTACCAGGTCTCTGCGAAGAATATAATCTCATTTATTTAAGTTTTTAATGTCGATGTCGGTGGTGCACCGGCAGTGTAATCAATTTGGATTTTACCATAAGTTTTAAAATGGTGAAAACTATTTTTTGAAAACTCGTAGCTAGTTACCTTCTTCAACAAAGTTGTTAACCACGGTTTGAACTATAGTTTTATAAAGCTGGTTTTACATATTCAGTGAAATAGCGATCTTTATTAACGCAAATGCAAAATAATTGATTTTCCATATAAAATCTCATACAAACTTTGAACGCAATGCGTAAACTCAGGAAGCAATCAACCACTACTAAATTTTGCACAGGCATTTGGGACCACACAAGGAACTCAACAAGTGTTGTGCCCGCTAGTTTAAATCATTTTGATGTTTTCTAATACAACCGCGAGCCACTCTAATGGGGATATTCAAAAGAAATTGTAGCCGTATTCAAAAAGGCTTCGGGGAAATGCGTAATTTCGTGGACGATTGCATAGTTCCGGTCACGAAGATATGACTCATGCTTTAAACTGAGGACTCCAAAGATCTGATCGTTCACTTTTTTTCTAGATCGTGGAAGAGGCAGGAGTGGTTTAGTTTTTCTCGCGCCTCGGTGTGGTTTTATAGGTAAAATATTTAACCCATTCATGCCCATGTTGTTTGTGGACAGCAACGTTTTTAAACAGCTATAACTTTTGATTAGAGCAAAATTTCCTCACAAAAACAAGTAAGGCTAATAAATGTGACTATCGACTTTCATATCAGTATTTATAGTTTCAATGACCAGCTCTAGAACTGAAGCTATTGCAATTAGTCTGATTGGATTCCGATGGAGCAGTGCTTCCAGGAATAGTTTACGTTGACGTCGTAAAATGATTTTTTCATATATCTTCGTTATGTTGCAATATTATTGAAAATTGATAAAACTTATCAATTTAGACTGTCTTTGGCTACATTTTCCACGAAATTGGACTATTGTAAATATTCTAGGAGAATTGTATTGAGCATTGGAAGGTAAAAATTGGACAGCCTCTAGTACTGCGAGGGAAGCACCTATCTTTATGAAAAAGGCTTTTCGTGTTTTTTGACCCCACCGTTTTCAAGGAAAAATAGTTTTGAAACCATACATGCACGAGAAAAAGTTGGGCATGAAAGGGTTGAATCGTGAAGTTCTTTACATCAGTTTAGCCATAAAATTAGTTTTCCCTTCCCAGTGCCAACTCGTGCCAAGTGGCTTCTCGCACATCGAAGCAGTAGTTTAGGGTCGGTATTCCCGAATTAATGGTGGCCAGTGCACTGCGTGCTCTAATTCCAACTTGTCGTTGGATGCGTGTTTTTTTGTGCAGGTTCGAAGCTGCAGGATCCCATCACACCGATCATCATCCGTCATCAACCGCTTCTGACCCCGCCATCTAGCTACAAAGTTCCCGGTGAACCAGACGGAAGACCGACGACCGTCAAACTCGCGCTATCTATGGCGTAGCATCGTTGCCAGCATACATCCATTCGCTGGGCACCGACAATCAACCCACGTAGGAAAACGTGTAACCGCGACCTTCATCAGGTCAGACTCTGCCAACAAACGACCGGGCAAATCGATTGTGGCAACAGGATCAGCATCTCCAGCGGACTGGATCGTTGAGTGACCCACTTAAAACCATGGTAGTGTGAGTACTCATTTCCTTTTTTGACATGCGAATGATCAATTTTGATTAACCCGCAAATGCCGGTTCAGTGAGCTAAGTGTAAGTCTTTTGATGACAAGCTCAAAAGGTCCGGGTTTGAAACCTGATTATCAGTTTTTTTTTGTTCGGCGGTTCTATTTTTCCCGCCTCGTGAAAATCTTAGGTCGGCGATGAAATCTAGAGGGAAAATGAATCCAGAAAAAACTCGAAGCACAAAAGTGATCGTCGCACAGCTAAGCAACCACGTGAGCCGCACTGTACAACTTCAATTCCACACTCTGGCGACGACGAGGACACCGAAGAAGTCATTTGCATGTACAAAATCATACGCAGCTGCTGAAAAAAACATGATTTTTCAACATTTCCTACCGCGGTTTCATGATTTTTCACATCATTTACACTTCCTCGTTTTCTTGCCTGAATGACGTCAATGGATTACATTTACTTTTTGTGTTATTAAAATTTAAATAATCTACAGTATTCATACTCTTCAAATAAATGTTGAACTGCTGATTTTCTCTTTCAGCACGCAAGCGGCTTCAGTCAGTCGAAGCAGCAAACAAGGCACTTAAAATTGGGAAGATCAAAGTTGGTTGGTCGGTATGTCCATTGAGTGTCTCTCAGCGACCGGAAGTGTGCTCCAAGTGTCAAGAGTTTGGCCACCTGGCGAGAAACTGCAGTAGACCTGACAGTAGCAAATTATGCAGAATATGTGGGGAAGAAGGCCACATAGCAAAAGACTGCCGGCAGGCTCTGAGATGTCTGATCTGCGCAACCGAAGAAGGTAACAACCACGTTACAGGAGGCCCACGTTGTCCGGCCTTCAAATAGGCGACTGCAACGAAGTGACAGTGGAGGTAACGCAAATCAACCTCAACCACTGTGACACAGCACTACACTTGCAATTAAGCTATTATTATTAGCATCAATAATGCACAAATGCACAGCCGAAATATAGCATTATCGCTTGCTCTATATGCGTATATAAAGCTGATATAACGCGTACATGGTTCAAGGATCTTCAAAGCATGATTGCTTCACATATGCATTTAGTGCCATTATAGAGCAAATAGAAAGCCGATATAATGTTATTGTAATGCTGTGGGTTTATTTGTTATGCAACTCTTCTTGAAGATTATATTCGGCATATTTCATTTCAACTTACCGTGAAGGACGAGGCAATGCATCTCAGTTCGAGACTTACTAAAGGTAATTTTTGTAAAACATTCATATCATGTGAGAACGAAAACCCATTAAGGATATTCATTACAATGCATTAGAAGAGAGTTAATTATGGTTTTAAACAGAACATTTTATTTTAAAATTTTTCCTTTTTGCTTATCATACCGAAAGGAAACATAAGAAATGGTTTTAAAACCAGGGCGGAAAACGACAGCCAACTGAAGCTTTCTAATAGCATTAGTAGTGCCAATATGAGGATTTCTAATTTGACATTTATGTACTCTGCTGCTAAATAATAGCATTAGTACTGCAAAAACGAGCTGTCAATCTCCGCAAAGTAATAGAACGTCTTTTTTGGCATAATATTAGCATTATATCAGTAATTAGGGCTTAACGGCTCTTTCACATTGCCCTATATGTGGATCTAATGCAAATATTAGGCTACGTTATAATGCTTATTGGTAACTTGGGCAATCTGTAACGGAGTCTAAATGCGATATAGCTATCATTTCGGAGCCTTACCGTATCCCGCCCAGCGATGGAAACTGGATAGCTGATAACGCAAAATCAGCGGCGATTTGGACGATGAGAAGACATCCATTTCACGAAGTGGTTTATCGTGCGGATGAAGGCTTCGTAATCGCCAAAATCAATGTAGTCTTCTTCTGCTGCTGCTATGCACCTCCGCGGTTTCACAGTAGTGCTCGATAAGCTGACAAATGAGCTTATCGATCGGAGACCTGCCATAGCCAGCGATTTCAACGCTTGGGTAGTAGAATAGGGCAGCCGCTTTACCAACTCAAGGGTCTACTCGAGGTGCTTGCAAAGTTGAACGTCGATGTTGCAAACGATGGTACAGCCAGCACCTACCGCCGCGAAGGTCGACGTTCAGTTATTGACGGTACCTTCTGCAGTGCCGGGATGGTTGGAAGTTTAAATTGAAGAGTGTGCGAGGGGTACACCCACAGCGACCACCAAGCGATCCGGTACACTATCGGAAGCAACAGACAGTTGGAAGCGCGTGTGATCCAATCAAACGAGTGGAGTTGGAAGACAACGAAGTTCGACAAGAGAGTCATCGTCGAGGCGTGAGTGCAATCACATTGACTTCAGTGCAGACGAAATGACAACGACATTAGCAAGAGCGTGCGATGCAACTATGCCAAGAGAAGGTAAACAAAGTTACAGTCGCCGCACTATGGAGTGGCTAGAACAAAAAGTTGGACAAAATAGGAAAAAAAATTTCCAACTTTTATCTTCAAAATTTTCTACATAATGTATCATTGAAATAATAACTAAATACTTTGATCTAAATCTATTAGGGGAGACTGAGGAGACTTGATCCCCTTTTTTATTTTTCAATCCTACTCCGTGGAATGATACAAAAACTATGTATTTTTTGTAGTTTTATATTGTTTCTAGGGTTGACTGATAATCATAAAAAAATCACATGGAAATATTATACTGGACATGAGCTATGAGCATTTTTGGAAAACAACAAAAAACTGGAAAATTCTTTGATTAGTGGAGACTCGATCCCTAATTTGGGGACACTTGATTATTTTTTGAAAACGTGTTTAAAGGAGCATGTAGGGTAATAAGCCTATTTTTACCCTTTTTCTATTATCATCCTACCCATCTGAAGTCTTTGGTTAGAGCAGCGTCTGCCATCTTTGCTCAACGCATTGGCTCAAATGCTGTTGCGATATTTGGGGTACTCGATGAGAGTTTTTGCTGCGCTCAAACAGAAGATTTTCACCATTCTCAAGACAATTTTGTTATTATATTGGCTCTTAATAAGACCTTAAGGCTAAAACCTCTATAATCGAAATGAAAAATGGTTCCTAATAACAAAACAAAGAAGCTGAAATAATAAAATAATAATGAAATAATGTGGTAATAGGACAAAAATAGGTACCTAACCCCATTCAATGTTATAAATGTATTGTGGTATTGATTAAATTGTTGTGATTACATATTACTATTTTTGTTATTACATATTACGCATCTCTCACAAGTTTTGTTTTACGAATTCCCCAAATCTCTGTGCAATTATTTGAAAGCTGTCGTTATTATGGTTGAGGAACATCAAATGTAGGATGCATGGTTTCTACGTATACTGTAGTAAACAATTACAGTTAAGTTTCTGTACGATGAAGCGTTCATTTTTGACAGTATTTTTTGTTATTTTATGGCAACAATGACTTCAATTGTTCTGGTCTGAATTTGGTTATTTTCAGTGGTGTGTATGAAGCATGGCGAAGGGGATCAAATCTCCACGAATTTGAAGGGATCAAGTGAACCCATAGCATCTATTTCAGCAAACTTTAGTACAAGCATAGTTGAACAAAAAAATCCGGCTCAATCATGACGTATTCATATAATTGACATTCTCCTGTAATTCTGTATGCAAAAGTATAGTATGTAGTGGGTGACTTTATCAATTGTATAAAAGTTTGAAAATTTAGAAAATAAATCTTCTTCAGTTCTTCTGAGATTTTTTTCTTTGAATCGGTAAAAATTCGATAACACATGTCCAATTTATTTTTTTGTGTTAAAGAAACCTACGTTTAGATAAAGCTGCGCAACTTTCTAGTATATTCGATTAATGTATTCTGATCCGCCTTTGAGTAACAATGATGGGATCAAGTCTCCCCGGGGATCAAGTCTCCTCAGTCTCCCCTATACACGGTCAAACATTATTAAAAATGAACACGTTTTTTCCATTAAATCAGGCACTTGGAAACAGTTTCTACTGCAATAGACCTTTCTCGTCCGACCTAACCTCCTTTTTTCTTATTTTTATTCAAAAGACTACACATTTTTAAGAATATTTCCGTTGAAATGAGACTATTTGGAGCTATCGTGATTTTTTAATGATTTTTTTAAATTTGAAAAATGCAAGAATGTTGAGTATTTTTTTCACCTTTGCAAGAATGGTGGGACTCAAAATGTGTGTTTGGGCAACACTGTTTTGTATATTTTTGCTTGAGTTCCTGTCAACGCGGCAAATGAAGTGGTGAGTCGCGGTACAACGTTCATTGATTATGTAAGCAAACTAAAGTGAACCTCTCGGTGGAGAACATTGCATGATAATGTTTAACCTAGTAAAATTACCCAAAACATAAGAGCTGGCTGCCGAAGTGAATCCACACACATCATCACCTACAGAGGCAAGCAATATTGGAACGCAGCGAAATTGCTCACAATGAATTGATCTCGTTAGATGAAATTCCAGGAAGTACAATTTTCATAGCATAATTTAATGGACCGAAATTGTAGTCCTCAGTCGAGAGAGAGAGAGAGAGAGAGAGAGAGAGAGAGAGAGAGAGAGAGAGAGAGAGAGTAGCAGCAGCTAGGAATTTTCTTTCGAAAGCTAGCAGCGGTTTCGCGCATCTATGACCAGTACGACAAGGACGGTCTGCTGACCAACGGTTCCGTCCGGTACCACCATAACACACGGCACCGGCGACACATATATTCACAACATACTAATTACTTATCCTTCAGAAAAAGTAGATAGGGTGAAGTGCCTATTTTCACCATACTAAGGAGGGCGTCTCACTGAAACATTAAATACTCGGCCTACAAACAATGGAATGCGTAAAAACTGGCATCAACAGCTTTGCTTCGTTGTTAAGTACCAAGATAATAACATACATGCGCTGAAAACAGTGAAATTCTTGCGTTTGAGCGCAACGAAAACACGAATCGAGTGCCCCCATTGTTGCGCTACCATTTGACTCAATGCGTTGAACAAAGATGGCAGACACTGCTCTAACCAACGGCTTCAAATGGGTAGCGTGATAATAGAAACATAGCGATAATGGACTCATCACCCTAAATTGACTATGAAAATTATTCGCTGCCTAGTTATTTCGTGTCAATTTGAACAAGACAGCAGTTGCAGATAGCTTTATTGCGGTGCCAAAATGATGGCAACTCGGGATATAATATAAATTTACATATAATTTTTCCTCCCTGATATTCTACCAGAATATATAATGCTCTGCATTATTGTCACTCCAATCAAATCCTTCTTATTCCTTATCGTCAGCACAGAGAACAGACATAGAAGCTAAAACAAACTTTCCCTAAAAACCTGTGTAAACATTTAAATGAAAATACGTTGAAAATCAACATCGCATACAGGTTCGCATGCGTGAATCACCATTGTATCCAAGTTTGCACACAAGTCCCGTATAGCGATTGCTGGGCGATCGAAGCGCCGACCAGTGGCAAGTTGCTTCTTGTTTTTGTCATTTCAAAGCGACGGTTTTATTTCTCACACAAGTTGAAAACTTTACTTGTATGTCAGTTCTCAGTGTCGTCAGTGCCGAGTGCTATTTTGCATTTTCCGGCTAAATCAACGACAATGCGATAATCGACGAAACTTTTACTGTAATGGAATTTGAACACGAATAATAAATGATTGTTCCATTCGAAAGCGATAACCTTGTTGTCCTCACGTTTGCAGCTATTATACGCTGGTAGGCATTCTGACCAATGGAAACGTTCTTCGATACGGGCATTGAACGATCAAAATCATTTCAACAACTTATCATTGACCGAATTCGTTATCTATAAAGTTCAGGTAAACTCCACCACCTAAAAATGAATAATCAATCGGATCATCTTGTTAGGAATTAATCCACGAGCAAACAAACAAATGTGTACAAATCCTTATCCATCATCCAGAAAGCAATCGTTTTATAGCCCAATGCTTGATCTTTCGATTCAGCATATGCCATCGGGTTTCCAGCGCCGATTGGTCAATGTATGAACCAAGTTACCATTGTTCCAATCCTCATCCCTCTTGAGTTGATATTCTTTCAAAGAGCATCGAAAGTATTCAAGTAATGTAAATTTTAAAAGTCCGTGTAAACAAGTCTTAGGTAAACAAGCACACCGAACTGTCAGAAAAGTGAGGTTATACATTTTCATACAATGCTCTATATTATTGACAGGTATATGAATGAATCATTTCAGCATCAGTCAATAGCCTGCAGTAAAGATATAAAAGTCTGCCGATTGCTACAAAAATCTTCAATAAATGTATATAATTTAAATGATAAAAAATGTTGAAGGCTGGTGTATAAATTGGCTGGCATAGGCTTTGTTCTGCTAAATATTTGTAATCTGCAAAAGATCTGCAGTGAAAATGCAAAATCTACAGATTTACTAATATATATGCAGATCTGGCATCCTTTTAGTATTCCCCACAGGAAATTCATCCAAATGGTGTAAAAATACGGGGAAACAAGGCAAGATAGGTATTCAGAATATGGGGTTAAATGAGCAGCTTGCACCATTTTTGATTTTTTCAATAGTTAGAGGTACCAAATCATCGCGGCAATAGGAAGTAAGGAATTGGGTATAAAAAAGGAAGCATCCTATCATATAAAATTTTTTGACGAGAAAGGTCTATTGAACAATACAATCAATGAAGTGTTATTATACTAGGAAATGTTGCTCATGACCTATTCTAACTACTTTAATGCTGGAAATATCGAAATAAAAAAGTCAAACTATTTTGTTTTGAAAAATAGGAGTACTTGTTTTTTTATGATTTTAACACTATTTCGTAATTAAAAAAGTTATCAAATTAAGATAAAAGGTTGAAAGCATATGAAACTATCGGCTATTGTCAGTCAATCGCAGGTGGACATTTACCTGACCGCGTCCGACCGTTTGTTTGAGAGCAATTTGAAAATTGTAGTTTTTACATAATTAGTGCTTTTTATCAAATGTTATAAGCAACTATATGTCTTATTTAACTGACGAACAGCATTATTGTGACTGTAATATTGAATGCCTACAAAGCAGCAGTTTCTGTACTGCTCATGAAAGTATAAGAGTCCCATACTGAAAAACAGCAAGCCGAGAAAAACGCTGTTGAAGATTTATATGTTCATTGAGCCTTATGGATCGGACAACCATGTTTTGGTATTTTTTCGATATTTTCTTAACAAACCTGGTAATCTTATTTGTGCATTGTGATTCAGTGGTAATACAGAATACAATCCAACAGATAACTGAATTTCGACAAAATCCGAATGGGACTCTTATGCTTTTATGGGCAGAGTAGTATTCAGTTAAATATCGTCTCCTTTAAAATATTTCTTTTTGTTTTGAGAAAAAAACATAAGGTTTAGAATAATAATAATATAATAAAATACATTAGAAAATCATCCTACGAATGTTATTATAGCTGCCAACCACAATGGTTTCATTTAGGTTAAGTTTCTGAAGAAATATTAGAAAAAAACAAATTTCACACTGTTAGGTGGATTTTTTATGAAAAATGTGCTCAACATCAAATATTTTAGCTTCTCTTAAATCATCATTGCAAAATAATATATACAGCAGCAGAAAATAGTTTTGTCCAGATTTTCGGCCCAGTTACCCCATAGTGCGCCGTCCAGCTTTCTGGTAGAATTCGGCGATTGTCGACCTTCGTGCATGCTGCCACCGAGCCCGGAGGAAGATGCAGAGAGCCCGAAACGTCACGGAAAGAGATGCTCTAAGACAAGGCGGCAAGAGCCGCACTTAGCAAGGAAATCAAGATCAGTAAGAAAGCCTGCCTAGAAGAGCCTTACCGCAACGCCAATTCAAATCGGTGGAGCGACGCCTATAGAATTGCAATGGCGAAGATAAGAGGACCCGCAGTACCACCGGATAGTTGCCCGGAGAGGATGACAGTCATCGTAGAAGTGCTATTTCCACAGTATGAACCGACGCACGGTTGGCCGCCGATGTCATACTGCAGTATTACTACGAAGAATCCTAACGAATTCGGATATGTTTAGGACAGCGTTGCAAAAGTGTATCGATGATGGTATCTTCCCCAATATCTGGAAGCGACAAAAGCTGGTGTTGCTGCTGAAGTAAGGCAAGCCCCCTGGATATCCTTCAGCATACAGGCCGATATGCCTGTTGGATACAGTCGGCAAGGTGCTTGAAAGAGTAATCCTTAGCAGGCTACACAGAGGGAGAGAATGGACTATCCAATATGCAGTTCGGTTTCCGGAAAGGTAGATCCACCGTGTATGCCATAGAAACGGTTGTGGAAACTAAGGAGGCTGAGCAGAAGCGAAAGAGAAGAGATAACCGCTACCGCGGAGTGGTTACACTGGACGTAAAAAATGCCTTCAACATCGTTAGTTGGGCCGCAATCGGTCGGTTCCGACAGCATGAAATACAAAGCTACTTTACGCTCGTCCGAACATGCCGCAGACTCAGGTGATTCGCATTTCTAATACCAAAAGATCCTGACTTCTGCGGTAGCAGACAAAGGGTTAAGTCGCCGGGAAACTCTGAGCTTGTTCATATGACCCTTTCCACGCTTTTCTAAAACTTTCTTACTTCAACTCCTTGCTCTGCCTTGAGTACTATGGCTCTTATTATTGAAAAATATACTTTACCTTCCAGTCCCTTGCTAATTAAATGCCGTAACAACAGACCAAGAGTTCCCGACTACCTCTGTAGGAATTTGAGGAGCTACTTCCAGAACCGGCAACTGATCTACGAAACTGACGCCGAAACAAGAAGTGTAACCGTAACAGCGGGCGTTCCATAATTAGCCCAACTCTTTGGAATGCTATGCACGACGGAGTGCTGAAGCTGAGCCTCCCCAGGGGCGTGAAGATTGTCGGTTTTGCGGACGATGTGGTGTTCCTAGTGATCGGCGAATTAACGCAACGGAGGCGATAGATTCTGTGGAAGACTGGATGCGCGGGAAGAAGCTGACGTTAGCTCACCACAAAACCGAGATGGTTTTGGTAAGCAACCGAAAGGCAGTGCAGCAGACAAGAATTTCGGTCGGAGAGTGTATCATCAAGAGCTTTTTGTTTTCTCCGGTGTGGTTTAGTTATTTCGGTAGTACGAAGGTGCTTGCTGTGGCAGAGGCTGCAGTAAAGCATTACTAATAAACAGTCCCGCGAGTGATAATTATTACCTGCGATATCGGTGAAGGTAGTGCAGTGAAGTGCGTTAGTAAACAGTTTTCTTGCCTGAAAGACGGCTTTGTTTAGACGAGCTATATCAGCTCTCTACTGTGTGAAGGTCACGCGGGTGACGGATAAAACAAACGAAGGATCAATTCACCTACCAGCTCGTCAGGAACCAACTGGTGAAGTGTTTCGTTTTTTACTTTTCTTATCGATTTTTTTTCTTTTTATTGCTTTTGATTTTTTATTTTGATTTAAGTTAAACAGTGCGGTCGAGCGTGTTGCTCCCGCAACAAAATGGAACAAACAGAAGGATCACCCTCCGAATACGAATCTTATGGGGAAGATGAACGTATATCTGATTCGGAGACAGATAATGTTATGGTCGATCCGCTTCCCCCACTTTCCCCCAATGTCTCACAGCACCCCCCCCCCCCGGGTCAAGGTTTACCAGGATGGATCCGCTGGTCCTTGGGTGGTATACTTTCGGCCTAAAAATAAACCGTTAAACAGCATAACTGTTGCACGGGAGCTGACAAAACGTTACTCGGCCGTAACCGAGATTAAAAAGGTTCAGTCAGATAAACTGCGCGTAGTCGTTACTGACTTGAAACAGGCCAATGATATCGTTAGCAATAGCCCCTTTACGCTGGAGTATCGCATCTACATCCCTTCTCGTGATGTGGAGATCGACGGTGTGGTAAGGGATGCTGGTCTGGCAGCTTTAAGGTCCCTAACCTTCAATCATTTAAGATTTTGGAGTGCAAGCAATTGCACTCAAAGTCCATCGAAAATGGGATTTACTATCCATCAGACTCGTTTCGCGTAACCTTCGCCAGATCTGCACTTCCGAGCTACGTTGAAGTGGGCGGAGCTCGTCTACCTGTACGGCTGTTTGTACCGCGAGTCATGAATTGTTCCAATTGCAAGCAGCTAGGTCACACGGCCACCTACTGTAGCAACAAGCAACGGTGCGGTAAATGTGGGGAACGCCATGCGGATGATACTTGCAGTAGGCCCGCTGAGAAGTGTGTTTACTGTGGGGAGAATCCACATGCACTTTTGACATGCCCAACGTACAAACTTCGCGCGAATAAACTGAAGCGATCCGCCAAAGATCGCTCCAGACGCTCTTACGCAGAAATGCTTAAAAGAGCTGTTCCACTTATCTCCGAAAACCCATTCGCTCTCTTGCCAACTGACGATAACGCCTCTAACGACCCTTGCGAGGGGCATTCTTTGGCTCCACTTGGAAACTCTAGGAAAAGACCTAATCAAAACTCATCTGAACTTCCTCGTAAGGGTCCTAGGTTGTCCCAAACAAGGGTACAAAATAAAAATAATTCATCAATTGTAAGTGCTGGTTCAAATCCGAAGATAATACCTCCTGGTTTTGGAAAATTGAGATACAACCAGTAGTTCCCAGCACTCCCCGGGGCACCAAAAATCCCAAGTTCTCCAATTTTACAGTCAGAAACTCAACCTAAAACGGGATTCCTTAAATTTTCTGACATTGTGAACTAGATATTCACAGCTTTCAACATTACCGATCCTCTGAAAAGCTTGCTGGTTGCTATTCTACCAACAGTAAGAACATTTTTAAAACAGTTGACTGAACAATGGCCCCTCCTTACAGCGATCGTATCCTTCGATGGCTAACTTATTAGACGGAGTCAGGGATCTGATCACTGTTTTACAGTGGAACTGCAGAAGTATTATCCCCAAAATGGATTCATTAAAACACTTGCTAAATTACAATCATTGTGATGCATTTTCCCTATGTGAAACATGGCTAACTTCTAATATAAACCTCAACTTCGACGATTTTAACATTATCCGCTTGGATCGAGAAGACTCATATGGAGGGGTACTTTTAGGGATCAAAAAGTGCTACTCCTTCAATCGAATCAACCTTCGACGCCAGGCATTGAAGTTGTCGCTTGTCAAACAACAATCAAAGGCAAAGATCTTTGCATTGCTTCTATTTACATTCCTCCTAGGGCCATGATGGGATATCGAAGATTCTCCAACGTGATTGAACACCTTCCCTCGCCCCGCCTGCTTCTTGGAGACTTTAACTGTCTCGGTACGGGGTGGGGCTGTCTATACGACGATAATCGATCTTCGACAATTCAAGACCTTTGTGACAACTTCAATATGACAATTCTGAACACAGGGGAAATGACACGGATTCCTAGACCACCTGCGCAAGCAAGTGCACTGGACATATCTTTATGTTCGACATCACTACGGTTAGATTGCAAGTGGAAGGTAATATCTGATCCCCACGGTAGTGACCACTTACCAATTGTAATTGCAATCACCACTGGTTCAAGACCATCGGCACCAATCAATGTTCCCTATGACCTCACACGAAACATTGATTGGAAGAGCTATGCTGCTGAGATATCCAAAACTATCGATTCAACACAGGTACTTCCCCCGGAGGAAGAATATAAGTTTTTGTCCAACTCGATTCTCGATACCGCGATTCAAACTCAGACGAAACGAGTACCCGACGTGAACACCCAAAAACGTTCTCCCAACCCGTGGTGGGACAAAGAGTGCTCAGACGTGTACGCGGAGAAAGCTGCCGCGTATAAAACCTTCCGGAACGACGGGTTAGTTGCTAGTTATCGAGTGTACGCGATATTAGAAAAGCGCATGAAAAATTTAATGAATGCTAAGAAACGCAGTTACTGGCACCGGTTTGTCGACGGGTTAACAAGAGAAATATCGACGAGCACTCTATGGGGCACGGCCCGACGCATGCGAAACCGAAACAGTAATAACGAGAGTGTGGAATATTCAAACCATTGGATATTCGCTTTCGCCAAGAAGGTTTGTCCGGATTCCGCCCCGGCATAGAAAATCTACCGCGCCGCGTCGCCTTACAATACCGCGAACGAAACACCGTTTACGATGGTGGAGTTCTCACTTGCTCTCTTATCATGTAACAATAAAGCCCCAGGGTCAAATAGAATCAACTTCAACTTGTTGAAGAATTTGCCAGACTCTGCCAAAAGACGCTTGTTGAATTTATTTAATAGGTTTTTTGAGGGTAACATTGTCCCACATGACTGGAGACAGGTGAGGGTCATCGCCATCCAAAAACCAGGAAAACCAGCCTCCGACCACAATTCGTATCGTCCGATTGCAATGCTGTCCTGTATCCGGAAGTTATTCGAAAAAATGATCTTGTTTCGCCTCGATAATTGGGTCGAAGCAAATGGCTTACTGTCAGATACACAATTTGGCTTCCGCAAAGGCAAAGGGACGAACGATTGCCTTGCGTTGCTCTCAACAGAAATTCAAATGGCCTATGCTAACAAAGAGCAGATGGCATCAGTATTCTTGGATATTAAGGGGGCTTTCGATTCAGTTTCGACCAACATTCTTTATGATAAGTTGCACCAGCATGGTCTTTCGCCAATTTTAAATAACTTTTTGCTAAACCTGTTGTCTGAAAAACAAATGCATTTCTCGCATGGCGATTTATCGACATCACGATTTAGCTACCTGGGCCTTCCCCAGGGCTCATGTCTAAGCCCTCTCCTCTACAATTTTTACGTGAATGACATTGACGAATGTCTTGTCAATTCCTGCACGCTAAGGCAGCTTGCAGATGACGGTGTGGTCTCTATTACAGGTCCTAAAGCCGTCGACTTGCAAGGACCACTGCAAGATACCTTGGACAATTTGTCTGCTTGGGCTCTCCAGCTGAGTATCGAGTTCTCCACGGAGAAAACTGAGCTAGTCGTATTTTCTAGAAAGCGTGAACCAGCGCAACTACAGCTTCAATTAATGGATCAAACTATTGCTCAGGCTTCAACATTCAAATATCTCGGGGTATGGTTCGACTCTAAAGGTACCTGGGGATGTCACATTAGGTATCTGAAACAGAAGTGCCAACAAAGGATCAACTTTTTCCGTACAATAACTGGAACATGGTGGGGTGCCCATCCAGGAGACCTAATCAGGCTGTACCAAACAACGATATTATCAGTGTTGGAGTACGGATGTTTCTGCTTTCGCTCCGCTGCGAACATACACTTCATCAAACTGGAGCGAATCCAGTATCGTTGCTTGCGTATTGCCTTGGGTTGCATGCACTCGACCCATACGATGAGTCTCGAAGTGTTGGCGGGCGTTCTTCCGCTGAAAAATCGATTTTGAGACCTCTCATATCGATTGCTCATTCATTGCGATATTCTGAACCCATTGCATTGGTGATTGCAAATTCTCAGACCCGATTCATGTCCTTGTACTTCGATTACATGGCACAGAACATCAATTCATCTACGTATAACGTCAACCGTGCTCATCTCTTAGATACTTCTGATCCAACTGTATTTTTCGATACATCCATGAAGGAAGAGATTTGTGGAATTCCGGATCATATTCGCCCACAAGTGGTCCCAAATATTTTAAGTAAAAAGCGACTGCCGGCGAGTGTCGCCACATCGGTGCTCAGATACGCAGGATCTGCTTGGGTGACGGCACTGCAGACGAAGAGAAACATATCTCGTCTGAACAGCACGTTCAGGTTGATGGCCATGCGGGTGTCTAGCGCGTATCGAACCTCACCAGAGCCACCCTACGTGATAGCTAGCACGATTCCCATAAATCTTCAACTCGAAGAAGATAGCGAGTGTTATAGGAATCGAGGCGCGAGAGGAGTTCGTAAACGAGCCCAAGCTGACACCTTAATCAAGTGGCAGCATCAGTGGGATAACGCTGTTAACGGTAGATGGACCCATCGACTAATTCCATGTTTGTCGGTGTGGGTGAACCGAGCGCACGGTGAGGTGAACTTCCGTATGACGCAGTTCGTGTCTGGTCATGGCTGTTTCAAAAACTATCTGAACAGGTTCGGCCACGCGAGTTCGCCCTTCTACATCGCGTGCGGTGATTCAGAGGAAACGCCTGAGCACGTGGTTGTCGAATTCCCGCGATTCGTGCACGAGCGAAACGAATTGAGAATCATTATCGGTGAGGACGTTAACATGACCAATATTGTCCAAAGAATGTGCGCGGACATAGAAAAATGGGACGCGGTGATGGAAACAGTCGTTCAGATCATGTCAGCGTGCAACGAAGCTGGCGAGTGGAGCAACGACCAGCAACACGGCCTTGGGTCGTCGAGGCCTCGATGAACCTGTAGCTACACTCCAACTGGAATCGCCGGACTGACCATGGCACTTGACAAATCAGTTTGAGGAAGAGAGATAAAGTAAACCACCGGGCGCGACCGGTGAAGACTAGATTGAGCGCACGCATCGTCGACGGTAGGTCGTCGGGGGCCCTGAGAACCGGAAGTCATCCTCCCTTCGAAACCGCAGGACTGACCTCGGCACGCAATCGACCAGCATCGAGATAACGGTTTCGAGAGATATTTCAACGTCGGGAAATTTCTCCGTCGGAGTAGGCTAGGCCCACTGCTGGGGACTAGTTAGAGGAGATCGGGAAGTAACACTACAAATGGTCGTCATGGCACCAGTGAACCGGAAGCCACCCTTCAACCGGAATCGCTGGATCGACCACGGCAACCAACTGGTCAACGGAGAGAGCAGCGCATGTTGAATATCAGCGAAATCTAGCACGACCAGGGAATCAAGCAAAGTGCATTAACACGCCTCCCCCTGAAGTAGTAATTTCAAATGGAATCCGGGGGATCAGGCAAATGTCGGACTCCTTGGTGAAGTTTAGAGGAGTAGGATTCAGAGTTATCTTCTCTGCTCAGAGGCCCTCATTCTGGCACTCGAAAATATGGTCTAACTACAAGATTTTTAAGTGTTTTTAGCATTATTTTCATTGTCGAAAACAAATGACAGCTCAGCAAAATCAACAATAATTTAGTTGTATGTACTTCTATTTGCGAAATTCCTGTTCGCCGATATCGCTCTACATCACATGATAGCAACATTTCCCAGATCTCAATTCGATCGATATCAAATGTTCAATTGTCCATTGCTCACAACGAGTTACGGTGACACTGTCGAATAGGAAACGTCAGCACTCGTGTGACACTAATAACAGTCATTATTTATAGAAGGGAAAGCATTGACGCCAGTAACGTTCATCTTTGTTTCCGTGGTCCATGGTTGGCGGGTAGGTACGCATGGTAGTCTGCTGTAGAGGTACGCATCGTTCGCAGCCATTGACTAGGAAAAAGTGTAATTTATTATGGATTTATTTGTCGCACAAACCATGCCCCCGCTGCAAACGCTTTCGCCGTGGAACCACAGTTGAATAGGGGTATGAAAGGATACGCGTAAATGATTTATTCTGATATGGGTGGATATCTGGTACAATCATAAACCGGGCTGGATGTGTTATTCAATTAAATATTAATTGATAATGACTTTTCTTTCCCAGAGATACCGGAAAGCGCTTATGCCAGGTTTATTTACAGCCTTTTTCACTGAAACATTAATCAGGGGTGACAATTCCCTCATAAAACGTGGTTTCCATGGTTCAATGGCAGTTCATTTTGCGATTTTCTGTCGATCTCCATTCTCGTCAGGAGCTCAGAAATACTAATAAGATATTGATAAATACGAGCAATCGAGCGCTGCCGAGGGACGTGATATCCGGCAAGTTGAACGGCTGGAAAATAAAAAATATTAATCATATTCGCCCATTTATCATCTGGGATGTGTGATTTGTGGTGATGCTGGTTGCGTGTTCTGTTGGTTCAGCCACCACATACTAAAACCGGCCATATTCCGGGGTTTGCATGCACGCAGCGACGACGATATACCAACTCGACCAGGACGACACGCAGGCAGTAAAGTAGAGGATTTTCCCCCCGGGGGCAGACAGTTAAGGGATTGCGGTCGTAAAAATGTGATCCTTCGAAACCGACGACACGCCGGAGCAGCTGCTTTTATGACTCCCAGATTGGTCGTGGCGGCAGGTGTTTTCGGTGGTTGGCTGGACGGGTCCTTCCAGCGGAGCGCTGATGCTGAGTGCTGATTCAAATAATTCTAATCACGGAAAGAGAGGTTAATGGATAAAAATATAAATAACTCTGTAATTCAGATAATTAGAAAACTAATAACTGTGAATTTTCAAACAGCGGTCGATTTTTGACATTAAAATCTAGTCATGAACTCTAGGGACTAAACGTCAAAAATTTTGAAATTCATTTTGTACGAACAAGTTTCTCACTGTGAACAGTAATTGATGCACTCATTTTTCAAAACCCAAAAAAGTCAATTTTACTGTAGAATCATCTCCGCACATCGACTTGATAATCCATCCAAACCACTTGAATCTGATTCAGCAAACTGCTGTACTTAATTGCATTTATTAGCACGTACCGGCAATTTAGACAAGGGTTGGCATTAAGTTGTGTCACATACACAAACCCAAACACACGCAGCCACCCACACGTCACTGTACTTACTAGCTCCTACCGAATAAACGAACGAACCTCTGGCTGCAGTCGACTCCGGCGAGCTTTTCACCCTACCATTGAAATACATCAACAGAATTAAAAGTAATTTCCTCCAATTTGCATCTGCACACGTACAACTCATATAAAAGTGAGGCAGGGTATGTGCAAGAGAAAGAGAGAGAAAGATTGAATGAGTGAGGGAGAGTGAACAGTCACCGCACCTGATCGTAAATGACTTACTGATGGAGTGGTTTCAGGACTCTGCGGTGGAGACTGACTTTCCCCGGGAATACCGAACGAGTATCTCATCTATATTCATTTGCCTGGCTGATGGTTGCTCCAATGGCTGTTGCAGCTAGGCAAACGCGATAACCGTAATGCTCAGTAGGAACATGCATTATCTTAAGCTGGCTGTATGCGCTATTAGACTGATGTTAGAGACCACCGACACCGACCGGTAAGGTAGAATGGCTTCGGACGTTTTCCGGGGGTTTTTGGAACGAAATGCTGGAATTCTAATGCATTGCCGAGGGAACAGGAACTATCCCCACCGGGGACCCACCCGAATGGAACGTGTAGGCAATAACTCTTCAGGTCAACAGCTGCCCGAATGTGGGCAGAAATTTTCCTTTGGAATTTTGTCCAAATTCAACCCCGGTCTAGCTTCCAACCACAACAACGTCAGCTGACTTGCAGAATATCTGCACCGGCCCCAGGCAGTCGTAAGTATTCATAGGTCACACAAGTCGGAGTCCATTAATTTAACGCATCAGATTAACTTTGCATGTGCCTTGCGTGCTATTGCTCTTCAGCTTGGGTCAAGCGTCTCTGCTCATCGTCCGAGGTGCAAAGGAGTAACAGCGGTAGCCTCTGTGGATGCCCCGTGACGGTCCGAATAGCAGATCGGACGGTGCGGAAGGTGTTCTCCCGGGAACAACTAATTGATTTTGCCACATCGCTTTGCTAAGTCTTGTAGCCATTTAGGAAATAGTTTGAAAGCATTTTGCTATATTGCAAATAGTGTTCTATTGAAGGGTACTCGGTACTCAACACCTACATCAAGGGGTTCGTCGTTTTTATCTATGAATCTATCGGAGACTGCCACTTGTAGGGTTGTATATTGAAAAATAATTTAAATACATAAGGAATTTAATACTTAATAATAAATTCCATATATATTTAAATTATTCTAAAGGGTTTTAGATTTGAGCGACTGAAAACAAAAAATCGCAAGGATATAACATGCTTCGTAAAAGCCGCTTTCAATATTGTAGAATATAAAACTCGGAAAGAAACTAAAAATTGTGAAAAATGGATTGAGATCCTTCAGCGTAAGAATTGCAGAAAAGCAAAGGTGGGTTAAAAATTCACTTCGAGTGAAAACGGTATACGTTTTATTAACTCTCCTGAAGTCGCGCTTATGGCCCACTGAACGAGCAGCCGCTGGTGCCCTACGACGATTTCGCTAGATTTTCAGAGCATCGTGCATACGGTGCACTAGCGCGACTGCCAGAAAGTTAAAAGCAAAACCGGTATTCAGTAGCAGTCAGAGCAGAAATGGGATAAAAAGCCATAGCCCTAAAATGGCTCAAAGAGGTATACCACTTTTGCTCTGTATAGCTTAGCTTAGCTTAGATAGACTGCCCGTAGTTGCACTTCGTGATGGACCGGATGAGTAAAAATGCACAATGAACCAATAGAATGTTACTTGGGAGAAATAAAGCATTCTCACTGTGCATGTTATACCAAACACCACTTTTGCTATTAGACGTCAAATATTCCATTTTTATCCATTGAATGGATTCAGAAATTTTTCATCACAAATCAGTGAAAACCATCATCAATATGGAGGTGACTTGCAAAGAGGTGGTTGGTACAAATCGAAACTGGATGATTAGCACCATTTTGAAATCAAAGTTGGCTACTTGCGGTTACCACAAAACAGTGAAAACCGTCAGCAATAAGAGCATCATTTAGAAGGGTGTGGTCAGTAGACATCGAAAATCGATGATTAACGCCATTTTGAAATTTAAGATGGCAACTTCTGGTTACCAGTAAAGAGAGATAACCATCATCAACATAGGTGTCATTTAAAAGGGGGTGGTCAGAAGACGATGGAAACGGTTGATTGACGCCGTTTTGATATCCATGATGGCAAGGGACAATAGAGATTGATTATTAACTTCTTTTTTAAATTCAAGAGGACCACCTTCGTAGCTATAAAACAGAATAATGTGCATAATTTTAAAATCTAACAAATACGCTTCCTCTAATTTTATGCTGGGCGCACAACAATGGCTCTCTGTGAAGCAAGCAATTAGTATCATTACAATGGCTTTAAATTGGCGTTAGTCATCAATTTTCGATGTCTACTGACCACTTCCTTTTAAATGACACCAATATTGATTATGGTTTTCAGTATTCAGTGATAATTGAAAGTCACCATCTTTAATATCAAAATGGTGCTAATCATCAATTTCCGTTGTCTACTGATCACTCGCCTTCAAATGACACCCATAAAGATGATTGTTCTTTCTATTTGCTGGGTACCAGAAGTAGCCAGCTTGTAATTCAAGGTAAACCAATAAAAAAAGTATAATAGGTTTTTTTTACCTAACAAAGGTAAAAAGGGTAAAAAAGGCAAAAAAATGGTAAAATGGTAAAAATGGTAAAAATGGCAAAAATGGTACAAATGGTAAAAATGGTAAAAATGGTAAAAATGGTAAAAATGGTAAAAATGGTAAAAATGGTAAAAATGGTAAAAATGGTAAAAATGGTAAAAATGGTAAAAATGGTAAAAATGGTAAAAATGGTAAAAATGGTAAAAATGGTAAAAATGGTAAAAATGGTAAAAATGGTAAAAATGGTAAAAATGGTAAAAATGGTAAAAATGGTAAAAATGGTAAAAATGGTAAAAATGGTAAAAATGGTAAAAATGGTAAAAATGGTAAAAATGGTAAAAATGGTAAAAATGGTAAAAATGGTAAAAATGGTAAAAATGGTAAAAATGGTAAAAATGGTAAAAATGGTAAAAATGGTAAAAATGGTAAAAATGGTAAAAATGGTAAAAATGGTAAAAATGGTAAAAATGGTAAAAATGGTAAAAATGGTAAAAATGGTAAAAATGGTAAAAATGGTAAAAATGGTAAAAATGGTAAAAATGGTAAAAATGGTAAAAATGGTAAAAATGGTAAAAATGGTAAAAATGGTAAAAATGGTAAAAATGGTAAAAATGGTAAAAATGGTAAAAATGGTAAAAATGGTAAAAATGGTAAAAATGGTAAAAATGGTAAAAATGGTAAAAATGGTAAAAATGGTAAAAATGGTAAAAATGGTAAAAATGGTAAAAATGGTAAAAATGGTAAAAATGGTAAAAATGGTAAAAATGGTAAAAATGGTAAAAATGGTAAAAATGGTAAAAATGGTAAAAATGGTAAAAATGGTAAAAATGGTAAAAATGGTAAAAATGGTAAAAATGGTAAAAATGGTAAAAATGGTAAAAATGGTAAAAATGGTAAAAATGGTAAAAATGGTAAAAATGGTAAAAATGGTAAAAATGGTAAAAATGGTAAAAATGGTAAAAATGGTAAAAATGGTAAAAATGGTAAAAATGGTAAAAATGGTAAAAATGGTAAAAATGGTAAAAATGGTCAAAATGGTAAAAATGGTAAAAATGGTAAAAATGGTAAAAATGGTAAAAAAAGGTAAAAAAGTTAAAAAAAGTAAAAAAGGTGAAAAAGGTGAAATAGATGAAAAAGGCGAAAAAGGGGAAAAGGCGCAAAAAGGTGAAAAAGGTGGAAAAGGTGAAAAAGGTGAAAAAGGTGAAAAAGATGAAAAAGATGAAAAAGGTGAAAAAGGTGAAAAAGATGAAAAAGGTGAAAAAGGTGAAAAAGGTGAAAAAGGTGAAAAAGGTGAAAAAGGTGAAAAAGGTGAAAAAGGTGAAAAAGGTGAAAAAGGTGAAAAAGGTGAAAAAGGTGAAAAAGGTGAAAAAGGTGAAAAAGGTGAAAAAGGTGAAAAAGGTGAAAAAGGTGAAAAAGGTGAAAAAGGTGAAAAAGGTGAAAAAGGTGAAAAAGGTGAAAAAGGTGAAAAAGGTGAAAAAGGTGAAAAAGGTGAAAAAGGTGAAAAAGGTGAAAAAGGTGAAAAAGGTGAAAAAGGTGAAAAAGGTGAAAAAGGTGAAAAAGGTGAAAAAGGTGAAAAAGGTGAAAAAGGTGAAAAAGGTGAAAAAGGTGAAAAAGGTGAAAAAGGTGAAAAAGGTGAAAAAGGTGAAAAAGGTGAAAAAGGTGAAAAAGGTGAAAAAGGTGAAAAAGGTGAAAAAGGTGAAAAAGGTGAAAAAGGTGAAAAAGGTGAAAAAGGTGAAAAAGGTGAAAAAGGTGAAAAAGGTGAAAAAGGTGAAAAAGGTGAAAAAGGTGAAAAGGTGAAAAAGGTGAAAAAGGTGAAAAAGGTGAAAAAGGTGAAAAAGGTGAAAAAGGTGAAAAAGGTGAAAAAGGTGAAAAAGGTGAAAAAGGTGAAAAAGGTGAAAAAGGTGAAAAAGGTGAAAAAGGTGAAAAAGGTGAAAAAGGTGAAAAAGGTGAAAAAGGTGAAAAAGGTGAAAAAGGTGAAAAAGGTGAAAAAGGTGAAAAAGGTGAAAAAGGTGAAAAAGGTGAAAAAGGTGAAAAAGGTGAAAAAGGTGAAAAAGGTGAAAAAGGTGAAAAAGGTGAAAAAGGTGAAAAAGGTGAAAAAGGTGAAAAAGGTGAAAAAGGTGAAAAAGGTGAAAAAGGTGAAAAAGGTGAAAAAGGTGAAAAAGGTGAAAAAGGTGAAAAAGGTGAAAAAGGTGAAAAAGGTGAAAAAGGTGAAAAAGGTGAAAAAGGTGAAAAAGGTGAAAAAGGTGAAAAAGGTGAAAAAGGTGAAAAAGGTGAAAAAGGTGAAAAAGGTGAAAAGGTGAAAAGGTAAAAGGTAAAAGGTAAAAGGTAAAAGGTAAAAGGTAAAAGGTAAAAGGTAAAAGGTAAAAGGTAAAAGGTAAAAGGTAAAAGGTAAAAGGTAAAAGGTAAAAGGTAAAAGGTAAAAGGTAAAAGGTAAAAGGTAAAAGGTAAAAGGTAAAAGGTAAAAGGTAAAAGGTAAAAGGTAAAAGGTAAAAGGTAAAAGGTAAAAGGTAAAAGGTAAAAGGTAAAAGGTAAAAGGTAAAAGGTAAAAGGTAAAAGGTAAAAGGTAAAAGGTAAAAGGTAAAAGGTAAAAGGTAAAAGGTAAAAGGTAAAAGGTAAAAGGTAAAAGGTAAAAGGTAAAAGGTAAAAGGTAAAAGGTAAAAGGTAAAAGGTAAAAGGTAAAAGGTAAAAGGTAAAAGGTAAAAGGTAAAAGGTAAAAGGTAAAAGGTAAAAGGTAAAAGGTAAAAGGTAAAAGGTAAAAGGTAAAAGGTAAAAGGTAAAAGGTAAAAGGTAAAAGGTAAAAGGTAAAAGGTAAAAGGTAAAAGGTAAAAGGTAAAAGGTAAAAGGTAAAAGGTAAAAGGTAAAAGGTAAAAGGTAAAAGGTAAAAGGTAAAAGGTAAAAGGTAAAAGGTAAAAGGTAAAAGGTAAAAGGTAAAAGGTAAAAGGTAAAAGGTAAAAGGTAAAAGGTAAAAGGTAAAAGGTAAAAGGTAAAAGGTAAAAGGTAAAAGGTAAAAGGTAAAAGGTAAAAGGTAAAAGGTAAAAGGTAAAAGGTAAAAGGTAAAAGGTAAAAGGTAAAAGGTAAAAGGTAAAAGGTAAAAGGTAAAAGGTAAAAGGTAAAAGGTAAAAGGTAAAAGGTAAAAGGTAAAAGGTAAAAGGTAAAAGGTAAAAGGTAAAAGGTAAAAGGTAAAAGGTAAAAGGTAAAAGGTAAAAGGTAAAAGGTAAAAGGTAAAAGGTAAAAGGTAAAAGGTAAAAGGTAAAAGGTAAAAGGTAAAAGGTAAAAGGTAAAAGGTAAAAGGTAAAAGGTAAAAGGTAAAAGGTAAAAGGTAAAAGGTAAAAGGTAAAAGGTAAAAGGTAAAAGGTAAAAGGTAAAAGGTAAAAGGTAAAAGGTAAAAGGTAAAAGGTAAAAGGTAAAAGGTAAAAGGTAAAAGGTAAAAGGTAAAAGGTAAAAGGTAAAAGGTAAAAGGTAAAAGGTAAAAGGTAAAAGGTAAAAGGTAAAAGGTAAAAGGTAAAAGGTAAAAGGTAAAAGGTAAAAGGTAAAAGGTAAAAGGTAAAAGGTAAAAGGTAAAAGGTAAAAGGTAAAAGGTAAAAGGTAAAAGGTAAAAGGTAAAAGGTAAAAGGTAAAAGGTAAAAGGTAAAAGGTAAAAGGTAAAAGGTAAAAGGTAAAAGGTAAAAGGTAAAAGGTAAAAGGTAAAAGGTAAAAGGTAAAAGGTAAAAGGTAAAAGGTAAAAGGTAAAAGGTAAAAGGTAAAAGGTAAAAGGTAAAAGGTAAAAGGTAAAAGGTAAAAGGTAAAAGGTAAAAGGTAAAAGGTAAAAGGTAAAAGGTAAAAGGTAAAAGGTAAAAGGTAAAAGGTAAAAGGTAAAAGGTAAAAGGTAAAAGGTAAAAGGTAAAAGGTAAAAGGTAAAAGGTAAAAGGTAAAAGGTAAAAGGTAAAAGGTAAAAGGTAAAAGGTAAAAGGTAAAAGGTAAAAGGTAAAAGGTAAAAGGTAAAAGGTAAAAGGTAAAAGGTAAAAGGTAAAAGGTAAAAGGTAAAAGGTAAAAGGTAAAAGGTAAAAGGTAAAAGGTAAAAGGTAAAAGGTAAAAGGTAAAAGGTAAAAGGTAAAAGGTAAAAGGTAAAAGGTAAAAGGTAAAAGGTAAAAGGTAAAAGGTAAAAGGTAAAAGGTAAAAGGTAAAAGGTAAAAGGTAAAAGGTAAAAGGTAAAAGGTAAAAGGTAAAAGGTAAAAGGTAAAAGGTAAAAGGTAAAAGGTAAAAGGTAAAAGGTAAAAGGTAAAAGGTAAAAGGTAAAAGGTAAAAGGTAAAAGGTAAAAGGTAAAAGGTAAAAGGTAAAAGGTAAAAGGTAAAAGGTAAAAGGTAAAAGGTAAAAGGTAAAAGGTAAAAGGTAAAAGGTAAAAGGTAAAAGGTAAAAGGTAAAAGGTAAAAGGTAAAAGGTAAAAGGTAAAAGGTAAAAGGTAAAAGGTAAAAGGTAAAAGGTAAAAGGTAAAAGGTAAAAGGTAAAAGGTAAAAGGTAAAAGGTAAAAGGTAAAAGGTAAAAGGTAAAAGGTAAAAGGTAAAAGGTAAAAGGTAAAAGGTAAAAGGTAAAAGGTAAAAGGTAAAAGGTAAAAGGTAAAAGGTAAAAGGTAAAAGGTAAAAGGTAAAAGGTAAAAGGTAAAAGGTAAAAGGTAAAAGGTAAAAGGTAAAAGGTAAAAGGTAAAAGGTAAAAGGTAAAAGGTAAAAGGTAAAAGGTAAAAGGTAAAAGGTAAAAGGTAAAAGGTAAAAGGTAAAAGGTAAAAGGTAAAAGGTAAAAGGTAAAAGGTAAAAGGTAAAAGGTAAAAGGTAAAAGGTAAAAGGTAAAAGGTAAAAGGTAAAAGGTAAAAGGTAAAAGGTAAAAGGTAAAAGGTAAAAGGTAAAAGGTAAAAGGTAAAAGGTAAAAGGTAAAAGGTAAAAGGTAAAAGGTAAAAGGTAAAAGGTAAAAGGTAAAAGGTAAAAGGTAAAAGGTAAAAGGTAAAAGGTAAAAGGTAAAAGGTAAAAGGTAAAAGGTAAAAGGTAAAAGGTAAAAGGTAAAAGGTAAAAGGTAAAAGGTAAAAGGTAAAAGGTAAAAGGTAAAAGGTAAAAGGTAAAAGGTAAAAGGTAAAAGGTAAAAGGTAAAAGGTAAAAGGTAAAAGGTAAAAGGTAAAAGGTAAAAGGTAAAAGGTAAAAGGTAAAAGGTAAAAGGTAAAAGGTAAAAGGTAAAAGGTAAAAGGTAAAAGGTAAAAGGTAAAAGGTAAAAGGTAAAAGGTAAAAGGTAAAAGGTAAAAGGTAAAAGGTAAAAGGTAAAAGGTAAAAGGTAAAAGGTAAAAGGTAAAAGGTAAAAGGTAAAAGGTAAAAGGTAAAAGGTAAAAGGTAAAAGGTAAAAGGTAAAAGGTAAAAGGTAAAAAAAAGGTAAAAGGTAAAAGGTAAAAGGTAAAAGGTAAAAGGTAAAAGGTAAAAGGTAAAAGGTAAAAGGTAAAAGGTAAAAGGTAAAAGGTAAAAGGTAAAAGGTAAAAGGTAAAAGGTAAAAGGTAAAAGGTAAAAGGTAAAAGGTAAAAGGTAAAAGGTAAAAGGTAAAAGGTAAAAGGTAAAAGGTAAAAGGTAAAAGGTAAAAGGTAAAGGTAAAAGGTAAAAGGTAAAGGTAAAAGGTAAAAGGTAAAAGGTAAAAGGTAAAAGGTAAAAGGTAAAAGGTAAAAGGTAAAGGTAAAAGGTAAAGGTAAAAGGTAAAAGGTAAAAGGTAAAAGGTAAAAGGTAAAAGGTAAAAGGTAAAAGGTAAAAGGTAAAAGGTAAAAGGTAAAAGGTAAAAGGTAAAAGGTAAAAGGTAAAAGGTAAAAGGTAAAAGGTAAAAGGTAAAAGGTAAAAGGTAAAAGGTAAAAGGTAAAAGGTAAAAGGTAAAAGGTAAAAGGTAAAAGGTAAAGGTAAAAGGTAAAAGGTAAAAGGTAAAAGGTAAAAGGTAAAAGGTAAAAGGTAAAAGGTAAAAGGTAAAAGGTAAAAGGTAAAAGGTAAAAGGTAAAAGGTAAAAGGTAAAAGGTAAAAGGTAAAAGGTAAAAGGTAAAAGGTAAAAGGTAAAAGGTAAAAGGTAAAAGGTAAAAGGTAAAAGGTAAAAGGTAAAAGGTAAAAGGTAAAAGGTAAAAGGTAAAAGGTAAAAGGTAAAGGTAAAAGGTAAAAGGTAAAAGGTAAAAGGTAAAAGGTAAAAGGTAAAAGGTAAAAGGTAAAAGGTAAAAGGTAAAAGGTAAAAGGTAAAAGGTAAAAGGTAAAAGGTAAAAGGTAAAAGGTAAAAGGTAAAAGGTAAAAGGTAAAAGGTAAAAGGTAAAAGGTAAAAGGTAAAAGGTAAAAGGTAAAAGGTAAAAGGTAAAAGGTAAAAGGTAAAAGGTAAAAGGTAAAAGGTAAAAGGTAAAAGGTAAAAGGTAAAAGGTAAAAGGTAAAAGGTAAAAGGTAAAAGGTAAAAGGTAAAAGGTAAAAGGTAAAAGGTAAAAGGTAAAAGGTAAAAGGTAAAAGGTAAAAGGTAAAAGGTAAAAGGTAAAAGGTAAAAGGTAAAAGGTAAAAGGTAAAAGGTAAAAGGTAAAAGGTAAAAGGTAAAAGGTAAAAGGTAAAAGGTAAAAGGTAAAAGGTAAAAGGTAAAAGGTAAAAGGTAAAAGGTAAAAGGTAAAAGGTAAAAGGTAAAAGGTAAAAGGTAAAAGGTAAAAGGTAAAAGGTAAAAGGTAAAAGGTAAAAGGTAAAAGGTAAAAGGTAAAAGGTAAAAGGTAAAAGGTAAAAGGTAAAAGGTAAAAGGTAAAAGGTAAAAGGTAAAAGGTAAAAGGTAAAAGGTAAAAGGTAAAAGGTAAAAGGTAAAAGGTAAAAGGTAAAAGGTAAAAGGTAAAAGGTAAAAGGTAAAAGGTAAAAGGTAAAAGGTAAAAGGTAAAAGGTAAAAGGTAAAGGTAAAAGGTAAAAGGTAAAAGGTAAAAGGTAAAAGGTAAAAGGTAAAAGGTAAAAGGTAAAAGGTAAAAGGTAAAAGGTAAAAGGTAAAAGGTAAAAGGTAAAAGGTAAAAGGTAAAAGGTAAAAGGTAAAAGGTAAAAGGTAAAAGGTAAAAGGTAAAAGGTAAAAGGTAAAAGGTAAAAGGTAAAAGGTAAAAGGTAAAAGGTAAAAGGTAAAAGGTAAAAGGTAAAGTAAGGTAAAAGGTAAAAGGTAAAAGGTAAAAGGTAAAAGGTAAAAGGTAAAAGGTAAAAGGTAAAAGGTAAAAGGTAAAAGGTAAAAGGTAAAAGGTAAAAGGTAAAAGGTAAAAGGTAAAAGGTAAAAGGTAAAAGGTAAAAGGTAAAAGGTAAAAGGTAAAAGGTAAAAGGTAAAAGGTAAAAGGTAAAAGGTAAAAGGTAAAAGGTAAAAGGTAAAAGGTAAAAGGTAAAAGGTAAAAGGTAAAAGGTAAAAGGTAAAAGGTAAAAGGTAAAAGGTAAAAGGTAAAAGGTAAAAGGTAAAAGGTAAAAGGTAAAAGGTAAAAGGTAAAAGGTAAAAGGTAAAAGGTAAAAGGTAAAAGGTAAAAGGTAAAAGGTAAAAGGTAAAAGGTAAAAGGTAAAAGGTAAAAGGTAAAAGGTAAAAGGTAAAAGGTAAAAGGTAAAAGGTAAAAGGTAAAAGGTAAAAGGTAAAAGGTAAAAGGTAAAAGGTAAAAGGTAAAAGGTAAAAGGTAAAAGGTAAAAGGTAAAAGGTAAAAGGTAAAAGGTAAAAGGTAAAAGGTAAAAGGTAAAAGGTAAAAGGTAAAAGGTAAAAGGTAAAAGGTAAAAGGTAAAAGGTAAAAGGTAAAAGGTAAAAGGTAAAAGGTAAAAGGTAAAAGGTAAAAGGTAAAAGGTAAAAGGTAAAAGGTAAAAGGTAAAAGGTAAAAGGTAAAAGGTAAAAGGTAAAAGGTAAAAGGTAAAAGGTAAAAGGTAAAAGGTAAAAGGTAAAAGGTAAAAGGTAAAAGGTAAAAGGTAAAAGGTAAAAGGTAAAAGGTAAAAGGTAAAAGGTAAAAGGTAAAAGGTAAAAGGTAAAAGGTAAAAGGTAAAAGGTAAAAGGTAAAAGGTAAAAGGTAAAAGGTAAAAGGTAAAAGGTAAAAGGTAAAAGGTAAAAGGTAAAAGGTAAAAGGTAAAAGGTAAAAGGTAAAAGGTAAAAGGTAAAAGGTAAAAGGTAAAAGGTAAAAGGTAAAAGGTAAAAGGTAAAAGGTAAAAGGTAAAAGGTAAAAGGTAAAAGGTAAAAGGTAAAAGGTAAAAGGTAAAAGGTAAAAGGTAAAAGGTAAAAGGTAAAAGGTAAAAGGTAAAAGGTAAAAGGTAAAAGGTAAAAGGTAAAAGGTAAAAGGTAAAAGGTAAAAGGTAAAAGGTAAAAGGTAAAAGGTAAAAGGTAAAAGGTAAAAGGTAAAAGGTAAAAGGTAAAAGGTAAAAGGTAAAAGGTAAAAGGTAAAAGGTAAAAGGTAAAAGGTAAAAGGTAAAAGGTAAAAGGTAAAAGGTAAAAGGTAAAAGGTAAAAGGTAAAAGGTAAAAGGTAAAAGGTAAAAGGTAAAAGGTAAAAGGTAAAAGGTAAAAGGTAAAAGGTAAAAGGTAAAAGGTAAAAGGTAAAAGGTAAAAGGTAAAAGGTAAAAGGTAAAAGGTAAAAGGTAAAAGGTAAAAGGTAAAAGGTAAAAGGTAAAAGGTAAAAGGTAAAAGGTAAAAGGTAAAAGGTAAAAGGTAAAAGGTAAAAGGTAAAAGGTAAAAGGTAAAAGGTAAAAGGTAAAAGGTAAAAGGTAAAAGGTAAAAGGTAAAAGGTAAAAGGTAAAAGGTAAAAGGTAAAAGGTAAAAGGTAAAAGGTAAAAGGTAAAAGGTAAAAGGTAAAAGGTAAAAGGTAAAAGGTAAAAGGTAAAAGGTAAAAGGTAAAAGGTAAAAGGTAAAAGGTAAAAGGTAAAAGGTAAAAGGTAAAAGGTAAAAGGTAAAAGGTAAAAGGTAAAAGGTAAAAGGTAAAAGGTAAAAGGTAAAAGGTAAAAGGTAAAAGGTAAAAGGTAAAAGGTAAAAGGTAAAAGGTAAAAGGTAAAAGGTAAAAGGTAAAAGGTAAAAGGTAAAAGGTAAAAGGTAAAAGGTAAAAGGTAAAAGGTAAAAGGTAAAAGGTAAAAGGTAAAAGGTAAAAGGTAAAAGGTAAAAGGTAAAAGGTAAAAGGTAAAAGGTAAAAGGTAAAAGGTAAAAGGTAAAAGGTAAAAGGTAAAAGGTAAAAGGTAAAAGGTAAAAGGTAAAAGGTAAAAGGTAAAAGGTAAAAGGTAAAAGGTAAAAGGTAAAAGGTAAAAGGTAAAAGGTAAAAGGTAAAAGGTAAAAGGTAAAAGGTAAAAGGTAAAAGGTAAAAGGTAAAAGGTAAAAGGTAAAAGGTAAAAGGTAAAAGGTAAAAGGTAAAAGGTAAAAGGTAAAAGGTAAAAGGTAAAAGGTAAAAGGTAAAAGGTAAAAGGTAAAAGGTAAAAGGTAAAAGGTAAAAGGTAAAAGGTAAAAGGTAAAAGGTAAAAGGTAAAAGGTAAAAGGTAAAAGGTAAAAGGTAAAAGGTAAAAGGTAAAAGGTAAAAGGTAAAAGGTAAAAGGTAAAAGGTAAAAGGTAAAAGGTAAAAGGTAAAAGGTAAAAGGTAAAAGGTAAAAGGTAAAAGGTAAAAGGTAAAAGGTAAAAGGTAAAAGGTAAAAGGTAAAAGGTAAAAGGTAAAAGGTAAAAGGTAAAAGGTAAAAGGTAAAAGGTAAAAGGTAAAAGGTAAAAGGTAAAAGGTAAAAGGTAAAAGGTAAAAGGTAAAAGGTAAAAGGTAAAAGGTAAAAGGTAAAAGGTAAAAGGTAAAAGGTAAAAGGTAAAAGGTAAAAGGTAAAAGGTAAAAGGTAAAAGGTAAAAGGTAAAAGGTAAAAGGTAAAAGGTAAAAGGTAAAAGGTAAAAGGTAAAAGGTAAAAGGTAAAAGGTGAAAGGTAAAAGGTAAAAGGTAAAAGGTGAAAGGTGAAAGGTGAAAGGTAAAAGGTAAAAGGTAAAAGGTAAAAGGTAAAAGGTAAAAGGTAAAAGGTAAAAGGTGAAAGGTGAAAGGTGAAAGGTAAAAGGTAAAAGGTGAAAGGTGAAAGGTGAAAGGTAAAAGGTAAAAGGTAAAAGGTAAAAGGTAAAAGGTAAAAGGTAAAAGGTAAAAGGTAAAAGGTAAAAGGTAAAAGGTAAAAGGTAAAAGGTAAAAGGTAAAAGGTAAAAGGTAAAAGGTAAAAGGTAAAAGGTAAAAGGTAAAAGGTAAAAGGTAAAAGGTAAAAGGTAAAAGGTAAAAGGTAAAAGGTAAAAGGTAAAAGGTAAAAGGTAAAAGGTAAAAGGTAAAAGGTAAAAGGTAAAAGGTAAAAGGTAAAAGGTAAAAGGTAAAAGGTAAAAGGTAAAAGGTAAAAGGTAAAAGGTAAAAGGTAAAAGGTAAAAGGTAAAAGGTAAAAGGTAAAAGGTAAAAGGTAAAAGGTAAAAGGTAAAAGGTAAAAGGTAAAAGATAAAAGGTAAAAGGTAAAAGGTAAAAGGTAAAAGGTAAAAGGTAAAAGGTAAAAGGTAAAAGGTAAAAGGTAAAAGGTAAAAGGTAAAAGGTAAAAGGTAAAAGGTAAAAAAGTAAAATGGTAAAAACGTTAAAACGTCAACATGTCAACATGTAAACAAGTGAACAAGTGAACAAGTGAACAAGTGAACAAGTGAACAAGTGAACAAGTGAACAAGTGCACAAGTGAACAAGTGCACAAGTGAACAAGTGAACAAGTGAACAAGTGAACAAGTGAACAAGTGAACAAGTGAACAAGTGAACAAGTGAACAAGTGAACAAGTGAACAAGTGAACAAGTGAACAAGTGAACAAGTGAACAAGTGAACAAGTGAACTTCACTTTTAATTGGGTATGAGTAGAAGTTACTCAAAATTTGTAAAAGTCAAATTTTAATTGAAAATTAGGAAAAGTCCACTTTTATTTGAAAATGGGTAGAAGTTACTCAAAATTTGAAAAAGTCCACTTTTTATTGGAAATGGGTACAACTTACTCAATATTTTGAATAGTCCATTTTTAATTTAATATAGGTAGTAGTTACTCAAGTTAAAGAAAAGTCCAATTTTAATTGAATATGGGTAGAAGTTACTCAAAATTAGGAAAAGTACACTTTAAATTGGAAATGGGTAGAAATTACTCAAAGTTTAGAAAAGTCCACTTTTAATTGGAAATGGGTAGAAGTTACTCAAAATTAGGAAAAGTACACTTTTAATTAGAAATGGGTAGAAGTTACTCAAAATTAGGAAAAGTCCACTTTTTATTGGAAATGGGTAGAAGTTACTCAAAATCTGGAAAAGTCCATTTTAAATTGAACATGGGTAAAAGTTACTCAAAATTTGGAAAAGTTCATATTTAATTGAATATGGGTAGAAGTTACTCAAAATTAGGAATATGGGTAGGAGTTACTCAAAATTAGGAAAAGTCCACTTTTAATTGGAATTAGGTATAAGTTACTCAAAATTTGGAAAAGTCCACTTTTTAATGGGTAGTAGTTACTCAAAATTAGGAAAAGTCCACTTTCAATTAAATATGGGTAGAAGTTACTCAAAATTAGGAAAAGTCCACTTTTAATTGGAAATGGGTAGAAGTTACTCAAAATTTGGAAAAGTCCACTTTTTATTGGAAATGGGTAGAAGTTACTCAATATTTTGAATAGTCCATTTTTAATTTAATATAGGTAGTAGTTACTCAAATTTAGGAAAAGTCCACTTTTTATTGAATATGGGTAGAAGTTACTCAAAATTTGGAAAAGTCCACTTTTTAGGAGTTACTCAAAATTAGGAAAAGTCCAATGTTAATTGGAATTAGGTATAAGTTACTCAAAATTTGGAAAAGTCCACTTTTTATTGGAAATGGGTAGAAGTTACTCAAAATTTGGAAAAGTCAATTTTTAATTGAATTTGGGTAGAAGTTACTCAAAATTAGAAAAAGTCCACTTTTTATTGGAAATGGGTAGAAGTTACTCAAAATTTGAAAAAGTCCACTTTTAATTGGAAATGGGTAAAGTTTCTCAAAATTGGAATAAATTTGCATAATTTTTTGCAACTTGTTTTGTTCTGCAAATTTGTGCATGAGCTATCATGCTCACCGTAACTAAAGATTTTTGGAATGATGTTTAAAAATGATGAAAAATAAGTCCATGTACGCTAAATTTTTCCCCAGAGAACAAATTGGATTCAACCACTTTTTTACATGAAGGGCAAACTATCTCGCTATGCTTAGTCAAGAATTATATGTTTTAGTTTCGTCTTATCTGTATCGTGGCGGATCGGCTTGGCTGCCAGGCGTCACTCTTGACCAGTTGTTTGGTTGGGAATATTAGTAGCGTTTACCATATTTGTAATTAGCGACCATCTGGCGACTCAAAATGGTCAGCCACGATACTGATGAACTGATGAGATGCAGTTGTAAAGCGAACTCTTTGATTTAGTAAAAATAAATGCTTTCCACTAATTTGTATATCTGCTTTATGGGTACATGTTAAATATTAAATTAATTCAGTTCACTCTCTAGATAGTTAGATATTGCATTTTAAGTACAACCCTAGTTGCTAGACCTGTGCGCCGCCGCGCCACGCCGCCGCCGCCGGTAATTTTTAACGCACGCCGACGCCGAACGGTAGATCGGCGGCGCGCCGCCGATGCATTTTTCCCGCGCCGACAATTCGCGAACTCTAAAATTGTTGACTCATAATTTTATCCACAAATCTAGGAACATTGTCTATGGACCGAATATACGACGTTAACTGATTCATGATTTATCACATCTTGATCATTATTTGGTATTAGTGGTCGTCAATTGGATTACAAAATTAAAATAATCTTGATATTTTCTCGAAAACCATTACACGACACTCGTTATATAATTCAAAGCTCCATTCTTGCTTCGTCAACTGGTTATGATTGTCAGCATATAAGTTTCAATTCACCATTCGTGTGCGTGAAATGGTCCACAAATTAAAAAAAAAACTTCCACTTTCAAGATATATGTGCCTGAAATTTACGATTATGTGCCTGATCCTAACATTTGTACGTAATCAATTTCACTGGAACACAGTGTATTATTCATTGATTTTTTAACCGGTTCTTAATTCCTAATATGCTACACACGATTCACCAGTCGAGCTTATTATACTTACATAATCTTATTATACTTACGCAAACAATTACAAGGAACTCAGACTATTATTCATGGACTATTCGCTCTGCTTTTTAGTTTTGAAATGTCTATGTGAGCTATTATGTACAACTGCTAGCAACCAGTCTCTTAGGCACGAGCATTAGATACAAAGACATTACTAGGACCTATAACCCTGTTATTCCTTTGTTAAAATTCAGAGAAATGAACGGAATTAAATGAAACAGCGCTGAGCAAAGTACATTACCTAACCACAATTCATGTCCGTGAAATAATTTAGAAAACTATAAGACACGTGACTCTGTGTAAAAAATCCAACGGTAAGCTCGAGACAAAAATATCACGATAACACGACGAGAATTTACGAAAATCGTTGCACGTCGTTCAATTCTTGACTGTTTTAGTCAATAAAATTAATACAAATCAATGTTTCATCGAGTTATGAATTAGAATCATAAAAATATTAAACATATTCAGACACAACCACCTACTAAACATTTGAGTATGATGTCATCTTTTTTTTGCGTGAACTAGTTTTGTGAAAACACAAAAATTATTTTCAACGCGAGGTTTATTTATAATTGATTGAATCGTGACCTATTTTAAATTTTTTTTTCTCGAAGAATAGTTGAGCAAAGTGATCTTGACTTTTCGCGACGCTGGTTCACAGATGTGGCGATGCAGAGGGTAAGATTTCTAGTCTCATAAATTATTCATCGTGTGATCTAGCCCCACTCAAGAAAGATTTTCAGTGTCAGTTGCACCAGCCCGGTATCACAGACAAATAAGACGAAACACGAGATGAATTTTCATTACTCGTAGAAAAAAACGGTCGATTTCAATTACAAAGCGATGGCGTTAGTGAAGAGATTTTGACACAGAGCTAAATGCGTTACTTAGTTTCCGCACCCACCCGAAAACGTTACGGTCTTTTTAATCTCATGCAAACCAAAACAAACAATATGGGCCGGAAATATGAAATTCATTCTTGTCGAAGTGCCCAAGGTGGGAGTTGTTCACAACCTGTTCTTAAGTTACAACACGATGCCGATCGGTGAGTAAGCACATAACAGGATGTTAGTAATTTAATTGATTCGGTGTATCGAATGTATGCAATGGATTAGAATTTGTTGGGCCCCGGAACTGCTGGAGAAATTGGCTGGGTGCAGGTGCTACGAAAACTAGAGCTACGCTTAGACCATTTTCAATCAGACTTGTTTAGTGATCAGTTTTAACCTAACAGGAGCTAACACGTGAAGTCGTGATGATTATGATTGATAGTAACTGATTTCGTCAGGGTGTAGATCTGTATGATTCCAGCACATCGAGCATACTTTGCACTCAAGATAGAAGCAGATCGTACGTTGTAAGAAAATGTAGTGCCAGGGAATCGTATTCCTTATCATCGTGGCGATTTTGTACTTACAAGAAGTAAAAGTAAACACCAGCCTGCAAAATGAAGTAATGTGTCTTCCTTGAAAGGTGTCCTTACACGATCATTAAAAGAGACATTTCTGCGCAGTAATGCCAATAATAACGCCTCGTGTTAGGGTATCTGGTATCTGCGGGATTCTAAAAGAGCGACGGTAAACAGCCCAAGGACAACTTGACAGATAGTGCTTGTTTCATATATGCACCACCGATTTGATGGTGGCGCTAGTATGCCTTCTCTGTATGAGTACCACGAGCAACGAAACGAAAAAGTTTCAAGAGAAAAGCGTGTTTCGTTACGTGTGTTATTAACGCCGTCAATGCGGCTAGAACAACATTTAGAAAAAGCTTATTCTAAAATATGAATAAAGAAAACTATTATTAGTGAATAAATTTATCCCTAACTGAAAACCGTCAGCAAAGTTACATAAATCTTATTATTATCGTTGTTTTTAACAACCGGCTCTCTTCCTTCCTAAACATGTTTTGGTTTTCTTGTTGTGTGAAGTTTGAAATCGTTAAATCATTGTTGCCTTTTTTCTCGAGAAATGTAAATGAAAAACATTTTGGCCAATGAAAGTACATCACCACCAAGCTTAACAATTCGTTTTGAATAGAATTTGTGTTTTTATCAGAATTCTAGCAGCAAAAAGAAATGGTAGAAATGCTTAAATTGATTATTTTCCGCAGATATGGAAAATAATAAACGGGATGCGCCTTTTTCAAATTTTGCTCCATTCGAGCCGCCATGACATCATCAAATCACACCAAAATTTGCTTAGGAATTCAATATATGGGAGCTGTACCCGGGCTTATGGTAGAGATGACTAAACAGAAATAAAAAACAATGAAACGACAACAACAATTAATTTCCTCAAACAAAACAAAAACTGTTTTACCGTTGCTTAATTTCACAAATATAGAACAATAAATAATTATTCATTGTCATTGAAATACAGTCGTTATTCTGCATTCTTCAAATTTGTCCATTGCAATCATTATTTCATGCGAAGTCGTAGTATGCGACATCGACAATTTTTCTATTTCGTTCTTCTAATTTTACAACTGTAAAAATAGTTCCACCTTTAATTTATTATCTTGCATTTGGCAAGCAGGGTGGGCACTATTGGAGCTTCAGTTGAAAAAAAAATTGATATGGTTGCGAGAATTACATTTTGTGCAATGTGTTCAACAGATGTCACTAGTACATCGTGGGCGATGATTTTTTTAGATTTTCTTTAAGCTGTAACGTTTGTTTGTATGTGCTGTGAAGTCTGTTACAATAGAAACCGAAAATTTGGGGAAACAATTGTACTGTGAAGAATTTTTTTTAGTTAACTAGGCGTCAATATTCGTCACGCCGACACACGCCGGCGCGCCGCCGCCGATAGGGTCTAACGGCGTGACGCCGCCAACGCCGCCGCCGCCGGCCAAAAATGTCGCTTACGCCGCCGCCGATTAAAAATGCATCGGCGCACACCTCTACTAGTTGCATTCCACATAAGAGCTCACAATCGGCTTTGAATCTTCCCGGCGCCATCCATCCAAGGGATCCTTTAACAGCTCCCAAAACATTTTCTCGCGAGACTTCCTAGCTTACTGACGACCGTCTATATACGGAGGTGTAGCATCAACCCGAATGGTGCATGGCCATTTACCATTCAAGGTGAACACCACGATGGCCCGGAGTTGCATCTCTCGTTCGCCGTCACCGCCGCCGCTGGGCTGCTTCCAATGATAATGGAATAATAACTCATATCCCTTTTGTCTGATTGGGAAAGGTGTAAACTCTATAGCTCATATCTGACCGTGCCATTTACGATACCGAACCGGAGACCGACGCGATGGCGGTGTTGCACGAAATCGTTACCACCGCACTGACTAACTGGAATGACGGTCGTCGAGGTTGAGTGGTGTGCGAGGCTAGGATTTGATAAGAAAATCTCAGTCCCAGCGGCATTGTTCGTTGGCATTGCAATTCCGACACGTAGTACACCACCGACCCGGGGCGAATGGGGAAGAGGAGGTGTTTTCATGTGAAAGTTGCATTAGAGAGGGCTTTTAGTACTCGGGCGCTATGCAGTGAATCGGTAATTGGACACGAGAGGAGCTAGTTTGTTCTTCTGAAAAATTGATGATCGAAAATATGAGTGAATAGAAAATTGGTAGAACATATACGTTCTGTTCTCAATCAGTTCTACTAAATTACTTATGTGCAAAATTGTGTCACTAGTGAGAATTTCTAATGATTTATTTGATAGAATCCCTTGGAGCTCTAATCGCTCCAGACAGCTATCTCAAGGAGACACCAAAAGTTCTTTGCAATCAACTATACAAACATAGAACTGAAATGGAAACAATTTGACATTTACTACTCGAAACTCTTATTAATTTCAAACCAGCCTTGAGCTCCTTCGATCACAAAGCTCAAGATGTGTAAATTTTTGCAAATTTGAAAATCGATTCAGAATCAATCCCAGGCGCTCGGTTCAATAAAAGAAAATTTGAAGCGTTCCCCACGAGACGCTTTCCCTCTTGATTCCTCAATAAATTTCGCCCAGTGGCAATTTCATTCACTCCTTGTGTACCGAAGGAGCACGCAAAAACTATGCAATTTCACTTTAGAAGTATAAATTTCCGGACTGCGTAGCCCCGTCCCCCCTTTCGTTCACCTTCCGTCAACCACCGAACTCACAGATGATGATGATGATTACAATATCAACATTTATCTTCAGGATCTATTCACTTCTTGCTCGGCACAAAGTAACTGCGATAAAATGGGGCAGACACTTTATTCCTTGCTTTCCTTTCCAGCTTCGCTGGTACTTTTAGAACCCACTTCCACCGGGGGAGGACGAAGTGTTTCTAATGCACAAACAGATCCATGTATACTTCGCTCTCCGTCCCTCCCGTTCCCTTCGAGCAGGTCGAGTCGAAGCCAAAGCCCATTCATCACCCACGACTATGACTAGAGGAGAGCGGGAGGGGGGTGGTATATTTCCCCGCAGTTCACTTCAATGCAGATGAGTCCCTCTTCAATTTCTTTCTTTCGGGGGAACCGAAGAATGCCGGGCTCGGTCCCTTGATTCGCCACCAATCGCCATTCTCATTGCCGTCGGAGAATAGCTTCGCACTCGATCCTGGGGAGTAAAAAGCTGACACAAGACTGTAGCTTCTCTGGCCCCTTACTAGGTAGCCCTCCTCTGTCCGCACGGCGTTGAGCTTCCGGAAACGATATTCAAATTGCGTTGAAAGCTCATTTTATGATAATCAAACAAATAAATATTTCAGCTTTCCGTCGCCGCACCGGTTACCCATCAGGCATCACACTGGGCTTCGATAATAGCCTCTTAGGACCCATTTGCAAATTAGCCACCCCCCCCCCCCCCCTTCAACACCGACACGGTGTCTAGTAGCAAACCAATAAAATTTTGAAAGTGGTTGGATTTGCCGGTAATGGCAATGGGAAATGGGGATTCTGTTGTTTGGACAGTTGGTTTTCTAGAATTATGGTTGAATTTGTAATGCCGAATGTTTGTTACGCTTGCTCGAGCATTGTTTCTGCGGGCGTAATCGTTTGTCTTTCGGTGAAAAAGCCGAAGAAAATTTATCGAATTGATCTCAATGGAAATTGAAAACCAAAAATTGTACATTGAGAATTGAAACTTGAAAATGAAAAACCGCAAATTGAAAATTGAAAATCAAAAATTGAAAATCAAAAATCGCAAATTGGAACTGGAAACTTGAAACTTGAAACTTGAAACTTGAAATTTGAAACTTGAAACTTGAAACTTGAAACTTGAAACTTGAAACTTGAAACTTGAAACTTGAAACTTGAAACTTGAAACTTGAAACTTGAAACTTGAAACTTGAAACTTGAAACTTGAAACTTGAAACTTGAAACTTGAAACTTGAAACTTGAAACTTGAAACTTGAAACTTGAAACTTGAAACTTGAAACTTGAAACTTGAAACTTGAAACTTGAAACTTGAAACTTGAAACTTGAAACTTGAAACTTGAAACTTGAAACTTGAAACTTGAAACTTGAAACTTGAAACTTGAAACTTGAAACTTGAAACTTGAAACTTGAAACTTGAAACTTGAAACTTGAAACTTGAAACTTGAAACTTGAAACTTGAAACTTGAAACTTGAAACTTGAAACTTGAAACTTGAAACTTGAAACTTGAAACTTGAAACTTGAAACTTGAAACTTGAAACTTGAAACTTGAAACTTGAAACTTGAAACTTGAAACTTGAAACTTGAAACTTGAAACTTGAAACTTGAAACTTGAAACTTGAAACTTGAAACTTGAAACTTGAAACTTGAAACTTGAAACTTGAAACTTGAAACTTGAAACTTGAAACTTGAAACTTGAAACTTGAAACTTGAAACTTGAAACTTGAAACTTGAAACTTGAAACTTGAAACTTGAAACTTGAAACTTGAAACTTGAAACTTGAAACTTGAAACTTGAAACTTGAAACTTGAAACTTGAAACTTGAAACTTGAAACTTGAAACTTGAAACTTGAAACTTGAAACTTGAAACTTGAAACTTGAAACTTGAAACTTGAAACTTGAAACTTGAAACTTGAAACTTGAAACTTGAAACTTGAAACTTGAAACTTGAAACTTGAAACTTGAAACTTGAAACTTGAAACTTGAAACTTGAAACTTGAAACTTGAAACTTGAAACTTGAAACTTGAAACTTGAAACTTGAAACTTGAAACTTGAAACTTGAAACTTGAAACTTGAAACTTGAAACTTGAAACTTGAAACTTGAAACTTGAAACTTGAAACTTGAAACTTGAAACTTGAAACTTGAAACTTGAAACTTGAAACTTGAAACTTGAAACTTGAAACTTGAAACTTGAAACTTGAAACTTGAAACTTGAAACTTGAAACTTGAAACTTGAAACTTGAAACTTGAAACTTGAAACTTGAAACTTGAAACTTGAAACTTGAAACTTGAAACTTGAAACTTGAAACTTGAAACTTGAAACTTGAAACTTGAAACTTGAAACTTGAAACTTGAAACTTGAAACTTGAAACTTGAAACTTGAAACTTGAAACTTGAAACTTGAAACTTGAAACTTGAAACTTGAAACTTGAAACTTGAAACTTGAAACTTGAAACTTGAAACTTGAAACTTGAAACTTGAAACTTGAAACTTGAAACTTGAAACTTGAAACTTGAAACTTGAAACTTGAAACTTGAAACTTGAAACTTGAAACTTGAAAGTTGAAACTTGAAACTTGAAGATTGAAGCTTGAAGCTTGAAGCTTGAAACTTGAAACTCGAAACTTGAAGCTTGAAACTTGATACTTGGACCTTAAAAAATCGATGAATCGATAAATCAATAAATTGATAAATCGATAAATCGATAAACCGATAAATCGATAAATCGATAAATCGATAAATCGATAAATCGATAAATCGATACATCGATTAATCGAAAATCACAAAAAATCACGAATATCAAAAATATCACAAAAATCGCAAAAATCATACAAATCACGAAATTTACAAAAATCTCAAATATCACGAAAATTACGAAAATCACAAATATCACAAAATTCAAAATAACTACGAAATTCACAAAAATCACAAAAAATACGGAAATTACAAGAATCACAAGAATCACAAGAATCACAAGAATCACAAGAATCACAAGAATCACAAGAATCACAAGAATCACAAGAATCACAAGAATCACAAGAATCACAAGAATCACAAGAATCACAAGAATCACAAGAATCACAAGAATCACAAGAATCACAAGAATCACAAGAATCACAAGAATCACAAGAATCACAAGAATCACAAGAATCACAAGAATCACAAGAATCACAAGAATCGCAAGAATCGCAAGAATCACAAGAATCACAAGAATCACAAGAATCACAAGAATCACAAGAATCACAAGAATCACAAGAATCACAAGAATCACAAGAATCACAAGAATCACAAGAATCACAAGAATCACAAGAATCACAAGAATCACAAGAATCACAAGAATCACAAGAATCACAAGAATCACAAGAATCACAAGAATCACAAGAATCACAAGAATCACAAGAATCACAAGAATCACAAGAATCACAAGAATCACAAGAATCACAAAAATCACAAGAATCACAAGAATCACAAGAATCACAAGAATCACAAGAATCACAAGAATCACAAGAATCACAAGAATCACAAGAATCACAAGAATCACAAGAATCACAAGAATCACAAGAATCACAAGAATCACAAGAATCACAAGAATCACAAGAATCACAAGAATCACAAGAATCACAAGAATCACAAGAATCACAAGAATCACAAGAATCACAAGAATCACAAGAATCACAAGAATCACAAGAATCACAAGAATCACAAGAATCACAAAAATCATAAAAGTCACAAGACTCACAAAGATCACAAAAATTACAAAAATCACAAAAATCACGCAAATAACAAAAATCGCAAAATTTCGCAAAAATCACGAAAATCACAAAAACACGGAAATCACAAAAATTACAAAAATCACAAAAATCACAAGAATCACAAAAATCACAAAAATCACAAAAATCACAAAAATCACAAAAATCACAAAAATCACAAAAATCACAAAAATCACAAAAATCACAAAAATCACAAAAATCACAAAAATCACAAAAATCACAAAAATCACAAAAATCACAAAAATCACAAAAATCACAAAAATCACAAAAATCACAAAAATCACAAAAATCACAAAAATCACAAAAATCACAAAAATCACAAAAATCACAAAAATCACAAAAATCACAAAAATCACAAAAATCACAAAAATCACAAAAATCACAAAAATCACAAAAATCACAAAAATCACAAAAATCACAAAAATCACAAAAATCACAAAAATCACAAAAATCACAAAAATCACAAAAATCACAAAAATCACAAAAATCACAAAAATCACAAAAATCACAAAAATCACAAAAATCACAAAAATCACAAAAATCACAAAAATCACAAAAGTCACAAAAATCACAAAAATCACAAAAATCACAAAAATCACAAAAATCACAAAAATCACAAAAATCACAAAAATCACAAAAATCACAAAAATCACAAAAATCACAAAAATCACAAAAATCACAAAAATCACAAAAATCACAAAAATCACAAAAATCACAAAAATCACAAAAATCGCAAAAATCACAAAAATCACAAAAATCACAAAAATTACAAAAATTACAAAAATTACAAAAATCACAAAAATCACAAAAATCACAAAAATCACAAAAATCACAAAAATCACAAAAATCACAAAAATCACAAAAATCACAAAAATCACAAAACAAATGTAAAAATCGCAAATGTAAAAATCGCAAGTGTCACAAAAATCACGAAGATCACAAAAATTACGAAAATCACAAAAATTACAATAATTACAAAAATCGAAAAAATCACAAAAATCGCAAAAATCGAAAAAATCGCAAAAATCACAAAAATCACAAAAATCACAAAAATCACAAAAATCACAAAAATCACAAAAATCACAAAAATCACAAAAATCACAAAAATCACAAAAATCACAAAAATCACAAAAATCACAAAGATCACAAAAATCACAAAAATCACAAAAATCACAAAAATCACAAAAATCACAAAAATCACAAAAATCACAAAAATCACAAAAATCACAAAAATCACAAATATCACAAAAATCACAAATGTAAAAATCGCAAATGTAAAAATCGCAAATGTCACAAAAATCACGAAGATCACAAAAATTACGAAAATCACAAAAATTACAATAATTACAAAAATCGAAAAAATCACAAAAATCGCAAAAATCGAAAAAATCGCAAAAATCACAAAAATCACAAAAATCACAAAAATCACAAAAATCACAAAAATCACAAAAATCACAAAAATCACAAAAATCACAAAAATCACAAAAATCACAAAAATCACAAAAATCACAAAAATCACAAAAATCACAAAAATCACAAAAATCACAAAAATCACAAAAATCACAAAAATCACAAAAATCACAAAAATCACAAAAATCACAAAAATCACAAAAATCACAAAAATCACAAAAATCACAAAAATCACAAAAATCACAAAAATCACAAAAATCACAAAAATCACAAAAATCACAAAAATCACAAAAATCACAAAAATCACAAAAATCACAAAAATCACAAAAATCACAAAAATCACAAAAATCACAAAAATCACAAAAATCACAAAAATCACAAAAATCACAAAAATCACAAAAATCACAAAAATCACAAAAATCACAAAGATCACAAAGATCACAAAAATCACAAAAATCACAAAAATCACAAAAATCACAAAAATCACAAAAATCACAAAAATCACAAAAATCACAAAAATCACAAAAATCACAAAAATCACAAAAATCACAAAAATCACAAAAATCACAAAAATCACAAAAATCACAAAAATCACAAAAATCACAAAAATCACAAAAATCACAAAAATCACAAAAATCACAAAAATCACAAAAATCACAAAAATCACAAAAATTACAAAAATCACAAAAATCACAAAAATCACAAAAATCACAAAAATCACAAAAATCACAAAAATCACAAAAATCACAAAAATCACAAAAATCACAAAAATCACAAAAATCACAAAAATCACAAAAATCACAAAAATCACAAAAATCACAAAAATCACAAAAATCACAAAAATCACAAAAATCACAAAAATCACAAAAATCACAAAAATCACAAAAATCACAAAAATCACAAAAATCACAAAAATCACAAAAATCACAAAAATCACAAAAATCACAAAAATCACAAAAATCACAAAAATCACAAAAATCACAAAAATCACAAAAATCACAAAAATCACAAAAATCACAAAAATCACAAAAATCACAAAAATTACAAAAATTACAAAAATCACAAAAATCACAAAAATCACAAAAATCACAAAAATCACAGAAATCACAAAAATCACAAAAATTACAAAAATTGCAAAAAATCACAAAAATTACAAAAATCACAAAAGTTACAATAATTGCAAAAATCGAAAAAATCACAAAAATCGCGAGAATCACAAAAATCGCCAAATTACAAAAATCACATGCATTACAAAAATTACAAAAATCAATCCCAAGAATCACAAAAATCACGAAAATCTCAAATATCATAAAAATTACAAAAATCACAAATATTACAAAAACCACGAAAATCACAAAAATCATAAAAAATACAAAAATTACAAAAATCTCAAAAAATACAAAAATTAAAAAAATCACAAAAAATCACAAAAATTACAAAAATCACAAAAATGACAAAAATCAGAAAATTCACAAAAATCACAAAAATTGCCAAAATCACAAAAATCACAGAAATCACAAAAATTACAAAAATTGCAAAAAATCACAAAAATTACAAAAATCACAAAAGTTACAATAATTGCAAAAATCGAAAAAATCACAAAAATCGCGAGAATCACAAAAATCGCCAAATTACAAAAATCACATGCATTACAAAAATTACAAAAATTAATCCCAAGAATCACAAAAATCACGAAAATCTCAAATATCATAAAAATTACAAAAATCACAAATATTACAAAAACCACGAAAATCACAAAAATCATAAAAAATACAAAAATTACAAAAATCTCAAAAAATACAAAAATTACAAAAATCACAAAAAATCACAAAAATTACAAAAATCACAAAAATGACAAAAATCAGAAAATTCACAAAAATCACAAAAATTGCCAAAATCACAAAATTTGCAAAAATTGCAAAAAATACACAAAAAAATGCGCAAAAATTACCAAATTGCACAATTTACAAAAATTACAAAAATTATAAAAATTACAAAAATTACAAAAATTATAAATATTACAAAAATTACAAAAATTATAAAAATTACAAAAATTACAAAAATTACAAAAATCACAAAAATCACAAAAATCACAAAAATCACAAAAATCACAAAAATCACAAAAATCACAAAAATCACAAAAATCACAAAAATCACAAAAATCACAAAAATCACAAAAATCACAAAAATCACAAAAATCACAAAAATCACAAAAATCACAAAAATCACAAAAATCGCAAAAATCACAAAAATCACAAAAATCACAAAAATCACTAAAATCACAAAAATCACAAAAATCACAAAAATCACAAAAATCACAAAAATCACAAAAATCACAAAAATCACAAAAATCACAAAAATCACAAAAATCACAAAAATCACAAAAATCACAAAAATCACAAAAATCACAAAAATCACAAAAATCACAAAAATCGCAAAAATCACAAAAATCACAAAAATCACAAAAATCACAAAAATCACAAAAATCACAAAAATCACAAAAATCACAAAAATCACAAAAATTACAAAAATCACAAAAATCACAAAAATCACAAAAATCACAAAAATCACAAAAATCACAAAAATCACAAAAATCACAAAAATCACAAAAATAACAAAAATCACAAAGATCTAAAAGATCACAAAAATCACAAAAATCACAAAAATCACAAAAATCACAAAAATCACAAAAATCACAAAAATCACAAAAATCACAAAAATCACAAAAATCACAAAAATCGCAAAAATCGCAAAAATCACAAAAATCACAAAAATCACAAAAATCACAAAAATCACAAAAATCACAAAAATCACAAAAATCACAAAAATCACAAAAATCACAAAAATCACAAAAATCACAAAAATCACAAAAATCACAAAAATCACAAAAATCACAAAAATCACAAAAATCACAAAAATCACAAAAATCACAAAAATCACAAAAATCACAAAAATCACAGAAATCACAAAAATTACAAAAATTGCAAAAAATCACAAAAATCACAAAAGTTACAATAATTGCAAAAATCGAAAAAATCACAAAAATCGCGAGAATCACAAAAATCGCCAAATTACAAAAATCACATGCATTACAAAAATCACAAAAATCAATCCCAAGAATCACAAAAATCACGAAAATCGCAAATATCATAAAAATTACAAAAATCACAAATATTACAAAAACCACGAAAATCACAAAAATCACAAAAATCATAAAAAATACAAAAATTACAAAAATCTCAAAAAATACAAAAATTACAAAAATCACAAAAAATCACAAAAATTACAAAAATCACAAAAATGACAAAAATCAGAAAATTCACAAAAATCACAAAAATTGCCAAAATCACAAAATTTGCAAAAATAGCAAAAAATACACAAAAAAATGCGCAAAAATTACCAAATTGCACAATTTACAAAAATTACAAAAATTATAAAAATTACAAAAAGTACAAAAATTATAAAAATTACAAAAATTACAAAAATTACAAAAATTACAAAAATTACAAAAATTACAAAAATTACAAAAATTACAAAAATTACAAAAATTACAAAAATTACAAAAATTACAAAAATTACAAAAATTACAAAAATTACAAAAATTACAAAAATTACAAAAATTACAAAAATTACAAAAATTACAAAAATTACAAAAATTACAAAAATTACAAAAATTACAAAAATTACAAAAATTACAAAAATTACAAAAATTACAAAAATTACAAAAATTACAAAAATTACAAAAATTACAAAAATTACAAAAATTACAAAAATTACAAAAATTACAAAAATTACAAAAATTACAAAAATTACAAAAATTACAAAAATTACAAAAATTACAAAAATTACAAAAATTACAAAAATTACAAAAATTACAAAAATTACAAAAATTACAAAAATTACAAAAATTACAAAAATTACAAAAATTACAAAAATTACAAAAATTACAAAAATTACAAAAATTACAAAAATTACAAAAATTACAAAAATTACAAAAATTACAAAAATTACAAAAATTACAAAAATTACAAAAATTACAAAAATTACAAAAATTACAAAAATTACAAAAATTACAAAAATTACAAAAATTACAAAAATTACAAAAATTACAAAAATTACAAAAATTACAAAAATTACAAAAATTACAAAAATTACAAAAATTACAAAAATTACAAAAATTACAAAAATTACAAAAATTACAAAAATTACAAAAATTACAAAAATTACAAAAATTACAAAAATTACAAAAATTACAAAAATTACAAAAATTACAAAAATTACAAAAATTACAAAAATTACAAAAATTACAAAAATTACAAAAATTACAAAAATTACAAAAATTACAAAAATTACAAAAATTACAAAAATTACAAAAATTACAAAAATTACAAAAATTACAAAAATTACAAAAATTACAAAAATTACAAAAATTACAAAAATTACAAAAATTACAAAAATTACAAAAATTACAAAAATTACAAAAATTACAAAAATTACAAAAATTACAAAAATTACAAAAATTACAAAAATTACAAAAATTACAAAAATTACAAAAATTACAAAAATTACAAAAATTACAAAAATTACAAAAATTACAAAAATTACAAAAATTACAAAAATTACAAAAATTACAAAAATTACAAAAATTACAAAAATTACAAAAATTACAAAAATTACAAAAATTACAAAAATTACAAAAATTACAAAAATTACAAAAATTACAAAAATTACAAAAATTACAAAAATTACAAAAATTACAAAAATTACAAAAATTACAAAAATTACAAAAATTACAAAAATTACAAAAATTACAAAAATTACAAAAATTACAAAAATTACAAAAATTACAAAAATTACAAAAATTACAAAAATTACAAAAATTACAAAAATTACAAAAATTACAAAAATTACAAAAATTACAAAAATTACAAAAATTACAAAAATTACAAAAATTACAAAAATTACAAAAATTACAAAAATTACAAAAATTACAAAAATTACAAAAATTACAAAAATTACAAAAATTACAAAAATTACAAAAATTACAAAAATTACAAAAATTACAAAAATTACAAAAATTACAAAAATTACAAAAATTACAAAAATTACAAAAATTACAAAAATTACAAAAATTACAAAAATTACAAAAATTACAAAAATTACAAAAATTACAAAAATTACAAAAATTACAAAAATTACAAAAATTACAAAAATTACAAAAATTACAAAAATTACAAAAATTACAAAAATTACAAAAATTACAAAAATTACAAAAATTACAAAAATTACAAAAATTACAAAAATTACAAAAATTACAAAAATTACAAAAATTACAAAAATTACAAAAATTACAAAAATTACAAAAATTACAAAAATTACAAAAATTACAAAAATTACAAAAATTACAAAAATTACAAAAATTACAAAAATTACAAAAATTACAAAAATTACAAAAATTACAAAAATTACAAAAATTACAAAAATTACAAAAATTACAAAAATTACAAAAATTACAAAAATTACAAAAATTACAAAAATTACAAAAATTACAAAAATTACAAAAATTACAAAAATTACAAAAATTACAAAAATTACAAAAATTACAAAAATTACAAAAATTACAAAAATTACAAAAATTACAAAAATTACAAAAATTACAAAAATTACAAAAATTACAAAAATTACAAAAATTACAAAAATTACAAAAATTACAAAAATTACAAAAATTACAAAAATTACAAAAATTACAAAAATTACAAAAATTACAAAAATTACAAAAATTACAAAAATTACAAAAATTACAAAAATTACAAAAATTACAAAAATTACAAAAATTACAAAAATTACAAAAATTACAAAAATTACAAAAATTACAAAAATTACAAAAATTACAAAAATTACAAAAATTACAAAAATTACAAAAATTACAAAAATTACAAAAATTACAAAAATTACAAAAATTACAAAAATTACAAAAATTACAAAAATTACAAAAATTACAAAAATTACAAAAATTACAAAAATTACAAAAATTACAAAAATTACAAAAATTACAAAAATTACAAAAATTACAAAAATTACAAAAATTACAAAAATTACAAAAATTACAAAAATTACAAAAATTACAAAAATTACAAAAATTACAAAAATTACAAAAATTACAAAAATTACAAAAATTACAAAAATTACAAAAATTACAAAAATTACAAAAATTACAAAAATTACAAAAATTACAAAAATTACAAAAATTACAAAAATTACAAAAATTACAAAAATTACAAAAATTACAAAAATTACAAAAATTACAAAAATTACAAAAATTACAAAAATTACAAAAATTACAAAAATTACAAAAATTACAAAAATTACAAAAATTACAAAAATTACAAAAATTACAAAAATTACAAAAATTACAAAAATTACAAAAATTACAAAAATTACAAAAATTACAAAAATTACAAAAATTACAAAAATTACAAAAATTACAAAAATTACAAAAATTACAAAAATTACAAAAATTACAAAAATTACAAAAATTACAAAAATTACAAAAATTACAAAAATTACAAAAATTACAAAAATTACAAAAATTACAAAAATTACAAAAATTACAAAAATTACAAAAATTACAAAAATTACAAAAATTACAAAAATTACAAAAATTACAAAAATTACAAAAATTACAAAAATTACAAAAATTACAAAAATTACAAAAATTACAAAAATTACAAAAATTACAAAAATTACAAAAATTACAAAAATTACAAAAATTACAAAAATTACAAAAATTACAAAAATTACAAAAATTACAAAAATTACAAAAATTACAAAAATTACAAAAATTACAAAAATTACAAAAATTACAAAAATTACAAAAATTACAAAAATTACAAAAATTACAAAAATTACAAAAATTACAAAAATTACAAAAATTACAAAAATTACAAAAATTACAAAAATTACAAAAATTACAAAAATTACAAAAATTACAAAAATTACAAAAATTACAAAAATTACAAAAATTACAAAAATTACAAAAATTACAAAAATTACAAAAATTACAAAAATTACAAAAATTACAAAAATTACAAAAATTACAAAAATTACAAAAATTACAAAAATTACAAAAATTACAAAAATTACAAAAATTACAAAAATTACAAAAATTACAAAAATTACAAAAATTACAAAAATTACAAAAATTACAAAAATTACAAAAATTACAAAAATTACAAAAATTACAAAAATTACAAAAATTACAAAAATTACAAAAATTACAAAAATTACAAAAATTACAAAAATTACAAAAATTACAAAAATTACAAAAATTACAAAAATTACAAAAATTACAAAAATTACAAAAATTACAAAAATTACAAAAATTACAAAAATTACAAAAATTACAAAAATTACAAAAATTACAAAAATTACAAAAATTACAAAAATTACAAAAATTACAAAAATTACAAAAATTACAAAAATTACAAAAATTACAAAAATTACAAAAATTACAAAAATTACAAAAATTACAAAAATTACAAAAATTACAAAAATTACAAAAATTACAAAAATTACAAAAATTACAAAAATTACAAAAATTACAAAAATTACAAAAATTACAAAAATTACAAAAATTACAAAAATTACAAAAATTACAAAAATTACAAAAATTACAAAAATTACAAAAATTACAAAAATTACAAAAATTACAAAAATTACAAAAATTACAAAAATTACAAAAATTACAAAAATTACAAAAATTACAAAAATTACAAAAATTACAAAAATTACAAAAATTACAAAAATTACAAAAATTACAAAAATTACAAAAATTACAAAAATTACAAAAATTACAAAAATTACAAAAATTACAAAAATTACAAAAATTACAAAAATTACAAAAATTACAAAAATTACAAAAATTACAAAAATTACAAAAATTACAAAAATTACAAAAATTACAAAAATTACAAAAATTACAAAAATTACAAAAATTACAAAAATTACAAAAATTACAAAAATTACTAAAATTACTAAAATTACAAAAAATACAAAAATTACAAAAATTACAAAAATTACAAAAATTACAAAAATTACAAAAATTACAAAAATTACAAAAATTACAAAAATTACAAAAATTACAAAAATTACAAAAATTACAAAAGTTACAAAAATTACAAAAATTACAAAAATTACAAAAATTACAAAAATTACAAAAATTACAAAAATTACAAAAATTACAAAAATTACAAAAACGCAAATGCCACAAAAATCACAAAAATTACGAAAATCACAAAAATTACGAAACCATAAAAATTACAAAAATTACAAATATCACAAAAAGTACAAAAATTACTAAAATCAAAAAAATCACAAAATTCGTAAAATCACAAAAATCGCAAAAGTCACGAAAATTACAAAAATCACATGCATTACAAAAATCGCGAAAATCATAAATATCATAAAAGTCACAAAAATCGCGAATATCACAAAAATCATAAAAATCACAAAAATTTCAAAAATCACAATATTTACAAAAATTACGAAAATCACAACAATCACAAGTAAATCGCAAAAATCGAAAAACACGAAAAACGAAAGTCGAAAATCGAAAATCATGAAAATTGAAAATCACAAAAATCGCATATCACGAAAATCGAAAATCACGAAAATCGAAAAACAACAAAGATCGAAAATCACGAAAATCAAAAATCACGAAAATTAAAAATCGCGAAAATTGAAACCCACGAAAATTGAAACTCACGAAAATCTAAATTCACGAAAAACGAAAGTCGAAAATCACGAAAATTGAAATTCACGAAAATCGAAAATCACAAAGATCGAAAATAACGAAAATCGAAAGACACTAAAATTGAAAATCACGAAAATCGTAAATCACAAAAATCGAAAATCAAAAATCACGAAAATCAAAAGTCACGAAAATCGAAAATCACGAAAATCGAAACTGACGAAAATCGAATATCACGAAAAACGAAAGTCGAAAATCACGAAAATTGAAAATCACAAAAATCGCATATCACGAAAATCAAAAATCACGAAAATCAAAAATTACAAAAATTAAAAATCACGAAAATTAAAAATTAAGGAAATCGAAAATTAAGAAAATCGAAAATCACGAAAATATAAATTCACGAAAATCGAGAAACAACAAAGATCGAAAATCATGAAAATCGAAAATCACGAAAATCGAACATCACGAAAATCTAAATTCACGAAAATCGAAAATCACAAAGATCGAAAATCACGAAAATTGAAAATCACGAAAATCGTAAATCACCAGAATTCCAAAATTTTAAAATTCCAAAATTCAAAAATTCCGAATATTGAATGTCACAAAAATTCCGAATATCGAATATCTAAGTTCCAAAATTCTAATATTCCAAAATTCTGTCATTCCGGCATTCCAGCATTCCAAAATTCCGAAATATCAAAATTCCGAAATCATGAAATTTTGAGGTCTCAAAATTACATGGTTCCAAAATCCCGAAATTCTGAAAATTCGAAATTCTGAAATTCCAAAATACTGCAATCCCGAAATCCGAAAATAGATTATCGAATTCCGGAAATAGAAACTCCAAAATTCTGAAAACTGCAATCGAACTGCAATAACAAAATGTTTCAAATAGGCCGAGAGCATTGGCGGATCCAGGGGGAGGGTCTTAAAGGTCCGCCCCCCCCCCCCAAATTTTTGAACTTCTTGAGAAATTTTTAAATTATTTCTATTTTAAATTCATTCTAAGTTCAAAATCATTTCAAACCAGATTCGATTACCAAAGCTGATTTTAATTTAATGATACCCCATTACGTATTGTACAATGTATAAAGAATATTTCAAAGTCGATATTTTGGACCTCCTCCGAAATTTTTTTCTGGTTCCGCTCCTGGCCAAGAGTGGCAAAATAGGTAAACATCAAAACTTTCGGTTATGTAACCTCCTTCTCGAGAAGTTAGGTAAAATAGATCCCGAGTTGTTCCGCCGTTCCGTGGTGACCTTTACGACCACCATCCGAAGCAGAACTTCCAAAGTGAAATCTGAGAAGGTCCCTCTCGTATTTGGTTACAAGTTTTAGAAATCTTACCGAAGCATGCCATGCACGAAGAATCACCACAACCATTCCGGTCGTTCTCGGTTGCAGTCCCTCGATACCTTCTCTAACATTGCTTCAGATTTCGAGATATTTTGAGTTATACGTTCTCGAATCCTTTCCAAAAACGCTTCGGTGCTGGTGGTGGAGGTGGTGGTGGTGGTGATGTACGCGAAATAATCCTGTCCGTCTGCGCTGGGTCTGGCAGGCAGATGATGTGGTATGTCGTTTCTTCTCGGCGGCCCTGGAGAAGCAGTTTCTAGCACGGACGGGACCAAAGGCGAGTCGGGACATGCAACTCTCATGTCTTATGGATGGTGGCTTTCCCGAACCATATCCGCTTTCAATCCACCGTTGCATGATTGTGTGTATTTGTACGTATGTGCATCGATGCACATATTTGCTACCGAGTCTCATGCGCTGCGGTTGCTTCCAATAGGGTTGCTTAACATGTTGTTCCACTAAGACCGACCCCGTGCACAACAAGTGATCGTCACGAATCTTGCAATAGGAGCGTCCCTATTTTGTGCACGAGAAGACGAAGAAAGGATGACTACCTCGACAGAATGTCGATGAAAATTGAAATTGAAAATGAATCATGTATGATGTGTTATAAATGGTAGTCTTTGTCAGTCGGGGTTAGCGGGGGGAGCAACGTTCGGAAAGGAAAGGAAACCCAGCCCCGATCCACGGAGAATTGGACGTCATTTCACCCCGGCATATCTGCAACAATACGCTATCAGTGGCACGTTTCATGCTACCGCACCAGAGCGAAGGATCATTTTCAACTATTTGAGCAATATTTTACGCTGTGGCGAAGACATCTTTGAAACATGGCCATTGGAAAAGGAGGAGGGGGGGGGGGGGGATACAGTGGGGGAAAATTACATTGCACGAGTTGAATCGTGCAATTGTATTGACATTTCAACTGTTTCTAGCGTACCGAGCTCAAGCCCGAATTGTTCGGTGAAATCTGCGGTCTGATATGCGGGAGTAAATTGTTTCGCCACCGAGATAAATCAATCTTCTTGATGGGACGGAAACTTTAGCATCATCATTAAAACTTGTTCTGCCGTTTTGCGATTAACCCTCGAGGAGCCAGCTCGGGTAGGAAAGAAAAAAAACAGAGGTACTTTACAGACGCGGACCACTGAGAAAATACGCAAAACTATGACAAGTGAGATTTTAAAATTTATGAATAAGTTGGTAATATCAAATACATACATACATACTTGGATTTAGTAATATGTAAATCCACTTCACATACTGATGGGATGGACACTAAAACTAGTAAAGCTACAACCAGTAACACATCCAAAGGATGTTTTAGGGGTTAAAGCATTCCCCAAAAATTAGGGTGAAGAGAAGCTCGTATTGGTTCAAATCACAAATTAAAAAATATAAAATGGGGGGGGGGGGGGGGGAAGTGTGGTTGGTAAATCGATTTCTTTGCACGTAACTCACCTGGGTTCGATTCCCAACCCCGCAAATAGGGTTCGAGATTTTTCAAAAAGAGTTTTCGCAAACCCAAAAAATAGACCAATGATCCTAATGTTAAAACTTTTATAAATCGAAAAAAATATAAAAATATTTTCGCTTAACAATTTTTGTTCAAGATCTCAACGTAATCACGGTGATTATACTGAACAAAGAACATTTTAAACATCATTAATAGAATTCATGCATTGCGTTGCATTGTGAATATGATTTTGGCGAATGCACACTGACTTCATCATATTTGACTGCTGATTATCTAATAAGAGTTGCTTAGGAAGTGGTAAGTAGGAATTCATACCAATCCTACCCTTATTACGACCTCAAGAGCATGATAGCCATTATTGCCGGCCGCCCCCATCTCCATCGTTCACGGGGAAGGATAAAGGATTAGGTAGACGGGAAGTGTTGATGCTCCACCTACTTAACGGAAAGACGACGATTCATCAGACTCTTCCATAGGTGTCGCGGAGTTAGTGGTTTGGAAGGAAATAGGGTCTAGAATTCGCTCCAAGCAAGCGATGCGTGAAGCATAAGCAAGCGATTCGCTCCAAGCAAGCGACCTGTAAAGCATAGTTTATTAGGGGTGTCCGGTCATTCGGCCGAATTCCATTTGGCCGAATGCTAGTTGGTCGAACGTCATTTGGCCGAAGGCGACTTGGCCGAAAAGGTTAATTGGCCGAAGAGGTCATTTGGCCGAATGCCAATTAGCCGAACGAGTCAATTGGCCGAATGTCATATGGCCGAACGGGTCAATCGGGCGAATGCCATTTGGCCGAATGCCGATTGGCCGAATGCGATTTGCCGAATGCCGATTGGCCGAATGCCGATTGGCCGAATGACGGTTGGCCGAATGACGATTGGCCGAATGCCATTTGGCCGAATGACGATTGGCCGAATGCCAATTGGCCGAATGACGGTTGGCTGAATGACGATTGGCCGAATGACGGTTGGCCGAATGACGATTGGCCGAATGCCAATTGGCCGAATGTCGATCGGTCGAATGTCGATTGGTGTGTGTTTAAGTGAATAATACATAACAAAGCGATTGTTTGACCTCATAATTCTAGTGGGAAAATCACACTAATTGAAATCGTACTGGATTTATGTTTCCCTTATATTATTTGTGAAGCTCATCTAAAAAATCGTGTTATCTTCCTTCTTTTTAATATGAGCTGTTCTTGCTAAACCTTTTTAAAATATTCATCCACACGAACTTACTACAATGTTTTCTTTTTCTAGTCGATAATAAACATACCAGCTAAATGCAAACCTATATTTTATTGTCTCACATAGCCTAACTCGCCAGTTAAATATACATATTTTTCAGCAACACGCAGCACGAAAAATATTTTTTGGACATCCTCATTTGTAGAGTACATTGCCAATTCATGTATCTCTCTTAGATGGTTTGTAGAAAAGATACCCTTAGTTCTTACAAAGAAGGCAATCCAGTTATCACTATTCTTGAATCCATTAACCCAAAAAATTTCGTTATTTTTAACCTTTTACTGTAGTTCAGCAATCTCGACATGATGATTTTCCGTATGTATGGTGGGCATAAGCATACAGGTCCAATCACATCTTGAACTGTAAAAAGGACATCGTTTGAGTTTTCAGCGTTTCCGTAAATACGTGACATTTTTCTAATTGGTTTTCCATGATTGTTTAATGAATGTTAACACAGGTTTTCGTAGATCAACAGTATGCAACTTCATTACTGTACTAATAATAAACAAACGTGTTGTAAGTGCTTGAAATATATTGTCAAAGATTGCTATGATTAAATCTTCAAATATTGTTTGTGGAAAAATACCACGTTACAAAACGTCATTGCGCAACGTATGTCTCAACAATGCAACCGTTTTCATTAGCAACCATTTATGGTTACCACGGAATAACGAAAAAATGTTTGCAAAGAGGTAAGAATTATTTGTTCAGCTTGATTAGAAGATCATTTCTAGACGATGGAGAACGAAAATCGTGCTTGTAAACTATTGAAGAGCTCCCGGGGTGGAGATGTTCTGTTAGTTAATGGACGCTTGTGTGTTAGAAACAAACGTGTAAGTTTGAATTGTTTAATTTCTCATGCAATTCCGAATACTAAGCAAATGTAAAACTCTAGGTTGATGATCTGCACTATTGGGAATGTAGGCGAAGAAATCACACTTCAAGTCCCACCAAAAACTGCTCAGCAACAATAATAACCAAACACACTGTAACTCAAGGCTAAATTAATCATCCCCATGAACCTCATCCAACTTTAATCGAAAAGCTGAGGATGCGAAGCACGATATAGCGAGTAGCAGCGGAAGATAGTGGGCCTCCTCCCAGGATTTGCAAGGAAAATTGGAACCAATTTTACGCCGGAGGTGCAGCACCGACTGTCGCAAAACGCGCAAATGAAAATTATAAAGCGATCTCGGCCGGTAGCTAGCAAGCTTGCACCTGACACGTTGACCAATTTCACTGTTCCAGACAAATATAAGCTTACTCTAGCGGGTGCACAATTTTATAGAGGCAGAATTGAATGTGAAGGTAATGTAGCATTTCTTTTCGGGTCAGATCAAGATATCCGGCGATTAGGTTTTGCACGCCACTGGGTTGCAGATGGCATATTTGATACTGTGCCTGGGTTGTTTCGGCAGCTGTTCACTGTTCACGCCAGTATTGGTGCGGATCATGTCAACACGGTTCCAATGTTTTACGATTTAATGACCACAAAGACGGAAATTTTATATCGACGGGTGTTCGAAGAAATGTTGAACACAGCTAACACTCTTGAAACGGATCTGGCTCCTGTTCTCATTCTAACCGATTTCGATCATTAATGCGTTTCACCATGTATTCCTAGATGCCAACAAAGCAGGATGCTTCTTTCACTTATCACAAAACTTATGGAAATGTGTACAAAAACAAAAATTGGTACCACTATTGGGGTCATCGGTTAGTCAACGGTATAGAGACAAGAAATATTCTGCTAAATGAAGTTCAGCCAAAGAGTATTCGGCCAAACGGCATTTGGCTAAATGGCCCATTCGGCCAAGTGGACCTAACGGCCAAATAACTTTCGGCCAGATGACCCTTTCGGCCAAATGACCCTTTCGGCCAAATGACCCTTTCGGCCAAATGACCCTTTCGGCCAAATGACCCTTTCGGCCAAGTGACACCTTCGGCCAAATATCATTCGGCCAAACGACCCTTTCGGCCTAATAGCATTCGGCTAAATGACCCATTCGGCTGAATGGCCTATTCGGCCAAGTGGCCCTTTCGGCCAAATGACCCTTTCGGTCAAATAACATTCGGCCAAACGACCCTTTCGGCCTAATAGCATTCGGCCAAACAGCATTCGGCCGGATGGCCCTGTCGGCCGAATGTATTTCGGCCAAACGGCGTTCGGCCCAACACCTTTCGGCCAAATGACCTAGAACCGTTTATTAGGTACTAGTTTAGTTAGTTTTCGAGAACACGATTGCTCGAAAAAGAAGATCTTGTTTAGTTTTTGGTTCTTTTTAAACTCTGAGTAGCCGGCTACCGAGAGTACCCTATGTTTTCTAAACAAAAGCAATTTCAACTCCACACAGCCGACCGTGGGAGTATTGCCTAGAATAGCTAATCTTATCTGCATAATGGGCCGGATCACTATTTATTGCGACATTATTGAGACTAATTTCGCTATTCCTTCTCTACGATATATTTTTGTGTTGCAAACTACCAAGCGATAACACGTTATACGGACAAAGAGTTATGATAGCTCGAGGTGTTATAAAGCAACGAAAGTATTTCCTATTTTCCATACCGGATTGTTTGTGAAATACACGTATACGAACGATTATATCGAAAATTGAAGGAAAATACAGAGGATCGTTAACCAGATGCACGGGCTTGTTACCAATAACGGAACTGGAAATTAGATTCATTAAAACAGAGGCGGCGAATTTGCAGTACGTATTGACCCGGGATCATCGATACCGGTCAAATCAAAGTCCCATTGGATCCGACCTCCGAACAACTTTTCATTTTTACGGTATTGTCTTCTCGGCTAGATCCGTTCGCACCCTCTCATTCTGCCACTATCGGCAGAAGTCTAACAGCACCCAGTCGCCGACGGTCTAAGGACCACATGTCATCAATAGATCTAGACTCGCCCGAGGCATGAGATGGAATTGAAAGCTAACTAATGAACATGACAGCAAAACTCTTATTCTTCGTGTTGACATAACTGAAGATCCTACTCGCGAATTGTCAATTCTTATACATGATTGAAGTCATCATTCCACTCAAATAAGGCCGTGTTTTCCCTATGCACATTGAATGCGTTGTGGATCAGTTCCCCCGTTGATAAAACAAACCTTAAACAAACATAGAACTTAGTTTGCTCGGTCCAAATAAAAGTTAGCCGACCGGCGGATACGTGTTCCCTTACAGTGCCATCACATCAACGAACACCTAAAATTTACATGCGACAAAATATCTGCAATCCCGAATATAAAAGAATCAAAACTTCTACTCATTTGCAATAAAATAAGAAAGCAAAAAAGACAGTTGAATATCCAAAGCGGCTCATTTCCCAGAAAACACCGCCGATTAGAGTTCGCAGTACCGACCCTTTTTGGCGAGAACCGGTACTACGGTACTGAAGCCCTCAGTACCGGTAGTACCGGTAAAGTACCGGTACCCGTACATTTTTTAAAAAATCCCAAAAAGCTTGAAAGTGAAATTGAATGCTCAAACTGATGACCTTATTCTCAGATGATTGATCTGTGCTGATAAAAAACATGTCTATTGTTTTTAATTGCTTCGGAATGGCATGATCCATTTTAGCAGATGATATTTGTTCGTATGTGGCACTTTTATTTCGAAACCTAGGCCACTTTGAAATCAATAACTGCTAAGCGGTGCAACTTTCGTCGACTTCGACAGCTGGTAAACGTCCGAAACCCTATTAAAAACAGTAAATCAAAGCGAGAATGGCAGTAAAGCCGGGCAGGTTGCTCGAATTTCCTCTCTTGCTTTTCTGTAAACTGGTTTCTACCTTTATGTCGTTTGTCTACTATTCTCTACATACCAAGGCTCCTTGCTTTCCTGTAAACTATTGAGTTTTGCTCAATTTTCCGATCACAAATAATTACAAATCGTCCCATTTGAAGCTGTTCACCAAGTCTAAAATTGTTAGTTAGTAAATCGCTGTTCGTTCTTTTATAGATAAAGGTTTAAGAGCAAACCAAATACAGACATGACATAGTCCATAGTCTTATTACGCGCAACCCAGTGAATAATTTAATTTTGACAAAATAGTGCAGCAATTTAAACATACCGTTCAGTGCAACGGGAGCTAGTAATGTTTAGCTTCTGGAATTATTATGACGATGGCCCCATCTCATTCCCCCAAAAAGGGTGTTAGCTCATCGATTTATGTAGAAGGTATTTAATATAATTAAAAGTAATCTTGCAGACCGATATTTTGAAAATTGTACGGTACCTAAAATACCGGTACTGGCTTTTGTTTAGTACCGGTACCAAAAATGGGTCGGTATTCCGGGGATTTTCGGTACCGGTATTACCGGTACCACAACCCTACCGCCGATGAAACACCCAATAAAAAATAGGTGACATGGGACGCGGACGAATATAGCTGAGCACGATCGGCTGGTTTGCCACTTATTTATCGGGCGAAGAATTTTGGGGTGACACCTGGTAGTCACTAGTCACCGGTGAAACGCCAATTATTTGAAAATGTCAATTTTTCTTATTGCCGTATTTTTTTCACTTTTCGGAAGGAATTTTTTTCTCTGAAAAACCATTTTTCACTATTTTTAGAATATACACTGTGTTTCTAGATGTTTTCTGTGCACTTTTATTGTCCTTACATCGGGAATCGACGGCCCGTAATGCGAGGAAAAGATTTTTATTTTTTCATTTGCCGGAATCCGAATTTCACATACTGTCACCACTCGCGTTAGTCGAAAATATGCCGAAAAATGCTTTTATAAGCCAGTTCACTTTGTATCATCGTTAAATTGCACCGTTATTCACACTTTGATATCCGGGAGGCAGTAAACTGTGCCGAAAATGATGAAAATTAACCGACTCGAAGGGAGCTCTACGAGGGTCCACCGCTCGCGACGAATATATTTCAACATTGTAACCTTCTAGTTTTAGGATATCAAAAATGTAAAAACAAAAGAATTTGGCACCGCCAAGCTAACGCATTTGTGCCTATCAAATAATCGAAATGAATAAAATAATAAGTATACGAAATCAAGAATTCAACTACTTTTTTAGTTGAAATTGTGATAAATTTGTTTGCAGTGTAGTAATAGACTCGCGGATGTAAAAACTGCAGTACTAGCAACTAGAAAACAAGCATGCTAAACTGGCATCACCCAAAACATAATGTAACCGTCACTGAATAGGATCGGAAAGATAAATATAAATAGTGCTTTAAAAATAAGTGTGCTAAAATGCACCGAGCAAAATTTACATTGAATTTCCATAAAAACGTCTTATGACTTTCAGACATAAGGATTTTAAATGGATTTTATAAGTCTGTCTTATGATTTGGAGGGGAAATTTTCCAAATCCATCTCTTATTTTTTTAATAAGACAGTCTTATGAAATTTATGAAAATGTCCGATTGAACGCCATAGGTGCCCATTTATAAAAATTGCTGACATTTATAAGCAGAAAATATAGTAGAAATAATGATTTTCATAGGACAGTCTTATGAAATTCATCACAATGTTCGAATGAATGACATAAATTTTTTATTTATGGATATTATTGTGCATTTACATAAAAAATAGTACATGGCTGACATTTCTCGATCGTTTTTAGCAGACAAAAAATCAACAGTAAAACAACCTTGAGAGGATATTAGGTTTTACACCAACCGACATAACCCCACAAAATGAGCCCGGTGAACTTCGTTTGACAATTCTCGGTGGTTTGGTTACATGGGAGTTACGTGAGTTTGAATGTAACAGATGGACACCAGTTGAACTCGAACTCACGCAACTGACAAAGTAAACAAACCACCAAGAATTGTCAAACATGAACGTCATTCATCATGAGTTCATTAGTGTGCTCATCTTGTAGAACTCAATTCGGGACAAATAAACCGCCAAGTGTAGATCCCTTCAGAAGATTGAAGAGAAAACTCTCATGAAATATTAAAATTTGTAAATTTGCAACGCTTCGTCAATATTTCCTGGGAAACTGGGCTTAGACAACTGGGAAACTGGACTTGACAACTGAAGGATAAATACGCGCCAGACACTAATTATATGCACAACTTATTTCATTTCAAATGGTTGACCGTCCAAGCCAGTACTGAATTCATAAGAAACAATTATGAACTTTTCACAAAAGAGCCGTTTATGAAAACAAAATATAATTTTATAGAATCAATAACAGATCTCATATGGGTTTCATGAGAAAAACTTATGAAATTCTTAAACGCATATATTGGAGCGAAATCATAAGACTGTTTTATGAAATACATTATTTGTGCGTCTATGGAGTGCATGAATAAAGATAAATGAATTCATAAGCCTGTCTATGACATTTTACAGCGTTCAAGCTCGATCGGTGAAACTATATTTTTGCGCTCACGGTTTAAAGTTTACATGGGATTTCGTATGGGGAAATTGTCTTTTGTAAAATAATTCTTCCAAGAGTCACCCGTTACCTCCTAAAAATAAATAGATGTCTGTATTTTATAGGATATATGTCAAGGAAACAAAATCTAGAAGACCGCAAAACGATCTGATACTAGTCGAAAAAGTTATTAAGCAAAAACCGATTGATGCCCTGAATATTGATGAAAATTTCACTTTTCGTAGCAACACTGCTTCCGACGGTCGAATTTTATACAATTTTTTTAACTTTTTCCTATTATGTACAAAAGAAGCCTCAATTTATCCCTCAAAACTCTAACGAAGTGGCCAAACAGTATAGATAAATGATTTAGACATATTAAGAGAAGATTAAAACAAAAATGCTTATAATCGGACAACCAACAGCAGTGGTGCTAGAAAAAATGAATATTTTATCAATCGTCAGAGCATTAATCGGTTTCTGCTTAATAACTGTTTTCTCAAGCGTCAGATCGTTTCGTGGCTTTCGAGACTTTGTTTCTTTGTCAAATTTACTATAAAAGCCACATAATGAATTATTTTTAGGAAGTAATGGGCGACTCCTGGAGGAATTATTTTGTGGAAGTTAATTTTCCCATACAAAATCCCATGTAAATTTTATACAGCGGGCACAAAAATATAGTTTCTGGGATCGAGCTAAGAATTTGTACAGTTGTTCTAGGACCCAAATGGTACCCAAAAAATTACTCGGAGCTGGAATCTAATTTTTGTCCCACCCTAATGCACAGTAATCTGTTTTTTTTTATAACGTTGATGACAGAAAATGATTTTTTCATATATCTTCGTTATGTTGCAATATTATTGAAAACTGATAAAACTTTTAAATTTAGGCTGTCTTTGGTTACGTTTTGCACGCAAGTGTAAATATTCTAGGAGAATTGTATTGACCATTAGAAGGTAAAAATTGAGCAGCTTCTAGCACTGCGAGGGAAACACCTATCATAATGAAAAAAGGTTTTTCGTGTTTCTTGACCCAACCGTTTTCAAGGAAAAATAGTTTTGAATCCCTACCTGCATTAGAAAAAAGTTGGGCATGAAAGGGTTAAGAGGGCCTGACAGTGTTTTAAAAAAAATTGTATTATTGCATATTTCGGATCTCTAAGATAAGAAAAATATGCTAAAGAAAGGATTTACTCGAATTCAAGTTGGTTCGTCTGCTAAAGCCCATAAAACTACCAACTATCAATTTTCATATGAGGCTAACAAAATCGGGTTAAAAAGCTTGCAAAATCGGGTGGCTGATAAAATCAGGTCTGTAATTGAAGGTTTGCTTGTGTTTGATAATTCTGATAAGTCTTCCTAGATTTAATCATTCTCGGATTTCTGATCTAACATTGTTTCACCAACTTTGTGGTTAAAAAAGTGATATTTAAGCTTTCCAACACGTGCCGAGCTAAGGCGATTGCGTTTCTTGCTACTAACGCACCTACACGTACTAAAAAGCTTTTGGGTTCTGTATAGGGTAGAAGTATCATTCTTCACCCCCTCCCTAATTTTCGCCCCCCTTGTAGAACAATTACAAATAATTCTATCTGCTTTACGATCTGGACCTCCGCTTTCTACTATTATTGAAAAACAAACTAAGACGAATAAAAGGTGAAAAATGCCCTAATTTAAACAAAAATATTTCATAACGTAATTTTAATCGTAAATAAAGTAATACCTGTAGAGCACTTATTTTCCTGAAAACTAAAAATGGGGACAATTTTTTATCGCGGGGAAAGTTATATAAATTTTGTGAGTAAGCGTTAGAATATTCAATAGTAATGTTTTTAATCATTGCAGGAATACATGTCAACACACATCCGCGATCATCACCTTTATTTAATTAAGTTTGAACAATTTTAAAAAGTGGCGAAAATTAACGCAAGATGAAACTCAATTCTAATCTTCGCCCCTGGCGAAATCCCATATAGCGTTCTTTTCTTCATATGGGTTTCTATCTTCGCCCCGTTTCACAGTGGTCCCAAAGTAGACTATTGATTTTAGCTATGTGATGTCTTTGAGGAAATTTCTTGAAATTAAACGCTCCTTCTTTCAATCACATCGGATTGTTGACTAATCCCCTTAATAGTGAGTTACGAAATTTATTTTCTTCAATAATCCAGATAGAAAAACACTCACTTCAATAAAGTTGTAGAAAAACTTACCAGAAAGATTTCTTTCGGAAACTCTTGGTTTTCGAGATACAGGGCGTTATTTGTGAAAGGTCCCTCAAAAACAGTTTTTTCACCACAACTTCTATTTTGGAGCTTCAAGCGATTTCTGTTGTTAGAGGCTGAAATAGACAATTCTTTAAAATGCCATAACTTGTTTTCGCTTCGCTTTTTGCTATTTACAGAGCTATTAACTCTTTCTAAGGTCAACATCTCTAAACCGAGTAAAAACAGATAAATTACTAAATGAAAGTACCATTTTTATATACTGGAAAAATAAGAGCACCTCAAGACTGCTCTCTACCTATTCAGTTGCAGTGAAGATAGCCAGATTCTGCAATCTATCTTTGAATTTCGCGCTGTTATTTTCGATTTCTAAAATATGTTATTAACAATTCAATTAAACTATATCAATAATAATTAGAAAACCTTTTACAAACGTAATGTTTGGTGTTTTACGAATATATATTCATGATATGCAGATTCTTAGCAACACCGAGCAGGTTTATAGGCTTTCTCTGTAAGGAAGACAAAACCTATCAAAATACAACCTCTCCATTCATATTTTACTAAATTGTAGAGAAACAAGCCAAAAATTAATTCGTTTGGAAAGCTTTACTGAAAACAAATACAAACGAGTTTCTGTCTGTCATCAAGGGATTATATATATTGAGGTGCAGGACGAAAGGAAAAAAATTGAAATTTTATGAAGGTATGTAGTCATATTTATATCAAATACTTATTATACGTCTAGCGTAGTACAATGTCTAATTTGCAAAGCCCATTTCGTCGCTGTTGTGCTATCTTATGACAAACGCCATTTTGGGGTAAACTGAGTTATATATGCCACATTACTTGTTTGAAAAATCTCTACAAAGTTGCGTTTTCAGAATTTTTAAATTCTACTTGGTTACTTAGATATAGCGAGAAACATGATGAGAAATTGTGAGTTTTTTGCTTCAAATTACTGTATCTAGGGATTTGCTCAAGTTATATTGAAGTTTTAGATGTTTTTATGTGTGAAAATGTCTGAGGAACACAATGGCATAAACATTTTCAAAAGAAAATTACACGAGTTGTGAGAAAAACACAGTTTTAGTTTTAAACTGGAAATAAAGGATATTTGGCAACACTGTAACCAAAAATAACATTTTTTCTAGATTCCCCGACTTATTTCCTTCAAAATGCATTTCACCGATTGTTTATAGACCATATGAACGCAAAGATATGAATAAAAGCTAAAAATTGATGATTTTTTTCAAAGGAAAATTTTCCATGCACGATTATGACACGTCATACAAATTTTGTCATCAATACACGCCTATGACACGTGTGAGTGCGACTTTTGTTTACATTCATAGTAAAATCTCGCAACGTAGTCAACCGATCTTCGTAATATTTGAGGGAATAATGCGGAATAGATAGAAGCATCAATTGTCTTCTTTGGATTGTTTATACCATTTATAAGTTTCAAGATATTCTATCTCAAACTTTAAAAATCGATTTTCTCGAAATGTAGTAATGGCGCTTGTCATAAGATGGCACAACAGCGACGGTTTGTGAACATGAATAAATATTAATGGGATGGGTGCTCCTATAGTTGCGGTGTACCAATAGTTGCAGTAGTGTGTTATACGCCTAACTAAGGTACCGTAAACCGGGGTGACTTTGATCGTCGGGGTGACTTTGATCACTCGAAACTTATTAAACCAGAATAGTCTACCGAATCATTTTAGTTTGAATTGATTTTTACTCTAAACTTATAAAATACTGATTTGTTATACTTTTTGAGTATATTGTTCGGTTTTGGGTACAAAAATTACAAAAAACCGAAATTTGACTTTATCTGATCATTACGAAGCTTCGTAAAGTGTCTATTTTTTATAAAACAAATAAATCTCAGATTTGAGCAAGAGTAATAAATTACAAGCGAGTTTTTATTTGACTTTAGATTGGGATATGCTAAATTTAGTTTGAAGAGTTTGTTTAATTTTAATACATTTTTTGTGAAACTAGTTGGCAATTATTTCAAATTATTTTAAGCTAAAATTCGCAACATTTTTTTATTCTTCAATATTCCAACGTGTTAAAATGGATGAAACTTTTTGTACATTGATAAAACACTGAAACAAAACAATTTTAGCAGTTTTAAAGGTTTTCAGAATCTTTTATTCTAGTTGGACACAAATTATACGAATTTTGGTTACTCGAATTTACAGTACATTGAAATACTTTGTATAATACTAAATAACATCTATTTAACAATGAGTATCTTTCCAGAATTAGTTTAAGCAAACATTTGAATGAAAATCATTGACATCAATAACTTAATGTGGGTGAACATGCAGGTTATCAAAGTCACCCCGGAACACGAAAACGGACTTCTACTTGAAATCATTTTTGAAAAAATAGCTGTAAGCGGACAATTTTAGGTAAAACCATCCAATCTTGTTCTCCATACATCAGTACACGGTTTAAAAATATTAAACTTGAAAAAAATGTGTTGCGTCTAAAAATATGTAATGATTACTTCCAAAAGTGATCAATGTCACCCCGGTTTACGGTACCAACCATCAACAAATATTTTTTATCGATTCATCGCATTAAAATTATGCGACAATAAAACTGTTATCCTTGACAATTGCTCAAATAACTATTGAAAAAAATGATATTCTTTGAATTTTGAGCTCCCTTGCACCTATAGTTGATATAGTGTACCTATAGTTGCAAGTCCCATAAGAAATCAATGGGATTTGCAACAATAGGTCCCGAAATTAGCGATTGCACCACTATTAGTACATGTGTTCGTATAGTGGTTCAAGCAGTTTTGAAGACATAAATTGGTTATTAAACAATCTTTATATTTTTCCTATGGAATAGGGATCCAAAGCTTCCGTTTAATGTATTAAAATTGCCCATACCAAAAGTTTTCCTTAAGTATGCGACTAATGGTACATCCACCCTAAATGTCGAAGTTATAACCATTTCCGCAAAAGCGCGTTTTTCTCTAAGAGATAAGATAACAAGACTATAAACACAAGAACTTGTAAGTAAACGTATTATTTGTTAAATAGTTTTTGAAAATATAATCTGGATTTGTCCAATCTTTTCTCTATTACCAATTTTGTGATATTGTAGCATGATAGAAGCCGTGAAATTGCGCGTCGGCGCACGGGGCGAAAGAATAGAGCAAGAGGGGGGGGGGAAGATTAAATTTAGGGGGACGAAAATTGAAACATATCTTGATCTACAATATTGTTATTTTTTCATTAATTTGATGTTTTAAATCACGTTTTTTCAGAATTATTGGATATTATATGATACGTGATGAGAATGATAACATAAAATTAGTTTTTAAAGTTTTTCCCGAAACAAATGTTTTAGGGGGGCGAATTATAGTACATTTACCCTATATAATTGCTCGGCGGACCCTCTTGACAGGGCGGCCAAGAAGCTTCTATCGGTAATTTCATGATTTTCGTAGCCATGACTTTAGTGTTTCCTTTAATCTTTTCTCCTTTGCTGAGCCGCTGCTGGTAGCGGAAAGGCGGGGCGGGTTCTCTTCACTTTCGATCGACCAGCACTTTCGCGGGGATATTTAATATCAATCGCGGGTTTGTATCTTCCAGCAAAAATAAACCTTTCACCGGAGCTCTCCTGATACCGCGACGTTTATCTTTTGAGGTTAGAATCGATCTTTTTTCTTCCTCGCACAACCAAAACAAACCCTCCCACCACCACAGCCGTCGCTGTCGCTTGCTGAATAGCGAATTCAGTACTGGCTTTCGGTAGAGTCTGTATATTATAGAGTCTGGTATAAAGGAATGCGCAACACTGCATGGAATGATGACTACTTCTTTGTTCCTGGCATCCACAACTTTTGCTGTAACTTTGAGTAAATTCAACAGCTTAGCGTCTCATTCAAACACGAAAAGACATATTAATGCTGTTGCACTGGCCGTACCTGACGATTTTTACCTTCCAGCAGTGCTGCTCCAAGCAGTATTCGTATTTACTACCAAAACGTACGCGGCTTAGGGGCCGAAATCGACGCATTTTTCTTGAATGTTTCGGAAGCTGACCATCGGCTAAATGACCAAATCTTTTCCGCACAACTGTTTGGACATAAATACGCCGTTTTTAGGAACGATCGGTCCCCCTTGAACAACCTCAATACTCGCGGCGGGAGTATTTTAATAGCAATTTCGAATAGACTAAACGCTTACATGGATCCCACAACCATCTCCAATACGCTCGAGCAGTTGTGGGTCGTTTTTTTTATTCATTTCGTTTATTTATTTAGGCACAAATGCGTTAGCTTAGCGGTGCCTAAATTCTTTTGTTTTTACAATTTGGATATCTTAAAACTAGGAGGTTACAACGTTGAAATATTTTTTACGCAAGAAAAAAAAGTTTACAGCTATCTTAAGACTAGAAATAAGATTCAATATACAAGAGAGGGCCAAAAGATTTTTTTATGAAAAATTTTAAAACAAGGGATTCAGTTTGATACACAAGAGGGGGAGTAATAGTATTTTACGAAATATTTTACAGTTAGCTTACAACTAACAATATAGTTCAGTACACAAAAGGGGGAACAAATATTTATGAGAAATTTCACAGATATCTTAAAACTAGGGATACATTTCTATTTACAAGATGGAGGACAAGAGTTTCAATAAAGAGTAAAAATTACAGCTATCTTAAAACTAGGAATACAGAATACAAATTTGATTTTTTAACGAAGATTTCTGCTTGGTCAAGATATTCAAAGGGGGGCTTATTTCCACATCAGTGTAGCAGTAATTATATTAAGGACAGAACATTTTGTCACAGTCGACTTCTCGGAATTTATTATAAAATATATTGGGGATCACTTGTGGGAGTATGTGATCCGGTATTCCACGAATCTCTTCCTTCATGGATGTGTCGAAGAATACAGTAGAATCAGAAGTATCTAGAAAACGAACATGGTTGGGATTATACGAAGAAGGATTGATGCTCTGTGCCATGTAGTCGAAGTACAAGGACATAAAACAAGTCTGAGAATTAAGCTCAACAAGCCTTACGAAATTTTCAATCACCACCGGGTTCAAGATATCGCATCGAATTAGCAATCGATATGAGAGTTCCCAAAATCGATTTTTCCACAGGAGAACGCCCGACAGCACTTCGAGACTCATCGTATGGGTCGACTGCATGCACCCTAAGGCGATACGCAAACAACGATACTGAATTCTTTCGAGTTTGATGAAATGTATGTTCGCGGCTGATCGAAAGCAGAAGCATCCGTATTCCATTACCGACAATATCATTGTTTGATGCAACCTAATCAGGTCTCCTGGGTGGGCACCCCACCATGTTCCAGTTATTGTCCGGAGAAAATTGATCCTTTGTTGGCATTTTTGTTTCAGATACCTAATGTGATATCCCCTTTAGAGTGGAACCACACCCCGAGATATTTAAATGTGAAGACCTGATTGATCGTTACACCCATTAATAGAAGCTGGAGTTGCGCCGGCTCGCGCTTCTTAGAAAAACTAACCAACTCAGTTTTCTCCGTGGAGAACTCGATACCCAGTTGAAGAGCCCAAGCAGACAAATTATCCAAAGTATCTTGTAGTGGTCCTTGCAAGTCGGCAGCTTTGGGCCCGAAAAAAGAGACAACCCCGTCGTCTGCAAGTTGCCTTAGCGTGCATGAATTGGCAGGACAATCGTCAATGTCATTCACATAAAAATTGTAGAGTAGGGGACTTAGACATGAGCCCTGGGGAAGACCCATGTAGCTAAATCGCGATGTTGTTAAGTCGCCATGCGAAAAATGCATATGCTTCTCAGACAACAGGTTTAGTAAAAAGTTATTTAAAATCGGCGAAAGACCATGCTGATGCAGCTTCTCTGAAAGAACATTGATAGACACTGAGTCAAAATCCCCCTTAATATCCAGGAAAACTGCTTTTTACTAGCATAGGCCATTTGGATTTCTGTAGAAAGCAACGCAAGGCAATCGTTCGTCCCTTTGCCTTTGCGGAAGCCAAATTGTGTATCTGACAGTAAGCCATTTGCTTCGACCCAATTGTCAAGGCGAAACAGGATCATTTTCTCGAACAACTTCCGGATACAGGACAGCATTGCAATCGGCCGATACGAGTTGTGGTTGGAGGCTGGTTTTCCCGGTTTTGCGATGGCAACAATGTGGAATGTTACCCTCAAGGAACTTGTTAAACAAATTCAGCAAACGCCTTTTTGCAGAATCAGGCAGATTCTCCAACAAGTTGAATTTGATTGTGTGCAACCCCGGAGCGTTATTGTTGCACGATAAGAGGGCAAGTGAGAACTCCACCATCGAAAAAGGTGTTTCGTTCGCGGTATGGTGAGGAGACGCGGCGTGGTATGTTTTCTGTACCGGGACAGAGTCCAGACAGATCTTCTTGGCGAAGGCGAATATCCAGCGATTTGAATATACCACGTTCTCGTTGATACTGTTTCGGTTACTCATACGTCGAGCCGCACCCCAAAGAGTGCTCATCGCTGTTTCTCTCGTTAACCCGTCGACGAACGCCAATAACTGCGTTTCTTGGCTTTCATCAAACATTTCATTCGCTTTTCTAGCGACGCGTATTGTCGATAGCTATCGGGTAACCCGTCGTCCCGGAAGGCTTTATACGCAGTGGACTTTTCCGTGTACAGTTCTGAGCACTCTTTGTCCCACCAAGGGGTGGGAGATCGTCCGTGGGTGTTCGCGCCCGGTACTGGTCTAGTCTGAGCTTGATTCGCACTGTCGAGAATCAAGCCACTGTACTGTACTCTTCCTCCGGAGGAAGTTCTTGAATGGATTCGATTTTAGCGGATATCGCGGTCGCGTATTTCTTCCAATCAATGTTCCGTGTAAGGTCATATGAGACATTGATTGTTTCTGATGGTCTTGATCCGTTGGCAATTGAAATTATGATAGGCAAATGATCGCTACCGTGGGGATCAGGGATCACCTTCCACATGCAATCTAACTGTAGCGAAGTCGAGCATAGAGATAAATTCAACGCGCTTGCGCGTGCTGGTGGTAAAGGAATCCGTGTCATTTCTCCCGTGTTTAAGATGGTCATGTTGAAATTGTCGCAAAGATCTTGGATTAATGTTGATCTGTTATCATCGTGAAGACCACCCCGTACCGTACCGTGCGAGTAAAAGTCTCCTAGAACTAGCCGCGGTGCCGGTAAGGATTTCGTGATGTTACAAAGTGTTCGGTGCCCTACCAAGGCTCTAGGAGGATTGTAGATGGAAGCAATGCAAAGGTCTTTGCCTTTGATTAGAACTTGACAAGCAACAATTTCAATGCCTGGTGTCGAAGGGAGGTTAATTCGGTTGAAAGAATAGCACTTTTTGATCCCCAAAAGTACTCCTCCGTAAGGGTTTTCTCGATCCAGACGAATTATATTAAAGTCGTGGAAGTTGATATTTATATCGGAAGTTAACCAAGTTTCACATAATGTGAAAACATCACATTTTAAACTGTTTAGTAAAAATTTGTAGGAATCGATTTTCGGGAGGATAGTTGTGCTATTCCACTGTAAGACAGTGATCGAATCAGTGACCTCGCTTGATGACTTAGCCATCGAACGATACGATCGCTGCAAGGAGGGGCCATTTAGCAGTCAACTGCTTCAAAAATGTTTGCACTATAGGGAGAAAATGTATCAGAATGCTTTTAAGAGGATCAGTAACATTGAAAGTTGTGAAAATTAAGTCCACTATGTCAGAAAATTTCATTAGTCTGTTACTGGATTGAGTGTCTGTTGGAAAAAGGGGACACTTGGGGTTTTTGGTGTCCCTGGAAGCGGTGGATACTCCTTGTTAGAATTAATATTTCTAAATCCTGGAGCAAATTGCTTCGGCTTTAGTGTATCACTTCCGTTGGATTTATTATTTGTAGTTAGCGCACTCTGAGGGGACGACACCTTGGCACCCTTACGAGGCAATCTAGGGGAGGCTAGATTTCTCTGCTTCCTTGATTCCCCTTGGTTAACAAAAGATGTTCCCTCTCGTGGGTCGTCAGATTCTTGCTCAACGTTAGCCAAATCAGCATAGGGATTTTCGGACAGGACAGATGGCGAAGCATTCTTTAGCATTTCTGCATAAGAACGCCTCGAGCGTTCCTTAAGGGAGCGCTTAATTTTATCTCCGCGCTGCTTGTACGCAGGGCATGATTTAAGAGCATACGAAGGGCCCCCGCAGCAAATACACTTTTCAGTTTCTTTGCCGCAAGAGTCATCCTCATGCTCTCCTTCGCATTTGCCGCATCGTTTCTTATTTCCACAATAGGTGGCTGTGTGGCCCAGCTGCTTGCAATTGCTGCAGTTCATTACCCGCGGTACAAACAGGCGAACCGGTAGACGAACCTTGTCAAGGAGGATGTAGTTGGGAAGAGAGGACCCGGCGAATGTCACCCGAAGCGAGCCTGATAGAGAGTAGGTAGTCTTGCCTCCCTCGGTGTTTGCGGTATACAATTGTTTGCATTCCAAGATCTTAATGTGTTGAAGTCATGGGTCCTTAAAGCAGCCAACCCCGTGCTCCACGAGTTCTTTGCATTTCAGGCCCGGTTCGGACACTACCCCATCGATTTCTACGGCCATAGCAGGCACGTACGCCTTAAATTCCTGCGTAAAGCGCTCACAGCAAGTAATCGCGTTTTCCTGGCCGAGATCATTCACTAGAACACGTATCTTGTTTGCCCGAACACGTGTTATCTGAGTTACGGCCGGGTAATTAGCAGTCAGATCTCGAGAAAGTTTTGATATATTAACCGGTTTCTCTCCGGTCCGAAAATATACCACCCATGGCCCAGAGGAACCTTGTGGGTACTGCTTTATACGGGGAGAAATGCGAGTGTTAGGGGAATCAGGGACTTCCATGACAACATCAGATGGTATTTCGCCCTCGGCCATTTAAGCACGAGGGCAGAGCGTTATATAAACGGGATGTGTCTTATTATTTGATTACAAGATAGAGTAAAAGAAGGGAAAAGGAAAGAAAGCAAGCGAGGAAAAAATCAAACAAAACATATCTGCAAACAACGTCGATTGTTCCGCACCAGCGAAAACAATGTACTGGATTTACTACCGGCACCAGCAGAACGGCAGCTAACGAACGAACAAAGGGTGACCTTTACTCACTGAAAATTACACACCGAACACCACTGTGAAGTATAACGATCCGTTCCGTTCAGAGTTTGGGAGACGTATGAGCTTTACTCTTGAATTGTTTTCAAAAGTTGCGAGATAATCTATAGCAATTCTTTGTAGTCAACCCAAAAGTAATGCCATGTGACCACGAGAAAGCGCCGATTGGTTTTTGTCACAAGTTCGCATTAATATTTTATATCGATCGAATTTCTTAGACCATGTTCAGCAGCGCTGTATTTTATATGGGAGTTTCAAAGTGGAATTGGAACGGAATCAATCATATTCCCAGCAGAGTTTTTTTTATTTATTATTTCGAATAGTTTTGTTTCGAACTGTATTACTGGTGAATAGCAATCTGAACGCTCGGACATGCAAAAAAGTAGTGTTTCCCGTGGCAATTTCCATACAAACTTTAACGCAATGTGCAAATCCGGGAAGCAACTAATCGCCTCCAAAATTTACACAGTCATTTGGAACGACAAAAGGTACTCAAATAGTGACGTTCTGAAAGTGGCATATGTCGCATCATACTAGCTGTCGGTGCCATTATGAGTGTTCAGAAAACCCAATTGAAGGGCGGATTCATTTTTCACTATTAAAAAAGTTGACAAATTTGTTTCTCCATTTTTTGACGCGCAAGCAAATTAACATTAATTTATTTTTAAGTGCAAAAATAGAAGTTGATTTTGAGCAATAAAGGAAATTTACATCAAATCAGTAGACGGCTATCAATGGGTTAAGTAAACGTAATTTTCATCGCACAAGATTCCGCCCGTTTCAAAGTTATAAAAGCAAATGCAAATCTGCCATATCCCGCGGAAAGTTGATAGGTTCACCTGCCGTTGCACCCGTTGCGTACCGAACCGAACCGAACCGAACCTAACACCACCATCATCAGGCGGATGCCAAAAATGATGGAACAACTTTTTACGGTGTTCTGCTTGCATTCCCTTCAGCCAGGTGTCAATTGTAATGATTTTTCGCGCTGAAACTCGCTATTTTTTGTCTCTCATTTTCTTCGCTTGCTTGTTCGCGAACAGCGAGAGTTTCCCAAGATAAATTTACATTCGTGTTTCGCAATTTGTGCGACAGGGAAACTTTTGCTGCTTAACGAATGTAGCACTTTTGGGGTGCGCAGTGAATGGCTTTGAAACAGTCGGAGTAAAACATTTCCAGCGAATAAAAGTGATTACGGTTGGGCAACGGTTTCGACGAAATTGAAATGCAATAACTTGTAATGAAATGAGTTGGAAGACAAAAAGACTGAAGAACAATACTATAGAAAGACTGAAGTATTCAGTAACAAGAAGACAAGCAGACGGGGAAATTAAAGATCATAACATTCTGAATACAGAAAGTCAGAGAAACAGAAAAGCTTTAAGACCAAAATGGTCAGAAAAACAGAAAGTCACTAAACGAGAAAATCATAAAGACAAAAAGCGAAAATCAGAAAGATATAAAGACAGAAAGTCAGAAAGACAGTAAGTCAATAAGATAGTTAGTCAGAAAGACAGGAAGACAGAAACACAGAAAGACAGAAAGTCAGAAAGTCAGTAAGTCAGAAAATCAGAATGTCAGAAAGTCAAAAAGACAGAACGAGAGAAAAACAGAAAGACTGAAAGACAGAAAGACAAAAAGACAAAAAATAGAAAACAGAAAGACAGTAAGATGAAAACAAAGCTGGATCGAACGAAAGTATCTTGAAAAGAGAGAAATACAGAAAACAGAAAGACCAAAAGATGGACAGAACGACCAAATTCAATTAAAATTGTTCAACTTTCAGAATCTCATCATATATCGCCTACTAATGGATTCCTTTCAGCAGCATCACATTCAACACCTGTAATTTGTGTCGCTCTATCTTTCCCAGCCTGATTATTTTTTCGGAACCGTATCACATATCGAAATTTGAATGTGCTCTCACAATGAAACTCCTTCTACCAGGGAAAACCATTAACCTTTTTAGCCCACGGTACGCCGGTAACTCGCAAAATCCACGATCCAGCTGGCTTCCACCCTCCAAATTTCCAGTCGGTTGTTGAAATTAAAAGCGCACGTCCGTGACATGTGATACGAATGTTAAATGGGAAATTTAAATGGAGAATTATTCAAATACCTCATTTTCCCACCCGTACCCGCGTTTTTTTCTGTTGTTGCTGCGTTTCCTTCCGCAGTGTGCCGAAGGTGTACCTTGTGTGCTAGGCGCAGAATTGAAAGAAACGGTTCACGGATTCTTGGTTACATTATATTTCCTCTTTGGAAGAAGTTCCTTTCTTCCTCTGTTCGAGTCGGTAAGCAGCAGCAGTTCGGTGGCGCAGCACAAATTCTACTTGGAAGCTGTACCTCCATCGGTTATTTGGTTTCCGTGAATAATACGTGAATGTGTGTATCATGCATGGCGGAAAAAGAATCCGTTTCCCGTGAGTGAATCAGTCTTTTGAACATAATTCGTCGGCTGCCGGGAAGCTCTTTGAAAATGTGTTGTTCACCGGAAAAAAAGGTTCGACGACTGGGAAAACCTACGCTTTTTTTAATTACGAAATCTTCGACCACATTAACCTTCCTTTAATAGCTTCGGCTCCATCGGCAGTAGTAAAAATAGAACGATCACTCGAGTTTAATGATTCAATTCTGGGCCCGGGGTTGGACGGGGAATGTGAAACTTTTCTTACGATGCAATAAAACCTCCGAAGCAGTTGCAATTTGCAACCGAAACGAGACGAACTTTTGTGCCACAAATAATCACACTCGTTGAATTCCAGGGGAGTCGTTAAAATCCGACCACGCGATATTCCCGCCCGGATGCAGTCAGTGTGGGGTATACGCTCGCCTGCCCCAGTTGAGAAAGACGTTCGATAGTGGCGAGATGAAATTAGAGCACCTCCTTGTGTCGGATGCGATCGAAATGTAATAAATTTGAAATTCTGCTCGTAAATCGGATTTTTGTCAGCAATGCATTGGGTTAGATGAAGGGAAAATTATATGAAATGAGAAATTTTCCTTTTATGGTACCGGTGTGTTTACCGAATTTTATTTTTATGCTATGACTGTTTTGAGACTATTTATAATTTGAATCTTTAGGTGACTATAAAAGAACTGTGCTATAAACATTGAGATTGGACTTCTAGTTTCGGAGATATGGGATATTGGGTGCGATCACATGTGGAATTTTCATAAACCGAATTTTCTATAATAGCTAAATGATTCAGAACATATTGAAATGGGATTAGTACCTTTTTAACCTTCGAACAGGTGCATATTACTAACGCACATAGTAACCGTAAGATATTCGCGAAAAAAAAATCCAAAATATGGATTGATTATAATATTAGTTGTTTTATTTTTTAATAAACCTTAAGGTCCAAACTAGAGTGCGTTGAAAAGCGGGAATCGTAAAAAACGTAATAAGCAGTTTTTTAAACCATTGCATTGGCCTACTCTTCATGAATCAGTATTATCCTCACAAAGTCTGCAATATATGATTTTTAAGAATATTATGTAAGGTGTAACGAAAAATCTGTTTGTTCGTTTTCAAAGGTGGCAACTTTTGAGATTTGCTCATTTGAACAGAACCTCAAAGCATACTACATATGGTGGCAACACAGAGAAAACGTCAAAATTCAAAGAAAAATATTTATGCGATAATTGAAGGATTTTTTCTAGCCCACGTAGCAATAATGCTTTCTACTGATCAATACATTCATTAATGAGGCAATCTTAGTACCAATTTAAATTTGCAGTGAAAGTATTATTATTTCCTGTATATTGAAGTATTATAAACAACCAGCTTATTCAAATTTTGATTTTGCGAAAGCAATATTACACATCGGGATGTCAGCAATTCATACACCAAAAGTACGATCCAAACGATTTGTATGCTAATACATTCTAATGTAGATTCTACATTTTTATAATATAACAAAGCATCTGAAAAACGCTTCTTGACTGTGACCGCGGTAGCAAACGGTCGCTCGGACAAAATGAAGACCTCGATAACCATTTTAAAGCAGCCAAACAAGGTTTGCTAACTGTGAGCTTTGCATGAACATACCCGATCAGAAAGTCGAAATTGATGGTGTAGTCACCGATGAGCAGTAACGGTTAAAGGGTGGATATTCAAAGTCGTATAACTGCCAACTTTTCAAAACTTATTCTATTTTTTGCAACGTAAACTTTTTGACTCAGTGCACAGAACCTCTTTAGTTATTTATTTAATTGTTTATTTATTCATTTATCATCTGGCCTAGTTGGTCTTAGTAAAATAGTATTTTTTTTTACAATGGAGAATGAAATTTACGCACTGACTCAGTACACGTGCATTAGTAGATGTCATGCTACCACACGAAGTGTACTGGAGTGTCTGGCTCCACCATGACAAGGTAATACCGACTAAACTCCATTGGGCTCCGCCATCGTTCCTCCCAGGAACTACCTCTCGGTATTACTTCTGGGGGGATGGCTGTACTTAATGTACTCATTCACTCTCACTCACGCGTTCATACGTCCTGTATGAGGCTTACTTGGGTGCTCTCTCTATCGCACCTTGATTCACTCTCAAACACTCCCACATGAGGCTGACTTTTGTGCTCACCTTTTTCGTTCCTTGCGAGGCTGACTTGTGTGCTCACCTTACTCATTCCTTGCTAGGCTTACTTTTGTGCTCGCCCCACCCATACCATGTAACTCCGCTAGCGAATGACGGATCTCAATAGTGGCATGTCTGTAATAATATACGTATATGAAACTATTGAGAACCAGAGCTACAGGTCCAAAGCCCTGGTAAAGGAGGATGGTTGTGATGATCTGGGCCGAGGTCACCACGTAAAGCAAGGTAGGTCATAACCCCAATTCCAAGGCGTGAAGCGACCCGTGCCGAGGGATGAGTGATCGAGGGGGTGAAAAAGATGCTCGATCGTTAACGGAGCCTGTGGGGTACCTGGGCAACCCCCACAGTAAGCGTCCCTTACCACGCTAATGCGGAGCTCTGGCGTAGCGGACATTTATTCTCGCGCTACTCGTGGGATTTGATATGGAGAGCAAAAATAAAAACAACAAACAATCGGAGGTGCCAAACCCCTTTGCTAGAGGTGGTTTGGCGAGGTCTCCCTCCCGTGGGGAGAGTAGTGGAGCGATAAGTACTGCATCTGAAAGCACCAGTGACCCCCCAGCAGCGGTAGGCAATAGCCCTACCAACGCACCGGACGGGCCACTATCCGCGATGCACAAAGTGGTGGAGCAGCTCGATTCAATAATCGAGTTCACTAGCGCAAAGCAAAATATAAGCAAGGAGTTAAAACAGAGTCTCCTGGAATTCCGGAAAACTGTTCGTGTCGCAAGACAGAAACAGCAGGCTTATGCCAAGAGGGTGGAATGTCGGGAGAAGTCCGACAGAGAAACCCAGACAGTGGCCTCCAAGAAGGAGGGAAAAGAGAAGGTCGATACGGGCACTCAGACAGTGGCCTTCACCTTCTATGGAGCAGCCACGTCGCTCGAAGCGGCGGCCGAGTTCCCCTCGAAGGGAAAAGGCAAGGGCAAGGGCAATCGCATGACGGCGTCGAACGCGGAGCGCCCTAGGAAGTCGCCAGGCGAGGGTGCAAAAACCGACACCACACGGCGTGCAACCGTTAAGGTCAAACGCCGCCTGGGCGAGGTAAGCGAGGGCGAGAGTGACCTCGCTGAACAGAGCGTTGGTAACACCAACCCGGCGCGACCGGGGCAGGGGGGGCCAAACCCCTGGACGCTGGTCACCAAGAAGAAGCCGGCACCGACACCGGAGGTACCGCGGCCCGCGAAGAAGGCCAAGGACAGAGGCGAGGCCTTGTGGTTGAAAACCGACAAGGACAAATATGCCGATGTCCTAAAGTCGATGAAGGCGGCCGAAAGTCTTTCGGCCCTTGGGCAAGATGTGCGTAGCGTGAGACGCACCAACACGGGAGAAATGCTTCTGGTGCTGAAGCGAGGCGCACAATCTAGTGCGGTATACAAGGCCTTGGCCCAAGAGGTCCTTGGTGAGGGCGCCCAAGTCAGGTCGCTAGGGGCGGAAATGACTCTCCAGTGTAAGCATCTGGACGAGTTCACGACCGCAGAAGAGGTCGTCGCAGCCGTTAAGGAACATTGCGACTCTTTGGTTTTAGTCATCACGATTCTGTAGGCGTCACCCCACGGATTCGCGTTGGCAATCCCGCACAGGTTGTCGAAACACGCTCTCTTGCTGCTTTTAATGGCCTTGTTAAGGGCCAATTTCGCAGCTCGAAACACTTTACGGCGGTTCTTTCTTGCATCCTCGGTGCGGGCTCTTTGCAACCTACGTCTAGCTCTGAGGCAGCCTGATCGTAGGGCTGCAATCTCGGCACTCCACCAGTATACCGGACGTCTGCCATTTCTTGGCAGGGTTTTCCTCGGCTACCAGCGCATCCCCGCTTAGACTGTCAGCGTTGGCCTTCAGTCCCAGGGCCGCGGTGAAAGGTTCGATGTCGAAGTGATTGAACTTCCACCCGCGTACCTGACAGGGATCACCCACCCTCGGATGCTGCACACCATAGTTGATCCTAAAGCGAATTGCTAAATGATCGCTATGGGTGTAGCCCTCGTCTACCCTCCATTCCATGCCTGGAACCAGACCCGGGCTGGCAAATGTTACGTCAATCCATGCCTCCACCCCGTTTCTACGGAATGTGCTAGCGGAGCCATTATTGGCTAACACAGCGTCGAGTTTCGCAAGCGCCTCCAGTAGCGCTTGGCCCCTGCTATTTGTACAGCGGCTGCCCCACTCTACTACCCAAGCGTTAAAGTCTCCCACTATGACTATCGGTTTCCGGCCCACCAGGTACGACGAGAGCCTGTCGATCATCTGGTTGAACTGTTCTATGGGCCACCTTGGTGGGGCGTGGCAGCTACAATAGAACACACCATTGATCTTGACAATCGCAACACCCTCTTGAACCGGGAACCGTCCCGTTGTACAGATTGCCGCCATCCCAGACCCATCCGATACCCAATTGCCGTTGCCGGCAGGGATGCTGTACGGGTCTGATAAGAGGGCGACATCTGTCCTCGACTCCGAGATCGACTGCCACAGCAGCTGTTGGGCTGCTGCACAATGGTTAAGATTTAGCTGTGTGACGTTCACGGCTTCTTCTTATTTGCCTCACCGAAGGGACACGAAGGTCCGCCCATAGCATGTTTATGGGCTTGCTTCTTAGCGGTGCAGATAAGGCACTTGTGCGCCTTAGTGCAACCCCGCTCCTTATGCCCCTCCTCGCCGCAGCGACGACATAGTTTGCTCCTGTCTATGTTCTTGCACTCGTAGGATTTGTGGCCGGACTCAAGGCACCGATAGCACCTATCCACTGAAGGCGGCTGGGGTATGCTAATTAGGCATACCGACCAGCCGATCTTCAGCATACCTTTCTCGGTTACCTTTTTGGCATCCGCCTTCAGTAGCCTGAGGTAGGCTATTTGGGTGCCAGAGGGTCCATCTCTAAATCGCACAGAGGCCCGCTCGATTGTGACTTCGCATTGTTCCTTAACGGCTGCGACGACATCTTCTGCGGTCGTGAACTCGTCCAGCTTGCACTGGAGAGTCATTTCCACCCCTAGCGACCTGACCTGGGCGCCTTCACCAAGGACCTCTTTGGCCAAGGCCTTGTACACCGCATTAGATTGTGCGCCTCGCTTCAGCACCAGAAGCATTTCTCCCGTGTTGGTGCGTCTCACGCTACACACATCTTGCCCAAGGGCCGAAAGGCTTTCGGCCGCCTTCATCGACTTTAAGACGTCGGCGTTTTTGTCCTTGTCGGTTTTTAACCACAAGGCCTCGCCTCTGTCCTTGGCCTTCTTCGCGGGCCGCGGTACCTCCGGTGTCGGTGCCGGCTTATTCCTGGTGACCAGCGTCCAGGGGTTTGCCCCCCCCCCCCCTGCCCCGGTCGCGCCGGGTTGCTGGAACCAACGCTCTGTTCAGCGAGGTCACTCTAGCCCTCGCTTACCTCGCCTAGACGGCGTTTGGCCTTAACGGTTGCACGCCGTGTGGTGTCGGTTTTTGCACCCTCGCCTGGCGACTTCCTAGGGCGCTTCGCGTTCGACGCCTTCTTACGATTGCCCTTGCCCTTGCCTTTTCCCTTCGAGGGGAACTCGACCGCCGCTTCGAGCGACGTTGCTGCTCCATAGAAGGTGAAGGCCACTGTCTGAGTGCCTGTATCGACCTTCTCTCTTCCTTCCCTCTTGGAGGACACTGTCTGGGTTTCTCTGTCGGACTTCTCCCGACATTCCACCCTCTTGGCATAAGCCTGCTGTTTCTGTCTTGCGACACGAACAGTTTTCCGGAGCTCCAGGAGACTCTGTTTTAACTCCTTGCTTATGTTTTGCTTTGCGCTAGTGAACTCGATTATTGAATCGAGCTGCTCCACCACTTTGCGCATCGCGGATAGTGGCCCGTCCAGTGCGTTGGTAGGGCTATTTCCTACCACTACTGGGGGGTCACTGGTGCTATCAGATGCAGCACTCGTCGTTCCACTACTCTCCCCACGGGGGGAGGCCTCGCCAAACCACCTCTAGCAAAGGGGTTTGGCACCTCTGTTTGCTTGTTTTTGTTTTTATTTGCCTCCATGTTTGAACCCACGAGTAACGCTAGAATAAATGTCCGCCACGCCAGAGCTCCACATTAACGTGGTAAGAGACGCTTACTGTGGGGGTTGCCCAGGTACCCCACAGGCTCCGTTAACGATCGAGCATCTTTTTCACCCCCTCGATCACTCATCCCTCGGCACGGGTCGCTTCACGCCTTGGAATTGGGGTTATGACCTACCTTGCTTTACGTGGTGACCTCGGCCCAGATCATCACAACCATCCTCCTTTACCAGGGCTTTGGACCTGTAGCTCTGGTTCTCAATAGTTCCATGTACGTATATTATTACAGACATACCCCTATTGAGATCCGTCATTCGCTTGCGGAGCTCCACCAGCAGGGATGTTGTACGGGTCGGAATTCGATTTCTGAATTTTCACGGGATCATGCCCATTGAAAAAAAAATTTGTCCCGCTTATATGTAAGGGAATTTCATATGTGATCGAACGGTCCATATTTCCGGAACCATATAACCAATCCATACAAAATTTCATTGACGTCTGTGAGGACACTGGTGGAAATAAATATAAGGGTTTTCTCTCCGCGAGATAGCTCGTAGAATAAATCGGAGTAGAGATGCCGTGACAAATTACATTCGGTTGGGTGCTCAATATACTACAAAAAAGCGTCCAGGGCATCCTTCGTCCTTGACAGACAGAGACAAACGGTATATTAAGCATCTCGCTGTTGAATCGAAGCTTTCGATTCCGGTTACTAGTCGGCGTGTCAGGCAGGTTTCTGAGTTCGGACGCGAACCTTACATATAGGAAAACCGTTCCTGTACCTCGACTACTTCTACGGCATAAGAAAGCCCGGTTGAATTTCGCCGAGAAGTACAAATTCTGGGACGAAGAGTGGTTTAGAGTTGTCGTCAGTGGTGAAAAAAAATCAATTTGGACGGACCAGATGGATCCGGCGATTGTGGGTAAGATAAGCGCAAAAAAGCCTACAAGATAATCTCGCAACTTCGGAGGTGGGACTGTAATGGTTTGGGCAGGCATTAGTCACGCGCGCAAAACTCCAATATGCTTCATATCGACACGAATGAATTCCGAGAAGTACTGCGATTTGTTGGAAGAGGTTCTAATTCCTTTCACAGAAGACGTGATAGGTGATAATCTTGTTTTTCTGCAAGATAATGCTTCATGTCATGCTTCCGACGGGGCTTCCGGAATCGTCGATAGTGGCCAATGTGACCAAAGAGACTTTAAATGACTGTTAGGGATCTAGAACTACAAATCCAAGTAGTTGTGGTCAAATTAAAAAAAAATCGCCTTTATACATTCATCGCTGTATCCGTTGAAATCGGGATTTTTTGCGTGATCGCCCTCATCACCCTGTAATTCAGGAACTAAAAGTCAGATCCACACAAAATTCAATAGCAGCCGATGGAAAGGTTGTACCATTCATTTAAGTCCAAGTTTATAAAAATCGGTTGAGAACATTCCGAAAAACCGAGGTGGACAAATTTTAACTAGATGTACTATGTAACCGTGATCTTCAACTAGTAATTCCCGAACCAGTCACATCAAAATGAAATTTAATAGCAGCCGATGGGAATATTAGACTTTTTCTCTAAGTTTATAAAAATCGGTTCAGTCATTTCCGAGAAAACGATGTGGACATTTTGTTAATTTATCCGCACATACACACATACATACAGATTGTTGATTGGAAGGAGAAACATGGGAAACAGCAAAAACAGAAGGAAGAGCGAAAAGGGGAGCAAAAGAGGAAAGGAAATACCCTCGGCTCTTCAGAAGGCGCGAAAGGGAGAAGCCGTATTCGTCAAAGCCAATGCCGCGACGACGAATGCTGCTGCTCAAGAAGGTTAGAGAGGACCCGGAGCTGAAGGATTTGAGGGAAAACGTGGTGAGAGTTAGGCGTACCCAAAAAGGTTTAAAGTTAAAACTTTAAACCCGGAGATGGTGATTGTGTGCAAGGACTTTGATGAAATCACGACGAAAGACGAGCTGAGAGGTGCACAGAAGCAGCAGTGTAACCTGGGCGAGGTGCAAACGACGATCCGGATAAAGAAGAGATACGGAGGAACTCAGACAGCGATGATTCGTTTACCGGTAGCCATTGAGAGACGGCCCACGAGTGAATTAACAAGCGGAGAAATGCTTTAAGTTTTTGGGCTTTGGACATTTGGTAATGGCTTGCAAAGGCCCGGATGGATCCGGGATGTGCTGAAAATACGGGGAGACGGGCCATCTCTCGAGAGACTGCATGCAGAGGCCGATGTACTTGCTTTGCACTCCAGCGGACTGAAACGGGTGGCTTTAAATGTCCTGTCTACAAGAAGGCAACTGCAGGCCAATGATAATGAAGATAAATCTTAATCACTGTGACTCCGCACAGCAAATGTTGTGGCAGTTTACGACGGAAACTATGTGTGATGTCGCTTTGATCACATATCCGTATCAAGTCCTCGCTTATAATGGTAACTTGGTGGCGAATAGATCGGGAACGGTTGTGATACAAGTTATGGGCAGTTCCCCATTCAAGAAGTGGTTGCACGCTCATACGATGGCTTCGTGATCGCCAAAATCAACGGCGTCTTCATGTGCAGCTGTTAAGCTTCTCCAAAGTGCTCAGCCTAATGCTGGAGCAGTTAACGGACCAGTAGACCAGTTCAGCCTAATGCTGGAGCAGTTAATGGATGGGAAGCCGGTTGTCATTGGTGGCGACTTCAACTCCTGGGCTGTGGAGTGGCCAGTAGAGAAACCAACACAAGAGGGTGTATCCTTTAGGAAGCTCTAGCGAAATTAGACGAGCGATTGTGAAATGAAGGTTTTGTTAGCACATTTGAGAGAGACGGAAGGAAGTCTATCATCCACATCACATTCTGTAGTCCTTCATTGACGGCGAACATGGATTGGAGAGAGTGCGAAAAGTATACCCATAGTGACCACCAGGTGATTCGCTACCGTATCAGGCAGCAGAACCCTGTTGCAGTACTGAGAAGAATTAGCGACTAGCGAAAGTGAAAAACGAAAGCCTTCAACAAAGACCTCTTCGTTGAGGAACCTCGGCCGAATAGCAGGACCGAGAACGTGAATGCGGCAGACCTAACAAGAAGTATTGTGGGGGCTTGTGACGCCACAATGCCGCGAAAACTGGAACCACGCAATAGACGGCGTCCAGTTGACTGGTGGAACGAGACGCCTAGCATGCTACGCGCTGTCTGTTTTAGAGCCAGAAGGCTGGCCCGGAGAGCAATATCAGAGCCAGTTAGAGAAGAGCGCAAGGCATCGTTTCGGGAAGCTAGGGCCGCTTTAAAACGGGAGATCAGACTTAGCAAGTTAGATTGCCACAAGGAGCTGTGCCGTGATGGCGAAAAATAAGGGCTCAACGACGCCAGCCGAAATGTGCCCGAGTAAACCGAAGACAATCGAGGGTCTTTTCTCGAAGCACGATCCGACCATCTGGCCACTGGCACCATACGGCGAAGAAGAAGGAGCACGGACGACCGGCAACTGACTAACGATGAGCTCACAGAAGCATCGAAGTGCCCGAAATTAAAGAAAGCCCTGTCCGGATGGAATGCCAAACGTTGTACTGAAAGCTGCGATCCTGGCATAGCCGGACATGTTAAGGATGGTGGTGCAGAAGTGTTTACATGTCGGCAACATCCCCGAAATGTGGAAGGTCCAGAAGCTGGTGTTGCTGCCGAAGCCAGGGAAGCCACCGGGCGATCCGGCCTCGTATCAGGCTCACGAACTTCACGGAGGGTGACCGCGGACTGTCCGCACTATGCAGTACGGATTTTGCAAAGGAGCATCGACAGAAGATGCAATTCGGACAGTGCTCGAGAGTGCTGAGAAGGCATCTAAACAAAAGTGAAGTGAAATCCGGTATTTGGAGCAATCTACCGCCGGGGAATTCATGGCAGGGTAGATTCGCCGCCGTAGTTTACCTGACAGAATCGTGACGAAAAGGGGAGCTAATTGGCTCACGAAACAAACACCGGTACCGAGAGAAATTCTGTTTACGAGGAATTCTCAGTCGAAGTAGGATAATATCCGAGTTGATCTCGATAAAGCTGGAAGCTAAATGGCTCAAGGAAGCTAGTATCGGTGTCGGGGAAATTTCCGAGTAGATCGTGATAAGGCCAGGAGCTGAAGCGCTCACGGAAAGAGGAGCTAAATGGCTCATGAAATCAGCATCTGAACGGCTCACGGGGACGAGAGTTAAATGGTGGCGTAATGGATAGGGAAGAAGTAAGAGATCAGTCGAGACATAAATAAAGTTACAAAAGTCGAGCCATTCATGAACCAAGTGAGGCCCCGAGATAGAGCAGAAGAAAGAGGTGTGACGAAAGCCCCACCCCCACGAAGTAATACCTCGAGGTAGTTCCGTGGAAAAGTAGGGCGAATAAAGAGTAAGGAGTGTTTTTGGGGCTTATGGTATGGTCGAATGGTATAGGAGGCTCAGCTCTCGTTCAAAAGTCAATTTATGGAGGGATTGCATAGTCTTTCACTATTGGAGAAAGGCAAAAATTATCTACTACAACCAACACCACCAAACACCCTTCAACATCTGCTGATACACCACAGACAGCCAGCCAAAAAATGAATACCAGATAAACAATACTCCACGGTATCCCCAAGCCAATGGTTAACATATCTAAGGAACAAATGAACAAAAACGAAGACGGATATACTAGAGTTACTCGAAAACACAAGAAGCGCCAAACATGTAATAGCGAAAATCAAAGCTCTAGCGACGATTACATGGACACAAGTACAAGCGAGGGAGAAGGCAGACGGAATATTATAGTACCAATATTCGATTATTTATTTTTTATCTACTTTGGTTTGTAAATTTAATTGTATCTTTGAAATGAATATTATTTGCAAAAAGGCGAAATGGATCTTATTTTCAGAAAGACTAAATCCTTGAAAAATAAATATTAACAATAATAACACATTAACGTACAACGAAAATGTTTTTCCATTATAGCAAGTTTATTTTCGATATAGTCCTTACAAGTGGAACAAATTTGTTGTGTTAGTATCATAACAATTCCCAGACAACTCAAGTTCCAGAATATTATAATACCATCATTAAAAAATCAAAATTTTCCATGAACAATTAGATTCCTAACGATGACATCGATGCTAATGATGTCGTCAATTAGCATTCTAAATTATATCGCGTTGGAAATGTCCTGCTCAATCTACTGACACGTGGAAAGCATACGTGCAGCATTAAACCAATTTTGATTATAATTCTAACGGTGGTGACTGCATCACTACAGACGTCATGCCGGGCCAAACAGCGCCCTACCAGCAAAACAAGGTCATAAATTCATCACTGACCGACTATCAATCACTCCCCGTTTAATATTGATATCGAAAATTTACATGTGCCAAAGAGACTTACAAATACAATCTATATCAAAATATAGTGTCCCACCCTACGGCGCCCTTTTCTGGGGAACATTGTCTAACGACCTCCGGGCAGAGGCGAGATTCGAACATCGCTAAATTCAATGAACTGCGATAAGCATAAAACACTGTACCCCAACTAAACCGCTCCAGCATACACTCATATATCCAGGCCTGTCCCAAGCACACAATGTATTGATTGAGATGAGTTGAGCGCAAATATTGACTATTTCTCGGACGAACGGCGCAAAGGGGACCGACTGACTATGGATGGAGCAAAGCGGCCAATAAATCATCCCTCAATCACTCCCCCCTCCACCACGTATATGTACTCTTTCCCATTCGGTCGCTCGACCGGTCGGTCAGTCAATCAGCTGTCTCAAGCGAACACTCAGAAACGGGGGGTAGTTTCTCTACGAAAAGAACATACCGATCGTCCCTCCATCAGGTGGACCGGGGGCACGACGAAAGCGGTAAAGGACACCATCGCTGCTGATGCCTGGAAGTGTACGTACAAGTGAACGAGCAAGTGTTGTCCACTCTCTGCTATCAGCTAAAGCAAATGCCCGCTCAACAACGTCTTATAGTTGATAAGGAGAAGATGGATGAGATTGGCGATTGGCGACAGGACTGCAACTGGATAGCAGGGATCAATTTCAAGAATTTGTTATTGATGGAACTGGTCCGGCGATTGCACTTCGGTTTGATTGGATGACCGCGCGTTTGTGGGGGGGGGGGGGGGAGAGTGCAGATCGGCAATATTTCAAGCACTTCACTGGGTTGGTGCGAAGAATTTAAAATTTAGCGTAATTCATTCTTGATCCATTGTAAGCAATACCATCATTATGTATCGGTACATTGGGATTGGGTTTGGATCCATGAGATTTTTAAGGTCGCACACTTAAAATTAATATGGCGTAACACTAGTGCCATTCAAATCGAGCACAAAACTTATCAATGGTCCTCTTTCGAGAAGGTTTTGGAGAGATTTTCTTCATATTGGGTACTTTTGACAGATCTCGTGCACGATTCAGATTCAGTGTAGTTAGTATAAACTATTCTTTTTATCACTAAACATATTGTTGTACACCTTCATGTAATAGCGTAACATTTTTGTGCTACTTAAATAGATCAAATTCAAATTAATTAATTCTGTTGATCCATATTTAATTAAATTCTCGATGGCTCAGTTGTTGCAAAATCGGTGGAAAATAACGAAGTGTGGTAGTACGATCCCTGCGCTCGTTTAAACTAAGCACATGGAGCCATATCAAATAAATTAATTTAAAAAAAAGTTTGTTCGTTGATTTTGCATCACATGTCTGCATACAATATGCAACGGATGATGCAAGTTCATTTTGCTGTATTAGTGAATTACCAGCACCTGGTCTCACTGTCAACGTTTTGAATTTTTTTTTTTTTTTTTTTTTTTTTTTCGATGCGTTTTTTTTTTTTATTCATTTCGTTTATTTGATAGGCACAAATGCGTTAGCTTGGCGGTGCCAAATACTTTTGTTTTTACATTTTGGATATCTTAAAACTAGGAGGTTACAATGTTGAAATATTTTTTTTTTACAAAGGAAAAGAAAATTTACAGCTATCTTAAGACTAGAAATAAGATTCAATATACAAAAGAGGGCCAAAAGATTTTTTTATGAAAAAATTTAAAACAAGGGATTCACTTTGATATACAAGAGGGGGAGTAATAGTATTTTACGAAATATTTTACGGTTATCTTAAAACTAACAATATAGTTTAGTACACAAAAGGGGGAACAAATATTTATGAGAAACTTCACAGAAATCTTAAAACTAAGGATTCAATTTTATTTACAAGATGGAGGACAAGAGTTTCAATAAAGAGTAAAAATTATAGCTATCTTAAAACTAGGAATACAGAATACTAATTTGAATTTTTTAACTAAAACTTATGCTTGGATATCCAGAGGGTGGCTTATTTCCGCATCAGTGTAGCAGCAGTTGTATCAAGGGACAGGGGAGAGACAGGGAAAGAAGAGCAAAACTTGCAACTTTCGCTCGAAGGGGGGGGAGGGGGATCAGCGAAACAAATTTGCGCTTCAGTCTAGTAAGTCGTCGAGTACCGGATTGGCGGATTGTATTCTTCGGACCCGCGGGGAATACTTCAAAAGTCATCGGACCTCGAGTCGCTCTCGCTTCAGTTTCCTTCTATGCAGGCGTAGTGGTAAGGGCGACGGCGGTTACATAGTGGCACTCTGGAGCTGATCGGTTCCACAAGGCAGGAGGAAACTCTAAAAACGAGAAATAAAAGAGAGGGGCTAAATTGGGATATTTATCGTTTTTATGAAGGTATAAATAAGGGACATATAGGGGAAATCACGAGTTGCCAGCATATCTCGGACTGGTACATTGGGTGGTCTACCTCGGGCCCGAAGGGATTCCTTTAACTGAGACCTGGCGTCACAATACCCGGCGCATACCCAGACAACGTGTTCGATGTCGTGATAGCCCTCGTCACAAGCGCACAGACTACTCTCCGCAAGCCCAATACGCCGCAAATGCGCATCCATGGTGTAGTGATTGGACATAAGTCGGGACATTACGCGAATAAAATCCCGACCCACATCCATCCCCCCGAACCAAGGCTTCGTTGATACCTTTGGGATAATCGAATGTAGCCATCGTCCAAGTTCCCCATTGCTCCACGAGGTTTGCCAACTGTTGAGCGTCCTCTGACGACAAATACTAAAAAATTCGTTGAAGCAGATTGGTCTTTCGTATATGTCACCATTTAATGCGCCCACCTTTGCTAATGAGTCGGCCTTTTCATTGCCCGGGATAGAACAATGAGAGGGGACCCAAACAAAGGTAATCTGATAAGATTTTTCAGATAACGTACACAAGGACTCCTGTATCTTCCCCAGAAAATACGGTAATTGCTTTTTAGGCTTCACCGCACGAAGAGCCTCGATAGAGCTGAGGCTGTCCGAAACGATGAAGTAGTGATCTGTGGGCAGAGTGTCGATGATCCCAAGGGTGTACTGAATTGCAGCTAACTCTGCGACGTAAACTGAAGCGGGATCATTGAGCTTGAATGAAGCGGTGATAGTATTGTTGAAGATACCGAAGCCAGTGGACCCATCGAGATTTGATCCGTCAGTGTAAAACATTTTGTCGCAGTCGACTTCTCGGAATTTATTATAAAACATATTGGGGATCACCTGCGGGCGTATATGGTCCGGGATTCCACGAATCTCTTCCTTCATGGATGTGTCGAAGAATACAGTAGAATCAGAAGTATCTAGGAAACGGACACGGTTGGGAGTATATGAAGAAGGATTAATGCTCTGTGCCATGTAGTCGAAGTACAAGGCCATAAATCGGGTTTGAGAATTAAGCTCGACGAGCCTCTCGAAGTTTTCAATCACCAACGGGTTCATAATGTCGCATCGGATGAGCAATCGATATGAGAGTTCCCAAAATCGATTTTTTAGCGGAAGAACGCCCGCCAGCACTTCGAGACTCATCGTATGGGTCGAGTGCATGCAACCCAAGGCAATGCGCAAGCAACGGTACTGGATTCTCTCCAGTTTGATGAAGTGTATGTTCGCAGCGGAGCGGAAACAGAAACACCCGTACTCCATCACCGACAATATCGTTGTTTGGTACAACCTGATCAGGTCTCCTGGGTGAGCACCCCACCATGTTCCAGTTATTGTTCGGAGAAAATTGATCCTTTGTTGGCATTTCTGTTTCAGATACCTAATGTGACATCCCCAGGTACCTTTAGAGTCGAACCAGACCCCGAGATATTTAAATGTGAAAACCTGGTTGATCGTTGCACCCATTAATAAAAGCTGGAGTTGCGCCGGCTCACGCTTCCTAGAAAAAACAACCAACTCAGTTTTCTCCGTGGAGAACTCAATACCCAGCTGAAGAGCCCAAGCAGACAAATTGTCCAAGGTATTTTGTAATGGTCCTTGCAAGTCGGCAGCTTTGGGCCCTGTAACAGAGACCACGCCGTCGTCTGCAAGTTGCCTTAGCGTGCATGAATTGGCAAGACAATCGTCAATGTCATTCACGTAGAAATTGTAGAGCAGGGGACTTAGACATGAGCCCTGGGGAAGACCCATGTAGCTAAATCGCGATGTTGTTAAATCGCCATGCGAAAAGTGCATGTGCTTTTCAGACAACAGGTTTAGCAAAAAGTTATTTAAAATTGGCGAAAGACCATGCTGGTGCAGCTTCTCTGACAGAATGTTGATAGAAACTGAGTCAAAAGCCCCCTTAATATCCAAGAAGACTGATGCCATCTGCTCTTTGTTAGCATAGGCCATTTGGATTTCTGTAGAAAGCAACGCAAGGCAATCGTTCGTCCCTTTGCCTTTGCGGAAGCCAAATTGTGTATCTGACAGTAAGCCATTTGCTTCAACCCAATTGTCGAGGCGAAACAAGATCATTTTCTCGAATAACTTCCGAATACAGGACAGCATTGCAATCGGCCGATACGAGTTGTGGTCGGAGGCTGGTTTTCCTGGTTTTTGGATGGCGATGACCTTCACTTGCCTCCATTCATAAGGGACAATGTTACCCTCAAGAAACTTGTTAAATAAATTCAACAAGCGCCTTTTTGCAGTGTCAGGCAGATTCTTCAGCAAGTTGAATTTGATTCTGTCTAACCCTGGGGCGTTATTGTTGCACGATAAGAGAGCAAGTGAGAACTCCACCATCGAAAACGGTGTTTCGTTCGCGGTATCGTGAGGAGACGCGGCGCGGCACGTTTTCTGTACCGGGACAGAGTCCGGACAGATCTTCTTGGCGAAAGCGAATATCCAACGGTTTGAATATTCCACGTTCTCGTTGGTACTATTACGGTTACGCATACGTCGAGCCGTACCCCAAAGAGTGCTCATCGCTGTTTCTCTCGTTAACCCGTCGACGAACCGGCGCCAATAACTGCGTTTTTTGGCTTTCATTAGACTCTTCATTCGCCTTTCTAACGACGCGTACTGTTGATAGCTAGCGGGTAACCCGTCTTCCCGGAAGGCCCTATATGCAGTGGACTTTTCCGCGTACAGCTCTGAGCACTCTTTATCCCACCACAGGGTGGGAGACCGTCCATGGGTATTCGCGCTGGGTACTGGTTTAGTCTGAGCTTGATTCGCACTGTCGAGAATCAAGCCAGCCAAAAACCTGTACTCTTCCTTCGGAGGAAGTTCTTGAGTGGATTCGATTTTAACGGATATCGCGGTCGCGTAACTCTTCCAATCAATGTTCCGTGTGAGGTCATATGAGACATTGATTGTTTCCGATGGTCTTGAACCGTTAGCAATTGAAATCACGATAGGCAAATGATCGCTACCGTGGGGATCAGGGATCACCTTCCACATGCAATCTAACTGTAGCGATGTCGAGCAAAGCGACAAATCCAACGCGCTTGCGCGTGCTGGTGGTGTAGGAATCCGCGTCATTTCTCCCGTGTTTAAGATGGTCATGTTGAAATTATCGCAAAGATCTTGGATTAATGTTGATCTATTATCATCATGAAGACAGCCCCATACCGTACCGTGCGAGTTAAAGTCTCCCAGAACTAGCCGCGGTGCCGGTAAGGATTCCGTGATATTACAAAGCGTTCGGTGCCCTACCGAGGCTCTAGGAGGAATGTAGATGGATGCCATGCAAAGGTCTTTACCTTTGATTAAAACTTGACAAGCGACAATTTCAATGCCTGGTGTCGAAGGGAGGTTAATTCGGTTGAAAGAATAGCACTTTTTGATCCCCAAAAGTACTCCATAGGGGTTTTCTCGATCCAGACGAATTATATTAAAGTCGTGGAAGTTGAGATTTATATCGGAAGTTAACCAAGTTTCACATAATGCGAAATAATCACATTTTAAACTATTTAGTAAAAATTTAAAGGAATCGATTTTCGGGAGGATACTTCTGCTGTTCCACTGTAGAACAGTGATCGAATCGGTGACCTCGTTCGATGACTTAGCCATCGAAGGATACGATCGCTGCAAGGAGGGGCCATTTAGTAGTCAACTGCTTCAAAAATGTTTGCACTATAGGGAGAAAACGTATCAGAAGGCTTTTAAGAGGATCAGTAACATTGAAAGCTGTGAAAATTAAGTCCACTATGTCAGAAAATTTCATTAGTCCGCTACTGGACTGAGTATCTGTTTGAAAAAAGGGGACACTTGGGGTTTTGGATGTCCCTGGAAGTGGTGGGTACTCCTTGTTAGAATTAATATTTCCAAGTCCTGGAGCAAATTGCTTCGGCTTTTGTGCATCACTTCCGTTGGATTTATTGGTTGTAGATGGCGCACTCTGAGTGGACGACACCTTGGCACCCTTACGAGGCAATGTAGGGGAGGCTGGATTTCTCCTCTTCCTGGATTCCCCTGGGTTAACCAAAGATGTTCCCTCTCGTGGGTCGTCAGATTCTTGCTCAACGTTAGCCAAACCAGCAAAGGGATTTTCGGACAGGACAGATGGCGAAGCATTCTTTAGCATTTCTGCATAAGAACGCCTCGAGCGTTCCTTAAGGGAGCGCTTAATTTTATCCCCGCGCTGCTTGTACGCAGGACATGATTTAAGAGCATGTGAAGGGCCCCCGCAGCAAATACACTTTTCAGTTTCTTTGTCGCAAGAGTCATCCTCATGCTCTCCTTCGCATTTGCCGCATCGTTTCTTATTTCCACAATATGTGGCTGTGTGGCCCAACTGCTTGCAATTGCTGCAGTTCATGACCCGCGGTACGAACAGGCGAACTGGTAGGCGAACCTTGTCAAGGAGGATGTAGTTGGGAAGAGAGGACCCGGCGAATGTCACCCGAATCGAGCCTGATAGAGAGTAGGTAGTCTTACCTCCCTCGGTGTTTGCGGTATACAATTGTTTGCATTCCAAGATCTTAATCTGTTCAAGTGAGGGGTCCTTAAAGCAGCCAACCCCGTGCTCCAACAGTTCTTCGCATTTCAGGCCCGGTTCGGACACTACCCCATCGATTTCACAGGCCACACAAGGCACGTATGCTTTAAATTCCCGCGTAAAGCGCTCACAGCAAGCAATCGCGTTTGCCTGGCCGAGATCACTCACTAGAACACGTATCTTGTTTGCCCGAACACGTGTTATCTGAGTTACGGCCGGGTAATTAGCAGTCAAATCTCGAGAAAGTTTTAATATATTAACCGGTTTCTCTCCGGTCCGAAAATATACCACCCATGGCCCAGAGGAACCTTCTGGGTACTGCTTTATACGGGGAGCAATGCGAGTATTAGGGGGATCAGGGACTTCCATGATTACATCAGATGGTATTTCGCCCTCGGCCATTTAAGCACGAGGGCAGAGCGTTATATAAACGGGAATGTGTCTTATTATTTGATTACAAGGTAGAGTAAAAGTAGGGAAAAGGAAAGAAAGCAAACGAGGAAAAAAAATAAAGCAAAACTTATCTGCAAACAACGTCGATTGTTCCGCACCAGCGAAAACAATGTACTGGATTTACTGCCGGCACCAGCAGAATGGTAGCTAACGAACGAACAAAGGATGACCTTGAATCACTGAAATTTACACACCGAACACCACTGTGAAATATAACGATCCGTTCCGTTCAAAGGTTGGGAGACGTATGAACGTTTTGAATTAATAAATGTCCGCCTCACAGCCAAAGTACACAGATTTATCCTATTACTCTGGTAACGATCAACGTCATTATTAAATATACCGACGTTGAATAGCCCCAGAGTTCAATTGCTATAGCATTTCACGTCCCAGAGTCAACAGGTTATCATAACCCAGTTTACCAGCAGCGTTGAAGCGCCAGCTGACTCTTCAAATAATCACATCCACCTGACACGCGCTATATTATACATATTATGATGAGCGAGAAGCCATTTTCACATCCACGTGGTAACCGTTTCACGCGGCAACGCGGCAACGATAGGCTTCCGGCCGTGGCCCAACGGATCATCTGGAAGAGGGAGAACGGGGGGGGGGGGGGGGGGGGGGGCTGCTTGCTGTGGCAAGGTACGATAATATTTATTCAAGTAATTATTCGCTAATGAGTATATTATGGAGCCGCCTTTTTATGATTTATGCATTCAAACCGATCCGGTTCTCGCGGTGCGGTGTCTACCATCACCGCACAACGCGCTCCGCTCCGGAAGGTTAGTCGTAAACGCGGGGATCCCATTTCACTCTGATGAATTATGTTACTGCAAATAATGATGATTTATTCGGAGATATGTGTGAATGGATGCCCGAACACCTTTTCTCACCAGCCTCCGATCGAACCTAGGTTCGGTTCTTTTTATTTCATTCCATAGCCCATTTCTGCTCGAATTGTGTTTTCATTTGCCATTTGCTGAAGTATGTACAGTATGCGTCATGAACAATCAGTAGAAATTTTATCTACCTTATTTTGAAATTTTCAGCATTGAAAACATTTTACTCGACTGTATGGGGCTGGGGTACCTTCCCAGTTAACCAGGTGTTGTATGACGATGACCAACGAAAATCGTATAAGCATACAATTTTTATCGGAATCGTATAACGGTACGCCGCATGTATACACCTTATACTAAATTTATCTTAACTAGAGCGTTGTGAATATTCCTTTATGGTTTATTTATTTGTTGTATAAACACCAGCAGGCCCCTTGGCCCCAATGGTGGTTCTTAGCCTAGTTACATTTAAGGATAGACAAAAAAAATTAATCATGTTTCTAGTCCAGTGAAAGTTTTAACCCGTGGTAACTCTATTGAAGGCTCGCTGAAGTCCGGTCACAGCGCTGCACAGTGGCTGGAGGCTGGCCAAAACCTCAAAAATTTATTTTTGAAATATTAATATTTTATATTTTTCCTAAATTTATCATGCATTGAATGATATATATTCAAAATTTTATGATCATTGGATAAGAACAAAAATATTAACATGAGTTTAAACGTAGCAAAGTCCGGACTTTTTAATGATTTTCATTTCCGAAACCACCATTGCTCTGTTCACTTCAAATGCATGTTGCTCTTTTGATTTTGGTCCGATTTTAGCACAACTAGTTTCATTTTGTAGAGGAACGAAAGGGCTTGGTTAGTAAATAATATACGTCTGGTAAATTTGCTTGGAACTATGACTTTTAGTTTAAATATGTTTTAGGTGGTCAGATCAAAAATACTTTTTTCACTAATGTATTCTGTACAAATTTCGGAATCATTTCGGAACGGTCAAATAGTATACATTCTATGGGAAATAACCTCTACTTTTCGAATATCATGGTCTCGTTCTGCGCCTAGGTGCGCAAAAAGTTTTATGGAGATTTTGAAGCTTTGTTGCTGATATGGAGGCGCATGGTGTTTTGTGTAAAATAGTTAGACAATCTACAGTAAACCAACACGTTATACAATGGATTTAAAGTAGTGTTCTTCATTTTTTATGATATTGCTGACATTGGTGAACAGTAACGGAAAATCTATCATGAAAACGGGATCATAGTTATAAGAAAGGTTCAATGACACTGTATGGAAAAATGCATTTAATATTTTACGACTTTTGACATCAAAAATGAGCTCAGCACCTCAAAATTAGCTTAAATTGTGATTTTCAGCCAATTTAGGTAACATTTGAGGTTTTGTCCGACTTTTGTTTGAAGACCCGCCACTGTGCGCTGTGGCGACTGTAGTTGAGGAATTCCACGAAGATCCGAATGGAAGACTAAAAATTTTCTACAATCAGTAAGATTATTTTGACCCAAGAGCATTTTTTCAAAAGGGCGTAACCATTTCTACGTGCATTAATTTCAAATTTGTTTTGTTGTATTACTATATTTTATACAGCAAAACTTTCTGAGAACGAGTTTTAGGGAATGAATATTCATGTACAAAAAATATACGCTTAAAAAAATGTTGTGGCATTTTTCACAAAAACAAAAGGTTGAGTTAACAATTTAAATTGCAAAAAACCCATTTTGTCTAATTTTTTATATTTTGACAACAAAAACCTAAGGACAAAAATCATTTTAAATGTAATTTTATGATGGAGAACTTATCGGTAAAAAAATTCTAAAGATAACTTTATACATGTTTTAAAATTTCATACTAATTGTCATGCAAAACTGTAATTTTATTACAGAATATAATTCTAAGTATCATTTTCAATCAAAATGTATTTAACAAAAATCTTCCAAAATGCGATAGTTTTCATGTGATTATGCCATTATTAAAAGTTATTCGCGTTACCCCATTATAAAATGTCAAAAATCTAATGTTTATCATTTTATAGAAGCAAAAGAAACTTTTTCAGTGTATTTGGATCATGGAGAAGGTTTCAATAAAAAAAAGTTTTCCTAACAACAACTTTTGACATATTTTTATAATTCATGCTATGTGCAATCAAAAATACAATTTTCTTTTTGAATATGATTCTAAAAGCTATTTAAATCAAAATGCTCATAACAAAAAATTTCTGAAATGTAGTTGTTCTCGAGATATTTCAAATTTTGTTTGAACAACACAATTCTTTTGATTTATTACGACCTTTTCAGAAGTTATTCGCGTTTATCCATTAACAACAATAAGTTTTTGAAAAGGCCCATAACATTTCCTGTAACTTTCTCTTTGACGTCAAGGTGATATTGTAAACCATTTGAAAGCTATACGAAAACAATCAAAATACTATTCAACCATAGGGCCTTATGATTAAACTAAATAGTTCGATCATATTTTGGCTGCTTTCATGTAGCTTTCGAATGGGTTATAATATCGCCTTGACGTCAAAGAGAAAGTTACAGGAAATGTTATGGGCCTTTTGAAAAACCTATTGTTGTTGATGGAGAAACGCGAATAACTTCTGAAACGGTCGGGATAAAACAAATGAATTGTGTTGTTGAAACAAAATTTAAAATATCTCGAGAACCACCATATTTCAGAAATATTTTGTAATTGACATTTTGATTTAAAATGACGTTTAGAATCAGAAGAAGAAAATTGTGTTTTTGACTGCAAATAGTATGAATTATAAAAAAATGTCATAAGTTTTTGTAAAGAATTTTTTTTTATTGAAAGCTCCAAATGCACTGAAAAAGTTTCTTTTACGTCTTCAAAACGATTAAAAGCAGATTTTTAACATTTTATGATGGGGTAACGCGAATGACTTTTAAAAAGGGCATAATCACACGAATTAACTGTTTTGCTGGAACAAAATTCCAAATATTTCGAAAACTATCACATTTTGGAATATTTTTGTTAAATGCATTTTGATTTAAAATGATAATTAAAATTATATGTAATATAACTGTATGTCAATTAATATGAAATTTTCTTTATAACGTTATTGTTAGAAAAACTTTTTTACCGATAAGTTCTCCATCATACAATTACATTCAAAATGTTTTTTTTTATTTTTAGGTGTTTGTTGACAAAATTTAAAAAATTAGAAAAATGGATTTTTTTAGCAATTTTTATATTTTTAACACAAAGTGATTTGCCAACTACGCTGTGTCCGTCCCCGATTCATACTAACACTCACTAACACAAAAAATTGCATATTCTCTCATATACACTCACAATCTCTCTCATTCCAAACATACAAACGCTCGTGACCTTCGCAATAACACAAACCTTGTCACAAACTCTAACATGCAATTGCAATCATCCATGCATACTTACGTCCAACAACCCGGTAATTCATTTAGCCCCTCTCTTTTATTTCTTGTTTTTAGAAATTTCCTCTTGCCTGTGGAACCGATCAGCTCCAGAGTGTCACTATGTAACCACCGTCGCCCTTACCACTACGCCTGCATAGAAATAAACTGAAGCGAGAGTGACTCGAGGTCCGATAACTTTTGAGGATTTCCCGCGGGTCCGAAGAATATCATCCGCCAATCCGGTACTCGACGACTTACTAGACTGAGGCGCTAATTTGTTTCGCTGATCTCCCATTTGCGCGAAAGTTGCAAGTTTTACTCTTCTTTCCCTGTCACCATATACGCCGTCTCTCCCTGTCCTTGATACAACTGCTGCTACACTGATGTGGAAATAAGCCCCCCTCTGAACATCTTGACCAAGCATAAGTCTTCGTTAAAAAAATCAAATTTGTAATCTGTATTTCTAGTTTTAAGATAGCTGTAATTTTTACTCTTTATTGAAACTCTTGTCCTCCATCTTGTAAATAGAATTGTATCCCTAGTCTGTGAAATTTCTCATAAATATTTGTTCCCCCTTTTGTGTACTAAACTATGTTGTTAGTTTTAAGATAACTGTAAAATATTTCGTAGAATACTATTACTCCCCCTCTTGTATGTCAAACTTAATCCCTTGTTTTGATTTTTTTCATAAAAAAAATCTTTGGACCTCTCTTGTATATAGAATCTTATTTCTAGTCTTAAGATAGCTGTAATTTTTTTTCTTTTGTGAAAGAAATATTTCAACATTGTAACCTCCTAGTTTTAAGATATCCAAAATGTAAAAACAAAAGAATTTGGCACCGCCAAGCTAACGCATTTGTACCTATCAAATAAACGAAATGAATAAAAAAACCCGGTAATTAAATGAACGTTTTAGTACTCACGGTCACAAGCATTAACCCACCGCTCGCGCGATCATGAATTGGTCACGTCCGGAAGTCTCTATCTTCGATCATAGCAGCCCAAGCTCATACCTTCTGCTAAACCAATAAAAAATGACGCTCATATCCACTAGACAACACGTTGTACGGTGACATGACCGGGATCTCTTGTGATATGTGGAAAGTTATTCTTTTCTAGCATCTGAACCACACACCGAAAATTATATATCAGATTCATGATCCGCACGCGATCGTTCAAGAGCACGTGAATATGCAATTGCCCACACTGTTATGGAAAAAAATATCCACGCGATGTTCCATACACGCTAGCACACGCGACGAAAACGTTTGTATACAAACGCTTGAGCCTTTCGCGATCATCCACGCCCGCGATCTCGCAAACTGAATAACACCCCGGTGACTAAGTGAAAGTTTTAGCATTTATAAATTCACAAATGCAGTCTCAGGAGTGAACCTACAAACGCCCGTGTTCGCGCGACCATGAATCGGTTACGTCCGGAAGTCCATACCCTCGGTCCTAGTAGCATAGGTCCAATACGTTCAGGTGGACCAAACAAAAAATGATGCTCAGATCTTCCAAACAACACACTAACATGGTAACAAAAAATCGAATTTATACACGCGACAAACACGTTCACATACAAATGCTTGAGCCTTTCGCGATCACACATGCAACCTATACCAGCGGTTTCGCAAACATGATAACACTCCGGTGATAAGGTGAACGTCTCAGCACTTATAAATTTTCAAACGCCGTGTCAAGCCTAAACCTACAAACTACCGCGTTCGCACGATCATGAATCGGTCACTTCCGGAAGTTTCTATCCTCGGTACCAGAAGTCTAGGTCCATGCATCATATCCACTAGACAACACATTCCATGGCGACATGACCGGGAACTCTGGCGATATGAGGTAATTCACTCCCTGTCAGAATCTGAACCTTGCACCGAAAACTACCATACCAAAATGACGGTCCGTCTGACCATCCAAGAACATACATACATACAAAACCGACATTATATACGCGAAGTCCCTACACGCGAGCACATTCGACAAACACGTTAACATACGAGTGCTTTAGCCCTTCGCGATCATCCACGCTCACCTGCACCCGCGATCGCGCTAACTTGATATCACCCCGGTAATAAGGTGAACGTTTTAGTACTTACGAAGTTACAAACCTGAACCTACAAAGGCCCGCGTTCGAGCGATTGTAAATCGGTCACATCTGGAAATCGTCCTAGCAACTCGGACCAATAGAAAAATATCGAGGGGATGGGCGTAGTGTAGTTGGTAAATCGATTGCCTTGTACGCAGCGCACCTGGGTTCGAGTCCCGACTCCGCACATAGGGTTAGAAATTTTTCATAAGAGATTTTTCTAACCCGAAGAGGCGAATGACCTTAAGGTTAAAACCTCTATAATCGAAATAAAAAAAATAAATATCGCTCATATCCACTAGACCACACGTTCTATGGCGACATAAGCGAGTACTCTAGTGATATGGCAGAACTCACTTTTTTTCTAGAATCAAAACCGTACATGGAAAATTAAGTATCAGATTCGGTCCGCGCGCTATCATCTAAGAACACATGCGTATCGTCGAAAGGACACACGGTTATTAAAGAGAATTTATACACGCGAAGATACATGCATGATAACACACGCGAGATACAAACACACACGCGACCGAACAGGTTAACTTACAAACGTTCGAGCACTTCGCGGTGATACACACGATAGCGAAGAACGTACCGTACAATGAATCTCACTTTTAGAATCGCGGCCCGCTGCAATTGGTCTTAAACAGTGTTTTAATGGTTCTCGTCTCGTCTACAATTGTTCAATTCATTTCAAATTAAAACGTAAAGAATTCTGAGATTCAATCTTAAAAACTCGTTCTTTTCGAAATCAATGTAATGTCACTAAGTCTGGTCTGACTTAACACCGACCAATTGTAGTAATTGATTCTACCGGGAAGCCCTTCCGAGAACCTAGCTCAACAGTTCCAGAAGGACACTCTTGAAAAAAAAATTAGCATATTCATTCTTCTTATCTATGTGTAACAAATCCGCTTGCTTCTCATTCTAGTACCGTAAAACGGGGTGACATTGATCACTTTTCGAAGTAATCATCGCATATTTTTAGACGCAACACATTTGTTCCAAGTTTAATATTTTTTAAACCATGTACTGATGTATGAAGAACAAGATTGGATGATTCTATCTAAAATTTGCCGCTTACTACTATTTTCTAAAAATGATTTCAATTTGAAGTCCGTTTTCTTATTCTGGGGTGACTTTGATAACCTGCATGTTCACCAATATTAGGTTGTTGATGTCAATGTTTTTCATTTAAATGGTTGATTAAAATGGTTCTGAAAAGATACTCATTGTTAAATAGCTATTAATTGATATTGTACAAAGTATTTCCCTATACTGTATTATTTCAGTGACCAAAATTCGTATAATTCGAGTTCAACTAGAATAAAAGAATATGAAAACATTTTAATTATTAAATTTGTTTCATTTGGGTGGTTTATCAATTATCAAAAAGTTTCATTCATTTTAACACGTTGAAGTATTGAATATAAAAAATAATTCGAATTTAAGCTTGAAATAATTTGAACAAAATGCGAACTAGTTTCACAAAGAAATGTTCTTAAAATAAGCAAGCTCTTAAAAATCAATTTGGCACATCCGGTTCTAAATAAAAATAAAAATTCCTTTGAAATTTATTACTCTTGGTGAAATCTAAGATTTATTTGTTGTATAAAAAAGACACTTTACGAGGCTTCGTAAAAATAAGGTAAAGTATTTCGATTTTTTTAAGTTTTTGTACCCAAAAATAAAAACAATATTCAAAAAGTATCTCAAGTCAGTAATTTTTAGGTTTAAAATAAAATTCATTTAAAATTTAAATGATCCGGTAGCAATCTACGAAAAAAGTCTCGAGCGATCAAAGTCACCCCGACGATCAAAGTCACCCCGATTTACGGTAATTAAGATAATTTTTTTTTTATTTTTTTTATTCATTTCGTTTATTTGATAGGCACAAATGCGTTAGCTTGGCGGTGCCAAATTCTTTTGTTTTTACATTTTTTATATTTTAAAACTAGGAGGTTACAATGTTGAAATATTTTTTTAAAAAAGAAAAATTTTACAGCTATCTTAAGACTAGAAATACGATTCTATATACAAGAGAGGGGGCGAAAGATTTTTTTTATGAAAAAATTTTAAAACAAGGAATTCAATAGTAATAATTTTTAGGAAATATTTACAGTTATCTTAAAACTAACAATATAGTTTGGTACACAAAAGGGGGAACAAATATTTATGAGAAAATTCGCAGGTGTTTTAAGACTAGGGATACAATACTATTTACAAGATGGGGGACAATAGTTTTAACAAAGAAGTAAAATTACAACTATCTTAAAACTAGGAATACAGAATACAAATTTGAACTTTTTTAGCGGAGACTTATGCTTGGTCAAGATATTCATAATTAAGATAATAATAAACGACGCACGCGTGAAATTGCTAGTATGTCCACCATACAAAGTAAAGATTTTACTTGGTGATTTTGGGCAGCTCAATTTTTTTAATATATGGTCAAGGCTCCGAAAATGGCAACCACAGGCGAAATTATTTTTTATCAAATTTTGCGTCAAACTGTTTGTTTTCCGTATGTATATAACCTCTAATATAAAAAAATTATGAATGGTGATCCCAGAAAAAAAATTTAATGACTGTCATTTATGAAAGTTTGTTGATGCTACTTGCATGAACTGAAAGTGACTAAAAGACCGTAAGGAGATGAAAAGGTAAACAAAATCCATATTTTCAGCTTTTTGCTTGCAACCACATTTTTCTATCGTAGTCTAATTTAAATTTGATGACAGACGTGACAGATCAAAAATTCAAAAAAGTTTTGTGGACCACACCAACAGCATGCATACAATGCCTAACCTGCATTTTTTCTTACTACTTTGAGACTACTTTTTGAAACTGTATTGTGAAAACTTTAAAGTTTTATTAATTTTTAAGAAAACACAGTTTATCTTATGTAACGTGACAGCTTTTTCTGCTGTAAAGCAATTCTATCAAGTTTGATTCAAATGCTTCAATATTGGTGACCATCGCCATTTGTGCAGCAAAACTATATGATAGCAAGTTCTAGGGAATTAATTGTTCTGTGTGAATATTTTTTAAAGAAATTTTTCAAAAAAAATGCAAAAAAATGTTAAAAGTACAAATATATTGTTGAAAAAACAAAAAATGAAAATACAATTACAGAAAAACAATGTTTTTTTTTGTTAACGAAAGCCTGTAAACTGATGAAACTATAATTGCACTATTAGGAAGTTATTGGTAAGAAAACATTTTTAACTTTAAGTATTCTTTTAAATTTCTTAGTATTTGTCAGTCATAAATATAATTTTCTTATTTAATATTAATACTTAATATAATTTCGAAGCAAAATGCTCTTGAGAAATTTTTTTCGAAATATTTTGATTTTTTTCCAGCAAAAATATCTAGTAGTGAAAATACGCCCTTTTAATAAATTACTGACAAATATCAAACGCAAAAAACATAACACGTTTAAATTTTAATTGCGAATAAAAAACTTTAAAATATAATCGCATCGTAGAGAAAATAACAATATTTCAATAATTCTTTTAATTTTGAATTTTCATTTAATTTTTCTTTAAATAATTTAGTTATAGAATGTATTTCAAAATAAGTTTTCAATTCAAAATGCTCACGAAAAATTGTCCTTAAAAAGCAGATGTTTTCAAGTTATTTTGGATTATCTTTCGACATAATATGTTACTTCGTGAAATTACGACCTTTTCAAAAGTGTTTTACGTTTGTTCATCAAAACCAATATGTTTTTCAAAACAAACATGAAATTTCGCGTTAATACTCAGTTCCTAGATTAAGGATGATTTGTGTACGATTGTCTTGATATCCTTGCTTCAATGAAAATGCAGAACTGTAACGTGACAGATTCTGGTTGTAACGTGACAGATCATTGAGAATACTCCATAAAATCGAAAACAAAGTGTTTCTTCAGGAAAACTATATTTCAAACTCTTCCTTGCTTTCTAAGCTTCAACTTAAAACTATTTTCATGCAAATTTGGGGGCCAACGGAGCAGACTTTTTCTATTTAGTCGGGCAACCTCCAAACTAACTGCAAAAATTGTGAAACGTGACAGACGTATCAAAATGACAATAAAGTGAAAATGGTTCATGATAGAAAAAAACTTTCTGTAGAAAAAATGTGCGGTTTAGTGACCTTAATAATGTGCAGTTGTGATAGAATATGGATTTATTGTTTTTGCTGACTTATCTTATGAAATATGCGTAAAAATGTAACGTGACAGACAGAAGCCTTGACCATATTCTTGTCACGAAATCAATCGATGTGAGTCAAAATTTTACAAGTGGGCCACCCAAATTAGGTGAAATCGTAATTTAGATGGAAAATTCAATTTTTGGTAGTTTTTGGCAATGCCAAACCTAATCCAGATGGGCCTCATTTGAAATTGAATATAATAGCCCGTTTTTAGCCAATTTCTTAAAAAGAATTGCTACGAGCGACCTAATTGACCAGTTGTGAAGAGCTAACCAGCAGTGAAGTTGTCGTATGAAACAGATTTTTCGTAATTTTTTCCGATCTGAAAAGTCACTATTTTGTATATTTTTTAACCAAGTGTTTATAACAAAATGAAATAAAAAGGTATTCTGCGCCTCATTTTTGTTAAAAAAATACCATATACACTACCAAATACAAATATGTTAAATTATTATATTAATTTGTATTTGATACTACCTTTAGTACCTAACAACATGTTAGCGAGAAAAAATGGCCCGCCATTTGTAAATTATTCCACGTCGAACGTCGCCGCGTCCGGATTTCGAACAACGGATTGAAGGCGAAAACAGCATGCGTTGCGGGGATTCCGCGTGGCCAACATGTATGTTGCAAATTTTGTAGCATTATTAAATAATAATGAACGGAAACGCGACCGGCAAGCGTGGTAAACATTTATTTATCCTATAACTTTGGATTCAAGGCGATGAAATATACATATTTATACATCAATCGAAATAAAATAAAACAGGCTACAATTTATGGAAGATATTGTTTTTTTTTATTTCGATTATAGAGGTTTCAACCTAAAGGTCATTCGCCTCTTCGGGTTAGAAAAATCTCCTATGATAAATTTCTAACCCTATGTGCGGGGTCGGGACTCTAACCCAGGTGCGCTGCGTACAAGGCAATCGATTTACCAACTACGCTACGCCCACCCCCTTATGGAAGATAGTTTCGTGTTGGTAATTAGGCGGAATCTTCGAACAATTTTACCTCAATTTGATTTGTTTTAGAAGTTTAACAAGATCGAAAGACTTTCTCTGTAAAACACATTAGAGCAGTGGTTTACATTTTTACAGAAAATTATATTTTCCACAAAGTCATTTCATGGTATCGGTTTTGTAGTCTGCGAGGAAAGGTTGGAAAAGCAGTAAGGCGTTATCTGTCTTTAAGGTTAGTTTATTTGTTCAAAATAGCAATTCTATTATGGCAATTATATAAAATTAAGTCTGATGTTTTGTGTTTCGGATTCTTCACGTCACTACCTAACAGCTGACTGGGTCGCTATCCAGTCAAAAAGGACAAGTTGCTGGCTAGTGGGGGGCTATTTGCCAACTCGGATGCGCTAATTGCCCTACAATTTGCCAGCAATTTGCTGGCAATTAGGTGGCTATTTTAAATGCAACATTTGAGCGATTTGCCGCCGTCATTTTTTGCCGCTCTACCCGCCCTTAAATCGCCTCCAAATCGCCCAGGGAACGCGCCATTTAACCGCCCTTAATTGCCTGATTTGAAAATTAAAAATAATTATTTTCGGATTCACTATCTACTCACATAAATTTATCAGTACACTAGGTAATCACCACCACACTATAGGAAGAATGGAAGGTGAAATTCGTATTGCACACCAAAACTTACCACAATCTGACTTTCATTTAGACTTTAGGTCAGAGATCTTGTTCCACTATACTTACACACGATTCCACAATTTCCCACATTCGTTGGCTAAATTAAGTGAACTAAACAAACAAAATACAAGCGGGAACACGCCAATTGTTAAAAAAAAAACAATTTTAAGCTTAAGCCAAACATGAACCGCCATGTTTGAAAAACGCAAAAAACAACCAAGTTCATTTCTGCCGCCAGAAAATTTGTCTAAGTATTGAAATTGCCTTTAAATCGCATTCGCAAATTGCATTTGTTCCTAAAGGCAATTAGTACTGGCGAGTTGAGTCAAAGGTCAAACTTTTTAAATCGCCTGACCATGTTCGTCCGCATTTTTTGACAGGGTAGGTAGACACTACACGCTCATTCAAAACTACTCAAAATTTGAGTTCCTACTACTCAAATTCAAAAACTGGGGCAAACTGTAAAAAAATGAGTATCGATTTGAGTAGAGTTAACTCAAGTTTAAAGTATACTTTAAACTATCAAATATTTGAGTGAAAAAATAACTTTGTGGTGCACGAAGTTCAACGCTACCTAAAAAATTGAAAAACATTGAAAAGAATCGACGAAGAGAACTTGAAGAAGACTAAAAGGTGAGTTTCTACATTTGTTTTTTTAATAAATAATACACCTATATTATTTTTTAGCTTTTTTAGCTCCATTAGTATGGGATCGGAGTTACAAGCAATGAAAGTAAAGAAGGGATCCCGGAGTAGATTTCTAGGCATCACATTATGGCCTATAGATGCAGGTGAGTGGAATTTTAAATATAGATGAATGGCTTTATTGCTATTATAAAACATACAGAGGGTTATTTTTCATATTCGATCTTTGCATAAAAATTACTCAAATTAGACATTTTCGTCCCGAACTCCAAACTGAGTAAGCGATCATAACTCATTTTTTGACTATGTGCACTTTTTATGAAATTGAGTGGTTGGTCACTCACTTTTGAGTTATTTTCAACGAGCGTGTAAATCCAAAAAATGACACGCAACTTACGTGTACGTTCGAAAGACTGATCGGGACTGATGTTGAAATTATAAAGCGTTACCATTATTACTTTATATCGATTTTATTAGTCGACAAAACAAAGCACATAAATACACCAAATTAACTTGGGAGCGTTTCGACTTCGTCTCATCAGAAACCGACGCTATCTTTTTGTCGGAATAGACAAAAAACCGGCGCTAATGTATTCCGACAAAAAGATAGCGTCGGCTTCTGATGAGACGAAGTCGAAACGCACCCATGACTAAGTTAGGATTTGTGCCCTTCATGTATAAAGACTGGTTTTACAAAAAAATTTCGCCCTTGTGAAAAATTTTGGTGTTCACCCAATTTTTCTCCTTAGGCTGAAATATAGCATAGCACCATATTAAGATAAAAATATTTGAGAAATTCGAAAATGGTATAATTTTGAATAAGAAACAGGTTGGAAAAGAGTTCCGAGCAAAAACTCTACAATAACATAAAACAAAAACAAAAGCGTATTGTTCGCGAATTTCAATAAATTCTAAAGGTTTATAGCACTAGTGCCCCTAAGCTTCATCTGTTTAAATATTACCTCAAATTTGTAGATGCGAAAAATTGTAACGTTTTCTATATAGTACTATTTTCACGGTAAAATGTGATAATATTTTAGTTAATTTTAAAATTAGAATTTACACGAAATTGGCTAAATGTCGGTCATTGGTGTTAACGGAGGTATTGTTTAATATAATAAGATATATTCCGAGAACTATTCATTGATACACGATCTTCAGAAATAATCATCAAAATGTTAAAATAATAAATGTTGCAGCGCACCTGGGTTCGAGTCCCGTCCCCGCACATAGGGTTAGAAAATTGTCATAAGAGATTTTTCTAACTCGACGAGGCGAATGCCCTTGAGGTAAAAACCTCTATAATCGAAAAAAAAAATGTTCCAGATCATTTGGTCTCAGATGAAAGAGGAGTATCTAAGCACTCGATTGGTGAGTACTTCTGCGATACTGATTTTTTTGTCTAAATAATGTTCTACCAGAGACACCAAGAGCATACAAAATTTGAATAAGGGGCCAGGCATATATGACGTAGCATTTTGGGGGTTAGGGGGCCACACCAAATTTGTGATAAAAGAGTGATGAGGGGGAGAATAGGGAGTTTAAATTTTTGACGGGTATTAAAATCGATTGATTAGAGAAAATGTCCCTCCATTCCTAAGAAATAAATTTAAATACCGTTAGCTTTTTTGCTCGCAAAAAACGAATACATTTTGTGTAACTTGCTACATTAGTTAGCTAATCTTGCTATCTAGTAGACTTAGTTTGGTAGCTGAAATAATTTTTTTATCTTCGAATTCAATGAAACAAAATTTAATAATTTAGTTGAACTTAACCCATTCATGCCCCACTTTTTTTCTAGTGCTTGTAGGGTTTCAAAACTATTTTTCCTTGAAATGGTGGGATCAAGAAACACGAAAAGCTTATTTTCATAAAGATAGGTGCTTCCCTTGCAGTGCTAGAAGCTGCTCAATTTTTACCTTCTAATGCTCAATGCAATTCTTCTAGAATATTTACAATAGTCCAATTGTGTGGAAAACGTACCCAAAGACAGTCTAAATTGATATGTTTTATCAGTTTTCAAAAATATTGGAACATAGCGAAGTTATATGAAAAATTCATTTTCTATCATCAACATAAACTGGCAGCACTGCTACATCGGAATCCAATAAGACTAATTTCAATAACTTCAGTTCTAGAGCTGATCCTTGTAATTGTTAATACTCAAATGAAAGACAATAGTCACATTAATAGCCTTACTTGTTTTTTTTGAAGAAATCTTGCCTCAAACAAAAGTTATTGCTTTTTAAAAACGTTGTTATCCACAAACAACATAGGCATGAATGAGTTAATATACGTTTTAGAATCATTGGCAGGTGCAGGATTGTGATCTGAGAGAATTTCTCGTCATACTCCATGACATATGCAATTCTAAACAAAATTATCAATACTATATTTGTCATGAAATGTATTTTGTACGCAATTTGTTACAATGAATTGCAAAACATATTTATTTTGTTATTTTCATCCCCCGTGAAATGCTACCTTATTTACAAGGGGAGGTTAAAATTTTATGACAAAATGCTACGAGAGGGGAGAGAGAGAGAAAGGGGTCGAAATCGCCGAAAAAAGCTTCGTTATTTATGTACGGCCCCTTAAAGTCTGACTTTCCATTACAGAATAGGTATTTTGTATGAGAATTTATTTGACACGGTATGTTTTCAAACAGTAGAAAAATGCATGCAACGAAACGAATGTCTATCACTGTTGTTCCTGTTACAATTCTGCCAATAAGCAAATATTCGCCGAATTGTGTATCATATCGGTAACGGGCGAGCTACGTTGCATTCAACTCGAATTTCAATTAGCAGCGGGAAAACAATTCTCCCCTGCGATTGACTCTGTCTGCACGCACGGTTGACGTATGGTTCATTATTTGAAGCTACCACGATCATAATTGAAAATTGATGTGGAATGTGGATCGAAATATAATATATAGAACAAAGCCAAAATATGAGCGGGGTGGAAATGAGAAAAGGTATGTCTGTTTAACCTGTTCGAGCCGGTGTTGTTTTTTAATCGGTTATAATTCTTGATTTATGAATCGTTTGGGATAAACTTTCATTTGAGTATAATTTAATTAATAGTTTTAACCGCAAAATTAGGGTTCGTCGCGGTGCGGATGTGGGCGGTAAATGGATAGTCCGCACCGCAACCGCAATAATAATACCGCACCGCTTACCGCAACCGCACTGCATTTACCGCACCGCACCGCGCGGTAATGCGGTAAAATTCGGTTTTTTTGAAAAGTGTGTTGAAAAATTATTAATTTATTTGTATAGCTATATATAATAAAAAATTATTTCCTATTTACACGAACATTAACTTTGACGGACTCCTCAGAATGTAACATTTATTAAAAAATGTCAACTTTGCAAGTTTTATTAATAAAATGCTGTACATCTTGAGATAAATACTTTCGAAACAAGGTAAATATTAGCAAAGCACTGAAGTCCTATGAAATGTAGCTGTATTTCAACATTATACATACAAAAACGTTCTTCCGCAGCAATTAATAGGAAAAAATTTAATTTAATTATCAGAAATCGTTCTACACATAACATAACAGGTATCCATCCCATCTCAACCGGTACAGAGTTGTTGAAGGACATTTGGTCGGTGTTAGGTCAGACCGGACTAAGTGACAGTGCATTGATTTCGAGAAAAACGCGTTTAAAGTTTGAATCTCAGCATCCTTTACATTATAATTGAAAAATAATTTTTGCCATAATTCTTGTTTATTGTTTCATATTTCAAATCCGGTAAAAGTAGAATGCAGATGAAGAAATTCTTTATCCAGTGCTCTCACTAACTCATTTTTTGATGTTTTGCGACTTAGTCCGGTCTGACTTAACACCGACCATAAAATTGTATGAGTTGTAATTTTTTAATAGCTAGTTCGAAAGTTCTACCTTTTTATGTATTTTTTCTAATATTTTTCCATAATGCTAATGGCAAAAACTTCAATTGAAGTTGGTAGGGGTCAAAAATTGTCCTGTGCAAATTTTGGTATCTGGGCTAACTTTGACACTTGTCACAATATGAAGGGAGGCTTTGAGAAACACAAAAAACCGAAATACCCTACACTAACTTCGAAAGCTTTAATTTCCAAAAGTTACAAAATACTCCTAACTGAAAATTATTAGTTGTTAATTCGGTAGAAAATATTCTCAGTTAGACGAACAATGGACGTATGCGAAAAAAATTTATGTAGAAGGAGTCTTAAAAACGAACCACAGGAAAATTCATTGCGAATTTACACAGAAACCAAACGAGATAGATATACGATGTTGAAGAACGAATGATAAAGTTATCAGCCTAATTTGGACCCCTCCTTATTTTGGACGATTTTCAAACATTTGTCTCCCTTACTGCTGATTCCTCCAAATTCGTTTGTTTTGATGATGATAATTCCATTCTTTGGGTTGTTTTTAAGTCTTAAGACTTTTTTAAGTTCATCTTTAAGTTCTCCAAATTAATCAAAATTAACAGTTGAGAAAATGTCATCGTAAACGATTCATAATTTCACGATTGCCAAGAGGAATCGGGAGAAATGATGCATTTTGAAATTGGATTTGACAGTACAATTCAATTGTTTTTCAATGATTGGATTGTGCATTTATATATTTGAAAAGGTTCGCTTGTAAATTTTTCAAAGTGTTCAAAATATTTCGTAAAAATAATGATGCCAAATTATATTGGACACAGCTTATAGATTTTATTTCTTAGTAACAGATTGTTTTATCATATTAGAATAAACAAATTGTAAAAAATCAAGTAACGATAGGTCGAATACAGATTATATTCGGATTTCTTTTCAAATCATTGTCAAGTCCATTAAAATTAGAGCAATTAAATGTTTATTATGTTTCCCTATTGTAAGGTAATAATTTGCGTCGTTCTTAAATGGTAAAAGTCAAAGTTTTAATTCACTTTTCAATGCAGACTTCAGACTTTATCAATTATTTTTTTAAGTGCGGTTGCGGTAATACCGCGCGGTAAAAGCTCATTTCCCGCACCGCATCCGCGAGAAAAAGTGTCTCACCGCACCGCAGTTTTTGCGGTGCGGGTGCGGTAAATACCGCGCGGTTGCGGTAATTACCGCAACCGCGACGAACCCTACGCAAAATATAAGTTTTATTTAGTCCGATTAAATTTCGCTTGAGCGTTCCTGTCAAGGATAGCTTTGTAGCCTAGAGACATTGATGTCCAATTTAGACTTCTTTGGACTGTTTTGTTCAAGCAGTTGGACTATTTTATATGGGTTGAAAGCAAATGTGATGGGTCACGGAAGCCAAAATTCGAGCTATCTCAAGTTTTTGTGTCCTTGTAAAAGAACAAATAACTTGGGGCAATAAAATCCAGGTCTTGAAAGGGTTACTCCGTTAGTATTTCGATACCAAATGCTTTGTTTACATAAAATAATGAATACATCAAAGTACATAAAAGTATCAACCCATGAATGGTTAAACAATATGTTTCGTAGAAATAAAATGTTGCTAGATACGATATGAAAACCATTGGTGTACGGTGATGAGCCTATTTTGGCACTATTAGGGAGAGGGCTGCACTATTTTTAAAAAACCTATATTATTTAAAATCTTACTGCAACAATCCAATTATCGCCTCCTTGGCGTGCCAAATTTTACCGCGTCGAAAAAAAGCCTATAGTAATTCTCACTCACTTATTTCCAGGATAGGATGAGTGGAAGATGTTTCTGTCTCCGCAAATAAAGTGAGAATAAATTATCCGATAAATGTTTCCTTCTCACTGGTGAATGCGATAATTTTTTATTTCCGTTGAAATTATCAGGTGTCAAAATGTATGTTCCATTACCAAGAAAACCGACAACAAAGTTAAATAGACTTGTCCAAATACTCCGCTGCGTTAACAATTTACCGGCATATACGCATTCGAGAAGCTTCCTAAAATTTAGCTCTTTAGATTTTATGTAGGGGTACCGTTGAACAGGTAAATGTGTGTAAATTGCGTTCAAGATAATTTTCACGTCGAAAATCACAACTCATTTCCAGGTTGATCATGTTCAACCTTGAGTATACTCCAATATAAAAATATCTAATTTTGAATCTACCTCAAACATCTCAAAAGAACCGTATTTAACGGAAGAGTTCGAATAACTATCGCGGTTTTATTCCGACAACAATAATAATTGCATATGAGAAGCAAAACTCACTAAGATTTCAGTTAAAAGTTCCTATGAAATAATAAAAAGAAGGAGAAAAACGATCGGAAATGGTGAGTGGAGCGGATCCAGAGAAAAATTTCGGAGGGTGTCCGAAATTTCGATTTTGAAATGTTCGTTGTACAATACGTAATATGTAATACCCTCATTTAATTAAAATCAGTTTCGGTGTTGAATCTGGTTTGGAATGATTTTGAATTTAGAACGAATTTAAAATAGAATCTATTTTAAAATTTCTCAAGAAGTTAAAAAATTTTAGGTGGTGGGGGGTCCGGACCCCCAGGGCCCTCCCCCTGAATCCGCCACTGTGAGTGAAGCTAAGCAATCATGTGAAAAAATTGCCCCTAGAGGCGAGATTCGAACTCGCAACCTTTGCGACTCCGGCCCAATACACTAACCCTTATGCTATCCCGTATCGAATCTCGCCTCTGGGGGGAATTTTTTCACACGATTGCTTAGCTTCACTCACCATTTCCGATAGTTTTTCCCCGTTGGATACCACCAGTCCTAAATAAGGTATTTAACTTAAGTCAAAAGACCAAAAATTGAATTATTAGTTTAATTCGAACGGGCGAGTTCGCTCCCGTAATACCTCTGTTCACTGGGCAAGGGACCAAAAATCGACAGTCTTCATTATCTCTGTCACCCACCGAAGTACGATGGGTAATGAACTAAAAATTAGACATCAGACGATAATAAAAACCCGGGCCTTGGTATCTAGCGGGGAAATTAAATAGATCAAATGTGTTGGGATGATCTGATCAGTTGTCGTTGTGTGTGATTCTCGCTTTGCAGGCAGGGTACGATCACCGTCGCCAGTGGGATAATCATATGTTCTTTCTGGGATGTCACCATACCCAGGGATAGCAAAAGTGCATTGGGCGGAGTCTCAAAGGTTGCGAGTTCGAATCTCGCCTCTGGGGGGAATTTTTTCACATGATTGCTTAGCTTCACTCACCATTTCCGATCGTTTTTCCCCGTTGGATAAGCCCAGTTCTAGATAAGGTATTGGCACTTAAGTCAAAAGACCAAAAATTGAATTATTAATAAAAAGAAATTGGGAGCTCATGTCTGTTTATTTACCAAATGATTATGAAAAATTGCATCTTTGGAAATAGTGCTGATTTTAAATGCTATATATTCGATCAAAAACTAATTTTATAAGCTTCTATTCCATTTGACGCAACATGAGAATACTTGTATTTAGGATATTTTTCCATTGCTGTATGGATCATCAAAAAATATGTATGTTCGCCGTTGAAAAAAAAACAAAGAATAAAAAAAAATATGAAAAAATTGTACCAAAAACGTAATAAGTTTGTATATCAGTTTGTATATTTCATATAACACAGTAGCAATCTCTTAATTCTAGAAGATATCACATCTAATGTCTGTGCAAACGTAATTCTAAATATGATTATATATATGTACATATGTTACACAATCAACGGCTAAGATTACATTCCCTACCTAACTCGTCACCGTCCTGAGCCAGTACCGAAAGGGCGCTATATCGGTATATAGCACATACTTTGTGGTATCACACTTCAACGTATCCGGATCAACCTTACCCCTGGACACAACACCCCTCAAATAGTATTGATTAGCTCGCTTCAACACCAGCCCGCTACCGGAGTCTCCATTGCAAGGCACCGAACCTTGTCCATCGCCGCAAAAGATTCGTGCATTCCTCCGGTACCGCCGAGCCCAATTCTCACTGCACTGCTGCTTATCCACGATAGTGGTCCGAATGTAAGTCGGTACATGTGAAGTCCCCTCATCCGTTTCGCCCCAACCGGCAACGTAACCTTCTTCGCCAACGATCTTTCTCAGATTGTTATCGCCCTGCCAGGGACAAATCGGAATGATGTGATCGGAGAATTCGACCATTTGTTTCAACCTCAACACGGCCAAATCGGCATCGTTCAAATCATCATCGTAGATGTAATCCTCGTGCGGAATCACTTCCTCGATGTCGGCAAGAATGGCGTTATCGTCGAAAAAGTTGTCGATATTGTACATACCGGGAACGGCTAGCAGCCGACTGGCGGGGATCAGATCCTCTGCTTCGTAGATGCAATGGGCTGCCGTCAGCAGGTGCTGTCGGGTGATGATTGTACTACCGCAAATGTATCTGGGATTGTGTGAATCGGCCCGATCGAACAGTGGTACAATCCAGGGAAACTGTCCGCGGTTCACCAGGTCGCCGTTGATCGACAATCGATTCGAAAAGGTGTCGGATGTTTTACCGCATTCACTGTAAAAGAAAATTGCTTAGTTTTTAATTGGAAATTATTCGATTGAGGTATACTTACTAAGCGGAAGATGAAGTTGGAGGTGCTACGGTGCTTCGCCTTAAATAAGGTTGATTTGCTGTTACAAGCGCAGGTCGTTGACCAAAACGTAGAGCTATCGGATTGAACTGATCGATCGGAGGATCCGACGAATGTTCATTGTTTGCTTTGTACACATTTCGGGTGATGGTTTCGAATGTGTGAAGTCCGCTGTTGTGCGCCATAATTCGAGCTGGCAGTTGACTGTACCATGTGTGTTCCCAGCTTACGATCGTGGTGTCGTGTTCAGTGGGCCGGTAGCTGCTACAAATCGTCTGATCATTTAACAGAATCGACCGAACGGTCGGTAGCACTGCTTGTGATGGGAAATTGATACGATATTTTGCTGGTAGGCCACGAACAATATCGCCGGAGGTGGCCTCACGGGATTTGATCAACGTTATTGATCCGAAATTATTCTAGAATAGTGGAGAACACTTTAGAATTAAAAAACTTGCACTCATCCAGAATCAACGTTTAATACTTACAGTCACTATTTGTCCCTCAAACGCCAGACTTATGTTGAGTTTCACAACCTGTCCCACTTGTAGGTTTTTAATTGCAATGAATCCGAAAATTGCCCCTGTATCCGGGTCCATCCTGTAAGCGAAAATGCTGGGACAAGGTGATTTAGGAGACTGTGCTCCAACTTTGCCAACTCCAATGAGAAGAACCACCAACCAAATGCTGATTGGAATCATATTGAAACTCACTTGAACCAACAATCTTTTCACTTTAAAACACAGATCTTCACTCTAGCGTATCTACGTGACAAATGATCGATTCAGGTATTTTCCCGGCAGATTATCCTTTTCAGAGTAGGTATATTCTAAAAGGATTCGACACTACCTGTACGATTATCGGTTAATAGCCACCAGGAAGCTGTGTGGAGCATAAAAAAACTCAAGTGCTTCGGTTAACGCCCCTCTGCAAACCGACCGACATCGGGTGAATGAATAAAGTGGTGGGGAAAACCCAGGCACCTGCCTGTTTTATTTCTGCAGTACAACAAAAGAATCTGAATTTGGATAATTGTGGGAGGGTTGTAAAGTTAACGATTTTTTACTGGCGTCAAGGGTTTAGGTAATAAATTTGATGAAAGGAGGAAAAATATGATCCTTTTTAAATTGAAATCTGTCTTTTGGTAGCAGGTTGAGAGAATAGTGAGAAATGTGATACATTTTTTTTAGAGTAGAAATAGTCAAGGTGCAGATGAGGGCTACAAATTGATCTACCGCATAGCATCAGCTAAAATATAAATTCAGTGATAAGGGTAGACAAAAAGTTGAAATTTTCATGTGTGTTATCTTTGTGATATCCGAATCACAGTGTCTCTGGTAGAACAATATTGAGACAAAAATCAGTATTGCTGAGGTACTCACTAATCAAAAGCTTAGACTAAAGAAGAAGAATCTGAGACTAAATTTGAAATGTTCTATCGGGGGGTCTAGAACATTTTTTTTTACATTTTGATGATTATTTTTGAAGACCGCGTTTCAATGAATAGCTCTTAATTTTAAATTTGAATAATATATTTACTCGATACCTACATTTTTTGTGTCTGGTAGAACAGTATTACCACAAATAAATCAATATCACTGATATACTTACTATCCAAAAACTTGCTTCTCTTTTAAACGAGGCAAGGTTTGATCCGCCCGCTTCGAGTTTGCATCGGTGGCGACGAAATCGAGGTGGTTGAAGAGTTCGTGTACTTGGGCTCACTGGTGACCGCCGACAATGATACCAGCAGAGAGATTCGTAGACGCATCGTGGCAGGAAATCGTGCTTACTTTGGCCTCCGCAAGACACTTCGGTCGAACAGAGTTCGCCGTCGTACGAAGTTGACCATCTACAAGACGCTGATTAGACCGGTAGTTCTCTACGGGCACGTGACCTGGACCATGCTCGTGGAGGACCAACGCGCACTTGGTGTCTACGGTGGAGTGCAGATGGAAGACGGCACATGGAGACGGCGAATGAACCATGAGTTGCATCAGCTGTTGGGGGAGCCGCCCATCTTTCATACCGCGAAAATCGGACGACTACGGTGGGCCGGGCACGTAGCCAGAATGTCGGACAATAGCCCGGTGAAAACGGTTCTCAATTGCAATCCGACCGGCACAAGAAGACGTGGCGCGCAGCGAGCACGATGGATCGACCAGGTGGAAGACGATTTGTGGACCCTTCGCAGACTGCGTGGCTGGCGACGCGCGGCCATGGACCGAGTGGAATGGAGGAATCTTTTGTATACGGCACAGGCCACTTCGGCCTTAATCTGTTAATAAATAAAAAAAGTTTTGAATTGTTCTTCTTAATGGTCTAGAACTTTTTTATTTTGGAAAAAGAAATATCTATATTTATGTAATATGGATACTACTAATTTTTTGAAATATTTTTTGTTTATGATGTATTTGTGTTCGTTGAATTCAATTAGTTATGTGTATGTATTGTTTAATATTTAAATTTAGAGAATTTTTTCACAAACGAGCTTCCTTTTGATCGAGAAGTCATTTTTAAGTATTTCGACTTCAATGATTACAATCAGGGTCACTGAGAGAAAATACGGGCCCGGGGGGTCCAACGTACGGGTCCCCACCACTGTGTATTGTCTGAGTACAAAAAAGTTAATGTTTGAAATCCATTGGAGTTCACTGATATAGTACACTGAAATTTTATATTAATGTCTAGTTTTTTCTCTAGTTGTTTGTAGTGCCAATGAAGGAAAAAACGTAGAGCTTTACATACTTTGGAAGTTGTTAATACCTCTTCGATAGTTTTGATGACTTTGAAATTGGCAATTTTTGTCAATAGTATTTTTAAAAGTAAGGAGAAAGATAAAAATGTAGTGATTACAGAAATTAAAAATATTATCTACACGGCGATCAACGGCAAAACAAACAAGTAGACAATAGTAAAACTAAATATTAAAAGAATGTACAAAAAGCTAAAAACAACAAAATCAACCAAATAAACAAATTAAAGTCAATTGTCAAAAAATGTTTAATCGAGAAAAACCAAAACAGAACCTATAAAAAGTTGATAAAAGAAAACAGGAAACTAGGAAAACATATTGCAAAGATCAATAAAGTCGAACCTTGTGGAACAAATGGTGAACATAATTAAAAATCGGTAGGAAAGAATTAAGAAAATTAAGAATCAATGAAAATGAAAAAGAACTACTAAAAAGAACACAAATATTAATATGAAAAATGCATAAAACTGAATAACTCGATAAATAAAGAATAATAAAACTTATTTAACATTAAAACAAGACATATTTACAGCAATAGAAAAAGTAAATAAAACGTTAAGAATTAGGTAGATTAGATATATGTGCAACAATTTTGTAACTAATTTTGTAGAATATACAATTACTGAAAATAACGGAAATATTCGATTTTGTGAAAGCAGGTATTATCTGTTTTATGATTGGTTCGTACAATTCGATTACAAGCGAGCCAGACTAGCTCCTCCTCTCTGTCGATGAAAGTTAACTTTTTTGTTCGACGGCCGCCCCCTTTTGCTTCGAACATAAACTGTATCAAGTATAAAACCGGGGGTCGTATGCAAGTACGGCATCATTCGTGTGTTACACTCGTACTGGCTACAACAGCACGTTCTGTCGGCCGAATCTCAGTTTCTCGTCTAGCGCGAGGTACAGATTGCCTTTCTTTTGATGTTGCTGGATGAGCTGACCAAACAAACCGTATCGTAAGGTACCACAAAAGCCTTTATCAAGTATACCAGCTCGAAGTAAGTCCTCGCCAGCTGCCACCCACACCCCACATCGACCCTTTTCAGGGCCACCAAAACAAATCCTGGTAAAGAATTGAATTTAAAGATTCCCTAACAGGTCGGGTCAAGTTAATATTGGAATCCGCAGATACCAAGTCGAAATCGAAATTCCATAGCTAATCTCTTTATGATCAAGCGTTCGAACGTTTGTTTCTAAATAGTATAGAGCGAAATTTTTAATAATAAATCATAGAAAATTCAAATTATAATTCTTAAATAATCAATTGGGTGGCCCTGAAAAGGGCATTTGGATCCTTTAGATAATTTAATAAAAGCTGTAGCCTTAAACACGTTCTTCACGGTGACTCGCTTGACGTGAATAGCACAGATTAGTTCTTCCAACAATCCTGGTAACGACGGATCTCACGGAGAGCGACTGTTCCCGGTTGATAACGATAAGTTTTGTCCACTCCACGACTAACCGGTGCACTTTTACGCGCAGCCTTCGTTGCCAGCTGCTTTCGAGGAGCCTTCCATCCAGTTGATTTACGAGCAGTTTGCTTAGTACGAACGTGTTCGTTGGTAGCAGGGATGCCAAGTGTTTTTCCAAAAAATCTGTAACATTTTTTGAAAAAATCTGGAATTGTCTGGATAGCCAAAATTTTTTGGGAGAGCTATAAATGTTGCAAATTATTAATGAAACATATTTGTATGTTCCGGCAGTCCAAGACGCTTCGACAAAATTAGCGAACTTTTGGCAAAAATTAGGGTATGGTATGTTTCCAGCTTTTCTAAAAAGTTTTGTCTTGAAAAGTAGTAGCTCAAAAGGTGGTTTAAAAATCACCCATATATTCTTGTTACTTATTATTCAAATTGTCTGGATAAATCTGGACAAATTCCTTGAAATTTGGATAAGACAAATATAAATCTGTATGTCTGGATGACACTTAAATATCTGGATGAATCCAGATAAATCTGGAAGGTTGGCACTCCTGGTTGGTAGACGATTTCCAGAGAAATGAGCACGATGAAGGTAAAACACAATAAAACGCTCAGATACAGTATGCCTCTTCATACTAGCTTGGCTCGCACTGAACAACCAACCAGCAAAGAGTGACGAAAAACTTACCCTCTCCTCAACTACATAAAGAACACATATAGCGGCAAAAGGCATACTACCCATTCTACGTTTTGCTCTGACTGTGAACGGATGATTTTTTTTACGGAAGATTTACGGAAGAAGTAGTATGTCGCAGAAGGCGGTTGATCGCGAAAGAGAACGGAGGAAGGATCGTTCCGGCCGTAAGCGGAAAAAAGATGCTATTGCATCCAGTCCATCATCAACCAGCCAAGTATCCATGATATCAGGGAACACGTACCCCGAGCAAAGTCCAACATCAAAATTACAGCAAATAGACAACATATTTTGATATCAAGCATCAAATTGAAATCTTATTTTGATATCAGTTTAAACTTTTTTCAGATATGCCATCATATTTTGATCTCATTTTGATGTGCTTACATTTTTAGAAAAAAATGTTTGTTTCTATTTCTTTGACGAACATCAAAATGATTACTTATTTTGTTATCAATGAAATATTTCACCACCTCAATCAGTTTTCAATTTGCTTTCACTGATAGCATAAATAGTTTTCTGTTTGATGTCATAGTGCAATTTTTCTACTTTCGATTTTGATCTTTTAACCGTTAAAACGACCAAAATGATAGCAACCTGAGCAATCATTCCCTACTACATCACAACATCAAGTTTAGTTCTCAATTTGTTATCAGACTCTGCTCGGGACGCCTCACTGGACTGCGATATCAACCCGGATGCTGATCCGGACAAATGTGACGAAACTAATTGGCAAACCATCAACAGAAAAACCAAGTTACCGCCCCTGGTGGTTATAAATAGTGATTACCACTCACTGCGAACAGCTTTTCACGCATTGAAAATCAATTCAACTTTCAAACTGTGTCGCTTCGGCATCAAGCTGCTATGCAACTCTAAGTAGGAATATGATTTGGTGGAAAAAATACCGTCAAATAAAGGCAGAATATTTTACGCACGATAAACCGGGTGATAAGCCGTATAAAGTGGTGTTGCGAGGACTACCGTTAGTAAGTGAAGATTCTCTGATGCAACTGCTGGTCGGCCTTGGCGTGCCGCCGGTGGCAACCCGATCAGAATGAAATAACAAGATTATAACAGAACACATTTTTTGTAACATATTGTGTTATAAATTAGGTCTCGTTAGTAGCTAAAATAACAGAAATTTATAACAAGTAATAATGCGAGATATAATTTTGAAATATTTCTGTTATGTGTTTCTGATCGGGAATACACAGGATGAAACGACGCGAAGAAGACAAGCGCACATTTAGAGATGCCCTGTTCCTGATACATTTTAAGAAAGGTACTACAACGTTAAAAAAGCTGAAGGAGCTGAAGGCTATTGACCATGTTATTGTAAAGTTGGAACACTATCGCAATAAACGACGAGATGTGACTCACTGCATCAACTGTTTACACTTTGGACACGGTGCCCGGAACTGCCATATGTTAGGCCGGTGCAATCGCTGCGGCTCGAATCACGCCACCAACGAGTGTGTTATCGCCAGTGACAATATACCACGGTGTGCAAATTTCGACGGTCCTCACGAAGCAACTGAACGATCCTGCCCGAAGCGCATCGAGTTCCTGAAGATAAGACAGCAAGCGACAACAACAAATCGCCCTGGGCGGCATGCAACTAAGAAGGTTCCCCCGTGCCTGAGCTGAATAGTATGAATTTCCTGAAACTGAGCAATATCTCGTCACGATTAACAACACTGGATCCACGTCCTACCCCTCCTGGTTTCAAACCAATTGAAGCTGTCCCAACCACTAGCTCTGCCCCGCTCTTTAGTGCAACAGAGTTACTGAAGATTTTCGTCGACATGAGCTCTGCGCTCCGTGGTTGCAAGACGAAAAGCGAGCAGATCCAAGTGCTCGGTACCTTCATAATTCAGTACGGTGTGTGAGCCACTGCGAATAGTAAATTGGAACGCCCGTTCAGTGCGTACAAAATAAATAGAGCTAGCGGACTTTGTTCGAACGCAGAACATTGACCTGGGTTTCATCACTGAGACCCACCTAACTCCTGAGACTACGTTCTCTCTCCCGAATTACGTAGTAGTGCGTCTGGATCGAACACACTCTAGGGGTGGTGGTGTTGCGATCGTTCTCAGAAGCGGTATAAAGTTTATGGTACTTCCTCATTTCGGTACAAAATTTATTGAAGCGCTCGGGGTGACAGTGGAAATGGCGGTTGGCAAAATCATCCTCATTGCTGTGTACTGCCCTAGGTAGTGCTCGGCGAGCCAAGGCACAACAACACAAATGAAAAATGATCTTCAGAAACTAACGAGAAGGCGGAGCAGATTTATCATCGCTGGCGACATCAACGCCAGACACGAAGTCTGGGGAAATTCCAGATGCAATAGAAACGGGTTAGTGCTGAACAACGACTTCCAAAATGGCTTCAACACAATACTTAGCCCTGACAGCCCAACGTACATTGCGCGAACGGAATGCGGCTCCATCATTGACATATTCATCACCAATCTTGCTGAACACATCTCACATCCCGTCATCTGTGAAGAGCTTAGCTCCGATCACTACCCAGTGGTGGTCGAAGTTGGGACCAGCGTCAATATCCAAAGGAGAACTCGGCGTGATTACCATCATGTCGATTGGGCGGCGTTCGAGCGCTGCGTCGACAACAACATCAACTACGATCATCATCCAGAAACAACGGAGGACATCGTAAGTATGCTGGAACAAGTCCGGCGCGCCATCGACATTGCCAGAGAGATGAACATCCGCAAAGTTCCTGTGTCCAGTAAGTCTATTTGTATTGATCCTACAACTAAAACTTTAATCAGGTTACGAAACATATATCGCAGACAGCTCCAGAGAACTGGACTTCTTGACAAGGAAATTTCAGCTAACAACTTAACTCGTATCATTAGACAAAGAATCGATAAAATTAGGAATAGGAACTTTTCGCAGCATCTAAGCAACCTAGAAAACCACTCGAAACCCTTTTGGAAATTATCTAAACTATCTAAACAGGCCGAAGCCGATCCCTCCCCTAAAGTGTGGTGATTCCCTGCTTATAACCCCAACTGAAAAAGCATCTGCTATTGGTCAACATATTGTCAGCTCCCATAATCTTGGGCAAGATATGGCCAGCCCATACGAGTCTGTCGTTGCGGAAGACGTCGAAATTTGCGGTTGAACAAACTATCTCCGAGGATGAATTGATGGCAGCTAATCAAAAAATCTAAAAATATGAAAGCTCCTGGCTTAGACTGCATATTTAACATTGAGCTAAAACATCTCAGCCTACGATCCTTTCAGCACCTTGCCGTAATATTTAACAAATGCCTGGAGTTTGGTCATTTTCCCACCTGTTGAAAGGTAGCCAACAGTTCAATCCGGAAATAGAGAGCAGAAGTCAGCAGCATCCAACAAGAATCGAATCCAGCGCATCATTCGCCAAAGCGAACATAAACGGTCCTTTTCAGGACCACCATTATTTTAATGAAGAATTAATTAGAAGTCTTTCCTTTTTCCGAAAAATTCCGTTGATAACCTACATATTCATATAAATAGTGTATTCTACTTCACTCTGGTTATGTCTCTGACATTACCCACCCATCTTTTTACGCGGTTTTTTACGCGGATTTTCACATTAACGCGGTTTTCATTTACGCGGCCTGTATCCCCCGGAATGCTGGAATGCACACATTGAGCAGGTTATAAGCAAGGCAACTAGTGCTCTTTGGGTGTGCAGTAGAACATTCGGTAAAAAATGGGGTCTCAGACCTAGTATGGTTTACTGGTTGTACTCCACAATTGTCAAGCCAAGAATAACATATGCCTCGCTAGTTTGGTGGCCTAAAACAAAAGAGACATCAACTCAAAAAAAGCTAGGTAAACTTCAAAGGCTTGCTTGTGGAGCGATAACCGGTGCCATGCGAAGTACTCCATCGAAGGCACTAGATGCAATGCTGCACCTCCTCCCGCTTCATCAGACGATAAAATTAGAAGCAGTAAAAAGCGCATTGAAAATAACTCGTCATAAACAATTATTATCTGGAGACTTAACAGGACACCTTGCGGTTCTAAAAGATTTCCCTATAAATAACCTTATCATTACAAACGAAGATTGGCTACAGGTAATGCCGAACTTTGAAACTCCCTACAAAATTAATGAGTCTGAACGGTCAACCTGGGAACAAGGTGGCCCTATTCTCCGTCCAGGCTCAGTAATTTTCTACACAGATGGGTCTAAAATGAACCATTTGACGGGATCTGGTGTTACAGGACCAGGAATAAACACTAGTATTCCCATGGGATACTGGCCGACAGTTGTTCAAGCAGAAATATATGCCATTCTAGAATGCACTTACGTGTGTCTGAAGAGAAAATACCGGTATGCAAATATCTGCATTTTCTCAGACAATCAAGCAGCACTAAATGCCCTACGGGCTCCTACATGTCGCTCAAAACTAGTATGGGAGTGCATCCTTGCACTCCGACAATTGGCGGAGAAAAATCAGGTCAATTTGTACTGGGTTCCAGGATATTGTGGAGTTGCAGGGAATGTAAAAGCCGATGATTTAGCAAGAAGAGGGTCTTCCACTAATTTAATCGGACCAGAACCATTCTGTGGAGTCTCATCGTGTGCCCTCAAAATGGAGCTGAAAAAGTGGGAGATCACAGCTATAAACAACAATTGGAGTACCATAACTGGACTGCGACAATCAAAGAAATTTATTTCACCTAACGATAAAAAAAGCCTGGAGCTGCTTAGATTAAATAAAAAAGAACTATGCATCATCACAGGACTACTTACAGGACACTGTCCGAGTAAATATCATCTTATGAAGATTGGTAAACTTACAAACGATGTATGCCGCATCTGCGGATCAGAAAGTGAAACATCACAGCATTTGCTCTGCGAATGCAGTGCACTGATGCAACGCAGACTTAGAGTCCTCGGTAAAGGAACACTGGAGCCTTCTGATATTTGGACTGCAAATCCCAAACAGGTAATAAACTTCATCCGAAGTGCAGTGCCTAGTTGGGAAGAGTGTGTATTTCAATAAAGACAATCATTCATCAATAGTGTTATGTCATAGTTGATAGTACACTTAGATTAAGGAAGGGGCATACCACAATAGATCTAAATATTGGTCGCAGTGGTCCGTCTCCAACAAAAAAAAAAATCCCCCGCGTAAAAAAACACCTGAGTGTATTTGCGTTTTCCACATGGATATTCATAGTTCCATGATTTTAGGAATAGATAAGTTTTAGATGCAAGTGGTCGGAAAACTTGTCAGTACGTCAATGTTACCATATCGCATCGACATTATTTCTAGAAATCGAGTAAAACATGTTAACGTACAAGAGAAGCACCGAAGCGCACTATTCAGAATTTAAAATAGCCCCACTTACCTAATCTGAAAAGATAATATAAGGCTATCGTAATATAGGCAGCTGTTGTAGCGAGCAAAACTGTATGAAAACAAAGCGTATGAAACAAGGAAAACAAACAGTCCTTAGGCTTTGGCGAAGTTCAATGTGTGCGTTCTGGAAACATCTTCTGCATCTATAATCATTTTGCCCTTGACGCATGCGTGGCATATTGTGCTAACATTAAACATCAGTCGAAAACAACGTCGTTGGTTCATGCAGGAAACTTCCCCATTAAACAGAATACCCATGTTCAAAGCGCTATATTCACAAATAACAATCAGCGTGTCATATATTCACAATAACAATCATTTGACAAAACTATAAAAAGCTTTTGCTACATGAAGCTTTTTGCTTCCAAACGAAAAGCGCCTTAATTTATGCTATATTTTTCAATTTTTATTCTATTTTTAGACCTGCACGCTAAATTTCTTGACACTATACAATAGGTAATACAAGCTATATTGGGCGCGACCAACTTAACAAAATGTGTTATACTGCTGATAGAAGCCTATGACAGATTTTCACATTTTGATATATACTAGAAGAATTTCTGTTATATTTTTTGTTATTCTACCAACTAACTAGACCAGAGTTATAACACAGCTTGTTGTCATAACAAAGTAACGCAGTCTGTAATAATTTTGTTATTTCTTTCTGATCGGGAACACCATACCTAACATAAAGGTTTGATTTTTTAGTGTTTCGGATTCTCTTCGTCAGTAACTAACACCAACTTGGTGCTAGTTGGGTGAGTCTAAAACAGCACCAAACTGGCGCTAGTTAGACACTAAAATCTAAAAAGTCACAACTCTTCCGTGAACGCTAAATAACTGGTTGGTACCGAGTGTTGTCTCGGTAGTAAGCACAGAAGTTCACGTGGTGAGGAATATTGAACCGAAACTGTTTCTTGCGCTTACTAAATACCAAGGCATCACTCGGTATCAGCCAGTTGCTTAGTGTTTACGCAAGACTTGTGACTTTTTGGATTTTAGTGTCAAAGTGGCGCCAAATTGGAGCTGGGTTAGACTTATCTAACTAGCATTAAGTTGATGTTAGTTACTGACGAGGAGAATCCGAAACACAAAAAACTAAACTTTTACTAAAAATCGCACCAAAAAATCAAATGATCTTCCAGTTACCGTTCTTAACAGGTTTTTTGATTTTTTACATGACCAAAAAGTCGTTCATTACGCCTTATGTCGCGCCCCTAGATTCCCAATATGGAAGCTGACTTTTACAGCCGATATCCATACCTGAAATTCAATCAGAAAATGGCATAACAATAACCAATAATCACCGCGAGTCAAATGTCTGGATTTTATGGTCGGAAATAAACCCTTGCCTGGGCAGAAAAAATTGACTTCGCTATTCTCTCTTCATACAACGAGGGTGTATGATTTTTCCGATGAGTTTATCGTAATTAATTACGGAGGAAACAAAAAGCTGTTCATAATTTATCGACACAAAGGAAAATTTTCGAATATTAACTCATCGCTTCTGGCAATTAAAGATGTGTGGCAACAAAGATCCTTCTCAATAGCGATGCACATTATTTTTATTCTCAGTGATTCACTGGTTCAATTAGATTTTTTTTAAGTATCAATTGTAATAGGGTAATGTGCCTATTATGGCAGTGGATCCATGTCAGATATCTATGCGAACCAACCATGTGAGATATCTATTTTTCTAAGAAGATGCGCAATAATAATTTCTCTATTAGTTAGGCATAAGCTGAGCAACCGTACGGAATTTGGGATGACAGTACGGAGTTTTGGTCGTCTGTTCGGAAAAAAATACTTGTACGGATTTGTCCGGAATTTGTACAGAATTTTCAACCTCAGTGGAAGTGAAAATACTCCCGGTACAACAAAAAATCTTCCACAAATGGAAACAGACTAAATAAAGTTGAAAACTAGTTTCCCTGATTCCAAAAATACAATTTTGTTTTGTTGTTGTTTCAGATGCGCTTGCTGTCGTAGATAATTGAAGATGATGAGGGCGCTGCATTTGTTTTAGTTGTTATAGGTGTTTTCTGTTTTGGTAATCCAGCGCCGGGTTTCCTGTAGTGTGCAGATCGTTTGCAGTTCTGACAAGTGAAAGACTGATAATCATATGTACACAGAGTGGTCTGAGCGCAGGTAGAGCCAGGTAGCAGGGTCGCGAAGTAAGGAATAGAGTGCATTCTAAGCACTCAAACACCGTTGTTAATGCCTGTGAAGAAGTTCTTTCATATATTCTCTCTAATGGGACGTCTCCGTATTTCGACTTGAACGGACAAATAGTGCTATCGAGTATATGCGGAGACAGATCATGTAGTCGTACCTCGATTGCGTTATCTTCACGATTCGTGAGGATCTTGACTCTAGCACTGTCATTCTCAATATAGTGGCGCTTGTTGTTAACGGAAATAAATCGTTCCGCTAAGAGATTACTTTACTTATGCATCCTATCAGTACACTATCACGTACCGATGGTGCGAAATCTCAAACTCAGTTGCCTATTCCTGCTTGAATTTATCAAAACAATCTGTTACACGCAGAATCGAATGCTTGAGTGAAGAGGAAATAGAACCAACCACAGCATTCATTTGCTATATGTTGACAAATTGAAGGTATATTTTGCATTTTCGGACATAAACGAACTGCGTAATCTATGTTTAGTGAGCTTTGGCTCGATAATCCCTCTCAGAGCCAGCATAGATACAAAATTCAGTTTGCTATTGAACCCGAAACTATCTGAATGACTGCTCTGCAAGCGAACAAATGAATGACGAAGCGCACGAACGAAAAATTCCATTCAGCGCAGCGGGCAAGAAGTGCATTTCTTTCCTCGTTCAAGATCACAAGGGGATGTCAATTTTTCTGTGCTCTGTCGCGTACATGGTGAAACTGAATAGAAAGACATTTGCTTCTTCATACCCAGACGAACCTGTGCAGCTGTTTTGGAAAAAAAATGAGTGAACGGAAGTTCTTTTTATAAGAACGGTTGTTTTTAATTCTCTTCAAAGCGAATGAACTGAGCAGCACCGAAAGCCGTACGTCAAATTTTTCGGATCGCTCTTTAGGCAAACGAATAAAAATGAGATGATCAGCGGTACATGAAGTACGGTTGACACTATACATCAGTATTCGTAAACTTTGACTATTTTATACATTATTCTCATTTGAAATACCATTATATCAAACATTTATGGTTTTATCTAAAGGATCTTAAAAGAATTTCTGAGTAATATGCTCTAAATTTTTGCAAAATAATGTTTCTTACATTTATTTAATTGGCTGAATTATAAGCGTTCAAAATCTAACCACTTTTTGTTACACGCAATTTTTTTTAAGTGATAGGAATCGATTTTTGTAAATTTTCTTATGAGCTTTGGGACTAGGTAAACTTTAAGATTTTTTCTAATATAAATAAAAAATGAACTATTATGTGTCCCGCTACCAGACTCGACTAGTCGTTTAAACTGTTCTCCCAAGTTGAATGGCCTCTTTAAATTCAGTGTCTAGCAGCCGCCAAGTTTATCTATCTATGTCGAAACACAACTTACCCAAATTCTAAGACAACTAACAACTAAAATCGGCAGTGGAAATTTTCCATTTACATAACTGAATAGGTTTTTCCTTTAATTTTACTTGAAAGGTTGACTCGAAAATTTCAACGTACTCGAAGAACATTAGATACAGAAAAGAGGCTGTTAAGTAGACAAACTGATTGGGCAGCTTGATACACACAAGGAACATGATAAGCAACGTATTTTTATGTTCAGTAAACAATTTCTTCTTGTGCAAAGCAGCAGTTTCTTTGACTATTAGACGAATTTCGCGCCAACTCGAACAAATGTTTGCATCACCTTCCCAGATTTTAAAGAAACTTTCTGTACATGAGAACTTTGTCACAAAAAGCCACTTTGCATACTTTGTTTCTTCAAAAATGATCTAGACTATCTTTTGAAAAGGGCCAAACTTGTTTACCCATTTTTTCAAAAGGCTGTAGTCTAAAAATGACAAATCTCACAATTTTCATAAAATCAGTCAAATTTTTGAATAAAAATATTGAAAAAATTCTTCATCGACTGCTACACTGAAAAAAATCGATTTTAAAAATTTAAAGTCGATTTAAAAAAAACCATCTTTGATTTGGATGAAAGTTTGTTGCAAGATGGGTAATTATATACCCTACCTTCCGTCAAAAATGCAAGTTGGGTACTTTCAACGGAAAAAAGTTATTTGGAAAAAAACTTTTCCTTGTGTAAAGAGAATTTTTTTCAGTGTATTTTTATCGTTAACTAAACCAATGAAATTCATAATCATCTCAGAATCCAATTAACCAACTGCTAGTGACAAAAAGTATCAGTAAAAAATTTGGTATAGCATCTCGGACTGGACTGGAACAAGGTCGAAGGGATTCGTTCAACGGAGATATGGTACTAAAACACTTAGCGCACGACCAGACAACATATTTAATATCGCGATAACCGCCACCACAAGCGCAGAGACCTCTCACCACGACCTCAATACCCGAGATATCACCCGAATGAAGTTATGACGCTCATCCGTTCTCTTGGACCTTTGGGATTCATGAACTTCCATCGCTCCACGAAATTTGCCAGTTTTCGAGCGTCCTCTGAAAAGAAATAATTAAAAACTGTTGAAGCTACACAATCTTTCACAAATATTACCTTCTAATGCCTAAATGTCCACCTTCTCGTTATCATTTTATTTCAAGTGTCCGCTTTTTCATTACCCGGTAGGGAGCACTGCGACAGAACTCAAGCTAAGGTAATCTGCTATGATTTTTCAGATAAGGTACTCTAAAACTCCCATGTTTTCTTCAGGAAATACAAAGAGTGCTTTCCATGCTCCATCAAACAGAGAGCCTCCGGTAACTGTGACGATGTGGGCGTGGTCATTGATAGGGAAATGGAAGAACATAGTTTTGTGGGGAGAATGTTGGCAGCACAGCCTCTTTTATGATTGCACTCACCACTACTATCATAATAATTAGCCTAAAAGCGATGCATAGCTGTCATCATATGATGAACGTTCCGTGTATTCCACTCACAGGATGAATCGAACGTAGGCCCTAGCCACCAGACGAAAGATTGTTTTTCTGATGATCCGTCCGTTAATCCGTCGACGGACCGGTGCCAATAATCGCGGTTTTCAGCTTTCATCAAGTTTTTCATTTGCATTTGTAGCGTCGCGTATATTGGGAAAAATTCGGGCGATCCGACGTTCAAATGTCCTTTTCGCGTGCAATTCTCAGCAATCTCCGCCCACCACGAAGTAGGAGATGGTTTTGATGGTTTGGGTACTCTTTTCGTCTGACCTTTAATCGTAGTGGAACCACTTTCTTCGGTTTTGTAACAGCACCCTTCAAGGGACACTCTCAGGCCTTTACGAGGATGCTTAGGAGAGAAAATTGATGTTCCTCTTTCAGAAATTTATAGGCACATTAGAAGATATTCCCACAATGGGATGGTCATACTCTCGCTCTTTAGTGTACAAGGAAACGTGGAAAATAGTCATTGTCGGTGGAATAGCGCTCTTTTGCATTTCTTATCGGAGACCCCTTGCTTTTTTGAAGGTTAAAAACCATTGCTGGGATCTCTTCTCTCGTTTACTCATTTGGTGTGAAGTTGTATATCCATTGGTAAAATTTTGAAGAGCTTATCGTGGAATAGATAATCGCCTATGCTCGCTAGAGAGATCCTTCAATTAGCCACAAGTAACTATCATGACGTTTACTGCCATAAAATGTTTTACATTGATGGGTCTTGAATCGATGACGCTTGCAAAACTTGGCTTTGTCTAAACAGCCGAACTAGCAGCAGTTCAACACTAGATTAGGGAGCAGAAAAAAAAACGAAAACTAATCAAAGTTTGGGATCCCTGAAAGCACACAGAGAAGAAAATTTAAAAAAAAAGAAAAGGGGCTCCATTGTTTAAATTCGAAGTTTGTATGGAGAACTAGGGATATCCCATAAAGTGCCAATGCAAAGCGCCATATTTAAATATTCCACTAAACCAAGAAGAAAATGTGCAAAATTCCCAAGTGGGAAAAATTTTGGACAAGACCAATTTCTTTGTGCATGAGGGCACATGCCTTACATGAAGTATGGTTTCTTTTTGTTTTAGTGTTTCGGATTCTCCTCATCAATAACTAGTTACTGACGAGGAGAATCCGAAACACTAAAACAAGAAGAAAATGTTTCTTGCTTGGATAAAGGAGCTGAATCTATTTTTTAGTTCATCTAACATAGTCGTTTGAAACTTGATTTTTCAATGTCTTAAGAAAACCACAGGGAATATTTGAAATCCAAAAAAATCGACGGAAGTTGTAAAAATAGCCTTAAACATAAACATCTATCGTCAAAATAAAAAGGCGAGAACCGAAACAATTTTTTTATCAATTTCTTGGAAAAGAAAATCAGGAATCAAAAAAATATTTTATAATGCTTTTAAAATTCATTAAACATCGAGATCTGTTGTCAAAGCAAAGAAGCAAGTTTTGAAAAACAATTCTTGGTAATGTTAAATGAGAGTTTTAGAAACAAAATTTGAGATATTTTTAAATAAAAGTTTTTTGATGCTTTGAAATTTTTTTGTCTGTTGAATTTTTCTAACGAACTACGATTGGGGAGCAGAGCAAATTCAAACATTACCAGGGGTTTAGAGTTCCTACGAAACTGTTGCGAAGAATTAAAAAAATGAAGCGAAGCTTCGCAGTTTAAAAAGTTGCATTGCGGTAGAGTTTTCGAAGAATCCATCCCTATATTGGCGTACATAGGGGTCTTAAAATGGTATGCCATGACATTGTCATTGTAGAGCTATATGTGATTATTTTTAAGCAAAGGTATGATGTTTCTAAAAAGATGATTCAATGACCTCATGCGCTACCATTTCAAGGTATTGATTTATATTGATTAGTTTCGAAATCATTCAAATGACCCTAGTAGCCTTCGCATCCACCATCCACGCATCAGCCTCATGCTTGTACAACTGATGTCGGTTGAGCTGGATTCACAGCGCATAGCACGTCTCGAGGTGACCAACGAGCACCGATGGGTAACACCATACACTACGTCTCTGTGACAATAGCGAGCAATATGCGCGATGAGACGCACTAAACAAAATGTCAACACCTGTCTGGTCCAGTATCTATGGCGAGAGCAAGCGATAGCCGCTGGCAGCTGTGTTACAGCCAGTGCTGGGAAAATCATAATCAAAAAAAATTAAACCGCAATCGTGGCTGATAATTATCGCTTATGATTTTTTCGAAAATTCTCACTGCCGATAAAATTATGCCGTGATCACTCTCTTAACTATCAAAAGATCATCTCACAAAAATCACTACCGATTTTTTCTTGCCCTCTATCAGCGGTGATTTTGATCTGTGGTTGAATTTGATAATTGAGAGGGTGATCACGGCATGATTCTATCTGCAGCGAGCAATTCGGAAAAAAATCACAAGTGAGCATTATCAGCCATGATTGCGATTTGATTTAATTCTTGGATCAATGATCATTATCTATTTTCGAACATTATGGATATGTTAGGGGTGTCAATGAGCCAAGCTGAAATTTTTTTCAACTTTTTGGGAAAGTGTTTTATATTGAAAGGCAAGTTGAAGGCTGTTGAAAACCAATAGTTTTGGACATTTTCAATGCACAGGGGGTCCGCCGATGTGTCAAAATGGATTTTTTTTTCAACTTTTTGGGAAAGTGTTTTATATTGAAAGGCAAGTTGAGGGCTTTTGAAAATCAATAGTTTTGAACATTTTCAATGCACAGGGGGTCCGCCAATGCATCAAAATGGTATTTTTCTCAAGTTTTTGGGAGTGTTTTATATTGAAAGGCAAGTTGAGGGCTGTTGAAAACAATAGTTTTGGACATTTTCAATGCACAGGGGGGTCCGCCGATGTGTCAAAATTGATTTTTTCCAACTTTTGGGAAAGTGTTTTATATTGAAAGGCAAGTTGAGGGCTTTTGAAAATCAATAGTTTTGAACATTTTCAATACACAGGGGGGTCCGCCGATGCATCAAAATGGATTTTTTTCCAACTTTTCGGGAAAGTGTTTTATATTGAAAGGCAGGTTGAGGGCTGTTGAAAATTAATAGTTTTGAACATTTTCAATGCACAGGGGGTCCGCCGATGCATCAAAATGGATTTTTTTTCAACTTTTTGGGAAATTGTTTTATATTGAAAGGCAAGTTGAGGGCTGTTGAAAATCAATAGTTTTGGACATTTTCAATGCAGAGGGGGGGGGGGGGGGTCCGCCGATGTGTCAAAATGGAATTTTTTTCAACTTTTTGGGAAATTGTTTTATATTGAAAGGCAAGTTGAGGGCTGTTGAAAATCAATAGTTTTGGACATTTTCAATGCAGAGGGGGGGGGGGTCCGCCGATGTGTCAAAATGGAATTTTTTTCAACTTTTTGGGAAATTGTTTTATATTGAAAGGCAAGTTGAGGGCTGTTGAAAATCAATAGTTTTGGACATTTTCAATGCAGAGGGGGGGGGGTCCGCCGATGTGTCAAAATGGATTTTTTTTTCAACTTTTTGGGAGTGTTTTATATTAAAGGGCAAGTTGTGGGCAGTTAAAAACAATAGTTTTGGACATTTTCAATTAACAGGAGGCTCTGTCGAAGTATCTAATTGGGAATGATTTCAACTTTTTGGGAGTGTTTTATAGTGAAGGGCAAGTTGTTGGCAGGTAAAAATCAATTGTTGACATTTTAAATGAGCTTGGGGTCTGTCAACGTATTACAAATATTAAACAGTAGAGGCTTTTGATGAATGTTTAAGCAAAGGAGACAGACCTCGAACAAATTTACAAAGTAGATTTGTTTTTAAAAAGATGATTTTTTCACTATGTGAAGGACGAGGTTCTATAATTGGCAAAATAGTAAATCCTTTCTGGAGCATATTTTTCTTGTCTTAGAGATGCAAAATTAGCAAAAACCAAAAAATCATTGATTTTAAATTTTGCGCTAGAAGACCCCCTCAAGGGAAATTTTTACGAAATAATCCGAAAGGATTACAAGGCTATGTCTAGGGCCGATAGAAGAATATTTTAATAGCTTCAATTTATTAAAAAGAAAGAAAAAATATTAGACGCGTGCGCCCCGCCGCCGCCGATTGTAGGTAAAAATTAGAGGCGGCGCACCTCTAAAAAATATTTCCCGAACTGACCTGAACATTAAAACGTTTCTGTTGGAAAAGCCTTTGCACTCCGTAACACAATTAAAACTACTTTTAGAAAAATACTAAAACAAGGTGGTCTAATTCTTAAGGCTCAATATCATCAATATCAAGTATATCATGTAGAGCTTTTTTTCTCGGCTTGCTTTTTTCCATTGTAGGACTTATCGACTCTCCAAAACAAGGTTATTGGATGCGTGGTACGCAGTTTTTGAACACATCCTTTTATTTTTGCGACCACTACATTCATTTGCTTTCACACATAAATAACGAGCATAATCCATAACAATAAATCAAGGAGTTAACATGATTTTGCGAAAAAAAAAAATTTGGCGTAAAGTAGCCCCCTTGTGGGGGTGACTTTACGCCAATTTTAGCTCTTTAGATTTCACGTTCAATCTTGATTTTCCAAAAGTTCTTTTCAATGACTTTGGAGGTACTTGTGCCATATGTAAAACATCGAACAGTTTCATATTAGTAGTTGCGTGATCGTAATTGAGTGTAATGTATAAAACGTTCTATTTTTGGCGTGATCACCGATGACGGTATTTCAAAACCCACTCGTCAAACTCGTTCCAAAAACAAAGATAATTACAAAAATATTGATATCCGTCATTATCCCGACGAACTAGTTATGAAAAAAAGGTTCAACAGACGTATTTTTGGAGTCAATACGTTTTTATGTACAACGTATCCAACACTTAAATTTGTTAAGCGCAGCTCTGTCTACAAATCAATATAATCCTAACAATAGCAAAACAAACTTTAATTTCGTTTTACTCTTAATTTACTATAATAAACACTTAATTTACTATTATAAACCGAAGCTGTTAATGTATTCTTCTATAGTCCCTAAACATAGGCTTATAACTTTTTCTGATTTTGTATAAATTTCACTTAAGGAGGTCTTCCAGCACAAAATTTAAAAAAAAAACTCTAAGGCACGGAAAATATGCTCAAGAAAGGATTTGCACGAATTGGACTTGGTTCGTCTGCTAGAGCAAACATATGTTAATATGAGGCTGACAAAAACGGGTTAAAAAGCTGATAAAATCAGGGGCTGACAAAATCGGGTTAAAAAGCTAATAAAATCTGAGTAGACAAAATCGGGAGCTCTTAACTTTATTAACTTTTCTAAGTAACTTGAACAATTTTGAATTGCTCGAAGAATAAAAAAATGGATAACGCAATCTTTAGCCTTAAATTATTGTAGACAAAGAAAAGACCTTTATCAGCCCCCGATTTTGTTTATCCCCAATTTTGTCAGCTTTTGACGATTTTGTCATATTTATAAAAAAGAAAGAAATAAACAAAACAATTTTCCAAAAAAAATCAATTTTGACACATCAGCAGACCCCCCTGTGCATTGAAACTGTCCAAAAGTATTGATTTTCAACTACCAACAACTTGTCCATCAATATAAAACACTTTCCCGAAAAGTTGAAAAAAATCAATTTTAACGCATCGGCGGACCCCCCTGTGCATTGCAAATGTTCAAAACTATTGATTTTCAAAAGACCTCAACTTGCCTTTCAATATAAAACACTTTCCCAAAAATCACATCGGCGGACCCCCCTGTGCATTGAAAATGCCCAAAACTATTGTTTTTCAACTACCAATAACTTGTCCTTCAATATAAAACACTTTCCCGAAAAGTTGAAAATATTCAATTTTAGCGCATCGGCGGACCCCGTGTGCATTGAAAATGTCCAAAACTATTGATTTTCAACTACCAACGACTTGTCCTTCAAGATGAAACACTTTCCCGAAAAGTTGAAAAAAATTCCATTTTGGCACATCAGCGGACCCCCCTGTGCATTGAAAATGTTCAAAACTATTGATTTTCAACTACCAACAACTTGTCCTTCAATATAAAACACATTCCCGAAAAGCTGAAATCGTTAGCATTTGGATTATTTTGCATCCCTACATGTGTGCTGGATCGCTTTCATTCCCAAAATCATTTGGCCAAATCATCATCATAAGGAGTTTCTTACAATAATCATGTACAATACCATCAACCCCGATTTTGTATCTTTTCTGTCGTACCTGATTTTCTCAACATCATAATCCTGATCAAAAAAAATCATAATCAGGCCGTGATCACAGGCGGTGATTTTGTTGCAATGATTTTTTGCTAGCACATTATCGCTCCAGAGAAAATCACTAGCGATTGTTTATGGTTGTGATCATAGCACTGCATGATCAGCAGTGATAATTATCACTGATGATTTTTGATTTTCGGTGATTTTCCCAGCACTGGTTACAGCCATCGTATGAGATGATCCTCCCATGCGGGAAGATCTGCAATCTACCGATGAACCCCCGACTGAGCAGGCAGCGCAGATAGCGTTCACGCTTTGTTTATTTGCGCGGTAATAGGAGACGCTGAATATAATATGAGCATTGTTCAGATTGGATTATGGTCTTCTTTGCTCAGGTATGTTCTCACGTAATTTATCCACGCAGTCTATGTAAGTGACAACATTTTTTATTGACCCATTTCCAAGTTGTAGGCGATAGCAGATATGACGAAAAAGAAGCTAATCGGCATTCGAATGATCCTAATAGTCAATATGTTCCCGGACGAGAAAGACAAAATTGCGACACTGGTTTATAAAATCAGTTTTTTAAGAAGATCTCATATAAGTTTAGTAAACAATATTATTAACGCTGTTTTCTTCATCAGTATAGCAGATTCACCAAAGCGTATTAGAATCAGATCTGACACACTGTAGTGTCGCATCCTGAACTAAATGCTACAAAACCAAGGATAAAACGGTTTTATTAGACAGTATTATTCAGTTTGTATACAGTCCTTATCTCGATTTAATGTCGCTTTTGCCATGAAAATTCAAACAAAAACGAAATGTTACGCAAGAACAAGCATGATGCAAATGCATCGTATTACATGTAACAAGTCTTTTTCCGACACGAGAATAAGATACAATCCCTGTTGGATACAATATAGTCGAACCGTAGTCAAATAATCGCCCGTTCCTCAATCAAAGATATTAGCTGTTGTCAATCGTTCTGTTGAGGAAAATCTCTTCGGACAGAATTGGCATACAAACCCCGCCAATCCTCCCCCATACCCACACAACCAAACACACAGGATGATCAGAACAGACAGAGCCAAAGTGAAGACAATCTCTGTTCAAATACGACGGTACCATGGCTAGGATGACGAACGGAACCGATATCCCTTTGCCCTAGCCATCCGAACACAGCAAACCCACAGAAGGCTTTTCGAAGGCTCCTGTCGTATGACTATCGGTACTTTGACGGCTATAGAGCTGTGCAACAGTAAAGGCTGCATTCGACAGGCATGTACAAATATAATGCAACAGCTTAAAATGTAAGCACATAAATCACAAAAGCTCACTTTCACCGGGCTGGCCCGGGCCAGAGACAGCGAGTGATGGTGATAGGATGTGCCTACCTTTGCCGCCAAGGCTTTGCTTACCAGGCAGAAAGTCTCTCAATCTAGGTTCTACATACCTTCGTATGGATGACGAGTAATAGTGTTTGTTGTTGAGCGGTGTGCAAACATGGCTGCCGCCTACATACAGTGGTGGTGGCAGCGGCAGGTTGGATTTCGTCTGTTCATTTTGTTTTCCCTTTCTGGAATGGATTCGTTACAATCGTCAGTGGTTTGGATATTGTATCTTCTGATGGTCACCATGAGAAAACCATACTCGGACACCTCACTAAAATTTTCTCCATTTCCGGTACTCCGTTCGGACTAGCAGCATATTTCGGAACGATTTAATGAAATAATGAAACGTTCTGTCCCTTCCACTGGGAATCATTTGCTCCAGTAGTACGCTTGGGGCTGTTCAGTGTGAAATGTTGCTCAATTTATTAGGGGCGTGTGAATATAGTCAATGTCTTCGTTTTGTTCTGTATAGAGTAGAGAAACTCGTCTAGGCTCCGATGGTACTAAGCGGTAGGCTATCAACCGATATGTTTCATTTTTGTTTAAAACTGTATTTAATTTTGTCCGTAATTATTTGGGTAGTTTCGTTTTAAGTTTGTTGCATAGAAATTCTGGCGAATTACAGAAGTGTACCTTTAAAGTTAGTCGTATGTCGGCTGAGAATCGTAATGCCGGTTAATTAAGCACACGATTTAGTAGGGAATCCAGACCGCCACTATCATATAATTATCTGGAGAATTTATGTATATATTTATTTGTTGAAAACTTAAAAAAACACCGGAAAACACAATTTCCCAAAGGATTCACCATAGTTGTTCGTTTTTGACTATCGCTCATTTCATGTAATTTTCAGACAAAAATCTTGAATTGTATATTTCTGAAATCAGTTGACGCTAGACCAGCATACTGACGAGACAATTTTTAGGAGCTATGACCTGGTTGATGGATTGTTGATTATGGCGCATCAGAGCTCAGAAAAATTGACATGCCCGAGTGAGCTTGAAAGGAGAACGAAAATCAAATCATGCCCACCACATGTAAGGGAATGCTTCGGCTGTTTGCTTCGACCTTGGTTCGTTCGGTGCAACGCATTCATTCAGAAATTTTCGATTCGAATTCAACTTCAATTGCAAACTGAATTTCGTTTCTATGCTGACTATGAGTGATTTTATCGAGACAAAAAGCACCAGACATAGATTACACTGTTCATTTATGTTCGAAAATGTAAAAAAAATCCATCTTTAGCTTTCTATTAGTCCTCATATAACAAATAAATGCTTTTGTCGATGAATCAATTTCATTTCTTCTTAAAGAAACGCATTCGATTCTGATTAGTTTCATCTTGAACATGATCTGGTTTACGTGGCTGTAAATCACATCAAAGCTTCTGCTCGAATTTCACGAAATCCGGAATATTATTCATGAGTCCTTTTACTCATCAGTCCATTTACTAGTTCATGATTCCTAATAGTCGCGCTTCAATATCCGTGCTCGTGGAATAGTTAACAAAATCACAAAATGTTATTCATGAATACGTGAACTGGTTCCTGATTTCTAGCAAATCAGTCACAACTCACCATTCGTGCTCATGAAATAGTTAAAAAAAAACCATGAAATTAGCTGTATTTGCGAACTAGTTCATGATTTCTAGTATAATAGTAGTGACCTCGAGCTCATGCAATAGTTCACAAAATCGAATTTAATGTACACGTGAACTAATTTATGATTCCTATCGGCAGATCATTCGTGCTCGTGAAATAGTTAAAAAACATGAAATGTTATTCATAGAAACGTAAATTGATTCATAATTCCGAATATATTAGTCACACTGACTATGTGTGCCCGTAAAATAGTTCGCAAAATCATAAAATATCGTTCATATGTTCGTGAACTGATTCATGTTTCCTAGCATAATTTTCGTGACTGACTATTCGTGCTCGTGAAACAGTTCACAAAATCATTAAACATTACTCATGGATTCGTGAACTAGTTCATGACTCCTAGTACATGATTCACGATCTATCTTAAGTGCTTGTGATATTTAGAAGACATCTGTAGTTATTTTCAAGTTCATGCAACTCTGCACATGGTCTTGAAACTTTAACGTAAACTATTTAACAAAATTTGGGTTTTTTCATGAAATATCATTTAGATATGTACAACCTATAGCGTGCCAGCAGTAGATAAATAAAAACTATTAGGACCTTGAAAATCATTATTCATTCGATAAGGTTTAATGTAATGTATGGAGGGAAAACGAAAACTGCGCTGGGGACGGGCATAGCGTAGTCGGTAAATCGATTGCCTTGTACGCAGCTCACCTGGGTTCGATTTCCAACCCCACACATAGGATTAGAGATTTTTCCAAAAGAGGTTTTTCTAGTCCGAAAAGAGGCGAATTACTCTAAGGTTAAAGCCCCTATAATCAAAATAAGAAAAACTGTGCTGAGCACCAAATTTATAGTATAGAGCCACAAATCGTGTTCGTGATGTAATTCACAAAACAAGATACCGCAAATCAGTTACGCTTTTATGATCCAAATCATACTGTCACGTTACTTCGAGTAAAAAATTCGATAGTAATTAAACAGGAACATGAGTCACATTACATCCTCGCGTCAAATTTTAATTTGAGTCCAAGAATAAAATATCACGATAACGTGCATATAAATTACAAAAAACGTGAATCTTAAAATCATGAAATTAAGTTACATTATTCGTGACTAAAATACCCCAAATTATGACCATGATCCTGAAATCATTAACACAAATCACTCCACTTGTGACTAAAATATCACGATAACTTGAATAGAAATTATTGAAATCATGACTGTGATCCTGAAATCATGAATCACACTACCTTGTCAGAAAAATGAATATAAATTACGAAAATCGCGACTAAAGCCCTGAAATCATAAACATAAATCGTGCTACCAGAAAAACTCGATATTAAACTTACGAATAAAATATAACGGTAATGTGATGAGAAATTACGAAAATCGCGACTAAGCTCCTGAAACCATGAATATCGTTTTAGTTGATACACTACAAATCAGTGTATCTCCAAAGTATTAACAAAATCATAATAAAAACTAAACATGTCCGGGGTTCATCCATAGTAAACCAACCTTAAATTGCAATGTAACGCCATGTACATTTTTCCGTGAACTAGTTTTTTGAAAACACGCATAGGGTTATGAATACGTGGTTCATTATTCATAATTTCAGGAACTTGGTCATGATTTTCGTAAATCGTTCAGTTCACGAAATCGTGATTTCTTGTTCATGAATTCATGAACGGATTTTTTCCGTGTACCTGCTCATCTATTTGAACTTGCGTGTGAAACAAATATGCCTTTACGATCTGTTATTGATTAAGGTTTAAGAAATTCGTTAGCATCCACCTGTACATCGAGAAAAGATGTCCGCTTTTTTTCTTTACCATCTCAGTTTTTCAATTTGTTATCTCCTGTAATGTCTGCATTTTCTTTCGTATTCATCAAGTCTTCAATTTACCCCGGGCTCTATAAATAAATTTTTCTGAAAAGACCCAGCTAATGAATATCGAATAAGATTCGCCATCAAATACTCCGATTTCCCGTTTGAAATTATACTCATTGAAATCGGTCGGATCATATCTAACCGTCTTTAGAGTCAGAAGTAATTCGCTAATTATCTAAAGGTTTCGAATGAACTGACTCAAAAATATTTAGCGTTGACTAATATCTCGAAAGTTCGCCCAAAATTGTGATCTGCTGATACTACTTGCGACAGGTCATTTATAAAGGACTATCGCGTTTACATGCCCGCTCATAAAGTTGAGATCGACGGTGTTGTACACGAATCGAGTTTATCGTGAGTGGATCTACTGAAGCACCGGTTTGACTGATTTAGACATCCTTTGCTCTAGTAAGCTAAGATTTAGAAATGGCGATAGCACTGGACGGGGCAACATTGTAGCGGGTGACCTTTGGCGGGACTGTTTTGCCTGATTACGTCTTCTCTGGTTCGTCTGCCTGCTCGGCTGTTTGTATTACGCGTAATGCTTAGGTCAAATAAATATAAGCAAATGGGTATTTGTAATAATAAGAGCCGGTGTATCAAGTGCGCTGAAATTAGTGAAAATGTCTTCTGCATGGAAACTACTGTGAAATGTGCCTATTGTGGGGAGAGTCCACATGAGATATTACCACGACCCGCATACAAATATCGCCTTGTAAGGGCTAACATTTTTATCTTGAGATCCCGCCAAATTTAACAGTTCAAGTAAGCGCTGACACAAAACTGGTCTTAGAAATTTGAGATCAAACAAGGAGCTCCGAGCGCTGCCATTAGCACCAAAAATTCCAAGTAACATTTCTATCAGAAATTCAACTCGGCACAGGGCTGGTCGGGCCTAGGTTGTACACTGGCATTTTTGTGATTTTTCGTGACATCTCTCAGTACCTTCAATTGTTATTTTAAATGGTGTCTCACATCAAATTGCATTACGCTGTAGAAAATTACCTAGTGGACTGATCCATTTCAAACTTTCAGACAATAAAACATAACCCCTTAATAAGATTTTGGCATATTTATTTCATTCGACTTCAATACCATAACCGAATGCTCGTATCTCACGAATAAATCCACTCACTAGGTTCTGTACAACATCTGTCAGCAGCTTCTTCTAAACGGAAACCCTATTTTTCTTCATGTCTTCCTCAGGCTTGACCTCCTTGAGATGCTTCCGTAGTGCCTGCTTCATAATTGCCCAGCATTTTTCGATGGGCTTTAGTTCCGGTGTGTTGGAGGGTTTCATGTCTTTGGATTCGAAAGTGACCCCGTAGGCTTCGTACCTTTCCAGGACAACACTTGAATAGTGGCACAAAACAAGATCCGGTCAGAAGATCGTAGGGCCCTTGTGTTCCTTAAACAGAGGAAGCAAATGCTTCTGTAGACACTCCTTGCGGTAGATTTCCCCGTTTACAGTCTCGGTAGTCACGAACGGTGCACTCCGTTTACCACATGAGCAGATCGCTTGCCAAATCATGTATTCATTGTCAAACTTTGAAAGTTTCTGCTTGCTTACTTCCCCCGGAACATCAAACTTTTGCTGGGTGGTGAAGAACAGTAGCCCCGAAACCTGCCGGAAGTCCGCATTGACGTAAGTCTACTCATCCATGATGAGACAATGAGGTTTCGTCACCATCTGGGAGTGTCCGGGCCCGCGACTTTACCACCGTATTTTGCGGTTCGTCTAGATTTGGAGCCTTCTGTACTTTTTACGTGTGTATTCCTTTCCGGTTCTTGGATCTGTGAACGAAAGACTTGGACAGATTCAACTTTTTAGCCACATCCCGGACCGAAGCATAGGGATTCCGCTTAAACGCTTTCACTACACGCTTGTGATCCTGATCTCTAATAGAATATCCATTCTGACGGCATTTCTCCTTCCGTCCGATGCTTAGAGTTTGGTAGTAACGTTTGTTCACACGACTTACCGTTGACTGCACGATTCCGAGTTGTTTTCCGATGTCCCGATAAGAGAGTTAAGGATTTTCAAGGTGCTTGCGCAAAATCAATTAGCCACGTTGCTTTTCGGGTGACGCCATTTTTTCCGATTTTTGAAAAACCGACAGCGGCAACAGTGTAAACAATATACTCTAAACTACTTCTACCCAAATTTTTAAGAGAAATACCCAATGGGCTATTTTCTACAACGTTTTTTTCCGTGATGCCATTTGATGTGGGACATCCAGAATAATACCATTTATTCTAAATAAATCTATATGGGGCCAAAACTGCCTTAAGGTGGTCCTCCGACGCCTTTGGTGTAGTCTCAATTTGGGGCCACTTTTCAGTTTGACTGTCAAACAATAATTTAGTTATTTATGTATTTTTTCGATTCGACTTTAGAATCCGACACCAATTACAAACCAGGAATGAATTGGCGCCGGTTTTGTTCCTGGTTCTAAGTGTGTGTCTGATTCTGATACGACAAAGTCGACTCACAAATTAGACTTTTCGCACACAAAAGTGATTTTATCCAATTTTTTTAGGTGTGTTCAGAATCAAATTGCATCACATTCTGTAACTTTGTTTCGATTGTATATTTTCTATTGAATGGTTAGGAGAATTTAGTTCAACGTGCATTGTTTACATTATGAAAGCTCCACTAGCCCTCGTACAACTATTGCTAAAATGGAGTCGGAAGAAGCCTGAATAAATTTTGCGCAAGAACCTAGAAAATCCGAATCTAGGGTTACCACCCCTCCGGGTTTCTCCGGCTCTCCGTATTATATATCAATTTCTCTTGGTCTGAAACGATGGATAATTTTAATATTCTTAGCACTGGATTTATTTGTTTCAAATGATTTCTTTTGATGACAATGCTGGCTGTACCTGCAGCGGTCCTTAACTGTTGATCAGTGAGGAGAGCTTTACTTCTTTCTTCCCTAGTTACTGTGACGACGAATAACCTGCAAAAAATCCGGAAGGCACTACAGTGTGCTTCCCACTCTATACCGCTTTTTTGAGGGTTCACTTTGCTTTTACTGTTAGCTATGACAGAGAGCATTGCCCGTTCGGTTTATCCTCCACAGCGAGAATGACTGGTGCTTTCGGAGTCTTTACGATTAGCCGAGGAAGTATAATCATACACCTATTTAAACCGACAAAACTGTTCACGAACGCGAAAAATGTATGTTCACACAGCTTAATGTAGACGGCACAGAAGTTTTGTGCACATTGAAAACAAAAACAAAGCATTTTGTAATTTTCCAAACAGATCTAAGTTGATGCTATTATGAGTTTCAAAATGCATGAAAGTGTTCATACTTGTTTCTTTTCAACTCGATAGGTAATAAAAACCGATTAAAATGCTCGTAAAATCAAGATAAATCTGGTTGAATCAAATTTCCGTCTGGTTTCAACCTATACAGAAGTTTTTTTGAAGCCTATCCCAGGACAGTAAAAATCTCCGGGTAAAAGCCTCGCCAGCGGTGGCAACTCCACTCGAATCTCTTTCACCGTATTATTAGCAAGAAGATGGGAATATCCAATCTACAGTCGTGTTTTGGTATGGCACAACGAACCTTTAACCGTCGGTAGGATGGCCGAACTAGAAATACCAATAGTTTAGTGTAAGACATGGAGATAACACTGCATTTAAGCTAAACCTATGTGCAAGATGCAGAAAACGTGGAAGACTTCACACGTACGAAGTTCAACAGGCGGAAATCCAAGGTGAACTGCTGAAAACAGTGAGAAAATCACATGTGCGGAAGCTCTACACTCAACTGTTGGCGAATTCGCCCTGCCTCACAAACGATAACGAAACTTATGTGAAAGCAGATTGACAGCAGATTCCTGGACTTCTTTCTTTCACTATTTATCAAAAGTTCTAAGTCCTAGAGGAGGCTAGAAAGCAGAAGATGCCTACGTTTGCCAAAAAAAAATACAAAATTTGGCAAGGAAGTTGCTCATTTGGAAAACAGAGCACCCCGTTCGTGATAACTGGACGATTAGTATGCAGAAGTTAGTAAAGGAATGCCTCCCAAAGCGTTTAATTCTAGTTCTGAGGTCTCTAAATGGTTCTCCACGTTTCTGGCCGGATTTAGCCTGGTGCCATTACTCAAAAGATGTGGAATAAGGCTAAGAAGTAAATCCCCCAAACGCATCGTAATTACGACCAATTCAGGAATTTCGGGGCACCGTGAAGCAAGCACTCTGAGAAAAGCATCATAAAGAAATGATCCCGGAAGCGGAAATGAGAAAAAATCGATATCGGTTATTAATAGCTGCTAATTTAGTTACACGGTATCTGATTTTATTCTAAAAATAAAGTTTTATTTGCACATTATTTGGTGTACTATCTTTTGGATAATATCATCGTTCCACGACACCGTTCAACCTACTCGGGTGACACCTCCTCCTGCTCTTCCAAGCGACACTTCTCTTCAGCACCAGCTGCACCGAGAAGGCCAGTGTTGGCAGAAACACATATGGATCTATGTGCTGCTTCAATGGCTTCTTGAATTCTATTTTGTGCACTCCTCTTCGACATTACAGCCGCCTCTTGCAGGTCGGAGTCCTGCGGAATAAAATCTGTATTGTCTGTTTTATCCATTTAAGATTCAAATTACCTTTTCGCCAGCATTTTTCACTGGTTGTGCGTTGGAAGAAATAACGCAAAGAATCAATATTACGCCGACAAAAATTATTCTTAGTTTCATTTTGATTGACTGTTTGAACTAGTTCGTAGCTTAGTGTTTCCACTTGTTTTAAAAACACTTTCGTTATCGGAAAACTTAATTCGCGTGGTAACTGATTTTGAACTGGAACCAAGTTGATTATCTATGGTCAGTTCAGTCATACCGACAACTGTTTTTTGATGGATTCGCTATGGGTCCACGCAGGTACCTATAAATGCATGTAAATCCTATAATAAAAATCATTCTGAGAAAAACGCTGTTGCGCTGCGTAAGCACGGTATACTTCGTAGATTGCAGACTTCCTTCCTACGCAGACTACTTGAGGAACAATATTTGGGAATAACCATTGGCCCAGTCCAAGCGAGAACTTGGACTGAGAGCCACCGTTGCGGGCCACGACCATTTTTACCATAGCTTGAAATATTAGAAAGGAAGTGTTGATGTGGTACTTACTTAACGGAAGGTCCCGACTTAGTGACACTCCCATAAGTACCGCGTATTGGGTAGTGGTTAGGTATTTAGTCAGGATTATTTTCAAGCAAGCGATACGATTGAGAATATAATTTTGTGTTGGTGTAGTTTTGTATTTACTTATGTCTGAACAGTTTACTGATTTTTTACGTTTATTTGATGAGGCACGCATGCGTAAGCTTAAAGGTGCCATTTTTGTTTTGCATTTTAAATTTCTTAAAACTATAATAATGAAACTAAAGAGATTTTATTGCTATTATACACGAGAGATGGTATAATTTTCGTAAGATTAGATGGGTCATTATTTTAAAGTTTGGCATTTTAGCAGTAAGATTATTAAAGCAAATAATCATTAACTAAGAGAGACAGTTTTACAATCATCTTAAAATTAGGAAAAACTAGAGGGATCGATTTGATTTCATTAAGAATAGGGGAGATTAATTAGAGCTGTTTTCATGAGTAGTAGCATAGTTGGGCATTTTCAACTAGATTATGCAATGTAACAACTAAAACTACACCCAAAACGGCGCGCTCAGATTTTCTGTTTTTGGGCTCACAATCTCATTCCCGCCGTGTGGTATCCGGCCTAGAATTGAGCCACTGGAGTCCTGCTCCCATGTCGTAGGAGGCGACTGAAAGTAGGAGACCCTAAGTCAAGGTGTAGTTCCGTGCCGAGGACTTAATGACTGGAGGGTCTAAAATATGCCAGTCGCGCACGGAGCGTTTTGGGTTTTGCCCTTGCTGTGTTATGCGAATCTCTGACACAGTGGACCATTATTTTCTTCGCAAATCGTGGGAATCAAATGATCATGTCCCATTTAAACCTGATATGGCTCGCTAAATGCGTTAACATCCCAACTCGCTTGGTGTCCTCTAGTTGTTGTGCAATTTGTGTTGGAGATGAAATGTACAGTTCTCTAATCAACAATGGTTAGAATAGCACAAGTCAATCTCCAACATAAACGTACAGCAACTATGAATTTATCTCGACTCATGCAGGAAGGTAAAGCTTCCATAGCATTGGTTCAAGAACCGTATTTCCATAAAGGAAACTTCTATTTTGGAAAGTTACTTAACACTGCCTTCATTGCTTACAACAAGACAGGCATGACTAACTCACGTGAAATGCCTCGTGCTTGCATTCTTGCAAATAAGGCTATTGACGCGTGTCTCATATCGGAGCTCACAACTCGCGATATCTGTGTTGTTACAGTTTCACTGACTGTCGGAAACGTAGACAAAAAATACATATATTGTTCAGCATACCTACCGCATAACGAATCATCTCCTTCTGATGATTTCAAAAGCGTTGTATCATATTGTAGCAGAAATGGGCTTCCGCTCATTATCGGCAGTGATGCGAATGCTCATCACATCATTTGGGGCAGCTCAGACATCAATCTGAGAGGCTCTGAACTGATGGAGTACATAAGTAGTACAAATCTCCATATTCTGAATGTGGGAAACCGACCAACTTTTGCGAGGTCTGGAAGGGAGGAGGTGTTAGACATAACACTTTGCTCTGATAGAATTTTGCATGAACTGGGAAATTGGCAGGTTCCAAATGAAACTGAACCGTCTCTATCCGATCATAAATATATATTTTTCGATCATTTTGATGTCACCTTCAATGTGGTGACATATCGTAATCCTAAGTCTACAAACTGGGACCTCTTTTTGGAAAACTTAGCGACTAAATTTCATGGATATTTTCCAACAATTAGTCAACTAGACGACTTAGATGACGTCGTGGATACGACAAACTCATTCATATTAGCATCCTACGAAGAAGCTTGTCCACTTCGTACTGTTAAATCGACTAGGGGAACCCCTTGGTGGAGGGCTGAGCTTGAAAGAATGAAGAAAGTTATGAGAAGAGCATGGAACCGGCGTCAGCGTGATGACTCCAGGGCTTTCAGGTCAGCTCGTAGTGCATATAAGAAATGTCTTAGATCTGCAGAACGGGCTGGCTGGCAAAGCCTATGCACTAATGTCTCTAGTCTGAACGAGGCTCGCAGATTAAATAAAATTCTCTCCAAATCGAATGATTTTCAGATGAACTCCTTGGAAACCAGAGATGGTGTTTATGTGACGGACGAAAAAGATGTTCTTAATTGTCTCTTCGACACACACTTTCCAGGTTGTATCGATCCTGAGTTGAACAATGTTCACAGATCTCATTCTGGTGATTCGGACTCGTGGGCGTTAGCACGCACATTGGTTTCCACTGAATCGGTCAAGTGGGCGGTTGACAGCTTTGCTCCATACAAATCACCCGGAAAAGATGGAATACTTCCCGTGCTGCTGCAAAAGGGATTTGATATTCTTAAACATGTCTTGAAAAAGATTTTGCTTTCCAGTCTTGCTACCGGGTATATCCCGAAAGCATGGCGAGAAATAACTGTTAGATTTATTCCCAAAGGGGGGCGCTCAAGCTATGAAGAGGCCAAGAGTTTTAGGCCTATCAGCTTAAGTTCTTTTCTTCTGAAAGCTTTGGAACGGATAATCGATCATCACATCAGGAACGTTAGTTTAGTTGAATATCCACTGCACAAAATGCAACATGCATATCAGTGTGGGAAATCCACGATCACTTTGCTTCACGATGTTGTTTACAACATTGAGAAGGCCTTCTCACTCAAGCAATCTAGCTTGGGTGTATTTCTGGATATTGAGGGTGCTTTTGACAATGTGTCCTTCCAGTCTATTCTGGAAGCTACGCACGGTCATGGGATACCTGCATGTATCTCAGGTTGGATAAACGCAATGCTTAGTAACCGCATACTTTGCTCGTCACTGCGACAGGCTGAGATACGGAAGTTGAGTATTTGCGGTTGTCCTCAGGGCGGCGTTCTGTCACCTTTGTTATGGAACTTAGTAGCTGACGGCTTGTTGAAGAAACTCAATGAGCTTGGATTTCCAACCTACGGGTTTGCTGACGATTACCAAATACTAATTACTGGATTTTGCATCGGAACAATCTTTGACTTAATGCAACAGGCATTAAGAGCTGTCGAACAGTGGTGTCGACAAGTTAAACTATCAGTTAACCCAAGCAAAACTGCAATGGTTCTTTTCACGAAGAAGCGAATAACAACCGGGGTTCGTCCCTTGCAGTTCTTTGATTCTGAGCTGCTGTGTGCAGATCAAGTCAAATACGTTGGAGTCATATTGGATTCCAAACTGAATTGGTCTGCTCACATTGAGTTCAGAGTCAAGAAAGCGTGCATGGCCTTCGGGCAGTGCAGACGAACTTTTGGAAAGACCTGGGGTCTCAAACCTAAATACATCTATTGGATTTACACGACAATTGTACGTCCAATACTGTCATACGGATGCCTTGTGTGGTGGCAGAGGGGAGAGGTGGTGACAGTCCAGTCAAAGCTAAACCATCTGCAAAGAATGGCGCTCATGGCGTTGACTGGTGCTTTCACCACGACTCCGACTGCTGCTCTTGAGGCACTTCTAAACATCAAACCATTACACATACACTTAAAACAAGAAGCACTATCATGTGCATACAGACTGCAGGTTATTGGGCTTTGGAACAGTAATCATGTTGATCTTGCTACCAGTCATACACGATTGTGGTCACAAATGGTTACATGGGGTGAAGATATTCTTGCTCCCAGCGATATTACACTCACTTGTAGTTTTCCTTACAGGACATTCCATGTTAAGATTCCCTCTCGAGAGGAGTGGTTGTCTGGCTTTATGGAAAGACAACAACAAACGCAAGTGGTTTGTTACACTGACGGTTCTCTGATGGAGGGACGTGCTGGTGCTGGTGTCTACTGTCGTGAAATGAGACTGGAACAATCTCACTCACTAGGTAGATACTGTACTGTATTCCAAGCAGAAATCTTTGCGATTATGTGCGGGGTGCAATCGGCCCTTCAACTGAGTTTGTCCGGCAGAGTTATAAACTTCTGCTCCGATAGTCAGGCTGCAATCAAGGCCCTTAGCTCAGACAAATCCCGGTCCAAGCTAGTGATCGCGTGCTGAACTCAAATCGAAGAACTATGCATTGTTAACACTATCTACCTTGTCTGGGTGCCCGGACATTCTGGTATTACTGGAAATGAATGGGCTGACGAATTGGCCAGAGCAGGTTCAGCGACTGACTTCGTTGGTCCTGAGCCCGCGCTGCCAATTTCGACAAGTTGGATAAGGGGAAAATACGGTCCTGGGCTTTGTCCGAGCACCGCAATTATTGGAGAAATCTACAAACGTGTCGCCAAACAAAGGCGTTTCTAGAACAACCGCGCCCAGTGATTTTGAAAAATCTCCTACATTTTTCGAAGATCCACTGCGGCATGCTGACCAGGGCTTTAACCGGCTACTGCAAACTCAATTATCACATGGCAACTATTCAGCGCGCTGAGTCTTTTTCATGTGATCTTTGTGAATCCGACTACGGAACCTCATATCATCTGATATGCAACTGTCCAGCGGAAGCGTAATTGCGATTTCGAGTCTTCGGCCGTCCTTATATAGACGAAACCATGTTTGGACGACTGGAACTCAGAGACATACTAAAGTTTCTTATCCAATGTGGTAAAGAGCTTTAGGCTTATTCGCAGGCAAGTTGAACTACTTGTGAGTTTAACTTACCTGTTGTTTATTTTTGTTTTGTGCTGTTATTTTTCCCACCCTTCCAATTCTACTTCCCCACACCTCCTTGTCCTTTCCTTCCGCTCAGGAAATGATGAAACACACGGCAAGGCACAAATCCCCGACTATGTACGGGGAACGTGCCATTTGAGCCAATATATTCTGATTCCTGATGAGTAGTAGCATAGTTGGGCATTTTCAACTAGATTATGCAATGTAACAACTAAAACTACACCCAAAACGGTGCGCTCAGATTTTCTGTTTTTGGGCTCACAATCTCATTCCCAAAAGCAATTCTTTTTGACGTAGGACTACGTCTTTGTTTTCGATATGGGGGTGCACTCTGCAAATTCTACAAAAATGGTATGTAACGAAAAGTGGTCCAATTTTAAACGCATATAATTCAGCCATCTCACAATAAATTTTCAAATTTTTTGCACAAATCGCCTTGAAATACTTCTAAGAATAGATTCCAATAGATAAACCCAAAGATTTTTGATATCATAGCATTAAAAAATTAAATAATATACAACCTTGTCAAAATATCGCGCATTAACACACAGAAGATAGCGCTTCCCAAGCCCTGTACGACGGATTGGTATACCTAGCGCGCAACGCTTCTATGAATGACGTCATCATCGACTATTTAAAGAACGGACTTCGCCAGACACGCTCAGTTCCCTGTTGAACGGCTGGTGAAGTAGATCACTGCGCTGTGTTTTTTACAGCCAGTGTAGCTGAGCTAGAAGTCCGTAACCTGAATCAGATCATAGAAACAGTCAGCTACAACCAACTTTGCCTTTTGCCAGAAGAAAGTGCGGACAATCAATGCAAGGGATTTTTTGGCTGCGAGGTCGGTTGATTCGTCAGCGATCAAACTGAATGGCGTTTTCTTCAGATGTGCGCTGAGCTCGTCGTGTTGGCCTTCCCCTAATACGTTAGTGATTATTGCTGTTGCTTTTTTCGTCCCATTTTCAGTCCTTTAGCAATCTCTGAGTCAGGGCATATACGACGAATACATTCGGCAACACTTTCAATGTCTGAAGCTGATTTATCGTTTGCTGCTCCCCATGCACACAACTGCAGTTCGGCGTTACGTATTTTGTCCTTGTATGACGTTTTAAGCATTGTCGTAACACTTGGCGTTGCTTTCTTTAATAGACTTTCGTTCTGTTTATGCTTTTGTGTAGTACCATGCTTCTGAAAATCAACAAATCCAGCCAAGCATTTAACTTCTTTGTTGCAAACACGACAATATCCAGAATATTGGTTAGAGCCAGGTGCTAGCCAATGCAACTTAAACTCCCAGTCTTTCATATACTTTTACTGCTTTTTTCTTCTTGGTGCCGGATCGCATATGCACCTAAAAATTTGAATACGAACACGTTAAAAACTTCAAATAAAGTTCGTACTTTAAAATAAGATCGACAGCTTTACTCCATTGAGAAATTTGTTTCTTAGATAATTTTAGTTGATTTTGAATTTCTTGCCGTATTATCTGTTATTACAAAACTAACCTTATGAGCTCGTTCGGGATCAAACGATTCAAGTATCGTCAATTCCTGGTCATCATCTGACGAAACGTTATTACCGCATGGTACTTTGTTCGCAGAGCTCACAACTTGACGTTTAGAAGTTTGAGGAATCGTCATCTCCTGCCTGGCATCTGTAATTATCTAGTATTAGGATACATTTGAAAACAGATAAGATGAATTTATACTTGATACGTCACGCAGTGGTTCGTTCGCAATACGCACTCTCGCAGATTTTTCCGGTACATACACCGTTGGAGCGCACGGCTCGTTGACAAAGTCCGTATCTGAAAACGAAATAGGGAAAAAAAAGAACGTGCTAGTGTGTCATTTGATATGATCCATCAGCAACTGAGGCAGAAATGAGGCACAATAGCACTTAATCCTTACCTTTTACCTTTATACCAATCTGATTTTCTCCCTCTAATATGCATGTTTCAGCATATTGAGCGCGGTGCTGTTAAAATACGTTAAATTTGAACAATTGCAGTAGTTTGTTTTATAAACCATACCTTCTGAGAGCAATCAGAGTCAGAGGATTCGTCATCCTGGCAATCATCTGACGAAACATCCAATCCAAGTGGTTCTTTGCTCACTATCTCACCTCGAAAATCGTTATCTGGAGGAACCATCATCTCCTCCCTGGAACCTGTGGTAATCTAATATTAGAATTTATGCGATATACGGTGAATTCAAAATCCTTACAAGCATCATCAAATCGTGAACCAGTCGCAATGTGCATCTCAACTGGTTGTTCCGGCAAACGCATTGACTGCACGCGTGTCACGTCGACGTACTCCAGTCCTAGTAGCAAAAAATTAATAATTAGAACAATTTGCTACTCTATTACCTTATTCCATTCATCTTAGCCAGGAACGATCCCCAGGAATCACGCAATAACTTTTGTAATCTCATCTACGAGGTTTTCTCCAACACTTCCTATTTGCTTTCCAACGTACTGAGTCCGGTCCTGTATGGAATCGTGGGAATTTTTCGTGGATTGTGGCGTATCGGAATTGCCCTCATCGTTGACGTTCACTTTAATTTTAATCGAAACCATTTATATTGTATGAATATATTTATTTAAGAAACAATTTACCTTTTTTTGAAAAATATTTGTAAAGACCAGCGGAGTGTTGTTTCCTTTTCAATGGCTTTGGCAAGGGCATTTTTATAATTTTTACACTACTCTGCTATAAACGAAAAAATGGCTGTTAAAATCGGAAATGGATTTGCAACATTAGCTATAGAGAGACACTATAGTAAAGTATAAAGGTAAAGCATATTGACTGTTTTTCACTCTGCCTGTCTTTGAATTTAAAACATTGTCTTTGATCTAATACTATCCCAGTGAACAAAAAGGCGGCTAGGCAATTTAAACTAGATGGTGACGACAGGTAGGCTATTGAAACTTTGTTCTAGGCTACCCGCCGTAACTTGCCGTTCACTGTAAAAGTAGTGTGGGATAGTATTAGAAAAAAGACGATGTTTTAAATACAAAGACAGGCGGAGTGAAAAACAGTAAATATGCTTTACCTCTTTCGAAATTATTCAAAGTGGTACTATTAATACATACGCAGCTTTTCAGAAAATCTGGAAAAATCTGGCAAATTTCCAAAAATCTGGCAAAATATCTGGTTGGCTCGATTATCTGTCGAAACCGAAAAAATCTGGAAGATTCCAGATAAATCTGGAACATTGGCAACGCTGGTTACACTGGCTGTGGAGGGACGCTACCCTGTGTCGTCCAACAGGCGACCGCTTCAACTGCTTCCTAAATGCCGCTGTAATGTTGCCAGTAAATTTTTGGTTTAACTAGCACATGTATTTGCTATTTGCGCTTGAAATTAAGTAATGTAGTGGTAGTAATAAGCTTCCCATTTTGGTTTAAACGCAAGGACAGTTTTTAAAACAGGATTTGATTAATTAGTTTAGCTCATCTAAGAAATTTTATCAATTCTGTAATTTAAAAGGAATTTTACGGAACTTGGTGAATTTGGCCCCACTTGCAACTGGTATAATCAACCTGCACAAAGTGTTGCATAACGCAGGGCTGTTTTTAAGAAACAAAATGTGTTATCATTCAGCCCTTCGCTATGCAAAATCACGATATTATGACAGATGGGCTAAGCGCGGCCGTTCCTTTCAATCGGGAAAGGCCGCGTGGAATTTTGGTGAAATGCGCTAATACGGTCGTGGTGGTACTAGTTGTCTCTTTCGCTCTACCCATCATCATCAGCGTTGGCTCATTTTGCTTTATACGCTTGGGTTCAATGTTTTGGGCGAATGTGTTGGTAGGTAGGGGAACTGGCGGTAAAATGAACACGTAAAGCAAAGTCATTATTTTCTAACTAATAAGTGAATGAGATATTACGATCACCTTATGTTTCTTGTTAGACATGTTTTGTACATATCTGGTAAAAATACTTCGTCATAAACACATTTTTTCAAACATGATTCTTGATTTCTAAACATGTCCAAAAATGAGACATGTTTTAGCGAGTGGGTAAAATCAACATGTGGCGGTGGTAAAATGAACAGCTTCTTGTGACCTGCAAAATGTCCTGTATGTATGCAATACGCAGCGTTGGAAAGCATTTTCCGATCAATGCTAATCAGAGTTAAAAATATTCAAATTCATTGAATGAAAATTGATCATATTCAGCCACATTCATTTTCAATACTCAGTAACGCAGCTGAAAACGTCAAACGAACAAACCGCCCATCCATCCAAGCAGATTTTCATTCGTCTCCGATTATTACACAAAGCGACCGTGCAGCAACGAATCAAACGCATCAAAGTAGGCCCTGGCACAATGTAAGCGATGATGATTGTTGTTTCATATACTTTACCGGTATTTGAAAACATTTTCCTTGATAATTAGTGAAATGAATATAATGTACGATATTCAACTGAATGAATGACATGGATATTTGAATGAATATTTTTTCTATTCAGTGCGAGTCGCATCAGGTTCATTTTCAGCCATCAAAAAAGGGCTTCGATTATTTGTAACTCTGATGCTAATATCCCAACAAATCATGAGCTTTGCATACACACAGGGCATTTTGCAGGCAAAAAAAATTGTCACGGAAGAATTGAATTTTCATGATGTAATATTAACCATTTCACAATCCCGTGGCATCGAAACACATCTACAAACTTGGGGTTATCCATGGGTGGTTGAACTTTTAGGATCTGTTTGAGAGCAACTAGAAAGCTTGTTCTATACATGAGATGTGATTATATTGTTTAAAATTTAATTTTTCTTCACCGGTCCGGTTGTCTTTTCCCACGCACTAAGTACTAAGAAAATAAATATTTTACGTTAATTAGTATAGTCCTACGTCTACAGTTCGTGCAACCCCATAGGCTGCCCCTTGTAGTTTTTTTTTATAAAAATCGACTTTTTGGGACTTTGACGATTTCGCACCGTTTTTCAGTTCAATATTACCGTGGCTGTTTTTTCTTTTTCAAAATTTTAGAACCGGAATAATGATTTATTTTCCTGTATATAGTTGTCATGTGATGTATAATAATGAAATGTAATATATGCATTTAAAAGTTTTTAATTAATATAAACAACGCACACATTCTCATGATTCATGATTTAGAAAGGCACAATTGCACCGCTAGGTGGATTAAAATAGGTTTTTTTTCACCATTATACCACATCTCGATGCTCCATGACATTGTTTTTTGATTGATCTCAAATTTTACATGGGGACTTTTTTCGAGATACCAATACTTTTGAGGTGTGTCCGATTCTAAATTTTAGGAAGACAATAAATATTGGCACTCTATCGTATATTAAGTGTACTCCTCAATTGACCCAAATGATCTTAAATGAATGTCGTACAAGATTCGTCGTCAAAGATACGAACTTCCATATAAATTCAAACAAACTATGTTCGACCGTATCCGATCTTCTTCCGAATCCGAGATCATCCGACAGGTGTTCTAATATTCCGTAAGACGTAGAACTATTCAGCTGTGCCAGATATCTCGAAAGTTCACCTAGATAAGCTGAGAATTGTGATATTTTGTATGAAGCAAATAAAAGACGTTTCTGGTGGCAAAACCTTCATGAGTAAATAACGCGTTTACATGCCCGCTCACAAAGTTGAGATCGATGGTGTAGTTATCGATTCGAACTTAGCATGCTTGGATCTACTGCAGGACGGGATTGTCTGTTTCCATGACCCCTTTGCTCCAGTGAGCGAAAGTTTTGAGTGACAATCGCACCGGACCTTCAAACTAGTGTCGGGTGACCTTTTGGCGAGACTGCTTTGCGTCTTCTACGACAAGGATCGTAAGCATGATCGGTTGTTTTATGCCGCGCGTCATGCATGCATTATTGCACTATTTGCAAGCAAGCATATGAGTCTTCGTAACAATATTTGTTTCTTCGTTTGAAAGGCCGCTAAATATATCAGCAAGAAAAAGCCCTGCCACAAATCCGAAGCATGCAGCACCTGGTCAATTTAGAAGAAACAAATAGTTTCCAACGCTTCCAGGAACACAATAAAACCATGTGAAATTTCAATCAGAAATTCAATTTAGTGCAGGATTAGGTTGAGAACCGGCAACTTTGTGATATTATGGAACTCCTCCCAGCATCGAGGAGACTTCAATTTTCATGGTAGGGCATGGAGTTATCTTCTCGATGATAATTGATCTTTTTTATTTATTTATTTATTTATTTATTTATTTCGTCAATCGATGTAGACTACAGATTTCCTTAATTACTAATGTGTATATTTCGTGAATTTAGTATAAATGAAGCAATTTCGGCTTTTACTGAATCATCCTCTTACGCGTTAGAATTTCTTTTGTGTATAAAATATTGCTTTAGTTTCAGTTTAGACATTGTAAAATCAATTGAGTCGCAATAGTGATTATAAATAGACATCATTCGATTTATGGGGCTATATTTTGCATAGTTTGTGCGAAAAGGAGTTATTGAAAATATACTTCGATTTCGTAGCTGTCGTGAAGGTGCATAAAAGTTCAATTTGGATAAAATTTCAGCTGAATCGATACGATGCGAAACGATATTATTAATGAATGAGAGCATTGCAAATTCGCGACGCTCCTTTAATGTTTGAATATTGATAAGCAAGCAGCGTGCTTCATAAGATGGCAGAGGGAATGCTGTCCATCCTAATTTACGAAGGGCAAATAATAAAAACTGTTTTTGTACCGATTCTATTCGTTCTTCATGTCTGCTTGAAAAAGGGCACCAAATAATACTGCAATATTCCAATATCGACCTAACATATGCAATATATAATATTTTTATTGTATAAGGATCTTCAAAATGATAGCTAAAGCGTTTTATAAAACTGAGCATGTTGTTAGCTTTGTGTATAATTGTGTTATAATGATCAATAAAATTTAACTTTGAATCTAATATAACACCTAAATCCCTAATTCTTTCACATTTTACTACAGTCTGATTTCCTAAGGTAATCTCAACATTCGGTGTTTGTCGTTTTCTACTAAAGGTTATTGAATTACACTTTTTCACGTTTAGTTGTAAGAGGCTTTTTTGACACCACATGTGGAAAATTTGTATTTCGTTTTGAAATGTATTAATATCCTCGGCATTTCTTATCTCCAAATAAAGTTTCATATCGTCCGCATAAATTAGTATTTTCAGTTTTTTGAGAATGAAGGAGATATCGTTCACGTATAAAATAAACAATAGAGGGCCTAAATGAGAGCCTTGTGGAACTCCTGAGGTGACTTTAATTGGATTAGATTGCTTTCCATTAAATTTAATTATTTGCTGACGTTCGGAGAGATATGATTCTAACCATGTAAGTAGCCCAGGCTCAATGCCGATCTTTGTCAGTTTATAAAGTAACATTGGGATGTCAATGCGATCAAATGCTTTACTAAAGTCTGTATAAAGTGCCTCCACGTAGTTTCCATTATCCATTGCAATCAGTGTATAATTAATAAATTCTAGTAAGTTTGTTGAGGTCGAACGACCTTTGAAGAAGCCATGCTGGAGGTTGGAAATTCTGTTTTTTATTTGAAGAAATATTTTTTCGTTAATGATTGATTCGAAAAGTTTCGGAATACAGGAGATTATGGCTATACCACGATAATTACGTACGTCAGATTTTTTGCCAGATTTATATATAGGCACTAAAAAAGATTTTTTCCATATTTTAGGGAACTGTCCAGATTGCAAAGACATATTAAACAGCCAGAACAATGGGGCAGTTAACTCGGTTGCTAGGTTTTTCATAAATAATGGTGGGATTCCATCAGGGCCAGAACCTTTTGATACATCTAAATGTTTTAGAGAATTGAAAATGTCTTCCACTATGACATGATTGACACTAATATCCAAAGGAAAATCGGGAAGAAAAGCGAAGTAATCGCGATCACGGTCTTGTTCAGAAAAAGTCGTATATATTTCTTGGAAGAATGTTGCAAATAGGTTGCAGATTTCTTCCGAGTTATCACGTACGTTGTCATCCAAGTGCATTGTTGATGGGAAATTGTCTGATTTTAATTTAGTTTTGACGTAGTTGAAAAAATTCTTTGGACAAGATTTGATCTGCTGTTCCGTTTTTGAATTATAATCCGCAAGTGCAGAATCTATGGCCATATTTAGTTTATCGCAAATGTCGAAATATTTTTCCAAGTCCTCATTATTTTGGTTTTTCTTATATAGCTTATGGGCTTTTTGCTTCCTATTTTTCAAACTCTTAATTTGTCTATTATACCAAACGGGATGCTTCGAGTTGCCGTGTCGTCTTTTTTTTCTTAATAGGCACCTCTTCATAAATTATTTTGAAAATAATTTTGTAAAATACGTCCACTGCGGTTACAATATTTTCTTCATTTCTAAGGCTATTTTGCCAGTCGACACTACTTAGCTTCCGCCTGATATTGTCATAATTGGCTTTATGGTATTCAAAGACTTCTTCAAAGTCACAATCGCTGGGTTTTTGAATTTCATGGATGAATAAGGAAAATTCAATAGCAGTATGAAATGCTTCATTTTTCCACAAAGGAGTTAGAGATTCAGATACACAGAAGTCTTCCTGAATGTTTGTAAATAAAAGATCGAGATAGCAATTCTGTCGATTTTTTACGTGATTTATTTGATTTAGTCCTATGCTAGCAGTTTTGTCGAAAATATACTGCAATGTTTCGTTTTCTCCCACGACTGGGATTAAAATATGTTCGTTTTCAGAGTCCGGAATAAAATCTGCGTTGCGTTGGTTAAAGTCTCCGTAAATGTGAACTTTAACCTCGGCTGGGAGTTCAGATAAAATTTGTTCAGCAATTTGGAAAAAAGCTTCGTACGATGTTATATTAGCATGCTCTGGTGGGAAATATACAGAGGCAAAAACATGCATTTCGCCGGCAATGTTTGATTTAACCCACACATGTTCAAATTCCTTAAACTTCACTGTGACTAGAATTTCTGAATTAAATTGAGCCGAAATACCCACAAGGACTCCCCCGCCAGACTTCTTTTGAGATTCGTGAAGATTTCGATCGTCTCTGAATACGTTAAAACCACTGCCGAAAATTTCTTCACTTTTTACGCTATCGTCCCAGCTAGTTTCAGTTCCTAATATAACCAAAAATGACGAACCTAATATACGTTTATGAATTTCTGCCATTTTGGCTGGACTTTTCATCCTATTAAAATTTTGACAATACATTAATAATTCTGTCGCAGTCTTTTTTGTATTGGAAAGTCTACCATCATTATCTAATTCTTGGAAAACACTGTGCTCAACAGCAAACTCGTCTTTTTCTTCTTCTAAGGAAAGTGTCGAAACTACCGAAAACACGAATGTTGAAAGCGGCATGCGTCACATTCCGTATTTACTGCATTTAATTGTTGCGATGATCTTGATGTATCACGTGCTGGGTAGGGATTCAAAATCTCGCCTCGTGTAAATTGAATCGATGGAATATAATTTGTAGGTAGGCCGGAAAAACGATCCTTGGCTGCTGCAAGAAGCACTCTATCCGGTGGTAGAAAATTCGTGTTGCAGCTATGATTTGGATGACGGTTTTGGTGATGACTGGAGCTACTGGCACGATTAAAAAAGTTACGATTGGAAAAATTGGCCGGCGGGCCATAATAACGATCGTTTATTGCTGCAGGGGGTCTCCGATCAGGTGGAAAAATATTGTTGTTGTTGTTGTTTTTAATATTAGTATTCCGGTTTCTAAATATTTGTTTCTTTTTACGCCTTCTAGCCTTATCCGCCTGTTTTTGTTGATTCAATCGATTTATTTCTCGCGCATCGTACTCACTCCAGTCAGCTTTCCATACTTTTTTCGTGCCCAAGAAACGCCATCCTGAGTTAATAGCGTTATTTAATTCAATTTCCAAACTGGGGCGTGAGTCATTCGGCGATAGCAATTGCGCGGTCTTATTATTCGCATATACATATGCTGACATCGATTTAACCTCGTTGAGAATTTCTGGCAGCAACGTTGATTCATGTGACGACCGTAGTTGCCTGGTGCTTTTGTTTTCATTGAGGGCAACTGAGACCGACTTCAACTCGTCGAGAATCTCGTATCCTAGGGTGGAATTTGGAGGATTACTGTTGGCTGTGTCTAAAGACAGCTGACTAAGCTGACTTATTTCCGCGTTCATGTCACGCAAATCAGCGGATAATTCCGAAGTAACTGTTTTTAACGATTCGTATACACTATCTGATGTTGACTTAATTGCTGTGTCGAGCAGAGAGGTAACGTGGTTTTTTATTGCAATAACACTGCCGGCTAGAGTACTATTTTTGTTGATTGCAATCAATTCCTGTTTAACAGTAGTGAGAAGTATTTCTAGGCCTTCGAGTGCCTCATGTACTAGGTCCGGCTTGTTTTGCTGAAATGTTAGTTGATGAATCACTTCAGTATTCTCCCGTATTTGTTTTTCCAGAAGTTTTTGCTGCTCGGCGAGTCCGTTGAAAGCAATTTTCCCATGTAGTAGTTCCTGACACGAGTCGCAGCATGGCAGTATGTACGAGTTGACATCAACCAATCTCCTGTCCTTTCTCCTTAGTGATCCCCGCTGTACGGTCACGCCAATGCAAGCTGCATGATACTTCCTTGGGCATCCAACACACGTCCACAGAATCGAATCCGCAGAGGCGTCCAAGGCACAAATTTCGCAGTTCATTTTATTATCGTTCGCACTTTTTTTAAAATCGGTCACTTAAAACAAAACAAACTTTAGCACGCGGCGCGCGGTGAAATTAAAATTAAACAAACTTTAGCGCGCGATACCGGGAGCGAATGCAAAACACGTCCACACTTATTGACGACTAAATATCGACCTTACCTACCTACCTTACTCTACGATTTTTGCTACAGCTTTAAAAAGGCGGCCTGCTTTACTGACCATGACCACCCTGAGAAAACGTGTGGAAAATGTTTGCAATATTTTTCGCTATTGTTGTTGAAATTTGAAGCCTTTGTCTTGTTTGTTGTTTATTATGGGCTAACAGGACCGTATCGTAGTCTTCTGACGCCTTTGCTAGAGTCTCAGTTATGCGCCTTGCTGCTGTCTGCATGGGTTTTCTTTTTCAGTTCGACTTTCAAACAATAATTTTGTGTGTAGCTGGGAATGATACTCTTATCCTGACTAATTTCATGATTTAACCTCACTTATTTTAAAAAGCAGATCAAGATTTGGGCTCTGGCTCTGCGGACGGGTACAGTTGATCAGGTAGAGCCCATGCATTTTTTTTAAATTTGTTAGCTTTATGAAAAGATGTTAGCTAATAGTGAAGTAAATATGTCTTTTATGATCTGTTTAATGAAGTGCTCGTTCCAATTCGCCGAAATACATGCGCGAATGGATGCTTGAAGAGCGTCTAAGTGCCCGTCGTGGTCAATTTCCCTTGAAGGTGCAGAGACAACGGAACGATCATCTTTTCAAGAGAACCACGGCATCGAAGGTCGTTTGAAGCCCAACGAAGGTAGACTGCTACTGAGTAGGATTTATCCCTTGAACCTCCCGTCCCCTTTTTATACAACTAAATTACACCAAGGGGCTACTAAAAACAAGTCTTCGCTGTAGCATATCGCGGCTAACATGATTAAAGAATCAGCCAGAGTATCCAGATATATGTAATTTTCTTCAATGATGTTGACACCTAGGCATTGTATTTAGAATATTTTTGAACCAGGAGTTGTAGGCTCTTACTTGCATCAGGAAAATTGTACACGTGTATCTTTCGGAGTTAGAATTGCTCATATTTTTAGAATATAAGGGAACGCATCGACAAACGATTAATTAATATTGATTGTGTATTAGGGTGACAATGATTTACAAGAAAAAAAAATTTCACAACCTACACACCCTAGCGTCGTTCCAAATCATGAAAAAATGACACTGTCCAAATTTGAGCGAAATCGGTTAACCCTAACCCCTCCCCCAACGAGCTTAAAGTTTGTATGGGATTTTTGGCCAAAATGTATGGGGAAACACTCACAGTTCACATTATCGCCCCTAGAGGTCGCTGTTAACTTCCGAACACGGACCTAGGAAGGAGTTAAGCTTTTGAAGACATGCCGAACAAGTTTGTCGAAGACTGCAAGACAATCCAACCAACCGTTAAAGAGTTATTAACGTTTAAAGTTGGATACTGCTGCTTAACATTCGCAAAGGGTGTACTCCGCTTATCTCATATATGTGACCCACATGCAAAGGTGGGGCAAGGTTAGGAAAAACTCATATATCTCTGAAACGACGAGAGATAGAAAGTTATGATGTTCCACAAAGTTGTAGAGAAATAAACGGACTTTTTGGTTTCACTGGAAAGTTTCAGGATTTCTCCGCGTGGTGGCGGTAATGAGCCAAGCAATTTAAAGGGAATGCTCCTATCTGTACAACGCTAAGAGATGGAGCATTTGGATGTTCTACCAAGTTGGAGAGTAGCAAAAATACTTTATTCTCTCATTTGAAAAATGCAAAATTGCACCAAATGTTGGCGCCAGTGAGCAAAATTAATTCAAGGTAATACGCCTATCTATACAATGATAAGAGATAATGCAATCTGAAGTTCTACGAAGTTGTAGAGCATTTCAAAGGCTATCGTGTCTCGTTATAAACATTGGAATTAGGCCGCATGATGAATATGAAACTAAACAAATCGCTTCTAAAGAATTTCATTTACGCCAAGTTGATACCTGTAAGTTATTTGAAAAATATTCTATTTGGCAAAGCCAATTGACAGTATACGCCGTGTTAAAATGAACAGCTTCTTGAGACACTTTGTGGATGACTTGTCAAGAGACACATCTTTGGGTACTCTTTGGAACACATGCAGAAGAATTCTAAATCGAAAGGAGACGTTTGTCCAGATGCTAATACTGTGTAGAATATCATTCAATATGCTCCCACAACACAGTGGTCTAGAATGTGAATTTAGCAGCAATTTTAACTTTTTGCTAAAATTAAATGACTTAGCCTTACAACATGTTTGGCATAGTTGTTGTACTTGGCAATGCCCTTATCATGTTTTAACAGATGCTAGGGTGATTCTCATTTTAGCAATTTTTAAAATAGAGCTTTCAACGGTTCAAGATAGTGTTCGATGTAGAAGTTGTAGAGAAACACATTTTAAACAAATTTGCTGAAGATATGCAAGCTCTAGCTTTTGTAATTTTCATTGTACGAGAAAACCAAATGTAAGCTTCAGGGTGTTCTGTAGCCTTCCGCCAGCTAACAAAGCTAGTAAAACTGTGTTGGCGCACCAGCGGCTGCTCATTCATTGGGCCACTTGCGCGACTTCCGAAGGGTTAAAAAACGGTTTTATTTCTAAAACTTTTGTAGTTTTTATTTTACACTGAAGCACCCTTTGGACAACTTGAAAATTATTTTAGTGCGCATAATTTGCTTTAAAACATTAACTAACTACTAAACTTTTTTAGAAGTTATGAGAATTTTCATATAAAAACGTTTTTAATCCACCTAGATATAGAACATTTATAACTTGATGCTTCGCGATGTTTTTGATAACACATACTACATGGGATAGTGGCAGGACTCAGAGAATCGCTCAAATAGGACAACATAAGACAACATCAGTGCTTGAAATATCAAATGCTAAACCAAATAAATGAATAAGCGGAAAATGGCCCATAAAACAGACATACAAACGAATTATTGCTCTATTGATAGCATATCTAAATTCTTCCATCAATGTATTGCGTGGGGAAAACTAAATTTTCCCAAAGAGGTTAAATAAATATATGTTGTGCTAAGCCCGAAAATCGAAAAAAGTTTTTTTGAATCAATTTAAAGTTCATACTCTCAATAGCGTTCAGCCTTGTTCGTCTGCTAGAGTCCATCAAACATGAGGTTGATAAAATGGGGACAGACTAAATCGGGGCCTGATCAAAACGGGTCTTCAATGTATTATAATCAATAGGCAGTATTCGAAGAAGTTTCTTGGGGACGAGTGTTGAACGACTTTGTTTCTACTTACTTGGCGTCAGTGGCGTGGCCAGAAATTCGATTTGGTGGAAGTTTGATGAAAACTTACTGTCCAAAACGCCATCTTAGAAGTTTTAATATTATGGAGAAATAATTTTTCAAAAAATAGTAACAGAGCGAATTTGTTGAGACTATCATTTAAAACAACTTTATTACAGCCATGAATACTAAGTGTAGGGAGTATATCAAGTTTTAAAATGATATTTACGAAATATTCCTTAATCTATTTTTTTGAAATCGCTTTCTATTGTGAGCTTCACAAACTCAAGCTTTGGATAAAATGTAAATTTTATTATTTATGAACACGAGAAGAGATTTATCATAACCGTATAGAGATTACTGGGTAGGGAAAGTTATGAAAATTAGAGCCATAGTACTAAAGTGAGAGCAAGGATGTGAAGTAAACAGATCGGAAAACTAGAAGTGGCAGGGTCATTAGAACAGGCTTAATATCGTACGAGCTTAATTTTTGTCTTTTGCTAATGAGGGTCGAGCTTAGGCAGCATAACTACGAACCACCCGAGTTCACTAGCATGTGTCCTGGTATAGGCAAACAAGTCTATCTTTACCGTGACAACCGACCCTGGCACTTCTTGTTTTCCGATCTGTTTACTTCACATCCTTGCTCTCACTTGAGTACTATGGCTATTATTTTCATAACTTTCCCTACCCAGTAATCTCTAGCTAATTGAATGTAGTTCAAATATAAAAAAGAAAATGTGACTAACATAGTCGAAATAAAAAAGTAAATTATAAAGTAATTGAAAATTTTTAATAGAAGTGACGAGTGAGTGGGCGATACTAGTGCATATTCGCGCGACTATACAACGGTCGGTCGGTTTTCCTCATCACTCATTTGACCATCGTTATGCTACTAGCTAGCATCGGCAGTAGCGGAGTAGAATTTTTCGTACTATAACCCGTGCCAAACAGTTCGTAAATCCACCGGATGGAAAGCTCCCATAAAGCAGTTTGCAACGATAGTCGTCCGCAGAACTTCAAAATTGATTATGTCTCCCAAGAAACCAGCATGGCCTACCTATTGTGTCTTTCATAATAAAACAAATCAATGGTTAGGAAAGTGTGTTGTTTTCAAGAAAGTCATAGCTTAATATAAAAACCTGTTTTAATCCACCTAGAGGTGCAATTGTGCCTTTCTCATTTCTCCAAACTATGATTTAATAGCTGGTTCGTACAATATAACTTTATGGAAATGTCTTTCATTCTTATTACACTTGGTAAGTATATATAAGAGCACCTTTTTGCATTCATCGCGGTATCGGTTTGAATCGGAGTTTTCTATGTGATCGACCTCCACAACCCGTAACTCCGGTGCTGGAAGTCGGATGGAGATGGAATTTAATATCAGTTTCTGGGGACGCAACACCTTTCATTTGAGACTAAGTTGAGCAAATCTAGCCATTTTCGAGAAACCAATATAACCGTTATTCTGACTTTGGATGCTTCCGGATCCGTCGATGGTGGCCAGTGTGGCCAAAGAGACTTTGAATGACTGTTGGGGACCTAGATCTACATTACATTTTGGAAAAAAAATCACCTTTTTACATTCATCGCAGAATTCGTTAGAATCGGGATTTGCTGCGTGATCGTAGGTATCACCCTGAAATTCAGGAACCAGAACTCGGATCCACACAAAATTCAACAGCAGCTGATGGACCTTTCATTTAAAATTAAGTTTGTCAAAATCGGTTCAGAAAATTCCGAGAAACCGATTTGGAAAAATCAACAAATTTTGTTTTGTAACCATACTCTTCAACTCGTAATTCGGAACAAGATGTCGGTTGAAAATGAAATTCAATAGCAACCTATGGGAATATTATACCTTTCATTTGAATCTTAGTTTGTAAAAATCGGTTCAGCCATCTCCGAGTAACCGATGTGGACATTTTGTTAACAAATCCGCACATACACACACACATACACATACACACATACATACATACACACATACATACACACAGATATTTTGCGATCTCGGCGAACTGAGTCGAATGTTATATGAGACTCGGCCCTCCGGGCCTCGTTTAGAAAGTCGGTTTTTGGAGCAATTGCATAACCTTTCTATATAAGAAAGGCAAAAGAATAATATTTAATTAGCTTAATAAGCATGAGTTCAATGTTATCTTCATGTGATTATAATTTGCAAAGGTTGGTGGAATGCGTTTGAACGTGTAGGGAATGGGGGTTTAGTAGAGTGGGTGTGGAGGATGCGTCAGAAATCCTTCATCTTATTTCGGTATACGGGGTGGATGAAGGAAATCTGGGCGTGAGGGTGATCCAAGAAGAGGGGAGTGATGAAGGAAGGAGGTGTAAGGGCAAGGTGGGGAGGGGGGGGGGGGTAAGGGGCGGCTACGCAATACTCAACTGCATATTTTGCCTTCCATTTGAGACTTGGTTTGAGAAAATCGGTTCAGTCATCACCGATGAACCGGTGTGACTTTAATTGTGGAATATGCCCGGAATTCCGGACTTCCGGAATCGTCGATAGTGGACAATATATTCAAAGAATGTTTGATTGGCAATCAGTGATCTAAATCTACGATTAGAAGTAATTTGGTGACCATTTCAATAGTTTTTAGCCTCTGAGGTATTACGATTGTACCGATTTATATGGGAAATTCCAGTGTATCCTTACTAACACCCCTGTAACTCCGGAAGCAAGAGTCAGAACCGAATGAAATTCAGCAGCAGTCAATAGCATTACTGTATCTTTCATTTGAAATCAAGTTTGTAAAAATCGGTAGAGAATTCGTTGGGGAATGGGTGTGATATTAGCTTAGGAACTTGGCGGGTTCCCCGAGGGCGTCATGAACCGTCATAGGTGGCCAATGTGGTCAAAGCTGCTTTGATTGATCATTAGTGATCCAGACCCCCAAACTAGAGTAATGTTACATCAATTTTAATATGTTTTACATCATTTGAACATTATGGTGGTACCAGTTTATATGGGAATTTGCTGTGTGACCGCACTCTTCAACCCGTAACTCCGGAACCGGAAGTCGGATCAACTAAAAATTCAATAGCAGCTTATGGGAGCGTTATACCTTTCAGATGAAACTAAGTTTGCGAAAATCGGTTCAGCCATCTCTGAGAAAATTGTGTGAGTTTAAATGACACACACACACATACACACACACACACATACACACACACACACATACATACACACACAGACATTGGCCGATCTCGACGAACTGAATCGAATGGTGTATGATACTCGGCCCTCCGGGCCTCGGTTAAAAAGTCGATTTTTACAGTGATTGCATAGCCTTTCTTTATATGAAAAAGGCAAAAATATGATGCGGCAACAAAAGAGAGAGAGAAGGAATATCAAATCAAAACTCATCATCAATTGTCGTCCTGAAAAGGGCAGGTTCTGGTTTTCTCGGCACTGTTTCGCCTGCCAACGCCTGACGGCAGAATGGCATGGATATTAGGCAACATACCATCCTGGAAAATGGTCCGGAGAGCAATATTTTAAAATCCGTTTTTCGTCGTGTATGGTAGGGGAAAGAGGGTAAGAGTGGAACTATGAAAACGTATTGTTTTCATAGTTCCTCTGTTACCCTCTTTCCCCTACTCTCTAATCAGAAATGAAAATGATTGCCTCTGCTAACATAAACAGATTTACAAACCACCCGTGTTCAGCTCACAAATAATTCCTTCTCTACAATATAGCCCTTTGAGAACCCTGTACGCTCTAAACAGTTCAACACAAAATGAAACAAATCTACAGTGGACCTATAATTAAAATTTTTCATCATTTAAGTCTTAGGTTGGTGCATCATATTGACAGGTCTGACCGAGATGAGCTGAATTTTTTCGCCATTTCCGAGCAGTTTTCGAGTAATTTTTCAAAACAGTTTTTCGTTATGACAACATTGTTGAACTTATTTTCGACAAAATGGCAAGAAAATTATTAATTATATGCAGTACAGCAAAAGATATAAGCGTACCAAACCTTACATGACTTTCCTACCGAAATTTTTAAAAGGGCCCGTATATTGAAAGGTAAGGTGTTAGTCACGATAAAACCGGAGCTTCATTGTATAAAGGGTTCCGCCGCGGTATTGGTATTTAATTAGTCTACTTTGGGGTCCTTAAACTAATGTCACTGTTGAGTTACTTAGTACTTTGGAATGGTAATCCATGTTTTCATGATCTTACATGGACTACCATTCCAAAGTTGGAATGGTAGTCCATGTGTTTAAAAATTATGTGTGGTACCAGATGTGATGAAAAATTGACCATTAGAGTGAGACATGGTTATATGAAGAAAAAAATTTTTGCTCAGAGTAACTTATTGGGATCCATTTAGCTCCCTCTGCAAATTTTTAGCTCGATCGGTGAAACTATATTTTTGTGCCCACTGTTTAAAGTTTACATGGGATTTCGTATGAAGAAATCGTCTTTTCCAAAATAATTCTTCTATGAGTCGTCCGTTACTTCCTAAAAATAAATAGATGTCTGATTTTTATAGGAAATTTATCAAGGAAATAAAGTCTAGAAGACTGCGAAACGATCTGAGGCTTGTTGAAAAAGTTATTAATCAAAAACCGATTGATGCTCTGAAGATCGATGAAAATTTCACTTTTCATAGCATCATTGCTGCTGACAGTCTAATTATATACAAAGGTTTTAACTTTCTCTTATTATGTACAAAAGAAGCCTCAATTTATTTATCAAAACCCTTGCAAGGTGGCCAAACAGTATAGATAAATGATTTAGACACATTAAGAGTAAATCAAAACAAAATTTCATATAATTGGACAACCAACAGCAGTGGTGCTAGAAAAAATGATTTTTTATCAATCGTCAGAGCATCAATCGGTTTCTGTTTAATAACTTTTTTCTCAAGCGCCAAATCGTTTTGTGGTTTTCGAGACTTTGTTTCTGTGTTGAATTTCCTACAAATGTCGCATAACGATTTATTTTTAGGAAGCAATGGGCAACTCCTGGAGGAATTATTTTATGAAAGTTCCCACATTTTCCCACACAAAATCCTATGTAAAATTTAAACAATAGGTGCAAAAGTATAGTTTCAGAGATCGAGCTAAGAATTTGCACAGGTACCTGAAAAGCTGCTCGGAGCTGGAATCTAATTTGACTATTGTCCATCCGGCATTCAAATTGCCCTAGCACCCTTTGCTTACTGCCGAAGTATCAGTCCCATACTCGTATAACCAATATCAATTGAGTTGGTTTTGCAGCACCTGCACGTCTCGAGGCGACCAACGAGCACCAACGGCAACAACATACACCACATCTCTGCGGCGATAGCAAGCAACATGCGCGATGAAACGCACAAAGCAAAATGACACTACCCAGCCGGTTCAGTCTCTACTACGACAGAGCGATCGACGAGCGCCGGCAGCAATGTTGCAGTTATAGCAGGAGACGATCCTTCCTTGCCGGAATAGTCGCACAAAGCAAAATTCAAATATCTGGTGATGTACCCCCCGACTGGGCAGGCAGCGCAGTTGCCATGCACGCTTTGCTTGTTTGCAAGGTGATAGGGGATGCTGATTATAATAGAAGCACAGCGCGAATTGGATTGTAGCATACTTAGGTATTTATCCCAGGCTGCATTATTAGCGAAATGTAGTGTTTAAGTCTAGTAGTCCGCGTAAGGTGACAGAATATATTTTGAGCCCTATTCCTAAGTTATAAATGAGACCAGATATGATGAAAAAGTCACTAATCATCATTCGAATGACCCTAGTAGTTCTCACCTATCACCAAAATATCAGCCCTGTAATCGTGCAACCAATGCCTGTCTAAATGAGTTCATGGCGCATAGAGTACGCTTCTTCTGCGGGAGGCAATCAACGAGCACTGACGCGCGACACTGTTCATGACGTCTTTGAGGAGAGAGCGTTCTTAGAACTAGTCAACAGTTGCTTCAAAAAATTAAAAAAGGTTAATAAATGAGGCAACAGAAGAAATATCAATGGGATTACAAAGAAAGTCAAGAATATAAATTTTATTATAACCTGAGAGTCTTAAATCTGTAACATGTTATGTATAATAAAAGAAACTCTGCACAAGAAATAAGAGTATTATTTTAAACTAGTTTGATTCTCTAACGCTATTGTGCGGAAAAAATAGAAAACATTCAAAAGGTGTATCAAAATATATTCATTCTCGATAATATATGGATGTTAGCACCACTATGCGGTCTAAATTATATTTATACACGAAAGCCTTTGAAATGCTCTACAGCTTCGTAGAACATCAGATTGCATTATCTCTTACCATTGTATAGATAGGCGTATTACATTGAATTAATTTTGCTCACTGGCGCCACCATGTGGTGCAATTTTGCATTTTTCAAATGAGAGAATAAAGTATTTTTGCTACTCTCCAACTTGGTAGAACATCCAAATGCTCCATCTCTTAGCGTTGTACAGATAGGAGCATTCCCTTTAAATTGCTTGGCTCATTACCGCCACCACGCGGAGAAATCCTGAAACTTTCCAGTGAAACCAAAAAGTCCGTTTATTTCTCTACAACTTTGTGGAACATCATAACTTTCTATCTCTCGTCGTTTCAGAGATATATGAGTTTTTCCTAACCTTGCCCCACCTTTGCATGTGGGTCACATATATGAGATAAGCGGAGTACACCCTTTGCGAATGTTAAGCAGCAGTATCCAACTTTAAACGTTAATAACTCTTTAACGGTTGGTTGGATTGTCTTGCAGTCTTCGACAAACTTGTTCGGCATATCTTCAAAAGCTTAACTCCTTCCTAGGTCCGTGTTCGGAAGTTAACAGCGACCTCTAGGGGCGATAATGTGAACTGTGAGTGTTTCCCCATACATTTTGGCCAAAAATCCCATACAAACTTTAAGCTCGTTGGGGGAGGGGTTAGGGTTAACCGATTTCGCTCAAATTTGGACAGTGTCATTTTTTCATGATTTGGAACGACGCTAGGGGGTGTAGATTAGTAATTTCAAAAATGATCGTTTTATTGTCACCCTATTGTGTATCCATATTAAATCCCACACAAACTTTAACCCATTTGTGTTAAAATTTAGCACAATTTACCTCATCAGCATTTTGATTTGTGGTTAGAAATCGTATTGCGAGGCATTCCAGATCGCTTCTATTGGAATTTGTGCCATTCTAGTGCCTATGATAGTCATAAAATATAGTTGGATATCAATAATCTGTAAATTTACACGTACTCCAGCGGTCAGATTCTCTAGGATAGAAAATACCTACGAACAAGCAAAAAACCTTGACCTATTTCGTGACAGCCTCAACAATTACGCCCAAGACATGTTTCGCCCTCATAAAGCCACATTAGCACATAGATACTAAAGTGTCTTTTTCACACAGGGAAAAAGCCTTGCATGGGATTAGATAGGCTCATACATTACATTCCGATATCCTGTTTCGCTTACCAACTACCTACTCTCCACCATAGTGGAATGAATGCAGACCACCAGAAGCAAACATTGGGTGAGGGGAAAAAATGCCTCAACAAAAGTCTTTTATCAGTCCGAATGTCTTCATAAAAGCTGTCCTATTTAAATACGCATAAAACCGAAAGCATCCTCAACAACAGTCAGTGACTCTCTTTCTTACAGACAAAAAGTAAACGGCAAGGAAAACCAGAAGCATTTCCGCCCAATGCATGCGACAAAAGGCGAAACTAAGAGGACGTATTCACGCGAGAAGAACCGGAACAGCTCCAGCTCAAGGGCTGCTGACAAAAGTTGCCAGGGAAAATAGGCAAAAACCAAAATAAATAAGGGTAAAATGATAATGATTTATGACGTCGGCTGCCGTATGAATATAAATTGCTCGTGATTCGTTGGGAAGGCAACATTTGTCACGCTTTTCTCTTTTGGAGGTTTTTGTGTGATTTCTTGACAGTTTGCTTCCAGTGCACGCGCAGCAGCAGTGGAGGACGACGCATGGTGCTTTACGCTACGCGCTCATCAGATGTTGTTGACTCGTACACACGTGAAATGCTGATAAAACTGTAGGTCTTAAATCAATTTCACTTGGTTCGTTCGGTGCCGTTCTTTGGTCTTTCTCAGATTCGACATTTTTCTTTGTTTGCTTTTTTTTCGATGCGGCACCACTTGTTTTCCAAACCAAAGGCTAAACGGTGTTTTTGCTGCGTTCGTCAGATGGCGTTTTGCATAATTTGTGATTGCGAATTGAAAAGTAGAGCTTGGCTCATGTTTCTCAAGTTGTTTTGAGATCAATTTTTCCGGTATCAACAGCAAAATATTTGTTTGGAAGGTTTACAAATAGAACAAATGGAAATATTTCGAGAAAGTAAATTCTTCGATCGAATCCTAACGATGGGTGTGTAACAATCCGTACTTTAAGAACCATCATATAAAAAATAGAGAACTTTCAAATGGGTGTACTTTACCTTTGGTTTAGTCGAAAATATTTCCAAGGAGGAAGCAATGGTTATAACATTTTCTTTCCTGCATCTTCAGTCTCTCGTAGACGAAACATGAGTTATTTTGGTGAATCCCGCTCGTTTGGAATGGCCTTGACTCCATTGCCGTTGTACAATAGTAACACTCCTTGCTATCTCGATCTGACCAAAACGTCTGTGCTGTCATGAGGTTTAATGAAGGGTAAAATCAATTTGTTGGGGCCCTCTTTTTGGGATACGTCTCGGTCTCAATTCATAGTCTTAACCATCACAACAACACTGGTATGCCAGCCATAGGAACAGATCCCTTGCCAAATCATAATATTTTTACGAACGCATCCGCGAATCAAACAAGAATTTACAAGAAACCTTGTAGGATTCTTGAAGGAGTTGGGCCCTGTAATTTGCTAGAAATCGGCTTTCGCATAGGTTTCATTATAATAAAATGAGACAATCAGTTAATATTTTGATACGGACCGACGAACAACTTCTGAATTATCGCGTTGAGTTTTCGTTTTTGCGTTGATAGTTCAGCAAGCGATGCTATGTTCAGACTTTTCCACAACTGACGTCCATGTTTACTCATGTTGACCCCTGCGGATGGTACTGAACTCACTTAATACCTGCAGAACGACTGGGCCCAGTTGTTGTTCACAGTGGTTATTAAATCGGAAAAGTCTGTTTTGTTACGGTACTGCAACACATTGCATTTCTAATAAAAATAAACAACATACCTATTTTATTTTTATCCAATTCATCGAAGGGAACCCGGTACATTGAACCTAATAGTAAACAATTCCGCGAACGCAGCCTGAAAGACCACACACACCCAAACGGCTGAGCTGAAATCCGTCCTGGCGCTTATCTCATTTCTGATGGTGGCACGAATTGATACGGTTGATCGACTACTATCTGTGTTCATTCATCGTGCTTCCTGTGCTGGTTAGTCGTCACCGGCACCGTCAGTCAATATCGTGGAATGTCAGCCCGTCTGGACAGTCAGCCAAACGGACAGCAGCAACTGTTGTTTTTGTTTCATCTCTGCAGCCGGCACACGTTTTTCCGGTATCACGTAATAAAGCGACGTAGCTATGTGTGCACGTACGTATTCGACTGCAATGGGCAACTGCCAGTAACGGATTATTCGGTTAAGGATGTATTTGAAATAAATCCACACGGTTGGAATTAGAACATCAAACTTTTTCATAACCAAATCGTTTAACTTCAAAAAAGTGGCCCAAAACCCGCCTTCAAACTTCAACTTGTTACTAAATTATTACAAAACAATCCATCGAATTGACCACCGTTGCCGAAGCAGTGAATCCTGCACGGTCGATTGGTTTCACAGCAGACGGCAACTACAAATCACTGCCGCATCGGGCTGAAAGTCATGTCAAGTCACAGAACTCGCATCGATAGGCCGGTCGGTCAACGGAGCGATCAGGCCTGGACGGACGGATGGACCGAAGGAATTGGCGAGGTAAAGTGTGCTGTGCAGAGACAGAACAGACGAGCGAATGGCGTATCACAATCACAATCTACGATGGTGGTGTCACGTGCTCCGAAATTGTTCTCTAGAAGGCACACGTGTGCGAAATGAGTGATGGACTAATTAAACGAGAGAGATTGTCCCAGTCAGCTGATTGGACTGTTGACTTTTTTCATTGCATTTGGATCCCGGAGAAAAGCGAATTGCATTGGTCACTGCAAGGGTGCTTTAAAATTGTCTGTCTCGTAAATTGTTGTGGATGGTCCATTTGGGTTGCATGTTAACCTAATACATTCATGTTTGGTTGCTTTGAAGTAGTCTCACACAGGCCCGATGAGAGAGGGGGTAAGCCGGGGCAATTGCCCTGGGGCCCGGGTCGCGTTTGGGGGCCCGAATTTTTATCCTGAAGATGGGTGAAAACGTCTGGTATTCATAGAAGAGCAAGAAAAATAAGAATTGTAATTTCTTTGTAATTATTCATCCTATTAAATTGTCATATGATGAAAGCGGAGAAAAATTTGAAAGACATTTTAATCTAATAACTTGAGAATTCGAAATTGTGGATACCAGAGCTTTATTTTATATTTAACTTTTTTTTATTTCGACTATGTTAGTCACATTTTCTTTTTACATTTTAACGACATTCAATTAGCTAGAGATTACTGGGTAGGGAAATTTATGAAAATTAGAGCCATAGTACTCAAGTGAGAGCAAGGATGTGAAGTAAACAGATCGGAAAACTAGAAGTAGCAGGGTCGTTAGAACAGGCTTAATATCGTACGGGCTTAATCTTTGTCTTCTGTTAATGAGGGTCGAGCTTAGGCAGTATAACTACGAATCACCCGAGTTCACTAACATGTGTCCTGGTATCGATAGACGTGTCCATCTTTACCGTGACAACCGACGATATATTTAACATTTGTTAAAACAAACGTTCTTAGAGGAGTTGTCTACTTTATGTACTAGGTCAACAAAACCGAGTTTTTTTGTTTGAATTGGCAGAATACTTTACAAAACGTTCAGAAGCCAATTCAATGTATTTTCGAAGAGAACAGCGCCAAACAGAAATGCAAGCACACGGACGTATCCGTCCTCTTCTGCGTTCGTTTCTTTACTGGTGGTACCGGTTGTTGGATTGCAGACACTGGGAGTATTTTATTGAGTGAATATTTGTTTCTGTAAGATCCACAAATCTTGGTTTTGAAGCTTTTTGTGGTTTGGCATAAGATAACGATGTGCTGTTAGCGGTTATAGTAGGCGGACTTTTCTTAGCTACTTCTGTACAATGTTTTAGGTGGTGCAGTGTTTTTTGGAGAATTTGCGCATAGGAATCTGCCCTGGGTGCATAACCGGTGTTGTCTGATGAGATGTTCCATGTTCGGTTAATATGCATAAAATGGTTTTGTAAAAAGGAATTAGTTTGTTCACAAGCATTCTCACCACAGGAAAAGGATTAGAATTACCCTGGAAAATGTTCCTCAATGTTATTAAATCCATTTCTCCGTACCTTGATATAAACTTTTTTTTATCGCCATGTCAGGAGTGGGCAGAGATAAATCGTGTAAGCGCACCTGTTTAGAGCCGTTGTCTATATATACGGGGATGCTTTAGTTAACGTTGCCGCATTCGTTGGCGTGTTGTATGTTGTTTCGCGTAACGAATGACTGTGATTAATGTTTTATATGGTGCAATTGTTGGATACTAGCTCCTGCCACATTGAGCACCTTTTTCACTTTTAGTAATTGTTTCACTTCCCGAATAGCTGGTCTCAAAGAACATTTCCAAAAAAAAACAATAGCAACACAATTTATCCACAGTGGGGCTAGTTTTTGCCGGGGATCTATGGCGGAACGATTTTAGCTTGGACTCCGGGAGGTAGACTGACCTTAATTAACCCGTAATTGAAATAAATTTTTATTTGTATATTTGTATTTTTATAGCACGTTAAAATAATTTTTCGCCAAAAATGCTTTGTGTTAAGATGGAACACTAATTTTGGGCGTCGCTAGAGATGTTTGTGATATCCATAAGAAGCCAACTGCGATGTGCCAAATAAGGAAATCAAATCAGTTCAATTCAGTCACCAGTACTAGCAGTCGTTTGCCCGCTGTACTCGCAGTTGTTTTATTTGCGTTTAATTCCTTATTACTGCGTTCTGTGTCATTTTTTGTCTATTACTGTATATTCCAACAGCGTATTAAAACCGACTTCTACATTAAAACATCACATTCCTTTCCAAAAAAACCTTCATAAAAGCTATGATTAGAAAATTTTCTCGGTTGTTCTATATTTTTAATCCTACAACGGTTTTGTGGGGTACATTTGTACCCCAGAGCTATTTGCAATCCCTGTTATTCCGTTACGGTTTATTTTAACTGCAAGCAAACTTTATCATAAATCAATTTGATTATTAAACTTCCATTAAAGCTGGTGCAACCTATTTGTTTCACTTAAATAACCTAACAGTGCCTGCTTAAAATTTGTCTGGGGTACAAATGTACCCCACAAAACCGTTTATGTTAGTGTTTTATCATGTGTATATAATTCGGAAAATTTATTATATCTTTTTTATAAGCAAAATATCGATACATAGTAACTTGCGTGAAATTGTATAGGCTTCAACACTGCTGAACAATTAAATCTGTTATTTGATTTAATAATGCTACTATAGCAAAGTAACTAGAAAAGGCGCTTGGATCGTAATCGTATTTTTTGGTTTTGATGTCAAAATATGATTTGTATATAATATGTACTACGCACAACTCAATTCCTCATCTTCTGTAGCCCAAGTTCTGGAACGTACAATGCACTGGTCTGTTCCTTCATCGCCTATTTTAACTTCGTTACTGCATATTGCTGTATATTTACTATTTGTGTTGTATTTGTATTTGGTGTTCAAACAAGCATCGGAATAAATGCACTTTTTGGTCGGTTTTTGAATTATTTACTATTTGTTCAAAAAGCAATTTAATAATATTTACAACGCCGTATAGATAGTAAAAATCGGTTAGAAGCTTCCGAAGTTATAGCAATATTAAGGTTAAAAAGGGATGTTGACGTATTTTTAGGACAAATTGTATAAAAATGAAAATGTGCATAAAAAATTTGCAAAGCACGATTATTTTTGAAAAGGCTGCTTTGATTGGCTTATTTTGAATAAAACTATCTAATTTAATTATAAATTCAATAAAAACTAGGCATATTAGAGCGGTTTTAATTCTGGGGTACGAATGTACCCCACAAAACCGTTTACGTATAGAAAAAGTTACGAAACCGTTGTAGGGTTAAACGAGAATTACGAGCTGAATTTGCTACCTTATTCTTGCTAACAACAAAAACTGCTCCACCGCTACCAACAGATAAATCTACCCGTGTATCATTTTGTCTAAACCACAGAAGCAAAATATCGTAGGGGAGCCCGGGGCTAGATGGCGGTTGAGGTTAGTTGGCGGAATCCCTTTTTCTCTGTTTCAATTAGACATATAGCGCTGGCTCTTCTTGTGTACTTCAAGTTAGGTAAAACCCGTTATCCAATGTGTTTTTGTTGCAAAACGATTTGTTTGGTGGAAGTTGTGGGTGATATTGTGTTTTCGAGTATACCACGTAAATGTTCTAAATTTTAAATGCTTTGCGTTATTTAGAGTGATTTTAAATCTATTTCCCGAATGATTATATTTTTCGACAGCGCGTGAAAAGAGCATCCGTATAGATATTACATCTATCCACAAACAAAAGTAATTTTTTAAATAATTTTTAATAAAATATGCGGTTGAGGCAAGTTGGCGGTGCTGCACGTGGGATAAGTTGGCGGTACTATTTCCAGTGCAATAAAATCATTAAATATTTTTATTTCTGGAATTCACTCCAAAGTAAGAAAATCTTTTTCTTGTGTATCTCGCCAATGTAAGAGACATTTATTCCGGCCAATTGCATAAAAAATTTCGAAAATTTTCTTTTGTATAGGGAGTACGCGTCAAAGTCAAAATTCCGGGGTATTGAAACTGAAATATAATAGCAAATGTCGGTTAATATACAGTTTTCTCGAAAAGACATTCAGCACGTTCCAAAAGGACCCTTGAAGTAATTGAATCTCCATTTGATTGCTTAGTTTTTGGCGTATACTCACATACCGCCAACTTACCCCGGGGCCGGGGTAATCAGCATAGGACAATTTCTGTGCGAGAAATATCAAAAGACAATGTGTATATCATTAAGTATGAGAAACTGAATTTCCTTTTGTGCTTAATAATAGCATTTACTAGGATTCTCGTGGAAATTTAAGAACTAGAACTTAAATGGCATCTCTTAATAACACACTACCTCTGAAACGCAGGCGTGCATACTTCAAACTGATGAGCAATATATTTCGAATACCGTTGAACTAATCTAATCTGAAATTTTCCAATATTATTTATACTGAAAAAAGCTAGTGATTGAACTAAGTAATTTCAATGAAACCATCACTACTATTTCTAATAAAAAAAATCAAATTAAAATGCTCTCAAAACACAATTTTTACATCTATATATATAAAAGTCAAAGTTTGTATGTATATGATTTATAGACTCCCAAACGGCTTAACCGATTCCCGTAAAAATTTGCACACAGTAGGTATTTGGTATGGGGCGTGTTTGTGTGCTATTAGTTGGAGATTATCTGCTCGCCAGATGGCGCTTTGGAACAAATTGTGTTTTCGTCCTATTTCGCAGAGTGTCGCAGCAACGCGCGATGGGTATTAGCTAGTTTCTTATAAAAGAAATGTTTAGAATTCGCTCATACTTTCAAGAATGTTTCTGAGGCCCGGAGGGCCAAGTCTTATATACTAATCGACTCAGCTCTATGATTTGCCACAATGTCTGTGTGTATGTGTATGTTTTTAGAGAGCATTAAAAACTTTAAAGAAAGCCCTGAGACGAGAAAAAATGTACAAAAACCCTAATTTCTCAGAGAACGGGTTTGGTCTGCCATCACCCGACCCGCTAAAAACCACTGCTCTTGCCCAGAACCTGATTCCTCCCCGGCACTACCTTACGGCATTAGTTCGGGGAGGGGTTTTTTGTGCATAGCACCCACTCTAATTCAACTACTTAGTAGTTAGCTCCTTCAGTAGGGTTACAGCCCCACTCCTCGACACCAGTTCTCCACCATCCACACAGACTTGGCAATTTTTGCATGCAAGTCGGAAAGCTGGCTGTGAGTCGAGACTTAGACTTACGAAGACAATCTGGGCGGCAAACTTCTCTCTAATTCACCGAGCCCTTGGGCTCCCTTACGCCATTCAGCCCCACGACACGGCTCCCTTGTGCCAGTTAGCATCGTAACTCCCTTCTCGTACAATTCAGCGTCATGTACTTGTTGAGCTCCCGACTTGTTCGCGAACTACTCGGTCTAGTCTACGACGGTAAACCTAGCCTACTCCGACGGAGAATTCCCCGGCGCGAGAAGTTCTCCCGAAACCGAGCCAACCAGCCAGGCATCGAGGTCAGCTCAGCGATTCCGGTGGAGCAGAGCGTCCGGTTCGCTGGTGCCCCGATGATCCGCGACTGGTGGTGTCTAGTCGCGGTCTACTCAGTCTAGTCCCCCGCGGTGAATCTAGCTAACGCCGACGGAGAGTTCCCCGGCGAAGGAAGTTCTCCCGATACCGATTCTTCTTTGGTTCCCCTTTCGTTCCATTTCGCTCCACTTCCCCGATGAGCCATTCAGCTCCCGCCCTGACTTGTTCGCGAACTACTCGGTCTAGTCCCCGACAATGGATTTAGTCTACTCGGACGAAGAATTTCCCGGCCAGGGAGGTTCTCCCGAAATTGAACGGTAGATTTCTCCTGATACCGATGTTTGTTTCCGTGAGCCATTTAGCTCTCACCGCCGCCCCCCACCCCCCCAGTCCCGGCGGCGGATCTAGCCTACTCAACGGGCCAGCCAGTAGGTGCTGAGGTCTATCCGGCGATTCCGGGTGGAGCGTAGCTTCCGGTTCACTGACGCCCCAACGACCCACTGCTAGCTGTGCGACGCGATCTACTCGGTCTAATCCCCGGCAGTGAATCTAGCGTGCTAACGAGCTACCCGGTAGGGTGTCGAGGTCGGTCCGGCGATTCTGGTGAAGCCTGACGTCCAGTTCACTGGCGCCCCGACGACCCGAACCCGGTGCTACGTACTCAACTGCTCCCCGGCGCTATGGGAGCGTTGTGCCTTTCAGATCTAACTAAGCTTGTGTAAATTGGTTCAGCCATCTATGAGAAAATTGTGTGAGTTTAAATGACACACACATAAACACACATACATACACACAGATATTTTCCTATCTCGACAAACTGAATCGAATGGTATATGACACTCGGCCCTTCGGGCATCGGTTGAACGGTCGATTTTTACAGTGATTGCATAGCCAAGAATGGAATCCTACTGTACCATCATGATATCAAAATGTTGCAGAACATCTTAAAATGGGTGCAAAATTACTTGGATTTGCCAGTCTAGATCAATAATGACTAACCAAAGTCGCTTTGACCACATTGGCCACCTACGACGGTTCTTGATTCCATATAAGCAGGAACTGAAACATGCTCAAAGGAAGGAGTAAAGGAAAATTTCAAAATCGAATTTGTATTTTTAATGCCAAATGTCTTCAAAATGCATAAAACGTCGAGATTTGATGTAATCTCGAAAAAAAAAATATTGACGAAAGTTGAGTCTTTTAGACTGACACATTTTTGCCTTTCTCATATAGAAAGGTTATGCAACCCCTCTGAACATCGACTACCTAATCCCGGCCAAAAAATTTTTGAATAATGTAAATTCACTGTATTTTAATGGGGGCGTTTCTAGGGATAGGCGGTCTCCCCACCCTATCATGTCCCCTTCCATCAAGCCTCTCCCGCTCATCCCAATCACCTCTCCCATTATAGGCTGGAGAGGTGATTCGGTTGTGGTTTATTCATGCCCTTCACACACATATCCCCGCATGATAAAATTAGTTAGCCGAAAGACAACATTGAGCTAATGCTACTTAAGCTTATTAAACATTATATATTTTTGCTGCAAGCAGGGGCGGATCCAGAATAAAATTTCCTAGTGGGTCCGAAATTTCGATTTTGAAATGAACACGTTACGTAATACACATTTAATTTAATAAAAATTTAATTTGAAGTTATGTTGAGTTTGAAACTACTTTAAAATTGTAACTAATTTAAAATGTCATAACAAGTTGAAAATTTATTGCAGGGTCCGGACCCCCAGACCCTTCTCCTGGATCCGCCACTGATTTCAAGTGTTTCAGCGTCGACACATAGCATCTCAAGTTCGTGGTTGTCGATCCATTGGCAGGGCCGCCGAGAGGGAGGGGGACGGGGTGTTTCCCCCAGGGCCCGGAGTTTTGAATGGGGTCCGGATTTTAACAGCAACTAAAATTTTGGCTAATACTTTTCAACAAAAAATCCAATATCTTGTGTATGATGTAACTAGAATAGCGAAAATTCTAAGCTACTGCATATTTGATATCAAATATTTATATTTGTACCCAATCAGAAGATCAGACCAGGGCGGGCATTGCGTAGTTGGTACATCGACTGCCATGTACGAAGCCACCACCATTAGGGTTCAGATTTACTTTACCCTACAGGACCTTCACTTCAATGGATCAACGGATTATATGCTCCTCACAAAGATTCTCGAAAGACACTGAAGTGTGAATTTACGCCCTGTCTTTGTTTACTGTAGGGCAGAGCAAAGTTCGCTCGGGGTATCCTACGCAGCGAGAGTGGCTGGTGCTTTTTGTTTTTCTATCAACAAATCGATTTACAAATGCGAAAAAATACACCTAAATGCTCTACCACAACATTACACTCTGCGGCGAATGTGAAGAATATATGATATATTTTGTGCTACGAGCTACATAAGAAATAAAGCAGCACACTTAGAAAAAAATGAAAATTACATTTGACGTAAATAATATTGCGATGTATTTTGCTGTCTAATAATGGAATTTTACATGTTTTGAAATGTGAAATAAAATATTGTGTCGCTTTTGATGTAGAACTCGGTTGAATGGAGATGGAGAATTGTAAACAATGTATTTTTACATGTTCTTGAATGTAAATTCAAGTGAATTGTGACGCTCCTTTTATGTGCATCTTGTGAGATGTAAATATTTTTAAGTTTGAGAGCCTATTTGGCTTTTAAGAATGTTTTCGAAACCAGCATAGCGTAAAATCCAACCACCCTTATTTGAAATTTGATTCATGTTTCGCTATTCCCATTTTTTTATTTTTACATGGATTTTTTGTAATTTTGTTAAAATTTCGTTCATCAATTATTTTCAACACTTTCAAAAGCATTGGTTTTGGGCGACTTAGTGAAATGTTATATTAAACATTTTTCAACATATTGATAAAAACACTGATGAAGGCTGCAAGTCGTAGGCGTAATACGTATCTGTGCATTTTTGCAGTTTTCATAAAATAGTAGAATTAAAACGGAAGACATCATAAAAAATGTTTAAATTTTTTTCAAGTTGTAGATTTTTTTGTATTTCTGCAATTTCAACATTCTGCATTTTTTATCTATTTCCATTGTTACTATATTTTTATTTTATCTATCTTTTCGCGCTCTTCGTTTTTGCATTTTTATCACTACCACTTACCTTAATTTGTAATCATTTCTATGCTATTCCATTTTATTTGCCATTTTCGAGAGAATTCCATTCTATTTTATTTTTTCTGTTGTTTCATATTTTAATACCCTGATTTTTTATTTGTTTCTTTTTGTTTTTGTTCTTTTGTTTTTAAATTCATCCCAAAATGTCACCTTTCTCACACTTTGGTCCATGTTTTCTAGTTTTTAGTTTTCCGTAGTTTATTTTTTATCATTGCTAATTTAATATAATTTCATTTATTTTTTAAACATTTTTCCTAATCTTTCATTTTGTTCATTTTTGTTTTTCCGTTTAAGGGGTTACATATGTTAAGGACGGCCAAATATCGACATTTTTACATTTCTTACAAAAGAAATGTATAGAATTCGCTCAAACTTTCGAGATTTTTTCCGAGGCCCGGAGGGCCGAGTCTTATATACCAATCGACTCAGCTCGACGATTTGGGACAATGTCTGTGTGTGTGTGTGTGTGTCTGTGTGTGTGTGTGTGTATGTAACGGACAAATTCTCATTCGTGTTTCTCAGCAATGGCTGAATCGATCTTATCCAAACCAATTTTAAATGAAAGAACTAAAAAACAGTATGAACGCTATTAATTTGTTTTTGATTCTGATGTTTAGTTTCCAAGATATGAATGTTTGAATGCGTAAAAATGGCGTTTTTTGCAGTTTTTTTGAATTATCTGCCGAAATTGATAACATAGATTAAAAATTTATATGTTTTTAGACAGGTTTAACGAATACCTTTCGAACAAGCTATAGATTGTTGAAATCGGACTATTATCAAAAGAGATATTTAATTTTAAATGCGGACGAAAGATTTTTATCATTTCCCATTGCCAGAAATATGACCAAAAACATGTAATCTATTATTAACGCCAAAACGGCTTATTTTAGGTCAATAGTATCTTCGGAGAATTTAATGGAGGCAATATGACCTTTCTTTTGGTATTGTGCTTTTGCTGATTAATCCCCCTATGAGTGAGATATTTTCACAAATTTTCTTGGAAGTGATTATATCGAAATGATGCCTTCAGCAATTCTGTAGCTCTTACTTTTGCGAATAACTTTACTGAAGACTTCAAATATCTATTTTGAATACTTTAAAAGTTATGGCTTGTTGTTTGTGGATTACTCTTTGTCGCCTATTTATTGTTCAATATAGTAATAATCCATTGAAATAAGCCAAACATTATTTCGATAAATCGAATTTTGTATTTCATTTTTCTATCTACAACCGCTAGAAATAATCACCGAACACTTCCAAGTTGTCTGGAAGGAACTTGATAACTTATCAGTACAAAAATGTTCATTTGTGCGAACCTTCTGACTGCATTTTTTCTAACTTATAACCATCGGATCGATCTGAAACATATCGGAAAATGAAAAGCGAAATAAATAACTCCAAGCAACGGCGTAGCCAAGAGAAGGTTTTGGGGTTTAACACCATACAACCCCCCCCCCCCCCCCACCAGACCCAAAAAAATATTGGATTGAAGTTGAAAATTTATTGATGCAGACTGATTTAATTCAATATTACAATAACAATTATTTGATCCGTACATTGATAACCTGTTGTTGTAAACATCATGAGGACTTTTGATAAATTGTCGGAATGGGGTCCTGATATGTAACTGATCTATTGGTCTTGATTTCACAGTTGTATAATTGCATAAATATCAAATTCTTGCCTGGAAACATTCCAATAGAAAATTCCAGAGTTCTGTAATCAATCATAATCCTCAGATTTATTTTCAAATTGAGCTTGTTTTTGTAGAAATGTACTGTAATAAGGGTCTTTAGTTAATAGGAAGCGAAGTTCAAATTGATTTAATGTCTATGCTCACCAAAAAAATGCATAACTTTCAACATTTGCTAAAAATGTTTTTGCTTTTCTCATTCACTCTAAAATTCGTCAATCTAATCCCGACCCGGAGGGCCGAGTGTCATTTGCCAATCGACTGAGTTCGTCGAGATCGGAAAATATCTGTGTGTGTATGTATGTGTGTGTATGTGTATATGTGGAAAAAAATGTAACCTTTGTTAATCAGAGATGGCTGGATCGATTTGCACAAATGAAATGAAAAATTTGATGCCAAATGACTTTAAAATGCATGAAACATTGAGATGTTTGACAAAAATTGACTTTTTTTGGACTTTGGTACATTTTTGCCTTTCTAATATAGAAAGGTTATGCAATCACTCTAAAAATCGTCAATCATACCGGCCCGGAGGGAGTATGCAGTGAGGGGTTGCTACTTTAAAATTAAAACTAGTTTAAAATTTCTTAACAAGTTGAAAATGTTCGGCAGGGGCTGGACCTTCCGGATCTTTCTCCATGATCCGCCGCTGGTTTCAAGCGATGTTTCTGTATCACATAGTATCTCAAGATCGTGGCTGTCGATCCGTTGTATGTATGTGCAAATCGTACTGAACATGTAATATTCATTTCCACCATTGTATTGAACATAACCAGCCATGGAATCGTAGTCTGGACAAATGAGAAAAGCACAATTGCACCCACCTAAAACAGGTTTTTTTTGGAATGCGTCGAGTTGAGACGAAAACGTAATATGATTAATAACGAGGATAACACTTTCCGAATGTAGAGAGAAATTTATGAAAAATGACGATTTCCATTCGACTCTAGCAGGTTCTGATCGATTTTGATGAGCATTTGAATTTTGTTGTATGACCAATTATATGTATAGGTCAAATGTTCAAAAACAGTAATTTAAGGTTAAGATAGCATCAGTTTAAAACCGCCAATTTTGGGGGTTTAGTATCTTCAAGTTTTACAAACGTTAAACAGCGCATCATTTGATAAAATAATTTTGACGGTATATCGTCCAAGAAGTATTTATGGTGAATTTTCTCAGGTTAATATTCATGATTGTAATAAAGTCTCAACAAATTCGCTAAAGACAACACGAACTCTGTTAATATTTTCTGAAAAATTAATTCTGATTAATTTTAAAACTTCAAAAATTACGGTTTCGGAATTATGCCGTTTGGACAGTATGATCGATTTTCACCAAACCGAATTTCTGGCAAGCAAGTAGAAACAAAGTCGTTCTACACTCGTTCACAAGAAACTTCCTCGAATGCTGAATATCTATTATAATACATTGAAACCCCGATTTTATCAGCCAAATATGAACATATGTTTGATGGGCTCTAGCAGACGAACAAGACTGAATTGGAGTAAATCCTTTCTTGCGCATGTTTTCCTTATCATGAAGATGGAAATATGTAAAAATAAAAAGTTCATCATAATCAGAAATAGTTATCAGACTACATCAAGGGACGGGAAGAATATTTTAACAGCTTCAGTTTATTATAAAGAAAAAAAATTGCCCGATTTAGTCAATGTCCCCATTTTGTCAGCCTAAAATGAGATAGATAAAAATGGGTCTTTATTGTATGTATTATTCTTTATTGTATGTATTATTTCACATTAATAGGTACATTTCATTTTTGGGGATTTTTTATTGCATCGAACTACAACAATTTTTAGATAGCTTTCAAGGGGTTATTTTATAGACTTCTTCCAAAATTTGGCGAACTTATTCCAATTCGTATACCAATTAATTGGTATGCTTAAGGGTTTATATGTTGCAGATGGAGAAAATACTGAAACTTTCAGCTTTTTTCCTACACAATATTACGTAAGCTTATTAAACAATTTTTCCTAATAAGTTTGTGAAAATTAAAAACTATTTGAAATTTTTTAATAGTTTTATTTTTTATTTAACCGTGATTTTTTAATAAATAGTGACCATCGCTTCACAACGTAGTCTATTTTTCATGGCTTGCGGTGAGCACGATCTCTCGAATTGCTGAACTGAAAATGATGGAAGAGAAATTAATTTGTAGTATTCTTTACAGATTTAACTCGTCGCGCAGATAGCTCTGAATTAGACCCGCTGGTGCCCTAAGACGATTTCGCTAGGTTTTCAGAGCACTGTGCACCCAGTGCATTAACGCAAGTGACGAAAGGTTATCGAAAAGTTTCGTGAAAATGAAAATTCCAGTAATGATGATGATTTTTCCAAATGGTTCGTTTTCGAGAGGTTTTTATTTGTTCTTTGGCATTAGGATTAGCGATAATAATTCAAATCAAGGATACTACTGGGAAGTCACCTTTAGAAAAAGTCGATGTCGAAGTAAAATTTGGAACTAAGCACGCGTGTACTTCAGAGATAGCGTGATATCAGGATCTGCGATTCCATTTCAACGCTTTTTTGTGAAAAGGGCGATACTTACAAATATAAACATAAGGTTTTTTTTCATACATGCGAATGAGGGCTTTGAAGCGCAACAAATTAACCTAAAAATTTGGATTCTACGATTTTGCTTTCTTAAACTACAGCAAAAAATACAACGGGCGAAACTGTATTTTTGTTTGTTTATTTAAAGTTTCGCCCTCCACGCTCCATGCAAACAATCAGGGCGATACTTTTTTTGCTAGCAGTTTAGAGGCGAAACTGTTTTTTCGTATTTTTTAGGATTATCAAGCTGATACCAGCTGTAAATAGTAACAATGATCGCTATTGAAAAACCCGGACGAAATCGGTGGTGTAAAACTGTAGTTATTGTAAAAAACGTAAGGGCGATACTTCAATGCTGATAGGTGGGACCGAAAATGTAAACAATCGCCAAAGGGGCGATACTATAATTTTGTCAATTTCAATAGCAAAAACAAATTTTAATTTAATAATTTCAAATACTTTATGAAGTTTTGGGTTTCGATCACTGAATCATGCAATCTAGAATATAAAACACTGGAAATATTCACTGTTGATTTTCTTTGAATGGTGTCACTGCTAGTAGTTTTCAAGAAAAAGCGTTGATTTCTTAGTTCTCAGTCGCGTTGGAAATTTGAGTAAAGTATAAACTTCAAATCGATTCAAAAAAAAATTCGATTTTTTTGGCTCAGTACAATATATAACCTCTTTAGGAAAATTCAGTTTTCCCACCACAATTTAGATATTTTATTAACAGAGCATTAACAATAATTCGTTGGTATGTCTATTTTATGGGCCATTTTTCGCTTTCCCATTGATTTGGTTTGAGATTTCTAGCACTGATGTTGTCCTATGCTGATTTGAGCGATTCTCTGAGTCCTGCCACTATCCCATGTAGTATGTGTTATCAAAAACATCGCGAAGCATCAAGATCTAAATGTTCTCAAACGATACAATATCCGAATAGAGTGATAAGAGTTATAAGAAATGTCTCATCACACTGTTAGGTGGATTAAAAGCGTTTTTGAGTTAACGACCTCGGGTCATAATAGCACAAATGTTTGACATTTTTGATATTGTAGAATTACTCTGGAAGCTGATTAAATTCGATCAACGTTTTTATTCTATTGTATATGAAGAAATCTTTATTAATATAAAAGATGCATAACGAATGCTTGGCATGCGGAAACTCAGCTTGCGCTAATATCTTAGCGAACAATCGATAAATTGCACATGACTATAATAAGCTAAACACTCTTGTACAAAATTAAAATTTCAGTTTCATTCGTATTAGGGTATAAATTAGGCACATAAATCCTTTCCTGTCCATGTTGTTTATAAACAACAACGTTTTTAAACAGCTATAACTTTTGATTTTGGCTGAATTTACTCACAAAAAAAGTAAGACTAGTAACTAGGACGAATATCTTTCATTTCAGCGCTAAAAGCCCCTAGAGCTGAAGTTATTGCTATTAGCCTGATAGAACTCCGCTAGAGCAGTGCCACCAGAAATATTTTCAGTTAGCGTTAGCGTTATTTAGCAGCCTCCAGCACGGGTTTTTCCTTTTTTTAACCCCATGTACGCTAGAAACAATTTGGGAATGAAAGGGTTAACTTAAATTAGATCCTACATGTATGCATGGTGTAATTGTTCAAGAAGAAAATATATAACCTTGAAAAACAACTCATGAAAGAAAGAATGATGCATTTTATTATTCATTTAACAAATATTCGAATATTGCCGCTTCTATATTGATTATCTCTCATATTATTAACCGTTATGTATCCGACGCGGTACCCGGGTACCTTTTTAAGTTTCAATTAATGAAATTTCCATGTTTTATCCGTAGCTGAAAATTGAAACTTTGTGACATCTTAGAACATCACTATGCCAAGCTTTTGAGTTAATAATATTGTTGATATAGTAAGGGGGGAGTGAGGAGGGGCAGCTGAGTTTTTTTACTATGTAACAGGCGGACGTGGGTACCCGGGTACCCACAAAACTGAAAAGGAAATTTCCAACCGATTTCGACACTTTTGAGTGTTTTGGGTTCAGGAACTCATCCACTTTTAGACTTGGTAAAAATTAATCGGATTACTTCATACGGTTCCCGGGAATCCGGATTTCCGGAAGCAGGTTCCAGTGCTGGGATACTATTTGTGAACTTCAATGGAATACTAGCAATATGGGTATCAAAATTCTTGGAATCACATCAGTAAGTTATATCTCGTGGTTTTGGAACCATTTGGTGATTTGACCCCGGAACGAACATTCCGGAGCCGGTTGTCGTGCGGCTGTGAGTGGCCATTCCATTCCAATTCCATTTTTTAAATTGCCATAGGTTCCCGCAACAATAAACAACATACTTCCAAGACAATTTGAAGGCCAGACAAAATCAAATTTAACTTGTTAAAGAATCTACTAGACTCTGCCAAGAGACGCTTGTTGAATATATTTAATAAGTTTCTTGAGGGTAATAATGTCCCTCATGACTGGAGGCAATTGAAGATCATCACCATCCAAAAATCAGGAAAACCAGCCTCGGACCATAACTCGTATCGGACGATTCGATATCACGAATTAGCTACATGGGTCTTCTCCAGGGCTAAGCCCTCTTCTCTATAACTTTTACGTGAATGACATTGACGAATGTCTTGTCAATTCCTGCACGCTACAACAGCTTGCAGATGACGGTGTGGTCTCTATTACAAGTGCCAAAGCCGTCGATCTGCGAGGACCATTGCAAGATATCTTGGACAATTTGTCTGCTTGGGTCCTCCAGCTAGGTATCGAGTTCTCTACGGAGAAAATTGAGCTAGTCGTATTTTCAAGGAAGCGTGAACCAGCGCAACTACAGCTTCAATTAATGGGTCAAACTATCGCTCAGGTTTCAACTTTCAAATATCTCGGGGTTTGGTTCGACTCTAAAGGAACCTGGGGATGTCATATTAGGTATCTGAAACAGAAGTACCAACAAAGGATCAACTTTCAAAAACATACAATAACCGGAACATGGTGGAGTGCCCACCCAGGTGACCTGATCAGGTTGTACCAAACAACGATATTGTCGGTGTTGGAGTACGGGAATTACTGTTTCCGCTTCGCTGCGAACATACATTTCATCAAACTAGAGCGAATCCAACATTGTTGTTTGCGTATTGCTTGTAGTTACATGCACTCGACTCATACGATAAGTTTGGAAGTGCTGGCGGGCGCACAGAGGAGTAGCTAGAACAAATTCCTGGCCAATAACCAAAATATTTTTTTTTCGATTTTCTCCTTCGTTATATTTTTTTTATATAACTAAAAACAGTTACTCCTCTGTTGGGCGTTCTTCCGCTGAAAAATCGATTTTAGGAACTCTCATATCGATTGCTCATCCGATGCAATATCTTGAACCCGTTAGTAATTGCAAATTTCTAAAGGCTTGTCGAGCTCAATTCTCAAACCCGATTTATGTCCTTGTACTTCGATTACATGACACAAAATATCAATCCTTTTTCATACTATCTCAACCGGGTCAATCTCCTTCATGCTTTTGATTCAACTGTATTCTTCGACACATCCATGAAAGACGAGATTCGTGGAATCCCGGATCACATACGTCCGCAAGTGATCCCAAGCATCTTTCATAGTAAATTTCGAGAAGTCGACTGCAACAAGATGTTTTACACCGACGGGTCAAGCCTCGACGGCTCCACTGGCTTCGGTATATTCAATCAAAACCTCACCGCCTCATCAAACTCAATGATCCTGCTTCAGTTTACATCCCAGAAATTGCTGTTAATCAGTATACTCTTGGGATCATTGATATTTTCCCACCGATCATTACTTTATTGTCTCGGATAGCCTCAGCTCAATCGAGGCTCTCCGTTCAATGAAACCTAGAAAGCACATTCCATATTTTCTAGGGAAAATCTGGGAGCGCCTGCGTGCTTTGTCTGTAAGATCGTACAAGATTACCTTAGTTTGGGTTCCCTCGCATTGCTCCATTCCAGGTAATGAAGAAGCGGACTCTTTAGCTAAGGCGGAAGCTTTACAAGGTGACATATATGAAAGACCAATTAGCTTCAGCGAATTTTTCAGTATTACTCATCAGAGAACAGTTCGAGATGTACTGGCAAGCCGCGATCTGCTCTATATGTCCCTCATATACACCTTCCTTAAAACCATCAATATTCAGATTTAACTGCCCCTATCATTTTTCTTATCATTCTCAGAAGTGCCCTCTTCCGCCTACCGTACCCCGACGATGGTTTGATGCGACTCCAAGACGACACAAAACAGCTCTGTCGAATGACCCACTAAACACGAGACTTACAGCACAACATCACACGCGCAACGCGGTGTATTGCCGATCCGCATCTGAGCCGTACTACGAAATCAGCTAGAGGAACCCCTGCTGTCTCGAGGAAGGCCGCCCGGCGCCCCAAAACATGATGCATCCGTCTGAATCTGTAATCCTTACCGTTGATTCCCGATGCCGGAAACTGAAAGTTTATATCTCCCTCCCTGTTGGCCTTGTCCACCCTCTCTTCAATGTCTCTAATACACAGATATAGGACTTCACCCTCCCTCCTCCACCTTGTATATCATCACAAAACTTACGTGTCCCCCTGTCTTCTAGTTTTAGTTTCGATCAATATATAATCTCGTTAAGAAATGCCCAACTGTACCACTACTTAAAATAGCTCTAATTAATCCCCCCAATCGCAATAAAATTGAATCACTCCCTCTAGTTATTTCTAGTTTTAAAATGTTCCGCTTAGTTAATAATGAATTGCTCCAACAATCTCCCTTCTAAAAATTCTAAAGTGCATTACTATACAAAGAACACACAAAATGACCCCCCCCCCCCAAATGTTACGAATATTATCTTATCCCCTCTTGTATATGTATAAGTTAGCTGTAAAATTTCATTACATAAAAACAAAATGATATTTAAATGTGTAACCCCCTAGTTTTAAGAAATTCAAAATGTAAAACAAAGAAAAAATGGCACCATTGTTGTTAACCATTTTTTAACGACCTATTGAGTCAATTTGTCAACAATTGTTACGGCATTTAATTAGCAAAGGACTGGAAGGTGAAGTATATTTTTCAATATTAAGAGCCATAGTACTCAAAGGAGAGTTTTGCTTTGGAGAGCCATCGCGAGAGGATCGTTTTGCACAGCTCTCTCGCGATTGCTGCCTTCTGTGGAAAAATTTTGGTGCTATGCCATCCGCATGAATGTCTTTTCCAGTTAGTAGTGATTTATAGGTTGTACAATAGTTCTATTGTGCCTTATTGCTGATAATCCCAAGGAGGAATGAAGTGAATAGTGATGTTTCGAAAAATAGATCCAGCTAGAGAAGGCAAACATGCAGTTAAAATCGTTCGGTAGTGATATATTCCGCAGTCTTAGTGAAATGATATAGCTGGTTGTGTGGTAGTGAGAAAGTATATAGATACGGAGCATTACATAGTGAATATAGCGTGTGAGGCAGCAAGGTGTGGATGCTTAGGAAATTCTAAACGGACGCTTCTTCCCGTTGGAATCAAGATAAGTTATCCTTTTTCATATTTTAACATGCAATGCCCTTCATATTCTGTATACTAGGGTTACCAACCGTCCTTATTTTAAAGGACATGTCCTTATTTTCGAGGTTTTTGGAAAGCGTCCTTATTTTACTTCAAATGTCCTTATTTTTAGTCTCAAACCTTTGCATATACAGGGTGGCTCAACATGATGGTTTTTAACAGGGTATGTCATGTTATTGCAGTTTAGTATTGTTTGCCACCACAGTATGCTCACCATTTTCAAATTATTCAACTATATTTCGAAAATCAGAGAAATGTGTTTCGTGCACTCCTACCATAATATGGTCGACATAATCGGCCAACTGACTCCACTATTCACCATACAATCAAAGAGTAAAAGTTGCAGTTCTCGATATTGGATGATTAGCGGACAAATCGACCACATCCAGCACGCATTGAAGAAAACATAGCGGTGGTGGCGACATTCCCATTGGAAACCAACATTACTCGACTAATTAGCCAGACACCACTTGAAATACTCGAATCCGTCATCAAAAATTGGACCAGTCGAATGGATTACTTCAAGCGCCAACATGGTCAACATTTAAAAGAAATTGTTTTCAAACAATAAATGGCAAAAAATGTTCTTTCACAAATAAACATTTCGCGATTTACTCCATTTTTAAAATTTTTGCGAGATCAAAAAAAAACGTCATAATGAATGACCCTATATTAAATTATTCAGATCAACTTTATTCCAAGAGAATCAATTTCAAGTGTCAATTTGAAATACTTCCAGCGATTGTTTTTGTTAATGTATACTCTCTGCGACTCACTCCAATCAAAAGTTTACTTAGAAACAACCAATATTTGTCGGATAACTCGATATGAGGTTTGGCCAAAGCGGTTATCTTCGTTCAATATACACCATTCCAATTTGTGTCGATCAAGATTCAACGTCCCAGTTCAACTGCTGGAAAATAAACCAGAATCCCGACTTTTTCAGAATTCTGGCTCAAGTGACAACTGATTCAGGCTCCAATTCCGAATAGATTTGGTAGGGATGTCCTTAATTTGCTCTCAGTATAAATGGTAACCCTATGTATACTATCGCGACAAGCTAGAATATGTTTAATGCCGCCCATGGAATACAGTAAAATTACGCAGTTCATCTCACACACATACACTGCTGGCCAATAAAATAGGTGTGTGATAGATTATTTTGTTTTTCTCTCAATTACGCATACCAAGTTGCAGCAGTCTCAATCACACCTACCGCACACAGAAGCTTTGGGATCTGTCAAGTTACTAGTGAGTTGTTGTCGCTGATTATATTTGCAATCTTTGTCAAGATGCAAAACAAGACTACCGCAGGCTTTTTCGTGTGGTCAATATAATAGGTGTGTGAAATATATTAACGTGTTATTATTTTACATAATTCCATTATACGTTTTATTTGAGGAAGTTTGAATTCTGCGTGTTAATAAATGTATTTAAATGTTGAATCAGTCGAAGATTTGTTGTAGAATGAGTCGAGCATCTCACTGTACTCAAGTGGAACGAGTTTTGCTAAAAAAAATTGTTCAAGAAGATAAGACGTATAAATAAATCGCGAATACACTGCGGCGTTTCGAAAACTTCGTTACAAATGCCTTAAAACCTTTGAAAAAAGGAAACACGCAAAAAACCTAAGAAAAAATTTGCAGCAGCTGAGCATCGTATTGCAATTTTACCGAAATCTGACCCATTCGCGTCATCCAAGACCAATTCAGCACAAATTGGAAAAGTGGTAGGTCCGAGAACAGTTTTCTGTAGGCCGTAAACCCCAATCTTCCAGAAAGAATTGCTAAGAAGGTTCCACTATTTCGAAGCCAAAGCCTTTGAAGAAAAATGCAATTTGCTTTTTAACAGCGTTAATGGGCCTGGTTCAGAAGGAATCAAAAAATGGCGACATATCCTTCGGAGGGACGAATCAAAGGTAAACCTGTTTTCCTCCGATGCACAACGAAACGTTAAACGTCCAAAGGGCAAACAGTTTGATCTGCGACACACGAAAAATATGGTAAAGCACGGAAGAGAGAACAATGAGGTTTGGTGCTTGCTTTTCGTAGAATAGCGCAGGTCCTATTCTGCGCAACGCCACTATAATGGCAAGATTCGAATGCAAGACTAAAGGATGGACATCCTAAAGGTTCAGATGTGGGAAGTGAAGAATTCAAGATCGCGTGGGAACGAGCGTTTATATGTTCGCGCTAGAGACCGCGTTTATAAATTTACAAGTGTTTAATCGTTGACTTGATCACCAGGGCGTTTCAATGTTTGCGAAATTGCGGGCGTAGATGTGCATGGATGACCAACAAAACTGGTTCAGTCAATGAGTTTCAACGTCGCAAATGCTTAGTGTGGAAGTTTACCGTGACTTAATTTTTTGTCGGTTCCGACAGCATGAAGTAACAAGTTACTTTACGCTTGTCCGGACATGCCGTAGACTCAGGTGATTCGCATTTCTAATGTCAAAAGACCCTGACTCCTACGGTAGCAGACAAAAAGTTAAGTCGCCGGTGAGCTCTAAGCTTGCATATATGATCCTTCCACGCTTTTTTAAACTTTCTCCCTTCAACTCCTTGCTCTCCCTTGAGTACTAAGGCTCTAAATATTGAAAAATATACTTCACCTTCCAGTCCCTTGCTAATTAAATGCCGTAACAACTGTTGACAAAATTGACTCAATAGGTCGTTAACAAAAATGTTTAACAAAAAAATGGTAAAAATCTGACCGCGAAGGATTCGAGTGTTTGTATGTTAACGTGTTTGATCGCGTAGGTGTTTGTCATATGTATGTATCTTCGTGTGTATAAATTCGATTGTATAACGGTGTAGTCAAATCATTTGGATATTCGCGAGATCTTGATTATTCACACAAACCGCGAGTCTAGTGCGTAATTTTGAGTGTACGGTTCAGATACTAGAAGAGAGGGAGTATCCTCATATCACTAGAGTACCCGGCAATGAAACTTGTTGTCTAGAGAACATGAGCGTCATTCATTTTTTGGAGGTTTGTCCAACTGAAGGCGTGTCCGAAAGCTGCTAGGAGGATAGGGGTTTCCGGACGTAACTGATTCATGTTCACATTGAAACGCGCTTTTGTATTGTACATGAGACCGCGTGTATCAATTCATTAGTGTAAAAGCGTCCACTTAATCATAGGGGCGTTTTCATGTTGGCGAGATTGCGCACTTAAATTTGTGTGGATAACCGCCGTTGCATGTTCGTGCTGGTGATCAGGGTTGTTTTATCGCGCAGGGCTCGAGCGTTGGTATTTTAACGGGTTTGACGCCCAATTGTCTGTGTATTGCGTCAATAAATTCGTTTGTATAACTGTGTAATCGTTTACATATAAGTGAAGGTTTTTAAATGTTTGCACGAACCGCGACTTTCAGTAAATGCTTCACACGAGGGCAAGCACTGGCAGGGTTGAGTGTGTCGTATTGAAAATACCAACGCATTATAATTTAAATAAATAATGAATGCATTTAAAAATAGTTCTGCTGTACTTAATAAGGTAATGAAGGTGGGGTGGGGGGGGGGGGGGTGTGGTGTGGATATGGGTTTCAACCAGAAAATAGAATCACTTTTTTGCGAATGTTTTTTGAAATTTGGGTGAAGCGAATTGACCAAAACTTTTGTGCATTATAATGTATCATTTCAATAACATTCCATATTTTTTTCATGCAAAAATATAGACAAGCGACTTTGCGATGAAGCTTTTTGTAGAACGTCTCTGAAAAACACGATTTGCGGTGTCAACTGCCATTCAAAAACTACTTCGCCGATTTATTTTAAATTTTGCATGCATATTCTATGTAAAAAATACTTAACCCCTGCGCTGAGTTTTTGAGATAATTTTTCAATTAAGGGTTTTTTTACTCATTTGAAAAAAATAGCTTTTTCTTACGAAAAATTCCGCCATTTTATGAGTGTTTTTAAATGTGTAACCCCCTAGTTTTAAGAATTTCAAAATGTAAAATAAAAAACCTGTTTTAATCCACCTATAGGTGCAATTGTGCCTTTCTCATTTCTCCAAACTATGATTTAATAGCTGGTTCGTACAATATAACTTTATGGAAATGTCTTTCATTCTTATTACACTTGGTAAGTATATATAAGAGCACCTTTTTGCATTCATCGAGGTATCGGTTTGAATCGGAGTTTTCTATGTGATCGCACTCCACAACCCGTAACTCCGGAGCTGGAAGTCGGATGGAGATGGAATTTAATATCAGTTTCCGGGGACGCAACACCTTTCATTTGAGACTAAGTTGATCAAATCGTTCTAGCCATTTTCGAAAAACCAATATAACCGTTATTCTGAATTTGGATGCTTCCGGATCCGTCGATGGTGGCCAGTGTGGCCAAAGAGACTTTGAATGACTGTTGGTGACCTAGATCTACAAATTCAACAGTTGTGTTTATATTTTGGAAAAAATCACCTCACCAATTCATCGCAGAATTCGTTAGAATCGGGATTTGCTGCGTGATCGTACGTATCACCCTGTAATTCAGGAACCAGAACTCGGATCCACACAAAATTCAACAGCAGCTGATGGACCTTTCATTTAAAATCAAGTTTGTCAAAATCGGTTCAGAAAATTCCGAGAAACCGATGTGGACAAATCAACAAATTTTGTTTTGTAACCATACTCTTCAACTCGTAATCCGGAACAAGATGTCGGTTGGAAATGAAATTCAATAGCAACCTATGGGAATATTATACCTTTCATTTGAATCTTAGTTTGTAAAAATCGGTTCAGCCATCTCCAAGAAACCGATGTGGACATTTTGTTAACAAATCCGCACATACACACATACATACATACATACATACATACATACATACATACATACATACATACATACATACACACAGATATTTTGCGATCTCGGCGAACTGAGTCGAATGTTATATGAGACTCGGCCCTCCGGGCCTCGATTAGAAAGTCGGTTTTTGGAGCAATTGCGTAACCTTTCTATATAAGAAAGGCAAAAGAATAATATTTAATTAGCTTAATAAGCATGAGTTCAATGTTATCTTCATGTGATTATAATTTGGAAAGGTTGGTGGAATGGGTTTGAACGTGTAGGGAATGGGGGGTTAGTAGAGTGGGAGTGGAGGATGCGTCAGAAATCCTTCATCTTATTTCAATATACGGGATGGATGAAGGAAATGCGGGCGTGAGTGTGGTCCAAGGGGAGGGGAGTGATGAAGGAGGGAGGTGTAAGGGCAAGGCGGGGGGGGCGGCGACGCAATACTCAACTGCATATTTTGCCTTCCAGTTTGAGAAAATCGGTTCAGTCATCACCGAAGAACCGATTTGACTTTAATTGTGGAATATGCCCGGAATTCCGGACTTCCGGAATCGTCGATAGTGGACAATATATTCAAAGAATGTTTGATTGGCAATCAGTGATCTAGATCTGCGATTAGAAGTTATTTGGTGACCATTTCAATAGTTTTTAGCCTCTGAGGTATTACGATTGTACCGATTTATATGGGAAATTCCAGTGTATCCTTACTAACACCCCTGTAACTCCGGAAGCAAGAGTCAGAACCGAATGAAATTCAGCAGCAGTCAATGGCATTACTGGATCTTTCATTTGAAATCACGTTTGTAAAAATCGGTAGAGAATTCGTTGGGGAATGGGTGTGATATTAACTTAGGAACTTGGCGGGTTCCCCGGGGGCGTCATGAACCGTCATAGGTGGCCAATGTGGTCAAAGCTACTTTGATTGATCATTAGTGATCCAGACCCGCAAACTAGAGTAATGTTACATCAATTTTAATATGTTTTACATCATTTGAACATCATGGTGGTACCAGTTTATATGGGAATTTGCTGTGTGACCGCACTCTTCAACCCATAACTCCGGAGCCGGAAGTCGGATCAACTAAAAATTCAATAGCAGCTTATGGGAGCGTTATACCTTTCAGATGAAACTAAGTTTGCAAAAATCGGTTCAGCCATCTCTGAGAAAATTGTGTGAGTTTAAATGACACACATACACACACACACATACACACAGACATTTGCCGATCTCGACGAACTGAATCGAATGGTGTATGACACTCGGCCCTCCGGGCCTCGTTTAAAAGTCGATTTTTACAGTGATTGCATAGCCTTTCTTTATATGAGAAAAGCAAAACACGATTTGCGGTGTCAACTGCCATTCAAAAACTACTTCACCGATTTATTTCAAATTTTGCATGCATATTTTATGTTAGAAATACTTAACCCCTGCGCTGAGTTTTTGATTTATCAAATTAACGAATTTAATAAATTGACGCATTTTGCTTTGGACCATTTTCTCGCTGTTTATTAATATTCCGTTTGAATGTATGTTGGGAACTAAGACTTATTAAAAAATTAACGAATAGCATCCGGACTGTAACCGACAAACATCTACTCGCTAAAATGCCTCTTTACAACCTAGCCATAACGACACATGATGAGTAGTTATTAGAACGAGCTATATAAACTTCTCATCATTGCAGCCGCGATCACAAGTGGGACGGTATGGGGACGTTGATATGTGTTATTCAAGTCATCTCTGGACTGTGTAACTAATAGCGCGTAGCTATGGAGTACGATATTGTATTGCACAAGTATGAGATTGCTTGAACACTGACGCATCATTTGGGGGCTTTTCACTCACAGTTCGAGAGCGAAAAAAAAAACAGATGCATTCCCGCTCCCATGGATTTGTTTTGAGTAGCAAACTACATCTACCATAGTTAACTGACAAAAACAAAATATAGTTTCTTTTATATTCAAAAAAAGAACAATCAACCTCGTTGAGCTACCGCGTATGGGCCACAATAAATTTATTTTAAATAAAAATTGAAAGTCAAAACACGACAAAACAAGAGTTTAGTATACTTTCTGAAGCAATTTCTAATATCTTGTAACTATCTGGACTTACGGAAAGGGGATATGAGAGATGAAAAAGGTTGAAAAACAGTGACACTGAGTACTGACTGACACACATCGCTTATCGTTATAGGACATGGAAAGTTTTGTGCTCAAAAAACGCTATGCACATATGAAAGTCACGTCGACAAACTGCCTAATACGGGAAACCAGGCTGAGGCAAACTGGGAAGAATAATTGTTATTGTTGCACAGCTCTTTGTAAAACAAAGAACATAACAATCACTCTCAAATTATATCTCATTAGCAACCTTGGTCTGGCAATTCGATGTGTAAAGCGCTTGTAACCATTCATCGTATATTCGAGCCAGTAAGGATGCTGAGTGATCAGTAGAATAGTAGAATAGTAGCACTAGCCCTGCAATTGTCCTGTACACTAAGAATCGGCTGCGAAGCCGGTCGCGTTCCATAACGAAACGTAGTGCCAAGGCCTCGCCTTCAACAGTATCATATGTTGTGAGTACATTTAACATTGCTTCCAACAAGACGAAAGAACCATCAGGATAGGTTTCGTTCCGTTTCATCAAATTAATATTTACCATGACAAGTAAAACTGAAATGTTTACTAAAGAGTATGCTAACCGGGAGTGGGCGTAGCGTATTGGTAAATCGATTGCCTTGTACGCAGCGCCCCTGGGTTCGAGTCCCGACCCCACACATAGGGTTAGAAATTTTTCCTAAGAGATTTTTCTAACCCGAAGAGGCGAATGACCTTAAGGTTAAAACCTCTATAATTGAAATAAAAAAAAAAAAAAAAAAAAAAGTATGCTAACCGGAATCATGTTTTTCGTACCTATCAAGCGTCGTTCAAATTCCTGTTGACTCAGGTTGAGTAATTACCAGTGTAAATGTGCCAAAATAGCAGGACAAACTGCCTGTACGCCTATGATCTCGACCACAACTGGGAAAAATTACGATTATAATGATTTTTTCACACCCAATTGAAAACCGAATGGACCGGGAAGGATGGTTTTACGGCCGCTGGTTCTCGTTCGGTACGACACGGCGCGCAGATGGCCGAAGGGTGGATTTGCAACATACAGGCTGGAAGTGCGTAATGGTTCGGCTGTCGAAGAAATGATCCGTGAAAGTGACAATTTGTTAATTCTATTGGTTCCGGTCTATCTTGATTGTTGGAAAGTAATAGAAAAAAAGTACGGTTTGTTATGGTTAGATGTTTCAACAGAATGTTGCTGGTTGTTGTGGTACTTACGTTTGGGTTAGCAGCTGCGTAGCAGTTAGCCTGTGACGCTGTAATAGGGCATATAGTTATCTAATATTTGTATCCCATTTATAGTTAATGTTAATTTAAAATAGCTTTTCTATATGCGAAAAGCAAAAGATAAAGACAAATAAAAATGTTAAACATATGAGATTGGTAGATTAGTACTCATTAATTATTAGTCTGTTATCTTACATTGTTCCATGAACCGTTACAGAAAAACTCTAAATGAAAATTGTTAATACATGGTAAATACAAGAATATCACATCTTTATTTCCAGTACGCCCGGATGAACGAACAAAGCCCTGTAAAACAATTCAATAGAACCTCAAATGAAACACTCCCTCCCCCGCACTTTGAACTGCTAATAGGCTAACACGACTGAAACAATGTCCGCTGTGTTCCCCAAATAAATTGGAACCAAGTGAAGTCAATTTTCAGTCCCCCATCGTTTACCACCCATCAATCTTGCAAGCTCACTGTCCTACACTTAACCCGTCCCGTAACCGGTCACCGGTAGCCATCGCAAAGGCAAAATAGATCGAGCGGTCAGCTGGACAGGCCATTTAAATTCGGTCCATTAATTTCAACAACTGGAATGAAGGTTTTTGTTTCCCTTTTACTCATCTTACTTTCCGCTCGATTTGGGTACCCCGGCCCCGAGCAGCCTGTACTAAATTTCGAGTTAATTGGACGGAACCGGTCGAGAGATTTTTTTTCTATTTTGTTAATCAAATGAAAATGAACCAGCTCAGGGTTCCGCAGCTGCTGCGAAGGATTGTCCGCTTACTGTTTATCGCACAAAGGATTAGAATAGGTGGTGTTTGGTTTTTATTTGAAGAAAAATGGATCAAATTTTCACGAATTCTTGGGCTGGTTTGAGCTGGAAGAAATTTCATACTCGGAAAGTGGCAATGTTAGAAAAACCTTAACACTCCCGTAAAGACCTGGGCTTTGCCACACTATCCCAACATTGTAAATTGTGTCTCGACATGTGAAGCACATACATCATCATCAACATTCAACCTCTTCCGCAACGGTTCACAACTGCCGGCTGGAATGGATGTAGGTACCAACTGGAAGAGGACATTAGTCTGCGAAAGGTTCTCGGTTTCGGCCTGTCGTCGCTGCTGGAATACGAAATGATATCGAAGAGCCTAACGATTGTATATTGTCGATATTCATACACAGTTAAGCACATTGCAAGGGGTCGGTTGAAAACCGAAACCATTTTCACCACCGCACCGCTGTGGTATATTCCGAACCATCCCCTCCGCACTCTCTCTCTATCTTTTCGCAATCGGCCATGCTCAAAATCCATTATGCGGTGTGAATGGGTAATATTGACATTTCACACTATTGACTGATCGTAAATACGAGTTACTGGAGGCTGGATTGGCGAGACGAAATCGTACCGGGCTAGCTTCTAGCTTCGCAGTAAAGAGAAGCTACTTAATCCTCTTCGCAATGAATAGTGTCGTCCGCTGGATAGAATTGACATGTGCAATGCCGAAATGCAATTCGAATTTTGGTGGTAACTTAGGTACAAGGTGGTGCTCGTAGCACCTAGCCTAGTTTTTTTTTTTTTTTCAATTTGTTTATTTGATAAGGCACGTATGCGTTAGCTTAAAGGTGCCATTTTTTCATTGTTTTACATTTTGAATTTCTTAAAACTAGGGGGTTACACATTTCAATATTATTTTGTTTTATATAATGAAACTAAAAAAAAAACTTTACAGCTAACTTATACATATAAAAGAGGGTATAATATAATATTCGTAACATTTGGGGGGGGGGTCATTTTGTGTGTTCTTTGTATAGTAATTCACTTTATGATTTTTAGAAGGGAGATTGTAGGAGAAATTAATTATTAACTAAGCGGAACATTTTACAAGCTTATTAACTAGAAATAACTAGAAAGAGTGGTTCAAGATTAAGGGGAATTAATTAGGGCTATTTTAAAGTAGTGGTACTGTTGGGCATTTCTTAACGAGATTAAATATTGATCAACTAAAACTAAGCACTTAAGTTTTGGGAATATATTCAAGGGGAGAAGGGGATGAAGTCATACATCTGTGTATCAGAGACATGGGAGGGAGAGCGGACAAGGCTGAAGGGGGGGGTGAGATATTAACTTTCAGTTTCCGGCATCAGGAATCAACGACCAGGATTACAGATTCGAACGGATGTATCAAGTATTGGGACGCCGGGCGGTTTTCCTCGAGCCGGCAGGGGTTCCTCCAGACGATTTCGTAGTACGGCTTAGGACCTAGCCTAGTTGGTGAGATAGAGTTGAGCAAATATCTATATATTAGACAATCAATCACATAAGCGTCTATGAATAGAGCAAATTAAGGACACATCAAATCAAATGTTAAGCATGTAGTATTCGGACACTTTATTAATTCTGTAGAAATGGTCCATACAGTAGTAAGATTTAGAAAGCTACAACAGCGATTTGCTTGAAAAATGCAGTGTTTCAGTAGGAAAAGTATTGTCATGATATTATCAGTAAAAAGTTGTGCTGGGTGGAAGACGAGAACAAAAAGAAAATGGTGGGTAATGTCAGAGACATAACCACAATAAAGTAGAATACGCTTAAGCTTTTCTCGAACTTGGTCCGTAAATTGTCATCGGAAACTCTACGTAAGTCGTTTAGAATGATTTTTTTTTTGAAATTCGACAAACAAAAATCTCCATCGTTATTTATTAAATTCGAAAAAAATACCATCGCATTCAATGTTCTGGAATGTGCAAGCTCTTTAAAAAAATTAACATTTTCTCCATGACCGTATTTGCATAAACTGTTAATAATTTAATAGTAATATTATTTACTACAAAAAATCTGGAACTAAATTACTCCTGAACGTGTCCTTCGGTCATTGCTCGACTCAAAATAATTTCCCCCAGTCGATCGAATCTGTGCGTAGTGTGCTGAATACTCTTTACTCAAAACACAGATTTAAGTAGCGTTGCCACCTCTGGAGAGGCTTTGACCTGGAGATTTTCACTGACAGGGGGGGGGGGGAGGAGGACGTATTTTGAGTGAAGCTAGGCAGAAATATTACTACGTTAAAATAAAGCTGTAAATTTTTCACGTTAAAGAACGGTTTTGTCGGTTTAATCTGGTGTAGCGTTTCACTTTCCAGACCAAGTGCCAAGAATACAAAAGCACCAGCTACTCTCGCTGGGGTAGATAAGTGGAACGTGCATTACTCTTCTCCACAACTAACAGGAAAAGGAAAGCAAAGGAGGCAGGGGAGAGGCATCACATGGGAAGCTTTATTTGGTATCGGTTATTCATCACCAGATGTCGCAACAAAGGGACAAAAAAGAAAATTATTTAAAAGGTGGGATACCTAAAATTGAAAAAATAGGCAAAAGGGCGACTAGAAAAAAAAAAAATACTCAAGCAGGTTTATTGGAAAACATGAAAAAATAAAAAAAAAATAAAGGAAAAAAAGAAAAAGAAACAAATAAAACGATAGATAAAATGAAAAAAAAACATGAAAACATTAAATAGATTGAAACAAATTTGTCACATTTGTTTCAATCCATATATAAAACGGGACGAATTAAAAAAAGCAGTAATGGTAAAAATATAATTTGGAAAATATAGAGCAAATGAGCAGAAAATGTAAAATAAGCATAAATGGAAAAAGGAAGGAAGAAAAATCTGGATGAAATAAAAAAGGATTAAAACAAATCTAATATGAAACAACAGAAAATGAGAAAAAGAAACAATAGAATTTATATAATATTTTCCAAGTGAACACGAAAAAGGACTATTTATGGAGTCATTCAGAACTCGTTTCTCGACTCCTATTTGACCAATTGAGCGCTCTAAAAGAATTATTCTTCTTTTTGACGTAGGACTACGTCTTTGTTTTCGATATGGGGGTACACTTTGCAAATTCTACAAAAATGGTATGTAACGAAAAGTGGTCCAATGTTAAACGCATATAATTCATCCATCTCACGATAAATTTACAAATTTTTTGCACATATCGCGCCGAAATACTTCTAAGATTGTTTATATCATGGCATTAAAAATTTAAGTAATGTTCAACCAGGTCAAAATATCGCGCATTTACACACAGAAGATAGCGCTTCCCAAGGCCAGCACGACACATTTGTGTACCTAGCGTGCTACGCTTCTATGAATGACGTCATCATCGACTATATGAAGAACGAGTTTGGCCGAACAAGCTCAGTTGCCTGTTGAACGGCAGGCGGAGCAGATCACTGCGCTTTGTGTTTTCACAGCCAATGTAGCTGAGTTAGAAGTCCGTTACACTGGCTGTGGGGGTACGCTACCCAGTGCCGTCCAACAGGCGACTGAGCTAGTCCGTTCAAATACAATGCTTTCTTTTGTGTTGTGCTCGTTTCCAGCACACTTTTATGTACAATGTCGAACACAATTGTTCGTACACAAAAACACGGTTAATATAGTGTCGTGGTAAAGGGCGAACACGAAATTATTGCGACACCGAAAATGTCATGCCAATTTTCTTATAATGTTTAAAATCAAACACAAGTTTTGTACATATATTTACTTCAAAAATCAAAAGAAAAGTTAATCGATGGAGCCTTGAGTGTAAAATTGAACGCATTTTCGCTTGATGCCCTCCATCAAAGTCTTTACAGTGTCATCCGGTACCAGTTTCTCAGTTTTTTTCCATTTTTTTAACATGTCCTTCTCGTTTTTGACTGTCTTCTTGCTCTTCCGAAGTTCCCGCTTCATCATTGCCCAGTACTGCTCCACCGGGCGAAGCTCCGGACAGTTTGGCGGATTCATGTCCTTTGGAACAAAATGGTCAGAATTGGCCTCATACCACTCCAGGACACTTTTAGAATAGTGACATGGTGCAAAATCTGGCCAAAATAGCGGAGCTTCGTCGTGCTGCTGCAAGAACGGCAAAAGGCGCTTCTCGAGGCACTCAGATTTGTAGATCTCGCCATTTACTGTGCCCTTTGTCAGGAAAGGCTCACTCCTCAGTCCGCAAGATCTGCTTTGAGAGATTTGGAGGCGAACTTCGACATTTTCTTCTTCTTAAATTTGTCGTCCACATAGAATTTGCTCTTGCCGGTGAAAAACTCCAACCCCGGAATTTGCTTAAAATCGGCTTTTATATACGTTTCGTCGTCCATCACACAGCAGCCATATTTTGTCAGCATCTTCTCGTAGAGCTTCCGTGCCCGAGTTTTAGCCGTCGATTGTTGCCGCTCATCGCGGTTTGGGAAGTTCTGTACCTTGTATGTATGTAGTCCAGCTCTCTTCTTTGCATTCTGGACGTAGCTCTGCGACATGCCGATCTTTTTAGCCAAATCACGGCTTGAGACGTTAGGATTTGCTTTAATCATCCGCTTCACCTTTCCCTCCGTCTTTTTGTTCTCCGGTCCCGGTTTTCTTCCAGCTCCTTTGCCGTGGTCCTACGTCAACCGCTCCTGGAACCGCTTCAACACTCTGGAGACGGTTGAATGGTGAATGTTCAACATTTTTTCCAACTGCTGGTGCGACAGGTCAGGAAATTCCAGGTGTTTGGAAAGAATTTGTTCTCTCGACTCGCGTTGGTTCACCTTCATTTTCGTTGAATCGAAAAACACGACTTCGAGTTTGACAGCATGTAAACAATACACATCAATGAGAAAGTGTGCAAAATTTGGTTGATTTTTACCCAATGGTAAAAAAGTTGTGCCCTGTTGAATGTGTCGCAATGATTTCGTGTTCACCCTTTAGATCGAGAGATTGCTAGTAGTTGTTCACTTGGTTCAACTGTACGGCTGACTTGGGCAGAAGTAGAAAGTAGACTGATTGTCACTCATTGTTTGTTCACGTTTCACACACAAGGTAGAAGGAATCAATTTTGGCCTTTGCAAATAGAACAAGCGGCGCGCGGGTAAATTTGATTACTTGCTCTGCTACAGCAGCGGAGCAATTACTAGCGTCTGAACTGAGCGAGATGAGAAACCGAACTGATCAAATAATATGATGTTCCGTAGTCGGATTCACAAAGATCACATGAATAATACTCAGCGCGCTGAATAGTAACCATGTGATACTTGAGTTTGCAATGTCCAGGCAGTACTCTGACTAGAATACTGCAGTTGTGGTTGGAAAAATGATTTCTTTGACATTTTCGGACTCACATCCGGCAGAAAAGTTTTAGTTTGAATGCAAGTTTGCAAGCTATGCCAATGGTTAACATGTTCGAATGCAGCCCAAGAGCGAATCTTGTGCTTTGTCCAACTTATCGACAGTGGTAGAACTGGTTCTGGACCAACGAAATCAGTCGCAACGCCAGCTCTAGCCAATTCGTCCGTCCATTCATTTCCAGTAATACCGGAATGACCGGGTACCCATAGAGGGTAGATAGCATTTGAAATGCTAAGTTCTTCGATTTGAGTTCGACATGCGATTACTACGATTTCGATCTCGAATCTGCCGAACTAAGTGCTTTCAGGGCAGCCTGACTGACAGAGCAAAAATAGATTATTTTACCGAAAATTCCCTGCTGAAGTGCGGATTGTACGCCACACAGAATCGCAAAGATTTCTGCTTGGCATACGGTACAGTATCCACCAAGCGAATGAGATTGGTTTTATCTCATTTCATGACAATAGACACCAGCACCGGCTCGGCCCTCCAACAAAGAACCGTCAGTACAACAAACTACGTATTCTTCAAGTTGTCGCTCCATCCAGCCGGACAGCCATGCCTCGTGAAGAGGAATTTTCACATTGAAAGTTCTAAAAAGAAAACTACATGTGAGTGTAGGGTCACTGGGAGTATCCCAAGTAATTATTTGAGGCCACAGTCTTGTGTGGCTAGTTGAACGATCTATTGGGTTACTGTTCCAGAGTTCAGTAAACTTAAGATGGCATGCACAAGTAAGTACACATGTGGTGGTTTTTGGTTCAAGAGTTCCTCTAGATCAGCAGTAGGTGTTGTCGAGAACGCACCGATCATAATCATCGGCGAAACCATACGTCGGAAATTCAAGCTCATTAAGTTTCCTCAACAAGTCCACAAGGTTCCACAGAAGTGGTGACAGCACATCATCTTGAGGACATCCGCAGAAACTCAATTTCCTTATCTCTACTTGTCTTAACGATGAGCACAGATGTCGGTTGATAAGCATTGCGTGTATCCAGTTCGTGATATATGAAGGTACTCCATGACCTCGTGCTGCTTCCAAAATGGATTCGAAAAACACGTTGACAAAAGCACCTTCAATATCGACAAAAACTTGTAAACTTGATTGCTTTTGTGAAAAAGCTTTTTTAATATTGTAGACAACATTGTGTAACAGGGTGGTAGTAGACTTCCCCGGTGATATGTATGTTGCATTGCATGCAGTGGGTGTCGGGTGTAAGCTACCATCCCGAATATAGTGGTCGATTAAACGTTCCTCTGATTTAAGAAGGAATGAGGTCAGACTGATCGGTCTGAAACTTTTTGCCTCCTCATAAGTGTCGCGGCTGCCTTTGGGAATGAATTTGACAGTTATTTCCCGCCACGCTAATGGAATGTATCCTGTTGCAAGACTACAAAATATGCTTGTAGTGTTCATATCCTTTTTGTAGTAGAACTGGAATAATTTCATCCTTTCCCGGAGACTTATATGGAGTAAATCTTTCAATCGCCCATTTGATCGATTTGGTTGTCACAATTCTACGAGCAAATGCCCTAGAATCAGAACTACCTGAAAATAACGCAGGGGTAGTCGTCAGTGATGGCTTCGTACAGCCTGGAAAGTGTGTGTCAAAAAGGCAGTTGAGTACTACATCTTCATCTGACGAGTATTCACCATTAGCAGTTCTAATGGAACTGACATGAAAATCTTTCGATTTCGAAAGTAACTTATTTGATCTACTAGTCTCGTTGAGACTTGAGACATTTGTGCAGAGGCTTTTCCAACCACTTCGCTCAGAGGATCGAAGGGCTTTTTGGTATGCTTGGCGAGCCAACTTAAATGCCTCCGACCCGTACCTTCGTCTGCGATTCCAAGCTCTTCTACGTAACTTTTTGAGTCGAACAAGTTCGGTATTCCACCAAGGTGTTCCTCTAGAAGCACGCATAACTCGAAGCGGACAAGCCTCATGGTATGCTGCTACTATGAGTGAGCTTGTTTTATCCACGACCTCATCCAAGTCACTTGGAGATTCAATCGTCGGAAGATACCCATGAAACCTAGTCGCCAAGCCCTCTTCGTAGAGGTCCCAGTTCGTAGATTTGGGATTACGATCGGTGACGATATCTAGCGAGACGTTTGAATGATCAAGGACGATGTACTTATGATTAGATAACGACGGTTCGATCTCGTTTGGTACGAGCAAGTTTGCCAACTCATGCTTAATACTGTCAGAGCAGAGAGTTACATCTAACACCTCTTCTCTGCCCGCTGAGCGGTTTCCTGAATTGAGAATGTGCCGATTTGTACTATTTAAGTATTCCATTAATTCGGTGTCCCTCAAATTGATATCTGAGCTGCACCAAATTATGTGGTGGGCCTTTGCGTTACTGCCGATTATGAGAGGAAACTCATTTCTGCCACAGTATGATACAACTCTTTTGAAATCATCAGAAGGTGATGGTTCCTTATGCGGCGAATATGCCGAACAATAGATGTATTTCTTGTTTGTGTTGTCAACAGTCATATTTACCGTGACAGCACAAATATCGCAAGTTGTGAAGTCGGATGTAAGACAAGCGTCAATAGCCCTATTCGCAAGTATACATGCACGAGGCATTTCACGTGGATTTATCATGCCATTTTTGTTGAAAGCTACGAAGACGGGGTTAAGTAACTTTCCAACATAGAAGTTTCCTTTACGGAAAAGCTACGGAAGCTTTTCCTTCATGCACAAGGCGGGATAGATTCATGATTGCTGTACGTTTATGCTGAAGATTAATTTGTGCTACTCTAACCATACTCGATTACAGCACTACACATTTCATCATCAGCGCTTGTTGTACAGCGACTAGAAGATACCGAACTCGTTGGCATATAATTGCCTATAGCGAACCCCGAAATGGGTATTAGGGACATGATTATCATTTGAATCCCACGATTTGCGAAGAAACAAACGTCCACTGTGTCAGAGATTCGCCTAACACAGCAAGGGTAAGACCCACGACACTCCTTGACTTGAGGACTCCTGTTTTCAGTCACCTCTTACGACATGGGAACAGGAACCCAGTGGATCAATTCTTGGTTGAGATGTCACTCATTCTACAAGACAATCAGAACTAATATTATTTGTCATCAATTAAACTTAATTTTTAATTTTCAGGTATATTTTCATGTTGTTCTTGTTGTTATTAATAATTCCTCGATTTTCAAGAATCTACAGAATTCAAACAACTCCTTTCAACCCGTAAACCATTAACCTGATGTTTACCGTTTATCAAAGCAATATTTTTGATATTCCGCTCTCGTGCTGCTCATAATTGGAAGTCACCCTCCGCAACCACCCTTTACCTCTCGAATCACCCATTCAATCGCACTTCTAATAAACGTGCATTCAAGTGGAGGGGGCTGTTTTCATCCTTCCTCGCTGTAGTCTTTTTAAATTTGTTTACGATTATCGTTCCGATTTGAAAATTACTTTTCCGTAAGGGGAGGGGAAGGGAAACGTTAAACTCTGATCGTAACGCTTTCATGCAATGGATAATAAGCACACTAATTGGAAATTGCGGGTTAAGAGCGTTGAAGGCATGGCACACGTAGGGATGCCAATTCGGAAAAGAAAAGTTGTTCCCACGTTGCACGATCCGAGAGAGGACACACGGTTGCTAGCAGGTTACCGGCATGATCCAGATAGCAGTACATAGTTTGATATTCCACCGCGCACAAAATTTGTTTATTTTCTCATCTTTGACGTCACCCTGCGAGATTGCGCGCTCTAAGAAATTATTTATGCAACCGGTAAAAAGTTTTTCACGTGAGCAGCTTCCTGAAGCAGCAGCATCAGAAGGACTTTGTTCCGCTGTCAGAGCGGGATACCACTAGAATGCGGCCCCTAACATGCAAAGAATTTTTCAGAAGGTAACGTTTTTTTCTCTCTATTTTCCATCAGTAGCACGGAAATGAGCTGCGATTAAAGAAGATGATCAAACGACAGTTTCGGAAAAAAATTCCTTTCCTATCGTCTCCCAGTAACTGAGTTACTGCAGAGTTTATACGTTCTTTGTATTCCAGCAGTGCATTTTGAGCAGTGACGTATCGAAAGGGGTACATGGTTCTACAGGGAAAAAATCAAATCACCATCGAATTGATATTAATTTAAAAATGCGGTCGTGACTTTGTTGGCTATAAATTGTAATAATAAATCTTCCGATCACATTTGGTAATGCAACGTACTAATTGGATATCGTTATGTGAACAAATGACCACCGGACTCGTTTGCAACCGGAAGAATTTAGGCGGAAATTGGAAAACGCCGATACATAGATTAATACAAATTGAAAGCCAACGGGCTGCCAAGTAGCGAAATTTATAATCGTCCAATCTAAAACGATAATCTGCCGGCCTGAGTTGATCTAACGCCAGAGATATGTATCCGGAAAAGGAAAGCCTACTCGAAATGTTGATCTCCCCCCGTCTCTTCAGGCGTTGAATCACAATCAGGCTGGTGGCAAATAAATATTCATCATTCGTCCAGAGAAAATCCATCATCATTGCCGCTCGCTGCACATTGATGCGGACCCGAACTACGAAAGCGTGCCCTTTAACAACGTCACGTTGGTCAAGTTTATTCGGAATCATTTATTTAACAACGAAAACAACAATTTTGCTTTCTAGAACATAATTTAGTCCTTGCTGCAAACCGGGACGCACTCATCGGACGCTCACTGGCAATCTTCCACGAGGATTGCCGAAACAAGGCCACCACCATCGCCGGTCGGTCGGTCGGTTGGTCGGTCGGTGTAATGCACTTCCACAGCAGGGCTTCACCCGTTGCTCTCACCCTTTTTTGTTGCAGCTGGGCCCGATTGGGGAAATCGTGGGGATCATTTGGATAAATAAGTAAACACCGAAACGCGCTGCCTACAGCTGCGTCGTCATGCTATCCGAATTCGGCGGGTGGATTGACTTTGTGCTCGGACAATAATATAGAGGGAGGGGGGGTGGTAGGGAAGGTCGAGCTCGCGCAAAGGACTTTCGGTTGATTGAGCTGTACCGTTCGTCGGGGATTCATTTGCGATTGATCTGGAATTCAAATGCCGGGACGTTTTGGTATAATTGGAGTGGATCCGAATTCGGGCACTAGTTTTTGGAATATAGTTGACGAACAGAAGGGGGAAGTTTATTTTTTGAATATATTACGACGGTTTTTTACCTATTTCACCTGTAGCAACATTTTGCTGAAAATTAAATCTTTTGGAATGAATTTAGAGTAAAATATGAGTTGACCTTTTTTGTAGTGCAAATAGGATTAAAGCATTTTTTTCAAACCTTTTGAAGTCGAAAAACACAAAGGGGGTTGATCAAACTAAAGGCTTCCTCTGCAGTATTAGAAACTGCTCGATTGTTGCTGATGCTCACCTAGCCTACTTGTAATAGTTGAATACTATGAGAAAGGCACTCGAAGCAGTGACGAAAATTTTCATTTCCAAATGTTAACTTTCAGTTGAATTTTCCGCAATTAGAATATATCGTCGCTGTTGTGCTATCTTATGACAAACGCCATTTTGGGGTAAACTGAGTTAGATATGCCACATGACTCGTCTAACGAATCTCTATAAGATGGCGTTTCCAGAATTTTGAAATTTTGCTTGGTTACTGAAATATAGCGAGAAAAGTGATTAGAAATTGTGAGTTTTTTACTTCAAATCATTATGTCTTGGGATTGGCTCAAGTTATAATGAAGTTTTAGTTGCTTTTATGTGTAAAAATGTCGTAGGAACACAATGGCATAATAATTTTCAAAAGAATAATACATGTATTGGGAGAAAAACGCAGTTTTAGCTTTAAACTGGTAATATAACATATTTGGCAACACTGTAACCAAAAATAACTATTTTTTCTAGATTCCCTGACTCATTTCCTTCAAAATGCATCCAACCGATTGTTTACAGACCAAATTAAACCAAAGATATGAATAAAAGTTCCTAATTGGTGATTTTTTTCTATGGAAAATTTTCCATGCACGATTATGACACGTCATACAAATTTTTTCATCAATACACACCTATGACACGTGTGAGTGCGACTTTTGTTAACATTTTTAGTGAAAACTCGCAACATAGTCAACCGATCTTCGTAATATTTGAGAGATTAATACAGAATAGGTAGAAGCATCAATTGTCTTCTCTGATTTGTTTCTACCATTTTTAAGTTTCATGATATTCAATCTCAAACTTTAAAAATCGTTTTTCTCGAAATGTGCAAAATGACGCTTGTCATAAGATAGCACAACAGCGACGATATTGGCTTATTTCAAATTAATACATTTTCATTTACCAGTCAAAGCCGTCATCTGCTCTGTAGTGGTCAGTTGTGGATTCAGGGTAGTTTATTTATTTTTATTGGGCACTGCCATTGTTCTCCCCAGGGACTATCTCTCGGTATTACTTCTGGGTGGATGGCTGTACTTGATGTACTCACTCACTCTCGCTCACGCGTTCATACATCCTGTATGAGGCTTACTTTGGTGCTCGCTCTGTCACACCCTGATTCACTCTCTAACACTCCACATGGGGCTTACTTTTGTGCTCACCTGTATCACGCTATGCGAGGCTGACTTAGATGCTCACCCTTCACTCCTCTGCCACGCCACGAGGTATCAATAGCTAAGTCCCAACATACTACGCTACGACCCTCCCGTCTTGGCATGAGGCAGTCCACATAGACGCCTATACACTCGCTCTTCTGCCTTGCTTCGGGGTGGCTGGGTTTACCCCTTGCCAGCCGCTGCGCCAAACCTGCCTCAGCTTGAACAGACCATTCACTCACTTTTTTTGCGCTCGGCCCTTTCCGCTCCAACCACTAGTTAGTCGTGTCTGTCGTCTGTTGCTCGGTGCGCCAGATTCCCAGTAACCTGTGGCTTCTTCATATTTGCCTCACCGAAGTGACGCGAAGGTCCACCTATTGCATGGTTACGGGCTCATCTTGGCGCCTTTACCCAGGACCTCTTGGGCCAAGGCCTTGTACACCGCACTTGATTGTGCGCCTCGCTTCAGCACCAAGAGCATTTTGCCGATATTGGTGCGTCTCACGCTGCGCACGTCTTGCCCGAGGGCCGAGAGGCTTTCAGCCGCCCGCATTGACTTAAGGACGTCAGCATATTTGTCCTCGTCGGTTTTTACCTACAAGGCCTCGCCTCTGTCCTTGGCCTTCTGTGCTGGTCGCGAGGTACGCTTGGCGTCGGCTTCCTCCTACTGACCAACTTCCAGGGGTTTTCGCCCCCTGTCCCGGTTGGGCCGGGTTGCTAGATCTGAGGTAGCCAGAGAATAGTGTAAGGTGATATTCCGGGCGGGCAGGGCCGCTTTTAAACGCAAAATAGTGCTAAGCAAGTCCACCTGCTACTAGGAGCTGTGCAGAGAAGTAGACGTTAATCCCTGGGGCGATGCTCACCGTATCGTTATGACCAGGATCAAGGCTCCAATGACGCCAGTCGAAATGTGCGCTGACAAACTGAAAATTATCATGGAGGGTCATTTCTCGAAGCTCGACCCAACCGCATGACCGCCTACACTGCACGATGATGCAGATGGGGGAAATGCTGGTGACAATCGAGTTTCCTACGACGAGCGTCATATAGTGGTAAAAGAGCTGAAAGCGAAGAAAGCTCCCGGACCAGATGGTATCCCCAATGTGGAACTGAAGACTGCGATCCTGGCGTTTCCGGACATGTTCAGGATAGTCCTACAGAAATGCCTGGACGATGGCTACTTCCCAGATATATGGCTGTTTCCGACAGTACCTCCACAGGTTCGGGCACGCGGAGATCCCAGTCTGCCCGGACTGCCCAGGTGTAGACGAAACTACCGAACACATACTGTTCGTATGCCATCGGTTCGACGTCGAAAGAAGAGCAATGCTTGACGTCTGTGGCTGGGACACAACCCCTGATACCCTTATTCAGCGGATGTGTCAAGCGGTGGAGAAGTAGAACGCAGTCTCGACTGCAACCACCCAGATTGCCAGTAGGCTACAGGTAATTTGGCGCACCGAGCAACAGACGACGGGCACGACTAACTAGTGATTGGTTAGTTGGAGCGAAAAAAGCCGAGCGCAGAAAAGTGATTGAATGGTCTGTTCATTCTGAAGCAGGTTTGGCGCAGCAACTGGCAACCGCGTAAGGGGTAAACCCAGCCACTCCGAAGCAAGGCAGAAACGCGAGTGTATAGGCGTATAAGTGGACTGCCTCATGCCAAGACAGGAGGGTCGTAGCGTAGTATGTTGGGACTTAGCTATCGATGCCTCATGGCGTGGCAGAGGAGTGAAAAGGTGAGCATCCAAGTCAGTCTCACACGGCATGTTAAGGGTGAGCACAAAAATCAGCCTCACATGGTATGGTAGAGGCTAGCACAAAAGTAAGCCTAGCAAGGAATGAAAAAGGTGAGCACACAAGTCAGCCTCGTATGGTATGTCAGAAGTGGGGCCTAAGAAAAATGTCCCACATGGGATGCCAGGGGGAGTGATAGAGGTACAATAAAGTGGCACGAACGAGAGTGAATCAGGTGATAGGGTGAGCACCCAAATCAGCCTCACATGGTATGGGTGGGGCGAGCACAAAAGTAAGCCTCGCAAGGAACGAAAAAGGTGAGCACAAAAGTCAGCCTCATGTGGGAGTGTTTCAGAGTGAATCAAGGTGCGATAGAGAGAGCACCCAATTAAGCCTCATACAGGACGTATGAACGCGTGAGTGAGAGTGAATGAGTACACTAAGTACAGCCATTCCCCCAGAAGTAGTACCGAGAGGTAGTTCCTGGGAGGAACGATGGCGGAACCCAATGGAGTTTAGTCGGTATTAATGGCAGCGTCACCATTCGAGCCCGACACGACCCCAGTGCACCCCCTGCGGTAAATTGGACCTTACCAATAGCACGTGTACTGGGCTAGGACGTAAAGGTTTTCTCCATTGTAAAAAAAAAGATATATGGAAGATCCAGAATCTGGTGTTGCTGCCAAAACCAGGGAAGCCATCAGGAGATCCAGCATCGTATCGGCCTCTACGCCTGCTGGATACTCTTGGTAAGCTTCTGAAAAGGGTCATCGTCAACAGACTGACGACCTACGCTGAAAGTGAGAACTAGGGTTGTGGTACCGGTAATACCGGTACCGAAAATCCCGGGAATACCGACCCATTTTTGGTACCGTAATACCGGTACTGAACAAAAGCCAGTACCGGTATTTTCGGTACCATACAATTTTTTTATGAAAGATGCAACATGACTTTTAATTATATTAATTACCTTCTAGATGTATCGTTGAGCTAACACCTTTGTGGGGGAATGAGGTGGGGCCATGATCATAATAATTCTAGAAGTTGTACATTGTTAGCTCCCATTGTACAGAACGGAATGTTCGAATTAGGGCACTATTTTGTCGAAATTAAATTTTACCGATCTTTTTTCTAAATAGGCCCTAAATAGGCCACACCAAAAGGCTCGCATAGAGAGTCCCCTGGTAGTGGACACATCAGTTTTCAACGACAAAAAAGGCAACTCAAATTTTTCTAAAAACTATTCGCGAATGCGCTGAGAAATTAACTTTTAACGATCTTGTACTAAATTTCAAAATATTCACATCTAATGTCAGAGACGTAAAAATTTGCTATGATTTTTTTTATTAGCGACATTCTAATTGGTTTCCATTATTCACTGGGTGGCGCGTAATAAGACTATGGTCTAAGTCATGTCTGTATTTGGTTTGCTCTTAAACCTTTATCTATAAAAGAACGAATAGCGATTTAGTAGCTAACAATTTTAGACTTGGTGAACTGCTTCAAATGGGGCGATTTGTAATTATTGATGACAGCAAAACTCCATAGTTTACAGGAAAGCAAGGAGCGTTGGTATACATTAGAGAACAGTAGCCAAACGACATAAATGTCGAAACCAATTTACAGAAAAGCAAGAGGGGAAATGCGAGCACCCTGCTCAGAGATCGCTTTGATTTACTGTTGTTGATAGGGTTTCTTATATTTACAATCTGTGAAATCGAAGAAAATCGCACCGCTTAGCAGTTATCGATTTCAAAGTGGCCTAGATTTCGAAATAAAGAAGGTGCTGCATACGAAAAATATCTTCTGCTGAAATGAGTCATGCCATACCGAAGCAATTAAAAACAATAAACATGTTTTTGATCAGCACAAATCAATCATCTGAGAATAAGGTCATCAGTTTAAGCATTCAATTTCACTTTGAAGCTTCTTTCGATTTTTTTAAAAAAATATTCGAGTACCGGTACTTTACCGGTACTACCGGTTCTGAGGGCTTCAGTACCGTAGTACCGGTTCTCGCCAAAAAGGGTCGGTACTGCGAACCCTAGTGAGAACGGACTATCGCAGAGGCAGTTCGAGTTCCGGAAAGGGATATCGACGGTGGAAGTCATCCGCACAGTCATCGCGAACGCGGAGAAAGCATTGAAGCAAAAGAGAAGGGGTAATCGCTACTGCGCCGTGGTAACGATAGACGTGAAGAACGCGTTCAACAGTGCTAGCTGGGGTGAATGCGGTTTCCGGACTATCTATGTAAGGTTTTGAAAAGTTACTTCCAGAACCGAGGAAAGCAAGATGGGGCAGAGGTCGATTAGGATTACGGCGGGAGAACCTCAGAGCTCCATACTCGGCTTAACGCTCTGGATGGATTCTTTGGCTCTACGCTTGTTAACAAGGTTACGTAGACGTTTGTACACATTATGATCATTAAAATCATTAGTCGTTTTCCATTTTTTGTATGCAATATCACGATCGATCATTACTCTGCGAATGGATTCTGTGAACCACCGATTTTTCTTTGGAGTAGGGTAAAAAGTACGAATGGGCACGTAGTCGTCATGAATTTTTTTCATCACGGAATTGAAAAAAATCAACAGGTCATCTGAGTCACTTTCTCTGTAAAAATTGGTCCAATCGGCAGAATAAAAAGCACTCGTTAGTCCCGGAATATCGATGGATGCATAATCGCGATATTGTACTATGCTAGGAGTAAGGTTTATATCAAAATCGATCGAGGCAAATATGAGATCGTGATTTGATAAAACTGGAGCTTCTACCTGGTTGAATAGTAATGTTTTGGAAACATCATTGGAGATAATCAAATCAATCTGGGATGAACCGTTTCTGTGGAAATGTGTAGGTTCATTTCCAAGACTTGACATAGAATACATGGACAGTAGATTTTTCAACCTTGTTGTTTTATTACCTGTAAGATCCATCAGATTTGTGTTAAAATCCCCAAGAAGGTAAATGTATTTGTAATGCATCCCATGACTTGATAGTATGTTATCTAATACATCGCAGCAATCCGCATCTGGTGGATTGTAAAATGTAACCAGTAGAATTTTGTTTTCATTAATAATTATTTCTATCGCAATGAACTCGGTGTAAGCAGAACCAACTGTACCAGTGGACTTGTCGATTACATTATATTTTAAGTTATTTTTTAAGTAAATCAATAATCCTCCTCCCAATCTACCCTTTCTATCATGCCGCACGATGTTGTACCTTTCAACCGCAATAACATTATCGTTCGTTTTGTCGTTCAACCACGTTTCATTAATACAAGCTACATCCACCTTTGATAACTCAATAATATGGCGTAATTCATCTAGTTTGCAGAGCTTACGGGCGCAAATACTTTGGCTATTCATACAACATACTGACAACTTAGCAGGTAGCAAGGCAGAACGCATAACAGTAGCAGGTAAAGACCAGCTCGTAGAGGTATGCCCTAAGGCATTGTCAGCCATTAAAGGAGTTAACAAAAGCAACCATTAAGAGAAAAAGTAAATTGAGCACATTCTTATCATCTAAAACATTTAAAATAAACAAATCCAAAACAATCATTCTTCAAATTTCAAATAGGCGACGCAAACTGTTCCGCATTTTTAATTTAACACATGTGTTTAGACACCGGTGTCGGTAGCGCACTCGTGATCAGCACCAAAAGAGTATTCATCAGCCAGCCTCAATCCAATAACAAGTAACAGCAACAGCAACGGCAACAGCAGCTAGCAATAGCAGCAACCACTCGAACAGACTTTCAGGAAGGAATCATAGGATTGCACGGGACGGGTGTGGAAGGAAAAAGAAAAACAAAATCAGGATAGGATTAAATTTGTTGAGTTAGACGATTCAATTCGTATTCCGATGACACAGCTATCTCTCGATCATTCAGGGTTTTCTTGACGAAGACGATTCCGTTTCGGGTAAAAACATTTCCAATTTTTCCGGCCTTTTTCAATTGCAGTGCTTTAGACCTCAAATCCCTTGCAGCCGGTGGTAAATTTTCGTTGATAAATATGCGTTTGTTTACGGCGAATCCAATCTCAGAGAGAGACAAGGAGCGGGAGCGTAGGTAACGAGCATAGAAATCGTTTCTCTGGACTGTGATCGCGAATTGTATTAGCAGAGCATACACTTTACCAGCAACTGGATCTCCTTTAACTAGCCGTCGTATATCGACGAGAGGAAAATTGTTTTCACTATACCCTAGTGAAATGCACCAAGTGCGGAAGTAATCGGACAGATTCGCTCCATGCACAAATGGAATTCCTGTGACGATGAGATCATTCGTTCGCGTGAGACGGTCCATAGCGATCGTGCAATCCGTTTTGTTTTTCTCAATCGATGCGGTGAGTTCTTTGAATGTTGTGTTGTTTTCCTCTCGTAACTTGTCGAAATCACGAGTTATATCATCTCTCAGCTTCTCCATTTGGGTAGTGAGAGCGTTACCCAAGTTTTCGATGTCTTGTTTAGAGCTTCGCTGATTGGTGGAGAACTGAGATCTCATGAGGTTAGCGAGTTCGGTGTTACTCATGTCGTTAGTAGGGGTACGACTAGACTTTGAAACTGAGTTTCCACGAAGCCGTTTGGGAGCACTATCTTCATTTGACATGGTGAGTTGATGACTAAAGCGCGAATCACCGATATAAACCACTGTTCACACTGCTCGAATATAACGTTGTTGTTGGTACAGCTCCAGAGCGAATAATTGCACAAATATTTTTTCTTATTTGGCTTCAGTCCGTGGTTTTCTAAACAGGATAACACTGTCACTGATAATGCGGTATAAAATTTTTACACTGGCGAAAGTGGGTGACAACCCGATGGATAATAACCGCGTAATTACAACTTGCGTCGCGACAATCGATCTACGTACACATCATTCTACCACAGACAGACAGACTCCACAATCCAAAGTAGCGCACTTATCAGTCTGCTTCACTGACTGTGGAAGCATGCAGCGCAGTGCTCTGCCTGCCGATCGATAGGCAAATGAGATTGTATGATCAATTATGTTCCTTAAATAGTCGATGGTGACGTCATTCATAGAAGCGTAGCGCGCTAGGTACATGAATCCGTCGTGTCATACTTAGCAAGCGCTACCTTCTGTGTGCAAATGTTTGGTATTTTGACTGTTATACATTATTTAAATTTTTAATGCTGTGACATTAAAAAAATATATGGGATCATTGGAATCTATTCTCAGAAATATTTCGATATGTGTAATCATTTCGAAAAATTATTGAGAGATGGCTGAATTGTAAGTGTTTAAAACCTAACCACTTTTCGTTATATACCATCTCTATTGAATTTGCAAAATGCACCCCCATATCGTAGGCGTAGTCCTACGTCAAAGAAACGACGAAAATTCATCCATAAATAATAATAGAGTTATGAGCATTCAAAATTATGACACAAAAACCTCACATCGATAGATTTTAGAATGGCACATAGCCCCATAGTCAGTGTTTCACTTCTCGACAGGTCAACCGGCTTCGGTATCCTCAATGGAAATATCACTATTTGTTTTTTATTTTTGCTAAATGATCTTAATTTAGGTTACGTCTATAATTAACTGTTATTCAGTGTAGTCTCGGAATCATAGAAGCTTTAACCGCAGCGTTGGACTCATCTTCTGGCTGCTGTTGTTGTATTTGTGTTGGGCCATGGGCGACCTCTCCGCCGCCGAGGTAGTGTGGCAGTAGGCCCATTGGCGATGTTCATTTGGGTGTCGTTCTCGGAATCTTGGAGCGGGCTGGTCGTGATTAGGCGCAGTGGCAGGTACTCGACGGTGAGCCGGGTGTTACATGAAACGCATTCTGGTGGAGGTACGTTGGACACGATGTGGGCGTGAGTAACACGGGTGTGCCCCACGCGGAGTCGGGAAAGTATTTTCTGTTCTCTCTGGCTGCCTCGGGCGGTCCAGATGTCAGTTGAGGCCTTGACCTTTTGCGTATGACCTTGGGATCTTCGCCAGTGGTTGGTGAATCTGTGCTTTAGACTCGTGTTGCCTCTGATACCGCTGTGGCCCGGGACCCAGCAGATTGTTACCAGTGGGTCTCGATGATTCTCGATGGCCTGAACGCACCCGTAATATCCCGTGCTTGGAGGTTCCGCTTTCGACGTCTCTTAGGACCGAGAACGAGTCGGTGAATATGACCGTCGGTGTGTCGGAGGTTCTTTTGGCTATTGCCACTGCAATGGCGGCCGCTTTCGCTGAGAATATTCAGCAGGAGCCGGGTAAGCGGAAGGAGAGCCCACTCCCCACGCCACTGATTCCCGCGCCTCCTCCGTCGTCAGCCTTGGAGCCGTCGGTGAAAATTTGGTAGTGTCGTGCGTACCTTCGGTATACTAGTTGTCGGTACTTTATCATTATACTGCTCGGGTGGTCGCTAACCTTTATTATACGAGCAAGGCTGTCGTCAATATTTTGTTCGGAGTCGTACCAGGCCCGTAGTCTCACTCGGTGCAGCCGGGCGATGGGTGGGAGGGGATTGCCGGTGAATTCATGGTGTATGTTGCGTCCAGGCTTCGGCATGTCATCTCGATCCCGTCCAGGCTTCGGCATGTCATCTCGATCCCGTAAAATATTCTACTGTGTATTAGGGATCTTGCGCGGTTCAGTGCTCCTCGGCGGTTGTTCTTAGGGTGGCGGGAGCAGATCGTGCGGACCAGCCGCTTTCTGCTCTCGCAGACTTTTTTTAATCGTCGGAAATGAGGCATCATGGTTGGTTGCCGATCGAGCGTGATCCCGAGAACTACTGGTTCCTTTCGGAACGGAACTACAATGTTGTTAAGAGGTATTGGTCGGGCGTTGGCTGGGTGATATGTGCTGCAGCAATGTGTTATGGAGCACCTTTCTACTGCGATGTTGAAGCCGGTCGCGAGTGCCCATCGGCCGACCGCGTTGAAGCCGCCTGGAGGGATATCTTTGGACGGGGTATAGTTCTCCCTAGGACTACCAAGACGATGTCATCTGCATATTCGAATACGTAGGTGATTTCGGGTAGCGCGGCGAAGAGCGAGTTCATCCTCACGAGGAATAGGGTAACAGCTAGTACTGATCCTTGCGGCACTCCGTTAGTCTCGCGGAACTCGTCGGATAATGTGCCGCCTACGCAGACCCGGAAGCGGCGGTTGGTTAGATAGTTTTGAATGAACACACCGATGTTTCCCTGTATGCCTCATCGCTCTAATTCTTGTAGTACGCCTTCGCACCAGACGGTGTTGTAGGCTTTTGCCACGTCGAGAATGGCGATGTCGGCGTGGAAGTTTTCGGATCTGGCTTTGTCCAGTATTTCACCGAGGGAGCCTAGGTGGGCTCCAGTACCTAGTCCCTTCCGGAAGGCAAATTGGCGTTGGTCGAGAAGTTTATGGTCTTCCAGCCACGTGGTCAGTCGTCGGTTAACCATTCTCTCCAGGATCTTCGATGTGCATGATAGCAGCCTGATTGGTCTGAAGTCACTAGGGGTACGAGTGCCCTGCCACTTTTTGAGGATGGGGACCACATGGGCCAGTTTCCATTCCTCTGGGAAAGACCCTCCTTCCTAAATTGTGTTGAATGATTCTAGGAGAGCCCTTTTACCTCCGGGGGGGGGGGGGGGGGGAGATGCCAAAGCATCGGATAACCGGGGCCATCGAACTTCCCTCGTGCAGTACTGAAGGCGACGGCGAGTTCAGATTCCGTGAAGGGTTTATTGTAGATGGCTGTGGAGTGTGGCGTGAAGGTAGCAGGTGCGGCTTGGAGTTATCTTATTTGTTGGGCGAATGCTGCTGGTAGGGCTTCGTCGGCGGATAACGATTTGAAATGGCATCCTATCCTGTCCGCGATTTCTTCAGGGTCTGTGATGGTGACGTCGTTGACTGCTAGGGAGTAGCCGTTTTGTAGGCGTTTTCCGCTGAGCGCGTTAACCCGTCTCCACAGCTCCGTAGTTGGAGAATCCGGATGAATTCCGTCCAAGAAGTTGTTCCAGCTTGTTTCCTTAGCCACTTGGATTGTTTTCCTTGCGGTGTTCCTGAACGTCCTAAAGTTATCCGCTCTTTGGTCACGGAGGGGGTGATTGGGTGATGTTTTTTGTAGGGTGCGGAGTGCTTTCCGGCGCGCTTTGATGGCGGCTGCAGCTTCCGGATTTCACCAGTGTACGGCTCGGTGTGGTGGTGCACCGCTGGTTTGGGGGATACTTTCTTCAGCTGCGTTGACAATTATTTCCGAGAGTTCGATCGGCGTGTACGTGCGGTCTCGGTCGAGTTGGGATTGTATAGATGCGTCGTAGGCGTCCTAATCGGCGTTGTCGTACAGCCAGCATCTGCGCCTGGTGGTTTTAGATGGGGGGTAATTGGTGTGTAGTTCGATGGGGAAGTGGTCGCTCCCAGCCGTGTCGTTGACCGTGTATCAGCCACATAACCCTGCGGTGGAGCTAGAAGCAAAGGTGATGTCGATGGCGAGGCTTTGTTACCGCGGATGAACGTTGGGCTGCCGTCATTTAGTATCACGGCATCGACTTTTTCGATGGGTTGGACAATCTTGTTGCCTCGGTGGTAGCACTTGTCTGAGCCCCAGGCCGAGTGGTGGGCGTTGAAGTCTCCCAGAATGACGAATGGGGCTGGGATCTGGTTGATCAGGCTGATTAGTTGATTTTTTATATTGGTGACCCCCTGTGGGAGGTAGATGCATACGATGGAGCAGCTGGTGGGGGTCTAGATTCTCCTGGCAACCGCGATCAGTGCAGTGTTGAGCGAGATGTAGGTCGATAAGAGTTCAACCTTTATCATGTTGTCTGGTTATTCGCCAGGTATTGTGAAGCTGGGTCTCTGCTAAGTAATTGTATAGTAAATACCTTCAAGGACTACTACTCAGGATACGAATTTAAAGTCATAGTCGATCTCTGTTCTTTAGAACGATACCAAGCGTCGTATATAATTTTTTTCGATTTTTAGATTTTTCGCGAAATGGTCCTCTTTTAAATTGAAATACGTCTAAAAATTTCATAGAAATCGACACATAATTACGTAACAAATCACTATAAAAAATCTACCGTGCGTCGCAAGAGTAAGAAATTTTTAAAAATTTTGTGAAAATTTCAGAACGATACCAAATTATTTGTTCGAGTTACTATTTCCGGCCAGCTCAAAAATACGGTTTTTAAGAAAACTCGGTTTAATTTTTCAGTAACTCAGGATATACATAAGAGATGTTGCGCAGAACTGAAAATTTGAGTAGTTGTATATTATTACCGCCTTTTACATTTTGATATATTATTTTTAAGATCCTGAAGCACATTTTGTGGGGATATACAAAAACAAAAATTTTTAGTGGTTCAGTGTCATTAAACAAAATGCACATATTATAAATTTATACCGGCACCACAAAACTATCAATTCCAGCCTAAATGGGGGCTGATTGGTCCCAGTTTTTAATATAGTTTGGCTGGAATTGCTCCCGCTATCTTTGTTTTGCTCTTGTATGTTGTAGTTCAATACTTTTTACATTTATTTTGCACCTGAAACCAAATTTTGAATTTGAGCTTGATGTACTTACCACCTCCATCAATTGCCGAAATGTTATTTTTTTCCTCCCACCAACATTGCCATCGGTGACACCACACTAAGCCTAGTCGGCTTCCCTTGTCCCAAATGCGACCTTCGGTGAAATCCCGTGCATCCTATGCGAACATATGTGTGGATGTGTTTCTTCCCTTCCATTTCATACCTACGGCCGATGAAACGGTAGGTCAAAGCGATTGCAATCTGTCACTTGGGGATTTATCGGTCAAGTTTGGTATGGCTAACTTTAGCCAATGTGAGTACACAGTAAACTATGAACTATCTACAAATTTTTAGTTCGATCTAAATGGATAAAATAAACTGGAAAAACTTACGGAGCTGTTAAAAACGGATCCAATTGATCGATTATTCTGAAAGCTCGGTCCTCACTTTCCAATTAAATAACGTAATAAACAATGTTAAAGCAACAACCCTAACAGCTACGTTGAAAATTAGTGTGTAAGCGAACTTCTCCAGACTTGTCCGGTTCCGGTCTCTGACTGTGCTTTTACCATTCCTCCTGTCAATGCCTATCTCGTGTTCACGCATCCGGCCTACTGGGATTCATGTGAAAAACCACAACATTAGGCATTGGCTCTGCTGCCTGCGGAACGGCACCTAAACATACAACCGGAGCTACCAGCAGGATTCGGCTGTTGCTGACCAATCATCAATCAAGATGATGTGTGATGCTACTGGTAGAATGATGGCTACAGTAGGACGTTTCAATTTGCATTTACATTTTCCGTGCGATTTAATTCAAGCAAAGCTAATTTGACCAAAGTTAGGAAGCGTTCCTTTCAGATTAAAATATAGATAACCTATTTTCAAATGGTTCCCATTATTATGGCCAGTAACTGTAATTAAACTCGCAGTGTCTACAGCCAACGTACCACTTCCAACCGAAGCCTCCGTACCGTGACTTTTCATACGGTAGATCCAGTGCTGGCCTTCACAAGTTGGAAGATCAATTACGGGAGACTCTCGGGAAACGAGGAAATGGCTACGACGAACGGGGGACAAACATTGACGCACCGGAGAAGCCTACCGCATGTTATCGAACGGATCAAACTAATTCATAGAATCTTGACAGTTTTCGTCGTGGCTGTTAGCGACATCGACGGTTGGAGGGTGATGGTAGAGGAAAGAGAGAGAGACGAACGAAATCCGCTTCCAAATATGTGAGGTAGATGTTTGGCCATACCCGGCCAGATTCGGCTGTCCGGTGTCGTCAATCACAGCGGATCACAAACGACAATCGCGACTAGGTTCGCCTTCGGTCGCGCTGTCCAGTGTTTGGCCTGGGAGAAATTTATGAACGCCGCTGGAAATGCCTTAATTGGATTCGGAGCTTTCTCTCGTTATTTATAGGTTTGGTTTTTCTCCCTTCGGAAAGGAAGTCACCGGAAGCCATCGGCACGGGAAGAGTTGAAGGCAGTTTTGTGCGTAGTTAGATGAATTGATCTCAATAATTTAAGGAATCTCTTTTGAAAGTTGTGACATTTATGAGTTTATGTTTTATACACACATTTGTGGAGCAATTAACCCTTTCAAGCCCAACTTTTTTCTAGTGCATGTACGGTTCCAAAACTACTTTTTTCTTGTAAATGTTGGGGTCAAGAAACACGAAAAACCTTTTTTCATAAAGATAGGTGCTTTCCTCGCAGTGCTAGAAGCTACTCAATTTTTACCTTCCAATGCTCAATACAATTATCCTAGAATATTTACAATAGTCCAATTGCGTGGAAAACGTAGCCAAAAACAGTCTAAATTGATAAGTTTTATCAATTTTTAATAATATTGCAACGTAATGAAGATATATGAAAAAATCATTTTCCGTTAACTGTTCCTGGCAGCACTGCTCCATTGGAATCCAATCAGGGTACTTACAATAACTTCAGTTCTAGAGCTGATCCTTTTAGCTGTATAAACTCAAATGAAAGGCAATTATTAGCCTTACTTGTTTTGTGAGCAAGTCCTTCCTCAAACAAAAGTTATATCTGTTTAAAAACGTTGTTGTCCAAAAACAACATGGGCATGAATGGGATAAAGACAATGCTAAATTAAAGAAATAGTGAGCTGGATGCTTTAAACGCATCAATTATATTTTTGAAGAAATTCTCAAGCCAATCATTATGCAGTAGATACGTTAAACTCGTTCTGGAGTATTGCAGCGTAACCGTAGTGTAACCAAAAGCTCAAACTATTTATTGAAGAACCCGAACAGAGCTAAAATGAGCCAATCAAGAAATGATAAGTCATTGAAAGAAAACTGGCCTTGAAATACCTTAAATAAATTAACGAATAAATCAATCAATAAATAAAACAAATAAATAAATCAATAAATAAATAAATTAAAAAATAAATATTTTTGCGAATACATAAATAAATAAATAGATAATAATCACGCTCAAAGGATTTAAATCAAACGATATGGATCAAGCGATTTAAATCAAACGATTTAAAGCAAACGACTTAAATCAAACGATTTATATCGCTCGAATCGTATCGTACCAAAAATAGCAAACATAATTTCGAATTTAAAATCGCACGAGAGAGATAATTGAAACGCATTTTAAAACGTGCGACCTAAATCGTACGATTTTAAATCAAAGGATTTAAATCAAGCGATTTAAATCAAACGATTTAAATCAAGCGATTTAAATCAAACGATTCAAATCAAACGATTTAAGTCAAACAATTTAAATCAAACGATTTATTTCAAATGACTTAAATTAAGAGATTTAAATCAAACGATATAAATGAAACGATTCAATTTAAATGATTTAAAACACACAATTTAAATTAAAAGATTGAATTCAAAATGGTTTAAATGAAACGATTTAAACCAAACTAATAAAATCAAACAATTTCAATCAAACAATCCAAATCAAACGATTTAAATCAAACGAAATTCGTTTGATTTAAATCGTTTGACTTAAATCGTTCGGTTTAAATCGTTTGATTTAAATCGTTTGATTTAAATCGTTTGATTTGAATCGTTTGATTCAAATCGTTTACAATAAATCGTTTGATTTATATCGTTGATTTAAATCATTTGAAATAAATCGTTTGATTAAAATCGCTTGATTGAAATCGTTTGACTTAAATAGATAGATTTCAATCTATTTAAATCAAGGATTTAAATCGCTTGATCTAAATCATTTTATTTAAATTGTTTGATTTAAATCGTTTGATTAAAATCGTTTTATTTAAATCGTTTTATTTAAATCGTTTTATATAAATCGTTTGATTTATATAGTTTGATTTGAATCGTGTGATTTAAATCGCTTTATTTATCTCGTTTGATTTAAATCGTTTGATTTGAATCGTTTGATTTAAATCGTGTTACATAATTTGTTTGATTTAAATCGTTTGATTTAAATTATTTTGATTTTAAACCTTTGATTTGAATTGTGTGATTTAAATCGCTTGATTTATCTCATTTGAATTAAAACGTTGGATTTATATCGTTTGATTTGAATCGTACGATTTAAATCTTTTGATTTAAATCGTTTTGTTTGAATCGTTTGATTTAAATCATTTGATTTTAATCGCTTGATTTAAATCGTTTGATTTAAATCGTTTTGTTTGAATCGTTTGATTTAAATCGGTTGATTTTAATCGCTTGATTTAAATCGTTTTTATTTCAAATCGTTTGACTTAAATCGTTTGATTTGAATCGTTTGATTAAAATAATTTGATTTGAATCGTTTGACCTTAATCGTTTGATTTAAAACGTTTGATTTAAATCGTATCATTTAAATCACTTGATTTAAATCGTTTCATTTTAATCGTTTTATTTAAATCGTTTTATTTAAATCGTTTGAAATAAATCGTTTGAAATAAATCGTTTGAAATAAATCGTTTGATTTAAATCGTTTGACCTAAATCGTTTGATTTGAATCGTTTGATTAAAATCATCTGATTTGAATCGTTTTACCTTAATCGTTTGATTTAAAACGTTTGATTTAAATCGTATCATTTAAATCACTTGATTTAAATCGTTTTATTTTAATCGTTTTATTTAAATCGTTTTAATTAAATCGTTTGATTTAAATCGTTTGAATTAAATCGTTTGATTTAAATCGTTTGATTTAAATCGTTTGATTTAAATCGTTTAATTTAATCGTTTGATTTAAATCGTTTGATTTAAATCGATTGATTTATATAGTTTGATTTGAATCGTGTGATTTTAATCGCTTTATTTATCTCGTTTGATTTAAATCGTTTGATTTGAATCGTTTGATTCAAATCGTTTGCAATAAATCGTTTTATTTACATCGTTAATTTGAATCGTTTGATTTAAATCATTTGAAATAAATCGCTTGATTTAAATAATTTGAAATAAATCGTTTGATTTCAATCGTTTGATTGAAATCGTTTGACTTAAAGAGATTGATTTCTATTGTTTGATTTAAATCGTTTGATTTAAATCGTTTGAAATATATCGTATGATTTAATACGCTTGATTTAAAACGTTTTATTGAAATCGTTTAATTTGAATAGTTTGATTTAAATCGTTTGATTTTAATCGCTTGATTTAAATCGTTTGATTTAAATCGTTTGATTTAAATCGTTTTATTGAAATCGTTTGATTTGAATTGTTTGATTTAAATCTTTTGATTTAAATCGTTTGATTTAAATCGTTTGGTTTAAATCGTTTGATTTAAATCGTTTGATTTATATCGTTTTGTTTGAATTGTTTGATTTGAATCGTTTGATTTTAATCGCTTGATTTAAATCGTTTGAAATAAATCGTTTGATTTGAATCGTTTGATTTAAATCGTTTGATTCAAGTCACTTAATTTATCTCGTTTTATTTTAATCGTTTGATTTAAATTGTTTGACTTAAATCGTTTGATTTAAATAGTTTGATTTCTATCGTTTGATTTAAATCGTTTGATTTAAATCGTATCATTTAAATCACTCGATTTAAATCGTTTTATGCAAATCGCATGATGTAAATCGCTTGATTTAAATCGTTTTATTTAAATCGCTTTATTTATCTCGTTTGATTTAAATCGTTTGATTTGAATTGTGTGATTTAAGTCGCTTGATTTATCTCGTTTGAATTAAAACGTTGGATTTATATCGTTTGATTTGAATCGTTTAATTTGAATCGTTTGATTTAAATCATTTGATTTCAACCGTTTGACTTAAATCGTTTGATTACATACAGAGCCGCAGAGAGGGGGGGGGGACCGGGGTATTTCCCCCCGGGCCCGGAGTTCTGAAGGGGGCCCGGATTTTTACCAGAAACTAAAATTTGACAAATACTTTTTCGACAAAAAATTAAACCTAAATTAAAAAAATTAAAACCAACCTAATTCTCGCATCGAAACAAGATCAGACTCGAGCGGGCATAGCGAAATTTGTTCATTGAATGTCATGTATGCAGCTCATCTGGGTTCGAATCCTAACCCCGCACACAGGAATAGAGATTTTTTATAGGAAAATTCCTAACCAGAATGAAGAAGCGAATGACCTTAAGGTTAAAATACCCAAAATCGAAACAAAAATATGATCAGACTTGTAAGGGTTTAAATTTAAATTTAAATGGTTTGATTAGAAGTCATGAGGTTGTCTTCAAATTTTGCTAATATGAAATCGATTTTTTTTATCTATCGAATTTCCAATCTTCGAAAGCGCTGGATTACTATCGAAAGTTATTATTGAAATCCTGCTTAGGGTTGCCACACCGGTTTTTGGGGGCGAATTCCGTGTCTTCGTTCAGGTAAATTCGAATTCACCCGGAAGAATCCACTAGATTACTTTGCAATTTTGAGTTGCCCTTTTCTCTACCAGGAATCGTCCAGCACCCAGTCCTCGTAAACATCATAATCGGGCTGCAGGCGCCAATTTTTAAGGAGGGCCCCTCTTGGCGTTGACAAATATTATTTTAAAAGTGTCATTTGGGTTTACTTTGTCCCATTGAACCTTGGCTTAAATGGATCAATGTTCCTCACAAAGATTCTCGAAAGAAACTGGAGTGTGATTTCACACCCCATGTTTGTTTACTGAGGAGCAGAGCGAAGCTCGCTCGGATTATCCTTCACAGCGAGAGTGGCTGGTGCTTTTAGATTCTTTGTGAATATCTGAGGAAGCGAAGTACTACACCCAACTAAATCAACAAAACTGTTAACAAATGCAAAAACATACAACTAAATGTGAACGGCACAGAGTGCTGACCAAAACAATACACTCTACGCTGAATGTGAAGAAAATAAGATATTTTTCCTCTTAGTGCTACGAGCTACTTAAGAAATAAAACAATGCATATTTATTTGTTTTTAAGCGATTTATACAATAAAAAGCAATAGAAGTGCTCCAAAATTCTGTCGAGTGATCACTTCAATTCGAAATTCTAATTGATTTCAACGCATACCCATTAGGGTGTCCCAAAATGACATCATGTTGAAAAAGTCATCGGGCTCACTTCTTAAATGAAAGGTTAGGGTATTGGGACCACTTTCTTCTTCGGAGTGAGTTTGCTAAAATGCTTCCTACTGGTGGCGACTTTTGATTTTTTGAAAAATGGGCCGATTTCGGATGAAATTTCAAATTTATGCCTGTTGAAGTGGTCCTGAACTGTCTTAGATTTTTTTTCAGCATTTTTTATTTTTCTGGAGGTCCAAACGGAGAAGTTTGGTTAGTTAGTTTGTACAAATTTTGAATTATAAGAGCGGCAGAGCTATTAAAACTTTGTAAAAAATGAAATTTTTGGTGTTTTTCGGTATTTTTTCTTCAAAACTGGGTATCTACAAAATTTTAAAAGTACAGAAAACACTTTATATAGTTGAGCCGAATTCAGGGGCGTAATTTTACTGAAGAAAGTGTATAGCTACGGCTAATCGGGTATGAGTTATTTAAATTTTTGTTAGATAACCTTTGACATTTTTAGCAATTTATCAAAAATAATGCTGTTCCAAAAAGTAAATTAGTTCAAATGTGCTTTGACCACACATTGTTTTTTGAAAAATAGAAGAAAAATTATGAAAAATGACGTCTGTACGTCTTTAGTATGTCAGGACGAGATTTAATGAGCATCTGATGATTTTTTTTTCGTAACTTAAATTACAATAATAATAACTTTGCTAATGACGCCAAGTCTCGAATTATTTTTTGAAGAGTTAATTCTCCATAATTACTTCTAGGAGGCATCTTCAACAAAACTATTGTGTCAGAGGATGCGCTGTATTCTGTTGTAAAACTTTTTCGAGGATATTTGCCCCAAATTTGACTATTTCTGAATTATGTGATCTAAACAGTAAATATCAGTTTTTCACCACTCACCTCACTCTTCTGCATTTTTCTCCACTTCAAAGTTCCTAACATGAAAATAAGACTTTATATACAAAATGTAAGTACGTCAATCAATTCAGCCTTCAAATATACGCCATAACTTGCCATTAACTCGACATATTTGTTTAATTTTAGTGATTTTCAAACCCGCTAGGTGGCTATTATCATAGAAAATAATTTAAAAAAAAATGTCAAATGCTCATAAAAACCGATTCTGATGTACTAGAGACAAGCGAAAAACGCCATTTTTAATCATTTTCCTTCTATTTTCCGAAAAATAATATGCGGACTAAGCCCACTTAAGTAGTTTTATTTTGCAGAACAGTGTTATTTTTTATGAATATCATAAAATGTCAAAAGGTTATTTAACAAAAACTTAAATAACTTATACCCCATTGGCCGTAGCTATACACTTTCTTCAGCAAAATTACGCCCCTGAATTCGGCTCAACTATATAAAGTGTTTTCTGTACTTTTAAAATTTTGTGGATACCCAGTTTTGAAGAAAAAATACTGAAAAGCACCAAAAAATTTACTTTTTACTAAGTTTTAATAGCTCTGCCGCTCTTAAAATTCAAAATTTGTACAAACTAACTAACCAAACTTCTCCGTTTGGATCTCCAAAAAAATAAAAAATGCTGAAAAAACATCTAAGACAGTTCAGGATCACTTCAACAGGCATAAATTTGAAATTTCATCCAAAGTCGGCCCATTTTTCAAAAAATCAAAAGTCGCCACCAATAGGAAGCATTTTAGCAAACTCACTCCGAAGAAGAAAGTGGTCCTAATACCCTAACCTTTCATTTAAGAAGTGAGCCCGATGACTTTTTTAACATGATGTCATTTTGGGACACCCTAATACCCATGTGTCTCTTGAAGTCTATCACCTGCTCAGTAAAACTCTGCTGGTCAAAGTACCATTAGAGGCGGTAACCCTACCTCTATTTGAGAGCTCAATTGGCCAAATGAGTCATCAAAAACTCTTAATAAACCAAAAATGTTTCGGAATTAATTCAAAAATTAAAATTTATAATTTTAATATATTTTGTACGCCGTTCATTGTTACAAAACCCATAAAAAAATCATTTTTAGATACGAGATGATAGCGATAAGTTTTTGTCAAGGGATCGTACTCAAATGACGGAGCTTTTTTCTGCGATTTTCGACTACCAATTCCCCCTCGCAAAGAGGCCAGGGATAGGAAAAAATACGTTTTACAATTCTTTCAAATACGGCCTTTTATCAACATTTTCATTATAACAGGTGTGCTAACATACCAACAACAACAAAAATAAGAGAATAATTCATGTTTTTATAGAATTGTGAATGTTTTCGAAACCAGCATAACGTAAAATTCAACCACAACCCTTATTTGAAATTTAATCCAAGTTTCTCATTTTTTCCATTTTTTATTCATACATGGATTTTTTTAATTTTGTTAAAATTTCATGGATCTATTTTTTCAAGGTGTGGATTATATTTGTATTTCTACAATTTTAAGATTCTGCCTTTTTTAATCTATTTCCGTACTTTTATTTTTTCCATTTTTTTACATTCCTTACTTTTGCTTTTTTGTCTATTGCTATCATTATCACTTACTTTAATTTATAGTTCTCTTTCTGTTATTTCATTTTATTCGCAATTTTTCGAGAATATTCTGCTTTCTTTATTTTATTTTTCTTATTGTTTCATATTTTAATACCCTGCTCTTTGTTTGTTTCCTTTGTCATTCCATCTAATTTTTAGAATTTGTCTATTTACTACATTTATTCTTATAATAGCCTTTTTCTATTTGCCTTTTTTCTTTTTTTTTTGCATTTCCAAAAGCAATTTCACTTATTCAAATTCAATTCCAATTTGTCTTATTGTTTAATTTTTTACCTTTCTCCTATTTTCTTCCTTATTTCTAGTTTTTAGCTTTTCGTTTTCCGTAGTTTTATTTTTTCCCATTGTTCATTTAATATATTTTTATTTATTGTTTATACCTTTTTCTTAAGATTTAATTCGTTATTGTTATTTCTTCATTGTTTCCATTTAACCTATTTTGAAAGTACTTTTTCTGTTGACCATTTTCCTATACGTTTACATTAACTTTTTTTTATTTTCCTAAAAAACATTTGATTTATCTTTTTTGACACTATGCGCACTTGTTCTTCACTTTACGTTTAGTTCGTTGTTTGAATTCGTTTCAAATTTCATTTCTAGTGTTTTTTCAGTTCTTTAAATAATTTAATCCATTTTATTCATTTTCTTCGTGTTAATTTTTCAATTTTTTTATTCTATAGTATACCATGTTGGCTTTTTCTACTATTTTTTGTTTTCCATTTTGTCTGTTTACTCCGTTTTTGATCAATACTTCCCATTTTCTTTAATTAATTTAATTTTATTTCGATTATAGATATTTTAAGCTTAAGGTCATTCGCCTCTTCGGGTTAGAAAAATCTCTTATGAAAAATTTCTAACCCTATGTGCGGGACGGGACTCGAACCCAGGTGCGCTGCGTCCAAGGCAATCGATTTACCACTACGCTACGCCCACCCCCTTCAATTTTCTTTACTTTTTCGTCTTTTCATCATTCCAATTTTTATAAATTTTACGGTTCGTCCATTTTTTTAAATTTTTCTATGGTTATTTTATTCTTGTCTTTTCTATATACTCCTCTAATTTTATGCATTCTTAACGTTTTATTTACTTTTTCTATTGCTTTAAATATAACTTGTTTTTTTTTGTTAAATAAATTTTATTATTCTTGATTTATCGAGTTTTTCAGCTTTATGCAATTTTTATATTAATGTTTGTATTCTTTTTAGTAGTTTTTTTTCATTTTCATTGATTCTTGAAATTTTTCTTACCTTCTTATCGATTTTTCATTATTTTCACCAGTTGTGCAATAATGTTCGACTTCTTTAATCTTCGCAATATGTTTTTCTTGTTTCCTGTTTTCTTTTATCTATTTTTATAGGTTTTATTTTGGTTTTTCTCGATTTAATATTTTTTGATTGACATTGACATTAATTTGTTTATTTGATTGATTTTGTTGATTTAGCTCTTTTGATTCTTTTAATATTCAGTTTTCCTATTGGTTTTTTATCTTTTGCCGTTGGTCGCCGTTCAGCTATTTTCATTTTTTTGTAATTACTACATTTTCAATCTTTCCATTTCCTTACTTTTATAAATACTATTGACCAAAATGGCGCTTCTCAAAGTCACCAAAACTGTCGAAGCGGAATTAAAAAACTCCCAAAGTATAAAAACTCTACTTTTTGTTCCTTCATTGGCACTACAAACAACTAGAGCTAAAAGCTAGTATATAAATATAAAATTTTAGTGTACTATACATAGTATCAGTGAACTCCAATGGATTTCAAACATTAACTTTTTTATGCGCAGGCGATACATAGTGGTAGGGGCCCGTACGTTGGACCCCCGGGCCCGTATTTTCTCTCTGTGGCCCTGGTTACATATGGTGAGGTCGGCCAAAACATAAAAAAAAATTATTCTTCTATCGTAAAGTTCACGCTGTTGATAATTTAACTGCCGTGTCCTTGAACGATTTCATTGTTTCCTCAAAATTTTTTTATAAATGTTATGCATTTTTTAATATTTTTTTTTCAGTTGGATATAGTTGTTTTTTTTTTTTTTAAATCGTCTCCGTTTCCAACAAGAAGAAAATTTTGTTTTATTAATCATTCAAGGACACCACAGGTACATAAACTAATGAATTTTTTTTAGTTATATGCTTTCAGTTCAGCTATTGGACTGGAATCGTAGTCACGGTAAACCTCTCTGAAAAAACGCATTTTGCGGAAATTGCTATAACTTCGACAATTAATATTTTTTTTGTTGTCAAGTGGATTTTGAAAATTGGAAATTGTACTTCGCTAGACGTATTACAAGTATTTTATAAAAATATGGCTATACTCCTTTACAAAAATTTAAACTTCTCCGTTTTTCCTGCATCTCTGCATATATATCCCTTAAATCGTTTGATTTAAATCGTTTGATTTTAATCGTTTGATTTTAATTGTTTGATTTAAATCGTTTGAATTAAATCGCTAGATTTAAATCGTTTGACTTAAATCGCTTGATTTATCTTGTTGATTTGAATAAAACGAGATAAATCAACCGATTTAAATCAAACCATTTAAATCAAGCGATTTAAATCAAGCAATTTAAATCAAACCATTTAAATCAAACGATTTAAATCAAACGCTTTAAATTAAACGATTTATTTCAAACGATTATTTAAATCAAATGATTTAAATCGAACAATTTAGATCAAACGATTAAATCAAACGATTTAAATCCAACGATTTAAATCAAATGATTTAAACCAAACAATTTAAATCAAACGATTTAAATTAAATGATTTATATCACACGAATCGTATGGTACCTAAAAACTCTCACATAATCTCAAATTTAAAATCGCACGAGAGAAATAATTTAACCGAATTTTAAAACGTGCCACCTAATTCGTAGGGCTTAAGTCATGCGATTTAAGTTGTACGATTTTAATCGAAACGATTTACATCGTTCGATTTATATCGCATGAATCGTAGCGTACCAAATTAACAAGAATAATTTTAAATGTAAAACTCTTCGTCGAAGTGACTGGCAGCCAAATGGTTCGCGAAAATGGGCATCGGTATTGGGAGAAATACCGCCGCCGAGGAATTCTCAGCACCAGCTAGTAGATGAATAGGAACGAGTAGAGCCAGTAGTAGAGTCGGTATACTTAACTAGTACAAACAAATTCGGCGCTACCACAAACCAGCAGGCAATCTGTAGAGCTGAGTCGATTGGCACACAAGGCTCGGCCCTCAAAGCTCCGAAAAAAAATCTTCATTGTTTGAGCGTTTCTATAAATTACCTTTATAAAAAAGATAAAATATTAAAACCCTCCCAATGAGAATTTTCTGTGTATTACACGACTAGTATCGTACCAAAAACCGTAAGTAGATAAGTAGATCACATTTCAAAACGTGTGTGTGTGTTAACTATCCTACCTCCCACTAGCTGGTAGTGATTTACAGAAAAAAGATGTTTGCATGTATTTTAACATATCCATGCAAATAACTTGGTTCAAGCATTTAGGTAGGTGTTAGCTCAATTGACTTTCCGATGACCCATTTCGTGTACAGCGCCAGACATGTTCCGAAGTCATCGTTCCATCAACCAGCCCCGCCTTATTGTAATGTTTGTATCAAATGGATTATAACATTACAATAAGACTTTCGATTCCTTTCATGAGGTAAGAAATCGACGCGTATTTAGTGTATTTATTCTTTTTTTGTATATATAAATTAGAATGTCTGTAGAAAAATATACCAGTTTTTTTATTTCCTTCCTCATCTCCTACTTACGCGAGTGACTGATACTTGCTTATCCATTTTTCGTCCCATTCCAAACCTTCTCCAGATATCCTCAAAATCTCCAGCATCTTTCTCACGCATCAAACAGCCCGAGCAATCCTTTCTCTTTCTCACATTTGCAAGTACAGAGCAATTTATCAACAACAGTATGCATGCAGCAGATACAGAAAACTCCACTGGCCACGCATGTGGTCCTGACCCGAAAAAGGTTTGGAAAATGTCGGAAGAAAAAGAAAAACTGACCTGCAGGTTTCCGAATGTGGAACTAAGAAATTGGTGCGACACCTATCGGGTGATAGCTACGGGTGACGCGCTGATAATTTGGAATCCCTTTTTCTTGCCAAGTGACGCCGAAAATTTTTCACTTTTTGAGAAAGATTTATCACTGGGAAAAAGCACTTTTTTGTGAGTTTTTGATCTCCACTATTATTATTTACGTTGTTAAAACACTTTTTTCTTCCCCGCATCGGGAATAGACGGCCCGTGTTGCGGGGGGAGCACGTTTGACATCCCAAGTAGCAATTGCAACTTGTTGAAAGTATTAAATGTTGCACAACTGCTACACAATATTTTTTATTGTTGGATATATTTGAAAATAATTTCCACGGGTTTTTAAACTGATTGTGCAACTAAGTAACTATAGAGCTGGCCAATAGTGTTAAGTATGCAAACATCAATAACAGTTGTGAAACTAATCAGAAACTTTGCTAACTTGCACAAACAGTCTAACAAGTTGCAAATGCCTCTTTGTTTACCATTCCACCCTAAAACAGAACTGTCCAACTACCCAATGCTCGACAAATGGCACAGCTATTGTTTTCATTATTTTGCTGCATTTAGGAACATGTTGCACAACATACAAACAAAGTGCGCTTTTTCCATAACATAGTTGTTACCAAGAGAGTTACAAATACTATACAGTAACAAAGCGTGCTACTTGGGATAGAGTCTGTGGTATTATATAGAAAAACTCTAGAAAGAGAACTGCGGAGACTCCATTTTGGATCGATTGGATTCGCGTTTAACTGTCAAAAAACGAATCCAATCGAACATTGCCTATCCTTATAACATTGGACGTGTTGCCATACAATGCCGGGGCATACGTTGCCAAAAATGCTGTTTTTCTCTCCACAGTTCTCTTACTAGAGTTTTTCTAGTATTATAGAGTCCCGTACAGAGAAATGCGCAACACTGCCTAAAATGATGCCCTCTTTTTTGTTCCTGGCACCCACAGTTTTTGCTGTAACTTTGAGTGACTTCACCCGAGTTAAACAGTGGAGTGAATTGAAAATCTACTGTTTCGTGGCTTATAGCACTTTATTCATAATACTATTTCATGTAATTTATTTTACATTGTTACAAAAAAATATAATAAACTGAATACAGTGTCTTGTTTCGGCGATTGAAATATTTCGCCATGATATTATTTCTCTCAACACTAATACTTTTCTTGCATATTCTCCGAAAGAAGAATGTTTGTTTATTTTGCACGATAGGTAGCCATCTGACTGTTCGATAGGTAGATTTGGCTTCACTCTGTGCGTGCCTTTATATAACATAAACAACGCCTTGGTTTGACACTAATGCTGTGTGGCTTTGAATCACTTTACGCCGGGATGAAAAACTCCAAAAAGATCACTGAATTCCACTTCCGATTTACGAAAACTGTTCACCGAGTCATTCTTCGTATTTAAAAACACTTTTGTTTGATAATCCGTACCGAAAAACTACGATTTTGGACCGACTAGCGAGGAGCTCCAAAACAGTCGACCGATCGCGGCTAAGGTACACACTAAAACCAGTAGATCACATTTCAAAACGTGCGATAAAAATCAGTTAGTTAATTGCAGAAGCACAAATGAGTGTATGTTCATTACATACACACACAGACATTGTCCCAAATCGTCGAGCTGGGTCGATTGGTATAAAAGACTCGGCTCTCCAGACCTGGGAAAAAATCTTAAAAGTTTGAGCGAATTCTATATATTTCTTTTATAGGAAATGTAAAAAAGATAAAAAAAATTAGTCAAAAATTAGCATACATGTATGCAGGTTATTTGAAGCTGATCGTTTCTTCCTGCGAAGGATGAATTTTTAAAATTTGCGCAATTTTCGTTTATTTACACTCCAAAAAATGAAGACTTTGTTTTCAGTTTATATTGCACCGCGCTTCAAAAATAACAGTTCCATTCCGAATAGTTTAGTAAACTTTCCACAATTTCGTGATCTACTTATTCGTGTGTGTGTCGTGTGATATAAGCAATCTCGCTATAGGGTGGATTTAAATTAGTTTTACGACGACAACCAGTTCTCCAAGTACTTGAATATAGCCTACTCCAATGTACACATGCTAAGTGTCCCTGCACTGGCGAGCGGCCACCGCTTTTTGCCTAAACAGAGAAATTTAATCTGAGTAAGTAGTTTTTGTCGCTGATGTATAATAATATGCTACTCTGGGTTAATATGATGGCGAAGCGGGGAAAGTGAGGAAATTCCATTCCAAGTAAAATTGGCACTTTGCAGGAAGCGTCAATGCTGAACGAGAAAATGCCCTTTTTATGTATTTGCCTCTTAGCATACCAGCGAGTGTTAAACTTTAGAGCCTTATACGCAAGCCTGCCCTGAAAGTGGTTAGTCAGCATTTATGCTCATACTTGTTCTAAATCTTCCGCATTATACTGGGACAAGTTACAATTTACCCGAAGGATACTTGTAAAATATATGCTGCAGTAGATTTAGTCTCTGGTTTGAACTTATTTTGCACAACTCGGAACGCGTACTTGCTTTGCCTGGAATTCGTACAGCTCCTTTCGGCTGAATTTATCAATTCCCCGCAGCATCAGCCCAGCTCGCATCAATCACTGCACCCGTAGTCTCGTCTCCCGCGTGGGTGCGGCTTCCGGCATCGCACAGGTCCTCCCTTCCTGTCGCGTTCGTTAGGAAACTTTTCGGCTTGTTTCATTGGCTTTCGGCAGCTGGGAAACGTGTCAAGTTAGCATAGCACACGCACAGTTACTCGCGAAACAATTTTCCGCGTTAAATTTCAAGTGTATGCCGCACACATTCATCATGCAGAAAAGGGAAAACTTTACCATCGCAAGAAAGCCTGTTGTACTATTCCATACCGTCTCGAGCAGCGACACTCGCCCTAACTTTTAGCTGGAGGTAGGTACACGTACGCACAGCCGAACACACGTGTTCACGCGAGAATGCCGCGTGTGTTCTGAATTTTGCGAAGGCGTTGAGCCACCCGAACGAGGCTCTGTATAGTTTCCATGTTCAAAGTCAAAGAACAACGAGCACACTCACTTCTTGTGTAAAGATGCCAATGTTTGAAGTTTACGTTTACGGTGAAGAGTTTTGCTTGACAGGCTGCTACGATTGAAGGGGAAATGACTTGTGCACTTATTTAGCTTGTGTACCTTTGTTCTGAAATCAATTACTGATGGGAAATCTTAAAAATTCCGCGCCAATATTGTCAAGTACAGTTTTCTCACTTCGTATCGCACGTTCTATCAATTTTGTAAATTAAATCAACCTGAACCGAAGGTCAAACCTCTCTCGAGAATGCTTTATCCATAAACGAATAAGACACTCGTAAATAACACCCAAGCAAATCTTAAGTTGCCTCGCCACATTATCACCGCCGTTTGGATCGCGTCCAGAGGCTTAGTGTGGAACATTTTCATCCCCGGTCAAACATACAACGCTTCGCGATTTTCAGCCTCATCCCGCTGTCCTTTCGCTTGAGCTTGTGAACTTGCGTCGACCATACAGACCTCGTCGGCGACCGTTTCACAGTCGCACTTCCCGGCTCGATAGACCCGCTCACTGGCGAAAAGAGACTCACTGTTGGTTGTCTCAACGCTAAATAAATTATCACGATTAACGTGGTAATTGTTCACCGCTCCAGTCAGCCCCAGTACCGGTCCGGCCAGGCCGCGGCCGCGGCCGCCGGTCTCGTAGATTCAGCCTGTACATATAGCTGCGGGACCTGCGAGGAGGCTGTTCTTTCACGCTCCAGTTGCTGTTCCTTTCATGATTGCTAAATTTTACACGCCACGCTCCGGTGGCGGCGGCGGCCGGCAACCGGCAGCGAATGAAAAACCGAATGACGAAAGAAATGGCCAGTATCCTTGTAGAACATTGCATGTAAACAGCGGTACTTTCGGTCTTCCTGCTTCGTTGGCCATCGTAGTACTTTTCTGCTGCGCTGTGAATCAGTGAGACCAAACAAAAAAAAATGAAAATAAAGAACCTTTCTGCCGGCACCACGGTAGGTAATCTGTAATAGTTCGGAGCCTGCTGGTTTGCACTTGCGGCGCGGAACGAGGCGGATAAATACAAACACACACAAAGCTGAACCGTGGTTGATAGTGCGGTAGATTTGAAAGGATTTATCGAATGTTGCTTACGGGGGGGGGGGGGTTACCTACGAGTTTATGACTTCCAGAGCAATATTTCAAAGAATAGAATCTTCTGGAACTGAGCCGGAACATTGATGGCGTGTTGAAAACAGCAGGTAGGGGAATCGAGGGCAACTATAAAAAGCGCAAAATTCAGGAATTAACAAAAAAGGGGTTTTTATTTGGTGTTTGAAAGCTGTTAAACAATACGTTTACAGGTTGATTGTTTAAGGCATTGCAATTATTTCTCAGTTCTCAAACTCCACCTTTTACTAATTCAGCTCAACGAATTGAGCTATGTCTTTGAGGGTGTGGAGTCAGGCAGTAAGTTATTGTACGGGCATGTCCCAATCTCATCAATCAGACATCGTTGAGAACCTCGATGATACAGTTCTTTCAAATCTCAAATGAAATTGATCTTCTCCTTGTCGTGACATTTTTGTCGCCGCCCTTGTACCCAGAGACGCTGATCGTCACGAAAAGATGAATAGGTACGACAATACTTAATATCAACCGCCAGGGTGTGATTTTATGAAGCAGGAATATAGGGCATGGTTCCTCGCCTTCGCACAATGTGCAAGCAATCAAAATGGGTGGAACATTTTAGTAATGTAAGAAATGTTGCAAGAATGTTTGCCCCATAGTAGACGAGCTCTCGTCTGTGACATCTTTTCGCTGTCGGGTTTCCTCGGGCCTTAGGCCAGTACAAAAATGACTTCCCTGACAATGCACAGTGGGAAAAAATGGAACCAAAACGCGACTTTTTTTGAAAAGGCTGGATGTCGTTTACCAGGATAGGTTTTTCTTATTTAAAAAGTTCTGAAAAATTGATTGCTACTATTTACAAAGACCGCACGGTACGCTATCATGCCCGTTTCGCCCCAATTCCCCTTTCCGTTTGAGTTTATGTTCAAAACTGAATATATAACTCGGAAGAAAGTTGAAAACGGCTGACAAAAAATAATATTTCTTATGTAAAAAAGTCCAGATAATCGATTGAAGATAATTAGAATAATCTCACGAAACATATACACTCATTTTACCCCAATTCTCCGCAAAACTAAAGTTTGAAATGATTCCTGGCTTTATTTTCGGTATAGTCTATGCGGTTCATTAAAAGTGATGATTCTTATGTGTAAAAATCCAGCTTATCGTTTGAATATAGTTAGACTGGTCGCCTGAAACGTATGTACCCATTTTACCCCAATTCCTCCCATAACTCAAGTATAATGTTAAACTTGGCGCTACATTTCAGAAAGAGGCTGAATGCGGTTGATCAAAAGTAGTATTTCTTATGCAAAAAATTCTGGGGAATCGATTTAAGATAGTTGGAATGGCCGCACGAAACATATGAACCCGTTTTACCCGAAATCTTCCCATATCTCAGGTGGAAAGTTAAACCTGGCTACGCTCCTCGAAAAGAGGCTGAAGGTGGTTGATGAAAATAAGTAATTCTTATGTAGAAAAATCTGGGGAATCGGTTGGAGATAGTTGGAATGACCGCACGAAACGTTTGTACCCGTTTTACCCCAATTATTTACACAACACAAGCGCGGTGAAACATCTTACTCAATATTTCAGAAAGAAGCAGAAAGCGGTTGGTCAAAAGAAATTTTTTATGCCAAATAATCTAGGAAATCGATTGAAGATAGTTCGAATGACCGGACAAAACATGTGAATCCGTTTTACCCCAAATTATTCCCAAAACTCAAGTGTGAGGATAAACCGTGCTGTACTTCTCGGAAAGAGATTGAATGCGGCTGATGAAAAGTAGTAATTCATATGTACAAAATTCCGAGGAATCGATTGGTGATAGTTAGGATAACCGCACGAAACCTGTACATCCGTTTTACCCCAATTCTTCCCATTACTCAAGCGTGCACTTAAACCTAACTGTGCTTCTCCGAATGAAGCTGAATGCGGCTGATGAAACGTAGAAATTCCTATGTAAAAACTTCCAGAAAATCGACTGAATTTAGTTATAATGACCGTACGAACCGTGTATACCCGTTTTACCCCAATTCTTCACATAATGTATTGTGAAATTACCTTACTTATCATTTAAGCAAGCGGCTGAAAGCGGCTCACCAAAATAGTTTTTCTTATGTAAAACAGTTCAAAGAATTGATTGAGACAACTTGAAATGACCACTCGAAACGTGTTTACCCGTTTCACCCCAATTCTTTCCCTTATACAAGTGTTAATTTATACTTACTCAACATTTCAGAAAGAGGTTGGAAGCGGTAGATAAAAAGTATTTTTTATGTTAAATACTTCAGGGAATCAATTGAAGGTAGCTAGAATGTCCGCACGAAACATGTGTACCCATTTTACCCTAAGTTCCTCTCAAAACTCAAGTATGAAGTTAAACCTGGCTATATTTCTCCGAAGGAGGCTGAATGCAACTGATGAAAAATAGTGATTTTTATGTACAAAAAAATTCGCGTTTAGCCTCTTGCTGAAATGATGAGTAAGATATAACTTCACACATACATTACGTAAAAAATTGGGGCAAAACAGGTATACACGTTTCGTGCGGTCATACTAGCTATCTCCAATCGATTGCTCGGAATTTTGACAATAAGAATTATTACTTTTCATCAGCTGCACGCAGGCTCTTTCCGAGAGGTACAGCCAGGACTAACTTCACATTTGAGCTATGGGAGAAATTTGGGGTAAAACGGGTACATATATTTTGTCCAGTCAATCGAACTATCTTCAATCGATTCCCTGGACTATATAACATAAAAAGGTTACTTTTAATTAGCCCCTTTCAGCCTGTTTTTGAAATGATGAGTAAGACATGACTTCACACATACATTATGTGAATGATTGGGGTAAAACGGATACAAACGTTTCATGCGGTCATTCCAACTATCTCCAACCGATTTCCCAGATTTTTCTACATAAGAATTACTATTTTTCATCAAACACCCTCAGCCTCATTTCAAGAAGCACATCCAGATTTAACTTTTCACTTGAGATATGGGAAGATTTGGGGTAAAACGGATACATATGTTTCGTGCGGCCATTCTAATTATCTTCAATCGATTCCCCAGATTTTTTAACGTGACGAATGAATTTTACAATTTAATGTCACGTAAATAAAACTAAACAAACAAAACCCCAGATTTGTTTGCATAAGAAACACTACTTTTGATCAACCGCATTCAGCCTCTTTCTGTAATGTAGCGCCAAATTTAACATTATTCCTGAGTTATGGGAGGAATTGGGGTAAAACGGGTACATACGTTTCGGGCGACCAGTCTAACTATATTCAAACGATAAGCTGGATTTTTACACATAAGAATCATCACTTTTAATCAGCCGCATATAGTCTTTTACCGAAATATAAAGCCAGGAATCACTTAAAACTTTAGTTTTGCGGAGAATTGCGGTAAAATGGGTGTATGCGTTTCGTGAGATTATTCTAATTATCTTCAATCGATTCTTTGGACTTTTTTATATAAGAAATATTATTTTTTGTCAGCCGTTTTCAACTTTCTTCTGAGTTATATATTCAGTTTTGAACATAAACTCAAACGTAAACGGAAATTGGGGCAAAACGGGCATGATAGCGTACTTTACGGTCATTTTAAATACCTGCAATAGATTCCCCAGACATTTTCACTTAAGAAGTATGCATTTTTAATAACGACACTTAGTCTTCTATCAAGCTATTGAGTAAAGCCGCGTTTTTGATACTTTTTTCCCACTGTGCAATGGTTCATCTCAAGGTGAGACGGAAGTGGAAATAAAATTGATTACTCAGCTCAAGGTATATCCAAGCTCGAGGGCCTTACGTGATTTTTTCCGGGCAAAAAAAAATGTTTTTTTTTAATCTATTGCAGCTTTTCGAGTTCTGGCGGCACGATATTCGTCCGTGAAAGGGATATCGAAAATTCACCCTAATAAGCTTCGGATGGTGGTAAATACACACCTAGAAAAAATAGTGTAAATTTACGTCTCCTGACCATGACATATACGAGCATCAAAAATGACTTAGTTTTACGTTTGATTTTAATTTTACATGAGGTTTAATTTCGTAAATCATGTAAAATTACTCCACATACAGTGTTTGTTCTGAATGGTAGGAAGTGTAATTTTATGTCATTGCGCATGTAAAGTATATGTAGCATGTAAAATTAAACGGAACACGGTAATGTTTCGTCATTTCATGAATTACTAGTTGTTGAATTGTGTCATGTTTGCAATTACGTCAACGATAAAATCAGATTTTTTTGGTGTGTAGTTTGAAGCAGGGAAATGATATTCCTGGCTACGGGCCCTTTACGAAGGAGAACAGAGTATATGTACCAGCAAATCAGGTGGAAAGGTCGTTTCCGATTCGAGTTTGAATTGCGCATTTGACACATGGGGTTGGCTGTTTTAAAGACACCATGCTTCAGCCATGGGAGTCTTCAAAACAACCAACTGGAGTGCAAATGTTGAAATGTAGCAATCAGTATCAGTCGCAGCTAACGGAAAGAGATCATATATCAACTCAGACTCCTATCGAGTGATCTTTGCCGGGACTGCGCTACTCAACTACCTTCTCTTTGACGAAGTTCGCCTACCTGTTCTCCTCTTTGCGCTATGGGTCATGAGCTATACTAATTGCAAACAACTGGGACGCAGAGCCAACCATTGTAGCAATAAGGTTCAGTGTGGGAAATGCGGTGATTCCTGTGGAAGGGATGTTGAAAAGTGGTTCTACTGGGAGAGAAACCCAAGTGATCTCCCGACATGTCTCAAGTACAAGCAGCACTAGAAGAAACTGGAGCGTTCCCGTCAGAGACACTCTATGCGATCGTTTGCAGAAATGCTAAAGATAGCTACGCCACCAGTCTCTTCGAATATCTATGCTATCTTGTCTAGCAACGAATGCGGCTCTGATAATTTCCAAATCCTCTCCTAAGCTTCGTTGTAAAGACCAGGAGATGTCTCTGCGAGGTCCTTCAAACATAACTACTCAAGGATCAAAAAAGTACCAAAACCGAAAGAAGTAGCTCCTGGTCTCAGAAACCTGAGCCCAGAAAAGATTTTCCCAGTACTTCCTGGGATATCAAAAAATCCACCCAGACAACCAGGAGTCGTACAAGAATGATCAATTTAAATCGTAATAAGGTCCAATACGTATCAGAATCGTATAATGGTATGCAGTCTGTATAATCCATTTGCATTTTTTGTCTTGATGACACATATACGACAGCCGTGTAATTGCACAGAGAAGATCATAACCTGACAAGCAATATCCTAAATAATGCATAAATGAGGCCTCATTACGACAATATACGTGCTAATTTATATATTGCAAAAAATTACCATCATTTGTTCCGGAAGAGTCGTAATGCATGTAATTATCGTTAAACGGTTTAGACATAAATATATATGTGTCGGTTGTCACGGTAAAGATGGACACGTCTATCGTTAACAGGACACATGTTAGTGAACTCGGGTGACTCATAGTTATACCGCCTAAGCTCGACCCTCATTAACAGAAGACAAAGATTAAGCCCGTACGATATTAAGCCTGTTCTAATGACCCTGCCACTTCTAGTTTTCCGATCTGTTTACTTCACATCCTTGCTCTCACTTGAGTACTATGGCTCTAATTTTCATAACTTTCCCTACCCAGTAATCTCTAGTTAATTGAATGTCGTTAAAATGTAAAAAAGAAAATGTGACTAACATAGTCGAAATAAAAAAAGGAAAAAATAAATATAAGGTATTCTAGCGTTCTTAGTTGAGGCTATCACAATCCTTTGAAAAATTTGAAACAAAATGAGAAATGTGATTAAACATAAGTGAAAATTACAAAGAGCGACACGTACAGTAGTCTTTTACGCAATTATCGGAATCCTTGCGAATTCAAAATTTCCACAGTAAAACTGAAGTCATTTCCGAACTACCAGTTTGCAAATGAAAATATTCTCCGATCAAGAAATTGATATACAAAATCATATTCTTTTATTTATAATATTTAATGTGAATTTATGTGCTTTAATATAAGTGTTTTCAAACGATTATTATACTTTTATTGCTGAATTACGTAATTGGACTAGAGAATTTAGTATTTCCCATATGGCGCTGAAATTCCTAATAAAAGTTTTAAATACACACCCTAACTTCAAGCTGCCAACAGCAGGGCGTACAAGCGGGAAGAGGGGCTTTTGGATTATTATTATCAGCCGTTAGCAGAGATCCGAGGTATATAATTTCCTCCACTACCTCGAATACATTCCCGTCGATCGTAACACTGCTTCCTAAGCGGGATGTTACCCGTTCGGTCACTCCTATCCGTAGGGGTGACCGGGGCTGGTTGGCCGAGTGCCTTTTATGAAAAGGCAAATATGCGCAGTAGCGACATCTATAGTGATTTTGGTGGGGTATTAGGTCACCAATGTACCGACGTAATTTCGGGTGTTTTGGTGATGTCGTTTGTACAGGAGCACGTTTGTTCTTTTTTCGGCACTGGTGAGTAAATTTCTGTTTCTGAAAAATAATATATGTAACGCGAATCAATTTACATTCGATTACCAATAACTTTGTATTGCTGGAAAGGGTATTCAAAACCCAACAAAATGGTATAAAGGTTACCAGTGTAACCTTATATTTGTTTGTGTAAATCGTGATTGTTCTCGAAAATATACATTGGGGAAGGTTGGCCGAGTGTGTAGAGTAATGTGCACTTTGATATTTGTGAAATGCCAACCTTTTTACATTTCTTATAAAAGAAATGTATAGAATTCGCTCAAACTTTCAAGATTTTTTCCGAGGCCCGGAGGGCCGAGTCTTATATACCAATCGACTCAGCTCGACGATTTGGGACAATGTCTGTGTGTGTGTGTGTGTGTGTGTGTGTGTGTATGTAACGGACAAATTCTCATTCGTGTTTCTCAGCAATGGCTGAACCGATCTTATCCAAACCAATTTTAAATGAAAGAACTAAAAAACAGTATGAACGCTATTAATTTGTTTTTGATTCTGATGTTTAGTTTTTAAGATATGAATGTTTGAATGTGTAAAAATGGCGTTTTTGGCAGTTTTTTTAAATTATCTGCCGAAATTGACAATATAGATTATCAATTTATATGTTTTTAGACAGCTTAAACGAATACCTTTCGAACAAGCTATAGATTGTTGAAATCGGACTATTATCAAAAGAGATATTTAACATTAAATGCGGACGAAAGATTTTTATCATTTCCCATTGCCAGAAATATGACCAAAAACATGTAATCTATTATTAACGCCAAAACGGCCTATTTTAGGTCAATAGTATCTTCGGAGAATTTAATAGAGGTAATATGCTCTTTCTTTTGGTATTGTGCTTTTGCTGATTAATCCCCCTATGAGTGAGATATTTTCACAAATTTTCTTGGAAGTGATTATAACGAAATGATGCCTTCAGCAAATTTGTAGCTCTTACTTTTGCGAATAACTTTACTGAAGACTTCAAATATCTATTTTGAATACTTTAAAAGTTATGGCTTGTTGTTTGTGGATTACTCTTCGTCGCCTATTTATTGTTCAATATAGTAATAATCCATTGAAATAAGCCAAACATTATTTCGATAAATCGAATTTTGTATTTCATTTTTCTATCTACAACCGCTAGAAATAATCACCGAACACTTCCAAGTTGTCTGGAAGGAACTTGATAACTTATCAGTGCAAAAATGTTCATTTGTGCGAACCTTCTGACTGCAATTTTTCTAACTTATAACCATCGGATTGATCTGAAACCTTTTGGAAAATGAAAAGCGAAATAAATAACTCCAAGCAACGGCGTAGCCAAGAGAAGGTTTTAACACCATACAGCCCCCTCCCCCACCACACAAAAAAATATTGGATTGGAGTTGAAAATTTATTGATGCAAACTGATTTAATTCAATATTACAATAACATTATCTGATCCGTAGATTGATAACCTGTTGTTGTAAACATCATGAGGACTTTTGATAAATTGTCGGAATGGGGTCCTGATATGTAACTGATCTATTGGTCTTGATTTCACAGTTGTCTAAATTAGACAACTGTGAAATCAAGACTATTATTAAATAGCATCAATATCAAATTCATACCTGAAAACATTCCAATAGAAAATTCCAGAGTTCTGTAATCAATCATAATCCTCAGATTTCTTTTCAAATTTTCAGCTTTTTTCCTACACAATATTAGGAAAGCTTATTACACAATTGTTCCTAATAGGTTTGTGAAAATTATAAACTATTTGAAATTTTTTATAGTTTTATTTTTTATTTAACCGTGATTTTTTAATAAATAGTGATCATCGCTTCACAACGTAGTCTATTTTTCATGGTTTGCGGTGAGCACGAACTCTCGAATTGCTGAACTGAAAATTATGGAATAGAAATTAATTTTTAGTATTCTTTACAGACCCGCTGGTGCCCTAAGACGATTTCGCTAGAGTTTTAGAGCACTGTGCACCCAGTGCATTAACGCAAGTGACGGAAGGTTATCGAAAAGTTTCGTGAAAATGAAAGTTCCAGTAATGATGATGATTTTCCCAAACGATTCGTTTTCGTGAGGTTTTTATTTATTATTTGGCATTAGGATTAGCGATAATAATTCAAATCAAGAATACTACTGGGAAGTCACCTTTAGAAAAAGTCGATGTAGAAGTAAAATTTGAAACTATGCACGCATGTACTTCAGAGATAGCGTGATATCAGGAGCTGCGATTTCATTTCAACGCTTTTTTTTGTGAAAAGGGCGATACTTACAAATGTAAACATAGGGCTTTTTTCTTACATGCGAATGAGGGCTTTGAAACGCAACAAATTAACCTAAAAATTTTGATTCTACGATATTGCTTTCTTAAACTACAGCAAAAAATACAACGGGCGAAACTGTATTTTTGTTTGTTTATTTAAAGTTTCGCCCTCCACGCTCCATGCAAGCAAACAGGGCGATACTTTTTTTGCTAGCAGTTTAAAGGCGAAACTGTTATTTTCGTATTTTTTAGGATTATCAGACTGATACCAGCTGTAAATAGTAACAATGATCTCTATTGAAAAAAACCCGGACGAAATCGGTGGTGTAAAACGGTAGTTATTGTAAAAAAACGTAAGGGCGATACTTCAATGCTGATAGATGGGACCGAAAAAGTAAACAATCGCCAAAGGGGCGATACTATCATTTTGTCAATTTCAATAGCAAAAACAAATTTTAATTTAATAATTTCAAATACTTTATGAAGTTTTGGGTTTCGATCACTGAATCATGCAAGCTAGGATGTCAAAAACACAATAGTTCTTTAATAGGAAATAAAACCAAGTCTGGAAATATTCACTGTTGATTTTCTTTGAATGGTATCACTGCTAGTATCGCCCTTTTCAAGAAAAAGCGTTGATTTCTTAGTTCTCAGTCGCGATGGAAATTTGAGTAAAATATAAACTTCAAATCGATTAAAAAAAATCGTTTTTTTTTGTTTCAGTACAATATATAACCCCTTTAGGAAAATTCAGTTTTCCCACCACAATATAGATATTTTATTAACAGAGCATTAACAATAATTCGTTGGTATGTCTATATGTCTATTTTATGGGCCATTTTTTCGCTTTCCCATTGATTTTGTTTGGGATTTCTAGCAATGATGTTGTCCTATGCTGATTTGAGCGATTCTCTGAGTCCTGCCACTATCCCATGTAGTAGGGGAGACTGAGGAGACTTGATCCCCTTTTTTATTTTTCAGTCCAACTCCGTGGAATGATAAAAAACTATGTATTTTTTTGTAGTTTTATATTGTTTCTAGGGATGACTAATAATCATAAAAAAATTACATGGAAATATTATACTGGACATGAGCTAAGAGCATTTCTGGAAAACAACAAAAAAATGGAAAATTCTTAGATTACTGGAGACTCGATCCCTAATTTGGGGACACTTGATTCCTTTATGAAAACGTGTTTAAAAGAGCATGTAGGATAATAAGCCTATTTTTGCCCTGTTTCTACTATCATCCTACCCATCTGAAGCCTTTGGTTAGAGCAGCGTCTGCCATCTTTGCTCAACGCATTGACTCAAATGGTATTGCGATAATGGGGGTACTCGATTAGAGATTTTGCTGCGCTCAAACAGAAGATTTTCACCATTCTCAAAACAATTTTGTTATTATATTGGCTCTTAATAAGAGACGAATGACCTTAACGTTAAAACCTCTATAATCGAAACAAAAAAATGGACCTTAATAACAAATCAAAGAAGCTGAAATAATAAAATTATTGTAGTAATGATGTGGTACCCTTCTTAATAGGACAAAAACGGATACATTACCCCATTCAATTTTATTAAGTGGATTGTAGTATTGATTAAATTGTTATGATTAGGTATTGTTATTTTTGTTACTACATATTGCGCATCTCTCACCTGATTGTTTTACGAATTCCCCAAATCTCCGTTCAATTATTTGAAAGCTGTCTTTATTATGGTTGAGGAACGTCAAATATGGGATGAATGGTTGCTGCGTATACTGTAGTAAACAATTACAGTTATGTTTCTTTACGATGAAGCGTTCATTTTTGACATTTTTTTTTTATGACAACAATGACTTCAATTGTTCTGGTGTGAATTTGGTTATTTTCAGTGGTGTGTATGAAGTATGGCGAAGGGGATCAAATCTCCACGAATTTGAAGGGATCAAGTGAACCCATAGCATCTATTTCAGCAAATTTTAGTAAAAATATAGTTGAACAAAAGAATCAGCTCAATCATAACGTATTCATATAATTGACATTCTCCTGTAATTCTGTATGCAAAAGTAGAGTATGTAGTGGGTGATTTTATCAATTTTATAAAAGTTTGAAAATTTGAAAAATAAATCTTCTTCAGTTCTTCTGAGACTTTTTTTTAAATCGGTAAAAATTCGGTTACACAAAAGTCCAATTTCTTTTTTCTGTGTTAATGAAATTTATGTTTAGATAAAACTACGCAACTTTATAGTATATTCGATTAATGTATTCTGATCCGCCTTTGAGTTACCATGATGGGATCAAGTCTCCTCAGTCTCCCCTATGTGTTATCAAAAACATCGCGAAGCATCAAGTTCTAAATGCTCTCAAACGATATATTATCCGAAGAGAGTGATAAGAGTTATAAGAAATGTCTCATCACACTGTTAGGTGGATTAAACACGTTTTCAAAGCAAAATTTGATATTATGCTAATATTGATGATTATAAGCAAAAATATACACGTGAAATAAGTAATAAAATCATTTAAAATTATTACCAAATAGAAATAAGAGATTAGAATCATTAAAAGTCGAAAATTGTTTATAAAAAAGTTGTTTCCGATATATTATGAATTAAATGCCAAGTAGTTTTCAGAGTCTTTGGCGTGTGCCACTTCAATCCTGAAATTTTTCCTCCTGAGGAGTTGCTGGCAGGATTTGTCACAGATCGACCCAACCCCGAACAAAACTCGTCCATTAGCATAGAATCTGCTGTAGATGTAAGCCTCTCTGAAGACGTCAGACTTCTTCCCAAGGCGAGTGCACGATCCGATTCGAAGATGCGGCAAGTTCGTAAACGCCGATCGTCTCAAATTTTGACCAATTCCGCAATAAAAACTGCTTTTGGAGGAGCAGAAAAATGAAAGCAAACGTAAGCGTACACTGGAGGAGGAAAAAAAAATCAGCGAGAGCTGGTAAAAAGTTCACTAAAGCTGCCAAAGGTAAGTCCAAAAAGGTTAAAAATACTAAAAAGTGAAGAGTGGATTTTATTTTCCTTGCCTATATACGAAAAAACGATATTTTTTTTTAATTAAAAGTTTTCCACTGATAGGGTAATAGAGGTATTTTGGCCACCTCACATATTTTGGCCCACCCAATCACTTTTTTATGTTTATTAAACGAATTTACATAAAATTTTGAAAATCTAGTCGCAGTTTTCTTGAAAAACTTTTATTACAGTTATTTTATTCCAAGATTATTGTTGCAGATACATATTACCATTATAAATCGCAAAATTGTGGAAATTCATCAACCTCTATACAGGAATGATGGAAAAACTGGAGGAAGTAGCAATGTTGCGAACTACTTTCAAAACATATTGTTATTAAAATACGTCATTTTTGTTGAACAAATCATGTTACTGTAATCATAACTAATTGACGAAAGTAAAATTGCGTAAATTATACGAAAAATTACATCGCATATCATACAATAAGCTATGACCACAACATATTGTACGATTTAGGGATAAAACACATTTCTGCCATATCTTCTGCAATTTACCTTTTCACCCGTTTCTTGACGTTATTGCTACTCAATGAAGAATGTAGGCGGCAAAGCTTGTTGTTTCGCATATTTTTCCTTCTTGTTTATTTGACACGGCTCGATGTGTTAGCATAAATGAGCCGTGGGACTTTTTCGATTTTTATACCATGTAAAAATTAAAATTAACTTTCTAAATGCCTGTCTATCGGGTCTTGTTGCCACAGCTCGACGCTGCGTGTTGAGATTCTCTTCCTTGGCTGTGAAACATTCTGTGTTGTCGCCCGGACTATGGAGATCATTCGTTCCGTCTTGTCACGCGTTTTTGCTCACGTCCATGTCGTCTTCGGTACTGCATTCATGATGCTAACAGTCGCATGTTTTATTTGCTTCTTGAACTTATAACTCGCTTTTGTAAATCCGTTTCCATCGGCATTTGATTCTTTATTGATGGTGTTTTTGTTTAATTCGTTTATTTGGCACGGGTCAAGGCGTTAGCTTCACGGAGCCGTGGGTCTTTTATATATTTACATGATGTAAACAATAAAAATAACAAACAATTAATGTTAAGATCGATGCCGTACGCGCGACTTGCCATTGCGCGCGGAGATCCGTTTTCGTGTCGGGGAAATCCTTGCATTCACGTCAACTATATCAAAGGGGTCATTTGTATCTTTGTCGTCTTCGTACTTGTCCGGGTCATCATCGGGGTTACTACCTTGATGTTCGCGATCAGGTGTTGTTCCTAACTTCTTTCCCTTTCGGGTCACGACCGTGAACCCTCCGTCATTGCATAGAATTGGCACGTGTTAGTTTGTCCTTGATATGTACATAAAGTTTGCTGTATAATGGTATCATCCCTTCTGTTGTGTACTGCAGGGTAAGGTAAGAGGGAATGGGTTGGTCTACCCGCATTCTCACCACAAAAACACCATTTGAAATACCTGGAAAGTAGTTCCTCCACGTATCCTCCGTGATTGATTCCACTTCTCCGAAATACGACATGAATCTTTTAATGGCCACTTTGCAAGTACGTGGTCACTATGCTATATTTCACCCTAAGGAGGAAAATTTGGTAAAAACCAAAATTTCTCACTAGGGTGAAAATTTGTTGGTAAAAACCAGTCTTTGTACAGGAGGGCACAAATCCTTATTTCATACTATGTTGCGTTTCGGCTTCGCCTCATCAGAAACCGACACTAACACTTGTGTCTCATCGGCATAAACAGAACTTCTGCTCGAACGGGACATCACGTTTGATCAGTCGTTTGATTGAAACACATAGTGTGTTTTAGTTTTAAGGGATTTGCGTCAAGCCGGCGCTAATCTATTCCGACAATGTGTTAGTGTCGGTTTCTGATGAGGCGAAGCCGAAACGCAACATAGTATGAAGTACGTGGTGCCAAATCATGTAATTTAACTTCCACGTTTCCGTTATCCATATACACAGGGATCTTGATTTTTGCGGTGTCACAATCCAGAACGTGTTTCAAGTTGTTTTGCGAAATGATTTTTTTTGCCTGGGCGAATTTGTTAAACGTTATCAGCACCGCGTGTCTGACCTGCTCCAGCTGAATGAAACTGACGTCTGAAAACCGAAGCTGCATTTTCTCCTTCAGCAAATGTTCCACATCACCAATACTTGGTTTTATGCGGAAAGACCGGAAGTCAATGGCCACCGTGTTGGCCCGAAGAATCACATTTTGTTGTCGAGACTCAGTCATCTTGATAAAATAATAGTAACGGTTCCCTTTGTTCTTCGGACAAAGCAGACAAGAAAAAAGCATCTGCTTGCGCTGGCTTGGGTAGCAGCAGAGAGCACACTGGTATTGTGACTGATGCCTTTGGTGGTTAAGAATAGACTGAAGCTTATTGATGGTGTTGGTTGTTAGTTTGGAGGCATTTTGTGTTATCATTGTTGCTTCACTCTTGGTAATGGCTGTTGGTTTAGTGGTACTGGGCCCGATCGTTGTTGATCTCGTGTTTGTTGCTGCTCGCGGCATTATTCAGCTCATTTGAATAAATACTGTTGTTGCATATAATAGACTTCCATATTCGAGAAAATATGTATAAAATACTTCCGTAAACAATTGAATGAAATTCCGTTGAAACACTTTCGCTGCCGTACCAGTATATTCCAAACTAGCGGTATAAGCTGTCAGTACAGTCAAAAGGCAGTACTTTTGAATAATCCATTCGATCTTACTCAAATCAATAGCTCGAGATGAATGTTCACCCTGACATTTTCTATAGTAGACCAGTAGTTGAAACTGACGTAAGATTTAGAAATCAACTAAATTTGTGCAAATAGCATTCTACGAGAAAAATAACCATATGTACATATTAGACACGAGTATTTTTATTCAGTTGACGTCATCTTGCAATGGTCCATAGAAATAAAGACGTTGAATCTCTAGTATGACGACTTGTCATTTCAATTGTTTGTTTACCATTTACCTAACAGTGTCATTCCAATCGAGAACGAGACGTGCCAATGGCCCCATGGTATGTTATGCGATTGGAATGACTTGACAGATACATGGTAAACGATTGAGATTGCTAGTCATTATTCAGAGATTCAGTCACATTAATAGGAATAACATGGATGAATCAAAAGAGAAAGCTGGAATAAAAATAGAATTTGATAATTCTCTATTCTGTGACGGTAGTTTACTACACCAATATTAAATTACTGCGAGTATACACGAAGTGGGCGACAATATGTTTGCAAAATTGTTCCCATGGCCAAAATATATTTCCGCCACGGGCCAAAATGAAATTTGGGTGGCGGAAATAGAAAAAAAAGTATTTTATGAAAAATACAACTTTTATTGATTTCTTAGTAAATTATACGTTTTTAAGGGATCTGTATTGATGGTCAGATGTAAGCCGATGTTGTGTATGAGTATATTTACCAACCTTTGCAGTCTTTATGTCTTATTCGCAAAATTTTAAAAACTATGTCCTAAAGTGGGCCAAAATACCTTTTTTACCCTACATTTGACGTGTTTAACTTCTTTTACCAAACTCGGCCAACCTACTCCAGCCTTGGGGTTGGTTGGCGGATTTTTCTTTCCGCATTTGTTTGCTACAACCCTCCCGCAACTTGACATTTAACCTAAGTTTCTTGAAACCACCGTGTTTGAGATGATGTCGCCACAGTAGACGAGATAATCAAGATAATCATTTCAAAACAGCATAATAATTTATTGTGCATATAAACAAGTTAATTCGTCATTTCGGTGTTTCATAAAATGATTACGAATAGTGCGGAATGTAAAATGCAGAATGCATGATTTTATTTGAGTGCGCTTCTAGTGTGAGCCCGTCGCCCTTGAAACATCTTTCGCATATTACATTGTATTGCAATACAATAAAAATGATAATCACAATTGTGATTATCATTTTTACTTCGCATTTGACAAAGACAGAGTTGATGTCGTTTGTTTGTATTTCTGACAGCATATCATCTATCTGCTAGGCGCTGTGACATTTACGGTGCTAAGATTACCACGAATTTCAGAAGTGATGACAGCTCGTTTTTTATCGAAAAGGGGGAAAAACATGGACTGTATCATTGTGCGTTTTGTTTACATTGCAATACAAATATTACTACCATAATATCTTAAAAACCAAATGAAGGTATTATCCAGCTAGTATGCGCACCGCTTGTTTGTATGCCGATGATCGTAGTACAGTTACATCCCTGGTAACAATTTTGTTTTTATGGTACTCTTGAAGACCTTCTTAAAACTTAAAATGTACTTGTAGTGTGCTATAAAACCAGAATTGCTACTTGGGATTACTTTTATAACAAAACAACGCTAAACCCCCAAAAAGTCTTCGAAAATCAATTATCAAAAGTAAAAAAATCTGATCGAGAATTTTTTTACCTTAAACACCAGTTTGCGCTTTTTTTAGAAATTAGTCTTGAATAAAGTTTGATCCGCCATTTTAGACCCACAGACCCAAAAAAGTGGTTTCAACGATTTGTATAGGAGCTGTCAAATTGTTCCCTCTCTGCATATGTGCTCAAGGGTTGTATCTTCATGACAGCGCAAACCAATCTTCAAAAAGTCTAACCAGAATGAGTACAGAAATTCCGAAAGCAAAACTCGGCCAACCAGCCCCGGTCTCCCCAATGTACTTTGTTTTAGGCGCAATCCAACTTTTGCTGCTTCTTGTGGCAGTCGGGTGTAAAGCTCATCCACCGTTTCAAATTTTCTCCCAATAAGGTCCATGTCATTCGTAAAGCATAAATTTTGGCTGGATCGTACCTCGGTTGTTGAACCCGGCTCTCCGCACAACACCTTCTAGTGTAATGTTAAACAACAGGTACGAAAGACTACCACGTTGTCTTAGTCCCCGGCAGGATCCGAATGAGCTTGAGAGTTCACCCAATATCCTTACCCAAATTTGCACCTCCTCCATCGTTGCTTTAATTAGTCATGTGAACTTCCCGGGGAAGCCGTGTTCGATTATAATTTTCCATAGCTCTGTGCAGTTCATACTATCGCATGCCGCATTTCTGGAGGATTTGTCGCACACTGAAGATCTGTGGTGTCGAGCGCCCGTTGATTAAATCGGCCTGTACTTCCCACGAACTCATTAGTAATAGGTGATAGGCGTCGGAAGATGACCTGGAATAACACTTTGCAGGCGGCATTCAGGATGTTGATCACTCTATAGTTCTCACGTTCCAGCTTGTCGCCCTTTTTATAGATGGGGCAAATAACCCCTTGCTTCCACTCATCCGGTAGCTGTTCGGATTCCCAGATTCTGACTATTAGTGTGTGTAGTCAAATGGCCAGTCTTTCCTAGCCAATTTTGATGACTTCTTGGACTTCCTCCAGCGTGGGAATAGACTGGTTTCCATCGTCCGCCGTACTGACGTAGTAATCTACATCGCTGCCTTGACCTTCTGCATTCGTTTCTGCATTGCCATTAAAGTGTTACTTTAGCGTTGTTTCGTCCATCCGTCAGAATGCTTCCATCCTTATCCCTACACATTTTGGCTCGCGGCACGAAGCCTTTGCGGGATGCATTGAGCTTCTGATAGAATTTTCCGGTTCCTTGAGAGCGGTACAACTGTTCCATTTTCTCACATTCTGCCTCTTCCAGACGGCGTTTTTTCTTCTGGAATAGGCGGGTCTATTGCTACCGCTTCAGTCGGTATCGTTCTACGTTCAACCACGTTCCATTCTGCAACATCAATGCCTGCGCAGCGTCCTTCTCTTCTAAAATCACTCTACACTCCTCGTCCAACCAATCGTTCCGTTGACTTCGTTCCACATACCCGACGACGCTTTCAGCTGTGTTGTTTATGGCTGGTTTGATAATGTTCCAGCAGTCGTTAAGAAGGGCCCCATCGAGCGTATCCTCATACGGCAACGCTGCCTCCAGATTCTGCGCGTATGTTGTGGCGACTTCTGGTTGGTTCAGTCGCCCAAGATCGTAGTGAGGTATCATTCATTGTTAATTACGGAGAGGTTTGAGCGCAGTTTTACCATTACCAGGTAGTGGTCCCAGTCAATGTTCGCGCAACGATAGGTTCTGACGTCGATAATGTAAGAGAAGGGCCGTTCGTCGCTCAAAACGTGGTCGATTTATGATTCAGTCTGTTGTGGTGACCTCCAGCTGTATTCATATTGGAATCTGAGCTGAAAATAGGTTCTACGTATGGCCATATTCATGGAGGCAGCAAAATTAATTAGTCGTAGACCGTTGTTATTCGTCAGCTGGTGTGCGCTAAACTTTCCAATAGTCGGTTTAAATTCCTCCTCCTGGCCAACCTGAGCGTTTGAATCTCCTATAATGATTTTGACGTTGCTGGCTTGGCCAGCTGCCGTATTTGTGCTCTTGCTGCCCGTAGAATGTGTCCTTATCATCATCAGTGCTTCCGGAGTATGGGCTGTGCACGTCAATCATGCTAAAGTTGAAGAACTGACCCTTGATCCTCAACCTGCACATTCTTTTATTGATCGGCCACCACCCGATGACGCGCTTCTGCATTTCGCCCATCACGATGAAAGCTGTTCCCAGCTCGTGTGTATTGCCGCAACTCTGGTAGATGATGTGATTACCTCTATACGTTCGCACCGTTTATCCTTTCCAGTAAACCTCCTGCAACGCTACTATGCCGAGCTCGCGATCCCTCAATGCATCGGAAAGTATGCTTCCGATAAAGTTGAGAGACCTACAGTTCTGCGTCCCAAGTTTCCAATCGGTAGTCCTTATTCTTTACCTTGGTCTTCGCCGATTGGTCCGTTCCGTATAACCTTCAAACTACCAAGCCCTCTTCGATATACCAAAATCGACGTTCTTTTTGCCATAACTTTTTTTCTGTTTAATCGATTTTCATGCAGTTTTTTGCAAAAGAACCGGAAATTATTCCAGTTTTCGAAAATGCGTTAAAAATCGTATTCGGAGCTACGACCCCGGAGTAAATCCAGATTGCAGTGGGGTACCAACTTTTGGCCATTTTTAGTTTTTCATACATATTTTCAAAACAACGCTAGAATTCAACATTTTTCGACAAGAATTTGTCAGAATTGACCTTCTTGCATAATGATTGCACTTCATATATTAGTAATACGAATTGGCCAGTTCCTGGGAGCGGTTCCCAAAAGTGGCCATTCATGAGCTTACATTGCATATGCTTTATTATAACAGAAACACTAATTTATTTCAACAAATCTTATCAGATCGTCTACTTAGTATAGCAAGCAATTAATTCAATAAAGGTTTAATATAGATTTGCCACTTTCTGACCAGTTCCGGGAATTCCGGAACACGGTTCCCAGGACGAAATTTATTTTTTATGATAATTGTGGAATGCGACACATCAAAAAACATCAACTCGATGATCTATGAAGAATGCAATCACATTCGAAGGCATCTGGACACATGTAGACACTTGATGACCAGTTCCGAGAATTCCGGAACACGGTTCCCGTGTCAAATTTTTTTTATAATAATCATGGCATGCGGCACATCAAAAAACATCAACTCGATGATCTACGAAGAATGCAATCATATACGAAGGTATCCGGAACCATGTAGACACTTGATGACCAGTTCCGGTAATTCCGGAACATGGTTCCCAGGTCAAATTTTATTTTTAATATAATCATAGCATGCGGCACATCAAAAAACATCAACTCGATGATCTGTGAAGAATGCAATCATATACGCAGGCATCCGTACACTTGTGGACCATTGATGACCAGTTCCGGGAATTCCGGAACACGGTTCCCAGGTCAAATTTTATTTTTATGATGATCATGGCATGCGGCACATCAAAAAACATCAACTCGATGATCTATGAAGAGTGCAATCATATACGAAGGCATGCGGATACATACGGACACTTGATGGAGAGTTTCGGATATTCCGGAACACGGTTCCCAGGACGAATTTTATTTTTATGATAATCGTGGCATGCGGCATATCAAAAAAACATCAACTCGCTGTTCTATGGTGAATGCAATCATATACGAAGGCAACCGGATACATACGGACACTTGATGGAGAGTAACATAACCAAACAAATCAATTGGATGATTTACGAGGAAAGCAGTCATATATGAAGACATCCGGACACATGCGGTCTATTGATGTTGTGGTTCCGTGGATTCCAGAATACGGTTCCTTGGCCGATATATTTTTCTGTAAGATCTGTAATGTATTTAAAGCAAAGCCTTGATACTACACTCCGTTACGTAACTTATTTTTTTAAGTTTTACCCAAAATAGCGCGGTCGCATTTTTGGTTTTGAGCTAACGCTCTCTTGTCCAAAAACCATCCTCATGTACATGCAGTAATTCGCACACAGTGATTGAGTGCAAATATCAACGAACCACAAAGAGATAAAATAGAATTGGATAGTCTTTTTTTACCACCACACCCCTCTCTCAATCCACATTATTGACATTTTGTTTTTTTGCGCTGGCTTTACCCTCTACTCCTATAACTATAACATCACCAATACCATACAATGGAATAGTAAACTTCATATGCGTGATGAACGATATTTTTTCCCCGTTGGTGTGGTTAAAAAAAATATCGTTCAGCTTCTCAACCTCATCTTTACCCCATTTTTAGTGCCAATTTGATTTGCCTTTTTAGGAAAATATTTCTCAGCGATCATGATCAATTCTGAAATTTGTGGGAAGTCAAATGAGAAACTCATAAAATATCACAGTATAAGTAACCACAAGTCGCCACAATAAAGTTATTTGTCTCCGATTTTCTTATTCATACTAGACATGTTTGTAGACATGGTATTCAGGAGTGACATTAAGTTTATACGGGACATGTTGTGATAGGAGCCCAAATTTGGAGCGATGACACACTCACATGCGTCTGCTATAATCCGCACAGCTTATGAGCAACAAAACAAATGCTTTTCTGCTCCAGAGTATTTGTTTTGTGTACTACGGTTTCACAGACCATTAGCAATCGTTCCTTAACGAAAGGAAAATAAAGCGTGTTCCGGAATTCACGGAACCGGCCATCAAATGTCCGTATGTGTCTGGATGACTGCTTTCTTCGTAGATCATCGAGTAGGTGTTTTTTTGATGAACCGCATAGCTCAACTCGAAAACAAAAAAATCGAATAAAAAATTTCGTACTGTGAACTGTGTTCCGGAATTCCCGGAACTGAGAATCATGTGTCCAGATGCCTTCATATATTATCATGCTCATCATGGAAAACAAAATTCGACCCGGGAACCGTGTTCCGGAATTCCTGAAACCGGTCATCAAGTGTCCGCTTGTATCGATGCCTTCGTATTCTTCATAGACATCGAGTTGATGTTTTTTGATGTGTTCTTCATAGATCTTCGACTTGACGTTTTTTGATGTGCCTCATGCCATGATTATCATAAAAAACGAAATTCGTCCTCGGAACCGTATTCCGGAATTCTCGGAACCGGGCATTATGTGTCCGTATGTGTACGGATGTCTTCATACATGATTGCATTCTTCATAGATCATCGAGTTGATGCTTTTTGATGTGCCACATGCCACGATCATCATAAAAATAAAATTTGACCTGGGAACCATGTTCCGGAATTCCCGAAACTGGTCATCAAGTGTCTACATGTGTACGGATGTCTTCATACATGATTGCATTCTTCATAGATCATCGAGTTGATGTTTTTTTATGTGCCGCATGCCACGATTATCATAAAAATAAAATTTGTCCTAGGAACCGTATTCCGGAATTCCCGGAACTGGTCATCAATGGCCCACATGTGTACGGATGTCTTCGTATATGATTGCATTCTTCATGGCTTATCGAGTTGATGTTCTTTGATGTGCCGCATGCTATGACTATCATAAAAATAAAATTTGACCTGGGAACCATGTTCCGGAATTCCCGAAACTGGTCATCAAGTGTCCGTATGTGTCCGGATACCTTCGTATATGATTGCATTTTTCATAGATCTTCGAGTTGATGTTTTTTGAGGTGCCTCATTCCATGATTATCATAAAAATAAAATTCGTCCTGGGAAGGGGTTCCGTCCTGGGAACCGTGTTCCGGAGTTCCCGAAACTCTCCATCAAGTGTCCGTATGTATCCGGATGCCTTCGTATATGATTGCACTCTTCATAGATTATCGAGTTGATGTTTTTTGATGTGCCGCATGCCATGATTATCATAAAAATAAAATTTGACCCGGGAACCGTGTTCCGGAATTCCCGTAACTGGTCATCAATGGTCCACAAGTGTGCGGATGCCTTCGTATATGATTGCATTCTTTACAGTTCATCGAGTTGATGTTTTTTGATGTGCCGCGTGCCACAATTATAAAAATAAATTTTGACCTGGGAACCGTGTACCGGATATCCCAGAACCGGCCATCAAGTGTCCGTATGTGTCTGGATGCCTTCGTATATGGTTACATTCTTCATAGATCATCGAGTTGATGTTTTTTGATGTGCCGCATGCCATGATTATCATAAAAATATAATTTGTCCTGGGAACCGTATTCAGAAATTCCCGGAACTGGTCATTAATGGTCCACATGTGTACGGATGCCTGCGTATATGATTGCATTCTTCATAGATCATCGAGTTCATGTTTTTTGATGTGCCGCATGCTATGATTATATTGAAAATAAAATTTGACCTGGGAACCATGTTCCGGAATTACCGGAACTGGTCATCAAGTGTCTACATGTGTCCGGATACCTTCGTATATGATTGCATTCTTCATAGATCATCAAGTTGATATTTTTTGATGTGCCGCATACCATGATTATCATAAAAAAAATTTGACACGGGAACCGTGTTCCGGAATTCTCGGGACTGGTCATCAAGTGTCTACATGTGTCCAGATGCCTTCGAATGTGATTGCATTCTTCATAGATCATCGAGTTGATGTTTTTTGATGTGTCGCATTCCACAATTATCATAAAAAATAAATTTCGTCCTGGGAACCGTGTTCCGGAATTCCCGGAACTGGTCAGAAAGTGGCAAATCTATATTAAACCTTTATTGAATTTATTGCTTGCTATACTAAGTAGACGATCTGATAAGATTTGTTGAAATAAATTAGTGTTTCTGTTATAATAAAGCATATGCAATGTAAGCTCATGAATGGCCACTTTTGGGAACCGCTCCCAGGAACTGGCCAATTCGTATTACTAATATATGAAGTGCAATCATTATGCAAGAAGGTCAATTCTGACAAATTCTTGTCGAAAAATGTTGAATTCTAGCGTTGTTTTGAAAATATGTATGAAAAACTAAAAATGGCCAAAAGTTGGTACCCCACTGCAATCTGGATTTACTCCGGGGTCGTAGCTCCGAATACGATTTTTAACGCATTTTCGAAAATTGGAATAATTTCCGGTTCTTTTGCAAAAAACTGCATCAAAATCGATTAAACAGAAAAAAAGTTATGGCAAAAAGAACGTCGATTTTGGTGATTTTGGTATATCGAAGAGGGCTTGGTAGTTTGAAGGATAATCTCGTTGATTTTTCGTTGTTTAGTTTTTTATGACTGTCTTACAAAGCCTGACACCAACCCCCTAAATTTCCGGGGGACCATGGCGCATAGTTCAGCTTAGAGTCCCACACTAGCACTCGGACAATGATCAGCCGCCCCTATCATGGGAAATAGACGTTGTTGTGGGCCGCTCCTAACATGGAGAACAGATGCTCCGCTCCAGGTTTGCCGAAGCAACCCCACCCCCTTCCCTATCTACGTATGACCGTAGTTTCCACCGGGGGTTGGTTACCCTATCTCCACTCTATTCGCTCGTGCTCCGGCCAATACCGTGCGGAGTTAGGGATAGGAGTTGCACAGACGTAAGCTAAGAACAACGCGTGGGGTCTATTTTATTTATTCAGATACGCAATACCCAGCCATTTACCAATTTACCACGGAATTTCACGCGGAATCTCGCGTTGATTTTCGCGCGGAATTTGCTCGGCCCTTTGCACGGAATTTCGCACAGAATTTCATGCGGAATTTTGCGCAGATTTTTTTGTGGAATTTTGCACGGGATTACACACGGAATTATGCACAAAATTCGCGTGGATTTTCGCGAAGAGCTTCGTGCGAAATTTCCCATGGAATTTTAGGTGGAACTTTGCGCGAAATTTCATGTGAAATTCCGCACGGAATTTCGTGCAGAATTTCAGGTGGGATTTTGTGCGGAGCTTTACGAGGCATGGGATAGTCGTTTCATATGAGTATTCTACACGTAATTTAACGAGGATTACAATCAGAGTTTATGCATTGGACAGATAGTTGACCTCACTGAATTTTTGCCGTGCATGTCACTGTGTAACTACAACTGAAACTGAGTTGAACTCAATACCCCAATATTAATTTTTCATGATCAATGTGACTAAAAGCATATTTTTTGCGAAAAAATACGACTTCTAATTTCATGAATGTTCGTGTCTCAAAAACAGTCCAGTGACACTTTCAATGACCACTTGCTTTTTGATGAATTTCAATACTTATTCTGGTAGTTAAAACCATTGCTTTGACATGGTTTTGTTTTGTATATGATTCATAAACCCATATCTCCAGAACAAGAATTTAAAAACGAAACAATTCACAAGTGATTAGGATGAGTGCAAAGAGACTGCTTTGTAATCGTTTGAATGGATGGCTTTTGTGCCATTGACAATAATATAATTGCCAACCTAGCCTGGATACTTGACACTCTTTTCTATATACTTCAATGCCAATAAATACTATTTACAGGTATTGCTGTTGTTCTCTGTTTAAGGGGCTTTAAAGCACATGTGACCGTATCTCAGTTTGCTAGTTCCAATTTCGTATTAAAATACTGAACCTGAAAATTCTATTCTGTGCAAAAAATATTTTTCGGAAATCTGTGACCAAAAAGACATCTTTTGAATCCAAAACAAAATCCTGATTTCTAGATTTCCTAATGACTAATTAACGCCAATCAATAAAGTAAAAACACCAGATAATCTTTAAAGCGCTGTCAAGAGAAGAACGAAATCGTGCAAAAAATAAAAGGATGTTCACAAACATTTCAGAATATTCTGAAACAATGGTTCTGTACTTCGTACAATTCGTTTTGTTACTTCATTTAAATAACTTTCTTTAGATTTTATTCTATATACTCATTTTTCCCATGGATTAAATAGTTTTCTTTATTTCATGGATTATATACTTTTTATTCATTTTGTTCATTTGAGCTATTTTATCTATTGTAATCATTTGTGATCGGTCCGATTCTCGGTAATCCATCATATTCAATGTGAGCCAATGCATTTGAAAGGTTTAATAGCTTTTGCTACTCACTTATCAAAATTATCAATAACTTCACAAACAACACGCTATTTTCTTCTTATCCGACAAACGTTGATAACGAGTTCAACAATTTATTCAACGTTTTTAATCGCATCCAATTCTGTACGCTAACTAACAGCCAGTGCGGGTTAAAACACCTAATCGAATCATAAGCCAAAAACTACAACGCAAAGATGAACATAAATTATGAACTTTCCCATCGGTTGAACGAAGGATGAAAACCTGACCCGAAGGTGTTGCGAAAGGATGAAAAACTTAAATAATGTTCAACGACAAATTAATCGAATTTTGCGGGGTCAAAACTTTACGATTATAATTGAATAATATTTTTGACAAATTGGGTACATTGTTATACGAGGCTTATAGAGTTAGCAATTTTAGAGCTCAGCAGGAATGAAGGAAACAAGTTTCCCAACAAAAGAACAAGCACAAATATTTCGAATAAATAGTAAGCTTCATCGCTGCGGGATTTCTTGACTGAAGTTTACATTACATATTGAAAACTTCCCCAACGTCGTACGGTTCCGGTCACTCACCGGGAAGTCATTCCCGGTGGGTACGCAGTAGCTCGTCCGTTGCACAATTTGTCTCCCAAGCGAAACGTTTGTGCCCTTTTGCTGTTCAAACAACTATCTACCCTTTGCTTTGCTGCTCGGGCGGAATGTTTTCCCATTAATAACCATTTAGCTGTCCACGAACGGCTCTGCTGGGGGTTCGGGGTTAAAGATATATTGCCTACATTTATTAGGCTTCCGCACGCTTTCGCTAAGAACCACACACACACACACCACGACCGAGAAGCGTCGCCGCCGTCACCGTGGTTGGTCAATGAAGTGCCAGCGCTTTCCTGGTTCATATATAGAAACGACCCGTGTACAATTATATTGCGTCTCATAAATGCGCTGTTATTGAAATTAATTTCCACTTCCAGCGAGGAAAGGATTACAATTGTCAAATTAGACCATTTCTGTACATTTCCACTTCCACTGGACAGGGAAATTAGCGTTTGCCATAAACGACCAAGCTTCCCCTTCTCGGAAGGCAATTTCGTTGTTTGCATAGTCATTGTCAACAAAAATCCATCCAAATCAAACAGAGTATGGTAATCAATTGGACTAGCACAGGTACGTGGTTTGGATTTTTTTGCTAACGTAATGGTAAGATGGTCCGATGCAACCAATATGGAGTTGCAACATAGAACATGCCTTCGGCCTTTCTTCTACTAAACTCAAGTTGTTCGTTTTTGGTCCGCTCCTGCATCTCGGAAGAGCATAGCCCACCGCAATCAGACACTGGCTGCCAGAAACTGAAATCTAACCACAAAACCCTGAGTCTGAGGAAGAGAACCTGAGCAAGCAGCCATCGGAAGTCAGACCATGATGAGACGGGGTGGGCGGAAAATGAAGAGATTCGGTTGTGGCTTGTGCCTTGCAGAACCGGGGCTAAGCCAACTTTTGCAATCATGATATTGATTTCGATTTAGATAGCGAGGTCTGTAATTTATGTACATACATGCGAAAAGCACCCGAGCGCTTTTCCGGTAGCTGATGAAAAAGCTTTTGTTGGTAAAAGTTGACTTTTTGGGCTGCTGGGTGGTGGTGGTGAATAATGCGCTTTGTTTTCTTTTGGCTGATTGCCGTTGCCGGTACGTGACTGTGAAGATTTTCAGTTCCTCGTGCGGTTTGTGGCTGACGGCAGAGAGCATCACTGGAGGATAAAGAAAACTACAAGGCCAATTCTCAGTCAGTCAGACAGACAGTGTGATAATGTAGTCGAAGATCGAACCTTTTCGATCCGAAGATTTTCATCTCTCCCCCTCAGTCATTTCACACCAACAGAAAGCAGATCTGACTCGGTCCGTCTCTTTCCGAGCTCATTAATCAACGGTGTTGGTTGGAAGATTCCCCATCGAAACCATTGATTTGCTGTGTGGCTGTCAAGGGATTCGATCCCGCCCGGAGTGCAAATGATAGGCTTTCCCCGGTCACAATGGAAGTGAAGGATGCTAAACAAAACATTCCAAACATAAATCACTTCGCCTGAACATAGTCCCATTTTGTTCGTTTTCGTTCACCCCAATCCGTTCACCGAGTGAATCGATTATATTTGGTGGAAAAGAGCGGGAAGTGAGCATTCCAATCACATTTCCACTGCAGCTACATTCCGACCAGATTCTCGATCGGTGCTAAATTTTCGCTATATGTACCTTTAACATACAGGAAACGGGGGAAAACGGAATTCAAAGGCCGACCACCCGGGGTGGCAGAAAAATGGCCCTCGCCTTGATTGTCTTAATCTCGCACCCAGCAATGGATAAAAAGCACCCCGCTGCCTAATGAATGGGTGTTTATTCGAGTTTAGCCTCTGTCCGAGTAGTTAATTAGAACGTATGTGCATAAATGGCCGGCGAGGACTAATGGGCGCTTTCTGCTTTCTTTTGACCTGTCCGACAGAAGGTCTTGATTCGTTGGTGGTTGAATCAGGAGCCGAACAGATTTTGTGTAGCTGTGAATGAGGTAATTATCAGGGGTTCGAATCATGCAGAGTTTTGGGCACGACTATTCGGAGAATTTGGATAGTCATTCTAAGAGGATTTTGAACATAGTTGTGCGAGATATTCGATTCGTTTGTGAGATTGGGTGGGCTAAAATTGGGTGATTTTCTCAATAATTTGTTGTAAAACATGGCGCTTGACGATGTGGTGTTAAGATCCACTACGCAGCATTACTGAATCTCTCTTGCTCCTCACGAATAACATCGATATTGTTGGCGTCGATCACAGAGTAGTGAAAGAAGCGTTTTTGCTGACCACAGACCAATAACTGATTTCTGGAGGTGACAGCTCCCTTGGGACTCCTAGGCAATTTTCTTGATTTATAAAAAATAGTGTCTACTTAACGCTACACATCACGCGGTAGGTGCTCTCCAGTTTCTGTAGGTAACTGGTTACCCTCAGTACTCTTGACAATGATGGGCCGCCGTACCTGAGGATAGATACGGCATCGCCTGCCAGTAACCTACGTCTCAGTCTCTACGCATCGCTCGATCGAGATAGAAGTGTTTTGTTTTCGGTCTGTTGGAAAAAGAACAGTGCAGTAATCCGCGTTCAAGGTTATTTTGCCATTCTCTGCCTCTTCGAGGTTTGGACTTTTATTTTCTTTTGTGCGTGTGTTAACCGTTAGGCCACATTCCTCAACCTTTTGTTCGTAAAGCGAGGATTGAACAATAACCAGCTATTTAAGCTGGACTGGTGCGTCGTGGGAAACGAGTATACAGATAAGTGAAATCTACCTTTTTGATACATTTACGGCTTTTTCCCGTCTGCGCGGGTGCTGACCCCGTGCGTTGACGGTGTCGATGGCTTCCTCCCCGGATGGCCAAATGGAGATCGAGTCGACTCCTAAGGCTCTCCCCCGACCCAAACAATATCCAGAGCTCTCGACCGGTCCCTTTGTGGTCTTCTTTCGGCCCAAAACAAAATCGCTGAATCTATTACAGATTTCAAAAGACCTGACGGAACGGTTCTCGGCTGTGATCGAAATAAAAAAGATCCGCTCAGACAGGCTGAGGGTCGTGCTGACTAACTCAAAGCAGGCAAACGATATTGCTTGCTGCGAGCACTTTACGAAGGACTATCACGTGTATATTCCAGCTGTGAAAGTACAGTCTGAAGGCGTTGTCACCGATGACAGTTTGACATGCGAGGATCTGCTGCAGTACGGGGTTGGCCGTTTCAGAGACCGCTTACTTCAGCCAGTGAAAATACTCGAGTGCAAGCGTTTGCACTCAGTAGTAGTTGCGGGGGATGGTTCAAAAACGTACCCCCAATCAAACTCTTATCGGTTGACCTTCGCTGGTACCGCTTTGCCAAATTACGTCCTCTTGCACAAGGTTCGTCTGCCTGTGCGTCTGTTTGTGCCGCGGGTCATGAATTGCACAAAGTGTAAACAATTGGGTCACACAGCCACCCATTGTAGCAATAAGGCCCGCTGTGGAAAATGCGGGGAGAATCATCTAGATGATTCGTGCAGTAAGAATGCTGAGAAGTGTCCTTACTGTGCAGAGAATCTGCATGATATCTCGGCATGTCCCGCGTACAAACTACGCGGGGATAAACTAAAACGTTCCCTTGCTGGACGATCCGAACGTTCTTTTGCAGAAATGCTAAAGAAAGCTACACCACCAACCTCAACAAACATCTATGCTCACTTGCCTCCTAACGAGGGCGAGGCTGACGACCCACAAGAGGGAACATCTACTAGGGCGCCTAGAAGTTATAGGAAGAGGAGAAACATTTCCTCTCCTAAAGTTCGTTGTAAAGGCCAGAAGGTATCCCTTGACGGGACTCAGAAAGTCACATCTATTGGAAGTGTTGCAACCAAACCGAAGCAATTAGCTCCTGGTCTCGGAGGATTAAACTCAGAGAAGGAGTTCCCAGCACTTCCCGGAACATCAAAAATCCCAAGTGTTCCTCTGTTTCAGTTCGAGAATAATCGCGGCACTGGAATTATCAAACTCTCGGACATTGTGGACTGGATAATAAAAACTTTCAATATAACTGATCCTATTAAAAGTCTTATGTTAGCTTTTCTCCCTACAGTAAGAACATTTTTGAAGCAGTTGACTGCTAAATGGCCCCTCCTTTCAGCGATTGTATCCTTCGATGGCTAACTCATCGAACGAGGTCACGGATTTGATCACTGTTCTACAGTGGAATTGCAGAAGTATCATCCCGAAAATCGATTCCTTCAAAATTTTAATAAATAATTTGAGTTGCGATGCATTTGCATTATGTGAAACTTGGTTAACTTCCGACATAGATCTCAACTTCCACGACTTTAATATTATTCGCTTGGATCGAGATACCCCCTATGGAGGAGTGCTTTTGGGGATCAAAAAGCGCTATTCCTTCTACAGAATTAACCTTCCCTCGATAACAGGTATTGAAGTTGTCGCTTGTCAAGTAACAACCAAAGGCAAAGATCTTTGCATAGCTTCCATATATATTCCCCCCAACACCGCGATTGGGCATCGCCGGCTACATGACATCATAGAATCCCTGCCTGCACCGCGACTAGTTTTAGGCGACTTTAACTCTCACGGTACGGAATGGGGTTGCCTTTATGATGATAACCGTTCCTCTTTAATTCACAATATTTGCGACAACTTCAACATGACAATTCTAAACACGGGTGAAATGACACGGATTCCTCCCCCACCAGCGCGCCCAAGCGCATTAGATTTATCCCTTTGCTCGACCTCGCTAAAGTTAGAATGCGCGTGGAAGGTAATCCCTGATCCCCACGGTAGCGACCATCTGCCGATCGTAGTCTCAATCAATAACGGCTCAAGGCCATTGGAAACAATCAATATTTCGTATGACCTCACACGAAATATCGATTGGAAGAGCTATGCTGCCGCGATATCCGACAACATCGAATCTACTCAAGAACTTCCTCCGGAGGAAGAGTACAGCTTTTTGGCTGGCTTGATTCTCGACAGCGCGAATCAAGCTCAGACTAAGCCAGTACCCGGCGCGAACATACAAAAACGTTCTCCCAATCCCTGGTGGGATAAAGAGTGCTCAGACGTGTACGCAGAGAAGGCCGCCGCGTTTAAGACCTTCCGGAACGACGGGTTACCCGCTAGTTTTCGACAGTACGCGACGTTAGACAAGCGAATGAAGAGTTTGATGAAAGCCAAAAAACGCGGTTATTGGCGCCGGTTCGTCGACGGATTAACGAGAGAAACATCGATGAGCACTCTTTGGGGAACAGCCCGACGTATGCGAAATCGAAACAGTACTAATGAGAGCGTGGAATATTCAAACCGTTGGATATTCGATTTCGCCAAGAAGGTTTGTCCGGATTCCGCCCCGGCACAGAAGATCTACCGCGCCGCGTCCCATCACGATAACGCGAACGAAACACCTTTTTCGATGGTGGAGTTCTCACTTGCTCTCTTGTCGTGTAACAATAAAGCTCCAGGGCCAGACAGAATCAAATTCAACTTGTTGAAGAATCTGCCAGACTCTGCCAAGAGACGCTTGTTGAACTTATTTAATAAGTTTCTTGAGGCTAACATTGTCCCACACGATTGGAGGCAAGTGAAGGTCATCGCCATCCAAAAACCAGGAAAACCAGCCTCCGACCACAATTCGTATCGACCGATCGCAATGCTATCTTGTATCCGGAAGTTGTTCGAGAAAATGATCCTATCCCGCCTCGACAATTGGGTCGAAGCAAATGGCTTACTGTCAGATACACAATTTGGCTTTCGCAAAGGCAAAGGGACGAATGATTGTCTTGCGTTGCTCTCAACCGAAATTCAAATGGCCTATGCTAGTAAAGAGCAGATGGCATCAGTGTTCCTAGATATAAAGGGGGCTTTTGATTCAGTTTCTATCAACATTCTTTCAGAGAAGCTGCACCAGCATGGTCTTTCAGCGACTTTAAACAACTTTTTACTAAACTTGTTGTCGGAAAAGCACATGCATTTTTCGCATGGTGACTTATCGACATCACGATTTAGCTACATGGGCCTTCCCCAGGGCTCATGTCTAAGCCCCCTGTTATACAATTTCTACGTCAACGACATTGATGAATGTCTTGACAATTCCTGCACGTTAAGACAACTTGCAGACGATGGCGTGGTGTCTGTTACGGGACCCAAAGCTGTCGATCTACAAGGACCATTACAGAATACCTTGGACAATTTGTCTACATGGGCTATTAAGCTGGGTATCGAATTCTCCACGGAGAAAACTGAGCTAGTTGTATTTTCTAGGAAGCGTGAACCAGCACAACTACAGCTTCTATTAATGGGTCAAACTATAGCTCAGGTCTTCACAGTAAAATATCTAGGGGTCTGGTTCGACTCGAAAGGTACTTGGGGATGCCATATTCGGTATCTGAAACAGAAATGCCAGCAAAGGATCAACTTTCTTCGTACAATAACCGGAACGTGGTGGGGTGCCCACCCAGGAGACCTAATTAGGTTGTATCAAACAACGATACTGTCGGTACTGGAATACGGATGCTTCTGCTTTCGATCCGCCGCGAACATACATTTCATCAAACTCGAAAGAATTCAGTATCGTTGTTTGCGTATCGCCTTAGGGTGTATGCAGTCGACCCATACGATGAGTCTCGAAGTCCTGTCGGGCGTTCTCCCGCTGAAAAATCGATTTTGGGAACTCTCATATCGATTGCTCATTCGATGCGATATCTTGAACCCGTTGGTGATTGAAAATTTCGAAAGGCTTGTTGAGCTCAATTCTCAGACCCGTTTTATGTCCCTGTACTTTGACTACATGGCGCAAAATATTAATCCTTCTTCTTACAATCCCAACCGTGTGCATTTCATAAATACTTCTGAATCTACTGTTTTCTTCGACACATCCATGAAAGATGAGATTATTGGAATTCCGGACCATATACGCCCACAAGTGGTTCCAAATATTTTTTATAATAAATTCCGAGAAGTCGACTGTTCTAAGATGTTTTATACTGACGGATCAAACCTCGAAGGGTCCACTGGCTTCGGTATTTTCAATCAAAAGTTCACCGCCTCCTACAAACTCAGTGACCCTGCTTCCGTTTACGCCGCAGAACTAGCTGCTATTCAGTATACCCTTGGAGTCATTGACACATTACCCGCAGACCATTACTTCATCGTCTCGGATAGTCTGAGTTCTATTGACGCTATTCGCTCGATGAAACATGGAAAGCATTCCTCGTATTTTTTGGGGAAAATACGGGAGCTACTGAGTGCTTTATCTGACAAATCTTTCCAGATTACCTTGGTGTGGGTCCCTTCTCATTGCTCCATTCCGGGCAATGAGAAGGCGGACTCCTTAGCTAAGGTGGGTGCCATTGAAGGTGACGTTTTTGAAAGACCAATTTGCTTCCACGAATTTTTCAGTATTACTCATCAGAGAACCCTCGAAAGTTGGCAAACCTCGTGGAGCAATGGGGAGCTAGGAAGGTGGCTACATTCGATAGTCCCTAAGGTATCGACGAAACCTTGGTTCAAGGGGATGGATGTGGGTCGTGACTTCATTCGTGTGATGTCCCGACTCATGGCGAACCATTACACGCTGGATGCACATCTCCGACGTATTGGGCTCGTGGAGAGTGGTATCTGCGCTTGTGGCGACGGTTATCACGATATAGAGCACATAGTCTGGGCGTGCACCGAGTACAGTTCCGCCAGGTCTCGGCTTATGGACACCCTCCGGGCCCGAGGAAGACCACCCAACGTCCCGGTTCGAGATGTGTTGGCAAGCCGCGATGTCCTCTATATGTCCCTTATATACACCTTCATAAAAACCATCAATATCCAACTTTAACTGCCCCTTTTTCCTTATCATTCTCAGAAGCGCTCTCTTCCACCTGTACCATACACCCACGATGGTTTGATGCGACTCCAAGGCGACACAAAACATCCCTGCCGAATGAGCCAACAAACACGGGACCTAAAGCACGAACATCACACGCACAACTCGAAATGTAGCCGATCAACATCTGAGCCGCACTACGAAATCGTCTGGAGAAACCCCTGCCATCTCGAGAACGACCACCCGGCGTCCCAGTACATGATTCTTCCTGATGAAGACCACCCTGATTCTGTAATCCATCCGTTGATCTCCCGAAGTCTGAAACTGAAATAATGTTCTCCCCCTGCCATGTTTGTCCACCCTACTTCCCCTGACTCTTATACACAGAAGTAACACCCCTTCCCCCCCCCCCCCCCCCCCCAAATATCTTCATGAAGCATTCAGCTCTTCTTGCCTTTTCTAGTTTTAACTATTATATGATCTCGTTGAAAATGCCCAACTCTACTACCACATAAAATAACTCTAATTAATGTCTCCGAATCTTTACATAATTTAATCACGCCCTCTAATTATTTCTACTTTTAAGATAGTCGTAAAAATTTTCCCCCTTAGTTAAACATTATTTGCTCCAATAATCTCATTGCTAAAAATGTCAAACCATATTGCCATAAAAACTAAATGACCCCTCTAATCTTACGAAAATTATACTACCCCCTTGTGTATATGTATAGCTATAAATTAGCCTTAGTTTAATTTCAAAAATCAATATGTAAGCCCCTAGTTTTAAGTAATTTAAAATGTAAAACAAAACAAAATTGGCACCTTTAAGCTAACGCAAACCTGCCTTATCAAATAAACGAATTGAAAAAAAAAAAAACCTACGTCTATTGGCGCATACCTTTGAGCTGTTGGACATCATCCTCGATAGAGCCGCAACAGCAGTTGTGTGTATGTATGTGTATGTATGTGTGTGTGTATTCGGAAAAAATGTCACCTCTGTTTCTCAGAGATGGCTGGACCGATTTGCACAAACTTAGTCTCAAATGAAAGGTACAACCTTCCATTTTTTGTTGATTGAACTTATGGTTCCGGAGTTATGGGTTGAAGAGTGCGACCACGCAGCAAATTCCCATATAAACTGAAATGAAAAATTCTCAAAGGGGGGAGTAAGGGAAAATTTCAAAATCGAATTTGTCTTTTGGATGCCAAATGACTGTAAAATGCATAAAACATTGAGATTTGATGAAATCCCGAAAAAAAATTTTGACTTAGACACATTTTTGCCTTTCTCATATAGAAAGGTTATGCAATCGCTCTAAAAATCGTCAAACCTAATCCCAGCCCAAAAAGTTTTTTGGCTTCTATAGGCTTAGGTAGGAGTATGCAGTAAGGGGTTGCTACTTTAAAATTACAACTAGTTTGAAATTTCTTAAAAGATCTTCCTCCTTGATTCGCCGCTGGTTTCAAGTGATGTTTCAGTGTCGACACATAGTATCTCAAAATCGAGGGTGTCGATCCATTGTATGTACTATGCGCAAATCGTACTGAATAAGTAATATACATTTCCACAATTGTATTGATCATAATGAGCCATGGAATCGTACTTTGGACAAACGAGAATGGCATAATTGTACCACTAGGTGGATAAAAACAGGTTTTTTAGTAATTGAATAATTGAGTGGTAGTTTTCTCTTAACTCGAATGTTCGCGACCAAACCTTCTGGAGGACCTCCATTATGTCTCAAAACGGTGTACAGTAACAGCAACAATAACAGAAATATGTTTTACCAGCACTCAGTAAACAAGGACCTAATCGTTTAACAGTGAGTTTCCCCCACTTGCGTCTGAGTTGCTTACCATATGTATCAATACGATGCGCCATACAGTAATAATAAGGATATATATATATATATATATATATATATATATATATATATATATATATATATATATATATATATATATATATATATATATATATATATATATATATATATATATATATATATATATATATATATATATATATATATATATATATATATATATATATATATATATATATATATATATATATATATATATATATATATATATATATATATATATATATATATATATATATATATATATATATATATATATATATATATATGTATGTATATATATATATATATATATATATATATATATATATATATATATATATATATATATATATATATATATATATATATATATATATATATATATATATATATATATATATATATATATATATATTGTTTGGTTTTAGAAACTGACACTCGGTTGAGGTTTTGACTTCGTTTACCGTGTGAATGAAAACAAAGCCGAATACGATGTGAATCACTCGTTTACACGTGTTGAGATTTTGACAACCGTACCGGTGAATGTACGTACCGGTTGGTTTTCTTACCCACCTCTGACTACGATTTCACGATCGCTATCTGATCGTCCGTGTACTCGGGGGACCGAGTCTACTTCCGACAGATGATGTCCTCCATCTTGAGGGTTCGGTGAATCAAGATATGGGAGCAGTGATATTTTCGGCGGCATCACGCAACCTCGTTCCGTCTTTGTTGTCGAACAGCTTTTTCAACACTTCCTTCTTCTTCTTCTTCTTCGTCATTATCTTCGCCGGACGGCCGCTATCGTCCTTCCGCCCCACGCTCAGGGATGCCAGAATCCGGTAAACTGCATTCACGGGCACTTTTCTCCACGATGACCATTCGTTTCGTAAAACCGTACAACATACTCGCAAGTTGTATTATTTATTGGGATTAAAACCTGGATTCTCAAGTTTAGTTCTTTGATATAAGCTTGTGAGTGATGCCAACCATCGAACTCATATCCTTTCTGCCTATCCATTCAAGCCTTTTAATTCGAGAGATTTCATAATATTGGGTAAACCACACCAACTTTGACTATAAGACACACATGCACAGTGTGCATTGTACATACATCTAATCAATATGTAAAATATATTTTCTGTGAACGCCTTGCATATAGCAAAAATATGACGATACTACCCAGACACTGTCCATTTCAAGAAAATGAAAATCTTCAAGAAAGGTACGGTTCGCAATGACAGGCCATTGCCGGTTCGCGGTGACAGTTACGTTTTTTCACTTCGTACGTCCCGTCCCAGATATTAACTATTTGGATTTTCGAGAAATGAATGAAAACTCGATAAAAACGCTAACTTTTAAATACTATACTTCTAAAAGGTTACTTAGACTCATCAACTGGAAGCTATGAGACATCAATCGAAAATTTTAATTTTTTTTACCTTTCTTACCTTTCCAATGAAACTAAAAGATTCTAATTACAAAGAATGCTTTTGGAGTTAGAAGTATTTTAAGACAAACAAGTTATTTACAAAAAAAAAATCAAAAACTCTGTAACGGATGAGATTTGATGGTATGTGTAGAACGATTTTTTTTTCTTTTAACAGATTTTTTTCTCTAAACTCCTCGAGAGGTTCTTAACCATGAACCAAACACCCTGTGTTGTGTCTTCGGCAATCTTTCTCAGTACTTTTTTGCTGATTTTTTTTGTATTAGTCAAATTAGGGTGGTGCTTGTAGTTATGGTGTTCAAAGTATCAACTTTTTGGATATGCGAAATTTAGCTCTGAAATCTTCTACAGAGTTATAAAAAAATAAATTAAAGCTAGTTTGCTGAATAAATCATATGGCTATCTCGAATGGATCGTGTTATATTTTTTAAAATATTTAAATTTAAATATTTGACAGAAGAATTTAATTAGAACTGGTGTAGAGATAACGGTTTTACCTAACCGGTTCATATTATCAAATTCCACACAGCAGAACAATAAAACATGAACTACATTATTTTGGAACAGGCAATTTCTTTTATGCGAGACACCGTACACAATCACTCAATTGGGCGGTGCTATGAACTCAATAATATGCTCGTTCGCCGGTCCAATAGTATGGACGCAGATAATTCCTGCTTTCACAAAATCTATTATTTTCGTTGCTTAGAGTACTTTTATCGGAATTGGGTCATTAAGCTATATATAGTTTTCCGTTCCATTCGATAAATTTTAGGTCCAGTATACATAATATAACATCATTTAAAAAAAAATTCGTTGTAATACGTAAAAACGATTTTTTTGTTTTTTAAAATAAATCTTATGTAAACTTGCCAACCATACATAGGAAATCTGCGGTTGTTTACATCTGGCCTATCAGGACAACACCCAAAATGAAAAAAAACTATATGCAATGGATGGTGTTTATGTCAAATAAAAATAACCCTCCGGGAAAACCGAGAAAACATGCCCTAATTTTTTCTGACAGGGCATCATTTGTCGTGTAATTCGATATGTCAAATCCTTCCTTTAGTGTCAAATCCATACTGTCAACATATTTCTTTATTTTAAATTTTAATATTATTTTCACGTTTCCTGAGTTGGAAAAAAAACATTGTTGCAAACACGAAAATCAGCTTTATCGATGTAAGTAAAAAAAAACGACTTTTTTTCTCATTTAATGACCCAATTAGTTACAAAATTGCTGACAAGTTAGCGCCAGAATCGAATTACTTGGATCATTGCAATAGCATTTATTTGCATTTATTAGATGAGGTTAAAAAATGACTTAGTCATTGTATTGAAATAGTAGAAGTACCGTAAACCGGGGTGACATTGATCACTATGATGATGTATGAAGAACAAGATTGGATGGCTTTGCCTCAAATTGTCAGCTTGCGGCTATTTTTTCAAAAATAATTTAGATTTGAAGACCGTTTTCGTACTCTGGGGCGACTTTGATAACCTGCATTGTTCACCCACATTAAATTCCTGATGCCAATATTTTTCGTTCAAATGTTTGTTTAAACTAATTCTGAAAAGATTGTTAAATAGCTGCTAATTGATATTGTACAACATAGTTCACACTGTACAATTTGAGTGACCAAAATTTGTATAATTCGAGTCCAACTAGAATAAAAGAGTCTGTAAAAATGTTTAACTGATAAATTTGTTTTATTTCAATGGTTTATCAATGTACAAAGAGTTTCATCCATTTTAACACGTTGAAGTATTGAATATAAAAAATATTGCGAATTTAAGCTCCAATAATTTAAAATAATTGCCAACTACCTTCACAAAAATTTATTTTTCAAATAAACATACTCTTGAAAATCAATTTGGCACATCCGACGCCATAGAAAAATAAAAATTCGCTTGGAATTTATTATTCTTGTTAAAAATTAAGATTAATTCGTTGCATAAAAAGTAGCTTCGTAAGAATAAGGTAAAATAAAAATTCGGTTTTTTGTAGTTTTTGTACCCAAAAATCGAACAATATACTCAAAAAGTATAGCAAATCTGTGTTTTATAGGTTTAGAGTAAAATTCATTCCAAATTTAAATGATTCGGCGAACTATTTTGGCTGAATAAGCACTCTACGAAAACAGTTTCGAGTGATCAGTCACCCCGCTGGTCAAAGTCACCCCGTTTTACGGTAATCTACGATAAACAAAAATCACTGACTAACGTCAACCAGTATCGTGCTGATTCGGTAGCGTAGGTTTGATGTATCGATTCCGGACAAAGATTAAAAGCGAACTGGTTTATCGATTTCATGTTTACTCAGCTCTACTCTGCACAGTCAAGTCATAACGCTATACTATAAATTAGTCCAGCTTCTAATCTTCCTCTCAATCAGCGATGCCACATGTTTTTTTGAAATGTCTGTAGAAGAATAACTAAAATGTCTGTAAAAGTCTGTAGGTGGTTGTTTAAATCCTAGTTACACTAAAATTTTACTTTAAAAATAGATTGAAAGTAGAATTCTATTGTGAATGAATCACTCGTATTCGAAAACAGTTATTCTAGTGCAATTTTACTAAACATTATTACCCTTTTAAAAGTCTGTAGATCTCTGGATACGTCTGTAGAAGACATCAAAAGTCTGTAAAATAAAGACATGTCTGTAAATCTGGCATCGCTGCTCTCAATACATAAAATAGCCTACCTTTCACGGCGATTCGCCCGTTTCCGTAACGAACCCAGTTCACACCAACACTTGTACGATGAACGATGCCCCAGTGTCTCAATGGCAGGTTGACCAGTTTCCGGCTGCTGTTGGCGGATATTGGCGAAAGCGATCATAAATAAGTATCGAAGCGCCCCCTTTTCCCGAGCACAAGAAAAAAAAACGCGAACGCTTGGCGTTTTGTTACGGTAGCTCTACGGCGGTGCTGCGACATTGCGGTTGTTGAATGGTAGAACAAATGCATGAGGGCGGTGGAAGGGTAGACACTTTTTTTCCTTCCCCTTGTGAGCAATCCAGCAAAAATCTTTGCTCGTTTGCTGCTTTACATGCGTTGTTTTGAGCCAATGCCTGCAAAAGGCATAAATCAGCCGTTGCCGGTGCGGTGTTTTTACTTACCATCGCTCGATTCGGCCGCTGTCTAGTCATGTGGTATTTCCGATGGCTGTTGTGAAAAAAGCGAAGGAACATTTATCATATATTGGGTAAAATAAAGATAATAACCGAGGAACGTGCTGTTCGGTAAATTATCCGGGAGCTTTTTGTTACCATTAGTCTAGTTGTAGCGCGGCGAGATAAAGACTGTTATTCAATCAAGTGGTGGAACAATAAAAAAAATGCGAGAAAGGATCAATTCAACTTGGGTTTTTTCGTGACGTCTTCTCTGCTTACTTTGACACAAACATTTCTGCTTTCGGAGTAATTTATTGGTCTAAGACGAACCATTCCGAGCAAAACAAAGTGAAGCCCTAACTCAAATAACAAACATTCGAAAACTTTAGATTCCCGTATCAAGTTTTGCTCGTGGACCGAAAAAGTACGAAGCAATGTTTGCAATCACATTCCTCAAGAAACGCTGGCAGTCAAACAGAAACTCAAACGAGAAAAGTTTGATAGATCACAAATGTGCATGTGTGTTTATGTGCCTCTTCAGTCCACTCTCTGCAGCTTTCAAGCAAGCAAGGTATTGTTTTTCCACTTCGGTAAAACGAAACGAAAACGGAAAAAAACCAATTTCTTCACACTTTTGTGAACGGAAATGAAACTAAAAGTTGGTTGCGCTTCGCGTCACGGATCGGTCTTTTTCTGCTGGAACTTGGTCGACTGCTTGGAAATTCATTGAAACAGAATAAAACGGGAACTCCACAAAGGAAGTCGAATAACAAATAGTAATTTCCAAATACAAGTGACAGAAAATTAAAAGTGATGATAAATTTTATTTGACAATTTTTCTGTTCCACACATCAGAATGAATACACATAAACCATAACTGATCAATTGGGTCATTAAATAAAGAATTAAATTCTCCATTTATTTAATAAACCTATACTGCTCATAAAAGCATAAGAGTTACATAATGAAAAACAGCAAGCCGAGAAAAACGTTGTTTAAGATTTACATTTTCATTGAGCCTTATGGGATGGGGCAACCATGTTTTGGTATTTTTTCGATATTTTCTAAACAAATCTGGTAATCCTATATGTGCATTGTGATTCAGTGGTGATACAGAATACAATCCAACAGATAACTCATTTTCGACAAAAATCCATATGGGACTCTTATACTTTTATGGGCAGTATAGAGCTCATCTTTCTAAATATAAAAATATACATGTTTAACCATTAAAACTTCAGAAAGATTTTTGATTGATTTTATAAAAAAATGTAAACACGTCCTCGTTGGACACTATTGATTTCCCTTGACAGTGATGTTGGCCACATGGATGGGTTAGCATTTTTGACAGCCTCCCCAGCAAATAGAGATCAAGGTAGTTCAATAGAAGGTGTGGTCGTAAAAATCGAATTTTGTAAAATTAAATTTATTTGTTATTTCGCGTGAAAAAAGTGAATAAAAAGTTTGATTACGATTATGGCTGATCCAATTAGCATTTGGCACTGAAACTCCAGGTAACGAGCCCGTTTAATATTGTTTACAATCATTCTCAATTTTTCAATGGAACAAGACATGTTGACAAAGATTCCCAAAGGCACAATGACTGGTTAATGCTGGTGAAACGTTGGCCGGAAACCTGTGCCCGGTGTAACGGTGACTATTTTCTCTAATGCAAATAAGACCCTATAATCGAAATCGAGCAGCCGCAGCCCGGGCAATTTGCAAAGCCCCTTCCCCAATGATGACGATGGTGATGATGGCGACGATCGATTGGTTCAACCACTTCGATTCTTATGGAATACAAATCATCCATTAGCTTCTTCCCGGTCGGAATATGCCGACACGGCCGCCCAACCTGCCGAAAGGAAGCTTTACTATTCGAACCCAACGAAATCGGCTGAATCGAGTTATTCGTAACGAGTGAAACTCCAGCCGATCGGGGCCGGGGCCAGAAGCAGGTCTTTACCGAACCAACGTGTCTCTCCCGCTTTGTACCGCTTTCCATCAGATTCATTGCTTATTCATGAAGGACTGCGGTCGGTTAGCATCAGAAATGGCTTTCCGGTGTGTGTCCCGATGTGTCTGATGAGGGGGACCTTGGCCGGTGTTCGTCGTTTGCGTTGCGGTTTTTATTTACCTTCGGTCAGGGTCTGTCGAATTTTGTCGTGCAAAGCTTTTGCTTGGAAGGTAAAGCGGGACCGATAGTTGCGACTCTACAGTTAGCAGTTTCTAGAAATTTGAAATGTGACAGAAAAGTTTTCAGTGAGCCTGGATAAATTATGAAGTTTCTGTAAATTTTTAATTGATTCGAATAAGATTATCTTGGACGTAATCTAGATAGAAAAAAAAACTGTTCTAGGACCCTTTTCTACGAAAGGAGAATAAATTGATGTAGCTTACCTACTAAAGAGTTACGATCCGAACATAAATTGGCAATTTGGGAAAACCGATTGGAAAGGTTCTAATGATGATCTTGTCGCGACTCTCATGCGCCGAACCTCCATCTATTACATTGGCTCGAGAAGCAGACCATGATTTGGTTCAATGCCAACATGATAAAAATAAATTACCTAATTATAAGAAGCTTAACTTTACCATGCAAATGAATTGTCACAGAATAGAAGCGCGACACTAAAGGTGAGATTTGATTTGATTTCGTGAAGTGGAATACCTGCTGAAGGTGAAGATGCAGCTAAAGCTCAAGGAGGTTATGTATCTACAGTATCATCATCTTCGCAATGTAGTGCTCATATCATTCAACACGTTAGCACAAGCCGAACGTTTCGTTTTGCAGAACAACTTGAAGCACGTGGCTGAAAGTGATAAAGTAGGAATTAAGATTCCCGTGTATATAGAAAAAGACTAAGTAGATGTAAAATTACATGACCTATCACCACGTACCCCTACTGATCTAATCGCAAAATACATGTCGCAATACGGAGAAGTAGAATCCGTTACACGTGATACGTGGAGAAATTTCTTCCCGGGTACACCTAACGGTGTTCTTGTGGTGAGGATGCGGATCGAAAAACCTATCCCCTCCCACTTGACTATAAAACTTAAAACGCACGAAACTACTGTTCATCAAACTACGTTATGCACCCATGAGGTGCAAACTCCTACGTGCAAGTATTGTAATCAGACAGCACACCACGGACAACCTTGCGCGGATGATACAGAGGAGAATGTATCGCTACCGATTGCCAACGAATCCACGGAAAACCAACCCAAAAAAGAATTTGCAATACCAATACCTGAACCACAAACGGTTGCCAAATTTGTGGCGGCTGTTCAGTCCATATTGACAACTGCTAAAGCAGCATCCAGCACCCCTGAAACAACTGTAAGTAACATCGGTGATGAAGATAATAAGAATGACGACGGATTTACATTGGTCAGCCGTAAGTGAAGAAGCAGGAAAGAACATCTGGTCGCGAGCACCAAGGCACTTTTAACGACGATGACCTTGATACAGAGGACAGGAGAGAATTAAAGGTCTCCGCTCACAATAAAAAGTTGCGCGCACGAGATCCAACGGACAAAGAATAATATTTGTCTTTATTTTTATTTTTTACATATTGTAAACACATAAAAGATCCACGGCTCCGTTAAGCTACCGCTATGAGCTGTGTCAAATAAACGAAAAAAAATTGGATTCGTTCTAGTTTGATGAAATGTGTGTTTGCAGCGGAGGGGAAACAGAAACTCCCGTACTCCATCACCGACAATATCGTTGTTTGGTACAGCCTGATCAGGTCTCCTGGGTGGGCACCCCACCATTTTCCGGTTATTGTACGGAGAAAGTTGATCCTTTGTTTGCACTTCTGTTTCAGATACCTAATGTGACATCCCCAGGTTCCTTTACAAGACAAGAGAGCAAGTGAGAACTCCACCATCGAAAACGGTGTTTCGTTCGCGTTATCCTGAGGGGACGCGACGCGGTAGATCTTCTGTGCCGGGGCGGAATCCGGACAAACCTTCTTGGCAAAATCGAATATCCAACGGTTTGAATATTCCACGCCCTCGTTAGTGCTGTTTCGGTTTCGTAAACGCCGGGCCGTACTCCAAAGAGTGCTCATCGATGTTTCTCTCGTTAGTCCGTCGACGAGCCGGCGCCAGTAGCTACGTTTTTTTGGCTTTCATCAAACTTTTCATTCGCGTTTCTAACGTAGCATATTGTCGATAGCTAGCGGGTAACCCGTCGTCCCGGCAGGTCTTATACGCGGCGGCCTTCTCCGCGTACACGTCTGAGCACTCTTTGTCCCACCACGGATTAGGAGAGCGTTTTTGTATGTTCGCGCCGGGTACTGGCTTAGTCTGAGCTTGATTCGCGCTGTCGAGAATCAAGCCAGCCAAAAAGCTGTACTCTTCCTCCGGAGGAAGTTCTTGGGTAGATTTGATGTTGTAGGATATCGCGGCAGCATAGCTCTTCCAATTGATACTTCGTGTGAGGTCATACGAAATATTGATTGATTTCAATGGCCTTGAACCGTTATTGATTGAGACTACGATCGGCAGATGGTCGCTGCCGTGGGGATCAGGAATTACCTTCTACGTGCAATTTAACCGCAGCGACGTTGAGCAAAGGGACAAGTCTAAGGCGCTCGGGCGCGCTGGAGGAGCAGGAATTCGTGTCATTTCACCCGTGTTCAAAATTGTCAAATTGAAGTTATCGCAAAGATCGTGAATTAAGGAAGACCGGTTATCATCAGAGAGGCCACCCCATGCTGTACCGTGAGAGTTAAAGTCTCCTAAAACCAGTCGCGGTGCTGGCAGGAATTCTAAGATGTCTTGTAGCCGTCGGTGCCCAACCGCGGTGTTGGGGGGAATATATATGGAAGCTTTTTTTCATCGGTGACGACGCCTTCGGATTGTACTTTTACAGCTGGAATATACACGTTATAATCCCGCGTAAAGTGCCCACAGCAAGCAATATCGTTTGCCTGCTTTGAGTTGGCTAGCAACACCCTTATCTTGTCTGAGCGGACCTTTGAAATTTCGGTAACAGCCGAGAACCGTTCCGTCAGGTCTTTAGAAATCTGAAGAAGATTCAGTGATTTAGTCTTGGGCCGAAAGAAGACCACAAATGGACCAGTTGAGAGTTCTGGATAGCATTTGAGCCGGCGGGAGCCTTAGAAGTTGAACCCAATTCAACGTCCATTTGACCACCCGGAGAGGGAACCATATAAAACGTCAACGCACGGGGTCAGCGCCCGCGCAGACGGAAGAAAGCAATAAAATTGTTGCAAAAGACAAAAACAACTTGGCTTTAAACCGGTGTCCAACGACGAACCGATCCAGCGAAAACGAATGATCATCAAATTTATATTAGACTACGATGGAAAAATGTGGTTCCAGGCAAAAAGTTGAAAATATGGATTTTATTTACCTTTTTATCTCGTTACGGTGTTTTAGTTATTTTCAGGTTGTGCAAGTAGTATCAACAAACTTTTATAAATGACAGGTATGGAATTTTTTTCTGGGCTTACCATACATATTTTTTAACATTAGAGGTTATATACATACGGAAAACATACAGTTTGACGCAAAATTTGATAAAAATAATTTTGCCTGTGGTTGCCATTTTCGGAGCCTTGACCATATGGCCCACTGAACGAGCAGCCGCTGATGTCCTAAGACGACTTCACTAGTTTTTCAGAGCAGCGTGCAATTAGTGCACTAGCACGACTGCCGAAAAGTTAAGTAAAACTTGTTTGAAATCTAAATGATTTGGAATATTATTCAGACTAAATAAACAACCTACGAAAAAAGTTTCGAGTGATCAAAGTTGCCTCAGCTTACGGTAATTGTATTTCGATCACGATTTGTGATTATTACCATTGACACGATTGGAACATCGATTAAATCCTCAAACCTATCCACTACAAATTTATAAAGATATTTAAAGCGAAAAATAGAATAAAAGAGGGAAAATGTAAAACAAAAAATAAAAGAATAACAAAGCATGATTTAAAAAAAGGTTATAAAAATGTAAAAAGCGGAGAAGGAAAAGGAAAAATTTAAGAAATGCAAAATGAAAAATAATGGGTAAGAGAGAATGAAGAAGAAGGTGTAGAAAAAACAAAAAGTAGAATTAGAAGAGAAAGAAAAAATAAGGCATGAAAGGACAGAAATTAAATAATATAACATATCAAAGATGACAAAAAAAGAAAAGGGTAGGAAATTTATAAAAAAATTATAAATTTAAAAAAAAAGGATTCAAAAAGGAGTCAAATTAAAGCTGGAGCAAATATATAAAATAAAACTATGAATAATAGAAATTAACCAAAAAGTATTAAAAATATTGTTTTGTTAACGAGTTTCGGCTAAGCAGTCAATAAAAACAGCAAAAACAACGTATTGCTTCAATGTCCGACGGTTTCGGTGATATATTTCACCTTTTTCAAGGAATCTATAATTATAATATCAGTATATTCGTTACATATGTTTCCGTTTGTGTGTGAAATTTTTTGCTTACAGAAGCTGTGCGTTTTGTTGTTGTGTGTGTCTGTGTATCTAACATTGGTTGTCGAGTGTGTATGATTTCTAATGGAGTCCAGTAGTAGCTATTTCCGAGAATTAATGTCAATAATTATAATGGTCAAAAAAGTCTGCGTGTTACTTACTGCATCTGTGTCACAAACTTTTTGCACGTCACTGTAATAAAGCTAATTATTTGACATTAATTCTCGAAAATTGCTACTACTGGACGCCATTAGAAATCATACACACTAGACAACCAATGTTAGATACACAGACACACACAACAACAAAACGCACAGCTTCTGTAAGTAAAAAATTTCACAGACAAACGGAAATATATGTAACGAATATACTGATAATTATAGATTCCTTGAAAAAGGTGAAATATATCACCGAAACCGTCGGACATTGAAGCAATACGTTGTTTTTGCTGTTTTTATTGACTGCTTAGCCGAAACTCGTTAACAAAACAAACCTTCACAGTCGTTAAACATCCACACGTATTAAAAATAGAAATAAGAAAAACATTGAAAATCATTATTATTCAAAATTAAGTAGCAAAGATATAGGAATAAATGTAGCAAAAACAGTCAAAAAGTAAGCATACTAAATATGATAAACTAAGCAAAATTAGGAGAACTAGTAAAAACCAATAAAATTATTAACCGTAATAGATACATTTAAACTCTAAAAGTTAATAGAACGATATTCAAAATAGTAATAGAATAAATTGTCAAAATAGCGATCACAACGAGAATTGTTAATAGCAGTAAAAACAGTTTCAAAGATAATCCGAAAAAGAAAGAATAAAGAAAGATATTGCATGAAAAATAATGTTCCTATGTTCATTTTTACATTTCTTGGGAAATTAAAAGTTAAAAAAATAGAGTTTCCTGTAATTATTTGTTGGAACTAACCTAGCTGTTGTCCAAATGAAAATAATGGGTTTCCTATGTACAGAAACTTTCCCTAAGACAGAATAAGTCTAAGTAATTTCAGTCTATTTTCAACCATCAAAGGCATCGGTCGCAATACCCAGTGTGCTCCTGCTTCTGTCCGAGCCAGTGCAAAGCGAACGAAAAAAAAACAGTTACTTGTGTGCATTGTCCGAACAACAAAGGATACCGTTATTTTTATTCTTGTGTGATCGATCAAGATGACTGAGTCTCATCAACAAAACGTGATTATTCGGCCTAACACAGTGGCCATTGACTTCAGGTCTTTTCGCATAAGACCAAGTATTCGTGATGTGGAACATCTGCTGAAGTTGAAAATGCAGCTTCGGTTTTCGGAAGTCACCTGCATACAGCTTGAGCACGTCAGGCATGCGGTGCTGATAACCTTCAACAAATTCGCCCAGGCGAAAAGATTCATTTCGCAGAACAACTTAAAACACGTGCTTATTTGTGACAACGCACTATGGGGTGGCTAGAACAAAAAGTTGGACAAAATAGGGAAAAAAATTTCTAACTTTTTAATCAAACTATATTTTTTAAACATTCTTTAATATTTTATACATCATGCACCATTCAAATAATAACTAAAAACATTGATCTAAATTTGTGACACACGGTCAAACATTATTAAAAATAAACACGTTTTTTCAACTAAATCAGGCAATAGGAAACAGTTTCTATACTGAAATTAAACAATACAATCAATGAAGTATTATTATATTAGGAAATGTTCCTAATAACCTATTTTAACTACTCTAATTCTGGAAATATCGAAATAAAAAAGTCAATCTATTTTGTTTTGAAAAATAAAAGTACTTGTTTGATTTATGATTTTAGTACTATTTCGTATTTAAAAAAGTTATCAAATTAAGTCAAATTAAGATAAAAGGTTGAAAGCATACGAAACTATCGGCTATTGTCCATCGCAGGCGGATACTCATCCGACCGCGTCCGACTGTTGGTTTGAGAGCAATTTGAAAATTGTAGTTTTTACATAATTTTGGTGCCTCTTATCGAACATTATAAGCAACTATAAGTCTTATTTAGATGTATCGCCTGCTAAGATTGCTTATCAGTTTCGTAAATTGTTTACCTTTTATAGGAGTCATATCGTCGCTGTTGTGCTATCTTATGACAAGCGCCATTTTGCACATTTCGAGAAAAAACGATTTTTAAAGTTTGAGATTGAATATCTCGAAACTTATAAATGGTATAAACAATTCAAGGAAGGCAATTGATGCTTCTGACTATTCTGTGTTAAACACTCAAAGATTACGAAGACCAGTTGACTATGTTGCGAGCTTTTAGTATAAATGTAAACAAAAGTCGCACTCACACGTGTCATAGGTGTGTATTGATGACAAAATTTGTATAACGTGTCATAATCGTGCATAGAAAATTTTCCATAGAAAAAAATTATCAACTATTAACTTTTATTCATATCTTTGACTTCATTTGATCTATAAACAATCAGTGAGATGCATTTTGAAGGAAATAAGTCAGGGAATCCAGCAAAAATAGTTATTTTTGGTTACAGTGTTACCAAATATACTATATTTCCAGTTTAAAACTTAAATTGCATTTTTCTCACAAAACGCGCATTTTTGTTTTGAAAATGATTATGCCATTGTGTTTCTGAGATAGTTTTACATATAAAAACCGATTTAATCCACCTAGCAGTGAGATGAGACATTTCTTACACATATCACTGTTGGATTATTCATTAGTTTACAGAACTCATGCGAAGTAGTAAATCAAAATTATAAAATACACGAATCAAATTATATTAGCTTAATTAATGAAAATTTAGACTATATTTAGAAATAAGTATAAGATTAATAGAATGAATTGACTCAAACTAACAAATTGAATGAAATAAATAAATGGAATGACTGAACCTGAAATGAATAAAATTAAAGATATGAACAAAATGAATTAAATGAATCAAATGAATCGAATAAATCAAATGAATCAAATGAATCAAACGAATAAAATTAATCAAATTAATCAAATGAATCAAGTGCAGCAAATGAATCAAATGAATTAAATGAATCAATTTAATTTAAGGGTTCAAATTAATAAAATGAATGGAATGAACAAAGAAAATAAAATGAATAAAAAATAAATTAAATGAATAAATGAACCAAACGAACCAAATAAACAAAATGAAGTGAATTGACAAAATGAATAAAAAAGAAGAAAATGCATTGATTGAAATGATGAATTAATCGATGTTGTAAGTTGTTGTATACATTAATAGAAAAAATAAATTGTGTCAAAAAAATTATTTGGATGAAATGAATAAAACTGAAAAAATAGGTTAATAAAATGTTCTTCATTTTAAACAAAATGTACGAACTAAGAAAATGAATAGAATGCATTGAATGAAAACAGTGAATAAAATAAGTGAAATGAATGATATGACTAAAATGCACGAAATGAATAAACTGATCAGAGTGAATCCAAATGATGAAACGAATAAAGTAGATTAAATGAACGCTGATGAACAAAATTTCTAGGGCTTCTATCCTTTTTTTGTTTTAGTCTTTTCGTTTTCACGCTTCTTGACTTGACGGTGTCATTTTAAGATTATTTAGTGTTTCAACATTATTGATAGACCTTAATTAGTTATCAGGAACCTGGAACGTTCAATTTGCTTTGGAAATCAAAGTTTACTTTTTGGTCATATATTCCCGAAAAATATTGTGCAGAATAGAATTTGCTGGTCCAGTAATTTAACGCGCAATTGAATATAGTAAAGTGAGACAAGGTCACATGACACATTCTTTCGTGACGTTTACAACGATTTGATGAATCTTCATTCGACAAATATGTCATAACTTTATCAAATGAACGCCTACATCAAAACTTATTACAGATTCGGAAAGTAGACAAAATCTCACGAAAGCCCTTTGAACAGAGAGCAAAAGATGGAGAATGCGATTCGTAAAAGAGACAAGTAGATATTTCAAAGTTTTCATTTGAATTAAAATAAATAGTGTGAAGTGTCTAGGCTATGTCGATAGCATAAAAGGCGTGCATTCAGTTGATTATAATGCAGTCTCTTTCCAGTCATCCTTATAGTTTGCATATTGTTTCGTTCGGAATTCTCGTTCAGGAAATATGGATAAATAAGCCCTGGACAATCCATTACTGTGAAAAAGAAATGGTTTAAACTGTCAGGATGGCAAAAATGTAGTCAGATCAACTATCTGTCCAATGCATAAACTATGATTGTAATCCTCGTTAATTTACTTGTACAATATGGAAAACTCGAAAGAAACGTGTGCTGAATTATCCAATGCCTCACTACTAATTGTGACTTCCGTTGAAACTTCAATTGAAGTGTACTCGGTATAGAGCAGATATAGACGACGATAAGTTAGAAGACACCTTGTACTTGCATCCCCCATTGAGAGTGGGCACTTTGGGAGACTTCTTTTCCCGGATCTAATTCGTGGATATTTTAGGGCTTTGATCCGTTATTTTTCATGAAAGTTCATACCAATATAATGTATGTACATTTTCAATAATAACATCACAAAAAGGTGTTCTTAGTTTTCACATGACATATTTTAGCATATGTTTTATTCAAAATTCAATAGAGATACGAAGAGTTGAAATATCGCACGTGGAATGTCCCACCTCCCAGTTAAGTCACATATTTTTCTGAGATAGCCATGAATTTTCTTTATTATAGTGTTTATACAAGCTTTGAATAGAACTGAATTAAATTTGAGTTGATGTAGTTTTCGATGGTCACCTGTCTACCCATAGTGCAACGTTTCGAAATACCAATTTCACCTTGAAAATAGTTATAGTTTTCCCATAAGGCAAATATTTTGCAACTTTTCTCGGACAACAAATATTTTATTTGACATGTAGGATGTATTATTATTATATTGTTTCCGCGAGTCTCTTTTACACTAAAATGCAAAGAAAATAATAGGATAACAGACAAAAAATAGTTTTGTTTTCTCAAACCTTCACAATTACATCGCACACATGAAATCAGCTTGAATATTAATAAAGATTAGCAGAGAATATAATCACACAACTTAGAAATGGATAGAGAAATAGCAAGATAGATGTGAGTCGTGAAAGTTACCACCAACATGAAGAAAGAGATAGAGAGAGAGAGAGGGAGAGAAAGAGAGAGTGAGATAGAGATGGGGAGGGCATGTGAGGCCATGCCAGACCTTATTTTATAGGTATATTATGCGATATATTGATTCCTTACATCCTTATTATAAATAATGTAAGTAGTAATTTTTGCGCCATAACCAATATAATCTAAATTTTGCAAAGAGTTAAATTTTTGCTAGAGTTTTGGGATTCAAAAATACAGTTTCTTTCGGTGATGCCACGAGTATAATTGTATGAGAAGTCTTATCTCACTACTAGGTGAATTACTTGATCAACTGTATAATTATATACCATCCAATATTTACTTCACGATTGAACGCAATGCCTAATCCAAGGGATAAATACATGAACTCTAGAAAAAAAATCACTATGAACGCATTATTTTGTTTTTGAAGTGAACTTACATATTGATTTTTGATAAATAGTTCAATTATTATATAGGTAATTCACAAAATGCTTTCATAATCGAGTTTCTTGAATCACGTAGATGTGTTTTCATACCCCGATGTTCAAAATCGGTTTAATTTTGCCCCTAAAACACCAGTAAAGCAATACTCTATATGAAACGGTCTCCTTTTTAATTAGTGAAAATTGGTAAGCGAGGAATAGAAATACAAAATGTTTAATATCTCCGTCGCTCGTGAACGGATTTTGACAATATAAAGCTTGATAGAAAGGTATTTTTACAAAGTCTCTAATTATGTGCAGTTTGTGGGACAGCGTTGCTTTGTTTGAAAGTTATTTACTAAAAACCTGCAATGTTTTGACAAAATGACCTATATCTCAGAAAATAAACAACATATCGAAAATCAAAAATAATAGTGTCAAATGGCAACGTTAGGCCTTTCATTTGAAACTAGTTTCATTAAGATCGGTTCAGCCATTGCTGAGATAATTACATGACATTTTGTACATATATACATACACACATACACACACACATACAGACATTGCACAGTGGGAAAAAATGGACCCAAAACGCCACTTTTTTTGAAAAGGCTGGATGTCGTTTACCAGGTAAGGTTTTTCTTATGTAAAAAGGGCTGGAAAATTGATTGCTAGTATTCATAACGACCGCACGGTACGCTATCATGCCCGTTTTTCCCCAATGCATTGTCTCAATTTGTCGAGCTGAGTCGATTGGTATATGAAACTCGGCCCTCCGGGCCTTGGAAAAGGTTTTCAAAGTTTGAGCGAATCCTATACTTTACTTTGGTAAAAAATGTAAAAAGTTATAATGAAAAAAATGATTTTTGTGTGCCTCCCACAAACAACGCGCTTTATCCCAACACCATTACATTTTGGAGAGTTTGCATGTTTAGCAAGTTTTCTCGTAGTATAATTTTCTATAAGTTTGTCATTGACATTATGACTCTATATCGAAAGTTAGTGGACATAAATTGTCTATCTCACTTTTAGGTGGATTATTCACAATTCAATATACATCAAAAGAAGAGGGCTTACATTCTGAAAAAATGTTCCTAACACACCAAATCGCTAAAATCAACTCCTAGAGCACCATTAATTGAACGCACGTTTTGGTACCGTTGCGACCACTGTGATGAGTGTAATATAAATATGAATTATATGAAAAAGTTATTATAAATTTCTAGGAGAGTCATATGATGATCTGCGTATTCATATAGCATCAAAATTCAAACTCGCGATTCATCGAAATGCGTAGTGCAAGGGAAAACACCTTAACTTTGGAAAAAGTTCGCTCTTTATCGTTGTAGTAAACTTACATATTAATTTTCCAGAAACAGTTAATTTATCGTTGAGTAAATTCACAAAATATTTACGGAATTGTATTCCTTGACTCACGTAGATGTGTTTTCATACCCTGATATTCAAAATCGGTTTAGTTTTACCCCTAAAACACCAGTAAAGAAATACTCTGTACGTAACGATCTCGTTTTTAGTTGGTGAAAATTGATAAGCGAGGAATAAAAACACAAAATGTTTAATACCTCCGCCGTTTGTGAACGGATTTTGGCAATCTATAGCTTGTTGAAAAGGTATTTTCATAAGCTTTTCGTTTCTGTTTAGTTTGTGCGATATAATTGCCTTGTACGAAAGTTATTCGCTTCAAACCAGCCCTGTTTTGACAAAATTACCCATATTTCAGAAAGTAAACAACATATCAAAAAACAAAAATAATAGTGTCAAATGGGAGTGTTAGGCCTTTCATTTAAAACTAGTTTCATTAAGATCGGTTCAGCCATTGCTGAGATAATTACATGACATTTTGTACATACATACATACACACATACACACACACACACACACATACAGACATTGTCTCAATTTGTCGAGCTGAGTCGATTGGTATATGAAACTCGGCCCTCCGGGCCTCGGAAAAAGTTTTCAAAGTTTGAGCGAATCCTATACATTTCTTTTGTAAGAAATGTAAAACATCTTTTTCATCAAGATAATTTGAGCCAATCCCACCACACAGTCATTTGAAGCAAAAAATTAAAAATGTCTCAGCACATTTCTCGCTATATCTCAGTAACCATGCAGAAAGTCAAAATTCTGTAAACGCCACTTTGTAGAGATTGTTTAGACAAGTAATGTGGCATATCTGACTCAGTTTACCGCAAAATGGCGTTTGTCATAAGATAGCACAACAGCGACGATATATTTTCGATCACAAACCCTCACCTCCCTCTCTCCTCGCAGTTAAACTTGTAGATGAGGAACGAAGAGTCATCGAAAAATGTTAACGTTGCACACTTTTCTTCAGTATATAGTAGCACTTCCGAAAAAAAGTTTTTTATTGCTTTTATTCTAAGCTGTTGAACTGAAAGAGTGTTTATTTTTCTTTAATTTACTTTTTACAAAGAGAATTAGATTCCTATCGTAATTTTTCATCAACGTCTCCACAAATATTTTTTGGGTCATGTAGTCATGTAGTCATTTACACCTCAATCTTTGAACAAAACATACATAAACAATGACGAACAGCATTATTGTGACTGTAATATTGGCTGCATGTAGTTTCTGTAGTATTCAGTTAACTATCGTCTCCTTTAAAAATATTACTTCTTCTTTGAGAAAAATAACATAACAAGGTTTGGAATGACTATCAGCAAAACAAGGTAGTTTATGTATTGTCCCCAATACCAAGACAAATTTAATAAAATACGTTAGAAAATCGTCCTACAAATGTTACTATAGCCACCAATGACAATGGTTTCATTTAGAAGTTTTTGAAGAAATATTAGAAGAAAACAAATTTCACACTGTTAGGTGGATTTTTTTATGAAAAATGTGCTCAACATCAAATATTTAAGCTTCGCTTGAATTATAATTGCAAAATAATATATAGAACAGCAGAAAATAATTTTGTCCAGCTTTTTGGCCCAGTTACCCCATAGTGCAACGCTGAAATCAAGATCCCTGTATACATGGATAATGGGAATATTGAAGTGAAATAAAGTGATTGATTTAGTGGCAATTAAAAGATTCATGTCGCATTATGGAGCAGTGGAATCTATTACGGAGGACACATGCAGAAACTACTTCCCAGGTATTTCAAATGGCGTCTTTGTGGTGCGAATGCGGGTAGACCAACCCATTCCCTCCTCCCTTGCTACCCACAAACAATTTAGATTTCTTCGCAGTTAGTTTAGTTAGATAAAACGATATAAAGCAAAAAAAAACAAAGATTAAAGATAAAGTATCAATAGGTTTACAATGAAATACAAGAAAATAGAGCATAAATAAAAATATTCAAAATGATGATTATCCTCAGTGTTAGCATTAGAAAATGAATTTTTATTATAACGTGATAGTCTTAAGAACTTTTGTAACATCCAACGGGGAAAAACGATCGGAAATGGTGAGTAAAGCTAAGCAATCATGTGAAAGAAAAATTCCCCCCAGAGGCGAGACTCGAACTCGCAACCTTTGAGACTCCGGCAGCTCATCACTCCAACACATTTGATCTATTTAATTTCCCCGCTAGATACCAAGGCCCGGGTTTTTATAATCGTCTGATGTCTAATTTTTAGTTCATTACCCATCGTACTTCGGTGGGTGACAGAGCTAATGAAGACTGTCGATTTCTGGTCCCTTGCCCAGTGAACAGAGGTATGACGGGAGCTAACCCGCCAGTTCGAATTAAACTAATAATTCAATTTTTTGGTCTTTTGGCTTAAGTGCCAATACCTTATTTAGGACTGGTGGTATCCAACGGGGAAAAACGATCGGAAATGGTGAGTGAAGCTAGGCCGGAGTCTCAAAGGTTGCGAGTTCGAGTCTCGCCTTTGGGGGGAAATTTTTTTTTCACATGATTGCTTAGCTTCACTCACCATTTCCGATCGTTTTTCCCCGTTGGATACCACCAGTCCTAAATAAGGTATTGGCACTTAAGCCAAAAGACCAAAAAATTGAATTATTTGTTTTGTAACATGTTATGTAAAAAAAAACCCGGCGTAAAAAAGCTTTTGCAAATGCCATGTCAAATAAACGTTTTATGAAAAAAACCATTCCCTCCTACCTTACCCTGCAGTACAACACAGAAGGGGGTGATACCATTACACAGCGAACTCTTTGTACATATCAGGGACAAACTAATACGTGCCAGTTCTGTGAACTAACGGCACACTACGGACAACCCTGCCCAGAAACTGCTAAGGAAAGCTCAGTTGCAGAAAAAAATGCCAACACCCAAGCCCCAATATCTTTACCTGAACCACAATCGGTTGCCAAATTTGTGGCTGCAGTTAAGGCAATAATGACAACTGCAAAAGCTTCAAACTTAACAACTAATACCACCAGTGAAGAAGCTACCACCAAGGATGGAGTGTTCACATTCGGAACCCGCAAGGGCAAGAAGCCAGAAAGAAGATCTGATCGTGAATATCACGGCAGTATTCAAGATGATGATACCGACGTAAGCAACAACGAGACAAACATGGGTAACCAGGAAGTTGGCGAAAGAAGGAACATCTTCTCGACGCGAAAAAAAGATCTCCGCTCGCAATAGCAAGTTGCGCGCACGGGATCTTACAGGCTCAAAATAAAATTATTGTTATTTTTTACTTCTTGTAAAAATATAAAAGACCCATGGCTCCTCTAAGCTAACGCATTGAGCCGTGTCAAGTAAATAATTAAAAAAAAAGCATAAGTAATTTAGGATTAGTAAAAAGTTTTTTTTGCTGAATTTGCCTTCCGATTCACTTCGCCCACTGTCTCATTTAATCCATTTACTCGCGGTTCCGCATTCCGTTTAGTAGCCATTCCACGTCGTAATATTTATACACAAAAACAATTGAATGTGATTAATGTCGGACGCTTTATTTAATACCGAACTCTCTTGGACGAGCACTGGCCCATTGCTTCACGTTTTGGGAGTAATTTATTCGATGGAAGCTCGTAAAACTTAACAGATTTTATCATGCGTATCTCCACACTCTTATATTGTTGAAGCGTGGCGTCGCGTCGTTGCCGACACGCTAGAGATGCTCAAATTTCCCCCTCGTCTAGGTCTAGGTTAATATCGAGTCGCCGTCTGATATGCGAGGTTCCTAAAACCTTACCGAATGATGGTCCCGATCCTGATTTTCCATTTTCCCCCGGCATCCACAGGCGTGGGGGACGAGTGTAATAATAAGGATTTATCGCTAATAATATGCAGTGTTTTAGCGGCTGGCTTCCGCTTTCTCCTTATCCTGCGCCAGTCCGGTGGTAGCTTGGATCCTACTGGCAAAGGTCAAATTTCCGTAAACAGCGCTTTTTTAAATGAATACGGGAGTTATTTTGTCGATGGGCCACCTCCGCTCTGCCAAATCGTAGTGGAATGCCGTTTTTTCCACGGAACGTGGCTGAAAAATAGTGTGTGGGGTTCTCCTGAGTAGAGTGGATGTTTCGCTACTTTGCACATTCAGCGCGAACTTCCTTGCGTCTCGTAATGGATGGACTGTAAAGCTTATTAGCGCTGCTTTAATGTTATTGGATCTTCAGGTGCGGACTAATCCGAGGGGGAAGGCATATCTTATTTGCAAATTGCTGATCTATATTAGGGAGACGTAATTCAGTTAGGTTTGAGTTTATGAGAAAACCACTCCAAAGCAGTTTCAGTTCTTTTCAGTTTTTGTCCGCAATTTAATAACGTTATCTGACCATAATCCGAATTTTCTCAGTAATGTCCAGCTCCGGCACGGAATCTTTCTCACTTTGCGGATCAAAGCGTACGTCACATCTCATTAACACCTCCGAACGTCGCATCAAAGCCAGAACCGCACCGAGACGCAGCTTCCCGAGGCAACATCGGTCTTACTCACACATTAACAGATTAAAATTTGCTGCCAGGCGGATAATAATTTTAATCCGTCACTAGGATAATTTAATCCGCAATCTGTTACAATGCGAATTTTCGGATCCGGGGTTGCCCGCTGTATCGCTGTCCGAGGGGTATTATGCATTGGGCACTGTTCAACCATAAATCCGGGCAACGAACCCAGCAGATAGTGAGAGAGAGATAGAGGAGGAAAAAATGCGTGACAGCAAATTTCGGAAATGCGATTGTTTACGAGCTTTGCACCGTGTGAAGTTTTGCAGAGGAACATATTTTCTGCCTGCCTTCTGGGACTCCCGCCGGGGCGGTTCCGGCGGGTCCGTATCAGGCTCGCCTGGATTTAATGCGACAGTGTGAATTTATATTTATGCCAACACCACCGCCGCCGTTACGCTGACGCCCAGCGGCCGGAATGGGACGGGTGGTCAGGCGGGGCATCGAAAATTTACAATTCTGTTCGATTCGGAAGGTGTTGAAAATTTTAGGTTCGCGTAATATCGCATTTGTCTAATTGAGCGAAATGGAAGATTCTGTTTGTTTTACTTTCAAATTTTAGATCCATGTCAAGTTTTTTTCCTCGTCCAGCATGTTTTATTTTATTAGTTGAAATAAACGTAAAAAATCGAAATACTGTCCTTGCTATAAGCGTAAATTCCGTCCTTCCATCATTCCCCGACGATATTGTATACATCGAGACGGAATCGAAATAGTAAAAGCTATTATCCGTCTCTCTGCTAATTAAGTTTTATCTCGACCGTTCCGTTTCGCAGTTGGCAAAATTTCTGCCAGGATTGGCTTCCGCATGTCGCCCTGCACAGATGTCCTCTGTCTCTCTCTACCCATCGCAGTCGGCAGCTGGCAAGACAAAAAATCGTCTATCTGTCCTTTAGCTCATTCTTTCTTCAGCAGCTTCCGTCTCATCAATCCAAGTTTAAATTAAATTTCTCCGTACTTATTGGTTCTATTATTTCTTGGAGTCTCATCTTGGATTCCCGTCGGCCCCTTTTTTTATCGTCCGTTGAATCACGCTGAAAACCATTTCAATTGGCCCGCTATAATTAATATCTCATCGAGGATATTGCAGAGTGCGGAAAGCCTGGGAGCAAATAGATTGAGTTATAAAACTTATCACAAGTATTTTTTCGCGTTCTCGGGCGATGCAAAGGACGCTTTCTTGTAGGGGTATTTTTTTTTCGTTGGCTTCAGTCTCCGAGGGAGGTGAAATTGCCAAGTCAAAGTCAACGTCTTTGCTAATGAGATTGACTCGGCGATTCGTTCCAGGCAGAGCACACTCAAATCCATTAGCGCTCAGTCGGATTATGCCCGATTGGGTGATTTAGTTTGCCCCGGTTTGGTTACCGAACCGACCGATGGAACAGTTCGGATCCGATGGATTGATAGTCTTTCACGGATCGATAGATTACGTTCGTCTTACAGAACAAACACCTCGCTACGACGATAGTATGCTAAGAAAGATTTCTTCATACCTACCGACAACAACAAGCTCATTTCTAATCCGCAACACGCTCAAAACTTCGCCAACAATTCTACTTCTCCACCCTACCGGTCCCATCCAGCAATCAACCACAGCAAGTAATCCTCATCTCTCCGACATTCAATCAAGCAAAGTGCTGGAAACCGCTCGTCTGACGTCTGACAACCGCAGCAACTTTGACACAAGACTTATGCGGTCGGTGCGGTCGACAAATCCCACCACTGGCTCCGAGGTGGCCCGAAATCAAACTCCGGCATCGAACCGAACCTGTCATAATCGTGCCCTGACCCAGATCCCTGCGAGGCAAAATTGGTTCCGAAAAGCCGCGCCGCGCGCTCGGGGTCAGGGAAGCATCGAAGGGATGCAAATTTGAAACTTTTCAAACAAACGACGAGAATCTAAAAAACACAGAAAGACAAAAACAGGAAATCCTGTTTTCCTTTGAACCGCTCAGAAGCGGGGTTTGGTGGGGTGTGTCTAGACGGTTTTGAAACGGCGCGGTTTAGCCCAGTGGGACTCCCGGATGCGTTTGCCCGTTCCGAATAACTCGTATGCTGCTAGGTTTTGAATGTTTCGAGAGTGCTCTCTTCCATCATCGATTCCATGCGCGCTTGGATTTGGGCCAACCTTGCCACACTCTGGGGCGACAGAAAAACTTTTACTTGCTCCGCCAAAACCAGAGAACCACATTTATGATGTATGGATGCACGGCTCCGACCGATCAGTGACTTTCCCAGTGCACGAGCTGGGATAGAGCAACCGTATAAATAAAATATTCGCATAAATATATGGGAGGGATTTTCATTCTTCGGCGGCATCGCTCAGTGTGGTTGCTACCGCACGTAGTGGAAAAGGGCACCGAGAATAGCCGGGATAAGTAATCTCTTCGGCTGCTCGTCCCCAGTATGCTAAACAAGGACAAAGTTTTTTGTTTGATGTTTCGAGCTGAACGATGGGTGAACTGCCCATTTCGATTGATCGAGTACGGTCATAGTTGAGACTGTGAAACCACTCAATCCGTCGTTAGGTGGAGTTGGGAACGCTTACAAAGTTGTGCTATAGATCAGCTTAAAAATTCTCTCAATCCATCAGCATTTTACAGACGAATTATATTTTATCTTGTAACTCTTCAGGGTTGCAATTTAGCATTGGGTGTAGAAATGCCAAATATTAGTTACACTCGTCGCAGAGTGTATTTTTGGGAAATTTAACGTTTCTGTACCATTCGCTTGAGCTGTCAATTTCGTTTGTAATTTTAATAACATGTTTGTGAATTAATGTTAGAATTTAGTTAGACCACCATTCCCTTCTACTGCTAAAAACGAATTTACTATTTAACAACTGAATGTCGAATAAAGGCGTGACAAACAACGAATATAAAAAATCATAAGACTCAAGTTTCAGGAGTTTCCAGCCTAGTGTCATTCAGCTCGCGCCCTTACTTGTTCTCGAACTACTCGGTCTAGTCCCCGACAATGAATCTAGTCTACTCCGACGGAGAATTTCACGGCGAGAGAGGCTTTCGCGAAACTGAGCGGTAGACTTCTCCCGGTACCGATGTTCGTTTCCTTGAGCCATTTAGCTCCCCGCTTTGTCCCGATCCACTCGGTCTAGTCTCCCCCCCCCCTAGCCTACTCAACGGACTAGTCAGTAGGTGCTGAAATCCATCCATCGATTCCGGGTGGAGCGTGGCCTCCGGTTCACTGGTAGCTATTCGACGCGGTCTACTCGGTCTAATCCCCGGCGGTGGATCTAGCATACTCACGAGCTACCCGGTAGGGTATCGAGGTCGGGCCGGTGATTCCGGTGAAGCCTGACGTCCGGTTCACTGACGCCCCGACGACCAAAACCCGGTGCTACGTCGCGTACTACTCAATTGGTCCCGGCAATGTCTACAAAGTCGGAGAGTTTCTCACAGCGACTTTCCAGCCAATGGCGCTACTTGGTTGGTCCCTCGTCACTTCCTCTGCAGCTCGGAGAGTATACTCGTAACCACTCTGTGGACAGTGTGTTCCAGTGGCTGTTGCACGTTCGCACAATCCGGGCAAAAGGGGTGACGAAACATTTTCAAACCGATGCAGGTACTTCCGGAAGAATCCGCGACCGGAAAAAAACTGTGTCAAATGGAAGTTCACCTCTCCATGTTTCCTATGTAACCAAGCAGACACATTTGGGATGAGTCGGTGGGTCCACATTCCTTTCTCCACGTTGTCCCACTCTTGCTGCCATTTAGCGAACGAGTCCGCTAGGACCAGTCTCCTTGCGTTACGTGCATTGCTCCGCTGGTAGCATTCCACATCCTCCGCCAAGGTGATGCAGATGGGGATCATCCCGGCGATAACGCATACTGCCTCCGACGATATTGTTCTGAAAACACTCGCGACTCGTACAACCATCAGCCGGAATGTCCTGTTCAGCCTTTCACCGTTCCGCTTGATTTTCAGCGCAGCACCCCTGGTAGGAACCCCATATCGGAGTATCGATGACAAAACAGTAGATAGCAGAAGTCTCGTGCTGCTTCTCAGGCCTCCGACGTTTGTCATAATTCTCGCTATTGCGTTCGTTGCCTTCGCCGACTTTTCACAGGCGTAGTCGACGTGGTTGTTGAAGCTCAACCGGTCATCGATTATCACTCCCAATTGCTTCGAAGCGCAATCACGTGCCCTCCGACGTCGATCTGCATCCGCTGAACCGCTTTGCAGTTGCTGATCAACAACACTTCCGTCTTGTGGTGAGCTGTCTGCAACTTGACACCGTTCATCCAGCTCTCGATAACATCTATTGTCTCCGGCACCGACTTCTCCACTTCTTCAAGTGTCTCACCCATCACCATTAGTGACAAGTCGTCCGCAAAACCCACGACTTTCCTAGGCAGCCGCAGTGCTAGGACCCCATCGTACATCCCGTTCCAAAGAGTTAGACCGAGAATGGAACCCTGAGGAACGCCCGCTGTGACTCGCATTGACTTCTGCCCTTCGCTCGTCTCGTACAGCAGCACTACGCTCTGGAAGTAGCTCTTCAAGATCTGGCATAAATAGTCTGCAACCTTCACTCTGTGCAGCACTGCAGCGATGGCTTCCCAGCTGGCTTTGCTTAATGCATTCTTCACATCTATCGTGACCACAGCGCAGTATCGATCTCCTTCTGTGTAGATGACTTCTCAGCACTCTCGAGCACTGTCCGAATTGCATCCACTGTCGATGCGCCTTTACGGAATCCAAACTGTATCTTAGAAAGTCCGCACTCACCTTCCGTGAATTTCATCAACCTGTTAAAGATGATCCTTTCCACGAGTTTTTCGAACGTATCTAGCAGGCATATAGGCCTGTACTAAGCCGGATCGCCCGGTGGCTTCCCTGGCTTCAGCAACAAAACAAGCTTCTGGACCTTCCACACTTCGGCGAAGTTGCCTTCGTTTAGACACTTCTGCAGTACCATCCTGAATATGTCCGGATATAACAGGATCGCAGCTTTCAGCACCACATTTGGTATTCCATCCGGACCGGGGGCTTTCTTCTTCTTCGCCGTACGGTGTTGGTGGCCAGGCAGCTGGATCGTGCTTCGGGGAAAGACCGTCGACGATTGTCTTCAGCTTAATTGGGCACATTTTGGCAGGCGTCGTCGAGCCCTTCATTTTCGCCATCACGACTCCATACGCGTAGCCTCAGGGATTGGCGGCACAGCTCCTTGTGGCAATCTGACTTGCTAAGTCTGATCTTTCGTTTTAAAGCGGCCCTAGCTTCTCGAAATGCTGCCTTGCACTCTCTCTATCCATCTCAAGAGATATTGCTCTGAACCCGCCTTCTGTCTCCGAGACAAGCAGAACGTAGCGTGCTAAGCGTCTCGTTCCACCAGTAAGCTGGACGCCGTTTGTTGCGTGGTTCTAGCTTTCGCGACATCGTGGCCGCCACAATTCTTTTTGTTAGGTCAGTCGCATCCACGTCCTCGGTCCCGCCGTTCGGCGGCAGAAGTGCCTCAACGAAGAGGTCTTTGTTGAAGGCTTTCGTCTTACACTTTCGTTCACCGCACTTCCTTCTCCATACTGCAGCAGGGTTCCATTGACCGATGCGGTAGCGAATCGCCTGGTGGTCATTATGCGTATACGTTTCGCATACTCTCCAATCCATGTTCGCCGTCAATGAGGCACTACAGAATGCGACATCGATGATAGACTCCCTCCCGTCTCTCCGAAATGTTCCAACAGAACCTTTATTGCACAATCGTACGTCTAACTTCGCTAGAGCTTCCTGCAGGATACTCTACTGACCCACTCCACAGCCCAGGCGTTGAAGTCACCACCAATGAGTACCGGCTTCCGACAGATCAACTGCTCGGTTAACTACTCCAGCATTAGGCTGAACTGTTCTACTGTCCACCTTAGAGAAGCATAACAGCTACACACGAAGACGCCGTTGATTTTGGCGATCACGAAGCCCTCATATGAGCGTTCCATTACTTGTATCACAGCCGTTTTTGATCTATCCGCCATCCAGTTACCGTTACCAGGGGGCATTTGAAAAGGCTCTGCGATCTATGCGACATCGCTCATAGTTTCTCTCGTAGACTGCCACAACAGTTTCTGTGCGGTGTCACAGTGATTCAGGTTTATCTGGGTTATTTCCTTTACCGTTGGCCTGTAGTCGCCTTCTTGTAGGCAGGGCATTTAAAGCCACCCGTCTGGTAGTCGTTTCCATCCGACGGGGTGCAAAGCAAGCACTTCGGCCTCTGCGTGAAGCCTCTCGCAAGATGGCCCGTATCCCCGCATTTCCAGCACATCCCCGATCTATCCGGGCCTTTGCAAGCCCCCACCAAATGTCCAAAGCTCAAGCACTTGAAGCATTTCTCCGTTTTTTTTTTTCAATTTGTTTATTTGATAAGGCACGTATGGCTTAGCTTAAAGGTGCCATTTTTTCATTGTTTTACATTTTGATTTTCTTAAAACTAGGTGGTTACACATTTCAATATTATTTTGTTTTATATAATGAAACTAAAAAAAAAACTTTACAGCTAACTTATACATATAAAAGAGGGTATAATATAATATTCGTAAGATTTGGGGGACTGGTCATTTTGTGTGTTCTTTGTATAGTAATTCACTTTATGATTTTTAGAAGGGAGATTGTAGGAGAAATTAATTATTAACTAAGCGGAACATTTTACAAGCTTATTAACTAGAAATAACTAGAGAGAGAGTGGTTCAAGATTAGGGGGAATGAATTAGGGCTATTTTAAAGTAGTGGTACTGTTGTGCATTTCTTAACGAGATTAAATATTGATCAACTAAAACTAGAAGATAGGGGGGCACATAAGTTTTAGGAAGATATTCAAGGGGAGAAGGGGGTGAAGTCATACATCTGTGTATCAGAGACATGGGAGGGAGGGTGGACAAGGCTGAAGGGGGGGGATATGAACTTTCAGCTTCCGGCATCAGGAATTAACGGCCAGGATTACAGATTCGAACGGATGTATCAAGTATTGGGACGCCGGGCGGTTTTTCTGCATATGCATATGTTTCTCAGACAGCAAGTTTAGCAAAAAGTTGTTTAGAGTCGGCGAAATACCATGCTGGTGCAGCTTCTCAGAAAGAATGTTGATAGAAACTGATTCAAAAGCCCCCTTTATATCTAAGAAAACTGATGCCATCTGCTCTTTGCTAGCATAAGCCATTTGAATTTCTGTTGAGAGCAACGCAAGACAATCGTTCGTCCCTTTGCCTTTGCGGAAACCAGATTGTGTATCTGACAGTAAGCCATTTGCTTCAACCCAATTATCGAGGCGAAACAAGATCATTTTCTCGAACAACTTTCGGATATAGGACAGCATCGCAATCGGTCGATACGAGTTGTGGTCGGAGGCTGGTTTTCCTGGTTTTTGAATGGCGATGACCATCACTTGCCTCGTCATGAGGGACAATATTACCCTCAAGAAACTTATTAAATAAATTCAACAAGCGTCTCTTGGCAGAGTCTGGCAGATTCTTTAACAAGTTAAATTTGATTCTGTCTGGCCCTGGGGCTTTATTGTTACATGACAAGAGAGCAAGTGAGAACTCCACCATCGAAAACGGTGTTTCGTTCGCGTTATTGTGAGGGGACGCGGCGCGGTAGATCTTCTGAACCGGGGCGGAATCCGGACAAACCTTCTTGGCAAAATCGAATATCCAACGGTTTGAATATTCCACGCTCTCATTAGTACTGTTTCGGTTTCGTAAGCGAGCACTCTTTGTCCCACCATGGATTGGGAGGACGCCCGCGTGAGTTTGCGTCTGGTACGCGTTTAGTCTGAGCTTGAATCGCGGTATCGAGAATCAAGCCAGCCAGGAACCCGTACTCTTCCTCCGGAGGAAGCTCTTGAGTGCACTCGATTTTGTCGGATATCGCGGACGCGTAGCTCTTCCAATCAATATTTCGTGTGAGGTCATACGGAACATTGATTGTATTCGGTGGTCCTGAACCGTTAGCAATATTAATTACGATTGGCAGATGGTCGCTGCCGTGGGGATCAGAAACTACCTTCCACATGCAATCTAACCGCAGCGATGTCGAGCAGAGGGACAGATCTAAGGCGCTCGGTCGCGCTGGAGGGGCAGGAATCCGTGTCATTTCACCCGTATTCAAAATGGTCATATTGAAGTTGTCGCAAAGCTCATGGAGTAGGGTAGATCGATTATCGTCATGAAGGCAACCCCATGCCGTGCCGTGGGAGTTGAAGTCACCTAAAACTAGCCTCGGTGCGGGGAGGAGCTCCGCAATATCGCAAAGCCGTCGGTGGCTAACTAAGGCTCTAGGGGGGATGTAGGTGGAAGCAATGCAAAGGTCTTTGCCTTTTATTCTGGTTTGACAAGCGACAACTTCAATGCCTGGTGTCGAGGGGAGGTCGATGCGATTGAAAGAATAGCACTTTTTGATCCCCAAAAGTACTCCTCCGTAAGAGTCTTCTCGATCCAAGCGAATAATATTAAAATCGTGGGAGTGTAGGGTTATTTCTGAAGTGAGCCGTGTCTCGCATAGGGCAAATGCATCGCATTTCAAATTATTTAGTAAGATTTTAAAGGAATCGATTTTCGGGATAATGCTTCTGCAATTCCACTGTAGAACAGTGATTAAATCCTTGACCTCGTTCGATGAATTAGCCATCGAAGGATACAATCGCTGAAAGAAGGGGCCATTTCGCAGTGAACTGCATCAAAAATGTTTTTACTGCGGGGAGAAAGCTTATCAAGATACTTTTAAGGGGGTCAGAAATGTTTAACGCTTAGCACTGTTTTCTTTCTCTGGCTGAGATATGGGAACACTTGGGGTTTTTGATGTTCCTGGAAGTGCTGGGAACTCCTTTTCTGAGCTCAGGTTACTGAGACCGGGAGCGACTTGCTTCGGTTTTGCACCAGTACTTCCTTGAGAAGTTATTTTAGGGGGACCATGAAGAGACACCTTCTGGCCTTTACGACGAAGCTTGGAAGAGGAAATGTTCTTCCTTTTTCTATTACTTCTAGGCACAACAGAAGATGTTCCCTCCTGGGGTTCATCACAGTCGCCTTCGTCAGTAGACAAGTTGGTAAAGATGTTCGTAGAGACAGGTGGCGTAGCTATCTTAAGCATTTCTGCCAAAGATCGCTCAGAGCGTCCCTGAAGGGAACGCTTAAGATTCTCCCCGCGCTGTTTGTACGCGGGACATGAAGGGAGGTCATGTGGGTTTCCCCCACAGTAGAGACACTTTTCGACATCTCTACCACAGGAATCATCCGCATGATTCCCACCGCATTTCCCACAGCGGGCTTTATTGCTACAATGGGAGGCTGTGTGTCCCAATTGTTTGCAATTAGTACAGTTCATGACCCGCGGCACAAAGAGGCGAACAGGTAGACGAACCTTGTCAAAGAGGAGGTAATTGGGCAGGGCATAGCCGGCGAAAGTCACCCGATAAGAGTCTGAGTTGACGTATATTTTCTTGCCGTCAGCTGCGTCTGATGCTGAATGCAAACGTTTGCATTCCAGTATCTTCACTGGCTTAAGCATGGGGTCTTTGAAACAGCCAGTCCCATATTTTAGTAGATCCTCGCAATTCAGACTCGAATCGGAAACGACCCCACTGACTTCAACCCTGCTAGCAGGAATATACACCTTGTACTCCTTCGTAAAGGGCTCGTAGCCAGCAATATAGTTTGCCTGAGTTGAACTGTTAACCACCACCCGAAGCTTATCAGAGCGAATTTTCGATATTTCTGTCACGGCCGAATACCGATCCGTCAGAACTCGAGAAATCTGCAACAGATTCAAACACTTTTTTTCTTTGGTCCGAAAGAAGATCACAAATGGCCCGGTGGCCGAGCTCGGATATACCTTAAGCCGGGGAGCCGATTTTATTTCGACGTCCATCTCACCTTGAGATGAACCGCCGTCAGGGGAAGTCATTTTTGTACGGGCCTATTGCCCAGTGCACGTTATTAAGACAACCAAGAATGGGAAACGAAAACTAATACTTAGCTTGTGTAGGTAACGGTATCCAGACGGCTTACTAGAAGAACACTGCTTCACTTCACTGACCGGCTAACGGTACTCAGAAACAAAAACACAAAAGAAGGGAAAAAATACTGAAACCTCAACTAGGCGTAGAGTGTGCAAATAACCTTGAACGCGGATTAACACTATTTATCGCTATAGAGTGTACGAACCGATGACAAAAGACTTCTATCTCGACTGAGTGCTCGATAACGAATGATTTCTCCGTTTGTTTATTCACTTCAGTGCCTTTTCTGCAGTGGTTACCGGTAAACGAATCATCACTGTCTGCGTCCCTTCTGTATCCCTTCTTAAGCCGGATCGTCATGTGCACCTCGCCCAGCTTACACTGCTGCTTCAGTGCGCCCCTCAGCACGTCTTCCGTCGTGATTTCATCAAAGTCCTTTCACATAATCACCATCTCCGGGCTTAGGGCTTTAACTTCTGCCTTTTCACCCATCGATTTGGTAATAGTCTCCAGCAAGGTCGAGCTAGTAGTCGTGGGATCCTTCTTCAACTCGAAGAGCATCTCGCCTTTTTGGGTACACCTGATTCTTACTAAATTTTCCCCAAAATCTTTCAGCCCCAGGTCCTTTCTGACCTTCTTGAGCAGCGCTGCATACTTCGTCGCCTCATTGGCACGGCTTCTCTCTTTGGCGCCTTCTGACGAGCCGAAGGTTTTACTTTTCTCTTCTGTTCTACATTTTGCTCTACCTTCTGCTTTTGCTGTTTTCCGTGTTTCTTCTTCCGATCTACAACGGTACTCCAGCTTTCTCCCTGTTGGGTGACGACCTTTCCTTCGACGACAACAACGTCCTCGAGTGTCTGCCTCCTTGGCCCGCCTGGTCTTTCGTCTCCTGGCGAGGATCTTGTCCTCTATGGAGTCGCGGAAACTGGCGTGTTCTCCAATCTGCCTCTCCTTCCTCTGCTTCGGGTGGGGGAGGCTAGGAAGATAGTGGCCTTAGCCGACGCAAATGCTCGCTCAGCTACATCAGCCCTCCGCGTTGCCGTGTCGTTCTCATCCTCCTCCTGCTCTTGCTGAATGACTTCATTAGTAGTGGTGACCTCGCCAACCCACCTCTGGCGAATGGATTCGCCGTGCCTGCTCCGTTTATGTTAGTTGCTTGTTGTTTCTCCATTTTATTGGTTCCCAACTCCGGGTCGCTATCTCCACTCGCTGCACATAGTCGCCTCTCGCAATCCCATGATTATCTATGCTGCCAAAAAGCAGCGGTGAGGTCATGCAAGGGTTGACACTATCCTTCATGGGGAGTAGTGTTCAGGGCCGGATCGGCGTAAATCGGGAATGCGAATTTACGTACTAGTTACCAATCGAAAGTAGTACCACCAACCAAATGATGACGAGTTTCGAACGTACTCGGAGACCTGTCAGGGTTTTGTTGGGACGGAGGCAGCCATGCTGTTAGCCCACTCGCCATTTCAAGACGGTGTCATCTTTCCTTACCCATGAAGTAGAACAGCACACCTGTCAGCCCAAAGGCGCCGTCCTATTTGTGATCCGTGTCCTGTCCGTTGACGTTCGCCATGGCCAGTATAATCAGGATGTTACTGGCGCCGATCCTGATATGCCGGTTAGCACTCTGGTTGGGCTAGAGTGCTTTTATTCTAAGATCTTAGATTATTGGAATCTTAGGATCTTTGCAGAAGCGGCACAGACTCGCTTCGTTGGAGCTGCTTTCGAAGTAATGGCTTTTTTAGAGGTTTAGACTAGCCCAATCCAAGCCCCACCATACCCTAGCAAAACTCCCCAACTCGCAGTTGGGTCGTGAGCGTGGGGGGGGTTCGTCAAGCCCCTAGATTCCTGTCTTTCCTGTCCCTGCTGTCCCCCGTTTTATTGGGAGCAGTAAAAAAATTTTCAAGAAAACCTTGGGACAGGGAAAATGTGCAAAACCCCTATCCCCCTCAGGGAACGGGTTTGGGCTGCCATCACCCGACCACGCTAAAAAAACAACTGCTCTTGCCCAGAACCTTGTTCTTCCCCGGCACTTCCTTACGGCATTACTTCGGGGAGGGGTTTTTATGTGCATAGCACACACTCTAATTCAACTACTTACTAGTTCGTTTCTTCCGCAGGGTTACAGCGCCACTCCTCGACACACCACCAATTCTCCACCATCCACACAGACTGGCAATTTCTGCATGGCAGTCGGAAAGCTGACTGTGAGTCGAGACTTAGTGCTCCTCCCCTACGAAGACAATCTGGACAGCAAACTTCAGATTGTCTAGTTCACCGAGGCCTTGGACTCCCTTATGCCATTCAGCACCACGACTCGGCTCCCTTGTGCCAGTTAGCACCGCAACTCCCTTCTTGTACAATTCAGCGCCATTTACTCGTTTAACTCCCGACTTGTTCCCGAACTACTCGGATTAGTCCCCGACGGTGGACTTAGCCTACTCTTACGGAGAGTTCCCCGGCGAGAAAAGTTCTCCCGAGGCCGAGCCAGCCAGCCAGGTGTTAAGGTCAGTTCGGCGATTCCAGTGGAGCAGGGCGTCCGGTTCGCTGGTGCCCTTACGACCCGCGACTGGGGGTGTCTCTTCGTGGTCTACTCAGTCTAGTCCCCAGCGGTGAATCTAGCTTACGCCGACGAAGAGTTCCCCGGCGAAGGAAGTTCTCCCGATACCGATTCTTCTTAGGTTTTAGCACCACAGTTTCTTGAGCCCTTTGGCTCCCTCTCGTTCCATTTTGCTCCACTTTCCCGATGAGCCATTCACCTCCCGCCCTCACTTGGTCGCGAACTACTCGGTCTAGTCCCCAACAATGGATCTAGCCTATTCTCCTGATATCGAGCGGTAGATTTCTTCTGATACCGATGTTCGTTTCTGTGAGCCATTTAGCTCTCCGCCTCGTCCCGATCTACTCGATCTAGTCCCCGGTGGTGGATCTAACCTACTCAACGGGCCATCCAGTAGGTGCTGAGGTCTATCCGCCGATTCCGGGTGGAGCGTAACTTCCGGTTCACCAGCGCCCCAACGGCCCACTGGTAGCTGTGCGACCCGGACTACTCGATCTAATCCCAGGTGATGGATCTAGCCTACTCATGAGCTACCCGGTAGGGTGTCGAGATCGGTTCGGCGATTCCGGTGAAGCTTGACGTCCGGTTCACAGGCGCCTCGACGACCCAAACTCGGTGCTACGTCATGTACTACTCAACTGGCCCCCGGCCGGCTACCCCCTGTGTGTGTGTTCCATCCTAACTCCCACTGTCCGGCAGCGGTTTACAGAAAAAAGCTATTTCCATGTATCTATATACATACCTGCAAATAACTTGATTCCAGGATTTAGGTAGGTGCCAGCTCAATTAATTTTCCGATTACCCATTTCGTATACAGGGCAAATCGTGTTTCGAGGTAATCGTTCCATTAACCAGCCCCGCCTTGAAGTAATGTTGGTATCAAATGGATTATAACATTATAATAAGACTTTCGATTCCTTACATGGTTTAAGAAATCGACACGTATTTAGTGAATATAATTGATATATAAAATAGAATACGTTTATAGAAAAATATACCAGTTTTTCTATGTTACCAATAATACACAGAGAACTACATCTAGTGTTCGGCAGCATATCCTTCAATTCACCCCTCGTCTGTCGCGCTGCAAACCGCACGCATTGGACATACTCGGTCCATACACTCGCCGAATGCTCACCAGAAGTACACTTCCGAGAATGGACAAAAATCACAGCAGAATAAAAGAGACGGAAATAGAAAAATGCAAACTCTGCATATTTCTGTTCCTCAGTGTGCACCGAGAAACAAACACATACAGAGCCCGCTCATCACTAACTCCCGTTGCTCACACTCCGCCACGATTAGGGTTCGTCGCGGTGCGGATATGGGCGGTAAATGGATTGTCCGCACCGCAACCGCAAAAAAAATAATAAAACCGCACCGCTTACCGCAACCGCATTGCATTTACTGCACCGCACCGCGCGGTAATGCGGTAAAATTGATATATTTTTAAAAATAGTGTTGAAAAACTGTTAATTTTTTTGTATAATTACATATAATAAAATGTTATTCTTAGATATACGAAATTTAACTTTAACGGACTCCTCAAAATGTAAGGTTTGTGAAAAAAAACAATTTTTTCAATTTTTATTAATAAAATGCCGTACATTTTAGAACAAATACTTTCAATACAAGGCAAACATTTTGTCATTCCTCTTAATATTAGGATAGCCCTAAACTCCTACGAAATGTATCTATATTTCATCATTATACATACAAAAATGTTTTTATTTAACCCTCAAAAAGGCAAGGGGTGTCATAGGCCTTTTTGAGGGTTAAGCTATCCTTTGGTTAATTGAAAAAATGAAATAAAAGTGTTATGAGTAATGAAGTTATTCAAATACTAAAATTTTTCGATTTAAATGTATGAACAAGCTAGTCGTAAGTATTAGCATTTAATGTATTTTTCCTAATATTTTTCTTTAGTTCCATTGGCAAAAACTTCAATTGAAGTGAGCGTGGGTCAAACATTGTTCAAACTATGTGAACTTTTATCATCTGAGCTAACTTTGAGACTTGTTTTAATATGAAGGGGGGCTTTGAGATTGGGCACGTCGTAAGGATGTCGGACGACGGCCCGGTGGATATGGTTCTTGAGCGTGACCCTACAGGAACAAGAAAACGAGGCGCACAGCGAGCACAGTGGATCAACAAGACAGAGGACAACCTGCGAACCCTTCGAAGACTGCGAGGCTGGCGTCAAGCAGCAATGGACCGAGTGGAGTGGAGACAGCTTCTGCATACAGCAAGAGACAACAAGGCTGTAGCAGCACGGTAAGGTAAGGAGGCTTTGAGATATACCAAAAAATTACGATAGCCCACACTATAAAAACACCAACCTCGAATAACTTTACTTCAAAAAAGTCATAAAATACTCTCAACTGAAAAATATTAGGACTTGATTTGGAAGAAAATTTTCCTAGTTTTCCTTTCTTAAAAATGTTATGTAGAATTCTTTTTGAGAAAGAATCTTAAGAAGTAGACTACAGAAAAATTCACATTGAATTTACACAGAAATCAAAAGAAATATAAATAGGGTAAGGTGGGGTAAATCCGACCTAGTAAATGGTTTTGCCTGTAAAAAGCTCATTTTACATCGGATCAAGTCGTTTTATAAACCAAATTAAAGGTTAGACTCCTGAGCAACTTTCTATATATAGCATTTTATTCGGATCTTGGGAATATTTTGAGATCCAAGCTTTTAACGAAAATGTTCATTTTTGCTGTTTTCAAAAATGGTGGGGTAAACCCGACCCCCTATGTTTTTGGTTGATTTAGTGCAGATTTTATGGTTTTTCAATGATAAATCAATGAATGTTGAGTTACTGAATTGTAACATGAAGAAAATGGAGTTTAATGTCAATCTTGGAATGCTAAAATCACGACCAGTAGCACCTACTGATATTCCCATTTGCATCGGAGCAATTTCTTGACGAATACTATAATCATCACGTTTTTGTGTCTTTCGTTTGTAATTATGAACCATTTTTCATAAAAATAATATAAAATAACAATAAAAAAATATTTCAATTTGATAAATAAACATTTTCTTAGCAAAAAAGCGGTCGGATTTACCCCACTATTTAGAGGTCGGCTTTGCCCCACAGCGTCATTTTTCATTACGATGCAATTAAAAAAAGTTATGAAAAAGGTTGAACCAAATTCATCTACGCACTTTGCAGGACTTCATTCAAAGAACTTAAACCCACTTACATTTTTTATGCAATCACTTTAACAATCAGAAATATTAATAATTAATAAAATGCTGTCATGCCACCATTATGATTATTTTTGATGCTCTACACGACACCATTTATATTAGTTCGCGTAGTGCCTCTGATTTTTGGTAACAGAGGGGGGTCGGGTTTACCCAACGGTCGGATTTGCCCCACCTTACCCTACGATGTTGAAGAACGAATAAAGTAATTAGCCTAATTTGGACCGCTCCTTATTAAAGACGTTTTCATTCATTTGTCTCCTTTGGTGCCAATTCCTCCAAATTCGTTTGGTTTGATGAAGATAAGATTTATTTATTAGTTTGAAAATAATGGTGCCAAATTATTTTGAACACAGCTAGATTTTCTCTGCTAATAGCAGTTTGTTTATCAAGTTATAACTATCAAAATGTAAGAAATTCAAGCAACGAAAGTTCGATTGCAGATTATATTCGTATTAGTTTATCAAAAATGTTCAATGTTTTGTTCATGTTTCTCTATTGTAGAGTGAAAAGTACAACTCGAACATTCTGACAGAGAGATTTTCCTAACAATGCCGTTAAGCATTCGCTAAGGAAATAAATCTAGTTGCAATCTTCTTAAATGGTATAAGTTCTAGTTTTTATTAAAGCGGTGCGGTTGCGGTAATACCGCGCGGTAAAAGCGCATTACCCGCACCGCATCGCCGGGAAAAGGTGTCTCACCGCACCGCAGATTTTGCGGTGCCGGTGCGGTAAATAACGCGCGGGTGCGGTAAATACCGCGCGGTTGCGGTTATTACCGCAACCGCGACGAACCCTAGCCACAATTCCCAAACACACCCAAAAATACACCCGCCCCCCGGGAATCTATTCTCTCCGGCGTGTTTCATAATACCCTACTATCTGACGATCCTTTGGACACTTTTCCAGCCAATAAACGTCCAAAACACGCCCCGAAATGACAGCAATTTGGGGATTTCACTTCACACACGACCAACCGACTCACTTGATCAGACAGCACCAAAACCAACACAAAACTCGTGTTCAGCATTAAGTTTTACGCAAGAAAAACTCACTTGATATTTTTTACATTGATTATATGTACTGTACTGAGGACGAAAGACAATAGAGGGATTCCATGAGAAACCGGCCGACCGCAAAATATGACCATCGTTGATTCGAACGAAACTTTGCAGGTGTGTTCGTTATATGAATCTCCATGATATTCTCTGGCAATTGGAATATTTTGATACAAGAGTAATTTTTTAAAAGGGCGTAAACGTTTCTACGTGCATGAATTTCAAATTTTTTTTGTTCTATTACTGTATTTTATACAGCAAAACTATCTGAGAACAAGTTACAGGGAATGAATACTTCTGTCCGAAAAAAATATACGCTGAAAAAAATGTTGTGTCATTTTTCAAAAAAAACAAAAATTTATGATAAAAATTTAAATTGCGAAAAAACCCATTTTTTAATTTTTTTATATTTTGTTACCAAAAACCTAAAGAGAAAAGAAATATTTTGATTGTGATTGCATGATGGAGAAAAAATCGGTAAAAAAGTTTTACTAACAATAACTTCGTACATGTTTTTAAATTTCATACTAATTGACATACAAAATTGTAATTTTATTACAGAATATAATTCGAAGCACCATTTAAAATCAAAATGCATTTAACAAAAATCTTCCAAAATGCGATAGTTTTCGAGATATTTGAAATTTTGCTACTTCAAAAACAATTAATTCGTGTAATTATGCTCTTTTAAAAAGTTCTTCGCGTTACCCTATCAAAAAATGTCAAAAATTTAATGTTCATCGTTTTAAAGACGTAAAAGCAACCTTTTTAGTGTATTTGGATCCTGGAGAAGCTTTCAATAAAAAAGTTTTCCTAACAACAACTTTTGACATTTTTTTATAATTCTTACTATTTGCAGTCAAAAATACAATTTTCTATTTGAATATGATTCTAAACGCCATTTAAATCGAAATGCTCTTAACAAAAATTTTCTAAAATGTAGTAGTTCTCGAGATATTTTAACTTTTGTTTTAACAACACAATTATTTTGTTTTATTATGACCTTTTCATAAGTTAGTCGCGTTTCTCCATCAACAATAATAGGTTTTTCAAAAGGCCCGTAAACTTTCGTGCAACTTTCTCTTTGACATCAAGGCGATATTGTAAACCATTTGAAGTTACAAACATTCAAAATGTTTCTTTTCTCTTTAGGTTTTTGGTAACAAAATATAAAAAATTTAAAAAAATGGGTTTTTTCGCAATTTAAATTTTTATCATAAATTTTTGTTTTTTGAAAAATGACACAACATTTTTTTCAGTGTATACTTTTTTCAGACAGAAGAATTCATTCCCTGTAACTCGTTCTCAGATAGTTTTGCTGTATAAAATACAGTAATCGAACAAAAAAATTGAAATTCATACACTTAGAAACGTTTACGCCCTTTTGAAAAGTTGCTCTTGAGTCAAAATAATCTTATTACCTATGGAAAATATTTAGTCTTGCATGACGGTGAAACGTATAAAGTTTCATTGGAATCTAAGATGGTCGGTCACGATTTTAAAGATTTTCGGACGGATCTTCGTGGAATTCCTCAATACGTTTTCGCAGAACAACGCGCGAAAACATAAACGACGCCATAGCTATTACAGCTGATCCACGGTAATAGCCGGAACGACAGGCGTCAACGATGTTCTCTACCGTGTATTAAAGATCTGAAACGATCAAAACTCGTCAATCTGTTCAAATAATCTATATAGTTACCATAGCGACCCCTGGTTATGCGAAATCTTTTTTTATTTTGCTTCGTTCTGCTTGATTTCTAAAATTTGATGAACTACTACGCTGTAAATGCGAAGGCACAAATCCCCGACTACATACGGGGAACGCGCATTTAAGGGACCACTTCAATGGAAAATAATGTGTTGAAAGTGAAAATATTCCAGGAACACTGTTGGTTACTTTGATTGCGTTGACAAGACAAGTCAAACAAAAATCTAGCGTTTCATTTGAAAAAGTCGTTTTTCACTAACGTTCTCAACATGCTCAACAACAAAATCGGTGTGCAAAAATAAGATTATATCCTATAATTTGAGTACTGCGTAACTGGAACTGGTAAAAACATCTTGTGGCTCATTTATTATGATAGTGCCATTAGTTTTATATTAGATTTTTCGGATTTATACAAGGCAAGGTAACGGTACACAGAATAGATGGTATGACAGGTACACGCAAAGAAACAGCAGAACTCTGCCCTTTTGGATAAGACAATCTTTATTTTATTACTGATCGTAAAATTGGAATCAGTATATATTGACTCGATTGGTACGCACCCCATGTTATTCGAAGATTTGTGCCCAGCCTTGTCCCCTTATAAGATTCCTAATAAGAAGGGAAAGGAGACAAAAGGAAGGGGAATGGAAAATGACAACACAATACAATCAACACAAAACAGTAAACAGCATGAATTCTTCATTCCCGGAGGAATAATTAACCCTACTGCCAAAGCCTATAGCTCTTTGCCACACTGGGTTAGGAACTATAGCATATCCTTACTAGCTTCCTGTACAAAAGTTTGTGTATGTATATAGAACCAAAAATCCGATTACGTAATTGCGTTATTGTAGAGCAATTACATATCAAAAGATTTGAAGTTCCGTAATCGAATTCACTGTCACACAAATAATACTCAGCACGCTGAGTAGGAAACTTGTGATATTTGAGTTTACAATGTCCAGTCAGTGCTTTGACTAGAATATTACAACCGACAGCAAAGTTTTTTTTTGAAGAAGAGGAAATATCTAAAAAATAAAAGGTCTGGTGAATTTAGTGCGTCGATAAGGATTTTTTGTAGAATTTGCCATCGAGTGTACAGTAAAAAATATTCTGATGAAACACTCTTTGCTGTAGAGAGGAGGTAAGTTTTATACAGCCTCTGTTGTATTCAAATTATCATTTGGCTACCTAATTTTTATAAACGTTTTTTCACCGTCATATATCTAGTAATTTAAAAAAATTGTAACCATTTATTGTTATAAAAGATATTTGTAAAACTATTCAACTAGCAATCTAGTTGAAAAATGGCTTATGATCAGATGTGATTTCGTTTCTTTTGTAACGCAATGCTTATCTCTACGTTCTACTCATTTGATACCTTATAAACTGATATCATTTTATTGTCAAACATGTTATCGCAATATTTTCAACTTCTTCTAGCGAGGGTAGATTCATAAACTGTTTTTCATCAACAATCCTTTTTCTGTGTTTTCATTCTCTATTTGATTGCCCATTCTATGACAACCGCTGGCAGTTGTCTTTGTTTAATTTGATAACAGATTTCTCATCCTCCTATCTGATCCCACAGAACTTTTCTTTTTTGTGCTGAAAATAGTCCCGTAAATTTTTTGCAAATCTTTCCAGCAAAAGCTTACCTCGTACTTCGAAATTTTTTTTCTCGAAGTACCTCTTCTTACATCGATAAAATTTTATACCGGCTTTCACTTGAATGTGTAAGTTGCCTGTGTAGCCGCTGCAAGCATTCGACTCACAGTCTGGATTTTTGGAAGATACTAACATCGACGACATCAACGAAATAACCATTTGTCAAAACCTGGTTGTTTTGAAAACACGTTTCACCATTTGGATGTCTACAAATGCGTTTCCGAATATTTTGTTGTACTAAGTGTTACACATAGCCATTTTTCTGCCTGCTGCAATATTGACGTTTACGCTGTCGTCGGTGGTTCTGGGGAGACTCTCATCACCAATAACTAGGCGAAAAAATTCTTCCCTACCGACCTTTGAATTTTCCACCCCGCTGATTAGCTTCACACCATGTTTTATGTACTCTTCGTACATCATGTCTACACGTTTGTTGAACTCCCTTTCATATCATCGGGTTTGTCGTTCGTTGGCGTATATACGTTGGTAGTTGAATAACTTGCTTTTTCTCTTCAATAAGTAACATAACTCTTCATCACACTTCTACCGAAGACTGTAATATATTTTTCACATACCATCGCCGGATGCGATCATTATTACCTTACGACGGTTGCAATCAGTTATTAGACTGAATGTAAAAAAATATTCTATTACAAATTCAGGCACTCCAAAAAACGATTGGCTACATTGCAAATGTTCTTTAGAGACAAATGATGTCTGCCTCATGCATAAGTTTCGATTATATACTACTTTTGGTATCTTTATTCACCATTGAATATAGAGTTTTACTAGAACCAGAAATACCGGCAAATGCATTTGTTCATGTTTTGCCGCATCGGTTCCATAAATTTGATATAATCCCTTTTCAATTAGCTCACTAGATAAACCGTTTGACAGCGATGAAAGTGTGTCAACAAATAAGTGAAACTATGGGTAGATGGCCATGGGATATAATTTTTATGAAACGTGTTTTCACACTGTAACAAACGAACAACCATGAATGGTCAAATATGTCAGCATGTTTCATTCATTAGTTGAACGCAAATCGAAAAAATACGCTTCAAAATTGTTTTTTCATGACAAAATGTACTGTCGATGCATTGGTCCATGTATAAAGTTAATAATGTTTCGAAATTTATGTCTCAAAGGATTCAATATTGAATTCTGACCACATTACAACAAAATGCACACAGTGCGCGCTAACTTTGACAAATTCCATAGTGTTGCCGATATGAATGTAAACAAAAGGTTACTTTCATAGAACTTTCGGACAGGAAATTCCGATTCAAGGGCCTTTTTGATGGATTCTGCTGACTTGAAGAGCTTTCATTGGGTGTCACAAAGGGATCAAGGTGAGTTGAGTACTATTTATTTGGTAGAGGCTTAGATAAACTGCCCAGAAAATTGCGGCGTCATGTAATAATATGGCATTGCAATCTATACTAGGCCTTTAGTTTTCTGGACAGGATATCTTTGCTAATAATGAATTAATTAATTTTGTATTCATTTTAAAATCTTTTCTATGCTCTATTTTAGGTATTGAAGTGATTTGAATGCCGTCAGCGCCGTATATACGGTGAAAAAATCGTTATATGCAGTAAGTAAATATTCACAGTTTATTTTGAAGTGGTCCGTTAAGCCAATATATTCTGATTCTGATTCCAATTACCCTCTTCTACCTTCCTCTCCTTATACTAGTGCACTAACATCCTGTACAGATCAGCTGTCTTTTTATATAATCCTGCAAACGACCCTCATTGCCACAGTTGGACCAACAATTGACAATTGTTCAGGGCTTCAAAATCGAAAGCAAAGTTTGAACAAACCGACGCCATTACCACCTTTTCTTTCTTCGCAATCTCAAACGAATGCGGCATCACCTCAGTCGGAAGCTACCGCTGGCTGCTTGGTCAAATATTTATTTTGGTGACCTTCATCTGAACCGGTTGACAGTGTGAGCCGCTTTCGCTGCCTAAGTTGACATAAAAAATAAGAAAAGCTCGACCAGGGATCTCGGTTAAGTAATGGAGTTTGTGCCAATCATGATTTTATTTTCCGAGGAAAAAATAACTTTTTCATGGGGAAACTAATCCCGGCACGGTTGGGAACATACTTAGAAAGGCTTTATTGCCAATCGATGGAGTGAAATAGGTTCTTGGAAGCGAACCGAACGACTTCGTTCGTGCGAAATGGTTAAATGAAAGAATTAATTTCCACGTTCGAAAAATACGAGAAATTGCAACAATTGCATGTATCTTCTTGAGTTTCTGTATATCACAATATACCGAAAAAAATCAATACGTTTAAGTGAAGAACACATTCCACTTCGAAATGTTACACGCCTGAATAAGTGAACATCAAATTGAAAAATTCCCTCCGGGTGAGTAAGCTGCGTCAAGATTCCGGAAAGTCTGGTAGAAAGAATCAACATTCTACCGAATCGTCGCTCAATCTTTGTTTTTTCCGTTTCTTGGATGTGTGCCAAACTGGATGAGAGTGCTCTGTCCGGTTGCTATTCAGGTCGGTGGACTTTTTTTTTATCTGCTCCTAGGTATTAGAAATGAACACTGACTGGCGGCGTGACCGATTGCGGTGGTGACAGCTAAGGTATATTTTTAAATTAACCCTCTTATCCGGATCGTTTCTGTCTAGACAGGTTTAATTAGCAAGGAGTTTGTTGCTCGTAGTTTTTTCTATGCAAATAGCTTTTAAAAGCGGTAAGAGCAAGTGATGGAATACCGAAGGTAATTATGGAAAGTGTCGAAAACAACTGCAGAGATTATTTCAATTAATTTCGATTCCGATCCCGGTCGTAGCTTCAACATCGTACGTAGTTTTTTTTTCATTTCAGATTTTCAAACTGGGACAAGTTGAGCACTAGTACAACACCAACTGAAGGGTACTTCAAAAGTAGTTCACAGTTCCGAAGTCCGAAATCAGTGTTCTCCTCGACTACAGCTGATTATTCGAAGCAGCTAAAATAAACAAGACGAAACAAGTTTCTTCACTTCTTTTCACTGCGAAAGCCGACAGAAAAAATGTTACCATTTATCATATCGTGGTTTCGGTCGATACCACTCCGTTCAAGAAACATTGAAAAGTTTTTCCATCAAATCGAACCCAGCCAAACAACGGGTAAAAAAAGTTATCGTTAAACCGTCACCACACTCGAAAAGAAATAAATAACTAACTGTGAGTTTCCTTTTCTGCAACGGAAGGTCTTACTGCACGCCAGGGCCGGCGGATAACGTGGGTAGTATGGGTGGTACTACCCACTCGAAAATAACCGAGTGGGTAATTACCCACTCGAAATGCTTGAACAATTCAAAAATTTGAAATCTGCCACGCATGTATCTCGGACAAACGTTGACAAATCCACCGCTCCGCAAGTGATTTATTTTGAATATAATGCAAGCGTGTGTATTGCGAAAACTGAACGCATCCCTAGTAACAGACCCCTCACTCTATGCGTGCAACCCACTAGGACTAGCCGCCGGCCCTGCTGCACGCGCGGCCCTCTCAAGAAAGATCCGAAAACGCAAGCATATCGCCGGGGACGATCTTGACGCTCCGAACACACACACACAACAACTTTTGGCGTAACGTGGTGCCGAAAAAGGGAAATATTTCGACAAGAAAAAGATGTTTCAAATTTATGGGAAATTTATGCGCGATGGAGTTCGGCCGGGGACTTAGATCGGCACCACCCGGCACAAGTGACAAGTGCTGGAGAGGAAAGGGACTTGTATGTCCTGGTGGCTATACCCAGCGCGGAAAAGTTGGGCTTTTCGAACCGTTTGGCTTGTTGTAGTGACAGCAGCAGTGGCATTCTTTTTTCTTCTCTCTCTTCAAGCTGCTTCCTTGAATTCGTTTCGTTTCGTTTCGTACGCAATCAAACAACAGTCAGTTCTGTTTGCTGCCGATACCTACAAGTGAATGGGTCGCGTTTGCAAGTAGGTGGTAGAAGTTACACTTCTTATTCCGGGTCCGACGGCATTATTGAGCTGAATCGAACTTTGATACGGGCCATCCGGAGGAAAGTCAGAGGGAAAAAAACATATTGGTTGCCGGAATAGGGAAACGATGTTTAGTTGCTTATTCATGCACACGCTCAATAACCGATGTTTCGTCTCTGGTTTGCAACAGTCAGCACGTGGTCGAGAAATAAATCATTTTTCAAGACGTTTTTTTTAATCAACCCATGTTTGATTTCCGTATGAATGGTACTTTTGGTGAATCGAAAGTTTAAGTGTGTACAATGGATGAACTACTTGCTTCGAGATATCGATTTTCCATGGAAATTCGGCCTGTAACACAGACGTGAAATCGAATGTATATAGAGAGTGTCCTTTCTGGTCTTGCCCAAAAAAATTTCTCCTTTGGGAATTTTTGCATCGTGACGAATTTTGCGCTAAATCGTATTAAGAGTTGACAGCACCCTCTCAGATTTTAATGAAACTTTATGTACATGATTTTGTCACAAAAAGCCACTTTGCATACTTCGTTTTTCCAAAAATGATCTAGACTGTCTTTCAAAAAAGTCTAGAATGACAAATCCTACAAAAATGTTGTAGGAGTGTGTTACGGAAACTTTCGGACTTCCTTTCAGCGAAATTCGTGGATTTGGTGGAGTTTGCTCAATGCTGTAATTTCAATTTTATTTCATATTTTACATTAGTGTTTAAGTTTTAATTTGTTTTTACTCACAGTGTAGACGTAGTTGTCTGCAGAAGCGCTTTCCGAATCCTGCCATCCTTAGCTGGAAAAACCTGCAAAACCCGTCCTCTTACCCACTTATTTCTGGTATTATCATCAGCCATCACTACCAAGTCACCCACTCGTATTTCTCTTGTGTCCGAAAACCATTTCCAGGGTCGGGGAATGTTCCATGTATCAGCAGGCCAAGGTACCGTCATCTGTGAACTAGCCACGACATCTCGATATGTTGCGCGGAAATGATGCATCTGGCAACACAACGAACAAGGGAGAAACAACAGCTGTCAGAAAAAACCTGTAATCTAACTTCAACAGACACGCGCTTTTCAGTTCAGTATTTATTTTCATTCTAAACCTATAAATAAAATATACGTTGCTAAAATCAATCATTGTTGCGGTTAAAACATCAAAAGGACTAACAAATGTGAGTAAAAACAAATTAAAACTTAAACATTATTGTAAAACATGAAATAAAATTGAAATAACAGCTTTGAGCAAACTCCACCAAATCCACGAGTTTCGCTGAAAGGAAGTCCGAAAGTTTCCGTAACAAACTCAAAGATTTGTTATCATCCGGCTTTGAGAAGCTGTAACCACGGATTCCCGTCGGGAAATACCAGGAAATAGCAGTTTCGCGGAGCTAATGGCAAGTTCTCGGCCCACAACCGGAGATAACCTCACTCTTCAGTTCAGTTGCCGCAAGTGCAAGCGGCCGGACGAAGCAGAGGCCTGGATGGTACAGTGCGATCACTGTAAACAATGGTTTCACCCTACCTGCGCGGGGGCGAACGAAAGCATCGCAGAGTACAGCTTCAGATGCGAGTTTTGCATGGAGGAAGATTTTGCGACTTCAACTAGCGGTAAATCCGGAAGATCAGATAAAGGCAGTTTACGTCAAGCCCGAATTCAGCTAGAGCTGGAAAAGATGGAAGAAGAAAAGGCGTTGCGCAAACAGCAGGTGGCAGAGAAGGAAAGGGCAAAGTTAGAGCAACTTAGTGTGGAGCAAGAGTTCGTCGACAAAAAGTACGAGATGCTACGGGCTAGTCTGGAAGTGCCAAACGATCATGCATGCGGCGGAAGCTGTCGTAGTGCATATAGTGTCAACAAAAGAGTTGGTCGGTGGGTTCAAAATCAGCGTGGGTCTGATCCGGGGACATACTCTATGCCAGTAGTGGCAAGCAAGGGAAACGCGAATAAAGATTCGTTGGTACTACCGGATGTGGATGCGATGCCGTTGGCGGCTTCTACGTTAATTCCTCCAGAGCAATCAGAGCCACTCGTTGCAGCTGCTGTTTCGCACCCAGAATCGTTTAAACCGCAAACAACTGTATCGTCCATTGAAACAAACGTGCCTACTTCAGTTGCAATTTCCCCGCAACTTACTTTTGCACCTGTTGCACCCGATGTACCATCAATTCAACAAACTGTATTGAATTCAAAGACAGTTGCTTGTAGCTCTCAGCTAATAGCACCGGCAGTGACCGCCATGGTTCAAACAGAGAATCCGCAATCGGATACTGTGGCGCTCCCACCACCGTCGTTCTCCAATCCGCTACCAACCCAACTAACCGTTCATCAAACTGCGTTACAGCCGACGGTCCTACATATGGCAACGTCATCATGTCAACGGCAGCATCTACCAGGAGTAACCTCAGCTAGTTTTGCAACAACTGCAGGAGCACGATTTATGAACGTACCACCTTCTGTACCTACTGCAGCGGCTGTGAACAATCATGCAAGCTCTGCTACGCTGTGGTCGGCAGCATATTTAACAATTTCGCCACCTGTAGCTTCAGCGAGACAGGGGTCTCAAATGAATGATCAACTGGAACGACGCAGCATGGGGAATGCTCAGACAATGTGTACTGGAGATGCCGTAAACCATCGACAATATCCTGCCATTGTAGCCGGTGATCTGGCAATCGAACTTCCACCTAGGACACTATATGCTTCGGTTAGTAACAATCAAATGCTTACCCGTCCTCCACAAGATCTGTTCACCCCTGTGAAATCACAACCGAATAATAAATTATATGATATAAGCACTCCTATGGGAGGTCGCTCTGAATATTCACTACTCTCGCCATTCGCCCCACCCGTATCTGAATATGCTCATGGTGCTGATCCGAATTACAAGCCCCTATGTTAGGCTGCGGTCTGCAGGGAGCAACTAGGCAATTGTTACAGCCCTAGTCCCCCTATAGTTCCACTCTCTCGTTTGAATCACCCAGTGGCCTACAACTCCAGTATACCGAGAGCGGCAAATAGTGTACCAAATCGTGACCATGAAGCTTTCCCTAGTGCATCGAACATCGCTCGGTATCCAGAAGCCCCCACTTTCGAACAACATCCATCTGCTGTCAATGTTAATCAACAACAGTTAGCCGCCCGACATGTTGTTCCTAAGGAACTTCCAGTTTTTGACGGGGACCCTGGTGACTGGCCATTGTTCTTCAGTAGCTATACTAATTCAACACGTATGTGTGGCTACTCGGATTCCGAAAATCTTATGAGGTTACAGCGCTGTCTGAAAGGAATTGCAAGAGAAGCTGTAAGCAGTTTTTTGTTGCATCCATCGTCCGTACCAAAAGTTGTCAACACGTTGCAGACTTTGTTTGGGAGACCAGAGCTGATTGTTCGCACGCTTTTAAACAAGGTTCGCGCAACGCCATCACCTAGAGCAGATAAATTGGAATCTCTGGTCGCCTTTGGATTAGTGGTTCAAAACTTTTGCGAATATTTGCGTTCCGTTGGATTAGACACACACTTGTCGAATCCAACTCTTATGCAGGAGCTTGTGGACAAACTCCCTCCTAACATCAAACTGGATTGGGCATTATTTATTCGCCAACATTCAGAATCAGATCTTGGAGTGTTTAGTGATTATATGTCAACGCTCGTGTCTGCTGCCAGCAGTGTTACCGCGATAGCCGTTAGCGACAAGAAGGTGTCATGGAAAGAAGAGCGCGCGAAGGCTAGGGAACGAGGATACATAAACGCCCATTCGTCTTCGGATCAGAGACCCCAGCAGGAGAATTTCAAAGACAAGGATGTTAATTTGAAGAAAAATAGTGAACAAAAACAGTGCACGGTATGTTCGAAAATTGGACACATTGTTCGAGAGTGTTTTACGTTCAAGAACTTTTCTCTCCAAGATCGTTGGAAAGCCGTTGAGCAATATTGTCTCTGTCGTAGGTACTTATCTGCGCATGGGCGCTGGCCATGTAAAGCGAATACGTGTGGTGTCCAAGGATGTTCGGAGAATCATCATCGTCTACTTCACCCTTCTGAGTCAAAAACCACTAACAGCACAGTTGCCGTACATCGTCATCCACAAGGTCAACCGATATTTCGTGTAGTACCAGTGACACTCTACGGGAAATTCAATTCGGTAGATACCTTCGCATTTCTGGACGAAGGTTCGTCAATCACAATGCTGGACCAAGAAATTGCTGATCAACTGGATCCATCCAGGACATCCAAATACATTGTGTTTGCAATGGACTGGAGGTGTAACGAAGCGGATCCCAGATACACGAGTAATCAATCTTAATATTTCGGGTCGCGGTATGGAAAAACAGTATGTGGTCAAGAATGTGTACACAGTAGAAAATCTCGATTTACCGGTTCAGACAGTGCAGTTTGAGAAACTTGCGGAACAGTTCCCTTATTTAAAAGGTTTGCCAATTAAAAGTTTCTACCGTGCGGTTCCACGTATACTTATCGGTTTGAGCAACGTTAATCTGTTAACTTCTTTGAAAGTGCGAGAAGGTCCAGAAGGAAAGCCTGTTGCCACGAAAAGCAGGCTGGGATGGCCACTTTATGGAACGGAGTCAGAAGTGTACACGTCGCAATTGCAGCATCGGAGCATGCACATCTTAGCTCGTACGCAGGATGAAGAGCTTCATGATCTCGTCAAACAGTTCTTTTCAATAGAAAGCATTGGAGTCACAATATCTCCAACCGTCGAAGGGGAGGAAGACAAACGTGCCAGAAGAATCTTGCAGGAAACTACAAAACGAACGTCGTCCGGGAAATATGAAACTGGGCTTCTGTGGAGGCATGACAACGTGGAGTTTCCAGACAGCAAATCAACGGCAGAAAAACGACTAATGAGTCTAGAAAAAAAAGCTGATGAAAAATCCAGATCTATACAAAAATGTTCGGCGGCAGATTCATGAGTACAAAGTCAAAGGATACGCTCATGAAGCTAATGACGAAGAACTTTCTCAATTCGATCCTTGGCGTATGTGGTACCTACCACTTGGTATAGCACTGAATCATAGAAAGCCTGAGAAAGTACGAGTTATATGGGATGCAGCAGCGAAGGTTAAAGGTGTGTCACTGAACTCTATGCTGCTAAAGGGCCCTGACCTCTTAACGTCGCTGACAGCAGTTCTGTTCCAGTTTCGCCAACGAGAGGTTGCGATAACTGGTGACATAAGAGAGATGTTTCATCAGCTCTACATACGTTCACAAGATCGTCAGTCACAGTTGTTTTTGTGGCGAGACAATCCCAATCAACCGATGAAGACGTTGGTGATGGATGTCGCCACTTTCGGTTCAGCATGTTCGCCTTGTTCAGCGCACTTTGTGAGGAACCTTAATGCTGAAGAGCATGCAGCGGTCTATCCGAAAGCGACAAAGGCTATACTGGAGAATCATTATGTGGATGATTTCTTGGATAGTTTTGATACCGTGGAAGAAACTATCATGCAAGCGCTGGATGTGCAGAAAATCCACAAAAAAGCCGGTTTCGAACTACGGAACTGGTCATCGAACTCGAACGAAGTCCTGAGACGGGTCGGGGAACCCAATACCGATACAGTGCGCAGCTTCAAGTTTGGGAAAGATTGCGATATCAAAAGAGTTCTTAGTATGGTATGGCTCCCCATGCGGGACGACTTCAGCTTCGCGATCGCATTCCGGCCCGACCTGTGTCCGTTGATCGAAGGTAGTTCGATTCCCACCAAAAGACAGTTACTTCGAGTCGTCATGAGCGTTTTCGATCCGCTTGGGCTGATCGCAGCTATAACAATTCATGGGAAAATCTTAATCCAAGACGTGTGGCGCGCAAAAATTGGCTGGGATGACCAAATTCCGAATAACCTTATCAACCGGTGACAGCAATGAGTAGACGTACTTCGAACGCTAGAAAAGGTAGCGATTTCAAGGTGTTATTTTCCTGGTTATGATCCGTTCAGTTACCTGACCCTGGAGCTCCACGTCTTCGTCGATGCTAGCGAACAGGCATATGCAGCAGTCGCCTACTTCCGGATAATTGATCGAGGAGACATTCGATGCTCGTTGGTAGCCGCAAAAGCGAAGGTTGCTCCTCTACAGCCGTTAACGATACCACGATTGGAACTTCAAGCAGCAGTCATAGGGGTACGTTTGGCGGCAACTGTGATCAAACAGCATAGTATACCCATAACTCGCCGAGTCTTTTGGAGCGATTCCAGTACCGTTCTCTCCTGGATTCAGTCAGACCAACGCCGGTACAGCCAGTACGTGGCCTTTCGGGTCAACGAAGTGTTAAATGAAACGAACGAAACCGAATGGAGGTGGATCAGCACACGGCTCAATGTCGCAGATGAAGCCACCAAGTGGAGCAAAAGGCCGTTGCTTGAACAAGTTAGCAGGTGGTTTCAATGACCATCAGTACTCTACGAAGAAAACAATCATCAGTCACAAGAACCGCTACCGCCACCAGATACATCTGAGGAGCTAAGACCGGTTTATGTCCACAGATACCTAGTCCTTAAAAGTTTGGTTGACTTCCGCCGGTTCTCGAAGTGGGAACGCCTACTAGGAGCGCTCAAATACGTTCATCGCTTTATCTCACTATGTAAGAAAGGAGTAAATAGAGATGCTTCAATACAACGGGATGCAGCTCGAGACGAGTTTCGTTTGGCAGAAAGAACAGCCTGGAAAATCGCCCAGTACGAGGGATTTCAAGATGAAGTAATTACTCTACGCCGAAACCTTGAATTGCCGAGGGATAAGCAGAAACCACTCGACAAATCGAGCAGTATCTTTAAATCATCGCCTGAGTTAGACGAGTTCGGAGTTTTGCGAATGAAAAGTCGCCTGAAGGAAGCAGAATTTCTTTCCTACGATGCCAGGTTCCCCGTGGTTCTGCCAAGAGGACACTACATAACCAACTTGATCCTGGATTGGTACCACAGACAGCAGGGTCACAGGAATGGAGAAATCGTTGTCAATGAAGTTCGCCAGAAGTTTGCCATTTCACGTCTGCGGGTCGAAGTACGTCAAACAGCGAAACGTTGCCAGTACTGTCGAGTTTCCAAAGCTACCCCAAAAGCTCCACGGATGTCAGCACTTCCGGAGTCCAGGGTGACACCGTTTGTCAAACCCTTCACCTATACTGGCGTCGATTATTTTGGCCCTTGCCTGATTAAGATTGGGAGAAGTGATGTTAAAAGGTGGGTGGCGCTGTTCACATGTTTGACAATTCGTGCAGTCCACCTGGAAGTGGTAGCGAGCTTAACGACCGATTCCTGTAAAAAAGCGATACGAAGATTTGTGGCTCGTCGAGGGGCACCACAGGAAATATTCAGCGACCAAGGCACGAACTTTGTTGGGTCAAAGCGGGAGTTTGAACGCGAGGTTGACCGAATCAATGGATGTTTGGCGAGCACCTTCACGGATACGACCACGCAATGGCACCTGAACCCACCAGCCTCCCCACACATAGGTGGATGTTGGGAGCGAATGGTGCGCTCGGTTAAGGAGGCGATGAGCTGTTTATCATCCGCTAGGAAGCTGGATGAAGAATCGTTCGTAACTTTGGTGACTGAAGCGGAAGCAATGGTCAACTCGAGACCTCTGACCTACATTCCCCTGGATACGTTTGAGCAGGAGTCGCTAACGCCGAATCACTTCCTTCTGCTTAGCTCGAAGGGGATATGCCAGCCAGTAAAAGCACCTATAGACGAGAAGGTAGCACTACGAAGCAGTTGGAACATCGTTCAGCACATGTTGGATCAGTTTTGGAAACGGTGGATCAGGGAGTACCTTCCGACTATCTCCCGACGAACGAAATGGTTTTCGGAAACAAGAGCAATACGGGTGGGTGACTTGGTAGTGATGGCTGATGATAATACCAGAAATAAGTGGGTAAGAGGACGGGTTTTGCAGGTTTTTCCAGCTAAGGATGGCAGGATTCGGAAAGCGCTTCTGCAGACAACTACGGGTACACTTGTACGACCAGTTTTGAAGCTCGCTCTGCTGGACGTAATGGATGGTAGTATAGCTGAGGACAAGCAGCCAGCGATACGGGTCGGGGAATGTTCCATGTATCAGCAGGCCAAGGTACCGTCATCTGTGAACTAGCCACGACATCTCGATATGTTGCGCGGAAATGATGCATCTGGCAACACAACGAACAAGGGAGAAACAACAGCTGTCAGAAAAAACCTGTAATCTAACTTCAACAGACACGCGCTTTTCAGTTCAGTATTTCTTTTCATTCTAAACCTATAAATAAAATATACGTTGCTAAAATCAATCATTGTTGCGGTTAAAACATCAAAAGGACTAACAAATGTGAGTAAAAACAAATTAAAACTTAAACACTATTGTAAAATATGAAATAAAATTGAAATAACAGCTTTGAGCAAACTCCACCAAATCCACGAGTTTCGCTGAAAGGAAGTCCGAAAGTTTCCGTAACAGAGTGATTTTCACAAAATAAGTCAAATTTTTGAATGAAAATATTGAAAAAAATCTTCATCACTGAAAAAATCGATTTGGAAAACTTAAAGTCGAATTGCAAAAAACATCTTTGATTTGGATGAAATTTTTTTCCAAGGTAGGTAATTATGTTCCTTATCTACAGTCAAAAATTCAAGTTGGGCACTTTCAGGGAGAAAAAAGTTATTTGAAAAATACTTTCCCTTGTCCAAACTGATTTTTTTTTCATTTTTATCGAAAACTAAACCATTAAAAGTCATAATCATCTCAGAATCCAATAGAACTCAGTTTGTGAGTCTAATTTAGCAACTAAGTGTATTTTTTATTAATCAAGAATCCCATTGAGAAGAATAACAAATATTACATTTTTACTTCTTTATTTTCTTTTATAGTTCTGAGGATGGATCACGTGACAAACCCGTTAACGTACAAATGCTTGAGCCTTTCACGACCATCCACGGCACCTACACGCGCGATATCGCAAACATGATCACATCCCGGTGACCACGTGAACGTCTGCGCTTATAAATTTTCAAACGCGGTCTCAATCGTGAACCTAACCACTCCCGCGCACGCGTGATCATGAATCGGTCACTTCCGAAAGTTTCTACCTTCCGTATAAGCAGACTATGCCCATGCCTTCAATTAAACCAATTAAAAAAAACCTTTTATATCCACTGGACAACACATTCCATGGCGACATGCCCAGGAACTTCAGTGATTCAGAAAGACGGTTCGCGTGACCATCCAAGAACGCACGCGAATATGTGAATGGCCACACAGTTACAAAATCGAGTTTTGTACACGCGAAGTCACATGCACGCGAGTACACGCGACAAGCACGTTAACATACGCACGCTTAAGCCGTTCGCGATCAACTACGCACACCTACACCCGCGATCTTGCAAACTTGATAACACCCCGGTAATAGGATAAACGTTTGATCACTTACGATGTTTCAAACGCGGTCTCAAACGCACCTACAAACGTCCGTATTCGCGCGATCATGAATCGGTTACGTCTGGAAATTATTTCCCTCCGTCCTAGCAACTGAGGTCCATAACCATTCAGTTGGACCAATAAAAACATAAAGCTCGAATTTATACACGCGAAGTTACATACACGCTAGCACACGCCACATACAAACGCACACGCGAATTAACACGTTACCGTACAAATGCTCGAGCCCTTCGCGATGATATACGCGATCGCAGAACCTCTACGCCCGCACATGTCTGATCCGTACAATGAATGTCACTTTCAGAATCACGGCCCGCCTCAATTAGCCTTAAGCAGTGTTTTAGTGAATGACGTTGCCTGTCTCGTCTGCAATTGTAGTGTGTGATTCTGACAGGGAGCCCTTCCGAGAACCTAGCTCTACAGCTCCAGTAGGACAACTCAAAAAAAAAAGTCAGTTCCACAAAATTGTTACCATCATGGAAATACACCATTTTATTGAACCGAATAATTTGATATATCGAACAGGGGTGGCATTACGCATCTCGATTCGATCAAAATTCTATCGACTCGACCTTGTTTCGCATTATGTATTTCGAACCGAGCTCAAAAGTAAATTTTCGTTCGAGTTAGCTCGAAGAAGTACTAGATTATCGAGAAGTGTTGGCATTATGGAACCATAACAATCGAACTCGAGTCGAACGTATTTGCTCGATAGTTTTATTGCTGTCGACTGTCGTTCGAGATTATGATTTGTGTTTTTATTTCGGAATACTTAGAGGATATAAAATTACCAAAAGGTGTAAAAAGCTCCCACGTACTTTGAGTTACTTTATGTTATATCTATTTTCACCATCAGGAACATACTTTTTTTGGAAAAAGTTATACTAAATATAATAATTTATCTTACACCAAGTAATAATAAAAAGTGCTAAAACAAATCGATGGAGCAAAGTGAAGACTAATCGCTATTTGATAGATGTATAGAATGACAATCATTCTTGATTTCAAAGTGGTGATTTAAACAATTTTATATTCTAATTGATGTATTTGCTCCCGACTATACCTCAATTGTTTTCAATATCACATTATATAGCAAAGAAATTTGAATCAAATTGAATTACTAACAAATTTGAATGCATCAACCGATTGAAAATTATGCCATCTACAATTTCTGGAAATACTTAATTTTAATTGTGTTCTCTCTATCTCTAGTTGTATGCTAAAACAGAATAATTAACTAACAAGTACACGGACAACCTCGCAAACACGAAAACGCATTTTTGTCTTGACTATTTCAACTAAAAATGGCTATTTTAACGAACTAGTTCTTAAAGTTTTGCGTCATCAATTGCTGAAAAAAATTTGTTGCTTTTGGAAGCTATCAGTTTCCTAAAAAAAACCCTGAAAACCAAAATTTCAATGCCAAATTAGCCATTTTTATTGAAAAGGGCAGTGCTCGCTATGATCATTTTCCAAAAGATTTGAGAAAAGCGGTTTCGAAGTTGTGTTGTTTTAAACAATTATTTAGATATTGAATCTGTTTTTTAATCTAAGAATAATTGTGAATAACTCATTCTGCAGATAATACATTCCATCATGCGACTGAGGTCCGAATAAGACACACTATCAACTAGGCATTTTGATGATTCGGTGCAGCAACCTAAACAGCGAGATATATTAAAATTTTGTGGTAAAAAGTTCAAGAATACAGTTACATCAAACTAAAATAATGCCCAAGCATTGAAAAAGGTGGTGAGGGAAAGTGACGTGAACAAATTGTGAACATGCTTGGGTCAATTTATTTGCCACTATCCCTATTTATATTCTGTAAATGTGACGCTCATCGGAAAAAAAACAAAACGAACTGCAATTTTGTTTACACTGAAAAAATTCTTAGGTGGAATTAAAATTATCATACGATGAACAAAATCATTACTCGTTTTCTGCAACGAAGCATTTTTTTGCATTGTAAATAGTTCGTTTCGTATTTCAAATTATGAGTTTTTGAATTTTATAAATTGGACCATTTTTCAATCACTGAAACTCTTAGTTGCACGAAAAATTTATTAATAATAAAAAGTGCGTTTTCGAATGAACTCACCAATAAAAATCTGATATAGTTTTTTTGTTATTTATGTTATGAATTCTGCAAATGTTAGAAACATATCGAAAAAACAAGCTTGGACTAATAAGTTTTTTATTCTATGAAAACATTTATAATTATATTGAGAACCTTATTACTTTACGAGATATTTTAATTAAAGCTGGCTTATAACATCACGTTTGACGTAAAATTGCCCTTTTTAATGTTATAATTGCAATATCTCGCAAAACGTTTTGAGATCCACTGCAAAATTTTTACACAATATTTCTAACATGATTTTTATTATTTGAAGAAAAAATAAGCAAAAAATTTGATCCAACTTTTAAAAAAATTCTCAATCTTTCCGGCAAGCTCATGCGAAAATGCAACATTTTATATTTAATATTTTTTCCATGCATCAAATACTTTACGAGCTATCAGCGATTGAAAAATGTTCAATTTTTCTAACTTCAAAAGTTGAAAGCTCATACCTTGAAGTAAATATTATATTCAGCCATAACAAAAATACCTGTCAAATGTTTTTAGCTGAAGAATGCAAGAAAAAAATTTGGCATGAACTAAAATTTTATTTGTAATTCTGACGTCGATTGGACCATACGGTGCATAAAAGTTATCATCGATGTCTAAACTATTTTTCGTCAATAAAACGAAATGATTCGTTCTTTTATCAATTGTTTTATATAGTATAAATATTTTTGGAAAGGGTAAATTTATTTTTCGTACATAAGAGAAAAAAATGGTATTTCCGTATTACATCGGATCTTTTTGGATCTGTTTGACAACATCGATTTTATTTCAAAGAGCTCACCCCTATTGTGTACTAGAAAAAAATGTTATATTTGCGAAACTTATCCAAATATATTTCGATAACAAGCAACTAAAAACTAAAATTAAAACAACTCCTATATTTTACCAAAGTTCGTTATTTGAAACTAATTCGTAGCAGAATTAAAAATATTTTTTCTCAGTGTATTCTCTTATTTGACAGTTTGCGCTCGAACAGGCAGTCGAAATCTAGTACGTATTCTAACAAGCTCGAACGCTTGGTCGAATGCGATACGTAATGCCGCAATTTAGTCGAAACGACCTCAAAACGTTTCGAATCGAGTCACTCGAATCGAGATGTGGAATGCCACCCCAGGTCTTGAGTTATTCTTATTATTTTGTTTTAAAGAAAGCCTACCTTGTATTCCCTTCTAGGTTGAGGGGTTTGACGGGATTGCAAACATCATCACGTATATTGTGTGCATCAGTGCTAAATAACCTCTGGCAGACAATTGGTTTAAGATGGTTATTGCATTATGCCTCGTTAGTAATGCATCGAGGAAACCGAGAGAGCTTATGGGCCTTTTTTATGTGTAGTGTTTTTGCCTTTCTCATATAGAAAGGTTATGCAATCACTCTGAAAAACGTCAACCTAATCCCGGCCAAATTTTTTTTTCGACTCGCATAAGGTTTCTGGATTTTAACAGGGGCGTAGTTGATGGTTTACGGAGAGGGGTTACACCCCCCCCCTCTACTGTTCACTCCCCTCCTTTAAAAATGTCCTTAAATCACCCCTCAGACCACCACTCCATCCAGCCCTCATACCCCTCCCTTTCAACCCCATCATCTTTAAACCACCACTATATCACAAAGCATACCAATTTAAGCTGGGGAGTCGTTCGTTCATGGCACTTTCGCCCTCCTTACATCCCCACCCCCGCATGACAAAATGAGTTAGCAAGCAGATAACATTGATCTAATGCTGATTAGGCTAATGGAGTATGATATTTTTTTGTTTCAACTGTTTCACCGTCGACACGTAGCTCATCAAGTTCGTGGCTGGCATGTCATTGTGTATAAGTGCAAAGTGTACTAAGAATGTAATGGACATTTCCACAATTATGTTGTACATAAAAAGCCTCCGTGCCATAGTTTAGAGAAATGAGAAAGGCACAATTGCACCGCTAGGTGGATTAAAACAGGTATTTCATACTCCGCACCTGCTCAAACAAACGTCCACAGGTCTGTGCGAGCTGGAGTGGCCAACTCGCGGGTCGCACAGTGGCACGACGAGCGACAAAACCCCAAAAATCAATGTCTTTTGTGAATATTTATGTTATTTTTTCCTCGCTTTGAATAAAATTATCTCAAAATTTTATGACAATCGGATGAAAAATGAATTTTTAACATGTCGTTGAAGCAAGTGATGTCGAAGATTTCTGTTTAATTCAATTAATTAGAATTGTTCATACTTTCGATATTACTGAAAAATTAGTGAATTTCACTAGTTTTGTCAACCATTTCTGCTATCCGATGTAATTGGCTACTATCATCAACGTGTATATTAACCCTTTAACAACCAAATTGGGTAAAAATAAAAATAAAAATAGAATTATGGAATTCCTAAACTGATAACAGAAATGGGTTCAGCGACCCAAAATTAGTTAAAAATACAATTTTTAGCAACAAAAACCAAATTTTATAATTTTGTCACAACTGTGTATGGACAGGTGCTACTGTGGGTCGATGTGAATTGATTTTTGCTGTTGGCCGTGTTTGCAAACATTATTCCACAGCTTAATGGCGGAGTTGTTAGACACAGCTCGCAGTGGAGGTCATTGCGTGTCGATTTATCGGTCGACTTCGTCATCGTGCTAATTATTTAAAAAAATGTAAAAGTAGAAGCCTATTAGTGTTAATTATTTATTGTGCTCATTTGAAAGTTTAAATTCAAGTTTCTTATGAATATATACCAAATTCTTTTCTGATACTTTATGCATTTAGCAGGCAACTAGCAGTTGGGAAATTGGATTCTAAGATGAATATGACTTTCATTGGTTTAGTCCGATTTGCTTCAAATTTGGAGAAAGTACTGGACTGGTGGGACTAGAAATCGACTCGAGGGTTGGCCAAGAGGGGTTATTTATTTCTTGTCACTCTAGTGTACAAACTAGAGTATAATATGGGATATAATGGGGTCTCTAGGGTCTTCTCCGATTGTTCATCACTGAATAGGCAGTTTAGTTTATGTAACGCGTCATACACCAAAAATAAACTTCAAGTTGAATTTTTGGTAGTTAATTGCGAAAAGTTTTCTTGGACTAAAGGTCATTTTTGATTGAAAATTCCAGAATTTGAAAACATTACAAAGTGGTAAAAAATTTACCCAAAACGCGACTTTTTTTGAAAAGGCTGGATGGCGTTTACCAGCAAAAGTGTTTTTATGTAAAAAAAACCTATTTTAATCCACCTAGCGGTGCAATTGTGCCTTTCTCAATCATGAACACGTGAATGTTTGCGTTGTTTATATTCATTAAAAGCTTTCAAATGAATATATTACATTTTATTATTATACATGACATGACAAATATACAAGAAAAAATCACTATTCGAGTTCTAAAATTTTGTAAAAGAAAAAACAGCTACATTAATATTAAATTGAAAAAAGGTGCGAAATCGGCAGTCCCAAAAAGTCGATTTTCATAAAAAAAAATTTTTCGAGATAACATAAAATCTCGACGTTTCATGCATTTTAAAGATGTTTGGCATCAAAAACGAATTTGATTTCTGAAATTTCAAGGGGTCCCCCCTTTGAAAAAAAATTTAGTTCCGGCTTATATGGGAATTTCATATGTGACCGGATGGATTAGTCTATATTTCCGGACGCATCCAAGCGATCCGTACGAAATTTTATAGACATCTGTGGGGATACTATAGCTATCATTTGGGACAGTGTTTGTGAAAATCGGCCCAACCATTTCCGGGAAACTGATGTGAGTACGTCAATTCTGAAAGATGGCCGCTTTTCCCGGGCACTTCCGGAACCGTCTATGGTGGTCAATGTAGTCAACGAAAGTTTGGTTGGCCGTCGATGACCTAGAACAGCAAATTTAAGTTGTTTGAGAGACATTTTAGCGAAATTTTTACCTTTTTTGCTTTCATCGGAGTATCGGTTTGAATCGCAATTTGCTATGTGATCGCACGCCACAACCTGTAACTCCGGAACCGGAAGTCAGATCGAGATGAAATTAAATAACCATTTACGAAGGCGCAACACCTTTCATTTGAGACTAAGTTTGGTTGAATCGGTCTAACCATCTCCGGGAAACCGATGTGACTGTTATTCTGAATTTGGATACTTCCGCCGGGGCTTCCAGAACCGATGATGGTGGCCAATGGGGCCAAAACGACTTTGAATGGATGTTAGTGACCTAATACTACAAATCGAAGCAGTTGTAGTCATATTTTGGAAAAATTTTCACCTTTATACATTCATTGCAGAATTTATTAAAATCGACATTTTCTGCGTGATCGTGCTCACCACCCTGTAATTCTGGAACCGGAAGTCGGATCCATTAGAAATTCAATAGCAGCCTATGGGAACGTTGTATCTTTCATTTGAGACTAAGTTTGTCAAAATCGGTTCAGCCAGCTCTGAGAAAAATGAGTGACATTTTTGGTCACATACACACACACAGACGCACATACACACACATACATACATACACACATACATACCAACGCTCAGACATTTGCCGAACTCGACGAACTGAATCGAATGGTATATGCCACTCGGCCCTCCGGGCCTCCGTTAAAAAGTCGGTTTTCAGAGCAATTGCAATACCTTTCTATTGAGAAAGGCAAAAATTTTACCTTTTTACATTCATCGCAGAATTCGTTAGAATCGAGATTTGCTGCGTGATCGTACGTATCACCCTGTAATTCAGGAACCAGAACTCGGATCCACACAAAATTCAACAGCAGCTGATGGACCTTCCATTTAAAATCAAGTTTGTCAAAATCGGTTCAGAAAATTCCGAGAAACCGATGTGGACAAATCAACAAATTTTGTTTTGTAACCATACTCTTCAACTCGTAATCCGGAACAAGATGTCGGTTGAAAATGAAATTCAATAGCAACCTATGAGAATAGTATACCTTTCATTTGAATCTTAGTTTCTAAAAATCGGTTCAACCATCTCCGAGAAACCGATGTGGACATTTTGTTAACAAATCCGCACATACACACACATACATACATACATACATACATACATACATACATACATACATACATACATACATACATGCACACATACATACACACATACATACACACAGATATTTCGCGATCTCGGCGAACTGAGTCGAATGTTATATGAGACTCGGCCCTCCGGACCTCGGTTAGAAAGTCGGTTTTTGGAGCAATTGCATAACCTTTCTATATGAGAAAGGCAAAAGAATAGTATTTAATTACCTTAATCAGCATGAGTTCAATGTTATCTTCATGTAATTATATTTTGAAATGTTGGTGGAATGGGTTTGAAAGTGGAGTGAGTGGGGGGTTAGTAGAGTGAGAGTGGAGGATGCGTCAGAAATCCTTCATCTTATTTCGGTATACGGGGTGGATGAAGGAAATGCGGGCGTGAGGGTGGTCCAAGGGGAGGAGAGTGATGAAGGAGGGAGGTGTAAGGGCAAGGCGGGGGTAGGAGGGGCGGCGACGTAATACTCAACTGCATATTTTGCCTTCCATTTGAGACTTGGTTTGAGAAAATCGGTTCAGTCATCACCGAAGAACCGATGTGACTTTAATTGTGGAATATGCCCGGAATTCCGGACTTCCGGAATCGTGGTTAGTGGACAATATATTCAAAGAATGTTTGATTGGCAATCAGTGATCTAGATCTGCGATTAGAAGTAATTTGGTGACCATTTCAATAGTTTTTAGCCTCTGAGGTATTACGATTGTACCGATTTATATGGGAAATTCCAGTGTATCCTTACTAACACCCCTGTAACTCCGGAAGCAAGAGTCAGAACAGAATGAAATTCAGCAGCAGTCAATGGTATTACTGTATCTTTCATTTGAAATCAAGTTTGTAAAAATCGGTAGAGAATTCGTTGGGGAATGGGTGTGATATTAGCTTAGGAACTTGGCGGGTTCCCCGGGGGCGTCATGAACCGTCATAGGTGGCCAATGTGGTCAAAGCTGCTTTGATTGATCATTAGTGATCCAGACCCGCAAACTAGAGTAATGTTACATCAATTTTAATATGTTTTACATCATTTGAACATCATGGTGGTACCAGTTTATATGGGAATTTGCTGTGTGACCGCACTCTTCAACCCGTAACTCCGGAACCGGAAGTCGGATCAACTAAAAATTCAATAGCAGCTTATGGGAGCGTTATACCTTTCAGATGAAACTAAGTTTGCGAAAATCGGTTCAGCCATCTCTGAGAAAATTGTGTGAGTTTAAATGACACACACACACATACACACACACATACACACACACATACATACACACACACAGACATTTGCCGATCTCGACGAACTGAATCGAATGGTGTATGACACTCGGCCCTCCGGGCCTCGGTTAAAGAGTCGATTTTTACAGTGATTGCATAGCCTTTCTTTATATGAGAAAGGCAAAAAGTCTGAAAAGTTGATTGCTAGTATTCACAACGACTGCACGGTACGCTATCACGCCCGTTTTGCCCCAATTACCCCTTCCGTTTGAGTTTATGTTCAAGAATGAATATATAACTCAGAAGAAAGATGAATACGACTGACAGAAATTAGTATTTCTTATATAAACAGTCCAGAGAATCGATTGAAGGTACTTATAATAACCGCATGAAACATGTCTGCCCGTTTTATTTCAATTCTGCACATAATGTGTATATGGAGTTATACCTTACGCATCATTAAAAGATGCTAAAAGCGTCTCACTGAAGTAATTTTTCTTGTGTAAAACAGTACAGAGAATCGATAGGACATACTTAAAATGTTCGTGCGAAAGGTGTTTACCCGTTTTACCCCAATTCTTTTCCTTATACAAGTGTGAAATTAGATTTACCCCACATTTCAGAAAGAGACATTAAAAGGTAATTTTTATGTTAAATAGTCCAGAAAATACATTGAAGGTAGCTAGAATATCCGCACGAAACATGTGTACCCGTTTTACCCTAAGTCCCTCTCATAACTCAAGTGTGAAATTAAATCTGGCTGCACTTCTCGGAAAGAGGCTGAATGTAGCTGATGAAAAGTAATAATTCTTATGTACACAAACTTTGCGTTCAGCCTGTTTCTGAAATGCAGTCAGGTTTAACTGAAAACACGAGATAAGAGAAGATGTGGGGTAAAACGGATTCACACATTTTGTACGGCCATTCTAATTACCTGTAATCGATTTCTCAGGTTTTCATAAATAAGAAATATTACTTTTGATATCCCACCCTCAGCCATTTTCGTAAATGTGCAGTAAGGATTAACTTCAAACTTGAGTTCTGGGTACTGGGGTAAAACGGGTACACATGTTTCGTGGGGTCATTTCACAATCTTCAATTGAACCTAATATTCTAAGAAATACGAAAACTTTTCTAAGAACAACGAAAATGACTGTGCGGCCAACGAAAACATTCGTAAACTGCACAAACACTTATTAAAACAACCGAAACATTTCGTTTCATTTACGAAAAATAATTTCGTTATCAACGATAACATTCGTGCTTTGTACACCAAATATGTAAAATTTACGAACACTTTTGTTCCTTAAGCGTCCATTTTTTCAGTTCAAGAAATGAGCAAAACCTACTGTTTACAATGCACGAAAATGCTTCGTTGCAGAAAACGACGAATGAACTCGTGCATTGTACGATCAATTTCTTTATGTTCACGAATTTACATTTTCAGTGTAGGGCATTCAAGGCAAAAGACTCCGAGCACTTTATCGCCCACTGGAGGAAGCTTCGAGGCTGCCCTCAGCAGGGAAAATGAAATTTCGAGTAATGGATAGACCGCGATAACCGGAGGAAACAAAGAGTACTCTCGCACCTCCGGGTAGGAAACACGAAGATCGCCCATTCTAACACAATCACCAGCGTCGATCGTCCAATGTGCCCAACTTGCTACACCAGACTCACAGTAGAGCTGCCACTTCTAAACTGCCGGGAGCACGCAGACCTGCGACAACTCCATAATCCATCACTCAGCGGGGAGTCCGCCTCACCCCTAGCGGGCGCTGGGGAGGGTCTCCCGTGGCCATTCGCCACACCCAGACTGGATGCGCGGTCATTTCGACTACAATATGCCAGCCCATCTACTTTTAAAGTATGTGTTGCTTTTTTCCAAGCACAATTGTATTCTGGTCAGGGCACCTACTGGACATTGCAAACTTAATTATCACATGGCTACTATTCAGCGTATTTGATATTTAAATGCAGTAATGCTATTAAGTTTCCGGATTTTTTGCTCTCTATACATATTTGAACCTACATACCAGGGCCGGCGGATTATTTTTTAATACTAAGGGAAATACATTTGGACACATCAACATCTTAAAACAAGGAATTCAGATACCACCATATACCATATACCAATAAACAATAATGCAGTGTCATTCAGACTAAAGGATGCAGTTAAGAATAATTTTAAAGACAAGTGATTTGTATTTTTTAACAAGAGCTGATATTTAATTAACAATTAAAACAAGAGGGATTGAATCCAGCATCAGAGTAGCAGAGCCCCTATCAAGGAAAGTGAAAAGATGGTGGACAATAATGACAGGGAATAGAAGAAACTAAATTTGCAGCTTTTTGGCAAACGGCAAACACTGCCAAAACATCTAGGCCGGATCGCCGATTTATTCTTCTTGGTTCAGCTGGAAACTCTTTTAAATCGAGATTTACATGTCACTGTCAGCATGTCAACTGGAACGAAGCCGAAGGGAATCGTTTTGCGAAGATTTGGCGCCGTAATGCTAGGCACACGACCAGACAATATGTTCAATGTCGCGATAAGCGTCACCAAACGCGCAGAAACCGCCATCCACGACCCCAATACGCTAGAGATGCGCATCCAACATATAATGCTTGAACATGGCCCGACATATCACCAAGGTTTACTGACATCTTTGGTATTCCAAAACGCGTTGAAACGCTAATTGATCTTTAATAAATATCACCTTCGAATGCCCAAGTATCCGCCATCTCATTACCCGGAATACCAAGGTAATGTTATGATTTCTCGACAAACATATGATTACAGCCTAAAAGCCAACTGTCAAAATCCACTTTGAATGGAAATTCCGGACAAACCGTTACACGCTAATCACAAATGTTGATGGTAAACGAAAGAGAAAAGTTTTCTCTTTTATAAACTGTTGTGAACTGTATTCGACTAGTGACGGTTTGTCCGGAATTTCCATTCAAAGTGGATTTTGACAGGTGGCTTTTAGGCCGTAATCATATGTTTGTCGAGATTTGTCAGATAAAGCACGCAGGAACTCTCATATTTTCAACATGAAAAACAAGAAGTACTTTCCACGCTCCACAGAGGAGTAACAGGGGTCGAATCCTGGCCAAAATTATTTGCTGCTGCTGTTGATATTATTATGTCTTAATATGAGCTAAAAATAGACAATAATTATTTTTTGGAACAATTTGGCATCTATCCACCTACCAGTACAGAGGTCTGTTTTTAATATCCTTTCTAATACTAGTAATTTAGAAATGATCTTGGTGAATACATTTATTTTTCCAGTTGCATAAACAGTTGATCAGTGGAAAAGGGAGAAGAAAAATGCTTATATTCATACAGATACATTTTGCCAAACATAGTATTTGAACCTACAGCATTTCGGTGTTCAACTACGGTTGTAATTATATTTTCTTATTTAATACAGTCATCAGCACTGATTAAAAAAACCTGAAAATATCTCCATTTTGCATCCATGCAAAAATTCTTTTACAAGTTTTGACATAAACCTAATTTTGTCACGTTATATAGCAAATTTTTAGGCATGTAAAGAAAATATAACGAAAAAAAATTTTTGGTTATCGGCCAGGAATTTGTTCTAGGAGATCCTCCATGTAGAATGGCGAAATCGATCAAAAGAATCGACTCTTGAAAAAGAGCGATTGAGCCACGATTCTTTAAAAAAAAATCTGCTGTTGAGCGGCTTAGGGGAATGAATGATTACAACATTTAGGACTAAATTTTTTTTTGAAAAGCTGGCTTATTTCTGTGCGAATTTACCGAAGCAAACATTCAGTTCCAACGACTCCTTCATTCATTGACTTCCAAGCTTACTGAAGTTTCACACAGAATCGGATAACTTCAGTTCAGAGGAAATGTTAATTAATTCACAAACAAAATCATTTATTTGTTGTATGTAAAGGCAGCATGTGGCATCTTTTAAATTTTTAGAGCATATGTGAACTGCCTAATCCTTCACTGATGTTTTTGTTCGATAATCCCACTCAGAGCCAGCACAGAAAAAAATCAGTTTGAACTGAAATTGAATTTTAACCGAAAATAACTGAATGAATGCCCTGCACCGAACTAATGAATCACGATGATAGGGGTGATTCTAAAAAATGGAGTGTGTTAACTGAGGACATGAATCACATAAATAAGCGCAATGAAGACACGAACATTTATATGTATATAGAGAATCACAATAGGCGTGTTTCGAAATTCAACATTGCTCAACAATTGGTCATCGATGACCAAATTGTTGAGTTAAACATGGCCGCCGCAATTTTTTTCGGTGAGCAAAAGAGAAAGTTTTGATCTGTTGTGATACAAAACTTCGGATGCAACATTGCACGTTGGAGAGCTGCGACACCCATTCCCCTCTCGCTGATGAGCGGCAAAGAGAAACTAAAATAAGCTGGTACCAGTGATGCCACATTTTATATTATTTAGCGGGAATAAAAAAATCGCACTACTTTTTCAGAAAATTTGTACCGAAATTTACAGCAATAAGTTAATGCAAACGTTTTGCTAGTTGAATAATATTTGGTTAATTTGGGTGTTTTATACATCAACCTTTCCAATCTCGCTTTATTTTTCCGTCAATAATAAATAAAAAAAACACTGAGTTCTTAGTGCAAAAATCATTTGTTCTATTGTTAAGATTTCAATAATAAGTTCATTCATCATTTGTTTGGAGTAGTCAAATTACAAAATATATTTGTATTACACACCAAAGAAAAACAGTTTCCGTAAATTTATATATCCTATATACACTTTCTCAATATTACTAGGTATTAGAAATGTCAAATAAAACAATTGTTTTACCATTTTATCTCCAAAAATATGTACCATGCTGTAGTTTCCTTAGACATCATTTTAATCTGTACCTATACAATTCAAATAATCTGCAGCTTTATAGAAACATCTGTACTTTTGGTAGCACTGCGCGGTACGCATACAGATCTGCCAATCGCGCTTCTCATTCGTTCTTGAAATGATGGTGGGGGCATGCAGTTGGCTGAAATAAATTCCCATTCTCACAACATGTGGTCGGCATCCAGACATGCTATCTCTTTCGCTTCTTTTACCTGTTGTATAAGCTTCTTTCAAGAATGCGTGTACTACCGTCAACGAAGTTTTGGCGTCAGTGTGCTCTTGGGCTCGCATCTGGTAGGATGGTTGTTAATTGATGCGCGCAGTTGTATGATAAATAGGACATTCAAGTTTTCATTGCGCTCAAATACAGTTTTTCACTATTCTCGGGTTATTTTTGCTATTATCAGTTTCTCGGTGATGGTTTGGCCGATTATCACAAATGCCTCAAATTAAAGGTATATTTTCCTGCAACAAAATTTCGTACGGATCGTTTTAATGGTTCCGGAAATATAAACTGTTAATCGTCCGGTCACATGAAATTCCCATATAAGAAGGAACTAAAAAAATTCTAAGAAATCAAATTTGGGATGACAAATATCTTTAAAATGCATGAAACATCGAGATTTTAACCAAGCCATTTTTGGTGTTTAGACCATTTGGGCATAAAGTATCCTTCCTATACATTATGCGAACATTCCTGTTTCTCCTACCAGCTGATCAAGACGACCAAAGTCAAACCGCTGATTACTTGTTCAAGTTATCGATTTGGTCTTTTCTTTTACAAAATTTTAGAACTCGAATATTGATTCCTTGTATATAGTTATCATGTCATGTATAATGGAAATGAATTACACTCAGGTTTTTTTACGCGGGGGATACGTACCGCGTTAATTGGAAAATCCGCGTAAAAAGTCGCGTTAATTCGGAAATCCTCGTAAAAAACCGCGTTAATTCAAAAAAAGACTTAGAATATTTTTGAAAGTTTTTTTTTTGCACGGATTTCGCAATTAATACAGTTTTTGCAAAAATAAGTCCTTTTGAATGCAAAAGACTTAGACTTTTTCCTACAAAAATGCTAAGTTCTTTTAAATCCAAAGAACTTAGAAGAATTTTGTCAGTTTTTTGCGCGGATTTCGCAATTATCTCGGTTTTTTGCAAAAAATACGCCTAGTCCTTTTGAATGCAACAGACTTTCGGATTTTCGGAAAGATGGAAGAGACGGGTCTGGACTCCTTATGTCCCGCACCTCAACAATATGGGTATTTTCTGAATGGTCTTGACGAGTAGGTGCCAGAAATTGATTTTTGGTGTCATTTTGAAATCCAAGATGGCGACTTCCGGTTTAGCGAAATTCGCTGTAACCCAATAAATGTAGGTATTTTCGGAATAGTCTTAACGAGTAGGTGCCAGGAATAAACAAATAAATAAATCAGCATCTTCAACGCAAGGTTTTCCATGAAAAATTGATTTTTGAAGCCATTTTGAAATCCAAGATGGTGATTTCCGGCTTAGCGAGATTCTCTACAACAAATGTCGATGTTTGACGTCATTTTGAAATTCTAGATGGCGACTTCCGGTTAACCGAAATTCCCGAATGAAAAATCTAGGCGATCATCCAAAACATCATCGAATATAAGATCTAATCATAAACTAGCGAAATGTAAAATATTTTTATGTGCGCATCCAGAAGAGGGCGGTGAGAATGGAAGTGAAAGAAGAAAGAGATGTATGTAATGTGAGTTGGGGGTTTTAATTGATTCAAATTAAACACATTGCTAAAATTCAAGTAAATTCAACTGTTTAATTAAAGCTATTTGTACTTCCTATACTGATTGGGTTATAGCGAATTTCGCTAAACTGGAAGTCGCCATCTTAGATTTAAAAATGGCGTCAAAAATCAATTTCTGGTATCTACTTCAAGACCATTCCGGACCAGCTTTCCGAAAATCTTCTAAGTCTTTTGCATTCAAAAGGACTTAGAATATTTTTTGAAAAAACCGTGGTAATTTCAAAATCCACGCAAAAAATAAACTGCCAAAAAAGTTATTTGCATTTCAAAGGACTTAGATTTTGTTTTTTTCAAAAAACATCTAAGTCGTTTCGCATTTAAAAAAGGAAATTTATTCATTTCATCTACCATCAAAGGCATTTTGAACATTATTCTTCATTAGATGCACAATATATGTACCTATGTGAAAAACTGGTGCGAATATTACACACTACTTTTGCACTGACGGATCGCATTCATTGCAATTGAGTGAGTTTCAGGCAACCTATATTTTAACTAAAGATTAGGACAAATCAGACTGAAGTCCACGTTGGCACGTAGCCAAAGGGAAGGAGGGGAAGTCAAATTGATGTGAAAATGATGTAGAATAAATTTAATAGAAGATTGAGCATTGGCAAAATCAAATTCTTACATTGGTGATCCTGCCGGTTATTGTAAAAAGAATCCACTTAGAATCCCCCACACAATAACCAAAATAAGGAAAGAGTGAAAGCGTGTAAACTGAAAGGTTTCCCAAAAACAATATGGCGACTCGAAAAAAAAGAATTGTGAAAGCTTGTAAACCACGTGCCTTTTCATACTAGCAAAATTCCTGCTTGATCGCCTGTCATGAAAATGGAATCTTTGTAGCCTGCAAAGAAAAAACTCAACAGCCGCATGCATATATTATATTTCGCAAAAATCACCTTAGGGGCCATCCATATACCACGTGGACAATTTAGGAAAGGGTAGAAGTCACGAGAAAGACCATACTTGTCCATTGGGATGGGAGTGGGGGTATGGGTAATGTCCACGTCGTCATATTTTTGTCTTTTATAAAAAAATGAAACAAATTTGTATTGTCATTGGTGTGAGCGGTTATATTAGAATATTTTTAAGATTTTTAAATTGTCCAAGTGCTTATAACTAGAGGTGCGCGCCACGCCACCGCCGCTGCGCCGCGCCGTCGATTGCATGTAAAAATAGTAAAATAGACGCCGGCGCGCCGCTGATTTTTACCTGAAATCGGCGGCGCGGCGCACACCTCTACTTATAACAGCATAGTATGTGCGTCTGCATCACGTGTGAAAATTGAAAACATTTATGACAACTATCATCGAAAAAATCATAAGAAATCGCACGAAAAAGAATCAGAATTTTTTATTTAAATCACTTGATGCAATCATCTGTAACATGATCTAATCACATTAAATTTGGGTTTCATAGCTAGAGGTTGAAATTACGAACCAATTCAAGAATACAAAGGTTATTTTGTGATGAATCTTTGAAATATCATAAGTCGTTCAGATTTGAACGATTTTCATAAGGTTTGCTTCATATTAGTCTTCCACATGGGAAAATTTTCTAAATCCCATTTTTATGAAACTACCCATTTTTTTTTTTTTTGAAAGTCCACATGGACACCGTAGGGAGGGGTAGGGGTTTAGGAATTGTCCACACTTGTCCACGAGGGGGTCAGGAAAAAGGTTTTTGTCCACGTGGTAAATGAATGGCCCCTTATAGTACGCCACATCGCAATTGAATAAAAAAAGCTCTCGCATCAGCAAAAAATACTTTGCAGCATTGAAAACTAGGCATGACGGTTTGGGACAACCACATTATATTCAAATCACAAAACAAATAGTTTTCCTTTTGTTCTAGCATAATGACATCGCATAATTGCATATAATCAATCGTAATACTAAAACAAAATTGTAAACCGCATTGTATTCAGCTAAATGCCTTGAGCAACACAATTTTTTTGAGCCATTAATGCATTGCTCGTATACGCACCAGTGGTGCAAATTTTCATTTTCAAATGCCAACTTTCGGTTCAATCAAATCCAACCATGATTCAAATTCAAAGCCTCCCTTAATCTTTCACTTTCAAGGTGGCGGGATTTTCATAACCAAACCGTACGTCTTCATTTCAAATTGATGCTTTTTCATTCAACAAGCAAAGGTGTCATCTGCTCTGTAGAGTCACGTTTAGGTTAAATGTTGACATATTTTGCGTTTTCAAACTTACACATACAGTAAGAAGTACGTCCAGAGTAGTTTTGCTTGAAAAACCTGGTCAATATCCCAGTACAGAGATATTAACAGGGTCAATGAAATCGAAAATGAATGGAAAATGATTGAGCAGCTCGGCTGTTTGAATGAATGATGCAAACGAAAAACTGCGAATTGAACATAGTAGGGCTTGATTTGATATTTGTTCTTCCTTCAAGTTCAAAACAACCTGGTGAAAATTTGCAGCTCTGATTCGCACACCAGCATTAGCAACGACGAGCCAAAGGGCTTATTGATCGCAGCAACCTCGATCGACCATCTTTAAAAGGTAAAACGTGCTCCTATTACTCTCATTTAAGTGTAATACCGTGATGGGAGATTTTAAGCAAAGCAATCAAATTCTCAAATTTTGATCTACGTGGTTTATGAATGGCCCCTTGTCTCTCGGGTCGTGACAATTTGGTGTATACAGTACTACCCAGCGGTGAAAATACGACCCATGGGCTTTTCCCATGTAAATTATCAAAAACGGTTCACCGGAAGTTGCCATCTTTCAGAATTGCGTCCAAAATCGATCTCTGCTATCTACTCGTAAACCCTGCTCCGAAAATACCCATATTGATTAGGTTAGAGAGATTTAAGCACTTACCACAAAGATGGGGTGCAGATAACCGATCATGTTTGGGAACCGACAACCGATTTAGTAACCTTTTTAAAAGCAGAATAAAAACAACTGTGGCGAACGTTTCGGTGGCATTCAATTTTTAAACCGCAATATAAAATTAATTCTATGGGCATACTTTTCGATCGATCTGCTTCTTTCTATAACAGGCAGGTTTTCACTTGTTCAACAAATATTTTGGTTGTAGTACAGAACCTACGAATCAATTGTCGACAACCGACCAGTGACGGCAACCGACGACTTTCCCCTACTTACTACGAAACTATATGAAGTGAAACAACGAGAAAAATGTTAGCCTTCGTTAGGTGTAACATTTTTGTAACGAATAATTTCGAAATTATTTTAAGCCACATTTAAATGTTTTTGAAACCAAATTGTTAGAAATTCAGAGTTTGGTAAATATTACTGTCTTTGATGCGGTTGGCCAACAGGAATCGGTGCCGAAATGGATCATGTGTGGCCTCAGTAATACTGTACAAAGATAATGTGGTCAATCGATAAAATTGATTCAAAACCTTTGTAATAATTTTTAAGGCATTTAGAAAATCACAACTAAAATAAAATTGAAACTTTCACTCAAATGTTCACTTTCGTAGCTACATCCGAATCTCCCGGGAGATCCAGAGCATCCGTATAACTGATAAATTCATGAATTCAGCACTAAAACTCAGAGATTTTTTTCGGAAGCATTTTTAGTAGATTTACTGATATTAATATATACTGGTGACTGGATTAAGGTCCATATAAGTTCTAGAATATGAATTTACAATTTTACACAAACTCGAATTCAAATTCCAATTCGTTCCAATTATAGTTAAAAAATTCCATTCGACAAAAACAACACCGCATTTAATACAAAATTTGTGAATTTTAAATTCATCAAGCAGTGACCGCTGGCTTATTCTTTGTTCTGGAACTCTGTGGACTCTCGAAAGTATTTTCAAAATTCGCATTGCAACTATTCCGCTTTTCATCTGTTTTTCCTAAACAACTTCAAGGTACCGAAGAGTCGCTAAATATTGTATTTAAACACTAAAGTGTGTTTTTAATTACGCAAGAGACCTCAATATATGTTACATTCTCGTGTTCGATGATTTTTTTAAGATGGGTCAGAAAACGTAGAAAAACATCTATGGTCCCTTAAGTTATTGGTATACAGCAGCAACATTGAACGTATTATTGTTTGAATTATTTTCCAACAGTAAATATGCTGTTTGTTTAGGCTTAGGTGCTTTTCTGATCTGACAGATAGGGTGATAATAGAAACAAGGAGTAAATCTGCTTATTATCTTATATGTTCATAAAAATATACAGACATTTTCCAACGTCAACGAAATAAGCAGATTAGAAGCTACACCATTAATTTTGTTCTACCGACTCTCAGTTTTTCCGCAACTTTTACCAAGTTTTACGCAGCCGAGCACTCAGCTAACCAAGATCTCAGTACAAGTGCCGTTTGTTTTGCTGAAACTCGGAAAATATATCACTGAAAATCAGTAAATTGAAGCCACGTTGTTAAGCTATCAATTGAAAAAATTAACTGACCGTTCAGCTGTGCGGAAAACACCGAACTGAAGATGAGATATTCAAATGTTGAATCTTTAAAAGCACGATTTTGAAGAAACTACTTACCACCGAATCAAACTTAAATTATAAATGCTGATAACAATTTTGGTTTCATCCTAATTAATGCCTGAAGCATCGAGACGAGTACATATAGACCTTTTTAGTAGAGCCAACACGAAAAACACTCATAAACAGCTATATAATTAGCTGCATTTAAAGTATAGTCCATAAAGCAATCCGAAGCATTCCTCTAAAGCAAGGAAGAGTTGCAATTGAAAAGCGATATAGTGAACTTGTTCTTTGTTTATTCTCCTATTTTCAGCGTGCGCAACGTGTTTAGGATAAGCAGTTTATTAACTAAAATGTACATAAGATGTGCATAAGTTGCCCAAGCAGAAAATAGGAAATAACGACAGGCGCAAGTCCAATCAGTTTCTAAACTGCTCACTCGACTGACACGCAGTGCTAATCACAGAAGTGAAACTTATTCACCAGCAATTCAATACTAGCGCATGCCAAATAACTGGTGTATTGGTATGTGTACGTTAAAAGTCTCTTTCCTCTCGATGCCGTTTGTTGACCAAATCATCGGCCCTCACCGTACGATGGATTGTTGAGCTGTCTGATGTGATGATCTCTCTCTCGCGCAACATAATCAAGCTTTGTTTATGTTGCACACTGGTGTCACAGCGCGTCGCTTTACTCTCCCGCAACAAAAAGTTATCAAAATACCGATGAGTTGCTGGTGGATTTAAGAACGCGCCTAATATCTACTCCAGATCAAAAGCGAACAGTTATTTCATCAATCTTCTCAAATGAATCACTGAATAGATCAAGAGTCGACTCTTTTTTACCGAGAGAATCGGACACGATTCTCTCAGTAAGCTAAATAATTTTACCCATCTCTACACTCAGGCAAAAAATACAGCGAATTTCATAGGAATATCGTATAATTTTTAGCCACAAGTAGCACGTATGTAAATCATGAGATTATCTTATGAAACGGCATTTATTTAGTCAAATCGGTTTGCTATGATTTCATGTTCCATAAGGCATCTTTGAATTATCAGAAGACAATATTATACATTTCTCTTATGTTTATGAGAATCATAAGATGCTCGTATGAAATTCGAACGACTGGCATATGCAATAACTTATAAAATATTAAGGTAATCATACAAGTCGTATGGTTTTCATATTAATCTTATGGAAACATAGTTTTTCTACTTTTCTAGTCATCATAAGATGAATCTTATGAATTTCGCTATGTGTTTTGCCTTAGTGTATGTCCATGGATCAGTCGTTCATAAGCAAATATAAAACCATGTTTTAGGAAAAAAAATGTTACAGTATAGCTTTTTTTCCTTCTTCTACTACTGCCATAACAATTAGCATAGAAACTGTTACCATCTGACGAACGTTGCAATGATATGCGCACTGCGATGCTTAACGCGAACATCTGCGCTGTCAGGAAAATTTGCGAAAGAAAAATCATTACGTTTATATACAGTATTATATTTTCATCGCGTGAATCTACACGGAATGCTGCTGTTGGGTTTGTTGTCCCATGTGGGAATTGCTGCTTATTTCCTAAGATTTCCGAGACCAGGAGCCACTTACTTCGCTTTGGTAGCAGCACTTGCTCGAGTTATTACATTTGTAGGCGATTCAAGGGACACCCTCGAACCTTTTCGTGGAAGCTTGGGAAAGGAAATGATTTTCCTCTTCCGACAATTTATTAGCACATTAGAAGATGTTCCCTCAAAGAGATTGTCGGACTTGCGCTGTTTAATGAACAAGGAAGCGTAGTCACGGCCCTCTTTAGCATTTCTTCTCGTTCCTTAAAAGAAACCTTCAGTTTATACCTACATAATTTGTACGCTGGAATTATTTTCGTGAATCTCTACGCAACCAAGGCCAACCCCATACCTCAGCAAATCATCGCAATTATTGCCCATGACAGAGACTACACCTTCATTTTCTACTTCCCGGGCAGATATGAAAATAAGGTACTTCTTCGTAAAAAGCTCGCAGCGAGTAATCATATTTACCTTTTCAAGGTCGCTCGCAGATAGCCAACGTTTATCTGGTCAGACGACGGCGATAGTGGTCATGGTCGACTATTGTTTAGTTAGATCACGCGATATATCTATGCTGTCAAATGGCTTATCTTTAATCGCGAAGTAGACAATCTAGGGGCCAGTTATAATAGATGGATATAATTTGTATCGAAACGAAGACTTTTCGGCATTATTTTTGCCATTCGGGGAAATATTAAAATCGACCTCCATTGAGCCTAAGGGGATGTAAATCGTCCAAGATGCCTTTCCATTAACTAACACTATCATGTGAGCTTCACTTCCCGCGAAAGGAATGTTTTATTGGAGAGAACAGGAAATTAATGCAACAAAATTTAAAAGAAGGGAGAAATTAGCACATTTTCGCTATGTCGTCGGCCATACAGCCCGTTTACAAAGTGTGTTTCCAAATAGACACCAGCTATTGTCCGGGATTTTTTATTTTCACTTACACGCTCGATGTCTAAACATTCGTCACTACGGATAATAATCACTCCGAGAACAATAGTAAAAATCAGGGCAAAACAAAAATTGAATCTTCTCAGTCGGTTATGACGATTTCTTTCGAAGAAACGCATAGCGAGTGATTTTATGGGTTTGTAAGGCAGGCGTGTATATTGCGGAAAGTTCTAGTACTACGTAGACCCCTACCACTTATCTTACTACTTACTACTACAGTGGTACACCGGCCCTGCTATGTACAGGGAGCTAAAACTCAAAGATATGATATTGCTCCTAACTCAGTCTGGTGAAAAGTTATAGGCTTTATCAGCAGGGTTCTTTATTTATTTAGGACTGAAAAATTCAATCTGTTTATTGTTCTCTGTTGTGATTGTATTGGGTTGTCCTCCATTTCCCTACCTATCTTCTTTCGCCTCCCGTTACCTTCGGTTTAGGAAAATGATGAGACGACATGGCAAGGCACAAACCTCCGAATAACATGGAGAACGTGCCAATCGAGCCGAGATATTCAGATTCCTGATTTCTCATCATACTAGTAAGTGAATTAAAACCTTTTTTCTTTGAAATTTAAGTGGAGAGAATTTATCAAAACTTTTGTACATTATAACATATCATTTCAATAATATTCTTTAATTTTTCCATGCAAAAATATCGACAAGCAGCTCGGTGCGAAGCTTTTTGTAGAACGTCACTTTAATTTTTCGTGAAAAAGGGCAATATTTATTTCAAATGAGTTAAAAACTCCCTTAATTTAAAAATTATCTAAAACTCTTATCGTAAGGGTTTGCTATTTTTTACATAGAATGTGTATGCAAAATTTAAAATAAATTGTTTAAGTAGTTTATGAATGGCAGTTAACACCGCAAATCGTATTTTTTTCTAATGACGTCCTACAAAAAGCTTCGACACCGAGTCGTTTGTCGATATTTTTGCATGAAAAAGATGGGTGGGTAATGTCTGGGACATAACCGAAGTGAAGTAGAATACACTTACACTGTTAATTCGAATGCTGCAATTTTTACTATCTTCTGCATTAAAATCAGTTATCAGTTCTTGTAGAAATCCAAATATAATGGTAGCCGTACATTATTACTGGAAATATATCGCATGTTTGCATTACATTCACATAAATCACTTGCGATTCGTGGAAAATTTTAATTGTTAGATTTGCTCCCCCGTTTCAACCCGCTAGGTTATTTTAGAGTGGGTAGTACTATCTATGCTACCCACCTTACCCATCGGCCCTGATTATTGAAATGAATGTGGAATTCTCGCAATAACTCTGCAATTACCACGTATAATAATAACCGACAGCGAATGTAGTACCAGGACATTACTTTTAATAAAGCATTTAACTTTGAGTCGCGAAATTCACAAACAAAATAAGTAAGAGAACATTGAGTCATTAAGCCGAACATTAAATAAACGTGTCTTAACGCACAAATCCAGTAATACATGCACCCATTATACAATTAATCTGGTACTACGGATCGTAAAAAACCTGCTTTTATAGTAGCATATACGATGTTACGTAAAGTAAATCGTATCATTTCATTAGCAGAAGCTTATAATATCAGCATCCAATAAGCCAGCATGATTTCCTTCGCACAATGTAACCACCCAGGTATGGACGAAGTCGATGCGATTTTTTCAAAATCGATCTTTTCGCCTCGAAACATCGATTTTTTGCATCGGATCTTCTCGGCCCGTTTGTTGATCTGCCACAACTATTTGTACCACATTGAATCTAAGCACGGTGTTCCTAAAACCGTTGTTAACAAAAAAAAATGACCATGAATTTGTCATACGGCATTCGAAAGATACAGTATCCAAGCATCTTCTCAGTGAATTTCAAAATGATCCATCGAGGGATTCGAGAGAAATTGCAATTTGAAGTTTTATGACACGTTTCATAAGGCTACCAGCAAACACCCACGGGTTTGGTCCTATCTCTACAAACAAAAAATGTTTTGTCTACTTATTTAGTATATGGCATTCGAAAGATATAGTAATCAAGTATATCCCCTGCAAGTTTGAAAATATTTCATTGACGGAATCGAAATTTATAACGGTTTGGATGTGGTATGCGGTCATAGATGGGTTTTCTACCAGACTTCAAGCGTGAATCCATGTTTGTCCATTGACTATTTAGATCGTTTGTACGTGCCGCGATTTTTAAAGGAAAACCTGACCATTTAATTACATAAATATAATGTACAAAAGGTGTTATTTATATGGTACACTGAAAAAATATGAAAATGGGTTTGAGTTGTCTACCAAACGTTAAATATAATGTGTAAAAATGGATAAAAGTCGGAATGTTTACTTCAAAAGGCCATATTTCAATGGTTTGTTGACCGATTCTAATTATTTTTTCATTATTGAACAAGTAGACGTTTCATCGTTAAATTTTATTAAGAAGAATATAAAATAGAGTTGCCTACATCAAACAATAGACAACATAATTATCCTCAATTATATGTATTATCACTATTTAGTGAATATCTTTGTATTCAAAACGATGACCTATACATTAGTTGAATGCAACGAACGCAAACTACAAATGATGGAAAAATAGAACCATAAATTTAAAAAATATGAAGGTATTTGCTGATTCAGATCAATTTATGTTATGATACGGTTTTTGTTGGAAATTTTGTACAATCGCTGGTTGGGTTGACAGATGTTAAAACTAGTCAAAGGGGATGTTATTAGTACAAGTTCATCTGCTCATATCTCTAACTATTGTCAGTTTTATTGTCGAATTGAACTTATCATGAGAATTTGACATTCAGATGTTTATACAGCAATTGCAATATAAAAATGGATAGGCAGCTATTTTTAAAACAAAAATATTTACTAAATAATGATTATACATTAGACCTCTCCACATTTTGAAAAAGTTTTGAAATATGCATGGGTCAGCTCAAATTGTTGTTCTAGGTGTGAATTTAAGAACTTTCGCCAAAAATGGCCTCATTTGGACATGATTTAGAGGTGTCTCCAATCAAAAATCGTGTTTTTGCTATGTTTCCATAGTAACATCACTTACACTCTGATTTAATAGGCCCTACATGACCACATATCATCAAAGGTTGTTCCTTACACATATCTTAACATGTTTTAACAGGTGAACATAGCTCTAATCGCAGTAGAAAATTTGTTAACTGGATTTTCATATAGAAAAGTATATCAAAACCAAGGAAAATTAGTAGTATTTTTTCTTAGTTTTGGTATTCTTCTCTATATAAAAAACCAGTTAACAAATTTTCTATTGCGATTAGAGCTATGTTCACCTGTTAAAACATGTTAAGATATGTGTAAGGAACAACCTTTGATGATATGTGGGCATGTAGGGCCTATTAAATCAGAGTGTAAGTGATGTTACTATGGAAACATAGCAAAAACACGATTTTTGATTGGAGACACCTCTAAATCATGTCCAAATGAGGCCATTTTTGGCGAAAGTTCTTAAATTCACACCTAGAACAAAAATTTGAGCTGACCCATGCATATTTCAAAACTTTTTCAAAATGTGGAGAGGTCTATTATACATATAGTTGAGATCAACTATATCGCCTATTTATTGATGTAGATGACTCTGTTTAATATTCTTCTTAATATAAATTAACAATGAAACGTTTACTTGTTCAATAACGAAAAATAATTAGAATCGGTCAACAAACCATTGAGATATGGCCTTTTGAAGTGAACATTCCAACTTTTATTCATTTTTTTAGTTTTCACATTATATTTAACGTTTGGTAAACAACCCTATTTTCCTATTTTTTCAGTGCACCATATAAATAACACCTTTTGTACATTATATTTATGTAATTAAATGGTCAGGTTTTCCTTTAAAAATCGCGACACGTATAAACGATCTAAATAGTCAATGGACAAACATGGATTCACGCTTGAAGTCTGGTAGAAAACCCATCTATGACCGCATACCACATCCAAACCGTTATAAATTTCGATTCCGTCAATGAAATATTTTCAAACTTGCAGGGGATATACTTGATTACTATATCTTTCGAATGCCATATACTAAATAAGTAGACAAAACATTTTTGCCTTTCTCAATAGAAAGGTATTGCAATTGCTCTGAAAACCGACTTTTTAACGGAGGCCCGGAGGGCCGAGTGACATATACCATTCGATTCAGTTCGTCGAGTTCGGCAAATGTCTGTGTGTATGTATGTGTGTGTGTATGTATGTGTGTGTGTATGTGCGTCTGTGTGTGTGAACGCGAACACAATCTCACTCACTTTTCTCAGAGATGGATGAACCGATTTTTACAAACTTAGTCCCAAATGAAAGGTGCAACGTTCCCATAGGCTGCTATTGAATTTCTAATGGATCCGACTTCCGGTTCCGGAATTACAGGGTGATGAGTACGATCACGCAGAAAACGTCGATTTTAAGAAATTCTGCAATGAATGTATAATGGTGAAAAATTTTCCAAAATGTGACCACAACTGCTTCGATTTGTAGTACTAGGTCATTAACAGCCATTCAAAGTCTCTTTGGTCACATTGGCCACCATCATCGGTTCCGGAAGCCCCGGCGGAAGTATCCAAATTCAGACTAACAATCATATCGGTTTCTCGGAGATGGCTAGACCGAATCAACCAAACTTAGTTTCAATTGAAAGATGTTGCGTCCCCGTAAATGGCTATTAAATTTTATCCCCAACCGACTTCCGGTTCCGGAGTTACGGGTTGTGGCGTGCGATCACATAGCAAATTGTGATTCAAACCGATACTCCGATGGAAGCAAAAAAGGTAAAAATTTCGCTAAAATGTCTCTCAAATAACTTAACTTTGCAGTTCTAGGTCACCGACGGCCAAACAAACTTTCGTTGACTACATTGACCACCATAGACGGTTCCGGAAGTGCCCGGGAAAAGCGGCCATCTTTCAAAATTTACGAACATCAGTTTCCCGAAATGGTTGGGCCGATTTTCACAAACTTAGTCCCAAATGATAGCTATAACATCCCCATAGATGTACATAAAATTTCGCACGGATCGCTTATATGGGTCCGGAAATATAGACTAAATCGTTCGGTCACATATGAAATTCCCATATAAGTCGGAACTCTAATTTTTTTCAAAAAATTTCAGAAATCGAATTCGTATTTTTGATGCCAAACATCTTTAAAATGCATGAAACGTCGAGAGTTTATGTTATCTCGAAAAAAAATTTATTTATGAAAATCGACGTTTTGGGACTTTGCCGATTTCGCACCTTTTTTCAGTTCAATATTACCGTGGCTGGTTTTTCTTTTACAAAATTTTAGAACTCGAATAATGATTTATTTTCCTGTATATGGTTGTCATGTGATGTATAATAATAAATTGTAATATATGCATTTAAAAGTTTTTAATGAATATAAACAACGCACACATTCTCGTGATTCATGATTGAGAAAGGCACAATTGCACCGCTAGGTGGATTAAAATAGGTTTTGTTTGTAGAGATAGGACCAAACCCGTGGGTGTTTGCTGGTAGCCTTATGAAACGTGTCATAAAACTTTAAATTGCAATTTCTCTCGAATCCCTCGATGGATCATTTTGAAATTCACTGAGAAGATGCTTGGATACTGTATCTTTCGAATGCCGTATGACAAATTTATGGTCATTTTTTTTTGTTAATAACGGTTTTAGGAACACCGTGTAAGACAACACGCGACAATCGGCTTCTTATTTTTCCTTCGGCATTCTTCTTTTCGCACATTTTCACCCTGCCGAAATCTTCCGAACAGTGTTGCTATTTTTATTAATGAAAATGGAGTCTTGTTAATTGTTTTTATCTTGAATCCACTATATTGATGAAGGGCACCGTTTTTCCGTGTCATGGGTGTTAAGTAAAATTTGATGAAGCCATTTTCTGAAAAATTTTAGATTATGGTGTGGTTTCTGTCTTATTTTGTTAAAGTTAATAAACCACGTATACGGTAAATGCATGATAAATACTTGTTTCACTTTGCCGCACATTTTCAGTTCAATTTAGTCATTTTTACTTTTTGACCGATAATAATTTTTATTTGCCAAACGAGATGACAATCTTTCCCTATAAATATAGCAACACTGCCAAACATCATTTCGCTATCCCTGCAGTAACATTGCGTACGTTGCAAAAAGTCAGAATCAATTAATCAGGAGCTGGACCATTTTGACGTAAAATTAAATCAAATCGTCAATCGCACCCGCACTATAGACACGAGGTGCTAGTAATGTCACTACTGAGCAGTAATGTCACTTTTTATGATCGTGTAAGGTGAGTAATGACAGAATTCCCATACAATTTCAGTAATGCCATTATTAGTAATGACACTTTTATAGCGCGTGTAACGCGGAAAACTAACCAAACAGTGCACTCCAATGTATACTCCACTGTATTGAAATATCTGATGTTTAAAATACGCACACTGAGATCTCGCATTTTTATACTACCGCCCAACCTTCAGTCCCAGAAGCGGTTTGTTTGCATCCCAATACGCCGTGTGAAAGATTTGTTTGCCTCCCAATTTAAACGTCAAAGCGGCACAATACCAAGGGACCATTCATAAATTACGTAACGCTTTTAGGGGGGGGGGGGGGTACGACAAGTTGTGACATGCTGTGACATAGAGGGGAGGGGGAGTTAGATTGTTACGTAACATGTTTTCACCGAGGAAAAAATAATTTTCTTGGAATTTGTGACAATTTGTTACATGGTGAGAGGGGAGAGTCAATTTTGGGCAATTTTTGCGTTACGTAATTTATGAACGGTCCCCAAACCAGCTGGATAAGTCTACAAAACGCAGTTCACTCGGAGCGCGGGGCGTGGTGAATTTATCTGAACACGCCATACATAATTTAAAGAGCACGAGAGCGGGGTCTCTCACGCCCAACCACCCCATCCCCAGCGCAAAGAAAAGAGCGTTCTGCTTTTTCTGTGGAATGTGATCATTATATGCATGCAACTGGCGCGCCTGTGCATCATTGGATTGATTGCTGGCGGCAGTCATGGAATACGCATATTGCCCCGAAGAGTTTGATTTAGCATACAACGTTTGCTTACTACGAGGTCAGAAAGCAAACTGACGATTTTTTTTTACGTTTTCTGCTTTTATATGTGTCGCATTTCATTGAATGACAAAGAGGCAGTCCCATCAACGCCCGCTGCTTGGTAGAATTGTACGGGCCAATCATGGAGTACATAATTACTGCTTTCACAACATTCATTATTTCCATTATTTTGTAATTGTACATACTACGGAATTAGACTCAAAATTGTTGTACATATTTCCAATGAGATAGCTGAAAAATCTTATTTTTTCAATCAGTACAACGGCAGATATTCACGTTCAAAAACTCGGGTAAAATTCCGGCCGAAATTTTTGAAACGGGACCCCTATATTGAAACGTTAGAAGTATTTTACTTCAAAAATACAGAATATTATTGAAATGATATATTATAATGCACAAAAGTCTTGGTCAATTCGCTTCACCCAAATTCCCCAAGAAAGTTTTTTTTTGTACTGAAACCAACATACAAGACCTGTAAAGTAGAAAAAGTTTATTCAAACCTTCTGAACTTTCATCCATTTTGAACAGCTTCAATTTTCATCGAAATACTCATTTTAGACTCATACAGAAGCCAACTTTAAAAGCGAGTTATAACATCATCCGCTTTGCTTATCTTTTGAAAGATTCCAAATATGTTACAGACCATAATCTTCGCGGGTACACGAGTAGAGTATGAAACACGAAGGTACCTTGCGTCGGAGTGGATTCCATTTTCCCTCTACCATCCTCATCAACATCATCATCAGATTTCATTCTAATGTATCTAATTTGGCTTACAGTTGTTGACTTCGGCGTCAAATCTGTCTTCGCAGGCTTCAGCTTCGCGCTCAGAACATGATGCGATGGATGTGTTCCCCAGCATTACCGCCACGCAAACGGCGAAAGTACGCTATAAAAAAAATAATCTGATGAAGCAGAGAAAGAGCTCTCGGGCAAACAGATTTTGTGTAATGCGCAAACAAGGTACACTTAATTAAATAATAAACTTTTAGCTGAATCTGCCCGGAATGAAATTATTTCCAACGTTCCGTTGCTCGTGGCAAACCGCTGCCTAGGCTGACGGAGGACGGAGCACTCTCGATTCACTCGGCTCATTCACTCACGCTAATGAAGATTGTACATATCAGTGTTCTGCCCTGTAATTAACCTGTAAAATACGACGACGGTTTTTCGAGCCGATTGCGCACACATTTATTGGCACTAAAGCGTTCATTCTATTAAAATGTCATTAGTCACCGTACTTGCCTTTATTCACCGGGATGCCAATTTGCAAACACCACAACAACAGTCGACAGCGGGAGAGACAGAGAAAGAGCTGCTCCATGGATCATCGCGTTCCACCATCATCGGTTGATTGTTGCAAAGCATTAAACATCGAGAGCTCTGTAGTAGGTAGGTATGTATAGGGGAAACAAGCAATAGCACAAACCGCACCTCTTCCTCGCGTCGGTTGTTCAACCTAGCAAACCAATCCCAGGGCCCGGCACAGAAGAACCAATTGACATCACAGAACGTGGCACGTGGATCGGGCGGTTCCGCGGTCACGGCACATTGCTTCCCGCTATTCGACGAAGTCGGGGTCCTTTTTTTTTGTCGTCCCGATCGTTCGTTGTGCTGTTGCTGTTGCCGTTGTTGTTGTTATCGCCTTCGCATTTTGTACACGGTTCACGCTTCCTGATTGATTGCTTCCGATTGGATGGGTTTAATTTTTGTAAAAGAGGATTTTAACAATTTTAATTACGCCAATGTCGACGGCGACGATTTCGTCTTCTGCGGTATTTGGGTTGGGTTTAAATACGAGCAAAGAGGTTTTTTTTTGTATTTGGTTGCGGGGATTTTTTTTTCTCTCGTTCCGATCGAATCTCGGTTCCACCGGAACAGCGGTGCTGTCGCTAATTGAAATTTCGCCAGGATAACGGGGTCACCGTAGTGAAGCGCTTTCAAATCGTGGGTTCAGGGGTAGATTTGGGTTGTGTAAGTGATTGGGATTTTTACTGCATCACAGACTTTTGTTCGTTGAAATTAACGTGAGTGGATTTAATTAGGTAATCATTTCTAGAAGAGAAAATAAATCAATAACCGTTCAGAGAGAAATTCGGATGAAAGTAGTCCTGTTATAAACGGAAGATTATTTTTCATTAATTCGTAAACCGCTAAAATTCATAAATATACCTTTCATTGATCTAGCACGTAACATTTCCGGCAACATTGAGAAGCGAGCGTACGACAGCCATCGCACATATTTTAGGGGTTTTTCCCCTGTTCCAACCCTGCCGTTTTGCGGATGGAATTTGCTGCGGACTTTTGCCAATCAAACAAAATCCTGGTCTGAACGGACTGACGTGTGATCCAGAGGCGAGTGTGCGTGTACGCGGAACGGTCGCCCGGCTAACAAACGTCGAGAAAAAAATGGTTTTCTGCATAAGTGAGTTTGATTGAAATTTACGGCTTTTATATTGTTGCGGTTATGTTTTGGTGGCTGTCGGAAGCTCCATCACCATCACGGGTGAGATGTTGAAAAATGGCCTTTCGCTCAAATATTCGCCCGGCGATTAATCGTGCGGGGTTGTCTTCGCTAAAAAGTGGCCTGTTGAACGTCAGCACCGTGGGTGTGCGAAGTCGACGGCGGGAAACCTACTTGGTTCGATGCGAGAATCCAGAACCAGTCAAATATTCGCTTACAATGTAGATACATCGTTGCAAGTTATATTCTCCCCCAGGATCTCATCGCCGCAGTGCTCCGGCTAACCTCTAAGTCGAACGTCCCACCGGTCCAATACGACACAATACTGGTCATGTTCGGTGCGGTATTGTAACCGTAACCGCCAACACCCCCCCACTCAATGCTGCTTCCCACCCACACTGTCACATATCTCTGCAGTGGAAAACTTTTCGAAGGAAAAGTTTTCCTCCACAACAAAGCACTCAGCGAATCGAAATGGATGACTTTGCAATGCATGCTTTTGGTATCACCCAGTAGCATATCTATATAGTCCCTAGTTGCTTGCCTCGCCGCTCTATCCGGGGTGCGAAAGAAAGATGACAATAGTTCCATCCATACACGCTGCACCCGGCGAGAAACATGCAAAACATTTCAAACTGAGATAATGAAAACAAGCCCCAGAAACAATGTTTAGAAAGTCTTGTTTCTTGGATGTGAGTGCTAAGAGCGACCAGTTTTCGGAAGAACTTTTAGCAAGGGAAAATTAGGATTTGATTAGGATTTGCATAGTTAAAATATAAGCGGTTCGAAAAAAGACATGGAAGCTGGTGTCAGTGACCGTGCGGCAATATTAAAGTGATCGTATTGGTGGAGGAGCGCAGTCGTTTGTTGTTCCAAACAGTCAGGCATTGTAATTATCATACTCTGGCGCGCGTTGAACATCATCTAACTTTTTCAGTCTGATATGAGCCGTGAAGTTCTTCGTCTCCACGAATAGTGTCAGATAATTTTTATTTTGAGGTCACAGTCACGAATTTTCCGACAACAACAAGAAATTGAAGCGTGATGACGGCGTCAGTGGTAAGCGTGACCGCTACCCATCCCAGTTGGTCTGTGCTCAATCCCAGCCGAGGTCGTTGAGATTTTTCTGAGGTGAAAAAATCTGCGGTCACCACGTGTAACAACAGCACGTAGCAACATCGGTAACAACAGCGCGTAGCAACAGGATAGCAACAATGGTAGCAACGGCGGTAGCAACGCACGGTTTTATTACTAAATAACAAACTCTATCTATAAATAGCAGCTAGGTCTTACTAGTTTTTTAGTTTTAATTTGAATTTCATCATGTTAACATCGAAGAGGAATAAACAAATGAACAAATAGATTCCCGTGGTTTTGTACAACCATTCCTCAAGCCTTCTTCGACCATCGCTCGACTACTTGCTGTTCGGTGCGTTTTCCGTTACCCTGACGACGAGATGATTGTTGATTGAAAAGCGTGTCAATCTTCAACCTCCAGATACAGTCCACTGCCTTGGTGCCACCGAGTGCGCCAACATATGGTCCTTCGAGCCGGATGCCCATCCAACGAGTGCTATTCGTCGTCGAATACCAACAAGCAGATGGAACAAGATGTCCCCGAAAGTACAACATACACCGAAGGTAGAGCAAGCATCTAAAAATGAAAAGGATTCCAGAGCACCTTTGGTGCACCAAGAAGCTAGAAATGCACTACAACGAGTTCATCACGGTTCACCAAGCGGTTGTAGCTGACACTCCATCCGATGAGCTTGAAGCTGAAGACGAAGCCCTGGACATTTTCGATGCTCTCCACACCGACACGCTTGCTTTGGTTGAGCACCTCACCGAGAGCCTTCTCCCGCACGGTTCCGGGGGTGTGAATCCATCCGTGATAGTTCAACAACAACCACTAAGAGCTCCAGTTCCAACATTTGATGGGAAGGTGGAAAATTGGCCGAAATTCCGAACGATGTTCCAAGACATTGTAGGAGGCAGCCGTGATTCGTATGCAGTGAAGTTGCATCATCAGGATAAAGCGCTGACGGGTGATGCTTCCGGTTGGATTACGGCAAAAATGATCGTTGACAACAATTTCCAGCAAACTTGGAAGCAGCTCAGCGACCAATACGAAAACCTACGAGTAATCGTCGATACTCATCTCGAAGGGTTGCTCGAGATGAAATCGATGACCAAACGCAACCATAAGAACTTACTCGAGCTATTGAAGACATTCAACAGACACGTTGGTGGTCTCGAGTACCAGGGACTAGTAGTTGATGAACTTTCTGGTCTTATTCTCACAAAGATCCTTACATCACGACTAGATGACCAAACTCTTCAACTGTGGGAGAGGACACAACAGCACGCCAAGCTGCCCAAGTATGTAGATACTGTGGCATTTTTACGAAGCGAATGCCAAGTATTTATTTATTTATTTATTTATTTATGTATCATCGGACATTATAGTCTAAATGATTCGAGTGGGAAAAAAGTCCGTTTGAGTTGGCCTCCTCCTACCAGGCGCCACCCTCAAATGGACGTAAAAACCACTATCTTTTCGTAAGGTTAAAGTATAAAGTCAAGTAAAATTACATGTCAGGTTTCTTATTACTAATACACATAATAATCACAGTAAACGCAATCTTCTTAAATTGCTTGCAAATATTTTCGAGGAGTCACCAAACTCAAAAGCAGCGTCAGCACGAGAAAAGGTTCGAATCATTGAAGACAGTGGCTCATGGAATCCAAAAGACGTCCGATGGAACCTCGGCAATAATAATGATGTATCTCGTGTTCTCCTTGCTACTCGGAAATCTAAGCGGGACAGCAATTCAGACGCATCACATTCTCCATTTAAGATTTTCACCAAGGTAGTAGCTTGCTGGATACTACGACGACATTCTAAAGTCTCCAAATTGAGCAGCTGGCAACGGTCACGATACGGTGGTAAATTTTGCGGGTCCCGCCAAGGCAAGTTCCTAAGAGCTAAGCGTATAAACCTTTTCTGGACTCTTTCCAATTTTAAACACCAAGTTAGATGATGCGGATTCCAAACCGGTGAGACGAACTCGAGGATTGGTCTAACCAATGCGCAGTATAGGGATTTTAGACAGTAAGGATCCGTAAAATCCCGTGAAATCTTCGAAATAAATCCCAACTGCCGATTTGCTTTCGCAATTATGTTGGTCATGTGAGAATTGAAGGACAGTTTGTGGTCAAGAATTACACCCAGGTCACAGACTTCTTTGACTCTTTGTAGCGCAACCCCGTCGATACTGTAATCGAAGATTAACGGATCGTTCTTCCTATGGAACGTCACCACTTCACAAAGCGATCCAAAAGTGCTTGCAGCTGGCGGAAGTCCTCGACTGACTGGATGACTAAGTACAGCTTAATGTCGTCGGCAAATATGAGCTTGTACCCGGAACCTAACACTACTGCTACATCATTAAAAAACAGTGAGAAAAGTAGTGGGCCCAGATTGCTGCCTTGCGGTACACCTGATCTATTGGTAAACGGAGCCGATATACAAGAGTCCAATTTCACACAAAGCGTTCTGTGCGTAAGGTAGGAGCGTAACCACGATGTAAGCTTGTCGGACGCTCCTAACTTGTACAACTTCTTGAGAAGAATTTCATGGTCGATTCGGTCAAAAGCTGCTTTCAAATCTGTGTATATAGTGTCCACTTGTGTTTTCTTCTCCATGCAATTGATGCAAGTTGACGTAAATTCGAGCAGGTTTGTTAAAACGGATCGCCCGGGCATGAAGCCATGTTGGTCTGGGGAGATGAAACTTCCTGTACGGCTGAGGATGAATTGATTGACAACAATTTCAAACAACTTAGATTCAGCTGAAAGATTCGTTATTCCGCGATACTGCTTGATATTTCGCTTATCTCCGGCTTTGAACACTGGGAACATGTAGGATTGCTTCCAAACTTCGGTGAACTTAGCCTGGTCAGCCTGATTGGTTGAAGATGCGAGACGAAGGTTCAGCCAAAGCGACGGCACAGCGACAGTAAACTGCAGCTGGTCCAGGGGAGAAAGAGCTTTTTAGCTTTCTTGCAGCTGCTATTACCATGTCGGGTGAAACCAAAAAGGTACTTGAATAAGCGATATCTTGCGGAACAGTTCCTAATGCGATTTCGGTTTCCTGATCAGACGCTGAACAGGGAGCAAAGACGGAGGCGAAATGATTGGCAAACAATTCACAGACTGTTGCAGTGGACGACGCTGCCTTTCCATCGAGGTACACATTGGAAGGAACGCTGTGATTTTTCCGTTTAGAATTCACAAAGTTCCAAAATCATTTGGGATTACTTCGTAAGCCTACTTGAACTCGTTGTACATACGATCTATACAGAACAGCGTTGAGATTCCGGTATGCTTCACTGGCAACGTGAAAATCGTGACTTGTAGCCGGCGATCGTTTGCGACGAAGTTTGCGTTGGCATGCATTTCGTTTTCGGCGAAGGGATCGAAGCGTCGATGTACTCCACGCCGGGGAAACAGGCTGTCGTTTTACCGAGAGATTATTCTGCAACCAGTCCTGAATTACTCGGCAGAAGTTCATAGTCATTGCATCTGCATCGCTGTTTCCTAGATGCATTGACCAATCCAGATGGAGCAAATAATCACACAGCTCGGAAAAATCAATCCTGCGATAATTCAGCTGTTGGCTAGTTGGAACAACTACCGGCATAGCCGGACAACTAGGCGATTGCATCGTGACAACTAGCGGAGGGTGGTGCGTGTCGACGGGTAGAAGGGGGGATACTGACTTCTCGACCGAAATGTTGTGGTGCATCGAGCAGAAAACTAAGTCAAGGACCCGTCCGATTTGATTGGCGTGTACATTAAACTGGTTAAGATTTAAAAAATCCATTCCCTCAATTAAGGCGGAACTTGTTGGCGGTAACTGGGCAGCATTTTTAACTTGGATTACGTTGTCTTGCGATAACCAACTCAAGCGTGGTTGATTGTAATCTCCGCAAACCAAGACAGTGTCCTCAATTGATCCCTTGTCACAAAGCTCACGCACTGATGCAATGTGTGACTCAATCATACAGACATCTCTACTGTTGTCTGGAGGAATATATATTGCGCAAAGAAAAAGCTTACGTCCATTGATGAATGCCGATACGCAGACTTGTTCCAAATTAGTCCCGTGGGTAATGTTCACACGTGAACTAGAATGTTGCTGAGCAACAGCGATCAGAACACCTCCGAAGGTGGATTTCGTACTGTTGGTTTTGTTCCTATCGCAGCGGAATACATTATAGGAACTGCCGAAAAGTTGAAGAGACTCGATCCGATCATCAAGACCAGTTTCTGTCATAATAATGACATCGAAATTGCAATCGCGTACAGCAAGAAAGGCAGCATCAATTTTGGTTCGTAAGCCACGTACGTTCTGGTAATAAAGCCAGATACCGTTGAGGTGATCATGTGAAACAGTGGGAGATTGTGTCTGCAAATGGGTAAACTCTTTCAACGTGTGTGTAGCATCAGACCTAGCTTCGGGAAGACATATACGCTCTATATTTTTACCTGACGAACCAGGGTTGGCACTAGTTTCCAAATGATTTCCCGAGCTTGTAGTTTGAGGCCCAGGTAGGTTGGCGTGCGTGAACTGCAACGGCTGTAATTGCGAGGTTTCTCTCAATGTGATTGCAGTATCAATCCTAGCTTCGTGAAGACATATACTCTCGAATTTTTTACCTGGCCAACCAGGGTAGGCACTGGTTTCCTTTCCGGACAGCTCCATTATTACAGGTAATTGCTACGAGTAATCAATCCTCGATCTAGCCAGCTTTAGGCGCCTTGAATAAAGCGGGCAATCCAAACTCCACGCAGCGTGATTCTCGCTCATTTTCTCGGTGGCAGACTGTGCTGCTGCATTCATTCCAACACAGTTCACACACTTCGCGTTAGCGGCTTCGTAGTCTTTGGCTTTGTGGCCTTCCGCACATTTTGGGCAACATACTGGCTTGGAGCAGGCCTGTGCTTTGTGGCCATATTCAGAGCAATTGTAGCATCGGAAAACATCGACGTCTTCGAAGATTCGGCAGCGGTCCCAGCCAATGTTGACACGTTGAAGTTTTAGCAAGCAGTTGTAGGTGTTGGCATCAGTTTCCAATGTTATTACAAAGGGATTGTTCTTCACATGCTCTCGTTTCTGTGATTATTGGAACGGTTCCAGAACCGCCACCTGATGACATCAAGGATTCATTTGTGAAGCAGCAATCGGGTCCAAAACCAAACAACCAGAAAATCCACGCTGCAACTACTGTAGCCGCCAGCAGTTCCTGTTAGGTATGTTTCGGCAGCCATCGCCATTTCGAATGTCCGGAGTTCAACCAACTTTCACCAGCACAACGAATCGAAAAGATAAAGGAGTTGAGAATCTGTTTCAATTGCCTTCGCCCTGATCATCGTTCCCTCGACTGCTCATCGAAAAAGACATGCTCCCGTTGCCACAAACGACACCACACCATGTTACACGAAGAAAACATTTCAAATCCAGTCGAGATGTCAACTGCTAACCAGAAGAAGGAACAAGTTTCCGAGAACCGCTCGGAACCTCAGCATGTCACCAATTCCGTTGTGTCCTGTAACCATTCCCAAACCGTTAAAACAGTGATACTTATGACTGCTGTGGTGCGCATCAAGGATCCTCGAGGATGGACGACACCCTGTCGTGTTCTGCTGGACTGCGGTTCCCAAGTAAATTTCCTCCACAAAGCAATAGCCGATCGCTTGTCCACCGAAAGAAGACCTGCGCATGTACCTATCGCTGGAATCGGTGGAACCAAAACATACGCAAAAGAGAAGCTGGTGGTGGATGTCGAGTCTAGGTATTCCGACTTCTCCACTAGTATTGAATGTCTAACAGTTCCCAAGATAACGGGAGCTGAAATTGACATTTCGGCGTGGCCAATCGATGTCGATTTACCTATGGCAGATCCAAACTTCAACATACCTTCTGACATCGACATGCTCATTGGCAATCTCCCAGTTTTTGCGACTATTAAAGGCGGGTCGTATGCAGCTGAGTGATAATTTACCGGAACTACAAGAAACCCATTTCGGGTGGGTAGTTGCCGGAGATATCGAAGACGCGTCCACCATCCAGCATTGTTTAGTTGCCACGACAGATCCTATTTCCGACCTTCTTCGCCAATTCTGGGAGTTGGAGGAGCTTTTAGATTCAGCATCGCAGCCTACCGAGGAAGATGAATGCGAAAAAATGTTCCAGTCCAATCATCATCGAGACGAGACCGGCAGATATGTAGTGAGTCTACCATTCCGTGAATCAGTACGAGAGCTGAGAGACAACCGAAGCTTGGCCATGCGTCGGTTCCTTTCACTGGAACGAAGGTTTAGAAAAGACCCAGAGTTGAAGCAGCAGTACTGTCAATTTATCGACGAGTATATACAGTTGGGACATTGTCAAGAAGTGAATGAATCCAATCATGTCACTCAAGGTGTGTATTATCTACCGCATCAGGCCATTCTGCGTCCATCGAGCACCACAACCAAAATTCGAGTCGTTTTTGACGCATCCGCCAAGGCATCCCGTGCTGAAAATTCATTGAACGATGTGTTAAAAGTTGGAGCAACATTACAGAGCGACATTTTCAGTTTTCTATTACGATTTCGGAAACACCAGGTCGTATTCACTGCTGACATTACCAAGATGTATCGGCAGATACGCATTGCACCATGCTTCCAACGAATTTTCTGGCGGTCAAACCCGGATGACCCACTCCGTGTCTTGGAACTCACAACAGTGACCTACGGTACAGCAGCAGCCCCATACTTGGCAACTAGATGTCTGATGCAGCTCTGTGACGATGAAGGCAGTTCGTTCCCGATCGCAGCACGAATCATCCGCTTGGATTGTTACGTCGATGACGTCATTTCTGGTGCAGATACTGTAGAAAAAGCCATTGAATGCCAAACATAAATTCAACAACTGCTGGAACGAGGTGGATTTACTGTCCACAAATGGAGCTCTAATGCCGCAGAAGTACTGGAACGAATTCCAGAAGCCGACCGTGAGCAGCTTGTGCATCTTGACAACATCTCCACGGATGTAATGAAGGCATTGGGTTTGATGTGGAGCCCTCAAGAGGACGAGTTCGTGATCAGCGTCAACAGACGGGAGCGAGAAACCAGCCCACCTACAAAACGATCAGTATTGTCCGAGATAGGTAGTATATTCGACCCGCTGGGTCTCATATCACCAGTCATCATCATTACTAAAACAATTATGCAGAGGCTTTGGAAGGCCGGCCTCCCATGGGACGCCCCGTTGGAACAAGAACTTCTGAGCTCCTGGCTACAATTTCGTGAAGCTTTACTCCTGGTAAGCAGAATCAAGATACCTAGATGTACCATATCCTGTGGTGCTATTACTGTCGAAATTCATGGCTTCTCCGACGCATCTGCGATTGCATACGGGGCTGTCATTTACACTCGCTGTATCCTGCCAGATGGTACGACAAATATGAATATGCTGTGCAGTAAGTCAAACGTGTGTCCACTAGCAGAAATGACTATTCCAAGAAAGGTGCCCGACTCCTGTCCCGTCTACTGCCCAAAGTGCTGGATTCCTTCCAGCTGGAGATATCAAATGTTGTTCTGTGGTGTGATAGTCAGGTGGTGCTAGCCTGGTTACGAAAGCCGTTGCCGTCGCTTGAAGTGTTTGTGCGTAACCGTGTGGCAGAAATTTTAAGGAGCACAGCTAACTGCACATGGAATTACATTCGATCAAAACAAAATCCAGCCGATTTAATATCCAGAGGTCAACATCCTCTCGCCCTAAGCACTAACGAGCTTTGGTGGAATGGGCCAGGCTTTTTGAGCACCATCGAGTATAAGTTGGAGATTCCAGATGACATCCCAGATGAAGCACTTCCAGAACTAAAACGGGTAAATATGATCGACGCTCCAGCCGTTAACGAAAACAGGTTGGAAGTATTTTCCAGATTCAGCTCGTTCAGAAAACTCCAGCGGGTAATCGCGTTAGTCCAGCGATTTATACATAACTGTCGACTAAAATGTCCCAGCGAGCGAATCCTACGACGTCATCCTACAATAAAAGAACTGTGATCAGAGTTGCAACTAATTGTGAAGCTCATTCAGCATGAGGCTATGAACGACGAAATTCAACGAGTGATTTCTAATGAACCATGCAAAAGAATCGCCCCGCTTAACCCGATCTACAAAAATGGAGTGTTACGTGTTGGAGGACGACTACAACATTCTCGGTTACCTTTCGATACTAAGCATCCATTATTGCTTCCGCAACATCCAATCACCGATCAAATCATCCGTACATACCACGAAGAACATCATCACATCGGTCCAACTATGTTATTAGCCACGTTACGATCGCATTTCTGGTTACTGAAAGGAGGGTCGTCCGTAAGAAAGATCACCAGAAGCTGCGTTACTTGCTTTCGTTCGAAACCCAAAAACTCCAGCCAATTGATGGGCAATCTGCCGACCTGCCGAGTGACACCCGCTGAACCGTTCCAGAAAACAGGTATTGACTACGCCGGACCAGTGTTTGTGAAGGAAGGCCGCCATAAACCGAAAGTCGTCAAGGCCTACATAGCGGTATTCGTTTGTATGTCAACTAAAGCAGTCCATCTGGAATTGGTTTCCGACATTTCCACCGCCGCATTCCTTGCGGATCTGCATCGATTCGTCAGCAGGCGCGGCTTTTGTCAAGAGCTCTATTCCGACAATGGCTCTAACTTTAAAGGGGCTAAATCCGAACTACACGAACTGTATCTTCTTTTCCAAAGCCACCACACCATCGAGGAAATTGTATCATTTTGTCAACCTAAGGAAATCGTCTGGAAATTTATCCCACCGGAAGCTCCAAACTTTGGCGGTCTCTGGGAGAGCGCCGTGAAAACTGCAAAGTACCACTTGAAGAGGACTCTGAAAACCGCTAAACTGACTTTTGAAGAATATGCCACCGTACTTAGTCAAGTGGAGGCTGTGATGAATTCTAGACCTCTTTGTGCAACATCTGATCCAGAAGCTGAAATTTTGACTCCAGGTTATTTCTTGATTGGTTGTCCCCTGATAGCTACACCGAAACACAGTTACAGCGATCTGCCAACAAATCGTCTATCAAGATGGCAGTATCTCCAATACCTCCGTCAGCAGTTTTGGATACAATGGAGCCGGGATTACCTGCTGAATCTTCAACCAAGAGGGAAAAATCGCCAAGTACAACCAAACATTCAACCCGGTATGATCGTGTTATTGGAGCAGAAGGATGCCCCACCGCAATGTTGGAAGATGGAAAAAGTTTTACATGTCTACCCAGAACCCGATAATTTGATCAGAGCGGTGGATGTGAGTATCGGTGGTTCTGTCTACAGAAGAGCAGTGTCCAAATTGTCTGTTCTCCCGATTGAAGACAAAAGTAAAGAAAACATCAATTCTGTGAATTCTTCCCAGCCTGGGGGAATATGTTCGCTACCAAACCATCCGTGGATATAATTTTACTATAGGATTTGCCAGATTATTCCAAATTTTTTGCTCGATGGTCACAGATTTTCATTTAAAAAACTTGGCAACGCTGATCACTCGGAGTGATCGATTGAGTTCTAGCCCGTGATCGCCCAAAAAACAAGTGTTCGTCCTACGCCACCCGAATCTTTCTCTCCATCTCTGCCCTTGTCATCCGGCAACAACCGTTGTAGTATCTCGCTACCTCGGAGGTAATTTACGCGAGGGCAGTGTTCATTCACCCGATCAGTAGTGCGAAAATCAAGTGCATCGAAACTCGCCTCCTGACGGTTCTGCCCCTCTCCGAGGGACAGCGGTGCCGCCAAAGGGCCGTTCCCAACCTAAATCAGCAACTTTCCATGCATACTACGGCTTTTCCGCAAGAAAATTGGACATGGAAAATTGCAACAGGAGCGCACAATCATAAGTAGGTAAACTACCCGCTTACCACAACAGATCTAAATACTGATCGCAGTCTCCTAAAAAACTACCAGCGCCTCCACCGAAATTTTAATTTCAAATCGCTAAATGTGACCGCGCCACCACTAATTCCAATTTTCACCACCAAGTCCAATTTTCAAACCTTATGAAAAACGTGCGCTTCCATTAAATTACTGTTCGCCTGTGATTTGTACGCGATTGAAGCAGCGAACCCCAGAGTCGAATCGATATGTGCGTGTAAAGGGATCTCTACGAGAGTGTCGTTACGAACCCTACCGACTAAAGTTTGTCTAGCTGGTGATGAATACAAGTTCGTCCAACAAGCAGAATGTCACGCCCCTCTCCTTCCGATTGAGACGGAGAGCTCCCCACCACCCCATGGTCGATCTCTTCCTGGCTACATAAATTCCGGGAACAGAATAAACCAGCAGAAGCTATTACTGCGGGCCGTATGCAAGCCAAAAACCGTTGAACAAGCCCTTTCTCAATCTGAAATCGGTACAGGCAGTGCTAGGAATCGACCCAAGAAACCTAGTGAGCGCAACGAAGGAGGCAAGAGGATCCAGATATGTGCTTAGAACCCAATCTAAGGAAGCTTTCAAGCTCCTTCAGAACCTGAACCAGCTTACAGGCGGCAGAAAGGTGTAGATTATCTCCTATCCAACCCTCAACATTGTACAGGGCGACATCTACGACCCTGACACCAAAGGCGTCGAAGAAGCCATGCTCCTGGATGAGCTCACGGTTCAGTGGATTACGAATGATCAACGCATAACAAAAGTGCTTAATGGTAAACCGACCAATACACTACTGGTTATCCTGTCCTTCTCTGGTTCCAGTCTCCCGAAAAGCGTGTTCATCGGCCTGCTGTGTACTAGCATCTGCCCGTACTATCCACTCAGGGCCGCCGAGAGGGGGGTGGGGACGGGGTGTTTCCCCCCGGGCCCGGAGTTTTGAAGGGGGCCCGGATTTTTAACGGAAACTAAAATTTTGGTTAATACTTAAAAAAAATCAATATCTCATTGCATATTGGTTATCAAATATATGTATTTGTACCCAATTAGAAGATCAGACCAGGGCGGGCATAGCGTAGTTGGTACATCGACTGCCATGTACGCAGCTCATCTGGGCTCGATTCCTAACCTCGCACATAGGAATGGAGAATTTTTTAAAGAAAATTTTCTAACTTTAACGAAGAAGTAAATGGCCCTAAGATTAAAATTTCTATAATCGAAAAAAAAATAGATCAGACTTGCTAGGGGTAAAAAATTAATGATTTAATTAGAAGTCATGGCTGTCTTCAAATTTCGTCAATATGAAATCGACCTTCACTTCAATGGATCAACGGATTATATGCTCCTCACAAAGAAAGGCATTGAAGTGTGATTTTTCGCCCCGCGTTTGTTTACTGTAGAGCAGAGCACAGTTCGCTTGGGTTATCCTTCACAGCGAAAGTGGCTGGTGCTTTTTGATTTTTTGCAGATATTCAAGGATGTGAAGTACTGCCCCCACTAAATCAACAAAAATCTTCACAAATGCGAAAAAATACACCTAAATGCTCTACCACAACATTACACTCTGCGGTGAATGTGAAGAATATATGATATATTTTTTGCTACGACCTACATAAGAAATAAAGCAGAGCCTATTTAACTTTTATGAATGTTTTCGAAGCCAGCATAGCGTAAAATCCAACCCCTTTATTTGTAATTTGATCCATGTTTCGCTATTTTCCTCATTTTTACATGGATTTTTTAAAATTTTGTTAAAATTTCGTTGATTAATTTTTTTTAGCATTTTAAATAGCCCTGTTTTTGGGCGACTTAGTGGAATGTTATATTTAAGACTTTTCTTTTTTGATTTCTTTCGCATATTGATACAAACACTGATGAAGGCTGCAAGTCGTGGTATATCTGCAATTTCAACATTCTGCTTTTTTATCTATTTCCATTGTTACCATATTTTTATTTTATCCTGCTTTTCACTCTGTTTATTTTTGCATTTTTATCCATACCACTTACCTTAATTTATAGTCATAGCTGAGTTTTTACATTTTATTTGCAATTTTTCCTTTCTATTTTATTTTTTCTGTTGTTTCATATTTTAATACCTTGTTTTTTCATTTGTTTCTTTTGTCATTCCATCAAACTTTTAACATTAGTCTATTAGTTCCATTCATTCTTATCATTCCTTTTTTCTATTTTCTTTTTTCTCTATATATTTTTGCGTTTTTCCTTTTTTAAATTCATTCCAAAATGTCTCATTGTCCCTTTATCTACGTTTCTCGTATTTTGGTACACGTTTTCTAGTTTTTAGCTTTCCGTAGTTTTATTTTTTCTCATTGCTAATTTATTATATTTTTTTATTTTTGCACATGTTCCTTAATCTTTCATTTTGTTCATTTTTGTTATTCTTCATTTTTTCATATAACCTATTTTGAAAGTGCTTTTTTATGTTGGCCATTTTCTGTTCCATTTTTCAATTTTGTGTGTTTCTATGGTATACCATTTTAGTTTTATACTATTTTTTGTTTTCCATTTTGTCCGTTTTTGTTCAATTCATTTTTTTTTTTGTTTCTTCATGTTTATTTTATTTTTGTCTTTTATATCTATTCCTCTACTTTTTTGCATTCTTACGGCTTTATTCACTTTTTCTATTGCTTTAAATATTTCTTGGTTTTAATGTTGACTATATTTTATTATTTTCGAGCTTTTCAGTTTTATGCATTTTTATTTTATTTTTTTAGTTGCACGAACCCTAAGCAACCATACTGCAAACCCAGATGCTTCACTCGGAGAACATTTCTATCTGAGTGATAATGGAAAGCCGACCGACACATCCCGAGCGTTAGACATCAGAGGCGAGAATGACGCTGCCCTGATGGTCGAACAAGCACGCAATCTAACTCCGAACAACAAAAACACACCGAAATCTCCGATACCACTTCAAGCAGGGTCCAGATGTTCAAATCGATCTGTCTCAGAATCGAGCACTGTAACACCGTCAACGACTTTTGCCATTCAATGGAACATCAATGGCCTTCGATCCCACCGCAACGAACTACAAATCCTACTCACCAGGTACAAGCCAATTATAGTATGTCTACAAGAAACAAACGCTGAAGAACATAACACCACAGCTGACTATGTAGGCAAGTCCTATCATCTTCTACTCGGTCCATGCTCCACCCACGTCAGACAAGGGATGGGACTGGCAGTAAAGGATGGCATTCCCTTCAAACGGCTACGCATACAAACCAATATACAGGCAGTTGCAATACAGCTTCACGCCCCATTGAAACTTACAGTGGTCTCAGTATACTTGCCACCAAGAGACAAGAACGCCGCCGATAATCTGAAGCACCTACTGGAAGAACTCCCGAAACCAGTTCTTCTCTTGGGTGACCTGAACGCTCACCATTCGGCCTGGGGTAGTCGACTGACAAATACAAAAACCGATGCACAGAAAAGAGGCGATGCGATCCCGGAGACGGTAGTTTACAGTGGCATGGTTGTATTAAACGATGGGTCCCATACTCGAGTTGATCCCTCCACCGGAAAAACACAAGCGCTGGACCTATCGATCTGCACATCATCCATAGCTGCTAAATTTCGTTTGGAAAACACTACTGGATTGTGCAGACAGCGACCACTTCCCTATCAAGCTTGATACACCCGGAACTCCAGACGAACCAAGGCGCAGACCAAAGTGGATCTACGAAAGAGCGAACTGGAATCGTTAGGAAGAACTAACCAGTAGCACCATCCGGCCCGGTCAAGGTATTACGGTCGAGGACTTCACTAAAAGAATAGTAACCGCAGCCGAAGCTAGCATCCCCAGAACAAGTGGGAAGCCAGGGACCAAGGCTGTTGTATGGTGGAACCCAGAGGTAGAAACTGCAGTCAAAGCCCGACGAAAACGACTACGAGCCCTCCGCCGCATCGCAGACGATGACCCCAGTAAAACGACCGCCCTCCAATCTTTCCAAGAAGCCCGATCTGCAAGCCACAGAATCATTGCTCAAGCCAAACAGAAAAGTTGGGAAGACCTGGTTCAGAGCATAAATCCCGAGAGCTCCTCAACACAGATATGGAGTCGTATAAACCAGCTTCAAGGATAAAGGCACACCAATACGGCCACCCTGAGCCTCCCAAGCGGCATCACAAATAATCCACAAGAGGTAGCAGACGCATTTGCTGAGGAGTATCAGAAAAAATCCTCAAACGCCAACTATAACGAAAAATTCAGCAAGAAGAAAGCAGATCTGATAAGCAAACTCCCTAAATCAAGACGACCAAATCTCTTCAAACGCTTCAATTCAGATTTCTCCATGGACGAGCTGATGTGGGCCCTCTCCAAAGGTGGTGGATCATCAACTGGACCTGATAATGTGGGGTACCCATTGCTACAACGACTCCCATTCTCCGCTAAAATATCTCTGCTCGAACTGTTCAACCACGTCTGGGATTCCGGAACTTTTCCGAATCAGTGGAAAGAGGGCATAATAGTCCCGATCCCAAAACCAGAAGGAGACCGCTGCAGTCCAGCCGGATACCGTCTCATTACTCTCCTAAGTTGCATAGGCAAACTGTTCGAACGATTAGTCAATCGGCGGTTGACCACAGAACTAGAACAGAATGGAAAACTGGATCGTCGTCAGCATGCATTCCGCCTGGGTAGAGGCGTTGAGTCTCATCTAGCACACATGGAATCGCTCATCAATCTTGATGAAAATCAGCACGCAGAGATAGTCTCACTGGACATATCCAAAGCTTACGACACTACTTGGAGACCCGCCATTCTTCAAACCTTGGCCAGCTGGAAAATCTCTGGCCGTATGCTCAACGTCATATTCAGTTTCCTATCTAACCGTACCTTCCGTGTATCAGCAAACGAAGTAGCATCAATCTGATGTGTGGCAGAAAATGGCTCCATTCTGTCCGTCACCCTACTTTTAGTAGCAAAGGAACCTATTTTCAAAATTATCCCAATCGATGTCGAAATCGTGCTTTACGCGGACGATGTATTGCTTGTAGTCAAAGAGTCCAGTTCTGGACAAATACGACGTCACTTAAGAAAAGCTGTTAAGGCAGTTGTTGAATGGGCTGGCAGTGTAGGGTTTGAAATTGCGCCGACCAAGTCAAAACTCCTTCACATCTGCAACATACGGCATCGTAAGCGCGGTCGGGCGATCCAAATCAACAAGACCACCATTCCATGTGTTAGGAAAATGAGAATCTTAGGTATACTAGTTGACTCCAAACTAAACTTTCTACAACATCTCACACACACAAAAAAAAATCTGCTCCAAAAGAACAAACTGGGCTGTCGGCTCAAAAGGAGCAGTCGATCAACATTCCTGAAAGTCATTCGTGTTTCGACTAGCGAGCTGAACGTAGGGATGTCCGATTTTTCCAATTAATCGATTAGTAGCTAATCGATTATTTTTTACATCGTTATTAATCGTAATCGATTAAAACCAAGAAATAATCGATTAATCGAAGTAATCGATTAGTTTATAAGTTTTTTTTGAGAGCAGTAACAACAAATACAAAACATCCATCTCAATCTGATGATTATGATGGTTCACTTCGGTATGTAGTAAAATTTCGAATGGCTAATGCTGGCTTCACAATCTTCTACCCAGGGCCGTCTTTAGACTACTCGGGGCACTTGGGCACTATTGAGCTAAGGGCTCCTTTAATTGAACATGTATAAACAGCTGTCGAGAATGAGTATGATCCAAAACTGATTCCCAGCATCAAGGAACCACTTCTACCTCATGCCATGCTGAGACACTCTTTCATATTTGAGCCAAATCAGTCAACCGTGTCGAACATATTTCACAAAATATAAAGTGGGATTCAAAATATATGGAGAACAAAGACTATTCCAGATTTTCACAACCTGATGTCCAAATATCGTCGAAAAAGAAAGATAATCTGAGTGCATCTTAAAAAGTTATTTATTTTCCTGACCGGTAGTAGCAAACGGCCTAATACACTATTTGTGGCGGTGGGAGTTCGAACTCAGGTGAGCCGCGAACAGTGTAGCTGACCTACCAACTACGCTATAGTCTACCAAGATGGTGTAATCTGACCACCCAACCAGCATTCCACTTTGCTAACAGATGGCCGAATTTTATATAATAATAACAAAATCCCTATTCAACAAACTGTTGTGTCGAAGACATCCATAACATGATCGCTATTGGATATTAGAAGAGGTCAATACCTTAGTTGTCGCGTAAAGTTTGTTTAAAATTACTTTTAAAGCGAAACATAAAAAATACTCGAATCCCTCAGTATGATCGGTATCATTCCCTTCAATGCCAGTAATGTAAAACAGTCGGAATATAAGAGATGTCGAGTGTTCATAAACGGAAGTTTTGAATTAAGCAAACAAAAACTGAATTTTAAAATTAAATATATTTTATTTCAGCACTGCAAGAATATTCTGCTTGTGTGAAGCATACTTTGAATATTTATAAAAATATTTACGCTACCAAATAGCCAAAGTTCTTCAAATATCCTCAAAATGCACGCACATTTGTCATGACCTCTTTAGTCAAATCTAGGGTAAAGCTAAGGTAGATTCGTGGAGACACGTTCACAATAGCTCTATTTAACTTCTTTTTTTTTGGGATTTCACGAACGTTTACATTCATGACATTTTTTTTAGTACGGCAGAGTGTAGTACAAAAATAACATTATTGGTTCTGTACCAGTCTAAGACTGACTGGGCAGAGTGAAACATGCCAAATCCGGCCAACAAGTGTCGAGTCTTCGTACGTTTGGACGCTTCCAGGTGGATTTGTCTGTTGAAAGGCCAAGATGCGATTGATAAATGAATATTTTGCTACATCCGCAGTTCGCTTGCCAAGCAAGGTTTTTGATTGGTTGGCTAAGGTTCGGAGACTTTCAAACTTTGTATACGTGGTGTACCAAACGTTGCACTGTTATTAAAAATAAATTAAAACTCGAACGGAAATGTTGGATTGACGTTTGAATTGGTTCAATATTGATGCAATGCTTCGTTTCCTGCCGCTCTGATGCTCTTTAAACATTTCGATCACACGGGATACGGTGCAATGCGTGATTTCGAGCTGCTACTTTGAAATATAATCTTTAGAATGATTTTATATTCATGCTAAGTGTGGGCCCCCAAAATCCCGGGGCCCCTGGCCTTGACCCAGTCTGCCCATGCATAAAGACGGAATTGCTTCTACCAAGTTTAATTTAAAGGACCCTTTCTCAGAATTCAAAGAACTTCTCATTTAGATTTAGTGTCTGTTGGAGAGACGCATATAGTGTACCTAAACCTCTCCTTCTCTTCAGACCGTTTGCGACCGGTACTGTTTTAAGCCTTTTATTGCTTGAACTCAAGACAACCTAAGAGTATTTATAGAGCGAATCCGGCACGAATGACAACCTTCAATTCGTAATCCCGCGATTGATCTAATCTTTCCAACTGATCTGTTCAAATTATTCAAAGATATGATCGTGAATGTAAGACTTCCAAAAACGTAAGTTAATGGTGTTTCAACACCTCCTAGAAGTGATTTTCAAATAAATTAAAATTAAAATTTTAACGTATTAAAAAAATTAATCGACCAATAATCGACACTAACTAATCGATTATCCGATAATCGTCAAATTCGTTAATCGATTAAAAATTAATCGATTAGTTTCCATAATAATCGATTAGTTCGATTAATCGAGAACCAATCGGACATCCCTAGCTGAACGGACGCTCCCGAATTAGCGAGCATAGGCAAGCAACAATCGGAGTTCATACAGTAGCAAAGTGGAAAAAAACTGCGCATTTAGTTTCGTCTCCCGCGAGTGCGACAACCGGAATAGACCGGGAAAGCCTCCGCTGCCCTTTGTGTTAGAGTAGTGTCCGCCGGAATAGAAAAACAAATTGCCATTGGAAATAAAAACAGTGTGAAGGTGAAAAAACAGTTCTGCCGTCGATCGGACAGGTTATTTTTGAGTGCAAAGTGAAGTGAAAAACCACGTAACTCGACTCGTTTCCCGTGATAGTGAAAACCGGGTAGGCCGGGAAGTTTCCCCGGATAAAGCCACTGGGAACAAAAAGTGACACTAGGTGTGAAATCGGAAAGTGACGTTGCAAGTACTGAAAAAATCGCCAACGGCGATTTACTCGGATGGGTGTGCAGAAGCAAGCTTACGGAAGTGAAGTGACGCTATCGGCACAAACAGACGTGTCGCAACAAGCAGAGAATAAACCGCCATCGGCTAGTAAAGCCGACGGGTGTGCGAAAGCTTAGCTTACGGAAGTGAAGTGACGCTATCGGCACAGACAAACAGACGTGTCGCAACGGGCAGTGAAAAAACCGCCATCAGCTGGTATAGCCGGCGGGTGTGCAAAAGCTTAGGTGAAGTGAAGTGACGTTATCGGCACTGACAAACAGACGTGTCGCCGCAGGCAGTTAAAAACCGCTATCGGGACGCGGTTAGTGAGTGAAAAAGTGTCGCAATCCGTAAACGTGCATCGTAGCGAGTGACTGGCTAGATTATTTCGGCCGGCCAAATGGCCTCATCGTCGATGTACGGGCTGCCTCGGCCACCGGATGATTCCGGCGCTGGCTGTCCGAGCTGGATGGATCCGGAAGGAAAGCATGGTAAGGTGATCGTGCTATCACTCAAGGCTGCCAACGAAGGAGTGCTGCCAAAAAATCATCCCTTCAGTGTCGGTAAGTCGATCCAACTTTTAATTGGTAATGCATATTCCGCTACTACCGAATCAAAAGGAACCAAGTATATTTTGAAAGTAAGACAGCAAGCACATGCCACCAAGCTGCTCGGTATGAAAAAGTTATTCGACGGTACACCGGTTGAAGTTACAGCGCACCCCACACTTAACTACAGTAGGTGCATTGTAAACTGTTCGGAGGTCAATGACATGTCACAGGAAGAGTTGCTAATCGAGCTGGCTCCTCAAGGAGTGACAGCAGTACGCCGGTTCACGAGAATGGTGGACAAAGTGAAAGTCAATACGTCCACCATGATACTGACGATGGAAGGAACCACCTGGCCACAGTACATATATTTCGGAGCACTCAGAGTTCCAACGCGATTTTATTACCCCGTACCCATGCTGTGCTTCAACTGCCTGGAATACGGACACACAAAAGCTCGCTGCAAAGGTGCATCTCGATGCCAAATCTGCTCGGCCCCCGAGCACAAGGCTGAAGACTGTAAAGGAGTAGAAAACTGTTTCCACTGTAAGTTAGGACATAAACCGACCGACCGGAACTGCCCGGTATACAAACGGGAAAATGAAATTGTTAAACTAAAGGCAGAACAAGGACTATCATTCGCAGAGGCCAAAAAGATATACGACAGCCGCGTCGGTGCAAAATCGTACGCCAACATTAGCAAAAGGCTAATAGTACAACAAGATAGCAACAGTAAGGACAAAGAAATCGAAAGTCTAAAAGAAGAGATAACTGCCCTTCGAAACCAGCTCACCTCTGTCATCGCCGAACTGAAGAGACGCCCAAGCTGCCAATGCAAAAAAACTGACGAAGAGAATACTTCGAAAAAGGAACAACGGAACAAACGTGCTAAGGAAATATCGCCGGAAACAACAACCGGAACTGAATTTCGTCCTCCGCCTTTGAAGAAGGTTTCTTCAAAAATGAACGATAACACCCAACCTGGCAAAAATATTCAAACGTCCGCAACACAGCCGATGCTTGAAGACCCAATCGAAACCCTAAATTCCGATACTAATACGGAAGAAATGAGCATCACGGACAATGAATCTGACCGATCCGATACAATTGTTATCAATCGAAAGGGCAAAAGGAAACACCACCGAACCAAAAATGCAACCACCAACCAACAATAATAGAAGAAAGAATAGAGTAAATTTAGTCGATAACAATTTTGCTCTACAATGGAACATCGCCGGATTAAGACGCAGACTACCCGAATTGCAGTTGCTAATAAACCAATATTCTCCCAGTATATTAGCACTGCAAGAAACGATGACACCAACCAATTCAACCCCCACCATCAAAGAATATGATATGCACCTGATAGAAGGATCATTCAACACAATCAAGCACGGAGTTGCTCTTGGAGTGAAAAAGGGCATTCCTCACAACCGGCTGCAACTTACAACTGACATGCAAGCGGTAGCCGTCCAAATAGACACTGGTTCCAAAACTACGGTGGCCAGTGTATACATACCCCCAAGCGAGTATTCAACCAAGAAAATCGAAAAACAACTCAATAAACTGATTCTTCAGTTACCCGAACCTGTAGTGCTATTAGGAGACTTCAACGCTGCTAGCACCGAATGGGGTTCAAAACACACCGATCGGAAAGGACAAATGCTAGAAAAATTCCTCGGGGACAAAGGACTGATTTGTCTCAACGACGGCACGAACACCAGGATCAACTTCTCAAATGATCTCTCGATAGTATCCTGGCAAATTTCAGACAGATTCAGCTGGCAAGTAGAGGAAGACAACCACGGCAGTGATCACTTCCCTGTTAGATTGATCACTGGTCGCTCGTCTCCGACAGTTTGTGCAAGACCACGATGGCGATACGATGACGGGAATTGGGAGAAATTCCAGCAAGAGATAAATCTTAATCTTGATCTGTCGAAGGAATATACGGTCAACGAATACAGTCAGCTCATCTTCAACGCGGCCAAGAAATCGATTCAGCGGACTAGTGGCCGACCGGGACCGAAATCTGTACCGTGGTGGAATGATGATGTAAAGAAAGCTATAAAATACAGAAGGAAAACACTTCGGGCACTACGGCGATTGGACGAAAACGATGCGAAAAAGGAACAGGCACTAAAAAAGTTTCAGGCAGCACGAAAAAATGCAAGGACTGCTATCGGCGAAGCAAATAAGTCTAGCTGGAAGAAATTCGTTGAGGAAATCAACCCGGCCACAAATTCTAAGAAGCTTTGGGAAAAAATTAATGCTCTGAGCGGTAAAAGACGGAACAATAAAAAATATCTGCGAGTCGACGGCACATTCACCGATGTACCTGCTGACATGGCCAATTCACTAGCCGACCACTTTGCAGCAGTATCAGCAACTGGCGGCTATTCAAAAGCTTTTCAAGAACGGAAAACCGAAGAGGAGAGAAATATACCCGACTTTGAAGTAGCACCCTCGCCGTTGGATGCTAACTTCAGCTTCAGCGAATTAAATTGGGCACTCAACAAGGCTGCAGGACTATCAGAAGGCCCTGATCGAATAGGCTATCCGCTTTTGAAGCATCTTCCCCCTCGGGCGAAACTGATTCTACTTGACATCTACAATGGCGTCTGGAGTAGCGGTGTCGTCCCAGTTGAGTGGAAGGAAGCAACAGTAATACCTATCAAGAAACCCGGAAAAGAAGGAACCGAAGCGGACGAATACAGGCCTATATCACTAACAAGCTGTGTTGGGAAAATTCTTGAACGTATGATAAATCGGCGATTGATCCATGAAATCGAATCAAACAACCGAATTGGAAACCGGCAGTTTGCCTTTCGTCCTGGCACAGGCGTGAACAGCCATCTAGCTTAATTGGAAACAGTACTAGAAGATACACTGGAATCCGGCATGCATGCAGACGTAATAATGCTTGATCTGTCAAAAGCATTCGACAGAACCTGGAGACACCCAATCATCACTACACTCAACGAATGGAACGTTGGGAGCAGAATGTTAAGATACGTGCACAATTTCCTGAACGAGAGAAGCTTCAGAGTATTTGTTGATGGTGCCCATTCGGATCGACGACCACTAGAAAACGGGATACCACAAGGCTCAGTGATCTCTCCAACGCTATTCAACATTGCAATCAGCTCCATCTGCAAACACATCCCGGAAGACATTGAAATTTTGATGACTTGATCCTCATCGCTATAGGAAGTTTTGCTCGAGCCGTTCGACTAAAAGCGCAAGCTGCGCTTAATAATGTGCTGACCTGGGCGGAGCAACAAGGGCTGCAGTTCTCGACCACAAAATCTAAGCTGCTCCACATATGCAACGGGGGTAGACACCGAAATGTGCCAGACTTAAAAACCGAGGATGGCACCATTGAAAAAGCCAACTGCGGATAATTAAAGCAATTAGTAGAAGATACGCCGGCGGTAGCCGCCAAACATTGTTCAGTATCTGCAACAGCCTTCTAATAGCCAAAATCTCCCATGGTTTTGGACTTTACAGTCGAGGTGGAGAGAAAGAAATAAAACGGCTTCAACCTGTTTACCATACCGCCATTAGAACCATCTCAAGAGCACTTAGAACCAGCCCCATCCTCTCGCTGCTCACTGAAAGCGGACAGCTTCCGTTTGAACACCTCATGACCGGTCGACTTGTCAGCAAAGCGTGTAGCTGGTGGGAAAAACGGCCCGTTGAGGAGGAAATGATCTGCCCAATGGTCAGGCGAGCATCGGAATGGTTGAAGCGATTGACATCTTTTCGAGTACCCATTATCAGTTCTCTTAAACGAGTTAGCGACCGAGCATGGGACGCGGTTGAACCCGCAATCGACTGGAGCATTAAAAACCAACTCCAAGCTCACGAAGCCCCAACCAAAATACAAGCCATCTTTAGGGAGATACAAGCGAAGCAATATTAGACATCAGTTCAGTTTTTCACCGACGGCTCCCTGGACAAAGACAGTGTTGGACTGGGAGTTTACAGCGATAGCATCGACATCTCCATGCGAATACCAGACTGTTGTACCATATTTTCAGCCGAGGCATTGGCACTATTGATAGCCACCGAAAATGCCCCGACATCAGGACATACAGTCATCTTTAGCGATTCGGCAAGCTGCATACAGGCGATCGACCATGGAAAATCGCGACATCCGTGGATACAGGCGGTATAAGATGCTTCCACTAAAAAGAAAGTCACGTTCTGCTGGGTGCCAAGTCACTCCGGCATACCAGGGAACGAAAGAGCCGATTTCCTAGCTGGCCAAGGACGAACAAATGAATGCACCGCTATCCCAGTCCCGGCCAAGGATTTTGTTAAGTCTATCCATTCTAAACTCCGACAAGCCTGGGAAATGGAATGGAAAAATTGCAACACCTTCACAAGAAGTATAAAGTCGACGACCCTACCCTGGAAGGACGTGACTGATACTTCGGAGCAGACTGCAATTACCCGATTACGTATTGGACACACGAAACTGACGCACAGCTACATCATCAAAAGAGATCAAAAAAGAAGAGAAACCACAGTGCTGCGGAGAGGACCTCACCGTGAGACACCTTCTCCTCGACTGTCAACGGTACCAACAAAGCCGAGATCAACAATTCGGAAACATGACTCTAGGAGAAATACTGCACCCAGAAAATGAAGAAAAATTAATAAAATTTTCAAAAGAATTATCACTACTTGATAGAATTTAGTTTTTAAGATGTTATGTACAATGAAATGTAAATATTATTTGAACTTGACGTGACGAATGAAAATTTTTAAAGTCACGTCAAAAAAAACGAAACGAAACGAACGATTCCTGAAAGTTGGCTCTGCACTGGTAATCTCTAAGATTTTCTTCGGGATAGGACTTACCAGCAGTAAGCACGAGGCGATGGAACGAGTGCTTGCTCCAACATACAACGAACTAATACGTCAGTCATCTGGAGCCTTCAGATCAAACCCAGTACAGTCACTTATGGCAGAAGCAGGCCGCCTGCCATTGAGACTAATGCTAGTCCAGCGACTGCCGCAGCTGGTAGGCGCCGGTCTTGCGACAAGCAGTATCAAAACATGCTACACTCTACCAGGACCCTGCAGCGTATTCTCAGCCGAGGCCTATGCTCTGAGCGCCGCTGTGTCAACGGTGAACGAATATGACGAACTAATAAGCCTCACTGACTCGGCTAGCTGCATCGATGCCCTACGTGGAGGCCATTCCAGACACCCCTGGATTCAAGAAATAGAACGTGCACTCGTAGAGCGTAACATTACACTTAGCTGGATTCCAGGACACGCAAGAATACCTGGGAACGAAGAAGCTGAAAGACTCGCGAATCAAGGAAGAATTGGAGACCCAATAGACATTCTCAGGATGTCGTACGCTTCGTAAAGCATAAACTATGGAATGTCTGGCAGAGGGATTGGGATAGAACCCAGTCACTACTACGCGAGGTCAAGCCATGCGTAACAAAAAGCACTGACCAAAAGTGCACATCTGAATAGCGTATTCTAACCAGACTTCGTATTGGACATACCATCTTTAGCCACGCGCACCTAATGGAAGCCAACACACCGCCTACCTGCTGTTATTGCGTAGTCCCAATGACCGTAAAGCATGTCCTAGTGGATTGCCGTGGATACGCCCAGGCACGACAGCAATACAACATCACTGGTTCTACAACTGAAATCCTAGCGAACGATTACAAAAAAGAAAGCAATTACAAAGAGAAAGCAATACTGAAATTCATCAAGGAAAGCAAGCTCAAAATCTAGCCGATTACATGATCATACTGTCCTCCCTTTTGTACCATGCCCAATTTCCAATGACACGAATGCCACAACCGTGGTAAAGTGTCAAAAATAAAAATAAAAAAAATTCTAAACAAACACATGACATTACTAGGGACGACCCTTTTTCGAAGGCGCACCGCGTGTAAATACCTACAAAAGAAGTCGAGATCGACGGCGTGGTCACCGTGGACAGGTTTGGTTTAAGCAAATCTGCTGAAGAAAAGAGTTGTCTGGTTTAAGGACCCCATACTTCAATCAGTGAAGATTGTATATCACTGTATTCAACATCAATCATAGCTAACGGATTTAGGACCTACGTCAGTTCAAACTCACATCGGGTGACCTCGTTGGCAAGGTTCATCTATTGGTTCATCGTTTTGAGCCACATGTCATGTCTGGTTTAATGGCAAATAAGTGGGTCACGCAGCCACAGCCAATAACTATTGGCACCCCGTGTGCGGTGAAATTTGGAGTGAGAATCTTAGACAATCAAGTAAAATATGTTTTTAATTTTTTGAACGCCCTTTATTGTATTTCACAAGGATAGTTTTCTATTTTTAGAAATACAGAACTTATAACAGTGTTACTCTCAACATGAATATGAGCAGTACAATGTTCCTGGTGTGAAGCAACTGGAAAAAAATGACTTCTGTTTCTCAACAAACATTTCACTTCGCAAACAGAAGTCATGACTTAAAAATAAATGATATTATGTTGACTCGTTGAAAATTAATCTATTTTCGACGGTCCTTGGATGGAGGAATATTCTCCGATAGTAAGCAGCAGTGGACGACACGACGCACTCAGAGTTCGACATTGAACTAATTTCACCTCAAAATTTCAACAGAAAATACAGTTACAACAATTTAAAAGAGATGCATTTTGATTCCGTACACCCTTCATGTGCGCGAAATACATGAGTGACAGTTTTCAAATTATAAGTTTGCACAAAATTTCGAGTGGGCAATTACCCACTCGGATATTGTCAGGTGGGTAGTATTCCCTCACTACCCACATAATCTGCCGGCTCTGTTCCCGAGCAGGTTTGCGCAGGTCCGTAAGTGTCCGTTTCGAGGTATAACTGTCATATGGTCCCCTAACAATGAGAAACATATTTCTGATACAATTTTGTCACAATGTCCCGCAAAATTCACCACCCTAACTACTAAACTACGTACGAACTTTCGTCAATGATAAAGGCAGTTGAATGCAGAGTATGCTTTCCCGGGGCCAAAACTTCAACGATCCCCACTTGCCAGCAAACAAAGGACAAATATTTAGCAACAAATAACATGCAAACACACAGACACACATACACACTCAATAGCTCGGAGGCTTTCCGGGACCGCTACTTCTGCCGCTCGTTTCGGGACGGGTGTGTGTGTGTATGTTTCGCCACCACCAACCACGATGCCGACGTCGTCGTCGTCGTCGCCACCGTCGACGCCGGCCGGTTCCAACTGTAAAATTGTTGGTTCGCTGGCGGCGCATGTACGCGATGTGTATCTGGTCTGGCCTTGCCTATTACCATGCTAGCTGTCTTTTATTCCCATTCGACAGAAGACAATAGTAGGTAGGCAGGCAGAAGAAAAAACTTTTACTTTCCCTTAAACTATGGCGCCACCCCGGCCCGGATGGTAAAAGACAAACGGAGGCTCTTGAAAGGTACTCTCGCTGTGTGTACGTACATTTGAACCTACCCTGCGGCACTATCTTCGCTTGATGGGAGAGAAGCGGTAGTAGGCGGTAGTGGTTTCGGAAATGGTTTGACTTACAACTGTGTTTTACTATACGAAGGTTGGTCGGTAACCAAATCCTGTAACTACGAAATTATTTAATATATTTTTGAACGGACGGGTCCCATTCATTAATTATCCCCACACTTCCTTGGCGGATTATGGCCCTTGGGCAGGGTGACGTATTTCGACGTGACACAGCGCTTCATAATTGGCTAATCCTGGAACTCGATGGTAGTAGAGCCCAGTTCACAGGCCGTTGCCGGTTGTCAGCTGAATACGTTCTCGTTCTCCGTGAGAGACCCTTATTTGCCAAGGTCGTCGAAACACTGCAGGGTAGTGGGTACTAAATGAGATTGTAAATGGAAGTAGTTATGTTCGCGAAGATAAAAACACGCAAGCTGCTCAGCGGTGGAGAGATGAGCGAATATAATGAATATTGTTAAATTACGCGGAGCGAACCATACGGCACGGAAATGAGGGGTAATTAGCTGGGGATTACGTGTCGTTATGGCAAGAAAAGGTTACACGGCAGAGAGTGGCAGTGGATTAGCGGCGTTTGTGAGTTTTGCCATTGAACAATTCCGGGCTACGGTCCTCCAACGGAGCTGTTTAGTAGGGTTTAGTTGGGTTCATCATTTGTGTTTTGGGATTATAGGGACAAAACTTTTTATCATTTTGACAACATGTACGTGTCGTATGTAAATCGGTGCAAAGTTTGTTCAAATGGTCTCGAATCAGTATCCTAGTCTACCATTGATGGTCTTGTAGCAAATATTAGTCAGGTTTGGACTCTTCCGCTTTTTGTAGCTGAAATATACAATATTGTGGACAAAAATAATTAGAAGTATACAAATCATTTTCAGCATTGAAATGCACCTTTTCTGAATATATCCTCCAAAATTGAAGAAAGAAAAAGTATTCGAAACTTCATTTAAAAACCCCATGTCAAGGAAGGTAATTTTTTCTTCGGGATGCTACGGAATCCCGTCTAATTAATTTCAACAAAAATTTCATGACGCATCCAAGTGAAATGTCCCATCCGTGCACACTCGCAAATAGTGCCTTTTGACATTCGGTTAATATTATAATTTAAATAAATGGAAAATGCAGATATTCTTCGACATAATTACCATACAATGAATAATACTCTTCTGATAATTTCAAAAGGGTTGTATTTTATTGTTATCGAAACATGCAACTACTCTTATTCGGTAACACTTCAAATGCTTGTTATTCCATTTAAAGTAGTTAATATAAAAATTCAGAGATTCTGAATAGATGAAATATTTAAGTAGCACTCAAAGTAGGGAATTGTCCAAACTAGATGGTGTTAGAGATAACTTTGTGCTCCGGAAATATCTTGCTTAAGTTGACGAACGGTGCGTTAACCCTTTCATGCCCAACTTTTTTCTAGTGCATGCAGAATTTCAAAACTATTTTTCTTTGAAAACTGAGGAGTCAAGAAACACGAAAAGCCTTTTTCATAAAGATAGGTGCTTCCCTCGCAGTGCTAGAAGCTGCTCAATTTTAACCTTCAAATGCTCAATACAACTCTCCTAAAATATTTACAATAGTCCACTTAAGTGGAAAACGTAGACAAAGACATTCTAAATTGATAAGTTTTATCAGTTTTCAATAATATTGCAACATAACGAGGATATATTAAAAATTCATTTTTCGTCGTCAACGTAAACTGTCCCTGGCAACACTGTTTCATTGGAATCCAATCAAACAAACTGCAATAATTTCAGTTCTCGAGCTGGTCTTTGTAGCTGTTAGGACTCAAATGAAAGGCAATAGTCATATTTATTATCCTTACTTGTTTTTGTGAGCAAATCTTGCCTCAAACAAAAGTTATGGCTGTTTAAAAATGTTGTTGTCCACAAACAACATGGGCATGAATGGGTTAACAACGAGATAGATGATAATCAATACATCAATGCTTCTTGCTTCTTGCTTCTTGCTTCTTGCTTCTTGCTTCTTGCTTCTTGCTTCTTGCTTCTTGCTTCTTGCTTCTTGCTTCTTGCTTCTTGCTTCTTGCTTCTTGCTTCTTGCTTCTTGCTTCTTGCTTCTTGCTTCTTGCTTCTTGCTTCTTGCTTCTTGCTTCTTGCTTCTTGCTTCTTGCTTCTTGCTTCTTGCTTCTTGCTTCTTGCTTCTTGCTTCTTGCTTCTTGCTTCTTGCTTCTTGCTTCTTGCTTCTTGCTTCTTGCTTCTTGCTTCTTGCTTCTTGCTTCTTGCTTCTTGCTTCTTGCTTCTTGCTTCTTGCTTCTTGCTTCTTGCTTCTTGCTTCTTGCTTCTTGCTTCTTGCTTCTTGCTTCTTGCTTCTTGCTTCTTGCTTCTTGCTTCTTGCTTCTTGCTTCTTGCTTCTTGCTTCTTGCTTCTTGCTTCTTGCTTCTTGCTTCTTGCTTCTTGCTTCTTGCTTCTTGCTTCTTGCTTCTTGCTTCTTGCTTCTTGCTTCTTGCTTCTTGCTTCTTGCTTCTTGCTTCTTGCTTCTTGCTTCTTGCTTCTTGCTTCTTGCTTCTTGCTTCTTGCTTCTTGCTTCTTGCTTCTTGCTTCTTGCTTCTTGCTTCTTGCTTCTTGCTTCTTGCTTCTTGCTTCTTGCTTCTTGCTTCTTGCTTCTTGCTTCTTGCTTCTTGCTTCTTGCTTCTTGCTTCTTGCTTCTTGCTTCTTGCTTCTTGCTTCTTGCTTCTTGCTTCTTGCTTCTTGCTTCTTGCTTCTTGCTTCTTGCTTCTTGCTTCTTGCTTCTTGCTTCTTGCTTCTTGCTTCTTGCTTCTTGCTTCTTGCTTCTTGCTTCTTGCTTCTTGCTTCTTGCTTCTTGCTTCTTGCTTCTTGCTTCTTGCTTCTTGCTTCTTGCTTCTTGCTTCTTGCTTCTTGCTTCTTGCTTCTTGCTTCTTACTTCTTACTTCTTGCTTCTTGCTTCTTGCTTCTTGCTTCTTGCTTCTTGCTTCTTGCTTCTTGCTTCTTGCTTCTTGCTTCTTACTTCTTGCTTCTTGCTTCTTGCTTCTTGCTTCTTGCTTCTTGCTTCTTGCTTCTTGCTTCTTGCTTCTTGCTTCTTGCTTCTTGCTTCTTGCTTCTTGTTCCTTGTTTCTTGTTTCTTGGTTCTTGGTTCTTGTTTCTTGGTTCTTGTACCCGCTTTCCTCTTTCCTCTTTCCTCTTTCCTCTTTCCTCTTTCCTCTTTCCTCTTTCCTCTTTCCTCTTTCCTCTTTCCTCTTTCCTCTTTCCTCTTTCCTCTTTCCTCTTTCCTCTTTCCTCTTTCCTCTTTCCTCTTTCCTCTTTCCTCTTTCCTCTTTCCTCTTTCCTCTTTCCTCTTTCCTCTTTCCTCTTTCCTCTTTCCTCTTTCCTCTTTCCTCTTTCCTCTTTCCTCTTTCCTCTTTCCTCTTTCCTCTTTCCTCTTTCCTCTTTCCTCTTTCCTCTTTCCTCTTTCCTCTTTCCTCTTTCCTCTTTCCTCTTTCCTCTTTCCTCTTTCCTCTTTCCTCTTTCCTCTTTCCTCTTTCCTCTTTCCTCTTTCCTCTTTCCTCTTTCCTCTTTCCTCTTTCCTCTTTCCTCTTTCCTCTTTCCTCTTTCCTCTTTCCTCTTTCCTCTTTCCTCTTTCCTCTTTCCTCTTTCCTCTTTCCTCTTTCCTCTTTCCTCTTTCCTCTTTCCTCTTTCCTCTTTCCTCTTTCCTCTTTCCTCTTTCCTCTTTCCTCTTTCCTCTTTCCTCTTTCCTCTTTCCTCTTTCCTCTTTCCTCTTTCCTCTTTCCTCTTTCCTCTTTCCTCTTTCCTCTTTCCTCTTTCCTCTTTCCTCTTTCCTCTTTCCTCTTTCCTCTTTCCTCTTTCCTCTTTCCTCTTTCCTCTTTCCTCTTTCCTCTTTCCTCTTTCCTCTTTCCTCTTTCCTCTTTCCTCTTTCCTCTTTCCTCTTTCCTCTTTCCTCTTTCCTCTTTCCTCTTTCCTCTTTCCTCTTTCCTCTTTCCTCTTTCCTCTTTCCTCTTTCCTCTTTCCTCTTTCCTCTTTCCTCTTTCCTCTTTCCTCTTTCCTCTTTCCTCTTTCCTCTTTCCTCTTTCCTCTTTCCTCTTTCCTCTTTCCTCTTTCCTCTTTCCTCTTTCCTCTTTCCTCTTTCCTCTTTCCTCTTTCCTCTTTCCTCTTTCCTCTTTCCTCTTTCCTCTTTCCTCTTTCCTCTTTCCTCTTTCCTCTTTCCTCTTTCCTCTTTCCTCTTTCCTCTTTCCTCTTTCCTCTTTCCTCTTTCCTCTTTCCTCTTTCCTCTTTCCTCTTTCCTCTTTCCTCTTTCCTCTTTCCTCTTTCCTCTTTCCTCTTTCCTCTTTCCTCTTTCCTCTTTCCTCTTTCCTCTTTCCTCTTTCCTCTTTCCTCTTTCCTCTTTCCTCTTTCCTCTTTCCTCTTTCCTCTTTCCTCTTTCCTCTTTCCTCTTTCCTCTTTCCTCTTTCCTCTTTCCTCTTTCCTCTTTCCTCTTTCCTCTTTCCTCTTTCCTCTTTCCTCTTTCCTCTTTCCTCTTTCCTCTTTCCTCTTTCCTCTTTCCTCTTTCCTCTTTCCTCTTTCCTCTTTCCTCTTTCCTCTTTCCTCTTTCCTCTTTCCTCTTTCCTCTTTCCTCTTTCCTCTTTCCTCTTTCCTCTTTCCTCTTTCCTCTTTCCTCTTTCCTCTTTCCTCTTTCCTCTTTCCTCTTTCCTCTTTCCTCTTTCCTCTTTCCTCTTTCCTCTTTCCTCTTTCCTCTTTCCTCTTTCCTCTTTCCTCTTTCCTCTTTCCTCTTTCCTCTTTCCTCTTTCCTCTTTCCTCTTTCCTCTTCCCTCTTCCCTCTTCCCTCTTCCCTCTTCCCTCTTCCTTCTTCCCTCTTCCCTCTTCCCTCTTCCCTCTTCCCTCTTCCCTCTTCCCTCTTCCCTCTTCCCTCTTCCCTCTTCCCTCTTCCCTCTTCCCTCTTCCCTCTTCCCTCTTCCCTCTTCCCTCTTCCCTCTTCCCTCTTCCCTCTTCCCTCTTCCCTCTTCCCTCTTCCCTCTTCCCTCTTCGCTCTTCCCTCTTCCCTCTTCCCTCTTCCCTCTTCCCTTTTCCCTCTTCTCTCTTGCTTCTTTCTTTTTTATTCTGTTCTTTTTCTTCTCCATTCATCCTTCTTGCTTCATCCGTCTTATTTCTTTTTGCTTTCTTCTTATTTCTTTTTACTTCTGCCTTCGTTCTTATTACTGTATTCACTTCTGCTATATTGTACCATTCAATTACAAATTTATTTTTATATTTCTGCTGTTTATTGGAGTTTCCTGCTTTTTACGCCCGTTTCTTTTTCCACCGTGTTGTTTCTTTTGTCGTTTTATTTCTTCCTTCTAGTACAATCTGTATTCCTCCTTATTCTTTCTCTCCCTTTCTTCTACCATAATTTTTGGATAGTCTGCTTTGATACCTCACTTTTTTGGATTTTCTGTCATCGGTGATCTTCTGTTTTGGTTTTATTAGTTCTATTGGTCTCCTTCTTCTGTATTTCCAAACCTTTTTTTGTTCTAGCAATTCTTTTGTACAAACCTCATCTCTTTTCTGCCTTGTTTTCTTACTTTCATATCTTTTCTATCTTATTAGTTCAACCCAGTTCTGTATTTTACTGTCTCCTTTCTTTATCTACTTATTTATTCTGACAGTTTGTTCAACCTACTTCCTTCATTTTCGAACCTTCCCCTTTTTTCACCATCTTCTTTATTCTACTATTTTCCAATGTGCCTTTTTCATAGGCTATCTATTTTCGTCATCTTGACTATTTGTTCTTCTTTCTTCTATTGTCTCCGTACTCCTTAATTTTTCTTTCTTTTACCATAATATCGCGTGAAATTATTTTTTTCCTTCTTCTATCTTCTGTCTATTTCTATATAATGTGTTTTTATTTTATTCTATTCACTACTTCTGGTTTGTCTATCACATTTTTTGTTTCGAAAATTTCTTTCTTCTACCTTCTTGATTTCTTTATATTAAATATTTTTTTCTTGTTAATTGCTGCCTTCCATTTCAATTTTCTTCTATCCCCGTTTTTGTCATTGCTCTGCCGTTTTTTATAACCACTACTAATGATTTTTTACCTACTTTATTTTATTTTCCACCTTTATATTCTGCTTTTTTCGTCATTATTCCTATCACGCAATCATTTTTGTGCTATTATTTACATACTTCTTACTTTAGTTCTCCTGCCTTTTATTTTTTTTTCTAATTCTTTACTCATCTAACACTTTCTCTCATGATTCGTGTTGCTTCTATCTTTATTTTCAGCTATTATCTTGTTTATTTTAAATGTTTCTTTAATTTTCAATTGAACCATCTACCCTTCTCTACCAGCTTCAGATAACATTTTGAACTATTGCCTACCAATAGTAACTTCCACACCGACACAATTCCTCTAGGGACCCTCGATCTTGTCACGGTTCCATTCGACTACACGTAACAACACTTAACTCCTGGCAGCGAGCAGTATTCCTTGTCTGTTTGCCTCCGGTCTTACCAAGGCTGCACCACCGGCAAAGGCTGACGATGTTTGTTTTATTCTAATTAATGATTGTAGTACACAAATTGGAAGATAAGACTCTCCGAGGAAGGCTCCGGATGCGATTCCATTAAGCGATTGCTGGCACTATGTTTTCCCAGGCACATATTTCCCCCTCTTGGAAGCAGGAATATAGAATAGAATTTGAATAACAAACGCACACACTTCATGGGATTGTCTTAGGCGAGTGTGTGCTTCTATCTGTCGCTCAGCTCGTGTGATTCTGTGCCCCCCAACGGTATGCGTGCCATGAGTTGAACAAATATTTAATCAGCCAACAGGCGATGTTTGTCTTAATTTGTATTATTTAATGCTGATTAGAAGTACCGAATTGAAAGAACATTGAGACACCTCTGGGAAAAGTTTCGAGAAATAAAAAAAATATTGCAAAACTTTCTAAAATCCCTCAAGCAAAAATCCTTCCCACAGACGCGCCACTATTTAATATTCAGCACCAGAGCGGACGGTAAACAAGCTAACATGAAGCGCATTAGCTCGTTTAAATTTTCACTCCTTTACCGCTCTCGGTGTAACTAATTCCCAATGCTGCTCCAGCTTCACCAGTTCCTAGCTAGTCTGGTGACGTCTTCTATCCCGATTCTGAGCTCATCGATATGCAACACGTACCATTGGAAGCAGCAGCACGTCTTCATAGATACCAAAAGACTGTCGACGACCCTCCCCGATTTCCATCCCGTAGAGTGACGATAAGACATTTCACTATATAATCTCGTTCCCCCTTGGCATCAAACTTCCAGCAGTTATTTGGAGCCAACCGAGCGAACTGAAAGAATTACTTGACTTGGAATCCGTTTTTATGTGGCATCAAGCCAAAGAATAAGATAGTCTACTGCGCAGCCCGATAATTGTTCAGTATGGTTAATTAATGCAAAGCTTTACACCCACTTGCCATTGTGGTTTGAAAAGTGTCCAGACAAAGTGGCCTTCTCACATTGCTACCACCAGAGTGAAAGGCTGGAGAGTTTATGATTGGCAGTGGGATTTTTGAAGACGTTTTACTGCGGTGCATTTTTTTGCAATGGAATGCGAAAATTAGTCACGTCCATTATATCTTTGGATCATAAATCCAAGTGGGTTCGCCACTTTCCTTCGGTACTAGTCTTTTATCGATGGTGGGGTAGGTCGTTTGTTCGAAATAGTTATTGGATTAATGGAGGCGAATGGTCGATTGTTTGTTACTACGTATGTCAGCTGTTTCATAGTATTTTCATCAACGAAGTAGGAGAATGTCACAAAATTTACCTCGTTCGACCTAGCTGTGACATTTCACTCAACCATCGGCTCTGTCAGATAGAGGTAATGTATACCGCATTGTACTTGACCTTTCATTTCAATCGTGAGAATTTCATCTATATCAAAATTGATAAAATTCCTTTTCCTTTCATGGCTACCCAACATATGCCTGCTTGGATCTTCGATAAACGGTTCGAGTAAGCCCGAGTGTCTTCAAGAAACCATCTAACTCGAATCCAGCCAAACTGAGCCCGGCTGCACCGAAATAGGATCTGTTTGCCACGGCGGCGGCGAAGGAGAAAAAAAAACTCCTTCAAATGGAAACCCAAGTCGACATTGGAATTGGAGATAGAGTCAAAACAATTTCTGGGCGAATTTTTATCACAAATTACTCCGGCGTTTTGTTCGCTTTGATCGTCGACAGGTAAAAGAAGAAGAAGAAGAGGCAGTATGCTATACCACCGCCCGGTAGGTACAGGGACAGGATTGAATTTCCAATGGTTTCTGGCGTTTGATGCAGTGTCAGGTGGTTCACATTTTCTATTTCGTTTTGTTCCGGCTGGAACGACGCAAGACGCAGTAGTGGCAAATCAACAGCCGGATTATGCTGCGGCACGGAATCCGGGACAGTGCTGCCGAGTATCACGGGTGGTTAATTGGAATGGAAAACCTCTGACTGCTGGTCGCAATGGTTTCTCTCGTTAGCTATCTTGGATTATCTCGGTTGTGAGCGAGCGTTATGATAATATTCCTGTTGAGTTCCATTGACTTGTTGTCGTTGATTCGCTAATTTGTTCTCGGAATAAATACATATTCAGCAGAGGGTACTTTCTCATACAACGATACTAACTTGAGTCTGGTTTCTGCCTTCTGTGTTCATATTTAATGCATACGAATAACTAACGTTTTATCTTGATTGGGTTAAACTAAACTGGGAAGATGCATCAAGATTGTAGAGAAAATGCTGAATTTTTCATGCATTTATTATTGATTCAGTTTCCAGAATAAAGAGCATCACCAATACCACCAATCTATAGTAAAAATGATCGCCATTATAGTTATTCGACTTAGTTTAAAATAATCACCACAGGCTTTTAGAATTAGTGGTCCCGTCCCTGTTACCATTTGCATTATTGCAAATAACTTCAGGGGTATCAAACAAACTTATAGTCTGATTGCTGTTAAGAATTGAAAAAAAGTGTATCTAGCGTTACGCGGACACTCAGTTTTTGACCATCAATAATTTCCGTTGTAACTACAACTAGAATAACTAGAATGTTTTATATATTCCACTATGAGATCAAATAGTGTTACAAGATTCTTGTATACAGGGGAGCATGGGTAGACTTGACCAAGCGCCAAGATTCTACAATTGGCAATATCGTGTTCTATTTAATTCTAAAAATTTTTACAAAAATATTTTTATACTCGTTTCGATCCTATTTTTGTAGAAGACGAACCACTGCGACCAGTATTTTTTTTTTGGTTAGGGGAAACTTTGCCACTGCGACCACTATTCAGGCTATCTTGTATGTCTGCCCCTGTTTGCTCTACATGTTACAAATTGCACGAATCCAATGTAGTTTTGTCGTCCCAAACGGGTAGTACATTAGTAATGTAGCTGAGGATCCGTTTGGGACAGGTATGCTCTACCTCGCGTGGCTTCATAAGACGCCTTCCGAAGTATCACTTCCTTCGAAGAAATAGTACTGCACAATGGCAGAGGATATGTTCCGAGCTCTCGGGCTCGTAGTTATAGAATCGACAAATGTCATTTTGACTTTTGCCATTTTTTCAGATTATATTTATCAGGAAAATGTCCCGTAAATAAACCTGTGGTTATACGTAAATCTTTTCGTTTTCAATCCACTAGTTTTTTGTCTCTCGCTGTATCTGGATGTACGAATTTCTTAGCTTGTCGAGTGCCTTCTACGTTACACCAATCGTTTAGTAGTTAATCTCTTGTCCCAGCCGAAAGTTCTAGTTTGATGGGACATTTAGATATACCTAAAAATGGTTCTGGTCCAACAAACATGTTTGATGAACCACGCCTGGCTAATTCGTCGGCCGTTACTATCGATTCCTTAGTGGCCTGGTACCCAGAATATCATATTTTATTCCGTGATGCCCGTTATTCCACTCCCAAGCAAGTTCCGACTCACATTTCGACGACCTTAACGCCAACAGTGCTGCCTGGTCGTCCGAGAAGATTGCGATTTTTGCATGTCTGTAGTTTCGTTTCCTACAGACCTCCGAGCAGGGGTATATTGAATATACCTCTGCCTGGACAACTGTAGGCCACTCTCCCATTGATATCGCTTCTTTTATTCTTTTAGTCCGTAGACTCCTGAGCCAATCAGTTCACCCATTTTAGAATCATCCGTATAGAATAATATTGTACCTTGAGGTAATATGAATCCCTAATCTGACCTCATATGAGATATCGAAATTCGAGTAGTAGGGGAGACCGAGGAGGGTTGAAACATTTTTTTGTTTTTGTTGGATAAATCGACAAAAACTGTCATTCGATGATTGCTTCTATTTATGCTTTATTAAATTACATCAGAATAAATTATACAAATCTCGATAAACATATGATTACGGCTTAAAAGCCAACTGTCAAAATTCTCTTTGAAAGGAAATTCCGGACAAACCGTTACTCGCCAATCACAGATATTGGTAGTAAACAAAAGAGAAAAGTTTTCTCTTTCATTAACTGCTATGAACTGTGTTCAGCCAGTAACGGTTTGTCCGGAATTTCCTTTCAAAGAAAATTTTGACAGTTGGCTTTTAAGCCGTAATCATATGTTTGGCGAGAAATCAATAACAAAGCATCGATATATTGATTTTTGTAACAGTTTTCTTTTTGTTTCACCTTTCCTCATATTGAGGTAAGTTGAAACAGCAATGAATGTGAGTTGAAACAAGTGACCAATTATTTTAAATATCATCAAAACGTTTTCTAAACATCAAATGTTGCAGTTGTGTCATTTTTATTCGTTTACACTAAGATAATTCTTTTAAATGACATGCATTTTTATCATTATTTTCACAGTGTATATCTACGTATAAACAGACACTTGTTTTGAAAATTCAGTTGATCACGAGCACTCGCTGTGTTCAGTCGCATTCATAAATCGTGTCTAAATACAACTGTATATTTCTCAGTGATATTATCCTACTGACAATTTTCGAGCCGAGTCTTTCCGCTCCCGGTCAAAAACGGATTCAATCCGATACAGTTTCTGCTAGTGGCGAACCAGATGGCCCAGATCAAAAACTCCGTCGTTGCATTTTAGTGCCAGTGACAAAAACTTCCACCACGAGGAAAGGCGAATCGAACCTCAATCAAAACCCTAACCTCACAATGGAGATCCAATGCGATACCGCAAATAGCTTCGATGTTCTCAACACGTGGAACTCAGAAGAAATACCAGTAATTCCTCAGAAAACTGGACGCTCAAAACGTAAAGATAAAATCCCACTGATTACGCTGACCGACTCAAACATTCCGGATGCACAAGGTAAAGTTCTTGCCGCTGGAGTTTCCATGTACAGCCTTAAAGAACGTCTATAGGCGTGAACATTTACATTTTCGCCTTGGATGATTTCAAAAAGTTAGTAACTTTTCTAAAAGAACGAAAAGTAAACTTCTTCACATACGTGCTTGAAGAAGAACGCATCACAAAAATCGTGTTATCAGGTCTCCCAGACCTGGACATAGCTGAAGTCACAGCCGCCCTCAAAGATGTCGATATACATCCATCTGATGTGAAGAAGATGACCTTGAAGAAAAAACGATACGATGATCAAGCGCTATATCTACTTCTTTTTCCGAAGAATAAAGTACAATTGAGTGAGCTCAGGAAGATAAAAGCCTTCAACCACTGCATTGTTCGATGGGAATTCTACTCCAACAAGACAAAAGGTCCTGTGCAATGCAGGCATTGTCAAATGTATGGTCATGGATCCACACAGTGCTTTCGGCAGCCACGATGTGTTAAATGCGGCCTACTACACAAAACAATCGATTGTCCTCTAACGCTGGGACGCGAGGACAAATCTATCAAAATCCCAGTCGAAAAATTGAAGTGCGCCAACTGCGGAGAACGATACACCGCCAACTTCACGGACTGCGCTAAACGTAACGAATTCATAGCTGGTAGAAACCGTTTCCTGCAACTATCCAGAAAGCCTCCGTCGCCCGGCTACAGGCCACAAGCAAACGCGTTCCCATCTCTACCTCAGCGCCCAGAAGTAACACCACAAACACAACACAATCATCGCCCTTCGTATTCCTACGTAACTAGGAACTATACATCGCCTCCTCAGGGCAACTCACACAGCACCAATATAAGGTACGGGCAGCCTACATCTGATTTTAATTTATTTTCCTCCAATGAAATTATTAACATAATTAATGATGTTTTCACGCGGTTAAGCGCATGCACAACCAAACAAGACCAGATTCGAGCAGTTCTTGAAATTACTTCCCTCTATTGCTTTCCAAATCATGACTAGTGCGAAAGACAGGTTCAATATTGTTTATTGGAATGCGAACGGCATTCATAGTAAAAACATGACTTTTTCAATTTCTCGCAACAAATGATATCCACGTGGCCCTTATTAATGAAACTTTTCTCAAACCTAACCTAACTTTTGCGCATGCCGATTATAAAGTGTATCGACTAGATAGATACGGACGTAGAAAAGGTGGCGTATCTATACTTATCAACTCTCAACTGAAACACACATTACAGCCAGCTTTTCAACTGAAGGTGCTTGAAGCTATCGCTATAGATGTCGTCACATCTTCGGGGCCGATAACAATGGTGTCAGTATATAATCCAGGCTCGAACAAAGACCATTCCGCCTTTTTAGCTGATGTTAGAACATTGACCAACAGTAGAAACAGTTTCTTTATTTGTGGGGATTTAAATGCAAGACATCGACTCTGGAACTGCAGTAGAGCCAACGTAGCAGGGAACATGCTATTCGAAGAGCTCCAAAAGTGTAACTTTGTTATACACCACCCCCCAACTTCCACATATATACCCAGCGATCCAAACCGTATGCCTTCAACATTAGATCTTGTATTAACAAACTGTCTCCATGATACGACTCCCCTTCGCGTCTCGAACGACCTCACATCCGATTACCTTCCAGTGTTGTTTGAAATTAACTCCTCCGACACACAAGAAAATACCAATAGAGGAATTCCAGACTATCTTCACGCTGATTGGTTTGGATTCAAATCATATCTAAACAGCAATCTTGATATTTCAAATCTTGACTTACAATCCATAACTAATTCATTTCAAATCGACAACATGCTGGAGTATTTAACCAATCTGATTACAGAAGCACACGACCGCTATGTTCCTCTAGTCGTACCAGGAAAATATAAGCTCATCCTCCCAGACGAAATTCTGTCACTTATTCGACTTAGGAATATTAGGCGTCGTCAATGGCAACGAAACAGGAGGAACCTATACCTTAAATCAATTTACAACGAGATTTCTGTTGAAATTAAAAAAAAGAATTGAGTGCCATAGGAACGAAGCTTGGTCAAAAAATTTACAGGAAATGAACAAAAACACGAATAATCGCTGTAAGCTCTGGAAGTTCACCAAACTTGTTAAAAATAAACATAACTCGATACCACCGCTATTGTTAAATGACAAGTTATTAATGACTGAACGCGAAAAAAGTGTAGCAATAGGTAACCAGTTTGCAAATTCTCATCTCGCAACTGCAAATCTGATTAGCCCATTAGAACAAGTAGTTGAAACAACTGTTAATAACTTCTTAGCATCAAACAATACGAACGCGCTGGAACCAAGTTATATGACCAAACCAAAAGAGATCTTAAACCATATTAAGAAACTAAAAAACAACAAATCTGTGGCAATCGATAAAGTTAACAATCGCTGTTTAAAAAGGCTACCAAATAAAGCATTAGTATACCTCACGTTTATTTTTAATTCGTGTTTAAAGCTGAATTACTTTCCCTCGGCATGGAAACACGCCAGGGTTATAGCGATTCCAAAACCAAATAAAGATCACAGAAATCCTCAGAATTATCGTCCGATAAGTTTACTGAGCAGTATAAGTAAAATGTTTGAAAAAATTATATTACCTCGCCTAAACAAGCATATTTCAAGCTCCAATATTATTCCAGACTTCCAATTTGGTTTTCGTGCTGAGCATTCAACCGTCCACCAGCTTCAAAGATTAGTGAACAATGTAAAAAGAAATCGAGATGTAAAAAAATCCACAGGTTTAGTGTTACTGGATAGCGAAAAAGCTTTTGATACGGTCTGGCACCACGGTCTGATATACAAACTTATTCAATTGAACTTTCCATGCTTTCTGGTTAGGATAATACACTCCTTTATTACGGACCGAAGCTTTCATGTGTCAGTAGGTTTGGAAAAATCTGAATCACTTATAGCGGTAAGCTTGAAGCTAGTTGGTACCGCCGCACGGTACTATCTTTGATTTTAGGCCTGAGTTTAGTCCGGTCTAACACGTTGGTACCTGTCATTGCAGAAATGGCTGCATCCTGAAGCCAAATGAAAACAGTGTAAAGGGGCGCCATATTCCTCTGGCATACATCTCAATAATTTGAATCAACTTTTCGACCTTTATGTGCAATATTATGGCCCATGTTGCACACAAACCGTATGAGGGCAAGTAAGCAAGTTTTATCCCGTACGAAAAACAGCACTCAACCAAAATATCACTTATAAATCACATGCAAAAACATATAAATATTTTCCATAATACTTTTCACATGAATGTCATATTTTTCACACATAATTTCTTTTCTCTTCCGTCTAATTGAAACTAGGGTTGATTACAGATACATGTTATGTGAAGTTCAGTTACTTTCTATCGGGATGCCACATACTTTCAATTTGAAATACATATACTTTTTATCTGGTATTCAGGTGACTGTTAGCTGAATTTATAATAGTATTTAAATGCTTTGTAGCTGGATTGAATAAATGTAGGGATAATGTGTTGCACATCTAAAATGGACTTAAATTGAGAACATCTTCTACCTGGACTAATCAAAAATGTCTTTCTACAAGTAGTATTTGGTTTATTATTATATGCCCAGTATATTCTTAAATATCTATATATTCATGTTCTTTGTACGCAACTTCTATCCAGGATTGGACAACCGCGTTTAAAATATTGTCGTAAATGATTTCCAATAGTTAAAAAAATCAATAGTTTTGCAATAGAATAACCGTTTCTAAATCTATTTCCTATATACTTTTGCACAAGAAAACATGATATTATTTCCAGTTCCAGAAGCCTTTGCAGTTGTTCTACGATCATAGTGAATAACTCAAATAATCCAGTTTCGCATTCTGAAAAGAAAGTCTAATTAATTGTATTATTTTTATTATTATTAATATGATTTTATGCCAAAAAAACCTCCAGTAAATTGTGCGGGAATCTCTAGTCTGAGAGCAATGTTTTCATCGCCGGATTGTTCCATGACGCTAAGTTGAATGTGTTTGCTTTTTTCATATCGTACATTTACGTAACACTTATGTGTTTCACACATAACACTAAGTATTTGATATTCACTTAGAACCTATGTGCGACACGCTTGAAAGTTATTTATTTTGTATTTGAATATCATCGGTGATTGTATAAGTGTTACATGCTGCATATGATTCTAATGTGCATAATCATTTTTAATATTTAGGTGATTTTTCACATGAAACCTATGTGGTTTTTTGGCTCAGTGAGGTATAATCGAGTTTTAAATGTCATTTTTTGATATTCTTTATCGTCCTATCCATAAGGTGCTGCACGCTCATTTGAAAATGCCATGTCGAAGAGTTATATTGCAGGTTAGCAGAAGTCATTTTGAATCTAACCGTAGAACGAAATTTTATAATTGGATGCAGAGCTGCATTAAATAAAAATTGTTTTCGTTTGTTAGTTTACTTATGGCTACCAAAATGAGTGAAGCTGTTTAATTTATCCACATTTTTTTTAGTTAGTTTAATTAGAGGAAAAGAAAAGAATATATAATCACAATGTATACCCTTTTCTACTTTTTCTACTCTGCTCTCAAAGAACACAATAAGCAAGTGGATGTTTTCTTATATTTTTACTACATTCGAAAAAATCCAAACTAAGATTAAATAAAAGATTGTAAATAAAGCCATGCCATACAACCAAAGTAACACTATGACGGCAAACAATCTGCTACAAATATTCTCATTTTCATCGTTATTTAAATAATATTGAAGCTTGCTTATAATTTTTCACTATTTATAATTTTCCATCAGATCTTCCACTGTAGAACAAATTGTCGTTTAATTCTTAGTGATAGAACAGAAATGCACAGGGTTTGAAAGAAGTTGTGAAAGTTGAGACTGGACAAATGACTTGGAAAAATGACACAAAAAGTTGAATGCGGAAGAATCGCCTAAATCGTGTCGGAACTTAAGGGGGTTGTGTAAAGTATTATCGGCAAAAAATTGGATTCCTTAATTTTTTTTCGATGCAAAGATTGTCTATTCAGTCAGGTGCCACGTCGAAAACTGGTTTTGCGGTGTACACCATAACTCAAAATCTGCTGGACCAATCGTTGATACATTTGCATAGTTGTTTTTAACATAACTCCACAAGTAACTAATGGAGCTTTTATTTCTTGGTCGATTTTCGAACTTTTCGTAGCACTTTGAAGCCAAAGTCCGATTATTGCTAAAAAACGATGAAAATGCTATTGAAGAAATAATAATATCAAGCATTTTGCAAAACGCTTTTGTAATTACCTGGGCAATGTGACTAAGAAAAACTGTGTAAAATTCAGTACGATTGGTCCAGGAAATTTTGAGTTACGGTTTACACTGCATTTTGTCGAAGTGCCTCCTGAAGATTCACTGTCTGCATCAAGTGTCAGGTTCAATTTGTTAAGTTATATCTATCAATTGATTATCAGACAGATTGCAGACTATAGGAAGTAATTAATTGTAATTTATTATTTTGTAACCGGAATTTGAAGCTTTCTCAATTTTCGCACGACGTCGCAAAATTTAGTTGAATTGAACGTTTTAGCAATCCAAGATGTTGAAAGCTCAGCAATTTGGATTTAACCCATTTGACAGATTTACTTCGTTGAAAATCAGCTTTTGAAGTTGTCAAATTCTCAGCCCAATTACTGAACTTTTGGTATTTCAGGATTGATTAGGTAATCGTGCTGATAATTTGAATTACTTCATTTTCAGCAAAGTAGGTCTGCCAAATTCTATGTTCATGGTTAGTGGAGTAGTTGGGTAGGATGGAATAATAAGCCCCACCAGTCTAAAATGTCAGATTTCTTTTCTAATGACCACATAATTATCTGAAGCAAATAAATGATTGTTTTTGGCTTTTTCATGTGCTGCAGAACAGCAACTAATACAAACGCTTCCAAAAAAGGTAAGCTTCCATTATTGTTCTGAAGCATTTGATTTAATTTGAAATAGTCAGGTTTGGCTGAACTGTCTGACTACTAAATATAATGTTAGAGATGCTTTTTCAATCCTTGGAGTGGCTAGAGACTAACAATACAACTTTATAACATTCATGATAGTATGCACCATTATTAGCAACATAGTGAAATAACGTTGTATACCATGTTCACACTACAGAGTTAAAACATGTTATAATAATTAGCAACAAGAAAAATGTCATCGAGATAGCGTTAAAACACGTTTTTACTTGTTATGCGAACGTAGTATTAGCCACTTGAATCTCAAATAATTCTAATGTTACTTTGTTTAAGCTAAATCGAGGATTCCAAAATTATTTTTACAAAATATAAATACGTCAGACTATTAAATGGCATAAACAGTGAATTTTCTTCTATTAACCTCATTGTACGGTTTTTAACATTGCCGTGTACTGCCGATCAGAACGCAGCAATGCAAATGGCAGCATCATGTTACCGGAAAAAGACAAAAATATGACATGCTCCTCTTGCGCATACTTCGTTATTTCCAATCCTCTCTTCGGCTTTCTTCTGGATCAATATAGCTCTCTTTGCTCGCAATATAGATGGCAATAAATAGGCCAGTTTCAACAGGTAGGAAAGACAAGCACCGTCGAACTATATTTACCTGTATTTTGATTTCTCTGTTCTTTCCTTCTGTCTACACGCTTGATTCCGATTGCTCATCGAAGAGTTACAGGAGAGCATTTGGATAAATCGAATCGATTATCTCATATTCAGATCAAAGTTGTTTTTGCGAATTCGAATCAAAACTGCAATAAGATATGTTTTGATTCTTTTCTTTTACATATCGCTGTGAGAATAAGTGGGATCATTTTATTTCTTAATATAAATCAATAAAATGTCATCGCGAATTATTGCCCATATATCTGTCGTATCTCACATCAAAGAAAGTGAATAGCGAAAAAAAAATTAGTTTTTTTTTCATTGGATAGATCCAAATAAATGACAATCGGATGTAGATCGTAAAATGCACTATTTTATAAATTTTCTTATTTTCACTACCAGTTCACAAATTGAATCAGAATGTTAACTGCTTACAAAGTAACTCTAAAAATACCCTAAGCAAATATTAAATAAAAGATTTTAAATATGCGCATTTTTCCTATATGAATAAACTCGCACAAAACATCCAAATAAAAATATTTTACAATTGATTGTGAAAGCAACGGCGATCAATATATTTGTTCGTAAAAATATATTACTAGGATGCTCAAAACTTTCATTTCTGTTTATTTATAAAGTCGTAGAAATTTTGTTAGCAAATAAAATCGTTCCAGTCTGCATTGATGCATAACACTTGTGATTATTCTGTCAAAGTTTAATTTTTTGTTTGACCTTTGTTTACTTTTTATTTAAGCTTCGCTGAAAAAAACGAGTACTATTTTAATTCGCAGAGTGTGATATAACCTTTATTTATAATTGATATTTATTCCAAACTTGTGAAAATTAGCTTGAAACGAATATAAATATTCTCCCCCGTGTCGACAGGTATCGTGTTCAATTAAAATGATATTCACATTTAATTTTGAATTCAAATTGAAATATTTCAACCAATTTTTTAATCAAAGTTTAAAATAACTATCATGGCACCAGGTACAAACGATGGTTCGACCACTTCAAACTTGTTTTCTTTTGTGCATTAAATATTATGTCACTACAAAATGCTGCACATCATCGGCCAACTATAAACTATCCACCAAGTTAAAGTTCTAAGTTCAGAAACATATCAGTTACATGTTGACAAAATTGTTCTCACACGCTATGGAACGAGACATATGACGAAGAAAAGCTTTTTTACTGCAAGAAAATATCGGAATGAAAAACAATTCTCCATGTTGTCTAATTTACTCATTTTCTTTAACATGAATTTGTTATTTTTTAACATTGCAGTGTATCGCAGATCAGAACGCAGCCATATAAATGACAGCATCGTTGGGTTAAAGCTTACCAAATAGTTTAGGCCGGTTTAAAAGTTAGTCCGGTTTAAAAATAGTTAGTACGCGTTTGAGCTTACGGCTATTAGTGTCCCTGCTGGCGTGCCTCAAGGGAGCGTATTGTCACCTGTTTTATACAATATTTTCACTAGCGATATCCCGCTCATGGATGGGTGTGTGAAATATCAATTTGCGGATGATTTCGCAGTCAGTTCGTCGTCGACCAATCCTGAGGAAGTGAGGATAAACTTGCAGGCAGCTCTAAAGACCTACTATGAATACTGCACATCGTGGAAAATCAAGATTAACGAAAGCAAATCAGAATCCATTTTCTTTACGCGTTTTACTAGCCGTAAAAAAATTCCCAGAAAAAGCATAAAATTGAATAATGTCGAGATTCCTTGGAAGGACGATGTAAAATATCTTGGGTTAGTTTTGGATAAAAAGTTGACATTTTGCAAACATATTCAATATTCAATCGAAAAAAGCGAGAAATTATTAAAAATACTATACTGTTTTATTAACAGAAAATCTAAACTAAATCTAGCTAACAAGAAACTTCTCTACAAAACTGCCTTTCGCTCTATCCTCACATATGCTGCTCCGGTCTGGTCACATTGTGCATCGACACATCGTAAAAAGCTCCAGATTATTCAAAACAAATGTTTGAAACTTATACATAACTTACCATATTGGTTTAGTACGAATGATCTCCATATATTGAGTGAAATTGAAACAATTGATCAGTTTTGTCTTCGAATCAGCAGTAATCATAATCAGAAATGTGCTAGCTCTACCTTTGATATGCTACGTGAACTGTCTTGTTAAATGTTGTGTTGTCTTAAATTAGTTATAAGGTTATCCATATAAGGTTTTTTTTTAATTTTCCTTAACGCTAGCTCAACTATTTCTTAAAATCACCATATGCAAAAGCAAATTGTAATAACATTTATATGCAGAAAGGTTATTACCGAACTCGTAGAACAAAATTATATTGAGTAATTATACTTTGTATGAACAAATTATGAATAAAAATACTACTACTGTTTTGAAAATTTATGTTAGATTTTGGTTACAAATGCAGGAATTTTCTGCACTTATCCCAACAGTAATAACAGTAAGATACTTTACCGAACCACTAATTAACTAGAACTGTAATATCAAGAAATTTCATGCCTATTTTTCATAAGTTGAAAATGGTTGATATGACCAATGATACTATTTATGACTACAAGTGATACGGGATTATGGAAACAGGTAATTTGTTATCCATGTCGTTAGTATTTGGTTTAGTTTGAATTATGGTCACTTCTCTCCAAGCTTCAGATGCTGATAGGAGTAAGTTCATCTTCGAGGAGAGTTGAAACAAGGTGTTTCAACCCTCCTAGGTCGAGAAGTAAGGCTTGATCCACAATTTACAATTTTATGTATATAGAAATGGGTACACCCACCGTTTTGTTACTGTACTCAGGTGGTTTGGGTTTGAAAATTTGAAAGAAGTTCACCATTGCAGTACGCAGAGGTGCGTCTGCTGCTTGTTTGTGCGTTGGGGTGGCGAAACTTGTTTTTATTGGTACACGTGTTTCTATAGGTATTTTTAAAGCACGGGCAGACAACTATAGGTTTAAGAATTTTGTTATTGTTAAGGGACCATTGATAAATTATGTTTTACGGTGGAAGGTGTATAACAATTTGTAACATATGGTAGCCGAGAAATTAGCTAAATCGTGGTAAAGTATGTTTTACTGAAGACTGTGTAGTCTCCAGGCCTAGTATGAGTCGATAGATTTATAAATCAAAATAGCATGCTCTTGAAGCCAGCTAATTTTTAAATGCCACCGGGGTCGTGTACCCTTTATTCGTAAAAAATGTTATCGTATCATATTTCTATGTTTTTATATTTTTAAATCTTTATATTTTCATATGCATAGAATTTTCTTAATCTTATATTTTTATTTTCTAATATTTTCATGTATTTTATTTACTATTTTTATGTGTCCACATTTTAATTTTTTATTTTCTTTTGACATTTTTATATTTTTAGATTTCTATATTTTTATATGTTTTTATTTTCATACTTTCATATATTTGAGTTTTATAATGTTATATGTTTATATTTTTGTATTTATACTTTGCTATATTTATAATTGTATTCTTTTATATTTTATACACGTATTTTTCATATTTAAAATTTCATTAAATTTTCTTGTATCTCCAATCCATAAATTCTCAAGCCTTTAAATTTTTGAATTTTTAATTATTTTGAAGTTTCAAGCTTTGAAACATTTGAATTCGAGATTTATTTTAAATTTTGTGTTTTTAAAGCTTTTAATCTTTAAATTTTTAAATTTTGCCCATCTTTTATTTTCTTTTAGTTATGAAATTTTGAAATTTTTTGATCCCTAATTTTCTAAAATTTTAAATTATTATTTTTTCGTTTTTTATTTCGACTATATTAGTCACATTTTCTTTTTTACGTTTTAACGACATTCAATTAGCTAGAGATTACTGGATAGGGAAAGTTATGAAACTTAGAGCCATAGTACTCAAGTGAAAGCAAGGATGTGAAGTAAACAGATCGGAAAACTAGAAGAGGCAGGGTCATTAGAACAGGCTTAATATCGTACGGGATTAAATTTTGCCTTCTGTTAATGAGGGTCGAGCTTAGGCAGAATAAGTACGAATCACCCGAGTTCACTAACATGTGTCCTGATAAAGGTAGACGTATCTATCTTTACCGTGACAACCGGCAAAAATTAAGCCACGCAAGATCACCACTGAAAACCTGTCGACGATTAGCATCAATCTTAATGACGATTGCTGCTGTTCATCTCTGTTTGCCTTTCGAATGCCGGGATAAATTTTTATTAGATTATTGTCACTGTTCTTACAGTCGTGGCGGGTTTACTACATTGTGTAAGGCAATGGCTGTGTCTACAGCGGCTACCCACCGCTGCCGATGAATTCCCATCAGTTTCATTTTTTTTCCTTTTTTTATTTCGACTATGTTAGTCACATTTTCTTTTTTACGTTTTTTTACGCTTGTTGTCAAGGTAAAGATAGATACGTCTATCTTTATCAGGACACATGTTAGTGAACTCGGGTGATTCGTACTTATTCTGCCTAAGCTCGACCCTCATTAACAGAAGGCAAAATTTAATCCCGTACGATATTAAGCCTGTTCTAATGACCCTGCCACTTCTAGTTTTCCGATCTGTTTACTTCACATCCTTGCTCTCACTTGAGTACTATGGCTGTAAGTTTCATAACTTTCCCTACCCAGTAATCTCTAGCTAATTGAATGTCGTTAAAACGTAAAAAAATTAAATTATTAAATTTTCAACTCTAAATCTTTGAGGGTCTCAATTTTCATTTTTTTTTTATTTCTAAAATTTTCAATTCCAATATTATTAAATTTGTGGATCGTACATTTTAAGTTGGGAATTTTTAAATTTTAAGTTGGGAATTTTTATATTCATTCATTGCAAAATTTTTAAATTTTTGACTTATTAGACTTGACTTATTTCCAAATGTCTCATTTTTTAAAGCTGTAAATTTTACATTTTGATTTTTTTGTATTTTATATTGAAGAATTTTTAAATTTTGAGGGATTGCATGAGAAGCCGACCATCACAAAATATAACCAGCGCTGATTCGAACGATTCTTTGCAGTTGTGTTCGGTTTACGAATCTCCATTATTTTTTCTTTGAGTTGTAATATTTTGATACAAGAGAATTTTTTCAAAAGGGCCTAGTGTAGATTCCGCGTGCATCACTTTATTATTATTTTTGTTCGATTAATGAATTTTAAACAGCAGAACTATCTGAGAAGGAGAATACTTCTGCACAAAAAATATAAATTGAAAAAATATAAATTGTGTCATTTTTCACAAAAACTACATAGTTTAATCATCAGACCCTATGGTTAAATAATGTTTTCGTATAGCTTTCAAATAGTTTACAATATCGCCTTGATGTCAAAGGGAAAGTTACAGGAAATTTTATGGACAGTTTGAAAAACTTATTGTTGATGATGGAGAAATGTGAATAACTTATGAAAAAGTGGTAATCAAACAAAATAATCGTCTTGTTAAAACAAAATTTAAAATATCTCGAGAGCTACTACATTTCAGAAAATTTTTATTAGGAGCATTTTGATTTGAAATATTCCGAAAATGTCCAACCCGATCCATATTAAGACCTCAACAGCATGATAGCCATCATTGCCGGCCGCCCTCATCTCCATCGTTTACGGGTTGCTCCACAAACTTAACGGAAGGATGACGATTCATCAGACTCTTCCATAAATGTTGCGGAGTTGGTGGTTTGGAAGGGAATAGGGTCTAGGATTCGCTCCAAGCAAGCGATGCGACCTGTAGAGCATAGATTATTATGTAGTAGTTTAGTTGCTTTTCGAGAACACGATCGCTCGAAAAAGAATATCTTGTTTAGTTTTTGGTTTTTTTTAAACTCTGGTCAGCCGGCTACCGAGAGTATCCTATGTTTTCTAAACAAAAGCAATTTCAACTCCACACAGCCGACCATGGGAGTATTGCTTATTATATTGCCGGATCACTATTTGTTGCGACATTATTTAGACTAATTTAGCTATTCCTTCTCTTCGATATATTTTTGGGTTACAAACTGCCGAGTAATAACACATTATACAGACTAAGTGCTATGATAGCTCGAGATGTTATAAATCAACGAAAGTATTTCCTATTTTCCATACCGGATTGCTTGTGAAATACACGTATACGTGTACAATGTACGATTATATCGGACATTGAAGGGAAATACAGAGTATCGTCAACCTGATGGACGGGCTTGTTACCAATAACGGAACTTGAAATTAGATTCATTAAAATAGCCGCAACGAATTTTCAGTACGTATTGACCCGCGATTATCGATACCAGTCAAATCAAAATCCCATTGGAGCCGACCTCCGAACAACTATTCATTTTTGCGGTAATGTCTTCTCGGCTAGATCCGATGTTAGATGCATGTTGGAAGATATTTGTTTATTGCATTTTGATTCGAAATGACACTTAGAATTCTATTCTGCAATACAATTACAGTTTTGTATGTCAATTAGTATGAAATTTAAAAACATGTATATAGTTAGAAAAAACATTTTACCGATAAGTACTCCATCATGCAATAACATTCAAAATGTTTCTTTTCTCATTAGGTTTTTGTCGACAAAATATAAAAAACGGTTTTCTTGCAATTAAAATTTTTAATATAAATTGTAGCTTTCTTGAAAAAAAATTTTTTTCTGTGTATGTTTTTTATGCAGAAGTATTCATTCCCTATAACTACGGTAGTGAAACAATTTTTTTTCGAAAATGATACATACAGAAATGTTCACGCCCTTTTAAAAAAATGCTCTTGAGCCGGTGAAACGTGTAAAGTTTCATCGGAATCTAAGATGGTCGGTCACGATTTTGAAAATGTTCGGACGGATCTTCGTGAAATTCCTCAAATTTCATTATTTTAAAATTTTCAAACCCTGAATTACAAAATTTAACAAATTTTTAATTCTTTTTTTACAAAATTCTAGATCTTAACGCTTAGAAATTTTTAAATGGTTGAATTCTTAAATTTTTGAATCATTAATTTCTTAATTTTTCTAAACCTTTAGCTTTTCGAATTTTTAATGTGGTAAATTTCACATTTTTAAAGTTTTAGAATTTTTTGATGAACTTTTGAATCTTCAAGCATTTGAATTTTTAAATGTTCTGAATTTTAAAATTTTTGAATTCCTACATTTTACATGGTAATTTTTTAATTTTTGAATATTAATTTTTTTATTTTTGCTTTTTAAATTTTTAAATCACTGTAGTTTTTTATGTTTTAAACTTTTATTTTTTTAATATCTAAATTTTTAATATTAAATTTTTTTTTGACAATTAGATTCGTTATTTTATATTTTTTTAAATTTTCCAAAAGTTAACTTTTGAAATTTATAGTTTCAGTCTTAATTTTCTAAATTTTTATTTTTTTTTAATTTTTAACTTTTCAAATTAAACTTTTTTGTAATTTTTTGGATATCTATAGGCATAAATTAATCATTTTTTCATATATAGCATAAATTAACAAATTTGAAATCGCTAAATTTTAGAGTTTTTGGATTCTTAATTTTTTAAATCCATAGATTTTTTAAATCTTAGATTCTTTAATTTTTAGATATACTTTTGAATTATGTTTTTTGTGTTTTGTGTTTAATATTTTCTATTCTTAAAATTTTTAGTTTTTTTTAATTTCAAAGTTTTTAAACATTAAAATAATAAAAATTTAAATTTTCGAGCCTTGAATTTCAGAATCTTGAAATTAGACATTAAATTTGAAATCACTCTATTTTAAAAGGCTTCAAGCAACAGTTTTTCAAATTTTCGAGTTCCCAAATAATTTAATTATTCAAAGGTTAAACTTTCAATTTCAAGAATTTTGAAATTTTCAGCGCAATTAGAAATTTTAACTTTTTCATTTTTAACGTTATTTTTTTTCAAATTGTTGAGATAACCATTTTTACACTTAAAAATAAAAAGAAAAAAAGTCCCGGAATGACTTGTGCCAAAAAATTGCTAAATATCATTGACAGCAGTGAAAAAAATACAAAACTCGAAAAACTGCGCTATTTAGCCTGTCGTTGACTAGCCTGGGGCTGACGAAATCAAAATCAATCATCTGCTTGGTAGCCTAAAAAATGAGAATGTTTGCAGTTATTAAAATATGTATAAAGTTAGTATTTTTCTCCATTATCTGCTGATATGACCTCTGCTCTGCATATAACGAGTCATCCGGGATATTCTGGCAAAATGTATTTTCTCAGATGACTTCTCGTAAGTTGCGGTGCGGTGAGACACTTTTTCCCACAGATGCGGTGCGGGAAAGAACTTTTACCGCGCGGTTTTACCGCAACCGCACCGCAAAAAAATGATAGTGATAATTTTGATTATTCTAAATTGATAAACAGACTGCTATAATGAAAGAAAATTTAGCTGTGTCTGAAATATTTTGACGCTATTATTTTTACGACATATTTTGGAATAGTTATTTTATACTTCTAGGTATAACTTCACAAACTAACCATTTCAAATACATAAAATGCAAGATCCAATTAGAGACAAAATTATTGGATCAAACAATAAATTTTTACTCTTAAATCCAATTTAAAAGTGCATCACTTCTCTCGATTTCTGTTGGAAATCGTGGAATTATGAATCGCTTTCGATATCAATTTTTCAACTGTGAATTTTGACTAATTTAAAGGAATTAGAGATGAATTAATTATGCTGGGACTTAAACACAACCCAAAGAATATAATTATCTTCATCAAACCAAACGAATTTGGAGTAATTGGCCGTAAAGGATACAAATGTATGAATGCGTCCAAAATAAGGAGGTCCAAATTAGGATGACTATTCTATCATTCGTTCATCAACATTGTATTTCTATCTTCTTTGATTGCTGTGTAAATTCAATGTGAATTTTTCTGCAGTCAATTTTATTGGACTCTTTCTCAAAAAGTATGCTACATAACTTTTTTTCGCGTACTTCCATTCAAATTTACTATAATTTTCTACCAAATTAAGTCCTAATATTTTTCAGTCAAGACTATTTTGTAGCTTTTTTGAAGCTTTTGTTGCCAAATACCACATAGTTTGACTCCCGTTCACTTCAATTGAAGTTTTTGCCATTGGCTCTCTGGCAAAATATTAGGGGAAAGTATATTAAATGCTAGAACTTTCGAACTAGCCTTTAGAAAATTACACTTCATTTATTTTTAAAGGGAGCAATCTTAGTTTTTGAATTATAACACATCTGTTTCTTGAAGAATGCGGAAGTTAGAGTTTTGGAATATTTTGCCCGTAAAACCCCCTATTTTTAAAAATCATTTCTGCTGTATGGTACAAATCATACATTTTTTGCAGGTTTTCTAATGTTCAATAATTCTTTGCCGGTTGAGACCGGACTCCTGATTAGATGTGATGTATAGGCAATTTTTTTCGTCAAATATGGCGTCGTTCTTATTAATGAAATACAATGTTTTTATTTCACTGTATTGGAATATATGCGCTACTATATAGAAGTACTGGTATTTCGACTTTAATTTTTTTTGGTGAAATTCCTTTAAGAATGGAAGCTGGTTTACTACGTAAATGTGAAAATTATCCATTTCATTTTCATATGTCAAAAACATTGAAAATATGAAAATTTAAAGGAAAAAATATGCAACTTCATTTCTTATTACATTTTTATTCCACATTTTTCAATTAACTGAAGGTTTGCTTAAATATACGTTTTCCTATTACTGCAGTAGAACGTTTTTGAATGTATAATGTTTGCCTTAAAATGTACGGAATTTTATTAATAGAAAATACAAAAGTTGATTTTTTCATAAACATTACATTCTGAGGAGTCTCTTAAAGTTAAATTTCGTGTGAATAACAACAACGTTTCATTATATATGGCTACACAAATGAACAATTTTTCAACACTATTTTTAAAAATATAAAAAATTTACCGCATTTACCGCATTACCGCGCGGTGCGGTGCGGTAAATAAAGTGCGGTTGCGGTAAGCGGTGCGGTTTTATTATTTTTATGCGGTTGCGGTGCGGACAATCCATTTACCGCCCACATCCGCACCGCGACGAACCCTATTTGTTATATTCGACCTTAGGTAACATTCGGGCTTTCATCATACAACATTTCGTCGCGTCTTTTAGAATTCGACCTTTTGCTAGATTCACACTGCAGGAGGCATTTTGATCAGTACATTCAACCCTAGTAACAATGAAGGTTTTGTTGTGGTTTTATAGCTTCTCATGCAACTTACATTGCACTTGTAGCGTGCTATAAAACTTCAACTGTTACTTGGGAAACGACTAGAATTATCACTGCCCGAAGCATTTGGTTTATAACTGCCAAACTGTATCACTAGAGAGATCGAGGCGTTACTGTCCAATTTTACTCACTGATCGAATCATGATAAGTATATCAAACCTTTCCCAAAAAACATGTGAATCAAACATCAATCATGAGTTTAATGTGTCCTCCGAACCTCGATCGAGGAATGACATTATGGACTCCATTCAAATGATAGCAAAGGCTCAACATGAATCCTCGATCGAAAATAAACAAAGTTTCAGTACTCATCGACTCATGTTTCAATTAAATCTATATTGTTTCACTTAGCTTTTATGCTGATTCTCGGCTGCAATAAATTAATTATTAATTTTAATTGAAAATATTACAATATTCATAATATTTACCATTTTTTTCAAGGGCCATTTCATGCAATTTTAACTCACCAGAATGGCACAACAGTGGCAGTCAAAAACATTTCCTACCATTTAGTTTGAAGGCCCAAAAAAAGAAGTATGAAGCGATGAACTTAAATTTGGGTAACCGCCATTATTCAATACCTATCCAATGCGAAGTTCACAGTGAGGGAATTATGGATAATTGCCAGCTTCAAATGCCTACATTATTTTGGGTTGTCCATGTATGTATGAACTTCGCAGTGAGCAAATTTAACCCAAAAAATAGGCAACTTTGATTTTCAGTGTACCATATCTCGTTACTCTACCAGAAAAGGCTGTTGCGGGCAATTTCGCAACGAGATGGATTCTGATTTCCCACAGCAGCCAAATGTGACCAGACCACTCACAGCCAAAAACAATTCTGCGGAATAATGAGGGTCCATTTGTATGGGAATCCTTTATATTGGTTCGCACCCTAAACTGTCAAAATATCTCGATTTCACCGGCTTTGAACTGGTTTTTGTGTTTTATTTTCGAATGTTTTATGAGTCGATAAATTTGGCGTTGATAGCTTTGCGACCGTTGCGCAATTGATGCTTTGAAGGATCCGTTGAAGGGTTCCCATATGAACTTCTTTTCTTGGAACGATGAGCGCGTGAGGGTGCACAGGACCTATTAAAGTTAAAAAAAAAACTAAAAAAACGCGAAGAGGGGTGATTAATCCGTGATAGCTGAGCGGTAGTAGAAAGAAACACTAAACCATCAATCTGTTTTCTCTTCAACCGATTCAGAAAGTGGTCGACCTTGGAAGAAATGGGTCACGTTTGCGCTCCCGAGTGGTGACTAATCAAAATGTTTATTTTCATTTTAATACATTCTCAGAGCCCTATCTCTGAGATCAGTTTAACGATCTACCCGTTACCGAGTGATACTTGTCCCTTAGCTGGAGCTGTTGTCATGAGTCATGTTTACGACTACGGTTTAAATTATGGATGACTAAACAATCCTGAAAGGGTTAGGGGTTTGACATGAATAGACTGGTAGGGTCTGAACCCCATACACTCACGCTTATATTTAGAATTGACACACTCATCTACTAAGTATGTACTTAATCGATTATTGTGTCACGTCTCTGTTTAACGTAATCACTTTAAAATATAAACCGTAATTTCTTATGGGTTTCCAAAAAGTTCAAACTTAATCAAGCATCTCGTCCGTACTCATTCGATTAGCTAAACTTTACCAATCGCATAATCAAATCTCTTCAAATAGCGAAAGCTGACGATGAACTGACATTTTCCTGCTACGAACAAGCCGAACCGGAAAAAAACCCGAATGACCTTCGATAATCCCAAATGCAAGTGCTCGTCATTTCGCCAACACTAGAATTATGTCCCCACGTTCATCAGGACAGGGCACTTTTGGCATCCATAGACAGTTGAAAATCGCACGCCCGGCCAAATTGAGTCTAGTGTATAACACTGTCGAAAACCCGGATGAGCGATGAATGAGGGAATGATGATAATCCGACAGGGCACGAACTGCCGTAGCAACCCGACAGAGAGAGAGAGAGAGAGAGAGAGAGAGAGAGAGAGAGAGAGAGGGCACACGATTGATGATGCCACTGAATGGCGAAGCTACCACACCATCATAAGGATCAAAATTTCGTTCGCTTTCTGTGGTGATTTTCTGGCAAAGGGAATCTGGTGTTAGTCTGAGTGGTTGATATTGATTAGCGGGGTTCTGGTTGAAGAAATGGCATTAGTTTTTAAGCTTGATTGGATTGCATTCATTTTCCCGGGTGGGGTACAACCAGAGGGGAAGGGGAACTGGGGTCCCTGGCATAATTGAACAGGCGTAAAACAGATATCGAGTTACATTTGATGACATTGATAAGCTATGAGTTCAAAGAAATAAATTTTATGATTTCAAAGAAATAAATAAAATTCAGCATTCCTTGTTTCATCTTAAAGTTTCTAAAATTAGGCATATTGTAGTATGTGAGAAGAAAACAAAATATTTCAAAATATTTTGAGTGCTTTTCTACAAGACTTTCGGTAGGATGCCGTTTCCTTTTTCAGTTAAGAGTTGTTCGGAATTTCTTGAGTATGAGCAATTCAACTTTTGTGACGTGATGACATAGTAGATGATCTTACAACTCCAGGAAAACTACTTTTTGTATCGAAAGATTAAATATTCCATTTGGCTCACAGACGGTCCAGTCTTACAACACTTGAAATCAATGGATACCCTAGTGATCCTCAAGAAATTAATTCGTTTTCGACGCTCGCGCTCCTTGATTACCGGAATAGAAACAATGGTCCTTGTTATGGTAGTCATGGTACGGTGAGATTTAGATTTCTGTGGCGAACGTTATCTCTGTTAGAAGACGTGACGAGCCCTATATAAGCGTTAGCTATCTACGCTTCAGCAAGAAATAATCCATACTAAATATATTTTGCCAATCGGAAAAAGAATATACATTGCTTATATCAAACTGGCATTAAGTAGTTCTTCGGTGTCCTCGTCGTCGCCAGAGTGTGAATTTGAAGTTGTGCTCACGTTATTGCTTAGCTGTACGACGATCACATTAGCGTTTCGGAGCATTTTTTCTGGATTCCTTTTCCTTCTTTTTTCGATCTTTTTTTATTATCTACTTAAATAACGCCTTAAAATATTATATTGTTAACTCACGCGAAATATCTGACGCGCTTCCATTGATGACGGACACTTTCCTTCCACCCGAGCACGTAATATTTTGAACGAAATCTTGAATAGTTTAGTTACAGTTGTGTTCTTTACGTGCTCTTTACTTCGTTTTGGTATTTTTCGCACGAAACTACGCTCTAGTTTCCTGTCAAAATAATTCTAATCCACATTATAGTAGTGACCTATAGTGTCACCAAAGGGCTAACCTATGGCAGCCCTAAGTTTGCGCCGCTAAAACAACAAAAATGATCCATAAAAAATTGAAAAACGATCCATAAAAAAGTTGTCCATGTTCCATAAAACAAAACTGAAAATCCATAAAACAATGTGAATGATCCATAAAAAGGGGTGATTTGATCCATAGATTATGTAAAATTGAACCATAAAATGGTCGCAAAAGAGCACTAAAATAGTAATAAAAGAGCAATTAAATTGAACCAATGCCCCATAAAAATATTGGAAATGTTCCATAAAATGATACATTTTGCGCCATAAATTAACTGACATTGATCCATAGAATATTAACAATGTACAATAAAACACGTCGATATGTTCCATAATATCGACAAAAATGTTCCACGGTATTACAAAATGGAGCAATAAAATGTCAGAAAAAGTTCCATAAATTTGATGAAAATGTTTGCTAAATAATTTTTCTTGGTCCATAGAAGATGAGCCAATGTAATGTAAAAATGAACATTAGAAATGATTCATATATCGAACGTTAAATTATGGCTCATGGATATTTACAAAACGATCCATAGGAAAAGAAAATGTAAAACGATCCATTAATATGTGCTTATGCACCAGATAAATTAAATTTAATGAATTCATGCGAAATTTTTGCTATTCAAACTAATAATAAAGTTTATTACATTTGGTTGTAATGTCAAACTACAACAAACCATGCATACATGCACTGCATATAACTACAACAAACAATGCATACATTATAGTTAAACTTAAGCTTCCGTATCCCACTAGTCAGGTAACTGACCTTAGCTAACCTGAAATCATTATGGAAACTCTTTAAACGTCAGGGTATTTATGATATTAGAGCGCTGAGAGTTATTAGACCACTGATACAGGCTAGCATGAGTCGCAAATACTATCTGAAGCGAAAACGGACACTTTATACACGACCACTGACTAATGTGGCTACGCCACATCGTTTTCTAGTGCACTGTCCGACTTCGCTGCCGCTCAGTCGGCTTTTAACTAGCTATAGCCCCTATGTTTAAGTAAACCGGGCAAACGAGAGGACCACAGGTTTGCTTGCAATTCCAGCTACGGGTTAATCAATGCCTCGTCCAACGGATCCTCAGCGGCTTTGCGCCGCTTCGGATCCTTGGCCTCGGATATGCGGCCAAGCCGCATCATACTAGCTCCCAGTATAAGCTCACTTGTTAAAACACTGTCACTGTTATGAGAATTATTAAGCACAACTTATTTTTTCAGTTTACCATAAAATTTCGCATGAATTCATTAAATTTATTTTTTCTAGTGCATAAGCACATATTAATGAATCGTTTTACATTTTCTTTTCTTATGGATCGTTTTGTAAATGTCCATGAACCATAATTTAACGTTCGATATATGAATCATTATGAAACTTCATTTTTACATCTTCTATGGACCAAGAAAAATTATTTAGCAAACATTTTCATCAAATTTATGGAACTTTTTCTGACATTTTATTGCTCCATTTTGTAATACCGTGGAACATTTTTGTCGATATTATGGAACATATCGACGTGTTTTATTGTACATTGTTAATATTCTATGGATCAATGTCAGTTAATTTATGGCGCAAAATGTATCATTTTATGGAACATTTCCAATATTTTTATGGGGCATTGGTTGATTTTAATTGCTCTTTTATTACTATTTTAGTGCTCTTTTGCGACCATTTTATGGTTCAATTTTACATAATCTATGGATCAAATCACCCCTTTTTATGGATCATTCATATTGTTTTATGGATTTTCAGTTTTGTTTTATGGAACATGGACAACTTTTTTATGGATCGTTTTACAATTCTTTATGGATTATTTTAAATATTTTATATGCAAAAGCACATTTTCCCGCTAACCTATCATGCCCCAAACGTATGTTTCATGTTGATGTTCGCATTTTTTTTTTTCAAAAACAAATATATCGAAAATCCAACACAAAACTCGTATTTAGCATTAATTTTTACGTAAGAAAACACTCACTTGACTTTTTTTACATTGATATAATGAGGACAAAAGATAATGCGTTTTCGCAAAACATCACGTAAAAACATAAACGACGCCGTAACTAATACAGCTGATCCACAGTAACAGCAAAAAATCGAATGTAGCTGAAAGAACTCTTTATCCAGTACTGTCATTATTTAATTTTTTGATGTTTTGCGACTAAGTCCGGTCTGACTTAACACCGACCATATTTCCATGCAATACGCATAGTTTAAAATCGACAAAATTATTTCGTTCCGTAAGTCACACACATATTTGATTTGGTGCAAAAAAGGCGTCTGCCATTCAATTTTTGGCATATTTGGTTTACTAATGTTTCTATTCTACTATAAGTGTTTAGGAAACTTGAATTGCAGTTGCAGTTAGTCACGAGCAGAATATGGGCGTGGCTTACCGGACAATAAATTTTGTCCACATTCCGAAAGCTGCTCTAATACGCTCAATCGTTAGGTAGATACTGTACTGTCTTCCAAGCAGAAATCTTCGAGAATATGTGCGAGGTACACTCGGCCTTCAACAGAGCTATCCCCACGTTAGCGATCACCTACCAATCGCAGTTTCGATCAATGACGGCTCAAGGCCATTGGAAACAATCATTACTTCGTATGACCTCACACGAAATATCAATTGATATCCGATAACATCGAATCTACTCAAGAACATCCTCCGGAGAAAGAGTACAACTTTTTGGCTGGCTTAATTCTTGACAGCGCGAATCAAGCTCAGACTAAGCCAGTACCCGGCGCAAGCATACAAAAACGTTCGCCCAACCCGTGCACAGTGGGACGAGCCCGGACTTAAGTCCAGATATGAAGGTCACGCGATATGTTCATCAATATTTTTCTTGTGTTGGCTTATGTACATGGAGACAATTTGGCAAGAATTTAGGCTATTCGGATGAAAAATGAATGTTTCACAGCTATTATAAGGGCGTAACTCCAGCGTTGTTGGCATAATTTGCTCACAGGGATTTTATCCGGTTATTTTAGTTTTTTGGAGAAACAGTTGTTCGTATGGCATAGGTTGCTTCAGCAAAATTATTCGTTTGATTAAATTACATCGTAAAAATACCACAAATGAGTTACTAGCTTGTTTATTCATTGTGTAAATAGCTGTTTGTCGTGATAACTAACAAAGTACGAATTTCCAATTCCATAACAACTACGATGCCCACGAATGCCCGCTGTCGTACTATACTCATTCGAAAGCTTTTAATTTTCTCTTTCATATAAGTCCATGGTAGTTTTGCGAAAATTTGCGATAAGCAATCAAAATTTAAAAAAAAACTGCAAATGGAGACGCGTGGTAATTATTAATATCAAATTTAAATAATTATTTTAAAGCTAGAATAATGGCATGAAGACATGCACAGCTTTCAAATGATATTGAGAGGATGATCCACGAATGTGCACAAATGAGGGGAGCCGAATGGAAAGAGTGGTTATATAGATGTCGATAGTATACATTCCATGAAGCAGAAAATATCGGACGAATCATCATTTGAATCGGACGGAGATTAAAATGAATTATGCTTAAATTTTTAAATATATGAATAAACGTAATAGTTTTTATCAACCTTAAATAAAATTGTATTTGTTTAAATTTTTGGTTTGCTCAACCTTTTGTAGATAAATCGGTTCATATCCCAAAATAACCCAAGTGAAAATACTGTTTGATAAAACACATGTGATGTGATTTGATAGTAAGCCATAATCAATTCAATACTTTTCTGGTGGATGCAAGTAGACTTACGATAGCATCGAAACACTTTATCATTAAACATTTACTCAATTCCTGTTGCCAAAAAAACTGTTTGAAGCAGTCACGTAGGCAAAAAACTCGAATCATGACCAAAAAAAAAAGCTGATAAGTGTTATTTTTGCTTGTCAATTTACGTCAAAAATAAATTCAACGTCCAAAGTTATTCAAAATCTTCTCATCATTGACATATAACAATCATTTTAAAGCACCCTAATGAAATGGAAATTAACTCTTTTGAATATTAAACATACATGGGGCGTACCAATATTAACAAACAAAACTTAAGAACCCTAACAACAAAATAATTATTTTTAGCCTCCTTGTTCTCTAATGTTTTAATATCAAAAAGAAAAGCAATGTAAAAACATAAATACTTTAAAAACATTAAATGCTATATCAAAATAGTTATTTTTGAGACACCTTAATCAGAAGGATTTTTTTCTAATAGGTTTTCATGTTTAAAACACATTCAGCACATGACATTCTATTTTACCATTTAAAACTTTTATGAACGATTCCATCAAATTAATAATTTTTTGAGCCACCCCAATGAGTGAGAAATTTTTTTTTAACATATTTGAATATCAAAAACGAATCTAGTGCACAACAGTTAATTTTAAAATAATTTATGAACCATTCCGACAAAAAAAAATTTTGAGTCACCCTAATGAATAGTAAATGTTCATTTTTAATGTATTTTGATATCAAAAACGAATTGTACGTACCAACATTACATAAAACCATCCTACTTGAACTGCAGCGACAAAGTTTTGACGTTAGTCCACTTTTTGTGCTAAGTCGAGCCACTGTGCCGTGGTGGTACAAAGAGTGCTCAGACGTGTACGCGGAGAAAACCGCCGCTTATCAGACCTTCCGGGACGACGGGTTACCCGCTAGCTATCAACAATATGCGACGTGAGAAACCCGTATGAAGAGTTTGATGAAAGTCAAAAAACGTAGATACTGGCGCCGGTTCGTTGACGGACTAACGAAAGAAACATCGATGAGCACTTTTTGGGGCACGGCTCGGCGTTTGCAAAACCGAAACTGTATTAACGAGAGAGCAGAATATTCAAACCGTTGGATATTCGATTTTGCCAAGAAGGTTTGTCCGGATTCGGCCCCGGCACAGAAGATATATCGCACCGCGTCCCCTCACGATAGCGCGAGCGAAACACCTTTTTCGATGGTGGAGTTCTCACTTGCTCTCTTGTCGAGTAACAATAAAACTCCAGGGCCAGACAGAATCAAATTCAACTTGTTGAAGAATCTGCCAGACTCTGCCAAGAGACGCTTATTGATCCTATTTAATAAGTTTCTTGAGGGTAACATTGTCCACACGATTGGAGACAATAAGTGAAGGTCATCGCTATCAAAAATCCAAGAAATCGAGCCTCCGATCACAATTCGTATCGACCAATCGCTATGCTGTCTTGTATCCGGAAATTGTGCAGGAAAATGATCTTGTTTCGTCTCGACAATTGGATCGAAGCAAATGGCTTACTGTCAGATACACAATTTGGCTTTCGCAAAGGCAAAGGGACGAACGATTCTCTTGCGTTGCTCACAACCGAAATTCAAATGGCCTATGCTAGCAAAGAGCAGATGGCATCAGTGTTCCTAGATATTAAGGGGGCTTTTGATTCAGTTTCTATCAACATTCTTTCAGAGAAGCTGCACCAGCATGGTCTTTCAGCGACTTTAAACAACTTTTTACTAAACTTGTTCTCGAAAAAGCACACGCGTTTTTCGCATGGTGACTTATCGACATCACGATTTAGTTACATGGGCCTTGCCAGGTTTCATCTAATCCCACTGTTATACAATTTCCATATCAACGACATTGATGAATGTCTTGACAATTCCTGCACGTTAAGGCAACTTGCAGACGATGGCGTGGTGTCTGTTATGGGACCCAAAGCTGTCGATCTACAAGGACCATAACAGAGTACCTTGGACAATTCGTCTGCTTGGGCAATTAAGCTGGGTATCGAATTCTCCACGGAGAAAACCGAGCTAGTTGTATTTTCTAGGAAGCGTGAACCAGCACAACTACAGCTTCTATTAATGGGTCAAACTATCGCTCAGGTCTTCACAGTAAAATATCTAAAGGTCTGGTTCGACTCGAAATCTACTTGGGGATACATATTCGGTATCTGAAACAGAAATGCCAGCAAAGGATCAACTTTCTTCTTACAATAACCGGAACATGGTGGGGTGCCCACCCAGGAGACCTAATTAGGTTGTATCAAACAACGATACTGTCGGTAAAGGAATACGGATGCTTCTGCTTTCGATCCGCCGCGAACATACATTTCATCAAACTCGAAAGAATTCAGTATCGTTGTTAGCGTATCGCCTTAGGGTGCATGCAGTCGACCCATACGATGAGTCTCGAAGTCCTGTCGGGCGCTCCCGCTGAAAAATCGATTTTGGGAACTCTCATATCGATTGCTCATTCGATGCGATATCTTGAACCCGGTGGAGATTGAAAATTTCGAAAGGCTTGTTGAGCTCAATTCTCAGACCCGTTTCATGTCCCTGTACTTTGACTACATGGCACAGAATATTAACCCTTCTTCTTACAATCCCAACCGTGTGCATTTCATAAATACTTCTGAATCCACTGTTTTCTTCGACACATCCTTGAAAGACGAGATTTATGGAATTCCGGACCAAATACGCCCGCAAACATTTTTAATAATAAATTCCGAGCAGTCGACCGTTCTAAGATGTTTTACACTGACGGATCGAACCTCGAAGGGTCCATTGGTTTTCGGTATTTTCAATCAAAAGTAAGTATCTTTGTACACCCTCCCTCCCCTGACTCTTATACCCAGAAGTAACATCCCACCCAAAATATCTTCCCGCAGCATTTAGCTCTTCCTGTCTCTTCTAGTTTTATTATATAATCTCGTTGAAAATGCCCAACTCTACTACAAATACATCCCCGAACCTTTACAAAATTCAATCACGCCCTCTAGTTATTTCTACTTTTAAGATATCGTAAAAATTGTCCCCCTTAGTTAAACATTATTTGCTCCAATAATCTCACTGCTAAAAATGTCAAACCATATTGCCATAAAAACTAAATGACCCTCCTAACCTTACGAAAACTATATTACCCCCTTGCGTAGATATGTAAGATGGCTATAATATCTCATTTAAAAAAAAATCAATATGTTATCCCCTAGTTTTAAGTAATTTAAAATGTAAAACGAAACAAAATTGGCACCTTTAAGCTAACGTAAACGTGACTTATCAAATAAACGAGCTGAAAAAATTGTCTAAAAACGGTAAAAAATGGAATTTCGATATTTTTGTACAAGTATAATTATTTGATCTTGGAAGAGTGAAAGTTTAAAAATCGGGTTTTGGAAAATACCACGAAATGGGGTGGAAATAGAAATGAAAAAAAACTCTGTCCAGTAATTCATTGGTAACATGCAACGTTACTGTGTGCAAAATATACTTACGAGCTATTGTTTCGAAAAACTATAAAAAATAAACAAAAAAATAAAACAATACAAATCAGTAAAAATGAGAACGATTTTTTTTCTACTTTCAAATCAAATTAAATGATTTTAATAAATGATTAAAAACGATTATATAATACTAATTGTTACTTAAGCAGTGAAACAACCAGTATTTAAACTGGTATTGTCACGAGTCATATTTCCACTGACAGCACGAAACCTGACGAAAAGCTAACGGCAACCGTACACTGGGGTACAAATATACCCCACGCCAACTTTGGCACCTGTTAGAATGAAAACTATAAGCAAACTGGCAATACTCTTACTAGGAAGTCCCTAGTAAGAGTATTGCCAGTTTGCTTATAGTAGTAGGAACTCTAAATTGAATTATGGTTAGGGTCCCAGGTCGGAAAATGCCGAATTCTCGTCTTCACACGGCTCCAAAAAAGGCGTGGGGGTACATTTCTCGACAAACATATGATTACGGCTTAAAAGTCAACTGTCAAAACTCTCATTGAAAGGAAATTCCGGACAAACCGTTACTTGCTAAACACATTTCATAGCAGTTAACGAAAGAGAAAACTTTTTTCTTTTGTTTACTGCCAAAATCTGTGATTGACGAGTACCGTACAAGACCCATCTACCGATCAATTAACAGCGATTTCTACTTTCAACGCTCTTTAAAAAACAAAGCTAAAAGGCATTTCAATTCGATCTTCCTTTTTCAACTAGAATATTTAATCAACTATCAAGAAAAAATACACAAATTTGTAAATGATTTGGCAGACAGTGCAAAATAGCCGAAAAGACCAACAATTCTAGAGTGCCATTCACCGATCACTACAAGTAATAGATATCCATTTGCCGAAAATTCTAGGTTTATAATTTATTATTACCGACAAATGAGCTCCAAACATGTGTTGCAGACTTTGTTCATTCGGTTTGTGTATAATTCACTTAGAAATATTGTCCTTACACAGTTTTATTAACAGTTGACTTTGAGTAAAGAGAAAAAAAAAACGGTAAAATGGCAACGGATTTAATGCAGCATTCAAATATAATTATTTGGAAAAATACTAAAAGATGAATAATGAAAGTGTATATTATATTGATGTTCTACGTACTATTTCCATATTTCACTTTATTTATAATTTCTAAATTCCGTGCAATATTCGAGTCACAACAATTTCGCCGTCAAATTGATCGGTAAATGGAGGCCTAGCGGTGGATGGGCTCTGCACGGTAATAGTTTGTTAGGAATTTCCTTTCAAAGAGAATTTTGACAGTTGGCTTTTAAGCCGTAATCATATGTTTGTCGAGATTTGTACAGTGCTACGTTCTAGGGTTAAATTTGCCGAAAATAGCCAACAAAATCGATACAGTAGAGCCTTGTGGCAATTAAAACATATTAAAGTATTTTTTTAAATACTACGGGTTTAATAAAGTTGTATAGATGCATCCCTCAGGTTTAGGTATTGACAGTTGGGAGATATCTACTGCTTTCTAAACATTTAAAAACATTTCAATTGTCTGATCCAGAACTCTCCGTGCAGTTATTGGCTACGCCACTGTTACTGCAACTGTGATTAAAATTCCATAGCCTTGACATCCCTGGCAGAGTAGCTACGAACGAAGTCCACGCTGGTTCCCCAACGGCAATCACGGAATCGAATCTCCTGCAGCTTTCGCATCCTGTTGTTCGATCGGGTTCGTGATTTCGTTTTGCTTCTTCTTTTTCTTTGCGGTTTTACTTAGAATAAGAACACGAAGAAAAACTTTAACCGGGGTCATCCCCTCTCAGCACTCAGAGTACTTTCCAGAGTGCATAGTTCGCCGGGGAAAGCTTTACCCGTGGTAGACAACGCGGTGTACGATGTAGCAACTTTGTCGGCTATACCGTGTAGCTTCGGAATTAAGTTAGTGAGAAGTTAGGCGACAGAGATTTCAAACGAAAGACTGCTGCTGCTGCTGCTACAGCCAACCAATTTGCCCTCGGGGGCTGCCTCAGCTGACGAGAATGATGATGGCTCTTAGCAAACGACTGCTGTTTGGGGCCGCTATTTGGGAGGGTGGTGGCCCGGTTAAAAGCAGTACCGGATGCTTCCCAGAGATCGGGCGATTGAACAGTTTTTCATGTAACGCCATTGCTGCCGCTGCCGCCAACTGTTCGGAAACGGAATGGGAAAACTTTCATCAATTTTCCCGATGCAAGTTGGTCTTCTCGATAGATTATTGATTTAGTGGTAGTCTGCTGGCTGCAATTATTTCTCTTACATTTGTTATTGGGGTTACCGCGTTTTGTGTGGTTTAGAAACAGAGATAAAAGTCTTCAGTGATGGGTAAAATCATAGATTCGATTCATTATATGAGCACTAGCATTTATTGGTTTAGATAGTCGAAGGTATAGTTCGCATTACATTCCAAAACTTCTCCTACAGCGACAATCATCGACTTCACCCTTTATTCTATTATCACGTGCCCCAAAGTGCACAACTACAATTCGCATTCAGAAAATCCATTTCCTCTCGAAAGCCCCAAACTTCCGAATGGAACGAACCGTGAGCGTGTGGTAGCGCCGTGCAGCGAAAGGAAGAGGGAGAGGTCATCGTTCCACCCGGAACGGAACCGACGGAGCGATAGGTACATCATCTTCCTAGTCACGACCGGATTCCCGGTGGCGCACTTAACTCCTTTCTGATGCACTATCTCTCACTCACTCTCTCTCTCTCTCGCAGGCTTTCGCTGACGATCACGATCCTTGGCACGGAACTTCATCACAACATGCCAGCCCGGCCCCAAGCGGCTCTGCTATCGTTTGGAAAGGCGTATGAGATCCTGTGCTGTGTAGCACAGCAGCCCAGGAATAAGTTGCACCCCGCCGGAGAGATCACACATAAGCTCTCGTTTTCGACTTGCTTTTTCCCGTGCACTTTTTCCACCCCTCGCAGCAGGGGGAGGGGTGGAGCGTTAAAATGCAATCTCCATAACTTTGATGCTTTTCTCATCGTCGTCCTAATCGTGGATTTTGTTGTTGTTGTTTGTGATGGTTACTGTTGCAGGCTGCAGTTCACGGGGCAAGATATGAAATATTACATATAAGGTAAGTATTTTATCTGCTCGAGCGTGGGTGAAGTGGATGACATCATATCGTACTGGGGTGGGCAAGTCATATTTTGAAAAAGAGATGAGCTCGAGTACACCCACTGCACTGCACTGCACTGCTGGTGGCTGCTGTTTCTAGTTGTGCTTATACAACTCATACTCACTTGTTTGCTTGCTCAGTCGAAACCAACTCGACTCGACTTGCTTGGCTAGCTGAACCAGCAGGGTTTCGTGCTGGGCCGCTGCTGCTGCTGCTGCTGCTTATTGAGATGCACGGAACACTCCCGCGCGAACTGGCCCGTACCAGCAGCGTGGGATAGACGGATTTGACTAGTGCTGATGGAATGTTCGCTCGATGATATGGTAAGCACTTGGGGAAAACACAATTTACTACTCTGTGAAATGTGAATATATTTTGGATGAGTTGTGAGACTGGCGGCAAAGGTGAATAAACAACATGTTTGAACGAATTTTCCTCGGGGAAGAGCAAATTTTCACGTAATATGCGAAGTAAATAAGCTACTAGAAAATATGCATAAGTGAAATATTATACGAACATTATAAATATGGGCTAGTTTCGATATTTGCAGGTAAAAAATATTTTAAAAATAAAAAGATGGGTAGGTAATTGCTGAGATATAACCGGAGAGATGTAGAATACATAAGGAGCCCGTACTTCAAATGTGTTGGGAATTTTTGGTTAAAAAGGGATTTGGGCTAGGAATATTACCAATTATTTATTATAAAAATGATGGTCGTCCTGAAAAAACCCGTTTTTATTGGCGCTGCTGTCGTCGGTGTTGGTGGGCGGGATGCGCTGGCTTCGATTCTCGTTAAATGCTTTTGACTTGTTATTATTTCCGGCTTATCTGTTGGCCTAGATGCGATTCTGACATAATTGGTGCAGGTGTAGGTCGTCAACCGGTTATAATTTTACCAAGCGTTGCATATATCGCAAAAACAAAAACTATTTTTAGTTTTGTAAAACAAAAACTATTTTATCCATCACAAATTTTCGAAAATTTCTGATTTCAAGATGATAAATATGGGTGGGTACTGTCTAGGGCCGTCGACAGCCGCGCCGGGCCCCAGGGTTTGAAGTACTGACGGGCCCTACCATATATGACTTCTTATTTCAATATCGATTAAAGAAATTATACGGATGCAACCGTTTCAATTAAACTTTTTTATTATGAAAATTGTTTATTTGACACGATTCAATACGTTGGCTTAACAGAGTCGTCAGCATTATAAACATGTAATAAATGGAAAAAATAAAAATTAATAAAGTAATATTTGTGGCTGGCCATCAGAATGGCTTACGTCCAACTTGCCATTGCAATTGGAATCCTTTTTTGCGGCGTTGCCATACAGTCCATATCGCCATCGTTCATGCTCCCTTGACGCACGTTAATGTCACCATCGTTAATGCTGCCCAGAATCAGAGCTTAGAGAAATTGACATCCCTGCGTGAGCTTGAAAGAGAAACAAAATTCAATTCATGCCCGCCGCAATGAATCGAATGTTTGGTTTGTTTCCCTTGTCCTTCGATTTTTCGGTACAACGCATTCATGTTTGCATATGTTCGGTTTCAGGAGCAAACTGAATCTTGTTTCTATGCTAGCTCGCAGTTCAGTTATGCTCGAAAATGTAAAAAAACTTCTGCCTTCAAACTGTCCATATAATAAAAAATAAATGCTTTGGTTGGTGAATGAATTTATATTTCCTCTGCACTCAACCATTCGATTCTTCATAAAATTTCAGTTGGTTTGGAAGTGAATGAATGAGGGAAGCGTTAAAACTGAATATTGTTTCGGCAAATTTATCAGAAATAAGCAACTAAATGTAAAATTTCGCACCACTGATGCTGCCTTGTTTCTTGTTGTTGGTACATACTGTTGATTTTGAGGTACTGGATTCAGCTATTGCAGTTGTCACTATGACCTGAACGAATTTTCTTTATCGGTTTCTGAACATGGTAAAATCGGTTTTGGAATCAGTTGTTACACTTGCGCTAACATTCAGAGAAAAAACATTACGAAGGCGATGACTGGGATCCAACAGCGAAGTCTGCTGTTAAAAAGACTGAGACAGAGAGTTGTGAGAGAAAGAGTTTCAACTTTTGGTGAATACTAATGGGTAGAATAAGTATCTAGTTAAATTCCCATATTTTTCTTCATCAAATGTGTACAAATGTGAACCTCCATTTACGAACCAAGCCAAGGGTTCGTAAATTGAATTAGTTCGTAAGGAAGTGTTCGTTTTTTTGGGATTTAGATCGCAAAAAAAAGTTCGCTTTACATTCTTACTAAAATTCATTGGTTGAGCGACATTATCGATAGCCCCAACAATATTGGTATTTCCGAAACGGGCTTGACAAGTATATGATGAAAATAGATATTTGGTACATTTTTGAAATTCAGGTCTCCATGACTTCCGATTGAACAATAATCTCGATAACCTTAATAATTTGGGAATTTTTGAAACGGGCTTGACGAGTAGATGATAGAAATGGTAGCTTGGAGCTATTCCGAACAATTTCTGTATAAACTATGAGGTATTTTCAAGCGGGTTTGACGAATAAATGAGCGATGCCCTTTTGGAGGCCAAGATAGTTCCTTCTGGTTGAGAAAAGTTTTCTATAATCATATCATCCGCATCCCAAATCACTATATCTATGTCTATGCTATGATTATTTTATTTCGAAAATGTCAATATTTTAGGTTATACAGATAGGGTAACCAACCTAATTTGTACCCCTACATATTTTGGACCCTGTTCATGTATTTGCCTCCTACACTGCCAAGTTTCTCTGCATTTGTTTGGTTTGATGCAGCAATTACATTCCTTGGGTTGTCTATTAAGTTTCAATATCATTAGTTCATCTCTAATTGTTTAAAATTAAACAGAATCCACAGTTTTCAAAAGTATCACCGAAAACGTTTCATGTTTCAACGATAACCAAGAGGAACCGGTGGAAATGATTCATTTTCAAATTGGATTTAAATGTACAATTATAATATTTTTTATCGATTTAATTAGTTTGTCTGATTTGGTATTATTCATGTTACGTGTTTGAAAAGGTTTTTTCGCAATGTTTTATCTAAAACATCTTAAATAAATGGTGTCCACAATATGTCTTAAAAAAATTATATCAACTTATTTTGGACGCTTCTCGATTTTCTTTCTTGATAGCTATTTGTTAGAATAATCAAAGTGAAAAATTTCGTAACGGTAGGTCGCCTGCTTTTTTTGGTCAAATTATTTAGAAATGTTTAAACCAAAGGATGTCGAAAATCAAACGATTGAGGAACATTTCATTGAAGACTATAATATGACCAAAGAGGGGACTTCTGAAATCCATGTTGAAGAAAATTTGTAGTTCGAATTTGTTGAATTCGACGAGCTATAGGTTGACAAATCTAAGAGACATATCACAGCTAAATAATGATAATAAGAGTGTGCTTGCTAAATTCCTAGAATCGCCTGAAACACTCACACGAACAGGAACATCACGATTCAAGCGACGTAGTCCTGCTGTTTTAACATTGCGCCGAACAGTTGAATACCACAAGGCGAAAACTGAAGAAAAAGGGAAAGTAAAGGAAGAGAAACAAAGAAAAACTGAGCTTAGAAAGAATAACAAGAAACCACCTCGTAAACAAACGAATTAAAAATAATAATATATTGTACAAGAAGATTCCAGACGAACTTTGAACCTTGATTTATCATTCACTTGAGGATGTTACTCCATAATACTGCTACAGATGAATTGTTACACGAAATATATTATTGTTAACTCTATTGTATAACATTTATAGCTGCTTTGTTAAGTTTGCAGTAACCTAATTGTACCGAAAGTTTTTCTATTTCTCAAAATGATAGAACTAAAAAAATACTTCATGCAGTCAGCCTTCCATATAAAGATTAATGTACCATTTTTGATTGGCAGTCACAGATTTACTTATGTTCTTCTTTCATGCATTAAATATACTGCAAAGAGAACGAGTCAGTAGGTCAGTTTAGTAGAAAAAACTTCACTGTTTCCAAAATATATTCAGTCACATTCAGTGTGTCCAAAGTATGCTTGGAACACTGTCCAAATTAGTGTGGAAGGGTCCGAACTGTGAAAAATTCATGCTGTGAAGAAATGTCATTTTCGAGTTTATGTCAATGTATAAAACATCCATTGACAGTTTTCTTTCAAGAAGTAATTTTGGAGCAGACTCGTGCATGTATTGCATTTAAAAACATAGGCAAGCAAATATTTTTTGACGTTCACGTGATTTCACTTTCTCTAGGGGTCCAAAATTGGTTGGTTACCCTATCTTAACTGGAATTCGCCATCTTAGTTTTCAAAATGGCTTCATACATTGATTTTCGTCATCTACTCGTCAATCCCATTCCGAAAATACCCAACTTTAATCAGTAACAGTTAGCTACGAATATGTTAAATTGTATACAACTTCATACTGTACTGTGCGTATTCAACCTTTTTTACGAACACTTTTAAAAACACTTGCGATAAATGAAACAAGAATGGTTCAATTGCACTGTTAAATGAATCTAATAGGGTTACGTTCACGTACTTCAAAAAACCACTGGAACGATTGGAACGTAGTTGATTATGGTATATTTGCAGTGCCAACAGAAACAATAAACTTCAACAATTAAATTAAAATAAATTAAATTCAGTTAAAAATTCGGGCCCCCAAACCAGACCCGGGCCCCAGGGTAGTTGCCCCCCCTGACCCCCCCTCTCGTCGGGCCTGGTACTGTCTGGGATCTAATGATATCTAACGGAATCACGTTTGAATGGGAAATTTTCAAATAATAAATATGGTTGAAATTGGAAAATCCATTCCTTCACCAACTATTTTTCTTCTTTTCAAATCTGCAACATTCTTTTAAAATATTGGCAGAATGTTATTGATGAAAAGCTGAAAATGCGTGTGGCAACCAGGGTTGTTAACCCGATGGATTCAACGTTATCGTTTTAACGCGATATCGTTGAATCGATATTTTTTCCGTTAAATTAAATGGCGTTGATTTTTGCGTTGATTTCATCGGTCATCGTCAACGCACATCGATGAATGTAACGTTAACGTTATCGGAAATTTTGCGTTGATTTCTCTTTTAATCCTCCGGAAGTCGCGAACAAGGCTCGCTGAACGGGCAGGCGCTGTTGCTCTATATAAAAGTCAAAGTTTGTATGTATATGATATATAGACTCCCAAACGGCTTAACCGATTTCCGTAAAAATTTATACACAGTAGGTATTTGTTATGGGGCGTGTTTGTGTGCTATTAGTTAGAGATTATCTGCCCGCCAGATGGTGCTTTGGAACATGTTGTTGTTTCCTCCTATTTCGATGAAAATCGTAGCAACGCGCGATGGGTATTAGCTAGTATTCTATAAAACATGCAATACATACACTCCAAAAAGTTGTTACTACAAACTCATAGTATAGTCAAGTAAAACCAGAGTTAGAGAAATTTAAAAATTGACGATTTTCGCGCCAACTCGAACAAATGTTGGAGGCACCTCCTCAGATTTGAATGAAACTTTCTGTACTTGAGAACTTTGTCATAAAAAGCCACTTTGCATACTTCGTTTTTCCAAAAATGATCTAGACTGTCTTTTGGAAAGGATCAAACTGTTTTTACCATTTTTCTTCAAATGGCTATTGTCTAAAAGTGACAAATCTTACAAAAAATGTAGTAGGAGTGATTTTCACAAAATTAGCCAAATTTTTGAATAAAAATTTTGAAAAAATTCTTCATTGACTCTTACACTGAAAAAATCGATTTTAAAAATTTAAAGTCGATTTAAAAAAACCCATCTTTGATTTGGATAAAATTTTGTTCCAAGATAGGTAATTATGTTCCTTACGTCAAAAATCAAATTGAGCACTTTGAAGATAAAAATGCATTTGAAAAAAAGTTTTTCTTGTCCAAACAAATTTTTTGCTGTGTATTTTTATCTAAAACAAAACCAATGAAAATCATAATCAGCTCAGAATTCAATTTCCCAACTGCTCGTTGCCTGATACATGCAAAAGGCATCAGTAACGAATTTGGTATAAATTCATAACAAACTTGAATGAAGGCTGGAAGACTGGAAGACTGCAGTTCAGTTGCTCATCTCAAAGATGATAAATTTTATGAAACGATTGAAAAACTTTTCTAAAATTTATGTTTTGTCTGTTGGAGCAGCAGTACAATACAAATATAAGAAAAACCTCGCAAGCTTGTGTAGATTGCAGTCAAATTGTGAATTAAGCGCAGAATTGCATTTTTTGGCAACATCCCATGGAAGAGGACCCTGTGATGTTATTGGTGGCACTCTCAAGCGAATGTCAAAAAGAGCCAGTCTTGCTCGCGACTTTGGAAATACCATAACAACTTCCCGAGAGTTATATAACTGGGCAGTGGAACAAACGGATATAAATATCATAAAATAAATTTCTGTTACATATCCACTGAACAGTACAACAATAATGGAATATTTGTGTAATAACATGAACTCTTTTCATTGGGATTCTTGAGTAATAAAAATATATATTTTTATTAATCGAAAATCCCATTGAAAAGAATTCATGTCATTAAGAAATATTCCATTATTACTTCTTAGTATATACTTAGCTGCTAAATTAGACAATATGTTCTCACAAACTGAGTTTTATTGGATGCTGAGATGATTATGACTTTCATTGGTTTATTTTTCGATAAAAATACACTGCAAAAAATCAGTTTGGACAAGGAAAAGTTTTTTTCAAATAACTTTTTTTCCTTCAAAGTACACAACTTGAATTTTTGACGGAAGGTAGGGAACATAATTACCTATCTTGGAACAAAATTTCATCCAAATCAAAGATGGGTTTTCTTTAAATCGATTTTAAATTTTAAAAATCGATTTTTTTCAGTATACGAGTCGATGAAGTATTTTTTTTTTCAATATTTTTATTCAAAAATTTGATTAATTTTGTAAAAATCACTCCTACCACATTTTTTGTAGGATTTGTAATTTTTAGACCATTGCCATTTGAAAAAACCTATTTTAATCCACCTAGCGGTGCAATTGTGCCTTTCTCAATCATGAATCACGAGAATGTGTGCGTTGTTTATATTCATTAAAAGAGTTCGAGTTCTAAAATTTTGAAAAAAAAACAGCCACGGTAATATTGAACTGAAAAAAGATGCGAAATCGGCAAAGTCCCAAAAAGTCGATTTTTACAAAAAAAAATTTTTTCGGGATAACATAAAATCTCGACGTTTCATGCATTTTAAAGATGTTTGGCATCAAAAATACGAATTCGATTTCTGAAATTTCATGGGGTCCCCCCTTTGAAAAAAAAATTTGAGTTCCGGCTTATATGGGAATTTCATATGTGACCGGACGATTTAGTCTATATTTCCGGACCCATATAAGCGATCCGTACGAAATTTTATAGACATCTATGGGGATATTATAGCTATCATTTGGGACTAAGTTTGTGAAAATTGGCCCAACCATTTCCGGGAAACTGATGTGAGTTCGTAAATTTTGAAAGATGGCCGCTTTTCCCGGGCACTTCCGGAACCGTCTATGGTGGTTAATGTAGTCAACGAAAGTTTGGTTGGCCGTCGGTGACCTAGAACAGCAAATTTAAGTTGTTTGAGAGACATTTTAGCGAAATGTTTACCTTTTTTGCTTTCATCGGAGTATCGGTTTGAATCACAATTTGCTATGTGATCGCACGCCACAACCTGTAACTCCGGAACCGGAAGTCGGATCGGGATGAAATTAAATAGCCATTTACGGGGACGCAATACCTTTCATTTGAGGCCAAGTTTAGTCGAATCGGTCTAGCCATCTCCGAGAAACCGATGTGACTGTTATTCTGAATTTAGATACTTCCGCCGGGGCTTCCGGAACCGAGGATGGTGGCCAATGTGGCCAAATAGACTTTGAATGGATGTTAGTGACCTAATACTACAAATCGAAGCAGTAGTGGACATATTTTGGAAAATTTTTCACCTTTATACATTTATTGCAGAATTTATTAAAATCGACATTTTCTGCGTGTTCGTACTTATCACCCTGTAATTCCGGAACCGGAAGTCGGATCCATTAGAAATTCAATAGCAGCCTATGGGAACGTTGCACCTTTCATTTGAGACTAAGTTTGTCAAAATCGGTTCAGCCATCTCTAAGAAAAATGAGTGACATTTTTGGTCACATACACACACACATACACACACACACATACATACATACACACATACATACACACACAGACATTTGCCGAACTCGACGAACTGAATCGAATGGTATATGTCACTCGGCCCTCCGGGCCTCCGTTAAAAAGTCGGTTTTCAGAGCAATTGCAATACCTTTCTATTGAGAAAGGCAAAAAAAATGATAAAATAAGTTTAAACCTTTCCAACAAAAAGTCTAGATCATTTTTGGAAAAACTAAATATGCAGTGTCTTTTCGTGATAAAGTCTTCATGTACAGAGGTTTTATTAAAATCTGAGAGGGTGCTGCCAACTCTGAATGCGATTTAGCGCGAAATTCGTCAAATGCTTCAGAAACTAACCTCAGAATTCTGAATATAAAATTAAATTTCTTATGAATGCACTATATAACATATCTGACGAAAAAAGGACGAAAACAGAAATCAACGCGAAAATTTACGATAACGCTAAAGTTGAATTCAACGCAGTGCGTTGACGATGACGATGAAATCAACGCCAAATTCAATGTCGATAATGGCGCTGAATTCATCGTTATCGGCGGTAAAGTTGAATTCAACGTTAACAACCCTGGTGGCAACGCAACAGTTTTTCTCATGATTCGTTTGACTGTCGTATTACCAGGCAGCATGAACAGCAGTAGCGAAGAATTATTCGCTCCATGGCCCGTAGTCAAAACAAATTAACTTTTTGTGCAAAGAAAATAGTCGCCTAGAAACGAGCGATTTTTGTTGTTGTGTGAGCTTAGGTAATGGTACTATAAATCGCTCAAGTCAACCGACATGTCTCACGGCAAAGACAGACTTGTCCAACTTTACCATGAGCACCGACGTTCATTTTACCAAATACAAATTAAATACGCCAAGGTTCCATACAAAAGGGTGATCATTTTTTGACTCACCGAAAACTAGATTTAAAGAACCCTATGCATGAATATTGTTTGACAAGTTGCCAATACTGAAAAACAGTACGAAATGGCAACACGTTTTGAAAGATTCGATCAAAGCATGTCGTTCTTAGGTCTGTTTTTTGACAACATTTGTTTAGGTTTTTTTGTGAAAAATTTGGTATCATGCGATGTAAACTGCTGCCGGCCAGCATTGATTGTATCGTGAGTATGTATAAGGTTACAAATATTTACTGTGAATCTTCTAGCAAAACTAGACAGTAATAATGGAACCTTACTCCTGTTTCAGTAGATATTGATGGAGCAATCGCAGGATGAATAGCAGCCGATCCAACCAGTCTTGTAGCGATAGACATACCAAAACCATTTTGCTATCGTCACCGGTATTCCTTCAATCTAGCGAACGCTGCTTTAGAAGTTCAATGCTGCGTTGGTAATTGTCTAGTTTAGAGACTTTATTGATAGGTTAATTTTAACCTAAATAAACCGAATCCGAGTGCGGAAATGTAAAATTATTAACCAAAGTTTGGTAAACTGATAAAATAATAGCGACAGTGCTTTAACCAATGAGCTTATGCTGGGAGCTAGTGTGATGCGGCTTGGCCGCATATCCGCGGCCAAGGATCCGAAGGATTTGGGGTAGCGAAGTCGGACAGTGCACCAGAAAGCGATGTGGCGTAGCCACATTAGTCAACCGAACACTTACTACGCTACCGCTCAGTCGGCTTTTAACTAGCTATAGCCCCTATGTTTGAGTAAACCGGGTACACGAGAGGATCACAGGTTCGCTTGCAATTCCAACTACGGGTTAATCAATGTCTCGTCCAACAGATCCTCAGCGGCTTTGCGCCACTTCGGATCCTTGGCCTCGGATATGCGGCCAAGCCGCATCACACTAGCTTCCAGCATAAGCTCATTGGTTAAATCACTGTCGCTATTATGGGTATTATTAAGCACAAATTATTTTTTTCAGTTTACCAAACTTTGGTTAATAATGTTACATTTCCGCTCTCGGATTCGGTTTATTCAGGTTAAAATACACCGTTTTGGCAAAAATCCGCATTAAAATTGGACCTCTATCACTAAAGTCTCTAAACTAGACAATTAACGCTGCGTTCTCTGATTATTCTGTTGAACTCGTGAGGTTCACTGCTGTGCAAAATATCACGAATTAATTAACATCGTGTTGAACCTAATCAACACAATTCGTAGATACGCAACAATTTGTTCGGTACTCCACAAACGATTGGGACATGGAAGAATCAGGCATATTAGGGTAAAACATGGACGATAAATTGAGAACACGGCGAGAACTTACATAAGTGATCACGTTACCGGACAAGTCAGTTGAAAATGATACTGTCGAATTGATGTTCGTTTAGCATCTTACCCGTTTATCAACATGATCGCAACTTCGAAGTACTGGCCCTTAAAAGGATATTCCACGATGAACTGAAACCGTACAAGTAAATTCAATTTCTGTCCAAATAAAAAAAGCGTGCAATTATCATTGGAAGTGCGCTTAAGCTACCGGTTTGTACTGAGAGCCTAATCAGTTCGTTTTATCAATAAATGTTAGTTTGTTTAATCCGGCGTTCGCTTTGTTGATTTGGGGAATGTTGGCTATTTTAGAGTATAAAGAATTTAGAATACGTTGACAGTTTATTTAGAAAAAAATCAGCGTATGAAAAAGATGGCTGCTGAGCGAACTGTGTTACCTGACGTGTCAAGTCTGTCTGAGAAGTACGGTCTTATGAACATACCTTCAACAAATGAAACCCGACGCGCGAACGAGTTCCGGTTGTATTTCGTCCTATGTAGAGCCCAATATAGTGGGAATTACGCTTGAAGCAATGTTTTTACAAAATAAAAGTACTACTCAGAATAACTGTTTCACACTTACATATGTTAAGCCAATTAATTTGACTATCAGCCTTATATTACGCCTTATTATTATCAGCCTGTATTACGACGGATTGATTTTTCGAAAGAATGTGGTTCGATTGAATCTGACTCCCGTTTGCTTTTGCTGTCGTTATTGAGAATACAAATCACATTCGTTCGAAAAAGCGATCCGTCGTAATACAGAAGAAAGGTGAATTCGTGGAACAGCAGTCCTTTGGATACCTTCTATATCCACAGAGGCGCATTCTGCTTTTTGAGTGCTTGAATTTATTGCTTACCAAGATACTAAGATTAATATTCCGTATACGTCATCAAAATCTGACCAAAGATGACATTTTAAAATAAGATTTTTTGCTAAACTAATCTTGCTTTATGGGAATAACATTCAAGTTTAAATGTTGTAAAAAGATCAGTTACACCCATTTAATCCATTTGTGTTCACATGAACCAAGAGTTTTCGTTTCGTTTTCAGTTTTTTTACAGACACTGAAACTGTTTGGGACGTTACGATATTTTTTTATGTAGCATATACGCTTTCTTAGTGGTATTCAAACATTTGACAGATCAGGAAAACTAGAATAGCCACAGAGGGTTAAACTATTTTATAGTTCATTGTTGTAGTTTGTATAGTCCAAACTCTTACACGGTTAAATTGAAGTTCCTCAGCAAAGAAAGTTTTCATTTCTTGACGGCCCCGAAACCTTTCTCGTCTGTTTTCACCAAATAAACGTCCACTTTACCGTAGATAAACTGACCAACTTTGACGAGAAAAATCCATTCGGCAACGAAGCGCTATAGTTCACCATGGCCTGGCACACACTCCGTATGGTGTACGGATTTTTTTGACAGAGTTGGTCAGCTTAACCATAGACCAGAATCAGATACATTGACGTTATGAATTTTCACGCAGTTCTTCTAATGCATCATCCCGGATAAGGAAATCGTACATTGTGCTCGCACAAGGTTCTACCTATAGAAACGTCCGGATAACCACTGGCCTTGGCTACTTGTGAGATGTTCGTGATGGATATCGGATTGATTGGGGTAACTGGCGATTTAGCCTAGATTATAGCACCTGCAAGCTACAGTAGTAAATATAATCAAAAGGAAATTGATTGAATTAAACCGCCTTCCGCCTTTTTAATGAATATTCCCAACACATCCTTTACATAGCCTCCCTCAGACCTTCTCAACTTGTTGATTTGAACTGCCCTGCAAACTTTCATAAAATCATCGTCAAACATGGTTTGGATAGGCACGTGAAACTTTCTGAAATCGCTCTAACGGGCGAAGCATTTTTCGCTAGTGACAAATCGTTTCTGATTTTCTTCCTTGTATCCGACTAGAAACGCTGCTGATATGTTGCCGGAGCTGCTTGAATGTGATTTTTCCCGATATTTCACACTTCTTTTGGAGAGTCTCTTCTGAGGTGTTGTGATTTACTACAAAATGACATGACATATATATTTTAGCCGACAAACTTATCTTAAACTTACCTTCCCACAGAATGTACTCTTCGGACGGCAGTTTTGGCAGTAGTTCATCAAGAAAAGCATTCATTTTTTCAGAATTTTAATACAAGATCTGACGGTGGAACTGCATTCAGCAATTTTATCGACTAAGTGTAGATTTGATTAAAACCAGGAAATTCTATTTTTCGTGGTGTAAATCTGATTGGCACTGTCTGAGGTCATTCCAATGATGTCCGTTTGTTAGTCAAATCTGCTTACTGGTTTGTCTGTCAAGCAAAATACGCTTAACAATGCACCAAAACAACAAGGCGCTTCAACACCGGCATTTCACTGAAGCTTATCATCTGGATCAACACTAATCACTACTGGTGAGCAGAAGCATACTTGTAACAGTTGTGACGGGTGAGTTGAAATGAAAAACGGTACGGCACAAGCAGTCGCATACTAGCGAAAACTAGTTTGTAGCAAAATTATTATGTGAAATTGTCTCGGCATTTTGGGAAAGCGCCCTTTAACTGTATACCACACGTTCGTCCATATAAAATAGATCTTATTTTCAACGTTAGCACTTTTCGTCAGCCAAGGCTCCAGGAAAATAACTGAAACATTTGAATATGTCAGAAAAGCAAAAACAATTTTTGCAGTGACGCCAGTTTTAGCAATATTTCATCAAAGTACACTGTCACTTTGACACTGTACCTTTCCAGGTACAGGGTAGCTTAAAACGTGTCCTCGAAAAATCATGCGAGCATTCCGTATTAACATATTTGTATTTGATTTTACGTTTGAAGCTAAAGGGGCTGACCGTCGAACGCTAAGCAAATCAACGATCGCCTCCAGCGCACACATGATGTAAATTGATGTTTGACTTTTTCTACCTTTTCTGCTATGCGAGACCGCGAAGTATTGGCAACCAGTTTTTGCATTTTACGTGTAATGTAAAGATATCATAGTAGAACTATTATACGCTGAAAATGGTCCTTTGAAATCTGTGCCTTTCTAGACTACAAAACATTCGTAAGCAATAACACATTTGTAAGTATTAAAAGATTCATATCTCAAATTAAGGTTTGACTGTAATTTAAGTAGTTTTCCTACCAATCGCACTAACTTTTTTATGTTTTAGTTATAAAATAGGGGAACTGTGGGTAAGACGGACAGGTGGGGTAAGACGGACACATGCATTTTTTAAGCATGTAACAAATAAAATCCATTTATGAATTTTATGCGTACCGTATCATTATGAATAATCGTGAGTTTAAAAACTCTCAGTAGGCCGCGAAAACTGTCAAATGTGCTAAATTTAAGCAAACATTGAAAATCAGTAGTGCATCTGCATGCGGATGTAATTTTCAAGCTGCTTATTTTAAGGTTCACTGTGGATAAAAAAGCAACTGTTTGTGAAAACCTTTTGGTTTTTCGATGATCTAGCTCTTAAGTTACATCTTTGGTGTTGAGACCAGGTAAGTTAGTCAGTAAGAGATTTAGTGCGAACGGTTAAAAGATATTTGTACTGGTGGGGTAAGACGGGTAGTGTCCATTGATTCGATTGTCTCATTCTTATACCATTGACACACATGTGATTTCCGTACAATGATTCTCATACCACGTTGTACTCGTACAGCGGCGGCGTGACACACATGTTTTGTTACCGCTGTATTATATTTTTCAGCTCGCAATCAAAGCAAGCTTGCATTTTCTCTGATCATAGTAAACAAACCAAATTTTATATCGAACAGTGAGCACAAGTCCAAACGTTCTGAATAGGGTAAACACTCCCTACCTCATCTTATTTTCTGATGAAAATTCTAAAGGGAAAACAAAAAAACTGTTTCACAGAATAATCCATTTATATAGTAAAATAAGTTCATTACAGTTTTATTAATGTTTCAGCAATCGTCAAATTTGTCGAACATGCGAAATATAACTCTTGATTTTTTTCCGATTTCTTATCTTGAAATTAATGGTGAGACAAAATTATTTATTACTACTAGCCTTAATATCTCAAGACACACCAACATTTTTCACCAAATTATAATTTAATGTATTATAATAATTTTGAATTATAATATTTCTTCACACTGAACGATTACTGACTGAATTTTAAACTCGTTATAAATTTCGAAACACCTAGATTTGAAAGAGAAGTTGACAATTTTCCTAAACTTGGATTTGGGTTTTCCCGAGTATTTCTATCCAAAAATTCAAATTATTTACCATCTGACACTCCACATACAACGAAAAAAGTATTTTCTATCAACTAGAAGTAGAGTGATAGTAGTTTTCATTATTATGATCTGCATCATTTTGAGCCAAAATATTTTTTTATAGTGAAACAAAACTGAAGAGCTTCCAACTACATAAATTATTTGTATTAAACAAGTCTTTAAATTGAAAAATTTGTTATTCCTTCAAAAATAATTATTTTACCAAAACCAATGATCTTTCTTGAGGATCGAAATGAAAACGTAAGGTTTTACGTAAACTTTTTCGGATTGTATAGTATTCAACAAAGAATATTGAAAGTATTGCGAATAGATCGGGCGGCCGGAATTACCTGAATTCTGTACCGGACTTTTGAGGAAATGAATAGAAGTTATTCCGAAAATGCGCTCGAAGGAAATTTTCTAGGAATAACAAATAGTCGTTATTTTATACAGGTATACCTCGCTTATGTGCGTGTTTTTTATAAGTCGAGCTTCTGCATTCTTAACTGAACTTCTGTGCAACTCAGAGTATTTCTGCCAACTCCAGCAAAATATCCCGAACTTTTTATTAGAAAATCGGCGATGAAAAGATTCTTTTGTGAACATTCCCAAGTATCAATTGAAGTTTTATAGCATGCTACAAGTGCAATCTAAGTTTTATGAGTGGCTATAAAACTACCATAAAACCTCAATTGTTACTAGGGATTGATATTTAATTTTTTCCCAGCGCTGTTCAAGGGTAATATTTGTAAAGGATCTTGAATTCACCATTTAAAAACATATATTGTTCGAAAATCGTCATTTGTACAGCAAAATATATTATAATAATTAAAATGGAGGGAATTAATTCTTCTGTTTGATAATTTTTTGTTGAAATTTTCAGAAAGCAAGAAAAATTAGTGAAAAACGTAATTACGAAATAATACTATGTTATGAGTATTTTTTAACGCAATCCTAAAATTGTGGAAACTGTAATGGCATTACGTTACGAGTATCACTAAACAAGTATGTTGATCAATTTTAAGTATAATTTGAAATTTCATAGCATTTTCCAGACTTATAACTTTCTGATACAATGTGAAAAAATCTTCCAAAATATTTTTATTTTTTTCGACAAAATTAATTAGCGTGAAAATACGCCCTTTCTATAAGCAAACCAGCAAACAAAAAAAAATGTTTTAAATATGATTTCAAATAAAAAAAATAGTTTTAGTTACCATTGCATTATACAGAAAATAGTGATAGAAGATTTTGTAACAAAAACTTTGAACATATGGTTAAACTTCATTTAATTTGCAACATCTTTTAATAATATAGAGTAGAATGAGGTTAAATAGGTATGGGGTGCAATAGGCATAGGGCATTATCTTTGCTATGTTATTGCAGAGTTCGCTCGTGTTACGTGAACGATAGAGAACATCGTTGACGACTATCATTTTGGCTGTAACTGTGGATCAGCTGTATTAGTTACAACGTCGCTTATGTTTTCGCGTGTTGTTCTGCGAAAACGCATTGTCTTTCGTCCTTAGTACAGTACATTTAATCAATGTAAAAAAAAATCAATTATTTTAACATGAAAATTATGCGTAATTTCGCTCGAAAGATTCTAAAACGAAGTGAAGAGAAGCCAACTCGAAAAATTGTTGGCAGCACCCTCTCAGATTTTAATGAAACTTTCTGTACATGGAGACTTTGTCACAGAAAGCCACTTTGAATACTTTGTTTTTCCTCAAATGATCTAGACTGTCTTTTGAAAACGGTCAAAAGGGTAATTTTTTTTTCTTTGATTTGGATGAACATTTGTTCCAAGATAGGTAATTATATCCCCTACCTACCGTCAAAAATTCAAGTTGGACACTTTTAATGAAAAAAAGTTATTCGAAAAAAACTTTTTCTTGTCCAAACAGAATTTTTTTAGTGTATTTGTATCGCAAACTAAACCAATGAAAGTCATAATCATCTCAGAATCCAATTTCCCAACAGCTAGTTGCCTAATACATGCAAAAAGTATCAGTAACGAATTTTGTATATATTCATAACAAACTTGAATGTATACTTTTAAATAAGCACAAAAATTAATTAACACTAATAGGCTTCTACTTTTACAAATTTTTTTAAAATAATTAGCACGATGGCGAAGTCGACCGATAAATCGACATACAATGACCTCCACTGCGAGCCATGTTCAACGCCGGGCCGTGATGCTGAATGTGACATTCATTGTACGGTTCAGATATGTGCGGGTGTAGAGATGTTGAGATCGCGTGTATTATCGCGAAGGGCTCGAGCATTTGTACGCTAAAGTGTTTAATCGCGTGTGCGTTTGTATGTCGCGTGTGCTAAAGTGTCTATAACTTCGCATGTATAAATTCGATTTTATAACCGTGTGCCTTTCGCACATTCGCGTGTGCTCTAGGATGATTATACTCAATTTTCGGAGTACGAAACTAGCTAGAAGAAACTAAGGAGTTCCATATCACCGATGTTCCTGGTCATGTCGCCATGGAACGTGTTGTCCGGTGGATTTGAAAGCTTTCTTTTGTTAATTGGTTTGATTGAAGGCATGGACCTAGTCTGCTGATACCAAAGATAGAAACTTCTGGAAGTGACCGATTCAGGATCGTGCGAGCGCGGGAGTTGTTAGATTCACGCTTGAAATCGCTTTTGAAAATTTATAAGCGCTGAGACGTTCACCTGATCATCAGGATGTTATCATGTTTGAGAGATCGCGCGTGTAGGTGCCGTGGATGGTCGCGAAGGGCTCAAGCATTTGTACGTTAAATGGTTTGTCACGTGATCCTTCCTCAGAACAAAATAAGAAAATAAAGAAATAATAATGGAATATTTGTTTAATGACATAAACACTTTTCAATGGGATTCTTGAATAATAAAACGATCTTAATCCACCTAACAGTGTGATGAGACATTTCTTATAACTCTTATCATTCTCTTCGGATATTATATCGATTGAGAACATTTATAACTTGATGCTTCGTGACGTTCTTGATAACACATACTACATGGGATAGTAGCAGGAATCAGAGAATCGCTCAAATCAACATAGGACAACATCAGTGCTAGAATTCTCAAAAGCTAAACCAAATCAATGGAAAAGCGAAAAAATGGCGGCCTAATGGCGAGTTATTGCTAATGCTCTGTTAATAATATGTCTAAATTCTTCAATCAATGCATTGTGTAGGGAATGCGAATTTTTTTTTTTGAATCGATTTGAAGTTCATACTCTCAATAGCGTTTACTCAAATTTTCAACGTGACTGAGAACTAAACACTGAAATTGCAGCTCATTATATCACGCTACCTCTGAAGCGCATGAGAGCAGAGTTCAAACTGCGATATCTACTTTTACTAAAAGTGACTTCCCAGTAATATCTTCGATTTGAATTAATTTCAATCATATTGTCAAAGAACAAATAAAACAACTCTCGAAACCCATTAGGAGAAATCATCATCATTACTAAAAAAATTTCACGAAACTTTTCAATAACCTTCCATCACTTGCGATAATGCACTTGGTGCACGCTGCTATGAAATTCTATTAAAAAATTTCAAATACCTTCACAAACTTTGTAAGAAAAAGTTTTTTGATAAGCTTTTGTAATATTGTGTACGAAAAAAGCTGAAAGTTCCTGTATTTTCTCAATCCGCAACATATAAACCTTTAAGTATATAAATTAATTTAGGATACTCTTTTAACATAAACTATCGCACGAATGGGAATAGGTTGGCCAAATTTTGAAAGTCGATAAAATCACCTCTTAAAAAACTTTGATGTAGTCCGATGCAATTGAAAAGAATATGCTCAAAAAATGGAATGTACCTATTAAAGTGGGACACAGTGAGTAATAAATACAGTAAAGACTCGTTTTCATCAGCCCCACGGTGTATTTTAGGCTTACAAAATAGAGATATTGACTAAATGGGGACATATTTTTTTTTCTTTCTTTATAGTAAACTAATTATTCTTCCTTTCCCTTGATGTAGTCTGATAACTATTTCTGAATATTTAATGTAAATTTCTCTTAAATCACTTAATCACTCCTAGAACATTTTTTGTAGGATTTGTCATTTTTAGGCTATGGCCATTTTAAAAAAAATTGGTAACAAAAGTTTGACCCTTTCCAAAAGACAGTCTAGAACATTTTTGGAAAACCAAAGTATGCAAAGTGGCTTTTTGTGACAAAGTCTTCATGTACAGAAGGTTTCATTAAAATCTGAGAGGGTGCTGCCAACTCTGAATACGATTTAGCGCGAAATTCGCCCATAAAGAACATAATTGCATTTGTTCAAGATGGCGCCAGTATCGATCAACCTCTTATGAACTCAATGTTCTGCTCGAAGCATTACGTGCTCATGTGAAAGGAAAGTGCATGTCATCAATGAAAGCGCGTCAGATATTTCGCGTGACTTAACAATAATTTAAGGTGTTGTTGAAGCAGATAACCGAACAACGTGATCGAAAAAGAGAAGGAAAAGGAATCCAAAAAAATGACCCAAAGCGCAAACGCGGTCGTCGCACAGATAAGCATCCACGTGAGCCGGACTGCACAACTTCCATCCCACACTCTGGCGACGACGAGGACACCAAAAAAGTCATTCGTAAGTACAAAATCAGAAGCACCTGTTGAAAAAAACCATGTTCTTTCAACATTTCCTTCCGCGGTTTCATGATTTTTCACATCATTTGCCACTTTCTTATTTTCTTACCTGAATGACGTCAATTGATTGCATTTGTTATTTGCGTTATTAATTTTTAAATAATCTGCAGTATTCATACTCTTCAAATAAAAGTTGAACCGCAGATTTTCTAGGTGTATATATTGTTTTATTTCATCTCGAATATAGTGAACTATCGTACCCTCACAGTTTAAAAACATCGAAAAAAGTGTCTCCGTCTTATTGTATGTAGTTTTAGCCACGCATGAAATCATTATTGCCAAAATGATGCCAGGTATGAAACCTTTCCAGCGGGTGCTTGTTATTGAAATGATATATTCTAATGTTCAAAAGTTTTGATCAATTCGCTTTGCGCAAAGTTCTAAAAAAATCGCAAGAAAAAGCGTTTTTTTCACGCTGAAAAACCCCCCTTAAGAATCGCTCGCAAATTCTACAAAGCAAAATGTAGTGCAGTCAGCTCCATAGGGCTCCACCAAATTACCTGTACCGCCAACTAGCTTTCGTATATGAATGTTAAAATATATATGGGAGAATCTCCGCGGCTTAAGACATATTGCCCGATATTTTCAGCCTGAAAAATCGGAACATGTATGATGTTTTTTGAACCACAACCATAATAAACCTGCTTTATCACATTAATTTTAGAAAAAATATGCGATCTTTTAAAAACATCGTATGATAATTTCAAAAGGCTTTGTAAAATCGGGCTAATAGCTGACAAATCTGGGTTCGAAAAAATGGACGGCGGACAAAATCAGGTGCTATCTCCATTATAGTATTATTTCATAAAAGTTATTAAAAAAATACTCTGGAACTTTGAAAACTTTTATTTATTTCTCAATAGCGCACATAGCTGCAAAATTTTGCTTGAAAACCAAAATTTTTCATTGCTTATATAAACTCTTTGGTCTTAAATTTGATTATTAGACCTACAATCGATGCATACATATATAATTACACTTTAAAAAATGTAAAGTGGACGTTATGGGTTTCACTTATCAAAACGGTTTGACAAAAAAATTCTATAGGTCAAACATAAATGCATGTACCATAGGAAGAATTTTTTCACCATATAATGCATATTTTTCAAGATGAAACTTTTTTTATTCAATTAACCGGATGATTCGATTATCAAAAACGACATCTTTCTGAACTCTACGAGTAATCGAATCTGGCCGGAACTTTTTATATGTGATCAGTTCAAAACATGAAGGAAACTTTTTTCAAAACAATATTTTTCAAACGTCAAATTAATGGAAAGTAAAAGCTCTAGAGTTCACCACTGCCTGGAAATAGCGCTGGTAGCATTTCCATTGGTTGTATTTTGAGGCAGTACAACGGATGGATGCCATGGTACCGAAATCAGTGTTGTATCATGATGCTTGCGTGATACCACCGTGATTCTGGGTGACACACATATGATTTCATGGTGTACAGTGATTTTGGTATCACATGTGTGTCATAAGTATAAAATGTGGAATGTCCGTTAATGCGACTGCGGCCAAATACGGAATCCCAAGAACCACGTTGATCAGACGGATTGCAACTCCTGAAATGCCGATGCGTATGGGACCAAAGGATAATGTTTTCACGACAGAGCAGGAACATGAACTAGTGCGGCATATTCTGAATCTTGAAAATTGTTTTTATGGTATCACACAAACGGATGTGCTTAAACTAGCTTTCGAATTAGCTGAACGAAACTCGTTGACACATCCTTTCAACAAAACAAAACAAATGGCAGGACGTGACTGGTTGGTTGGGTTTTTAAAACGAAACCCCGAAATAGCGCTTCGAAAGCCGGAAGCAACTTCTGCTGCTCGTGCACGCGGGTTCAACAAACCGGCAGTTAACGCGTTTTTTGATTTACTTGAAGGCATTCTTAAAGACAAGCAGTTTGGTCCAGCCCAAATATATAATGCGGATGAAACCGGGATTAGTATGGTAGCTCAATAATTGAAAGTGATTCAAGGTCGTCTTTTTCATAATAGTGTGCTGTTTTCTAGGTTCCTCCAAAAAAACAAAAAATTATGGCTCGGAAAGGAAAAAAGCAAGTCGGATCTATTACCTCCGCGGAGCGCGGTGAAACAACATCTGTAATGATGTGCATGTCGGCGACGGGACAACATTTGCCGCCATTCATGATTTTCCCGCGAGCACGGATGAACGAAGGATTGAAAAAAGGGGCTCCTGCCGGGACAAAGTTCAGATGTAACTCATCGGGATATATGACGGTTGAAGTATTTCTAGATTGGTTCGATCATTTCCTTGAGTACGCTAAACCAACGCAGGTAACTCCAGTTTTGCTCATCGTGGACGGGCACAGCAGCCATACAAAGAACCTCGTATTTGCTGAAAAAGCTAAAGAAAATTTTGTAACAGTTCTTGTCTTGTCCCCACACTGTAGCAACAAAATGCAACCTTTGGACGTTGCGTTCATGGGGCCATTCAAAAACTATTATGCTAACGCTGCTGAGGTTTTCATGCGTCAACATCCAGGCCGTGTAATTGGGATGTACGATGTAACTGATTTAATGGCAACAGCATTTATTTCAGCCGCTAATACGAGGCTAGCTATATCAGGCTTCAAAACATCCGGAATATGGCCTTGTAGCCGAAACGTCTTTAACGATGAATCATTTGCGCCAGCGGAAGTAACGGCTCAGCCAAAAGTGGAACTAGTTGCAACACCTGCAATTACCCTAGCGAACAATACAGTCGAAACACCCGGGGTTATCGAACAGCTACGTACACTGCAAACATCCTTTGAGAGCGAACTCGGATCTTCTTTCAGTGTGTCTCCGGAAAATATTTTACCAGTTCCAAAAATTAAGGGGCCAAGAGCTTCAAACCGAACGCGAAAAAGCCAGAAGGCGATCGAAATTACATCTGCAGCATATCGCCAGGAATTGGCAGAAGTTGATGCTGCTAAGGAAATTAAATTAATCAAAAAGGCGAAAAAACCAAAAAAATCAAAGCCAGAAAAAGTTTCGGAGGACTCACTTTGCGATCAATGTGGATCTTTGTTTGCTAATTCAGTGGATGGATCTGGCTGGAGTAAATGCTTTAAATGCAGTGCTCGATTTCATGTAGTTTGCTACGGCGTAAAAAAACATATGTAATGCTTGCAACGAATGAACTTGCGTGAATTTTGACATTAAAAATGTCTTTCTCCACTATCTGGGGCTAGGTGTCATTCTAAAATCTAAACTATCTCCCATGTAACGAAACTATGTAAGGTTTGCACGCTTATAACTCCGATATTACTAGATGGATTTTAATCATTCATACACCAACCGATTCAGAAACACCTAACTTAAATATTGGTAATAATTTAATATCTCCCCAATAAAAGTAGACTTTTGGAAATTGGTAAAATTAAAAAGTTCACGAAAAACGGGAAAATTACCATTCGTGAGGTAGATTTCTCAGACACAGCCGTCAAGAGAGGGCAGCTTAGTTGCTCAATGAAACACGAAAAGTCATAAATAGAAGCAACGCATGTCCGTTTAAATCAGTTGTTGCTCTTATCCCATACGACCAACATCGTCTCCGGGCGATGCAATAAGCGCTATCGATTTTCGGTAACGTTGGCATTTGCACACACTCGCACCTAAGTGACTAAACCATATACGGTTAGTTTATAAATAGAGGTAACGCGTACCCGTTTGAATCAGTTTTTGTTCTTATGTCGAACGGGTAAGATCATGGCTGCAGCGTCTGGGCACTACAATAAGCGGTAGACGCTATGCATTTTCGGCAGCGGTGGCCGTGTGCGGATTTGTCGGGTACCAGCACTGTATCACAGAATGATTTGCAAAGTGGGTGGGCGGGGTGGTTTGGATTTAGTTCAATACGGTGTGTGCTGCTTAAGAGTGTTTCGTTTGAAAAAAATATATTTATTTTTATGCATGCGTGTGCGTTGTAACTTGTTAAACCATGTTTACGGCGCTTTGTAGCTGCGTAGGGTAAAGAGCCTATTGGTTTTCATGTTTCATATTTCGGTTATATGTTTTTTATCAGTAAGGCATCTGACAACGTGCTTCTGTAGTTATTGCACTGTTCAGTAGCGTAGTATTTTATATAGGAGAGTACATTCAGGTTTTTTTACGCGGATTTTGAAATTTACGCGGTTTTCATTAACGCGTTTTTTTTTAAATTTACGCGGTTTTCATTTACACGGCCTGTATCCCCTGCGTGAAAAATCTGAGTGTAATTGCATCGGAAACAATCACATTCCCAGCAGAACTTTTTGTTTTCTAATTTCAAACACTTTTGTTTCGTGTACTGCACACAACGGAAAATTTTAAAACAGAACTTACCGTCCCAGCAGCAGTTGAAGCGGGTGTTCTTTTTCGATTCAAATTCAAGCCATGTCTTAAGCGTTACTGGACTTAACATTATTGAAAATTTAAATGGAAAATGAAATTTCATATTTCATGGAGAATCTGTATATTTCCGTTGGCGGGCGTGGGCTTCCTCATCACAGCTCTCAATATGGAACTTTTCTTCTGAATATATTTTCTGGACAGACCAGCCTATTTTTATTAGATGGATCAGCCAAATAATGCCAATCACCTAGTGAGATACTTGATTAATTAATAGATTACCGTTAAAAGACCTTCAATAAATTATGTTTTAATAGGGAGGGTATATAGCAAATTGTAACATATGAAAACAGGCGAGTGAACAAGAACGTGTGTCGATATGTGTGATAGATAAAAATGCTATATTTTTAATGTCACCGTGGTCGTGTCCTGTACACCCCCCCCCCCTTTAATTTTTTTTATTGAGTAATACTATTCATGAATTAAGATTTTCCTTGTTATGAACTATAATAAATAGACCATTTTTCAATCCCCAAATGGTGTTTTATGAATCTAGTTAACTTAACTGAGCCATGTCTTGGAAAAGGTAGTCGACTTCGCGGCACACCTAGCACTATCTGACTGTGTGCGATCGAGGAAGATAGTCTTATGATAGGAATGCAGGGAGCCTAGAGAATGGCGAGAAGATCGAGTAACCTCAAAAACTCATTCCAGGCTTTGCACAAAAAGTTATCGATTGACGTGATTGTAAAGGTCTCTCAATGATAACAATTACACTCTAAAATTGACCCCAACACATAGTTTTTCGCATGGAATTGAACATAAATATTGAGAAGACCCATAATCCTTTCGAAAAAAAACCGTTAGTAAATGTAAATCGTGATATTTCGTGGGCTGCTTATCATTTCCCTAACTTGTCCGTCTTACCCCCACCATATGTCCGTTTCACCCGCAGCCAAAACAATGTGCAGATTTTAAGACGTTTTTTATTGCATTGAAAAAGGGTACATAGTGATTTTTGTATAATAATTCACCTGGACACTCGAAAAACAACATCTGAAAATATAATAAGGAGTACTACTTTTTGGAAAAACATGCTTTCTAAGTATTATATTTTAGTATAACCTTAATATGTCCGTCTTACCCCCAGTTCCCCTACGGTTTGTACATAGGTCCCGTGTTTGTTGGCTCATTCGACAGTGTCGCCTTGGAGTCGCATCAAACCTTCGTGGGTGTATGGTACAGACGGAAGAGGGCATTTCTGAGAATGATAGAAAAACCTGTTTTAATCCACCTAGCGGTGCAATTGTGCCTTTCTCATTTCGCTAAACTATGGCACGGAGGCTTTTTATGTTCAACATAATTGTGGAAATGTCCATTACATTCTTAGTACACTTTGCACTTATACACAATGGCATGCCAGCCATGAACTTGATGAGCTACGTGTCGACGGTGAAACAAAAAAATATCATACTCCAGCCTAATCAGCATTAGATCAATGTTATCTGCTTGCTAACTCATTTTATCATGCGGGGATGGGTATGTGAGGAGGGCGAAAGTCCCATGAACGAACGACTCCCCAGCTTAAATTGACATGCTTTGTAATATAGTGGTGGTTTAAAGATGATGGGGTTGAAGGGGAGGGGTATGAGGGCTGGATAGGTCCGAGGGGTGATTTAAGGAGATCTTTAAAGGAGGGGAGTGAACAGTAGAGGGGGGGGGGGGTGTAACCCCTCTCCGTAAACCATCAACTACGCCCCTGTTAAAATCCAGAAACCTTATGCGAGTCAAAAAAAAAATTTGGCCGGGATTAGGTTGACGTTTTTCAGAGTGATTGCATAACCTTTCTATATGAGAAAGGCAAAAATGTACAAAATCCAAAAAAGTGAATCTTCGTCAAATTTTTTTCGTCTTTGCATCAAATCTCGACGTTTTATGCACCTTGAATACATTTAGCATCAAAAATAAAAATTCTATTTTTAATTTTTCCTATAGTTTTTATGAGAAATTTCTGTGTGGCCGCACTCTGAAACCCGTAATTCCGGAACCAGAATTCCGATCAATCCAAAATTCAATAGCAGCCGATGGGAAGGTTGCACCTTTCATTTGAGACTAAGTTTGGGCAAATCGGTCCAGCCATCTCTGAGAAAAATGAGTGACATTATTTGACACATACGCACATACATACACACACACATACACACACACATACACACACACATACACACACACATACACACACATACACACACATACACACACATACACACACACATACAGACTTTTTCCGATCTCGACAAACTGAGTCGAATGGGATATGACACTCGGCCCTCCGGGCCGGGATTAGATTGACGTTTTTCAGAGTGATTGCATAACCTTTCTATATGAGAAAGGCAAAAAGGGGCAGTTAAATCTGTATATTGATGGTTTATAGGAAAGTGTATACTAGGGACATATATTGGGGATATCGTGGCTTGACATAACATCTCGACCAGGGACGCGGGTGTTCTTCCTCGGGCCCGGAGGGTGTCCATTAACCGAGACCGAGCAGAACTGTACTCGGTGCACACCCAGACAATGTGCTCGATATCGTGATAGCCGTCGCTACAAGCGCAGAAACCATTATCCACGAGCCCAATATGCCAGATACGTGCATCCAGAGTGTAATGGTTTGCCATGAGTCGGAACATTGCACGAATGAAGTCACGACCCACATCCATCCCCTTGAACGAAGGCTTCGTCGTTACCTTAGAGACTATCGAATGTAGCCACCTTCCTAGTTCACCATTGCTCCACGAAGTTTGCCAACTTTCAAGGGTTCTCTGATGAGTAAAACTGAAAAATTCGTGGAAGCAAATTGGTCTTTCATAAACGTCAGCTTCTAAGGCACCCCGGATAAAGCACTTCAGGAATCAGGAATCAGAATATATTGGCTCAAATGGCACGTTCCCCGTATATAGTCGGGGATTTGTGCCTTGCCGTGTGTTTTCATCATTTCCTGAGCGGAAGGAAAGGATAAGGAGGTGTGGGGAAGTAGAATTGGAAGGGTGGGAAAAATAACAGCACAAAACAAAAATAAACAACAGGTAAGTTAAACTCACAAGTAGTTCAACTTGCCTGCGAATAAGCCTAAAGCTCTTTACCACATTGGATAAGAAACTTTAGTATGTCTCTGAGTTTCAGTCGTCCAAACATGGTTTCGTCTATATAAGGACGGCTGAAGGCTCGAAATCGCAATTGCGCTACCGCTGGACAGTTGCATATCAGATGATATGAGGTTCCGTAGTCGGATTCACAAATATCACATGAAAAAGACTCAGCGCGCTGAATAGTTGCCATGTGATAATTGAGTTTGCAGTGACCGGTTAAAGCCCTGGTCAGCATGCCGCAGTGGAGCTTCGAAAAATGTAAGAGATTTTTCGAAACCACTGGGCACGGTTGTTCTAGAAACGCCTTTGTTTGGCGACACGTTTGTAGATTTCTCCAGTAATTGCGGCGCTCGGACAAAGCCCAGGACCGTATTTTTTCCCTTATCCAACTTGTCGAAATTGGCAGCGCGGACTCAGGACCAACGAAGTCAATCGCTGAACCTGCCCTGGCCAATTCGTCAGCCCATTCATTTCCAGTAATACCGCAATGTCCGGGCACCCAGACAAGGTAGATAGTGTTGACAATGCTTAGTTCTTCGATTTGGGTTCGGCACGCGATCACTAGCTTGGACCGGGATTTGTCTGAGCTAAGGGCCTTGATTGCAGCCTGACTATCGGAGCAGAAGTTTATAAATCTGCCGGACAAACTCAGTTGAAGGGCCGATTGTACCCCGCACATAATCGCAAAGATTTCTGCTTGGAATACAGTACAGTATCTACCTAGTGAGTGAGATTGTTCCAATCTCATTTCACGACAGAAGATACCAGCACCAGCACGTCCCTCCATCAGAGAACCGTCAGGGTACCAGACCACTTGCGTTTGTTGTTATCCTTCCATAAAGCCAGACAACCACTCCTCTCGAGAGGGAATCTTCACATGGAATGTCCTGTAAGGAAAACTAAGTGAGTGTAATATCGCTGGGAGCAAGAATATCTTCACCCCATGTAACCATTTGTGACCACAATCGTATATGACTGGTAGCAAGATCAACATGATTACTGTTCCAAAGCCCAGTAACCTGCAGTCTGTATGCACATGATAGTGCTTCTTGTTTTAAGTGTATGTGTAATGGTTTGATATTTAGAAGTGCCTCAAGAGCAGCAGTCGGAGTCGTGGTGAAAGCACCAGTCAACGCCATGAGCGCCATTCTTTGCAGATGGTTTAGCTTTGACTGGACTGTCACCACCTCTCCCCTCTGCCACCACACAAGGCATCCGTATGACAGTATTAGACGTACAATTGTCATGTAAATCCAATAGATGTATTTAGGATTGAGACCCCAGGTCTTTCCAAAAGTTCGTCTGCACTGCCCGAAGGCCATGCACGCTTTCTTGACTCTGAACGCAATGTAAGCAGACCAATTCAGTTCGGAATCCAATGTGACTCCAACGTATTTGACTTGATCTGCACACAGTAGTTCAGAATCAAAGAACTGCAAGGGACGAACCCCGGTTGTTATTCGCTTCTTCGTGAAAAGAACCATTGAAGTTTTGCTTGGGTTAACTGATAGTTTAACTTGTTGACACCACTGTTCGACAGCTCTATATGCCTGTTGCATTAAGTCAAAGATTGCAAAATCCAGTAATTAGTATTTTGTAATCGTCAGCAAACCCGTAGGTTGGAAATCCAAGCTCATTGAGTTTCTTTAACAAGCCGTCAGCTACTAAGTTCCATAACAAAGGTGACAGAACGCCGCCCTGAGGACAACCACAAATACTCAACTTCCGTATCTCAGCCTGTCGCAGTGACGAGCAAAGTATGCGGTTACTAAGCATAGCGTTTATCCAACCCAAGATACCTGCAGGTATCCCATGACAGCGCGTCGCTTCCAGAATAGACTGGAAGGACATATTGTCAAAAGCACCCTCAATATCTAGAAATACACCTAAGCTAGATTGCTTGAGCGAGAAGGCTTTCTCAATGTTGTAAACAACATCGTGAAGCAGTGTGATCGTGGATTTCCCACACTGATATGCAATGTGCAGAATTTTGTGCAGTGGATATTCCACTAAGCTAACGTTCCTGATGTGATGATCGATTATCTGTTCCAAAGCTTTCAAAAGAACAGAACTTAAGCTGATAGTCCTAAAACTCTTGGCTTCTTCATAGCTTGAGCGCCCCCCCTTTGGGAATAAATCTAACAGTCATTTCTCGCCATGCTTTCGGGATATACCCGGTAGCAAGACTGGAAAGCAAAATCTTTTTCAAGACTTGTTTAAGAATATCAAATCCCTTTTGCAGTAGCACGGGAAGTATTCCATCTTTTCCTGGTTATTTGTATGGAGCAAAGCTGCCAACTGCCCCCTTGACCGATTCAGCGGAAACCAATGTGCGTGCTTACGCCCACGAGTCCGAATCACCAGAATGAGATCTGTGAACATTGTTCAACTCCGGATCGATACAACCTGGAAAGTGTGTGTCGAAGAGACAATTAAGAACATCTTCTTCGTCCGTCACATAAACACCATCTCTGGTTTTTGAGGAGTTTATCTGAAAATCATTCGATTTGGAGAGAATTTTATTTAACCTGCTAGTCTCGTTCAGACTAGAGACATTAGTGTATAGCTTTTGCCAGCCAGGCCGTTCTGCAGATCTAAGACATTTCTTATATGCACTACGAGCTGACCTGAAAGCCCTAGAGTCATCACGCTGACGCCGGTTCCAAGCGCTTCTCAAAACTTTCTTCATTCTTTCAAGCTCAGCCCTCCACCAAGGGGTTCCCCTAGTCGATTTAACAGTACGAAGTGGACAAGCTTCTTCGTAGGATGCTAATATGAATGAGTTTGTCGTATCCACGACGTCATCTAAGTCGTCTAGTTGACTAATTGTTGGAAAATATCCATGAAATTTAGTCGCCAAGTTTTCCAAAAAGAGGTCCCAGTTTGTAGATTTAGGATTACGATATGTCACCACATTGAAGGTGACATCAAAATGATCGAAAAATATATATTTATGATCGGATAGAGACGGTTCAGTTTCATTTTCACACCAAGGTGATCTGGAAAGATTTGTCAGATAAAGCACGCAGTACCTGCCGTATTTTCCCCAAAAAATACGAGAAGAGCTTTCTATGTTACATCTAGCGAATAGCTTCAATAGAACTAAGACTATCCAGAGACCTAATGTGGCCTGCGGGTAATGTTTCAATGACTCCAAGAGTATACTGAATGGCAGCTAGTTCTGCGGCGTAAACTGAAGCAGGGTCACTGAGTTTGTAGGAGGCGGTGAACTTTTGATTGAAAATACCGAAGCCAGTGGACCCTTCGAGGTTTGATCCGTCAGTATAAAACATCTTAGAACAGTCGACTTCTCGGAATTTATTATAAAAAATGTTTGGAACCACTTGTGAGCGTATGTGGTCCGGAATTCCACTAATCTCGTCTTTCATGGATGTGTCGAAGAAAACAGTAGATTCAGAAGTATTTATGAAATGCACACGGTTGGGATTGTAAGAAGACATGAAACGGGTCTGAGAATTGAGCTTAACAAGCCTTTCGAAATTTTCAATTACCTGGTTCAAGATATCGCATCGAATGAGCAATCGATATGAGAGTTCCCAAAATCGATTTTTCAGCGGAAGAACGCCCGACAGGACTTCGAGACTCATCGTATGGGTCGACTGCATGCACCCTAAGGCGATACGCAAACAACGATACTGAATTCTTTCGAGTTTGATGAAATGTATGTTCGCGGCGGATCGAAAGCAGAAGCATCCGTATTCCAGTACCGACAGTATCGTTGTTTGATACAACCTAATTAGGTCCTGGGTGGACACCCCACCATGTTCCGGTTATTGTACGAAGAAAGTAGATCCTTTGTTGACATTTCTGTTTCAGATATCGAACATGGCATTCCCAAGTACCTTTCGAGTCGAACCAGACCCCTAAATATTTTACTGTGAAGACCTGAGCGATAGTTTGACCCATTAATAGAAGCTGTAGTTGTGCTGGTTCGCGCTTCCTAGAAAATACAACTAGCTTAGTTTTCTCCGTGGAGAATTCGATGCCTTATAGCCCAAGCAGACAAATTGTCCAAGATATTATGTAATGGTCCTTGTAGATCGACAGCTCTTTGGGTACCGTTACAGAATCCACGCCATCGTCTGCAAGTTGCCTTAAGGTGCAGGAATTGTCAAGACATTCATCAATGTCGTTGACGTAGAAATTGTATAACAGGGGGCTTAGACATGAGCCCTGGGGAAGGCCCATGTAGCTAAATCGTGACGTCGATAAGTCACCATGCGAAAAATGCATGTGCTTTTCCGACAACAAGTTTAGTAAAAAGTTGTTTAAAGTCGCTGAAAGACCATGCTGGTGCAGCTTCTCTGAAAGAATGTTGATCCAAACTGAATCAAAAGCCCCCTTAATATCTAGAAACACTGATGCCATCTGCTCTTTGCTAGCATAGGCCATTTGAATTTCGGTTGAGAGCAATGCAAGACAATCGTTCGTCCCTTTGCCTTTGCGAAAGCCAAATTGTGTATCTGACAGTAAGCCATTTGCTTCGTCCCAATTGTCGAGGCGGAATAGGATCATTTTCTCGAACAACTTCCTGATACAGGACAGCATTGCGATCGGACGATACGAATTGTGGTCGGAGGCTGGTTTTCCTGGTTTTTGGATGGCGATGACCTTCACTTGCCTCCAATCGTGTGGGACAATGTTAGCCTCAAGAAACTTATTAAATAAGTTCAACAAGCGTCTCTTGGCAGAGTCTGGCAGATTCTTCAACAAGTTGAATTTGATTCTATCTGGCCCTGGAGCTTTATTGTTCCACGACAAGAAAGCAAGTGAGAACTCCACCATCGAAAAAGGTGTTTCGTTCGCATTATCGTGAGGGGACGCAGCGCGGTAGATCTTCTGTGCTGGGGCAGAATCCGGACAAACCTTCTTGGCGAAATCGTATATCCAACGGTTTGAATATTCCACACTCTCATTAGTACAGTTTCAGTTTCGCATACGTCGGGCTGTTCCCCAAAGAGTGGTCATCGATGTTTCTCTCGTTAATCCGTCGACGAACCGGCGCCAATGACCGCGTTTTTTGGCTTTCATCAAACTCTTCATTCGCTTGTCTAACATCGCGTACTGTCGAAAACTAGCGGGTAGCCCGTCGTTCTGGAAGGTTTTATATGCGGCGGCTTTCTCCGCGCACATTTCAACAATATTATTAACGCTAAAGCTTGACTTAGTGAAGTTTTAAGATGTCACAAAGTTTCAATTTCCAGCTATGGATAGAACATTGGAATTTCATTATTTGAAACTTGAAAAGGTACCCGAGTACCGCGTCGGACACATAACGATTAACGACATAGTTGACCAATGACGGTTGGTAATGCTCCGGGGAAAGTTAATGGCACACCTATTTCTCCGTGAAACCCTTAAACTATTTTTAGATACGGCTCCGAGTAGTAAACGTGACCGCCACTCACACCAGTGCGTCTGGGTTCAATCTCAACCGAGATCGTTGAGATTTTCTGTGGCGAAAAATCTGTGGTCACTCTTCCTTTGAAAGGGAACAGGTTGGTTACTCTTGGGGAATTCCATGAAAATCCGTCCGAAAATCTGTAAAATCGTGATCGACCACCCTAGATTCCGATGAAACTTTACACGTTTGACTGGCACGGAAGACCAAACATTTTTCGCAGTCAATAAGATTACTTTGACTCAAGAGCAATTTTTTAAAAGGGAGTGAACGTTTCTACATATAGCCTTTTCCAAAAAAAAGTTCGATTACTGTGTTTTATACAACAAAACTATTTGACAACGAGTTACAGGGAATGAATACTTCTGTACGAAACATATATACACTGAAAAAAATGTCATTTTTCATAAAAAAACAAATAAATTTGTTAAAAATTTATATTCCAAAAAAAAACATTTTTTTAATCATTTATATTTTGTAAACAGAAACCTAAAAAAAGAAACATTTTAAATGTGATTTCGGGATGGAGAACCCAATGGTTAAAAAGTTTTTCTAACGAAAACCTTATACATGTTTTGAAAATTCATGCTAAATGACATATAAAATTGAAATTTTTTAACAGAAATGATTCTAAGTGTCATTTTAAAAAAAAAACGCGTTTGACAAAAATCTTGCAATGTATGTATGTATGCATTCTGTTTGTTGATTTTTCTCGGTGAAATTAAAAACGATACCAGTTTTCTTCGTCGTTACGTAACGTTTCGGCCTACTATGCTTCAGCCATCGTCGGACGCATGAATTTACTCCAAACACACTCCATTCATACACATCTTCTGCCGACTGACGAACGTTTTGTCCTGTTCGGCTGTCTGCTTTCCTCGCTATTCACACACTCAAGTTATTTGAATTTCACTTGCAAATTATTTGAAATTTAGCTGCAACAATGGCAATCAATTCGTGTAATTACGCCCTTTTTAAAAGTTATTAGCGTTTCCCCCATCATAGATGTAAACGCTCTACTGTTTGTCGTTTTAAAGACACAACAGGAACTTTTTCAGTGTATTTGGATAATGGAGAAGCTTTAAATAAAAAGCAGTCTTAACGACAACTTTTGACCTATTTTTGTAATTCATATTATTTGCAGTCAAAAATACAATTTTCTTTTTGAATATTAAACACGATTTCAAATCAAAATGATCATAACAAAAAAATTCTGAAATGTAGTAGTTCTCGAGATATTTTAAATTTTATTTTAACAACACAATAATTTTGTTTTATTACAAACTTTTCACAAGTTATTCGCGTTTCTCCATCAACAACAATTGGTTTTCAATAGGCCCATAAAATTTCTTGTGACATTGTAAACCATTTGAAAGCTACATGAAAACAACGAGAATATGATTCAACTATGTAGTTTAATCATCAGAGCCTATGGTTGAAGAATATTTTGATTGCTTTCAAAATATAAAAATAAATATTAACAAAATGAGTTGTTTTGCAATTTAAATACTTGACATAAATTTTTGTTTTTGTGAAAATTTGCTTTGTCAGTATATATTTTTTTCGGTCTCCTTCGGCAACTTTTCGCCTTTCTCATATAAAGAAACGCTATGCAATCATCCCAAAATTCGGCTTTCCAACCGAGGCTCGGAGGGACGAGTGTCATACACTATTTGACTCAATTTTTCAATTATATCTTTCCTAGCATATCAAGACTATTAAGCAGCTATTGATACACAAACACACAGACAGACATTGATTTCATTGTCAAATGATTACATATTGGATGTTCCGTTTTGGACTGTTGAAAGCTGTCTCTGGGCTTGTGGTGAAGGTTATCACTACATCCAGCATATTATCTGGGCGTGCGCCGAATATTGCATCGCCTGGTTGCAGCTTTTGGATTCCCAGCGGGCACGAGGAAAATTGCCCAAAATTCCCTTTCGAAATGCAACGTAAAGCTGCTTTGAAGTTGTGTTCTTCCTCTTTATTCCATTAATTTTCATTCTAACGATAACAAAAAACCAAGCCGTATTTATAGTATTTAAAAAATCAATTCTTAGAGTGGTTGTTTGGCCTTTCTACAGGAAAAAGGTAAAAATCTTAAGTTGACCTAAAAATTGTAACCCTCTAGTTTTGAAAATTTTGAAATCTAGAGCTCATAAATTAGCAAGTTTGAACTGACGTGCCTAATCAAATAAACAGACTGAATAAAAAATATATTGTATCTAATTTATTAGTTATGACTAGATATTAACGAAATCACAGCTATTGTCTGATAAAAAATAACAGATATTTTGCATCCCTACTAGTAGTTTGATCAACTCTTCGCTGCTGCCTTCGATTCATTTTTAAGAAATATCCTGCTAGATGATCAAGGAATTATGATAATCGGAGCAAAAGTTAAACCATTTTACCATTCAATGCCACACTACAGCACCGTCTACCTTCCCGTCCTGCTTCAACGTCACTCATCCTTCCAGATCTTTCGTTCAAACCACAAACCCCAAAGCTCCAATCCAACTCCCAAAAAAAAAACAATGTCTCTATCGACTGTGGAAATTGCTCACAGCCACCAATGGAAGCAGTCGAGATAAAATTTTGCCATTAGCGATTTAGATAGCACTGTTACGGCAGCTACTTCTCTATTCGAGAATGAAATATCCCTTTACATGTGGTTTCACCGTCCCCTGCCCGTCATCATTTAGTTGTCGAGGCTGAGACTGAGAAAACCACACGAGCAAACAAACATCACACATTATACAAAGTTTTGAACCCGCACCCGGAGGGCGAATTTCCCGATAAATGGAAGTATGGCACTTTCCAACCCCGATTAACTCCCTCCCCCCAACGGATCGTGCCTCCCCTTAAGCGTACGAGTCAATGCATGTAGTGTTCGCTGCTAAAACTTGCGCACAACCCCGACGGATCGATCGATTCCCAAAGGCTGCTACACCACCACCAATCATGATTTTCGAACGATCTAAACACTCGATAGAACTTTGTCGCCGTTGGCATCGGGCACTCTCGGGCGGATTCGACCCCACAGCGAACTGCACCGAGTTCAATCGCCGATAAATTTATAAATTCAGCCGGCGACAAAAAATCCCTAAATTAATTATGCAAATTTATCTCCGAGCGACTGGCCGACTGAGTGACACTATCTGGTGGCGGTTTTGACAAGCTGTTGTTTGTCCACCGCGGGCAACGTGTGTCCCCGAAAAAAAATTGAAGCTCCTGTCACGGATTACTGCGACACTCTGCCAGCGGCGACGGTGGTAGGTAGGGGAGGCGCATTCCGTTTGATCAGCATAATTGCCACTGATGTCTTCATCGTGCGCATGGTTAGCCACGGGCGATGTAATTTGATTGTTTTGTTCGTTCATGAAGTTCGCAGCGTCGATGCATCGTTGGCGGGTGAAAGTGACTGGAAACAAACAACAACAAACCTGGCAGTGGGTTAGGGAATGTTGTCAGATGCGTTCCAGCTAATTGGATTGCTTCCGTAAATATAGTATGGTATATAGACGAATAATGTTGCCAAAGAATGCGCAAATAAAAATACTTTACAAGTAGCAGATAAACGGGTATCATCCAAAAATTCAAAGAAGTAGTTTTGAAAATAGGTAGAATTTTTTATTTGGGTATACGTTTTAAAAATAGCAATATACTAAATAAAAAATGTTGGGGACAATACGTAATATATAATCAAACTAATTTAATGTTGGGTAATTTCTGGAAAGTTACCACACCACATCTCATGTACAGAGTTCCTTTTCTTCGATGACATGTTATTGCGAGTTCGTCTTTCAAAGAGTCACAATACCAATAAAAAATATTAATGAGCTTGTGGTTCCAGTTGAATCACGGTGTCCCTGAAGTGTCCAGCACTACGTTCAAAATTTCGATTTCTTTAACCCTTTCATGCCCAACTTTTTTCTAGTGCATGTAGGGTTTCAAAATTATTTTTCCTTGAAAACGGTTTGGTCAAGAAACACGAAGAGCCTATTTTCATAAAGATAGGTGCTTCCATGGCAGTGCTAGAAGCTGGTCAATTTTTACCTTCTAATGCTCAATAAAATTGTCCTAGAATAATTACAATAGTCCAATTACGTGGAGAACGTAGCCAACGACAGTCTAAATTGATAAGTTTTATCAGTTTTCAATAATATTGCACTATAACGAAGATATATGAAAAAATCATTTTCCGTCCTTAACGTAAACTGTCCCTGGCAGCACTGCTTCATTGGAATACAATCAGACTAATTGCAATAACTTCAGTTCTAGAGCTGATCATTGTAACTGTTGATACTCAAATTAAAGGTGATGGCCACTTCCTTGTTTTTGTGAGCAAATCTTGTCTCAATCGAAAGTTATAGCTGTTCGAACACTTTGTTGTCCACAAAGGACATGGGTATGAAGGGGTTAATGCATTGATTTCAGTCGTTTACTTGTTAACTTTCTGCCAAAAATCTCCATTTCGTTTTATAGAGAACTAGCTAATATCCATCGCGCGTTGCTGCGACTTCTGACGAAATAGAAGGAAAACTTAATTTGTTCCGAAGCGCCATCTGGTGGGCCAACCAGTATCCCCAACCAATAGCACACAAACACGCTCCTTACTAAATGCCAACTATGTATAAATTTCAACGGCAATCGGTTAAGCCGTTTGGGAGTCCATAAATGACATACATACAAACATTGACTTTTATATTTATACATAGATTGGTGGCATACAGTAAAAACCTGATTTTATCAGCTCCCGATTTTATCTGCCACCGATGGGCTCTGGCAAACGAACCAAGTAAAATTCGAGTACAAACCCGTTTTAATACACCTAGTGGTGCAATTGTGCCTTTCTCATTTGTCTAAACTACGATTCCATGGCATGTTCAATACTATGGTGGAAATGAATGTTACATATTCAGTACGATTTGCATATAGTACATACAGTGGATCGATAGCCACGATTTTGAGATACTATGTGTTGACACTGAAACATCGCTTGAAACCAGCGGCGAATCAAGGAGGATTCGTTAAGAAATTTTAAACTAGTTATAATTTTTAAGTAGCAACCCCTTACTGCGTATTCCTACCTAATCTTATACTAGCTAAAAATTAGGTTGACGAGTTTTAGAGCGATTGCATAACCTTTTTATATGAGAAAGACAAAAATGTGCCGAAGTCAAAAAAGTCAATTTCCGTCAAAAAAATTATTTTCGAGGTACATTAAATCACAACGTTTCATGCATTTTAAAGTCATTTGGCATCCAAAATACAAATTGGATTTTGAAATTTTCCCTCACTCCCCCCTTTGAGAATTTTTCATTTCAGTTTATATGGGAATTTGCTGTGTGGTCGAACTGTTCAACCCGTAACTCCGGAACCAGAAGTCCAATTCAACAAAATATTCAATAGCAGCCGATGGGAAGGTTGTACCTTTCATTTGAGACTAGGTTTGTGCAAATCGGTTCAGCCATCTCTGAGAAACAGAGGTGACATTTTTTTCCATATACACACATACACACATACATTTTCCTATCTCGACGAACTGATTCGAATGGCATATGACATTCGGCCTTCCGATTGCATAACCAGAGGGCCGAGTGTCATATCCCATTTGTTCCCGCGCGAAGGAAACGGAAACGAAACGATTGGCAGCTGGCACCTAGAGACGTCCTTTCGTGGAATTGGTTCTTTTACTGAGATAAACTTCTTCAGACTTTAGGCTAGTGTTCTACGATATGAGAGCCGGCGCTTCTAAAGTGGAATTGTTTTACATCAATATAAGAACAGTTCTTTTAGCGCTGAGATAGACGTTGAAATCAAAATAGACTAGTATCTCACTGCAAGTGGAGTCCTATATTACTATTACGGATTTCAGAACGGTTTTCGCAGCGAAAGAACCTTTAAAACCCTATAGGGGAGAATTTCGGTGTGTACAGCACGACGCATCGATTAAGACTAACCGAAAAATTCTAACTTTATTAACAATCTTTGGCCTTATATACTAGTTCCTAGCCTAACCAAATAGACCTCTTGCATTGATTACATTATTTGATAGGCAAACATTTCCCGTATGCATCTCGTGCTCTGGTTCTATTTTCAATTCTGTTTTCTTCACCCACGCATGGCTGAGGGCTAGCGCATGGTTTGTTTTTGTTTATACTTTATTTGAGACGTTGCACATTGCAACGTTTGACTCGTCGCGCGGTAACATTCCGGCCCCTGTAAATTGATATGATTTACAACAATATGAGAGCGACGATGCTAATTAATTCACTATTAATTATTATTATTGTTATCATTACAAATCATTGCATATAATTATAATATTTTTGACACAAATAAGATATTCATACTGTTCCAATACATGGGTAAAGTTGTCCTCTGTATGGTGATGATGCTTCAGCTTCTGGTGGGTTTACTTCTAGTGGTGTTGTGGTAGCGCGTTGATCGGCTCGATCTGATGAATGTTGTAGATTCTTGATTGTGCTTCTATGGGCTAAAAACGATGTCATGGAATCCCAAAAAGCAGCAATCAGTTGCCATCCGAAACCGTAGATATCGTATAAAATTCTTCCGTGCATTACCGTATCTATGATGAACTTGAAGGCGCGTCCGATAGCATATAACCCGATGATAGTAGAAGTCAAATTACCTAACCAATTTGACCACGACTTAAGTTTGCTCCAATATTTATCGATTGCATTGTCGATTATTTCCCCCGATATCAAGGCGTCGAAATGAAATCCTTGTCTATCTGGCACCTGCCCCGACATTATTTTATGAAGTACATTTGATGCTATACATCGATCTCCTTGCTCATATATCAGATTACGCATCTTCTGAACGCTGTCAGTATCATACACACCGCTCTCCATCAAATTGGGTAGTGGCGTATAACTCCATTTTGTTATGATGTCTGTTGTTAGTTTTTGTGGAGCAATAGTTTCCCTAATTTTTCCATCTATCGTGTACCATCGTCCTCCAAATTGAAACTTAGCTGGCATTAACGGAGTACATTCGATTTCTGTTCCTCTTGGTCGTAATGTTCGTGTAACTGGTGTTAAAAACATGGTTTCGTTCCCATATTTAACTGGTATCTCCTGATAACACCGCTCTGTAGCAAATGGTTTCACGTACACAGGCTTACATTCCAAGACATGCAGAACCTCGCCAGTTACAACTGCAGTAAATCCCGATCTTTTCATTATACTTGTAAAAAATTCCGTCGGATTCAGACGAGCTAGAGTTAGCTTTGTTTCTAATAAAGCTTTATCTATTTTACACATTTCTGTCATTACAGCATTGTAGACGTCGTCCAATTTTTGCCCGATGTAATTTTTAACCATAGTTATCTTGGAGTTGAAATATGTAAATAGATCATGACTCTTACCATTAGTTGGTTTCCGGTGAAATGGTGACTTAAATTCCGAAACTTCTAGAATGAATATTCTTGGATGATCGGTACTATATCCATTATAGCCACAGATTTTTGAAGCACCTTTAGTCCTAATCGAAAACAAATGTTTGTCAGATACTGACGTGTATACAGCTTGCCGACTTTGCTGATGTTGTTTGGAGGCTACGTTCATCGTTTTATTTACAAAGCCTTCGTACAAAATCTCGAATTCTGAATCCTCACATCGTTGATTAAGGCTAATGTCCCATGTTGTATACCCGTCTTCTGAATCTAAACATTTTCCGTGTGAATAAGGACATATAACTCCGTGTCGTAAGATAATCTGATCATTTTCATTATCAATAGCCGCAAGGTAGTTGTACAACGCGATTTCGTATTCGTAATACACTAAAGCGTTTGTCCATGTATATTCAGGAGTGCTGTATACTCCTCCACTGCAGCTACTTCCAGAGACGTGGCCCACTATGAGAGTTTCGCCTCTAGTTGTACTGTTTCGCTTGATCTCACGAATTCTACTGTTGTGAGTCAATGTGACGGCTCCAACCATGTGAGTGTTCCTACATTCTTCTGAGGTGAACTCTTTTACTAGGGTAACTGTGCCCTAATTCATCTTAGCACCTCTATTCATCCTACCCATTTGAACACATTAGTTAGAGCAGTATCTGCTCTCTCTATTCAACGCATTGACTCAAATGGTAGGACGAATAAGGGTGCGTTGTACTCGACTTTTCGCTACGCTCAAACGGGAGTATTTTACATTTTCCAGGCGAGATTTTTTATTGCACTGCTTCTTAGGAACGAAGCAAAGATGTTGATACCGATTTAAGAGCATTCCAATCACTGAAAGCCGAGTTATCCGCGAAAGAGTGTGATATCCCGACTAATGAGATGAATAAGGGCTCGTCTACCCTATATACGAGTAGCTTCTTTCGTAATCTGAAGTATGGGAATGCATTCCACAATGCCTAATAGATCGTTTTATTATGACCTTACATTGATACACCATCACAAATCCCTTAGTGCTGCGCTGTAAGACTTGTATCGGTACTTCCGTTATACTCAAATTTTTTGACAACGGCAAGCATGAAGAAACGTCCATCAATGAATGGCTGGTTAAATTTACTTCCGGATGTCCGCAGTCGTAAGCTATTAACCCGTGCATGGGCTCTCCAAATGCTAGTGCTAATAAGTATAATAGCGTCATCCCAACCATCGGCCAATAAGGTGCTCTAATAGTAGTATTTCCATTTTTATACTGGGTTTTAGGCTTTGAAATCTTATCCCGAATTTGTTTTACGACATCAACATCGATTTTCTGTCGCTTTCCCCAGGAGTCAAAATTCACCTTTGCCTTTTTTATAATTGAATCCATCGTAATATTTCGTTCATCCATCGTAATATTTCCAGGGTTATGTATAGCCTCAATAGTATGTTGGTCAAAATGTTGCAGCCTTTTGACTTGTTGAAACTTTCTTTTGCCTGTCTCAAGTGGTGCTTCTCTATGGTGATTTATGACAACGGTGTCATATTCAACATGTTTTACATTTCTTATAAAAGAAATGTATAGAATTCGCTCAAACTTTCAAGATTTTTTCCCGAGGCCCGGAGGGCCGAGTCTTATATACCAATCGACTCAGCTCGACGATTTGGGACAATGTCTGTGTGTGTGTGTGTCTGTGTGTGTGTGTGTGTGTGTGTGTGTGTATGTAACGGACTAATTCTCATTCGTGTTTCTCAGCAATGGCTGAACCAATCTTATCCAAACCAATTTTAAATGAAAGAACTAAAAAACAGTATGAACGCTATTAATTTGTTTTTGATTCTGATGTTCAGTTTCCAAGATATGAATATTTGAATGCGTAAAAATGGCGTTTTTTGCAGTTTTTTTAAATTATCTGCCGAAATTGACAATATAGATTAACAATTTATATGTTTTTAGACAGCTTTAACGAATACCTTTCGAACAAGCTATAGACTGTTGAAATCGGACTATTATCAAAAGAGATATTTAACATTAAATGCGGACGAAAGATTTTTATCATTTCCCATTGCCAGAAATATGACCAAAAACATGTAATCTATTATTAACGCCAAAACGGCTTATTTTAGGTCAATAGTATCTTCGGAGAATATAATGGAGGCAATATGCCCTTTCTTTTGGTATTGTGCTTTTGCTGATTAATCCCCCTATGAGTGAGATATTTTCACAAATTTTCTTGGAAGTGATTATATCGAAATGATGCCTTCAGCAAATTTGTAGCTCTTACTTTTGCGAATAACTTTACTGAAGACTTCAAATATCTATTTTGAATACTTTAAAAGTTATGGCTTGTTGTTTGTTGATTACTCTTTGTCGCCTATTTATTGTTCAATATAGTAATAATCCATTGAAATAAGCTAAACATTATTTCGATAAAACGAATTTTGTATTTCATTTTACTATCTACAACCGCTAGAAATAATCACCGAACACTTCCAAGTTGTCTGGAAGGAACTCGATAACTTATCAGTACAAAAATGTTCATTTATGCGAACCTTCTGACTGCAATTTTTCTAACTTATAATAATCGGATCGATCTGAAACATATCGGAAAATGAAAAGCGAAATAAATAACTCCAAGCAACGGCGTAGCCAAGAGAACGTTTTGAGGTTTAACACCATACAACCCCCCCCCCCACACCAAAAAAAAATATTGGATTGAAGTTGAAAATTTATTGATGCAGACTGATTTAATTCAATAGTACAATAACAATTATCTGATCCGTAGATTGATAACCTTTTGTTGTAAACGTCATGAGGACTTTTGATAAATTGTCGGAATGGGGTCCTGATATGTAACTGATCTATTGGTCTTGATTTCACAGTTGTCTAATAGCATCAATATCAAATTCCTGCCTGAAAACCTTCCAATAGAAAATTCCAGAGTTCTGTAATCAATCATAATTCTCAGATTTATTTTCAAATTTTCAGCTTTTTTCCTACACAATATTACGAAAGCTTATTACACAATTTTTCCTAATAGGTTTGTGAAAATTATAAACTATTTGAAATTTTTTAATAGTTTTATTTTTTATTTAACCGTGATTTTTTAATAAATAGTGATCATCGCTTCACAACGTAGTCTATTTTTCATGGTTTGCGGTGAGCACGAACTCTCGAATTGCTGAACTGAAAATTATGGAATAGAAATTAATTTTTAGTATTCTTTACAGACCCGCTGGTGCCCTAAGACGATTTCGCTAGATTTTTAGAGCACTGTGCACTAGCCTGCCCAGAAAAATGATGAATTTTTGAAAACTCAATCGGCCCACCCCTGAGTCGATTCCTAGTCCCACCAGGAGTACTTGTACCAAATTTGAAGCAAATCGGACAAGTCTAACTACCGGACCAACGTGCCTGAAGTTTATATTGGATTTTTCAACAATTTACATGGAGAAAACTCACTAGCTCGTATTTTCGCCGCTAGGTGGCACTGTATACAACGTATTATCACTGTAAGTGAAAATTAGAAAGATGTTTTAATTATCTACGACTTTGTCGAAGACTGCTAGTAAATCCGGCTATGTTAAAAGAAGTTATTAAACTTTTAACGAAGTGATGTCTGAGTCAGTTTTGCAAGGGGCCTAGCAGTGCATGATTGTGTATCAGTACTCGACTCCCGCGAACTATATATTTTTGTGAAATAATGGTTATATTTAGCCGAATAGTATGTTTACAAGAATTATAATAAATAATACGAGTTATGTTTTGGTTAGAAAATTTTAGTTCCACCTGTGACCGCATAGAGGGCGCCACTACTAACTTTTCATAGAAGAGAGATAGAGTATCAAGATGTTCAGTAGAAATACTGAAAAATGCCTGTTCTATAACTTTGTAGAAGACACCAAATTTCTATCTCTCTCCGTTGAAAAGTTAGTGTTGGCGCCCTCTATGCGGTAACAGGTGGAACTAAAATTTTCTAATCAAAGCATGACTCGTATTATTTACTATAATTCTTCTGAACATACCATTGAGCTAAACCTAACGATTATTTCACAAAAATGTTTAGTTCGTGTGAATCGAGTACTGATACACAACCATGCACTATTAGGCCCCATGCAAAACTGACTCAGACATCACTTCGTTAAAAGTTTAATAACTTCTTTTAATAAAGTCGGATTTACTTGCAGTCTTCGACGAAGTTGTAGACAATTCAATTATCCTTTTTATTTTCACTTACAGTGATAATACGATGCATACAGTGCCACCTAGCGGCGAAAATGCGTGCTGGTGGGTTTTCTCCATGTAAATTGTTGAAAATTCCCATACAAATTTCAGGCCCGTTGGACCGGTAGTTAGACTTGTCCGATTTGCTTCAAATTTGGTGCAAGTACTCCTGGTGGGACTAGGAATCGACGCAGAGATGGGCCGATAGGGGTCATTTTTTTCCTGTCACCCTACTGTGCACCCAGTGCATTAACGCAAGTGACGGAAGGTTATCGAAAAGTTTCATGAAAATGAAAGTTCCAGTAATGATGATGATTTTCCCAAACGGTTCGTTTTCGTGAGGTTTTTATTTGTTCTTTGGCATTAGGATTAGCGATAATATTTCAAATCAAGAATACTACTGGGAAGTCACCTTTAGAAAAAGTCGATGTCGAAGTAAAATTTGAAACTATGCACGCATGTACTTCAGAGATAGCGTGATATCAGGAGCTGCGATTTCATTTCAACGCTTTTTTGTGAAAAGAGCGATACTTACAAATGTAAATATAGGGCTTTTTTCTTACATGCGAATGAGGGCTTTGAAACGCAACAAATTAACCTAAAAATTTTGATTCTACGATATTGCTTTCTTAAACTACAGCAAAAAATACAACGGGCGAAACTGTATTTTTGTTTGTTTATTTAAAATTTCGCCCTCCACGCTCCATGCAAACAAACAGGGCGATACTTTTTTTGCTAGCAGTTTAGAGGCGAAACTGTTATTTTCGTATTTTTTAGGATTATCAAAATGATACCAGCTGTAAATAGTAACAATGATCTCTATTGAAAAAACCCGGACGAAATCGGTGGTGTAAAACGGTAGTTATTGTAAAAAAACGTAAGGGCGATACTTCAATGCTGATAGATGGGACCGAAAAAGTAAACAATCGCCAAAGGGGCGATACTATCATTTTGTCAATTTCAATAGCAAAAACAAATTTTAATTTAATAATTTCAAATACTTTATGAAGTTTTGGGTTTCGATCACTGAATCATGCAATCTAGGATGTCAAAAAACACAATAGTTCTTAAATAGGAAATAAAACCAAGCCTGGAAATATTCACTGTTGATTTTCTTTGAATGGTATCACTGCCAGTGGTGCAAATTTTCATTTTCAAATGCCAACTTCTAGTTCAATTCAACCCCAACTGTGATTCAAAATCAAAGCCTCCCTTAATCATTCACTTTCAAGTTGGCGGGATTTTCATGACCAAACCGTACGTCTTCATTTCAAATTGATGCTTTTCCATTCACTAACCAAAGTTGTCATGTGCTCTGTAGATGCCAGTTTAGGTCAAATGTTGGAATGTTATGCGTTTTCAAGCTTACATGAACAGCAAGAAGTATGTTCAGAGTAGTTTTGCTTGAAAAACCTAGTCGATACCCCAGTAGAGTGATATTCACAGGGTCGATGAAATTGAAAATGATTGGAAAATGATTGAGCAGCTCGGCTGTTTGAATGAATGATGCCAACTAAAGACTGCAAATTGAACATAGTAGGGCATGATTTGAGATTTGCCTTTCCTTCAAGATCAAAACTACCTGTTGAAAATTTGCAGCTCTGATCACTGCTAGTATCGCCCTTTTCAAGAAAAAGTGTTGATTTCTTAGTTCTCAGTCGCGTTGGAAATTTGAGTAAAATATAAACTTCAAATCGATTCAAAAAAAATCCACCACAATATAGATATTTTATTAACAGAGCATTAACAATAATTCGTTGGTATGTCTATTTTATGGGCCATTTTTTCGCTTTCCCATTGATTTGGTTTGAGATTTCTAGCACTGATGTTGTCCTATGCTGATTTGAGCGATTCTCTGAGCCCTGCCACTATCCCATGTAGTATGTGTTATCAAAAACATCGCGAAGCATCAAGTTCTAAATGCTCTCAAACGATATAATATCCGAAGAGAGTGATAAGAGTTATAAGAAATGTCTCATCACACTGTTAGGTGGATTAAACACGTTTTTCTTTCTTACTATTGCGTACATCTAGAACTGCTACATTAACTGCTGGTCTTTTGTAAATCCCTTTACTAGCCTCGACCATAACCGAACGTACTTGTCCATCTGGTGCCTGGAATGCTTCAGTTACTCTCCCTTTTAACCATTTTCCATGATGGATATTATCGACTGCAATCAACATAATGTCATCGACCTTTATATTCTCTGCTTTACCAGTCCATTTGTTGTCTAAATGACTTGGTATTTTTTCAACCCTAAGTTCCTTATGAAATTCCATATTTCTGACATCATCAAGGTCGTCGAAATTGTCCACATCGTTGTCCACATGATCTTCATTCACTATTGCCTTTGCAGCTTGCTGTTTTTCATCCTGCATCACATATGCACCTGAGCCTTGTTTATTGCTATCATGCCATAAAACGAATTGATTTCCTTGATCCTTTGGTGCGTAGTCTACAACAGTATCAATTGTCCATGTTTCCAAATCAATGTCTGACTTTATCTCCTGCTCTTTCCAGAGTAAATCTATTTTTTTCCTTTTTCCTTTGCACGACAATGTTTTATCGATGATTTCCTCGTCATTTGCAAGCTGCTTCGACTCAAACTGATTTCTTGGACCTTTCACACCAAAATCCTCAACTGCAAAATATGTTTGCATCATATTTTTAATTAAACGTTCTTCCTCTTGAATGACCATTAAGTGTTCGCCTGACACCGTTCCAGAAAGATTGCCAAATATCAGCCATCCTAGTTTTGTTTTAATGGCAATAGGCTTATTTTCTCCTCCAGTACGTCTTTCCAATGGAATTATCAGATGAGTGTGGTTTAATCCAATCAGTATTTTAGGCTTAGCATACTGATAATTGCGTATTGGAAGACCACGCAGGTGAGCAAATTTCTGGGCCAGCTCATCATATTGAACAGACTGAACGGGTAAATTGATCTCTTTTACCGTCCTTACGTCCTTTAACGTGAATTTCTTTGGTGAGCTGCCACTTATTTGTAATTGCACGCGTTTGCTTCCTCTTTCTTCTCTTGAATAATTTTGAGTCCATTTCAATTTCAAGGGCTCCGATTTACCCTTCAGCTGAAGTTTTTCCGATACCTCTTCGTCAAGTAAAGTCAGTGACGAGCCGGGATCGAGGAAAGCATATGTTTGAATTTTACGATCGCCGTTCCATAGTGTAACTGGAACTATTTGGTAAAAAATATTCATCTTCTGTCCCTGATGAATATTAGAGGATCCTTCGTTTGAAGCACTTTGTGGTCCTCGTTCTTCTCTTTTGCCTTTTGTAAAGTTTCTTAACGGGATGTTTTTGTGCAGTAATTTATGATGATTACTTTTGCACCCATTTTCACCGCACTTGCCTTTCATCCAGCAATCCGCAGCTCTATGTTTACTGCTAGCGAGACATTTCATGCATAATTTATGCTTCATGATCAGCTCGTAGCGACTTTCAGGGTTCATTGCCCTAAATTTGGTGCATTTAAATAATTTGTGGGATTCTGCACACATTATACACACAGTCTTATTTTCGTCGTGAAGGTTTATTCTGTCCTTCCTTTCACGATGCTGTGACATTGCGTGCAGTACTCTGCTCGTCTTGGCGTGTGGTTTAACCATTCGGACAATTCTGTCAATGTAGGCACGCTACGACTGTTCTGTAGATTTTCAGCCCATTTTATTTGCACACTGTACGGTAACTTATTTACCGTTTCTTCTGCAAGCCGCATATCTTGCAGATATTCTGCCTTATTAAGGACCGTCATATTGTTTATGAGATTTTCCAGTGCATCGGAAATCTCTGCTACTGCAAACCTGCTTTACTTTTTAATCTTTGTCAGGTCGTGCAGTAATTCCTTGTAGACGACGTCTGGTCTACCGAAATTTTGTTCCAATCTTTCCATGATTCGCGGAACATTTCCTGGATCCATCATGAGCGGTTGAATACTCTTAGCAGCATATCCTCCTATGGTTTGCTGCAGCCGATTTAGATTTTCCATCGGAGTAAATCTTCCTTCATTTGAAGTTTCGTTGAATATTTTTTTGAATGTTGGCCAGTCTTTCGCTGACCCGTCGAATTTTGGCAACTGCATTAGTGCCTGCCGCTTCAAATATATGGTCCAATCATCGTTTGTCTGACGACTTGGACCAGCATGTTGATTTCCATGCAATGCCTTGAGTGAATCTAGCATTCCACTTAGTAATGCTTCCATACTCGTCTTCTTTTGGGCTGCCTCCATTGATCTTAACTGTTGTTCTATTGCAGAACATTTAAAACAAATCCAGCGCTCTTCTTTGGTTGGCTTTCTATCCAACCCAGCGCATCCGATATGGAACCATCGGTCGCATTCATCGCATGCGACCATATCCTGCGTCGTATCTGGCGCAGTACATAGGCGACAGTGCCCATTCTTATTTTTGACGAACTGCAGCATTCTGGATATCTTTTTTTTTACTTGTTCTCAAATAATCCGGTTATGTATATTTGATTTTTTTTAGTCACTTTCACTCTCGTTCTTAAGGGTGACGAGCACACCACGACTTAATTCCACGACTTACGCTCGATCTTAGGGCGCCGAGCACACCACAATTAATTCCAAGAGAGGTCTTACCTCCTCTCTGGAGCCACCAATGTTCCCGCGCGAAGGAAACGGAAACGAAACGATTGGCAGCTGGCACCTAGAGACGTCCTTTCGTGGAATTGGTTCTTTTACTGAGATAAACTTCTTCAGACTTTAGGCTAGTGTTCTACGATATGAGAGCCGGCGCTTCTAAAGTGGAATTGTTTTACATCAATATAAGAACAGTTCTTTTAGCGCTGAGATAGACGTTGAAATCAAAATAGACTAGTATCTCACTGCAAGTGGAGTCCTATATTACTATTACGGATTTCAGAACGGTTTTCGCAGCGAAAGAACCTTTAAAACCCTATAGGGGAGAATTTCGGTGTGTACAGCACGACGCATCGATTAAGACTAACCGAAAAATTCTAACTTTATTAACAATCTTTGGCCTTATATACTAGTTCCTAGCCTAACCAAATAGACCTCTTGCATTGATTACATTATTTGATAGGCAAACATTTCCCGTATGCATCTCGTGCTCTGGTTCTATTTTCAATTCTGTTTTCTTCACCCACGCATGGCTGAGGGCTAGCGCATGGTTTGTTTTTGTTTATACTTTATTTGAGACGTTGCACATTGCAACGTTTGACTCGTCGCGCGGTAACACCATTCGACTCAGTTCGTCAAGATCGGAAAAAGTCTGTATGTGCGTATGTGTCAAAAAATGTAACTCATTTTTCTCATGGACCGATTTGCCCAAACTTAGTGTCAAACGAAAGGTACAACCTTCCCATCGGCTGCTATTGAATTTTGTATCGATTGGAATTCTGGTTCCGGAATTACGGGCTTAAGAGTGCAGCCACACAGAAATTTCCCATATAAACAGGAAAAATTAAAAATAGAATTTTTATTTTTGATACCAAATGTCTTTCAAGTGCATTAAATGTCGAAATTTGATGCAAACTGGAAAAAAAATTGGACGAAAATTCACTTTTTTGGATTTTGGCACATTTTTGCCTTTCTCATATAGAAAGGTTATGCAATCACTCTGAAAAACGTCAATCTAATCCCTATTTTTTGACTGACATAAGGTTTCTGGATTTTTAACAGGGGCGTAGTTGAGGGTATACGGAGAGGGGTTACTCCCCCCCCCTCTACTGTTCACTCCCCTCCCTTTAAAATTCTATTCTATTCTAACTCTTACACAGCCAGTATTGAAAAGCATCCTGGAAAACACAGCCGTTATTCTGAAGTGTTTTTCTTGTCAACATTAATATTTGAAGCATATTTTCATATGTCGCAATTATTAAAACGGTCAGGCCTACTGTGCAGAGTTGGGTATGAAGATGTTTCAAAATTAAATTATTCATTAATTGAATAATTTAATTAACGACTTGTTTTGAATCTTAAAGGCGGAAGAAACGAGGACAACCGTACCGACCGTTTCAGTTTAAAGGGGGTATAATAAATCGTTGGGAGTTAGTTAGCTAAGAAGGTTAATGTCACTCCTTTGGTCCTTTGTGATGGGACAGAGGTATTTTCACCTTGCCCTGGCTAATAAACCTAGGTTATAGCGCCTCTACTCGCTTAATTCGCTCCCCTCCCTTTAAAATACCATTAAATCATTCCTCAGACCACAACCCCAACCAGCCCGTGTGCCCTCCCCCCCCCTTCCTCTCAACCCCATCATCTTTAAACCACCACTATATCACAAAGCGTACCAAATTAAGCTGGGGAGTCGTTCGTTCGTAGGATTTTCGCCCTCCTCACACACTCACCCCCGCATGACAAAATGAGTTAGCAAGCAGATAACATTGAACTAATGCAGATTAGGCTAATTAAGTATGATATTTTTTTGTTTCAAGTGGTTCACCATCGACACGTAGCTCATCAAGTTCGTGGCTGGCAAGCTATTGTGTATAAGTGCAAAAAGTACTAAGAATGTAATGGACATTTCCACAATTATGTTGTACATAACGAGCCACCGAGTCATAGTTTAGAGAAATGAGAAAGGCACAATTGCACCGCTAGGTGGATTAAAACAGGTTTTTTTTAAATTTTGCGCTGGAAATTTTTTATTAATAACCAAAAGCGTTATGAGGCTGTGTCTAGAGACTACCGGAACCGCAAGTCACCATCTTTAATTTCAAAATAACCTGAAACATCGATTTCCGCCATCTCTTCGTCAATTCCATTCCGAAAATACCCATATTTTTGAGGCTATATAGCGCATTGTAAACCGAAAAACGCCATCTTGGTTTTCAAAAAGGACTAAATCATCGATTTCCGGCATCGACTCGTCAATTCCATTCCGAAAATACCCAACTTTTATTAGAGTAGAATGGGCTGAAATAGGTATGGGGGTACAATAGGTATAGGGCATTATCTTTGCTATGTTATTGCAAAGGTCGCTCATGTTACGACAATTAGATACACGGTAGAGAACATCGTTGACGACTGTCATTTCGGCTGTTACCGTGGATCAGCTGTATTAGTTACGGCGTCGTTTTTGTTTTTGCGTGTTATTCTGCGAAACCGTACTATCTTTCGTTCTCAGTTCAGTACATTTAATCAATGTTGCAAAATGTCAAAAGAGTTTTTTTTACTTGAAAATTAATGCTGAACACGAGCTTTGTGTGGGTTTTTGATATTTGATTTTTTATTTTTGAAACAAATACGGACATCAAGCTAAAACATACGCGAGAGTACACGATAGGTAAGCCGTTTGGAGGCATTATAGGTCACTACTATAATGCGAATTTGAATTATTTTGACAGGAAACCTGTGCGAAAAACGCCAAAACGATGTGAAGAGGACATAAAGAAGGAAGCTGCATCTGTACAAGATGGCGCCAGTATTCGAACAACCTCTCAATGAAAGCGCGTCAGATATCACGCGTGAGTTAACAATATAATAATTTAAGGTATTGTTGATGTAGATAATCGAAAAAAACATTATCGAAAAAGATCGAAAAACGTGATCATCGCACAACCAAGTAACTACGATTACCGGAAAGCACAACTTCAATTCCACACTCTGGCGACGACGAGTACACCGAAGAAGTCATTTGCAAGTGCAAAACCAGACTCAGCTACTGAAAAAAAAAACACTTTTTTTCAACACCATTTTCCACTTCCTCATTTTCCTACCTGTATGACGTCAATAGATTGCATTTATTATTTGTGTCATTAATTTTCAAGTAATCTGCAGTATTCATACTCTTCAAATAAAACTTGTACCGCTGATTTTCTAGGTGTGTCCATTGTTTTATTTAATTTCGAATGCCTAACGTACCCCATAATTTTAAAAAGGATCGAAAAAAGTACCTTCGCTTTATTGGATTTAGCATGAAAAATATTTAGCCATACAAAAAACCATTATTACCAAAACGTTGCCAAATGCATAACCTTTCCGACGAGTGCTTGTTTGTCAAAATCAGTGCAAAGTCTTTGCATATTATGGAAAAAACCGTGCATGGAAATCTCTAAGAATAAAACATTATCTACAACCAACAAAACCATCCAACACCCTCAAAGGTAAATTACGAGCGAAAGATTCAATGGAAACACATTTAAATACGATTTTTATTATTTATATTACTTTTTGTATTGTAACGACTTATAATTAGCAATGGAAAGGAAGGTGAAGTATTTTTCAAATATTAAGAGCCATGGTACTCAAGGAAGAGCAAGGATTTGAAGTAAGAAAGTTTAGAAGAGCGTGGAGTAGGGTCAATGAACAAGCTTGGAGTTTCCCGGCTACTTAACTCTAAACGGAACCGACAGCATGAGTCATTAAATTGACTTTACGCTTGTCCGGACATGCCGCAGACTCAGGTGATTCACATTTAATGCCAAAAGATCCGTTTCAGAAGACAAAGAGTTAAGTAGCCGGGAAAGTCTAAGCTTGTTCATTGACCCTACTCCACGCTTTTCTAAACTTTCTTACTTCAAATCCTTGCTCTTCCTTGAGTACAATGGCTCTTAATATTTGAAAAATGCTTCACCTTCCAGTCCCTTGCTAATTATATGTCGTTACAATATAAAAAGGAAAAAGATTGACTCACTATAAATCTTTAATAGAAAAAGAAAAAAAATATTACTGTAAATATGTAAAAGACCCACGGCTCCTTCAAGCTCACGCATCGAGCCGTGCTAAATAAAATCAATTTGTAAATAAGCACGAAAAATTCAGTTAGCACGAGAAATCTATCAATGGCGAAACAAATCAAACGTTTTCCGTTGAAGCTTAAAAAAGCCAAGTTCGAATACGTTCCGTTATCCAGTGTAATGTGAAACAGAATTAGTTCATTGTAAATTTATATCACATACGTCGCATCACCGTAAACCGTACCTGCTGCCCAAATTCAATTCGACGTGCCAGACAAAGGATTAGCTGTTTGGCGATAACACTGACAAATTTCCTGCAACCGTGGAACTCAGGGACAGGACAAAATGCCACCTCTGGCCTAGCTCCGATGGAGGTGCTTGGTCAGAGTGTAAGTGAGGGTTTTGATGATATTTTTTTCGATTTATTGTTCGTTTGAAGGATAAGTGAAAGTGTATCCAGAAATATCCAGAACTACACAAACCATAGTGCAAATAACTTCGAAAGCCATTTGGGAGATTAAAGCTCTAGTGACTAGAACTACTAGGGGGATTAGGCGGATTTTTTTTCGACCCGCCACTACTTTACACCAGTGGACAACTGTCCGAACAAAGCAGGATGTCATGTAAATCACCAAGGGCTACTCGCTGCTCTGGTCGTGGGTGGGTCGAGCGAGAGGCGGTCAGTCTAGTTTCACACAACGGCGATTGTGAAAATGTTCATTTAAAGCATGCTTTTATTTCTTGCCATGGTTTTTCTCACCCTCATAATGAAAGGGAACCGGAGGCGGGGGTTACCACGATTCTCGGTTGTTCCGGTCCGTTCGCTATAATTTGCATATTATTTGAATGTACAGCAAATTTTTTGACTGTTACATGTTTGTTAATGACTTTTTTCGTCGGTACCAGGAACTGTGCCGGTCGTAGCCTGCAGCCATTCTAATTGGTAACGATCTGTGAATGTTATGAGTTTTGCTTTTGCGGAATGAGCCTTAATCGATGAGAGGCAATTTTTGCCGGTTGAGCTGGGTTGGCCATGACGTGGCAGCATTCATTCATTATGTTTCAAAAATTTTTCACGGCTATGTTAAAACTATCATCAATTTGAAGGGGGTGCTTTTGGTTCGGTGGCACGAGCTTCAAGTAAATAAATTAAAAAAGTATGCGGTTACAATTGCATTAAACAGGCTTCACACACATCGACAGAAACAGTTTGGTCAACAATTCGTGACCAGGATATCGCGGTTTGACATGTTATTCCGGGTCCAATAAACGCCGGGAACAACACTTCCATGCAGGCCGTCAAACACAAACATCACCTACCTAAACCAAAACCCGGGCAGTGGCGTTACGGCAGCAGCTGGGCCGAGACAGTCAGTCACTGAAAACAGACGCTAGACGGCATACAGCACGCGCGAGAATGACGAACAACTCACATCCAATGTTTTCCGACCAAGTCATCATCGCGTATTATCGTCCAGTGCAGCAGAAACGTGCGAGTTCTACCAGCCAGTATTGGAGGGGGATCAGTCAGGCACATATTTGTGTACAGGTGAACTGCTTTCGTGACTTCATTCTACACATAGCTAGCATAGCTAACTTTGGTCGCGCGTGGATACTGCAACCGATGCACCGCAGCCCTGCTGCAGCTGCTGGTAGTTGGAAGTTTTGTTTGTTTTGCCGTTAATCCAACAAACTGGTCTCCGCCAACCAATCCGGCCGTACGGAACAGTGGTTTCGTCGCAGTAAACGTTCTGGTCAAAACTGCGTACTGGGTTTTCGAATTCTGCCCTACCATATATCACTGTATGCTGGCTGACTGACTGGACATACGTTGCCAAGCTGGTTGCGCGTTTGTCCGTGGGACCGGAGTGGATTTGCAGCAATCGGCTGCACCATGCGATGGATTCAACCAAACAATCAACGTTAACCAATGAGTGCGTTTGAGAGAATTGAACTACTTCAAAGTGCAATCGCTTTCAGTGAATGGCAAATAAATTTATAATTAATGGATTTGAGAGTGTTGGGTGCTGGTTGCGCTGCAGTGAACTGCAATGAAGATGTGAAGATGGTGTGGGCTTTGTTGTTACCAGCCAGCGTCTAGGTGGTTCCGAAGAAGCTTCGATGAAGCAAAGTCCCAATTGAATACCTGCTATCTGAACATGAGAATTGTATGGTATTTGCATCAATTACTGCTTGATTAATGTCTGCGTAATCGAGTAATCTATAAAACTGAGGCCACATTGTGCAACCAAGTCGGAACGATTGTTTCATACAATCTTATATGCGAAAAACCTTTCATTTTAAGATGCGGAATGTCATCCCTAAATTCGATAAAATAAAAATGCAATATTTTACTTGTCATCTATGTCTAACATGCTTCCCGTTTTAAACGAAATGAATGATAGTTTGGCGCCGGGCACGTCCTTACAGTCATCGGGGAAGGAATGGAATATTAGTGTATCAAACATTATTATGAATACCGTGTATACCTCTGCTTCTCCACGTTTACCACGGGAAGTAGTTTTTGTCGGAAGATAGGGGAAAATGTTACACAAATCTGGATTCACCTTGATAAGTGATACGATCTATGTAACTCTCAGAAGTGTTATCAAATGTTTATTGCTCTGGGTAGCCGCCTGTCAAAAATTTATGGTAGATTTATCGTATGTTAAATTGATTTAGAAATGCTCGGTTTGTAAAATAGCAGCTTAACATAAGCAACAAGCTCCGGACAGCCGAGAGTGTTGCCTACGTTTAATTGAATCAAACGGCATGTAAACAATTTGATTATTTATTGTTTATTTATTCCGCCGAAACAGTGTATTCCAAGAACAATACAATATAATGAAAAGTTTTACTGTTTCGAGACATGTATCGAAATAAATATACTAATGTCACATGGCTTCCTTAGATCCGCTGGAAACTTTATAGGGATTAGATTTCCAGGTTCCCACAGAGAAGAGATAACTTAATTTCGATATTTATCGTGTTTAAAAGTATGTATATGAGACACATATAGGAGAGATCGAGGGTAGTCAGCACATCTCGGACTGGAACGAGGCCGAAGGGATTCGTTCAACGGAGATCTGGCGCTAGAACACTAGACACACGACCAGACAACATGTTTAATGTCGTGATGACCATCACCACAAGCACAGATATCGCTCTCCACGAACCCAATACGTCGAAGATGTGAACTCACGACCTTTTTCTATTGCATTGAACCAAGGTTTGCTGATATTTTTGGGATTGCCAAACTTCCATCGTTTCACTAAATTTGCTAATTTTCGAGCGCCCTCTGATAATAAACACTGAGAAACTCGTTGAAGTTATGTGATCTTTGATAAATATCACCTTCTAATGCCTAGGTATCCGCTTTCTCATTAGCATTCTAATCTAAGTGTACGCCTTCTTATTACCTGGAATGGAGCAATGCGGAAGCACTCAAGCTAAAGTAATTTTGTATGACTTATCAAATAAAGCGCTCAGGAACTCCCATGTTTTCCCCAGGAAATACACGGAGTGCTATCCATACTACACGGAACGGAACTGTAACGATGTGGCCATGTTCGTTGAGAGGTAAATATAAAAAAACAACAGTTTTGTGGTTTGCAGCACAGCCTCTTTTATGATTTCCCTCACCACTACAGTCATAATAATTAGTATAGAAGCGATGCATTGCTGTCAATGAACGTTATGGAGATATGCGCACTACAGTGCTTAGCGCTAGCATCTTTGGCAGATACATTTGCGTATTTAAAGAACAATCATTACATAGCCACCAGATGAAATTTTTTTTCGCTCGTTAATCCGTCGACGTAGCGGTGCCAATAACCTCGTTTTTCAGCTTTTATCGAGTTATTTATTTGCGTTTCTAACGTAGTCTTTGGAGAAGTTTTCGTAGTTTGCGAGCTCCTTCGTTTTTGTTAAAACATCAGTTATGGGGGTTCTAATTTTACCATGGTCAAAAAATTAACTTATTAATCATTCTACCTTCAGCGATGCTGAAAACATGTAAGCTCTGTCATACTTTTTACTTTACAGAAAATTTAAAATCGAAGGTTAGGGTATTTCTTAGAGTTTCTAAGAGAAACTGTTTTATTCAAATAATTTATGCGGTATTGATTCAAAACCTAAGAAGTCTTCGGACAATTTTAAGATCGTTTTAAGGCGAATAATTTGTTTCATGGCACCACACATCTAACTATTTTCGTTAAAATATTATGAGCACTTTTTCGTCAAAAATGTGGTTTTTGGTATAACAATATCACTTATTGGGGCAAACAAAAGATAATTCTTTTTCAACCATAAAAAGATCATGATTAGATTTATAATTAATCAAAAAATGGCGACGACGATATTTTTTAAAATTTCATATATTTGATTTAAAAAAAAATATTTTTGATATATTTAAAGTTTATATCTTTTGAATAATATAAACTAGAGTTTTGGTGTGTTAGAAAAAATGTACGCCTTTAAAAACTCTGGAAAACATCTAAATAATAGGTTGAAAAAATTGAAAAAGTTATATTAAAAATTTGGTTTTTCATGAATTGACCCATTGTAATATGTTTTAATTACTTTGACGGTGGACAATATAAAAAATATTGTGTCGTTTTCATGATAAAATATTGTACTTTACAATACTTTTCTATTATTTTAAATAGTGGGTAGGGTGGTTCTAATTTTTTGAAATCAGAAAATTAACTTTTTAATGGTTTGAGATAGAGTTTCGCTGTCTTCTAGAAAATTGAAGAAAATGAAATTTAAAAAAAAACTTTATCGAAGGCACTGAAACTCTATGTCGTGTGTACTTTTCATTTTACGAAAATTTTGCCAAAAAAATATTAGGATGTTTCCTAAAAAATGGTTTTCTTTGCATAACTTTTGCAGATTTGATTTTTCATAAAGTTCACTTTAAAAATACTTTCAGATATTTTGAAGGAGAACAATTTGTCTCAATATACCGAACCTCTAGCTTCTCTCGTTAGAAAGTTATGTATACTTTTTACTTAAAATAAACTATTTATTGAGTAAATATTGCAAGATGCAAACGCTTACCATTTTTTGGTGATCTATACAACAAAGCATGCTATTTCATATACCAGCTTCGGTATTTAATACTAAGTGCCCTAATCAAAAATAATGCAAATAGTTATATTTTTATTTAGAAAGCTCTCATAACTTTGAATCGTAAAAAGTTCATAACAGTTTTTGCAACCGGCCGAGACGGTTGTGCCTCCAGGTGGAAGGTTTTGTTCTGGAGAGAGTGACGGAGTGCGAGACGCTGTATGCGTTTTTGTGGGAGAGAGAGAGAGTTTGTTAAGTGTGAGTCGACAGTTGATACGTCGGAGGCGTGGTCAACGGCATCCTCGACAAGTGGTGTTTTGACAGCAAACCGCGGGTAGACGAATTTGCCTACCATGGTGGCAGAAATCGACAGTGATCGTGTCTGTACACACAGAAAAAATATTTTGCATTGGTGTCGTCGAGCAATTCTAATCGACGAGAGGGGAAGCGTCACAGGTAGATCCATTTGCTCTATTTGTCTACCGCAGAAGTGGTACGACGAATAAGGAAAACAAGTGGCACCGAAAAGTGCCGCATCGACAGTGGGATTTTCGCAGCAAGCCACAGGTAGCCACATTTGTCTACCGCGGTGGTGAAAACGGAGAGAGCGCGCTGGTGGTGGTGATACCGACGAGCAGCTTAACCGGAGAGAGTTTTGAAGTGTTGCAGGTAGGCCTATTTCTCTACTGAAGAAGCAACGCGACGAAGTAGGACAGCAAGTGTCACATTGTCAAACAACGGGCACCGAGTTTACAACGTAACACATGAGGTGTGTTCTACCGGTATAACAGGTATATTTTTCATTCCTTTTTGTGATAGTTTTTCTTGCTAGGTAAAATGGATGAAGAGATGGGAGAACGAGTAACAGACCCTCCCCCTAAGCATGTTGAAAATGTAAACCCGAGTAGAATTAAAATTTACTCAGAATCGTCAACGGGACCATGGATTGTATTTATTAGGCGTAAAGTAAAGGCGCTAAATATCATTCAAATTTCGAAAGATTTGACTTCGCGATTCTCGGATGTAAAAGAGATCGTTAAAGTTAATAAAGATAAAATACGCATTGTCGTTGGTAGTCTCAAACAAGCCAATGCAATTGCTTCTTGCGAGCTTTTTACGCGTGAGCATAGAGCGTATATTCCTTCAAAGGAAATTGAAATTGATGGGATCATCACAGAATCGAGTTTGACTGTTGATGACATAATTAAGCATGGGGTTGGTCGTTTCAAAGACACCATACTTAAAGACGTAAAGATACTTGAATGCAAGCAATTGCATTCAGTATCACACGAAGGAGATAAAAAAGTTTATCGACTGTCTGACTCGTTTCGAGTGACTTTCGCTGGGTCTGCGCTGCCCAACTATGTCATTATCGATAAGATTCGTCTCCCTGTTCGCCTTTTTATCCCTCGTGTAATGAATTGCCTTAATTGTAAACAGCTTGGCCACACAGCCACTTACTGTTCCAATAAGGCACGGTGTGGCAAATGTGGGGGTTCTCATCAAGAGGATACATGCAATGAAAATTCAGAAAAATGTTTAATGTGCGGAGAAAACTCGCATGAGCTCCCTGCATGCCCCATTTATAAATTGCGCGAGGATAAAATTAAACGATCCTTGAAGGAGAGGTCTAAGCGCTCCTATGCAGAAATGTTGAAAAATGCTACCCCTAAACCCATCTTCTTAGAAAACACTTACACATCTCTATTTTCGGAACAGTCTGACTCCGACGGAGCGTGCGAAGGTACATCATTTGTTTTACCCGGAAATTCCAGAAAAAGAAAACAGTCTTCTTTTCCCAAGCTGCCAAGCAAGGGCCTTAAAATTTCTCCACCAATAGATAAACTGCGCCCAAAACCGAAAAATTCCGATTCAAAGCCGAAATCAATTCCACCCGGTTTTGGGAAAGTACAATCCAAACAGAACACCATTACTGGAAATAATAAAATTTCGACTTCCTCTGAGCCTCAGCTGGGGGTAGGATTATTGAAATTTTCTGAAATTGTTGATTGGATTTTTAAAGCATTCAATATTTCTAAACCACTAAAGAGTATACTTTCAGCTTTCCTCCCAACAATTAGAACATTTTTAGAGCAGCTGATTGCTTGCAGCAATTATATCCTTCAATGGTTAATTCAACTCCTAAGGTGAAAGACTCCATCACTGTTTTACAGTGGAATTGCAGAAGTATCATACCAAAAATTGATTCTTTAAAAATTTTACTGCATAATTTAAAATGCGATGCTTTTGCTCTATGTGAAACATGGCTTACCTCAAACATTAATTTCAACTTAAATGATTTCAACATTATTCGCCTAGACCGAGACACCCCGTATGGAGGAGTGCTTCTGGGAATTAAAAAGTGCTATTCTTTCTATAGAATTAACATCCCCTTGTCTGCGGGCATTGAGGCTGTAGCTGTCCAAACGAACATTAAAGGCAAAGACATGTCTATCGCTTCTATATATATACCTCCCAAAGTTCAAATTGGACAACGTCAAATTTTTGAGGTAGTGGAATCCATGGCTGCTCCGCGTCTGATACTGGGAGACTTCAACTCGCACGGAGTATTGTGGGGTTCCCTCTACAATGATAATCGATCCTCTTTGATATACAATGTGTGTGACGAATTTAATATGACAGTTTTAAATACTGGCGAAACAACACGCATCCCCAGACCTCCTGCACGTCCAAGTGCATTAGATCTATCTCTGTGCTCGACATCACTTCGGTTAGATTGCACGTGGAAGGTTGTACCTGATCCTCACGGTAGCGATCATTTGCCAATCGTTGTTTCAATTAACAGTGAATTAGGCCTTACGAATTCAATCAATGTTCCTTATGACTTAACACGAAATATTGATTGGAAAACATACGAAACATTAATTTCCACTTCTCTTGCTTCGACAGAAGAGCTACCCCCTACCGAAGAATATGAATTCTTAGCGGGTTTAATTATTGAAGCAGCAGAACAAGCCCAAACGAAATGCAATCCTGGAATGACAATAAATAGACGGCCCCCTAATCCTTGGTGGGACAAAGAGTGCTCTGATGCATATGAAGCTAAACAAGTTGCCTACAAAGAAATTATGAAACAGAAAGGGGGTATACGTGAGAATTTTGAAAATTATTTCATTTTGCAAAACAAATTTGACAGTCTCCGTCGTGCCAAAAAGTCTAGTTATTGGAGACGCTTCGTTGATGGCTTGTCAAGAGAAACATCAATGAGTACTCTTTGGAACACAGCCAGAAGAATGAGGAATCGTAACGTGACTAATGAAAGCGAAGATTTTTCGAATGGTTGGATATTCAATTTTGCCAAGAAAATTTGTCCAGACTCTGCTCCTGCGCAGAAAATCATTCGCGATGCTCCCACAAGTAACGATTTCATAGATTCGCCTTTGACAATAATGGAATTTTCAATTGCACTCCTCTCATGCAACAATAATGCTCCGGGACTAGACAGAATTAAATTCAACTTGGTGAAGAATCTGCCTGACCTAGCAAAAAGACGCTTGTTGAATTTATTCAACAAGTTTCTTGAGCAGAATATTGTCCCGCGTGACTGGAGACAAGTGAGAGTTATCGCCATTCCAAAACCGGGAAAACCAGCCTCCGATCATAACTCGTATCGACCGATTGCAATGCTATCCTGCATCAGGAAATTGTTGGAAAAAATTATCCTACGACGTCTCGACAATTGGGTTGAGGCGAACGGCTTGCTCTCAGATACCCAGTTTGGTTTTCGGAGAGGAAAGGGAACGAATGATTGCCTGGCGCTACTTTCGTCAGAAATCCAACTCGCTTACGCAAAAAAAAGAACAAATGGCGTCTGTGTTCTTAGACATAAAAGGAGCATTCGACTCAGTCTCCATTGATGTTCTCTCGGAGAAGCTACATCAATGTGGTCTTTCACCGATATTAAATAATTATCTATACAATTTATTGTCAGAAAAGCACATGCATTTTTCATATGGCGATTTGGCGACACTCAGAATAAGTTACATGGGCCTCCCACAAGGCTCTTGTCTAAGCCCCCTTCTCTATAATTTTTACGTGAATGACATTGATAATTGTATTGTCAGCCCATGCACTCTAAGACAACTTGCAGATGATGGGGTGGTTTCTGCCACAGGACCAAAAGCTATAAATTTACAACAACCATTGCAAGATAGCTTGGATAATTTATCAATTTGGGCTTTAAAACTGGGCATCGATTTCTCTACGGAGAAAACAGAGTTGGTCGTTTTCTCAAGGAAGCGTGATCCGGCTCAGCTTCAGTTTCAGTTGGTTGGTAGAACGATAGCCCAAGTCCTGACTTTTAAATACCTTGGAATTTGGTTCGATTCTAAAGGCACATGGGGAGGCCACATTAGATATCTAATAACGAAATGCCAACAAAGGATAAATTTTCTGCGAACAATAACTGGATCATGGTGGGGTTCTCATCCAAGTGACATGATAAGATTGTATCAAACAACAATACTTTCAGTAATGGAATATGGGTGCTTCTGTTTCCGTTCAGCTGCGAACACTCACATTATTAAACTGGAACGGATACAGTATCGTTGTTTACGAATTGCCTTAGGTTGCATGCAGTCTACCCATACGATGAGTCTTGAAGTACTAGCGGGAGTTCTTCCTTTAAAAGACCGATTCTGGATCTCTCCTCTCTACTACTCTATTACTTATTCGATGTGAGGTTATGAACCCACTGGTAATTGAAAAATTTGAAAGACTTGTTGAGCTTCAACCCCAAACCAGGTTCATGACAGTATATTTCAATCACATGTCACAAGAAATAACGCCTGCTAGGTATGTTCCCACATACGTCAATATACTAGATACTCCTGAATCCACTTTATTCTTCGACACGTCCATGCAAGCAGAGATTCGTGGAATTCCGGATCATCTACGCTCGCGGGAGATCCCTAAAATATTCACAAGCAAATATCAACACATAGACTTCCTTAAAATGTTTTACACTGATGGGTCACGAATCAGTGAGGCCACTGGTTTCGGTATTTTCAACAATAATTTTTCAATTTCTCTCAAACTTGCAGAACCCGCCTCTGTTTATATAGCGGAACTAGCAGCAGTTCACTATAGTTTGCAAATAATTAATACTTTACCCCTGAACCATTACTTTATCCTCACTGATAGTCTCAGCACAATTGCAGCTCTACGCTCAAAGAGGATTGATAATCAAGATCCATTCTTTTTGGGGAAGATACGAGAATCTCTGAGTAACCTAACAAGAAAATGTTATAAATTTACCCTAGTGTGGCTCCCCGCCCATTGCTCTATTGCGGGCAATGAGAAAGCTGATAATTTAGCCAAGATTGGTGCACTAGATGGTGAAATATATGAAAGACCCATCGCTTACAATGAATTTTATAGCGCTTCTCGACAGAGGACACTTGCTAGTTGGCAAACATCTTGGGACAATGGAGATATGGGACGATGGCTACACTCAATTATCCCTAAAGTATCAACGAAGGCATGGTTCAAAGGATTGGATGTAAGTCGGGACTTCATCCGTGTGATGTCTAGGCTCATGTCCAATCATTATACTTTAGATGCGCATCTCCGTCGTATTGGGCTCGCTGAGGGTAATCATTGTGCTTGTGGAGAAGGTTACCATGACATTGAGCATGTTGTTTGGTCCTGCACTGAATATCGTGAAGCCAGATCACAATTAGTAGATTCTTTACAAGTCCGAGGAAGACCAATTCATGTTCCTGTTAGAGACATCCTGGCGTATCGCGATCCTCTATACATGGAACTTATCTATCATTTTCTAAAAACAGCGTCTGTCAAAATTTAATTAAATTCATCTCCTCATACTCTCATCCAAGGCTAATCATTCACCAATTAAAGTGTCCTAGAATATTCAGTTTTTAACTTTAGACAATAACAGAAAAAAAGTAAATAAATACAAAAAATACTAGATCATTATGAAATATAACAATGTATGGAAAAAAGCAAACAATAAAGTGATTTCAGTGTTAGTTTTAGACAAATTACTAGTATAGTTAAAATTAGTCTTAAGGATTTTTGTAACGTGCTATGTAAAAAAAGAAACTGGCGTAAAAAGCTTTTGCAAATGCCGTGTCAAATAAACGTATGGAAAAAAAAATCGTAAAAAGTTCAGTAGTTGGTGTTTTGAAGCAAATTATGTACCCTAAAATAATCTTCAAGTTGTCCAAAGGGAACTTTAGTGTAAAATAAAAACTTCAAAAGGTATAGAAATAAAAACGTTTTTTTAAGGAACACCCTAGCTTACATTTGGATTTCTCGTGCGATGGAAAGTATAAAAGCTAGATCTTGCATGTCTTCAGCAAATTTGTTCAAAATGTGCTGCTGTACAACTTCATCGAAGATGCTCTATCTCGAACCGTTAAAAAAATCAATTTTAAATATTGCCAAAATTAGAATCACCCTGACATCTGTTTAAACAAAAAAAGTGCCTTGCAAAGTTAAATAACTATGCTAAATATATTGTAAAGTTGAGTCATTTGGTTTTAGCAAAGAGTAAAAAATTCTGCTAATTTCTTGTACGCTTTCACCGTCAATGAGCACATTAATTGTAGCGAGGTCGCATACTTTGATAAATCTAACGCGCTTGGCCGCGCTGGTGGAGTGTCATTTCTACCGTATTCAAGATATAGAATATTGAAATTGTCGCAAATATTATGCAGTAAGATAGATCGGCTATCATCGATAGACAGTTTAGTCTTTGCCTTTGATTCGGACTTGACAAGCGACAACTTCAATACATGGTATCGACCAAAGGTTAATAGGATTGATAGAATATCACATTTTGATCCCCAAAGGCACTCCTCCAAAGTGTTGTCTCGGCCCTGGGGAATAATGTTAAAATTGTAGAAGATCTGCGTCGGAAGTTAACCAGATTCCTCGATTTTTGCTAAACACAATTGCTTTCTAACCAGAATTTTCACTAACTGAAGCGAAGGGTTCTTGAAGGATACTTCAAGACCATACTTCGCAATTAATGCTCCTGTCGGAGACTAACCAGCAATCTCTACTTCCCGGGCGGGTACGTATATAAGATACTTCTTCGTACACTGCCGAGTGTTATTTAATTAAATATCGATTATGTTGAATGGTTCATCTTTGGTCCAGAAGTAGGCCATCCAGGGGCCGGTTGTGTAAGATAGATATAATTTGTATCAAAAAGGATTATTTTTGCCATCGGGGAAAAATTCAAATTGACCTCCATTGAGCCTGAGGGGATGACGGCCGTCGGAGATATCTTCCCATTAGGGATGATCCATAAATGACGTAGCATTTTTTGAGTGATTTTTAACACCCCCCTCCCCCATCGTAGCATTTCGTCACAAACCTCTAAATACCCCCCTCCCCCTGGTAATTAAGTAGCTTGACGGTAACTCTGCCCCCCCCCCCCCCCCTTTTCCCTGTATTTTTTTATAAATTCTATTCTATTCCCCTTTAAAAAAGCTACGTAGCATCACATGACCCCTACCCCCCCCCCCCCCCCCTGTCGTCACACATCATCACAAAATACAAAGCTCCCCCTCCTCCATATAATGCTACGTCGTTTATGGATGATCACTTAGCCGGCACTATCATGCAGGCTTCAGTACCCGCGAAAAGAAGGTTGTATCGAAGGGAACGGAAAATTAATGCAACGAAATTTAAAAGAATGGGTACTTAGCTGTAGAACATTTATAGAGTCATTAATCAACAAATACATTATCGCTGAGCCGCCCTGGAACAGCGCGTTAACAAAGAGTATTTCCAAATAGCTGTCAGGTATTATCTAGGAATTTTCATTTTCACTTACACACGCCATGTCTCAACTTTTGTCACTACAGCACTCCGAATCTTACTACCCGCATGGAAAAAAGTAGAAAAACTCTAGTAAGACAACTGCGGAGAGAAAAACAGTATTTTTGGCAACGTATGCCCCGGCATTGTATGGCAACACGTCCAATGTTATAAGGATAGGCAATGTTCGACTGGATTCGTTTTTTGACAGCTAAACGCGGATCTAATCGGAGTTCGAATCGAGATGCCGAAGGAGGCGGTTCAGATTTTGTTTGGCTCTTGTGCATGGTGATGTGGCTGGGTGGCGTACCTCTAGCCTCAGTTGGTACTCTGTGTGTGTGATTACGGCGGAACTGAGTTGCATACGACTAGTATGGGAGGTTAATCTTTTGCCTTGGTGGATTAGCGTTGAGTCTGCGCTAGTGTTTAGTGACATCGTCGATCGGAGAAATTACCACTAGAAAAGTTTCACGATATTGAAAATCGAATTCCTTCATGTGTAGCAAAAGTGTTGATTGTGGAAGAATAGTGAAGAAAATAACATGATAATGTGTGTGAACTACTAAATTCCGTTTGGTGTAAATACCACTACAACTACAAGGCATATGTGTTGTCATGGGAATGGCATTGTGTGTCGTGCTATGGCATCGTTCATGTATTCGGGTGAGAAATTTCCAATAGGATTTTTATATAATGCCAAATATATCTCGACAAACATATCAATATTGATTCGTCAAAGGGGCGAAACTGTTTTTTGTAAACAAACTTGTTTCGCTCATTAGTCTGTTGCAGAGTGGAATTTCATGCAAAATATGCGTTAATGTAAATTTTTACCTTTCGTAGAAGTAATTTCAATTGTTTTCTGCTTCGAAATTATAGTAAATTAAGAGAAACCATCAAAATAAAAGTTTGTTTACAAATCTTATTCGCCCTTTTGCAAATTTAATATGGATATGATTGCGGGCCGACTGTCGGAATTCACTTTGAATGGGGATTCCGGACGAGCCGCTGCTCGCTAATCGCAGATATTATAAGTAAACAAAAGAGAAAAGTTTTCTCTTTCATAAACTGATGGGAACTGTATTCAAGCAGTAATATGCTTGTTTCGTTTTTGGATCGGAGTTGCTCTGGGTTCGCTCGGAGCTGTCATTCTTATATGGATTTTGTAAATATTAGAACAGACCTAGAGCGACTCCGGTCTGGAAACGGGATCGGCAATGGTTTCTCCGGGGTTCCCCTTCGGGGGGAGTTTTGGCGGATGGCTTTTACGTAGTTTGTCGAGATATGATTTAATTAGTTCAGTGCGGGTAGGACAGGTTTCAACAAAATCTAATGCGTCAAGGCACCGTCACGCGCACAACCTCGATGGAATATACACTGGAGTTCAATTTGTTCTGATTGAGATAATTATTATGGGCATAATTTCGATGCTTATTATTAACGTCTTTGTTGATATTGGATTACATCATAGGGGCAATGCGAGTAACAACTACACTATACATAATCATCATTTTCTAAAAAATTTCAGCCAATATTACTATGTTCTCCACGTAGCAAGCTTCTCTTAAATATTTCTCAACAAATCATGCTTTGTTAGTTCGGAGTTGGAAGATGGTTCGGAGTTGTTTGTTGGAAAATAGTTCGGAGGACTTCTATAGTTTTTTTTTTATACATGCATACAAGTTTTTAAAGCATCATTTTAAAAGTACCAAACACTGGTCAGTAGCGGAGTGGCACGACACGGCCGGTCTCTTTATGCTCACATTTAATTGGCAAATTGGTTTCTTGTCGTTCTTCTTGTCTCTAGTTTTGTTTCTATTTCTAGTACAAGGCTGAGAAATAAAACACGCGTGTGTCGTCGGTTGTGTGTCCGACATACAGGGTCGTTCGGTTCAGACACATCGGTTATGCTTATTTTATACCTCGCAGGATGCACTCCGGTTAGCATAACGACGCGTGCGATTATTGTTATATTAGCTATATTACGAAGACTTTAACTACATGGTTCCTACCATAAAAAACTCATGAGTCAGAAAAAATAGTCGCTTTTCGTTGTATTCTACAGTTCTTTGAATGTCGTGTATAGAAACAAGGTGAAAGCTCACGTTCCGTTATACAATTAATAGCTCTTCAGGATCGGTCATAGATCGAGGACCCATATTCTGTACAGCGCTGCAGCGATGGCTTCTCATCTGGCGCTGTTAAACGCGTATGGGTATATATGTATATGTGCAAATATGTGTGTGTGCAAATATATGTGTGTGAATGTGTGCATGAGTGCGTATGTATGCATGTATACATGCGTCTTTTCATATGTATGTTTACAGGCATGCACACATGTGTGTATATATGTGCATACACTGGATATTTGAAAGTAGATCGCGATCGGTGGTCCGACGAAACTTTGCCTTAGAGGTTGGAGGTAGGTTCAGCCCGCGGTGGCTATGACTCGATATGAGGATAGACTAAGTTGTGGTTTTATTTGAAAGTGCACATTAAAAATACTCTTGACTTGTGTTCCTACTACCCAATTCTCAAGCGAATATTTATATCAGACTAGCTCGCGCTTTTAGCAATACTCCTACGGCCGGCTGTTTGGAGTTCAAATTGCTGTAGTTTAGGGAAAAACTAAATCACTCTTGATGGCCGGCTATCCAGAGTTTAAATACAAGAAAAATCATAACTAAATATCTTTTTGCTCTGAGTATACGTGTACTCGGAGATTAACCATCCCACCGCATAAAACATATTCATTTTGTGGTCGCATTGCCTGCTTGTGGCGAATCCTAGACCTGTACCTGTCCTTCAATCCAACTCCGTAATATCTATGGAAGCGTCGCTGAGTCGGGGGCCTTCCTTAAGTAGGTATTACATCAACATTTTCCTACCCTATCCTAAGTATCGGTGAAGATGGTCGTGGCCGGCAATAACGATTCTCATGCTATTGGTTTACTGAACTCATAAGAGATAAAGTTCATTCCCGATCATTTATCTCACAAGCAAGATGAGTTGAGCTACCTATAGGCAACATGATAATCGTTAGTATGCAATCTACGAATAGCACCGTGCTTCGCAACGCAACGCAACGCAGCTAAACGCGGATCTAATCGATCAAAAATGGAGTCTCCGCAGTTCTCTTTCTAGAGTTTTTCTAGGAAAAAGGTATTCCGCTGGCCCTGTTATTTATCGTGCATTAACTTTATTATTATTATAAGAAATGAAATGATAATTATGTATTGGCTTCTTTCTCCGCAAACGTTGGAATAAGGTGTCGATTTTTATATTATAATTATCCGCACGGATTGTTATGCTAACTGAAGAGCATTTTAACCAGTATAAAATAAGCACTGCAGAAATACCTGAAATGACTAATTTTGTAAGTCGAATATACAACCGACAATATCCGCGCGGGTTTTTTATGCTAATTACTAGATGAAGATTGGAGGCAGTAAGAACGAAAAGAAACTAATTTAATTGAAAACAGCAATGTGCCTATAAAATGAAGCAAATGCAAAAAAAGAGAAGGCACTCCTGAATTAGTCCTCTTTCACGTCAATAATCAAGCTATTATATTTTTATACTCATTAACATGACAATCAATAATATAGTACATGCACTACTCCAAGGTGTATGAAAGTACTCACGACAAAGAGAACAATAATTATAATTGACTGATGATAAAATGGACTAAAACAAACACATGGATATGACAACAATGCATCTGTTCTTCGTGCTGATATGACTGCCGCTAATTGGTAACTGGTTTCCGATTCATTGCGGGATTTGTAGATTGTCAACCCAACAGCTATCATTTCACTCGGGCAAGATCATGCGTATTCCTCACATACATTTGATACTCTATGGATTAGTTCCTTGTTTGGTCAAATAAACACTAAAGAAAGTTTGCTTAGCCCCAAGAAATGTCAGCTCGATTGGCATCACCAGGCGGATACATGTTCCCTTACAATATCATCAAATTAAAAAACATTTAAAATTACATGCGACAAATTATTGGCAATTCGGAGTATAATAAAATGAAAACTAGATATAATAGACTATAGAGACGTAGACGAAAATCGCCGATCACCGAGCTGACATTTTAGATTTCTTATGTAATAAAGATTTGCAGTATTGGACGAAATGTGAGGACCAAATACTCAACTTTATTGAAAAGCGTCAGTTAACTTAATCGTTCTTAAATCGAAACAAAGTAAAGTTTCTCAGCCAGTGGTTTAGAAACTTTTTTGAAATTCATTGGAAATATGTCGTTGAATGAGTAAAAGTTCTTAATTGTTTCGTATTTCCATGATATTTTTGTATATTTTCAATGAATTTCAAAAAAAAAACTATCTGCCATAAATTGCAGCCTTTATTAATTGCAATCGATTGTTGTATAAATATGTATATGTCATCGCTTCATCATTTAGGGATCATCCATAAATGACGTAGCATTATATGGGAGAGGGGGAGTTTTGTATTTTGTGATGATGTGTGACGACAGGGGGGGGGGGTAGGGGGTCATGTCATGCTACGTAGCTTTTTTAAAAGGGAATAGAAGAGAATTTTAAAAAAAAATACGGGGAAAAGGGGGGGGCAGAGTTACTGTCAAGCTACGTAATTACCAGGGGGGGGGGGTATTTAGAGGTTTGTGACGAAATGCTACGATGGGGGAGGGGGGTGTTAAAAATCACTCAAAAAATGCTACGTCATTTATGGATCATCCTTTATCATGCTTGCTTTCCATTCTTTGATAATGCGACAAAACCTGCAACAGACATGTTAGTCTATGCGGAGTCACCGTAACGCAAGCTGTTTACGCCTTCAATTCACTGTTCGAGATCTGTACGCAGTGATCTTCGGCGTGGAATAACTTAGTTATAAATGGCGGGCCATTTTTTTCTCGACGGCATGTTGTTAGGTACTAAAAGTAGTATATGTGGTATTTTTTTGAACAAATAAGGCGAACACTTTTTTATTTCTTTTTTTAATAAACCATGGTTTAAAAAATATCCAAAATATTAATTTTTCGGATCGGAAAAAATCAAAACAATTTGTGTTATACGGTAATTTAATTGCTGGTTAGATCGTTAAAATCGGCCAACTAGTTACATTTTATTAAAATAAATGGGCTAATAACGTTAAACGTCAATATTATGGTCAAAATTTTTTTTCATGGATACCATCTGGATTTGGTGTTGCAATGCCAAATACTACCAAAAATAGAATCTTCTATCGAAATTGTGATGTTGAAATTTTAACTTAACTATAATTAGTAAACAAGTATGAAAGTTGACGTAAAATGATCAACTTTGCTCTAAAATGCTATAAAAACAGTACTAGCTCGCATTTGTTGCCACGATCATAAACAATGGATAAAGTGAAATACTTATTAAGTTGTTCAATGAAAGTTAAACGAAATGCGATTCTAATGACCAGGGCACATGATGTTTTGATCCTAACAAGAATGGAGTACGTATACAGTAATATAGAACAAAATGTTCTGTTTCAGCTAGGCGATTTTGTCTGCTCTTTCAGTCGGATGTTGAACACATACAGATCAATAAATCACACCAGTATGTATCATTATATGGTTCTATTTTTCGCACTCAAACAATACTGTCGCGAGGAGCTTAATGATGCAACCAGTAGCAACATTTTAGACGCCTTATATGATTGGTTGGGTACATTCAGGTGTGGTGTTTAATGAAACAGCAGAGACATCAAAAAGTAATCATGTTTGTTTCCACAAATCAAAGTTAGCGATGTACATATCCATGACACATTCTATTCTGTGATCGAATTACACATTACGAGAAACCATGTACAGGATGCAAACAACTCATTTTTGGATATCCAGCGCGACACAGTTAGTGATAGCATCTGAGTCAGATGAACGGTAGACAAATTTGTTGCAGTGGTGCGGGTAATAATGGCAACAGCAAAAGCTGCGCCCGATACCTCCAAATCAATAGACAGCAACCAGTAGCGAGGCAACTAATACCAAAGATGGCAGGTTCACACTTGTGATGCGTAAGTTAAAGAAAAAAGAAGGACAACTGATGCCAACATTAACGATGATGACAACGTCAACGAATTCAATTAATGATTTGATATAGTACATGGGGAAACACATATTGCTCTTTGGCGAAAGAATGTCTCCTCATGGAATGGAAAGTTGCGTGTGTCTTTCCAGGTAGCAATTGCGGTTTTATGTAACTCTTATTTATTTATCGATATCACTATTTATCGGTTGCTCATTTTCTGCTTTGTGAAACAACCACCACGAGCCGTGTTAAACAATTTCGTCGGAAAATGTTGTTTTTCAACTCTTCTTACTCACAGGAAATCACAGGAAATCAATGCATATCAATTGTTCCCTCCCAATAGCGGCAACCCTTCCCCCAGATCGCTCAATTAGCCGGCAGTGTCATTCCAATATCAGCACTAATCAATTTGCTCGCATCAAATATTCATCCCATGCACCGTTCGTGGGAAATTTCTCGCTACCAGCATGCTAAAAATCACGTCCGTTGTTCTAGCTTTCTCTGGTTCTGGTGCATTTCACGTAGAAGCTATTCCGTACCCTGCAATCTTGGCTCAAAAATACCGTTTGATGATTCTGTACGATGTTATCTGGTGCTAGTTCCATCCTTCGGTATGAAACGCCATTTTCGCAATGCTGAACTTTGCACACACACACCCACCTCCAATCACGAAATTTTACCACATTTGCCATTAGCCCATCACATCCAGTTCGGGCAAACCGGTTAAATAGACCATCTCCAAGCAAGAAATGCATCGAAAGTCGTAAATCAGCCTCATAATTCATATCGTTATCAATTGAAAGGAAGCAACCATTCCCTTTCCCAACACGACCTCAATTGAATTTTGAAATTCAGGTGACGATTGATATGTTCTTGCACTTACTGGTCAAACTATTTCACACCTACACCCACACACACATACACAGCAAATATACCTCAGAATCAATTTCCTTATTTGCTCCCCGATGAAGTGACCGAGATTGGAGGACGCAATTGAAAGAAATGGTAACACTTTCCATTTTGATGGTCAATTAGCTGTTCGGTTCAGAAAGAGAGAGATCGATGGAATGTAAGGTGATATAGGACACTGTTTTGAAGTGTAATTAAAAAATGATAATAGCCAAAGAAAAAGTTCTTTAACTCATACACGCAACTGAAATTCGTTATTGAAGCATGATATTTAATGTACTTACCTATAACAAAACTGTATATATCGGAGTGGGCATAGCGTAGTTGGTAAATCGATTGCCTTGTACGCAACTCACCTGGGTTCGATTCCCAACCTCGTACATAGGGTTATAGATTTTTGTAGCCCTAAAACAGAGGCGAATGACCCTATGATTAAAATATCTATAAACGAAATTTATAAAAAAAACTGTATATTTGGATCAAAGTTAGTGTGTGAAATCTGTTTAGGTCAAAAAATTAAGCAATGTTCTATGCTAAATTCCTTCTTAGTGGAGATCAATTTTGGTAAAAACTATTTTTTCTCCATCAAGGAGAAAATTGTTTATTGTCTTTGCGAGCACAAAACGTTAAATTAGTTACAATATTTCGTTTCGACTTCGTCTCGTCAGAATCCGACACTAACTTAGTGACTGGACTAAACTAGCGTCGAATTGAAGTTCGCTAGCTCCAAAAATCGGAAATAAGGAACATCACCCTTAACTAGGGGTTTGCTGAGGAACACAAAACGGAGACGCGTTTTTTTGGAGCTAGCGTCAATCCGCCGCTAGCTTAGTCCTGTCACTAAGTTAATGTCGGATTCTGATGAGCCGAAGTCGAAGCGTAAATATTATAACTAATTTAAGCAGTGTCGTCGTAGCGTGCCAGATCGTACCGAAATATGAACTATTATAAACTGCTATGTTTTACTAGCTACGGTAATGCTGGATGATAAGAAAGACAAAAGCACATTCATAAACACATTGTTGTACAATGTCATAACATACACCAATGAAACTTGAACAGCGAAAAAGCCTCAAACGTTTTAATAACGTAACCTTTCCCGGAATGCAGTACAAACATAAATTCCCGTCAATTAAATTAGTTTTCCATTCTTCAACTCCCTCGTCATTAGACCGTACCAACAGGGATAAACTTCATCATATTAGTCTAATCATGGCAAATATTTCATTCCTAATTAACTTCACTTTATTAAACATCCGTTTGGCTTCAAGCGCGCCTCGATTTTATTGTTTCAAGTTCAATCTGGACGGGAAAGGTGCGTGCTGTGCGTGTTCCAGAAACCCCCAGGTCGGTTTCGTTCCTACCAACAACGCACGTTCATGTGCCTGTGCTGTTTCATACAAGTAGGTACCTACATACTACCAAAACCGCAGCCGATTAACGTGGCGCTATGTGGCGTCACCATCAGCAGCCCAGCCATTTTCCACCGTGCATTGCTCAATGCCGTATAACCTGCGTGATGTGTTTGCAGAGCGTAATTGGCTAGGATTAACTTTGACATCCATTGTACGCACAGTGCTTCTCGGCGGGGACTCGCCAATTCAATGAAACCCGGTTACCTAAATAATAATCAGACTTCAATCAGGTGTAGAATTCGTTGGCCAGTTAGCTCATGAAGTTACAAAAAAATCGGCTATGTAGAAGAATCATATATTCATCCTTTAGTTATGGAATTTGGGTTTCGTCTCATCAGAATCCGGCACTAACTTAGTGATAAAACTAAGCTAGCGCAGGATTGACGCTAGCTTCAAAACCGGAGACACGATTTCTCTATTTCTGCTAATGTGCGTTGTCCGCCCAATTCCATTGGTTATTATTCTTAGCGTTGACACACTCTACACTCAGGGAACAGTATGTGCATATAAAGGGGAACTAGATGTATATCTATTCTGCCAGCCGAATGCCTTGTCTCTCGGCCGCAATTCAACATTCAAAACAAACACGTAGCTGACGAAATATGCATGCACAACAAAACTTTTTGACTTGTCTTGCCTTTCTTCGCATCAACTATCGATGCCGTATTTTGTTCTGCCCATTAATTATTTCTTTTTGTAAATAGTTTATTTGACACGGTTCACCGCAAGAGTATCCCTCAAATATAAAACACTGAAACCTATGTACGCAATTTGCCAGTGCGCAAGAAGCTTCAATTTTGTTTGTTTGGCGGAGAGCTATTTTCAGCTTCCCGCACTGCTGCCTGGGTGTCAATCCGACGTCTTTGAATTCAGTCGTACCTGGTTGAGCAATATTTGCTAGTTGGGAAGTAGTCTGTGGTATGACAGGAGATACTAAGTGCTGATTTGTTGGTTAATGGGAATGGGAATGGGAAATAATCAGTATCTTGGCCGTATGTGAGCTAGCTATCGTTTCAAATCTGTGCTGCAGGTTGCCCTTGAAGGGCCCGGTCTACAAACACTATTGATTGTTCAGTGTAGATTTCAGAATAGTAGATAAATAACAACTTATTAATCGCGACTTGGGTTTACTTATACTGCGTTCCTGTAATGTGACCGATAAATCTCACTTCAGATTTAGTAAGACACAAACAAATCATTTCGTGATGTAGAATATTTCCGAGAGATGTAATCTTAGTCCTTTTTCATTCCTAATTTTATTCGTTCCTAACACTACTATGAACTATTCGAAATAATATTTCAATTTATTGCAAATATTTCAATTTGAGGATTAGCAACGTTATGATGTTGCCTTATCGGATCCACTCAGAGCCGTTGCTAAGGAGCAAAAGGGGACATTACCCCACCATGCGTTTTCCGCCGAACCAACCATAATTTTTTATATTTATTTTATTAAACAAAAACAATGTATACAATAGAGATGATCCTGTATTACGAAACTGCATCAAATTAGAAAAAAGACATTTTATTTCCATTTGTTTCATCAACTTTGGACTTCCTCGCAAAAAGTTTATGTTACGCTGATCCACTTTGGTCGATATTTTGTTGAATATAGGCAGGGTGGCCAGATAGAATTCTTTAATATCGGTAAGATTATTAAAAGTTTATCGGTAGTTATCGGTGGGCCGGGTTGTTGTCCCAAAAACGTAGTGTTGACTAGACCTGTGCGCCGCCGCGCCACGCCGCCGCCGCCGGTGAATTTTAACAAACGCCGACGCCGAAAGGTAGACCGGCGGCGCGCCGCCGTCTCTTTTTTCCCACGCCGACAATTCGCGAACTCGAAAATCGTTGGCTCATAATATTAACCACAAATCTAGAAACATTGTCTATGGTCCGAATATACGACGTTAACTGATTCATGATTAATCACATATTGATATTTATTTGGTATTAGTGGTTGTGAATTAGATCACAAAATTAACAAAGTCTTGATATTTTCTCGTAAATCATTACACGACACTCGGTATACAATTCATGGATCCATTCTTACTTCGTCAACTGGTTATGATAGCGAGCATATAAGTTACAATTCACTATTCGTTCGCATGGAAATGTCCACAATTTAAAAAAAAAAACACCTCCACTTTCAAGATATAAGTAATGAAATTTACGATAATGTGCCTGATCTTAATCTTTGCACGTAATCAATTTCACTGGAATACAGTGTATTATTCATCGATTCTTTAACTGATTCATGATTCCTAGTATGCTAGACACGATTACCCGTCGAGCTCGTGAAACTGTTCATGATATAGTTCATGAAGTAATTAATTTTTCACATAATCTTAATATACTTACGAAAACAATTTCAAGGAACTCAGACTATTATTCATGGATTATTCGCTCTGCTCTTTGGTTTTGAAATTTCTATGTGAGATATTGTGTACAAATGCTAGCAACCAGTCTCATAGGCGCGAGCATTAGATACAAGGAAACTACCAGGACCTGTAACCCTGTTATTCTTTTGTTAAGATTCAGTGTATTGTTCGGAATTAAATGAAACTGCACTAAGCATCAAAAATACATTACTTAGCCACAATTCAAGTCCGTAATTAAGCAAACTATAACACACGTAACTCTGTGTAAAAAATCTGACGATAAACTCAAGACTAAAATATCACGTCAACACGAAGAGAATTTACGAAAATCGTTGCACATCATTCAATTCTTGACTTTTTTAGTCAATAAAGTTAATACAAATCAATGTATCATCAAGTTATGAACCAGAATCATAAAAATATTAAGCATATTCAGACACAACCACCTACTAAACATTTGAGTATAATGCCATCTTTTTTGCGTGAACTAGTTTTTTGAAAACACAAAAATTATTTTCAATGCGAGGTTTACTTATCATTGATTGAATCGTGACCTATTTTTAAAAAAAATTTCTCGAAGAATAGTTGGACAGAATGATCTTGACTTTTCGCGACGCTGGTGCACTGATGTGGCGATGCAGAGGGTAAGATTTCTGGTCTCAAAAACTATTCATCGTGTGATCTAGCCCCACTCAGGAAAGATTTTCAGTGTCAGTTGCATCAACCCGGTATCACAGACAAAAAAGACGTAACACGAGATGAATTTTCATCACTCGTAGAAAAAACGGTCGTTTTAAATTGCAAAAAATGCGCCATACCAGCGAGCATGGTGTTAGTGAAGAGATTTTGACACAGAGCTAAATGCGTTACTTAGTTTCCGCACCCACCCGAAAACGTTACCGTCTTTTTAATCTCATGCAAACCACAACAAACAAAATGGGCCGGAAATTTGAAATTCATTCTTGTCGAAGTGCCCAAGGCGGGAGTTGTTCACAATCATTTCTTAAGTTACAACACGATGCCGATCGGCGAGTAAGCACATAATAGGATGTTAGTAATTTAATTGATTCGGTGTATCGAATCTGACTAGATGTATGCAATGGATTCGAATTTGTTGGTCCCCGGAGCTGCTGGAGCAATTGGCGGAGTGCAGGTGCTACGAAAATTAGAGATACGCTCAGACCATTTTCAATCAGACTTGTTTAGTAATCAGTTTCAACCCAACATCAAGTCGGGGAATTATTATGAATGATAGTAACTGTATATTTAGGTTTCGTTATGGTGTAGATCTGTATGACTCCAGTACATCGAGCATACTTTGCATTCTAGATAGAAGCAAATCTTAAGTTGAAAGAAAATGTGGTGCCACGGAATCGTATGCGTTATTTTGTACTTACAAGAAGTAAAAGTAAATGCCAACCAGGAAAATGAAGTAATGTGTATACCTTGAAAGGTCCTTACATGACCATTAAAAGTGACATTTCTGCGCAGTAATGCCATTAATGCCATTAGTAACGCCTCGTGTTAGGGTACCCGATATCTGTGGGATTTTTAAAGAGCGACGGTAAAGAAGACTAAAATTAAACAAAAAACAATGAAACGACAAGAAGAATTAATTTCCTCAAACAAAACAAAAACTATTTTACCGTTTTAATTTCCCAAACATAGAACAATAAATAATTATTATGGGTCATTGAAATACAGTCGTTACTCTGCATTCTTTAAATTTGTCCATTGCAATCATTATTTCATGCGAAGTCGTAGTATGCAACATCGACAATTTTTCTATTTCGTTCTTTAAATTTTGCAACTGTAAAAATAGTCCCGCCATTCATTTATTATCTTGCATTTGGCAAGCAGGGTGGGCACTTGTGACGCATCAGCGAAATTAAATGCACTTCTTTCCATCAAAATAGAAATTCATAATGCATTTTGCGTTGCGTGTAAGACGTCAAAACCCTACAAAAAACCAGCCCTACATTCAACAAAACATCTAACAAAGTGGATAAGCGTAAGACGATTGTTAAACAATCTTTTCTGCGAAGGAGTGCAAAGTTGATGCAAAAATGGAAATTAAATGCATTTTTTATAATTTGAAGCAAATTTGTAATACATTCTGAAAGTCATCTGCCCTAGGTGGGCACTAGACTGCCCAGAAAAATGATGAATTTTTGAAAACTCAATCGGCCCACCCCTGAGTCGATTCCTAGTCCCACCAGAAGTACTTGTACCAAATTTGAAGCAAATCGGACAAGTCTAACTACCGGACCAACGTGCCTGAAGTTTATATTGGATTTTTCAACAATTTACATGGAGAAAACTCACTAGCTCGTATTTTCGCCGCTAGGTGGCACTGTATATATCGTATTATCACTGTAAGTGAAAATAAGAAAGATATTTTAATTATCTACAACTTTGTCGAAGACTGCTAGTAAATCCGGCTATGTTAAAAGAAGTTATTAAACTTTTAACGAAGTGATGTCTGAGTCAGTTTTGCATGGGGCCTAGCAGTGCATGGTTGTGTATCAGTACTCGAGTCCCGCGAACTATATATTTTTGTGAAATAATGGTTAGATTTAGCCGAATAGTATGTTTACAAGAATTATAGTAAATAATACGAGTTATGTTTTGGTTAGAAAATTTTAGTTCCACCTGTGACCCCATAGAGGGCGCCACTACTAACTTTTCATAGAAGAGAGATAGAGTATCAAGATGTTCAGAAGAAATACTGAAAAATGCCTGTTCTATAACTTTGTAGAAGACACCAAATTTCTATCTCTCTCCGTTGAAAAGTTAGTATTGGCGCCCTCTATGCGGTAACAGGTGGAACTAAAGTTTTCTAATCAAAGCATGATTCGTATTATTTACTATAATTCTTCTGAACATACCATTGAGCTAAACCTAACGATTATTTCACAAAAATGTTTAGTTCGTGTGAATCGAGTACTGATACACAACCATGCACTGTTAGGCCCCATGCAAAACTGACTCAGACATCACTTCGTTAAAAGTTTAATAACTTCTTTTAACAAAGTCGGATTTACTTGCAGTCTTCGACTAAGTTGTAGACAATTCAATTATCCTTCTTATTTTCACTTACAGTGATAATACGATGCATGCAGTGCCACCTAGCGGCGAAAATGCGTGCTGGTGGGTTTTCTCCATGTAAATTGTTGAAAATTCCCATACAAACTTCAGGCACGTTGGTCCGGTAGTTAGACTTGTCCCATTGGCTTCAAATTTGGTGCAAGTACTCCTGGTGGGACTAGGAATCGACGCAGAGGTGGGCCGATAGGGGTCATTTTTCTCCTGTCACCCTAGTGGGCACTAGTGGAGCTTCAGTTGAAAAAAAATTACTTGATATGATTGCGAGAATTCCATTTTTTGCAATGTGTTCAACAGATGTCGCTAGTACATCGTGAGCGATGATTTTTTTAGAATTTCCTTCAAGCTGGTAACGTCTGTTTGTATGTGCTGCGAAGTCTGTTACCAATTTGGAAAAGGAATTTTACTGCCAAGAATTGTTTTTAGTTACATAGGCGTCAATATTCGTCACGCCGACACACGCCGGCGCGCCGCCGCCGATAGGGTCCAACGGCGTGACGCCGCCAACGCCGCCGCCGCCGGCCAAATATGTCGCTTACGCCGCCGCCGATTAAAAATGCATCGGCGCACACCTCTAGTGTGTATATGTGTGTATGTATGTAGGTATATATGTGTCAATCTCACCGATTTTTCTCAGAGATGGCTGGACCGATTTGCACAAACTTAGTCTCAAATGAAAGGTCGCTATTGATTTTTTTATTAGTCCGACTTCCAGTTTAGAAGATACACGTTGAAGAGTACGATCACACAGCAAATTTCTATATAAACTGGTACCACCATGATGTCCAAATGATGCTGTACATATTATATTGTGTGCTACATTACTTGGATTTGCGTATCTAGATCATTGATGACTAATCAAAATTGCTTTGACCACGTTGGCCATCTACCACGGTTCTTGATGCCCCCGGGGAACTTGCCAAGTCCCATGTTAATGTCATATCCATTTCTCATCGAATTCTGTACCGATTCCTACAAACTTGGTGTCAAATGAAAGGTACAGCATTCCCATTAGCTGTTTTTGAATTTCTATTTGATCCGACTTCCGTTACCGGAATTACAGAGTGATGAGTACGAACCCGCAGCAAATCCCGATTTCAACGTGTACAACGATGAATGAAAAAAGGTGAAATTTTTTTTTTCCAATATCGGAATTCCAAATCCAAATTTAGAATAACAGATACATCGATTTTTCAGACCGATTTGGCTAAGCTTAGTCTCAAATGAACGGTGTTGCGCCCCCAAAAACTGCTATTCAATTTTATCTCGATTCGAGTTCCGGTTGCGAAGTTACGGGTTGTGGAGTGTGGTCACTGAGAAAATTCTTATTCAAGCCGATACCGCCATAAACGCCAAAAGATTTTTTTGTGCTAAAATGGGAGCCAAACATCGTGCATTTTCAGTTCTAGGTCCTGATGGCCAGTCGACATCTTGTTGGTCACATTGACCACCATAGATGGTTCAGGAAGTGCCCCAAGAAATGGCCATCTTTCAAAATTAAAAAAAAAATCATATCATTTTCTCGGAGATGGCTAAACCGATTTGCATAAACTTAGTTTCAAATGAACGATAAAACGCTCCTATAAACTGCTATTGAACTTTCAGTTGATCCCAACGCATCCTCCCCTCCCAGTAATTCTCCCCCTACCCTCCCCGCATTTCAAAATATGTTAACATGAAGATAACATTGAACTCAGGCTGATTAAGCTAATTAAATATTATATTTTCCTTTGTTTGAAGTGTGTCAGCGTCGACATGTTGCCCATCAGGTTTGTGACAGTCGTGCACTCATATACACTTTCCAAGTGTAATAAGAATGTAATAGATATTTCTACAATGTTATATTAAACGAGACCAGCTATTAAATCATAGCTTTGATTAATGGGAATAGCACAATTGCATCATTAGGTGGATTATGGTAGGGTTTTTTTTATTTCGATAAATTTTATTTCAACCTTACCTTTTCGCCTCTTTTCGGGTTAGAAAAATCTCTTTAGAAAAATTTCTAACTCTATGTGCGGGGTTGAGAATCGAACCCAGGTGAGCTGCGTACAAGGCAATCGATTTGCCAACTACGCTATCTCCACCCCCTCCTCTCGTATCTTTTTTTTTTTATTAACGTGATCCTCTCGTATCTGATTGAGTTGCTTTGATGCTACTTATTGATGGCTCTGTCCGAGATAGATTGATGTAAGAGAGTTTTTACGTTTCCCGTTATATATTCATATTTGCTTGTTTTTCAATAGTGTGCTATTGAAATACAAAAACAATATGACAATAAAACGGAAATTCGTTCATAAATAACTAAGTTATTAACATTCAAAATAGTGACGCAAAAACGTGACATCGTTTGGTTTTGGATTTTAGAATGACACCTTGCCCCAGATAGTGCAGTAAGACATTTTCAATGTCGAAACAAAAAAACATTAATTTCCGCCAACGTGCAATCGAACAAAAAGCAAAACTTACTGTAAAAATTTTCGAGATTGGAATGCATTGCATTTCTTTCATGTTCACTTCTGCTTTTTTAACACAGGAAATTCACTTCGCATGTGTAAATGGTATGAGTTCTATAGGATGTAAGGTTTGGTTTACAGGATATGATGTGTTTTGAAAGTTGGAATTTATTCATTTACATGAATAATCAGGTGAAATCAAAGTGATTTATTTTTTGAGTGTACGAATGATCTTTTTATTCTGTCGTTATACACGATAATAATATAGTGAGTTAATTGGTGAAACATAATGATTCAAATCTCGATAAACATATGATTACGGCCTAAAAGCCAACTGTCAAAATCCACTTTGAATGGAAATTCCAGACAAACCGTTACTAGTCGAACACAGTTCAAAACAGTTTATGAAAGAGAAAACTTTTCTCTTTCGTTTATTATCAACATCTGTGATTGGCGTGTAACAGTTTGTCCGGAATTTCCATTCAAAGTGGATTTTGACAGTTGGCTTTTAGGCCGTAATCATATGTTTGTCGAGAAATGATGTCTGTTTGGTTAATATGCTTACTGCTCACAATCTGTTCGTCACTAATCCAAATGTGTCAATACCAGCCAGCAACAATACTTTAGATCATTTTGTGTGCACTGTACATCACGCAACTTCTGTTGTCAATGAGACAATAGAAACCGACTTTAGTGGCCATTGTCTAATTGTTTCATTATTTCAATTAGGCTGCTCAATGCACGCCACAGAAAATATAATTGATAACAGAATTCTGATGGAACACTTCCTAGCTGCAGTCAATAAGTTACCAGTTAGCATAACTGCAAGTGATAAGTTGCTCCCTGTGGTAGACTTGGTTTGGTGATTTGCTAATACATGTGCCTTGGTCGTGAACACAATCCTATTATTTGGGTGATAAAAATGATTAACGCTCTTTTCATCAATATGAAAGATGCATTGATGCAATTGATTGCAGTATTTCTTTACATAAAAATAAAAATTCATAATGTATTTTGCGTTGCGTGTAAAACGTCAAAACCCTACAAAAAATTAGCCCTATATTCAGGGTGGTCAGACCTACCGATTTATCGGTAGTGCTACCCATTATGGTCTTCCCTACCGATGCACAGACGACCAAGGGAAAACTACCGATATTTTGTTAATCCTACCCTATTATTGATTATCCCTATTTTTATTGATTTTGGACACATCCTAATCAACATTCATTTTTGGGTTGGTTTTGGTCTAAGATCTGTGTTTTCAGTATTTTACAATTCTATGTCAACACTAGAGGTGTGCGCCGATGCATTTTTAATCGGCGGCGGCGTAAGCGACATATTTGGCCGGCGGCGGCGGCGTTGGCGGCGTCACGCCGTTGGACCCTATCGGCGGCGGCGCGCCGGCGTGTGTCGGCGTGACGAATATTGACGCCTATGTAACTAAAAACAATTCTTGGCAGTAAAATTCCTTTTCCAAATTGGTAACAGACTTCGCAGCACATACAAACAGACGTTACCAGCTTGAAGGAAATTCTAAAAAAATCATCGCTCACGATGTACTAGCGACATCTGTTGAACACATTGCACAAAATGGAATTCTCGCAATCATATCAAGTAATTTTTTTTCAACTGAAGCTCCACTAGTGCCCACTAGGGTGACAGGAAAAAAATGACCCCTATCGGCCCACCTCTGCGTCGATTCCTAGTCCCACCAGGAGTACTTGCACCAAATTTGAAGCCAATGGGACAAGTCTAACTACCGGACCAACGTGCCTGAAGTTTGTATGGGAATTTTCAACAATTTACATGGAGAAAACCCACCAGCACGCATTTTCGCCGCTAGGTGGCACTGCATGCATCGTATTATCACTGTAAGTGAAAATAAGAAGGATAATTGAATTGTCTACAACTTAGTCGAAGACTGCAAGTAAATCCGACTTTGTTAAAAGAAGTTATTAAACTTTTAACGAAGTGATGTCTGAGTCAGTTTTGCATGGGGCCTAACAGTGCATGGTTGTGTATCAGTACTCGATTCACACGAACTAAACATTTTTGTGAAATAATCGTTAGGTTTAGCTCAATGGTATGTTCAGAAGAATTATAGTAAATAATACGAATCATGCTTTGATTAGAAAACTTTAGTTCCACCTGTTACCGCATAGAGGGCGCCAATACTAACTTTTCAACGGAGAGAGATAGAAATTTGGTGTCTTCTACAAAGTTATAGAACAGGCATTTTTCAGTATTTCTTCTGAACATCTTGATACTCTATCTCTCTTCTATGAAAAGTTAGTAGTGGCGCCCTCTATGGGGTCACAGGTGGAACTAAAATTTTCTAACCAAAACATAACTCGTATTATTTACTATAATTCTTGTAAACATACTATTCGGCTAAATCTAACCATTATTTCACAAAAATATATAGTTCGCGGGACTCGAGTACTGATACACAACCATGCACTGCTAGGCCCCATGCAAAACTGACTCAGACATCACTTCGTTAAAAGTTTAATAACTTCTTTTAACATAGCCGGATTTACTAGCAGTCTTCGACAAAGTTGTAGATAATTAAAATATCTTTCTTATTTTCACTTACAGTGATAATACGATATATACAGTGCCACCTAGCGGCGAAAATACGAGCTAGTGAGTTTTCTCCATGTAAATTGTTGAAAAATCCAATATAAACTTCAGGCACGTTGGTCCGGTAGTTAGACTTGTCCGATTTGCTTCAAATTTGGTACAAGTACTTCTGGTGGGACTAGGAATCGACTCAGGGGTGGGCCGATTGAGTTTTCAAAAATTCATCATTTTTCTGGGCAGTCTAGTGCCCACCTAGGGCAGATGACTTTCAGAATGTATTACAAATTTGCTTCAAATTATAAAAAATGCATTTAATTTCCATTTTTGCATCAACTTTGCACTCCTTCGCAGAAAAGATTGTTTAACAATCGTCTTACGCTTATCCACTTTGTTAGATGTTTTGTTGAATGTAGGGCTGGTTTTTTGTAGGGTTTTGACGTCTTACACGCAACGCAAAATGCATTATGAATTTCTATTTTGATGGAAAGAAGTGCATTTAATTTCGCTGATGCGTCACAAGTGCCCACCCTGCTTGCCAAATGCAAGATAATAAATGAATGGCGGGACTATTTTTACAGTTGCAAAATTTAAAGAACGAAATAGAAAAATTGTCGATGTTGCATACTACGACTTCGCATGAAATAATGATTGCAATGGACAAATTTAAAGAATGCAGAGTAACGACTGTATTTCAATGACCCATAATAATTATTTATTGTTCTATGTTTGGGAAATTAAAACGGTAAAATAGTTTTTGTTTTGTTTGAGGAAATTAATTCTTCTTGTCGTTTCATTGTTTTTTGTTTAATTTTAGTCTTCTTTACCGTCGCTCTTTAAAAATCCCACAGATATCGGGTACCCTAACACGAGGCGTTACTAATGGCATTAATGGCATTACTGCGCAGAAATGTCACTTTTAATGGTCATGTAAGGACCTTTCAAGGTATACACATTACTTCATTTTCCTGGTTGGCATTTACTTTTACTTCTTGTAAGTACAAAATAACGCATACGATTCCGTGGCACCACATTTTCTTTCAACTTAAGATTTGCTTCTATCTAGAATGCAAAGTATGCTCGATGTACTGGAGTCATACAGATCTACACCATAACGAAACCTAAATATACAGTTACTATCATTCATAATAATTCCCCGACTTGATGTTGGGTTGAAACTGATTACTAAACAAGTCTGATTGAAAATGGTCTGAGCGTATCTCTAATTTTCGTAGCACCTGCACTCCGCCAATTGCTCCAGCAGCTCCGGGGACCAACAAATTCGAATCCATTGCATACATCTAGTCAGATTCGATACACCGAATCAATTAAATTACTAACATCCTATTATGTGCTTACTCGCCGATCGGCATCGTGTTGTAACTTAAGAAATGATTGTGAACAACTCCCGCCTTGGGCACTTCGACAAGAATGAATTTCAAATTTCCGGCCCATTTTGTTTGTTGTGGTTTGCATGAGATTAAAAAGACGGTAACGTTTTCGGGTGGGTGCGGAAACTAAGTAACGCATTTAGCTCTGTGTCAAAATCTCTTCACTAACACCATGCTCGCTGGTATGGCGCATTTTTTGCAATTTAAAACGACCGTTTTTTCTACGAGTGATGAAAATTCATCTCGTGTTACGTCTTTTTTGTCTGTGATACCGGGTTGATGCAACTGACACTGAAAATCTTTCCTGAGTGGGGCTAGATCACACGATGAATAGTTTTTGAGACCAGAAATCTTACCCTCTGCATCGCCACATCAGTGCACCAGCGTCGCGAAAAGTCAAGATCATTCTGTCCAACTATTCTTCGAGAAATTTTTTTTAAAAATAGGTCACGATTCAATCAATGATAAGTAAACCTCGCATTGAAAATAATTTTTGTGTTTTCAAAAAACTAGTTCACGCAAAAAAGATGGCATTATACTCAAATGTTTAGTAGGTGGTTGTGTCTGAATATGCTTAATATTTTTATGATTCTGGTTCATAACTTGATGATACATTGATTTGTATTAACTTTATTGACTAAAAAAGTCAAGAATTGAATGATGTGCAACGATTTTCGTAAATTCTCTTCGTGTTGACGTGATATTTTAGTCTTGAGTTTATCGTCAGATTTTTTACACAGAGTTACGTGTGTTATAGTTTGCTTAATTACGGACTTGAATTGTGGCTAAGTAATGTATTTTTGATGCTTAGTGCAGTTTCATTTAATTCCGAACAATACACTGAATCTTAACAAAAGAATAACAGGGTTACAGGTCCTGGTAGTTTCCTTGTATCTAATGCTCGCGCCTATGAGACTGGTTGCTAGCATTTGTACACAATATCTCACATAGAAATTTCAAAACCAAAGAGCAGAGCGAATAATCCATGAATAATAGTCTGAGTTCCTTGAAATTGTTTTCGTAAGTATATTAAGATTATGTGAAAAATTAATTACTTCATGAACTATATCATGAACAGTTTCACGAGCTCGACGGGTAATCGTGTCTAGCATACTAGGAATCATGAATCAGTTAAAGAATCGATGAATAATACACTGTATTCCAGTGAAATTGATTACGTGCAAAGATTAAGATCAGGCACATTATCGTAAATTTCATTACTTATATCTTGAAAGTGGAGGTGTTTTTTTTTAAATTGTGGACATTTCCATGCGAACGAATAGTGAATTGTAACTTATATGCTCGCTATCATAACCAGTTGACGAAGTAAGAATGGATCCATGAATTGTATACCGAGTGTCGTGTAATGATTTACGAGAAAATATCAAGACTTTGTTAATTTTGTGATCTAATTCACAACCACTAATACCAAATAAATATCAATATGTGATTAATCATGAATCAGTTAACGTCGTATATTCGGACCATAGACAATGTTTCTAGATTTGTGGTTAATATTATGAGCCAACGATTTTCGAGTTCGCGAATTGTCGGCGTGGGAAAAAAGAGACGGCGGCGCGCCGCCGGTCTACCTTTCGGCGTCGGCGTTTGTTAAAATTCACCGGCGGCGGCGGCGTGGCGCGGCGGCGCACAGGTCTAATACACACACGCACACATACAGACATTTTCCGATCTCGACGAACTGAGTCGAATGGAATAAGAGATTCGGCCCTGCGGGCCTCGGTTGAAAGTCGAAATTCCGACCGATTGCATGACCTTTCTGTATGAGAAAGGCAAAACATAGCAAAAAAATAACTTATATGGAAAAAAGTTCCATATAAGTTAATTTGTTTCATAAGCACCTCGAACAATGAATTTAGCATATTAATAAATCGAACAAAATAAGAACATCCTGTTTCATGTTTGGAATGTAATATATTCGAAAATAACTAAAGATTATTAAAAACTACAGACACTTCATACACAGACTTGCGGAGACAAACACAGTAAAACTAGCAACCATGAACATTTCCTGGCATCACGGAAGATCCCACAAGCTTTGCATGGGCTTCCCCTCTCAATACCACCATCTGTGTATAAAGTGTCTGTATTATAAACCATAAATCTACGTGAGGTATCATGCGGTTGTTACATTTAGGCATTTGTCATATTCACATTCTGCTGCATACAATTTTTACGTGAGTTTCTGTTAGTAGGTACGTTAAAACACACATTTTTTGACGTGGAGGAAGTGACTATATTTTAAGGGGTCATTCGGTATTATTTACGTGAGAAGTGAGGTGGATGAAATCTACATATGTTTTTACGCAGAAATACATTACAGTGACACATCTCATTTTCGTACACCGCTATGCGGAATGCTTATATGCATTTTACAGGTAAAACATTAGTTTACGATACATTTTATTTATGTAGAAATAGTTTTATAGATACCATAGGGAAGATGCAATAATTTTCTTTGTACTACAAATGCTCATTTTTTCACAAATAATCATAATTCTAAAGAAAGTCAAATATACACGCAATCTCATATTTGTACAGTACACATACTTTTTCAAAAATCAATTGAAATTTCTATAATAAATATTCAATGTGGTAGCTTTTGTTTGTAATTACAGTTTTCAATCGTATTGGAATGCTGACCACTAGTTTTTGTGTGTATTCAACTTAAATTTTATCCCATTCTTCTAAATAGTAGTTTCTAAGATCATTCTCATTATAATTCGGATAGTTTTGCACTTTTTGTCAAAATATTCCTAATTATTTTTCTATCAGTTAATAAACGGGGTCCACAGTGGAGAATCCATAACATTTAAACAATTATAAGTTTACTCTGAACGTTTTTTGCACTCCTTATGCTTTAAGTTCTTCTCCTGATCGAATTTCCAATATCCACCATTTATTAGTAAAAGTATCATTTTACGGAAGCTTTGCTTTAAAATTTATTTTAAGATATTCATATTAAAATACGCATTCTGATCCATCATTCCATCAATGGAGACCAAATTTCTAGCACTTCTAGTGAACATATAATACCCCATACAATAACTCCACTGTGCCTGCGCTTAACTGCTGTTATAAGGCTTTTACGTCCAGGTCTGAGTTCGAATTTCTCCACTCGAAACCAAAGCCATTTGAGTCAAAGATGTTGAATTTGGACTCGTAGACAAAGTTTACAATCTTTCCAATATTCCAATAAAATGTTTCAATGTTGTTTAGCTAATAAAAAATCCATTCTTTGTTTTTCTCATTGATGAACAGCTTTTTGCTCAGAACACAAACATTGTAATTGTCCGTTCTCCGTACATTTCGAGCCGTACCAGAGCAGACTTATACTTAAATGCCATGACTCAATTTATTAACCTTAATTACTCGATTTTCCCAAATTTTTCTAATTAAAAATCGTTTATCCCTCATCGTAAATTTTTACGGTTCAAGTTTTTCGTAATATCTGCTCTACGTTTCGCCACATCAAAGCTTTTAACGACATGTTAAATAGTTGGACACAACCTTTGAACAATTTCAAAGATTCCATGAAGGGATGTACCTTCATTTTAGTGAGTAATAATTAGTTTTCGTCCCATAATGGCAGCTAGTGTACTTTTTTTAACCATTACGTTAATTTGAGGGAATTTCTTAAACTAGTGTAGAGGAAGCTGTGCCAATGAACACTTTTCTGTAGTCATAAAATCTATTTTTCTAAGTAAAACAAAAAAATAAAGAAATAACAGGTCTTAAATTACAAATTCATTTACTTTTCAAAAGTGTATGAATATGAAATTGTGCCATTTTTACACCAAGTAATGATTTTTTATTTGTAGTGTACGGAAACTTGCTCATTTTTTATTACAAATGATAAGAAAATGACAGATAATGATTTTACTACGACATTTACAAAACAATACCTATATTAAATAGCGCAAACATTTATAAAACAATATTAAACATATACACTACAGGTGTACGAATATGAGATTGTGTCACTGTATATATTTTTTGAGTGTATATTGCGCCCTTTCAAAGTGCGAGTGATCTTAAAACTGCGAACTGTCAAAACACAGGTATTTTAAGTGATACAGGTGGTACTTTCAATCGAACTAACCAGCCAATGGAAAGAATTTAAAAAAAGAATGGTAAGTGTGCAGTGCGGTTAGAATCCAGTTTTAGTGCTATAAGCAATATAAGCACGCAACAGAATAATACGCGATTTTTGTCTCGTCACTTTCCTTTTGCTAAGCTATGTACTCAGCTTGCTAATATAATCGTTGTGTTTTGTAATATTGTTCGAGGAAAATAGATACAGAACACTAGATTCGGATTGTCGCTGGCATCAGTGGTAGGAACATCATTGTTTTGATTCCGGGATAATGGGCCAAATTAAAAAAGCAAAAAATAATCCTCTACCGTCGTTTCCTAGCGACTAATTATTTTTATTTCTTTTAGCCAGCAATACAATGGCCATTCTTCGCTGATGTATTTTCACTAATTAGAATGCACAAAATGTCTAAACCTGTACCGAATTTTGATAAATTTTCATTTCCTTGTGCGATATATACAAACTCTTTCCTTTTGATAACAATAACAGTCAAAAATTTACACCGAGAAATATTGATATATTGATTATATTGGTTTCACACATATTTTTTTTGCAATTTGTAGTAGCACATAAAATTTATGTGTAGATATCATGTGAAAACTAATGAAATTATAATAGTATGCCACATAGAAATTTGTTTCATAGCACATATCACATCATTTTTCTGTTTGCCTCTCGTTTATTCTGCTGTTTACTTTACTCATTGGACGTTTTCGGTCATGAATGTATAAAAATCACAGCAGAATAAACGATACTGAAATGAAAAGAAGGCAAACTTTACATTTTACTAATTTGAAGTTCAACTGAACGGTATGTGGTTACAAGCAGGCTATATTTTTCTGCGTGTACCAAACACTTTTACTAGATAGACTTTCAATATCTTGACAGATATATACCGAAAGGGGCCGTTCATAAACCACGTAGACTCATAAGGGGGACGGGGGGGTCTGGCGAAAGTCTACGTTTGTCTACGAGGGGGGAGGAGGGGTCTTTGAAAAAGTCTACGTAGACTTTTATTTTTTGTTATTCTCGTATTACTAATTATAAATGGGATTTAAAGAGAGTTGTATTCAAAATATTGGTCTATTCAGCATTTATGCAGACACTTCAAAGCTAGTACACTATTGAGGTAACTACTCGTTAAGCGACCACTCAACCCAGAACCCACGATTTTTTTTTGGACAACCTCACACAGTGTTGTTTCTTGCGTATATTTTGATATAGTTTTGATCTAGGAATAATACAAAATGACAGTTCTATAGATGTTTGACCAAAATTCCTCTCGACGGAAGATTTTGACTGTGAAATCATCTGAGACACCACTAGTTAGCAGACATGCATGGACCATTAAATGCATGAACCATAAAAACGTAAAAAATGGTCAAAGTTAAGCATTGCAACAGCAAAACACCCGATTTTTAACAATAAGTGGATTAATTTTATTTTTTTATTTATTGATTTCGGTGGTTAAAGCAGTAGTGTAGTTAAACTTCTACAACAAAGTGTTTACTCGTGTTAATCAGTTTCTCTTGCAATCATTTACACTGATTTCAAAATCTTTAAACACCCGTTAAATTTTACGTCTATATATTGAAATTTGTTCACGAATAGTGAAATTTGTGTGCATGTTTCGTTTATTATTTTAGTCTAGATGATAATACACATCGACAGTATTATTTCGTAAATGTTTCTTATAATTTAACAATTTTGAATGCACCAGTAAGGCTCAAAAAGTGTTTAGCAATTCTGCATTGTTCGCACACTTCGGCCAAAATTTAAGCTAGTTATAGCAATATATCTTTTTACATATATTTGAGTGACTAACCTTGAAAAGAAGTATTCCGAACGTTGAACGAAAGAAGTACACAAACGTTGGAAAGCACCTTGAATTGGTACTAATTGATTTGATCAATTGTAGACAAAAAACCAATGTGAAACACCTTTCTTTAATATTTAAAAAGCTTGAAATAAATCTGAACGCTAATTAAATAAAAAAAATTAAAAGTCTACGTAGACTTTTGGTGGAGGGGGGGGGGGGGTTGGTAAAAGTCTACTAAGGTCTACTAGGGAGGAGGGGGGGGTTAAAAATTCTCAAATTTCGGTCTACGTGGTTTATGAACGGTCCCAAAGCAAAAAAACATGTTCCGAGGTGAAAACAATGGGAACACAAGCGACATGGTATGGCAAGAAGCCGGATGTGTCCAACGTGCATGTTTTAGACGTGAGTGTTTCGCCCATATACTAAAGCAGAAGCAGGCGAGGCAAAAAAAAACCTATTTTAATCCACCTAGCGGTGCAATTGTGCCTTTCTCAATCATGAATCACGAGAATGTGTGCGTTGTTTATATTCATTAAAAACTAAAATGCATATATTACATTTTATTATTATACATCACATGACAACTATATACAGGAAAATAAATCATTATTCGAGTTCTAAAATTTTGTAAAAGAAAAAACAGCCACGGTAATATTGAACTGAAAAAGGTGCGAAATCGGCAAAGTCCCAAAAAGTTGATTTTTAGAAAAAAAATTTTTTTCGGGATAACATAAAATCTCGACGTTTCATGCATTTTAAAGATGTTTGGCATCAAAAATACGAATTCGATTTCTGAAATTCCATGAGGGGGGGGGGGGGGGGGGGGGGTATTTCATATGTGACCGGACGATTTAGTCTATATTTCCGGACCCATATAAGCGATCCGTACGAAATTTTATATACATCTATGGGGATGTTATAGCTATCATTTGGGACTAAGTTTGTGAAAATCGGCCCAACCATTTCCGGGAAACTGATGTGAGTTCGTAAATTTTGAAAGATGGCCGCTTTTCCCGGGCACTTCCGGAACCGTCTATGGTGGTCAATGTAGTGAACGAAAGTTTGGTTGGCCGTCGGTGACCTAGAACAGCAAATTTAAGTTGTTTGAGAGACATTTTAGCGAAATTTTTACCTTTTTTGCTTTCATCGGAGTATCGGTTTGAATCACAATTTGCTATGTGATCGCACGCCACAACCTGTAACTCCGGAACCGGAAGTCGGATCGGGATGAAATTAAATAGCCATTTACGGGGATGCAATACCTTTCATTTGAGGCCAAGTTTAGTCGAATCGGTCTAGCCATCTCCGAGAAACCGATGTGACTGTTATTCTGAATTCAGATACTTCCGCCGGGGCTTCCGGAACCGATGATGATGGCCAATGTGGCCAAATAGACTTTGAATGGATGTTAGTGACCTAATACTACAAATCGAAGCAGTTGTGGTCATATTTTGGAAAAAATTTCACCTTTATACATTCATTGCAGAATTTATTAAAATCGACATTTTCTGCGTGTTCGTACTCATCACCCTGTAATTCCGGAACCGGAAGTCGGATCCATTAGAAATTCAATAGAAGCCTATGGGAACGTTGCACCTTTCATTTGAGACTAAGTTTGTCAAAATCGGTTCAGCCATCTCTGAGAAAAATGAGTGACATTTTGGTCACATACACACATACATACACACACAGACATTTGCCGAACTGGACGAACTGAATCGAATGGTATATGTCACTCGGCCCTCCGGGCCTCCGTTAAAAAGTCGGTTTTCAGAGCAATTGCAATACCTTTCTATTGAGAAAGGCAATAAAAAGGTTATGTTCGTTGTATAAGTACCAGGAGGATACCGGGTGGGAAATGGAAAAAAAAGTTTCTGTTGCCCGAGATGTCGTTTTTAACGTAGTGGTAATTCCAAATTGTGTGACAAGTGATACCAAGAACGACTGGTGAACTGAAAGCAAGAACATTGTCATTGTTGAACAAAAAGGTAAACAGTAGACTGTGACAGGTTTGTGAAGCGGTGAAAAAGCTGAGAGCTGATTGGTTCACGAAACGGCCATCGGTACCGTAAGAAATTCCGCTGCCGAGGAGCTCTTAGTCTGTGTAGGGTGGATCTCGATAAATCTGGGAGCTTAATGGCTCAAGGGAGAAATTCCGCCGCCAGTACACTCTCAGTCGGAGTAAAATAGGTACACCGCCGGGAACTATTGGCCAAGATCAAGGGTGCAACACCACCAGCTGAAAAGTGCGCCGACGAACTGAAGAATATCGAGGAGGGTCTCTTTCCGAAGCACGGCCCATCCGCACGGACAGCTACACCGTACGTCGATGCAGATAATGGAAATGTTGGAGACAATCGAATCTCCAACGTCTACAGTGGTAAAAGAGCTGAAAACGGAAAACTTCTCGGTCCTGGTGGTATCACCATCGTGGTACTGAAGATCGCGATCCTGGCATTTCCAAACAAGCCACAGAAATTCCTGGACGAAGGTTTCCATCCCAGATAGGTGGAGGATCTAGAAGTTGGTATTGCTGCCAATACCAGGGAAGCCACCATGATACGGATATGATCAGGATAGTTCTACAGAAATGCCTGGACAAAGGTTACTACCCGAATAGATGGAACATCCAGAAGATGCTATTACTGCCAAAACTAGGGCCTTGCATTGCATAGGCCTATATCTTGGTAGGATCTAGGATTATCTTGGTAGGATCTAGGATTATCTTGGAAAAGTTCTGAAAAGGGTAATCTTCAACAGGCTGACGACCTACGCTGAAACTGAGAACTCGGCCCAACGCACAGAGATGTAATGTACAGCGGAGTGTTAAGATTGAAACCGCCCAGAAGAGTTGAGATTGTCGTCTTGTACTGACGATAACCGGCGAGACCCTTGAGGAGGTGGGGATGTTGAAGGGCAGAGACAATTGGCATCGTGGAAACCGTCAAGTTGCAGCTGACTCAACACAAGACGAAGGTAGTGCTGGTCAGCAACCGTAAAAAATCTAGCGTCGAGGTCGACGATCGGTTAAATTACAACAGCTATGTCGAAACGTCTCCTGTATGGCGTACCCAGGCCGGTCCCACGCACTGAACTCAACGCGGAACCGAATGAAGTCAACAAACACGTTTCGTCTAATGGCTGTTCGTGTCGCGAGCGCGTACAGAGCGATACCATCGGAGGTGGTATGCATAATTGCCGGGATAATCCCCATCTGCATCACTCTGGCTGATGACATGGAATGCTACCAGCGAAGGAATTCACGAAACACATGGAAGCTGATCAGAGCGGACTCGTTGTCTAAGTGATAGCAGGTGTGGGACAATGCAGAGAATGGAAGATAGAACCACCGACTTACCTTAAATGTAGCTGCTTGGGTGCAGCTTCCTTCCGACAAAGTTTTACTGGGCACTTATGCTTCCTGCATCGGTTTGGACATGCTTCGTCACCCCTTTGCCCGGAGTGTGTGAACGTGCAAGAGGCACTGGAACACGTGGTCTTCGAATGCCCTAGGTTCGAAGAACTCCGAAGGGGTATGCCCGATATAACAGTGGACAATATCGTCGAAGAGATGTGCCACGACGAGCATACCTGGGACGCTGTCAACGGAGCGGTTACGAGTATACTCTCCGAGCTGCGGAGAGAGTGGGAGAAATTCCGCCACCGAGGATTAGAACGAGTAGACAGCATCGAAAAGCTAGCAGTGGGTCGTTGGAACGTTAGTTAACCGGAAGATACACTCCACCCTGAATCGTTGGTCTGACCTCAGCACTTACTGGCTGGCCCATTGAGTAGGCTAGTTCTACCACCGGGGACTATATCGGAACGAAGCGGGGAGCTAAATGGCTCACGGAAACGAACATCGGTATCGGGAGAAATCTACCACCGAGGAATTCATAGTAGGGTAGATTCGCCGCCGTGGAGTATCGTAAAAAATTAGAGCTAACCGATAGAAATTCCGTTGCCGTGAAACTCAGTCGAATTAGGGTAGTTCACCGCCGGGTAATGTCCTAGTAGATCTCGATAAGGCTGGGAGCTAAATGACTCAAGGAAGCGGGTATCGGTGTCTGTAGATATTCCTGCGTCGGGGAACCATCGGTCGGAGTAGGGTGAGTTCACCGTCGGGGACTATCCGAGTAGATCGTGACAAGGCCGGTAGCTGAATAACACACGGAAGCAGGAGCTAAATGGCTTATGGAATCAGCATCGAAACGGCTCACGGGGACGAGAGCTAAAATGGTGATGTAATGGATGCAGTCAAGAAGCAAAAGGAGAGTCGAGTGTTAAATCAAAGCTCAAAGGTCGAGCCATTTCATGAACCAGGCTCCGAAAAAGAGCAGAAGAAGCAGATATATTACTCTCATGAGAGAACAATTTAGGTGAAAACCATCAATTCAATAATCCACATATTACTTGAATTTTATGTTATTAAGATGAATCTTTAAAACGTAAATATAAAAGATCTTAATGTCGCTCAGAAATGAGATATTTCCATGGAAATTTCACAAAAACCGAAACAAGTGTTTTTCTGTGGTTAAAGTTGGAACGATTTTCATTGTCCTTCTTCGCCATCAATGTTCGCTCTGGTTCTGTGCTCATATTAAACCCACATTATGTGTATAAACTCGCACACGCTATTTTGTACCTAAACATGTGCACATGTTCACCTGCAAAACCGAATCTCATGTACGTACACGGTGTACGTACACGGTGTACGTACACCTGAAGTACACACAGGTTCGTGGCATCAGTTTTCTCTTTCTCATTCTCATCCTCGCTAGCGTTGACTCTTTTTGCCTTGCAAGAATAGTTCTCGTGTACGCACCCGGTGTACGTACGCGGATGTTTAAACTAGAGTTTGTACATCGTTCGCTTGGGTTCGATGCTCGAGGCGAACCTGTACATCGCGACGAAGCATGTTTGAGGTTGAGCGCATGCACGAAATTTTGTACACGGGTACAACATTGACGATGTGCATGGGAAGTCTATTTGCCATAGTAGTCTAACACAAAGGAAAATTTTTTGAGCACCCATTTTCATGGAATTACCCGAAAAAAAAATTGGAAAGTCCACTTGGTCATCGTAGGGAGAGGGTAGGGGTACAGGAACTATCCACGCTGGTCCACGGAGGGGTTAAAAATGAAGGTTTTTTTGTCCTGGTGGTATGAGAACAGCTCCTAACAAATAATTTTTGGACTTATTGTAAATTCATCTCACTGTACAGTTAAAGCCAGTACAAGGGCATTCGCGCGTGGAATGTCTGCATTATTTAAGGCGAATGCCCTATAAATAATATGTTCAAACCTTCACCAAGCAGGTTTCATAGTGTGAAGTATGATAATAACCGACAACGAATGTAGTGTCAGGATATTAGTTTTCATGCATTTCACTAATTGATCTGCGAAATAAGTATAATGTACATTAAGTCATTTAGCCAAACATAAAATAAACCGCTCTTAATGTGGATGTACAAATCCCGTCATACATGCAGCAGTTATACAATTAATCTGGTTGTACACATCCGTATCCAATAAGCCAATATCATCTCCTAAACTCAACATAACAACCAATGCTAATCAAATCGTCAATCGCACTACCCCTTGCCAGAAGAAAATTAACCAAAGAACACACTCCACTGTATAGACTTATTCAGCTGCATTGATATTGTACCGTTTTGACGTTTGAATTGGGTGGAAAACAAACCGCTTCTGGGCTTAAGGCCAGGGCGGTAGTATAAAAATGCGAGATCGCAGTGTGCGTATTACAAACGTCAGATATCTCAAAACTGCGGTGCAATCTGGTGCTCACGCCGTGATGGATTTATCTGAACACGCCACACATCATTTAAGAAGCAAGAGAACGGGGTCTGTCGCACCCAACCACTCCTTCGCACGCCCACACTTGAAATCCGTTTATTAAACTCCGAAAAAAGAGCATTCTGTTTTTTCTGTGATGTCTGCTGGCTGATCATTGTATGTATGAAACTGGCACGCCTGTGCATCATTGGATGGAATGATGCCTAGCGGCAGTCATTGAATATATTGCAACCGAAGAGTTTGTGCTGACACAAAACGTAGCAGCTACTACGAGGTCAAAAAGCAAAATGACGATTTTTTTTCTTATATGCTGTTATTATACGTGGCGAAGTTCATTTGATAACAAAGGGGCAGTCGTAGCCAGGGATGCCAACGGTACCGGCAAGGTTGCTGTTACTCGCATCGTTGGACTCAAAAACATTCACCACCTTCGAATAATCTGAGAACGAAGGGAGCAAAACATGCACTGCGAATGAAGCAACCGCTATGCTTAATACGAGCGGCCGTGAGCGACCTGTGTACGATGAGCGTTCTTGCTGTTCGTGCCGTCTTCCATTCGTTCCTATTCCACTCTCTTGTATTTTTACGAACTGGTGGAATCATAGACGATTGCACCTGCCAATGACGACTCAAGACGAGTTATTGTAAGACTCGCCGCGAGTGGAACCAGATGCAAGCATGAATGCGAATGTACGCGGAAGTTTGAAGAGAAAAATAAGCGATGCAGTGGAAGAAGTGAACAATTCCGCTGGAGGCAAAAAATATAGATGTCTCGCGGATATCGATGCTGAAAGGAAATGTGTATACGAACAAAAAAATTTCAATCCGGGCAATTTTAAGCGTCACTTTATATTCTGTCACGCGGAAGTGGCGCATCGGTTAAACTTAGTGAGCGAAGGTAGTGATCAGCCGCAAAATACCAAAAAGCGACCAAAATCGGCATCTAAGGTCCAGGTGGAAACTACCAGAAGTAATGTGCTTTTAGGAACATTGCAAATGATAACAGAGAACAACCTCTCGATTCGATTCCCGGAATGGGAATGTGTTCAGTTGCTATTGGGTCCTTTGTGGAATGCATGCGATTTAAAAATTTCAAGGAACACACTTCCTACCCTCATTCACCGTGCTGCTGACATTATGCGGCAAACAATGGCCGGTAAGTTTTACCAAAAGCCAATTTGCCGAAAAGTAGATGCAGCAACCCGGCATTCGAAGTCGATTTTTGGCATAAACTTGACTTTTACGGATGACGACGGCATTGTACAGATAATGCATTTAGGTAAGTCAAATTTATCATATTATGTAATTAAATATATGGAATAATAACACCAACGGACCAACCACCAGCTTTTTGTGCACCTATATTTTGAAAATAGTATATTTGTTGAACTTTTTGTTTCTTAAGAAAAACGGAAATACGAAACGAAAGTTCTCAATTCACATCATCATCATCTTTCGTTTCGTATTTCCGTTTGTATAAGAAAATAACAGGTGAAGTCTAATAACCCTTTAACGTTTGATGGTTAATAGTAAGGGTGAGGTTTTTCCGCAAAATATAATGCTTTTTCATCTCCCAAAAAGTTTGCAATGCTGAAAGAAACACCTTGCATATTGTGATATTTAACTCCAGAACATTGTTCAATGGCTCAATTACCACTGGTGACGCAAATCACTTCCGTGTAACGGCCCGAACATAATCAATGCGGTGCGGCACGACACGGCGCGGCAATTTTTTTAAACCATTTCGATTGGATGCGTGTAACCACAATGACTCGTTGCGGCGGCTGCAGGGTTTAAAATTTCTCAACAAGAATGCGGCAAGCGCGTTCGGCAGACGTGCGTGGCTAGGATTTATTTATCGAATAACTGGGAATTCACGAGGAAGGCACATTATTTTCAGAGATTATTCTGTTGCAATTAATGTAGGCTACTATTTGTGGTAAAATATTTTTTGAAAGTCATTGGAAATACTTAAAAATAGAAATATGAAGAAATTCAGAAATTTCACTTATTTTGAATTCAATGCGATGACATACATATTTTTGTACTTCGACCCATTGCAATTTATGTAGGCTACAATTATAAAGGGAAACTCTTTTGAAATTTATTGTATCTTTTCCAACAAATGATAGGAATCGTAGAATTTCAGAAATATATTTTGTTCAGCTAATAATTTTAAATTCAAAGCAATAACATATACATTTTTGTACAACAGTCGTTTCCAAATGATGTAGGCTTCAGTTTACGAATATGCTTAAAATTCATTGGAAATACACACATTAAAATCTCATAGAAATATCAAAATAGAACATTGAAAAAACATGTATGATAGATGTTAGTATTTTAAGGGTTAAATGTAATATAATGTACCATACAAATTTTGTAGAACAAATATTCTTTTTAGACAGAAAATGGTCTATCATATCAATGTTCCATGGTAACTTTAATGAATTTTTTTTATTGTTGTTTACTATATAACATGCCCGTTTTTGAACGCACATGGTTTTTCTTAGTATAATCAGTAATTTTTGAAAATCTTGATTTACGATGCATGGTATTATTCCATGTTTGGAAACACGACGGACGTTGAGATACATCTGGTGTCTTATACAATTTTTATATTCATTTTTATCGATTGTAGTTTTTTTTATAATAGTGGCCCTTTGTGATTTCATTAATGTAAACGTCATTTTATATGCATTTATGTTTATTTCATTTTCGGAGGATACTCACGTTAAAAGATATACCCGTGAACAAATTCCGTTTACCAGAAGCATGGGGTGTCCCGGAATCTCCTGAATCGTCTATAAGAACCTCACATACCAATAGAAATGTTTGAAATGTCAAATACCACAAAACCTGCAGGTTTAGGTGACGAAAGTAAATAAATTCTAAAGAAATTGTAAGCCTGATTCCGAAATATTAATTTTTAGATGGATTTTTATTTCGCTTTTTGTTAAAATATGCTTGTCCTCAAATTCACCATCTACCATTTTGGCACAAAAAAGAATCTTTTCTAAAATGTCTAAAAGGTGAAGTTATTAACTTTCTACCATAGTTGATTAGTTGAAAATTGTGGAAATTATAGTCATAGTAAAAAAAATATTATTGTAATAATGTGTAGTAAAATTGAAAAGGATGAAAGATTTTAACTACACGTTTTCCTTTACTTGAACACTGAATATGGTTAATGTATTCATACAGACAATCGTAATATTTTTAACTGTCGTCTGGGTTTGTTGGAAATATTTTTTTTTACCAATTCTATTTGAGCAAACAATAGTTTTAAGAGCAGTCATGTTTAGAGATTTACTGAAACAATATTTTCAGTGTGAGAAATCTCATTTATTCTCCAATTCTACAATATAACTTCCAATGAATTTTTAACGAAAAAAAAATCAGAAGCTTCTACCTGCATCCATGTATGTCATCCTTTTAAATTCAAAGTTATTGACTGAATAAATGAAATTGCTGAATTTCTCTTCGTATTTTGTATAGTACTTTAATCGAATTTCACAAGACTTTCATTTATAAACTGTAGTCTATATTCCCGAAATGAATGCACCCTTTTGGTGTAAAATGTCGTTAATAAAAACATGTAGTCTATATTATTTGCAATGTATTGATGTATAATAATGTATAAACCATCGCTGTAGCTTCAAAGTTTTTGGTTGAGCAATTGCTAAATATCTTCTTGCCGCATTCACTGCGGCAGCGATTTTAGTCCTTGCCGCATTTGCAGCAACGCAGCCTAGACAATGTTCAAAATATATTGGCCGCAGTTCGATACATGAAACGACTGTTGGGCGATACCCTAGAGGGCTCCCTCGGTAGCATTCTTCGCAAAGAATATTCACTTGTTGCGAACTCTTGTGATTCGGAGAATATCTAAACACCGGAACTGACTGAAACCTTTGTTAGAGATGAGGAAGACATTTTAGAATGCGAATTACAGATAGTACCTGAAAATGACGACTTCGTTGAAGATTTATCTCGTACCGAATACGATGATGAACTGTTTGAAGATGGCGAAGATGATAAGATGATTAACATCGACATCCTGGAAAGTGTAAGATGTGTAGCCCCTCAAACATCAACAAAAAATGCCTCAGAATGCACAAGAAAGCCAATCGCCGAATGTTCATGTTCCATAAAACTGCTCTACCACCGAAGGTTTGTGAAACAAGGTGGAATATATGGTACATATTACTACGATACCTCAAGGAACTAGAAGGTACACCATTTTTGGCGCTTCTTCAAACCAATGATCCGGATATTGGTTAGAATTTGTATTTTTCTAAGATTAAGGTAAAGAATCGAAATGGTCGTACATCAACAATTTTAGTTATTTAATTTTTCAAGCAGTAACCACAGAGAACAGACGTCCATCTTCAGCATTCAACTTGTGTAAAATCTCTAACGGTTTCGAAGGTAGTTTGGATATCTAAACCAGGTGCGCTACTGTCGTCATGTTTTTTTGTGGCTGAGTGCGACAGAATTGACAGCGGTTATTCCTCTACCCAGTCAAACTAGTCCGGAACCGATTCGGACTTCCAGCATGAATTCCAGCTCAAATGCGTCAACCGATAGAGTCGGAATCGGTTGTTTTCTTTGAGCTAGATTCCATGCTGAATCCATCCAGGATTTCGAACCGGTTCCGGAATCGATTTGACGGATAGTTGGGATAGGTTGGTGTGGCGGCTCTAGTGTTTTTAGTATATTAATTCAAATGTTTACACACGTTTTTTAAATATTTCTGCTCGATCATGGATGTCTGTTCTCTGTGCAGTAACGGTATATCGTATAACTAATATATAAGTAATTTTTCAGATTTCTCTCGGAAATGGTCATTCATAAATAAGTTTTGCGATGCCTTTGAGCCGTTGTTCTACCTCACATTGAGAAACAGGCACAGAAAGATCATGTGCCAGTATCGCAATTCTACGCAGATTGGCTACTGTGCCAAGCACAGTTGAACGCAGTCAATCAATCACAAAACAATGTCTTAGCCAGAAAATTGCTCGTTGCTATGGACAAACGATCGAAAATACTACGTACCAGCCTGCCTTTTAAAGCATGTTTATACATTGACCCTAGATTCAATTTCCTTGGGTCGAATCGTCTCAGTGCCGATGAAAAAATCGAAATACAGGTTGGTTGTAACGAACGCTGCGCATATTTGGAGATATTTTAAAATTGATTTTTTTTTTGATTTCAGAAATACCTCATGTTGTTCAATATTCGTTCGTTGCAGGCCTAATTGAAGAAAAATGTAGTGACCGGAATGATGAAAAGACTTCTGATGACTTCGTTGAGGAGTATCTCACGAACTTATTTCAGGAAGAAACTGTCACTCTGAGTCCATCAACCAACAGTTCAGATTCCTTCATAACGGAGATAATCAAATTGGAATTGGAATCACTGCATTTTCAGCAAACGAAGTCACTAATGCCCTTGCACTGCCATCAACTAGTACACATTCCCCAACATATGATTACTTCGATATATTGGAAACAGCGAAAAGTTTCCAATTCTCGCTTGTACCGCACTGCCATGGCACTGCTTTCGATACCCTATACACAAGTGATCGTAGAGAGATTATTTAGTCAGTTGAAACTCCTAATTACTGAGTCAAGAACGCGGCTTGGTGACAAAATGATAAAAGATATCATGCTCCTCAAAATGAATAATGTTTTGTGACCCGAAGTCATCATGGTGCTCGAAGCAGAGTTAGAAAAATGACACACTGTACAGGTAGAAATTATTGGATCTTTGTTAGATTGATGACAGAACTTGTTTAATCTACAACTTTTGTTTACTAATAAATGAATTATGGAAAATGGCACATTAGTTTATTTTTTGTTCTGATATCCAGTGTCGGTCGGTCGTTTTTTCCTCCTCTTAGATTCAAAACAATTCGTTTATTAAATTTTTCATTGAATGAATAATTCAATCGCCGTCTAATTTTGAAACATCTTCAAACCCAACTCTGCACAATAGGGCTGGCCGTTTTAATATTTGCTACATATGAAAATATGCTTCTTATATTAATATTGACAAGAATAACACTACAGAATAAGTTCAGTGTTTTTCAGAATGGTTTTCAATACTGGCTGTGTACGAGTTGGAACAAAACAGAACAGAACAGATGTCCAGTGTCATACGCATTCAACATTGACCTTCAAGGGATAATTTACTGATAAGGTTGGGGGTTTTTGTAGGGTTTGATAATGTCTTTGGCCACGAAGCTGTATTATAATTTTGTGGCGATATAGAGAGTGTTTGTTTATTCAGTTAATGTTTATATAATGATTAATTACTTGAATATATTCGCAAAATTTCACCACAAAATTTCAAAATTGAGCAAGCGATAGTGAATATCTCGTGCGCGTGCGGTCCAAATACGTGGTATACGTCATAAATCAAAATCCTCTGGGCCAACTGTTTTGAAACTTTGCAGAGATTTCACATCGTTCCCCAGGTAACTACTAGAGCATTCATTTTCAATTATTATATTATTTTTACATCAATATCAAATTGAGTGTTCTTTCGGTTTCCAGCTGTTATGCAAAAATGTAACATCTCGAAAAAAGAAAAATTCTACGTAGTTTTAACACGTTAATTCAAAATTTTCCATTTTATATCCATAACGTTGACACATTTTGCTAAATCGCGTATCCATATAAAAAGTGACTCAGGTAGATACCTGGAGAAGTACATGAAAAAGCACTGCGCAAAATTTCCAAACGGTTGGTCTAGTAGATTAAAAGTCATGATGTACAACGCAAAATCTTTTTGTGGCATCACTTGCTAAATTTACAATATTTTACAATAAAAATATTACAAAATGTCGTTCAAATGTAGCAAAATCATATAGAAAACTATCGAATATACTAACACTTTCTGCAGCCCTAGAGATAATTCCTAAAAACATACCGTTTTTCATCGAATCCTAACGCTCATTCGAGTAACCTTAGATTCCTCCTGCTTATGGTTAACTTTTATTTCCCTTATCACAAATCTTCAATACCCTCAATTGTGGCGCATTTTTTAGCGGTTCCTAGATGTTTTTATAAGATTTTACAATCATAGATATTCATTGCGGCACGTTTAATTCATGATTACAGAGGGAGATAATATAAATAAAAAAGCACGTGCACAGCACAGCGAAACGAACTGGTAAGTAGCCTGTTCGAGCTGTTGGCTTGCAATGCAAAATTTATACGAAGAACTCAAATAATTATTAGTGTAATTTATAATCCTTGCCTCGGCCATAAATATGATGAGACGCAGCTCTCATAAAAAAGTGCACAGGTTATACCTAACTTCATAATTTTCTTGACAGCTAATAATTTTAATAGGCTGGAAAGGGCAAAATCTATGCACGAAACTCCTCCGGCGCACATGAATCGTAAGTTCAATATTCTGGTGCAGTTGAAACTGGAAAATCCAACCAGCGACAATCGTATTTTCTCTGGTTCTAAACAACAGAATCACATCGGAAGTAGTGCGCTGTATTCGTACAATGATGCGCTATGCAGCGCACTGCTTCTGACATCATGGATTAGCACTAAACAAGAGAAAAAAACGACTGTCGTTGGGTGGATTTTCCAGATTTCAACTGTAACGATAATAGTCAGAAACAGAAAATCCATTTCTCGCAGTTATCTGCATCAGCTCACCGAAGAAAGCATCGTCTCGAGCGTTCATCGCGAGTGGATGGTTTGGGTTAAGCTGAGCATATGGCGCAAGCGAATAACTTTCTTGCCGAGTGAACCGATCCAAATTCGTGGCCCGACGCTGAAAAAGAACGAGTGACGTGCGTTCGGTTAGCCAAGGTGCGTAACTCACTGAATGGCGAGAGAAAGTGTGGAAGAAGCATAAACACGAAAAGCAACAATTCTCTCGTATTCACATCCCTTCGAGAACGAACGGAAAGCAGTTTCGCATAGCACAAGCACGTCTTTGGTGAAATGTATATAATCTGAGGGATGTCTCATTGTGAGAATCAGCAACCTTGGGTACCGGTAAACTACATTTTTTTCGATATATTTACATTTGCACAAGCCGTACAGCCCGCTAGAGCGACGCATCACTACAGCTCTTGCCAGAACGGTAGCCAAACCGAGTACATTTTCTCGTACAGCAGTAGAATACATTTTTGTTTTGCTGCTGTACTGCGACTGCTCGGTGAGAGTGTGGCGTAGTAAAGTTTGTTCTCTCGCTTTGTACACTTTTCTCTGCATAGTCAAAGGGAGAGGAGGCCCGCACACGAAAGCGTTGATGCCGGTCGTGGCGTAAACGAAACGCATTCATTGTCGTCGTTTGTGATTAAAAATATTGAATAGATTAAAAATATTAAAAAGTGTAAAATAAGGAAAGCGAAGCTGTACCGCTCGCGTCTGGTGGCTGTACTGGGGGCAGTACATCCACAGAAAAGGTAGGCATTTTGCATCCTTGGTCGTAGCAAACGCTTGCTGCTTGGTTGAATTGTGCGGACCTGGGACGAGAAGTGCACAGTGAAAAAAAGAAACTGTCACCGCGAAACGGCAATGGCCTGTCAATGGGAACCGAACTTTTCTTGACGATTTTCATTTTCTTGGAATGGACAGTGTCTGGGTAGTATCGTAATATCCTGGCTGTATACAAGGTGTATTTAGAAAACATATTTTACATGTTGCTTAGATGCGTGTAAATGCACACAAACAAATATGCAAAATGCACCGAAGGCACGTGCAATTTTATTATACTGCTCAACAGTTATGGTTAATGTTGTTTTACACAGTTCAGACAAATGATAACATAATTCATGTCATGTTCGAGCTCTATTATTTTCGGCACGAATTAATACATCATCGGCAAAAATAAAAAATAAATAAATGCATTATTTTTGTTATCTATACTGCCGTTATACGCATAATTGTCCCATGTATATAGGGAACCCCATAGAACATGGGACAAATATGCGTATTACGACAGTATAGTAGACGTACATTTTAGCTGAATTTGATTTTTTTGGTTTAAATCAAAATAAAACTGTTTAACAAACAATAGAGGTGCTATCAATGCAAACCAAAAATGTAGATTTTCCCAAAAACGTCTACGCTGAGAATCGACTGTGGATTAACGATGTTGAAACAAAAGTTGAAAATTTCACGACGGAACCACAGTACCGGCTGACTTTGCTTAATTCTCGTACTTACCTCAGCAGGAACAAGGACTTTCGGACAGTTCTACCAAGCGAGCAACGCAACCAACTTCGATAAATAATCCCTGCATTTTATATTTATTCGCGGTTTCCCCTTGACCTTGGCTTGCTTACTTTACATATTTCCAACGGATCTTTATAACAAACATTAGAATTTCCTCTGCTTGGTTTACCTTCACTAGTTACTGTATTTTTCATTCCTGCGCACCTTTACTGCTTGTAAGGACATATTTTTTTTACAAATTTGAACGTATTTTCGCCTCCACCTATATGGTAATACTTCTCACACAAAATGTTTCGTGGAAAACAAAAAACAATCTTCCGAAATGGCTAAGTTTTCTTTTTCTTTACCTTCCACTTATGTATTTTATACTGTTGGGTTTGTTAACATACCGTCTTACACACTGTTACTCTTTTTTACATCTCATTTTTTTAGGTTTTGATTAGTTTTTCGTTCGGATTATATCTATTCAAAAATGGATCCTGAACTATGTACAACTTTCCGACATAACTAGCTGTCTGCTTACCTTGGATGATTCTTTTGATTGAAAATTGAATAGTTTCCTCGTTTGTATGTTCTGCCTTTCGTTTACGTTAACCTAAATAGTTCTAGTTTTGGTTGCTGTTGTTACTATATATAAAAAATTATTACATCTCATCTGTTTCAATATTTTTCGTTACTTCGGCTCCCCTGAAGGTTCAACCATATTTACATAACAAAACTAGCTTCGTCTGTGACGAAAATCTTTTCTTTCATTACTTACCTAAAATATTCTTTTCAGTTTCTTATTAGTTGATGGTTTTGCTTTAGTAGAAGATTTCAGTTGAGTGGTAGATCGAATGTATAGGTTTAGTATAAGTAGATTTAAAGTTACCGCTTTAGTCCAAAACTTCTTTTCGAAACTTTCGGTTCTCGGGATGGGAAGCATTCGGTCCCCTCTGGTAGAAAGTGGAAGAGATCGAAGCTGCCACCTAACTTACCCCTGATTCCCCATTCACTACGATATTACATATTTCATTACAGCAGCGCGTGGCCACTACTTTTGCTGATGGGGGCAGTATTATAGACGACATTGCCGCTGGTTCGCGGGGTGGGGTCTTGCATCAATGGCTGGGAGGTACCTGAGCGCGGACTTCCTATCAAAAACGGGTTGCATTGTGCAGCATCCGATCGCTGGTGGCGGAGGACGGTCCGGAGGAGGCAACCGAGTCGGGTGTACTGCAGAGCGGTTGCAGCTCCGGTACGGTTTGCAGCAGGCTGGAGGGCTGTAAAGAGTAAGCACATGGTGAATGTTGACAGATCGGAGTAGAGAGTGGTTGGTTTTGGTTGGCTGATTGGTGTGGAATCAGTCAGGAGCGACCGGATACCAGATGGGGACGGTTTTTCGTGAAGGTTCCCATCGGGTACGGGGAGGCTGCACCGCTGGGACCAGGAACGGGATTGTTTTCCGCTGCGGCTCCGATGGGCTGTGGAGGTGGAGGTGGTGGCGGTGGTGGAAGTGGTAACGAAAACTAAAAGAATAAAAAATAACGACGAGGAATTAAATAAAGAAAAAATATAAGAAAAAAATATTCAATACATAAAAGTTATTCAAAACTAATCAAAATGAATTTTTTTATAACACAGATTATTAAAATAAGATTTCATGATAATCATATCATTTTCTTTTTCTCTCTAACGCTGCAAATGAAGTTCATCCCCAAACAAAAACCAACCGACATCAGTGATAAGGAATTTCGCCAAGCTGATCAATGACCTTGCCTACATGTATATCTAAAATTAGCAAACAATAAATCAATTCTCCTTTCCATAATACCATTTCCAAACAGAACAAAAAACCTTTCGAACAATGATTTTCCATTTCGGGATGCTCCACTTTCCAGACACCCAAAGTCGATCGTTCAATCAATCAATCCTATTCCCCCCGGTATTCGTGACCTTCAGTAAGGGTTTCGAGAAAAAAAAGGGCGACTAACTGACGGTTGCTGAGTGATTTAAATGAAAATTTGCAAAGAACCTGAACCGTCAAAGTAGGACTGGAAATATTTACTAATGATGGTGATTCGGAATGATATGGAACTGAGCAAAGCAATCGATTGTAAGTTTACATTATTTATCTTCCCATTAGCTGATTTTGTTGTGGAAAGGAACGATTAGTTTGATGAATTACTATGGAAGGAGCTATGTGCGATGCTTGTGATTAATCAATCGCAGTTACACGTTAGCAGTATATACAGGGAAAAATACCACTACTATAGGAAGAAAGGATAAACAAGGTTCTTTATCAGCGAAGATATTAGATAACTAATTATTTTAAGCGACAAAAAAGAAAAGTTGGAAAGGAATACTACGCCTGAAAAAAAATCCCATAATTAGAATGTAGAAGTCGGTCAAAAACTCAAGCGCAAAATCGGCACATTCAATATTAAAAGTGGGAAAAATACAAATTCGTTTACAACTCCAAATAAAGCTTTAGGAAGATTTGATTCTCTTTAATTACTTTAAGGGAGGCTTATCACCAAAATTATATTTTCAAGAGAGTCCCGTGCAAGAATGACTTCCCCTGACAAAGATTCGCCGAAGCAGGCAAATGGTATTGTTGGTTACGGGTCTTTTACAAAGGAATACAGAGCCTATGTACCAGCAAACCATGTCGAAACCGATGGTGGCGTGGTTTGCGATTTGAGGTTGAATGTCAACTCAGACTGCTATCGGGTGGCCTCCGCCGGGTCTGCACCATACAACTGTTTTCGATTTGATAAGGTTCTCCTGCCACACATACGGGAATGTGGCCGAAAAAGCTGTTCGAAATTATTTAATTATTTGTTTGCAGCAGAAATTATTACTCAACTGATATTATATAAAACAATCAATAATTTTGTAAGTTTGTATTCATATACAAGTGCAATAAAAACATTCTAGTCAGTTTTATTTGATTTCGTTTTCTGTAAGTGAACGAATATATTTTTGTTGACTATGTACCTAACGGTTTGGTGTGTAGCAGTTTCCATTATTGACGCTTTGGCTGGTGCGGCGCGCTTGTGGATTGGTTTTAGGTACAGCGGGCCAGCGTAATCTACTCCGGCGGCACTAAACGGGCGCCTAGGGACTATTCGATGAACGGGCAGTTGACCGATGTGCTGACGGACAGGCTCCGGGTTGAGGCGAGTGCAGCGAAAGCATTTGCGTACCGTGCTACGAACTAAACGACGGCCATGTACTGGCCAAAATTCTTCTCGGATGACGGACAGCAGTATTCACCCACCGGCGTGAATAATTTTTTTTGTGATAATAGTTGGCAATTAAAAGTGATAGGGGGTGAAAGCTTGAGAGTAGGGCAGGATGTTTCATTTGATAGGGAAGCTGGGCTAGCTTTAGTCGACCTCCGACCCTCACTTTTCCCTGGTCTAAAAACGGACTCATTTGGCGAATGTTTTGCTACTGGTTTCCCCTTTTCTCTCTTATTTCTGAACCGAAGGCATCTTATTGAGCAAGGCGTTTTAGTATAAATTTGGCTTCGGTAAGTAATTCCACAGATAACGATCTCAAAACGGATATGGTGTTGGGAGAAGGCTGCGTTCTGGCCTTGGCATGGGCGTTCCGCAGAAAGCGAAGGCAAAAGCCGGTAACGTATAGTAGGCGGGTGTATGATGACCAGCGGAGAAATATCGCATTAACTGATGGCGTTGATTGTACAAGTGTTACAACATGTCGAACTTCTAGCATCTCCTCAGCCACGCCTCAGTCTCTGCCCATTCTCGACAGTGTTGCAGCAGCCAGTGGGGTCCCTCCTTCCACAATTTACCATTCAGGAACTCGTCAACCGACATTCCGCGGGACACTAAGTCGGCGGGATTTTCGCTACCAGGAACGTGCCTCCATTGACAGCCGTGGGTAAACTGTTGTATTTCCGAAGCTCTGTTTCCCACAAAGGTCTGCCACGTGTTCGGAGGAGATCGGAGCCACTGGAATCCGACCAGAAAATAGAGGCAGAGACGTCAATGTCGATGGCGTGCTTAACTCGATCGTGGAGATCAGAGCCTAAAATTCTCATACCTATTCAATGAACGACGAAATTCAGAGAATTCATTTTCGTCCTTTCCCTGCCTCTTTCGTCGCTAACTGCATGAAAAAATAAAACAATAAAGGCGATGTCCCCTCCTCTCTCGATTCTATGAAAACGAGTAGCAGCAGCAGCGAATTTCGTTTTCCTATGACAATCCGAAGTTGCAATTTCGTTTTGATGCATGGTCAGTAATTTGCGATTTTCATTTATTAAATGAAATTAATGCAATGTGCATCTAATAATGCAACTAGAACATAGTTAAAATAAAAAATATGCACACCGATCAGGCTTCCGTCTTACAATACCATCATTAGCTCGCAAATCTACAGAATCGAGCATCGACAAATAAATATCATTGCTAGTGTATGTTCTTTTCCCCAGCTGTAAGTTCAATATCGAATGTACCAATATCATTCTGAATCTCAAAGCGAAAACGAGCGTGTGGAGAGAATAATGAAAACGCTCTGCTACATGCTTGCTTTGTCCTAGCCTGTTGTCTCATTTTCGATTTCGCAAAGTGCTAGTGGTATGGAAAGAAGCTTCGTTCTTTCGTCATTTTCGCCTGATTTTGGCAAATGAAAAAAACATTTTCCGACTCTGGTGGAGATGGGCAGCCAAAACTGCAGCGCAGAGTTCTAGACGTGCGATAGTTAGTCGTTTTATCGGAGCGACACGTGACTTGGCTGCAAGAAGTTCGACTTTGACGCTTCCTTGCTTGTCTTCGCAACGGACGTAGATGCATGCACCGTAGGCCGATTCAGAAGCGTCGGCGAAAGTATGCAACTGTATGGTGGAGCATGGGAGAAAAGCATATCGATTTACCCGGTAGGCGGTGATTTTCGGCAACTCATCGTGATAGTTTTCCCAACTGGTTCGAACAGTCTCAGGAACTGGATCATCCCATTCGACAGGTAGCAGCCACAACTGCTGCATGATGATTTTGGCCCTCACAACAATAAGACCTATGGGGTCGAATAGTTTGGCGATAGAGGATAAAATTGAGCGTTTGGTGGGCGGTTTGTCGTCATGTTGTACTTGCGAGTCAAAGCGAAGAAAATCTCCCTCTGGTTCCCAAATAATTCCTAGCGCTTTCACTGTCTCGTGGGGGGGGGGGGGGTGTGAACTACAGAGGGAATTGGGTACCGATTTTGTCGGCGTCTAGGCCGTGTAGCACTTCAAGCCGATTTGAAGTCCACTTGCGAAGAACGAATCTTCCCTTCTCGACCAATTTGCTGAGTTCTATGCGTAAGCGGATGGCGCGTTCAACAGATTGCTCCCCGCCAATGAAGTCGTCGACATAAAAACCTTTCCGGAAAGCCTTGCTGCCGAGGGAGTATGAGTGGCCTTCGTCGTCAGCCAGTTGTAGTAGCGTGCGAGTTGCCAAAAACGACGATGGAGCTAAACCATAAGTAACGGTAAGTAGATCGATGATTTGTACTGGCATGTCGGAGGAAAATCGCCGAAAATGCGTTGCAATGGAACATCATCTGGATTCACGAGGACCAGTCGGTACATTTTCGCTATGGCACCTACTAGAGCGATGGGATACGTCCGAAACCGTAAGATTGTAGTGAGTAGCTCGTCCTGGACGACCGGGCCGACGCAGGGAAAAACCGGTAGACGTTTTTGCCGAACCATCAAATACAACACGAACCTTTGTCGTAGTACTAGCTTCCTTGATAACAGGATGGTATAGTAGGTAGAATGATTTTGCGCCTTTGGCATCAGTTAGTTTACTTGGCTGCATATGCCCGAGGTCGATGTATTCCTGCATGAATCTATGACACTCAACCTTCAGTTTGGAGTTTCGCTCCAAACGGCGCTCCAAATATTCAAACCGTCGCAGCGCCTTCGACTCGCTTAACATGTCGTCAAAGTCAGGCTTCCGAGGCAGGCGAACTATGTACCGTCCGTCAGGGTTTCTAGAGACTGTCGATTGGTAAAGTATTTCACAGCGCCTTTCTTCGACGGAGTAGTTGTCCTTGGTGGTTAGTTCTTCCGTTTTCCAGAAACGTCCCAGAGTTTCTTCCAAGGAAACCATAGATGCACACATGAGACTGCTAGAATTCGACGATGGATTGAGCTTGGGGGACACTAGATCGGCAGAGCCCGCAACGAAAACGCTATCAACCAGAAGCGGGAGATTGCCATGCAATTGTATTCGTGTGACATTCTGGAAGAATGAATAAAAGTGCTTTGCCCCCAGCACTACATCGATTGGTTGGCTCTTGTTGAATGTTGGATCTGCTAGGAATAGATCCTTTAGAATTCTCCAGTCGGATATGGAGACATTTTGCGCAGGAAGATTGGTAGTTAGTTTGTCCATTACGAGGAAATTAACTCCGCAAGAAAAATGCTCCTTTCTGAATGAAACTTGGGCGTAGATGGACTCGTGTATTACGTTGGATAACTGACCGGCCCCTAGGACAGTAACGTTGACGCGATGCTTCTCCAGGCGGAGGATACGAGCCATGCGGTCGGTGATCAAATTCGGTTGCGATGCGCTATCCAATAAAGCACGGGCGGGATGATGTTGTCCATAAGCATCGACGATATTTACGATGACGGTTAGCAAGAAGACATTTTCACGAGGATGCTGGAGAGAAACAAACGTCTCGACAATCGAATCATCTTCAGCAGCTGCTACCATGGTTTGTTCGGAAACTACAGGAGAAGACGACGACGTAGCCCTGTTAGCAGAATCGACGAAAGACGTTGAACGAGAAACAGCGTCCTTCTTGGGACCGGCGCATTGGCCCGTGTGTAGTAAAGCGTGGTGGCGCTGATTGCACTTCTTGCAATTCAGGTCACATGAGCATTGGCGGACTATGTGATCTCCCCGTAGACAGTTGTGACACAATCGTTTCGTGTTCACAAGCTGTTGTCGGTCGTTCACCGACATGCTGTTGAACTTGCCGCATCTGGCCAACGAATGTTGTTGACTACATATGGGACATCTGAAAGAATAGTTAGCGGTTGATGCGCATAACGAGAAACGGAACTGTGATTGTCTCCGGAAATGACTAGCAGACGCACCATCGTTTGTGTTTGTCGTGCTAGTAGATTGACGATGGTTGACCGAGATCGATTCCAGTACTCTTGTCCTCCTCTGGAGGAAATCGATCAAACATGCGAAGTTCGGGTTCTTCGCTACGGATGCGTGGTCCTCCGAGGCCTTCAAGGAATCATCGTGCAGTCGCGTGCATAATACGTGTTCTAGGATCGTGCTCCAGGCGTCCGTCGGCTCACCCAAATGATGAAGAATCTTCGTATGACGTTCGAATTCGTCCACCAATCCGTGAAGTTGTTGCTGTAGACTCCTTCTCCATGCGTGGGATGTCGAAGAGTGCTTGCAGGTGTCGCTTCTTTAGCAGATAATCGTTGGAGTACCGTCCCTCGAGAGCTTGTCAAGCCAGAGAGTAATTAGCAGAACAAATAGCGATGGATTCAATCAGTTGAGCAGCCTCCCCCTTGACGGCTGCCCTTAAGTAGTAAAATTTTTGAATAGGTGGAACATCAGCGTTTTTGTGGATTGAAGCCAAAAACGTGTCGTGGAAAGTTAGCCATTGCGTATAATCTCCATCGAACTCAGGAAGCGAAATTGTCGGCAGTTTGATGCCAGAGAGAGTGGAAGTAGCATGCAGAGGTTGAGGGTTGCCATGCATACATGCAGCTTTTATTGAGAAAAGACATGACTCAAAGTCTGCACGTATAGCAGCATGCTCTGCCCTACCTTCCACATCACCGTCCTCCAGTTGAGGCTGTACCTCTTCAAGTGACGTCCACATGCGGTTGAGGCCGCATACGGAGTATAAAATGGCGCGGGTTGGCCAGATGATCAATACTGGAGCGTTTCTATCAAACAATAACCGTACGATGAATACCGAAACGTGGGTCCAGTAATAGATCTGGGTGACCGTAGGCTGACTGCAAAGCTTCCTGTAAACCGTTGCACTCGAACCACAGACTCTGTGAAACCCTGCTTAGAGCGGTAAGCAGTCGGTCGAATCGTCCGCGTTGAGCAGAAGGTCCGAGAAACGACGAATATGGAAAAGAAAAGGCGAACCTAGAGCGCACCAGTAAGGAATTAAATTCACGTTGGACAGAAACTAACCTTCTGCCTGAAAATATCAGGCCTTGTATTATAATCAAAGCGGCTTCTCCAGTCCAAAATTCCCGATGGCGGCGGTCACAGCATCCTGAACTGCAATGGCGTGCTGGATGAAATCAGCGATGACTCAGTGATGGTACGCAGTGGGCGCAAAATATTGGCGTGATCGTGTTGTGACCGGTAGAAAGTCGCAGTATTAAACCTTCCACTCGCGACGGAACTTCGAAACGGGTGCTAATTCCAGCAGGCAACGGCGACAGGAAAAAAAGGTATGGTGGAACTTCAATTTTATTTGCAGCGATGTGCACTCTTCAACGGTTCAATTCAACTGTCAGCTCCTTGCGTGTCTTTCGTATCGCAGCAGCTGATCATTATCCTAGTGTGGGTGACGAAAACGAATAGAAGACGAAAGTGATACACCGCTAACGTGCGCGAGTGGGGTTACAGAGTAAACCCTACGCTCTCATCGGATTTTCTGGGTCACTTTACTCATTACGTACGGTAATCCTAAACAGCAAGTATCGGACTAACATTCCTTCCCATTCCTTTCGCGACCCACGTTCGGGCCTGGCCGGCGCCGGTATTGATCAATAAAACCGTTTAGGATTACCAGGAGTTGCATATTGGAAGATGTTTCGCTACTCCCAAGCATAATTATCTACTGTGCAACTTCAGCTAGTCCAGATCGATATTATTTCGATTATTTCTCTTATTGGTTTTCACTTTCAAAGCGTGATTAATTGCAACGGTTTTATCTGAACATTTTAAGAGGACTTTCGTAATCTTTACATCGCTTCACAACTATCTTCGCAGTGTTTCTTATCCTTCTTGGCGATAATCGTTCCTAATTATCTACTAGCAGGTGCTGAGAGTTTCCCGCCGGCGGAATTTCTCCCGATACTGATACCCGTTTTCTGTTATCAGCCATTCTGACGCAGAGATACCCTACGGTCAAATTTCTCTAGCCAATGATATCCCCCGATTTTCTCCGAGTTCGTGTTGTTCGTTCATTATTTTTCCTCCTTAGCTGCTGTTGCTAGCTCACTGACCGACCTTTGCGGTACAACTGTTGTTAATATCGAAACTTGTCGAGACGTGAACCGATCCAGTGGCGGCGAGACAACTTGACTTACATTCTTTTACTGCCACCCTCACAGGATTTCGTCAAGGATTTGTTTCTAGAATGACCGAACTCAAATGTGTCAAAACGGCTCACAGTCACAGTGTTTCGGAATGATTCAGCTGATGCTGAAGCACTAAATATTGAGCTCTCTGGTGTACAGTTCAGTCATCATTTGGTTTCCGAGGTAACTATATCTGAATATTGCTTCGAATTTCCCATTATTTCCAAAAGAAACATACTTGTAAAAGTTTGAGCTTCAGACGGAAAATATAGAAAAACTCGGAAAAAAATACCTTATTATTCACATCGTGGCAATTATGGCTCCGCTTCAAAATTTTCGGACAAACTTTCACCAAATTTTTTAAATGTGAATATCTGCCGTTGTACTGAATGAAAAAATAAAATGTTTATGCTATCTGATTGGAAATTTTTTTTTCAAGAGTTATCCTACCGGAGCTGTAGAGCTAGCTGCTCGGAAGGGTTCCCCGTCAGAATCACACACTACAATTGCGAACGAGACAGGCAACGTCGCCCACTAAAACACTGCTTAATGCCAATTGTAGCGGGTCGTGATTCTGAATGTGATTTTCATTGTACGGTTCAGATATGTGCGGGCGTAGGCACTTCGCGATCGTGTATATCATCGAGCACGGCTCGAGCGTTTGTACGTTAATGTGTTCGGTCGCGTGTACTAACGTGTACGTAGCTTCGCGTGTATGAATTCTATTTCATAACCGTATGCCTTTCGCCTATTCGCGTGTGTTCTTGGATGATCGCGCGCGGACCGTGAACCTAATACTTAATTTTCGGTGCACGTTTCAGATGCTAAAAGAAAGTGAGATATTCCATATCACTAAAGTTCCCGCTCATGTCGCCATGGATCGTGTTGTCAACAACGTGTTGTTGTGGATATGAGCTTAATTTTTTTATTGGTCCAACTGAATGTATGGATCTATGTTGCTAGGACGGAGGGTAACGATACCCGATCAGAATGAAATAACAAGATTATAACAGAACACAATTTTTGTAACATATTGTGTTATAAATTAGGTCTCGTTAGTAGTTAAAATAACAGAAATTTATAACAAGTAATAATGCGAGATATAATTTTGAAATATTTCTGTTATGTGTTTCTGATCGGGTATCCGGACGTGGCAGATTCATGATCGCGCGAACACAGACATTTGTAACTTCGTAAGTACTAAAGCGCTATAAAATTTGCGCGATCGCGGGCGTGGGTGTGCGAGGTTGATTGCGAAGGTCTTAAGCGTTCGTATGTTAACGTGTTTGTCGCGTGTGCTCGCGTGTATAAATTCGTTTTTGTTACCGTATGACCATTCACATATTCGCGTGCATTCTTAGATGGTCATGCGGCCCGTTATTCTGATATTTAGTTTTCAATGTACAATCCACATTCTGACAGAACGTGAGTTACCCCATATCACTAGAGTTCCCGGTCATATCGCCGAACGTATTGTTCAGTTGATATGGGAGCTTTCTTTTTTAATTGGTCCAATTGAAGGCATAGACCTATTCACGCTTGAGACCGCGTTTGAAAATTTATAAGTGCTGAGACGTTTACTTAACTACCCGGGTGTTTCATTTTGGTGGAATCGCTGGCGTAAGTATGTGTAGATGATTTTAATTACATGGTCGGTTTGTGTTATCACGAAGGACACGAGCGTTTGTACCTATATGAGTATGGATAGAGTATAGTATACAGATATAGTCGTGAAAGAAATCACAAAAAGGCCGAATAAAGAAAAAAAGATTCAAAGAGATTGATTAGACGTGTATAAATTGACCGATACTATTTTGATATAAAAGTAACTAATAGTTGTACAAAAGAAACAGAACAATGAAGTAGAATAGAAAAACACATGTAACTTGCAATCAAACTCGTCTAATTGTGGCAAATGTTGTATATTTACCATTAACGACAATTGCAATCTGTTAGACTATCATAATGCAATGCTGGTCGGGAAAGGATGATTCACGTGCGTCCGAAAATTCATTGTACCTTAATTTATCTAATCCGACATTCCGGAAGGTATTAGTACTATTCTATCATATACACCAGTTCTGCATCCATTCCCTGGTCTGACTGTCACAAATACTCAGACGAACACATACACAGATAGACATACGACTAGCACATAACAATTGTACACTAGTACTACGAGCTACAGTTATTACAAACGACAACTAAAAAAAAGATGGGTGGGTAATGTCTGCGACATAACCGGAGAGATGTAGAATACATAAGGAACACGTTCTTCAAATATGTTGATACTCATTAGGATTTTCGGACAAAAGCTGATTTGGGCGAGGAATATTTCAAATTATTCTTTACAAAAATGATGGTGGTCCTGAAAAGGACCGGTTTTGTTGGCGTTGTTGGCCTTGGTGAGGGAGATGGCTAACGATGAAATTAATTGTTAGCATGAGGAAGTCGCGTAGTACTGGCCAATGGAAGAACAGATAATAATTGATTCCTGAAAATCAATTTTTCTTTATTCATGTAAATTATACATACTTACAAATCTAACAGAAGATTCCTGATCATATTTCTGTATCATTAGTGCGAACATTGTGTAATTTGGTTAAGTACAATGAAAGTTACAAACTTTCCAAACTCGACCTTCTGTTCCTTCAGAAATATTGAAATGGGGTGTCTATATTAAACCGTTAGTCGTGGTCACAATAAAAAAAGATGGGTGGGTAATGTCTGTCACATAACCGGAGCGTCGTGATTTCAATTCGAGACGTTAATTTAAATCTAATAATATTCAACAGAATCACGTTTGAATGGGAAATTTTCAAATAATTCTCTATGGTAATAATGGTGATTCTGAAAAGAACCTTTGGTATCGGCGTTGGTGTTGATGGTGATGCGCTGGATCGTTGGATATTTTTGGCATGATAGTTACGTGCCTGGCGAACTGTTTTGTAGCCTCGAACAAAACGACAAGACTGGCTTCTTCGGGTACCATTACGGCTGAACTTTATAAGCTTAGCTCGACTTTGAAATCCGGCACAATCTCACGAATCAGACACTGGTAGGGCCATTTTGTTTGCTACTAGCACGGAGCTGCACAAAAAAATCATTTAATGCAGTTAGTTCACGGGGGCTGCCAAAAAGCTTGAATAGAAGCATGCGACTTCAACGTTTCTCTTAAACACATGCAACAACACATTCGTTTTGGTAATACTTATAACAGTAGAAAGGAATGGAAAAGCAGTGCACGAAACGAGCGAGAGGATAATTTAAATTTTTGTTCCGTGTGCAAGCTACTTCTTTCCACCCAACGTATTATGTTGCTTGTTGAAAATTTGCTACACACCTTAAAATGAAAGTTTCAGTTTAACTCTCACTAGAACACAATTGATTGGTCCTGAAAAGAACCGTTGCTTTTATTGTAATTTACGCCCACTCCCACAAACCGACCAAGTAGGCACTGGCTTCATTACGGCTGAGTTTTGTAAGCGTAGCTCGACTTTGAAGTAATACACAACCTTACGAACCAGGCGCTGGAATGTTAGCCAGCGGATTAGTTGCTCCGTTGCCCTTTAGTTGGGGCGAAATACTAGCATGGCGACAGTTCCTGATCGGTAGTTGGTTGCGATGGGCCACCAGTAGCTGGGGCACTTTTGCGGACCGTCATCATCGCCAACTGCTTTCCTCCGGTGGACTGGCTGCTTGCTAGTGCTTGAACGAATACGAATGATGAGAAAAACCGACCGACCAATATTCATATATGAAAACACGAGAAAGCACTACTATCGCTCTCCCGCTCGTTTTCGTGCCATTCCTGTGCCTTTCCTTTCCGTTCGGCTACCAATACTAGCATAACCAAAACGAATATTCTGTCTTTCCATCGCCTTCAATCTAGTGGCCAGTGCTAGCAAACTTGCATGTTCAGTTTTTCAATAACAACATTCCAACAATATTTTCAAAGAATGTTGCAGATTTGAAAAGAAGGAAGGAGAAGATTTTCACAAATTTAAATTCTTTCGTGTTATTTGTTAGCGCTGATAAAGGCTATTTAGTTTAATCAACGGAGGCTTCCAAAAAGTTCGAATAAAAGCATGCGACTAGTGTACTTTGCACGTTCTATATTTTATCAATACTAGAGAGGATCAATAAAATAATTCAAATTGTAATAGCGACATGCAATTGTGGCAACACTGGTCATGAGATGGTGGGGGAACACGCACATTCCTTTTAGTTATGATGGTATTAGCAGCAGAAAGGAATGGAAAAGCAGTGCACGAAAACGAGCGAGAGAGGATAATTTAAATTCTCTTTCTTTCCACACATCGTATTTCTTATATTGCTTTCTGAAAATTATTTGTTATACACCATAAAATGTAAATTACAGTTTAACTCTTATTAGAACACAATTAATTGGTCCTGTAAAGAACCGTTTATTGTTTTATTGCGGGAGCATAATTCAGATGCACTCCCCGCGGACACGGTGAGCTAGAACGCACTATTTTGCATTCTCGAACAAACCGACCAAGTAGGCATCGTTGGCTTCTCGGGGCATCATTACGACTGAGCTTTGTAAGCGTAGCTCGACTTTGCAGTCCTGCACAATCTCACGACCCAGACGCTGGAACGATAGCCTACTCTGTTGCCCTTTAGTTGGGGCGAAATTCTTGCAGGGCGACAGTTCCTGATCGGGTTGCGATGAGTCACCAGTAGCTGGGGCACTTTTTCCGCCGTCGTCATCGCCAACTGCTTTTCTTCGGACTGCCTGCTTGCTAGTGCTTGAACGAATATGAATGATGAGAAAGACCGACCGACAGATATTTATATAATCGCGCTAATATGCACTACTATCGCTTTCTCGCTCGTTCTCGTGCCGTGCATGAGCCGTTCCTTTCCGTCCGGCTTCTAATGGCCTAACCAAAGGAATATGCCGTCTTTCCCCCACCAAGTGCTCTCGTCAAGCAACCCAATGCGAATAACCATACGAACAAACATGTAGTGGACCTATATATAAACTTTTCATTATTTTATTGTTCGGTTGGTCTACCATAACGACGGCTCTGTGCGGGATGGGCTGAAAATTTTCACTTTTCCGAGTCGTTTTCGAAAGATTTTTCAAAACACATTTTTTTTGTTATTAGTACATGTTATACATACTTCAAATTTTAATACAGCATAGAGGAACATATTTGCAACAAATTGGCCTAAAAATCAAATCATTCTGTTAAGTATGATAAAAGTTATTAACGTTCAAAATCTGACGCGGCGCCGCAGCCGATATTTTGAAACGGGACCCCTATATTGAAACCTTAAATGTATTCTACATTAAAAGGTTCCACTTATGTATTCATTAAATTATTTCAATTAGCATGTGCACGATGACGAAATCGACCGATAAATGGACGCACAGCCGGCCACGCCAGCACGCACAGGCTAGTAGTTGAGCGTTAGTATGGGCTGGCGCAGAGTATGAAAAACACAAAACTTGAAAAAGACCTATAGGTCTCCTCGATGCGCCACTATCGAAATGCAATAACCATCTTGAAGCAATTGCCTGTCAGAGGTTCTGTAGCACTGATGCACGCAATATGCTTGATGATATTTGCAATACCGTCAAAGAGGGTTGGGCTGATTGGAATAAAAATGTTTGCGCTATTTGATTGGAAATATGCCCAAGAATTTGGTAACTAATTCCGTAGAATGTAAAATTAATGCAAAGAACGGAAATAATGGATTATGTGAAAGCAGTAATTATCTGCACCATGATTGGTCCGCACTATTCGACCGAGCCAGCTAGCGTCGTCAGCCTAGTCCCTTTGTAGTCAAATGAACTGCTATGCATGTATAAGGTATAGTCCAGAAGAAAAAATCAGCAGATTTGCTTTTTGACGCCGTACCAGCTGCAGTATGACTATGAGTGCACTATCCCGTCAAAAGAAGATCGCTCGTTAGTTAGCCAAAGCCGTCAATATGGGCAGCACCGGACAGATTCAATCAGATAGGTGAAGTCACGAATAGAAGTGCCGCGTGTACGTTTAAATCATTCGTCGCTCGCCTGCCAAACGAACAACATCTCGACTGTAACGTCCGGACGGTAACATAAGCGGTTAAACACCGTTGTTCGAATTTGCACTTGTTTATTTGCTATGTGCAAAGCTTATCGAGCGCACGATTTGAAGCGAACGAGTATAGAAATATTAAGTTCAACACACTGCAGGGTGCAAAATGCGCGTAAAGCTTGTGAGTTAGCATTGAGAAGAAAATAATTCATTTTTATGCTTGTGTGTGCGTTGGGCTGGTAATTCTCATATCAAAATGCTTTTGGCGGTTTGTAAGTAGGGTGAAGCCCCTACTTTATCCCTATTATGGAAGGTTCCGTACCATTTCCTTAATTACACGGCCTACAATTGATGGAATGCGAATAAATTGGCATCATCATCTTCGTTCCGCTCCTAAGAACCAATATAGTAACTAAAATAGCCCGCGAATGGTGCAATACATCGGTTTGAGTGCAGGGAAAACTCTAATCGAATGCTCCAGTTATCGCTCTACCATTTGAACCAATGCGTTAAACAAAAATGGCAGAGGCTACTCTAGCCAGTAACATCAAATTTGTGGAGTGATAATAGAAACAGGGCGAAAATCGGGTCATCACCCTATCTGGAATAATAAACCTATTGGCACACACCTTCTATATTTCGGATGTACGTGACGCGTTTTACATTTCTTATAAAAGAAATGTATAGAATTCGCTCAAACTTTCAAGATTTTTTCCGAGGCCCGGAGGGCCGAGTCTTATATACCAATCGACTCAGCTCGACGATTTGGGACAATGTATGTGTGTGTGTGTGTGTGTCTGTGTGTGTGTGTGTATGTAACGGACAAATTCTCATTCGTGTTTCTCAGCAATGGCTGAACCGATCTTATCCAAACCAATTTTAAATGAAAGAACTAAAAAACAGTATGAACGCTATTAATTTGTTTTTGATTCTGATGTTTAGTTTCCAAGATATGAATGTTTGAATGCGTAAAAATGGCGTTTTTTGCAGTTTTTTTGAATTATCTGCCGAAATTGACAATATAGATTAACAATTTATATGTTTTTAGACAGCTTCAACGAATACCTTTCGAACAAGCTATAGATTGTTGAAATCGGACTATTATCAAAAGAGATATTTAACATTAAATGCGGACGAAAGATTTTTATCATTTCCCATTGCCAGAAATATGACCAAAACCATGTAATCTATTTTTAACGTTAAAACGGCTTATTCTAGTTCAATAGTATCTTCGGTGAATTTAATAGAGGCAATATGCCCTTTCTTTTGGTATTGTGCTTTTGCTGATTAATCCCCCTATGAGTGAGATATTTTCACAAATTTTCTTGGAAGTGATTATATCGAAATGATGCCTTCAGCAAATTTGTAGCTCTTACTTTTGCGAATAACTTTACTGAAGACTTCACATATCTATTTTCAATACTTTAAAAGTTATGGCTTGTTGTTTGTGGATTACTCTTTGTCGCCTATTTATTGTTCAATATAGTAATAATCCATTGAAATAAGCCAAACATTATTTCGATAAAACGAATTTTGTATTTTTATTTCATTTTTCTATCTACAATCGCTAGAAATAATCACCGAACACTTCCAAGTTGTCTGGAAGGAACTTGATAACTTATCAGCGCAAAAATGTTCATTTGTGCGAACCTTCTGACTGCAATTTTTCTAACTCATGACCATCGGATCGATCTGAAACATATCGGAAAATGAAAAGCGAAATAAATAACTCCAACCAACGGCGTTGCCAAGAGAAGCTTTTGGGGTTTAACACCATACAAACCCTCCCCCCCCCCACCACACCCACAAAAAAAATGGATTGAAGTTGAAAATTTATTGATGCACACTGATTTAATTCAATATTACAATAACAATTATCTGATCCGTACATTGATATCCTGTTGTTGTAAACATCATGAGGACTTTTGATAAATTGTCGGGATGGGGTCCTGATATGTAACTGATCTATTGGTCTTGATTTCACAGTTGTCAAATTGCATCAATATTAAAATCCTGCCTGAAAACATTCCAATAGAAAATTCCAGAGTTCTGTAATCAATCATAATCCTCAGATTTCTTTTCAAATTGAGCTCGTTTTTGTAGAGATGTACTGTAATAAGGGTCTTTATTTAATAGGAAGCGAAGTTAAAATTGATTTAATGTCTATGAAACATAGAACTGCGCACCAAAAAAATGTATAACTTTTGACAATGGAGAAGACCTTTATGTCCTAGCCCAGTACACGTGCTATTGGTAGGGTCCAATCTACTACACGGGGTGCACTGGGGGCGTGTCGGACTCAAATGGTGACCAGCCATTAATACCGACTAAACTCCAATGGGCTCCGCCATCTATCCCCAGGAACTACCTTTCGGCATTACTTCTGGGGGATGGCTGTACTTAGCGTACGCTCTCACTCGTGCCTTACATTCTCGCACACTCGCTCCCATCTCGGCATGGGTAGACCATACCTCCGTCTATCATCCGCCAACTCACTCACTCTAACTCCTCGCCTGCTGCTCGGCGCTCCATGCTCTCTGCAGCCGGCAGGCAATCTGAGTGGTAGCAGTCGAAGCGGGGACATACGAATAGTACGTGCTCCGCAGTTTCGTCGACACCTGGGCAGTCTGGGCAGACTGGGGCCTCAGCGTGCCCAAACCTGTGGAGGTACTGTCGGAAACAGCCATGGCCTAACAGGAATTGTGTCAGATGGAAGTGAACTTCCCCATGGGGTCTTCCCACCCAGCTAGATATGTTAGGTATCAGCCGGTGGGTCCACCTACCTCTCGACGAGTTGTTCCATTCGCGTTGCCATCTGGCGACCGAGGTCACCCTGGCACGCTCACGGACTCCCCTATTGCCACGCAATTCGAAACAATCTTCGTCTTCCCGGATGACCAGCCCGACTGGCATCATACCCGCTATCACGCAGGATGCATCATGTGATACCGTGCGGTAGGCAGATATCACTCTGAGACACATCAAGCGATAGGTGCTCTCCAATTTGCGACGGTAACCGGTTACTCCCAGTGCCCTCGCCCAGGACGGTCCACCGTACCTAAGGATAGATACGGCGACACCGGCCAGTAGCCTGCGTCTACTGGCGCACACCTTGGAGCTGTTGGACATCATCCACGATAATGCCGCGACAGCCACCGAAGCCTTCTTGCACGCATAGTCGACATGGCTGCCGAAGGTCAGCTTGTCGTCTATGATGGCCCCAAGAATCTTCAGACTCCGCTTAGAAGTTATCTCGACTTCTCCTGCTTGAATAACTGCTTGTTGTACCGACTTGCGGTTATTGACAACAACCACCTCCGTCTTGTGATGGGCGAGCTCTAGGCCTCTCGCGCTCATCCATTCCGCCACTATGCTTATCGCCTGTGCCGCCGTTAGTTCTACCTCGGAGATTGACTCCCCGTAGACCGCCAGGGTGACATCATCGGCAAAACCGACGATTTTCACACCCGGAGGGAACTTTAGTCTCAGAACCCCGTCATACATAAGGTTCCATAGTACCGGGCCCAGGATTGAACCTTGCGGAACTCCTGCAGTAATAAGAACACTTTGCTGACCGGCATCGGTCTCGTATAATAGTACACGGTTCTGGAAGTAGCTTTCCAAGATCCGGTACAGGCCCACAGGTGTAACGAGAGCGCGATGGCATCCCAGCTTGCGCTGTTGAATGCGTTCTTCACGTCAAGTGTCACTAACGCGCAATATCGAATGCCCCGCCTCTTCCGTTGGATCGCTATCTCGGCAGTCCTTACCACTGAGTTGATAGCGTCCACCGTGGACTTCCCCTTTCGAAAGCCGAACTGATTACTTGACAGGCCCTCCGTACCTTCTGCGTATGGAGTTAGCCTGTTCAGGATAATCCGCTCAAGCAATTTGCCCGTCGTGTCAATCAGACAGATTGGTCTGTACGCCGATGGGTCACCAGGCGGCTTCCCGGCCTTCGGCAACAGTACCAGCTTCTGCCTTTTCCATCTATCCGGAAAACGGCACTCGTCAAGGCATCTCTGCATAGCCAACCTGAACATGTTCGGATTCGACATGATTGCTGTCTTGAGAGCGCTGTTTGGAACTCCATCAGGCCCAAGAGCTTTATTCACCGCTAAAGAATTAGCAACTGCAAGTAGCTCTTCGTTCGTCACCGGGGCCACCATGTCGTCCGTACCCACCGTGCCTTGCGGCGCTGGGGGCCAGGGACTTATGGTTCGGGACGGGAAGAGTACTTCGATAATTCTCGCCAACCGTTCTGGCGACCGTTCAGGAGGTGAGGAGCCCCCTTTGGTCTTTGCCATCACGATCCTGTAGGCATCGCCCCACGGATTCACGTTGGCCTCCTCGCACAATTTGTCAAAACACGCTCTCTTGCTGCGCTTGATGGCATTGTTAAGGGCCGATTTCGCAGCACGAAACACTTCACGTCGTTCCACTCTAACCTCCTCAGTGCAGGCTCGCTGCATCCTACGTCTAGCTTGTAGGCAAGCTGACCGTAGGGCTGCGATCTCTGCACTCCACCAATATACCGAGCGTCTGCCATTTCTTGGCAGGGTCTTCCTCGGCATAGTGGCGTCGCACGCGCGTGATAGAACAGCTACCAGCGCATCTCCGCTTAGACTGTCGGTATTGGCCTCCAGTCCCAGGACCGCGGTGAAAACTTCGCTGTCGAAGTGATTGGCCTTCCACCCGCGTACCTGACAGGGATTACCCACCCAGCCATGGAATCGTAGTCTGGACAAATGAGAAAAGCACAATTGCACCACTAGGTGAATTAAACAGGTTTTTATTTTGGGAATGTGTCGAGTTGAGACGAAAACGTAATATGATTAATATCGAGGATAACACTTTCCGAATGTAGAGAGAAATTTATGAAAAATGACGATTTCCATTCGACTCTAGCAGGTCCTGATCGATTTTGATGAGAATTTGATTTTTGTTGTATGACCAATTATATGTATAGGTCAAATGTTCAAAAACAGTAATTTAAGGTCAAGATAACATCATTTTGAAACCGCCAATTTCGGAGGTTTAGTATCTTCGATACAAACGTTAAACAGCGCATCATTTGATATAATAATTTTGCCGGTATATCGTCCAAGAAGTATTTATGGTGAATTTTCTCAGGTTAATATTCATGACTACAATAAAGTCTCAACAAATTCGCTAAAAACACGAACTCTGTTACTATTTTCTGAAAAATTAATTCTGCATAATTTTAAAACTTCAAAAATTACGGTTTCGGAATTATGCCGTAAAATTGGTATTGTAAAAAAACGTATGGGCGATACTTCAATGCTGATAGGTGGGACCGAAAAAGTAAACAATCGTCAAAGGGGCGATACTATCATTATTTCAATTTCAATAGCAAACACAAATTTTAATTTAATAATTTCAAATACTTCATGAAGTTTTGGGTTTCGATCACTGAATCATGCGATCTAGGATGTAAAAAACACAATAGTTCTTAAATAGGAAATAAAACCAAGTCTGGAAATATTCACTGTTGATTTTCTTTGAATGGTGTCACTGCTAGTATCGTTTTTTTTTCCAGAAAAAGCGTTGATTTTTAGGTCTCAGTCGCGTTGGAAATTTGAGTAAAGTATAAACTTCATTTCGATTCAAAAAAATCGATTTTTTGGCTCAGTACAATATACTATATATGACCCCTTTAGGAAAATTCAGTTTTCCCACCACAATGCATTGATTGAGCAATTTAGATATTTTATTAACAGAGCATTAGCAATAATTCGTTTGTATGTCTATTTTATGGGCCATTTTTTCGCTTTCCCATTGATTTGGTTTGAGATTTCTAGCACTGATGTTGTCCTATGCTGACTTGAGCGATTCTCTGAGTCCTGCCACAATCCTATGTAGCATGCGTTATCACAAACATCGCGAAGCATCAAGTTCTAAATGTTCTCAAACGATATAATATCCGAAGAGAGTGATAAGAGTCATAAGAAATGTCTCATCACACTGTTAGGTGGATTAAAGGCGTTTTTACCACTAAAGCATCTGATAACATGCTTCTGTCGGTATTCCTGAAGCACGGGCGGACTCAACTAGGTTTGTGCTTACGTAAAGGCGCAAAAGGATAGTTGGAAATTTTGGTGGATATGCGGAGATTTAGTTATGTTAGAGCAGTGACTAGTGAATTTCATTGCGGTTATGGCTCTGTTATTATCCTCCCATACTTTTCGTCGATCTAGTTGTATTTGAATTGAGCTTGATCAGGGTACAAGAGTTTTCATTAGGACGGATTGCCCAAGTAACAATTGAAGTTTTATAGCACGCTACAAGTGCAATCTAAGTTGTATGAATGGCTATAAAACTATCCTAAAACCTTAATTTTAGCATTTTTTTTCTTTGTGCCTAAATTCAATGGAATTGATATTTTTTTGATTGGGGGATCTATCTATACCAAAATATAATGCTGGCCTTAGTTTTTTAACCCATTATTGCTTAAGTTATTTTTCATGCCCATCACAAATTGAGTTTTCCGATCGGAAAAAATGATGTGGTCGTTCCAGTAAAATTATTTTTTTACACAAAGTGTATGAAAAAACACAAAACATAAAAAAACCCATAAGCCCTCTCGGCCTCCTCGATGTGCCACTATCGAGGCGTAATGCAATAACTAGCTTAAAGCATTTTTTCTGTCGGAGGTTCATTAGCACGCAATATGCTTGATGAGGTTTGCAATAACGTCAAACCCCTCAACTTAAAGGCAAATGAGGCAAACTAATTAAATCAATAAAAACCTGTTTTAATCCACCTAGTGGTGCAATTGTGCCTTTCTCATTTGTTCATACTACGATTCCATGGCTGGTTATGTTCAATACAACGGTGGAAATGAATATTACATATTCAGTACGATTTGCACATACATACAATGGGTCGACAGCCACGATCTTAAGATACTATGTGTCGACACTGAAACATCGTTTGAAACCAGCGGCGGATCAAGGAAGAGGATCCGGGGGGTCCGGACTCTGTCGAAAATTTTCAACTTGTTAAGAAATTTTAAACTGGTTCAATTTTAAAGTAGTAACCCCTCATTGCATACTCCTACCTACGCCTAAATAAGTCAAAAAAATCGCCGGGATTAGGTTGACGATTTTTAGAGTGATTGCATAACCTATCTATATGAGAAAGGCAAAAAGGTGCCGAAGTCCAAAAAAGTCAATTTTTGCTAAAAAAAATTTTTCGAGATTACATCAAATCTCGACGTTTCATGCATTTTAAAGACATTTGGCATCAAAAATACAAATAACCCGAGATTTCAAAAATTGAAAACCTTAAATCAACAGTTTCAAATTTGAGAAACTCGATCCGAATCCGAAATTTAAAATATGAGGCTACCCAAACTGCCAAAGATTTTTAATATTTAGCGCCACATCTCAACTCTCGACAAACATATGTAGTGTGGTCTGTTGGCGCCCTTGGCGGAGTCTCAGTTCCGCACCTCTTTGTCGTTTACTTTGGCACCTTTTCAGTTCGACTTTCATTGATAATTTGTGTACACGTCTCACTTACTCTGACTTATTTTATGGGTTATGCTCAATAAGTTTATAAAGAAAATCAAGACTATAGGGCTCTTCTCACCCCGGCGTCCTTGGCTAATGCCAGCCCGGTCAATTGCATGCTACGGGCCTGTACAGATGAAATGATTTTGTGGAAAGTTGCGGCATTCGAAGATAAGCTCAGAATTGTAATATTATAATAAAATTTATAATTTTATAAAAGAATACCGCATCTACATATCCGCCCACAAAGTTGAGATCGATGGTGTGGTCATCGATTCGATTTCGATTGGCGTAGATCTACTGAATCACGGGGTTCACTGTTGCAAAGACCCCTTGTTCCCCTTGAGCGAAGATTTTGAATGGCGTGGGCGCAAATAATTGTTAGGTTGGTAAAACACGCTAAAACACGTGCTCATTGTGGTGAGAGTCTACACGAGGTACAGAGAGCGATAAAGTTTGCAATAACTTTCGCCATTTTTTTCAATTTGCAGTTATCGTGTCGTGCAAAATCAAATCAAATCAAAAATCAGCCATGAGCTGTTGTCAACTCTTATGCCAAGGTTTTCACGACGCCACCCGCTTTACGGTTTGGTAAGGTCAAACTGGTGTCGGTTAGTGTCAATCAAGCTTGTTTAACGTGTTGTCATATTATTAGCATTTCAGGTACGATTCGGCAGACAATCTCTGATAATCTGATATTATTATATTCGAGCCAATGGAGCTACATCAATACCTCCAATGTAACTCTCACAACGACACCAAAGCTCCACAAATGCGTCAGTGAATGGACAGGGCACATATATTTGCAGTGTTACAGAATTAAGAAGCTAAGAGCAACGCGATGGGCCGGCAGTTGAGATGACCGCCGTGTGGTGCTATGATATAATATTCCTTCTGTGAACTGTTGTGGTTGTGTGGCTATTGTAGTCCGCAGATAACCTTACCGGCACTCGGTCCTAGTGAGGCGGGGTTTTGATCGGTGTTTTTTCCGAACTTTCCTCCTGTAAATTTGGTGTCGATAGTTCATCTTCAACTACTTTATTGGAGCTGTTTACATTCCTACAGAAAAATGACTTGATTACTCTATTACGCAGCTCCATCTAGACTCTATAGAGCGCGCTTCTTCTCAGACAGATGCAAACGATTTGATGATAGTTCTTGGTGATTTTAACCAATTAACCTAGTCAGACGGAGGATAGCGAGAATCGGAGACATTTTTTGGAAGTATCAAACGGGAACAATCGGATCGAAATGCTGAATTAAGTGAAAGCGAGTATATGAAAAAATGTTCCCAGAGGTAGGATTCGAACCTGCAACCCTCGGGACTCCAGCTCCGTGCACATACCCTTATGCTATCCCTGGGATATGATGACGTCCTAGAAATAACGCACGATTATCGCATTGGCGACAGTGATCGGTACCCTGCCTCTAAATTTTCATTTACTCCCACTTTTGAGCATTTTTCAGTTTAGTTTATATAGGAATTAGCTGTGTGGCCGCACTCTTCAACCCGTAACTCGGCAACCAGAGGTCCAATCAATAAAAAATTCAATAGCAGCCGATGTGAACGTAGAACCCTTCATTTGAGACTAAATTTGTGCAAATCGGTCCAGCCATCTCTGAAAAACAGAGGTGACATTTTTTCCCACATGCACACATACACATACACACAGACATTTTCCGATCTCGATGAGCTGTGTCGAATGGTATATGACTCCCGGCCCTCCGGGAATGTAATTGTTGCATCAACCTAAACAAATGCAGAGAAACCAGGCAGTGCAGGAGGAAATACATTAACTGGGTCCAAAATATATGGGGATCCAAATTATGTTGGTTACCCTATTTACCCTTTACCCACTTTAAACGTAACACATCTCAAGCCGGCCTCCCGTACAGCAGCAAATTCCTCTAGTAAATTCATTTCAATAATTATTCAAGTTAACCCCTTCGTGCTCATGTTGTTTATAAACAACAACGTTTTCAAACATCTATAACTTTCGATTTACGTATGATTTGTTTACAAAAATAAGTAAGACTAATAACTGTGACCATTACCTTTCATTTGAGCAAAAACAGTTGTAAGTATTAGTTGCAGAACGGAAGTTATTGTAATTAGCATGATGGGTGTCCTGTTCAGCAGTGCTGCCAAAGATAGATTCAGTTAACGGCGAGAAATGATTTTTATATATTTTCATTTCCTTCAATTATTATTGAAAACTGATAAAACCTATCAATTTCGACTGCTTTTGGAGGCAATTGCATTATTTGAAAAATTCTAGGTAAATTGAATTGAGCATCGGAAGGTATGAATTGAGCAGCTTCTATCACTACAAGAATAGCCAATATCTTGACCAAAATGAGTTTTTCGTGTTTCTTGACCCCAACAGTGTTAAGGAAAAAAAGTTTTGTATACCTACTTCAGGCATTGCATTTATCGCTCATATGAGTAAATGCGCCCGGATAGTTTGCTACTGCGACAATAAAAACTCACATTTTCACACAAAAATTTATTGGCACTCACAAAACTTCTTCGGATAAATACAACGTGTTATTTCTCCGGATAAATAAAACAGCCGGAGAATGAGTGAATGAGTTTATCACGGTATCCTTTTTCCGCTGCTTTGCTGTCGTTATTCCAAAACACGAAAAAACAAGTCTATCATACTTCTTTGCCGCTTTTCTTTGTAATTAAATGTATTTTTTGAAGTTCTAATTGATTTGCATGAAATTAAAATTTTATCACCTTCTCCGGTGAGAAGGAAAAAGTCAAATAAATTTTATCCGGAAAATCATTCTCACGCTATTTGTGGAGACGGAGAATTTTGCAACTCATCTTATCCCGGAAAAGTTGGACATCGGATAAGCTTCTTCTCGCGTGAGTGAAAGAGAATTACAATGCCTGACCTACCTATATTTAAAAATTTGGGCATGAAAGGGTTAAATTGCCACGCAGTATTCTCAGCTTTAAAAAAAGTTCTCTGAGAGTTCCCCTTAGTCTTAACAAAATCAAATTGATCCCCTTATACTTTGAATTATTTTCTCAATTATAAGACTCTGGAAAATATTCCCCTTAGATTTAACGAAGTTTAAATAAATCTCATGTTCTTGTTAAAAGATGTCGAACTGTAAAACATTCAATGAAATTTATCATTGAAAACAGGATACTCATATCATTGAAAACAGGATACTCATCATCATATCATCATGGTGTTTGGTTCATGGTTAAGAACCTCTCGAGGGATGATTGACTGTCTTATTTGGAGAAAAAAAAACGTTCTACACATACCATCAAATCTCAACCGTTACTAAGTTATTGAACTTTTTGCTTTAAAAACTTAGTTGTCGTAAAATAGCTCTAACTCAAAAAGTATATTTTGTATTTCAAATCTTTCAGATCCATTGAATAGGTGAGAAAATTTCCCATTGGATGATGTCCTAACATGTTTCAGTTAATTAGGTTAAGTAACCTTTTCATAGTAATTTATATAAAATTTAACAATTTTGATCGATTTTTCGTACATTTCGCGAAAATCTTAATAGTAAACATCACTATTTTAATAATTCAGATTGTTAGTCTTAAAGAGCTGCATAATTTGTTCTTTGACATGATACACTTATCTTTTCTTGTTTTCATGTGTTTGCGTTATTGAACTTTGATATTTTTATCTCATTTTCACTAATACTAGCTCTTATTGAAAAAGTATGGCACTTATTGTACCTTTTCTTATTTTTATTCGAAAGCCAGAAAAATTTTGCAGAGGAAGATGTATTAATACCTTTCAGTTAAGTGCATTTGTTATTCTTTTAGAAGTAAATTAGTTTAAAGTTCATGTTATTTTTAGCATTTTCGTTAGTTTACTTAAAAAGTAAATAATAAACAACACCCTTATTATCATCGAAACAATGTATCTCAGCAAGTTCTACAATTTTTTCTTTGACTCCATTTAATAATCTCTTTTAATTTTGAAGCAAAATCAGTTTTATCGCGTCGCTTAATATGCAAAAACAACGATTTCGATTTGATGAGGTCATGCTGTGTTAACTATTAAATTGCAGCGAAATGAAAAGCGATAGGGATACAGTGTCACACAACAAGTTATAGAGAATGTTAAGGGACACCAAATGAACAATAGTAACGATGAATTTAGTTAAATAATAATTAGAATAATTACGAAACTCTCCAAAAACGCTAATCTTGAGATATTTTACTAGTAAAAAGTCATTCAGTACACTTAACTAAAGGATATTTGTACATACATCGAATGAAAATTTTCTCAGCTTTCCAATGAAGCCTTGGAAATAACGATATAAAGCATATTTTTTTAGATTAGAGTCTTTTAAACACTTGCAAGTCCATTACAGGAAAAGATTAGTAATGAAATTACAAAGAAACGAGAAAAGATAGGAATATGAGGTTGAAGAACAAATTATCAATCGTCCTAAAACTCAACTTTTTGACATTAGATATTGCTATAATCATAATTCATTATTTTGAAAAAATTAACAAAAAGCTCATGAAAAACGCCAACTTTCAACCACTTTACAACTTAATGGTAATTAAAACTAATTAACTGAAAGATATGAGAATACCATTCAATAGAAAATTTTCTCATCTTTCCAATGGAACTGAAAGATTTAAAATACGAAGTATAGTTTTCGAGTTAGAGGTATTTTAAGATAAATAAGTTTTTTACACAAAAAGATCAATAACTCTGTAACGGTTGAGATTTGATAGTATGTGTAGAACGATTTTTCTCTCCAAATATTACAGTCAATCATCCCTCGAGAGGTTCTTAATCATGAACCAGACACCCTGTATATTACAATTATTTAAATACCGAAAAGAACATTTTTCGCGAAATTCTAGATGAACCGTTGCTCTAATTCGACAGTTAGTTGATTAGTTAGCAAACCCCATCCTGCTGTAGCCAAAAAATATCAGTTTACCGGACATCCACTCGTCGCGGATCAAATCATTTAAAAAAAGCGGAAACAATCCGCTCTACCCAGCAGTGTCCCGATGGATATCCCTATCCGCCTAAAGCACCCACCGATCGGGAATCGGAATAAACCCTGAGAATTCGAACAACGGTATGGAATGAATATTTGAGAAGCAATCAAACAAAATGTGGCCCGCGTAAATCTAGACCACTGATGAACTTTCCCACGTGGCCTCGAGCATCGGGTGATACCGAGGGAAATGCAACGTTTCAAACAATGATTGGCAGCGCGGGATTATGGGATGGACGGTGGAAGAGTATTGGGGCAGGCAAGTTTGGATGTTGGTGATCCAAACAGCTACTAAATACAAAACCCCGAGTGGGTTGAGTTGAGAATTGAGGAAGGGGGTGGGGCTTGCAACTTACCGCTTCATTTGAACAGAGTGATGGATTGCTGACGGGTACGTGACCAGCAAAGAGCGGTGGTGGAGGGAATCGTTCCGTGAGGCTAACAGCCGCCGAGGTGGGAGTTGGAACCATCATCCCGAGGGACGTCGCTGGCTGATGATGTTGCTGCTGGTATTGGTGTTGATGTTGCTGTTGTTGCTGCTGTTGGTGGCCAGTGTGCGAAATTGGAATGCCGGCCCGGGTATTTGTATAAACCAAATTCGTTGAGTGTACCGATGGATGGTGTGCCAAATCAATCTAAATTGTATTTCATTTTATTGTTGCGTGTGTACGCGTATTGTTGTTTTCAAGGGGTTTTATTTCGGTGTTTTTTTTGTTGGTGTCGAGAGCGAATTGGCAACCCGAAGGGTAACATGCAGTGTTATTTTGAACGCACCGCACCGCATCCAGATCGAGAGGAGGTTTATGTTATTTCCGCAACGGTCGAGGTAGTTTATTTTGAGTGTTATCCATAAAAGCGCCATTCGTTTTTGTCCGGAAGGTGGTCAGCAATGTGATGCATGGAAAGATAGATGAAAACGAGAATTTTATTAGAACTCTATATACGGCGCTCAATTATATCAATCGGGGTCCTGGGGCCGGCAGGGGATCAACAAGCGCACGCATTGTGTTGTAAAATTGAATTGGAACTAACTGTTACGAATAGTCCGAATTCTCACGGAGGTTTATGGAAACCCTTTGTCATTACTAATGGAAATTCTGTAAACCGTGGGAAATGTAAATAATAAATGCGCTTTGGATGTAAATCAGCGCTGAGGCACGACTATCATTTGAATATTTTAATTATGTTAAAATAATACTGAGTTTCAGGGTTTAATTCTTCAATGACAGTGGTTTACCATGGTAAGCTATTCTCGTGGAAGCCGTGGAACGAATGCTGGAAGCGTGTTATATCTTCAGCTAGTACAGAAGCTTCAACGCTCCGAAGATTTATTTTTATTTCATCATAATTTCATTTAATGACAACGTTACTAGCCTAGAATTCAAGTGTGCTTTAAAGCTGATCCTGGTTATTCCAGAAAAAGACTAATTGAATTACACGTTTTACAGGTTCGTTGATTGTAGAAATAGGATTATTGTTCATCAGTAAATGGCAACCAACTTGACCATCACGACTAATGTTACTAACATTCAAATTTCGTAAAACTAATAATAATAACAGAAAACGATGATAGGAAAGATAATAAAATAATCCACAGAAGTTAACGGATCCGCTGAAAATTCTGGAAAATCGTAGACGCGAAGTTGGGCACGACACATGTAAGTCGGAAACTGAAGCGACCCGGTTGAAGAGTCATTGTAGACCAGTGATCGCTCCATGCACACTATAATTAGTTCATTGAAATTGTAATCGGAGCATAAAGTTATTACGTAATGTTCGAGATGCGACGAGCAGACTAACAGCTCAAAAATAGCTGGGCAATCCAGACTACCTCGCAAAGTATCAACATGCACTTACTATATTCCTTCGAACAAACAGGAGTTCTAAATTAATCAACTGACCCCGGCCTTCATGACTGGGGAGACGAACAAGATATCCCCTGTACCGTCTTTACGCATAGGAACACTGAGCCAGGGCCGGAACCCCGGGATTTTTGTGGCCCCGCACTTGGGATGAATATAAAATCATTCTATAGACTACATTTCCAAGAAAAGTCGCACTGAAATGTTTATAACTTTTTGGCGTGATCATTAGCAGATCAGAATCGCACATTGCACTGTATCCCATGTGATCAGCACTTACTTTTGGTGCACCACTTATACAAAGTTTGGAAGGCATTGAACCTTAGCGAACCAACCATAAAACCTTGTTTGGCAAGCGATCTGCAGATATAGCAAAACATTCATTTAGTCCTCACATATGAGTCTGTCAACGGGCAAACCCCACGGAAGCGTCCTAATATGACTTCCTGAGGTCTTACGAAGACTTGACACTTTTAAGAAGTTCATATTGATACACAAAAACTATTAATGCAACTTATTCCGACTAAAGGATGTAGTTAGAAATATTTTTAAAGACTAAACGTACAATTGATAAATTATTAAAGAAGAACAATTATTCAATTAAAAATTGAAACAAGGAAACACTTGTAGGTTTTAGAAATTATATTTGCAGCTTTTTAGCAAACGAAAAATCACTGTCAGAACATCATGTACCGGATCGCCGAATTGCCTCCACTGGGAACTCGTGGTATCAGATTTCCACATAGCTGTTAGCAAGTCAACCAAAAGAGAGAAACAACTAAATTTGGATATCAATCGTGTTTAAAAACATGTATATGAGAGGCATATAGGAGAGATCGAGGCTATCCAACACATCTCGGACTGGAACGAGGCCGAAGGGATTCGTTTAACGGAGATATGGCGCTAGAATACTAGGCGCGCGACCAGACAACATATTTAATGTCGCAATAACCGTCACCACAAGCGCAGAGATCACTCTCCACGACCCCAATACGTCGGAGATGCGCTTTCAATGTATAATGATTGGACATTACCCGATATATCACCCGAAGGACGACACGACCTTCATCCATCCCCTCTAATCAAGGTTTTTTAAGCCTTTGGGATTCCTAAACTTTTATTGCCCTAGGAAATTTGCCAATGTTTGGGAGTCCTCTGACAATACAGAAAAAATAATTGAAGCTACGCGATCTATCACAAATATCATCTTCTAAAGCCCAAGTGTCCGCCTTCGCATTACCATTCTAAACTTAATGTCCCCTTCCTCATTACCTGGAATGGAGTAATGCGAAAGAACTCGAACTAATATTTGTATCTGGTAATCTGGTACAATTTTTCAGATAAAGCACTCAGGAACTCCCATGTTTCCCCAGGAAAAAGATGGGTGGGTAATGTCGGAGACATAACCGGAGTGAAGTAGAATACACTTTAGGATGTTAATGCGAATGCTACAATTTTGACTATATTCTGATAGGTAATATTAAAACCAGCCATTTCGTTATTTCTAATGGAAATACCGAAATATCGGTACACGTACATCGAAACCTAAAATATACCAACATATTTATCCTCATATGGTAACCCTGCAAAGAGCATTAAATGAGAGTGAATCAATTAATTTGGCAACAGTAGAGAATCGTATATACTTGTACCTTTATTTCGCTATTTCCATTTGAAATACCCAAAATAACTTATTTTAATAAAACCTTTCAGAAATTAGTAAAAATTGCAGCATTCGTATTAACAACTTAAAACGTATGCTACTTCATTTCGGTAATGTCGTTGACATTACCTACCCATCTTTCTAATCTAAAACAGATCAATTGTTTTGAAAACCTAATAATTGCATAACCTAACACGATTTAAAGCTACACTTTTGTGAAATCTCAACAGAAAACAAAATTACGTTAGTTCAACGAGCTTTCTGTCCCGTTGTTGTTGTGAATCATTGAAATTTTGAACATTATTCTAAGCGTTATGATTGCGAATACAGGGGGAAATGTTGGTTGAATTATATTTATTAATTTCTCCCAATTAATGTTCTATAGCTAAACTATGATCATATTTCCTTAGGAGGCGTGTTTACCCCATGTTTTCATAAATAATAATATGCTCGAACCTTATCCAAGCAGGTATCTTAGAGTGGAGTTTTCACAATAATGGAGCTTTTCATTTATGTATCCGCGATATTCGCAAACAAAATAAGTAAAAAGCACATTGCGTCATTTAGCCGCACACAAAATAAGCCGGGCTTAATGTGGATACAATGAATCTGTTTTCCGGACCGTTATTTAACTGAGTTTATAACATGATGATACGTAAAACTTTTTCTCAGTTTACTCCGAGGACCAAGTATTTTAAATTTCCCCTGGTAGTGCAAAAATTCTCATTAAACTTGTAAATAAACTTTCCGAAGTAACTCGTATCAAATCATGAACAGAAAATCATATCAGTATCCAATGAGCCAACACCATCTCCTTTACACAACGAAAAAACCAGTACGCATTACGGCTTGCCGGAGGAAACAAACACACAGATAAATTCACCACGGTGCACACTGGAACGCGCGGTGAATTTATCTGTACAAGCACCTGACGCCACATATAATTTAAAGAACAAGAAGCGGTTCTCGCACCAAACCACCCCATCGCCAATCCATTTATTCAGCTTTGAAAAAAATAAGTGTTGTGTGCAAGACACGACCACGATGACATTAAAAATGCAGCCAGTTTTATGAGCAAGCAATATTATCCGTGGCCAAATAAAAACCCGTTAATTCCATCGACTGTTTCAGAACTACACACAGGTATGCTATTCTTCACTAGAGATAATTGTTGATTTTTTAAATTAAAGTCGATATCCTATAGTGTGATAAATTCAAGTTTTAAAAATTTTTGTTTCAAATCCATGAAATGGGAACATAAGTTAATGATGCTCACAAACAAAACCTTACATCTATCTTTAAATACCTGTTATCAAATCAAATGTTTGCAAGCACGATAGAAAAATAACTGGTCATAAATCAAATTATTCGTAAACGAAGAAAGTTTAATATATGTATCTTTATATATTTGGTGGTTTAATTAACATTAACTCTGAAATGTTTTATATTTGGGGCCCTAAAAAGAACGATTTTAAAGGAATCATTCGAATTAACTGTTTTGTATGTGGGGTCTTGAAAAGGACGATTGACGCTTGCTATGGAATGAAAAATACCAAACTAGCTAAGGGCTTTTGGTTTAACAAAAATAACATACAGAATGGAACAATTGGTCAGCTGCAAAAAAAAGTTTGCCATCTCTTCCAGCCGCACGTTACTTACACCAGATAAATATTTGGAAATGAAAATAAACAACCTTTCTCTTCAGCATCTAATATGAAATACTGATAACTTGAAACGTGACATCGGCTTTTATCACTTTCGCACTGATGATGAAAGGACTGCCTTCATGCTGAATAACGAAAAATATTTGCGGATTCTTTTTAGTACGGCTTTCGCTAGCTGGCAGTGTTGCCACATCCTCCAACTTTCTGAAACATTGCAGAATTTTGGATTATGTTTCCGAAAGATTATTTTTAATAAATCACAGGTTTTCGCTAATTTCAACCTAGAAATGTACTTTAAGTAGCTGCACATTTTTGTATTGTTTCGGAAGGATAAATTTAAACAAATAACAGATTGCAACAAATTTCAGATTGTCAATATACGCGCAAGCAACAAATAACGAATATAAACTGCGCAATTGGATTATCGTTATCAATGATTGGAAATATTCCAATTTGTTCTTTATTGTTTGTTATTGTTATAGCCCTTAAAAGGGCTTTTAATTTATGAAACAATTAGTCAGCTTAAACTGAGGTTTACCAACTCTTCCAGCCGCGCGCTATTTACATCGGATCACCCCCAGCGGTAGCAGTGATCAAATGCAGCACTCATTGCAGCGCATTGTCAACATGCATCATTACTACTGCTATTCTTTACGGTCCGACGTTTGACGGGAGAATAAAGTCGCTCGAGAAATGATATTCTTTAAATAGTCGATGATGATGTCATTCCTAGAAGCGTAGTGTGCTGTGCTGGGTGCTCAAATGTGTCGTACGAGACGCTATAAGCACGATGTTACTTGTCTGGCAAAAGAGCAACAACTGATTCAAACAGGCACGCGGCACATTTATTTATAACTTTTCGTGTTCGTTTGAATTACTAACCTGCTCCCTATTGAGGGGATAAATTGACTGATGTATGGAAGTTTTCACGTTTTTCAGATCTGTTCATTTTTGCTTGTTTTTCAATAGTGTGATATTGAAATACAAAAATTGTCACGTCATTTCATGATAAGAATCATAAGCACCTGGCGGCAATCATGGTATCTATTACCTACCATCGAAGAATGTGCTGACATGAAACGTAGCAACTGCTACGCTTACAACGTCAGAACACAAACTAACGAATTTTTCTTGTGTTCTCTTTTTATACCCGTCACAGTTCTTTCGATGAAAAAGAGGCAGTCCCAGCAACGCTTGCTTTTTGAGCGAATTGTACCAACCAATCATGGATCAGATAATTACTACTTTCATAAAATCCATTATTTCCGCTATTTTTAGTAATTGTACATACTACCGAATTGGATACAAAATTGTTGTACATATTTCCAATCAGATAGCGTAATAATCTTATTTTTTCATTCAGTACAAAGGCAGATATTCACGTTTAAAAAATCGGGTAAAATTCTGGCAGAAAATTTTGAAACGAGACCCCTATATTGAAACGTTAGAAGTATTCTACTTCAAAACAAGGAGTGCTTTCCATTCTCCACCTACCGGAGAGCCTCCTTAGAACTGTAACTGTAGGTAAATATAAAACCATAAGTTTTGTGGAGGGAATGTTTGCAGCACAGCCTGTTTTAATAATTAGCGTAGAAGCTATTGATAGCTCCCATCATCTGACGAGCGTTGCGGTGATATGCGCTCTACAATGCCTAGCACGAGAATCCTTGCTGTCAAATAAATTTGTGTGTTTAAAGAACAATCATTGCGGTTATATACAGTATTATCATTTCATCGCGAAACGTCTAACGTTTGAATGTGGGTCTGTTGTCGTCGAAAAGGATTTTTGGTTCCGCGTATTCCGATCCAAGATCGAAACGAGTACACAACTTAAGGCCTAGCCACAAGACGAAACATTGTTTCTCTCGTTAACCCGTCGACGAACCGGTGCCAATAATCGCGTTTTTCAACTTTCGCCAAGTTTTTCATTTACGTTTTTAACGTCGAGTATATTCGGAAAATATTGGGCGATCTGGTGGTTAAAAAGCCCCTTTTTCGCGCACAATTCTGAGTAATCTCTGCCCACCATGGAGTCCACGGTTATTAACACCGGGAACTCGTTTCGTTCGACCTTTAATCGCAGTGTCGATAATCAAGCCAACCAAAATCTTGTACGCTTCACTGGACGAATTTATTGTTTCAATTCAATTGTTTCGGATGTAGTAGACGTGTAGATCTTTGAATTAATGAGCACACTAATTGTAGCGAAGTGGAGCACAACGATAAATCTTACGCGCCGTTGGAGTAGGAATTCGTGTCATTTCTACCGTATTGAAAATGGCCATATTAAAATTGTTGCAAATATCGTGCAATAAGACAGGTCAGTGATCATCGATAAGACAACCTCACGGCATGTTGAAGTCTTCTAGAACCAACTGAGGTGTGATGTATATGGAAACAATGCCAATAAATGTTTGCCTTTAATTCGCTATAGGGTTTTTGTCTTGGCCCTGAAAAATAATGATAAAATTGTGAAAGATCTACGTCGGAAGTTAACCAGGTTTTACATAATGCAAATTCATTGTGCAAAACCTGGGAAAAAAATAGAAAGATTTGAGACTTCCATGTGAGAATTCCTGCTAGTTTCTAAGCGCCCTTCAAGGGACACTCTCAGGCCTTTATGAGGAATCTTAAGAGATAAAATGATTTTCCTCTTTACAAAATTTATGTGCACATAAGCAAATGTTTTCGCAACGGGATGATCAGACTCTCGCTCTTTAGTAAACAAGAAAGCGTAAAAATTAGTAGTGGCGTAGCCCTCTTTGGCACTTCTTCTCGGAGCGTTCTTTAAAAGAATGCTTCAATTTTTCCCCACGTATTTTTATATGCCGGATATGTCGAGTGATCATGCAAAGTCTCTCCACAGTAGGAAGACTTTTCCTACAATAGGTAGCTGTAGGCCCAATTGTTTGAAACGACGGTAAGGCATGTCCCCGCGTACAAAAATGCGAACATTGAGCCCCGTTCAAAAGCACAGTTTAGAAGAGCAGTTCCGGTGAAAGGCTCGAAATGAAGCTGATTGAAAATAAATTGTTTTCTTACACTCCTCGAGTTTTGCTTAACGCAATTGCTTGCATACTAGAATTTTCACTGACTGAAGCAAAGGGTTCTAGAAGGAGCTAACCCCATTTTCGTAATTAAGTTCTCTCTCAGAGATTACAGCATCAATCTCTACTACCCGGGCGGGTACGTAAACAAAATACTTCTTCGTACACGGTCGAGGGTTGTTTAGTTAAATCACGCGATATATCGATGGTTCAAATGGCTTAACTTTGGTCCGATAGTAGATCATCCAGGGGCCGGTTGTATTAGATGGACATAATTTGAATCGAAAAGGAAACTTCTCGGCATTTTTTGTCATCGGAGAAATTTTCAAATCGAGTTCCATTAAGCCTGAAAGGATGTCGGTCGTCGGAGATACCTTCTCATTAGTCAACACTATCATGCGGGCTTCAGTGCCCGCGAAACGAAAGTTTTATCACAATGAACGGAAAATTAAAGCGACGAAATTTAAAAGAATGGAGTAATTAGTACCTAGCTGTACAGCATTTGTAATATCAGTAATCAACAAACACATTTCGCTGAGCCGTCAGATATAAAACTCGTTAACGAAGGGTGTTTTCAAATAGCCAACAGCTAATATCAGGTATTTTTTGATTTTTACATACACACGCCATGTCTGAACTTTTGTCAGTACAGCTAGACATTACTTCGAAACTTACTACCCACTCGCGAAAAAAAGTGTTCCGCCGGTCCTTCCAAGATGGAGCTAGTTACTGATGAGTAGAATCCGAAACGCTAAAAGAATGCTTCAATTTTTCCCCACGTAATTTATATGCCGGATATGTCGAGAGATCATGCGAAGTCTCTCCACAGTAGAAAGACTTTTCCTACAATAGGTAGCTGTAGGCCCAATTGTTTGAAACGACGGTAAGGTTTGAAACGACGGTAATAACAAACTAATTAATATTAATATTCACATTTATTTTCCATCGGTCTCTCTCCACACTCGGTTCCTATCGCCGATACCAGAGAAGCAATTGCACCATCTGAGCTTTAGATATCACATGGGTAGGCTTTACTTCTCTCACGTGGGGAGACACAACCGGAGATTTTTCAAATCAAAAGATTTCAATGAGTTGTACTGGGAATGAACCCAGACCCACTGAACATAAAAAAACTTTCAGGGTTGCCACTCCACCACCAGAGCTGCCTTCGAAACACCAATTCGCTTAGTAGGGAACTGTTATTACTTAAAATACATCATTTATGTCATATCTGTTGATACGAGGAGGTTTCACGCCCATTTGAGAAAGAGCGCGTATGTTTTCTCATCTCAAGAGGAGTTTCCCAGCTGAACACACGGAAAAAAAATGGTTCCCTATATCGTGAATAAAGTGCAATGAATTCTGGAATAACCTCGTTTTTACGTTACGAAAACAGGACCATGAACAAAAATCCTGGCTTTTATAATTATGTTCAATTTCCCTTGAGTAACACCCGCATAATGCTTTCATTAGTGGAAATATTTGTTTTTTGTTTTGTGAATTTCTGTCACGGTTTCCACCAAGAACTAGTTCACAACTTTATGAACATTATTCATAAAATCAAAGGTTGACTCATGATTTTTTTCATAGATATAGGAACATTAGTTCACAAAATCAAAATATTCTGGATATTTTTTCGTGAACTATTTCACGAAATTCGAAATTTTATTCATGAATCCATTCAATGCTCGTGAACTAATTCATGATCACTAATATATTAGTCACGATCCAATATCCGTTCTCATTTGTTTATTTGTTGTACTGACAACAACAGACCCCTTGGCCCCGATGGTGGTTACTTAAACTAATTACATTTCAGAAAACACATTATTATAGTTTTTATCGAATTCCTTGTCAGGTTGAAGTCAAAAGCCGTCGCCACACTGTTAAACACACGCTGGAGTCCGGTAACAGCGCTCTGGCGAAATAATTCACAAAATCATGAAATATTATTCATGTATTCGTGAAATGGTTCATGATTTTTAATATATTAGTTACGATCCAATATCCGTGCTCGTGAAATAGTTCGCGAAATCATAAAACATTATTCATGTATTCGTGAACTGGTTCATGATTACTAGTACATGGTTTACGTTTTATCTAGTATCTATTTGCGTGCTTATGATATTTAGTAGATCCGTAATCATTTACAATTTCATGCAACATGTTAATGAATTTACGTGAATTCTTTCACAAAATTTGGAGTATTATTCGTGGAATCATTTTTGTTCCATGCACTTTTTCATTAAATACCCAACTGCTAGCGACCAGTAAAAGGTACGAGAACCTCGATCATCGTTATTCATTTGATAAGGTTCATTGTGATGTCCAGACAGAAAACGAAAACTGCATTGAGAACCCCAAATGGTGTGCGTGATATAGTTCACAGAACCAGATATTGCGAATGAGTCTTATTTTAATGATTCACTTCATATCGCCACATTATTCCGAGTAAAAAATCCGCTAGTAACCAAAAAATAATAGATCACGATAGGGCGAAAAGAAATTACGAATACCTTGATAAAACTGCTGATATCATGAACATTAGTTACATTACTCTTTGAAAGTATCAGGAATCAGTAGCGTCTGGCTCAAATGGCACGTTCCCCATGTTGATCGGAGATTTGTGCCTTGCCAAGAATCGTCTTTTCATCATTTTCCTGATGGGAAGGATTGGGGAAGTGGTAAGGTTAGGGGTAAGGAAAACAACGACACATAACAATTAAAACAGAGCATTCTGCACCCCCGGAGTGATGCTGAACGATCTGCAGGTGCTACAACAGCAGGAATAAAACTTCCAACCCCCGGAGGGATTTAGAACCTCTAGTCAAACAGTGAGCGGATATATCAACACCCCCGAGGGGATATTGAGATAACAGAACGACAACACCCCCGAAGAGATATTGTCATTCAAATACGGCTAAAAAACTATAGCTCTTTACCACACTGGGTTAGGAACAAAAGCATATCCTTAAATTTCAGCTCTCTGTACATAGGTTCATCTATGTATGGAGAACCAAAAATCCGGATGCGCAATTGCATTAATACAGGGAAATTGTATATCAAATGATATGATGTTCCGTAATCGGATTCACAAAGATCACATGAAGAATACTCAGCGCGCTGAATAGTAGCCATGTGATAATTGAGTTTGCAATGTCCAGTCAGTGCCCTGACCAGAATACTGCAGTTGTGCTTGGAAAAAAGCAACAAATTTCTTGACATTTTCGGACTCACATCCGGCAGAAAAGCCATTGTTTGAACGCAAGTTTGCAAGCTACGCCAATGGTTGGCATGTTCGGATGCAGCCCAAGAGCGAATCTTGTGCTTTATCCAACTTATTGACAGTGGTAGAACTGGTTCTGGACCAACGAAATCAGTCGCAGCGCCAGCTCTAGCCAATTCGTCCGCCCATTTATTTCCAGTAATACCGGAATGACCGGGTACCCATAGAAGGTAGATAGCATTTGAAATGCTAAGTTCTTCGATTTGAGTTCGACATGCGATTACTAATTTCGATCTCGAATCTGCCGAACTAAGTGCTTTCAGGGCAGCCTGACTGTCAGAGAAAAAATAGATTCTTTTACCGCAAATTCCCTGTTGAACTGCGGATTGTACGCCACACAGAATCGCAAAGATTTCTGCTTGGAATACGGTACAGTATCTACCAAGCGAATGAGATTGGTTCTCATGACAATAGACAGCAGCACCGGCTGGGCCCTCCAACAAAGAACCGTCCGTATAACAAACTACGTATTCTTCAAGTTGTCGCTCAATCCAGCCAGACAGCCATTCCTCACAAAGAGGAATTCTCACATTGAAAGTTTTAGAAGGAAAACTACATGTGAGTGTAAGGTCACTGGGAGCAAGTGTATATTCATCCCAAGTAACCATTTGGGGCCACAGTCTTGTGTGGCTAGTTACACGATCTATTGGGTTACTGTTCCAGAGCCCAGTAACCTTAAGACGGTATGCACAAGAAAGTGCTTCTTGTTTCAGAAACACATGTAGTGGTTTTATGTTCAAGAGAGCAGCAGTAGGTGTTGTCGAGAACGCACCAGTCATCGCCATCAAGACCATCCTCTGAAGATGGTTTAACTTTGATTGAATTGTCATGACTTCTCCCTTCTGCCACCAAACAAGGCCACCCGTATGCCAGTATTGGTCTAACAATTGTTGTGTAGATCCACTGAATGTACTTGGGTTTGAGTCCCCAAGATTTGCCGAAAGCCCGTCTACATTGGCCAAAGGCCATGCAAGCTTTCTTGATCCTGAAATCGATGTGAGCTGTCCAATTAAGTTTTGAGTCGAGAATTACCCCAACGCTGGGAGGGAGAAACAGACACTACGCACGAAGTGTAAATAATAGCACTTGTCAAGAAGCAAGAAAACTTTCGACAGCCAAAATCAATCAAGGTGGGCGACGCATAAATGAGCAAATTTCTTTTTGCGTGTCATTGATGCAAGCGTGTTACCGGCACATGACTTCAATCGTGTGATGGAAAGGATCTTGGGACAGTATAAAATCAGTGAAAGTTTTTTTCCCGGGTGCTTTACATTGATTTGAAGATAAAGTCAGACGACAGTTTGCTTCCAGTACTCGAGTGAAATGGGACAAATTTCGGAACGATGTGTCTAATCTTATACTTTTAAAATAGGATTTTTGTGCCGTTCTTCTCCTTCATTCTACCACGGTTTCCTAAAAAATTGCTTAAACTGAATATTAAAAACCGATACAACATTAAATTCAATCTGAAAAATAGAATTTAATTTTATAAAAATTTAACTAACAGAATCCTTGAATAAGGAAACTCGCCGGTAGAGGCATGTTTATCTGATTTGTGAAATGTTGACCAATGCATAGGTATTTGATAGGTAGATATATATAGGTACGGCTGCAGCCTTGGAACGTAAATATCCATATAATGAAATAAACGAAAAAACGTTTGATATAACATGTTTTCGTTTTTATATTTCACCTTTATTTACTACTGAAAAATATTGCCATCCTAAATAAAGTACAGAAAACTGTTTCCACCTTTCTTTTTACATCATCAAACAATTTTAACCGTCGAACTGTCAAATTTAGCCAAGGTTATTTTGCAAATAACTTTCGAAGTGTAAGATTTTAACTAATAGATAGAAATGGAATTTTTTCATGATTCTGATCATCAGATTAAGCTGCATGAGCACCCGAACATTAAAAATATTATGTCGATGTCAAACTTCACGTAGAAGTAACTTGCCAATTTTTTTCGAAACTTTGTTTATATTTATTAGCATGCATCTAAGCCGTTGATGATTTTCATTTTCGCAGTATACTCTCAAAAGAAACTTTAAACTGGAGAACCATCAAATCTGACTAGCAAGATGTCACTCATTCTAAAATTGTTAAATCAGTCACAAATTTTTAAAACTTTCTTCGCACGATTTACACCATTATTACTTGTCTTTACTATAGATATGAAAATAGCTTTTATGACATGTTTTAAATAGAAAGATGATATAAATTATTTTAAACCAAAAAGTATTTTTGAATTACCAAAAAACGTGCACGTCACAGCATATTTTTTGATTCCATACTCCCATTTCTTGGAGTAGAGAACATTTACAGCGTCGTCACATTTCCATAACTGGTTTTATAACAAGCATAAAATATATTTTAGGCGTAGTTCATTGAGCTTAAAATGTAAATATTATTTGAAATTTTCATATAAAATTAGCGTTTATTTTACATTATAGCAAGATCGCAATATTGTCTTAAAACGATGCTCGAAACTTTTGAACGCATCTGAATTCTTATTCATCATTGAATACATAGAAATACAATTTATTTGATTGTGGCAGCACGGATTACCGAAAAATCTATCTGGCTAATTTCAAAATGGCATTAAAATCACAAAAAAAACTTTAATAATATTTACTGCTACACCCAATATAGACAAAAAATCAAGGAAATTCATCGTTCGGAAACATTTTCAAGCAAGCATATGATAACAATACTCTCATTTCCTCGATGAACACTTTTTTGTGGCTCGGAGTGACAGTTTCGTTCTGGCTGGCTATGACATTCACATTTATTGAGTCTGTTTCTCCCTCCCAGCCCCAACGTACTTAACTTGATCTTCGACAATAATTTCAGAGTCAAAAAACTGCAATGGACGAGCTCCGGTTGTAATCCCTCGTTGCGTGAAAAGCACCATTGAGGTTTTATTTGGATTAACTGATAGTCCAACATGAAGACACCACCGCTCAACAACACATAAGGCTTGTTGCATCAAATCAAAAAGTGTGTTAATGCAAATACCGGTGATCATTATATGATAATCATCGGCGAAACCATACGTCGGAAACCCAAGCTCATTTAGTTTTCTCAACAAGCTATCGGCGACAAGGTTCCATAGAAGTGGTGACAGCACACCACCTTGAGGACATCCGCAGACACTCAGTTTCCTCATCTCTACTTGTCTTAACGATGAGCACAGATGTCGGTTGCTAAGCATTGCGTGTATCCAGTTCGTGATATATGAAGGTACTCCATGATCTCGTGCTGCTTCCAAAATGGATTCGAAAGACACGTTGTCAAAAGCCCCTTCAATATCGAGAAAAACTCCTAAACTTGATTGCTTTTGTGAAAAAGCTTTTTCAATGTTGTAGACAACATTGTGTAACAGGGTGGTACTAGACTTCCCCGCTACCATCCCGACTGTAGTGGTCGATTAAACGTTCCACTGATTTGAGAAGGAAGGAGGTCAGACTGATCGGTCTAAAGCTCTCTGCCTCCTCATAAGTGACGCGGCCACCTTTGGGAATGAATTTGACAGTTATTTCCATAACTGACATACTTCAACCCGCCGGATGCCACGCGGACTCTAGGCTGGTTTTGTCCGGAGAAAGATAATAGAGTTATCAACCTCCTAGTGGACTACAGCTAGTTACTGGGGAGTTCGCCCGGCTCTTCCCAGGCTCCGTTCGCCATTGAGAATATTTTAAACCCCCTCAACAATTTTACCCATAGCACGGGTCGCATGACACTATGGAATTGGGGTTCCCTGTTTGGTGTTACCACCGGAACAGGTAGTCCGTAGTGTAATTCTTAGCCGGTTGAAACAACCACTACCGACACTACACGGCTTATCTAGGCTGTTCGGAGAAAGAAGCTGACATTGATGGACAGCTCCCATAGATGGCCGAACAGCCAAATACCTTGATAAAACTGCTGATATCATGAACATTAGTTACATTACTCTTTGAAAGTAAGCTCTAAAATAAAATATCATGATAACATGAGCAGAAATTACGAAAATCGTGAGAAAGATCCTGAAATCGTGAACATGAATAACTCTACTCAAGACTAAAATATCACGATAACGCGAATATAAATTACGAACATCGCGACTAAGATCTTGAAATCATGAACTTTAATCCCGCTTACGTCATGAGAATCATTAAGGTCATTCGCCTCTTCGGGTTAGAAAAATCTCTTATGAAAAATAACTCTATGTGTTGGTTCGGGACTCGAACCCAGTTGCGCTGCGTACAAGGCAACCGATTTATCAACTACGCTATGCCCCCCCCCCATCTTGATGGAGGAACTCTTAATCCTCAAACAATGTCTGTACACTAGAGTGACAAGAAAAAAATAACCCCTATCGGCCCGCCCTTAAGTCGATTCCTAGTCCCACCAGGAGTACTTGCTCCAAATTTGAAGTAAATCGGACAAGTCTAGCTACCGGACCAACGTGTGTGCAGTTTGTATGAGATTTTTCGACAATTTACATGAAGAAAACCCACTAGCTCACATTTTCGCCGCTAGGTGGCACTGTATGCATCGTATTATCACTGTAGCTAAAAATAAGAAAGATTGTTTAATTGTCTACAACTTTGTCAAATCGGCTTCATTAAAAGAAGTTATAAAAACTTTTAGCGAAGTGATGTTTGAGTCAGTTTTACGTGGGGCTAGCAGTGCATGGTTGTCTATCAGTACTCGCGGTATCAGTAGCGGTGAAAATGTGAGCTAGTGGGATTTCTCGATGTTAATTGTTGAAAAATCCCATACAAACTTCAGAAACGCTGGTCCATTAGCTAGACTTATCCGATTTACTTCAAATTTGGACCAAGTACTCCTGGTGGGACTAGGAATCGACTTACGGGTGGGCCGACAAAGTTTTCAAAAATTCATTATTTTTCTGGGAAGTCTACTGTACACAGCTCACCTACGTTCGAACTCTCACCACAGTGTGTTAAGCCGTTTGCCACTATCGGTCAAATCGGTCAGAAAACAGATAACCTTTTTAAATGTACTCAGATTACCTTGCATTTTTTGACCATATGTGGATATCTGCAACGACACCTGTTGGTGAAAATCTGAAATCCTCCTTATTATTCATATATTTTGAATACCACTTAATTTTACTTAAATTTGGAAGTGTCTCAGGATGGCATGAAGTAGAAATGGTTACGTAATACTGGGAATCATTTTTAGATCATTCTGCTGTTTATACCTGTTTAATTAGCGTAATAGTACCCAGGATTTCCGCAAACGGCCTTGAATATCTCTATGCCTGGGGGGGGGCAAAAAATAAAAAACGACGTTGTACGACTTCAATTCTCTCTACGCCGTTGTTATATTTGTTGGGCTCTAAACTTTCCAAAAATATTTCATAATTGACCGTGACAAAGAGCATTACAGTGATTTGAGACAAAAATATCCGTAAAGTTTTTGGCTTGCCTCAAGATACATCCCAGCAGCAGGGATGCCACATTGAAATCTGTGTTTCGGCCCTAAAAATCTTTTTACCATGTGTGATGACTAAAACAGGAAAAAATCTGTGAAAATCTGTGATAAATTTCCAAAAAATCTATGAAAAATCACAATATTTCCAAAAATCTGTGAAATTTTCATTAAAATGCCAAAAATCTGTCATCTGTGAAAAGAATCTGTGATCAAAAATGGTGAAAAAAATCTGTGACATTACAGAAAAATCTGTGAATATGGTAACCCTGCCCAGCAGTCAGGATACAATGAAAGCTGTATAGAAGAGGTGATATTTAAACGTCAGGCGAAAATCCTATCACACTCAAAAAATAAATCACGTTACTTTCACATGAAAACATATATGAATTTCATCCACTGCACTTTTCACGTATATTCAATAGGATTGACCGATAAATCAGTATCTGGGGCATCAGATAATAGTTATCTAACTCACCAGGTTAAAATTACGTGTTTTCCACATACTTGGGAACGGAAATTGACATAACAATTAGCTGACGTCAAATATATAATGCATGATTGCGTTCATGTAACCATTACGTGAACTTATGTTGCGCATTATGTAAAAAACACGAAATTTTTAACTGATGAGCCAGATAATTTTTACCTGATGAACCATATACTTAAATTTGCATAGTAATAAGAAATAACAAGTTTTAATTTTTAACGTTTCAAAAAATAAACTGCTTGTTTTTATTTCTTCGATTTATTTACAATTAATCGATTGAAGAACATTACCATATCGCATAGCACACAACTGGCTGAAAAATATCTCATGAGCACCATCCTCTACTTGCGAATTTTATCCAGGAGCTTGTTGACTGAAAATTTGGCCATACATCCCTCGATCCCTGAATTTAGAGGAAAAAGAAAATGTTATTTATCCATCATCAGAATAAATAAATGGAATACTTACGTTGAAAACATAGAATTAAGAAAAATCACCAACCAGTAAGTTGTCGGCCAAATTCACGGTTGATTTTTTCGCACATGAAATTCACGTAAGCTGAATTATAAAGTATTGAAGTCATTTAAAGATTATGTGCTATTGACATATCCTCTAGATGACTGCCAAATGTAATTTAAAGGAACCACATAATATATTTTGAAAGGCGAAAAATATGCATTTAAGTGAATAATCACGTAAAATTAAAGAGAATTATTTTTTGAGTGCACTCCCGGTGTTACGCAACATGCGAACGCGCCTCCGTTATCAATTTACGCTCAACGAGTTCAGCCGCCGCTGGTGCAAACGGGACAGTGGGTAACTGACAAGCCAGTGGTAAACATACGAAAAGGATAGCGAAGAAAAAAGATAGGTTGACGTAGAAGAAAGATTTTAAGATTAAAAGCAGTGGTTTGACTAACTTTAAGCAGCGAAATTAAGTTAAAATTCTACTAGCTAGAAGTTCGGTTTTTGGTTTGTTTGACGGTTGCTTATGTAATACGGAGTGGATTATCAGCAAAAAGTACGGTGTCGAAGTCTTATAATTAATAGTACGGCTGAGTGAATTAATGGCTAGAGATAACATGTGCGATAAAAATAACAAAAATGAATTTATCCTAGAATTTATCACAGCTAGTTTTATGTTACAAGGTAAACAAAAACGTTTATAAAACTTAAACCTAAATAAATGCTTAAAATACAGAATTACAGAAAACAGATTTTTTTAAATTTTAATTGACATTTTGGACGAACTTTTCCTGTTGCCATTTTCATTAACTATGTCCATTTCTTCAATAAATTATTGTCCAATCAACCATAACACCTTCTATTGTCCAAAAAAAAAATTAAAAGCTATTGAGTCAAAAAATGTACCGATTACTTAACGAACTCAATGTTTAATGCTTGAATTTACAGTAGACAATACTTCAGGCTTATAAATGCGAATCAAATACCAAAATCTTTTTCTTCGTTGAATACAGACATAAACAGATTTTTTTATATTGAAGATACAGATTTTGAAAAAAAAATCATCTGGCGGCTCTGGTAATGGGTGCGTGAGTGAATTGCTGGAGCCGGAAAAGCGTGGACTACGTGATCAACTGGAGCGCTTCGAACAGCAACAGAAGCAGCAGAAACATCTGAAACAGGCTGAAGATCAGCATAAACGGCTTGAGTAGCGGCAAAAGCAACAGAATTTATCAGTCAGCAAAAGCAGGAGCAGATCGATCAGTCACAGAAGAGGGACTTGCAGTTGCCGCAGCATAGTTCGTTGTCGGTAGTAGCTACAGTCGGATATGATTCTCTCTAGGTAAAATTCCACAGTAGCAAACAGTGTCGGAGGGTATACTGAATGTGTCCAAAGCGGATAAGCAGCGTAGTATGGACCCGACGGCCAATCACCACAGAGAACCGACATGCATGATCGAACAAAAATATTTAAAAAGCGTGTGTAAACATTTGAATTAATATACGATAAACACTAGCGATGCCACACCAACCTATCCCAACTATCCGTCAAATCCATTCCGGAACCGGTTCGAAATCCTGAATGGATTCAGCATGGAATCTTGCTCAAAGAAAACCGATTCCAACTCTATCGGTTGATGCATTTGAGCTGGAATTCATGCTGAATTCATACCTAGTCAAACTAGTCCGGTTCGGAAACCGGACTAGTTTGACTAGGTAGAGGAATAACCGCTGTCAATTCTGCCGAACTCAGCCACAAAAAAACATGACGACAGTAGCGCACCTGGTTTGGATATCCCAATTACCTTCGAAATCATTAGAGATTTTACACAAGTTGAATGCTGAAGATGGACGTCTGTTCTCTGTGATATCACGCAGCAAGACCACTTCAAGGACATCAAAGCGTTCCGCGAAACTTCGTGAGCTACAAACAAAAGCTCTTGAAGCGAGGCAAGCGCTAGAGAAGAAACAGGTGGAAGAGCGGCTGGCTGTAGAAATCGGAATGTTGGAGATGAGTGACTCTGAATCAGGGACGATCGAAAGCTGCGCCAAAGTTGAGGATTGGCTGTGTAGAACAAAAAACATGACAAAGGATGGACTCAAAACCGCGGATGAAACGCCTCTGCCGGTGTACGAAGAACCGTTACGAAAATCGGCAGTGGTTTCGACTCAGAACGGCTTGCCAAGAAGTTATGCCCTAGGAATACCATCTGGTCTACAGCAGCATGTCAGCAGTTCTGCTCCGCTTGAGGAGAGAACTACACTACATCCTCGAAGTAACTATCTTTCAGGGAATGCCGATCGTCCTTTCCCAAGAACTCTATCGGGAACCACGCCCGGCCAACAGTCGTACGGCATCTATTCAGCACCGGTAGTGTCTAATCTACTATCTGTTCCGGCTTACACCATTGCGTCTCAGCAACCAGTTCCGGTGGCAACGATTCCGACAGCATACTATCCACACTCGGTAGTTCCGAGCTTTCAGCTTCCGATGCCCACCTATCAAGGTACTGGACCACCTCCGATGGTAACGTCCTGGGAGGGAGAAACAGACTCAATAAATGTGAATGTCATAGCCAGCCAGAACGAAACTGTCACTCCGAGCCACAAAAAAGTGTTCATCGAGGAAATGAGAGTATTGTTATCATATGCTTGCTTGAAAATGTTTCCGAACGATGAATTTCCTTGATTTTTTGTCTATATTGGGTGTAGCAGTAAATATTATTAAAGTTTTTTTTGTGATTTTAATGCCATTTTGAAATTAGCCAGATAGATTTTTCGGTAATCCGTGCTGCCACAATCAAATAAATTGTATTTCTATGTATTCAATGATGAATAAGAATTCAGATGCGTTCAAAAGTTTCGAGCATCGTTTTAAGACAATATTGCGATCTTGCTATAATGTAAAATAAACGCTAATTTTATATGAAAATTTCAAATAATATTTACATTTTAAGCTCAATGAACTACGCCTAAAATATATTTTATGCTTGTTATAAAACCAGTTATGGAAATGTGACGACGCTGTAAATGTTCTCTACTCCAAGAAATGGGAGTATGGAATCAAAAAATATGCTGTGACGTGCACGTTTTTTGGTAATTCAAAAATACTTTTTGGTTTAAAATAATTTATATCATCTTTCTATTTAAAACATGTCATAAAAGCTATTTTCATATCTATAGTAAAGACAAGTAATAATGGTGTAAATCGTGCGAAGAAAGTTTTAAAAATTTGTGACTGATTTAACAATTTTAGAATGAGTGACATCTTGCTAGTCAGATTTGATGGTTCTCCAGTTTAAAGTTTCTTTTGAGAGTATACTGCGAAAATGAAAATCATCAACGGCTTAGATGCATGCTAATAAATATAAACAAAGTTTCGAAAAAAATTGGCAAGTTACTTCTACGTGAAGTTTGACATCGACATAATATTTTTAATGTTCGGGTGCTCATGCAGCTTAATCTGATGATCAGAATCATGAAAAAATTCCATTTCTATCTATTAGTTAAAATCTTACACTTCGAAAGTTATTTGCAAAATAACCTTGGCTAAATTTGACAGTTCGACGGTTAAAATTGTTTGATGATGTAAAAAGAAAGGTGGAAACAGTTTTCTGTACTTTATTTAGGATGGCAATATTTTTCAGTAGTAAATAAAGGGGAAATATAAAAACGAAAACATGTTATATCAAACGTTTTTTCGTTTATTTCATTATATGGATATTTACGTTCCAAGGCTGCAGCCGTACCTATATATATCTACCTATCAAATACCTATGCATTGGTCAACATTTCACAAATCAGATAAACATGCCTCTACCGGCGAGTTTCCTTATTCAAGGATTCTGTTAGTTAAATTTTTATAAAATTAAATTCTATTTTTCAGATTGAATTTAATGTTGTATCGGTTTTTAATATTCAGTTTAAGCAATTTTTTAGGAAACCGTGGTAGAATGAAGGAGAAGAACGGCACAAAAATCCTATTTTAAAAGTATAAGATTAGACACATCGTTCCGAAATTTGTCCCATTTCACTCGAGTACTGGAAGCAAACTGTCGTCTGACTTTATCTTCAAATCAATGTAAAGCACCCGGGAAAAAAACTTTCACTGATTTTATACTGTCCCAAGATCCTTTCCATCACACGATTGAAGTCATGTGCCGGTAACACGCTTGCATCAATGACACGCAAAAAGAAATTTGCTCATTTATGCGTCGCCCACCTTGATTGATTTTGGCTGTCGAAAGTTTTCTTGCTTCTTGACAAGTGCTATTATTTACACTTCGTGCGTAGTGTCTGTTTCTCCCTCCCAGGTAACGTCTAGCCCGTAACCAGATCAGCAAAGATCGAACTGCGATGACGTGCCAAAAAGCTTTCTTGAATATACCTTTAAATGATCTTGGTATAAAATTCCTGCTATGATTGATCCAAATAAAAGTGACAAATAGCCTTAATCTCATCTTCATGTCGCTCCGAAGTCCTTTGACCTTCTCTTATTTTTATACATACTACTTCCATAGCAGGAATGGAAATCATGGTTCTTTGCCTGCGCGCAATATAGAAGCAATCGCAATGGATAGAACCGTTTACAACTCTTTTGCTATGAGCAATTATACTGTCATGAAAGGAGATTAGAGCAATCCATGGATAATCTTTGAAAAGATGTATTTATGTCGAAATATTATCGCCAATTGTGTACACAACAAGGCTAACAAGTGGCATAAAAGGTATCTCATACCACAAAGTACACAGAGAACTACACTGATAAAATCAAGTACCCATTAATGCGTAGAAAACTACTCATTTTCAATAAAAGTGGAATAACCCATTAAATGGGTAAAGCGTTTGTATCCATAAATGAGTACAGACCTTGTACGTCAACCTGGGTATGTTTCACCCATTATTTTTCGCAGAACTATTACAACAAAATGCGTAAAAAATACCCATTCATGAAATTCGCGCCAGAATGAAAAATACTGTCAATAGAATTATTTCTGAATTAAAAAAAAACATAAAATAACATTCATTTCACATTATTGTTTCCTTATAAAAATATAGGAATCTAGATACAAATCCTATTCTAAAACTACTTAACAAAATAAAACCGCCAATTGGATATATTTTTGATGGCTGGAACTTTTGGCTGCTGGCCCGAACTGGCGCATATTTTCAACATCCTCAGTAGTCTAAACAGACGTTGTTTTCGGAGCATTGCCGAAATGTTCCGTTTCCGCCACGGACTCCGATGCAACGCGATAATTTGCAGGTTCCACTACGATCCTTAGTTTGCAGGTTAACTCGCTTGAAATAATGCTTAAGGATTTTTCACCCATTATCAAAATCAATATACCCATTGACATTACCTCATCGAGTAGTTGTGAAATGGATAAAAAGTACTCATTGTTAGAAATAAAAAAATACCCATTTTTTGACAGCTCGAATAACTTTCGAAAATGGGCAATTTGAACACATAAAATGGGTAAAGTTTTTTTACCGTGTACTCTATTTTCAGCATTCAACTTGTGTAAAAATCCAGTCATACTCTCGTCATGTTTTTAGTGGCTGAGTTCGACTGAATTGACAGCGGTTATATCTCTACCCATTCAAACCACTCTGGAACCGGTTCGGAACTCTTGGTGGATTCAGCATGGAATCCAGCTCAAATGCATCAACCGATTGAGTCGAAATCGGTTGTTTTCTTTGAGCCAGATTCCATACCTGTGTCATGTAGGATTTCTAACCGGTTCTGGAATTGATTTAACGGATAGTTAAGATAAACTAGTGTGGCGGCGCTAGCGTTTTAACGTATACTCATTCAAAAGTGGGCCCATATTATTGGCTCGAATCAAAACTCGTCGAAATGTCAATTGACGATAGGTTCATCTGGAGTGTTCATTTGTGTTTACATTTTGCTAGCGTTGCCAATTTTATTTTGTGTCCAGCACCCAATGTGGCTACGCCACATCGCTTTTGCGCGTGCTGTTCGACTTCGCTACCGCTTAGTCGGACTTAAACTAGGGACAGCCCCTGTGTTTGAGTAAGCCGGGCAAACGAGTGGATCACAGGTTCGCTTGCTTCCGATGGCGGGTCGGTGGCCACCTCGCCCGGCAGATCCTCAGCGGCTTTGCGCCGCTTCGGTTCCTAGGCCTCGGTTATGCGGCTAAGCCGCATCGAAATGGTACCCCATAAACATTCTAACTTGAATCGGTTGTGTCATCGGAGCCGAAATACGAATTAGAACCAGCCAGCATTCCGGCTGAGTTAAACTGGGAAGTTTAGTAAAATTGAATCTGGAAATAAATCTTTTTTGGCAACGCTCCAGCACTCCGTTGATTTCACCACCTGGGCGCCAGGTTGACGATATGAAATGAACATTGTTTACTTTCGACCTAGGATAGGATCCGCCAGCTGGCTTCTTCTTATTTTTTGCTAATCCCTGCTGAAAACGACATACCCCCACTCGACCAATGTTGCCAAAATATTTGTTTTGTTACAGTCGTGTCCCAAAACTTAAATTGTTCTGATTAAAATATTCTATATTATGTATCAATTTCACGCTCCGGGAAAAATCAATGATTTAGTCTTTATATCCGCATTTAAATGATCATTACGGGTCTTCCATCGGAATACAGCAAAGCAAAATAATATATATTTCTCGACAAACATAAGATTACGGCCTAAAAGCCAACTGTCAAAATCCACTTTGAATGGAAATTCTAGACAAACCGTTACTAGTCGAACACAGTTCACAACAGTTTATGAAAGATAAAACTTTTCTCTTTCATTTACTACCAACATCTGTGATTGGCGTGTAACGGTTTGTCCGGAATTTCCATTCAAAGTGGATTTTGACAGTTGGCTTTTAGGCCGTAATCATATGTTTGTCGAGATTTATTGTTGGCCATTACGAAAAATATTTCCATGCTCTTAATTTTTGTAAGTTGTTTTCTGAGTCGAGCAACCTCATTCACAAGATCAATCTTCTCTGTTCGCATTTGGTTTAAATATTCTAAAACTACTTTTTTGCAAGGCTTAATTTTTGTTTAGTTTGTATAGATGTTTAGGTTTGTTACAGTACTTCATGTGATTTTTTCGGAGAAAACAGCAGTAGAAAATAACACGCTCCTATTTCCACCGATAATTGATGCAGTTAAAAACTGTAAAATTCAACTGTATCGATAATACTAAAAGAAGAACAACTAGCGATTTCCAGGATAACTCTCACGATTTGCCCCAAAGTATTGCGAATCTTTTCTTAAATCCACATTGCGACTTTTCAGCCATGCGCCACAGGGCCGTGCGTTGAATTACGCGCCCATCTAGTTTGCATCAGTGCGAGTGAGAAAACATTTTGACGTTTGTTTTTGTTTCGACCGCACTCGTGTGTATCCCATATAGCAACAACTCGACGAAATGCTATATTATCTCGCGATAGACAATACTCCCAATTTACTCGGCGCTGGAACAAAGACAATTTTTACATGAAGTTGAAATAATTTTCATACTTAGGCTAAATAGTCAGTTACTCGGTTAGACTTCGAAAAGAGAGATAATATGTTTGAATTCGTCTGCCAGAAAATGCCTTTCACATCATAATTACAGACGGACGTTATGGAAAGAAAGCGGAATCTCAAGAAAACCAAAAAAAACAAAACGGTAAACAAACGTTGTTTTACGTTTTATATCACAATACGACAACACTTCCAAGCAGCCCTTTAGTACTTTTAGTTTCCAAGCCGAACGTTTGCCAATGTCACTTTCGTCCAATCACGAGCTGGTTCAGAATTGGTTCAAAAACAGTAGACAGAGCTGGCGGATCCTATCCTAGCTTTCGACAAGTTTTGATTCGAGCCAAGCGGAAGCAAGCGAACCTGTGATCCACTCGTTTGCCCGGCTTACTCAAACATAGCACGCGCAAAAGCGATGTGGCGTAGCCACATTGGGTGCTGGACACAAAATAAAATTGGCAACGCTAGCAAAATGTAAACACAAATGAACACTCGGGATGAACCTATCTTCAATTGACATTTCGACGAGTTTTGATTCGAGCCAATAATATGGGCCCGCTACGACTTTTATAATATTTGATCGAAAAAGTACTTTTTTGTCGATTTCATGTCATTTCATTTGATAACCGTGACAAAAGTGTTATAGCGAAGTATATCAAAAATCCAACCACAGACTAACAGACATAGCACTATGAGGACATTCCCACAAAAAACATCGATCCGACAATTTTCCCAGAACACTAGCTCCACCTTTTATTCACGGTCCCAAACACTCATTTACTGGTGGGTTACCCATCAGGTTTGGGAACAATTTTTCACTAGTGGGCTATCCCCCATATGCTTGTTCATGTCCGTGGCGCCATAATTTCAAATGTGGCCACAGTCCCAACTACAAATATATTTGAAACGACCGTTAAAGCGGACGAAGTTTTGTTTTTGAGTGTTATGTCTGTTAGTCTGTGATCCAACTTTCAAAGCAATAGAGTGTGCGATGAAGTATTTTTGATCAAAAACCATATGATATTTTTTCCAACAACTATATTGATATGCTGAACGAACGTTGTTCTACGTCAAAAACCTCAGAGCACTAACCAGATACAGCACAAACCATACCTCAATGCCCTTTCTTCACACGTGATTGGCCAAATTTCTCATTAGCGCGATTGGACCTATACCCTGTCGATTGAGCATAGGCAAACTAGAGCTACTGGGCTCTGCAAAAAAAAATGTAAATGCTACATATACACCTATCCATATTCTTTCTGCATACCCGAACGAGGACGCGTCGGACTGCTATTTTGTTGAAATGGAGAAATTTTCTGGGTCAGTTGGATCAACATGGTTAGTTTTCACGGACGCTTGAATTGATGGCTCCCGCCGGACCTGTTATCAAATGCCATAAATTCAAATCATAACTCTGGGTATGCGTGAAGTATGTTGGTTATTCGGTATGTGAGTGGTTCCTCGTGACATGGCATCCATATAGCCCGGTCGAGTCTTGTTTAAGTGCGGGTACTATGTTGAAATGTTATCCAACAGTGAATGTGCGTTGATTAACTACAACCACTGCCAGAAATGTTCAATTCCATTGATCAATTATGCAAACCCCCCCTTTGCTTTCTCCCGAAATGCACATGGGGCGTCAGATTCCGATAGATGAATTAACGACCGTGCCGCTCTGTCCGCAGTTTCCAGGAAACTTTAGAAACCCAACCAATTACCTGCGCATAGATCGTTGGTTCACTCCGTTTGATGTCCGATTGCCGGGGTCTGCCGAGGGTTGCACTCACGTACATCTGCTGCTTGTGCGGTATCGGACCACTGCCGGGACCGGCACCACCGGCCATCGTTGTTAGGTCGGCGTACGTTAGGTCGTGCTGTTTTTCGGATTTCGGGGGAAAACGGTTAAGTTAACTGACTGTGGTCCAATCTTGCGGGCAACGCGACAACGGCGATGGAAGAGGGGCGGTATACTCACTTTGTGACTGTCGCTCCCGTAACCGCCTATCACCGGTGTGGGGATGATGCCGCTGTGCACCGGGATGTAATTTTGATTATCGGCCAGCATCGTTGGGTAGACGTTCTGCTGCATACAGGCACCGTCGCGCATCGTCGCATAGAACGCCCGGCTGTCGTAGGTGGCAAGGGGGCCCACCCCCGGTGGTCCCATCATTCCTCCTCCTCCTCCTCCGCCCACCTGTTGGTGCTGCTGCTCGGCCAGTGCCGCTGTCGCGTACAGCCGCGGATGGGTGCTGCTGTTGAGCCACTCGAAGGCTTTTTCATCTTCTTCCAGCAGGTGCGGAAGTTTCCCTGTTGGATGTAGATAGACTGAAACTTATGGCAATTTTTGCGGGTTTGCGGTGGTATGGACAGGGAGGCAGTGATGTCAGCAAGTATTTTGTAAGTAAAAAATAGTACATATTAATAAACTTCTTCACTCAAACTACAGAGTTTCAGTGTTGAATATTTTTGTGATATCTAGGTTAAGATCTTTTAAAGGAAGAAGACATCAAAGAATACATAATGTGGCCAATTTGGCAAACGCAAAACTGGTTCAAAATAAGAAACAAGTGTTTTATGCATTAATATTGATAATATATTTCGTTGAACACTCTGAAAAAATAAAAAAAAATTCTTCAACTACCATTTGTGGTATTCCATAGTGGCAGAAGTTTTGTTTGCATGCGATATCGGACTCGGGACTAAAATCGCTCAGATGGATCACCTCGAAGAAGTCTGAAAAGTGGTACAAGAAACTTACTTTGAATACTATTTGATGAATAGATATCTCGTGGCTTTCCATCGGTGAATTTCGCTATAAACCCGAAAATTTCAGGCACACGGAAGAGCTGCCCACTACTTTCTTAATTTGGTAGGTCATTCCTGGCCAGAACTAACGACACTGAATCCCTCTGGATAAAGGCTTGCCATCTCATCGTTTGTTTACCATTTATCTGTCAGTGTTATTACAATTGAACACAAGATCTTTTAATGGCTCTCGTTGACGGCGCCGATGGTTGGGTGGTAAGCGTGACCGCCACCCACCCCAGTTGGTCTGGGTTCAATCCCAGTCGAGGTCGTTGAGATTTTTCAAAGGTGAGAAAAATCTGAGGTCACGCCTTTCTTCGGAAGGGAAGTAAAGCCGTTGGTCCCCGGTCCATGAGTTGATGGGTAGATATCCAGTCCAGATAGTGGGAGTGTCACCTCTCTGGCGTCGGTGTTTGGCCTCGTAGTGGAAATAGACCGACGGAAAATAAACAGAATTGGAAGAAGACGGCTCTCGCTTTAGGGTGAAGCCAGAGTGGGCGCGATGCGTAACGCGACGCGATGCGATGCGAACTGCGCGCGATTTCCAACGCGAAATGATAGCCAGAGTGAACGCGACTGGAAGCGATGGCCATATGCGTTATACGTCAACAAAAGTTGTGACGTGTCAAACGGATTGCGAGTTGAAAAGTTTCTATGAAAATAGGCTCAGACGAAAAATATTTCATGTTCGAAGGCGTACGCGATTTCTTTTTAGAAATAAAGATTTTTAAATTCATCCGATCCATAGTAAAAGAGGAGGATACGGGGAGTATCACCATGTACCAATATGTGCTAAATGATCCATACAAATGTCGCAACTGTACCCGTATGAGCATTGAAACGTTCGATTACAATTTAAGTCATATTGAAGTTGTTCTTACTTAAGAGTGGGCCAACGTTATTATAACTCCAAAAGAACCACAAGATAAGCTTATAATCACGCTAAAGTAATGCTATACCCCTACCGTCCCCGTCGTAGTATATCTTCACGAATTTCGGAACAATCTGCCCTCAAAAATGATGTTGAGTTTGTAGAATACCACAAATTAATTCTACAATCCCTACGTTCTATCGTGACAACATATTAGCAAAATGTCATAAACTGTTTTTGGATTGAATTATTAAATATTTTTATTTAAACATCAATACAGTGTAATATTTTGTAATATTTAGGTTTCAGGCGTTCAACGCACTATCCTACACGTTTCGCAGTGGAAGATCTACGGCCGCTGAAATCGTTAAGGCATTATGGATAAAGCTTTAGCCAATTCATATGCCATAGCCAACCCAACATTTATTTAATCAAAAGCGCAAGATTTTTGGATTTTGTGGAACTTCCCCCATTGTTGTGGCAAGCATAGTCGAGTGCAATGTCCACCACACTCTGGGACAATGTTCCACAACTACAAAAGGGTTTTTTGTAGTACTTGATGGAACCGGGAGAACTAGGTATTCCACCAGATAGTAATTTCTCCGGAACAAACATATTCATGCCATATGTTTTCCTAGCTGATGAAGCTTACCTGCTGTTAAAACATGTTTTGCGATCATTTGCTCGACGATATATCACTGTTTCAGACGAATATTTTAACTCAAGACATTCAAGAGCAAAGAAATCGATCGAGTCTGCTTTCGGGGCAATACATGCTATATGGAGACTGCTATGAAACCAATTGAAAGAAATGACCGTAGATATTACCAAAGCTATATGTATGTTACACAATGTTATCATTGATAGGGAAGGGTATAGAGATGTTATTAGCGAGAGGGAAGATTTCTTACAAAACATTTCTTTACATGGGTAGCAGACTATCAAAGAAAGCTTCATCTTTATCCCTATCGTGGGATGAAGCTTTCTTCGAACAGTTCTAGCTTCCTCTGCTCAAACTCTAAAAGATGTTCTGCTTGAGCGTTCTTTTCGTTGTTCTTTTTATATCGCTTGGTGGGAAGCGGGACAGGAGCACTTGATGATCGCCCAGTGGAGCTATAAGCTGCCTCGAATGCTTCTAGTTGACTAGTTGGGATTTCCAATGCCTCGACGTCCTCAAACACTTTGCTTTGTGGCTTGAGATTGCCACTTGTTTGCCGGGGCTTCATTTGTTGACGCAAAAGGTAGACTTTTGAAATGCGGTCAGCTAGAGGAAACGATTTAGTGGCCAGCATCACCAGATCTCAACACCGGTAGCTTACGCAGTTCGTGACCAAAAGAGTCACGCAAGTTTGTACACCTTTTCTTTGCAACATCGCCTGAAATTTTAAAAAACTGTTTTAATCCACCTAGCGGTGCAATTGTGCCTTTCTCATTTCTCTAAACTATGGCACGGAGGCTTTTTATGTTCAACATAATTGTGGAAATGTCCATTACATTCTTAGTACACTTTGCACTTATACACAATGGCATGCCAGCCACGAACTTAATGAGCTACGTGTCGACGGTGAAACACTTGAAACAAAAAAATATCATACTCCATTAGCCTAATCAGCATTAGATCAATGTTATCTGCTTGCTAACTCATTTTGTCATGCGGGGATAGGTATGTGAGGAGGGCGAAAGTCCCATGAACGAACGACTCCCCGGCTTAAATTGGTATGCTTTGTGAGGGGGTGATTTAAGGAGATTTTTAAAGGAGGGGAGTGAACAGTAGAGGGGAGGGGGCGGTGTAACCCCTCTCCGTAAACCATCAACTACGCCCCTGTTAAAATACAGAAACCTTATGCGAGTCGAAAAAAAATTAGGGATTAGGGGATTAGGTTGACGTTTTTCAGAGTGATTGCATAACCTTTCTATATGAGAAAGGCAAAAATGTGCAAAATCCAAAAAAATGAATCTTCGTCAAATTTTTTTTGTGTTTGCATCAAATCTCGACGTTTTATGCACCTTGAATACATTTAGCATCAAAAATAAAAATTCTATTTTTAATTTTTCCTATAGTTTTTATGAGAAATTTCTGTGTGGCCGCACTCTGAAACCCGTAATTCCGGAACCAGAATTCCGATCGATCCAAAATTCAATAGCAGCCGATGGGAAGGTTGCACCTTTCATTTGAGACTAAGTTTGGGCAAATCGGTCCAGCCATCTATGAGAAAAATGAGTGACATTATTTGACACATACGCACATACATACACACACACATACACACACATACACACACATACATACATACACACACATACAGACTTTTTCCGATCTCGACGAACTGAGTCGAATGGGATATGACACTCGGCCCTCCGGGCCGGGATTAGGTTGACGTTTTTCAGAGTGATTGCATAACCTTTCTATATGAGAAAGGCAAAAATATAGGCTTTAGAACCAGTATAACATTTCAGAAAAATCAACTCGGTCACTCACAGTACCCATTTAAAGCAATTTAAAAATTGTTCATGAATTTTACTTACCAAGTATTCCCAATTCATCCGAAACATCTTTCCAACATTGGTCCACAAGTTTCCGGGAATGGTGGGATTGTTGGTCCCACAGCGCACACCTTTGGAAGACAGATCCAATGAGTGCTGCGACATCCACAAAAACATCCTCATCCGTCATAGTGAAATCAAATTTTGAAATTGATCGCCTCATTTCGCGCGAAAAACCTGTGCATGTACTGGTTGGTCGCGCATCGCGCAAAAAATCGCTTGGCGCATCGCATCGCGTCGCTTCCACTCTGGCATATACTGTATTATTTTGCAGGAATCAAATGAACGGAGCTCGTTCGCGCGTCGTCGCGCGATGTGTCAAACATCGCTTCGCATCGCGTCGCGTCGCGAATCGCGTTCACTCTGGCATCCCCCTTAGAAGTATTCGAAGCGATTTTCTTCGGATTGACTGTTTTGGCAGATCTCGTGCTCGATTGGAATGACACTGACAGATTAATAGTAAACAAACGATAGAGATGGTGAGTCTTTATACAGAGGATTCACCAGGGCCCATATTATTGGCTCGAATCAAAACTCGTCGAAATGTCAATTGACGATAGGTTCATCCGGAGTGTTCATTTGTGTTTACCTTTTGCTAGCGTTGCCAATTTTATTTTGTGTCCAGCACCCAATGTGGCTACGCCACATCGCTTTTGCGCGTGCTGTCCGACTTCGCTACCGCTCAGTCGGACTTAAACTAAGGATAGCCCCTATGTTTGAGTAAGCCGGGCAAACGAGTGGATCACAGGTTCGCTTGCTTCCGACGGCGGGTCGGTGGCCACCTCGCCCGGGCGTCTGTTATGCGGCTAAGCCGCATCGAAATGGTACCCCTTAAACATTCTAACTTGAATCGGTTGTGTCACCGGAGCCGGAATACGAATTAGATCCAGCCAGCATTCCGGCTGAGTTAAACTGGGAAGTTTAGTAAAATTTAATCTGGAAATAAATTTTTTTTGGCAACGCTCCAGCACCCCGTTGATTTCACCACCTGGGCGCCAGGTTGACGATATGAAATGAACTTTGTTTACTTTCGACAAGTTTTGATTCGAGCCAACAACATCCAGCCATTCACCATCTTTAGCCAGAAAAAATAGCACGGATCAAACTTAGCCGCATAACCGAGGCCTAGGAACTGAAGCGGCGCAAAGCCAGAGGTAGGCTGTGCTTGTCAAATCACATATATTTTGCGCGTACCCAACATCTCGCCTCGGTCCAGCACTTTGGACCCCGTTTTTTTGGTTACTTCACCCCAAATAGAGAATATAGAGTAAGCGGTTTCGCATGTCTCATGTACTAGTCGTTGACATATTTGTAAAAAAATATTATTTATTGCTGTTTAACCATGATAATCAATTTCATTCCAGCTGATGTTGGGTACGAAATACTTGCTAGACAGTGTCCCCCTGCGCAAAGCCGCTGAGGATCCGCCGGGCGAGGTGGCCGCCGACCGCCGTCGAAAGCAAGCGAACATGTAATCCACTCGTTTCCCCGGTTTACTAAAACGTAGGGGCTGCTCTTAGTTTAAGTCCGACTGAGCGGTAGCGAAATCGGACAGCGCGCGCAAAAGCGATGTGGCGTAGCCATATTGGGTTCTGGAATCGAAATAAAATTGGCAACGATAGCAAAAGGTAAACACAAATGAAGACTCCGGCTGAGCCTCACGTCAATTGACATTTTGACGAGTTTTGATTCGAGCCAATAACATGGGCCCATTAGCATATTAGGATGTGCCGGAATTCTGTTTGGTCCTAATTAGTATTTCAGCTCCTGTGATACAACCCATTTTTAACCAGAATCGGTTTTGTCACTGAAGCCGGAATACGAATTAGAACCAGACAGCATTCCGGCTGAGCTTAACTGGGAAGTTTCTTAAAATATAATCTGGGAAATAAAAATTTTCTGGCAACGCTCCAGCACCCCGTTGAACTCTAAAGCGGACCCTACACGAGCAGAAATATTGACAATAAATCATACATTGATCAATATATTGATGGTGTAAGGTCATTTTAAAATATTGATTCTGTAGAATTTAAATGGGATTGATGGATTGAAGCAGTCTTGTCAATATAATTATTGACAATATTTCTGCCTCGTGTAGGGCCCACTTAACGATTTCGCCACCTGGGAACAAGTTTGACGCTATGGAATGAACTTTGTTTACATTCGACCTAGGATAGGATCCGCCAGCTCTGTCTACTGTTTTTGAACCAATTCTGAACCAGCTCGTGATTGGACGAAAGTGACATTGGCAAACGTTCGGCTTGGAAACTAAAAGTACTAAAGGGCTGCTTGGAAGTGTTGTCGTATTGTGATATAAAACGTAAAACAACGTTTGTTTACCGTTTTGTTTTTTTTTTGGTTTTCTTGAGATTCCGCTTTCTTTCCATAACGTCCGTCTGTAATTATGATGTGAAAGGCATTTTCTGGCAGACGAATTCAAACATATTATCTCTCTTTTCGAAGTCTAACCGAGTAACTGACTATTTAGCCTAAGTATGAAAATTATTTCAACTTCATGTAAAAATTGTCTTTGTTCCAGCGCCGAGTAAATTGGGAGTATTGTCTATCGCGAGATAATATAGCATTTCGTCGAGTTGTTGCTATATGGGATACACACGAGTGCGGTCGAAACAAAAACAAACGTCAAAATGTTTTCTCACTCGCACTGATGCAAACTAGATGGGCGCGTAATTCAACGCACGGCCCTGTGGCGCATGGCTGAAAAGTCGCAATGTGGATTTAAGAAAAGATTCGCAATACTTTGGGGCAAATCGTGAGAGTTATCCTGGAAATCGCTAGTTGTTCTTCTTTTAGTATTATCGATACAGTTGAATTTTACAGTTTTTAACTGCATCAATTATCGGTGGAAATAGGAGCGTGTTATTTTCTACTGCTGTTTTCTCCGAAAAAATCACATGAAGTACTGTAACAAACCTAAACATCTATACAAACTAAACAAAAATTAAGCCTTGCAAAAAAGTAGTTTTAGAATATTTAAACCAAATGCGAACAGAGAAGATTGATCTTGTGAATGAGGTTGCTCGACTCAGAAAACAACTTACAAAAATTAAGAGCATGGAAATATTTTTCGTAATGGCCAACAATAAATCTCGACAAACATATGATTACGGCCTAAAAGCCAACTGTCAAAATCCACTTTGAATGGAAATTCCGGACAAACCGTTACACGCCAATCACAGATGTTGGTAGTAAATGAAAGAGAAAAGTTTTATCTTTCATAAACTGTTGTGAACTGTGTTCGACTAGTAACGGTTTGTCTAGAATTTCCATTCAAAGTGGATTTTGACAGTTGGCTTTTAGGCCGTAATCTTATGTTTGTCGAGAAATATATATTATTTTGCTTTGCTGTATTCCGATGGAAGACCCGTAATGATCATTTAAATGCGGATATAAAGACTAAATCATTGATTTTTCCCGGAGCGTGAAATTGATACATAATATAGAATATTTTAATCAGAACAATTTAAGTTTTGGGACACGACTGTAACAAAACAAATATTTTGGCAACATTGGTCGAGTGGGGGTATGTCGTTTTCAGCAGGGATTAGCAAAAAATAAGAAGAAGCCAGCTGGCGGATCCTATCCTAGCATTCGACAAGTTTTGATTCGAGCCAACGAAGACGGATACAGGTGTGCACATTTTTTTTCTGTGTGTGAGTGCGGTTGTTATTTTTCTTCAGGGGGATGTCACTCCTGTCATCCGCTATTGAGATATACAGACTTTGACAGTAGTCAACATATAGTGGGCCTAGCCGCCTCTAGGCCCATGTCGCCCGTGCAATAGCATTGGGTTGTTTTTATTTTAACAAAGGCAGATGTTAGCTAGGACAAAATGGCAGCCTAGCAGGGGGCTGTTTTTCTTTGATGAAGCCGAAAAAACAAGAGGATGTGAAGAAGAAAAGCACAAACAAATGACGTAGTGGGCCTTTTTGTTGCCATAAGTTTTGTTTCGGTTCGGTCATAGTTAATTTAGTCGGTTTTTCTCGAGGTAAAAAGTGTCCCTAAGTGTTCTAATCAGTAGAAGCTCGGCCTTTTCTCACTTTTCATCATGCGCCAATGATTCAGGATGCTCGTTCGGATGTTTATGTTTACTTCAAGGGCCCCGACCGCCTTGCTTAATTTTGCAAGCATAAAACTAATACACTCAAAAGTGTCAAATTCATATTAAATTTGCAAAAGGGCGAAGCAGGTTTGTAAACAAACTTTTATTTTGATGGTTTCTCTTAATTTACTAAAATTTCAAAGCAGAAAACAATTGAAATTACTTCTACGAAGGGTAAAAATTTACATTAACGCATATTTTTCATGAAATTCCACTGTGCAGCAGACTAATGAGCGAAACAAGTTTGTTTACAAAAAACACTTTCGCCCTTTTGACGATTTAATATTGAAATGTTCCCACCTTTCTCTCCATCTTGCGAGCCAACAACATCCAGCCCCATGAGAAGCTGTCAGAAAATGAGTAAAATTTAAAACTGTCGCTGAGTAAAAAGTACTCAACAAATCTTCAGCAACGGAAGTGAAGTTTCTAAGTGCGTGAAGAATTCGTTTTCCCAGGTGATAAAATGAAACACATCCAGAAGATTGTAGACGACGAGTCGTATCAGGCTCTAGTCGGTAAGTCGAGCAGAATAATGCATTGTTATGTTGTGAAGTAAAACATTGTGTACAACACAGCGGTTCGATGCCCCGTGCGTGGCTGTTCCATGGTGGTGCCGGGAGGGGCAAACTTATTCAAATTGCATATGTCAGAGATCCACGGAATCAAGACAAGTGTAAAAAATACTATTCCGATCACATGCGGGGTATGTAACATTACATTCGCTTTTTTCAAAAATTTTTAGAGTCACATTACTCGAAACCATAATGTATTGATCGCAAGTAATGAACCATCGCCATCGGTGTCTGTTGAATGTCCTCTGCCAGATCCTGATATGAATATGCAAGTAGATGAAGATGAATGCACTGAAAGTCCTACGCTCATAACCAATCCCCATTTCTATTCTGAGCCAATAAGTGAACGAGTTGAAGGCGCAGGTTGCGGACACTATAACATCGCTGCGGGCTGATGTTTCTCTTCCGGAAAGCAGGATTCAATCGTTCCTCGAAACTAGATGTAAAGTTCTTAACAATTATCAACGTTATGTTTTATCTGAACTACGACGATTTCTACAACGGATAGCTATTTCGGAAAATAATAAAAATGCGGTTGATTTCATCAACTCATTGGAGCTATCTGATCTGTTTTCGGGTGTTAAAACATATCATGACAATATATCGTATGTCCTTTAGAGCAAACGGTGACGTTGTAAAACCCCAAGAAATAGTTCTTGAACGCCGCACAGTGACTCAAATTGTCCCTCATTCTTGCAATTCAGTAGCAAAAAATTCATTTCACAAGGTGATAACAGACGTTTTTCATTTCATTCCCATTCAAGAAACGCTCGAACTCATCGTGCGAGAAGAAGCTGCACGCTGTAGTGTTCTTTCGGAGATGCCTGGAGGCGATGATGTATTGCGTGGATTCAAAGACGAGTTGATTTTTAAAAACGATGAGTATTTCCAAAAATGTCCATTCGCTCTTTGGATAATTCTTCATGTGGATGAGGTAGAGAATCTGAATCCTCTTGCTTTGCGAAAAGGTAAAAAGAAGCTATGTGGACTGACGTTTTATCTAATTGAGCTATCGCCGTAATAATGTAAGCCAAAATTTATATCATGTTAATCTACATGTTTTTGGAACAGAGTAAACAGATATACGAATAATAAAGACCACCAGAGCAGTATTAATCTCTGGCGCAAAAGTACAATGTAGTATAAGAATCCTTAATATAGGATACACGAAAGATATTGGAAATGGTAACTAAAATGATTATGGTAGTTTAATACAGTCGTAATTCGCTGGTTGGGCCACAGCCTTGTCCAACTAACGAATTTGATTCGCTAGTTAGACCGACTGACAAATGTCAAAAACTGTGCAAAGGAGATGTTGGCAGTGTTCATATCTCTAAATATTGTCAGATTGATTGTCAAAGTAAATTTAACACGAGATTTTGACGTTCAGATGCTTTTTAGTTGGACAATGGTCCAAATAGCGGAGGTCCAACTAAAAAGCGGTCCAGTTAAAAGGTGTCCAACCAGCGAATCACGACTGTAGTTGAATTATAATGGTGGAATATATTAATAGTATTCCTAATACGATGAGTACTATCTGAATAATTTGGAAATGGTTCCGAAGCTTTCTGAAATGATATTTATTTATACGAGAAATAAATTTTATAATGGAAAATATGTATAATAGTAGCCAACCAAGAGTAGGCGCGAACACTCATGGATTATCTTCCACTCTGAGATGGGGCGAAGCGGCTGAAGACTTCAAAAAGTGGGGAATGCACAATAACTTCGTCAAGTACAAGATATTTATTGAAGACGGAAATGAAGAGCTTGGTGGAAACCAATTTACGCGGTTCTTAGTATCAGTTCGTCGAAGAGTTAACCAGATAAATATCGATGAGCACTATCTGGGACACTGCCCGACGTATGTGCAACCGAAACAATATCAACGAAAACGGGAAATATTCTAGCAGCTGGATATTCGAATTCGCCAAAAAAAAGTTTGTCAGGACTATGTGGCGGTACAGAAGACTTACTGGGTCATGCCCGTTTTCGCCGTTTCGATGGTAGGGATCCCATTTGCTCTCTTGCCATGTGACAAGAAAATCCCAAGTGTAACTTATGATGGGAAACGCGTGAATGTCATTACAATTCCAAAACTACGAAAGTCAGCCTCCGATCTCGCATAGGCTGACTGGAAGGCTTTCCTACATTCAAAATCTATTCGATAAAATGACCTCGTTCTGCCCGACAACTGAATTGAAACAAGTGGCTTTTTGGATTCTACAAGGTCTAAGTGATCGTCAACCATGTTTAAAATATTAATCTGAAGACAATTTTATTTCCTTAGACAAACTAATAAACTACATCCGCATTCAAGCAAGTGAAAGTGGACAGAGCTTTTATATTTTTTTATTTTCATAGCCCATACTGCTCACATGCTTTCACATTCTCACTCATTTTGATTCAAAATGGCATTTGAATTAGATAAATTTAACACCAGTTTGTTTCATGAACAAATCCCGTCCCAGCTAGAATTCATTCACCTAGAGCAAGAGGATGTTACAAAAAAAATCTACTCGCCAACATCACCTGTCCCACCAAACTGGCAACCGGGTCGCTTCGAACCTACCTTGCGGTATGATGTCCGGGTTCTTCTCGATGCTGTCGATGCTACCGTTGCACTGCTGCTCCCGAACCAGCTCCCCATCCGTCGGCAGCGATTGACTGATGCCGGATGCATCGTTCGTGGACATATTGCTACAGTCCCGATCCCGGCCAGCGGAGCCGCGCAACCGAGTGACCATCACGATGATGGATGCGATGGAGATGATGGCCGCCACCACGCCCAGCAGTGTGCCGATAAATGGCTTGATCTGGTGCAGTGTCGGAGCGTACACCAGGGACAGATCTGTGCCAGGAGGGGTAGCATGGGGGTTTGGAATGGAAAACAGAGAAAGTTTATTTTAGCTCCCAGGATAGTGCATGCATAAATTGTGGGTTTTTGCTGACAGCCGCAGTGGGCGCAACGGTGGATGGTCTCCAGCTGAGCTGGTCAAAGTTCAAGCAAAGCAATTAAAAGTTTTGATTTGATTATTAGTCTAAATTTGATCATCTTCGAAGGCAACCTTCGGAAACCCATCTAATGACAGAAGAGCACTGATGCTGTAACAAAATCAGTAAAGATTAATATAATAATCTCCTCTGGACTTTAAGGGTAACAGTTGCTAATTTTCGCCAATTTGTAAGGATTGAAACGTCTATTTGAAAAATAATTGAATCGTTTCTGTTAGTACTAGCTAATTGTCGATCTACTCACCAGTTTGCTTTTCCGGATTCTTCAAAGTAAAGGCCTGCAGATAGGTCGGCTCGCTTGCCCCTTTAGAATTTTTGGCCGATAGAAATATGTTATAACCGACTCCCGGCTCCAGTCCTTTCAGCTCAAAAATTGGAACCCTAAGAACAAGTAAATTAAATTTATAATTATAAACCAAACCCAAAACCCTCTGAGTCATTACCTAGTTTTAATTGAACCAATCAGTTGGCGGTTTCCAATGACGTACATCTCCGCCAGAAACTCCTGGTGCAGGCCACCGTCGAAACCTTCGAGACATTCGATTTGAAGCATGTCAAAGGTTTGATTCAGGATGGTACAGTTGGATAGTGGATCGGGTTTACCTGCGGAGAGTAACCATTCCTGTTAGGTACAGCTCGTTTCGTTTTTCGGATAATTACAAAACAGACTTACCCGCTGGGATGAGATTGAACACACAGGGTTCGGTTTGAGTTCCTATTTCGTTGCTGCCCCAGCATAGCAGGGTTCCATAGTCCTGCAACGAGATATGAATAATGAACAATTAAATATATTGAAATTGAATTTGAATGAAGGCAGGCAGTGAGATTGATATTTAACAGGTATTGGTTCGTTATCAAATAATTTGATTCTAAACAATAAGAAGCAAACGATTCTGTATAATGAATACCATTAGTTCTATCGGAAAGGTGCTACTACACTGCTAGATAGATTAATGAATTTCTTTAAGGAACATTTTCTAGGATGATCATCGATCTTCATTTCCTATCCTGCATTATTAGTGTTCCTCATAGTCAAACTGGGAACCTTTCATTCCATTGTGAAAAACTAGCAGTGCTCCCAAAGAAAGATTAGTTGGCTCAAGAGTTTGACAATTTCGCAGACGCAATATGGTATCTTTGCATATGAGGAGAACTATGCCTTATGATGTCCTGAAAAACGTAACAAAAGAGAATCGATGCGTTCCATATATCTGATATCGACATAGAGAGAAAGAGTTAACTGTGTAAATCCAATTCCCATAATTTCGAAATAAAACTTAACAAGAAATTAAAAATGTTCTCAGCTCATCGTGTTGAAATTAAATTTCAAAAACAAACAAATCAAAAGCAAACATGGATCCGTTATGAGCTAAAACTTTCAACCGAACAGCCATTGTCCATGCTATTCCCATCCCAGCACGGTCACTTCAGCACACTTTCAGAGCTCGGTCCAATTTATGACCTCGATTTAAATATTTTACACTCACTCTAAAGTAATGTTAACCAAGATCAGATTACCGGAGAGAAAATTGTTTGTAGTGTCTCCATTTTTTCTGGTCCACTTTCCACCCCCGAAAGGGCACACCAGAGAGAATCTTCCGTAAGGATATTATACTTCACACACACACACACACCACTCTTAGACCGGTCTCGAAAGGGTCTGTCAGTGGCAGCAGCAAAAAAGGGTCCACTTTCAAGAGCTCATTTTTGCTGCGGTTTGTCCGTGATGCTATACGGGTGATTCCCGCCGAGACACCTTCCCTGCCGTTCCTGTTAAAATGGAGGAAAAAAAACCTTCTTTCTATTATGGAACGGAGGGACTGCCCCTGCCGTTCCGTCCGTCCCCTGGTGGCCACCGTCCTTTAAAACTCATCGTTTTCAACCGGGCTCAGGTCACCTATAGCTATCTAAACCGAAAGCTGAGATGCTGGCTGGTTGCGTCAGGATTGTGTGCGGTTTAATGTGTACTTTTCCACAAGCTTATCCACACGTTCCGCCAGGTTGACGGTCTAACGAAGTTTGCCCCGTCCCCCCCCCCCACCATTTCTACACCCCGTTCAAACACACCACCACGGTGAGCGGAACGATGCGAGATAAGGACATCACTGCCTTTTTCTCCCATAAACGGCACCAGGTGAGCGGAAGAAGGCATCAAGCACGGGATCCTTCTTAATATGCATAAAAACACTGTAGCAGGATGAAAAAGGGAACTCACCTTCGCGCCACCCGGGGGGGAAAGGTAAAGAATAATATGAAAGAAAGCAAACAGCTATTATGTTTTCAATTATCATAATTTCTTGTTTACAGTCTTGCTACCAAGGAATTTCTTTGTCCAGGTTGAGAAGTCGTCAAGTGTTTGCAACGATGGGGGTGTATACCCTGTATACCCTTAAGGGGGAGAGAGCTGGCGGCGTCGACGACGGCGGCTGTTCTTTACCGGGGATTGCATCCTGGACTGGAACAGAGATGGTGCAGGTGCCAGACCGGTTGCACGCGGTTCTTCGTGATATCTGATTAGATTTTAATTTGCGCAAAGAGCTTGGTGTAATTGAATTGATAAATGGAACTGGACGGTTTTCTTAGATGTGGAAGTCAGATAATTTCCCAGTTTAAAGAGTGCTGAATGTGGCGCCAAACCAGGTTGGATTGATTTCGGGAATTTCAGAAAATACTAGGGACGAACATAATATTGAAACACAGTAAATGCACGACAGTGCCACAAGCATTATTTAAACCTATCCGATCCTTTTCTGTGACGGTTCAGTACCGTGCACGGACATCAATATTCTTTCCTACACTTCATTGCGAGCATTCACGCTTATCCGGCGCAGGCACTGGACGGACAAGTGTGTACTGTTGAATTATGTAATTGATAATTTCTCAGTGTTCAAGATTCGATGTAACAGTTGTGTTTCAGTGTAGCGAGCACTGTCAAATGTCAGTTAGGAGAAACACGTGGTTTAGATTTCTGTCAGTCGGTACAAGTGAATGCGATTAGCAGAACAACATAAACATAAACCCTAGTTAGTGAAATAAGCAAGGGAAATTAGTTTTTAGTTATCTCTATCACAGTATTTTTAGGAACGAATGTTCCAAGTGGCCAAAAGCTTTCGCAAATAAAAGGAGCAGTATTGCTTGTTTATTTTGAAAGCGGTCTTTTTGGTATGTTGACAAGTTTTCTTTTCAGATTTGAAAGGAATAACTTCTTGTTTGCATTTGATCTAGAATGAGATTTCCTTTAGATCAATTACAAAGAGAATCCGCTGGATATATGACGAATATTTAGGCAGGAGCCTTTCTACTAAATACTTGTATGTTATTCCACTTGCTGTAGTCCACTTTGTTCAACAGGTTATGGGCCCAGGGAATATTTTGTTAGAACTATCCAGTAATTAGGGTTGTCAATGCGGACAGAGTTATCTGTAGGTAAAAGATTTCGATTAAATTGTTCAGACGGATTTTTCTGTTGAACATTGGAAGAGTTTTTATTCGCGTGAAAGATTTCGATTATGCTGTTCAGGCAGGACAGATCTGCCATTACTGAAAAATCTTAATGTTGTTCACGCACAATTTTATTTATGCATCGAAAGCATACTTTACCATCTGCCTCTTCTTTCTTCTGCTGTAAATTTTATGCATTGGACATATTCGGTCATCCACTCATTGAATGTTTACTAGAAGTATATGCTAGAAAATGCATAAAAATCGCAGCAGAAGTAACGGGAATAGAAAGTATGCGTGGATCTTCCGTGTTTTTACAAAATGGAAAATAGAAAAAAATTTCGTTACAGCCTGTTCGTCGGATCTTGTTGACGCATCTTACTGCTGCCTGTTGAGATCCTCTTCCTTGGTGGTGAAATATTAGGTGCGTTGTCTGCCGCACCTTGGGGATCGTTCGGTCCGTCTTCTCTCGTGTTTTCGTTTATGTCCATGTCGTCATCGGTACTGCATTCGGAGTTCGATCGCAGCAACTTTTGACAAAGCAAGTTTTTTTTTTCAGCTGTCGTACTTTTCGAAACTTTTCAAAGTGAAAAAAATGCAAAGAGAAAATTTATACGCGTTTGATAATTTGAATTTATATATAAGTGTATTTTACAGTAAATTGGAATAGTGTTGTAGCAAAGTTGCGTGGCACTAGAGTGTAAAGGGTAGAGAACAGTGATAAGAAGTGGAAGTAAGAAATTTTCTTAGTCGGTGAATGAAGCTAGGGATGGGAAATTAAGTGGGGGTTAGTTTTACACGAAGAGAATGGAACAAAGTGGTGAGAGATAAGAACATTAACATACGGTGATCGTGAAAAGTAGTGAAAAGTTGTTGAAAAAAGAATAGAGGCTTTACAGAAAGCAAGAAAGAGGAAGTCAAACAGAGAAGCATACGTTGGGCTGCCATTCATCTCGAATAGACGAAATCAGAAACGAACAATTATTGGACAGTAACGAAAAAGTAGTTGAAATACTCAGTGTATCCCAGTGACCTTACAGTGATGTACAAAATGAACGTGAAAAACTACAATTGACCGACGAGACAGACAGTGCAATGATGCAGCAAACAAGGGAGTATCGTTCATTTATTCATTCATTCGTTCATTCATTTATCGGTTTAGTCTGAAACCTAGGAATACCCATGTTTCTTTTAAAATTTATGTTACATGACATTTTTCAAAGTAATATTTTTTCAAGAAGTGATAATAATATAAATGTTGATTATATTCATTAAATTCACTATACTCATTATGTCAATATATGTTTTCTGTTTGTTTATAATATATTCATTACGTAATATTCATTATATTTATTATACGTACAAGTTGTATTCCATTCATTGTGTTTTTCCCAAAATATAGTATAGAAGCTACACATTTTTTATTAGTATCATTTTATTTCAGTAATTTTACATCAGTTCCTATCGATTTTTGTTATTTTTTGGTTATTTATGCGTGTATTTATTCAATTATTTATTATTTTTTATTTATATAGCTTTTTTATTTTTACTCATTATTACTCATATTATATGGACTGTGCGTGTACAATAAATAACATATTCATAATATTGTTTATATTCAATAAATAGTATTATTCCTTATATTCATTATACTCATAATATTCATCAGTATACCTGATGTCGTTAAGTTACTTTTTTACTTCCTAGTTAATTTAATCATAATAATTTTTCGTTTGTTTTATATTTACCACTTTATACTTAAATTGATTAGATGGAGTTGCTTCGAAGAACCCGCTTTGATTATATTGTAGTGTAGATGTCGATTTCAGGCGCTATGGTCGCACTGCGGTTTAATCCTTTATTCAACATTATATTTGTTATATACCTACACAATTTAATTTATTTACCTACACAATTTAATTTATTGTTTAGTTGTTATAAGTATTATATAGATTGCCGCAATAACATTTCAGTTTGTAAAATATTAACATGCAGAATATAAGTGATATAATATGCTTTCGCATATAGCATGCAATTAGATGAAGTGTATCTGTTACATTTTTGTTTTTTTTTCCAGTCAAATGCTATTCTATTTTTTAGTCGCTCTAGCCTCAGTATTTGTGTTTGATTGAAAAGACACAAAATGGACCGGCAGAGCGAGTAAAGGCGCTTTAACCTAGGCTCATTAGCCAGAGCAAGGAGTAAATCCCTCTGCCCCAGCCCCAAGGACCAAAGGAGTGACATTAAACTTCTTAGCCAAGTCACTCCCAACGATATATCCCAATCCCCTATAAACTGAAACGGTCGGTACGGTTGTCCTCGTTTCTTCCTCATTCAAGATTCAAAACGATTTGTTAGTTAAATTATTCATTAAATGAATAAATTGCCGTATAGTTTTGAAACACCTTTTAACCCAACTCTGCACAGTAGGCCTGGCCGTTTTAATATTTGCGACATATTACAAATAATATGCTTCAAATATTAATGTTGACAAGAAAAACACTAAAGAATAACTGCGGTGTTTTCCAGGATGCTTTTCAATACTGGCTGTGTAAGGGTTAGAATAGAATAGAATAGAAATGTCGTCATCGGTACTGCATTCATGCTGCTCACGGTCGGATGTTCTTATTTGTTGTTTGTGCTTACGGGTCGCTATTTCAAATCCTTCTTCATAGGTATTTGATTCCTTATTGGTGGGGTTGGTTGTTGGTTTGGAAACATTTTCTGTAACCGTTGTTACTTCGATGTTGGTAATGGCAGTTGGTTTAGTGGTACTGGGTTCGATCGTTGTTGAGCTGGGGTTTGTGAATGCCCGGTCTGCAGTCGCGGGTTCATGGTTAAACATACGACAACTGTATAGCGGGTTTGGTCGTATCACGTGGAATTTCCTTAGCAGTCTCTGCGCAAGGTTTCCCGCGGTATACCAGCTGATCACAATATTGACATGTAGGAAACTGGCCTGGGTACGTTATTAGTGTTCGTTGAGAATATTCAACACCTTTAGGTGATATGCATGTAAAAGTCAAGAGGGAATAGGTTTTGTCGGACGCATGCTCACCACGCGAACGCCGTTGCGGAGTCCTGTGAAGAAGTTCCTTCAAGTATCTTCCGTAACACTATTCACCTCTCCGTATTTTGACATGATTTTTTTGATAACGGAGGAACTAGTACGTTGTGCCAGGTCATGTATCTTTATTTCAATACTGTCAACATCTATATACGTTGGGATACTGTATAAAATGTCATTACATTCGACGACGTGTTTCTTGTTGTTCTGGGAAGCGAATGATTCTGCTTGACTAATGCATTACGTAAATGATGGAATTGCACAGCGTTAACTTCTGCTACGTGGAGCTTCTTGTTCACTTTCAACATTTGCTGCACTTCACGAATTGATGGTCTTACCGGATATTTCGAGAAGTCAACAGCAACACAGTTTGCCCGCAACGGGACATACTCTTGCTTTGTATTTCACTAAAAAAATAATACTGTTCATATCTGATATTACCCCGAAAATTAGAAGAAATAAGTGAAATCTAAATTGATGGCCAGATTGGCCCCATTGAACATCGTAAAATCAAATTGGCCCTTTATGTAAATTATGAAAAAGATGGGCTTAGAGCTGTTACGCCCTTGGGCCGGCTGGATGTTGTTGGCTCGAATCAAAACTTGTCGAAAGTAAACAAAGTTCATTTTATATCGCCAACCTGGCGCACAGGTGATGAAATCGTTAGAATTCAACGGGGTGCTGGAGCGTTGCCAGAAAATTTTTATTTCCAGATTAAATTTTACTAAACTTGTCAGTTAAGCTCAGCCGGAATGCTGGCTGGTTCTAATTCGTATTCTGGCTCCAGTAACTGATTCTAGTTAGAATTGGTTGTGTTACTAGTGCCGGAAAATGAGTTAGAACCAGCTAGAATTCCGGTTTATTTACGGTTGAACTTTACTGGGTTCCGGAAACCATCCGATACCCTTCAGGAACCTCTGTTTAAGGGATGCCATTTCGATGGACACAAAATAAAATTGGCAACGCTAGCAAAGTGTAAACACAAATGAACATTCCTGATGAACCTATCGTCAATTGATATTTCGACGAGTTTTGATTCGAGCCAATAATATGGGCCCCTTGGGCCTAAGGGCTCATATTATTGGCTCGAATCGAAACTCGTTGAAATGTCAATTGACGATAGGTTCATCCGGAGTGTTCATTTGTGTTTACATTTTGCTAGCGTTGCCAATTATATTTTGTGTCCACCACCCAATGTGGCTACGCCACATCGCTTTTGCGCGTGCTGTCTAGGGATAGCCCCTATGTTTGAGTAAGCCGGGCAAACGTGTGGATCACAGGTTCGCTTGCTTCCGATGGCGGGTCGGTGGCCACCTCGCCCGGCGGATCCTCAGCGGCTTTGCGCCGCTTCGGTTCCTAGGCCTCGGTTATGCTGCTAAGCCGCATCGAAATAGTACCCCTTAAACATTCTAACTTGAATCGGTTGTGTCACCGGAGCCGGAATACGAATTAGAACCAGCCAGAATTCCGGCTGAGTTAAACTGGGAAGTTTAGTGAAATTTAATCTGGAAATAAAAATCTTCTGGCAACGCTCCAGCACTCTGTTGAATTCTAACGATTTCACCACCTGGGCGCCAGGTTGACGATACCCTCTAAGAACGGTTGGTTTCAAAATTGTCCAATGAAGGACGTTTGTTGGACCAATTTGGACAATGCCAAATAACCGTTCAACAAACGTCCATAGTTGGACCCGTGTTGAACGATTTTGAAACAATTTTTTGGACGTCTCAGTGGGTATGAAATGAACTTTGTTTACTTTCGACAAGTTTTGATACGAGCCAACAACATCCAGCCGAGTTCAACGGGGTGCTGGAGCGTTGCCAGAAATTTTTTTATTTCTCAGATGAAATTTTAGGAAGCTAACGGTAACCATCCGATACCCTTCAGGCTTAGCTGCATAGCCGAGCCCTAGTAACAGAAGCTGCGCAAAGTGGCTGAGGATCCGCCGGGCGAAGTGGCCGCCGATCCGCCGTCGGAAGTAAGCGATCCTGTTTCTAGGCTTCGGTTATGCGGCTAAACCGCATTGTTCTGGTAATCTTAAACAAAGGTTTCTGAAGGGTGTCGGATAATTACCAGAAGTTTCCTATAAGAAGAGACAACAACCTGCCGCTTACAGAGTGGCGGCGAGAAACTGAGCTGGGGCTGGTACTGACAGTACGATGTGAGATGCGAGAAACCTGCTTGCAGCATATCAAATGGAGCCTATCTGAGCAAAAGCAGGTAGTCGGCGCAGATCCGCTCAGCTTTCACTCTGACATCATCCATTTGGTTTGCAATAAGCAGGTTTCTCGCATCTTAATATTAGTTTCAGCCCCAGCTGCAGCTTCTCGCCCCTCTCTAAGCGGTCTTAGACGACAACAGGTTTCTAGCCGGAGATGCCAGGTACACAAATTAATCTGTGTTTCACAGATTTTCAATGTTCTGCATAGATTGTCAAAACTGCACAGGTTTCCACAGTTTTCTGTTTTAATGCACAGATTTCCACAGTTTTCTGCCATAATTCCCAGATTAGCACATATTTCTCAATTTTTGCCCTAGCGCTCAAATTTTACCTTAAGCAAAAAACACAAAAAAAGGTTCTACTTTGAGACAAATTTGTATGTTTTCCCTTACACAGATTTGCACAGATTTTTAAAAGGGCTGCGCACAGATTTCAAGAAATATGACCTGGCATCCCTGCTTCTAGCTCTTCTTATTTTTCTCAACAAGGCCCTGCCGTAAATCTAAAAACAATAAGCCTTAGCCGTTGCCAGACACCTTTTGCATGCTTTTTACAATTTCTGACAATTATTGTACAGCCGTGATTCGCTGGCTGGGCCACAGCCTTGTCCAACTAACGAATTTGAATCGCTAGTTGGACCGACTGACAAATGTCAAAAACTCTCCTAAGGAGATGTTTGCAGTGTAAATGCATCTATTCACATCTCTAAATATTGTCAAAGTAAATATGACATGAGATTTTGGCGTTCAGATGCTTTTTAGTTGGACAATGGTCCAACTAGCGGAGGTCCAACTAAAAAGTGGTCCAGTTAAAGAGTGTCCAACCAGTGAATCATGACTGTATCACAAAGATCGCACCTCAACCAAGAATTCACAGTACTAGCTGCAATTAAAAATTAAATAGTATTTTTATTTATATCTGTCTTAACAATATACGTAACTATATCGTCATTCAGCACTTTTATTCAATTTTCATGGAATGTTAATATGTATGCAAAGTAGAAATAAGTTCAGCAGCACTGTTTTCCATCCCATTTGTAAATATTGTGAACGCTTTTGACTGGCAAAACGACCAATCAGAAGCTGGTTCAATGTTCAGGTTAGGACTGGATCAAATTAGCTTGACAATAGACTAAGCCCGGCTAAGCGTTACCGAAATCGGAGAAGACGCAGAAAAAGCAATGGGACGTAACCACATTGGGTGGTGGAATCAAAGTGAGATTGGCAACGCTACAAAAATGTGAACAAGAATGAACATTCCGGATGTACCTATTGAATACTTTACGCTGACGTCACAAACGAGCTGAGTGTTCATTTTTGACAGTTCACTTGTACTGTTTACATGGACTTAGAAAAATTCTTTACGATTTCCTTCGAGCGAATCTAGTCGTTCACAAATTTTTCTATGTCCATGTAAACAGTACAAGCGAACTGTCATGAAAAGTGAGGTTAGCTGTGCCAGTAAAGAACCTAATTGTCCATTAGGTTTTACACGAATGTAACAGATGAGCGCCCGTTGCACTCGAACTCATGCAACTGACAAAGTAAACAAACCACCCAGAATTGTCAAACATGAACTTCATTCATTATTAGTTATTTCGTGTCGTCCTCTTGTAGAACTCAATAGACATTTCGACGAGTTTTGATTTGAACCAATAATTCAATACTTTAAGGTGACATAATTTTGAACATTTCGCTTATACTTTTTACAAGGACATATAAAAATTCTTTGCCATTTACTTCGAGTGAATCTAGCTGTCCACAAAATTTAAAGTCCATGCATACAGTACCAGTGAACTCCCTACAAACAACGCAAGCTGAACAAGGCTTTATTGCGAGGGAGTAAGATGAACAATAACTGTTCAAGTCGTTATCGAACTAAATTGTTTGTTGGGCTGTCAAAAAAGTGAGGATAACTGTGTGGGTAAAGAACCTACTAGGGCCCCTAAGTCAACCGATAGTGCTAATCGAGGACGTGTTTACATTCTCGTAGAAAATCAATTAAAAGGTTTTCTGAAACTTCAAAGGTTTAAATTTCATATTGTCATGTTTGGAAAGTTAGCCTCTATCAGATTACATATTAAAAGGATTGCAATTCTCATTTAATTACCCAGCTGTGTTCGGAAAAAAGCTTCATATTCTTTGATATTTTCGAGCTGGGGCAGAAAAGTTTTTGTTTGAACGCAAGTTTGCAAATTACGCCATTGGTTTGCATGTTTAAATACAGCCCACGAACGAATCTAGTGCTTTATACAATTAATCGACAGAGGTAAAATTGATTCAATGAATTCAATCGCAGCGCCTAATCTAGCCAGTTTATTTACAGGAATACCCCAATGATTGGGTACCCACGAAAAATACATCGCAAGTTCTGCTGAGTTCTTCGATTTGAGTTTGGCTTGCGCTTACTAATTTAGATCTATAGTTTGCCAACCAAAATGCTTTTAGGGCAGCAAAAATTGTTGCAAATTCCCAGATTTTCTCTTAGAACATCTACCAAACGAATCGGATTGGTCGAATCTTATTTCACGACAGTAGACACCAGCACTGGCTCGGGTCTCCAATAAAGAACCAGCAGTGTGACAAACTACATATTTTTCAAGTTTTTCCTCTTACATTCAAACAGCCATTCCTCACGAGAAGAAATTATCACATTGAAGGTTTTAAAGAAAAACCAACGCCACGATATGAAACTTCATGGAACCTTCTGAAGAAAAAGTGTCCGAGTTATTTACCGCCAGTTACCAGTACATCAAATGGGGGACAGTGGATAGACAGTTCGAAACCGTTCAAACCATACCAAACAGAGCGTTGTCAATCAGCATCCATCGTTCTGCGAGGCGAAATACTGGTTGTTCCAAGTTCTTTGCAACACGAGCTAAGGGCAGATTACTTGTGATGCATTTTTAAAAATCAGCTAAATTAAATACATTTCTTTCCATCAAAATAGAAATTCGTAATGTATTTTGCGTTGCGTGTAAGACGTCAAAACCCTACAAAAAATTAGCCCTACATTCAGCAAAACGTCGAACAAAGTGAATCAACGTAGGACGTTTGTTAAACAAACTTTTCTGCGAGGGAGTGCAAAAATGTAAATTAAATGCATTTTTTCTAATTTGATGCAAATTTGTTATACATTTCTAGAGTGATCTGCCACTAGATCACGAGGGCCATTCAGGTATTGAAGTGATGAAACGTCGTTTACGACAAAAGGTTTGGATAAAATGGCTGAAAAGCTCGTCAGAAGCTGCAAAGAATGTACAATAATATCTTATTAGGATTAGGACTTAGATGCCTGATAAATACATTGCTGTTGACTTCATGGGCCCACTCCATTCCGGTAATGATTTATTAGTTATAATTGATTTCTACAGTCAATTCGTAGAAGTGATTGTAATGAAGGAGAACACTTCTAAACAAACAATTCAGACTTTGCATGAGACAGATATGGTATTTCACAATCGAAGAAGTGCGATGAAGGTCCGCAATTTGTTAGCGTGTCATTACAACAATTTTGCAAAGAGTATTATTTAGACTTATGCCGAAAAACATCATATTGGCCCCAAGCAAAAAGTGAAATAAAACTTGCAAACCGTTGTCTCAAGAAGCAATTGAGTCATTAAATGAAAAAAAATTCTTTTATTTCATAAACCGATAGAGCTCTTTCTAAATATAACAATATATATGTTCACCTTTAAAACTTCAGAATGATTTTTAATTGATTTTCTAAAAAAAATGTAAACACGCAAAGTCATTATATAGAAAGGTCCTAGCCTGCATCAAAACGAAAATTGCGTCTGTGCTCGTATGTGTGACGATTTCTAAGGGCGAATGCTAGCGTCTACGTCATCAATACCACTTTTTATAGGCTGTCTGTTCACTACCACTAACAGTTTTGACGCATTCTAGGACCTTGTTTAGAGGGACTTTGGTAAACACGTCGTCGTTTGACACTATCGGTCTTCTTTGACAGTGAATTTAGCCACATGGATTTGCATTTTGACAGTTATCCAGAAAAGGATAGGAATCAATGTAGTTCAATGGAGGGTAGAATCGTGATAATTCAACGTTGCAAAAAAAAAACTATTTGTGATGTTGCGTACAAAAAACTGAAAAACAAATTCAACGTTAGCTGCATCGGAAAAAAAATCGAAAACAGCATATGGCTTAATGATCCAATTCAGGCCGCCCAAGAATCACTCCAATAGTTCCTTCCAGAGTAGATTAAAAATGAATAAACCATGATCTCATCTATTGCAGATAACATATTCTGGACCGTGTTCGTCACGTCCTTCTAGCGACTCTATCATCGCGCGATAGCTTAATTTCTACTTCTCGACTGCGTCACTCCATTTGCAAGTAAATTGATCGCCGTTCCTCTACCCGGTGGGGGAATCTGTTTCGCACCGTGAACTTGATTTACAACGAAATTCCAACTCCCAGCAGATTGCCTAATATGTCACTCTAGATTGAGTCTATACTTCGGGGGGAAATCGGGAAAACGGTGTCAGCCTTGATGCCGCGAGCTTCCGACGCTGGTACATGGCTAAGCTTAGAACGAATAATTATCCCTGGGAACTGAGGAAAGCCGTCGTCATTATCATCATCATCATCATCATGCTATCCTACATACATAATTCTGGCACACTGTGGCTGGATGTATCAGTTTCAATTCCCACATTAGCTTGGCTTCCACCGGATCGGCGGTGAAGGCTTCCGTCGCATCAAACATGGCTCATCCATCAAAGATTGTGCTGATGGTCGTGGTGGAAGTTGTTTCCTTTTTTCGGTCTTCAGCTGCGACTACCGCGTGGAGCACCATCATCATCAGCTGTTCTTGGTGTAGCCATAAGCCGTTGTGTTGTGATGATGGTGGCATATTATAATAATGGCAATCCTTACGACTCGCTTTCTATTAGAGTGAGGTGCACACTTCATTCGAACGCTGCTGTCGCATTGTAGGTGGCGCTTTTTGATTACGACAGAACGGAACGGGCAGGCAGCACAGGCTGCCATCAGGAACCCAAAGCGCTTCTGACCGTGGTTGGTCGGCTTGGCATCAGCATTTATTTATTCATGACATTTTATCCGATACATATCCGAAAGAATCCTTCACGTCGCTCGCAACGCTCCTGTTGGCTAATGTGAGCTTACCGACTTCGTATGTGGGTGCTTGTTGGCTGTGTCCATCCGAGTACAGCGCGAACCATTTTCCCGCACACTACCACCGCACTCATTATTCATGGGATTGAAATGGCGCAACAACGGTGTCAGAGTGACATGAAATAAGGACCGAGCAGGCGGTGGCGAAAAAACAGATGGGGAGAGGTGAAAAAGATGAAATATCACCCTTGCCTTGCCGAGATCCGTTGCAAACATAAACCGGCGATGGTGGTCCTATAGGTGTATGACGCAGCAAGTGGTACCGTGATTCGCAGGACGAAAGTAGCACGGCGAGCTGTCTGGTGGATAATTGTTGCATGATGCAGAAACCGTGACATAATTCTACAATACGGCACCGTTTGGAAGCTGTTAAACAAACTGGTACTTCATATCAGACGTAAAAACAGCTTTTCACGTATCGTTTTTTTCATGTTTATGATGCACTGGACAAAAAGTTAAAGTAACGGTAGATTGAACATAGATTGGTCGCTACAGTTGATGCCACAGTGGAACTAAATAATACCTACAAATGGACGCCAGTTTATAAACTATTGAAAATGTTTCGTGGTGAAATATTCCATTCAGAGCTGCAAATTTTAGTTACAGCTTAACCACGAAATTCAAAAGGACGCTTGGTTGTATTTTGTATTGTCTGCAAATGTTACCGTCGTAATTTGAACACCATTATCCCGGTAAACGGCAAGTTACGGTAGGTATAACCTATAACAAAGTTTCAAAGGCTCGCCGGCATCTATTTTAACCAGCTCACTCTTCATTTCATAGAATGGAACATTTCAAATAGGGTCAATAAGTCACATGTCGTTTTTGATTTTTTCTAATGCAGTTGACGTTAAAGATACAAAATCCAACCATTTTTTCACTTTTTGTACACAAAACAAATGAAAATTATTTTTATAAAATTGGATTTTCAACACCACACCTTCCATTGAACTACCTTGGTCCCTATCCTCTTGCTGGGCTAACTCAATGAGGTATATATAGATGTGGCAGAACACACGGTTTGCTAGTGTTGGCAACCAAAAATATGTAAACAATCCAGAAGCACAACGGGTCGACGTCATAGCGGTCACACGATTCAATGGGAGCGGAACGACCGCTATGACGAAAGCAAGTCGATTTATACTGTGATCACTCACACCACTCATGTAAGATTCATCTTACGAATACCAAAGTGCCATCTTCGCCAGACCTGTATATACGACATTGGGGATAACTGTCAAAAATGCTAGCCCATGTGGCTAAATTCACTGTCAAGATCGATAGCAAGGAGCTTTTATTCTCAGGTGATGCGATCATCAAAAACGCCGGTCAGCCATGTTGGTTTCGAAAACGACAGCTAACAACATTGTTTACTAGTTACTAGTGTTGATACATGCATATCGATATAAGTTTGCTTTGATATCAGTTTGCACACAAAGTTGTTTGCTGTCATTATTTTCCCTCGCAGCCTATGACACGCTTACCTCACTTCTCACCCAGTTACTGGCAAAGACGAATCACCTTAGAACTCTAAGCACCTTGATCGATAGTGTCAAACCAGGATGCGTTTATATTTTTTTTTAGAAAATTAAATCAATTAAAAATCATTCTGAATTTTTAAAGATTGAACATATTTAGTAAAACGAGCTCTACCGATTTACAAAATAAAAAAAGAAATTTATTCTTCATTTAATGGTCCAATTGTAAAGTTTTGGACTGCTGGCAACGAAGCATTGAATTGACACGTTTATTTGTGTCATCAAATATGCATCATAACTGCTGTCTATAAACTTATCAATTAATATGGATATGAAAACTTCTTACACTTACACTCTCGCTGATTGGCTTGAAACGGAAGATACTCTTCGCCTGTTCGCTGCTGACGTGCGTCGAGGGGATGTCCAGCGTTTCCGACACCGAAGTGTTGTGCTTCCAGACGAAGGTTACATCGGTCGGGTTAGCTTCCAGTTCGCAGGAAATTTTGGCCTGCTCGTACCGACCCACGTTGTATGTCGTAACCAGTCCCGGACGGCAGACGGGTGCAACTGAAAGTAAACAATTCTCACATTAATTTTTCATCTATATTGACACACACACATGATGGCGGATACGATAAACGTTGAACTTTGAAAGCGATCGGCACCACCGGTTTACATGAATGCCGACAATGACCTCAACTTCCGATCGGAGGCGGGTTGCATTCGGTCTGCCTGTCAGCATCCAATCTGGGATAATCGAATGAACCAATTACCATGTAAATTAAAATGCTATTTTCGCTTTCGAGAGTGCTTTTTCCCACGTCGACAACGACTTGTCAAGCGACATTGTTACCAAAGTGATAACAACAGCAACAGTTAAGCCACCTTGAATGAATATTATCACCGGAAACGGATGGAAGAGAACCGTCCAATGGAAGTCAGAAAACGGCAAAAATCAAATGTCACTCGGAAATTTTCCGGGGGTGTCTTCGTAATAGCATACCGGATGAGGTTTTTCATCATTGAAAATTGGACACCAATAGGAATCAGACTAAAGCAATACAGCGGGGATGGCATTTAGGGCATAGTTTGAAATAATATAGGAACAAATCAGACCATTTAACAGTAAACAACCCATACAACCATGGGACAAGGTGAAAAGAATAAATGGATATTAATTCTTCAAAAGGGATAAACAAATTTTTGTAATCAAACTTGTTTCGCTCATTATTCTGCTCAAAGGAAAATTTCACTGAAAATACTATTTAGTCCCGTATAACGATTGCTGGCCCATCGAAGCGGCGGCTAGTGGCAAGATGCTACTTGTTATTGTCATTCAAAGCGACAGTTTTTTCTTTCTTATACAACTTCACTTGTATGTCACTTCTTAGTGGTAAAACGTTAGGAATTATGAGAAACAGGAGAGGAAAGATCTTCCCTGTCTCCGATGATAGCGAAATCGAGCGATGTTCAGAGGATAGCGAAGTTGATGATTTGGGTGAATGCCAAAACAAGCTCGATGTAACGGTTGACTGCGAAGAGGAAATTTTGATTCAGCAGAGGCATAAGTAGGTCGCACCGATTTTGAGACAGAACCATGGTAAGTTTATCCGCAGATCATCGTACAAGCTGGTCGTAATCGTCGAAATGGAAGATGGCAATCGACGAGGAGATGAAGTCTCGTGAGAAGAATAATAGTTGGTCGTTATGTGAGGTATCAGAAGGGAAGCAAGCTGTGTCATCCAAGTGTGTGTTTCGTATAAAATGCGACGAGCACGGTAGGTGTAAATAGTAGGTTTGTTATACAATCACTTCGGAGTGAACAAGAGCAAAAAATACTTGCTCCTTTTCACTCCGGTTTGCTACCAGAAGAAGAAAAAAGAGAAGAAGAGAGTATCGGAATGATTTTCTCCGGAGTACTTCTAGTTTCTCCTGGTACTGGAACAAACCTAGTGCTTAAGTCGGTTGCACCGAGCGCAGCACTATTTACAGCAAGCAGAGTGGTTTCACGAATTGGTGACTAAGCTCGGATTTCATCGTAGTGAGAATAGTCGATGTCTATTACTTGGCGTGCGTAGCGGGAGTCTTCATCGTAAGCCGCTGTCGAAGCTAATGGAATACCGATTGAAGCTGAAGAAGGATATGATGGCGGAAAGGGCAACTCAGCCATATAGGTAGTTGTTAAGCTGTTTAGCATACGTCGCAAAGCTCTTGACTAGAGATGTTTTGCTCAACCAACGAGGACAGGTGCTACTTAAAACGTATTTTGCGCTACGCGAAAGGAACACTCAATGTCGACTTGGAGTTTCGAGGAGGTGAACGAGTTGAAACGCTTGTTGTCTCGGATAGAATTTTGCAATAGCATTTACCCTACAAAACAATAAGTATTATAGTTATTACTGTTTCAACATTGTTCGATGCAGAGTTCTCGCAGTAGACTTGCGATAAAATTTCATGTAACAATAAAAAAATGTCCAATCAAGCCGCATTTGTCGCATGTCTTCTTACGGGCTGGACATTTCTTGTCATTCGCATAATGTCCCGACGACCCACAACGGAAACAACGATGAGAAGTACTTTTCATTTCACTTCTCACTTTGTTTAAACTTGCAGAATCTTCACCAGCGGCCTCCTGTTGGTTCGAGTTGATCATTTCAAACACTCTTCTTCGAATATATTTGTTTAATCAACAAGTCGCTTTTTCAAAATTGCTTCACGCAGCCTTTTTGAGCAACTTCCATTAAAGATTTGTTCTGTTATGCGCATATTCAACGCGTCGCCATAATCACACAAATTAGCTTGGTGTCGCAACCGTCTCGCGAAATGAGTAACTCGTTCACCTTCCTTTTGAGTCATTTTTCTAAACATTGCCCGCTCATGCGGAATGCATACAATCGGTTCAAAATGTTGGTCCAACAACGCAACTGTTTGTTTATAAACATCGCTTCCTCCAGGAACAGCGGCATCACGATTTGAAGGTGCAGAAGTAAAGCTTTCTTCTTTCCAGCAGTCGCTGCTGCATTGCATTCTAAATAGAGCTCGAACGATCGCTTCCATGCCTGCCATCTCCTTCCCATCGATGAATTATCTCCGATCACAAAAGGTGCAATGTTTCATCTCACTCGCTCCTGCTCACTTGCATATGTTTGTTCTTTTTCTGTTTAGTTTTCACCTCTACCGCAAACACCACTCTTTCGACGCCACGCCGATATTTTAATTTTTCTCGACTTTTCGCTTATCGGGTTACTTCCATTCGACCGAACTTTTGCGATAATGCAATCAAGTTATTGTTTCCGCGTATTTAGCACTCTTTTACCCTTCAATTCGTCGCCAAAATGTTGTGTTTATGAGGACACATAATAAACGCTTTGTTATACATTTAATATCTCTGTATTTCTCCCTTCTTATTTGCCAACCGTGTTCCCAGATCCAACATAACACATATGCTCTAGAATGCACCTTACAATCACGATTTAACTAAATTCTGACGAACGGTTAAGTTTCTTTTTTGATGGATGTACAATATCTATCCCCCCCCCCAACTCAGGCATGAGTAATATTTATTTATATTGCACCGTTCGTCTGCTCAATGTCATTTTTGGCTTAAGGTTCAACTGAGGCTTGTTTTTTCTCACAGCGTTGGAAAAATCTTCATGAAAATCCATCAATAGTACTCTAGCAATGCCCCGGATACTGCTTTTTTCGTTTACCAAGATGGCCGCTTTTCCAAGCTTTTTCAGTTGAACCTTAACACTATTCGTATCTCTCCCCATTAGGCAATCCATAACAAGTTTGTTTGACAATCCAGCGATGGGTTCTGTCAACAAGTATACTCCTGCGAACAGAAAAACTAGTACAACAAACATCTTTCGTCAGTCCGACTCGTTTGATGTTGGATCGAATCAACGATATTGTCGGACGTCGAACCCCTCGGAGTAACGTCAGAAGAAGTAAACAAGAAATAATCAGCTGATCAGAAATGTCTCATGGATTACCTAATTGACCATTGTATGAAATGCCTTAACCTCACAAATTTGACAAGTGCTGGTCCTTTTGCTTACAGTTTCGACTTAACAAATTTGGATTCAATTAAAATAAGCTTAGTGCTTATAATCAATTCCCAAGAAATTTCACCGCAAAACTACTTACCGATTCAGAGAACACTAGAAGTAATTGATAAACAATTAATTAGCTCACTTATTAGATCTTTCATATACATTTCCCCACAATAGGGAATAGCACAATTTAATTGTAAGGCGTTCTAGAGTACATCTATACTTCCAAAAACATGATTCCCAATATATTTCAAATGTTTCCCAATATATCATTTTGAGAATACGAATAATCTCTAAGTTCAAAATATAATCAACAGGACCACCACCTGTCATATTTAATGCATGACGTCACTGTGCAGTGACCAATTCTCTCTGCAAAAAACTCAACCCAGGGACAACTTGACAGATATCGCTTGTTTCATATATGTACCATCGATTTGATGGTGGCGCTAGTAAGCCTTCTCTGTACGAGTACCACGAACAACGAAACGAAAAAGTTTCAAGAGAAAAGCGTGTTTCGTTACGTGTGTTATGAACGCCGTCAATGCGGTTAGAACAACACGTAGAAAAATTGTATTCCAAAATGTGGTTAAAGAAAACTATTATTAGAGAATAAATTTATCCCTAACTGGAAACCGTCAGCAATATTACATAAAACTTATTATAAATTTAGCTGGAAGTCGTTGTTTTTAGCAACAGGCTCACCTCCTTGCTAAAAATGTTTTAGTTTTCTTGTTGTGCGAGGTTTGTAGTCGCTAAATCATTCATGCTTTTTTCTCGAGAAATATAAATGAAAAACATTTTGTTTCAAGTTCATTAAGAACGTCAAGAATTCGAGTATTTTGATCGGGAAAATAAACAATATATGTAGGATTTTCTACCTATTTAGCAAAATTGGTTTTAAATAGAATTTGTGTGTTTTATCAGAAATCTGACAGAAAACCGGTAGTGCTCGGTTTCAGAAGTTAGGTTTTACACCAAACGACGTAACCCCACAAAATGAGCAGGATGAACTTTGTTGGTTTGTTTACATAAAAGTTACGTGAGTTCGAATGTAATAGATGAGCACCCGTTGCACTCGCACCCACGCAACTGACAAGGTAAACAAACCACCGAGAATTGTCAAACATGAACTTTATTCACAATGAGTTCATTCGTGTCATCTTGTACAACTCAATAATGCTGCCAGGGATGTACAATTTTGTTCGACTCCTGCCAGAGTTTTGTTCGACTTTTGCAGTTATTCTGTCCGGCAAATATTGCGATGGTTTTGGTACGAATCCCTTCAGAATTATTCTGGCAATTTACTCCAGTCTAATAGAAATCTAAAGGAACGGCATCTACCGGAGGATTTCATGCCTGGGGATATGTTGATTCGATCCGGAAGATTTTCGGGAATTCCAATATAAGTGGAAGTGGTTTGATTTTGAAAGTAAACTTCTTGTATTTCCGAGAATCGAATTTATTTTATTTTGATTTTTTAAATTCAAAATGGAATTTACGTTTCTGTTTAAGTATAGCGGAATGAGAATAGCGTCTAATTTGAACGGCGAAATAAATTTGATGATAGAAATGCTTAAATTGTTTATTTTTTACAGATATGAAAAATAATATATGAGATGCGCCTTTTTCAAATTTTGCTCCATTCGAGCCGCCATGACATCACCAAATCATCACCAAATTTGCTTATGAGTTCAATACATGGGAGCTGTCAAGTTGTTCCAGGGCTGAAAAAATAGCCCTACATTGAGTTCTACAAGATGACGACATGAATGAACTCATGGTGAATGAAGTTCATGTTTGACAATTCTCGATGGTTTGTTTACTTTGTCAGTTGCGCGAGTGCGAGTGCAACGGGTGCTCACCTGTTACATTCGAACTCACGTAACTAGCTAACTACCATGTAAACAAATCACCGAGAATTGTCAAACGAAGTCCATTCGGCTCATTTTGTGAGATTATGTCGGTTGGTGTAAAACGTCAAAGAAACGTCGGACAAAGTGAATCAGCGTAGAACTTTTGTTGAACAGACTTTTCTGCGAGGAAGTTGATCCAAAAATGGAACTTTTTTCTAATTTGATGCAAATTTGTTATACATCCCTAGAGTGATCTGTCCCTAGTTTGAAATTCATAAATCTAAGCCTGCAGCGATTTTACGTAAAGTACATCAATTCGAAACAAATGTAATGAGCTTGCACAAAGCCACAGATAACACGTTTAGGCTTGATTTGAATCGTGTGTAAATACCCGCTACTGAAATTCCGAATAAATAAGACGCCTGAAACACGTTTGGCAAACGTTTGTAGATGTCGCAGTGATCGATACAATGCAGTTAGAGTGCAGCTGTCAAACATGTGTAGCAAACAGTTGCGCAGATGGCAATAGTGAAACACGGATTTCCAACGTTTATCAATTTGAAAATTTACACAGGTTTTTGAAGAAATTTTGTTCTAGCCTAAACGTCTGTTATCTGTGACAAAGCTAACGATGAAACTTGCTTCAGCTTGTGCGAAATAGAATAATATCATTGTAAAATAACATACAAAACCAAATAAATACCTACAACAGTTTCAAAAGTATTCTTATTTACTTATTTTTAACTGTAATGATCATTGCTTTTGGAAAAATGGCAAGCTATTTCAATAACCAGGTCTTTTATTGCAAATATTTGAGCTTCGTTGATGATACCTAAATCACAGACGAACAGACATAACACTCTAAATTTCACCATCGCTCATGTTGAGGTTTTTAAAAAATATATTAGTGTGCAGGAACTCCACTGGCAGTGCTGTGGCGCCACTGTTCGCTATATAATGTTAGCTTATAGTAGTCGGGGTATGAAGCTGTGTGCGTGTTTATTTTCTGTCAAAGTAGAAAAAAGCAAAATTCAGCTGTGCGCTGCTGTTGCATCTTTGATAGTTGCTGGACTTTTAATTGTGTTCTAATAACTTATAGTCAATTGTATCTTGAATACTCTAAACAACGGTAAGTTCAAAGTCATGGAGTCATACAAATCACTAACTAATACTGTTGCAGATCACGAAATGAAATGCTTCCAAGCGTATTCTATGACTTTCATGCAACGACTTTTTATTGCAAGGATCTAATTTGGAGCAAGTACCAAAAGCTGGTGTTAGAGACAGGCAAATGAAAGATCTAACATATGGGGCGCGGACAATTATATTTTTTCGCATAATTGTAACTGAAACCTTCGATTTCATTGCCGAATGTGCTGCAGATGAATCCGTAATCAATATTCTTCAGTATTTGAAGCAGAGCTCAAAAAGTATGTTGATACTAAGGACGTGCTGTTGGATGATTTAAGATAAAGGAAACTTTTTTCCGAAGACGAAAAACGCCTCAAGTTGCGCAGTGTTCCTAACAGGCGGATCACGTGACAAATGAAAAGAAAAAGCCTACTTTTTTGATTTCACAAATAAAATTGTAATTATTTATACATGTATATATCTCTATTTAACTATTATCACCGGGATAATGCTTTTCGCAATATCTGTCTATTCTGCGAGACGGAAGATGAAGGATGCCACAAGCAGACTGATCACACTAAAATGAGAATACATCAATGCAATGCTGCGTGGTAAATGAAAAAAACTTTAGAAAATAAGGTTAACTAAATTTACTACATAGTAAAGAAGTCGATTCGATGGCTTATTGCTAGAAAAATATTTCAACAATTGACGCTGGTTTTATAACTAATGATTATGTTGTTATGACTAGCACTTGTGTTTGTGCATTTAACGAAAATAAACATGATTCTGTCACAGGTGACGAGCATCGCTGCCTTCGATGAGGTGAATCCAAAAGTTGAGCAGGCACGATGATAGATGGCGCTAGTAGCACTCAAGTATGATTTTTTTTTTCAAATCTGATCGATAGAATTCCTGAATAATTCTTCGAAGTGTTATGTCTGTTTGTCTGTGCCTAAATTATTTTTGAATCTATGTAAAACATTTCGTCAAAACAAATAAATTTATTATATTTTCGACACAAACCCTGCGTTGAATCAACATTATATATTAGTCTATCTCTTTTCTTACATTTCTCTGGCGAAGCACCGTGTAGAAACAAAATCGCCAATATTTTCCAAAATTCAGAAAATGAGTGGTCGAGAAAATTACCAATCGGATTAAGGAATATTTTTGATTTTGTCCTATTTTTAATCGATGACCCGCCACTGTGCATCGTTCTACCAATCGCCTAAATAAGAGCTATTGTGAATAAGCGTGTACTTCATTTGAATGACTAATTTACCACGTGGGCGATAACTTGACAGTTCCGAGAGTGAACTTTGTTTATTTTTCGACGTGAGCGTTTCGAGTCGCGCGGTGCCTTCAAAATTCTTTCTGCTTAAAACTTTCACGCTATCAACATGGGTTTTGCTGATCTCTGGTATTCGCATCCTCGTACCTACGGACAAGGCTCTCGATTCTGGTAAATATGGTTATTTAATTATTCTAAATCCCGCGCGTAATGCAGAATGTTTGATTCGGTCCGATGATCCGAAAAATGCCTCGCACGGCGCTGTATGGTTGCTTTCCGAAAACTAACCTATATTTCTCTCTTCCAGTCGAGCCTGTTCCAACAATCACGGAATGATTAGAAAGTATGGCTTAAATATCTGCCGGCAGTGTTTCCGAGAATACGCCAAGGATATTGGATTCCGTAAGGTAAGAGTGAATCTGTTATGCTTGAAACTGTAAAATCGGTTCCTTATCTTTAACCAAACAATGCGTGATGACCAGTTAGCTTGTGGAACTGAATTACGATGATTTCATTTTCGGATTTGAGTGATTCCAGATGAGCAGGAAAACCATATGAATTTTGCTAACTTTGGAGCAACTCGAATCGAAAACCGAAATTAATTAGTTTAGTCTCAAGCAAAAATCACAGTGATTTAACATCAAAAAATTTCGATTCTAGCTGGACTGAATAACGGACACAGTTGTGGCTCAAAGATGTAATGGCCAACGTATATTGTATCCCGTATTGCATCTTGTCGTGCTAAGAAGATCATCATTTCTATATAATGTGGATGAATAAACAACTGTATAGTTAAGTTCTTGTGAATGTTTTTTATGAACTAGTTTGAAGATTCTCATTACGAAGACACTTCGTATCACGGTAGTACAAGAAAGGAAAAAGGGTAACAGATAAATGAAAAAGTGCTCTTAACACGATCTGCACCAGACAAGCTGTCACTGATAATGCAGCGATTGTTTTTGTTGGCTAGATTTTGGTGGATACGGAGTCATATTTGAAAGACGAATCCAGTCAAGCTTGGTTCTGCATTTCAAAGCGGGGTTAAACGTTGGAGTCTCAAATACTTCGAATCTATTCTTGTTCTGAGTTAGCACGTAGGATGGTTAACTTTTGAGGTCAACCAGCAAGACCACAACAGCGAGTACGATTTTACGTTCCAATGAGCCTCAGGTGTATATTGCCTGAGTCTCAATATAATTTCTGTCTTCAATGTTCAAAATTATACCATTCCCTGTCACCAGGTGATGAATCAGTTTTCTGTGTTTTAAGAAGGTGAAACAATTTCGTAAAGTGTCACATTACGAATAAATAAAATCTCCCTACTGATACCTGTCGTGAAAGGCAAAACTTTTGCCATCTCCAACAGTAATGATGTTATATTCATATATATCCCGCCAAGGCTCTGTTCGTCGCATCCCTCGCACGTGATTTACCAATCGAAGCATCATTTATGCAGTACTTACACTTAATATCCAGATGGACCGGATTGCTCTCGCCGTCGCCCTCTCGGTTGCTTCCGACGCAAGTATACAGGCCAGCTCTCGAGCGGCTCACGTTCTGCAGCACCAGGCTTTGGTTGGACACGATTATACCTTCCGACGGGTTGTTTAGCAGTTCTCTGCCCTGAAAGTGCGAATGAAAATGAAGAGAAGAGAACTTGAATTAGTAGGTACCTACTACACCAGTAATCGGACGTTTGCAAGCTGAAACAACACCGACTGGTGGATGACCAGGGGCGTACATTTTTACATCCAGACTTGGGCGAAAGCGAACACACAACGTGCAAAGATGGTGGTTAGGGTTGAAGGATAACAATAGAAAATCCACCCCCGGGCCGGGAGTTTTCCGACCGTTGAACAATGGTGGGAGGCAGGCTGGTTTTACAATAGAATAACGATGCAATTTTAGCACCGTGTTGGTTGTAATGTAATTAATATTGTGTTTGCGTTGAACAACTGGCAAAGAAAGGATATGGTAAAGGACAACTCAGAGTGTAGGCTTCCATTGCAATACAAGTTGGAGGTAGCCAGTTGAACGCAAGAATGAGATAATTATGTTATGGTAGACTTTACTGCACAATTTCAATTCTGGAAGCACACAAAATCTATATCATTACTCTGTGACTTGACTAGATTCAACATTGTATATTTGGAACAATGACTTGTTTCGATGATATATATTGGGTATGTTTATTTAGGCCCCAACATGGTAGCATAGCCTCTGCTCCGCAGATTATTTTCCTTTTTAAGTACCTCCGTCGTGTTATTGGCGAAGGGAAAGCCGTATTCAGAGGTAGCTTACCAACCTCTTAGATTGGTATAGTATTAGATTAGAATGGGTAGGAAGTGGTATACGTATAGACCGATTAGAATTGTCGTCGCCTGGTTGATCTTTGCGACGGATATGATTCATGTAAGTTAGAGTGACCACATCAGGCAAGTAAAGCGCGATTCAGACGATACATCAGCTTCCGTCAGCGTCAACGGAACGTCACCGTTCCGTCAGGATAAGATAAATACGTTTCTCTTGCGACCGTTCACACGTGCCGTGCGTCAAAACGTTCCGTGCCGTTGACGTTGTGCGTGAATGCCTCCATTTAACTGCAGGTAACTTATCCTGATGGAACGGTGATGCTCCGCTGACGGAAGCTGATGTATCGTCTGAGTCGTCCTTAAAACCCAGGATAGCCGTAAGGAGAGCCCACTTTCCCACTGATGCATAGCAAATTTGATGGCACTTCCCGCTCGAACGTGCCCGGTAGATTTTTTCCAAGTATTTGCTAGTGAAAAAAATTCACGTTTAATCTCTGCAGATAGTTAAAACCAACCGAGATCTTTTTCAGATTTACACACATGCAGTTCTTTCTATACCGCTTAACAAAAACTTGAAGCTGATGTTGGACAAATCTTCAATTGTGATATTAGCTGGTACTGCCGCTAGGCCACGCCTTCGGTACGCGAAATCTCCCCAAATCAACACAACACTATCCCAGACCATCCGGGCTAAAGAAGTCAACGAAATCGCACGATCCGCACACAATCAACTCGTTCAGAGGTGTTTCCCCAACTACCCTCGCATCTACGCGCTCGCAGTGTCTCAGAATGCTCCATTTTCTCCTCCGAATCCGCTGTCATCGCCCTGGAAATATCCCAAAAACCAGACAACACATCCAACGTTATCTTCTCTAACACCCTCTCGATACTCCGTGCGCTTGAAGCTGACCAATTCCGATACCCATTCCAGGCCATTGCAATCAACATCGATCTATTCACCACCCTCTGCTGGATCGCCGTGCACTGCAACGTAGACGCCGATCACTTTGTAGCCCAGGGCCGCAGAGCCAGGAGGACCATAGTAAAAGAAAGTGCCAGCCGACATCATCCAGCACTTTATCCAAACCCTCGACAGTAACTTCATAAACCACTGGCAGACCTCAGAAGATCAAATGACTTTTAGAAAACTGTAGCGAACAGACCTTGGACCGGGCAGATCAAGATCTCCCAAGCCCACAATTTTCAACACCCAACCTTCCAAACCCTTGAGACAGTTGAAAACATTCTTACCACCTGTCTTGAAGTCCAGGTTCTTTCAGAAAGATACGACCTACCGCCCTCAATCCACGACATCCTGGCCAACAACCCTGTAAAGGAAGCGCTCGTCTGGTACGGAAATATAGGAGGCTCTTAGTCGGTTCTTTTCAGCCGTTCACATACAGCACAGATTCGTTAGTTGGGTCACGACCTCGCCCCAACTAACGAACGCGATTCGGTTGACAGATGTCAAATACTGACAAAAGAGAACGGTAGGAGTGTAGAATGCAACTGCACATAAGATTTCGAAATACAGTTGCTTTTTATTTTAGGCACGACCCAAGTAGCGAACACCCAACTAACGAATACCTTACCCCTAACGAGCTCCCATTTAACGAATTTGCGCTATCGGTCTACGCAATATCCTCCTCATAGTCTGGACTATCGCTATCGTCGAATTTATCCGTCTTCCGCAGTCACATCTTTGATTTTTTCGCGTGTCCAACCATTTCTGCGGACTTTGTCTTCTATGAGGACCAAATCTCCGACAGCCACGGGTTTCACTTCTCCGAACCACTTCATTCACTTAGTCAGCATCGGAAGATATTCTCGTATCCAGCGTCTCCAGAATACGTCTAGCTGACGTTGTATTTGTTCCAGAAATTCTTTACGGTCGAGGCAGGGTTACTGAAGGCTATTGCAGGCTGATGAACACCATTAGAATTTCCCAACTGGACATGGATTAAGGGCTTCTACTTCAGCACCATCTAGAGGTAGGTAGGTAAGCGGCCAGCTATTCACTATACCCTCGGCTTCTACGGCTGACGTTACCAACCCTTCATCGTTCAGTTTCCGATCGTTTTTGTAAGCTGCTTCCATTGCTTACTTTATGCATCTGATACAGGACGCTTTGGAAAGACTGTGTGCAACTTCCACATGGACGACACGGGTGGTTAGATAGGTGACAGGCAAATCCAGCGTTTAACTGGGTTCCTTCCTGCTTTCACCACCAACTGTCCGATAGGATGAATATTGGTCTACGGTAATGGTTTTGTTGGAACAGCTATGGATTTCGGACCTCCGATTAGCACAACTCGTGTTTGCTTTTGAGCAAGAGTTAGCTTTTAAGCTGTAAATATTTTTAATCCATTAGGTGTTAGTTCAATTTATAATAATTCAAAAAATCTTACATTTCTAGTCCAAATTTTCTGTGTCCACTGTCCAACGATTTTAACTAGGGTTTACAATTTTGTATAAGTTTTCTAATTGTTGTATGACGTCCTAGCTGTAAGAAATTTTAACCTGTTATGTTCGTGTATAAGTAGGTATAATTAATCTGCATGGCACGTACCCAGTTAAACTCATTCCGGAACCGGTTCGGATTTCTGAATGGAGTCATTATGGATTCCAAATCAAATGCAACAACCGATTCCGACTCAGAATCGGTTGTTGCATTTGATTTGGAATCCATACTGGCTCCATTCAGGATTCCGAATCAAATTCCGAATGGTTTGACCGGGTACTTGCGTGCATTGGCACTCCTGATAAACCATAGTTAATTTTCTGTTGCGCATCGCCCGAGTAACCCTTTCGCGCCCCGATGCTGGTTGGTGGTCGTTCGGAACATCCCCCGACCCGTATGGCCTGAAGTCCACTTCCGCTGTACCACCAACATCCAGAACCGCTAGCTTCGCTACCGACCTATTCAGTACTTCAACACTGGCCATCGTGACTTGTGCACTACGTACTCGGCCGTCATCTCCCGGGAACACTCGTAGAACTCGTCCTCGCAACCAGCCATTCCGAATCCGATCTTCCACCACCACTACCAGATCTCCAACTTGAATTGGTTTGCTGTCAATAAACCACTTAGTGCGTTTGGTGATCGTCGGGAGGTATTCCTTATTCCAGCGGCTCCAGAATTGATTCAGCAACTGCTGACACAGGGCCCAATTGCAGTGAACCACATTCTTACCGTCGACTAGCTCCCTGGCCGGTTGGTTCACTCCACTGGTGCTTAACATCATGAAACAGTTCGGTGTGAGAGCTTCTTGCACCTCCGAGTCCATTGGCCTACACACGATGGACAGTGATGCCAGCGCGCTCTTAACCGACCGGACCATGCGCTCCCATGATTCTCCCGTATGTGGCGTAGAGGGAGGATTGAAACGCCACTGAGTGTCTGCGTTAGTGAACGTACCAGCCAGATTGTTGTTGATTCGGCTAAGTTCTTCTTTGAGATCGCGACTAGCACCAACGAAATTTGTGCCTCGGTCGCTATATATCTCGAGTGGGGCTCCTCACCGTACGATGAACCGTCTAACCGCCATTTTACAAGACTCCGTAGTGAGGCTGTGAACCACTTCGAGATGCACTGCAGGTATGGTCAAACAGGCGAAAAGCGCTATCCACTGCTTTACTTCGCCGCGACCTTGCCTAATCAGCATAGGCCCAAAATAGTCCACGTCGACATAGGTGAAGGGGCGAACGTGTGGTGTTATTCTAGCTCGAGGAAGCGGGGCCATTCTGGGAATTGCGGGTGAAGGTTTGTAAACTTTACACCACTGGCACTGCTTCTTAGCATGTTTGAACGCAACTCTCATCTCCGATACGTGAAACTTTTGGCGCATTTCGTTCACTGACGTCTCTGTATTACTGTGCTTGTACTGCCGATGGTACGAATCAACGATTAGCTTTGTAACGCAGTGTTGTTTTGGAAGGATGATAGGGAATTTAAAGTCAAAAGACACCTGTTGAGCGTTCGCGACACTGATGTCCATCCGCAGGACGGTCGTCCAAAAATGGCGAAAGTTTACGGGTAGATCTCGATTCCTGGTGAGAATAACAATTTCATCTCTATAGGCCTCATGCTGAAGCCATTTCCAAATTGTTAACTTAGCTCGCTTCAACTCGTTCCGGTTCAACCAGTCCCTCTTCGAAGGAGCTTCCCTTTTAGTTCTGCAGCGAAGAATATTCACAAACCTGTGCACGTAAGCCATAGCTCACAAAAGGCGCTCCCATTTTGGTCTTCCATTGATCTTCCAAATTGCACAAGCTGTTGCACAACAATATGGTGATGAAGATGAATTGGACGTAGTTCTTCCGCAGTATCCAATGTTTTCTTTTTCTGCTGAGGCCAAATATCGGTGTGTTGACGCAGGAATGCCGGAGCTTGAAACCAGCGACTATCGCAGTTGATACTTGGTCCCTTACCCCACTTCGTTGCCTCGTCTGCCACGTTCAAACGGAATGGGAGCCAACGCCATTCATCAACCTGGCTCAGATCAAGAATTTCCGTCACTCTGAAGGCAACGAACTGGCGATACTTTTTGGGATCCGACCGCAACCAGGAAAGGCAGGTACTAGAGTCGCTCCGGAGTACTTCACGAGTTATCGGAAGTGTATGGTTATCGATAACAGACTTAGACAACCTCGCACCAAGAACGGTCGCTGAAAGTTCCAGTCTGGGAATAGATAAGAGCTTTAATGGAGCCACTTTTGTTTTTGCCGATACCAAGGAACAGCGAACTCTCGAACCTTCGACAATGCGAAAATATGCTACTGCTGCAAAGGCTTCTTCGCTGGCGTCGACGAGTATGTGGAATTACAAAGAACGATAGTCTTCGGACGTGTAACCAGGAAAGTAACAACGTGGAATTTGCACTTTCTCGAGCTTCTGCAATAATTGAACCCACCGCCTCCATTGGCCAAGCATTTCGTCGAACATTATTTCATCCCAGCTCAGCCCAGACCGCCATATGTGTTGTATGAGTACCTTCCCATGGACGACGAAAACAGCTACTAAACCAATAGGGTCAAAGATACTCATGACAATCCGCAGGACTTCCCTTTTCGTCGGGATAACTTCATTTAGTAAGAGTGCTTGTATGTCTCCCCGAAACACGCCTTGAAAGATGAAAACATCCGCTTCTGGATTCCAAATGATTCCAAGAACTCGTTCGTACCCTGCCGATTTGTCCACCATCAGTTTCATAGACGATTCTGTATGCTGCTTCCCGGCCCGTGTTAGAACGCTGTGTGAGTTTGACAGCCAATTACGGATATTGAAACCCGCCTTCGAATGCACCAGGTAAACCTGCGATGCCAACAGTACTGCTTCCTACTCAGTATGAACACTGTACAAAAAATTGTCCACGTAGTGGTGTTTAACGATTGCAGCAGCTGTCTGTGGGTACTGCTCTGCGAACTCCTCTGCATTTCGGTTTTTTACGAACTGCGCTGTTGATGGAGAACAGGTAGAGCCGAAAGTTGTCACGTCTATTATGAACACTTCGATAGGCATGGAAGGATCTCCATAGGAATAACTGAGCTGATCGATCTTCCGGGCGAATGAAAAGCTGATGGAACATCTCACAGATATCAGCGCTTATAGCCACTCCAAATTGCCTAAATGGACATAGCACTGATGGAAGCGGTGCAAGTAGGTCCGGACCAGCAAGTAGAGCTGAGTTAAACGAACCTTGTTCGGTTTCCGTGAGTTCGTGACGACGTTAAGGAGTAGATACCAGGTTCGTTTAGGATCGAAACTGGCCAACTCCTGCCGATCCGCCTTGTGCGCATACCCCTTTACTTGAAATTCTTTCAACTGGTGTCTGACGTTGTCGTACAACTCGGGCTTCGATGTTAGACGACGTTCGAGGCAGTGGAATCTTTTCTCTGCCATTGGTTTGCTGTTTGGAAAACCCACAATATCATATTTCCATAGCAAACCCGTTTGGAACATTTCCGACGTGGTCCGGAGAGCGCTTTCGAGAATTTCCCGTGCACGTTTATCATCATCGCTTTCATTTCACGGTTGATGGCTGTCCCACACTTTCCACTGCGAAAAATTGTTTGACCAGGTCATGGAGTTCTTGGTCGGGTGAATGAGCGCTTATGTGGAACAGATGATAAACTGATGGCTCGATTCTAGCAGGCCTAGTTCCGTGAAATGTCCAGTCAAGCCTAGTTTTGGTAGCGATTCGACTACCTCTGGCACCTTCTTTGATTTTAAGCGATGTCATCACGAACGAGTTGTCCAAACCTATCAAAATTGTGGGAGCTGCGCCTGAGTAGCTACGGACTGGTAAACCTCCAAGATGCGAAAACTGTTCGCATAGTTCGCTGTAGTTTAGTGATTGATCAGGAAGATTCATACTCTTAACGGTGTGCACCTTCTTCAGAGTATGCCGCTTTGCCTTCTCTGTTTCTGCAATCTCCAAATCAATGAACTGGGATTCTTCTTCCACCCGCTCAATACTACTTGTCCACTGTAGGCAAAGTGGGTGCACGTCACCAGTCACTCCAAGTTGTTTAGCAATCGTCGATTCCACCAGCGTCTTGGCTCAGCCATCATCGAGAAAGGCATACGTTTGGATTGTTTAGCCATTCCCGTGTAGCGTCACCGGGATAATCCGGAATAAAGTCATCTGCTGGAGCTGCCGATGAATCGTAACTGTACTTGTTGTCCTTGGAGTTTCAGTTGATCGGCGTAGTTCAGGTTTTCTAGGATTTAGTAGTTTGTGGTGTCTGTCCGCACATAAGTTTTCTCCACAGAGTATCGTTTTACAGGGGAATCTTCCGTGAAAAAATAAGCAGCGACGGCAGAGAGATCGCTCTTCAACAAATTTCCAGCGGCCACGGAGGGTCCAAAGGCGTGGCAATCCTTTATCTTGTGTCCATCCTTCTGGCAGGCTGTACAGGGTTTGGGTTTATTATCATTGCGTTCGACTCTGTTGAAGTTTTCCGCTGGCTTCTCCTCTGCAGTGGGGGCGTTAACGTACATTTTCTCCTTCGGCCTTTGCTTTTCCTGCTTGTTGCCGCGCGGTTCGTCGGCTTCGTTCGTGAACGTCACCTCACTAGCTGCTGTCACAATTTGATCCATATAACAGCCAAACGTGGTGAGATCGACGACAGCATGTTGACGTTTGTATAGCGACCAGTTGAGCTTGGTGGTGGCTGGTAGCTTGTTCACCAACTCCTGTAACAGCAAGGGATTCGCCAAATGATCTTGGAGACCTGCGGCTTGGAGATGGCTGCAGAATTTTTTGCAGGCCAATCCGAAGCTGATCAACGTCTCTAAACGTTCCGCCTTAGGGTTTGGTGTAGCACGTACTTTCGTAAGCAATGAGTTGAGTTAGCTCTGGACGCCCATACAGTGTCTTCAAAGTATCGATGATCAAATGGACCGATGATGGATGCATTAAATAGCTCCGAAACGCTTCCAGTACGTTTCCTTTGAGGCAGCGCTGCAACCGCATAAGGTTTTCCCCCTGCGAATAACCGCACATATCGGTTGAATTCTAATAGCAGCTCATAAACAATGGCCACTCGACTGGATCTCCAGAGAAAGCCGGTAGCTCTCTGGGAACGACTTGTCTGGCTGCGCTGCGTCCGCTGTTGATCGACCCGATCCGTTTGATTGGGCCTTGATTGTTCATCATGCACAGCGACTTCGGTTGAGGTTATCACCGGTAGCACTGGAACAGCCTTGGGAATGGTGCCGGTACGGGAGTGAGTACTCACGGGAATCTGATGATTCGGTGCTGACACTCACTGTCGTAACTAATTGACTCTCCACCCAGTCGTTTGTCCTCTGCGTACCACAATCAAATGATCGACGAGTTCTGCTGCTGCTTCCATCCATCTCCTGCTCAAACTGAGCTTGCAGAAGCTCGTACTTTTAGGCGATAAAATCCATCTCCAAACGCCTCTTCTCTTCAAGACGCTGAAGATTGAGACCGACACGGATAGCTCGGGAGCTTGTTGAAGTCGACCGGCTAGCTGCCACGTCTGGTGCCGATCCAGGACGCACATTTATAGTGCCGACAATGCCAGCGTCGCATTCCTCACGTGTACTCAAATTGAGGTTAGAGTCGTCAAATGGTAGATACCTACTTGGGCACGTTTTCGCCGACGCAGAATCAGCATTTTTCTTGAAGCGAGGCATTTCCTGGTCCGTGAGATTTCTACAATAGAAATCTTAAAAGTTTGTTGGAACTGCTATGGATTTCGGATTCCGATTAGCACAACTCGTGTTTGTTTATGCGTAAGAGTTAGCTTTTAAGCTGTAAATATTTTTAATCCATTAGGTGTTAGTTCAATTTATAATAATTCAAAAAATCTAGCTTCTAGTCCAAATTTTCTGTGTCCACTGTCCAACGATTTTAACTAGGGTTTACAATTTTGTATAAGTTTTCTAATTGTTGTATGACGTCCTAGCTGTAAGATATTTTAACCTGTTGTGTTCGTGTATAAGTAGGTATAATTAATCTGCATGACACTTACTTGCATGCATTGGTACTCCTGATAAACCATAGTTCATTTTCTGCTACGCGTCGCCCGGGTAACCCTTTCGCGACCCGATGCTGGTTGGTCGTCGTTCGGAACAGGTCTGATAATTGAAGACAAGCGGACCACGGGTAGCGGCACGGTAGAGTAAAAGCTTGCACTCCAGTATCTTTATCAGAACATCGACAATTGAACGTGTATCGCTAACCACACCGTCGATATCCACGTTGCGAGAAGGAATGTAGACGCGATACTGTGTCGTGACGAACTACATAAACCTCTCCTCTTCGGAGGATCCCCAGCCATTATCCATTTCATTTGCGGGAGCAATACGTTCCACCACATTCACAATTTCTTTACTTATGTGAGGTCGCCCATTTCGTTTTCCTCCGATTATCCAACTTGTGTGTAACTTCTATCATATACTTATGTTGTGTTTACATAGACATTTGTTCAAAATCCCTGCCTTTCTCGTAGAAGAAAGTCTATTCCAGTACTTTAACTCTTTCTATACATTGTTTGTATCGTACCGAAAAATATTTCCAAGAGTTCGACGAACGAGTGACCAGCTCAAGGTGACCTGAACACCTCATTGTTCACTAGGCGGTCAGTATTTTTTATAAGACTACCAAAAGTATGCGCAGAAAAATCACCCATATACCGGCCTTGATCAAATCCGAGAAAGTTATTTCCTAAGACAAGACGTGACAATCGGCTTCTTATTTTTCCTTCGGCTTTCTTCTTTTCGCACATTTTCACCCTACCGTACTCTTCCGAACAGTGTTGCAATTTTTGACGTAGGACTACGTCTTTGTTTTCGATATGGGGGTGCACTCTGCAAATTCTACAAAAATGGTATGTAACGAAAAGTGGTCCAATTTTAAACGCATATAATTCAGCCATCTCACGATAAATTTTCAAATTTTTTGCACAAATCGCCCCGAAATACTTCTAAGAATAGATTCCAATAGATAAACCCAAAGATTTTTGATATCATAGCATTAAAAAATTAAATAATATACAACCTTGTCAAAATATCGCGCATTTACACACAGAAGATAGCGCTTCCCAAGCCCTGTACGACGGATTGGTGTACCTAGCGCGCAACGCTTCTATGAATGACGTCATCATCGACTATTCAAAGAACGGACTTGGCCAGACACGCTCAGTTCCCTGTTGAACGGCTGGCGAAGCAGATCACTGCGCTGTGTTTTTTACCACCAGTGTAGCTGAGCTAGAAGTCCGTTACACTGGCTGTGGAGGGACGCTACTCAGTGTCGTCCAACAGGCGACCGCTCCAACTGCTTCCTAAATTCCGTTGTAATGTTGCCAGTAAATTTTTGGTTTAACTAGCACATGTATTTGCTATTTGCGCTTGAAATTAAGTAATGTAGTGGTAGTAATAAGCTTTCCATTTTGGTTTAAACGCAAGGGCAGTTTTTAAAACAGGATTTGATTAGTTAGTTTAGCTCATCTAAGCAATTTTATCAATTCTGTAACTTAAAAGGAATTTTACGGAACTTGGTGAATTTGGTTCCACTTGCAACTGGTATAATAAACCTGCACAAAGTGTTGCATAACGCAGGGCTGTTTTTGGAACAAAATGTGTTATCATCCAGCCCTTCGCTATGCAAAATCACGATATTATGACAGATGCACACCTAGAAAAAATAGTGTAAATTTACGTCTCCTGACCCTGACATATACGAGCATCAGAAATGACTTAGTTTTACGTTTGATTTTAATTTTACATGACGTTTAATTTCCTGAATCATGTAATTTTACTCTACATAGAGCGTTTGTTCTGAATGGTATGAAGTGTAATTTTATGTCATTGCGCATGTAAAGTATATGTATCATGTAAAATTAAACGGAACACGGTAATGTTCCGTCATTTCGTGAATTACGAGTTGTTGAATTGTGTCATGTTTGCAATTACGTCAACGATAAAATTCAGATTTTTTTGGTGTGTGGGCTAAGCGCGGCCGTTCCTTTCAATAGGGAAAGGGCGCGTGGAATTTTGGTGAAATGCGCTAATAGTGTCGTGGTGGTACTAGTTGTCTCTTTCGCTCTACCCATCATCATCAGCTTTGACTCATTTTGCATTGTACGCTTGGGTTCAATGTTTGGGGCGAATGTGTTGGTAGGTAGGGGAACTGGCGGTAAAATGAACACGTTAAGCAAAGTCATTATTTTCTAACTAATAAGTGAATGAGATATTACAATCTCCTTATGTTTCTTGTTAGACATGTTTTGTACATATCTGGTAAAAATACTTCGTCATAAACACATTTTTTCAAACATGATTCTTGATTTCTAAACATGTCCAAAAATGAGACATGTTTATAGCGAGTGGGTAAAATGAACATGTGGCGGTGGTAAAATGAACAGCTTCTGCCCGGTCAAACCATTCGGAATTTAATTCGGAATCCTGAATGGAGTCAGTATGGATTCCAAATCAAATGCAACAACCGATTCTGAAACCGATTGAGCGGAATCGGTTGTTGCATTTAATTTGGAATCCATAATGACTCCATTCAGAAATCTGAACCGGTTCCGGAATGAGTTTGACTGGGTGGTGGCCTGCAAAATGTCCTGTATGTATGCAATGCGCAGCGTTGGAAAGCATTTTCCGATCAATGCTAATATTCCAACAAATCATGAGCTTTGCATACACACAGGGCATTTTGCATGCAAAAAAAATTTTCACGGAAGAATTGAGTTTTCATGTATTACGTAACCATTTTACAATCCTGCGGCATCGAAACACATCTACAAACTTTTAGGATCTGTTTGAGAGCAACTAGAAAGCTTGTTCTATACATGAGATGTGATTATATTGTCTGAAATTTGATTTTTCTTCACCGGTCCGGGTGTTTTTTCCCACACACTAAGTACTAAGAAAATAAATATTTTACAATATTTTACATTAAGTAGTATAGTCCTACGTCTACAGTTCGTGCAACCCCATAGGGCTGCCCCTTGTAGTTTTATGAATGAAAATGGAGTCTTGTTAATTTATTTTATGCCGGCAATATTTTACATCTTGAATCCACTATATTCATGAAGGGCACCGTTTTTCCATGTCGTGAGTGTTTAGTAAGGTTTGATGAAGCCGTTTTCTGACTAATTTTAGATTATGGTGTGGTTTCTGTCTTATTTTTGTTAAAGTTAATCAACCACGTATACGGTGAATGCATGATAAATACTTGTTTCACTTCGCCGCACAATTTCAGTTCAATTTAGTATTTTTTACTTTTTTAACGATAATAATTTTATTTGTCAAAAGCAATGACAATCTTTTCTCATAAATATAGCAACACTGCCAAACATCATTTCGCTATCCCTGCAGTAACATTGCATACGGTGCAAAAAAGTGAGAATCAACCAATCAGGAGCTGGACCATTCTGACGTAAAATTGGAACAAAAACGCCCCCCCCCCTATTGTCACGTCTTGTCTTAGGTTATTTCTATCAAGTGGAACGAATAGTGGCAAACAATGCTGTTCGAAAAATGTTGTTTGTTCTGAACGGCTCGATGCGTTAGCTTGACTGCGCGTATTGTTTGGCGGTGCTGGCTGTTAGTTTGGAGGTAGTAGGCGCAGCACAGTAGTCGGCAATATTACACGCTGGTTTTATGGTTCTCGCATTCGTTCGCTCCAGAGAAGCATCATGTGATGCTTGAAGTCGATCTTGTTTCCTTAGTGGCTTTATACAGAGTTTTCCGTAGTGATTCGTTCATGTTATAGAACAGGCACATCGGGGTCGGTTCTTCATAGGTACGCAGCGAAATAATAATTGATAATGTCTACTTTTTCATATTGTAGGTCCAGGTAAGAAGGAATAGGGTGTGTCACCTACATACTCACAACATGAACGTCGTTGAAAATCAGGAGCGGATCCAGAAAAAAATTTCGGACGGGGTCCAAAATTTCGATTTTGAAATGTTCATTGTACAATACGTAATATGTAATACCCTCATTCAATTCAAATCTGTTTTGGTGGTCAAAACCGGTTTAAAATGATTTTGAATTTAATACGAATTTAAAATAAAAATAATTTAAAATTTTCTCAAGAAGTTAGAAAATTTCGGGGGGGGGGGTCAAGATAATTTTGCCAGAAATTTTATTTCACTGCTAACTATCTGGGGGGAATTCTGCCAGGCACGTCCGAGCGGGTACTGATGAAACAAAGTCGAAAGGCAAATTAATAGCTAGCTGCCATAAATTGATTAATTGGGATCATTGGATGAAATACAAATTATCTCTGGTCACATTTGACTGTTGATAGAATGGAAACACCAAAATGCCGGGCTGTATGCCATCTGATTTAATGCCAAACATCATATGTTGGACGTAAAAGGAGAAAAATGGATCTCGCTTTCGGTAATGATAGCTTACTAAAATGTTCATCATAGAAAATGACACATTCGAAATTAATGATATCCCTCAAATGCGTATAATAAACGAATATAATTAGTATTGCCCAGCCCGCTCCTTCAACTGAGGGCCAGGCCATTGCCCTAAGCCATCCTCCAGTCTAAGTGGTACTATAGTAGTGATGGAAGGGAAAAGTGATAAAACACACAGAACTCCTCGGTCAGTCCGGAGGCGAATCCACAACACCAACAGCAGGCCGTAGTATATCTACTACTTGTACATAATAAAGTGTAACGACATCTGATACAGAACTGCCCCCAGCTGCCAGCTCTCAAACGCGGGTAAACTCCTCCAGCATAGCGACGACACAAAAACTGAAATGGCCAGTTGTTGTGTAGGAGCAGTTTAGTATTACGTACAACGCACAGCTTCCGCTTCCTGTACGAAAAAGCCCCCAAGGATTAATTTTCTTTTTGTGATACATGGGACCTTTAACTAACCTCGCTCGGTACGGGCGGGAAAAGTGAAAGTGGTTGTGAAGTGTTTATATAATAAAAACTGCACACACTAATGACCAACATTCTCGAACACACTGAAGTACAGACACACACACACTTAGGACGGGGGGATGAAGAGGATAGGCCATGCAATGGGGAACACATCGTACTCACTTGATGCCGCCAAATTACTTTGTACACCCACGGGTTGGACTTGATGTTGCACTCGAAGTAGACGTCGGCGCCCTCCCGGATCGACGAAGTGTAGTTGTAGTTGGTGCCGTACTCCAGAGTCACCACCGGAACGTCTGTAAGGGGATGAACGAAAAAAACAGAAAGGGAATAAAAAATATGCGTGCAGTGTGGGGTGAAATGTCATGTACAATTTATTCATTTGGAATTTGTTCAGCGGTCATGGTAACGAAGAGGCTGTTAGGATATGTCTAGATTTTTTTCCCACGAAGAGGAACTATATTTACATCAAAGATATCCATGGCTCTTAACTTTGAGAACAGCATCATCGGAAGTGGAATTAACTTATGCATGAGAGAATGATGAGTATATTTTTGCAGATACAATTAGAAATTGTTGGTCGTGATATATGATTGTTCGCAGTCATCATTTGGTCGCAGAACTGAAGTAGGTTCTTACACTCTACAAAGTTGTGCTGTAATGAAAGATTCGAATTCGACAACGTCGAGAAAATACCTATAGCAACTCAACATTTTAACATCTTTACATCAAACTTATCCTGAAAACATCGCCTTACTCATTACAGATTGCAATCAATGGTTTGATAATTTTTGTAAACTATATACAGTCATGATTCGCTGGTTGGGCCACACCGCTGATTCGTTTGTGGACGGACTGACAGATGTCAAAAACTTTTCAAAGGAGACGTTAGTAGTGTAATTGCATCTATTCACATCTCTAAAAATTGTCAGATTGATTGTCAAAGTAAATTTGACATAAGATTTTGACATTCAGATGCTTTTTAGTTGGACAATGGTCCAACTAGCGGAGGTCCAACTAAAAAGCGGTCCAGTTAAAAAATGTCCAACCAGCGAGTCACGACTGTAATAGTAAGCTGTCAATTCAGTCAAACTCAGAGGTGCACCTGATGGTGATATCCCATGCAAGTTTAAAAGCACACTACAAGTGCCATCTAAGTTTTATCAACGGCTATAAAGCTACTATAAAACCTCATTTGTTACTAGGGCAATTACCTTTCAATAGACCGTGAATTTTTAAAACAACTTATATGTTCGAGATGGATGTCTGTTGTCTGTGGCCCCAGCGTGAAATATAAAAATTTAACATATTGCGCACTTCCCACTAACCTGGACTCCACATCTTCAAAGTGCGAGTGATCAAACTGCTATACTGAAAACTGCGAGCTGCCAAAACGCATATATTTCACGTAATAGAGATGGTACTTTCATAGACAGGCCAGTCGAACTAACCAGTGAGGAGAATTTAATAGAGGAATACCAAGTGTGCAGTGCGGTTAAAATCCAGTTTTTAGTACCACACGCACCAATTCAAGTCGAAAGCAGTTCCTCGAATTTTTATGTCAATACTTGTATTGTAAATGCAGATAGACAAGTACACCCACATTTACATTACAGCTTGCGGTTTTTTTCCGGGAAATTGGAAGCCCCCTAAGGAGGTGAGGTGGGGACGGAAAAAGTTGTTGAGTGACATAACCGCTTGATCGGAATCGCAACTAACGGCAACGGGCCAACAACAACTGCGGTAAGGATCAAATCATCCCTTCGCTGCCGGTTGACTTTGCTATCGTCTCGTTTATGATGCCGTAAGAGACAAAGTCAAACGAAAGTGCTTGATTGAAATCTAATCCGTGGCTTTGAGGACTTTTTAGGGCGAATCCATAAATTTTGGCTCAATCCAAGAATGATGGCAATTAGCTTCAAAAGCACGATTATGTCATCGTTAACGACTCAACGCGTTGACGTGGTTTATGGACGACGTCTCAAAATTGTTACTATTATTCTGCGACGTTACGAAACGTGGAGAAAAGTTATCGAGTTCCTCCGGGCATCAAGCGGTGATTGCGGGGGTTGGGGAACTTGTACGGTAGTATTAATTAAAGCTGACTCGAAGCTGATACGATGATGGGCTTGGTGGCTAGCCGACATTTTTCAGGGTTGCTTCGGTTAACTCATGATGTTTCCTCTTTCGTTGATAATCTCGAAAAAATGAATTGATGGTTAAGATGACTATCATCATTAGGGAGTTATTGATTGCCATTTTCAACGCTACTAGAACGTGTCCGTGTTCGCGACGACATTTTCATGATTGTTTTGGAATTGGTAGGCCAAAGGCACCGCCTTCTGACTGAGACACGAAAGCTGTTCGCAAACACCCTGTTTTTTTGTTGCCATTGAGTATCACTGGGAGAGGGCAGCGAAGTGTGGCATTCGATAGTTTTAACTGGATTGTAAGCTGTAAAGAAAGGGAGCCAGATGTTATTGTCGTTGTGATGTAGAAAGGTTTTCTGTGGCTTTCAGAAGAAGCTTCTAGAGAATACAAAAAATCATAAAGCTTGAAGTTATTTTCATTAACAACTTAGTGTAGCAAGAGCCGTTCTGCGAATCAATAACATTGACACTGTAACTTTGAAATGAGTTATCGGTAGTGGAGAAGCTTGTGACAAGATCTATAGGTTTCTAGTTCAATTGATATCAGGGCTACTTCAAGCACATTCGGATACCATAGGTAGTTGAGTTGAGGCACCCGAAAGTTTGAAGCTTTAGGTTCGAAACTTTTTGAAAAAAAATCAAAGCAAACTGCTATATCATAACAGTAGATATAGAACACTAGATTAGGATTGTCGCTGGTGTTCCCTAGAGTGCCCAGAAAAATAACGAATTTTTGAAAACTCAATCGGCCCACCCCTGAGTCGATTCCTAGTCCCACCAGGAGTACTTGCTCTAAATTTGAAGCAAATCGGACAAGTCTAGCTACCGGACCAACGTGCCTGAAGTTTGTATGGGATTTTTCGACAATTTACATGGAGAAAACCCACTAACTCGCATTTTCGCCGATAGGTGGCACTATATGCATCGTATTATCACTGTAAGTGAAAATAAGAAAAATAATTTAATTGTCTACAACTTTGTCGAAGACTGTTAGTCAATCCGGCTTTGGTAAAAGAAGTTATTAAACTTTTAACGAAGTGATGTCTGAGTCAGTTTTGCATGGGGCCTAGCAGCGCATAGTTGTGGATCGGTACTCGATTACCACCAACTATACATTTTTGTGAGATAATGGTTACATGTAGCTGAATAGTATATTCACAAGAATTGTAGTACATAATACGAGTTATGTTTTGGTTAGAAAATTTTAGTTCCACCTGTAACCGCATAGAGGGCGCCAACACTAACTTTTCATAGGAGTGAGATAGAATATCGATATGTTTGGAAGAATTATTTAGAAATGCTTGCTCTACAACTTTGTAGAAGACACCTAATCTCTATCTCTTTCCGTTAAAAAGTTAGCGTTGGCGCCCTCTATGCGGTAAAATGTGGAACTAAAATTTTCTAACCAAAACATGACTCGTATTACTTACTATAAATCTTCCGAACATACTATTGACCTAAGCCTAACCATTATTTCACAAAAATGTTTTGTTCGTGCGAATCAAGTACTGATCCACAATCATGCACTGCTAGGCCCCATACAAAACTGACTCAGACATCACTTCGTTAAAAGTTTAATAACTTCTTTTACCAAAGCCGGATTGACTAGCAGTCTTCAACAAATTTGTAGGCAATTAAATTATCTTTCTTATTTTCACTTACAATGATAATATGATGCATATAGTGCCACCTGGCGGCGAAAATGCGAGTTAGTGGGTTTTCTCCATGTAAATTGTCGAAAAATCCCATACAAACTTCAGGCACGTTGGTCCGGTAGCTAGACTTGTCCGATTTGCTTCAAATTTGGAGCAAGTACTCCTGGTGGAACTAGGAATCGACTCAAGCATGGGCCGATAGGGGTCATTTTTTTCCTGTCACTCTAGTGTTCCCATTGTTTTCGCCTCGGAACATGTTTGTTTTGCTTCCGGTATATATACACGCAGAAAAATATGGCCTGCTTTTAACCACAAACCGTTTAGTTGAACTGCAAATTGAGTTTGCCTATTTTTCGTTTCAGTCTCGTTTATTCTGCTGTGATTTTTATGCATTCAAGACCGAAAACGTCCAATGCATAAAATTTGCAACAGAATAAAAGAGAGGCAAGCAGAAAAATGATGTGATATCTGTTATGTAACAAATTTCTATGTGGCATATTATTATAATTTTATTAATTTTCCCATGATATCTATGCGCGACAGGTAATTTGTATCTGCTACTACAAATTGCAAAAAATTATGTGTGAAATCAATATATTCAATATAACGAATTTTCTCGGTGTAAATTTTGGACTGTTATTGTTATGAAATGAAAGAGTTTGTATATACCGCACAAGGAAATGAAAATTTATCAAAATTCAGTACAAGTTTAGACAATTTGCGCATTTTAATTAGTGAAAACACATTAGCCAAGAATGGCCATTGTTTTGCTGGCTAAAAGAAACAAAAATTGTTAGTCGCTATGAAACGACGATAGAGGATTATTTTTTTGCTTTTTTTTATTTGGCCCATTTGACAGGTATATCCCGGAATCAAAACAATGATGTTCCTACCACTGATGCCAGCGACAATCCTAATCTTGTGTTCTGTATCTACTATCATAACTCAATCTCCTCGTCCACCAAAATCGCCAACTAACACCCGCCTCTCTGTAAGCGCAAATCCAGTTCCGTCCGCCCTTGCTTTAGCAATACCTGCAGAAGTAAGTTGTCAGATGCCTTGGTGATAAAAACGCATCACCTATATCCGAAATATGAAACGTGTGTGTCATTACTCTACGTACATAGGAACTGCCGAAATCGCCGTATAGAAGACTACATATTAAAAAGACTTATACCTCCTACCTTCCCCCATACAAATGAGAAGCGAGAATCTTTCAGCGTCTCTATCGTATGAAGGTAAGTAGCTCAATGTAATGGATATGTATCTTTATATTACTATAGAAAGCACCACCTGTACCTCGAGGAGGTGCTGGTGTTACTGTCTCAAGATTCTGCACAGAGTTGCCAGTCATATTGATGTGTGGTTTTCGCCCGTATCAACTCAACGCACACACAAGCATAAAAATAAATTAGTTTATCCCAACGCCATTGCAGCATTGAACTCAATGCAAAAAGCAACCCTACTCCTAAGACAAGACATGATAAACGGCTTCTTATTTTTCCTTCAACATTCTTCTTTTCGCACATTTTCACCCTACCAAAATCTTCCGAACAGTGTTGCTATTTTTATTTATATAAATGGATTCTAGTTAATATATTTTATGCCTACAATATTTTGTATCTTGAATCCACTATATTGATGAAAGGCATCGTTTTTCCATGTCATAGGTGTTCAGTAAAGCTTGATGAAGCCATTTTCTGAAATATTTAAGATTATGGTTAGGTTACTGTCTTATTTTTGTTAAAGTTAATCAACCACGTATACGGCAAATATGTTGTAGATATTTGTTCTATTTTGCTGAACAATTCCTATTCAAGTTAATCATTTTTACTCTTTTAACGATAATTATTTTATTTGTCAAAAATAATGGCAATGTTTTCCCATAAATATAGCACAACTGCCAAACATCATTTTGCTATCCCTGCAATAACATTGCGTACGGTGCAAAAAGTCAGGATCAACCAGGCGAATAAACTTTTGGTTGAAACTTTAAAACAAAGAAAATGGCTCAAACAGAGAGTATTGACGCAAGAGCATTAACAATTCAGATGTAATATAAACAAAGCTATCATTTATTGAAATGGGAAAAAATCGGTCGGTGAAATATCACCGACGAACCGACATGACAGAGGCATTCGAAAAGTGTCCCATACAAAATAACGATTGTTTTGAAATGAAGCGTTCACTACTGTCTAAACAACGACAGATCGCTCCGCCATGTTTGAATCTGGGCAGGCTTCTCGATGAGTATATTTATATTACAGAAGGTGTGTAATTCCCTCAGCTGCGTATGTAGTGATAATATGCATCAAAATAGTATTCAGAACTTATTAAAAATGCATGTTTTCTGTTAGTTTTTTGCCTGTTACGGATAGTTTTGTTTAGTACAAACATAGGATAATAAAAAGCTGGAAAAACGATCTTCAACATGCTAAAAGAAAGTTTGTTTGTTCTAGCATACCTGGTACAACGTCGATACACCTTGGCTTTTGCGTACTGTTGTGGTATCGACAAAGAATTCCACGCACACCATTATACAGATACTGCTAGTGTAACATCGTATTTTAATTTAAACAATTAGGACAATATCTGATGCATTTTTTGTTCCATGTGGCACGTCGGTTCGTCGGTGCTTATATCATTGTTTTTAATTTTTAACTATTAATAACAGACACACAAGCGAGTTTGACCAAAACATTTTTAGCTAGCAAAACGAATGCGTTTACCATTTTTATTCATGCAGATTTTCTAAAAAAAAAATAGTCGGAATGGAACAGATTTTTTCATTCCAGATATAGAATAAAATGTGGTAACACCGGCCGATACAACTTGATCGTGCACTCTGCACGCTACTGTGCGATTCGAAGCTTTGAATTCACGAAAGAGTGTGTAAAATTCATTTCGCATTCGCACACACTAGAACCTCAGTGACTCAATCAGATACGAGAAGTTTATAACGTGTCCGTTTGAATTATTAGTTGCTCTCATGCCAAACGAGTAACATTATGACTATAACGTCCGTTCAGTTTGATACCCGAAAACACGTACACCGTTCAATGGTTTCCTGAACAAACGGAAAGCCCATAATACCCCCATGCTCATGGGGCTTGACATGGGTGTTTGAAATGGGTTCAACCCATGAAAACACCATTACCATGGTCCGGTAGATCCCATATAAAATACCATATGTTGGTGTATTTATGGGTTATTGAGACCATTTTATGGTGTCTTAATGGTTAGGAATTTTGGCACGGACCTTGTTTAAGGTCTTTTCAAAGGGCTGTGTGGAGTTTGAACCCATGAGTATTTGCTCGGGTTAACTGTGTGTCGGTTAATGTCACCACTTCTGAAAATTCATAGCGCCTACCGCGTATTGTACCTTCCGGACTACTTATTCATGATGTTGCTCGTTTGAAATGCGAGCGATAAATGATTGAAACGGACACTTGGTACTTCTATTTATAAACTACCTTTATTTGATCGGATCACTTAGACAGCGTTGCCGGTATTCCAGATTTACCTGGAATCTTCCATATTGTTCAAAACAGAACAAATATCTGGTCAAGCCAGATATTTTGCGATACTAAATCAATTTTACCAGATTTTTTCAGATATTATGAATTCCACTTTCCATTCCTGGACAACAAAGTTGTATACTTCTGGAAGGAGAAAAATTAGTGACGATACCGGTATTTGAAATATCATTTCGAAGAAATTATATATTGTAAGAATTTGCATAGAAAAAGTATAGCACAAATTTTCAATGCAATTTTTTACTAGTATAATCATCAAAAGCCATTATTAAAACCACAGATAACAGATGTTTAGGCTCGATTCGAAACGTGTGTAAATACCCGCTACTGAAACTACGAATAAATCAGATGTCTGAAACACGTTTGAAAAACGTTTGTAGGTGATCGATGCAATGCAGTTGGAGTACAGTTGTCAAACACGTGTAGCAAACAGTTGCGTAGATGGCAATAGTGAAACACGGATTTCCATCGTTTATCAATTTGAAAGTTTACACAGGTTTTTTGAAAAAAAGTGTTCTAGCCTAAATATCTGTTATCTGTGTTAAAACCAAGCAGTTTTAAAAAAGAGAAGTTTGACAAAAATTCCACTGTTTCGAATGGTCTTAATTCAGGTAACTTTAGATTAGAAATCAAAATTGGTTGAAGAACTTCTGCGTGAATTGATGAGTTCTTCAAAATAAATTATTGTGAAATTATTGGTAGGCTGTGTAATAATGCCATAGGAAAATTGAAAGAGACAGTAAACAAAGAGAGGTTCCCATTTGCAGTTACGTTGTTTTCAAAAATCACGCGCGATAGGTTTGTTCCAGTATATGGAAGCTGCTCCGGAGCACGGCTCACATAAACAATAGGGCATTGCAAAAAATCACTCATTTTTGAATTCTCAAAGTCCCCCACTTTCATATTGTGACAAATGTCAAAGTAAGCTCAGATCGCAAATTTCACATCATTTGGACAATTTTAGACCCCCGTCCACTTCGCTTAGTTTTTGAAATTGGTACTATGGGAAAATATGGAAGAAAAATATATTAAATACTATAACTTTTGAAGGATCACTCGGAAAATTTCAATTCATACCACTTTTTTAAGGAAATAATATTTGTATTTGAATGGAGATATTTCTGTTTCTCTAAAAATACGGGAAAATTGGGTACTGGGTCATTTGTCCCCAAAATCCGCTATTTTTAATATTTTTTTACTCCGTGCTGCAAATCATTCATATTTTGCAGTTTGACTATTGTGAAAAAATCTCGGAAATTGAACAGAACTTTTTCGACCTTTGTCCGAATACGAGATGTTGGGGTTGAAGGGCCTTTTGTCATTCATATTAAAGTTTATCAATTTCTCGTGCATATCTCGCGTGTTTTTTTGTAAACGGCCAATAAGCATACTGTCAAATTTTACTTTGAGAGAATATTCTGGACAAACCGTAACTCGCCAAGAGTGGACGTTGGAATTTTATAAAAGAGAAAAGTTTTCTCTTTCGTTTACTTTTTTTTGGCCCTTTTCAAAAAACACGATATATCTTTATTATTCAATCAATTTTCATAAAACGTACCTAGTAGAATGTGGAAAATTGTTAGGAACAAAGCGAAAATAGATTCGTTGTCGGTAATATTCAGAAACATCAATTTTTTGACATTGGCTCTACAAAACACATTTTTTCATTAACTGTCCTAATAGTTCAACTTGCCGAAATGAAATTTTTCGTATGTGATCCCTAAGCGTATTTTACACTAGAGGTAAATCATATAATAATTTAGTGTTAAATGGAGTTGGTATGTGCAATTTAATGATAAAAATATGGAATGGAGACTAAATGTCACAAAATCTAATGTTTCTGAATTTTACCGGTAACAAATCTTTTTTATTTTGCTCCTAAGGATTTTCCACGTTCAACAAAGTACGTTTTATGAAAATTGATTGAATAATAACAGAGATGTGTCAGATAATGCTTGAACATGACTTCCTGACAAACAGAATAAGTTGGTTCAAACACAAGCTACAGAATAGACATCTGACTAGTTTGTGACGTTAGGTGTATTCAAGCGAGCCTTTTTTATTTCGATTATAGAGGTTAGAGGTCTCTTCGGGTTAGAAAAATTTCTTATGAAAAATTTCTAACTCTATGTGTGGGGTCGGGACTCGAACCCAGGTGGGCTTCGTACAAGGCAATCGATTTACCAACTTCGCTACGCCCATCTCCGATAAGCGAGCCTTATTTGTTGTTTAAGAGTGGTTGAAAGTGCGATGCCAAGATCTGCTGCGCAAAGAAACTATCATTAAAAGATCTCGCATGCTTCGTGGCTTCCGGGTGACTTCGACACCATTGAAGTCGATCGTAGAGCAGTGGAAGAGGCTTTTGCACCTTTTAAAAGGGAGGCTGCCAATATTGATCGACTGACTATAAATTTTGGTAAAATAAAGTGACACTTGATAGAGAACCAGGTCGCCAGAACGGTGTTGTTTCCGAGATAGAAATGGACGCGGTATTAGGTTGTCGACAAGTTCATATATCTTGGAAGACTAGTGACATATGATAACGAAGATAACCGTGAGATAAAAATCAATTTGTGGCTGTAAAGAGCGTCTTCCACGATTTGCGTATTCAGCTGAATTGGCGTAGCCTACGGACACACAGAAAACTTTCTCCGTATATATCAGTGGTATTCCCTGTTGCTCTGCACGAATATGAGGCCTGGTAAAGGAAATCGCAAGGCCTATAAAGCACGGCAGACGATAGCTGGTCGGGCATGTAAATATTTTGTCTAAAAAAATTGAAGTTCTTTTCAGTTGTGGACCTGGATAAGGTATCTGAGGTTGGTACAGATTCCAAACTCGAGGAATAGGTGCGAGTGAATCATTTTCATTCAAAATTGGAACAAAACCTTTGGCAGAAATCGTCATGCCACCAAACCGATGATTGATTTTTTTGAGAATAAACGAGGCGATATGCTCTATACTTTGCACTCCGTTTCTACGCAGAAAATTGTGCTTGACGTATCGCCGGGGAACTACAAAATTCACTCACATCCAACGATGAAATCCCAGGTGCACTAGTGTCATGCAAAAATTATAGTCTTGGGTCAGAGAGCTCAAACTTAATTTTTTGAAGAATGATCCAGTAGAGTCGATAATTGAATTTATACAACTGGTTTCTGCAGAAGAGTATTGGTCCACGGGGCTGGAGACAACTAAGTTTGCTTGTTATTAATAAACCGGGATAATCAGCTTTCGACCACAATTCGTATCGGTCGATTGAATTCTATTAAGCCTAGACAATTTGGTGAAGGAAAACGGTGTGTTATCAAAATTCAATTTGCCTTTCGCAAAGCGAAGGATACGAACGATTGTCTTGCACAGCTTTCAACGCTCTAAAGAGCAAATATTTCCTGTAGTCTTGGCCAATAAAAGAGCTTACGATTCTGTAGTAATTGTTATCTTATTCGTTATTTTATTCGAATAATTTGTTGTCAGATACGCACACTACCTTTTCGCATAGCAATACGGCAACTTCTTGAATCGTCTACATGGATTTTTCACAAGACTCTTTCTTGGGCCTCTTCTTTACCATTTTTACCTGAATGGCATTGATAAATATCATGCCAACTCATGAACACCAATACAAATGGCGAATTATGGCGTAAGTTATCTTTCAATATTTTTGCACTCTGGCTGTAAATTCGCGATTGAAGGAAATTGAGCTGGTTTTAAATGAATTGAAGGAAATTGAGCTGGTTTTAAATTTGTCCAGTTCATTTTCAGTTTTTAGTGGATAGAATGATCGCTGAAGTTTCGAATTTAAGTACCAGAAGGGCGGTTCGACTCTAAATGCATTTGAAGAGAATAAATCAGGTATCGATAGACTAAATACCAATAAGGTAATAATTTTATTCGCGCATTAATTTGATCCTGGTAGCTATACCCTCATTAATTGTGAATGAGAGCTACTGTTTCCATTCTGCCGCGAAGACTCATATTATCAACTTGGAACGAATACAGTATCGTTGTTTGCGTATTTGCCCGAAATCGAATTTCTTTTCTGTGAGATCTGTAAGTCTGTAACGAGACTATGAACCAATTGGTCAATGGAAATTTTGTTGACTTGTCGAGTGTCAATTGCAAATTTATGACAGTGTGCTTCAGGCATGTGCACAAGATATTAATTCTTATTCGCGTACGCTTCTCAAAGATTCAAATTACACGTTCTGCATAGAATATACGTCCATAAAAGAGACTTTTGGTAGAAGTCTGGATCATGTACGTTCGCTGACCATAAACATTATGCACATCTCTTCCATATTTGGATCACTGATAGTGAACAATGCGTGTGCTGCAAAGGTAGCCAAGACAACGAGCATGTTGTTTGATCAGAAGATCAGAATCCCAACTAGACCTCTGAATGTCCATATTCATGATATCTTGGCCAGTCTGTCGCACAAGTTGTTGGTCTAATATTTTGTAAAGATCGTAATTATGCTTCTAACCCGTCAGGGTAACAATTTAGCACTGGGTGGAAATATACCATTTTTTGGGTATACACTCCGTAGAGTGTATTTGTTGACATATGCAATTATGCTCACCGCTGTGTGGTATCGTTCGCTTTTTCCTGTAAATTTGGTTCATTTTCGCGTTTGTGAACGGTTTTGTTCGTGCAGATAGGTTAGATAATATTTGTTTTATGTTTGTGAATAAGTAACATATGGATTAGATAGGCCATCGCTCTCCTCTTGCGGAAAATGTGTGGTGATAATAAGGTTCGTCGCGGTGCGGATGTGGGCGGTAAATGGATTGTCCGCACCGCAACCGCAAAAAAATAATAAAACCGCACCGCTTACCGCAACCGCACTTTATTTACCGCACTGCACCGCGCGGTAATGCGGTAAAATTTTTATATAATAAAATGTTATTCTTATTTACACGAAATTTAATTCCTTTAGACTCCTCAGAATGTAATGTTTATGAAAAAATCAACTTTTGCATTTTCTATTAATAAAATTCCGTTCATTTTAAGGCAAACATTATACATTCAAAAACGTTCTACTGCAGTAATAGGAAAATTTTATTTTAGCAACCCTTCAGTTAATTGAAAAATGTAGAATAAAAATGTAATAAGAAATGCAGTTGCATTTTTTTTCTTTAAATTTTCATATTTTCAATGTTTTTGACATATGAAAATGGAATGGAAGATTTTCGCAATAACGTAGTAAAAACCACCTTTCATTCTCAAAATGATTTCACCAAAAAAAATTAAAGTCGAAATACCACTACTTCAATATAGCAGCGCATATATTCCAATACAGTGAAATAAAAACATATTGTATTTCATCAATAAGAACGACGCCATATTTGACGAAAAAACATTGCTCTATGCAGGAGTCCGGTCTCAACCGGTACAGAATTATTGAACATTAGAAAAACTGCAAAAAAATGTATGATTTGTAAAAAATGATAAAATATCCCAAAACTCTAACTTCCGCATTCTTCAAGAAACAGATGTATTCTCATTCAAAAACTAAGATTGCTCCTTTTAAAAATGTATGAAGCGTAATTTTTTAAAGGCTAGTTCGAAAGTTCTAGCAATTAATGTATTTTCCTCTAATATTTTCCCAAAGAGCCAATGGCAAAAACTTCAATTTAAGTGAACGGGAGTCAAACTATGTGGTATTTGGCAACAAAAGCTTCAAAAATGCTACAAAATAGTCTTAACTTAAAAATATTAGGGCTTAATTTGGTAGAAAATTATAGTAAATTTGAATGGAAGTGCGCGAAAAGAAGTTATGTAGCATACTTTTTGAGAAAGAGTCCAATAAAATTGACTGCAGAAAAATTCACATTGAATTTACACAGCAATCAAAGAAGATAGAAACACGATGTTGATGAACAAATGGTAAAATAATCATCCTAATTTGGACCCCTCCTTATTTTGGACGCTTTCATACATTTGTATCCTTTACTGCCAATTACTCCAAATTCGTTTGGTTTGATGAAGAGATAATTATATTCTTTGGGTTGTGTTTAAGTCCCAGTATAATTAGTTCATCTCTAATTCCTTTAAATTAGTCCAAATTCACAGTTGAAAAATTGATATCGAAAACGATTCATAATTCCACGATTTCCAACAGAAATCGGGAGAAGGGATGCACTTTTAAATTTGATTTAAGAGTACAAATTTATTGTTTTTAAATTATCTAATAATTTTGTCTCTATTTGGATCTTGAATTTTATGTATTTGAAATGGTTAGTTTGTGAAGTTTTACTTAGAAGTATAAAATATTTTCTTTTGTAATAGCAGTCTGTTTATCAATTTATAATAATCAAAATTATCACTTTATCAATCACTTTCTTGCGGTGCGGTTGCGGTAAAACCGCGCGGTAAAAGCTCTTTCCCGCACCGCATCTGCGGGAAAAAGTGTCTCACCGCACCGCAGATTTTGCGGTGCGGGTGCGGTAAATACCGCGCGGTTCAAGAGGCGGCCATCCATTAGGAAGGTTACGAACCACGGCGACAATCAGACGTCAAAACCGAGTTTCGGGACAGTTTACTAAAGTGAAAGTGAATCCACCGAAAAGTGCCGTGGTTTCGAGTACTAGTGATTGGGTTGTTGGATCGCCGTCGGGGGAGGAGGATCCATAACACCTGCCCCTCTCGCTGTACAAGATAAGCCGAACGAGCATTGCTCTCCTCTACAGATAACAGCCAAGGAAAGGGAAGCAGGTGAGATATCGGGGAAGAACACTGCGGTGTCTTCTGGGATTCCTTGTGGGGAGTAAGCGAATCCGACGATATTTCGTCACCGTCGCTAGGGAGGTTCCATCAAAGGAGCCAAGCCAACCTCCCTAGCTAAACGTCAAGGACCACTACCGGAGCAGTGTAGCAAGGAAAATTAGAAGAAATATAAGTCGGTAAATCTACTTTATTTGTTTTTCCCCTTTTTGTTTGTTTACATAGGAAAATCCGGAATTACGGTAGGAGCACCGCCCTGAAAAGAAGTGTCCGCCGGGCAAATAAGAACCCAAGTAGTGGGCAAACCCCTACTTACATGCTAATGGGATCTTTCTAAAGCCTATTATTTCGCAGCTATCGAGTTTCGGCAGCGTAGCTGTTCTTTTCGAATTCAGCGTGAGTTAACATGCTTCTCTACTTCGCGCACCGATTTAAAATAATGTTATCTCCGCTATTTTCAATACAAAAAAATCTAAATGGCGTCCGTGGTAATGTTCTTGTTGAATCCTTTGTTCATGTCCGTCTCCATCCAGAACTCAAATGTTCCAATTTCAAAGAACGTCCGTTATCGTCCAAGAACGTCTTAAAACTGACTCTGGTTTCAGAACTATTCGTCAAGACCTACTTGGTTCGTATTCTTGAACGGTGACGGTGGTCTACATAACGGAACTCTTTACACTCTCGCACGCATCTCGTTATTCATGATCTATGACAACCATTTACGGATACACACTCACCTCACATTCTCTGGAGTGTTTCTGATCGCAAGACGATGACGACACATCAGCAACGTTCCGGGCGTATTGCACTCCATGCTCATTTTGAAGGACTACCTTTGCTCCTTGGCGTGAAAGCACTGTATACTGCTCATTGGAAAAAACTGCATCCGTCTTGTTTTTCTTCGGGATCCAAAGTACCACCTTATCACCAACAGCTATGTCAGAGTCTTTTGCTCCTCGACGATGGTCCGTGTATTTCTTACTCACCAATTTTGAAAACGCGTCCTGCTCTCGCACATCTGATCTATCCAACTCCTTAATCAGTTTAGACTCCCACAAATTCGGGAAGAAACCACGATACCGTCACCTTACCAGTAATTCAAAGGGCGTTATTCCAAGCCGTGCATGAGGCTTAATAGTGTTGTGTGCATGTACATAACATTGTAAAGCTTTCTTCCAGTTTTTACCATCTTGTCTGGCTCCAGCCATGGCTTTAATGGTGCCCTGGTTTTGTCGCTCTACGGCACCGTTCGACTGCGGATTCAGAGGAATCGACTTATTGACCTTAATGCCCTTTTCTTCCCAGTGTTCTATGAACTCACTGCTTTGGAAAGGAGGTCCATTGTCACTTTGTATGGTCAATGGCAATCCCCATGTAAAAATAATTCGATTGAGCGCTATGTTAGTACTCTTAGCATTAGGGCTTTTCATATCCATAACAGCGATAAACCTCGAATAGATGTCAACTAGGCCCAAAAACTCGCCTGATCCGCAACCTGGTATGGACAAAAAGTCAATCTGTAGAACTTGCCAAGGTCCGTCTGGTAAAGTGCGGTTCGTTACCGGTACTGGTGGATTCTTTCTCGAGATAGCCAAACAGGTTGAGCATTTTCTTACAAACAATTCCACGTCCTTACTCATATTCGGCCACCAAAAGTACTCCCTCATTATGCGCTTCATTACCGCGCATCCTATATGGCCTTGGTGAGCCGTCGACATAATTTGTACACGAAGCTCCGTTGGAGGTACAATCTTATCATCCTTGAAAATCATTGTTCCTAAAGCGCGCAGTGATTTGGATTCAGCCTCATATCTTTTGAGACGCTCTGTCCAATGTCCAGATGCTATGGATGTTTTAACTGCGAGAAGCTCTATGTCACTTTCCGAGGCCTGCTCTATATCCTTCCAAGTAAACGCCATCAGTCCGCCATCCAGAGTATAGAGAAGGTGCTTTGCATCATCTTCGTCAAACGCTTCGTCTTGGCGTGTTTGAGCTATCAAGCGCGATAGGGCATCTGCCACGTTTAGATGACCTGGTGTACGCTTCACAACGAAATCAAATGCTTGTAGTCTTAGGGCACAAGACTCAGCTCGAGTAACCGCCCGTTTATTTGCTCTATGACCGTTGCCAAATATGAACTCGTTTGCCTCGGAATTCGTCCGGATCGCGAACGATTTCCCTGTTAAGTAAAACGAGAATCGTTCCACTCCCCACACGATTGCCAGAGCTTCTCTTTGGGTCTGTGGGTATTTTTTTCTGTCTGGGTCTAAACCTTCGACGCGCATGAAATGATTCGAGGTTCTCCGTTTGGGTTGAATTGCACCTAAGCCGCACCTAGGCCCACGGGAGATGCATCCACGTGTAGTTCGATCTCATCCTCGTTATTAGAATAGCCTAGTCGAGAAATCGACTTCAACGCTTCATGCTTTAGAAACATGAACTCATCTTCCTCGGCTTTGGACCAGTAAAACGAATCGGACTTTGCTAGTTCCCTCAAGTTTTTGGTTTTATCAGCCCGCATATAAATAAATCGCTCCGAAAAATTCATAAAACCCAAAAAACTTTTTATCTCATGTACAGTCTCGGGTCTACGGAAACTCCGAATCGCCTTCAATTTTTCATCTTCGACGCTCAGACCTTCATTGTACATTGAAAAACCTATGAACTTTACTTTCTGCTGACCAATTACACACTTCTCCATATTGATCCGTACATTATGATCGTGAAGACGACGGAGAACAGCGTTTAGGTTCTCATCGTGTTCCCTTTTTGCTGCACCGTGTACTATAGTATCATCTAGATAACACTTCTGACCTCGGCATCCTGTTGGTACTTTCGCCTGCAATATTTCCTGGAATATGTCAGGAGCATTGCAGAGTCCGAAAAGATGTCGTTTGAAGCGGTAGGTGGCATCACCCGCGAAGAAATTGGTCAAGTGTCGTGACTGTTCGGCGATTTCTACGTGGAAAGAATGTCTTCCAGTGTAGGCATTCTAAATGGCGTTCGGATTATGCACTTGTTGGGTCCCCTGAGGTCTACCACCCGTCGGATGTCGTCTTTTCCTTTAGGCACAATTAACAACGAAGAGCAGAACGACCTATCCATGGTATCTGTAACAGCCTCTATTATTCCGGATGCTAAAAGATCACCAAGCCTTTGAATTGTTTCGGCTCGAAGCGGCAAGGGAATATTTGTAAAAATGTTGCGGGACGGGGGTCTGCCTGTATCATACGTTAATACCACCGATGGCACATTAAATTTGGGAAATTCATCAGACTTCGCTACCGCAAGAATTTCACCAGGGAAACCACAAAAGGAGTAACTGTCAGATACCGAGCTCTGAATGGATACACTGAGCCCGATCTGTAGAACACTGTATCGGAGTGCTGTATCCTTGCTTAGCAACGACCTAGCATTTTTGATGACGCAAAATTTTTCGAAAGAACATGGCCGGTCATCCGAAATAAACAGTTCGGCAACGAATCTTCCTACAACAGTGATCTCATCTTGACTAGCGTACGCACGGAGTGATTTGTCTGTGCCATTGGAGAAACAAAACAATTGCTCCTTGGAACGTTCGTTGCTCATGAGTGTACTGAAAATATCCTCGCCAACCGTATTAACTTCTGCGCCGGAATCAATTAGGAATACAACGAGCACGTTTACAATACGACCGAGAATGCTTCCGTCCTGGTTATCCAATGCATAGCATCTACTAAAGGAGACCGATTTTTGTTTTACGCTCTTTAAATGACCATCAATAAATGTTAGCAACTTGCAAGTGTCGATTGCTCCAGCAAAAGTTTTCCTCTAATGCCAATTTAAAACAAGGGAATATTCCAATTCACAATTAGAATAAATAGCAAAATATTTCTGTTATGTATTTAAATTCATTTCAGGTAGTCAAAATTAACACGGGAAAAAATGCTGCTTATCGTCGTTAGATTAAGTCGTATAATCACTTACGTCGTTCGATTCCTCGTTATTGTCTTCTTCCTTTGACACGATAGCAATCTTTTTGGACTTGATCGAGCTCGCGCCTTCGTCGCTAATACGACTTTTGGGAGCAATTGGAATTGGTATCTTACGGCAATCTTACAATTACGACAAACTTTCTCTACTGCATGGCAGTTGGATGGTGAATGAAAACGGCTGGTACATCTCCAGCATGGAACAACCTCGGTATCGGCTCTTTTATCATTTCGACGGTAACCACCAGTTCCTCCGAAGTTTTGCCAGTTTCCAGCTCGTCCTGAGTAAACATGGTTCCTACCTCGAGTACCTTTGGGCGCCCCGCTTAGATAGTTTGAACGTTGATAACTGGTTCCAGCCTGTCTCTGTGTAATAGCTGCTACAATGGCTTCTGTGCTAATAGGATGCGTCTTTGCAAAAATTTCCTCGTTCGTCTTATCCATTTCATATCCGCGGATTTTATCAACGAGCTCCGCCAACGATCCACCTTTACGAAGTATCTTACGCTCAGCTTCTCTCACCTTAATATTGAATGAATGCAACTGTATTACCTCCGCCACACTTTCCGTCATCTTATCTCCGTCAAAATCGCATAACTTAGCCGCCGCAATGGGCCCATATTATTGGCTCGAATCAAAACTCGTCGAAATGTCAATTGACGATAGGTTCATCCGGAGTGTTCATTTGTGTTTACATTTTGCTAGCGTTGCCAATTTTATTTTGTGTCCACCACCCAATGTGGCTACGCCACATCGCTATTGCGCGTGCTGTCCGACTTCACTACCGCTCAGTCGGACTTAAACTAGGGATAGCCCCTATGTTTGAGTAATCCGGGCAAACGAGTAGATCACAGGTTCGCTTGCTTCCGACGGCCGGTCGGTGGCCACCTCGCCCGGCGGATCCTCAGCGGCTTTGCGCCGCTTCAGTTCCTAGGCCTCGGTTATGCGGCTAAGCCGCATCGAAATGGTACCCCTTAAACATTCTAACTTGAATCGGTTGTGTCACCGGAGCCGGAATACGAATTTGAACCAGTCAGCATTTCGGTTGAGTTAAACTGGGAAGTTTAGTAAAATTTAATCTGGAAATAAAATTTTTTTGGCAACGCTCCAGCACCCCGTTGATTTCACCACCTGGGCGCCAGTTTGACGATATGAAATGAACTTTGTTTACTTTCGACAAGTTTTGATTCGAGCCAACAACATCCAGCCCGCCGCAATTACGCGCTTCACGTACTTTGTATCGGATTCGCCTTGATTTTGTACCATCGACCTAAACTTAAACGCTGCATAAGGCTATACTCGCGAGATCCAAAGAAATCCTTCAATCGTTTCACCGCATTCGAGTAAGCTGCACACACTGCATCCGGCGACGTTTGCGAAGGGGTGCCCTCGAGTACTTCTAACAATTTAAGTCCAGCCTTCACCTTCAGTACATTCATCTTAGTGACTTCATCGGTTATTCCAACCAGGTCCATAGACCCTTCCAATAATTCCTTCCAGACTTCGAATGACTTTCGGTCGATTTCGTCTTCATTTTCGGCCGGTTTGCATTCTGGTATATTGAGTGAAGCCACAGAAAGAGTGTTCATGGATGTCATTAGCATCGAGTTGCCTTGATTTTCCACATTGTCCTCGTGCATTGTTGAGTGCCCAGGCATGGCATCAGTGTCCTTACCGAATCGTGACTTGAATACCAATGTTGTACGACAGGGGACAATAAACCGAACTGTTATGATCTCACTGATGTAGTTTTTTAGCTAGCATTGAATCAAATGATTTCCTTTATTTTATTTTTTATTTAGCCTATCATATTTCCTACAGTTCTTTCTAAGGTTAGGTGCGCGTGGACTTCCAAAACTGTGTACAGCCTTCTGCCGCAGCATCACGAAACTAATAACAGTGCTCTAAAGTAAACTAAATTGATTAGAACTAATGCCCAGTTTACATTAGTGCTGGTTGCCATCTGCTGGTGCCAGCATGCTGGCAACCAGCACGCTACCAGCATAATGTAAACGCTTGCCAGCATGATGGCATGCGTTTACATTATGCTGGTAGCATGCTGGTTGCCAGCATGCTGGCATCAGCAGCTGGCAACCAGCACTAATGTCAACGCTACATAAGAGTGGGTCCAACCATTTGGTAATGATTGTGAAAGCCTGCAAAAAATCGCATCTAAAATGATATTGATACTTTAACTCCATTATTTATCCTGGAGATTGCGTAAAAATATTTTCTGAAACTGGTAAATTTTTGAATGAAATTAAAGTTTTGGACTTCTATTGAGAATCGTTGCTATACATGAAAAAGGAAATTTCAAATTTCTAGGTGTAAAAGTTAAGAAGTTATCGTATTTCTAATGTTCGTTTCGGATCATTTTGACCCCAACACCAAAAGAAGGTTAAAACTAAGTTTATAATCCGGGTTAATATGACCCACGTTCACCTTATTCGTTAGAAAAATAACACCTCAGGTAGGGTTATAATAGAAATATTTTAAATTATTCAAAAATGACATATGTTTTAGTCATGTCAAATTACTCAGGCAGTGTAACAACGGCAAAATAAATCGAAAAATTAAGTTCCAGACCTAGAATATTATAGTACAACTTACGATATATCTCCAGCTTCCATCCGTCCTCCTTGCCAGCATCCGGAATGACGGCCATCTCCGCCCGGCAGGACAGATACTTGCCCTGGTCGTTGATCGTGGGCCGAAACGTCAAAATAGACACCGTCAGGTTCCCCTCCGGATCGGTCTGTAATGAACAACAATTGAAAGCATGAAGACACGTATCTATCAAAGAGTTACAATCATTTATTTGAGAACGTTTAGAAATTGTTTGAATCTTTTTTTCATTGTAACTTTAATACATTTTTCCAGCTTAAAAAGTTTCTAAGAAAAAATGACAAACGACGCGAAAAAGGTGACTAAGCAATATTTCATAATAAACGTTCGCCGCATGTTTACGCTACTCCCACCTGCTCCAGTTATCCCTTTCCCCCAAATAAAAAACTTACCGAAGAGAAATCACCCGAAAACCTTAGAAAAGTGCCACCCACCGCACACAACCCGGATCCGATTCCGATAAGACACGTTTCGGTCCAAAAGCCATCAAATGTGACAAGGTGAAAAATATTCGCATGTGTGGGTGGGCAAGTTCTAGTCCCTCTGTGTGCCGCTACCCTTATTTATGGTGTCTTTGATACTCGTCGTTAGCAACCAGTAGCTGTTTTGATAGCAAATGTTTTGTTGCCGGTGTGTCAATTGAACTGGTACAGACTGTTCGATTAAATGCGCAGAATTTGACGGTTTACCTGAACGGAGAGTTTATAAACACCTTTTTATTCGAAGGAAACCTATTTGGCGTTCGCTCTTTTTTACGTTTTAGCAGGAAAATATGGCTTCGCAGGCGAGTCCCACGTCTGGTAAAGCGATTATAGGTTTAGAGGTTATTTTCCACAAAAATCGCTTCGTTTGCACCTGATAGAACCTGGTTATTTAAACATTTGTTCAATTAGTTTTTCATAGAAATTTTGCGACATCAAATTCTAATAGCCGCAGTATTGAATTGGATATATCTCGAGTACTTTTTCAAATGGACGTAAGTAACAATGAGAGATTCTCTTTGAGGTCTTTCTCTTCTGTTCATTACTCGGCCATTTCAACATTTACTACTCTACTCTATGCATAATATTGTAGTAAAAACCGTCGGCTTTCGATATGTACTGGAAAATTAGTACAAAGTGTTGTAATGACGTCGTAATAAACGAAAGAGAAAGTAAACAAAGAGAGGCTCTCAATGTTACTTACGTCCATTTGAAAAAGTACTCGAGATATTACTATTTATTTTTGGATAATGGAATGAGTTCTAGTGCAATCTACCAATCATCAATGTTATTTCCAATATTTTTGATCCATTCTAAATGAACTCAAATTGAAATAACGAAACACAAAAACGGTTCAATTTTGGAAATATGAATCCTTTCATTCACCCAGCAAACAAAGTGTCCAACAACAGCCCGACCCCGTGGTTCGGCGGGTGGCGAACCAACAACCAATCGCAATTCCCTATACCGCACAACTTCATACAAATGACGGAAATAATAACCAATTTTCAATTTAGTGTCACGGTGCGGTAAAACAACGGTAAATCAGAAACGATTTCCGAACGCTCGAATAATAATGATCCTGTGATGACGGACGGGCGGGCGGGGGTCGGGTTGCCAGCAGTCGATGAGCTGATGGGTGACGCGCGATGGGGCGGCCGCACCAGGTTTATACATATCGTTTTGTGTAAGGCTGACCACCAAAACGACATCATTTGCGAAACCAGTCGGTCGGTCCCGACCGGAGCTACTTCCTTCACAAAACATTCACTCCTGGAACATGTTTCGATAATGTGGACCGATAATACTGAACCGCGCCGATCAGGGATCATGTAACGAAGCGTCACGCAAACGGGGTTTTGCGGTACAACCGGGGACAGATTTTTTTAGTGTGCGTGCGTGTGTGTGGACAGATTCATTCGGAATTCGGGCATAAAAAGAAAAATTGAATTGGTGGTCCTGGACGGCAGATGATGGGGTGGGTCATGAGTTTTTTGATGGAATATTTGAGTACTACCTGCTCATTGGACATCATTACTGATGGATGACATTCGGCTTTTTGCTCGTACCTACCCATCAACTACAAATGATCAGACAGTTTGCTAATCGAGAGGTTCTGTAGGCATTCGCACAATGTATTACCGTACCATTTCGATATACTTAAATCAAGAAAAAAATTAATGTTACATACATCAATAAAATCATATTTCTTATAAGTCGTGTAAGTAGGGGTTTCACCACTACTCGGGTTCTTATTTGCTTGGCGGACCCTTCTTTTCAGGGCGGCTTAGGTGCTTCTACAGAATTTCGGATTTTCGCTTGACAACAAAAAAGATAAACAAACAAAATAAATTAATAAGTTTGCCGTGTTTATTTTCTCCTAATTCACTCCACTGCTGCTTGGTAGCTGCTGCTGGGCGGAAAGGTGGGTGGTCTCGTCCAACCGGCCGGGACTACAACGGCCGAGTTCTCCCGGAATGGCGTTGGCTGCTCCGGCAGCGGTCCTTTGCGTTTAGCTAGGGAGGTGAGCTTGGCTCCTTTGTTGGAACCTCCCAAGCGACGTTGGCGAATTATCGCCGGATCGACTTGCTCGCCGCAAGCGATCCCGGAAGTCACCGCAGTGCACTTCTCAGGGGGAACCTTTGTCCGCCCTGCTTCGTTCTGTTTGGCGATCAACTGTGGAGGAGAGCTAGGCTCGTTCGACTGATCCTCCACAGTGAGAGCACTCCTTAGCGATTATCTATCCTCTTATGGCGAATCAACACCGTACTTACGTGTGCCCGAACCACGAGCCGGCACTTTCGACGGTATAACTTGCCATCGCACGCGCGCACTCTACCTCACAGGCACTAGTGGCGGGAAACCTAGGGGCAGATCACTTGTGATGCATTTTTAAAAATCAGCGAAATTAAATGCATTTATTTCCATCAAAATAGAAATTCATAATGTATTTTGCGTTGCGTGCAATGTTGTTTGCGTTGCGTGTAAAACGTCAAAACCCTACAGAAAAACTAGCCCTACATTTAACAAAACGTCGAACAAAGTGGATCAGCGTAGGACGTTTGCTAAACAAACTTTTCTGCGAGGGAGTGCAAAGCTGATGCAAAAATGGAAATTAATTGCATTTTTTTCTAATTTGATGCAAATTTGTTATACATTCTTCGAGTGATCTGCCCCTAGCGGGAAACTGTTCCGAAAAAGATCGATTATTTGGGCGTCTGTTCACTGCCGTGGTTCGTCAATCTCTGTATTTTTCTCGATGGCCGCCTTTTTCACTTCACCAAAACAAACAGCATCACCACCAAACCGCACCGCCGTATAACTGTCATCTCCCTTGCAGCATAAACAGCAACCAATATAACAGCAAAGAGGAGCGCGGTGACCTACCTAAAGCCTATGTTTCGTATATAAAAATGTTCAACAAAAATTACTACACCTATCAGCACAAAAAAACCCGTTCACAAACGAGAAAATGAACAAAAATTTACAACTTTAATGTGAACGGTACAAAACAGCGGTGAGCGTAATTTTATGTAAACAAATACACTCTACGGAGTGTATAGTAAAAAAAGGTATATTTCCACCCAGTGCTAAATTGTAACCCTAACGGGTTACATTCTAAATGCAGCAATGTATCTTCTTCTGTTTTTTATCTTTTATTATGCTGAATTACGTGTTGCTTTGTGGAATTAGTGCGAGACTAGTACAATTTTGCGTAGATATTGTGTCGCAACTACACTCGACAACTATGACTGGCTGATTCATAGGCAACTGGGCATTGGTGAGCAGCTTTGCCAATGCTCCAGATTTATCTGGAATCTTTCAGATTTTTCCTAACTGAACAGACATTTGTTCAAGCCAAACTTTTCGCCAGATTTTTAAAAAATTGCCAGATTTTTCCAGATATCCGGAATTCTACGTTACACCCCAGAAGGAATGCCATTATGTCAGATTTATCTGGCACAGCTAGAGTTTTTTTAAGCCTTTAGCAGAAAGGTAAACCTCTCATTCTACCAGATTTATAAATCATAGAGATTGTTACATACAATTTTTGGAAATCTGGATCATATTTTCCAAAACAAAAATCGATTAATATTCTATGAAGACCAAAATGTATGCCAACTTTCTATGACTTTGAGGTAGCTGTCAAGTGACAGATTTTTCCAGATATTTTTATTTGAACTGCCAGATTTTCTTTGAAAAATAGTTGCAACCCTGGGTGAGATAGTTTTATGTTATTCTTCGACGCAAAATAACATATACCAACGTTTCTTTTTTCGGCGTTCGAGAGGGATCCAATGCAGCAGGTGCGGTTTTCACCGACCGCACTAGACGCTCCCACGTTCCACCCATGTGAGGTGATCCAGGTGGGTTGAACACCTATTTCGCGTTTTGAACGTTTTGGCAAGCTGGCGATCGATTTTACCCCATCTCTTGCTTAAGCTTAAGTTCATTTCTCGACCCCACGAAATTTGTGTCCTTGTCGCTGCGAACCTCCACAGGCGACTTCTAGGTGGATTGCACGTGTGGTCATGCACGTGAACCGAGCTACCCATCGTTTTGAAATACTGCGGTTCACCCGCACGCCGATCGACCCGAAATAGTCGACGCCTACGTAGGAAAATGCGCGACGTTTGGCATAAATACGTTAGGCATAAGTACGTTAGGCATACACATGTTAGGCATAATTAGGTTAGGTATAAAGGACGTTGGGCATAATGGACGATTGGCATAATATACGTTGGGCATAATGGATGATAGGCATAATTCACAAAAGTATAAAAATAATTATTGCGACACATTCAACAGGGCATAACTTTTTTACCATTGGGTAAAAATCAACCAAATTTTGCACACTTTCTCATTGATGTGTATTGTTTACATGCTGTCAAACTCGAAGTCGTGTTTTTCGATTCAACGAAAATGGAGGTGAACCAACGCGAGTCGAGAGAACAAATTCTTTCCAAACACCTGGAATTTCCTGACCTGTCGCACCGGCAGTTGGGAAAAATGTTGAACATTCACCATTCAACCGTCTCCAGAGTGTTGAAGCGGTTCCAGGAGCGGTTGACGTTGGACCACGGCAAAGGAGCTGGAAGAAAACCGGGACCGGAGAATAAAAAGACGGAGGGAAAGGTGAAGCGGATGATTAAAGCAAATCCCAACGTCTGAAGCCGTGATTTGGCTAAAAAGATCGGTATGTCGCAGAGCTACGTCCAGAATGCAAAGAGGAGAGCTGGACTACATACATACAAGGTACAGAACTTCCTAAATCGCGAAGAGCGACAACAATCCACGGCTAAAACTCGGGCACGGAAGCTCTACGAGAAGATGCTGACAAAATATGGCTGCTGTGTGATGGACGACGAAACGTATATAAAAGCCAATTTTAAGCAAATTCCGGGGTTGGGTCTTTTCACCGGCAAGAGCAAGTTCTATGTGGACGACAAATTTAAGAAGAAGAAAATGTCGAAGTTCGCCTCCAAATATCTCATTTGGCAGGCCATCTGCTCCTGCGGGCTGAGGAGTGAGCCTTTCGTGACAAAGGGTACAGTAAATGGCGGAGATCTACAAATCTGAGTGCCTCGAGAAGCGCCTTTTGCCGTTCTTGCAGCAGCACGACGAAGCTCCGCTATTTTGGCCAGATTTGGCATCATGCCACTATTCTAAAAGTGTCCTGGAGTGGTATGAGGCCAATTCTGTCCATTTTGTTCCAAAGGCCATGAATCCGCCAAACTGTCCGGAGCTGCGCCCGGTGGAGCAGTACTGGGCAATGATGAAACGGGAACTTCGGAAGAGCAAGAGGACAGTCAAAGACGAGAAGGACATGTTAAGAAAATGGAAAAAAAACTGAGAAACTGGTACCGGATGACACTGTAAAGACTTTGATGGAGGGTATCAAGCGAAAATGCGTTCAATTTTACACTCAAGGCTCCATCGATTACCTTTTCTTTTGATTTTTGAAGTAAATATATGTATAAAACTACCCTAAAATTTTGGATTGATTTTAAACATTATAAGAAAATTGGCATGACATTTTCAGTGTCGCAATAATTTCGTGTTCGCCCTTTACCAGACAGTTTCCTTAGTTTTCTTTTTGATGGCCTCGAGAATATAATCATTAAACTTTATAATATGAGAGATAATCAAGCAGTTGCAATATTCGTATATTCGTTGAATGAATAATAAAGTGCATCATTCTTTCATTCATGAGTTGTTCTTCAAGGTTGTATATTTTCTTCTTGGAGAATTACACCATGAATGTATGTAAGATCTAATCTAAGTTAAAAAAATTCATTCCTAACTTGTTTCTAGTGTAGAGTTTAGGAAAAACGAAAAACCCGTTTTGATAGGAGCTTCTTTTGCAGTGCTGTAAGCTGCAATATTTACCTTCCGATGCACAAAACAATTCTCCTAGAAAATTTTCAATATTATGTATGCAAAAAAAAGATAGTCAAAGACGATCAAAATTGATATGTTTTAGCAGATTTCAATAATAATGAGAAATAACGAAGATTTATCAAAATTACATTTATCAACGCCAACTGAAAATATCTTTGGTAGCACTGCTCCAGCGACAAATTCTGTTCTAGGGACAATAATTATAGCTTTTAGCGTTTAAATGAAAGGTAATAGATCCAGTTACTAGTCTTACTTATTTTAGTGAGTAAATTCTGCCTAAATCAAAAGTTATATCAATTTAATAACGTTGTGTTGCGCATGAGAGGGTTAATGTGTGTTATTTTGTACCCTAATACGAATGAGACTGATTTTAAACAAAAGTGTTTAACCTGTTTTAGTCAGATGCAATTCATCGGTTGCTCGACGAGAAATTAGAGCAAGCTGAGTTTCCGCATGCCAAGCATTCGTTCTTCATCTTTTATATGAGTGAATATTTCTTCAAGTAGGATACAAAAGAATAAAATGCTTGAATTTGATCAGCCTCCAGAGTAATTCTACAACATCAAACAATATCTAACACTTGTGCTCTTACCACCCAAGGCCGTCAACGCTATAAAAATGATTTCCTTACAATGATACTTCAATATGATAATTTATGCCTAACGTCTATTATACCAATCGTCCATTATGCCTAACGTCTTTATGCCTAATGTCCATTATGCCTGAAATACGTATGCCAAACGTCCGTACCCAAGTAACCACTAAGCCGTGAAAATGGCATCAATTCGGTTCTATAGTCGCTTATAGATCAAGGGTAACAGAGCTTATAGGTTCAATATCGTACTTTGGTTCTGCTTAAAGGCCACTTTTGGCGAAATATTCGGCTGATATACTGCCTACTCCTACTTTTTCCACCGCGCCTATGGAGATATGTCAAAACAATTTGTGGTGGATAGAACCCACTGGTTCGAAAAAAAAAACAAAATTAAAACAGGGAATAAAAAGTTTTTTTTCTGTTCTTTCTTTCATTTTTTTTGCAGTACGGCGTACGTTCCAGGCTCGAACTTCTGCCTTTAGAAGCTTTGGAAGTTACGTTGCTCCAGCGCGTTTGCTGTTTGATCTATTTGGGTGTTGGCTAATCTAACTGATAATTGCCGTTCTTAAATCTAGAGATTTCTGTTGTGATTATACTTCATATTTTTCAAAACTATCATTAGATGTATACTAAATTGAAACAAATCATCGCAATGTACCATATCATTTCATGGTTCGAAGGTTTTGTGCCCTTTAATTTGTTTATGACGACATGCCTAAACTTCGGAAGCTGATAAGGTTTTCTTATGCTTACAATGTGTCTCATATCATATGTTTTGATTTGGAATTTATTGTTTAGAGTAATTGAAATGTCAACTATAATAGGCATTAAAAAGGCATCGGTGACTACCGTATCTGGCTTATAGCTACAGGGTTTATAAGCTCTAGAATAGAGCCTCATATACCCATATACGACCTGTTTTATTGCTTAAAATTCGTAGTGTTTATAAGCATTAGCAAAGCTTGTTTAAAATTTATAGACATTTGCAAAGCTTGTATAGAACCTATTGGCGTCGAAAAGCTGTGAATATAATGCATGCTGTAGTGCTTAGTGATTACTTGGGAAATAAGCTCGTTCCGTTACCGTTGTGCGCACTCACAAGAAAGAGAATTTAAGAATAAAGTATTAGCGGTAGAAGATTGGCGCCAATCGCATAGCATGATTTTTCGTTCACATCCGGTAGTTTTCATTCGATTCGATTTCCGGAATAAACGCGGTATTGGTTTGGGAAGCTATGAAGAAGCCGTTAGGATTCTTATTATTTTGTTTGATGCCATTTTTACCCAAGCTAGACTAGTCTAATGTGGGCATTTGCTGTGGTATCGAGATTGAGTCCTGATTCGCGTGATTAAAGAGTATGCTGAATTCCCGTAGGTTAGAGTAAGATCGGAAATACCTAACCCGCCAGAGTTAAGAGTCTTTGGCCGGACACCATCTGGTACAGTGATCCTTCTTAGGAAATTCTTAAATCACTGTAACTTGGTAACCGTGTTACTTCTATTTCGGTAGTAAAGTCGCGAGATTATGTGTTCAGTTCTAAGGAAGAAATAAGACGGTTACAATAGCTACGTCCATCAAATACACCTCGGGGGGTTGTGTCAGATCATCACGCCAAAGCAGTCGTTGCGCATGTCGATCTTCTCGCCGAATCTGAATTCGGTGAAACATCTCCTTCAAATCCGCGCACAGAGCAACCCGTTTCTCCTGGAATCCATACAGAATATGTAGCAACGTATTTAGCAGATCCGGCCCTTTCAACAGCATCGAGTTGAGTGCGTCTCCTTCCACTTTGGCCGCAGCATCGCAGAAGATACGAACTTTGGACGGCTGCTTGGGATTGATGACCACTCCTAAAGGCAAGTATCACGTCCGCCGTGTGTCTGAATTGGCGAGCTCCTTCCGGGTCGCTTTGTGAATGTACCCTTCCGCTTGATACTCAGAAATCTGTTTCCTTACACTTTCGCCGATGAACAAACCCTTCTGCATACGCCTCTCTAAGCACTGCAGTCGCCGAAACGCCATCTGATAGCTGTCCGGGAACTCGAAGTAATCGTACTTCCATAGAAGCCCCGTCTCGAATCGCTGTACGACCCGCTTAGTGGTTTCCATCAGGATCCGATTTGATCGTTGAACTTCCGCGGACTCAGGACGGGCGACTTTCATTATACCTAGGCTCTCGACTGAGAAAAACTGCTCTACGAGCTCATGCAGTGTCTGCTTGGCCTCCTGGCACTCGCATATGTGGAAACTATGAACCGTATCCACCGACTTGTCCTGGCTGGATCCGTAAACCGTCCATCCCAAACGTGATTTTGTCGCTTCCGATGAGGATACGAGGTACCGCTTGATCGTACTGGCGACTTACTGGCTTTTTCCCTGGCCTGCTGGGCCTCACTAGCGTCCCATTTGGAGTGCAGCAAAGGGTGGTGTCGCCCTTGACATCTGTCGATATCGCATTACTTGCGAATCTTGCAGAGGCGCCTTCCGTGTGCTCCAAAACAGAGCCGACACAAGCCAAGTTTCTGTATTGTCTCCCAGCGTTCATCGACTGTTTTCTTGTCGGACTCTGAGCATTCTTTCACCCGATGTTCCGGGTTTATGCAAATGAAACACGCTGGACTTTTGATGGGCGCGTTGTAACGCCAGCTACTTCTTTCTTCGGCGCCATAGGAGAAGATTCTTCCATTGAGTGAGCTCCACAGAAGTACGTATGAGTAGAGTTAACGTACGAGCTAATGAATCGTGGCCAGTCTTCTGGATTACCAGAAAAGATTGGCAGCTCCTTGTTCATAACGTGTCTTTCTGCCAATTGTCGCGGTGTCGGTCCCCAATATGCCTACTCGTTATGCAACGGAGGTTGCTCCGCACTAGCCTGGAACTCCGCAACTGTGGTTGTGTTTCAATTGGATCCCAGGTGACACTGCCTTATCGAAAACCTTTTCACAGTGGGAATCACAGACGGTAACGGTTGGCCGACGTACGACTGGGAATACTCTCCTCCCATTAATTCTTCCACTGTCACTGGACCTCTTCTCGATTCACTGCGGTAGTTTGCGCGGCGATTGCAAATTTCGGATTACTAACTCGCGGAACGATAAACGAATTGCCTGCTGGAGGAGGGGCTGGGTGAGAGGAAAGGGATAGTTTTGGAAAGCATACTGCTTGATGATTACATTTGAGATGTTTTTGATAGGGCCGGCGAGCGCGGAAGTAACCGAGGAAATGTTAACCTGACCTCTAACAGCTACTGGTGCAGCTGTGCTTTCTGCTCGACCGTTAATACCGTTAATAACGTTGGCTCAAAACCAGACTGCCCTAACGAAATACCTGCCAGCGCCACTTCTAGAATACCCTCGTTAATGCTAGTTGGTTGCTGTATGCCGTTCTGCCAAGCTTGTATTCCAGTTGCTGTCGTCGCGTTACTCGTAGCAATATCGTCGGGGCAACCAACGTTGTCATCCACTGCTGTATCTTGCTGAATGAACTCTGCGCTGAGGCGACACTCCGGTTGCCATCCCCACCTAGATTGATCACCTCTCTTAAACGGAATGACTCGTTCATTATCGCCTGCTCTAGTTGAAATTGCCTCCGCTCAAACTCTGCTTGCTTTTTCTGCTTCTCTTGCTCCATCTTCCGCTCGTGCTCCAGACGCTCCAACTCTATACGCTTCATCGCTAAAGCCTTCTGAGCCTTAAGTCTCTCGAGCTGTCGGCGAGCCCTTTCTGCTCCAGCACTACAGGTTGAAGAGCTCGTTGCTGCTTTGCCGTTAGCCTTGCTTCCGGATGCATCAATCACCGGAATCTGTGCCGACGGTCTCTGACACCCACACATGAATGAACATCGGTCAATTCAACAATCCCTATAGTTCCTAACACTTACCCGGTCAAACCATTCGGAATTTGATTCGGAATCCTGAATGAAGTCAGTATGGATTCCAGATCAAACGCAACAACCGATTCTGAAACCGATTGATTCGGAATCGGTTGTTACATTTGATTTGGAAACCATACTGACTCCATTCAGAAATCCGAACCGGTGCCGGAATAAGTTTAACTGGGTAGTAGCGATAGAAAGACGACCCGTTTAGAACCTAACCTCAATCAGACGAATTCTTTTTCTCAACCAGTGACAGATGGTGTATTCACAGAGAACAGGCAGAGCGCCGCCACACCAACCTATCCCAACTATCCGTCAAATCCATTCCGGAACCGGTTCGAAATTCTGAATGGATTCAGTATGGAATCTTGCTCAAAGAAAACAACCGATTCCGACTCTATCGGTTGATCCATTTGAGCGGGAATTCGTGCTGGAAGTCCGAACCGGTTCCGGACTAATATGACTGGGTAGAGGAATAACCGCTGTCAATTCTGTCGAACTCAGCCACAAAAAAAACATGACAGTAGCGGACCTGGTTTGGATATCCCAACTACCTTCCAAACCGTTAGAGATTTTACACAAGTTGAATGCTGAAGATGGACGTCTGTTCTCTGTGGTGTATTTTTCGGCTTCTATCACCTGGTAAGATTATTAGGTTTAGTGTTCAATGAATTCATGTTCATTTAAAGAGCTACTTACGACTCCACTAACAGCTTTTTTCGTCAACAAAAAAATCACTATGACTTTATATCTTCACCTTTTCTAATTTTTCCTTTTTTTCACTCTATTGACATCTATCATCTAACCTTCAGGGTGGGTAGGGTCACTAAAAGTTCATCGGTAGGCTGGGTTGTTGTCTCAAAAACGTAGTGTTGACATACAATTGTAAAATACGGAAAACACAGAACTCAGACCAAATCCCACCCAAAAAATGAATGTTGAGTAGGATGTGTCCAAAATCAATAAAAATCGGTAGTTTTCGGTAGGGATAACAAAATATCGGTAGTTTTACCTTGGTCGTCTGTGAATCGGTAGGGAAGACCAAAATCGGTAGGACTACCGATAAATGGGTAAGTCTGGCCACCCTGCTAACATCTTCTATCGGCTGGATGTTGTTGGCTCGAATCTCTTAGGCTCGAATCAAAACTTGTCGAAAGTAAACAAAGTTCATTTCATATCGTCAACGTGGCGCCCAGGTGGTGAAATCGTTAGAATTCAACGGGGTGCTGGAGCATTGCCAGAAATTTTTTATTTCCAGATTAAATTTTACTAAACCTCCCAGTTAAGCTCAGCCGGAATGCTGGCTGGTTCTAAGTCGTATTCCGGCTCCGGTGACACAACCGATTCTAGTTAGAATGTTCAAGGGGTACCATTTCGATGCGGCTTAGCCGCATAACCGAGGCCTAGGAACCGAAGTGGCGCAAAGCCGCTGAGGATCCGCCGGGCGAGGTGGCCACCGACCCGCCGTCGGAAGCAAGCGAACCTGTGATCCACTCGTTTGCCCTGCTTACTCAAACATCCCTAATAAACATCTTATGATTCAAGAGCCTAACGACCTGTTCAGGGTATCATCCAAACAATATGTGGAATCGTTGGACTATATGGGTTAAAGTTCGTGTATAATATTTTTTTATTAGGGATAGGGGCTATCCCTAGTTCAAGCACGCGCAAAAGCGATGTGGCGTAGGTCGAGTGAGTTGCGGAATCGTTCACTTGCCAGTGGAAAAGTCCCCAGTCAAGTCTACAGACAAATAGGCTGTGAAATCTTCATAGTCTGTATTGCTTTATTGGTTCATCGCCGCCTCGCTTCTAAAGAAATCAAGGAAGATATTCAACTACCCCACAGTAGGGTAGCCGTAAGTAATTTTTTGAAATTCTTCAGACTAAAGCTCGAAGTAATTGTACTTAAAAAGATATACCAGAAGAACGAAACTACTCCAGCAATTACCGAGTAACCGGGCGCAGTTCCGACATAAACCAACAAAACCGGAAGAGCTACTAATTGATCTCCAACACCAACAGTGTCATTAATAGTTGACAACTTTGCTATAACTTTTTTTTCACCGACCTCCACACATAAAACGTCATGTTCTACAGGTCTGCCCGGAATGAGCGATGATCGGAAACTCTAAACGAATGTGGTGTGACGATTAATTACGTGAGCAATAATTATTTCGTTCACCCAAAATGAGGTTGACTGGCGAAAACAACACTGAAAAACAATTTCTGTCGAGTACGGAATGATTATCGTCGCTGTCGCTGTGGTGTGGGTTTCCGTGACGCACTCACCAATTTTATCTGCCATTATTACCGGTTGCTACGATCAACTAGTATGGACTGGGCATCCATGGGTGGTGGCAGGATGTGGACATTATTTGGGGGAACTCATTGGTTGCGAGCAGCTGTGCAGATCAAATATCGCGTTGGTCGCATCTTAATTGAGTGAAATGAATACCGTTTGGACGCCCACAACATGCAGATTGATTCGAGTTTCGAGTTCATGGCAATAACCATTTTTCATGTTGAGTGTGTTCAAAATCATGAGTTTCTTGTCTGATTGGAACAGCACTTACTCTTGTCTAACCCATGAAGAGTTAAAAAACACTTAATCACAGTTCAAGTTCCGCACAAACTGCCACTTTTCGACACTTGTTTCGCCCTGAAAACGAACGACCAAGCTACTGTTGCCCATAACAGCTAAGACCATCCCGGCCGCGGTGAAGCAAAGCAAACAACTATTTTCACGCAATTTATTTTAATTTTATGACATCGTCACGATGGTTTTACCATACAGTCCCAGTTGGACTATTTTTCAACGAAGAAGACCCCCCATTCCAGGCGGGCTCCAATCTAAACAAAAACTGCTCACCTAGTGTTCTACATGTACATGTATCTGGTAGTACACCCTCTTGCCACCTTACGCTCCGCTTCGTAGACCAAGTTCACTCAGTCGGTAATAAATTTATGGTAGTTGTTATTATTATTGGACAGAATTTGCATACAAATTGCATGTTTTATCGAGCAACGGTGGACCCAAACAACGCTGGTTTTCCTTTTTCGACGGCCAGAATGAGACTACGACAGGCAGGCAGGCAGGCATACCGAAATACGCAGATTCTAGGTTGCGGCAAAGGGGGAAAGGAATGATGTAGGGAAGAAGCGAGCGACTTCCGGATGGGCTGGTGGTTCCGCGGTTGACAGGTGAACATGTGCTAGAAGACAACCACCGACACCGGGAGTAGAGGTAGTAGAAGTTGTTGCGGGATTACAACCTCCACTGGGAGCCAGTTGGGTGTGAGTAGCGAATGTGAAAAATGATATATCCTATGTGCGAAGTGGAGAGTTTGGCACGCTTTGAGTGACATCCGATTATTGTGCCTTTAGGGGAAAAGACGAGGAAAAATGAATCTTTATCGTAATGATAGAATCGAAATCGCAATTCATCCCATTTCGTCATTGTCATCCGTTTGGTGCTCAACGTGAACTGTGTGATTTTTCTAATCCCCTTCTTTCCTTTTTTTTTCTTACTTTCTTTCTTATTTTCTTATTTTCTTACTTTCTTATTTTCTTACTTTCTTACCTTCTTACTCTCTTACCTTCTTACCTTCTTACTTGCTTACTCCCTTACTTTCTTACTTTTTTACTTTCGTACTTTCTTACTTTCTTACTTTCTTACTTTCTTACTTTCTTACTTTCTTACTTTCTTACTTTCTTACTTTCTTACTTTCTTACTTTCTTACTTTCTTACTTTCTTACTTTCTTACTTTCTTACTTTCTTACTTTCTTACTTTCTTACTTTCTTACTTTCTTACTTTCTTACTTTCTTACTTTCTTACTTTCTTACTTTCTTACTTTCTTACTTTCTTACTTTCTTACTTTCTTACTTTCTTACTTTCTTACTTTCTTACTTTCTTACTTTCTTACTTTCTTACTTTCTTACTTTCTTACTTTCTTACTTTCTTACTTTCTTACTTTCTTACTTTCTTACTTTCTTACTTTCTTACTTTCTTACTTTCTTACTTTCTTACTTTCTTACTTTCTTACTTTCTTACTTTCTTACTTTCTTACTTTCTTACTTTCTTACTTTCTTACTTTCTTACTTTCTTACTTTCTTACTTTCTTACTTTCTTACTTTCTTACTTTCTTACTTTCTTACTTTCTTACTTTCTTACTTTCTTACTTTCTTACTTTCTTACTTTCTTACTTTCTTACTTTCTTACTTTCTTACTTTCTTACTTTCTTACTTTCTTACTTTCTCACTTTCTCACTTTCTTACTTTCTTACTTTCTTACTTTCTTACTTTCTTACTTTCTTACTTTCTTACTTTCTTACTTTCTTACTTTCTTACTTTCTTACTTTCTTACTTTCTTACTTTCTCACTTTCTTACTTTCTTACTTTTTTACTTTCTTACTTTCTTACTTTCTTACTTTCTTACTTTCTTACTTTCTTACTTTCTTACTTTCTTACTTTCTTACTTTCTTACTTTCTTACTTTCTTACTTTCTTACTTTCTTACTTTCTTACTTTCTTACTTTCTTACTTTCTTACTTTCTTACTTTCTTACTTTCTTACTTTCTTACTTTCTTACTTTCTTACTTTCTTACTTTCTTACTTTCTTACTTTCTTACTTTCTTACTTTCTTACTTTCTTACTTTCTTACTTTCTTACTTTCTTACTTTCTTACTTTCTTACATTCTTACTTTCTTACTTTCTTACTTTCTTACTTTCTTACTTTCTTACTTTCTTACTTTCTTACTTTCTTACTTTCTTACTTTCTTACTTTCTTACTTTCTTACTTTCTTACTTTCTTACTTTCTTACTTTCTTACTTTCTTACTTTCTTACTTTCTTACTTTCTTACTTTCTTACTTTCTTACTTTCTTACTTTCTTACTTTCTTACTTTCTTACTTTCTTACTTTCTTACTTTCTTACTTTCTTACTTTCTTACTTTCTTACTTTCTTACTTTCTTACTTTCTTACTTTCTTACTTTCTTACTTTCTTACTTTCTTACTTTCTTACTTTCTTACTTTCTTACTTTCTTACTTTCTTACTTTCTTACTTTCTTACTTTCTTACTTTCTTACTTTCTTACTTTCTTACTTTCTTACTTTCTTACTTTCTTACTTTCTTACTTTCTTACTTTCTTACTTTCTTACTTTCTTACTTTCTTACTTTCTTACTTTCTTACTTTCTTACTTTCTTACTTTCCTACTTTCTTGCTTTCTTACTTTCTTACTTTCTTACTTTCTTACTTTCTTACTTTCTTACTTTCTTACTTTCTTACTTTCTTACTTTCTTACTTTCTTACTTTCTTATTTTCTTATTTTCTTACTTTCTTACTTTCTTACTTTCTTACTTTCTTACTTTCTTACTTTCTTACTTTCTTACTTTCTTACTTTCTTACTTTCTTACTTTCTTACTTTCTTACTTTCTTACTTTCTTACTTTCTTACTTTCTTACTTTCTTACTTTCTTACTTTCTTACTTTCTTACTTTCTTACTTTCTTACTTTCTTACTTTCTTACTTTCTTACTTTCTTACTTTCTTACTTTCTTACTTTCTTACTTTCTTACTTTCTTACTTTCTTACTTTTCTTACTTTCTTACTTTCTTACTTTCTTCTTACTTTCTTACTTTCTTACTTTCTTACTTTCTTACTTTCTTACTTTCTTACTTTCTTACTTTCTTACTTTCTTACTTTCTTACTTTCTTACTTTCTTACTTTCTTACTTTCTTACTTTCATACTTTCTTACTTTCTTACTTTCTTACTTTCTTACTTTCTTACTTTCTTACTTTCTTACTTTCTTACTTTCTTACTTTCTTACTTTCTTACTTTCTTACTTTCTTACTTTCTTACTTTCTTACTTTCTTACTTTCTTACTTTCTTACTTTCTTACTTTCTTACTTTCTTACTTTCATATTTTCTTACTTTCTTACTTTCTTACTTTCTTACTTTCTTACTTTCTTACTTTCTTACTTTCTTACTTTCTTACTTTCTTACTTTCTTACTTTCTTACTTTCTTACTTTCTTACTTTCTTACTTTCTTACTTTCTTACTTTCTTACTTTCTTACTTTCTTACTTTCTTACTTTCTTACTTTCTTACTTTCTTACTTTCTTACTTTCTTACTTTCTTACTTTCTTACTTTCTTACTTTCTTACTTTCTTACTTTCTTACTTTCTTACTTTCTTACTTTCTTACTTTCTTACTTTCTTACTTTCTTACTTTCTTACTTTCTTACTTTCTTACTTTCTTACTTTCTTACTTTCTTACTTTCTTACTTTCTTACTTTCTTACTTTCTTACTTTCTTACTTTCTTACTTTCTTACTTTCTTACTTTCTTACTTTCTTACTTTCTTACTTTCTTACTTTCTTACTTTCTTACTTTCTCTTACTTTCTTACTTTCTTACTTTCTTACTTTCTTACTTTCTTACTTTCTTACTTTCTTACTTTCTTACTTTCTTACTTTCTTACTTTCTTACTTTCTTACTTTCTTACTTTCTTACTTTCTTACTTTCTTACTTTCTCTTACTTTCTTACTTTCTTACTTTCTTACTTTCTTACTTTCTTACTTTCTTACTTTCTTACTTTCTTACTTTCTTACTTTCTTACTTTCTTACTTTCTTACTTTCTTACTTTCTTACTTTCTTACTTTCTCTTACTTTCTTACTTTCTTACTTTCTTACTTTCTTACTTTCTTACTTTCTTACTTTCTTACTTTCTTACTTTCTTACTTTCTTACTTTCTTACTTTCTTACTTTCTTACTTTCTTACTTTCTTACTTTCTTACTTTCTTACTTTCTTACTTTCTTACTTTCTTACTTTCTTACTTTCTTACTTTCTTACTTTCTTACTTTCTTACTTTCATATTTTCTTACTTTCTTACTTTCTTACTTTCTTACTTTCTTACTTTCTTACTTTCTTACTTTCTTACTTTCTTACTTTCTTACTTTCTTACTTTCTTACTTTCTTACTTTCTTACTTTCTTACTTTCTTACTTTCTTACTTTCTTACTTTCTTACTTTCTTACTTTCTTACTTTCTTACTTTCTTACTTTCTTACTTTCTTACTTTCTTACTTTCTTACTTTCTTACTTTCTTACTTTCTTACTTTCTTACTTTCTTACTTTCTTACTTTCTTACTTTCTTACTTTCTTACTTTCTTACTTTCTTACTTTCTTACTTTCTTACTTTCTTACTTTCTTACTTTCTTACTTTCTTACTTTCTTACTTTCTTACTTTCTTACTTTCTTACTTTCTTACTTTCTTACTTTCTTACTTTCTTACTTTCTTACTTTCTTACTTTCTCTTACTTTCTTACTTTCTTACTTTCTTACTTTCTTACTTTCTTACTTTCTTACTTTCTTACTTTCTTACTTTCTTACTTTCTTACTTTCTTACTTTCTTACTTTCTTACTTTCTTACTTTCTTACTTTCTTACTTTCTTACTTTCTTACTTTCTTACTTTCTTACTTTCTTATTTCTTACTTTCTTACTTTCTTACTTTCTTACTTTCTTACTTTCTTACTTTCTTACTTTCTTACTTTCTTACTTTCTTACTTTCTTACTTTCTTACTTTCTTACTTTCTTACTTTCTTACTTTCTTACTTTCTTACTTTCTTACTTTCTTACTTTCTTACTTTCTTACTTTCTTACTTTCTTACTTTCTTACTTTCTTACTTTCTTACTTTCTTACTTTCTTACTTTCTTACTTTCTTACTTTCTTACTTTCTTACTTTCTTTCTTACTTTCTTACTTTCTTACTTTCTTACTTTCTTACTTTCTTACTTTCTTACTTTCTTACTTTCTTACTTTCTTACTTTCTTACTTTCTTACTTTCTTACTTTCTTACTTTCTTACTTTCTTACTTTCTTACTTTCTTACTTTCTTACTTTCTTACTTTCTTACTTTCTTACTTTCTTACTTTCTTACTTTCTTACTTTCTTACTTTCTTCTTACTTTCTTACTTTCTTACTTTCTTACTTTCTTACTTTCTTACTTTCATACTTTCTTACTTTCATACTTTCTTACTTTCTTACTTTCTTACTTTCTTACTTTCTTACTTTCTTACTTTCTTACTTTCTTACTTTCTTACTTTCTTACTTTCTTACTTTCTTACTTTCTTACTTTCTTACTTTCTTACTTTCTTACTTTCTTACTTTCTTACTTTCTTACTTTCTTACTTTCTTACTTTCTTACTTTCTTACTTTCTTACTTTCTTACTTTCTTACTTTCTTACTTTCTTACTTTCTTACTTTCTTACTTTCTTACTTTCTTACTTTCTTACTTTCTTACTTTCTTACTTTCTTACTTTCTTACTTTCTTACTTTCTTACTTTCTTACTTTCTTACTTTCTTACTTTCTTACTTTCTTACTTTCTTACTTTCTTACTTTCTTACTTTCTTACTTTCTTACGTTCTTACTTTCTTACTTTCTTACTTTCTTACGTTCTTACTTTCTTACTTTCTTACTTTCTTACTTTCTTACTTTCTTACTTTCTTACTTTCTTACTTTCTTACTTTCTTACTTTCTTACTTTCTTACTTTCTTACTTTCTTACTTTCTTACTTTCTTACTTTCTTACTTTCTTACTTTCTTACTTTCTTACTTTCTTACTTTCTTACTTTCTTACTTTCTTACTTTCTTACTTTCTTACTTTCTTACTTTCTTACTTTCTTACTTTCTTACTTTCTTACTTTCTTACTTTCTTACTTTCTTACTTTCTTACTTTCTTACTTTCTTACTTTCTTACTTTCTTACTTTCTTACTTTCTTACTTTCTTACTTTCTTACTTTCTTACTTTCTTACTTTCTTACTTTCTTACTTTCTTACTTTCTTACTTTCTTACTTTCTTACTTTCTTACTTTCTTACTTTCTTACTTTCTTACTTTCTTACTTTCTTACTTTCTTACTTTCTTACTTTCTTACTTTCTTACTTTCTTACTTTCTTACTTTCTTACTTTCTTACTTTCTTACTTTCTTACTTTCTTACTTTCTTACTTTCTTACTTTCTTACTTTCTTACTTTCTTACTTTCTTACTTTCTTACTTTCTTACTTTCTTACTTTCTTACTTTCTTACTTTCTTACTTTCTTACTTTCTTACTTTCTTACTTTCTTACTTTCTTACTTTCTTACTTTCTTACTTTCTTACTTTCTTACTTTCTTACTTTCTTACTTTCTTACTTTCTTACTTTCTTACTTTCTTACTTTCTTACTTTCTTACTTTCTTACTTTCTTACTTTCTTACTTTCTTACTTTCTTACTTTCTTACTTTCTTACTTTCTTACTTTCTTACTTTCTTACTTTCTTACTTTCTTACTTTCTTACTTTCTTACTTTCTTACTTTCTTACTTTCTTACTTTCTTACTTTCTTACTTTCTTACTTTCTTACTTTCTTACTTTCTTACTTTCTTACTTTCTTACTTTCTTACTTTCTTACTTTCTTACTTTCTTACTTTCTTACTTTCTTACTTTCTTACTTTCTTACTTTCTTACTTTCTTACTTTCTTACTTTCTTACTTTCTTACTTTCTTACTTTCTTACTTTCTTACTTTCTTACTTTCTTACTTTCTTACTTTCTTACTTTCTTACTTTCTTACTTTCTTACTTTCTTACTTTCTTACTTTCTTACTTTCTTACTTTCTTACTTTCTTACTTTCTTACTTTCTTACTTTCTTACTTTCTTACTTTCTTACTTTCTTACTTTCTTACTTTCTTACTTTCTTACTTTCTTACTTTCTTACTTTCTTACTTTCTTACTTTCTTACTTTCTTACTTTCTTACTTTCTTACTTTCTTACTTTCTTACTTTCTTACTTTCTTACTTTCTTACTTTCTTACTTTCTTACTTTCTTACTTTCTTACTTTCTTACTTTCTTACTTTCTTACTTTCTTACTTTCTTACTTTCTTACTTTCTTACTTTCTTACTTTCTTACTTTCTTACTTTCTTACTTTCTTACTTTCTTACTTTCTTACTTTCTTACTTTCTTACTTTCTTACTTTCTTACTTTCTTACTTTCTTACTTTCTTACTTTCTTACTTTCTTACTTTCTTACTTTCTTACTTTCTTACTTTCTTACTTTCTTACTTTCTTACTTTCTTACTTTCTTACTTTCTTACTTTCTTACTTTCTTACTTTCTTACTTTCTTACTTTCTTACTTTCTTACTTTCTTACTTTCTTACTTTCTTACTTTCTTACTTTCTTACTTTCTTACTTTCTTACTTTCTTACTTTCTTACTTTCTTACTTTCTTACTTTCTTACTTTCTTACTTTCTTACTTTCTTACTTTCTTACTTTCTTACTTTCTTACTTTCTTACTTTCTTACTTTCTTACTTTCTTACTTTCTTACTTTCTTACTTTCTTACTTTCTTACTTTCTTACTTTCTTACTTTCTTACTTTCTTACTTTCTTACTTTCTTACTTTCTTACTTTCTTACTTTCTTACTTTCTTACTTTCTTACTTTCTTACTTTCTTACTTTCTTACTTTCTTACTTTCTTACTTTCTTACTTTCTTACTTTCTTACTTTCTTACTTTCTTACTTTCTTACTTTCTTACTTTCTTACTTTCTTACTTTCTTACTTTCTTACTTTCTTACTTTCTTACTTTCTTACTTTCTTACTTTCTTACTTTCTTACTTTCTTACTTTCTTACTTTCTTACTTTCTTACTTTCTTACTTTCTTACTTTCTTACTTTCTTACTTTCTTACTTTCTTACTTTCTTACTTTCTTACTTTCTTACTTTCTTACTTTCTTACTTTCTTACTTTCTTACTTTCTTACTTTCTTACTTTCTTACTTTCTTACTTTCTTACTTTCTTACTTTCTTACTTTCTTACTTTCTTACTTTCTTACTTTCTTACTTTCTTACTTTCTTACTTTCTTACTTTCTTACTTTCTTACTTTCTTACTTTCTTACTTTCTTACTTTCTTACTTTCTTACTTTCTTACTTTCTTACTTTCTTACTTTCTTACTTTCTTACTTTCTTACTTTCTTACTTTCTTACTTTCTTACTTTCTTACTTTCTTACTTTCTTACTTTCTTACTTTCTTACTTTCTTACTTTCTTACTTTCTTACTTTCTTACTTTCTTACTTTCTTACTTTCTTACTTTCTTACTTTCTTACTTTCTTACTTTCTTACTTTCTTACTTTCTTACTTTCTTACTTTCTTACTTTCTTACTTTCTTACTTTCTTACTTTCTTACTTTCTTACTTTCTTACTTTCTTACTTTCTTACTTTCTTACTTTCTTACTTTCTTACTTTCTTACTTTCTTACTTTCTTACTTTCTTACTTTCTTACTTTCTTACTTTCTTACTTTCTTACTTTCTTACTTTCTTACTTTCTTACTTTCTTACTTTCTTACTTTCTTACTTTCTTACTTTCTTACTTTCTTACTTTCTTACTTTCTTACTTTCTTACTTTCTTACTTTCTTACTTTCTTACTTTCTTACTTTCTTACTTTCTTACTTTCTTACTTTCTTACTTTCTTACTTTCTTACTTTCTTACTTTCTTACTTTCTTACTTTCTTACTTTCTTACTTTCTTACTTTCTTACTTTCTTACTTTCTTACTTTCTTACTTTCTTACTTTCTTACTTTCTTACTTTCTTACTTTCTTACTTTCTTACTTTCTTACTTTCTTACTTTCTTACTTTCTTACTTTCTTACTTTCTTACTTTCTTACTTTCTTACTTTCTTACTTTCTTACTTTCTTACTTTCTTACTTTCTTACTTTCTTACTTTCTTACTTTCTTACTTTCTTACTTTCTTACTTTCTTACTTTCTTACTTTCTTACTTTCTTACTTTCTTACTTTCTTACTTTCTTACTTTCTTACTTTCTTACTTTCTTACTTTCTTACTTTCTTACTTTCTTACTTTCTTACTTTCTTACTTTCTTACTTTCTTACTTTCTTACTTTCTTACTTTCTTACTTTCTTACTTTCTTACTTTCTTACTTTCTTACTTTCTTACTTTCTTACTTTCTTACTTTCTTACTTTCTTACTTTCTTACTTTCTTACTTTCTTACTTTCTTACTTTCTTACTTTCTTACTTTCTTACTTTCTTACTTTCTTACTTTCTTACTTTCTTACTTTCTTACTTTCTTACTTTCTTACTTTCTTACTTTCTTACTTTCTTACTTTCTTACTTTCTTACTTTCTTACTTTCTTACTTTCTTACTTTCTTACTTTCTTACTTTCTTACTTTCTTACTTTCTTACTTTCTTACTTTCTTACTTTCTTACTTTCTTACTTTCTTACTTTCTTACTTTCTTACTTTCTTACTTTCTTACTTTCTTACTTTCTTACTTTCTTACTTTCTTACTTTCTTACTTTCTTACTTTCTTACTTTCTTACTTTCTTACTTTCTTACTTTCTTACTTTCTTACTTTTTTACTCTCTTCCTTTGTTCTTTTGCATCACTGCTTTCTTGCTTTTTCTCTATTTCATCTTCTTATAATCGGCTGCTTTATTACTTTCTAGCGTTCAATCTGCGACACATAATCTTACTCGTACATCATTTGAAGAAGATTATATCGAACCAGGAAAACGTTAAGCTTCACCTATAGTTCAAGTTTCTGTGTACTCACAAAATGGCCTCCTCTTACTTCAAGGACACGAATGGCCGCGCCCCCTCGAACCCGAAGAGATTAAGCACTCGCCAGCAAACAAACTCAGCGGAAAAAATATTGCGTTGATGGGAATGGATGTAGGTACTGCCTTACTTGAGAAAACTGCTTTGGGTATTAAGGAAAAAACCACGGCAATGGCTCCATACGTATTTTCATAAGCGAAGTGCTGCCCCCGGGCAACTTCGACTAACGCCCGGTTCGGCGGCGTGGGGATAGCATCGAGTGGGATTATTGTTTATTACTGGCAGCCATAATTTCTATTTTCGAGATAAATTGTTGTGATGAAGTGCTGCCGGATTATACTTTATGGAGTTCACAAATCACCTTGACCGGGTGGGAGAGCACGGACAGGGACGGGTAGAAAAATCCGATAATGGAATGGAACCCCGGTTGTAGCCTAATGATGCTTGATGCTGTCGGACAACGAACGGGGGAATCGAACAAAGGGTTGGTTAGACATAAACCGGTTTCCATGGTTTTTACGCCAACGCTGTTTTTCATGCTAATTAATTAGTTTGATTTTTAATTACGACCGAACGAGAGCGTGAATAGCATAATTGATCATCCTAAATCGGAGCTGCGGGTTTAAATTTATTGTGTCTGGAGATCAGAGATGTGCGGGTAAAAAAATAGATTTGATTCTGACGGGAAACATAAATTGCAATTTGCACTGGTAGATAAAAACGTGAGGGTGAACACCTCGGCAGGGATGCCAGATATATTTTTCAAATGTCTTCACATTTAATAAAAACTTGTCTTCATTTGTCTTCAACGACCAGGATTCGAAAACGGTTCTCGATTTTGAGCCAGAATTCAGCCAGACACCGGACAGAATTCCGAAAAGAATTGTCCTCAAAATGTAAAAAAATGTCTTTACATGCCTTCACATCTGGCAACGCTGATCCTAGGTAATATATTACAGTGCTGCCAACACACCATACTTATCATCACAGCTCCCATCTCTAAAGGCCTTCTAGCAACAGTGAATGGAATGACACGAGCAACATAGAAACGAACACAAAACAAATCATTTGCATGTTTCAAATTACTGGAACTGAAAAAATTGCACTCATTTACATTTGTGTTTGATCAGAAATCGGTATTATTGTGGTTATGTTGCAATTCCACATCATTTCATTGAAACACGCTTCATTTGGACAGATCCGGAGGGGGAGCAATTACAATGTTGTACAATGCTGTTCATGAAGGATTTTTTTTTTTGAATTCCGTGGAAAAAAATGCCTCCAAATTTAGGTCATTCCTATTAACACAGCAATGCAGCACTAATGGCTGCTTCCATGATCTATGAAAAAGCTGACCAACTGTGAGCTATAACAAATAAATACATTTTGTTCACACTGTTCCTGGTAGTCTCTTGTCTATCTTTTTGGTCGTGGTGGCACACTATTTCATTGATTACTCGGTTTGTAAACAATGAATTGTTTCGATTCCTTGGAAGCAGTACAATGACGAAACTGGCGTGAAAAATCGAAATACTGGTCTTTGAACGAAGCACAGTTTGAAATTGGAAGCCCTGTTTTCTGTTCCTATACTCTAAACCATTAGACGCACGGAAGTAGTAAAATGCTACTTCAACTTCATCATTATCATTGTGATCGATAACGTGTGCATTAAAAGAATGGACTGAGTGTATCAGCGATACTGGTAACAATTCTTTAAATCTGTGCGCAGCATATGCAAAAATCTGTGTTAACCCTAGAACGTTGCACTTGCGTTTTCCACCCTAGAACGTTGCACTAGGGTACAAATGTACCCCCCGCGTTTAATTGCAATTTTCGCAGGTAAAAATGCAAGCAAAAGAAATGTAAAATACATCATTTTCTTCGTTTTACATTTCTTATAAAAGAAATGTATAGAATTCGCTCAAACTTTCAAGATTTTTTCCGAGGCCCGGAGGGCCGAGTCTTATATACCAATCGACTCAGCTCGACGATTTGGGACAATGTCTGTGTGTGTGTGTGTGTGTGTGTGTGTGTGTGTGTGTGTGTGTGTGTCTGTGTGTGTGTGTGTATGTAACGGACAAATTCTCATTCGTGTTTCTCAGCAATGGCTGAACCGATCTTATCCAAACCAATTTTAAATGAAAGAACTAAAAAACAGTATGAACGCTATTAATTTGTTTTTGATTCTGATGTTTAGTTTTTAAGATATGAATGTTTGAATGCGTAAAAATGGCATTTTTTGCAGTTTTTTTAAATTATCTGCCGGAATTGACAATACAGATTACCAATTTATATGTTTTTAGACAGCTTTAACGAATACCTTTCGAACAAGCTATAGATTGTTGAAATCGGACTATTATCAAAAGAGATATTTAACATTGAATGCGGACGAAAGATTTTTATCATTTCCCATTGCCAGAAATATGACCAAAAACATGTAATCTATTATTAACGCCAAAACGGCTTATTTTAGGTCAATTGTATCTTCGGAGAATTTAATGGAGGTAATATGCCTTTTCTTTTGGTATTGTGCTTTTGCTAATTAATCCCCCTATGAGTGAGATATCTTCACAAATTTTCTTGGAAGTGATTATATCGAAATGATGCCTTCAGCAAATTTGTAGCTCTTACTTTTACGAATAACTTTACTGAAGACTTCAAATATCTATTTTGAATACTTTAAAGGTTATGGCTTGTTGTTTGTGGATTACTCTTCGTCGCCTATTTATTGTTCAATATAGTAATAATCCATTGAAATAAGTCAAACATTATTTCGATAAATCGAATTTTGTATTTCATTTTTCTATCTACAACCGCTAGAAATAATCGCCGAACATTTCCAAGTTGTCTGGAAGGTACTTGATAACTTATCAGTGCAAAAATGTTCATTTGTGCGAACCTTCTGACTGCAATTTTTCTAACTTATGACCATCGGATCGATCTGAAACCTTTCGGAAAATGAAAAGCGAAATAAATAACTCCAAGCAACGGCGTAGCCAAGAGAAGGTTTTGGGGTTTAACACCATACAGCCCCCCCCCACCACACCAAAAAAAATATTGGATTGGAGTTGAAAATTTATTGATGCTGACTGATTTAATTCAATATTACAATAACAATTATCTGATCCGTAGATTGATAACCTGTTGTTGTAAACATCATGAGGACTTTTGATAAATTGTCGGAATGGGGTCCTGATACGTAACTGATCTATTGGTCTTGATTTCACAGTTGTCTAATAGCATCAATATCAAATTCCTGCCTGAAAACATTCCAATAGAAAATTCCAGAGTTCTGTAATCAATCATAATCCTCAGATTTATTTTCAAATTTTCAGCTTTTTTCCTACACAATATTACGAAAGCTTATTAAACCATTTTTCCTAATAAGTTTGTGAAAATTATAAACTATTTGAAATTTTTTAATAGTTTTATTTTTTATTCAACCGTGATTTTTTAATAAATAGTGACCATCGCTTCACAACGTAGTCTATTTTTCATGGCTTGCGGTGAGCACGATCTCTCGAATTGCTGAACTGAAAATTATGGAATAGAAATTAATTTTTAGTATTCTTTACAGACCCGCTGGTGCCCTAAGACGATTTCGCTAGATTTTTAGAGCACTGTGCACTAGACTGCCCAGAAAAATGATGAATTTTTGAAAACTCAATCGGCCCACCCCTGAGTCGATTCCTAGTCCCACCAGGAGTACTTGTACCAAATTTGAAGCAAATCGGACAAGTCTAACTACCGGACCAACGTGCCTGAAGTTTATATTGGATTTTTCAACAATTTACATGAAGAAAACTCACTAGCTCGTATTTTCGCCGCTAGGGGGCACTGTATACATCGTATTATCACTGTAAGTGAAAATAAGAAAGATATTTTAATTATCTACAACTTAGTCGAAGACTGCTAGTAAATCCGGCTATGTTAAAAGAAGTTATTAAACTTTTAACGAAGTGATGTCTGAGTCAGTTTTGCATGGGGCCTAGCAGTGCATGGTTGTGTATCAGTGCTCGAGTCCCGCGAACTATATATTTTTGTGAAATAATGGTTAGATTTAGCCGAATAGTATGTTTACAAGAATTATAGTAAATAATACGAGTTATGTTTTGGTTAGAAAATTTTAGTTCCACCTGTGACCGCATAGAGGGCGCCACTACTAACTTTTCATAGAAGAGAGATAGAGTATCAAGATGTTCAGAAGAAATACTGAAAAATGCCTGTTCTATAACTTTGTAGAAGACACCAAATTTCTATCTCTCTCCGTTGAAAAGTTAGTGTTGGCGCCCTCTATGCGGTAACAGGTGGAACTAAAATTTTCTAATCAAAGCATGACTCATATTATTTACTATAATTCTTGCAAACATACCATTGAGCTAAACCTAACGATTATTTCACAAAAATGTTTAGTTCGTGTGAATCGAGTACTGATACACAACCATGCACTATAAGGCCCCATGCAAAACTGACTCAGACATCACTTCGTTAAAAGTTTAATAACTTCTTTTAACAAAGTCGGATTTACTTGCAGTCTTCGACTAAGTTGTAAACAATTCAATTATCCTTCTTATTTTCACTTACAGTGATAATACGATGCATACAGTGCCACCTAGCGGCGAAAATGCGTGCTTGTGGGTTTTCTCCATGTAAATTATTGAAAATTCCCGTACAAACTTCAGGCCCGTTGGTCCGGTAGTTAGACTTGTCCGATTTGCTTCAAATTTGGTGCAAGTACTCCTGGTGGGACTAGGAATCGACGCAGAGGTGGGCCGATAGGGGTCATTTTTTTCCTGTCACCCTACTGTGCACCCAGTGCATTAACGCAAGTGACGGAAGGTTATCGAAAAGTTTCGTGAAAATGAAAATTCCAGTAATGATGATGATTTTCCCAAACGGTTCGTTTTCGTGAGGTTTTTATTTGTTCTTTTGCATTAGGATTAGCGATAATAATACAAATTAAGAATACTACTGGGAAGTCACCTTTAGAAAAAGTCGACGTCGAAGTAAAATTTGAAACTATGCACGCATGTACTTCAGAGATAGCGTGATATCAGGAGCTGCGATTTCATTTCAACGCTTTTTTGTGAAAAGGGCGTCACTTACAAATGGCTTTTTTCATACATGCGAATGAGGGCTTTGAAACGCAACAAATTAACCTTAAAAGTTTTGATTCTACGATATTGCTTTCTTAAACTACAGCAAACAATACAACGGGCGAAACTGTATTTTTGTTTGTTTATTTAAAGTTTCGCCCTCCATGCTCCATGCAAACAAACAGGGCGATACTTTTTCTCTAGCAGTTTAGAGGCGAAACTGTTATTTTCGTATTTTTTTAGGATTATCAAGCTGATACCAGCTGTAAATAGTAACAATGATCTCTATTGAAAAAACGTTTTTAATCCACCTAACAGTGTGATGCGACATTTCTTATAACTCTTATCACTCTCTTCGGATATTATATCGTTTGAGAACATTTAGAACTTTATGCTTCGCGATGTTTTTGATAACACATACTACATGGGATAGTGGCAGGACTCAGAGAATCGCTCAAATCAGCATAGGACAACATCAGTGCTAGAAATCTCAAACCAAATCAATGGGAAAGCGAAAAAATGGCCCATAAAATATCTAAATTGTGGTGGGAAAACTGAATTTTCCTAAAGGGGTTATATATTGTACTGAACCAAAAAATCGAATTTTGTTTTTTGAATCGATTTGAAGTTTATACTTTACTCAAATTTCCAACGCGACTGAGAACTAAGAAATCAACGCTTTTTCTTGAAAAGGGCGATACTAGCAGTGATACCACTCAAAGAAAATCAACAATGAATATTTCCAGACTTGGTTTTATTTCCTATTTAAGAACTATTGTGTTTTTTTACATCCTAGATTGCATGATTCAGTGATCGAAACCCAAAACTTCATAAAGTATTTGAAATTATTAAATTAAAATTTGTTTTTGCTATTGAAATTGACAAAATGATAGTATAGCCGCTTTGGCGATTGTTTACTTTTTCGGTCCCACCTATCAGCATTGAAGTATCGCCCTTACGTTTTACATTTCTTATAAAAGAAATGTATAGAATTCGCTCAAACTTTCAAGATTTTTTCCGAGGCCCGGAGGGCCGAGTCTTATATACCAATCGACTCAGCTCGACGATTTGGGACAATGTCTGTGTGTGTGTGTGTCTGTGTGTGTGTGTGTGTATGTAACGGACAAATTCTCATTCGTGTTTCTCAGCAATGGCTGAACCGATCTTATCCAAACCAATTTTAAATGAAATAACTAAAAAACAGTATGAACGCTATTAATTTGTTTTTGATTCTGATGTTTAGTTTTTAAGATATGAATGTTTGAATGCGTAAAAATGGCGTTTTTTGCAGTTTTTTTATATTATCTGCTGGAATTGACAATATAGATTAACAGTTTATATGTTTTTAGATAGCTTAAACGAATACCTTTCGAACAAGCTATAGATTGTTGAAATCGGACTATTATCAAAAGAGATATTTAACATTAAATGCGGACGAAAGATTTCTATCATTTCCCATTACCAGAAATATCACCAAAAACATGTAATCTATTATTAACGCCAAAACGGCTTATTTTAGATCAATAGTATCTTCGGAGAATTTAATGGAAGTAATATGCTCTTTCTTTCGGTATTGTGCTTTTGCTGATTAATCCACCTGTGAGTGAGATATTTTCACAAATTTTCTTGGAAGTGATTATAACGAAATGATGCCTTCAGCAAATTTATAGCTCTTACTTTTGCGAATAACTTTACTGAAGACTTCAAATATCTATTTTGAATACTTTAAAAGTTATGGCTTGTTGTTTGTGGATTACTCTTCGTCGCCTATTTATTGTTCAATATAGTAATAATCCATTGAAATAAGCCAAACATTATTTCGATAAATCGAATTTTGTATTTCATTTTTCTATCTACAACCGCTAGAAATAATCACCGAACACTTCCAAGTTGTCTGGAAGGAACTTGATAACTTATCAGTGCAAAAATGTTCATTTGTGCGAACCTTCTGACTGCAATTTTTCTAACTTATGACCATCGGATCGATCTGAAACCTTTCGGAAAATGAAAAGCGAAATAAATAACTCCAAGCAACGGCGTAGCCAAGAGAAGGTTTTAACACCATACACCCCCCCCCCCCCCCCACCACACAAAAAAATATTGGATTGGAGTTGAAAATTTATTGATGCAAACTGATTTAATTCAATATTACTATAACATTATCTGATCCGTAGATTGATAACCTGTTGTTGTAAACATCATGAGGACTTTTGATAAATTGTCGGAATGGGGTCCTGATATGTAACTAATCTTTTGGTCTTGATTTCACAGTTGTCTAATAGCATCAATATCAAATTCATGCCTGAAAACATTCCAATAGAAAATTCCAGAGTTCTGTAATCAATCATAATCCTCAGATTTCTTTTCAAATTTTCAGCTTTTTTCCTACACAATATTACGAAAGCTTATTACACAATTTTTCCTAATAGGTTTGTGAAAATTATAAACTATTTGAAATTTTTTAATAGTTTTATTTTTTATTTAACCGTGATTTTTTAATAAATAGTGATCATCGCTTCACAACGTAGTCTATTTTTCATGGTTTGCGGTGAGCACGAACTCTCGAATTGCTGAACTGAAAATTATGGAATAGAAATTAATTTTTAGTATTCATTTCAGACCCGCTGGTGCCCTAAGACGATTTCACTAGATTTTTAGAGCACTGTGCACTAGACTTCCCAGAAAAATGATGAATTTTTGAAAACTCAATCGGCCCACCCCTGAGTCGATTCCTAGTCCCACCAGGAGTACTTGTACCAAATTTGAAGCAAATCGGACAAGTCTAACTACCGGACCAACGTGCCTGAAGTTTATATTGGATTTTTCAACAATTTACATGGAGAAAACTCACTAGCTCGTATTTTCGCCGCTAAGTGGCACTGTATACAACGTATTATCACTGTAAGTGAAAATAAGAAAGATATTTTAATTATCTACAACTTTGTCGAAGACTGCTAGTAAATCCGGCTATGTTAAAAGAAGTTATTAAACTTTTAACGAAGAGATGTCTGAGTCAGTTTTGCATGGGGCCTAGCAGTGCATGGTTGTGTATCAGTACTCGACTCCCGCGAACTATATATTTTTGTGAAATAATGGATAGATTTAGCCGAATAGTACGTTTACAAGAATTATAGTAAATAATACGAGTTATGTTTTGGTTGGAAAATTTTAGTTCCACCTGTGACCACTACTAACTTACTCCATAGAGGGCGCCACTACTAACTTTTCATAGAAGAGAGATAGAGTATCAAGATGCTCAGAAGAAATACTGGAAAATGCCTGTTCTATAACTTTGTAGAAGACACCAAATTTCTATCTCTCTCCGTTGAAAAGTTAGTGTTGGCGCCCTCTATGCGGTAACAGGTGGAACTAAAATTTTCTAATCAATGACTCGTATTATTTACTATAATTCTTCTGAACATACCATTGAGCTAAACCTAACGATTATTTCACAAAAATGTTTAGTTCGTGTGAATCGAGTACTGATACACAACCATGCACTATAAGGCCCCATGCAAAACTGACTCAGACATCACTTCGTTAAAAGTTTAATAACTTCTTTTAACAAAGTCGGATTTACTTGCAGTCTTCGACAAAGTTGTAGACAATTCAATTATCCTTCTTATTTTCACTTACAGTGATAATACGATGCATACAGTGCATACAGTGATCTCCATGTAAATTGCTGAAAATTCCCATACAAATTTCAGGCCCGTTGGTCCGGTAGTTAGACTTGTCCGATTTGCTTCAAATTTGGTGCAAGTACTCCTGGTGGGACTAGGAATCGACGCAGAGGTGGGCCGATATGGGTCATTTTTTTGTCACCCTACTGTGCACCCAGTGCATTAACACAAGTGACGGAAGGTTATCGAAAAGTTTCGTGAAAATGAAAGTTCCAGTAATGATTATGGTTTTCCCAAACGGTTCGTTTTCGTGAGGTTTTTATTTGTTCTTTGGTATTAGGATTAGCGATAATAATTCAAATCAAGAATACTACTGGGAAGTCACCTTTAGAAAAAGTCGATGTCGAAGTAAAATTTGAAACTATGCACGCATGTACTTCAGAGATAGCGTGATATCAGGAGCTGCGATTTCATTTCAACGCTTTTTTGTGAAAAGGGCGATACTTACAAATGTAAACATAGGGCTTTTTTCTTACATGCGAATGAGGGCTTTGAAACGCAACAAATTAACCTAAAAATTTTGATTCTACGATATTGCTTTCTTAAACTACAGCAAAAAATACAACGGGCGAAACTGTATTTTTGTTTGTTTATTTAAAGTTTCGCCCTCCACGCTCCATGCAAACAAACAGGGCGATACTTTTTTTGCTAGCAGTTTAGAGGCGAAACTGTTATTTTCGTATTTTTTAGGATTATCAAACTGATACCAGCTGTAAATAGTAACAATGATCTCTATTGAAAAAACCCGGACGAAATCGGTGGTGTAAAACGGTAGTTATTGTAAAAAAACGTAAGGGCGATGCTTCAATGCTGATAGATGGGACCGAAAAAGTAAACAATCGCCAAAGGGGCGATACTATCATTTTGTCAATTTCAATAGCAAAAACAAATTTTAATTTAATAATTTCAAATACTTTGTGAAGTTTTGGGTTTCGATCACTGAATCATGCAAGCTAGGATGTCAAAAAACACAATAGTTCTTAAATATGGAATAAAACCATGTTTGGAAATATTCACTGTTGATTTTCTTTGTATGGTATCACTGCCAGTATCGCCCTTTTCAAGAAAAAGCGTTGATTTCTTAGTTCTCAGTCGCGTTGGAAATTTGAGTAAAGTATAAACTTCAAATCGATTCAAAAAAAATTTCGATTTTTTTTGGCTCAGTACAATATATAACCCCTTTAGGAAAATTCAGTTTTCCCACCACAATATAGATATTTTATTAACAATAATTCGTAATTCGTTGGTATGTCTATTTTATGGGCCATTTTTTCGGTTTCCCATTGATTTGGTTTGAGATTTCTAGCACTGATGTTGTCCTATGCTGATTTGAGCGATTCTCTGAGTCCTGCCACTATCCCATATAGTATGTGTTATCAAAAACATCGCGAAGCATCAAGTTCTAAATGTTCTCAAACGATATAATATCCGAAGAGTGACAAGAATTATAAGAAATGTCTCATCACACTGTTAGGTGGATTAAACACGTTTTTTAATTGCGAAAACAGCTGTGTAAGTGAAAGTACGGAATTTATTGAATCAACGATACATTAATTGGTTTGAACAAAAAAAGTGAAAAAATCGTGGTTTTGACTTTTTTCACCAAAACTACTATAACTTTGCGAATTTAAAGCCGATTCAAAAAAAAATCAAATTATTCTAAAAGTTGAAAGAATGGTCTAGAAATGTAATAAAATGGAATTTCGATATTTTTGAAAAAGTGCAATTATTTGGAAGAGTAAAAGTAAAAAATCAGGTTTTGGAAATTACCAAATGGTATGGAAATTAAAATTAAAAAAAAATTCTGACCAGTAGTACATTGGTAACGCAAAACGCAAATTATACTTGCGAGCCACTTTTTGAAAACTATAAAAAATAAACAATAAAACAATAAAAATTTGCAAAAATGCGAACGATTTTTTACATTTCTTATAAAAGAAATGTATAGAATTCGCTCAAACTTTCAAGATTTTTTCCGAGGCCCGGAGGGCCGAGTCTTATATACCAATCGACTCAGCTCGACGATTTGGGACAATGTCTGTGTGTGTGTGTGTGTATGTAACGGACAAATTCTCATTCGTGTTTCTCAGCAATGACTGAACCGATCTTATCCAAACCAATTTTAAATGAAAGAACTAAAAAACAGTATGAACGCTATTAATTTGTTTTTGATTCTGATGTTTAGTTTCGAAGATATGAATGTTTGAATGCGTAAAAATGGAGTTTTTTGCAGTTTTTTTAAATTATCTGCCGAAATTGACAATATAGACTAACAATTCATATGTTTTCAGACAGCTTTAAGCTATAGATTGCTGAAATCGGACTATTATGAAAAGAGATATTTAACATTAAATGCGGACGAAAGATTTTTATCATTTCCCATTGCCAGAAATATGACCAAAAACATGTAATTTATTATTACCGCCAAAACGGCTTATTTTAGGTCAATAGTATCTTCGGAGAATTTAATGGAGGTAATATGCCCTTTCTTTTGGTATTGTGCTTTTGCTGATTAATCCCCCTATGAGTGAGATATTTTCACAAATTTTCTTGAAAGTGATTATATCGAAATGATGCCTTCAGCAAATTTGTAGCTCTTACTTTTGCGAATAATTTTACTGAAGACTTCAAATATCTATTTTGAATACTTTAAAAGTTATGGCTTGTTGTTTGTGGATTACTCTTGGTCGCCTATTTATTGTTCAATATAGTAATAATCCATTGAAATAAGCTAAACATTATTTCGATAAAACGAATTTTGTATTTCATTTTACTATCTACAACCGATAGAAATAATCACCGAACACTTCCAAGTTGTCTGGAAGGAACTTGATAACTTATCACTACAAAAATGTTCATTTGTGCGAACCTTCTGACTGCAATTTTTCTAACTTATAACCATCGGATCGATCTGAAACATATCGGAAAATGAAAAGCGAAATAAATAACTCCAAGCAACGACGTACCCAATAGAAGGTTTTGGGGTTTAACACCATACAATCCCCCCCACCACACAAAAAAAAATTGGATTGAAGTTGAAAATTTATTGATGCAAACTGATTTAATTCAATATTACAATAACAATTATCTGATCTGTAGATTGATAACCTGTTGTTGTAAACATCATGAGGACTTTTGATAAATTGTCGGAATGGGGTCCTGATATGTAACTGATCTATTGGTCTTGAGTTCACAGTTGTCTAATTGCATCAATATCAAATTCCTGCCTGAAAACATTCCAATAGAAAATTCCAGAGTTCTGTAATCAATCATAATCCTCAGATTTATTTTCAAGTTAATCTCATTTTTGTAGAAATGTACTGTAATAAGGGTCTTTATTTAATAGGAAGCGAAGTTAAAATTGATTTAATGTCTATGAAACAGAACTACTCACCAAAAAAATGCATAACTTTCAACATTTGCTAAAAATGTTTTTGCCGTTCTCATTCACTCTAAAATTCGTCAATCTAATCCCGACCCGGAGGGCCGAGTGTCGTATGCCAATCGACTCAGTTCGTCGAGATAGGAAAATGTCTTTGTGTGTGTATGTATGTGTGTGTATGTGTGTATGTGGAAAAAAAATGTGAACTCTGTTTCTCAGAGATGGCTGGACCGATTTGCACAAAGTTAGTCTCAAATGAAAGGTACAACCTTCCCATCGGTTGCTATTGAATTTTTTTTATTAATTGGACTTCCGGTTCCGGAGTTACGAGTTAAAGAGTGCAATCACACAGCAAATTCCCATATAAACTGAAATGAAAAATTTTCAAAATCAAATTTGTTTTCCTGATGCCAAATGATTTTAAAATGCATGAAACATTGAGATGTTTGACAAAAATTGACTTCTTTGGACTTTGGTACATTTTTGTCTTTCTCATATAGAAAGGTTATGTAATCACTCTAAAAATCGTCAATCATTCCGGCCCGGAGGGAGTATGCAGTGAGGGGTTGCTACTTTAAAATTAAAACTAGTTTAAAATTTCTTAACACGTTGAAAATTTTCGGCAGGACCTGGACCTCCCTGATCTTTCTCCATGATCCGCCGCTGGTTTCAAGCGATGTTTCAGTATCACATAGTATCTCAAGATCGTGGCTGTCGATCCATTGTATGTATGTGCAAATCGTACTGAACATGTAATATTCATTTCCACCATTGTATTGAACATAACCAGCCATGGAATCGTAGTCTGGACAAACTGCACCACTAGGTGGATTAAAACAGGTTTTTATTTTGGGAATGCGTCGAGTTGAGACGAAAACGTAATATGATTAATAACGAGAATAACACTTTCCGAATATAAAGAGAAATTTATGAAAAATGACGATTTGCATTCGACTCTAGCAGGTCCTTATCGATTGTGATGAGCATTTGATTTTTGTTGTATGACCAATTATATGTATAGGTCAAATGTTCAAAAACAGTAATTTAAGGTCAAGATAGCATCATTTTGAAACCGCCAATTTCGGAGGTTTAGTATCTTCGATGAGTTTTATAAACATTAAACAGCGCACCATTTGATAAAATAATTTTGACGGCATATCGTCCAAGAAGTATTTATGGTGAATTTTCTCAAGTTAATATTCATGACTACAATAGGGTCTCAACAAATTCGCTTAAGACACTCTGTTACTATTTTCTGAAAAATTAATTCTGCATAATTTTAAAACTTCAAAAATTACGGTTTCGGAATTATGCCGTTTGAACAGTATGATCGATTTTCACCAAACCCCATCCAAACTTCGAATTTCTGGCTACGCCGCTTATTTCAAGTAAGTAGAAACAAAGTCGTTCTACACTCGTTCACAAGAAACTTTTTCGAATGCTGAATATCTATTATAATACATTGAAACCCCGATTTTATCAGCCAAATATGCACACATGTTTGATGGGCTCTAGCAGACGAACAAGACTGAATTCGAGTAAATCCTTTCTTGAGCATGTTTTCCTTATCATGAAGATGTTAATATACAAAAATAAAAAGTTCATCATAATCAGAAATAGTTATCAGACTACCTCAAGGGACGGGAAGGATATTTTAACAGCTTCAGTTTATTATAAAGAAAAAAAATTGCCCGATTTAGTCAATGTCCCCATTTTGTCAGCCTAAAATACGCCATGAGACTGATAAAAATGGGTCTTTATTGTATGTATTATTCACTGTGTTTCACATTAATAGGTACATTTCATTTTTGGGGATTTTTTATTGCATCGAACTACAACAATTTTTAGGTAGCTTTCAAGGGGTTATTTTATAGACTTCTTCCAAAATTTGGCGAACCTATTCCAATTCGTATATCAATTAATTGGTATACTTAAGGGTTTATATGTTGCAGAAAATACTGAAATTTTCAGCTTTTTTCCTACACAATATTACGAAAGCTTATAAAACAATTTTTCCTAATAAGTTTGTGAAAATTATAAACTATTTGAAATTTTTTAATAGTTTTATTTTTTGTTTAACCGTGATTTTTTAATAAATAGTGACCATCGCTTCACAACGTAGTCTATTTTTCATGGCTTGCGGTGAGCACGATCTCTCGAATTGCTGAACTGAAAATTATGGAATAGAAATTAATTTTTAGTGTTCTTTACAGATTTAACTCGCCACGCAGATAGCTCTGAATTAGACCCGCTGGTGCCCTAAGATGATTTCGCTAGATTTTCAGAGCACTGTGCACCCACTGCATTAACGCAAGTGACGGAAGGTTATCGAAAAGTTTCGTGAAAATGAAAATTCCAGTAATGATGGTGATTTTCCCAAACGGTTCGTTTTCGTGAGGTTTTTATTTGTTCTTTGGCATTAGGATTAGCGATAATAATTCAAATCAAGGATACTACTGGGAAGTCACCTTTAGAAAAAGTCGATGTCGAAGTAAAATTTGGAACTATGCACGCATGCACTTCAGAGATAGCGTGATATCAGGAGCTGCGATTTCATTTCAATGCTTTTTTGTGAAAAGGGCGATACTAATAAATGTAAACATAAGGCTTTTTTCATACATGAGGGCTTTGAAACGCAACAAATTAACCTAAAAATTTTGATTCTACGATATTGCTTTCTTAAACTAAGCAAAAAATACAACGGGCGAAACTGTATTTTGTTTGTTTATTTAAAGTTTCGCCCTCCAAGCTCCATGCAAACAAACAGGGCGATACTTTTTTTGCTAGCAGTTTAGAGGCGAAACTGTTTTTTTCGTATTTTTTAGGATTATTAAGCTGATGCCAGCTGTAAATAGTAACAATGATCGCTATTGAAAAAACCCGGACGAAATCGGTGGTGTAAAACGTTAGTTATTGTAAAAAAACGCAACGGCGATACTTCAATGCTGATAAGTGGGACCGAAAAAGTAAATAATCGCCAAAGGGGCGATACTATCATTTTGTCAATTTCAATAGCAAATTTTAATTTAATAATTTCAAATACTTTATGAAGTTTTGGGTTTCGATCACTGAATCATGCAATCTAGGATGTAAAAAACACAATAGCTCTTAAATAGGAAATGAAACTAAGTCTGGAAATATTCACTGTTGATTTTATTTGAATGGTATCGCTGCTAGTATCGCTTTTTTAAGAAAAAGCGTTGGTTTCTTAGTTCTCAGTCGCGTTGGAAATTTGAGTAAAGTATAAACTTCAAATCGATTCAAAAAACAAAATTCGATTTTTTGGTTCAGTACAATATATAACCCCTTTAGGAAAATTCAGTTTTCCCACCACAATTTAGATATTTTATGGGCCATTTTTTCGCTTTCCCATTGATTTGGTTTGAGATTTCTAGCACTGATGTTGTCCTATGCTGATTTGAGCGATTCTCTGAGTCCTGCCACTATCCCATGTAATATGTGTTATCAAAAACATCGCGAAGCATCAAGTTCTAAATGTTCTCAAACGATATAATATCCGAAGAGAGTGATAAGAGTTATAAGAAATGTCTCATCACACTGTTAAGTGGATTAAAAGCGTTTTTTACTTCAAAATTAAATTAAATTAATTGAATAAATGATTGAAAATGATTATATAACACTAATTGTTTCTTATGTAGTAAAACAACCAGTATATAAATTGGTATTGTCACGAGCCACATTTGCACGGACAGAACGACACCTGACGAAACACTAACGGCAACCGTACACTGGGGTACAAATGTACCCCACGCCAACTTTGACATCTGCTCCCTCGAAAGCTATAAACAAACTGGCTATACCACCTTTTCCTACTCTTACTAGGAACTCTAAATTGCATTATGGTTAGGGTTCCAGGTCGACAAATGCCGAATTCTCGTCTTCACACGGCTCCAAAGAAGGCGTGGGTTATATTTGTACCCCAGAGCAACGTTCTAGGGTTAAGGAAAACGCGTAAGTACGTCTCAAAACAAGAAGTCGTTAACTTTTTTAGTTTTAGTTAAAAAAAACTAAGAGCATGTTCAGGAGTGTTTCTGTTCTAGATTCATAATTTTGACAGTTCTATAATATACAACTGAAAATTTTTAAAACTAGAACTTGCTGTCCCTAGCAGCAGTTTTGGCGGATGTTCTATTCAGTTTGAAATTCATGTCTCGTCATGCCTTCAGCGTTACTGCATTCAAATTTATTTTTCCCAAGTCTATTGGGTCTAAGTGTCTGTGCTGAAAACTTTGCACAGTTCTAAACGTGTTTTAAAATCAGAAAAACAATAACGGCGTCCTATAACAGTTTTAAATTTTAAAACAAAACTGTTCGAAATTATAAAACAAAACGCTCTGCTGGGGATGGGAATGTTTCATTTCCAGTTCTACTTTGAAACTCCTATACAAAATAAAACGCTCCTGAACACGCCCTTAGCACAAGGTTTTTACCTATGTGCTAGTCTGTGCATTATAACAAAAAAACTGGAAATCTGCGCAGTTTTAAAAATCTGTGCAGCACATTGAAAATCTGTGCAACACAGATTAATCCGTACGCATCCCTGATTTTCAGGGCCCCTACCCAGGTAATTAACAAGCATTAGTGTATGCATGAAAAATAAAATTTCAGATGCTTCTTCCAGTATATTAGCATTCGTTATGCATAACTGTTGTTACTGAGCATTCAAAAAACTACTTGAAAACGTCTTGCTAGTAAGTAGCAATCTAAATTCACAGCAGCAGTAAAAGAGCATTTTCGTAGCACAGCAGTAATGCAAAAACGACTTAAATGCTCATCAGGTAGCCGTAAAGACGTATTGTGTATGCTTATTGGTTACCTGGGTATTATTAGCTCGAATCAAAACTCGTCGAAATATTAAATATTAATTTATTGTCATCCGAAGTGTTCATTTGTGTTTGCAAAATGCAAGCGTTCATCCCAAGTGTTCATTTGCGTTTGCATTGTGTAAACGTTGCCAATTTTATTTTGATTCCACCACCCAATGTGGCTACGCCTACGGCTAGGGATAGCTCCTATGTTTGAGTAAGCCGGGCAAACGAGTGGATCACAGGTTTGCTTGCTTGCGATGGTGGGTCGGCGGTCACCTCGCCCGACAGATCCTCAGCGGCCTTGAGCTGCTTCGATTCCTAGGCCTTGGTTTTGCGGCTAAGCAGCATTGTAACGGTGCACCTTAAGGTTCTACTGAGAAATCTTGGAAAAGCGGCCATCTTGGAAAACGAAAAAAAAGAAGTCTTTTCTCCCACCGTTGGAAAAATCCTCATGAAAATGAATCAACGTATTCGGGGCATGGGTAGAGTACTATTGATTAATTTTCTTGAAGATTTTTCCAGCGATGTGAGAAAAAACTGCTTTTTCAGTTTCCAAGATGGTCGCTTTTCCAAGCTTTCTTAGTTGAACCTTAAACAGAGGTTCCTGAAGAGTAGCAGATGATTACCGGAAGTTTGTTAAAACATAATCTTGGAAATGAAGATTTTCTGGCAACGCTCCAGCTCTCCGTTGAACTCCAATGATTTCGCCACCTGGGCATCAGTTTGATGTTACAGAATGAACTTTGTTTACAATCGACAAGTTCTGAATCAAAGTTTGTCGATCCGCCGTCAAATATTTTTCAAAGTTTTTCAGTGATATACAATACATTCAACAGAAAAATGAAGTGAATCGTTTAGTAGATAGTTTTTCCTGTTGAGTTACGTGTTAGTAGGTTAAAATATCGCGAGAAATGTGTGATTTTGCTTAGAAATTTGTCGTCACAACTTTGCCATAGAAGTATGTGAAGCAAGACGCAGCACCGCCTAGAACTAAGTAGCCGATCCCGACAATGAGAAAATAACTAGGCAATAACCCGAGTATACTATTTTTTGGTATTCATACCAATACTTAGTATTAATTGATTATCATACCTCATTGAGGTATTAAGCAGGTATTGAAGAAACATTTTTCTAAAACCTGCTCAATACCTCAATGAGGTATAATGCTTCATTTTAGTATTATTTATGTATTCTAGTTTTTTCTACAAATACCAAACCAATACCTTATTGAATATCTCCATAGAGTGAATTTTATTGTTGAAAGGTTGAAAAATGTTTTATTATTATTCAGGTATTATAATAACTCGTGTCATTATCAAATAGTTATTTCTAGAACACGTCTGTGTTATTTTTTTTTGTATTTTACCTCTTATGTAGAGCTCATTAATACCATATTGTGGTAAACAGTCGTTGGTATTGATACCTAAATTTAGTATTCCGCAGTTATTTTCTTCTGCTCGGAATGCAACAATTTCACGGATGGAGGGGAATTCTTCACAGAAATCTTACGAATTTATTTATTCAGAGCTGGTGAGAACGTTTCATGTCATTTTTCAATGCTTGTCTACCTTCATAAATATTTTCCTCTTTGTAAATACGTGCCAGGAACAAAAATATTTTTCATTCTGGAAGTGCTAATATATCGCAAATATCCAATTGATACGTGGATGTATTCGCGCGGGGCTTATTGTATAAGAAGGCGGCCTCAGAATGTACGTGTAGGAACAGGCATTCTTGAAATGGGTCGTTGGATGTACAACACCTGTTGGAAATGTGGGTCATTCCACGTCAGATTTACAAAAAAAATTTGAATTCTTTCCAAAAAAATTTCTTGCATTCTTTATTTTTGAAACGTATTTTTTGTTTTCGCTGAATATGATATTTTTTTCAAGTTATTAGTTTTTGAACTTTTGAAGTTTAATAAATTGAACATTTTTCAATCACTGATAACTCGGAAACGATTCGATATATGGAAAAAAATATTAAATAAAAAAGTTGCATTTTTAAATGAGCTTACCTAAAAAAATTTACAAAAAAATATTTTTTGTTATATAATTTATGAAATTTGCAATTATTTGAAAGAAATTGAATTTTTTAAAGCTGGACCAAATTTTTTTTACATATTTTTCTCTTAAAATATTAAGAATCATGTTAAAAAGATTATATAAAAATTGGGAGTTGATATCAAAATACTTTGCGAGTTATTACAATTATAAACTTAAAACAAGGCAATTTTACACTAAACGCCCAGTGATAAACCTGTTATAATTGAAATATCTCGTAAAATACTTTAAGTTCCATTCTGAAATTTTCAAATGATTTTTGGGTCGTACAGTAGGTTTTTTATTCTTACATGGATTTTTTTTATTTTGTTAAAATTTTATTGATCTATTTTTTCAAGTTGTAGATTTTATTTGTATTTCTACAATTGTACGATTCTGCCTTTTTATCTATTTGCATACTTTTATTTTATCCATCTTTTTATGTTCCTTACTTTTGCTATTTTTCTATTGCTATCACTATCACTTACTTTAATTTATAGTTTTTTCTGTGTTATTTTATTTTATTCGCAATTTTTCAAGAAAATTCTGCTTTCTTTTTATTTTTTTTCTTATTGTTTCATATTTGAATACCCTGCTTTTATTTGTTTCTTTTATCATTCCATCTAATTATTAGAATTTGTCTATTTACTACATTTATTCTTGTCATAGCCTTTTTCTATTTCCTTTTTTCATATTTTTTGCATTAACAAAGGCATTTTTACTTATTCAAATTCATTCAAATTTATCTTATTGTTTAATATTTTACCTTTCTCCTATTTTCTTCCTCATTTTCTAGTTTTTAGCTTTCCGTTTTTCCTAGTTTTATTTATTCCCATTGTTCATTTAATATAATTTTATTTATTTTTATACTTTTTTCCGAAGATTAATTTTCGTTCTATTTGAAAGTACTTTTTCTGTTGACCATCTTCCTATACGTTGAATTTTTTTTTATTTCCCTAAAAAATATTTGATTTATCTTTTCTTGACACCATGCGCACTTTTTCTTAACTTTACATTTAGTTCGTTGTTTGAATTTATTTCAAATTTCATTTCTAATGCTTTTTCCATTCTTTAAATAATATCCATTTTATTAATTTTTTTCGTGTTAATTTCTCCATTTTTGTTGGCTTTTTCTACTATTTTTTGTTTTCCATTTTGTTTGTTTGCTTCATTTTTGTTCAATACTTCCAATTTTTGTTACTTTTTTGTCTTTTCACCATTTAAATTTTCCAGCTTTTCGAAATTTTCTGGTTCGTTATTTTTTTTTTAATTTCTCTATGGTTATTTTATTGTTGTCTTTTATATATACTCCTTTAGTTTTATGTATTCTTAATGTTTCATTTATTTTTTCTATCGCTTTAAGTATGTCTTGTTTTTAATGTTAAATGAATTTTATTATTCTTGATTTATCGAGTTTTTCAGTTTTATGCATTTTTTATTGTAATGTTTGAATTCTTTTTAATAGTTTTTTTCATTTTCATTGATTCTTAAATTTTTTCCTATTTTCTTATCGATTTTTCATCATTTTCACCATTTGTTCAATAATGTTTCAAGATTTTTTGACAATTGACATTAATTTGTTTATTTGGTTGATTTTGTTGTTTTTAGCACTTTTGTACATTCTTTTAATATTTAGTTTGCCTATTGGTTTTTACCTTTTGCCGTTTATCACCGTTTAGATTTTCTTAATTTTTGTAATTACTACATTTTTAATCTTGCCATTTCCTTACTTTTATAAATACTATTGACAAAAATGGCGCTTCTCAAAGTCACCAAAAGTGTCGAAGAGGTATTAAAAACTCCCCAAGTATAAAAAACTTTACTTTTTTTTCTTCATTGGCACTACAAACAACTGGAGCAAAAAAAATGGTACATAAAATTTTAGTGTACTATACATAATATCAGTGAACTCCAATGGATTTCAAACATTGACTTTTTTGTACTCAGTCAATAGACAGTGGTGGGGGCCCGTACGTTGGACCCCCCGGGCCCGTATTTTCTCTCTGCGGCCCTGCCTGTCTTACAAAGCAGTTTTGTTTAGCCGACTTTTAATCTTGAACGTCACGATAGACGGAAGCTCCTGTGAATGAATTATTTATTTTTATCCGGTTCTTACATTGGAGGTTCAACCTTTCCGAGTTTTGCGGGTAAGCACTTTTTAAGCGATTCTCAGCCCGATGTTCACGCTTACCCCTTGAATCATCGGTAGCTGTATTGATTCGAGTTTTGTTCCCATTTTTATCTCTTTAATTTATCTGTCCGAAGCAGTTGAGTGGAATAGGCATAAGATATCGGATAGATTTCCTCTTGCTGAAATAACAGGGGCATAACATTTATTATTAAAGGTCTCGTGTTTAATTTAATTTTATATGAATTGTCTCCACACAACGCGAAATAATTCTTTTAGATTGACCAGTAGGGCTCCCTTCTATCCGTTTGCCAAGGCCTGCATTAACAAAACTTCCCATGATATATGTAATTTGCCTACCCCATCGAGTAGTAGCATCACCCCCGCAAGCATGTTTCTAACATGATCAAATTTTAATATAGTTTTCTCCTACAGTCTTTCACTTGTTTACGGTACGGTTTCGCTACGCTCGCCCATGACTGTCGTAAAACGAAAAATAAAACTCACCGTCTCGTGATGACCGCGCATTTGGGTGCTTCCCTTCCACCAGGTGATGATGGGTGCCGGCCGGGATCCGTGCACTTCGCACTGCAGATCGTACGTGTGGTTCGCGGACAGTGACCGGTTCTTGCCCTGCAGTCTCACCAGCAGGGGACGCACTGAAATGACAGGAAGAAGAAAGAGAGAGAAAATGATTATTTGATGATTTTCTTTCATCTGTGGGAGGAATATTATTTTTATTATAAAGGAGGCAGACTTCAGTTGGAAAAAAAAAGCAGACACCGTCAGAAAATGATGCGGAGTCATTCCGACAAATCCTATCGAGATTATCTAATGGAGTGGATTTACGGTACACTTCTCAAATTGTTCCAGCTCACCATGACGAACCAGTCTGCCGCCGCATTTTGAGGGGGGTGCTGTCAGTAAGAGAACGAACTTAGCGTCGATGTTCATTTCTTTCGTTTACTGTGGGAGTGAGTGGGGCTGGAGAAGTTTTCCGCATAATCCACTAAAATGTGATAATTCCGTGGTATGGGGGGAATCGAGCCTCGACAGCCCGGGTTTGGACGGTTGTAGGTAATTGAAAAGTTCCACCACTGCGCTGCCTCAGCCATGCTTTTGGGCTGAAAAGGCTGCTGACGTCGAGCGCGTTTTTTTCAAATCACAAGTACTTTTCCCCTACAAAAATGGCACAGCTGGGCGAACTGGGTGGCTGGGGTAAAATCTGATAACGATAATGATATTGGAACAGACAGAACAGAGCGCTCATGAGCCCGCCCAGCTACTGACAGAAGCCCGGTTGTTTGCGAATCCTGCCAAACGATAATATTGATTATTTCCGGAGGCAAGCAATGTTGGCCAATTTTAAGCGAACGGAAGCTATCGCAATCCGATTTGGCCCTCTGGATAAATAGACATGAATTGGCTCTCGAAATAGCCACAAAACAAGAAAAATTTCAATTAGAACTCAACAACCGCAGGCCTCCTGCGAGTCCGGTTGCAGCTTGTCCAATTATAATCTGGCCTGGGGCCCTGGAGAGTACAAGCCGGAGCACCGGCAAAAAGAAAAACACACTCTCACACACAAGGCAACATCTCCGTGCTGTGCTTATGGTTGTGAATAAAATTTTTCCGGTTTGGAGAAAAACAAACTTCAAGTTGGCTCACCGGGCTGGGCAGGCAGTCGACATGTGGCAGTAATGTTGACAAATTCCCACGGCGGTTTTTTTCTTGGCTGGACGTATCCGGAGAATACGTTAGACCATTGCACGGTTGCAAATGGAGATTTCAGAACAGCGTAGACAGCTGGAATAATTCTAAAATTTTGTGGAATGTAAACAATGTAGTCACAGTTTTATTTTCGTATTAAGACTAGTCTCCGGTGTCAAGCAGGTTAACATTTTTTTAATATAATAAATGTCAATCTGTTGAGAGCAACTTAAAATGATTCACGATTTGCGGTTGCCCAATAAAAAGTCGACTGAGGAAAATCAAAAATATATATTTCAAAAGACTCGTAACGATTGCATTTAAAAAAAATGAACACAGGGAAAAGGGTCGCCGGAAATTTTTCCTATTCCCTTCAAACTATCTGGAACGGAAACTTTGCTTTATGATTCTGTTTTGATGTCATTGCTTTATTGAATCTTTTCTCCCAAATCCGAAACTCACATCCTGACTGTTTTGTAAGGTTTTGGTCAATGGTAGGACCGATTTATTTGGACTTTTTCAACTAAACTTTTTGGATATGAAGTTAGTTTACAAGTGGACTTTCCGAATCTTTGCTTTTATCATGGGAAACAATTTCTCAATAGGGTAAAGTTCCGGAGTGTTAAGAGTGTTGACCCCTGTTGGTTCAAAAATTTTAACATTACTAGTTTCTATAGCCGTCCGGGCATTGTGGCATGAAGTCAAATACGACCATGACAGTGTGAGGTTCAAGTAGCGCAGAGTGCCTTTTGGCGGGATTCGCCATTGAAGGTGTCGGATATGATAAAGGGTTGGATTATTTTGCCGCATCCGCAGATGGCTTGCCAGATAAGGAGTTTTATATTTAATTTATACAACATCCTCTTCCGTCAGTTCTCAGAATCTTCCAAATCCGAATTGGCGTAATATATCTGTCCCTTCTTATTTGTCTGGGGCTGATCTTGGTGTCGGTACTGCATTTTCGCTGCTTGCAGTAGAATGTTCTTATTTATTCTTTGTTCTTACGGGTTACTGTTGTGAAACGGTTTTCATCGGCTTTTGCTTCTTTATTGGTGGCGCTGGTTGTTGGTTTTGAGGCACATGGCATTTTCGTTGTCGTATTTACGTGTTGGTTGCTGCTTGTTGGAACTGTCTGTAGTGCATGCGTTTTCACTAATCGCTTCGGAGGTCTGTTTTCCGTAGTTCCGGTTACGGAACTTGTTTATGGGCAAAGATATCAATAAGGAGAAAGATGCCAAGCTTCGATATTTTTCATACATCCTGTTAGTTGGGTATTTTATTGAAATCTTTGATAAAGGGTCTGTTCAGGGTAAGTGATCAGCGTTACTCCTTCCCTCGGTGATTTGCTTTCGATAGTCATATAAGAAGGAATAGGTTTAGACAGCATGATTATCCCAACGCGACCAGTGAAAAAGTTTTGTACGAGTTTCATTCGTAACAGTTTCCACTTCTCGGTATTTTGTCCTAATTCATTCGAAAAAACTGCGCTAGTGGGCGGTACTAGATCATGAATACCAACCTTATCATCTTCTATATACATGGGGGTCTTAGTTCTGATGTTATTGTATTCGACGGCGTGTTGTATGTTGTTCTTCGCCTAGGTTAAACTTCTAAACGTAATAAAAATACATTTTTTTCATGGTGTAGCTGTATGTAGGTTACTTCTATACAGCGATTACTTCTGGTTGCTCCACCTGTCGAACTGTTGGCCTAACATGAGTTTTCTTAAAGTCAATCGAAATACACTGAGTCGTATTTGATATTTTAACTTATTAGAATGAACCTTTAATACCAATTAGGGTGGCTCAAAAAAGAAATGACGACGCCGGTGGTTGAGTGGTAAGCGTGACCGCCACTCATTCCAGTTGACCTGGGTTCAATTCCAGCCGAGGTCGTTGAGATTTTTCTGAGGTGAAAAAATCTGTGGTCACGTCTTCCTTCGTAAGCGAAGTAAAGCCGTTGGTCCCCGGTCCATGAAATTGGTGGATCGATATCTAGTCCAGGTAGTTTGGAATCACCTCTCTGACGTCGGTAAAGAAGAAGTAGATCCAACTTCTATACTCTTACTAACAAAAATATCCTCCTCCTTTGATACTAGCAAAAGCAAAAGCAAGTATCGGACTAACCATTCTTTCCCTTTCCTTGCGCGATCTACGTTCGGGCCTGGCCGGCGCCGGTATTGATCAAAAACACTTTAGGATTACCAGGAGTTGCACATTGCAAGATGTTTTGCTACTTCCAAGCATAATTATCTACTGATTCCCTGTGCAACTTCAGCTAGTCCCGATCGATAACGGAGTTGCAGCCAGGTGTGGTCGCACAAGCTCAGGCTCAAGCTCAATTAGGGTGGCTCAAAAAAGAAATATTTTGTCGTAAATCTTCATAACTTTGTTTCAGAACTGTTTGTGCTTTGCATTCCTGTTTGGATATTGGAAAATATTTGAAATGAATTTTACTAGTTATTGGGGTGGCTCAGAAAGAAGTATTGCGTCTTTTATGGGTGATTTTTTCAGTAATAATTATGGTACGTTGAATTTATTTTAAATGTTGAAACAATTAATTTATATCTCAATATGGTGCTTCGAAATTTATGATTAAGTTTTAGCGGGTCAAATAGGATCTGTGGGACTAGTTTGCGAGCATTGAATTCATTTCTGGCTTACTTTATATGAAAAATACGCTCGTTAATCAGGAAGGTGGTTAACGAATATGTTTTTCGTACTGGTTCATATTTTAAATTTATTTTACGAAAAACGTATTTGAATGTGGTTCATACAAAAATGATTTTACAAATTCTGATCAAAGTAGCGTTACCAAATGGCTAGAATGAAGTAAGCTTGAACTCAGAGGTGTTTTTAGTGAAACTGACGGCTACTGCGTAATAGTTAATGAAACTGCTCCAGAAACATTTACTGATATATTTCAATAGGTTGAGAAATTTACTGAATTTTTAACAATCTGAATACACTATTTCCACTCAGCCCCTTTGTTTTGTTCACTAGTAAAAGACTTTTAGAAAGTCGTCTCAATGAAATTGGAAAGTTGTGTAAATTCTTGTCATTAATCTAGCTATAAAGTGATTACTCGACAAACATGTCAAATGGTCCTAAGTGCAAATGAGAGCCTCTCTTTGTTTACTTTCTCTTTCGATTATTACGGCGTCATATAATAAAACTTTTCAATATTGTTTCAGGATATGTCGAAAAACTTTGATTTCGACTAGCTTATGCTGCTAAGAGTTGAGTAACAAACGTATAAACTGCTGAGTTATTAGCGAAAGAGAAAATAAACAAAGAGAAATTGCCATTTGCACTTAGGACCATTTGACTTGTTTGGCTAAATTATTCAGAATTAATATCAGTAATATCCATGTGTCTGCATTAACCCCTTCATGCCCATGCTGTTTGCGGACCACAACGTTTTTAAACAGCTATAACTTTGCTCACAAAAACAAATAAGGTTAATAAATGTGACTATTACCTCTACCAGCTCTAGAACTGAAGTTATTGCTTGTGGCACTAAAAACTGGATTCTAACTGCACTGCGCACTTACCAGTCTTCCATTAAATTCTTCTCATAGACCGGTTAGTTCGACTGGTCTGTCTATGAAAGTACCATCTCTATCACTTGAAATACATGTTTTTTGACAGCTCGCAGTTTTGAGATCACTCGCACTTTAAAAGTGCAGAGTCCAGGTTGGTGGGAAGTGCGCAATATTGGAATTAGTCTGATTGTGGATTCCGACGGAGCAGTGCTACCAGGGACAGTTTACGTTGACGATGGAAAATGAATTTTTCATATATCTTGGTTATGTTGCAATTTTATTGAAAAATGATAAAACATCAATTTAGACTGTCATTGACTGCGTTTTCCACGCATTCAATGACAGTCTAAATTGTAAATACTCTAGGAGAATTGTATTGAGCATTGGAAAGTAAAAATTTAGCAGCTTCTAGCACTGCAGTACTGGATGTCGTTTTCGATTGAAGACCTACAAAAACTAACCCAGGTTAGTTGCTTCAAACGAACGTTTTTAATGGAACTGAGTTGGACTCTCGCAAAACAGTGGTGGTGGAAATATATTTTAGGTTAGAACCCAACCCGATTTTCAGTTCAGTGACGCATAACCTAGGTTCGAAACAGGTTTCAAACAATTTGAAATTTGACAGCAGTTAGATCCGAAACTATGAGTTAGTTTCTGCCTCAAGCGTGAACGACATGAGTCAGTTTCTAACCTCAACTGCTTTCAAAATGTATGAACTGACAGCGGTTGGTGTTGGTGAACCGGACTCAGTTTCGGGTTCAAGCAAAAACACTGGGCTGGGTTTTGTCGGCTCGACTTAAAACTTGTCGACAGTAAATAAAGTTCATTCTGTAGTGTCAAACTGGCGTCCAGGTGGCGAAATCGTTTCAACGGGGAATGGAGCGTTATTATTTCTCAGATTATATTTTAGAAATATTCCGGTAAGCGTTCCTTCCCTTTCAGAAACATTTCTCTAATATGTACCAGTGTGATGCCGCATAACCGAGCCTAAGGAACTGTTTACTCTTTACTCTTGACTCTCGACTTTCGACTCTCGACTCTAGACTCTCGACTCTCGACTCTCGACTTTCGACTTTCGACTCTCGACTCTCGACTCTCGATTCTCGACTCTCGACTCTCGACTCTCGACTCTCGACTCTCGACTCTCGACTCTCGACTCTCGACTCTCGACTCTCGACTCTCGACTCTCGACTCTCGACTCTCGACTCTCGACTCTCGACTCTCGACTCTCGACTCTCGACTCTCGACTCTCGACTCTCGACTCTCGACTCTCGACTCTCGACTCTCGACTCTCGACTCTCGACTCTCGACTCTCGACTCTCGACTCTCGACTCTCGACTCTCGACTCTCGACTCTCGACTCTCGACTCTCGACTCTCGACTCTCGACTCTCGACTCTCGACTCTCGACTCTCGACTCTCGACTCTCGACTCTCGACTCTCGACTCTCGACTCTCGACTCTCGACTCTCGACTCTCGACTCTCGACTCTCGACTCTCGACTCTCGACTCTCGACTCTCGACTCTCGACTCTCGACTCTCGACTCTCGACTCTCGACTCTCGACTCTCGACTCTCGACTCTCGACTCTCGACTCTCGACTCTCGACTCTCGACTCTCGACTCTCGACTCTCGACTCTCGACTCTCGACTCTCAACTCTCGACTCTCGACTCTCGACTCTCGACTCTCGACTCTCAACTCTCGACTCTCGACTCTCGACTCTCGACTCTCGACTTTCGACTCTCGACTCTTGGCTCTTGACTCTCAATTCTCGACTCTCGACTCTCGACTCTCGACTCTCGACTTTCGACTCTCGACTCTTGGCTCTTGACTCTTGACTCTTGACTCTTGGCTCTTGACTCTTGACTCTTTGCTCTTTATTCTTTACTCCTTACTCTTTACTCTTTACCCTTTCCTTTTTTACTCTTTCCTTTTTTACCCTTTCCTTTTTTACTTTTTCCTTTTTTACTCTTTCCTTTTTCACTCTCCCCTTTTCTACTCTTTCCTTTTTTACTCTTTCTTATTTTACTTTTTCCTGTTTTACTCATTCCTTTTTCACTATTCTTTTTTACTGTTTCCTTTTTTACTCTTTCCTTTTTTATTCTTTCCATTTTTACTGTTTCCATTTTTTGTGATTCCTTTTTTATTCTTTTCATTTTTACTCTTTCCTTTCTTACCTTTCCTGTTTTACTCTTTCCTGTTTTACTCTTTCCATTTTTACTCTTCCATTTTTTACTCTTTCCTTTTTTTACTCTTTTCATTTTTACCCTTTCCTTTGTATTCTTTCCTTTTTTACTCTTTCCTTTTCACGATTTCCTTTTCTACTCTTTCCTTTTTTACTTTTTCTTTTTTATTCTTTCCTTTTTAATTTTTTTCATTTTTACTCTTTTCTTTTTGACTTTTTCCATTTTACTCTTTCCTTTTTTACCCTTTCCTTTTTTACTCTTTCCTTTTTTACTCTTTCCTTTTCTACTCTTTCCTTTGTTACTCTTTCCTATTTTACTATTTCCTGTTTTACCTTTTCCTCTTTTACTCTTTCCTTGTTTACTCTTACCTTTTTCACTATTCTTTTTTACTCTTTCCTTTTTTATTCTTTCCATTTTTACTGTTTCCTTGTTTTGTCTTTCCTTTTTTATTCTTTTCATTTTTAATCTTTCCTTTCTTACCTTTCCGGTTTTACTCTTTCCTTTTTTACTCTTTCATTTTTTACTCTGCCCTTTATTACTCTTCTCTTTTTTTTCTCTTTCCTTTTTAACTCTGCTTTTTTACTCTTTCCTTTTTTTAATCTTTTCATTTTTACTCTTTTCTTTTTTACCCTCTCCTTTGTATTCTTTCCTTTTTTACTCTTTCCTTTTTAATTCTTTCCATTTTTACTCTTTCCTTTTTGATTCTTTCCATTTTACTCTTTTCTTTTTTATTCTTTCTCTTTTTACTAGAGTAAAAAACGAAAGAGTAAAAAAGGAAAGATTCAATAAGGAAAAAGTCAAAAAGGAAAGAGTAAAAAAGGAAAGAATCAAAAAGGAAAGAGTAGAAAAGGAAAAAGTAAAAAAGGAAAGAGTAAAAAAGAAAGATTGAAGAAAGAAAGAATAAAAAATTAAAGAGTAAAAAAGGAAACAGCAAAAATCCTTTTTCACTGTTTCCTTTTTTATTCTTTCCTTCTTCACTCTTTCTTTTTTTACTCTTTCCTTTTTTACTCTTTCCTTTTTTACTCTTTCCTTTTTTACTCTTTCCTTTTGTACACTTTCCTTTTTTACTCTTTCCTTTTTTACGCTTTCCTTTGTATTATTTCCTTTTTACTCTTTCTTTTTACTCTTTCCTTTTTACTCTTTAATTTCTGGTTTTTTGATTTAAATTATTCATGCTAACTATAATTTTAATCTTTCTATTCCGAACCCCCAACTAGTCTTAACTATCTTTCATGTTGCTAAATTGGTTACACACAAGTGCAGCTTGTTTTCACCAAACACCATAACACAGTCCGACAGATTGCTTCAGTAAAACCTGTAATTTTATTTTTTTGCATCCAAACCCCTTTCATGCTATTCGATAGCCCATGTTGACAGGAACTTATGCCGTCCATTTTCTTTCTCCGTTCCGATCCTAGGTCGGTCGGTAATGCATAACATATTGACGCATGTTTCGCTTCAATTTGAACATACTCTCATTTCTGGCCCACATGAAAATACTGCAGATTTTCGTACCGAACGAAACAAGTTGTTTTTTTCAGCCTACAACCAACTTCGCAGGGAAACGCCGGATCCTTTCAAATTCTTCCACTCGGCGTAGTGCAGTCAGACTCGACACGACACGTGTACACCGGCATAGAAGTTTGTTTTTACCCATCCGTACCTAAATCTAAAATTTATGACCTCTTGCATGCCCTCTTGTGTTTGCTTGCGTGTGTGTATGTTAGTACCAACTAACGATACCTACGTCCTGGCAGCGGCTTCGACAAGGCAAAATCCTCGTCTGGAACTTGTTCGCATTCATGTTGCTGGCCAAGTTTGGAACAAACTCCAGAGCTATACTTATACGTTCGTTCTCCTAAGGACACCGCGCTTCCTGTACACACTACGTACGTGACCTACGTGCGTTGTATACAAGCCTTACCGGATCTCCCGCAGAAGCCGTCGCCGATCTGTTCTTTAAAATTCTCTTTGAATGGCATCCATCTAACCCCTGCTTACACCCGTCTGGAACCGTACTGAAAAAAATAAATGGGAGCTTGAATCTCCCCGAGTTGAAAGAAGAAAAAAAACGAATTTCTCGTCATGCAGTTAGGTTCGGTACCTACAAAAGTTTCCCGATGATGGGTGGAACTTTTTTATATCGCAGTTTTCACACTCGTGCTTTTGAATAATGGCGCTTCTGGGGTAGGACGCGAAACAAAAAATATCGTCAGGCGGCTCAGATTTTGTTTCGCGGCCATTTTCATCCTTTGTGCTATGGTTCGCTTTTCACTCCCCGTTCGACCGCCACCACCCGTCGTTGTTTTCTGCTTTTCAGTGGTCAGTGGTGATTTAGTTCTGTTTTTTCCCCCATCAGCCAACCGGGAAGAGTCGCGATGTAAAGTAATATCGGTACAATGGAGAGAGTGAGGCGTTAATTTGGCTTGCAGCAGCACTGTTGATGACGCTCGAAGAATGCTGGGAAAATATTTTTCTGACAATATTTGAAATTTATGACTTAGTAAATGGATCTGGAACGGACTGGCACTGGCAGGGACTGAAATCCTGGGGGCGAAAACTGAACTCCGCACTCCATGAGGGCTCTTTCGTACGACCCTGCGGTGGCAACTTGACCCTTATCATTTGTACTGTGTACTATTTCCTCCGAAAATAGTGTGCAAAATGTTATAAAAGAACGGAATTGAAACGGTTCCTATGTCAATGAATAGACACGGTCGACAACAGACTCGTAAAACGGAGACATTAAATACGGAAATGGTTCTATAACATCAAAACACTGCGCTGCGATGATTGTTAAATTATACACTCCTCGAAGCCTTTCCAAACGAAAAACCATTCGCTTTCGCATTGCCGATGCCGGCTTGGTGCTTTGGACTAAACAAGAAAAACAAATGAAATTGTATCTGTTTTCTCAGCAGTTACCTACCTACCGAGAAACTTTTCGTAATTGAACTGCGTACACGCCGGAGGTGGCTCCGGTCGGTCGGTTGGGTGGGTGGTTGAAGAGGTAGGACTTGGCTTGGATACAACCAGAGACTGCCTGTCGCAGTGTGGATTGCACGGTAACTGCGATGGCCGGCGGGACTTTTCGGCCCAATTCCTGTCGAATGCAATTCCGCCCGTGAACGTAAAAGTGTGGTGGGTGCAGTGATGGGGTCGCAAAAGTTTGCTTTTGTTTTCTCTGATAGCAGATAAATCAGCTTTCCCCGGTTCGGCTCGGTCTGGCCTGGCTGGGCGCAGTCTTTGCCGATTTCAGTTCAGGTTCCACCCGGAAGCATGGCCTTCGGCTGAAGCATAACCAAACAGATTTTAGCTCATTTTGTGCTGTTTGCATTTTTCATTGCCGTCGGGAGCTTCGGCCGCAAGGTTCGGGGACGATCAAGTTGTTGCTCTGCAGCTGGGTAATGTTGAATGTATTTCAAAGTATTTCTTTGCAATGCCGTCAAAGTTAAAATAGCTTATTTACATTTGTTCGGGCATATCGTCGCGTCAGTTTTATTTTGATGTAATTTCAGCTCAGTTGCCATTACTTCCCTCCCCAAGGTTTAGGGGTTTGACGGTATTGCAAACATCATCAAGCATCAATTGCTTTAAGATGGGTACTGCATTACGCCTCGATAGTGGTGCATCGAGGAGACCGAGAGGGCTTATGCGCCTTTTTTATGTTATATGTCTTTTCATACTCCGCACCAGCGCATACCAATGCTAAACCACTGGTCTATGGGCGGTGGCGTGACCGACTGGCGGATCGACGTAGATTGACTTTTGCTGTGTGCCATGTTTGCAAATATTGTTTTATTGGTGGTATTCGTGGACGGGGCTCACGGAGGGAGACATTGTGTGTCCATTTATCGGTCGACTTCGTCATCGTGCATATACCAATTAAATTAATTTAATAAAGTAGAATAAGTAGAAACCTATTAGTTGTAGCTTTGTGATAATCGTTGTTTTTCGTACTAGTGTACAACTGTTATGTGCTGAGCGTATGTGTATCTATGTATGTATTCGTCTGAGTATTTGTGACAGTTGGGTCAGGGACTGGATGCAGAGCTGACGTATATGATAGAATAGTGGCTAATTCTTCTGGTGATCAATCTGAGCATTTACTTCTATTCATTGGGGAAAGTCGGGCTGGATAAATTAGGGTAAAATAAATTTACCGGCGCACGTGAGTCATCCATTCCCGGCCAGCATAGCATGATGAAAGTCTAACAGCATGCAATTGTCGGTAATGATAAATATACAACATTTGCTGCATTTAGACGAGTTTGATTGCATGTTACATGTGTTTTTCTATTCTACTTCATTGGTCTGTTTCTTCTGTGCATCTATTAGTTTGCTTTTCCATTATTTATGTATACCAAAATAGTATTGTTCAATTTATACACTTATAGTCAAGCTCTTTGCATCTTTTTTTTCTTTATTCAGCATGTTATGATTCCTTTTATTAGTATATCTCTGCTACACGCTATCTATACTCATATAGGTACAAACGCTCGTGGCCTTCGCAATAACACAAAACTGGCCACAAACGCGACCATGCAATTGCAATAATCCACATATACTTACGCCCGCGATTTCGCCCACATGAAAACACCCCGGTAATTAAGTAAAAGTGGCATCTTTAAACTTCCATACGCGGTCTTAAACATTAACCCACCACTCGCGCGATCATGAAACGGTCACGTCCGAAAGTTTTACCAGCCTGGACTAATGCCTTCAGTTGAACCAATCAAAAAAGTGACACTCATATTCACTAAACAACACATGGTAACATGACCTAGAACTCAAGTGATATGGGGAAACGGATTACTATCTGTATCATACACTAAAAATTAAGCTTCAGATTCACGGTCCGCGCGCGATCAAACAAAAATATACAATCCGTCATTATAAAATCGAAGTTATACACGCGAAGTCACATACACGTGACAAACACGTTAATATACAAATGCTTGAGCCCTTCGCTATCATCCCCGGCACCTACATCGGCGATCTAGTAAACATGATCGCATCCCAGTGATAAAGTGAATGTCTCAGCTCCTATAAATTTTCAAACGCGGTCTCAAGCGTGAACCTAAAAACTCCCGCACTCGCACGATCATGAATCGGTCACTTCCGGATGTTTCTATCCTTGATATCAGCAGACTATGTCCATGCCTTCAATTGGATCAATTAAAAAAAGAAAGCTCTCATATCCACTGGACACCACGTTACATGGCGACATGACCGAGGACTCTAGTGATATGGGGTAACTTACTCCCTGTCAGAATGTGAATTGTACACCAAAAACTAACTATCAGAATGAAGGTCCGCGTGACCATCTAAGAACGCACGCGTATATAGAAAATGCCACACGGTTACAAAATCCAGTCTTGTACACGTGAAGTCACATGAACGCGAGCACACGTGACAGACACGTTAACGTACGAACGCTTAAGCCCTTCGCGATTAACAACGCACACCTACGTTCGCGATCGTGCAAACTTAATAACACCCTGGTAATAAGGAGAACGTTTTAGCGCTCGCGAAGTTTCAAACGCTGTCTCAAACACGAACCTACAAACGTCCGTTTTCGCGCGCTCATGAATCGGTCCGGAAACCATTACTCTCTGTCCTAATAGCTTAGGTCCATACATTCAGTAGGACCAAAAAAAAAATATAGCCCATATCCACTAGACAACACGTTCCATGGCGACTTCAGCGGGCACTCTAGTGATATAGAAGATCTCACACTATTTTAGCATCTTAGAAGTACACCAAAAAATAAAGTATTAGACTCACGGTCCGTGCGCGATTATCCAAGAACACATGCGAATATGCGAAAGGCATACGGTTATAAAATAGAATTTATACACGCGAAGTTACATACACGTTAGCACACGAGACATACAAACGCACACGCGATCGAAGACGTTAACTACAAATGCTCGAGCTCTTCGCGATGATACACGTGATCGCGAGTCCCTACACCCGCACATACCTAAACCGTACAATGAATATCACATTCAGAATCACGGCCCGCTACAATTGGCTTAATGCAGTGTTTTATTGGGCGACATTGCCTGTCTCGTCTGCAAATTGTAGTATGTGATTCTGACGGGGAGCCCTTCCGAGAATCTAGCTCTACAGCTCAAGTAGGACAACTCTCGAAAAAAAATTCAGCTCAGTTGCCATTACTTCTTAAGAAAGTTGTACAAAGTAAAATGAGCGATTTGGCAGACCTTAGAAAGCTTTAAACTTTCAATCATCACCAACAGAGGTTGAAAAAAACAGCATGAGCATGATGACCGCACAATAGACCTTTCTCGTCAAAAATTTTTATATGATAAGATGCTTCCTTTTTTATCCCCAATTCGTTACTGCCGATTACCGCGATGATTTGGTACCTCTAACTATTGAAAAAATCAAAAATAGTGCAAGCTACTCACTTAACCCCATATTCTGAATACCTATCTTGCCTTGTTTCCCCGTATTTTTACACCATTTGGATGAATTTCCTGTGGGGAATACTAAAAGGATGCCAGATCTGCATATATATTAGTAAATCTGCAGATTTTGCATTTTCACTGCAGATGTTTTGCAGATTACAAATATTTAGCAGAACAAAGCCTATGCCAGCCAATTTATACACAAGCCTTCAACATTTTTGATCATTTAAAATATATACATACTACATTTCTATGTCAAATTTATTGAAGATTTTTGTAGCAATCTGCAGACTTTTATATTTTCACTGCAGGCTATTGTTTAAATAGACCTGGCATCACTGATGCTGAAATGATTCATTCATATACCTGTCAAAAACATAGAGCATTGCATGAAAATGTATAACCTCACTTTTCTGACAGTTCAGTGTGCTTGTTTACCTAAGACTTGTTTACATGGACTTTTAAAATTTACGTTACTTGAATACTTTCGATGCTTTTTGAAAGACTCAACTCAAGAGGGATGAGGATTGGAACAATGGGAACCTGGTGCCACATTATGCAACCAATTCGAATCGGCCTTTTCACACAAGCTTGAATACAATAAACCTTTCGTTTCGAGATGCGTAATGTCACCCCTGGTTCATACATTGACCAATCGGCGCTGGATGCAAAACCCGGTGGCATATGCTGAATCGTAAGATCAAGCATTGGGCTATAAAACGATTGCTTTCTGGATGATGGATAAGGATTTGTACACATTTGTTTGTTTGCTCGTGGGTTAAGTCCTAACAAGATGATCCGATTTATTACTCATTTTTAGGTGGCGAAGTTTACCTGAACTTTATAGGTAACGAATTCGGTCGATGATAAGTTGTTGAAATGATCGTTCAATGCCCATACCGAAAAACGTTTCCATTGGTCAGAATGCCTACCAGCGTATGATAGCTGCAAACATGAGGACAACAAGGTTATCGCTTTCGAATGGAACAATTATTTATTATTCGTGTTCAAGTTCCATTACAGCAAAAGTTTCGTCGATTGACGATTATCGCATTGTCGTTGATTTAGCCGGCAAATGCAAAACAGTGCTCGGCACTGACGATAAGGAGTAAGAAGGATTTGATAGGAGTGATAAGAATGAAGAGCATTATACATTCTGGAAGAATATCAGGGAGGAGAAATTATATGTAAATTTATATTATATCCCGAGCTGCCATCATTTTTGCACCACAATAAAGCTTTCTGCAACTGCTGTCTTGTTCAAATTGGCGGGAAATAACTAGGCAGCGAATGATAAATTGCATGGTCGATTTATTCACTTTTTCGGAAGGATAAGTAATTAGTATGTTGTGAATATATATGTGTCGCCGGTGCCGTGTGTTATGGTGGTACCGGACGGAACCGTTGGTCAGCAGACCGTCCTTGTCGTACTGGTCATAGATGCGACGTTTTTTCTCATCTGATAGCACTTGACATGTTTCGGAGATCTGTCTTAAAGCTCTCTACTTAGCGCGGGATACGCGAAACCGCTGCTAGCTTTCGAAAGAAAATTCCTAGCTGCTGCTACTCTATCAGTCTCTCTCTCGACTGAGGACTACAATTTCGGTTGACTAAATTGTGTTATGAAAATTGTACTTCCTGGAATTTCACTTAACGAGATCAATTCATTGTGAGGAATTTCGCTGCGTTCCAATATTGCTTGCCTCTGTAGGTGATGATGTGTGTGGATTCACTTCGGCAACCAGGTCTTATGTTTTGGGTAATTTTGCTATCTTATTCTGCTGAATAAATCATCTGGCTAAAGCCTCTACGTTATACTATGGTCACTTTAAAAACGCATTGCTATTTAATCTTGTAGCTCTTGGCAAGTCAGTCCTGGCACTGTTCTCGACTAATCCTGGCACTATACCGCTGACGTCGCTCTTATTACGGTGATCAAACTTGGCGAGAGCGGCAGTGGTTTCGTCGGAATTGTTCACTCGACAAGCAGGAAGTGCAAGGACTCTGCTACTTATGCCTGAGTCCCTCGTTGAAACCTTCGTCCTGTCGGAGTGTTAGCTTCGTCCGATACCGGAGCGTATTGCTGAACCGAAGCAGTCTGCTACTGGCGCTGCTTCCTTCGAAATCGCTGAATATTCCCGTTAGCCGAATGTCCAACGTGGCCGAAGGCAAACCGATTGCAGCAACACCATCAACCGTAGCTGAAATTTTGGCCTTTAATCCAAGTCCCTGCCATTGACATAGCGACAGACGAGTGCGGCGCAGGTTGGACCATCGGTTGACTCGGTGCCGGACAGGACGAAACAGCTGCAACAGGAGCGGACCTAGTATGGGGTGTAAAGGTCATCAGTTGCCATAGATCACCAAAATGCTCTGCGACTAACATTGTGAACAAAACAAACCAAACGAAATTGATCGCAACAACGATAAAATAATCTAAATTCTACCCAAACATTTGAAAATGAGAAAAAGGCAAAAGAAGTTTTGGTCGAATTCATTATAATTCTATTTAAAAATTGAATACTGTTTTATTTAGTTTGATTGCGCATATTGTTTACATCAGACACACCCCTTAATTCATTGAGTACGTATTTCACTGTCTTTATAATCCTTTTGGAATCAATTACAATAATCCTTTATAATCATTTTATAATAAGTGTATTGCTAGTTAGGACTTTTATATCAACCGGGCCCTTTTATAATTTGTTATAAAATCATTATCAAAATTCTTCATAATCCATTGTTGCGTTATGTTTATGCACATGGCCAGATAGATAGTTTTTAACTGGGACGTGACGTGTGGATACGAAAAAACCTAATGTCAATTGCAGCCAGGAGGAGCTGTCAAATGCAGCCAAAGGGAACCGTCAAATGCAGTCAGGGGGAACTGTCAAATGTAGCCAGTCCATTTAAAATATGTGAGGAAGAAAGAGTGGCTATGCAAGACAAGAGAACAGAAAAAAAGAAAAAGAAAACATATATCCACAGGTTTTGTCCCAGGATTTTAATAGAGAACATGAAAATTCGATTTGTTTGCATTTGGCAGTGGGTCTTTTTTCAAATGTTTGGCTAGAAATTCCTTACTTCTACAATGAATCATGTACAAGAAAAGTAAAAATGTTAAATTTAACGGAACAATGTATGATGCCGACATCAAATAAAAAATTACAGCTGAGCGACCTTGTTTGGAAAGTGTTAACATTTGGCAGCGAACCAAACCAAGTTTCTCATACTATGATCGAATCAACAAAAATTCCAATACCTACATGGTCTCTCTGAACTGTCAAAAAAGTGAGGTTAAACATTATCATGCAATGTTGTCCACCAAGAGGTTCACTTTAGTTTGTTTACGTAACCAATGAACTTTGTACTGCGACTCACCACTTCATTTGCCGCGTTGCCAGGAACTCGAGCAAAAATATTCAAAACAGTGTTGCCCAAACACACATTTTGAGTCCCACCATTCTTGCAAAGGTGAAAAAAATACTCAACATTCTTGCATTTTTCAAATTTAAAAAAATCATTAAAAAATCACGATAGCTCCAAATAGTCTCATTTTAACGGCAATATTCTTAAAAATGTGTAGTCTTTTGAATAAAAATAAGAAAAAAGGGGGTTTGGTTGGACGAGAAAGGTCTATTCGTAGTTGCTACTCCGTGTTAACCAGTACAAGCGAAATTGCACAGAGCATCAACGAATGAGGTCTGGAAGTAGCTAGCCATCCTCAATGTGCACGTTTCGAGAGTTCTATACTTTGAAGTGCCAATAACGGCGCTGACCACGTCCTTACAGTCATCGGGGAAGGCAAGGAATGAAAGTGTAACAAGCGTTGTTATGGTGACCGTTTATACCTCTACATCTTTACGTTTGCCACGGGAAGGAATTTTTAATAGCAGGATGGCTAGAGTTACACAAATCTGGCTTCACCGTGATAAGTGATACGATCAGTACAACTCTTAGTAGTGTTATTATGTGTTTATTGCTCTGGGCAGCCGGCTGCCGAGAATTTATGATAGATTTATCGTTTATTGAATTAATTTTGAAATGCCGACAGTCAGAAGTGTTGCTTATTTTTAATTGAATTAAACAGCAGGTAAACAATTTTATTATTTCTTGGTCCTTCATTCCGGCAAAACACGGCATTCCAATAATAGAATATAATGGAAAGCGATTGATTTTAGTGTCAATATATCTATGTAATTGAAGGTTTCGTAATATGCGCATTATTTATCCTGTATAAATTATGGTATTATCATTAATAACAATTATGTATGGGCTTCTTTCCCCGTGGATGATTGATTCTTATGTGCGTTGTTATGTTATCTAAGGCTCATTTTAAACGGACTAAAAAAAGTTCAACCGAAATACCTGAAACGACTAACTTAGTGTGTCGGATATAGAACCGATGACATGTGCTCGCTTTTTACGCTAATTACTAGAACAAGGTTGAAAACAATAAGAACGAAAATAAAGTGACTTGTCACCTTTTACGGAATATTTTCTATAAGGAAAGGATTTCTCATTCCAAAATTTTAAAATTACCTTAAAGGATCTGTTTCGATCCGTATAAAAATTATTTTGAGAAAAAAAAATAAGAACCGAATAGAACACATCTTTGCCAATAATACAATCTTGCGCTTGGTCAAGTCTCCCCATGTTCCCCTGTAGCTCATTAAATCAATTCTGTAATTTTAAAAGAATTTTTGAATTTTACTGATTGTGGTGAATTTTGCAGCACTTGCATCTGGTATACTCAACCTGCACAAAACGTAGCATCACGTAGGGCTGTTTTCGTAACAACTTGTGTTCTCATTCAGCCCTTCGTCAAGCAAATTTTTGATCTTATGACAGATCGGCTAAGCGCGGTGTTTCATGAAGCACGGTCGTTTCTGTCGATCGGGAATGGAAGTTTGGGTAAATGCATCTAATATATTGAAATTTTTATCAACTCCAATCTTGCTTAGCGGCATTCATATAATTGATAATACAACAACAAACAAATGCTCATAAAAACCGATCCTGACCTAAATAAGCTATAAACATGTTTTTCATCATCATCCATCTACTTTCCGAAATGTTATTCTTATTCTTAATCATATTGAGCATCTCTTCAAAAAAGCTCATAATAATTCAGGCGATTATTTTATTTTATATTGATGTAATTTAACAATTATGGGATCTCGACTAAGAGATAAGCTACAAATCGTCACGATGCTTAAAACAATAGGTTCTGAATGTAGGGATCAGACAATATTCTCTCAACATTTTGTGCAATGTTTAATTAGATTAGTCAGCACCAATTTTTTTCTCAATTCGATAATTTTTTTGTTTGGAGGGGGGGGGGATTATCAATCCTCAGATTGAATGAAGAAAATAGAAAAAATACAAAACCTGGATGAAATTGAAAAAGAAACTAAAAAAGCAAATATGAAACAAGAGAAAATAAATCCATTCAAATTGAGAAAGTTAGTTAAAGGCGAGAAAATCTTTCGGGTTCTCGTACTTAAATTAAAATTTTCAATTGAATACGAAAAATTACTATGGATCGTTTTCTTCGTGGATTTTCATGTTCTTTTTTGATTTATGGAGTTATTCAGAATTTATTTCACAAATCCCATCAGACCAGTTGAGTATTCTAAAAGAGGGTTGCTGAGTTTGCTTCTTCTTTCTAATGGAATCTTTTGTGTTTCATTTAGCAGTCACGACGGATTGAAATAAGTAGAAATACAAGACACATATAGTCCTGAAAAGAAAAAAATCGCAATTGGTCTAAAGATTAAAAAACCTCTGTTTTTTGAAGCCCATCCGCAGATTGAAAGTTTCGAATTAATTAGTAAAATTCGAATCAAAATCAATTTCGAGAACACAGAACTTTCAACTTTAACTAACTCAATTCTTTTTTAAATAGTTGGTTAAAATCCATGAGATAATTGTTGTAAAGTATGAAATAGAAAATGAATTTCAGTAGATACAATTTACATAAAAAGATCTTATCTTATGCGTTTAAATCGCTTTTGAGTTCTAAGTTTTAATGTTTTCTTTTGATTAGTCTTTTATGCAGTATAAACTTTATAATGTAGTAGGTATATGATAGAAATTGGAAGAAATTAAACCATGTAAATATTGAAACTCTCATTGAATTCTCAAATAAATTGTTATTGAAATGATATTTGACAGAGTCATTCCTTCTGTTCAAAGTCCGGGCCAGTTCGGTAAAATATCAATTTCAAACGAAAATATTCGTTTCAATTGAAACTGCGAGTCTTTCACTGTAAGCATACCACCACTACACTAAGGTTTTTTTTTACACGGTTTTTTTTTGCACGGTTTTTTTTTACACGTTTTTTTTTTGCACGGTTTTCGCAATTAACACGGTTTTTCGCAAAAATATTCTAAGTCCTTTTAAAGGCAAAAGACTTAGACGATTTCTTAACAATTTTTTTTGCACGGGTTTCGCAAAAATGTTCTAAGTCCTTTTGGAGGCAAAAAACTTAGACGATTTTTGATCAATTTTTTTTTTGCGCGGATTTCGCAATTAACACGGTTTTAGCAAAAATCCTTATGAAGGCAAAAGACTTAGACCGTTTTTGACCAAGTTTTTTTGCACGGATTTTCAAATTTACACGGTTTCTGCTTTTCCATTTTGAATGCAAAGAATTTCGAAGATTTTTGGAAAAGTGGAAGTGATTGTTTTTGGAACAGCATTAACGAGTAGATGCCAAATGTTCATGTCTGAGGCCATTTAGAAAAACAAGATGGCGACTTCCGGTTCAGTGGAATTCTCTGAAACCCCATCAATATGGCTATTTTTGGAACGGGATTGATGAGTGGACGTCAGATATCGATGTTTAAGGCCATTTTGAAAACCAAGATGGCGACTTCCGGTTCAGTGGAATTCTCTGAAACCCCATCAATATGGCTATTTTTGGAACGGGATTGATGAGTGGACGTCAGATATCGATGTTTAAGGCCATTTTGAAAACCAAGATGGCGACTTCCGGTTCATTGGAAGTCTCTGAAACCCCATTAATATGGCTATTTTTGGAACGGGATTGATGAGTGGACGTCAGATATCGATGTTTAAGGCCATTTTGGAAACCAAGATGGCGACTTCCGGTTCAGTGAAAGTCTCTGAAACCCCATTAATATGGGTATTTTTGGAACGGGATTGATGAGTGGACGTCAGATATCGATGTTTAAGGCCATTTTAAAAACCAAGATGGCGACTTCCGGTTCAGTGGAATTCTCTGAAACCCCATCAATATGGCTATTTTTGGAACGGGATTGATGAGTGGACGTCAGATATCGATGTTTAAGGCCATTTTGAAAACCAAGATGGCGACTTCCGGTTCATTGGAAGTCTCTGAAACCCCATTAATATGGCTATTTTTGGAACGGGATTGATGAGTGGACGTCAGATATCGATGTTTAAGGCCATTTTGAAAACCAAGATGGCGACTTCCGGTTCATTGGAAGTCTCTGAAACCCCATTAATATGGCTATTTTTGGAACGGGATTGATGAGTGGACGTCAGATATCGATGTTTAAGGCCATTTTGGAAACCAAGATGGCGACTTCCGGTTCAGTGGAAGTCTCTGAAACCCCATTAATATGGGTATTTTTGGAACGGGATTGATGAGTGGACGTCAGATATCGATGTTTAAGGCCATTTTGAAAACCAAGATGGCGACTTCCGGTTCAGTGGAATTCTCTGAAACCCCATCAATATGGCTATTTTTGGAACGGGATTGATGAGTGGACGTCAGATATCGATGTTTAAGGCCATTTTGAAAACCAAGATGGCGACTTCCGGTTCAGTGGAATTCTCTGAAACCCCATCAATATGGGTATTTTTGGAACGAAATTGATGAGTGAACGTCAGATATCGATGTTTAAGGCCATTTTGAAAACCAAGATGGCGATTTCCGGTCCAGTGGAAGTCTCTGAAACCCCATCAATATGGGTATTTTTGGAACGGGATTGATGAGTGGCCGTCAGATATCGATGGCCATATTGAAAACCAAGATGGCGACTTCTGATTCGGTGGAATTCTCTGAAACCCCATCAATATGGATATTTTTGGAACGGGATTGATGAGTGGACGTCAGATATCGATGTTTAAGGCCATTTTAAAAACCAAGAAGGCGACTTCCGGTTCAGTGGAATTCTCTATAACCCAATCAGCATGCATATTTTCAGAGCGGGCCTAATAGAGCGCATGATAGAGATCAGTGTCAGAGGCCATTTGGAAAACCAAGATGGCGACTTCAGGTTCATTGGAATTCTCTAAAATCGAATCAATATGGGTATTTTTGGAATGGAATTGACGAATAGACGCTAGATATCGATGTCTGGTGCCATATTGAAATTCAAGATGGCGACTTCCGGTTCTGTGGAATTCTCCAAAGCCCAATCAATATGAGTATTTTTGGAACGGGATTGACGAGTAGGTGCCAAATATCAATGTCTGAGACCATTTCGAAAATCAAGATGGCTACGTCGGTTTAGTAAAATTTTCAATTACCACAACAATGTGAGAATTTTTGTAATAGCGTTAATGAATAGATACCGGATGTCAATTCCGGAAGTCATGTTTTCATCTAAGATGGTGACTTCTATTTTAGTGCCAAGACGATGTTTTAAATATAAAGACACGCGGCGAGAAAAACAGTAAATTTGGCTGCACGGTTTTACAAATTATTTGTCTACTAGTTTTGGCAACCAGGAATATTGTGTAAACAGCGAGTGACTTGTAGTTTTAATGAATGCTTGGCGAATTCCTTTTTTGAAATATTTCCCACAATACTCAATCATGTAACTTGGAAACGCATTGATTTACGTTACTGAGCCTGTCTACATGTTTTTCGTTGCACTAGAAAAAAATGTATCGAGGATGCAGGATGCAGACATGCATTTCTTTTCATTTCAATCTCAATACTCCCCACGCATTACTTCCTAAATCCGCCATATTTGTTTACATTGCTAGTTTGGAACCGTTGTTTTGGGTTCGATTGGAACTTTTGGCTTCAGTCTTCGCGCATCTCTATAAGCATCATCTCTGCTTTAGTGTACATCTCATTCATCTTAAGGGGGCGTCTGGTGTAGTGGGCAAAAAAATCGACTTCTTTTTTATCCGCTTAATTGTTAGTATTGAGCCTCTAGAATAATCTCCCGCAATCTCGGTGACCACGCTGAACTTCTTTTGTTTTAAACAGCCATGCATTCCTCGCGCGTATTTGCTGTGACACACGCAGATTTCAATCTATCGGCAACAATTTTCTTAAGACTGACAGCGATAAAAATACAGTGTGAACAATACACTTTAAAGTACTTCCACCCAAATTTTTAAGAGAAAATACCAAATGGATTGTTTTCCACGTCATTTTTTCCGTGATGCAATTTGATATGGAGTATCCTTTAATAGCGTTTTTTCGAAACCGCGTTTTTCAAATTGGTGAACACGATAACTCAAAAACTAATCAAAGAATTGACTTGATTTTTTTATGAAAATGCACAATATGTGTAGTCTGTCGGTGAACCACAGAAAACAGAATGAAAAAATTGTTCTCTCTATTATTTTGAAGAAAAGTGCACGAATTTTACAGAAAAATATGAGATTTTTCGGTTTACATGAAGCCATTTTCCTAAACTCGAACTTTTTTTGGGTTCATCGACTAACTACAAGTCTAAGCTTTACAAATTTTACTTAATTTCCTGTGTCAAACAATTTTATCAAGAGTCATCGTGTTAGCCGCGGTGCTCCTCGACGTGGAAATGGTTGGACGTCTACTCTTGGAACGCTCGTATGTGTGGCTCTGCGTGGCTGCCGACCCTATTCTGCGCGGCGTGTGACGTGAGACGACTAATCTCACCTCACTCTACGTGACTTCACCCAATTCTGAAGAGTCACTTCGGGTGACGTGAGACTCCCATTTAACCGCAATGAGGAATCTCATCTCACCCGAGTAAACTCTCAGAATCGGGTGAGCAAAGTCACGTAAAGTGAGGTGAGTTTCGTCGTCTCACGTCACACGCCGCGCAGAATAAGGCCGCGCAAATATTTTTTTCGTACAGAATAAACGTACAAATTTAAAGCTTAACATTACATAAAAGATGCATTGTTTCCTTGCCTTCAAAATCGTAAAACAAAATAACTTTCGGTTTGAGCACTTTACACCAGACGCCCCCCTTAATAATACAGCGAAGACCTGATTTTATTATTTCCCTCTGATTATGTCAGCTTTTTGATTCGACTTTGAGTCTCGCATGAAGATTCGCTCGATGAGCTCTAGCGGACGAACCAACTCAAATTCGAGTAAATCCATTCATGAGCACATTTTTCTTATCTTATAAATGCAAAATATACAAAAATAAATGTATCTTTTTGTTTTACGCTGGATATTTATACTCAGACCTCTGGCAACTGCATATTTGTCAATCCAATTCCAAAACACTCCATGTTGTGAGTTATACAGAATATCGCTAAGCCGATAGTCTCAATGTTGTATTTCAAAATGGCCTCAGACATTGATCTCTATCATGCGCTCATTAGGCCCGCTCGGAAAATATGCATACTGATTGGGTTATTGAAAATTCTGTTAGACCGGAAGTCGTCATCTTGGTATAACAAATGGCCTCAGGCATCGATATTTGGTGCCTACTCGTTAACACTGTACCGAAAACAACCATATTGTTAAAGTGCGGGACAAAAGGAAACCTCAAGATCCGACGTTTCCACTTTTCCAAAAACCTAAGGAATTGGAAAAAGCAAAAACCGTGCTACTTGCATAATCCGTGCAAAAAAAAACCTGTTCAAAAATCGTCTAAGTCTTTTGCCTTCAAAAGGACTTAGAACATTTTTGATAAAACTCCGAAATCATCCCTTTTCCTAAAATCGTCTTTTGAATTGAATGTAACGCGGTTTTTTTTGCACGATTTTCGGAATTAACGCGGTTTTTTTTTTGCACGGTTTTCTGAATTAACACGGTTTTTTTTTACACGGATTTCGCAATTAACGCGGTTTTTTTTACACGGATTTCGCAATTAACGCGGTTTTTTTTTACACGGATTTCGCAATTAACGCGGTTTTTTTTTGCACGGTTTTTTTTTACACGGTACGTATCCCCCGTGTAAAAAAAAACCTTAGTGTATATCAGTTGAGTTCTGCTGCCGTCTTCGTTTAAGTCACTCATAGTTCATTGTCAATTGAATAACAGGTTCTGGTCATTTGACTTTTTGCCTGTTTAGTGTCTATTGAAAACCTACACGCCACCGAAAAACTACCTAAAATTCAGTACTTTTGACTCAATCTCGTGGTATCGTGCAGGAAGGTAAAATTAGGTAAACCGTGTTGAAGGTAGTTTCCATTTAACTACGGCAAAAATAATAACTCAACCTTGAGTTTAATTTACTTAAGTTTAAGTTGAATTTACCTAATTTTGAGTATACCCCAAACAATTTAAAAGTACCTTACTGCACGGAAGACCTGGACTGAGTCGAATCTCTCGTTTTGTTTTTGAAAACACTAATAAGTGCGAAAGCGAAGCACAGCAAAAAAGTACCTAAATTTAAGTTAAAAGAACTTATTCTGTAGATTATTTTATGGTTGCGTGTACCTCACATTAGCACGGTCTCAGCCAATGGAAGTGAACCATTCCAATGAACCACTCACAAATGAATATGAATGAACACTCACTGACAAGAAAATAACTCCGACCAAGATAATAAATTCATATAGGGTAAAGGCTATGATAAGACGAGACAACTCAAGACGGATACAGGTAGGAACATTTTTTCTCTGTATGAGTGAGATTATCATTTTTTTCGATGAAGCTGACAAATCAGCCCTTTTCTCTCTTTTCATCGTGCGCCAAAGAATCGGGATGCTCGTCCGGATGATTATGTTTACTACCAGGGGCCCGGTGGCCATGCTTAATTTTACAAGTATAAAACCAGCCTCCTGTCAATGACGACGTCTCTGTACAGCCAGCATCACTGCCATGAAAATAAAACATTAATTTTGAACCGAATGATTAAAAGCTGTAATTTGTTACTATATGTTGATTTTCTGAACAATATGGTATTAAATCATCCCGCAAGATGCAAAACATCGTGTGGAATGCTTGAATATCGTGTATAGTGCCGAACACAATTCTTTGTTTGGGACTTTATAGCTATAACGCCCCATATATGTTGGTCGCTGTCAAACTCCATATGATGGAATAGAGTTGCCAGGAGGCTGTATAAAACAAATACACTCAAAAATGACAAATGTTCCGAACCTTTCTTTCTCCTCATCTTGGGGCAGTTGTCTCTGTATTTTTAGTTTTCTTTCCTTTCTTGTACCCTGCTGAATAATAATTATTGTTGACAGATGACTGTATGTAGCTAGCGAGGATGGCAGTGCAGCCAATTTCTTTATCATTTTTAAATATGTTGCTATACTACACATAATAATGACCATTTTATTAACTCTTAGTTCTCCAAAATGTATCTGGAACTAATCAATTCAACATTTTTATCACATACTACATGTTTCTAGCAAATTTGGCCAGCATAACAGCCGATTCATCATAATCAAATTTGTCACAAAAATTTATATAGAGATGGACGTACTACCAAAAAAAAAAAACAGAAATATACAGAAGTCGTATTACTACACCCAAAACTCGGCCGTAATACCTTTACGGCAATCAGAAAAAATTGCTCTAATAGGAAGACGTTTCATGCTAAAACGGTCCCAACAAAAATTCCCAAAACGGAAATACCAACACATTCAAATCTTCTCTGCGTCGCACTCATGTTTCATCAATTCTTATTCAATAAATATTAACGCGTCGGATTGTCTGGAAGTGTGTAGCACTTCGCTTGTCATTGTATTGCGCTTCAAGAGAAGTAAACACAATAGGGATAAAGACGAGGTTCGATTTTTCTATACGACACATTCCGTATTTGAAGATCGGCTCACACTCGGCTAGCTTCAAAGCACAGTCAGAAAAAAACGACTCGGAATAGTGGTGGGGTACTTCGGCCGGTGTTAAATCGAAATTTATTTGCTATCACTGACGTTAACAGCAAGATAGCGACTGCACAAAACATGAACAGTCCTTCCCGTCATTTACGGGAAGCAAGACCTATGGTTTGGATCCGGACACTTGTCTGAAAAGAGGATGGGCTAGATCCGGGTACTGGTCCGGATTTGGGAACTGGTCTGGATCCGAGAACTGGTCCGGATCGGGAACTGTGTCGGATCTGGCAACTAGGCCGGATCCGGAAACTGCCTAAAAATTTTGCTTTCGCTATCCAACCTACCCAGTAAAAAATCCGTAATTCAGGCTGGTTTCTGCCAATATTGGGGTAGATTCCAGCCTGAATTTGGTTGGATATCCGCCAGGATTGCGGTTGGTTTGACTCTGTACTAATACTATCATAGAAATCGACCGAATTATTCTACATGCGAACAGAGCCGAGGTTGACACATACTGAAAAAGTGTTTGATTGTGTGATGCACATACATGAACAGCAACCGAAATTCGTCATTCCACCGTTTACTACCTTTGCGGGAATATGAGTTTAATAACGCAATGCGCAATTGCGAGGTCTGTTACCGAAAAGACAATAGAATCTTACCCAAAAGTAATAGAAACATACTCGTCGGATTTTGGGTGTAGTTGCCTTGTCTTGTCTTAACAGTAAACGGTCGAACTCGTTAAAGGTCCAAGATGATAGATAACGGAAATCGATGGCTAAAGTCATTTTAAACGAAGGCGCAGTTGGTTCAGTGGTAAGCGTGACAGCCACCCATCCCAGTTGGTCTGGGTTCAATCCCAGCCGAGGTCGTCGAGATTTTCTGAGGTGAACATTCTTCCTTCGGAAGGGATGTAAGGCTGTTAGTTTCCGGTCCATGAGTTGATGGGTCGATGTCTAGTTACTAACAAATGTCCTCCTCCCGTGATACTTGTGGAGAGCGCAGTAGTATATACGGCCTCTAGCAAAAGCAAAAGGTTAAAGTCATTTTAAAATCAGAGATGTGGGTAACATGGATACCATTAAAAAGGAGGTGAGGCCATTTTGAAATCCAAGATGACGGCCTTTGGTTACCAAGAAACAGTGAAAACAACTATCAATATGGGTATCATTTAAAGTAGTCACCGGAATTTATGAATTTAGGCCATCGTGAAAACAAAGATGGCGGTTTCCGGTAACCACTAAAGCGAAAACCATAATCAATAAATATCTATATCGATTTTGCAAGGCTGGTCAGTAGTTGACGGAAACTGATGATTGAGGACATTTTGCAATCAATCCAATATGGCGACTTTTGGTTACTTCAAATCTATAAACCCACCATCGATATGACTTGTTTATAGCATTCATGTCGAGCAAAATCTTTTCGAATTCTTTCTGATAGAGAACATCGAATATTCTCTTGTCTGTAGACTGTGCTCGTAATGTGTTCCTATAGAACCAGTGTGGAAGTGTTTTACCCCTTTACCATGTAATCGAAACAGGAAAATATTGGTGTAGGTACAAAGAAAATTGCTGAATTACATATTTGATTTTAGCAATGAATTTGACTGCTTCGTACAATAATGATAGCATACTGCGGCTGTCATAATTATTTTTCAAAATTTCTTAAATTCGCAGATTTCAGACAAAATATAATGAATCTAGTAATAACAACTTGTTGGAACTAGTTGCAATGAAAAACGTATTTGGTAGTACGTTCATCTCTATTATATTTTTGTTGCAAATTTGATTCTGATGAATAGGGTGTTATGCTGGCCAAATTCGCTAGAAACATGAAGTATGTGATAAAAATGTTGGATTGATTAGTACCAGATAAATTTTGGCGAAATGTGTGTTAATAAAACGGTCATTATTATGTGTATTATAGCAACATATCTAAATATGACAAAGAAATTGGCTGCACTGCAATCCTCGCTAGCGAGTGTCGTCTGTCATCTGGCACAAGGAAGGCAAGACAACCAAAAACACGAAGCCAGTTGTCTTTTCTTGTCTTATGCTGATTTCGGTTTTAGATCAGAGTCGCCCTAGGCTCACTCTAATATTTACGAAATTCATACAAAAGTGACAGCTCAGAGCGACTCGATTCTAAAAACGAAATCAGCATTAGGCTTACCCGGATCGCATTTGACTGGTGCTCACTGGGTAAATTGAAAGCGGATCTATCCATTTGAGAGGATCAAACGAAGGAGGCTGACTATGAATTGCGACTCATTTGAAAGCGACGGTGAGTGAAGAGCCATGAACCGAGCTTCAGATCAATGGCATCTGATGTGTTAAATGAATATGAATGCTACCGTAGACGACTGATTGGCTGCGTTCATTCAGTTTCGATTGAATGAAATGAAATTTTACTGCACTGGTCCGGGCTCCCTTCACAACTCCGGGCCCGGAGGAAACACCCCGTTACCCTCCCCAACCCCCTCTCGGCGGCCTTGACTAATAAGCCATAGATCGTCTAAATCCGTTCACGAACAGCGGAGATAACATTTAATATTTTTATTTCTCACTTATCATTTTCCAACAACTCAAAATTTAAACTGTTGCATAAAAAATATTATTTTACTGGCGTGTTAGGGGCAAAACTTCATCGACCTTCAAATATCATAGTATAAACGCAAATATATGTAACTGGAATATTTCGGTAGCATAAACATTTCGTGAATTTATTACATACTTTTTTATTTTTCAAAAAATCGAAATTTTTATTATTACTTTATCCGATAGTTCAACTCTTTGAGAATATTCCCCAAATTTGTATAGAGATCCGAGAAATAGATCGAAAGTTACAGCGCTTCTAAGCGCGCTTCGTCTGCCAAGAGCGGTGGTAACTAGAAAATTTTAAACTTGATTATCTCGAAATGTCGTTTCTCCCAAAATGGCTTTTCCATGATCACAATTGCCGAACAACTCTACAACCGATTTTCTTCAATTGATCGTGATTAATTTTTCTCGTACCGAAACGATTACTTTATTATGCAAAAAATTTTGTTTTGTGGATGAGAATTTTAATACAATTTTTAGAGCTTAAAACAACGATTTTGTAGGAAAAATGTTCCCGAATGCCGGAAAAAAATTACTCATATACTAATAGAATTTTTTTGAGTTTTGGGATTTTAGTCGATCTATTGGTCTTTAACCGTGATCACCACAAACCTCTTAAATAAAAAAGGGTTTCGGGGAAAAAGCCATAATTCCGCCAATAATTAACCCTTTCATGCCCAACTTTTTTGTAGTTCAGGTAGGATTTCAAAACTACTTTTTATTGAAAACGGTGGTATCAAGAAACACGAATAGTCTTTTTTCATAAAGATAGTTGCTTCCCGCGCAGTGCTAGAAGCTGCTCAATTTTTACCTTCCAATACTCAATAATCCTAGAATATTTACAATAGTCCAATTTCGTGAAAAAACGTAACCAAAGACAGTCTAAATTGATAAGTTTTATCAGTTTTCAGTAATATTGCAATATAAGGAAGATATATGAAAAATTCATTTTCCGTCGTCAACATAAACTGTCCCTGGCAGCACTGCTCCATCGGAATCCAATCAGACTAATTGCAATACCTTCAGTTCTAAAGCTGATCCTTGTAACTGTTATTACTCCACTGAAAGGCAATAGTCACACTTGTTAGCCTAACTTGTTTTTGTGAGCAAATCTTGCCTCAATCGGAAGTTATAGCTGTTTAAAATCGTTGTTGTCCACAAACAACATGGGCATGAATGGGTTAATATATTTTAGTCAGTCTATCTTCTGACCTCGCACAAAGCAGAAGCAAAAAAATTACTACGCTATAGCAGGCTATAGGCAACAGTGAATCAAGTCAGCTTTTGTTCTATATTAGTGCACAAACAAATTGTATCGTTGCCCCCGGCTGCGGAGTGAAATGAGTTTGTCAAATGAAACAAAAGTACCCGTGCTACGGGATAACACGATTTCGATAGACTTTAATAAAACTCGTGTTAGACCCACAGTTCAGGAAGTGGCACAGTTAGTTAAGGTAAAATGGAGCTTAAGCTCGCTGAAGTTACGTACATTCAGTTGCACCACGTTAAAACTGTGTTTTGATCACGTTTAGAAATTTAGCACAGGCAGAGAACTTCATTGCAAAGAACAACATACAACAGGAGGTCGAATTTGATAACACAGGAATCAAGATCCCCGTACATATGGAAAACGACATGGTGGACGTGCGTATCCATGATTTGGCCCCGCGCACTAGGGAAGATTACATCAAACGCATCATGTCGTAATATGGAGAAGTAGAATCTATTACGAGTGCCACCCGGAGAATTTTTTTCACCGGCATTCCCAAAGGCGTTCGTATTGTGAGGATGCGAGTGACTAAACCAATACCTTCTTACATAACTATCGAATGCAAATAGGCCGTAACCACAACTGTAAAAGCGGCATTGTGCAGGATTGTGAGGAACAAAAGATTTAGGTTTAGTGGATAGGCTTACCAGAAACCATTGCTGTAAGAATCCGACAATGCCACGAGCTAGCAGGTAGTACACAGTGGGACGACCCCTGACTTAAGTCCATATGTGAAGGTTACGTCATATTCTCGCTAGTATTTTTCACGTGTCAGCTGAGCTATCAGAGACATTTGCGCAAGATTTTAGGTGATTTAAACGTAAAATAAATTTTTGATGCACATCTAGAAAAAATCGTGTAAATTTACGTCTCCGGACCCTGACATATACGAGCATCAAAAATGACTTAGTATTACGTTTGATTTAAATTTTACATGACGTTGATTTTCGTCAATCATGTAATTTCACTCCACACATAGCGTTTGTTTTCAATGGCAGTAAGTGTAATTTTATGTCATTGCGCATGTAAAGTTTATGTTTCATTTAATATTAAACGGAACACGGTAATGTTTCGTCATTTCGTGAATTACTGGTTGTTAAATTGTATCATGTGTGCAATTACGTCAATGATAAAATTCATATTTTTTTGGTATGTAGCTTTTTGAAGGGTATAACTCAAGTGTTTTTGCATAATTTGATCATGGGAGCTACATCCGCATATTTTCGTTTTGTGAAGGAGAGGGATTCCATGAGAAACCGGCCGACCGCAAAATATGACCATCGTCGATTCGAACGAAACTTTGTAGGTGTGTTCGGTTTATGAATCTCCATGATATTCTCTGGCAATTGGAATATTTTGATACAAGAGCAATTTTTCAAAAGGGCGTAAACGTTTCTACGTGCATGAATTTAAAAAATTTGTTGTTCGATTACTGTATTTTATGCAGCAAAACTATCGGAGAACGAGTTACAGGGAATGAATACTTCAGCCCGAAAAAATATACACTGAAAAAAATGTTGCGTCATTTTTCAAAAAAAAACAAAAATGTTAAAACTTAAAATTGCGAAAAAACCCATTTTTTAATTTTTTATATTTTGTCAACAAAAACCTAAAGAGAAAAGAAACATTTTGAATGTAATCGCATGATGGAGAACTTATCGGTAAAAAAAGTTTTTCTAACAATAACTTTATACATGTTTTTAAATTTCATGTTAATTGGCATACAAAATTGTAATATTATTACAGAATATCATTTTAAGCATTATTTAAAATCAAAATGCATTTAATAAAAATCTTCCAAAATGCGATAGTTTTCGAGATATTTGGAATTTTGCTCCATCAAAAACAATTATTTCGAGTAATTATGCTCTTTTTAAAAGTTATTCGCGTTACCCCATCATAAAATGTCAACAATCTAATGTTTATCGTTTCAAAGACGTAAAAGCAACTTTTTAGTGTATTTGGATCATGGAGAAACTTTCAATAAAAAGTTTTCCTAACAACAACTTTTGACATATTTTTATAATTCATACTATTTGCAGTCAAAAATAAAATTTTCTTTTCGAATATGATTCTAAACGCCATTTTAAATCGAAATGCTTATAACAAAAATTTTCTGAAATGTATTAGTTCTCGAGATATTTTAACTTTTGTTTTAACAACACAATTATTTTGTTTTATTGCGACCTTTTCATAAGTTATTCGCGTTTCTCCATCAACAATAATAGGTTTTTCAAAAGGCCCATAACCTTTACTGCAACTTTTCCTTTGACATCAAGGCGATATTGTAAACCATTTGAAAGTTACATGAAAGCAACCAAAATATTATTCAACCACAGAGACATGATTAAACTTTGAAGTTGAATCATATTATGGTTGTTCTCTTGTAGCTATTAAATGCTTAACAATATCGCCCTGATGTAAAAGGAAAAGTTGAAGGAAAGTTTATGGGCCTTTTGAAATACCTATTATTGTTGATGGAGAAACGAGAATAACTTATGAAAAGGTCGTTATTAAACAAAATAATTGTGTTGTTAAAACAAAAGTTAAAATATCTCGAGAACTAATACATTTCAGAAATTTTTTGTTATGAGCATTTCGATTGAAAATGGCGTTTAGAATCATATTCAAAAAGAAAATTGTATTTTTGACTGCAAATAGTATGAATTATAAAAATATGTCAAAAGTTCTTGTTAGGAAAACATTTTTATTGAAAGCTTCTCCATGATCCAAATACACTGAAAAAGTTGCATTTACGTCTTTAAAACGATAAACATTAGATTTTTGACATTTTATGATGGGGTAATGCGAATAACTTTTAAAAAGAGCATAATTACACGAATTAATTGTTTTTGTTGGTGCAAAGTTCCAAATATCTCGAAAACTATCGCATTTTGGAAGATTTTTGTTAAATGCATTTTGATTTTAAATGAAGCTTAGAATTATATTCCGTAATAAAATTACAGTTTTGTATGTCAATTAGTAGTAAATTTAAAAACATGTATAAAGTTATTGTTAGAAAAACTTTTTTACCGATAAGTTCTCCATCATGCAATCACATTGAAAATGTTTCTTTTCTCTTTAGGTTTTTGTTGACGAAATATAAAAAAATTTAAAAAAATGGGTTTTTTCGCAATTTAAATTTTTAAAACAATTTTTTTTTTTGAAAAATGACACAACATTTTTTTTCAGTGTATATTTTTTTCGGACAGAAGTATTCATTCACTGTAACTCGTTCTCCGATAGTTTTGCTGTATAAAATACAGTAATCGAACAAAAAAATTTTGAAATTCATACACGTGGAAACCTTTACGCCCTTTTGAAAAGTTGCTCTTGAGGCAAAATAATCTTATTACCTGTGGAAAATGTTTAGTCTTCCATGCCGGTGAAACGTGTAAAGTTTCATCGGAATCGAAGATGGTCGGTCACGATTTTAAAGATTTTTGGACGGATCTACGTGGAATTCCTCAGAAATGGTTGATTTTATGTATTCATTACTTCAACAAAATTATCCGTGTGATTAAATTACATCTTAAAATCATAGAAATAAGTCACTAGTTGGTTTAGTTATTGTTTAGATAAATGTTTGCCACGAACTTTTAATGAATTCGAACTCTTAATGCGATAACAACAACGACGCCCGTGAATGCCCGCGATCACACTATACTCATTAAATTTTCTCTTTAAAATAAGTCAATGCTTGTTTTGCGAAAACTTGCGATAAGCAGTCAAAATTAAAAAATAAAGGGTTGTGTACAGGACACGACCACGGTGACATTAAAAATGTAGCTTTTTCAAGAGCGTGCAAATGAATTTTATCTATCACACATATCGACTCACGTTCTTGTTCACTCGCCTGTTTTCATATGTTACAATTTGCTATATACCCTCCCCATTAAAACATAATTTATTGAAGGTCCTTTAACGGTAATCTATTATTTAATCAAGTATCTCACTAGGTGATTGGCATTATTTGGCTGATCCATCTAGTAAAAATAGGCTGGTCTGTCCAGAAAATATATTCAAAAGAAAAGTTCCATATTGAGAGCTGTGATGAGGAAGCCCACGCCCACCAACGGAAATATACAGATTCTCCATGAAATATGAAATTTCATTTTCCATTTAAATTTTCAATAATGTACTAATGAACTTAAGTAAACAATCTTAAGGTTAAATATTTCTTGATCGATTAGTGGTGGAAAAAATGAAATTATTTGATAAATTACATTGTTATGCAACGTTCGCACTACCAGTTAAAACGGGTTTTTATGCTATCTTGGTGACATTTTTCTTGTTGCTAATTATTAAAACGTGTTATAACTCTGTAGTGTAAACATTGTATTATTAAACCAATTCTGCAGCGTTTTATGTTATACTAGCTAATACCCATCGCGCGTCGCTGCGATTTTCAACTAATAGTACACAAACACGCCCCATAACAAATACCTACTGTGTATAATTTTTTACGGAAATCGGTTAAGCCGTTTGGGAGTCCATAAATCATATACATACAAACATTGACTTTTATAGGTATAGACTAGCTAATACCCATCGCGCGTTGCTGCGATTTGCAACGAAATATGAGAAAAACACAATTTGTTCTATAGCGCCATCTGCTGGGCCCCAACTAATAGCTTACAAACACGCTCCATAACAAAAGCCGGTGTATACATTTTTATGGAAATCGGTTAAGCCGTTTGGGAGTCTATAAATCATATACATACAAACTTTGACTTTTATATATATAGTATATATATATATATATATATATATATATATATATATATATATATATATATATATATATATATATATATATATATATATATATATATATATATATATATATATATATATATATATATATATATATATATATATATATATATATATATATATATATATATATATATATATATATATATATATATATATATATATATATAGATAGATAATAGATAGATAGGTGTTTTATGTGGTAATAGGACTGACATAATTATATCTTCAGTACAGCGGTTTGTTTTATAATTTAAAACAGATTTATTTTAAAATTTAAATTAGTATACCCAACCGTTCTATTTGTTGTATACTTTAAAACACAATTAGAACTGTGTTTTAAATACATAGGGTAGAACAGATATTCTGACTGGATAAAAAAACAATTTTAAGTCCAGTAACGCTTAAGACATGGCTTGAATTTGAATCGAAAAAGAACACCCGCTTGAACTGCTGCTGGGACGGTAAGTTCTGTTTTAAAATTTTCCGTTGTGTGCAGTACGAAACAAAAGTGTTTGAAATTAGAAAACAAAAAGTTCTACTGGGAATGTGATTGTTTCTGATGCAATTACACTCAGATTTTTCACACAGGGGATGCAGGCCGTGTAAATGAAAACCGCGTAAATTTAAAAAAAAACGCGTTGATGAAAACCGCGTAAATTTCAAAATCCGCGTAAAAAAAACCTGAGTGTACTCTCCTATATAAAATACTACGCTGCTGAACAGTGCAATGACTACAGAAGCACGTTGTCAGATGCCTTACTGATAAAAAACATATAACCGAAATATGAAACATGAAAACCAATAGGCTCTTTACCCTATGCAGCTACAAAGCGCCGTAAACATGGGTTAACAAGTTACAACGCACACGCATGCATAAAAAAAAATATATTTTTTTCAAACGCAACACTCTTAAGCAGCACACACCGTATTGAATTAAATCCAAACCACCCCGCCCACCCACTTTGCAAATCATTCTGTGACAGATGCTGGTACTCGAAAAATCCGCACACGGCCACCGCTGCCGAAAATGCATAGCGTCTACCGCTTATTGTAGTGCCCAGACGCTGCAGCCATGATCTTACCCGTTCGACATAAGAACAAAAACTGATTCAAACGTGTACGTGTCACCTCTATTTATAAACTAACCGTATATGGTTTAGTCACTTAGGTGCGAGTGTGTGCAAATGCCAACGTTACCGAAAATCGATAGCGCTTATTGCATCGCCCAAAGACGATGTTGCTCGTATGGGATATTAGCAACAACTGATTTAAACGGAGATGCGTCGCTTCTATTTATGACTTTTCGTGTTTCATTGAGCAACTAAGCTGCCCTTTTCTGACGGCTGTGTCTGAGAAATCTACCTCACGAATGGTAATTTTCCCATTTTTCGTGAACTTTTTAATTTTACCAATTTCCAAAAGTCTACTTTTATTGGGGAGATATTAAATTATTACCAATATTTAAGTTAGGTGTTTCTGAATCGGTTGGTGTATGAATGATTAAAATCCATCTAGTAATATCGGAGTTATAAGCGTGCAAACCTTACATAGTTTCGTTACATGGGAGATAGTTTAGATTTTAGAATGACACCTAGCCCCAGATAGTGGAGTAAGACATTTTTAATGTCAAAACTGAATGGAGACGCATGGTTATTATTGATGAATTATTTGATTAATCACTTTATAGCTTGAATGATGACACGAATACATGCACAACTTTCAAATAGCATTGAGAGCGTGATCGACGAGGGCTTTACTAGTGATCAAGAGAGAGGATCAGAGTGGAAAGTATAATTTTTTAGATGGTGTATTCAAAATGTTTAAAATTCAGTAAATATTTTCAACCAATTGTAATATTTCATTAAATGTTTCTAGACCTATTTCTTGACAACTTACGCAGTAACTGTCGAATTGAGTGAATACAGTTGAGTTCTAGCCATTTGGTAAAACTATTTTGATCAGAATTTGAGTAGTACTAATTTATCTTAAGGGTAACCAATACTAACCATTTTAAATAAGACCATTTTTAAATGAACCATATAAGCGAAAAAATGTTTTTAATTTATTTTTTATGTAAGATAAATAATAAGCAGTCTAAGTAACTTAATTCTACTAGGACGGTTAGAATTTTGTTTAAAAAATTAACGAAAATGCAATTTTTATATCATATCATTTATATTATATCATTCCACTAATGAATTTAACGATCCAAAATTAGTCGAAAACATCTTATTTAATTCGTAAAAACTAAATGATCATTTCTGAGGCACCATAACAAGATGTAAATCAATTCGTTTCAACATGGAAAACAAATTCAGCTTACCATAACTATTGAAAAAATCATTATAAACAAAATACTTGGTTTTGAGCCACCCTAATAGGTAGGAAAGTTAATTTCTAATATTTTTATAACTAATAAAGGAATTCAGCGTTCAAAAGTTTCATTAAACTCATTTGACAACAAAATAATTATTTTTGAGCCACCCTAATGTATGATGGTTTTTTTAAACAAGCGTTAATATCAAAAACGATTTAACGCACGAAAATTAAAATACAAACTAAGCTCAATTTCGATAAAATAGATATTTTTGAGACACCCTAATGAATAGTAAAGGTTCATCAAGATTATTTTACCGTTAATTCTCACCCCAATAACGTACCTTTTCAACTTATTCATTTTAACTGCAAAATTTCCTCGAGCATGGAAGACCGCTAAAATAATTCCGATACGTAAAACACCAGCTGGATCTAGTTTGAATAATCTCCGTCCTATCAGTATTTTAAGTTCACTGTCCAAAGCTTTTGAGACAATTTTGAAAACTCAGGTGCAAGATTATATACAACGGTTTAATCTACTCAGCCCTTTTCAGTCTGGGTTCAGATCTGGACACAGTACCACTTCGGCGCTACTTAAAGTACACGATGATATACACCAGTATATCGATAAAAGAGGTGTTGCTTTTTTGCTTTTAATAGATTTCTCTAAAGCATTTGATAGAGTATCTCACGTCAAATTACTTTGGAAACTATCACATCAGTTTGGTTTTAGTCGTGATGCTGTTTCTCTTATAAAATCATATTTGAATTTACGTACTCAAGCAGTAGAAATAAATGGAAGTTTATCAAGTCCAATCAGCATTTTGTCAGACGTCCCCCAAGGATCCGTTCTAGGACCGCTGCTGTTCTCATTGTTCATAAACGATTTGCCTTCAGTTCTTAAATACTGCTTAATTCACATGTTTGCAGATGATGTACAATTTTACATCTGTTCAACTGATTCCAACTTAGTGGATATAGGTACACTTATCTATTCGGATTTAAAGAACATTCTGGATTGGTCCTTGAGTAATCTGCTCCCTATTAATTCGTCAAAAACCAAAGCAATGTTTATTTCTAGGAGGCAGATTCGCACCACGCTGCCGGATATAATTATCGACAATGAAAAAATAGAGTATGTTGTCAAAGCTCGCAATCTAGGCGTGATATTCCAATCAAACCTTGAATGGGATTCTCAAATTTATGCTCAGTGTGGAAAAATCTATGCAGGGCTACGACACTTAAGACTTACTGCGGGAATGCTTCATGTTGCTACCAAAGTTAAACTGTTTAAAACACTTTTATTACCTTATTTTTCTTATGGTTTGGAATTAATTTTAAATGCTTCAGCTGTTTGTTATAATCGATTAAGAGTAGCATTAAACCATTGTGTTCGATAGGTTTTCAATTTGTCTAGGTTCGCTAGCGTAACACACCTACAGCGGCAACTGTTGGGATGTGCTTTTGACAGATTTTTTCAATTCCGATGCTATGTCACCCTGTATAATATTATACACAAAGGTCCTAACTATCTCCTCGACAAGTTGCAGCTTTTTAGAAGCACAAGAGTCCGTCACTTTGCTATAATACCTCATAACTCCTCACATTATAACAGTACTTTTTTTATTCGTGCAATCATCCAGTGGAATCTTCTTCCAATTAGAATCAAATCTGTCAATTCAGCAACAAGATTCCGTCATGAATGTATGGCCTGGCTAAATGAAGGGATCTAACTTGAGTGGACTGAGCGATAAAGTTAAGAATAGAGTTTTCATATTTGTGTTTAGTTTTAGCATATAATTATAATTTTTTTTTATTTCACATGAAAAAGATTGTGGTGAGCAACGTGGACTCCGATTGTAGAAATTTTATAAGGGTGTTCCCTTACTCTACAAGTATGTTGAAATATAAATAAATAAATAAATAAATAAATAAATGTTTATTTTTATATGTGTTAATTTCAAAAGCGAATTCAGCGAGTTTGACTACCGACTATTTGAACCGATACGGCAAAGTTTTGACTTTAGTCCGCCTTTTGTTCTAAGTCGTGCCACTGTGTAGTAGTATCTTTTGAAGATTCCCAATTTGTTGAGCTGGAGAGAATTGGTACACGAAACTCTACAGGCCTCGGGTAAAATCTTCAAAGTTTGAGGGTTTATTCTGGATGAATTTGAACTGCCGTCTCAGTCAACAAAAAGTAAAACGAATGTTGTTTACTGCCCGACGTTTTAGCCTTTCATATTGGCCTTTTTCATGGGAAATAAGGTCTTTCGTTTTTTGTTAATTTGTCGCTGTCCGACTTAGCGGTGTTTGATTGATTTTCTTCAAGCGTATCTACTTGTATGCAAAATACAAATAAAAATTGTGGTTGCACAGGGAAAGTTTTTCGATGTCGCTACTCCACTATAAAAATAACGACTAAATTCCTTTTCTATATCATTCTTTTATAAGAAACGCAAGAAAAACAACGTCCCCCCTCTTGGGAATTTTCTGCACATGGTCCTGCAATTCTGGAACTGTCCTTCTGTTAATCCGTTGACCAAAGTCAACAGCACCAACAGAATGGGGTTAGAACGTTGACTGACTTTCCAGAATATATAGTATCTTTAACCGAAATCGTTTTAACGTTGATAATTAATCACATGACTTTGACAAAAATAGTGTTCACCGCTGAAATTCTTCAACAATGGCTCGTACCGCTCTTGATTTATACGTATGTAAGCATAGAAAGCATCCAAAATCCCTGCCCGCTATTGAATTAATTACCCAATCACCGTTTAGGAAATCCTTTCGGCTGCAGCAGCAAGCCCACACCAGATATTGCTTCCAACCACACATAATTTGATTGTGCCATCATCATCATCGTCATCATCCGGCAAGCAGCCGGCACACCGGGCACACAATCGAACCCATCAAGTGTCAGTTGTTCAGCAGCACGAAGGAATCCAGCAGCTCGAATCACTGCTATAGTAGTTAACGATGGCAATGCCGTGACACTCCAGACCAGACCAGACCAGGGACGCGGGTAACGTGCCATGAAAGCTAGCAAGCAAGCCTAAATAGCATGCCAAGGCCATCGTGTTGGTGGCAAAGGAAGGAAATGCCATCGCGCAGCGAGGCAGAGAGAGCTATTAAAATCGCGGCCTCTTCAGTTTCCGTTGCGGCGATGGCAGGCTGCCACCAAGTTTTCAAATATAAAACGGATAATTTATTCATAAATAATAACTTTATTAGGATGGATGGGTGGATGGAAAGAGCACACGCGGGTGAAGGCTACGATTCTTCAAGAACCACGCGAAGATGATAGCTTCGGTAGCAACGATGGTGCTGATGACGATGACGGGCGTGAAGATTTGCTCCGCGTGAGAAATAGTCCTATCCTAGATGATGCCACGGGATGCTGATTTGATTAATTCCTTTCCTCCGCACTCCAATAACGAACTCCAAACCATTTCATGTCTCTTCACGCCGCAGCAGAACAAGGAAAACCTTGTCGTTTGCCTATGCCTCCTCGGGGGCTGGTTTTAGAAATTGCTTATTTCTCGGTCCTATGATGACGAGCGCCCATCAATTGACAATTAGATTCAGCTGTGTGCTAGTCGCAAGCCATTTTCGGCCCGTGGAGGGGTTAAAAGGTTGTGGCTGACGCTGAGCACCCGGACCGGGAGGTGGTAGTAAAAAGCTTTTAACCGCTATCAAAACTCAATTTCGAGCATGGTTTAGTGGAGTGAATTGGCTGAGCGCAGTTCTTATTCCTGGCCACAGAATGGTTTCTCGAGTACGGTACAAATATTCTTGCAAATGGTGTGCTACCGATTTTCTAAACCGAAAGCGGGAACAGAAAAGATGGAAAACCATTCAGAGAAGAAAAAATCCCGATGGCAAAAATATTCCCATAATTCCCGTTTCAATCTTCCTAATTTCATTTTCAACGCTTTTTGCCCTATTTACAATTGAAAGCAAATGAAAATGGATGAATATCCGTGGCCATTTATTTGCGGGAACGTTTTTTTTTGTATCCCTACATCGTCATCACCCTTCCCGGGGCAACGATCGTATTTGTCCACCTATTCAGATTAGACCTCCTGCCGGGAAGTTTGATGCCGGTTGTTCAGTTGGCTGCTGCGGGCATGCTGCATGGTATTCGGAACAGCAGGACAGCACCTCGGTATAGATAACATCTTCTTCTTCTTCTTCGTCCTCGGTAGGATGTATAGATAGCGTGTTCAGCTAGAGAGCGTGTGGTTATGGTGATAAATTACCGTTGGTCGCCGATTTGGCAGATGGAGATCGGAAGATGGGATAAACACGACTCTTGTGGTCTGTAAATACGAGCATGGTTGGTGTTTTCTCCGGTGCTTGAACTTTGGGGAAATCAGTGGAATGTTTTTATTCTGATTGAAACGTTGAATTTAATAGAAGGTTAGTAGTTTTGGTTCTATGATAATTACGAATGAGCGTGTAATATTCTCGTTTTGTTCAGATTGATTGAGTGGCATTCTTTCAAAATTAGGGGCCATAACCATGCAATCAATACGAATCGATTTTTTCATACAAGCTTGTATACAACATTTCGTTTTGAGGTGTGCAATTCGTCGCTGTTGTGCTATCTTATGACAAGCGCCGTTTTGGGGTAAACTGAGTTAAACGTGGCACATTACTTGTCTGAAAAATCTCTACCAAGTGTCGTTTTCAGAATTTTTAAACACTGGTTACTAAAATAGAGAGTTTTTTGCTTGAAATCACTATAACTTGCATAATGATGTAGGTTTTTCAAATCTTCAACTCTAAGTTTTGTAGAGATCTAGAATGACATCATACTATTGATTGCTGTATAGAACAATCCAGCTAACCACCATGGCATTAGATATGCTGTAAAGCAGCATATTATTTGCATTTCAGATGCTGTTTGCAGTATATTAGCATTGTAGTGAGATTTGTAAAACGTAGTCATGGTGTACATTTGCCTGAAATTATTGCCTTAATGTTTTCATGCTATACACTATCACAACAAACAAACAACAAATAAACGTCATTCGTACGGTAACTCTCAGGCAGCTCGGGTGTGTTTTAATCTCTGTGCGGTGTGTGATTGAACGATTACACGCTTTGTCTCGGTTTACTTTATGTCTTTTTCTGAAGGCTACATTCCTCAATCTTTTGTTCGTGTAGTGAGGAATAAACAATAGCCAATTATGTTATATGGATCGGTGGGTCATTTGAAACTAGTTTAAAGAAAAGCGGGTTTCTTCTTTCTTAACACATTTATTGGCTTTTCCCGTTTGTGCGGATGCTGACGGTACGTTAACGGTTTGCAAAGACGCCGATATCCATAAATCCATATAATACCGTAGCTTTCTCGCGAAAATGGTCCCTAACAAACCATCCGAAGCAGCCAGTTGCTTGGCCAGGGATAATGCCCTACCACTTGAACTGGCTCTGTCCGGGTTAGTACCATCCATAGTCGATGGTCCAACGGCGGCTGTCGGTGCAAGTGACCCGGCCCCCACCCGGGTGAGTCACAAAACACCATCTCGAATCCCGCTGGGCAATCAATGAAGGAATACCGATGCCCATTGACGAACACCAGTACAAAGCAACCAACAAATAACAGTGATCACACCATGCCCCATCGCCGAATGCTCCTATGAGGTTCCACATTTGGAAAATGACCGAAACCAAATTTAGCCTAACCTCTGCAAACCCCTTGCCATAGTCATGGTCGCTGGAATGGCGATCCGCTAGTCAATGTGTCAAAGTGAGGCATCATCCGAAACCTCACTTCTAGCTGCTTTGTCAGGCAGAAAGCCTCCTCTCCTGCATCAGCCCTGTCCGGGGTAGTTCCGACCATGGTCGACGAGCCTCCGGCAGCTGCCGGTGCTAGAGTTCTGCTTCCGGGTAAGTTATCTTCCTATCAGTCACACAACCTCGCCCAGTTTATCGCCCCTTACGCCTTTCCAGATAGCAGCGATCACCCGTAGTTCGCCGAATACAACCATTCTACGTCCGCGGTCCCCCTCACCAAAGGAAGACTGTGTAGATGAACCTCTCACTGGGGATGCCGGACATTACCCAGTCAACTTCAACAGAAGGGAGTCCCATAGCAACCCTCCTATCAGAAGAAGCGAGAAAAGAGTTTTGCAGCAGTTTAGTTAACAGTATCGACTCCCCCTCCGGGCTTGTACTCGCTTTGCAGTGGAGCCTGAACGGCCTCCGGAGTTGCTTTGGGGCTACAGGTGCAAATCATTCACATTCAATCAATATTCTGGCTCTCGAAGAAACCTATATTCGGGACGGGACTAATCCCGGATCGTGGCTGAGTAACCGATTAACGTTTTTGAAACTGTTAGCCTCGGAATCTGGACCGACAGCTCATCGACACCGGTGGAACTCGATGCGGAGCTTAAAATCGTGGCACGAATCGTATCCTATCCGGTCCTGGACATATCTTTATGCTCCGCTGACTTCGCTGGGGCCTGTGGTTGGTCCGTTAATGCAGACCTCGGAAATAGCAAGTACCATGCGGTTTCGAGCTCTCTCGCACCAGATCGTGAATACACACCCGAGCAACTAATGACTAAACTCGCCGAGCGTAACGCTTCTCGCACAAGTGGCAAACCTCCACCTCGAGTTACCCAGTGGTGGAACCCGGAGATCAATCTAATCATAAAAGAATGTAGCAAAGCATTCCGGATACTTAAAAAGATCCCCGCTAACCACCCCTAGAAAAGATAGAGGGCTACAGAATTTCGCACATCACGAAACCTGACCAGGAAGGCCATTGAAGCTTCTAAGATCAAGAGTTGCAACGCGTTTCTCCAAGTGATATTTCCTGATGTTTCGGTGGTGAAACTTTGGAGAAGAGTTAACGCTCTAAGCGGGATAAGGAACCACGTCGACTTCTCCCTCGTAGTCAACGGAACCACTACAGTCAAATCTCAAGAAATGGCCGAAGAACTCGGCAAACATTTTAGCTCCCTATCCTGAGACGTTTTCCTCCCTCCAACCTTCTTAGACCACTTGTGAAAACTTGAAAGTGCGTCGATATCCTTCCAACTAGACTCCAGACAAGACTTCCGGGATAGAATTAACGACGATACTCGCTACCGCTCACGACAAATTCGCCGAACTAGCTGTCATCGACTACCCTATGATTCTGCGAGGTCGGTCTGGCAATTCCGGTGAAGCCTCCTGGCGTCTGATTCGCTGGCGCCCCGACGAGCCAAATTTGGTGCTCCGACGGAGAGTTCCCTGGCAACGGAGCTTCTTTGGAACTCAATTTGTTGTTTAATGGCGGCTTTCTAGACGGCTGTGCTGTTTTGATGATCCCTTAGCCACTTCCTCTACAGCTTGGAGAGTACATGCGTCACTACTCTATTGACTGTGTCCCAGGCATACTTGGAACCTGTGTACATTTTTCGCGACATGTCAAGCCACCCGTACATTCACGCTCTGCTGAAAATGTCTCATGTCTCAAACAGGTTAGCTTCCAAGCCTCGATGGTTGGTCTCGTGACATGTCATGGAATTTAAATGCGTCATCGGTCTTGAGACTGGTCATGAGGATAATTTACCTGTCGCGCGTAAGGCGATACCAGTCACAAAGTTTAGGAACCTGTACAAAGATGAACATTTTGTTATGGTTTGCTTGTTTGACCTGTATCTTATTCTTGATCGTTTAAGTACCGTGCAGTGGCAGATAAACGGAATGGTAGACGCTATATAAATTCAATTATTTTGAACTTTTTCAACTTTTTGATAATAAATGTAGCGAGTTACGAGGAGTTAAAAATCAATAGTTTTAGACATTTTAAACGCACACTGGGAAGTAAAAGCGTCAAAATTGAAAAATTTTCATCTCTTCACAGATAAATATTGTTTGTTATTGCGAGTTAAGAGGTATTGAAAATCAATCGTTTTAGACATTTTAAACGCACAAGGGGAAGTAAATGCGTCAAAATTGAAAAAATTTCATCTTTTCACAGATAAATATTGTTCGTTATTGCAAGCTACGAGGAGTTGAAGATCAATTGTTTTAGACATTTTAAACGCACACTAAGAAGTAAATGCGTCAAAATCGAAAAATTTTCAACTTTTCACAGATCAATATTTTTTGTTATTGCGAGTTACTACGAGTTGAAAATCAATAGTTTTAGACATTTTAAACGCACACTGGTAAGTAAATGCGTCAAAATTTAAAAATTTTCATCTCTTCACAGATAAATATTGTTTGTTATTGCGAGTTAAGAGGTGTTGAAAATCAATCGTTTTAGACATTTTAAACGCACAAGGGGAAGTAAATGCGTCAAAATTGAAAAAATAGTTTTAGACATTTTAAACGCACAAGGGGAAGTAAATGCGTCAAAATCGAAAACATTTTAAGCTTTCACAGACAAATATTTTTTGTTATTGCGAGTTATTGAGATTTTTAAAAGATTTATTATGTACAACAAGAATGTTGACAAAAACGGAACCCATTTGTTGCCAAAATCGGAGTGTGCCAAAATGGGAGCATGCCAAAAACGGAACGTGCCAAAACGGAATCTTACTGTAACTCGAAAAACAAAACAAAAATAGCGAAAAGTTGAAAAAAAATCCATTTTGACGCATTTACTTACTAACGTGTGTCTAAAAAGTCCAAAACTATCGTTTTTCAACTTCACGTAACTAGCAATAACAAATAAAAATTTTGTGTGAAAGTAGATTTTTTCCATTATTACGCATTTACTTTCAAGTGTGCGTTTAAAATGTCTAAAACTATTGATTTTCAAATCCTCGTAGCTTGCAATAACGAACAATATTTATCTGTGAAAAGATGAAAAATTTTCAATTTTGATGCATTTACTTCCCCTTGTGCGTTTAAAATGTCTAAAACGATTGATTTTCAACACCTCTTAACTCGCAATAACAAACAATATTTATCTGTGAAGAGATGAAAATTTTCTAATTTTGACGCATTTACTTCAAACTACTGTGCGTTTATAATGTCTAAAACTATTGATTTTCAACTCCTAGTAACTCGCAATAACAAAAAATATTTATCTGTGAAAACTTGAAAATTTTTCAATTTTGACGCATTTACTTCCCAGTGTGCGTTTAAAATGTCTAAAGCTATTGATTTTCAACACCTCTAAACCGCAATAACAAACAATATTTATTTGTGAAATGTTGAAAGAAATACAATTATCTCATTTTCTATATTTCCAATTATCCGCCAAAGTACGGTATCCAATATTTTACCCATTTTCAATACCGGTTCATTGTCGACATGTCACATAACAAGCAAACCTGTTTTTCTATTATCGCGACCGTTCGCAAACGAACATACATGTCACAGTTCAGTAAATGTACAGCCGCTTGACAAACCAGTTTTGTTTTGAAACATGTACAAACTTTATGACATGTCACGGGGAAAATGTATCGTACACGCGCTTGTGTCACATGTCGCAAGAATCCGCAACTTGTACATGTCACGAGCAAACATGCGACCAGTCACCAGATGACTGGTCAAAACCATGACATTTTCCAGCTATGGTCCCAGGTATATTCGTCGTGGCACATCTCTTCGACGATATTGTCGACTGTCGCGCAGGTCATAGTCCTTCGAAATTCTTCGCACCTAGGGCATTCGTAGATCATGTGCTCCGGAGACTCTTGTATATGACGTGACGAAGCTTGCCCAATTTGATTCCAGTACTTTCGGAAGCATTCATATTCGGACAAAAACTGCGTGAAAAGGAAGTTCACCTCTTCCTGGTTTCTTAACACCCACCGCGATACTTTTGGGATGAGTCGCTGGGTCTACCTTCCTTTCTCCACGTTGTTTCACTCTTGCTGCTACTTAGCCAACGAGTCCGCTCTGATCAGTCTCTTTGCATTCCATGTATTGCTCCGCTTGTAACATTCCACATCCTCAACCAGAGTGATGCAGATGGGGATCATCCTGGCTATGGCGCATACTACCTCCCACGATATCGTTCTGTACGTACTTGTGACACGAACAACTATTAGGTGAGATATGCTCGTCAGCTTCGTCCGATTCCACTTTGAGTTTATCGCAGCAGATCAGGCCGATACATCATACCTCATTATTGAGAATGAGACACCCATCAGGAGACGTCTCTTGCTGTATCTTGCTCCTTCGGTGTTCAGGAATCAGGAATGTATCTTGCTCCTTCGGTGTTTGTCGTGATCGGAATGTATCTTGCTCCTTCGGCGTTTGTCGTGATCGTTACCAATGCGTTAATTGACCTCACAGCATTCTCGCATGCATAGTCGGCATAGCTGTTCTCATTTAACCGATCACATACAGGTGCTTCAGCACACGCATCGATGGAATGGCTTGTCTCCCGATGCTGATTACCACACGCTGGATTTTTTTTCGGTTACTGACCAGCACTACTTCCGTCTTGTGATGATCCAGCTGAAACTTGACGTCAGTTATCCAGGTTTTCACAATGCCTATTGTCTCAGCCGTCAACATCTCCACATCCTCAAGGGTACCACCCGCTTATCGTCAGGACAACGCCATCTGCAAAGCCGATGATCTTGACTCCCCTGGGCAGTTCCAGTGTTAACACTCCGTTGTACATTTTATTCCAAAGCGTTGGACCGAGTATGGAGCCCTGAGGTATTCCCGCTGTAACGCTTATCGGCCTCTGCCCCATGTTGGTCTCGTAGACCAATACTCGATTCTGAATGTTATTTCGATGATGGATTCCCGACCGTCTACCGAATGCGATAGCCGAACCTTCGTCGCACAGTCTTACATCCATCTTCCAACAAACGGTAACCTCTTGCGTTGATCAGCCTGTTACTCCATTTCACGATTTTTACTCCAAGCGTTAAAATCTTTTACTATAATAACCGGCGCTCGTCCGACTAACGAGTCAGTTAGAAACATTGGATTGTACTGCTCTAGTGTCCACCGTGTGGGAGCATAACAGCTACAGACGAATACACCGTTGATCCTGGTGACCACGAAGCCGTCGTGTGTGCTATCCACCACCTCTTGGACAGGGAAACCTCCCTCTACAGTTTCTTGCATGATGGCCGAAACACTGGAACTTGAAACACCTCTCCGTTTGTTTAGTGGTCCTAGGGATCAATCGTAAGGAACACACCGACCATCCGACTATGATCTTACCGGTTGATAAAAGCTGGCTGGCTGCGGCTGGTGATAAGCATATAGCTGCTGTCTGTACTGTACGCCCTCCTGAACCTGATTGACATCGACTCTTTCGCCAGGTTACATTGCTCTATTAGTGCGCTCCTCACTTTGTTTTCTGTTGCCATCTCGTCCAGATTCCTGCACTCGACCACTGCTTCCTGAACTAAAGTTCTTACGTTCGCTAATCCTCCCACCGTTTCTGCCACGAGTTCGCGATAGGCCAAGCGCTTAATCAATGGCTCTTTCTTCAGCTCGAACAGAATGTGGACTTTCTGAGTGCGCCTGGTTCTTACTACCTTCTCCCCAGCTCCTTCACCTTGGGATTCACTATCATCCTTTTGAGGATCGCAGCGTACGTCACGCCGTCTTTTGCATTGACGACTGCTCTATACCTTTCCTGGCGCGGCCTTCTTTCTTCTTTTTATTGCGTTCTTTTCTTTCTGTTTCTTTATCCTCTCTTCTACGGTTTGCTATTCACTCTCCATTTGTCGATAGTTTCAGTGTCTTTCACCGACCTTCTTGGGCTTCTTCAGTTCCTCCTTCTCTCCTGGTGTTTCCTTCACTCTATTCACAGAACGGGAATACCGGTTACCCTTCGGCGTCTCATAGGCTTCTGCATTCGCTATCTCCGTGGTCTTCAGTGTCTTTTCAACGTTTTCAGTTCAGCTTCGCATTCGGCGGCCGCCACGGCGGATTTGATACTAATCACTAGATTCCTGATCTGTCCGTGCACGTTACGTTCACGAATTCGTAGAGTTCTTCCAATTTTTGCCTCAGCTTCGTCACTGTAGGCAGCACATACTGCTGGACTTCTTGGGTAATACTTGGTTTTGATACCCCAACTTTCCTAGGCATCCTATTGGTTTGTCGCCACTCTTACTCGGTATGGGCTGCTCTCGCTGCTGTTGCTATTGCGGTTGCATTTGCTGTTGCACTTGATCGTTTCGCTGGGTCGGTGACCTCACTAGCCTACCTTTGGCGAACGGGCTCACCGCACTTGCATCGTTGGATTTTTTCTTCTTTTTGTTGTTTTTGTCTTCTTTCATGCTTTTTGGGTCCCAACTCCAAGCAGCTATCAACGCTAACCTTTGCAAGCAAGTTTGGTACGATGCGAGGGTAGACGCGGTCTTTCATGGGGTACCGCGTTCAGAGCCGGATCGGCGCTAGTTAGGAACATTCAACTGAACCCTACCAAAGTTTTGACGGGACGGGGGGCAGCCAGTACCGTTAGCCCACTCGATGAACTCCCTATTCGCATCCGTGTTCTGCTGCCGGTATGCCGTAATTGGGATCTTACTGGTATCGATCCCATTGCGCCGGTTTGCACTCCAGTTGGGTTAGGGTGCTTTATGCTGAAGTCTTGAATAAAACCTTAGCGGAAGAGGACCCAACTCGCTTCGATGGAGCTGCTTTCGAATTTATATGGTTTTTATAGAGGTCTAGCAGAGCCCAATATAGCCTTGCTCCATTTCATTTATTTAGTTCAGCATCAATTTCATGATAACACTGTGTTGAGGCAGGATCGTGATTTCCGGCGGTTCAAACTTTCGGGACTCGCACACGGACGACTCGTGGAGGCACAATCGAAAAACGGGACGCCGCACAGTGATTCCACTCCATACAGAAGTTGGCAATAACCCAAAAGGTGTACAAAAACATTTATTTGATAACTTTTTTCCATGATTTCAGGTCTCTGAATCGATTTCCAACATAATCTTATTCGAGAAATGTATGATTTTAATCATGCTGAATGAGCAAACAATTAAACGCATGCTTTCTTTATGAAAATGGATGTTGCATTTTCGATGCAATAATCGCTATCTGTGGCAATCAGAAATTTTAATTCCGGTAGTCGATAACGATACGAAACTCACCAAAACAAATGACTGTGGAATTTTTTTGAATAATTAGGAATCAATCTTTCATAAATATTAATGCAGTACAGTAATAACCCGATATTATTAACTAACCGTAACTTCTTTGTTAATCGAATGGAAAAATTAATAAAATCGAAATATATATGATTTTTTTTTTCAAACAATCAGTGAATAATTTCAAACTGGTTGGTTGCAGAAAATAGAAACCCCAATTTTCAATAAATGCAGATATTTTAATTTTGCAGAACCCTGCGATAACTTGTTGTCAAACTTTAAATCTTTGGATCGCTCTGAAAGAGTTCAAGTTCCTTGTAGAGAGAACGAATTCTATAAGTGAGTGGCGAATCTGCCTGAAAGTGAGATTAGCAATTATTCGATTTAATATAGACAGGAAATTGTAACTTCCCACAAAAAATATTTTTTCATAAGAAACTTTTTTGAAGGTACTTTACCTCGTACAGACTTCAAAGCAATTAAACTATTAATATATTTTGACGAAAAGATATTACAGGGTATAAATCAAGATATTCAAGATATTCAAGTAATTTATTATATATTGAACATTATTGTCACAAAAATTAGTTTTATTTGGCTATTTGGCCTAGTTAAAATGCGAAATAAGAATAATTGTGTACCATATTCAAAATTATCGAAACCATTACTTTTAACATTTGCCATATTTCAAAACTGTTCCAAGCAATAAAAAAACTATTGAAATTCGAGATCAGCTTAGGCTAAGCTTTAAAAATTAATAAAAGATTATAGTAATATTCTTGATACCTACACCTTATCACAAAGTTACCAACCATAAAAAATGGGGATTTGGCGAAAAACGGATTTGGCGAAGATATTTTTTTTTCGAGAATGTTGACGACTTTTCTTAAAAAACGGTTTTTGGGAGCTTTCATATTTGGACAAGTGTAAATGGTTAAAATTGAAATTGTGTAATTATAAACAGTCTCTGAAAATTTCAGATCGATTGGTTCAGCGGTATTTGGAATATTTTAGTCATCACGCGGTCACTTTTCGAAAAGTCGCCTCGAGATAATCACGTTGTGTAATTTATTCACATTTCAATGAAAACGTACCCGAACGTAGAGCACAGAAGACTATTATTTGTTTGATCCTGTTGATTTGAAACACGGCACAACAATACTTAAAGTTTGAAACAGGTCTCCGGAAATACACTGTGATATAGCTTGCACCCATGTATACCCCATGAACTTCAGAGTGCTCAGTTCGCCATGAAAAGTTCACCAAACGCTATTGAGGATATGATACTCACAAATATATGAAATTTATTTTCGGTTTTTGGCCAAGCACAACATATATAAATCCTTAAGGTAAAATAGTAAAAGTATGTATTTATCGAGCAATTTTTGATGAATTAATCATCTGACTGTAATGCAACAGTCTGCGTTTTGGCTCATATAAATGTCGAATTTTGATTGCATTAATCGTAATTCTCAGCGGTCAGTAATCATAAAAAAAACTCAACAAAACTACCGACTGTAAAAATGTTATTAGAAAATTTTCATTCTCAGCAAAGTTACAATCTAAACAATCTTTTTTGAAGACATTAATTCTCTACCTTGAATAGACTTCCAAATTTATCGCAATATTTATTAAAATCTCCAAAAATAAGTTTTCACAATATTTTAATACAACATAATGTTTCCGAATAAAGTATCCCTATATCACTAACCGTTTTCTTTGTGATAAATTCGTGTACAAACAAGCATTTCAAGCACTTTTGAATAATAGAAAAATAATGAATTTGATAAATTATTTCGTATTAATCCCATTTCTGTACAGACTCCTAATAGTGTTACCCAAAAAGTGCCGAAATGTACTTAATGAAAGGACAATGTATCTCTGCCATTCATGCGATTGATATTTTCCTCTGGATTCGATTATTGTATAGGAATAACAAATAGAAATATGCTAGTTTAGGATTAAACACATAATTGAGCTATTTTTGTAAATGACAAGTTTAAATGATTAAATTATAAACAAACTATGAAATTATAAAATAAAATAAAAATAAGAATGTGGAAAAGAATGGAATGGAAGTACCGGCAGGCTTTTTGGTACTTTATGTAACCACTTTTCCAAAAACTTGTAAACAAACTTTCAAAAAGACGAATTTTGCGCTAAATCGTATTCATAGTTGGCAGCACCCTCTCAGATTTTAATGAAATTTTCTGTACATAAAGAGTTTGTCACAAAAAGCCACTTTGCACCTACAAAAAAATGTTAAACAAGTGATTTTCACAAAATTAGTCAAATAAGAAATAAAAAGATTGAAAAAATTCTTCATTGACTCCTACACTGAAAAAAAAATCGATTTTAAAAATTTAAAGTCGGTTTGCAAATAAAAACCCATTTTTGATTTGGATGAAATTTTGTTCCAAGATAGGTAATTATGTTTCCTACTTACCGTCAAAAATTCAAGTTTGTCACTTTTAAGGAAAAAAGTTAATAAAAAAAACTTTTCCTTGACCAAACTGATTTTTTTCTTCAGTATATTTTTATCTAAAACTAAATCAATGAATGCCATAATCATCTCAGACTCCAATAAAACTTGGTTTGTGAGAAGATGTTGTCTAATTTAGCAACAAAGCATATTTTTATTTAGGGGTTAAGTACTTTTTCATTTTTCATAAGATCGAAATTTTTTTATTACTTTATCTGAAAGTACAACTCCTGGAGAATGTTTTCCCATATTTTTATAGAGATCCGAGAAATAGATCGAAAGTTACAGTGCTTCCAAGCGCGCTTCGTCTACCAAGAGCAGTGGTAATTTGAAATTTTAAACTCGATTATCTCGAAATGTAGTTTTACTAAAAATGGTTTTTTCGCGATCACGATTGTCGAAAAACTACTGAATCAATTTTCTTATTTTTTCAATTGATCGTAATAAATTTTTCGCGTACCTTAACGATTCTTTTTTCATTCATAAATTTTTGTTTCATGGATAAGAATTTTTTAATACAATTTTTAGAGCATAAAACAGCGTTTTTTACTAAAAACGTTCTCGAATGCAGGAAAAAGTTATTTTTTATTCAACTAATCGTAAAGGTACGAGGAATGCTCATATACCAATGGAATTTTTTGAGTTTTGGGATTTTAGATGATTTATTGGTCTTCAATCGTGATCACCGCAAACCTCTTAAATAAAAACGGTTTTCGGGAAAAGCCATAACTCCACCAATTATCAAAATATTTTTATAAACGTATGCTTCTTTATTTCACTGAAAAGTGTACTACCAAAATATTATAAGTTTGATGTAATGAAATAATTGCTTTATTCATTTACATAAATTAAAATTTTCTTGACATTTTTATCATTAAAAGGTATGTAACTCCTTAATCAAGAATCCCATTAAAAAGAGTTTACGTCATTAAACGAATATTTCATTATTACTTCTTTATTTTCTTGTTTAGTGCTGAGGAAGAATCAGAGAAAGAAAAAAACCACCACAACATTATGTATTGAATTTTATATATAACATTTGTCTTAGAATTATCTTCAAGCATGCTATTTTGTACTATTTTTATACAAGGAAAATATTTTTGGTTCATCTTTTGAATTAGAAAACCTTTTCTACTTCGCCACTAGGAATAGGCACAAAACTGTGGAATTTTTGAGTACCAGATATTGTTTTGGAGTTATTATACAGCTCTTCGAATTCTTTTGACATTTTGTTGTGAATATGTAGCAGAACATTAATTTTGTGATATTTTTATCAGTTTGTTCAACTGCTCAGTTATATAACTCTCGGGGAGTTGTTATGGTATTTCCATAGTCGCGAGCAAGACTGGATGTTTTTGCCATTCGCTTGAGTGTACCACCAATAGCATCACAGGGTCCTTTTCCATGGGATGCTGCAACAAAATGCCATTCTGCGCTTAACTCATACTTTGATTGGAATCTACACAAGCTTGCGAAGTTTTTCTTATTTTTGTATTGTGCTACTGCTCCATCAGACATAAAATAAACTTTAGAAATTTATTAGTTTTGAGAGGAACAAATGAACTACAGTCTTCATGTCTTCCAGTCTTCTAGTCTTCTAGTCTTCTAGTCTTCCAGTCTTCCAATCTTCCAGTCTTCTGATCTTCCAATCTTCCAGCCTTCCAGTCTTTATTCAAGTTTGTTATGAATATATACCAAGTTCGTTACTGATACTTTTTGCATGTATCAGGCAACTAGCAGCTGGGAAAATGGAATCTGAGATGATTATGACTTTCATTGGTTTAATTTTCGATAAAAATGCACTGAAAAAAAGTCAGTTTAGTTTGGACAAGGAAAATTTTTATTCAAATAACTTTTCAAATGAATTTCATCCAAATCAAAAATGGGTATTTTTGTAAATCGACTTTAAATTTTTAAAACCGATTTTTTTCAGTGTAGGAGTCAACGAAGAATTTTTTCAATATTTTTATTTAAAAATTTGACTAATTTTATGAAAATCACTCCTACAACATTTTTTTTAGGACTTGTCATTTTTAGACTATAGCCATTTGAAAAAAAAGTTGGTAAAGAAAGTTTGGCCCTTTTCAAAAGACAGTCTAGATCATTTTTGGAAAAACAAAGTATGCAAAGTGGCTTTTTGTGACAAAGTTTTCATGTACAGTAAGTTTCATTAAAATCTGAGAGGGTGCTGCCAACATTTGTTCGAGTTGGCGCGAAATTCGTCGAAAGTAGCCCTATTGCTCATATTTAGAGATTGTTGAAACTATGACAAAAAATTTATCTTTAATTTTTCATTTTTTATTGATTATACATATAATATAGGCATTTATTTTTGACTTTATTCTTTACTATATTTTATTCTATGTACTTTGACGATTTGCTAATTTTATTTGTTATTTTTGCTCATTTTGTTTATTAGATTCATTTTTGTATTTTATTAATTTGAATCGTTTGATCAAGAACAGAAATTTTATATGATGGTTAAATTTATTGATTTTTATGAAATTTATTCATGTAATCATTTTTATTCCTATCACTTATGAATTCATTTTAATCATTTTGTTTATTTTTTTCATTGTTTATTTAAATTGTTCTTTAATTTTTTCCATCATTTTATTTATTTGTGTTATTCTTTTTAATTTATTTTGATGTAATTTCCTTGTTTTATTTAATTAATTTTATTAAATTTCCTCATATTATTCATTTCGTTCATATTGCTAATTTTATTTGCTTAATTCATATCCTTAGTTCTTTTTACTTTAATTGTTTTATTCGATTAATTCATTTTATTTGTTATATAAATTTTATTCATAAATTCATTTGGTTGGTTCTACTCCTTATATTTATATGCTATTCATTTCCCTGTCTTCTAGCCGTGAGGTCGAATTTCGAGCATCGTTTTCCAGGATGTATTTATTGCGGTTTTTTTATTTCGCTCATCAAAAAAATTAACTGTTTCTTTTACCTAGAATCCCAAATAGCTCGTGTCTGGCCATAGTAACACTTTTTAAATCAAAACTCGTAAACACACGATATACTAAAATTTTAGAACGGAACATGCCTACACAAACGAAAACACGACTTTATAGAAAACGCATAATGAAATAAAAGTTTAAATAGAATATTATTATTGAAACTTACGATTTAATCGGTTTTGCCAGGGTGATAGATATTCCATACATATATAGATATTATATAGGTATAGATTACAAATATGTAAAACAAAACAAATATTTTTTGAAATCGCCCAACCAGAATTTGTTCATTTTATTCATTTAATACAATTTATTTATTTTATTCTATTCTTTTATTTCGTTCATTATATTCATGTAATTCATTACATTTTATTGTTCATTTTATTCACTTCATTCATTCTCACTGCTAGGTGCAATAAATGGTGTTTTTTTCGGTGTATTTTGTCAATAATTACCACTTACTATGCAATGATACTTACTCATTCGTCATTTCGATCAAACTTTCTTTTATAATTCACAATGTTCTTAAATTGTTTTGATACGCCATTTTAAAAACTATGTCTGAAAAAAAACATTTGAACGAAAAAAAAAAGATTCTAGGGTGGAAACCAACATATTAATAAGGTTTAATATAAATTGAACATTGTCGATACAAAAAACCCATTTTATTCGTTAGTTGGCCTGGTTAATGTGAGAAGTACTGTTATGGACCAAGTGCAAAATGATCAAAATATCACTTTTAACATTGGACGGTTTATTTCACAATAGTTCTTAATAATCAAAATAAGACATCAAAATTTGAGATCAGCTTGGATTATTTTCTGGAAATCAAAAAAAAAATTTTTTGCGATTATCAACTTCATACAACTTGATACCTAGCCCTTGCGTAGTTTCTACAGTCAACGGTGAAAAAAATTAATCATAACTCTTTTGTCGCAGATTTGCGCAAGATCGCACTAAGATTTCCTTAAAGTACACAAAAATTGCCACAAATTAAAGTTGGAGTGATCCGTTTCTGCCTTTTCCTTCCTATTTAATAACCTAGTTGTATTATTGCATTATAGCGCCATATGTTTTCCACGAAAGGAATGAAAAACATCTTTCAACACCTCTTGTTCAAAATGCTCTGGAGAGCTTATTTGTCATACGATAATCAAGAAAATTGGAAGTATGATGTCTGAAGTGCCGTAGAATTGGGAAAAAATAATATGGCATATGAATTAAATAAAAACTTTTTGGGGGTTTTTGCCATCGCGGCATCACTGTGCGCCGATGGAATAGGGCTCACGAGAAATAACTACGCACTACTATCTGTTCCTCTCGACGGTTTAATTGGGAAAAAGAGTTTGTATTACTACTATAGCTACAATGTAAACCTACGTTGCTTGAATTCAATTTTCTTACACTCTAATTTTGTGGCAAGTCCACTGACAGCACTGACAGCATTCGGTGTAACCTTTTCTACCGACCGAACTGTCACACTGAATCAACAATTTGCCTCCACAATACTCGATTTGTAGCTGCAGCTCTCCAACGTCGGTTACGCCCAACACTCGCCAAATCACGTTCCACCTGGTCCGCCCATTGTGCTCTCTGCGCTCCTCGCCTTCTTGTACCAACCGGATCATTAGCGAACATTATCTTTGCAGGATTGTTGTCCGGCATTCTTGCAACATGCCCTGCCCACCGTATCCTTCCTGCTTTGGCCACCTTTGGGATACTGGGTTCGCCATAGAGTGCAGCGAGCTCGTGGTTCATCCTTCGCCGCCACACACAGTTATTTATTTATTTATTTATTGATTGATTTTCCATCTGACCTACATGGTCTACATGAAATATGAAATATGGAATGAGGAAAAGCCCATTTGCAGTTAGTGTGACACCCTCCAAATGGGCGTAAAAACCTCATTATCTTTTCACACATACACATTAAACAATATTGCACGTTAAATTACATTACATTACTTAATTAATAATACATCTAACAAATCAAAATCTAATGCACTAAGTCAACCGCTTAAGCCTATTTCTAAAAATATCACATGAAACAGAGAAGTCAAAAAATTCATACACACTATTAAAAACACTACACATCGCCCTTACGGGTTCGTTCTGTCCATAATTAGTACTTTGATAGTCGAGTCTTAGAAAATCCCACGATCTTAAGCTTCTAGGGGGTGCGTTTACATTTATCTGTGAAAGTATATTTGGGGCATCTATTTCACCTGTTAGAACTTTTCCTACAAACACTGCTCTGGAGATATTTCGTCTTTTTGAAAGGGTGTCCATATCAAGCAAACGACAACGATCAATGTAAGGTGGCAGCTCTATCGGGTTGCGCCATGGCAGAGATTTAAGAGCAAATCGGAGAAATCTAGCTTGTATAGATTCAATCCTGTTAATCCAGATACTCGCATACGGACACCAGATGATAGCTGAAGCTTCCAGGACAGAGCGAACGAGAGAGAAATACAGTGCTCTCAGGCAATATGGATCAGTAAACTCTTTGGCTATTCTGATGATAAAACCAAGGTTCCTGTTGGCTTTCGCAATGATGTGGGAATAGTGATCTCTGAACGTCAATTTAGAATCCAGCAGTATTCCAAGGTCCCTGACAACTGACACTCTTTCAAGTGTTTTCCCTGAGATAGTATAACACCACAAGATTGGATTTTTTTTACGCGTGAAAGAAATTACTGAGCATTTAGATACACTGAGAGTCAACCGGTTTCGAGCACACCAGTTGCAAAACTCATCTAGTTGTCGCTGTAGTTCGATGCAGTCTAATTCAGATCGCACAATGAGGAACAGTTTAAGGTCATCTGCATAGATAAGTTTGCATCCTGGTGGAAGGATATAACAAACGTCATTGAAGAATAAGGAGAACAGCAAGGGTCCGAGATTACTACCCTGGGGTACACCTGATAAATTTATGAAGTTGTGTGATTCGATATTTCCTAGTTTGATAGATAGGGTACGGCCAACAAGGTATGACTCCAGCCACTTAGTGAAGTTGAGTGAGGCACCCAGCCTTTCTATTTTCGCCAGTAGAAGCGAGTGATCAACACGATCAAACGCTGCTTTAAGGTCAGTATAAATAGTATCTACTTGTGCTCCGCCTTCCATACTTTTAATACAATGTGAAGTGAACTGTGCTAAGTTCGTTGATGTTGATCTACCTGGGAAGAACCCATGTTGATCCGTCGATATATATGTTTTGGCTTCCCGGAACAACACATTGCTTACTAAAATTTCGAACAGCTTAGACCCCGCACAGAGAGAGGTTATGCCTCGATAATTTGCTATGTCCTGCTTATCACCTTTTTTAAAGACAGGAAACATAACTGACTTTTTCCAACACAGAGGAAACGTCCCTTGCGACAACGATTGATTAAAGATCAGTTTTAGAGGAGCAGAAAGGGCTCTAGCGCATCTTTTTAAAATAATAGCAGGAATCCCATCTGGACCAGCCGATGTCGAGGATTTCAATTTTTCAATGGCAGCAACAATATCTTCTTCGGAAAAACGGATGCTACCTAGATTCATCACGTCACTGGGAACATCGCGTAGTCCGATTTCAACCTGTACTGGAGTAGTCGGAACTGTTTCAAATGCACTCGAAAAATGTTTTGCAAACAGTTATCCTGCACACCGCCAAAGATCGTCCTTAGCACCCGTCGCTCGAAAACTCCTAGCGCTTGTAGGTCCTCCTCGAGCATGGTCCTAGTCTCGTGCTCGTAGAGAACCACCGGTCTTATAAGCGTTTTGTACATGGTGCATTTGATGCGAGGGTGAATCTTTCTTGACCGCAGTTTCTTCTGGAGCCCATAGTAGGCCCGACTTCCACTGATGATGCGTCTTCGGATTTCACGGCTCACGTTATTGTCAGCTGTTAATAAGGTCCTAGGTAGACAAAATCCTCCACTACCTCGAAGGTATCCCCGTCGATCGTAACGCTGTTTGCTAGCCGTATCCCGTCGTTTTCGGTTCCGCCTACCAGCATATACTTTGTTTTGGACGCATTTACCATCAGTCCGACCTTCGCTGTTTCGCGTTTTAGGCGGGTATACAGGGCTGCCACCGTTCCAAATGTTCGGGCGATAATGTCCATGTCGTCCGCGAAGCATACAAATTGGCCGGATTTCGTGAAGATCGTGCCCTTGCTGTTGAGCCCGGCTCGTCGCATCACACATTTCCAGAGCGATGTTGAATAGTAGACACGAGAGTCCATCACCTTGTCTCAGTCCCCGTCGAGATTCGAATGGACTGGAAAGTTCGCCCGAGATGCTTACGCTGTTTTGTACACCGTCCATCGTTGCTTTGATCAGTCGAGTCAGCTCTCGGGAAAGCTGTTTTCGCCATGATTTTCCATAGCTCTACGCGGTCGATACTGTCGTATGTCGCCTTGAAATCGATGAACAGGTGGCGCGTTGGGACCTGGTATTCACGGCATTTCTGGAGGATTTGCCGTACGGTGAACATCTGGTCCGTTGTCGACCGGCCATCGATGAAACCGGCTTGATAACTTCCCACGAACTCATTTACTTTAGGTGATAGACGACGGAAGATGATCTGGGATAGCACTTTGTAGGCGGAATTCAAAATGGTGATCGCTCTGAAGTTCTCACACTCCAAATCCTTTCTTGTGAATGGGGCAGATCACCCCTTCTGTTCACTCCTCCGGTAGCTGTTCGGTTTCCCAGATCCTGACTACTATCCGTGCAGACAAGTGGTCAACTTTTCCGGGCCCAACTTGATGGGTTCTGCTGCAATACCATCTTTGCCAGTTGCTTTATTGTTCTTGAGTTGTTGGATGGCATCGTTAACTTCCCTCAACGTGGGAGTTGGTTCATTCCCGTCCTCAACTGCACTGACGTAGTCAAATCCTCCGTTGCCTTGGTCATCTGTACCTACATTCTCCTCGCCGTTCAGGTGCTCGTCGAAGTGCTGCTTCCACCTTTCGATCACCTCACGGTTGTCCGCCAGCAGGCCCCGTCCTTATCCCTACATATTTCGGCTTGCGGCACGAAGCCTTTGCGGAATGCGTTGAGCTTCTGGTAGAACTTCCGTGTATCTTGAGAACGGCACACCAGTTCCATTTCCTCGGACAGGCAGCGTTTTTTCTCCCGGAAGAGGCGTGTCTGCTGCCTCCGCTTCTGTTTATATCGTTCCACATTCTGTCGGGTTCCATGCTGCAGCATGACCGCTCGCGCTGCATTCTTCTCCTCCAAAACCGCTCTGCACTACTCGTCGAACCAATCGTTCCGTCGTTTCCGTTCCTCGTGCCCGACAATGTTCTCAGCTACGTTGTTGATGGCTGCTTCTACTGCTCTTCAGCAGTCCTCTAGAGGAACCAAGTCGAGCTCTCTCTCGTCCGGTAACTCTCCCTCGAGATGCTGCGCGTATGCAGTGGCGACATCTGGTTGCTTCAGTCGCTCCAGATCGTACCAAGGCGGCCGTCGGTACCGTACATGATTAATGACGGATAGTTTTGGGCGCAATTTAACCATCACCGTCGATGTTAGCGCCACGATAGGTCCTGACGTGGATAATGTCGGATAAGTGCCGTCCCTCGATCAGGACGTGGTCGATTTGCGATTCCGTCTGTAGCGGTGATCTCCAGGTGTAACGATAAGGGAGGCTGTGCTGGAAGAAGGTGCTACGAATGGCCATGTTCTTGGAGACTGCGAAATCAATGAGTCGAAGGCCGTTCTCATTCGTCAGCTGGTGAGCGCTGAACTTTCCAATCGTCGGTCTGAATTCCTCCTCCTGGCCTACCTGAGCGTTTAAGCCCCCAATGATGATCTTGACGTCGTGGCTTGGGCAGCGGTCGTATTCTCGTTCGAGCTGCGCCTAGAAACCGTCTTTGTCATCATCGGTGCTTTCGGAGTGAGGGCTGTGCACGTTATTTATGCTGATGTTGAAGAAACGGCCCTTTATCCTCAACCTGCACATTCTTTCGTCGATCGGCCACCAACCGATCACGCGCCTTTGCATATCGCCCATCACAATGAAAGCTGTCCCTAGCTCTTGTGTGTTGCTGCAGCTCTGGTTCGCACCATGGATCCTGTCCAACACACCTCTGCAGCGCTACGATTTCGAATCCACGGTCCTTGAGAACATCGGCGAGTACGCGGGTGCTCCTGATGGAGTTGAGAGATCTGCAGTTCCACGTTCCGAGCTTCCAATCGCTAGTCCCTTTTCGTCGCAGTGGTCGTCGCCATTGGTATCGGGTCGCATTCTTATCTTGTTGACTTTTCTCTGTAATTGGTTTTTTTATGGCTGGCTCGCAGGGCCTAACACCAACCCCCTAACTTTCCGGAGGACCATAGTGCATAGTTGAGCTTAGAGTCCTTCACTGGCACTCGGACGATGATCAGCCGCCCCTAACATGGGGAACAGACGCTGTTTTGAGCCGCTCCTCCTGGAGATCAGACGATCAGGCTTGCAGCAGCCTACGACCAAAGTTCCCACCGGGGTTGGTTACCCGATCTTCCCTAAGGTTGCTCGTAGTTCCCGGCCAGTACCACGGGGAGGTAGGGATAGGAGTTGCTAGGAAGAGGCTCTGTCCTACGCATTATCCAACCTTTACCGACCCTTGCCTTGCGACGTGCAGGGAGCTACTTAAAACGGGAGGATCAGACATCAAGCCGGATAATGTAGCCTACAGAATAAAGACGTAAAGACGTGGAACGCAGTAAACAGAGTTATGATGTCGTTTATGACCATTTTACAGCGGAAACGGCGTAATGAACATCGAGCAACGGTTTCGGGAGAGCAATCACCGCCAGGGAACTCTCCGCAGAAATAAACTAGATCCACCGCAGAGTAGAGTAGAGTAGTCGAGTAGACTGCAAAAGAGCACCGAGTATGAGTTGTCGAAGCGCCAGCGAACCGGACGTCCCGCTCCATTCGGAATCGATCACGGCAACCCACCAGTTGTTTCGATAAAAATTAAGCGAAAACCAAAAAAGAATCGTTATTGGGAGAACTTTTTTCACCAGGAAACTCTCCATCAGCGTAAGCTAGATTCACCGCTGGGGACTAGACCAGTCGCGGGTCATCAGGGCACCAGTAAACCAGACGCCCTGCTTCACCGAAATCGCCGAACTGACCTTGACACCCAGCTGACTTCGGGAGAACTTCTCTCACCGGGGAACTCTCTGTCGGAGTAGGTCAGGTCCATCGTCGGGGACTAGACCGACTAGATCGCGAACAAGTCGGACGCTCAAAGGTACTGAATAGCACAAGGGAACTGAAGGGCTCAGTAATTTAGACAGTCCGAAGTTTGCCGCCCAGATTGTCCTTGTAGGGGAAGAGCACTAATTCTAGACCCACAGCTAGCTTTCATACTATATTTCCTGATTAAACATCATGTTAACATGATTTAATCTGTTCCACAATATTGCGCCACGTCACTCGGTCACTTGCTGCTTGTCTCCAACCTCTCAGGTGCCCGATACTCGCCAGGTTCTGGTCCACTTGGTCCAGCCACCGGGAACGCTGCGCTCCTCTCCGACTTGTACCTGCCGGATTGGAGGTGAAAACCAACTTGGTAGGGTTGTTTTCCGGTATCCTCACAACATGCCCCGCCCACCATACCCTTCCAGCTTGAGCTATTTTCCGGATACTTGGCTCACCATAGAGTCGCGCAGGTTCGTGGTTCATCCTTCTCCTCCACACGCCATCCTCCCCCACACCACCGAAGATCGTTCTCAGCACCCTGATTTCGAAGACTTCGAATGCTTGCAGATCCTCCTCGAGCATTGTCCACGTTTCGTGTCCGTAGAGAACCACCAGTCTAATCAGTGTGTTGTATATGGCGCATTTCGTGCGGTGGTGAAGCTTCCTGGATCTCAAAGTTTTGTTGTGTCCGACTTCCAGAGATAATACGCCTTCTGATCTCCCGGCTGGTGTTATTGTCCGCAGTCACCAATGAGCCTAGATAGATGAACTCTTCAACCACCTCGAACTCGTTGCCGTCGATCGTAATACTACTGCCCAAGCGTTCCCTATCGCGATCGGTTCCCCCAGCCAGCATGTACTTCGTCTTAGACACATTTATCTTCAGTCCTACTCGCGCTTCAGTCGGGTACCGTCTACCATCTCCTTGTTTCTACCGATTATGTCCACGTCGTCAGCGAAGCACGCGAACTGTCCGGACCTCGTGAATATCGTGCCTCGCATGATGAACCCCGCTCTTCGCATTACACCTTCCAGCGCTATATTGAACAGCAGGCAGGACAACACATCGCCTTGTCTTAGTACCCGCTTTAGGATCAACTATGGTGTGCAGCATCCGAGGGCGGGAGATCCCTGTCAGGTGGAAGTCCAATCACTTCGACAGCGAAGCTTTCACCGCGGCCCTGGGACTGGAGACAACACCGACAATCTAAGCGGGGATGCGCTGGTAGCTGTTCTATCACGCGTGTGCGACGCCACTATGCCGAGAAAAACCCTGCCAAGAAACGGCAGATGCCCGGTATACTGGTGGAGTGCCGAGATTGCAGCTCTACGATCAGCCTGCCGCAGAGTTAGACGTAGGATACAAAGAGCCCGCACCGAGGGTGCAAGAGAGAACCGCCGTGAAGTGTTTCGAGCTGCGAAATTGGCCCTTAACAAAGCCATTAAAAGCAGCAAGAGAGCGTGTTTCGACAACCTGTGTGAGAGCGCCAACACGAATCCGGGGGGTGACGCCTACAGAATCGTGATGGCCAAGACCAAAGGGGGCTCTTCACCCCCAGAACGGTCTCCGGACCGGTTGGCGACGACTATCGGAACACTCTTCCCGTCTCGAGCCACAAGCCCCTGGCCACCTGCACTACGAGACAGTGCGGGCACGGTAGAAATGGTGGCTCCGGTGACGAATGAAGAGCTACTCGCAGTGGCTAATTCCCTAGCAACGAACAAAGCTCCAGGCCGGATGCGCTCTCAAGGCAGCGATTATAGCGAACCCGAACATGTTCAGACTAGCTATGCAGAGATGCCTTGACGAGTGCCGCTTCCCAGATAGATGGAAAAGGCAGAAATTGGAGTTGTTGCCGAAGCCTGGGAAGCCGCCAGGCGACCCATCGGCGTACAGACCAATCTGTCTAATCGACACGACTGGCAAATTGCCTGAGAGGATCATCCTCAACAGGCTAACCCCGTACGCAGAAGGTACGGACGGCCTGTCAATCAACCAGTTTGTTTTTCGGAAGGGTAAGTCCACGGTGGACGCTATCAACTCAGTGATAAAAACTGCCGAGATAGCGATCCAACGGAAAAGGCGAGGTATTCGATACTGTGCGTTAGTGACACTTGACGTGAAGAACGCATTCAACAGCGCAAGTGGGATGCCATCGCGCTCTCGTTACACCGGCTTAGGCTACCGGTGGGTCTGTACCGGATCCTGGAAAGCTACTTCCAGAACCGCGTACTGCTATACGAGACCGATGCCGGTCAGAAAAGGGTTCCGATTACCGCCGGAGTCCTGCAGGGCTCGATCCTAGACCCGGTGCTATGGAACCTCATGTATGACAGGGTTCTGAGACTGAAGTTCCTTCCTGGGGTCAAGATCGTCGGCTTTGCCGATGACGTAACCTTGGAGGTCTATGGGGAGTCAATCCCTGAGGTAGAACTAACTGCAGAACACGCGATCAACACGGTGGAGGAATGAATGAGCGCGAGAGGCCTGGAGCTCGCTCAGCATAAGACGGAAGTAGTTATCGTCAACAACCGCAAGTCGGCACAACATGCAGTTATCCATGTGGGAGAAGTCGTGATCACCTCACAGCGGAGTCTGAAGTCTCTCGGAGTCATTATAGACGACAAGCTGACCTTCGGCAGCCACGTCGACTATACATGCAAGAGAGCGTCGACTGCTGTCGCGGCACTATCGAGGATGATGTCCAACAGCTCAAAGGTGTGCGCCAGTAGACGTAGGCTACTGGCAGGCGTTGCCGTATCTATCCTCAGGTATGACGGCCCGTCATGGTCAAGAGCACTGAGGGTAACCAGTTACCTACGGAAACTGGAGAGCACCTACCGCGTGATGTGCCTCAGAGTGATATCTGCTTACCGCACGGTATCACACGATGAATCCTGCGTGATAGCGAGCATGATGCCAGTCGGGCTGGTCATCCGGGAAGATGAGGAGTGTTTCGAGGGAAATAACACGATCGCCTAAGGCAGTTCGTGGAATCAATATTTCGATTGTAGTTGTTGAAGTATTGGCCGTAGCTCCATCCTGCTAGAATCAAAATTCTTCAGGATAATTGCCATCGTTACCTACCGGGTGTGTTACATTGCAAATACCGGTCCCAAGCAACACTTGCAACATGTAATGGCCGCGGTTTGTTGCATAACCATATACTTTTGCTGGTGCGCTTTTTCAGTTGCTAAATTAGTTGAATAATGGTTTATGTACGCTTCTTTTCAACAAGTTTTGTTGTAGAGATTACTAATCAACAAGCGGTGCTGCTCGGGGTCTGTTCGTACGTATACGTTCTTCGACGGGGGGTCAGATTTAACACTACTCAACCAGGAACTGTCAGAAGAGTTGGTGGTAGTAGGAAATGTGTAACCGTTGTGTATGAGATGGACCGGAAGCTTCCAACAAAACGAGACCAACTCCCGAGTCGTCAGACTGGAAGTATCAGGAATACAAAATACAGCCAAGCAGTGCGAGCTGAATTGTTGAAAACCTCCTTTTAACGCACCAAACGCTCGATACAGAGGAATCCGCGGACTGCCCATCGCGAAGCAAGACCACGTATACTAATCGGAATGAAGCACCTAGGAGTCAGTGTAGCACTGAAGATCAAGGGTGGACACGATGAAACGTTTGCAGTGAATACACGGCTAGTATGGACCGTTTGCGGCGGATGGAAGCTACATGATCCCTTTGCGGCTGGACAATGTGCATTTTATGTGTACGTAGATGCAGAACACTCCGATGAGAACTTGCATCAAGCCGTGAAGGCCCATTCCGCATTGGACAGCCCTGCATCACAAAATTCGACAAGGCTCTTCGCTCTTTCTATGATCAACTTGCTGAGAATATCTTAAAGTTTCGTACCCAACTTGTTGACAATCTCTATGAAACAGGTCTACTTTGGCGCTACAACGATATCTGTCTAGCTTACAGCTGAGAAATGCCCCCCCCCCCCCCCCCGGAAATTTTTCTTACTACGCCACTGACGAAATTATACAATGCAAGGCAGTTCAATTGTACCACCATTTTATCATCTTTTCGGGAGAATGACTAATTAGGTTAAACCCCTTATAAACAACCAACCAACCTAACAGTTCGTCCAAAATAGGCTAAACTCCGAGATGGTCGGATAACCGTCTTTAATCGATAGCTGTCATAAAGCCAATCCCCCACCGATGCAACGACGAGCACAAAAGAAAGTCTATTGTTATTTTCTTTTTTCGTTCTTATTAAGATGTTGCACGTCACTCGATGCTCTCAAATTGACGGAAACACATGCCAACTCCCGGCATGCGAGAGGCGTCCCAAACTTTCCCAGCGGTGCAAACGAGAGTGAAGAGCTAATAAATGCTGTCATGGGCACGAACAAGTCGGAAGTTTTCGCGCATACATACCGCCCGCCCTGTGTTGCCCTGGAAACACACAATCACCCTCATCAACACCCAGCGTCTACTTTCCATCACCGACCGCCAGTACCTACAATCCAGCAGAACTCATTCTTTTGACGATGCTAGTCCTCATTATTGTGAGGTGTAATTAAGATGCTTGGTGGGGTATTTAACTGCGCGAATATAATGCACACACATTGGAGGGGGAATTAAAGAGCGATTAAAGCAAGGACCCTCGTTTTAATGTGGAACATTTTTCCTGCTCCGTAATTGTCTAGCTTGATTGTGATCCGGATCGATTCTGGGCCAAGTTTTCCCCTCGCTAAACCGGGTGTGATGGAATCTAACAAAGCAAATGGTTCGCTGGTGACGGTTACGAAAAGCTTTTTACTTCAATAAGCTAATTAGTTTTTGATTGTTCGGAAACGGAATTGGCTGATGGTTCAGCGATTCAGCACCTGACCTAGATCCGAAGGACATTGTTTAAGACGCCCGAAAAAAATCCATTGCTTTTTGTAAAGCTGTCGAATTTCGCTGCGCCACCGGTGAAATTAGAGAAAAAGACTCGAACCGCAATAATTAAGCAAATTTGTTGCCGAAACAAAACAAAAAAATCTTTCTCGAGACTTGCTTCGTAAACAGTAAGCGTTCATTCAAGGAAAGCTGGATTATGCCTTCCGCCGAAATTCCAATCAGCTTGAGACGAATGGAGTTTTATTTATCATAATTAATTTCAGTTTTGTTGTCGACTAATTAAGGGGCAGACTTTCGATTGTTCAGACACCAGCCGATTACCAAACAACAGACAATAGACGAGAGTGTGGGTAGGTATGCAAAAAGTCAGCCAAGAATACTTACGGTTCATGTCCAAGGTTACGGACGCCGAAATGGGATTCGTAACATTGTTGTTCGACGCCGTACAGGTGAAGATGGCCTTCAGGTGTTTCCGCTCGAGGCGGTTCAAGATCAGAGTGTTTTTCACTCGCCGCTCCGACAGGATGGTGGAGGAGTGGTTCACTATTTCGTTGTCGTACCACCAGTTTACGGTGGGTGTTGGGCGACCTAGAAGGAATAGAAGAAGCGAGAAACATAAGAACTAGGTTTTTATTGAAGAATAAAGTCGTAATTTCCTGCCAGAAAATGGCATAAAATTAAATGTTTTTTCAACGGACTCGCCCCTTTAAATAAGCTCATCTGGTTGTCTGGCCCTGATGGAATTTCCACTGCACCAGCTTTACCATATCAAAATTATTACATTCGATCCAAGCGGCGGAACGGTTCGGCGTGGGTACGGGCAAAGCGAAACTCATCGGCAGAATCTGCTGACACAAACACACACACACCCACTGCACTGTATCGTTTACAGATAATTAAATTTGGTGAAAATAAATAAAACAATTCCACCCCACCATAAAGTTTGCATAAAAGTCCGCGATGCTGAATTTAATTAAACTCTAAATGAGCTTCGGCGCACGGGAAAATCGGGAAATAAAAATGGCGTGCTTAATGATCAGTCAGTTTTTATGTTGCGATATTTTATATATAATTTTTTTTTCAATCATTGTTTGAAGTGAAATATTTAATGCAGCATTCGAGAGGCCAACCCGCTTGCAAATGGTTAATTAATTGTTTTGTTATCACACGCGCAACACCTCGACGGGTTTCATATAATTCGTTTGGAAAGGTTGTTTATAATAGTTTGATAAATTGGTGTCGTTACTTTCCCGGTAAAATGTTGCTATGTAGTGATACTGGGAACCGTTCACTGGAAGATCACAGTTGCGAGCAATGATTGAATTGAGTTACGGGACATGTTAATTAACCGTTGCTTGGTAGTTATATTGCATGTGTTTCTGAAAATCGCCTTACACTGAATCTAATCTTGATTAAGAGTCTATCTTGAAAATCCTTCTCTTAAACTATATTGAAGCGCATAAAATATGTTTAATCTCGTGTTAAAATTTTTCAGTCTAAAGCAAACGAATGGTATTGCTGAAGACAATATCTTTTCGAAGGAGTACCGCGTCTACGAACCCACAAACAAAGTTGAGATAAACGGCGTAACCCCCGAAATGACAAGCGTGAATATGCTATAACGTTAACGTATATGTTTCAAAGACCTCCTGCTGTAGTCAGTCACACAGGACGAATCTATGTACATTTAAACTAGTATCAGGTGATATTCGCTGGATCTGTATTGTCCGATTACGATCTCGTTGTAGTCATCGGTTTCCTCTCATAATCGGCAGTGATATAAATGTCCAACACATAATTTGGGATAATTATGACATTCTACTAAGCCGCTCAAAATGTTTTGAGTTTTGGAAAAGCTTTCGGATGAATAATTTACATAAATAAAGAAAAGATGATTTTCAGAAATCAATTAGTATTTCTGCCAATATTGATCAGTACTGTTCGACTCGTTGCGCGCATTTCATTGCATTATTAGTCCCGCTTATTCTACGACGTTAACCATGCAGAGATTGTAAGACATGACATGTTTGGAATCAGGAGTCAGCTATAGTTAATTAGATTTGCGATAACAATTTCATAATCCAAGAAATGCAACGGACGAGCTCCGGTTGTAGCCCTTCGTTGCGTAAAAAGAACAATTGATGTTTTATTTGGATTAACTGATAATCCAACAAAAAGACATCATTGCTCAACGACACATAAGGCTTGTTGCATCAAATCAAAAAGTGTGTTAATGCAAATACCGGTGATCATTATACGATAATCATTGGCGAAACCGTACGTCGGAAACACAAGCTCATTAAGTTTCCTCAACAAGCCATCGGCAACAAGTTCCCATAGAAGTGGTGACAGCACACCACATTGAGGACATCCGCAGGCCTTATGCGTTTTTGTACTTGTCTTAACGATGAGTGCAGATGTCGGTTGCTAAGCATTGCGTGTATCCAGTTCGTGATGTATGAAGGTGTACTCCTTGACCTCGTGTTGCTTCCAAAATGGGTTCGAAGGACACATTATCAAAAGCACATTCAATATCGAGAAAAACTCCTAAGATTGATGGCTTTTGCGAGAAAGCTCGTTCTATGTAGTAGACAGTATTGTGTGGCAGGGTGGAAGTAGACTTGTCTCGCTGATATGCATATAGCATTGCATGCAGCGGGTGCTCGCCCAAGCTAACATACCAAATGTAGTGGTCGATTAAACGTTCCACTGATTGAAGAACCATTGGGACTGAATTTTACAGTTATTTCTCGCCACGCCAATGGAATGTATCTTAGTTAGTGCTTTTTTCAGAATATGCTTGAAGTATTCATATCCTCTTTGTAGTAGTACTTGGATGATTTTATCTTTTCCCGAAGACTTTCGCATTTCTTCAAAAAATCGCTTAGAACGTCCCTGAAGGGAACGCTTAAGTTTCTCATTGCGCTGTTTGTACACAGGACATGGGATGGAGATCATATGGGTTTCCTCCACAGTAGAGACACTTTTCAATATCCTTTCCACAGGAATCACAACGAACCTTATTGATACAATGAGAGGTAGTTAGGTACTGCAATCCCGAGCAAATACTCATGGGTTCAAACACCACATAGCCCCTTGAAAAGACCTTAAACATGGTCCATGCCAAAATTCACAACCATCAAGACACCATAAAATGGTCTCAAAAACCCATAAATACACCAACATATGGTATTTTATATGGGATCTACCGGACCATGGTGATGGTGTTTTCATGGGTTGAACCCATTTCAAACACCCATGTCAAACCCCATGAGTATGGGTGTATTATGGGCTTTTCGTTTGCTCGGGATACCGGCGATGGTCGCCCAATAAGAATCTGGATTGGCGTTTGCACTGTAGTATTTTCACTGGCTAGAGCAGGGCGTCTTTAAAACATCCAACCTCATGTGTTAGCAGATCCGCGCAATTCAAACTCGGATCGGGGACTACCCCGACACATTCAATCCTATTTGATGGTACATATACTCTATACTCTTTCGTAAAAGACTCATTACCTGGTTTAAGCTATTTACCACCACCCGAAGCCTACTAGGGCGTATTTTCGATATTTCTGTCACAACCGAATATCGCTCGGTCAGAACTTGAGAAATCTGCAATAAATGCAAACATTTCTTGTCTTTGGTCCGGAAGAAGATAACGTAAGGTCCGGTGGCCGAGTATGGAGCCGATTTTGTTTCGACTTCCATCCAGGGCCGTCGAGAGCCGCGCCGGGCCCCAGGGTTTGAAGTACTGACGGGCCCTACCATATATGACTTCTTATTTCAATATCGATTAGAGAAATTATACGGATGCAACCGTTTCAATCAAACTATTTTTTATGAAAATTGTTTATTTGACACGATTCAATGCGTTAGCTTAACAGAGTCGTCAGTATTTTAAACATGTAATAGATGGAAAAAATAAAAAATAATAAAGGAATATTTGTGGCTGGCCATCAGAATGGCTTACGACGTCCGACTTGCCATTGCAATTGGAATCCGGCGTTGCCATACAGTCCATATTCCCATCGTTCATGCTCCCTTGACGCACGTTAATGCTACCATCGTTAATGCTGCCCAGAATCTGAGCTTAGAAAAATTGACATCCCTGCGTGAGCTTGAAAGAGAAACAAAATTCAATTCATGCCGCCGCGATGAATCGAATGTTTGGTTTGTTTCCCTCGTCCTTCGATTTTTCGGTACAATGCATTCATGTTCGCATATGTTCGGTTTGAGGAGCAAACTGAATCTTGTTTCTATGATAACTCTGAGAGGGTTTTTCAAGCAAAAGTGCACCAGATATAGATTACGCAGTTTAGTTATGCTCGAAAATGTAAAAGATCTTCTGCCTTCTAACTGTCCACATAATAACAAATAAATGCTTTGGTTGGTGATTGAATTTATATTTCCTCTGCACTCAACCATTCGATTCTTCATAAAATTTCAGTTAGTTTGGAAGTGAATGAATGAGGGAAGCGTTGAAACTGAATACTGTTCCAGCAAATTTATCAGAAATAAGCAACTAAATGTGCAATTTCGCACCACTGATGCTGCCTTGTTTCTTGTTGTTGGTACATGCTGTTGATTTTGAGGTACTGGATTCAGCTATTGCAGTTGTCACTAAGACCTGAACGAATTTTCTTGATCGATTTCTGAACATGGTAAAATCGGGTTTGGAATCAGTTGTTACACTTGCGCTAACATTCAGAGAAAAAACATTACGAAGGCGATGACTGGGATCCAACACTGAAGTCTGCTGTTAAAAAGACTGAGACAGAGAGTTGTGAGAGAAAGAGTTTCAACTTTTGGTGAATACTAATGGGTAGAATAAGTATCTAGTTAAATTCCCATATTTTTCTTCATCAAATGTGCACACTGGAACCTCAATTTACGAACCAAGCCAAGGGTTCGTAAATTGAATTAGTTCGTAAAAAAGTGTTCATTTTTTGGGATTTAGATAGTAAAAAAAGTTCGCTTTACATTCTTACTAAAATGCATTGGTTGAGCGACATTATCGATAACCCTAACAATATTGGTATTTCCAAAACGGGCTTGACAAGTACATGATGAAAATGAATATTTGGTACCTTTTTGAAATCCAGGATGGAGACATCCGATTGAACAATAATCTCGATAACCCTGAAAATTTGGGAATTTTTGAAACGGGCTTGACGAGTAGATGATAGAAATGGTAGCTTGGAGCTATTTCGAATAATTTCTGTATAAACTATGAGGGTATTTTTAGGCGGGTTTGACGAATAAATGAGCGATGCCCTTTTAGAGGCCTTCTGGTTGAGAAAATTTTCTATAATCATATCATCCGCATCACAAATCACTACATCTATATCTATTCTTTGATTATTTTATTTCGAAAATGTCAATATTTTAGGTTATACAGATATCTTAACTGGAATTCGCCATCTTAGTTTTCAAAATGGCTTCATACATTGATTTTCGTCATCTACTCGTCAATCCCATTCCGAAAATATCCAACTTTTATTAGTAACAGTTAGCTAAGAATATGTTAAATTGTATACAACTTCATACTGTACTGTGCGTATTCAACCTTTTTGTACGAACTCTTTTAAAAAAACACTTGCGATAAATGAAACAAGAATGGTTTAAATGCACTGTTAAATGAATCTAATAGGGTTACGTTCACGTACTTCAGAAAACCATTGGAATGACTGGAACGTAGTTGATTGTGGTATATTTGCAGTGCCAACAGAAAAAATAAACTTCAACAATTATATCAAAATAAATTAAATTCAGTTAAAAATGCGGACCCCAAAAACAGACCCGGGCCCCAGGGTAGTTGCCCCCCCTGACCCCCCCTCTCGTCGGGCCTGCTTCCATATCCTCATCATTTTCGCACGGGCCTATTGCCCAGTGCAAACTGGTTTTATAGCAAGAATGGGAAGTGTAATATTTTGTGGTGCAACGGAATCCAGACGGTTTGCTACAAAACACACTGTTTTACTGATCAATGGTTGGATAACGGTTAACGCGCAGAAACACAAAAGAAAGGAAAAAAACTGAAACCTCGACGAGGCACTAGCACTTTTCTTTTTAATGTTTAACTGCACGGACTGGAAAGATAGACCGATCGGTCCGAGAGTCACAGAAGGAATGAGATTTGTAATTTATAATTAGGAGAAAACGTTATATGGTTACAACATGTATGAGGGATTACATGAGAAACCGGTCGACCGCAAAATATGACCATCGCTGATTCAAACGAAACTTTGCAATTCAAGTTCAGTTCATGAATCTCCATGATTTTCTCTGCCAATTGCAATATTTTGATACAAGAGCAATTTTTCAAAAGGGTGTTGTTGTTTCTGCTTGCATGACTTTCAATACATACCTATCCCTATTATCTCCAAATCGACAGCCAGTACCATCAACGATAATGCAAATGACAAAAAATAGGGATTTTTAATCGCGATTCATAGGTCCAACAAACATTCCAAGCCAGTTAATCGTGCAAACCTATACAGAATCAATAGCGAGGAGAACCTGGACGAAAACGTGAAATCGAGAGAAAGCTGACTAGGTGACTTCCAAGTACCAGCAGGTGACGCAGCGGATGGATCTCAAACGAGAAAGGAGATATTTACGCTAAGTAACAAATTGCTAATCGGTTTATATATTTTCAATTACACATTGTAACATTTAAAAGATACACGACTCACATAAGCTATCGCATTGAGCCGCGCCAAATAAACAAAATAAATGAAAAAGCCTGTTTTAATCTACCTAGTAGTGCAATTATGCTTTTCTTATTTATCCAAACTATGAAGTCGTAGCTGGTTATGTTCAATACAACATTGTAAAAATGTCTATTATATTCTTATTACACCCTGGTAAGTATATATAAGTGCACGACTGCAACGAACCTAATGAGCAACATGTCGACGTTGCCCAAGTAGCAATTTTTGTTGCAGCAACTATTTCATAACCAGTTGGCAATAAAAAAATAAGTGCTCTTGTGACTGACATCTAACTTCCCGCGCGACCCAAAAAGCGCAGTTTTAGGCCGATTTTCAACATAATTATGATTGAGCAAAACAGTAGAAACTTGTTTCCTTCTCGTTACAATAACGATGCGAGAATAGCTAAATGCAATCATATTGTTGCCAACATGTTGAATGTAGGTCGCAACAAGATTACGTAATCATACCTTTTTGTCGTTCACCTAAACTGTCAATCGCAACTGAAAAGTAATATATTTTCATACAAACACGTTAAGACTATGTTTCCAGTGGAAATGAAAATGACAACCAAGTCCAAATGTACTTTGATAGTTTAAATATGAGTAGTAGTGTTATTCTTCATATCAAAAATTATTAATAACGCAACAAATTTTATTGCGGATCAGAGCCTATCGAGTGATATTTAAATCTACTTCTTATTATTTCACGCGCTCTTGATGAAACCAAATTCGCAATAGTTTTTAAAAACAATTTTTCATGAGGAAAGCCAAAACATATTAGGAATACAATATTATTGAAAGAAAACACATTTTAATCATAAATTAGTGACATAAATCGCCTTAATGGATGACTTTTATGAAAGTTTGCGAGTCGGTTGAGGTTTTATTTCCATTTCCTTAGAAAATGATGCATGTAAAAACATGGCTTTCAAGCCATCCAGGGCCGAATTAGGGTTGTGATTTTAAGGAAACACCGACGCTCACTTTTCAAACAAATTTATATCAATGGACAAAGAATTTGATTTGTGAATAACTATTTTCTAGCATACGGTTTGTCTCCATTGAACAATTTTCAGTTCACATTAAAATATACCTTTCCTTAATATGACCCTGTATTCTTGCAGAAAACGTTCTAGTTACAAAGTCGTATTTTTTGTCATACATACGTATCAGGCACATATCATCATTATACCTTGAATCACGAACTCATACGTATTGATGAAAGGCATTCGCAACACAGAATTGACCAATTCTTAACTAAAGTTCAGCAAAATAATAATTAAGTTGTATTTTTGTTTCAATTACGTTGCGAAAATTCACCGGTCACACATCATGCGCTACACTTCATATTATACAGGCATCGAACAGTACGGTGGCGCCAACTATAACATGTTCGGTGTATCGAAAAAATGTAAACATGTGACATGTGTGATTTTAACGAGAAATTTTAAAAAGAGAATCTTTATTTTACCGCATTAGTAGAAATAATATCAATAGTTGAACTATTGGGTCATACTCCTATGAGAAGTACAGGGAAATTACAAGACACTATAAACATAAACAATTTCCACTAAAATCGGACCAATTTAAACCAACGGTAAATTAAATGTAAGTAATGTACTTGCGCATCTTATGAAAAATCAATGGATAGGAATAAGAACTCAATGGTTAAAGGAACTGAAATTGGGAATAACGCTACCAGTGGTACACATATGTTCCACTAGTGAACCACAAGACTACAATTTAAAACAAATACTCGCAACTTTGATATTTTTCTAATAAAATAAGAAATGAGGAGTATTTGATTGCTGTAATATTTTCTCCTTAGTAATACATTTATCTGTAAAGGGTGCTTTCAGCATTTTGTCTCAAATTCATACTACTTGTTCCGACCTATCTACTATCCTTCTTGGTCTTAGTTCCGAAATTATTTTCAAATATATTAAATATTTAATCTGTGTGGAAAGGATCTAATCATTTCGTTTAAAATCAGCAATGACATACGTGCTATTCGTTTATATTTTTCTGGTACACCGAATATATTATAGTTGGCGCCACCGTACAGTTCAATGCCTCTATAATGTCAAGTGGAGCGCATGAAGTGTCGTCGGTGAATTTTCGCAATGTAATGCCAACAAAATGTAACTTATTTTTCGTTTTGCTAAGCACTAGTTGGGAATTTGTTGATTCAGTATTGCGAAAGCATTTTATTAATACGTGTGAGTTTGCGCTGAAAGGCGTAATGATGGTATGTGACGAATACATACGTATAACACGAATATGATTTTGTAAACTGAAACGTTGTCAGTAAGAATTCTGGTGTTTGACTACTGTGCAATTGTCAAAATATATATCACAAAATCAAAATCGCAACTAAATTTCAACAAACTCTGCAGCATCAGCAATCAGACATGTTCTAGCTGGCAACATAAATGATTATCTGGTGACAAAAGATGTTATTAAATAACCTTGATGTTATCTATGTTCAACAAGTGCAACAAAAATAACTTTATTGTTCTCTCGTTGAAACATAGTTCGGACTTAGACGATTAAAACTAGTTGCGATTTGCTACTTGGGTGACACACTTGAAATAAACAAAACTGTTATATTTAATTTGCATAATCAGCGTGAGTCTTCGTGTTAACATATTTTTGAAATGAGGGGTGCTGCGGGAGCTAGTGCATTAATGAAAATTGGTTCAGTCACCACCGAAGTGGTTTTAGTTCCGGAATATGCCCGGAAACCGGGACTTCAGGAAACATCGATAGTGCACAATTTATTCCAAGAATCTTTGATTCACCATCAGTGATCCAGGCTAGCGAATCGAAGTGATTTTAGGTTCATTTCAATACATTTTTAGTCTTTGAGGAAATACGATTTTAACGGTTCATATGGGAAGTTCCTGTACGACCCTGCTAATTAACCTACAACTCCGGAACCAAAAGTCGGATCAATTAGAAATTCAATAGCAGCTGATGGGAAAGTTGTATCCAGAGCTTAAAAAATGACATCCCCGCGTGAGCTAGAAAGGAAACGAAATTCAATTCATGCCCGCTGCGATGAATCAAATGTTTGGTTCGTTTCCCTCGTCATTCGGCTTGTATCTTTCATTTGAAAGTAAGTTTGTAAAAATCGGTAAAGAATTCGCTGAGATATAGGTATGCCATTAACTTAGAGACTTGGTTAGTTTCCCGGAGGTGGTCAATAGAGTGGATCGACATACGACATTTTTCAACACAGCACTTTTTGAGTTCCTTTTGTGGTCCCAAACACACGTGCAAAATTTGAGAGCGATCGGTTGCTTCCCGGGTTTGTGCATTGATTTCAAAGTTTGTATCGGATCTTATATGGGAAATTCAATTATTTTGCATTTACGTTGATAAAGATCGCTATTTCACTCAAAATGAAAAAATAGCTTTATAAAACGATAATACAAACCTTGGTTAACAACTTTGTCTAACTCTAAAATGAATGAGTATTTTCACAAGAGGTGTGCGTCGTGCCTCCGATTTCAGGTACAATTTTTATATGCAGTGTTCATCAATATTTTTACATGCAGTCTTCAACAATATTATGTGGTTATAATACCTCAACATTTGTCTGGAACATCGTTTGCACGAAAAGTCACAGTGAAAAAAGCTATCTTAAAAAGCTAAATTTAAGGGGTTTTCCTTAGAAAACGCTTTATAAATCGATAACATTAAGTCCTACAAGCTTTAGTTGTTCAACAAAATTCTTCATTATGAGCATTCCTAAAACTTTGTCGAAGACACCATCTTTCTACAGTATAAAAAGTTAATTTTTCTAGTTCAATCATAGTAAGCCATGCCTCAATTTAATTTTTATCAGATTGTGGGGGACATTCTTACGAACAATTCCTCCAAAAATAGTCTACGAATATGGTTTGGCCCATAGTGACGTTCAATGGTTTGGCCCCTAGTGACGTTTTTGGCATTTCCGACCACTGTGCGTTGCCTGCTGGCTAGTGGTGGATTCGGATTGGTTTGTAGTAGTTGTTAAGCCAACCGACTAAACTTAAACCTCTTGTATCTCGTAATCCTCATTCATCCGGGGCAACCGTTAAGTACTGCTTTAGTAAGGATGGTGTTCTTGCTTATTTTGTTTTGTGTTAATCGTCATGTTTTTATCCATAGCTACTTTTCCTTATTTGCTGTCAAACCTTCGTGATATATCTCACCAGCTCAGGTCTGCTGCAAATATCGTTACCCTGTTGAGACATGAACCGATCCGGGGTGTCGACCATAGGCGGCTCCAGCCGGTTGACAAAGGGGGGGCACCCCTTACTGACAAAATAGTGTCGAATTTTGGAAACTTATTTTTTAACACGGTTTGTATTTACAAATTGGTGAATAGTTAGACAAATCACATGATCTATTCTTTTTTTTCTCTACTAATCGTCAGGGGATCCATTTCGCTATTGATTTTGTTAACATAAACAACACGTGGTGAATGTTTTTGTCTTCCAGTCAGTCAAGCCAAATTTTTCGCAATCGAATTTTCAATTTACACAAATTGAAATTCTGATTGATGTCATGGTGCAATTTTTCTGACCCTGCATCACATACAAATTCTTCATCCTTGAAGAACAGCATGTACAGTAATGTACCCATATTGCTTCCTTGTGTGACTCCGATTTGTTGCTAAACTGAGAAGAAACACGAAGATCTAGGAACCATTTTTTCAAACCAATAAAGTCCTGTCAGTCAGTTGACGTGTATTCGACCGAAGTCATCCTTTAAATTGGCATCCTTTGCAATTCACTGATTCAGGCGAATTCCTCGTTCCACGAAAAGCAGATTTCCGTCAAACCAACAAGAGACCAACAAGTCCAAGTACAAGTGGTGATTCAACCACATTCAATAAAGGTCAGTCTGTTGAGAAGCGTCGTTTCTCACTCGTTGACCATAGTTGATTGATATCCAATATCTTAATGCAGCCTTTGATGGGTTGGTACCTCAGACTCAATCTTAGTTGAAATCCCTACAGGTTTCACAGAAGGAAGTCACTTAGGACAGTTTATTTTTGGTTTATTCGTTAGAAACTATGCCATTATGGCGAAAAAACTGAACACTGAACTGTGTCGCGAATTCGTCTTCGAGGAGGCTACAAATGTTACCGAGCAAATAAACAACCTAACAGTAGGCCCAAACAACAGGCTCGTTAGCTGTACGGCCAGGTGTTGACGAAATTTGATGGATGTGTCGTGATCGATAGAACTGCGAAAACCAATTTCAAATTAATGCAGGGGCTCGAATTTTACAACGCTACTGCTCACGGTTTCTAGCAAAATAAAGGATGTTTTTGAAACAAATGGTTTAGCAAGAGAACTGTTCCTGTGGCAAGAAAATCAGCATCAGCAGTCCCATGATGGCCCAATTACGTTATGGCCAAATCTAGCCAGCTGTCATAACAGCAGGGACTTTCTTCAATGGTCGACAAAGGGGTCCAGTTGTGTGTGTATTTTTTTGTTATTTGGTGGTAAAGCTTGTACGCCGACCCAGCACACGTTGAATAGTTAGACCATAGTCGTCCACTTCGAGTGATCTCGTCCATCGTGTACCAGAGTGAAGGACTCTGAACAGAAAAGATAACTCTGAACCCTACTCCTCTAACCTCCACCAAGGAGTCCGACAATTGCCTGATCCCCCGGATTCCATTTGAAATGACTACTTCAGGGGGAGGCTGTGCTCATGCACTTCGCTTGATTCTAGGTGTAACTGGTCGTGCTGCACGGTATGATATTCTACATGCGCTCCACTCGGCGTTGACCAGTTGGATGCTGTAGTCGATCCAGTGATTCCGGTTGGAGGGTGGCTTCCTGTTCACTGGTGCCCTGACGACCCTATACTGGTGGTTTGTCGCGTTCGGTGCTACTCGGCATAATCCCCGACGGTGGAGCTAGCCTACCTTGGCGGGCCTCTTTAGAATGCCGAGGTCTGTCCGGCGATTCCGGGTGGAGGATTGCGTCCGGTTCAGAGGACCCCGTCGCAGGACACGATTGCCTCGTGCATTCCGGAACATTCGCTTGCTAAACGCCAAGGACGACAAGGCCTGCCCGCCTAAACGTAAAACCAGCCGTTTCTCGTGGTCCGGGATCCCTCCAATCTAAACCTTCGTGGCCCCGTAACCCACCGAACGTCGCTCGACTTACCTGCCTGCCGCACATGTCATCCCTGCTCATGGTCGCTCGCTGCCTGCCGCCATAGCCCTTTGTTAAGCCGTCATCACCCGAACCGAAACAAATATGTACAAAAGGTAGGAAGTTTGTACTTTATTTAGGACCGTCACACATCCGAAAGCTCCCCTACTTCCAGACCGACCTGGGACTCAGAACTAAAGAGGCCTTGAGTGCCCAGGAGTCGGAGCTTAGGCAAGCCCCCATCTGGGACTTTGAACCTTCAGAAGTAAGAGCCTTATAACTTCAGGTTGTCTAACTTCTCGCTTTGAGTTGATGACACACTCTCCGATCGAAATTCTCACCTACTGCACTGCCTTTCGGTTCCTTATCAAAACCATCTCGGTGTTGTGGTGAGCTAACGCTAGCTTCTTCTCGCGCATCCAGTCTTCCACAACATCTATCGCTTCCGTTGCGATTATTTCTACTTCCTCTAGTGATTCGCCGATCACTAGGAGCATCACGTCGCCCGCAAAACCGACAATCTTCACGGCTCAGCTTCAGCACTCTGTCGTACATAGCATTCTTTTTCCGACGTCAGTTTCGTAGATCAGTTGCCAGTTCTGAAAGCTCCTCAGAATCCTACAGAGGTACTCGGGAACTCTCAGTCTGTCCAGCGAATCGGCGATTGTAGCCCCACTAGCACTGTTAAAGTCGTTTTACGTCCAGTGTAACAACTGTGTTTACTTATACTGCGCCATTCTACTTATGAGTGTGTCATTTAACTTCAGTTATCACCGGATAGATTTCTGCAGACCGTGGCATTTTAATTCTCGTCAAGTTTGAACTTTAGGTTAGATATATTCTATAGCAACGTTACGCGCGCGACTAGGACACGACGTCCTGTAGATGGACAACAATGAGCCCGTCGGGATTCCCGGATTTTCGTTTCTAGTATTACCGGTACCACAACCCTAGTAGAAACCATACTTTGCTTGTTACTAACAAAAATTCGAAATTACTTTTGTTACCAAATTTAATTAATTGTCTTTTACTTGGTTAAAAAAGTGTTTCAAAGAACAAAACAAACTTGATCACTTCTAAAATATTAGCATGTTGAAGTAGGAAAATGTAAATATCCTTTTGCCAAAACAACTTCTGGTGGAATAGGGGGGGCACGTGCCCCCTCGTGCCCCTCCCTGGAGCCGCCAGTGGTGTTGACCATAAGGATTTACATCTGTTTACAACCACCTTCGCCGGGTTTCTTGTCCTTCTTGATGCTAGTCGTTCCTGTTTATCTGCTAGCTGGTGCTGAGAACTTTTTGGCGGCAGTATTTCACCCTATACCGATGCCCCTTTTCGCGATCCATTTCGCTGCCACTCTAACGGAATAATCATTGGCGGTAAAATTTCTCTAGACAGCGATATCCCGATTTTCTTCAACTTCGTGTTTTTCCTCCTTGACTGCCGTTGCTAGCCCGCTGACCGACATCTGCTGTCTACTCACTAATATCGAAGCTTGTCGAAACGTTAACCGATCCTTCAGAGTAGCCGTCCAACTTGACATACTTCCCTTTCCAGCCACCCTCGCAAAGTTTCGTCCTTGGTTTCTTCATTGACTTGTTTCTAGAGTGACCGAACTCATTTTATGTGTCCAAACGGTTTGCAGTATATTTTTTTCCTGAACAGGATAATAAATTTTTAAAAGTGATTCAAAACGCACAGGGGGGGCTGAACCCCCAAAACCCACGCACGGGCCTGGTTTCTATTGACGATTTTCTTAGAGAATCTAAGAACGAATCCAGGATAGTTACTCCAAACAAACGTGTTTGATGAAATTGAGTTCGGTTCACGCAAAATAGTGATGTTAGAAAAACTGAAATATACTTCAGGTTAGATCCCAATACGAGGGAACTGAGATAGTTTTGGCCTCAAGCAAAAGCAACACATAAGTTTTTAGGTGTAAATCCTAAATGTATTAGATATTTCTTTCTACAGCAACGATTGTAGTATGATTCATATTTGGGTCTATCAAAATATGTAGACAGTTCAGTCGTTCGCATTTATAATGACGTAATGATTCTTTGTGTTGTATAAAAGAATCTAAAAAGGGGACTGGGGAGTACACAAGCCTCTTCTTTTCATTTTCCGACTACGCCTATGTTATTCAGGAATTCATTCTGAACATTTAATTCGAAGGTACCAAGTGTCTGCGATGAATATATTCTCATTTATTCAAGTTTTAAATGTCGATGCCGGTGGTGCACTGGCAGTGTTGGAAAAAAATATTAAATTTCTGCATTTGGATTGAACCATAAGTTTTAAAATCGTTACAACTATTTTTTGAAAACTCGTAGATAGTTACCGTTTTCGTCAAAGTTGTGAACCAAGGTTTGAACTATAGTTTTATGAAGCTGGATTATCATATTGAGTGAAATAGCGATCTTTATTAACGTAAATGCAAAATAATTGATTTCCCCGTATAAAATCCCATACAAACTTTGAACGCAATGCGCAAACTCGAGAAACAACCAAGCGCTACCAAATTTTGCGCAGGTATTTTGTACCACAAAAGGAGTTCAAAAAGTGCTGTGCCCGCCAGTTTATATCATTTTGATGTTTTCTCATACAACCGCTCTCTAGTGGCCAATGTGGTCAAAGCGACTTGGATAGGCCATTGATGATCTAAACACGCAAATATGTTGCACACATTTTAATATGTATATCGTCATTTGGACGTCACAGTGGTACCACTTTATATGGGTGGTTATACTCTGCAACCCGTAACTCCGTAACTCGAATTCCGATTGATAAAAAAATCAATAGACTAAGTTTGTGTAAATCGTTCCAGCCATCTCTGAGAAAAATGGGTGAGATTGTTTGACACATACATACATACATACATACACAGGCATACATGCTTTCTCAGATCTCGGCGAATTGAGTCGATTGAAATTGAATCTATTGAACAATCATTTATATTGAACGGTTTTCCCGGTTTTAAGATATTCTAAAAAATGTTCCGTAGTGTTAGTATTTCAGGTATTGTTCCAGTTTGAAACATTTTAAATGTGAAATGCAAAAAACCAAGCAACCTTCAAGTAAATTGAGACTTGAACTCAGACACAAACCAGGATTCAGACTTAGAAAACTCAAACCCAAACCCAGTACAGCCCATGTTTCTAATTTCGCCTGCATGTGACTACGACATTTTTGAATGTCATCCCTTCTCATTTGTAGTCAATAAAGTTCCTGATCAGAAGATTGTCCCGGATAAATGGCTCTCCGGGGGACCAGTTATAGTGATTGTTTAATGCTTGATAGCACATGCACCGGAAACATAATCATTTTCAGGTGTATACAAAAATAAACCCAACACCCCCCGGAACAAATACTCGTTTGCGGTTGCCGGAGGGGTACGGGGTTTTCTGGTCGATTATTAATTGTCATTGGTCAGCTTTGCATGCCAGATGACAGATTGCACACTGAAACAACAGAGTCGGCCGCCACCGCTGCCACACGGTCGATCGAAATCCTGCTGACAATGGATTGTTGCGCTAGAATGTTTAAATTGTTTTCAGCTTATGGGTGGCAATGTCGAATTGAGGTGGCGTAAATTCCTGTGCAAATAAGGGATAAATTCGCTGAACCTTGCAGTTTCAGCTAAACTACAAAAACCTGGTTAAAAAGATCAATTGTAGATAAAACCGATGCAAATAATTGAGCAATTTCTATTTACAATGAACCGCCGAGGGTGCTTTATGGCGAAATCGTTTATAGACACGTCCGGTTTATGAGTGCAGTCAGGTTCAGCAATAAATAATGCGTTGAACGGGTTTTTGTTTTGGAGCAAGCATTTTTTCTGATTATAATTGAAAATAAACTTATCACAAAACCCAAGAGACATATCCGAATAAATCGCTGGCTCAGCGGAAAAATTATTAGGTTCTTTACTGAAACAGTTAACCTCACCTTTCTTGACAGTTCGATTGTGCTGTTTACATGGACTTAGAAAAATTAGTGTACGACTAGATTCGTTCGAAGCAAATTGTAAAGAATTATTCTAAGTCCATGTAAACAGTACGAACTGTCAAGAAAAGTGAGGTTAACTGTTTCAGTAAAGAACCTAAAGTGCTTCGTACAAACGAAATGTCAAAAAAGAACAATCAGTGCATTCGTGACGTCACCGTAAAGTATTAAATTCATGTCTACGAAAATAAATTCCGTCACCTTGGTAACACCCTCCAAGAAGACTGTTTACCCACTACGACAAACAGTTGTTATCGCAACTATAACCCCTACGGAAAACGCAACGTTCGGGTTTTTTAATGGATTAACGTTTCGCTCAATTCCGGATCGCTATCAGCAAGCTACGGGATTGACCTACCGGCACTAGCATAGGCTAAAACTGTTGGCAAACTCACATCAAACACGAAGAAAGGAAACATTTTCCACACCGAACCGAGATTTTTCGATCCATTTAGCAAATATAATTAAGATTTTCCTTAATCGATTTTAGACCCCCTCCTGCTAAGCGAAAGCGTTCCCTGTAGCCCCAACCACCACTCACCGCAGGATCAGACCGACCGAAGCCCAGCCCAGCAGCGGTGAAAGCTTCAGGAGGGGGTGGGGAACGAGAATTAAAGACAAAAGACCAAAATGTGGGCGGACGTTTTGTAGTCGGAGAAGGAGCCGGAGGATTCGTGCACGAAGCACCTTCTCGGCACTTCAATTAAGCAATAAACTGTGTAGCACTTTGTTGTTCGGTAGAAAAGACGGATGAATAGGATGAAGAATTAATTTTCCTTTGACTGCCGCTGGAACGACGCGGCGGCGGTAACGGGCGGCTAGCGTAAACAAAAGAATTGAAGGATCAGCTGGAAAATGTGTCTGCCCGAGCTGGTCTTTTGCACGTTGTTTTCCAAGCTTGCGCCTGCTGAATACATGGCAGAAGGCAGTTGCCTTGCGGTTGGGTGACGCCTAATCGAAAACAGCTGATATATTTCTAATTTTTAATTATAAAGCAATATTTTCGGTATATACTGAATGAAGAAAAGACTTTTTTCCTTTAAAAAAAGAAAAGAGATAAACCGTCACTGGAACCACCCTAGGGCAAATGCTCAATAGTAAAAATAAAATTACTCTGAAGCCTTCTCTGTGCTACTTGAACCGATGGGCGGAAAAGCATGCCTATCCAAGCTATTGTTATCTTCTGGCTTTTATTCATGTTCAAATACACATGTATTTTCTATTCATACCGTACTTTTCTCTCACTAGATGAAATAGATTTTATAGCAGAATTTTAACACATCCTAGGAAATAACATTTATACCTTTCTCTCTAGGATTCAATTTAAAAATTTCAACAGAAAAGTGGCATGAGATTTTGAACATTTCCGGACGCTATTTTTTGTGGAAAATTATTACAACAATAATGTATAAAAGTTTGAAGTGTTTTCAACTAACTTAAATAACGAAAATTACATCTCTGAGAACAGTTTTCTGGTTTAGTTCTATTATATTACGAATAACTGTAATGTACTTCAAAATCAGAAACTGAAGAATGCATATAATGGAAAAATGGATTTGCTTCTCTTATTAAAATTTTTTATTTTGATTTTAAAAGCACCAATGCAAGGCTCGCACGATTAAACCCAGGTAAAATACAAAGACTTATGTCTTTTCGGTTACACCACAGACATAACCACCCCACTTTTTCACAACGAAAACTCTATTAATTTCCGATATTCCTCACAAAAGAGCATACTTTTCACACCTGGAAAATCCCCGTCCTGTCGTGAGCTTTTATCAACCTTATAATTAAGAGCAATCATTCTTCGTAGACCGTTCGGAGCCTGCTTTTGCCTGCCTCACGTCTACTCTTCCCTTTCAGCATGCTGGCCTGGCAGGTATGCGGGCGACCCCGTATCGGGAGTGCCCCTGATCAGTCAACCTAGTAATTTAGAGAATAGACGACAGTTCACTCCCCAATGCGACAAAGAAAAGGTGGCAGAGGTGGTCGGCATTGAAACGGGAAGGGGAAACTTTTGAAGCAAGACATTTAAAAACCCACTTACCGCCACTTGCCACGCAGGTGAAGTTTACGGAGGCACCTTCGTTGTACGGTCCCAGGATGTAGTGGGGGATGCTGTGGCCGCCCGAATCCACGATCTGTAGCTTTTCCGGTGGAACTGTTTGGAAAGAAGAAGAGAGGAATAGAGTTACTGATTGGTGATTGAAATGCAATTAAGAAAATTAATGATTTTAGTTGTGGTTTATATGTAAATATTTTAAAGCTCTTACAAAACAGAACCATAGAGGTTCGAGATTGAATCACCCGATATTGAAATTTTATAGTAAAACTGGAAGCTACCTTAACTTCTCAATTCAGATTTTTTTATTTCTTTCGAATGTCTTCATTTTCAATTTTCAGAATTTTTGAAACATCAGCCTGCAAGTTATTAACTTCTTGCACCCATTTTTCCTTCAAAACACTGGAATAAAAGTGATTTTTTTTTTGTTTTAGTCAAAATTCGTTGCTCACTTGAAGTACCACAAACTGTTAAACGCAAAAACGTTTGAATTTCTCTTAGAATATTTACAATGGTCTAATTTCATTCGTTTTCGAGCTCTCCATCGAGACAGAGGTTGTTTTTTCTAGTCCGTAGTGCTGTGTGAGGCGATAAAGAATAGTTTTAATCCGCATTCAAGGTTATTTTGCCAGTTCGGTTCGGTCCTCAGTCTTTTGTTCGCGTGTGAGGATTAAACAATAGCCAGCTGTATAAGCTGGATCGGTTCGTCGTTGGACACCAGTTTAAAGCTAAGTGGTTTTTGTCTTTTGTAACACATTTATTGCTTTCTTCCGTCTGCGCGGGCGCTGACCCCGTGCGTTGACGTTTTCTATGGTTCCCTCTCCGGATGGTCAAATGGAAGTTGAATCGGGTTCAACTTCTAAGGCTCCCGCCCGGCCCAAATGCTATCCAGAACTCTCAACTGGTCCATTTGTGGTCTTCTTTCGGCCCAAGACTAAATCACTGAATCTTCTTCAGATTTCTAGAGACCTGACGGAACGGTTCTCGGCTGTGACCGAAATTTCAAAGGTCCGCTCGGACAAGATAAGGGTGTTGCTAGCCAACTCAAAGCAGGCAAACGATATTGCTTGCTGTGAGCACTTTACGCGGGATTATAACGTGTATATTCCGGCTGTAAGAGTACAATCCGAAGGCGTCGTAACCGATGAGAGTTTGACGTGCGAGGATCTGCTGAAGTACGGGGTCGGCCGATTCAGAGACCGCTTACTTCAGCCAGTTAAAATACTTGAGTGCAAACGTTTGCACTCAGTAGTAGTTGCGGGGGATGGTTCAAAAACGTACCCCCAATCAAACTCTTATCGGGTGACCTTCGCTGGTACCGCTTTGCCAAATTTCGTCCTCTTGCACAAGGTTCGTCTGCCTGTGCGTCTGTTTGTGCCGCGGGTCATGAATTGCACAAAGTGTAAACAACTGGGTCACACAGCCACCCATTGTAGCAACAAGGCCCGCTGTGGAAAATGCGGGGAGAATCATCTAGATGATTCGTGCAGTAGGCAAGCCGAAAAGTGTCCTTACTGTGCGGAGAGTCTGCATGATATCTCGGCATGTCCCGCGTACAAACTACGCGGGGATAAACTGAAACGTTCCCTTGCGGGACGATCCAAACATTCTTTCGCAGAAATGTTAAAGAATGCTACGCCACCATCCTCAGCAAACATCTATACTCACTTGCCTCCTGACGAGGGCGAGGCTGGTAACCCACAAGAGGGAACATCTACTAGGGTGCCTAGAATTTATAGGAAGAGGAGGAACACTTCCTCTCGTAAAGTTCCTTGTAAAGGCCAGAAGGTGTCCCTTGAGGGGGCTCCGAAAGTCACATCTATTGGAAGTGTTGCAACCAAACCGAAGCAATTAGCTCCTGGTCTCGGAGGATTAAGCTCAGAGAAGGAGTTCCCAGCACTTCCAGGAACATCAAAAATCCCAAGTGTTCCTTTGTTTCAGTTCGAGAGTAATCACAGCACTGGAATTATAAAACTCTCGGACATAGTGGACTGGATAATAAAAACTTTCAATATTACTGATCCTATTAAAAGTCTTATGTTAGCTTTTCTCCCTACAGTGAGAACATTTTTGAAGCAGTTGACTGCTAAATGGCCCCTCCTCTCAGCGATTGTATCCTTCGATGGCTAACTCATCGAACGAGGTCACGGATTTGATCACTGTTCTACAGTGGAATTGCAGAAGTATCATCCCGAAAATCGATTCCTTCAAAATTTTAATAAATAATTTGAGTTGCGATGCATTTGCATTATGTGAAACTTGGTTAACTTCCGACATAGAACTCAACTTCCACGACTTTAATATTATTCGCCTGGATCGAGACACCCCCTATGGAGGAGTGCTTTTGGGGATCAAAAAGTGCTATTCCTTCTACAGAATTAACCTTCCCTCGATAACAGGTATTGAAGTTGTCGCTTGTCAAGTAACAACCAAAGGCAAAAGCCTTTGCATAGCTTCCATATATATTCCCCCCAACACCGCGGTTGGGCACCGACGGCTACAAGACATCTTAGAATCCCTGCCTGCACCGCGACTAGTTTTAGGAGACTTTAACTCTCACGGTACAGCATGGGGTTGCCTCTATGATGATAACCGGTCTTCCTTAATTCAGGATCTTTGCGATAACTTCAATTTGACAATTTTAAACACGGGTGAAATGACACGGATTCCTGCTCCTCCAGCGCGCCCGAGCGCCTTAGACTTGTCCCTTTGCTCAACATCGCTGCGGTTAAATTGCACGTGGAAGGTAATTCCTGATCCCCACGGCAGCGACCATCTGCCGATTGTAGTCTCAATCAATAACGGTTCAAGGCCATTGAAATCAATCAATATTTCGTATGACCTCACACGAAATATCGATTGGAAGAGCTATGCTGCCGCGATATCCGACAACATCGAATCTACCCAAGAACTTCCTCCGGAGGAAGAGTACAGCTTTTTGGCTGGCTTGATTCTCGACAGCGCGAATCAAGCTCAGACTAGGCCAGTACCCGGCGCGAACATACAAAAACGTTCTCCCAATCCCTGGTGGGATAAAGAGTGCTCAGACGTGTACGCAGAGAAGGCCGCCGCGTTTAAGACCTTCCGGAACGACGGGTTACCCGCCAGTTTTCGACAGTACGCGACGTTAGACAAGCGAATGAAGAGTTTGATGAAAGCCAAAAAACGCGATTATTGGCGCCGGTTCGTCGACGGATTAACGAGAGAAACATCGATGAGCACTCTTTGGGGAACAGCCCGACGTATGCGAAATCGAAACAGTACTAATGAGAGCGTGGAATATTCAAACCGTTGGATATTCGATTTCGCCAAGAAGGTTTGTCCGGATTCCGCCCCGGCACAGAAGATTTACCGCGCCGCGTCTCCTCACGATAGCGCGAACGAAACACCTTTTTCGATGGTGGAGTTCTCACTTGCTCTCTTGTCGTGTAACAATAAAGCTCCGGGGCCAGACAGAATCAAATTCAACTTGTTGAAGAATCTGCCTGACTCTGCCAAGAGACGCTTGTTGAACTTATTTAATAAGTTTCTCGAGGCTAACATTGTCCCACTCGATTGGAGACAAGTGAAGGTCATCGCCATCCAAAAACCAGGAAAACCAGCCTCCGACCACAATTCGTACCGTCCGATCGCAATGCTATCCTGTATCCGGAAGTTGTTCGAGAAAATGATCCTATCCCGCCTCGACAATTGGGTCGAAGCAAATGGCTTACTGTCAGATACACAATTTGGCTTTCGCAAAGGCAAAGGGACGAACGATTGTCTTGCGTTGCTCTCAACTGATATTCAAATGGCCTATGCTAGCAAAGAGCAGATGGCATCAGTGTTCCTAGATATTAAGGGGGCTTTTGATTCAGTTTCGATCAACATTCTTTCAGAGAAGCTGCACCAGCATGGTCTTTCAGCGACTTTAAACAACTTTTTACTAAACTTGTTGTCGGAAAAGCACATGCATTTTTCGCATGGTGACTTATCGACATCACGATTTAGCTACATGGGCCTTCCCCAGGGCTCATGTCTAAGCCCCCTTTTATACAATTTCTATGTCAACGACATTGATGAATGTCTTGACAATTCCTGCACGCTAAGGCAACTTGCAGACGATGGCGTGGTGTCTGTAACGGGACCCAAAGCTGTCGATCTGCAAGGACCATTACAGAATACCTTGGACAATTTGTCTGCTATTAAGCTATTAAGCTGGGCTATTAAGCTGGGTATCGAATTCTCCACGGAGAAAACTGAGCTAGTTGTATTTTCTAGAAAGCGCGAACCAGCACAACTACAGCTTCTATTAATGGGTCAAACTATCGCTCAGGTCTTCACAGTAAAATATCTAGGGGTCTGGTTCGACTCGAAAGGTACTTGGGGATGCCATATTCGGTATCTGAAACAGAAATGCCAACAAAGGATCAACTTTCTTCGTACAATAACCGGAACATGGTGGGGTGCCCACCCAGGAGACCTAATTAGGTTGTATCAAACAACGATACTGTCGGTAATGGAATACGGATGCTTCTGCTTTCGCTCCGCCGCGAACATACATTTCATCAAACTCGAAAGAATTCAGTATCGTTGTTTGCGTATCGCCTTAGGGTGCATGCAGTCGACCCATACGATGAGTCTCGAAGTGCTGTCGGGCGTTCTCCCGTTGAAAAATCGATTTTGGGAACTCTCATATCGATTGCTCATTCGATGCGATATCTTGAACCCGGTCGTGATTGAAAATTTCGAAAGGTTTGTTGAGCTCAATTCTCAGACCCGTTTCATGTCCCTGTACTTTGACTACATGGCGCAGAATATTAACCCTTCTTCTTACAATCCCAACCGTGTGCATTTCATAAATACTTCTGAATCTACTGTTTTCTTCGACACATCCATGAAAGACGAGATTAGTGGAATTCCGGACCACATACGCCCACAAGTGGTTCCAAACATTTTTTATAATAAATTCCGAGAAGTCGACTGTTCTAAGATGTTTTATACTGACGGATCAAACCTCGATGGATCCACTGGCTTCGGTATTTTCAATCAAAAGTTCACCGCCTCCTACAAACTCAGTGACCCTGCTTCAGTTTACGCCGCAGAACTAGCTGCCATTCAGTATACCCTTGGAGTCATTGAAACATTACCCGCAGACCATTACTTCATCGTTTCGGATAGCCTCAGTTCCATTGACGCTATTCGCTCGATGAAACAAGGCAAGCACTCCTCGTATTTTTTGGGGAAAATACGGGAGCTACTGAGTGCTTTATCTGACAACTCTTTCCAGATTACCTTGGTATGGGTCCCTTCTCATTGCTCCATTCCGGGCAATGAGAAGGCAGACTCCTTAGCTAAGGTGGGTGCCTTAGAAGGAGACGTTTACGAAAGACCAATTTGCTTCAGCGAATTTTTCAGTATTACTCATCAGAGAACCCTCGAAAGTTGGCAAACTTCGTGGAGCAGTGGAGAGCTGGGAAGGTGGCTACATTCGATAATCCCTAAGGTATCGACGAAACCTTGGTTCAAGGGGATGGATGTGGGTCGTGACTTCATTCGTGTGATGTCCCGACTCATGGCAAACCATTACACGCTGGATGCACATCTCCGGCGTATTGGGCTCGTGGATAGTGGTATCTGCGCTTGTGGCGACGGCTATCACGACATCGAGCACATTGTCTGGGCGTGCACCGAGTACAGTTCCGCTAGGTCTCGGCTAATGGATACCCTGCGGGCCCGAGGAAGACCAACCAACGTCCCGGTTCGAGATGTGCTGGCAAGCCGCGATGTTCTCTATATGTCCCTTATATACACCTTTGTGAAAACCATCAATATACAAGTCTAACTGCCCCTTGTTATCTTCTTATCATTCTCAGAATGCTCTTCCACCTGTATCAAACCATCTGTATCGAATGAGCCAACAAACACGGGACCTACGGCACGAACATAACACGCTTAACTCGAAATGTAGCCGATCCACATCTGAGCCGTACTACGAAATCGTCTGGAAAAACCCCTGCCATCTTGAGGAGGACCACCCGGCGTCCCAGTACATGAAACCTCCTGATGAAGGCCACCCGAGTTTGTAATCCATCCGTTGATCTCACGATGCCTGAAACTGAAATAATTTTCTCTCCCTGCCATCTTTGTCTACCCTCCCTCCCCTGACTCTTATACCCAGAAGTAACACCCCTACCCCCCCCCCCCCCCAATATCATCACGAAGCATTTAGCTCTTCTTGTCTCTTCTAGTTTTAACTATTATATTATATAATCTCGTTGAAATTGCCCAACTCTACTACCCACAAACATAACTATAATTACGAATCTTTACAAAATTCAATCATGCCCTCTAGTTATGCCTAGTTTTAAGTTAGTCGTAAAAAATTGTCCCCCTTAATTAAACATTATTTGCTCCAATAATCTCACTGATAAAAATGTCAAACCATATTGCCACAAAAACTAAATGACCCCCCTAATCTTACGAAAACAATATTATCCCCTTGTGTAGATATATAAGATAGCTATAAAATCGCATTAGTTTCATTTTAAAAAAATCAATATGTAATCCCCTAGTTTTAAGCAATTTAAAATGTAAAACAAAACAAAATTGGCACCTTTAAGCTAACGCAACGTGCCTTATCAAATAAACGATTTGAATAAAAAAAAAATGGTCTAATTTCAAGGAATAGAGAGCCGAGGACAACTCTGAGGATAAATTAATATATTTTCACTGTTTTCAAAAATAATTTAAGGTAGGGGGTTCGGCTTAGAGCATATTAAAGGCACTTTAAATCAAATGGTAATACATGTAGCATTTAGTATTCGAACATTTTATTTATTCTGTGCACCCAAAATCCGACGGGTATGTTTCTATTACTTTTGGGTAAGATTCTATTGTCTTTTCGGTAACAGACCACGCAATTGCGCCTTGCGGTATTAAACTCATATTCCCGCAAAGGCAGTAAACGGCGAAATGACGAATTTCGGTTACTGTTCATGGATGTATGTGTATCACATGTTACTACTTGGTCAGACGGACTTCGACAAAACCCCTAGTCCCTGGTCAAGCCACGGGGACCGTCTGGGGTGGGCTCTCAACGGCCTCTTTTGCACAGGCGAGCTCGAGCGTGAGAGACGGAACTCTCAAGGTCGGCTATAGGGACACCAATCAGAACGACAAGAACTCGACTCGATCAAATTCAACTTAAATTTTATTACCTACAATGTGTGTTTGTGTGTATTGGTGGCCGGCCGTATCTGCTGCAGATGAGGATTTCCCGACCGTCGGATGCGTGGTGTCTTCGATGTTCGGCTTTTTGGGGCGGATGGGTTGATTTTCCCGACGGGGTGAGCGTTCGCCGATACTCGGCGAATGAATATGCGCTGCTACTTTTTGCTAGTAGATCGGACGATCGCCAACGTTCGCTGATTAACAAGGCAGCGGAAGGATGGTGCGTTCCGTTGGCTGAGGGCTTCATGAATGGTTTTCCACGTGCCGTTCTCACACGAGGTGTACGTTTGTCTCGGCCCAAGTGACCGTTGCGGCGGGCGGTTCTGATTCCGTACCGTCTCCTCGTTTGACCGGGTACTATTGTCCTCCCCGTGAACTGCGGGTTTGTCGGCGGTTTCACGAAAGAAACCTAATGGGTCCTGTTAAGAGGGAAATTGGCGGATGGTGTAAGGATTTACTACGATTGCGATGAGGTTATGCTACTGGGTACTTGGGGTGGTGGTTTTTGGACATACCTGATTTCTTGTATATTTATAAATGCTTTCACGTCCTTGTATAAACTTTTGATTTCCGCATTTTAATTAACTTTTTACATACTAAGTTTTTTTAAACTTTCCTGTCTAATCGCTGTCTGATCTTAAAATGAGTCCAATGAAATCCATAACCCAGTAGCCACCTATCCTTAACCAATTCTCTCTCTTTTCTTCTCTTTTTCCGAAGTTTCTCGCATTTTCCTCCTTTTCCGGTAAACCAGTCAGTGCATGTATGTGTTTTGTGTTGTAATCTTAAGTGTACTGTATAACAAATTTTGTTCTGTGCTTTTTAAATTGACCGTTAGTCGCAAATAGTAAAGTGGAGTATTTTAATTATTTTTATCATGTATCACAATAAATATTAAATTTTCTACATTTAATCATATCTTAGCATCCTTAAATTAATTTATTTATTCTACACATATATATCTATACTAATTTTTATCGACTAATTATGATTTTATGGCAGATAGTCGCTCACCTATCGGCACTCATTGATATGCGACAGCAGTATGACCTAACCTGCACTCACTCTCTTACTCACATCTCAAAGCTGCATAGGGTAAAGTACCCAAACGGTAACACACACAACCAAACACTTTTTCAGTATTTTTCAACCTCGGTTCTGTTCGTATGTAGGATAATTCGGTCGATTCCTATGATAGTGTTAGTATCGGGTTAAACCAACCGGAATTCTGGCGGACTTCTACCCAAATTCAGACTGTAATCAGCCCCAATATTGACAGAAACTAACCGAAATGAAGGATTTTTTACTGGGTAGGTTGGATAGTGAAATAAAAATTATAGGCAGTTCCCGATCCAGACTTGTCTTCAGATCCGGACTAGTTCCCAAACTCGGACCTCCCGGATCCAGACCAGCTTCCGGATCTGGACCAGCCCCTGGATCCGAACCAGTTCTCGGATCTGGATCAGCACCCGGATCCCCATCTCCTTTTCCCCTTACCAGGTCCGGACCTGAACCAGGCCCAGACTTGTTGCTTAGATCCAGACAATTGTCTGGATCCGGACCATAGGTTCGGATGCGTGGATCCAAACCGTAGGTCTTGCTTCCCGTACATATATAAATATATATATATATATATATATATATATATATATATATATATATATATATATATATATATATATATATATATATATATATATATATATATATATATATATATATATATATATATATATATATATATATATATATATATATATATATATATATATATATATATATATATATATATATATATATATATATATATATATATATATATAGATATAGATATATATAGACATAGATATAGATATAGATATAGATAGAGAGATAGATAGATAGATAGATAGAAGATAGATTTGACTCGAAATTATTTTCTCCAGGCGATCGTATCTGAGTGTAGTGTGGTGAATTCTTTTTAGTTAAAACACAAATCTAAAGATGTTTTAAATGAATAGAACGGCAGCATATATCAGTTTCAAAGCTCGAAATAAAACTGTTTGAAAAAATAAATCAAAACACCCTGCTGGGAATGTGCTCATTTTCGTTCCAATTCTCCTTTGAAACTCCTATATAAAACCCACGCTGCTAAATATGCCCTATGAAATTTGATCGGTATATAAAACTAATGGTTGCAAACCTGTGATAAAAATAAAATCTATTCTAGGTCTCTGCTCTAACATAACCCAATCTCCTCACCCACCAAAATTTCAGTTGAGTCCGCCCGTGCTTTAGAAATACCTACAGAAATAAGTGATGAAAATGCTTCACGTACATCCGAAATATGACACGTGAATCGGTTCATTACCCTAGGTACCTACAAACCGCCAAAAACATTTTGACATAGGAATTACCAGCCCAACGCACACACAAGCATAAAAATAAATTATTTTTCCCAACGCTAACTAACAAGCAGCTCCACCCTACCAACTTCATTTTACAAATCATCGAGTGTACACGACTTGAACCATACTGTAGTATAACTATACTTGTTCCTTTCTAATCGCGTGCGTGATGCACTTTACAGCAAAGCAAACGAGTGCAAATTCGAACATGGTTAATGGTGTTTAACCGCTTATTGTACCGTACGGACATATGACTATGGCAGTCATGATGTTGCTAGTTTGGTAGGCTAGCAACGAATGATACAAACAGACACACAGTTCTATTTATAACTTCACTTATTTGATTAAGTATCTCAAGTACCACATCCCCTATATTGACGGCTCTGGCTAACCAACCAGCTATCTGCGTTTGACGGATAATCATGCAATCATGCTGCAGCTGTTATGGCGTCAAGAAGCATACTGATGATTTTTTCTTCTGGATCATGCCTTATACGTGTGTCGCAATTCATTTGACGACAGAGGGGTCGTACTAATAATGCTAGCTCGCTCGGTCGAGTAGTACGGACCAATCATGATGCAGATAATTATTGCTTTCATAAAATCCATTATTTTCGTTATTTACACTAATCGGTCATTCTACGGAATTAGTCCAAATTTTAATTTTGAAACGGGTCCTATGTATGGGAACGTTCAAACATTCTACCTTAAAAAATGATCCTGTACACACCCGTGTTTGCATGCGCCCAGAAAAAAGTTTTATCTGGCTACAGTACAAAGTTCCCAGCAAATTCAAGATTGTTTTCGACGATAAATTTGCCCAGAAACTGAACATTTAGCATTATTGTTTTATTAATTGTTTGTTTTATGAAGGAATGATTTTAAATTATTTAGCGAGGAATTTTCAGCTGCGGACTCAAAACCAAGCTTTTCACCGCAAAAGTATCGATTGCCAGTGGTGGTTGAGACTACAATTAAGGACATTCGAGGTAAAGTAAAAGACGCTTCCAAAACCCGTCAAAATTAAGGACACGTCCTTTAAAATAAAGACGCTCGGTAACTCTATTTAAGGACATCGTAAGCTCACAATGTGGCAGCTAAAATTGTTGTATTTTTTGCTTGTTTTTATTCTTATTTTAATGACGAAATCAAAACATCACGACATCATTCCCGACAAAAACCACCTCTCCCTTCTGCCACCGCAAAAGGCACCCGTATGACAGTATTGGACGGACAATTGTCGTGTAAATCCAATAGATGTATTTAGGTTTGGGAATGAATTTAACGGTTATTTCTCGCCATGCTTTAGGGATATATGAAGAATTAAGCCATGTTTAAAAGTTATAAATTAATAGAAAAAATAAGTTGCGTCAAATAAATAAGTTGAATGAAATCAGGACCGGCGGAACACTTTTTTCCCGAGTGGGTATGATCGGAATGCTTTCTATCTGTACTGGCGAAAGCTCAGACATGGTGTGTTTAAGTGAAAATGAGAATTCTCTGATAATAGCTGATGGCCATTTGAAAACACCCTTTGTTTACAGGCTGTATAACCGACGGCTCAGTAAAAATATGTTTATTGATTACTGATACTACATGGAACATTTGTACAGCTAAGCCCATATCACTCCTTTTATTTGAATTTGTGATAGAACCTTCTTTAGTGGGTACTGAAGCCCACATGATAGTGTGGACTAATGGAAAGGTAGCTCCGTCGACTAACATCCTTCCAGGCTTAATGGACTTTGATTACCGATGGCAAAAAACAAAACTAAAACAAACTAAACAACTCTCGGGCGTGTACGAAGAAGTATTCTGTCTACGTACCCGCCGGGAAGTAGTGATTGATGGTGTAGTCTCCAAGAGGGGCCTTAATAGCGAAATATGGGGTTGACTCCCTTTGGTTTAGTAAGTGAAAATTCTGGTATGCAAGCAATTGCGTTCAACCTCTTGCCAGATCTGGTTTTCAAACTTAGTTTTTTGAACGGAACTGGTCTACCTGTTCGCCTTTCTGTGCTGCAGGGCTTGAACTACCGTCGTTGCAAATAATGGGGCCATAGAGTTACCCTCGTGACGAATGAATATCTTTTTAAAGTCACGTAAACAAAACAAACAATAGAGTTATCAATTATAGAAACAAAGTACGGAGTGGAAAATGCGACTCCGCATGAACTGTCGACACATCCCACATATTAATTATGCGAGGAAAACAGAAGGATTCTTTTGAGGAATGCTCCGAGAAGAAATGCTAAAGAGGGCTACGCCATCGGCTACAACTAAGAGCAAGATTCTAGCAATCCCATTGAGGAAACATTTTCTAATGTCCCTATAAATTTTCGAAAGAGGAGAATCATTTCTCCTAAGCTTCCTCGTAAAGGCCCGAGAGTGTCCCTTGATGCGTACAGTTACAAAACAAATGTCAGTATGTCAGTTCTATTCTTTTCCTAGGTTTTACACAATGCATTTGCATTATATAAAACCTTGTAAACTTCCGACGTAGATCTTTCACAACATTTTTCGCCAGGAACGTTTTGGGGATCAAAACGTGCTATTATTTCAATCAGATTAGCCTTTATTTGGTACCAGGTATTGAAGTTCGCTTTTCAAGTCCGAATCAAAGGCAAAAACTTATTGATATTGTTTCCAGCTGAAGACTTTAAATCCCACGATATACTACGCGTCCACTATATCAGAAACAATCGAATAAAAACAAGAATTTTTTCCAGTGGAAGTGTACAACGGTTTGACAAGCTTAATTATCTACACTGAGATTAAATGTCAGATGAAACGAGTACCCGGCGCGAACAACCGCGGACGGTCTCTCCCTTCGTGGTGGGCAGAGAGAGCACAGAATTGCACGCGTAAAAGTCTTAAAAGGACTTTCTGAACGTCAGATGGCCCGAATTTTTCCGAAAAAGCACGACGTTAGAAACGCAAATTAAATACTTGATGAAGCTGGAAAAAGCGAATATTGGCACCGATTCGTCGACGGATTAACGAGAAAAACAATATTTCGTCTAATGGCTTGACCCTACGTTGTGTAATCGATTCAACCTTTAATAGAAATACACTGAACCAAAAATCCTTTTTCGGCGACAACAGCATTACATGTAGATCCAAATTAAACGACAGATGTAGGTTCGAGATGAAATGATAATACTGTATATATGTATATGATTGTTCTTTAAAAACACAAATTTGTCTAAAAGCAAAGATGCTCGAACTTAGCATTGTAATGCGCATATCACCGAAACATTCATCAGATGATGGTATACACAGCTTCTATGCTAATTATTATCACAGTAGTGGTGAGGGCGATAATAAAAGATGCTGTGCTGCAAACACTGTCCCCATAAAACTTATGGTTTACCTATCGACGACCATGCCCACACCGTTACAGTTTCAAGGCGGCTCTCCGTTTAATGGAGTATGGAAAGCACTTCTTGATTTTCCCGGGGAAATAGGGAGTTCCTGAGTGCTTCGTCTGAACAATCGTACCAGATACAAATATTTGTTTGAGTTCCTTCACATTGCTCCATTCCGACTAATAAGAAAGGCGACACTTAGGTACTAGAAGGTGGTATTCATGAAAGATCGCGTAGCTTCAACGAGTTTTTTAGTATTTATTGTAAGAGGACGCTCGAAACTTGGCCAATTTCGTAGGGAAGTTTAAGAATCCCAAAGGTATTAACAAACCGTGGTTTAAAGGATATGGATGAAGGTCGTGACTTCTTTTGGGTGATATCTCGCTTCATATCCAATCATTGTACTTTGAATGCGCATCTCCGGCGTATTGGGAGTGCGGTCTCTGCGCTTGTGGTGACGGGTATCACAACATTAAACATGTTGTCTGGTCGTGCGCCTAGTGTTGTAGTTGTAGCCAGATCTCCGCTCAACGAATCTCTTCGGCCACGTTCGAGTCCAGTGACTATCCCCGATCGCTCCTATATGTCTTTCATATACATATTTTTAAACATGTTAGATATCCAAATTTAGTTATCTCTAACAGCTACCTGGAAATATGATCGCAAAAGTTCCTAGTGGGTCCTGTTCATTATGTCCTGACAGTGATCTTCTGTTGGCCAAAAAGCTGTAAGTCTATTTTTATCCACTGTAATTCTTTTTCCTCTCTCTTCACTTTTCCTGGTACGGTATTTGCTGCTGATGTTGGAATCAATCCTCTTGTTGCCTCCTACTTTTAATTTTTTATGAAACCATTATTCTAGTTAAAAGATGACTTTTAAAAAGCCTTTAAATGTATGTCTCACTACATGATTTAGTCTGAATAATATCGGATTAATACTTTTTGGTATATCGATCTGAACTGCTTGTTTTAATATATAGATGAGTCAAAATGTGTACCCCTGGTCGCAAGACTGGTAAGCATAATCTTTTTCAAGACAGATTTGAGGATATCAAACCCCTTTTGCAGTAGCACAGGGAAGATTCCATCTTTTCCAGGCGATTTGTATGGAGCAAAGCTGTCAATTGCCCACTTAACCGGTTCGGTGGTAACCAGTGTGCGTGCCAGCGCCCACGAGTCCGAATCACCAGAATAGGATGCGTGATCATTGTTTAGCTCCGGATCCATACAAGCCGGGAAATGAGTGACTGAGTGGATGGATTTCTTGTTTCAGGCCCAAGGGAAGGCGCAGATCGAGCCGACGCATTCATCGCGCCCGCAACGGACTACGGCAGGGATCGAACCAACGCATCCAACGACCCTGAGATAGACGACGGCTCAGATCACCTCGGCGCGACTCACACGAACGAACCAAGTGTTGGTACACAGAGCGCCGGCGTGAGACGAGGAAGTGAGAGCAATCCACGGCCTTGCGCACTCGTCATGTGATTGGCTGCCTGTATTGAACAACTGTTTCTTGAGCCGACGGAGGCGAGCTTAGAGTCATCTACACGATCCTACGATGTCGATGGTGAGTACGTTCCATCACTTGGGATGAAGGCGTGGAGAGAGCTGACAGAGTGAGCGGAGATTAGGACAGTGAAGGAGAATTGATTAGAGTAAGAGTGTAGGAGGTAAGAGCATGGCTTGGGGCGTGTGAAACCGTGTCGCAATAAATTTATGTATGAGCAAATTTTGTGTTTCTTTATTGTTATGAGGAAATGCAATACTTCTTTATATGAGAAAGGCAAAAGTTTATTTTCAGAAGTATTCTTCAAATAATATCTCGCAATGCTCTTTTGTAAGTCTCCATGCCATAGAATTATATGTTAAACATGTCTAAATAAACCACATGAACAAGGCGAACGACCTTTCAGTTTAAACCCTCAATAAGCAAACAACCACTTCCAGTCTACCTTTTCATCTCACCCAGAGCAATACCTAAGAAATTCTCTTCAAAGCGATTAGGGAAGCAAACAATCCACCTTATCTATCGCTTTCTTGCCTGTCCACTGCTTATATAGTACAGTATTGTTGACTCCGTCTATGACGTGGTTTTTTTTTGTTAGTGTCGTTTATACAGGTTTAACCTTTCTCTTTTTTATATGATAGACAATTTTCTAACTCTACGTGCGGAGTTGGGAATCAAACTTAGGTGGACTGCGTACAAGACAATCGACTGACCAACTACGCTACAATTGCCCTCTTCTGAAGTGAAATGTGTGAGCTAGAGGAGGTTAATGTTACCGTAATACGAGAAATACACTGTAATATTCGATTGAATTTCAGTCAATGCCGACTTTCGGTTCCGGAGTTAGAGTGCGGTCACGCATGAAATTCTCATAAAAATCGGAATCCGCATGTTATCTAAAAGATGCAAAACTTCATAAAATGTGTTCTAAATTGCTTGGATTTATAGCTACAGCTCAATGATGTCCAATAAAACCCACATTGGCCACTTTGGACATCTTCGACGGAACCGGAAGCCGGAAAGTGGTTGAGTTCCTGAATTGAATTCACATGTGCTTCTCAGAAATGTCTAATTCGATATTCAAAAATTTAGTCTCAAATGAAAGATACAGTATCGCTATTGAATTCTAATAAATTCCATTGGAATCAGAGTTCTGGTCCCTGCGTTACGGGTTGAAGTACGCGGTCACATGCGAATTTCCAATAAATTTCCCAAAATGATGAAAAACTAATTGAGATGAATTCTAAAATTCTGCTTGAAATTGTTGATTCTGATCACTAACTGCAAATCAAAGACTCTTTGACCACATTAAGAACCGTTGAGAATTCCGGAAGATCCGAGGGTATGGTTAAGTCCCGATATTTGATTTACACCTGTTTCTCATATATTGATGACTCGATTCTCACAATCTTAGTCTTAAACGAAGGGTATAGTCTTCACTTTGATTGCTACCGAAGTTCATTTGATCGAGATATTTGTTCTAGAGATATGGCTAAGATAATCACAGCTTAGGGGCAGATCACTCTAGGAATGCATAACAAATTTGCATCAACTTAGAAAAAATGCATTTAATTTCCATTTTTGCATCAACCCTCGCAGAAAAGATTACTTAACAATCGTCCTACGCTGATCCACTTTGTTCGATGTTTTGTTGAATGTAGGGCTGTTTTTTGTAGGGTTTTGACGTCTTACACGCAACGCAAAATACATTGCACGTAGCGCAAAATGCATTTCGAATTTCTATTTTGATGGAAAGAAATGCATTTAATTTCGCTGATTTTTAAAAATGCATCACAACCCGAGCAAACGAAAAGCCCATAATACACCCATGCTCATGGGGTTTGACATGGGTGTTTGAAATGGGTTCAACCCATGAAAACACCATCACCATGGTCCGGTAGATCACATCTAAAATACCATATGTTGGTGTATTTATGGGTTATAGAGACCACTTTATGGTGTCTTGATGGTTGTGAGTTTTGGCACGGACCATGTTTAAGGTCTTTTCAAGGGGCTATGTGGTGTTTGAACCCATGATTATTTGCTCGGGAAGTGATCTGTCCCTAGATCACAGCTGACTTTCCCAGATATACTCTATTTGCCTTTCTATGTGTGTGTATGTTTGTGACCGAACCGATTTCCTCAATTCAATCTCTCCTGCATGACAAAGTATGTTAGTACGAAGACACCATTGAACTAATACTGATTAAGTTAATTAAGGAGGTATGGTATATTTTTGTTTCAAGTATTTCAGCGTCGACATGTAGCTCAACAAGTTCGTGCATGGCGAGCCATTATATACAGGCGTTCTAAGAATTTAATAGACATTTCCACAATTATATCAAACATAACCAGCCATGGACTAGTTGCTGGAGAAATGAGAAAGGCACAATTGCCCCACTGTGGATTAAAACTATTTTCTATCAGATGATTTTGTTACTTGTTATGGTGTACACCGCACAATTATTTTTAGACGCCTCCAAAGATTCACTAATTCAATTGATTCACTCAATTTTCAATATTTTGCAATGACAATGCAGGAAAATATATATCTGACAGATTCATAACATCCGCAAACAATGTTGAGCATGATTTCGAATAAAAAACAATCAGTTCAACAAGTTCATCCGGACCCAAAATTACCACCCCTTAAAGTGTTCGAATATTTAGCATCGCTCCAACATAACGCACCCGACCACTGCCCTTGTGCTGGTCGACTTTATTCGCGTGCACTACACTTTAAAACGTCCAGAAAATAAAGTGTCCCACGACAGCATCCATTTTCTCGACGCAAAAATTCATTTATCATGGCACCAGAACACTTGCTCAGTTCACTTTGCCAACCCGGCAGCCCAGAGCGTGCCGACTAGACGGAACAAACGGCCGTGACCAAAAACCCTTGTCTCAAGTCCAACCAAAAAGTTAACGGATCGGACGGGTTGTGAGCTTGAGTCCGGGCTCGTAGATCTGGAAACAATTATTTGTGTTTGTTTCCGGTATTTAAACATGGCCAAAACCGAGCGAACAAATGAAATTCCTGTGCCTTCTTATTCCGGCTGGAGCCTGGGAGCCGGAGTCAGATTCGGTTCGGTACCGGCTGAGCCGACGGAACAAACAACATTCCACTGGCACTGCCTTCACTCTTGTTTCGCTGTTTGGTTTTTCGTGATGGTGAATCCACGGAGGGGGAAGGTTGGCCCAGCACCGGGGAGAGATGACTGTTATTTTTGGGGACATATTTTGAGGGTTCCGTTGTTCGTTTTATTTTATTCCACTTTTTACTTCATTTTCGCTGAGTCGGCTTGTAGCAGTAGCGAAGCATTTCTCCGGTCTTTCGGTTCCCAGTTGGTTCCGATGGAACCGTCATGTTTATTCATGCGGGTGGTGGCACTGCTGCTGTCGAGCAGGGTGTGCGGAATTCTCATCAGTACCGAGCGAATAATTTATAACTGCAGCGCCGGTTTAATGTGACAGAAAGCGGAAATACATGCGAAGTGGCCACCAACACCCCAGTTGGGTGTTCGTTGGAACCGGCAGGAGTGAATTTTCACCACCTTGCTTGTGCTTTGTATTCTTCAATAGGGCATTCATTCAGTGACAAACTGTTGGGTAGTTGATTTTGAAAGGTCATCGTCACAACCGCAAAGGCGCTGGAACTTGGTCGTTCCGAGAAAAGGGTTCAAAATCCATTACGATGAGGGACTTAATTTTGGTCAGAAGCAGATAATGATCGGAATCGAATTTCGTAGAATCGATTAGATGGAAACAATCAAGTTTAAGTCCAAGTCCAAATTTAAGTCCAAGTTGAAGTCCAAGTCCAAGTCCAAGTCCAAGTCCAAGTCCAAGTCCAAGTCCAAGTCCAAGTCCAAGTCCAAGTCCAAGTCCAAGTCTAAGTCCAAGTCCAAGTCCAAGTCCAAGTCCAAGTCCAAGTCCAAGTCCAAGTCCAAGTCCAAGTCCAAGTCCAAGTCCAAGTCCAAGTCCAAGTCCAAGTCCAAGTCCAAGTCCAAGTCCAAGTCCAAGTCCAAGTCCAAGTCCAAGTCCAAGTCCAAGTCCAAGTCCAAGTCCAAGTCCAAGTCCAAGTCCAAGTCCAAGTCCAAGTCCAAGTCCAAGTCCAAGTCCAAGTCCAAGTCCAAGTCCAAGTCCAAGTCCAAGTCCAAGTCCAAGTCCAAGTCCAAGTCCAAGTCCAAGTCCAAGTCCAAGTCCAAGTCCAAGTCCAAGTCCAAGTCCAAGTCCAAGTCCAAGTCCAAGTCCAAGTCCAAGTCCAAGTCCAAGTCCAAGTCCAAGTCCAAGTCCAAGTCCAAGTCCAAGTCCAAGTCCAAGTCCAAGTCCAAGTCCAAGTCCAAGTCCAAGTCCAAGTCCAAGTCCAAGTCCAAGTCCAAGTCCAAGTCCAAGTCCAAGTCCAAGTCCAAGTCCAAGTCCAAGTCCAAGTCCAAGTCCAAGTCCAAGTCCAAGTCCAAGTCCAAGTCCAAGTCCAAGTCCAAGTCCAAGTCCAAGTCCAAGTCCAAGTCCAAGTCCAAGTCCAAGTCCAAGTCCAAGTCCAAGTCCAAGTCCAAGTCCAAGTCCAAGTCCAAGTCCAAGTCCAAGTCCAAGTCCAAGTCCAAGTCCAAGTCCAAGTCCAAGTCCAAGTCCAAGTCCAAGTCCAAGTCCAAGTCCAAGTCCAAGTCCAAGTCCAAGTCCAAGTCCAAGTCCAAGTCCAAGTCCAAGTCCAAGTCCAAGTCCAAGTCCAAGTCCAAGTCCAAGTCCAAGTCCAAGTCCAAGTCCAAGTCCAAGTCCAAGTCCAAGTCCAAGTCCAAGTCCAAGTCCAAGTCCAAGTCCAAGTCCAAGTCCAAGTCCAAGTCCAAGTCCAAGTCCAAGTCCAAGTCCAAGTCCAAGTCCAAGTCCAAGTCCAAGTCCAAGTCCAAGTCCAAGTCCAAGTCCAAGTCCAAGTCCAAGTCCAAGTCCAAGTCCAAGTCCAAGTCCAAGTCCAAGTCCAAGTCCAAGTCCAAGTCCAAGTCCAAGTCCAAGTCCAAGTCCAAGTCCAAGTCCAAGTCCAAGTCCAAGTCCAAGTCCAAGTCCAAGTCCAAGTCCAAGTCCAAGTCCAAGTCCAAGTCCAAGTCCAAGTCCAAGTCCAAGTCCAAGTCCAAGTCCAAGTCCAAGTCCAAGTCCAAGTCCAAGTCCAAGTCCAAGTCCAAGTCCAAGTCCAAGTCCAAGTCCAAGTCCAAGTCCAAGTCCAAGTCCAAGTCCAAGTCCAAGTCCAAGTCCAAGTCCAAGTCCAAGTCCAAGTCCAAGTCCAAGTCCAAGTCCAAGTCCAAGTCCAAGTCCAAGTCCAAGTCCAAGTCCAAGTCCAAGTCCAAGTCCAAGTCCAAGTCCAAGTCCAAGTCCAAGTCCAAGTCCAAGTCCAAGTCCAAGTCCAAGTCCAAGTCCAAGTCCAAGTCCAAGTCCAAGTCCAAGTCCAAGTCCAAGTCCAAGTCCAAGTCCAAGTCCAAGTCCAAGTCCAAGTCCAAGTCCAAGTCCAAGTCCAAGTCCAAGTCCAAGTCCAAGTCCAAGTCCAAGTCCAAGTCCAAGTCCAAGTCCAAGTCCAAGTCCAAGTCCAAGTCCAAGTCCAAGTCCAAGTCCAAGTCCAAGTCCAAGTCCAAGTCCAAGTCCAAGTCCAAGTCCAAGTCCAAGTCCAAGTCCAAGTCCAAGTCCAAGTCCAAGTCCAAGTCCAAGTCCAAGTCCAAGTCCAAGTCCAAGTCCAAGTCCAAGTCCAAGTCCAAGTCCAAGTCCAAGTCCAAGTCCAAGTCCAAGTCCAAGTCCAAGTCCAAGTCCAAGTCCAAGTCCAAGTCCAAGTCCAAGTCCAAGTCCAAGTCCAAGTCCAAGTCCAAGTCCAAGTCCAAGTCCAAGTCCAAGTCCAAGTCCAAGTCCAAGTCCAAGTCCAAGTCCAAGTCCAAGTCCAAGTCCAAGTCCAAGTCCAAGTCCAAGTCCAAGTCCAAGTCCAAGTCCAAGTCCAAGTCCAAGTCCAAGTCCAAGTCCAAGTCCAAGTCCAAGTCCAAGTCCAAGTCCAAGTCCAAGTCCAAGTCCAAGTCCAAGTCCAAGTCCAAGTCCAAGTCCAAGTCCAAGTCCAAGTCCAAGTCCAAGTCCAAGTCCAAGTCCAAGTCCAAGTCCAAGTCCAAGTCCAAGTCCAAGTCCAAGTCCAAGTCCAAGTCCAAGTCCAAGTCCAAGTCCAAGTCCAAGTCCAAGTCCAAGTCCAAGTCCAAGTCCAAGTCCAAGTCCAAGTCCAAGTCCAAGTCCAAGTCCAAGTCCAAGTCCAAGTCCAAGTCCAAGTCCAAGTCCAAGTCCAAGTCCAAGTCCAAGTCCAAGTCCAAGTCCAAGTCCAAGTCCAAGTCCAAGTCCAAGTCCAAGTCCAAGTCCAAGTCCAAGTCCAAGTCCAAGTCCAAGTCCAAGTCCAAGTCCAAGTCCAAGTCCAAGTCCAAGTCCAAGTCCAAGTCCAAGTCCAAGTCCAAGTCCAAGTCCAAGTCCAAGTCCAAGTCCAAGTCCAAGTCCAAGTCCAAGTCCAAGTCCAAGTCCAAGTCCAAGTCCAAGTCCAAGTCCAAGTCCAAGTCCAAGTCCAAGTCCAAGTCCAAGTCCAAGTCCAAGTCCAAGTCCAAGTCCAAGTCCAAGTCCAAGTCCAAGTCCAAGTCCAAGTCCAAGTCCAAGTCCAAGTCCAAGTCCAAGTCCAAGTCCAAGTCCAAGTCCAAGTCCAAGTCCAAGTCCAAGTCCAAGTCCAAGTCCAAGTCCAAGTCCAAGTCCAAGTCCAAGTCCAAGTCCAAGTCCAAGTCCAAGTCCAAGTCCAAGTCCAAGTCCAAGTCCAAGTCCAAGTCCAAGTCCAAGTCCAAGTCCAAGTCCAAGTCCAAGTCCAAGTCCAAGTCCAAGTCCAAGTCCAAGTCCAAGTCCAAGTCCAAGTCCAAGTCCAAGTCCAAGTCCAAGTCCAAGTCCAAGTCCAAGTCCAAGTCCAAGTCCAAGTCCAAGTCCAAGTCCAAGTCCAAGTCCAAGTCCAAGTCCAAGTCCAAGTCCAAGTCCAAGTCCAAGTCCAAGTCCAAGTCCAAGTCCAAGTCCAAGTCCAAGTCCAAGTCCAAGTCCAAGTCCAAGTCCAAGTCCAAGTCCAAGTCCAAGTCCAAGTCCAAGTCCAAGTCCAAGTCCAAGTCCAAGTCCAAGTCCAAGTCCAAGTCCAAGTCCAAGTGCAAGTCCAAGTTCAAATCCAAGTCCAAAATCCAAAGAAACCATTTGAGTAAAAAAATTCTTCAAAATTTTTTACGTTCCACTGACATCAAACTCAAAACACTCACCATTTGCCTGAATTTTCCGGCAATGAGGTCATATCTCACGGTAAAGCAGTAATAGCTACTACAGCTTACCCGTCTAGCAGAGGTTAGCCAGACAGTGAGTGTGTCAAAACCCGATGCTACGGCAGCTGTTTTTGCGTTTATGTTGGTTCGCCTTCAGTTGAGTGCACAATTCTGCAACACAATTCACTGGCGGCGATAATGGTGCAAATTTATTGCAGTCAGACGTCACGGCATGAGGTCGTCCAATGGCATCGGGACACTCGCCGAGCAAAGCGGCTAACGGGGGTAGGCGGGGAAGAAAGAATGCACCAGTTAACCCGGCAGAAGCACCAGTTCCTGTCAGCAACTGGTTTTTCAGTTTCCCCTCCAGCCCAACCCACAAGCTCAGACCCTCAGTCAACCGTTGCTTTTGGCTAACTGCGAACACCGCCGGAGAGAGGTTTCGAAAATTTGGGCAAAATGTGAGAATAATATTTATTAGATGGGTTCCACTCAGCCGTCCATAGATGCTGGTAAGCTGTTCCGAAAATCTACCGACACAGCAAAACCAGAATTGAACCGAAAGCTGGTGATTGTTGAAATATTGTAGAAACTATGGATTTCAATTATTGCGATGCATATTTCAGCAGTCCAATCAGTGGAAATTCCACTGGCTAAAATTTCTCAGTTTCACCTGATCCATCCTGCTGATGCGAACCAGGAAGTATCGCAAGTACTGTAATTCGTGGAATATTGATGCAGACGATAAAATCTGCCGCACAAGTGCATTTATCTCTTTCTCTGCTAAAAGCGAGTGTTGGGTTACGAATTGAAGCTCCAGCGAGTTTCCCCTGGAATTGAGATCAACCGCAGTCGGCAGCGGTATTTATGTAGCTTTTTTCACTCGGAACTTTAATAATAGGAAGCTCACAATTAAAATAGATCCTATGAAGTGAGCAATAATGCTGGGGCACACTGGTCTAGGGCTAATGGCATCGGCTGTAAGGGAAAATTTACTCCCGAACGTATGTTAGGCCGATTTCTGTTTCAACAGCTTGTTTTGATATTAGTTTTCACAAATGCCAACGCCAAAGTCTGACTCTCTTATTGACCTTTCTAATCTCGTTGAAAAAGAAAAGGCGCTGAATTATTTCGTAATGAAAACAAAATATTTTGTACTGCGAAAATTGATTGAGGTTAGGTATTTCCTGGTGAAAACAAACCAATTTCCTTTGACTTTAGTTTGCATCAGTGGTTGTAAATGAGCTGTCAGAAATCTTAATTAAGATTTCTGACAGCTCATTAACAACCACAGATGCAAAGTCAAGGAAATCGGTTTATTATCATTACGAAATACCTAACCTCAACAAGTTTTTGCAGTGCAAATGTTTTGTTTTTCTCACGAAATAATTCCGCACCCTTTCTTTTTTAACGGGAATAAAAAGGTTTGACATCTCTATATTTTGTCAACCATCTATCTGTCAGAGATGTCAAGTCTCTGTATGGCCGTACTCTTAAATCCCTAGCTCCGGAACCAGATTTCCGATCGTAACAAAATTCAACAGCAGCCGGTGGGTAGGTTGTACCTTTCATTTGAGATTAAGTTTGTGCAAATCGGTCTCGCAATTTCTGAAAAAAATGACGTTTGACACACACATACACAAACACACACACATAAACACAGGGGTCGCAGAAATCGATAGCTGAACGCAAAGGATGGAAAATACCATCACCAGCTTTATTGGATCGAGAACTCAGTCATTCTCCACGAAACTCGAGCTTCTCATTCTAAAGTAAACATCCGCCGAGCTGCTGACTATGGTGGTCGATACGTCGGCGTGGAAATTTCCGCATATTGGGTTAGCAGATCCACAGTTCCATGTCCCATGTCATCGGAAGTGAGGACTTCTGAGAACTTCATACCGGTTGGAAGATCTCGCTCGGTAACGGTCTTCTGTGGCTAGTTGAAACGCCATTCGGCTGGGCGGTCTCTGGTTCCGCATCCAATGGATCTAGCTGCATTCTCCGGATCTGCAATCTTTCCACTACAAACGAAGATTTGGAAGCCGCACTTAAGAAGTTTTGGTAGATAGAAGCGAATTCCACTGGTCCCGCACGCTCTCCCGAAGAAAACCGCTGTGAAGAGTTTTACACCAGTAGAGTTAAGCGTGAGTCGACTGAAAAGTACATTGACTTCTGGATCTTCGATTAGGGGAAGAATCAAGGATCCAGAAGTCTTCCTGGGGGCGTCTAGAGCTATCCCAGAACGCCGTTTTTATAACCTGGAGTGCCGTTTGCAATGAAATTTTTCAATCAAGGAATCGTATCACCGCTCGATGGTCGAGTACCTACAACTCGGTCGTGTGAGAAGGCTCTACGAGTCTGTAAATGACGTAAAGGCGCATTGCTACTTCTAACATCACTCGTTTTTAAGGAATCAAGCACCACGATGAGGGCTAGGGTTGTGTTCGACGCGTCCTGGAAGACAGCGTTAGGATATTCGCTGAACGACATGCTTTAGTCGGATCTGTAGGTCAGCAAGATCTACGCTCCAGTGTGATGAGATTTCAAACGCTTCACATCACTCTATCTTCGGACATTGTGAAAATGTACCCGCAAGCAGTCCTTCGCCCTGCTCCCTAATCCGTTGATTCCCGCTCCAACGCCGTCGTCCCCTTTTGGAGCCGTCGGTGGATACTTTGAAGTGTTTTTGGTACTTCCGGTTGACGAGTTCCCTGTATTTTGATATATTGCTGCCAGGCGGTCCCGGACCTTTATTGTGCGGGTGAGGCTGTCGTCTATGTTCGGTGCAGGGTTGTGTCAGGCTCGAGAATTCTCAAGCGATGCAGTCGGGCAATAGTTGGGAGGGGATTGTTGGTGAACTCCTGGCTGCGATGGTGAGAAGGGAACATGTGTCGCCTGCTATCATCTCGAGGAAATTTAGTGTCCCTTTGAGAGCTACAATGGCTGCTTGCATGGAGACAGGGGAATACTCCGGCCTCGACGCAGGTTGCTTCGGCAGGGGTGCTTGGAAGTAGTCTAGAGGCTAACCGCACCGCTCCACAGTGGCACGACGACCTTTAGAATAGTGGCATGATGCCAAATCTGGCCAAAATAGCGGAGCTTCGTCGCTGCAAGAACGGCAAAAGGCGCTTCTCGAGGCACTCAGATTTGTAGATCTTGCCATTTACTGTGCCCTTTGTCACGAAAGGCTCACTCCTCAGTCCGCAAGAGCAGATGGCCTGCCAATTGAGATATTTGGAGGCGAACTTCGACATTTTCTTCTTCTTAAATTTGTCGTCCACAAAGAACTTGCTCTTGCCGGTGAAAAACTCCAACCCCGGAATTTGCTTAAAATCGGCTTTTATATACGTTTCGTCGTCCATCACACAGCTGCCATATTTTGTCAGCATCTTCTCGTAAAGCTTCCGTGCCCGAGTTTTAGTCGTCGATTGTTGCCGCTCATCGCGGTTTGGGAAGTTCTGTACCTTGTATGTATGTAGTCCAGCTCTCTTCGTTGCATTCTGGACGTAGCTCTGCGACATGCCGATCTTTTTAGCCAAATCACGGCTTGAGACGTTGGGATTAATGGCTTTAATCATCCGCTTCACCTTTCCCTCCGTCTTTTTGTTCTCCGGTCCCGGTTTTCTTCCAGCTCCTTTGCCGTGGTCCAACGTCAACCGCTCCTGGAACCGTTTCAATACTCTGGAGACGGTTGAATGGTGAATGTTCAACATTTTTCCAAACTGCCGGTGCGACAGGTCAGGAAATTCCAGGTGTTTGGAAAGAATTTGTTCTCTCGACTCGCGTTGGTTCACCTCCATTTTCGTTGAATCGAAAAACACGACTTCGAGTTTGACAGCATGTAAACAATACACATCAATGAGAACGTGTGCAAAATTTGTTTGATTTTTACCCAATGGTAAAAATGTTATGCCCTGTTGAATGTGTCGCAATAATTTCGTGTTCGCCCTTTAAATGAATTCAGCGACCCAAAATTTGTTAAAACCCCAATTTTTTGGCACAAAGACCAATTTTTATAATTTTGTCACAACTTTGTATGAACAGGTGCCACTGTGCGCTCTAAGTCTCGGCACGTAAGTTCGATCCCGTAGAATATTGCGTTGCGTTGTGACGATAATTTTAGCGGATTTCACACTGACTTCATTATGTATGACTGCTGATTATCTAACAAGAGTTCCTTAGGAAGTGGTAAGTAGGAATTCATACCAATCCGACCCACATTATGACCTCAACAGCATGATAGCCGTCATTGCCGGCCGCCCCCATCTCCATCGTTCACGGGGAAAGATAAACGATTAGGTAGACGGGAAGTGTTGATGCTCCACCTACTTAACGGAAAGACGACGATTCCTCAGACTCTTCCATAGGTGTCGCGGAGTTGGTGGTTTGGAGGGGTATAAGGTCTAGGATTCGCTCCAAGCAAGCGATGCGACCTGTAAAGAATATTTTATTAGGTAGTTGTATAGTTAGTTTTCGAGTACACGATCACTCGAAAAAGAAAAGATCTTGTTTAGTTTTTGGTTCTTTTTAAACTCTGGGCAGCCGGCTACCCAGAGTATCCTATGTTTCCTAAACAATTTGTAATTTGAACTGCACACAGCCGACCGTGGGTGTATTGCCTAGAAAAGCTAATCTTATCTACGTAATGAACCGGATCATTATCTATTGTAACAGTATTTAGACAGAATTCGCTATTTCTTGTCTACGGTAGTGTTTCCTTTATTAGATCTGTTCGCACCCTCTCATTCTGCTACTATCGGCAGAAGGCTGATAGCACCCAGTCGTCGCCGGTCTAAGGACCAGATGTCATCAATAGACTTAGACTCGCGTGGAGGCATGAGATAGGAGACTTGTGAGAACTAAAGAGATTAAAAAAAAACAAAGAAACGATATGCTGCCTCCTGAATCCGAACTCAGCTATAAGCTTCTACAGCTGAATTGAAACTTCAAACGGAACATGGCGTCTCCTTGCCATTATAATCCCTTTAGTGAAGACTATGTTATCTCACCGTTTGACGACCATATGCTCGATCCCGTAGAATATTGTGCTATTTAGTTGGGATCGCCCGATGTTAAGTGCTCTTCTGCGGTTGTTTTTGGGGTGATGGATGCAGTGAGTCTATGTAAGTTTTCTGTCGAGGGTGATTTCGAGAATGACCGGTTCTTTCCGAAAGGGTACAATAGTGTCGTTGAGATGGATAGACCTGGAGTTGGCTAGGTGGTGAGTGCCGTAGCAGTGAGTGATAGCACATTTTCCGGCGTAGATGTTGAATACTGTGGCGAGTGCTCATCGGGCGACGGCGTTGACGACCGCTGTAATTATATCCCGGTACGCGTGATGGATTTCTCCAGGGCAACCAAGATTTTGTCGTGGGTGCAAGTGAAGACGTTGATGTGTCCGGGTAGCTCTGTGAAGAGCGAGTTAATATAAGTGAAGAATAGCGTCACGGCTAGCATTGAGCCTTGCGACACTCCGTTGGTCTCGCGTAACTCCTGGGATATGGTGCCGCCTATGAAGACTCTGAAGCAGCGATTGGTGAGGTATTTGTGAATGAATATGCCGAAGTTTCCATGCAGGCTCCACCATTTGAGATTTCGGAGTACGCTTTCCCGCCACACTATGTTGTCGACTTTAGCTACGTCGATGACGACGATGTTGGCGTGGAGGTTTTCTGAGATGGCCTTGTCAAGCACTTCCCGCAGGGATCCTAGGTGGTCTACGGTAGCGAGTCCTTTTCGGAAGGCAAATTGGCATGAGTCAAGGTGTTTGTGGTTACGGTCATTCGCTGGTTGACCATCCTTTCCAGAGTTTTAGCGGTGCATGATAGCAAGCTGATTGGCCTGAAGTCGCTAGTGATGCGAGTGCCCTGAAATTCTTTGGGTAAAATGTGGAATGCTTCACGATTACTCTGTATCGTTCCAATTTTAGCTATGTCCAGCCGAAGCTAGGACGTAATTAATAGTAGTTTTGAAGAAGATTTGTTGTATACGTCTGAAATATATATATATATATATATATATATATATATATATATATATATATATATATATATATATATATATATATATATATATATATATATATATATATATATATATATATATATATATATATATATATATATATATATATATATATATATATATATATATATATATATATATATATATATATATATATATATATATATATATATATATATATATATATATATATATATATATATATAGCAGGTACATTTCTTGTTTCGTCATAAGGAATTCGTTCTTCTGGTTTCCATTTATACTAAAAATTCGAAGACTGAAATCTGGATAAAAACATGATGGTGGGCGAAAATGAAAGGATTAAAGAGAGCAGACATTGATAGTCGAGGTTACTCAGTGATAGATTCATATTCTATGTGAACGTTTTCTGTATTTAAAACGACTAACCTAACCTCAAAAATACTAAAATAATTCTGAGTCTGGATAATTCACAACAAAATATCGATTTTGACTGAACGTCTGGTATCAAACGAAAAAGTGAGTGATTTCTTAACATCAATTTTTTTGTAAAACTATGTAATGTTAATCCGTAAATAATCAAAATTTTTAACTATCCGATATAATCAAAGCAAGGTAATAATTTAGTATTTCGTCATCATTTGACTGATGCCAATAATGAAATCTAGTTGGGGCGTCGAGCGGATCAGTTGCACGCACAAGAGTCAATAAGTAGCATGGCTTGTTTATCCTTTCTTTTAGGTGAGATAAAAAAGATGAATTTATCTTTATTCTCCGACTTATGTATTTTATCCAGATCAAGTGATGGAAGCTTTCGTTTCCAAAACATTTTTTTAATTAACTTTCACAATACATTAATTTTGATCAACCCAACAAACTGATTGTTGCACGGAACAAAATCTGTTCATAAGTTCATGACCAAAAAATCCCGATATACGAAAATTGTGACCAAGTTTGCGAAATTAAAGATAATAAACCCCGTATTCATGAAACTACGTGTTTTAAAAAAACCAGTTCGCGTAAAAATGTATATGGCTTTATATTGCAATGTTTGGTTAATTTTTGTTATAATTCTTGTTCGTGCTTTGGGAATGCGCCGGTTTGTAGTATATCAATTAAAACGATGTTCATGTTTTCAGGAGCTTAGTCGCGATTTTCGTTATTTTTCATGACGTTACTGCGATATTTTGTTCATGAGTTTACAATCAGTATTTTTTCGGGCAGAGTAGCACGATGTATGATCACGATTTCAGGGCGTTAGTCACAATATGTGTAATTTATATTCACGTTTTCGTGATATTCACGAATTTTGGGTTGGACTTTTCTGGCAGTGACTTATGTTCATGATTTCAGGTTCTTAATCGAAATTAACGTAATCTTTGATCACGTTATTGTGATATTTTAGTCATAAGTAGAGACTTGTGTTCATGATTTGAGGATCATAGTCACGATTTTTTATATTTTATTCACGAGTAGTGCAATTTATTTTCATAATTTCAGAATCTTAGTTACGATTTTCGTTATTTTTTATGCACGTTATCGCGATGTTTTATTCATGAGCTCACGTTTGAATGGGACACGTGTAGTAATGTGACTCGTGTCCATGTTTAATCAATATCTGATTTTATACTCGGCGTAGCGTGACAATACCACAGCAGACAATACCAGCAGCAGATACCGCTTCGGAGTCAGTTAATGTAGTGCAGTCTGGTAGATCTTTTGCCAGCGTGACCAGGTCTGGTAAAAATACCAAACGCAAAGCTTCTGATTTCCCAAACGGTGACAGCGTGAAGTGTCATCTAACTCCTTCTGAAGACTGCGGTATGTTGAGGTCGGGTAAGTGGCGTAAGATGGTTACTCAGAAGGATAACGATGCAAACATCCAGTCATGAAACGAAAATTCGCTTGCACCAAGCACTCCCATCAGTTCAGAAAAAAAACAAAAACAGCACAATATTGAAAATGGAGCAAACTGTTTTATTCAAGCCGAAGGTATATCAACAGGTTGAAGTGACAAAAAAGCAAATTCGTGACAAAATAGATCCGATTGCGCTTGCCGTTAAGGAAGTCCAGTACCGTAGAAGCGGTTAGGTCAGTGTGCGCTGCGAAACGACAGAACTTGCATTAAAATTGAGTGAAAACGGAAAGAAGCTGTTTATTGACAATTACGACATCGAATTCGAGAAACCACTTCGCCCGAGAATAAAAATTGCCGGAATCACTGATGAAGGAACTGATCGATAAAATTAAGCTGCAAAATATTTTTTCCGAGACGACCGAGTTGAAAATAATTCGAGTGCTGAAGAAACAAAACGGAGATGAGAGCAGAATGTCAATCATAGTTGAAACTGATGCTTCAACATTCGATCAACTTATGAAGCTGCGACGTATCAACGTAGGCTGGGAACGCTGTAGAATTACCGAAGTGGTCGATGTTATGCGATGCTATAAGTGCTCCGAGTATGGCCATAAAGCTGCGTCCTGTGAGAAACCACTTTGCTGTCCAAAATGCGCTGAAGAACGCGCTGTCAATGACTGTAACTCTGACTTCTCCAAGTGTGTTAACTGCAAAAATCTGAACATACTGCGAATACGTGATGAGCTACTGGACATCGGCCATTTTTCTTGGAGTGCACAGTGTCCTCTGTATCAAAAGCGATTGAAAAAGGCCAAGCAGAGGATCAATTATACTGCGTAGCAATCAATACACAGTGAGGATTTTTTTGGTGAAATCGGATGAGCCAGTTGATACTCCTGCTCTGCCAAGTAAAAACAACTGTATATGTCCTACCGAAGCTATGTTAGATGCTGCGCCCCCTCAAAGTGAACTTCAATTGCAGTCCTCTATTGCTATTTTCGACTCGATGATCTACATGGGACACAACTCGGCTGATGGATACAACATTTTCAACCGCTGTAATAACAATCATCTGCCCGCCAGTCAACTCCAATACCAACCAGAAAATCAAGATAACATCACTTATGTTTCCTCAGGTAAGGCTAAGAAGGGTATATGTCCTTCCGAAGCTATTCAAGATACTGCGCACCTTCAAAGTATGTCCCAGTTACAGACAACCGAGTCACACGAAATTCGAGATGGCAACGAGGTATCTCTTCAACAATGTGCACTCCACATCGCAAGTTCTTTTGACCCCAGGCTGTTCATTTACTATTTGGAGACTACAATCAACCTGGCCTTGTTCGGAGAGACACTCACTTAGGGTTTGCTGCCCCGACCCTTCTGAATCGACCTTCTCGGGGTCTAACGTAGCCTTATGGCACGGGATGTCTTTGTTAAACATGCAACAAATGTCAACTGTTACTAACCATCGTAATCGAACACTGGATCTTCTGTTTGTTAACGAGGAAGCTTCAACAAACTGCACTGTTTTGGAAGCACACGAGTCACTAGTTGGCATTGATTCACATCATCCTCCGCTACTAGTTTCGCAGACATGTCTACCGCAGGTTCGATTTGACGAATTGACTGAAGACAGAGAGTTTAACTTTTCGAAAACTGACTTCACTGGGCTTCTTAGCTCATTGCAGACAATTGACTAGATGTCTATGTTAAATCATGCAACTGATATTGACGTTGCAGTAGAAAGATTTTCGTTTGTCTTAAAACAGCATTTCAGTGTATATGTTCCTGCACCTCGTGCACGACCAAAACCACCACGGTCAAATCGACGACTACGAGAATTAAAACGCTCAAAGGCAGCTGCACTCCGACATTATACTAATCGACGCAACACCATGACAAAGCGGGAGTTTACACACGTCAGTAACAACTATAAATCGTACAACCGCTTCCTTTACTCTAGGCACATACTGCAGACCCAATCTGACCTCAAGCGGAATCCAAAACGTTCCTGGTCATTTGTGAACGGAAAACGTAAGGAAAATGGGCTCCCCACTACTATGTTCCTTGCAAACAATGAATCAAGTACACCTGGTGGCATATGTAACCTGTTCGCGAAACATTTCTCAAATGTATTCAACACAGCTTCGGCTGACCACAACCAGATAGAGTGCGGCCTTCGCGATGTCCCTTGCGATATCATGAATCTAGGAAGTATTCATTTCGCAGAAGAAGACGTTCTTGTTGCAATAAAAAAGTTTAAATCATCAGTGTTAGCTGGTCCAGATGGGTTTTCAGCTATTATTATAAAAAGATGCGCGAGTGTACTGTGTGTCCCTCTTCAGCTCATCTTTAAGCAATCGCTATCTCAAGGGAAGTTTCCTGCGAATTGGAAAAAATCGGTCATGTTTCCCATTTTCAAAAAAGGAGACAAACAAAATGTTGCAAATTACATAGGTATAACTTCGCTTTGTGCTGGATCGAAACTGTTCGAGATTTTAGTAGGAAATGTACTTCTTCGCGAAATTAAGGCATACATCTCAAGTGAACTTGGGGGTGGGCGTAGCGTAGTTGGTAAACCAACTGCCTTGTACGCAGCGCACCTGGGTTCGAGTCCCGACCCCGCACATAGGGTTAGAAATATTTCATAAGAGATTTTTCTAACCCGAAGAGGCGAATGACCTTTAGGTTAAAACATGGTTTTTTTTTCCTGGTAAGTCAACAACTACTAATTTAGCTCAGTTCACTCCGCATTGCATTAAAAACATAGAAAATGGTGCGCCGGTTGACCCCGTATATACTGATCTAAAAGCGGCCTTTGAGTGTGTTGATCATTCTCTGTTGTTGGCAAAAATTAAGCGGCTAGGAGCATCGCCTAATTTCGTCGAATTGCTTGAATCGTACCTCAGAAACCGTTCTCTTTCTGTGAAATTAGGAAACAATGAGTCATATACCTTCACCAACTTTTCGGGAGTGCCGCAAGCAAGCAATCTTGGGCCGTTGCTGTTTACCTTGTTCTTCAATGATGTTTGTCTACGCTGACCACCTCAAACTGTTTCTCATTATACGATCCACAAAAGACTGTATTGAGCTGCAGAGACAACTAGATGCCTTCTGCAACTAGTGTGCTAGGAATTTATTGACTATCATTGTCTCTAAATGCTCTGTGATTTTCTTCACTCGCAAAAGAAACCTAATCGTATGGAACTACACCATCAATGGGGAATCACTCAAAAGAGTGTCAGTTGTCAGAGATCTTGGTATTCAGCTGGATTCTCAACTATCTTTTAGAAATCACTATACCCACATTATAGCACAGGCAAACAGAAACCTTGGTTTCATTGTGCGAATTGCTAAAGAATTTACTGATCCATACTGCATTCGAGCGTTGTACTTTTCGCTTGTTCGCTCTGTTCTAGAAACTAATTGTATCATCTGGTGCCCTTACACTGAAATTTGGATTAACAGAATTGAAGCAGTCCAAGCGAGGTTCATTCGTTATGCGGTTAGATCTTTGCCGTGGCGAAACCCATCGGATCTGCCACCGTACGTTGATCGTTGTCGTTTATTGGATATGGATACCATAGCCAAAAGACGAGATATATCCAGAGCCGTCTTTGTTGGAAATCTTTTAACTGGTCTAATCGATGCTCCTTATATTCTCTCACAGATCAATATAAATGTGCCCCTAGAAGTCTAAGATCATGGGCTTTTTTGAGACTTGACTTTCAGCGAATATGGCCAGAACGAACCTATAAGGGCAATGTGTGGTATATTTAACAGATTTTATGATTATTTCGACTTTTGTGAATCTAGTAATGCTTTTAAAAATTGACTTGATGTGATTTGTAATGTGTTAAGTAGAAACTAAGATGTACTGATGTGTAATTTAAGGCTAATGTACTTTGTCACTATAATTTTGTAAAGCACTGTCTATACTGTCGCAAAAGATGGCTGGATTTTGACGCGCATTTGAGGATAGTTCCTCAAATGGGCTTTTCCCGCCCAACAAATTTCATGGAGACCATCTTAGGTCAGATGAAAAATAAAGTAAATAAATAAATAAATGAATAAATAAATATGATTTGGTTCAGAAAAGCATAACTGATTCGCGGTATCTTATTTTGTGAACTACATCATGAACACGATTTGTGGCTCTATAATATATTTTTGGCGCTCGGCGCAGTTTTCGTTTTCTGTCTGGACATTATTAGTTGCTAGAAGCTGAGCAAAACTTATTTCATGAAAAACAACATATTGTAACCAACGGGTTTTAATTTCTCCAACTCGACCCAAATTAACATGAATTTTTTTTTGTTTTATATTGTTTATTGATTTGAGGGTGATAATTATATAAATTTGATTTAGCAGAATCAAGGGGCAAACTTTGATCGAAATTTTTGAATTGTACAATGAATTTACTAACTTATAATTTTAAAATCTAGCTAGGTATAATACTAAACCGTGCACCAAAAAATAGAAAAAAGCGAAATAATCACTCTCAAAAGAACATTAAAAGCTAGGGTAGAATAACCGTCAATTCAAAAGTAATCGCTAATTGAGTATTAGGGTGGCTACATACGAAACTCTGCGTCTACGGGATGTAGAACCACGGTCAATATAGTTGGTGGGTTTCGTTGCGTTCGGGATATAAGAGTGAGAGTTCCGGTATGGGAGAGAGAGCAAGGACTATAAAAGGAGATGAAGTGATGTGGGTAGGTCTCTTTCATTAAGTACGACACTAGTGTGACAGGAATGCGGTCCCTCGAGCGCGGTTTAAGGTTAAACCAAAAAGCTACATTCGGGCGAAATTTAAGTGAAGTGTGCCATTAAAAATCACCGTTGTGATATAGTGAGGCGGGAAGTTCGTGGAGTGGTGTCCTTTGGACGAAGAAAAGCGCGACTATCAGGACCGGCAGTGAGCTTGTCGAAAAGCCAGAGGTCCTATAGCTAGACGCATGCCCGAATTACAATATGTCGTACGGCTTCCCCCTCTAAAACCCCACTCTTATTGGTGCACCCTGTAAATCTAGTATCCGCTCGAGTACGCCCTGATCGTACGTCAACACACGATCCCGCATCCCGTCGATCGATCACCCCACGCGGGTGACTATACCTCGTCGATCTCGCCATTACGATCGATGTTGAATACACCCAAAACTCGGCCGTAATACCTTTACGGAAATAATAAAAAAATGCTCTAATAGCAAGACGTTTCATGCTTAAACGGTCCCAACAAAAAATTCCCCAAACGGCAATACCAACACATTCAAATCTCTACTGCATCGCACTCATGTTTCATCAATTCTTATTCAATAAATAGGGTGATGAGCCTATTTGCGCCATGTTTCTATTATCACCCTACCCATTTGAATCCGTTGGTTAGAGCAGTGTCTGCCATCTTTGTTCAACGCATTGAGTCAAATGGTAGCGCAACAATAGGGGCACTCGATTCGAGTTTTCATTGTGCTCCAACACGAGAATTTTACTGTTTTCAACGCATTTGTGTTATTATATTGGTTCTTAACAACGAAGCAAAGCGGTTGATGCCAATTTTTACGCATTCCATTGATTGTAAGGCAAGAAATTACCGAATTAGTGAGGCACCTTGCTTAGTATGGTGAAAATAGGCTCATCACCCTATTAACGCGTCGAATTGTCTGGAAGTGTGTAGCACTTCGCTTGTCATTGTATTGCGCATCGAGCAAAGCGAACATAATGATGATAGAGACGAGTTTCGATTTTTCTACGCGACACATTCCGTACACCGGCGTAAAATAACTATTGAAATCCATAAGAATCGCTTATGACTTTGCGCCACAAGTATCTCATATGAAAATCATAAGTTTGTCTTATGATTTGGCGAAGAAAATGGCCATCTAGCCACTTACGAATTTCATAAGATATGCTTATGAAATTCCTAGGACGTTCTTATGATCTTCATACAAGTATGCTTATATTAATCATCGTGTTCAAATATAAATTATAAAAGAGATTTCTTGTGAAGTTCATGAATGTTATGCGCCTGATATAATAAATAGGAAAACATTTTTTATTCATTTTTTCATGTCTTTTTTTAATTTTTAAAAATAACTATAATTACCCTTATATTCAAAAGTCTCCATTTGGAAAAAGATTACGTATTAGGAAGCTAGATGTTTCCAGGTGGGCTCAGAATTGGCCAATAACCTACGGTAGAAACTTCTGTTATTGCACAACATTGAAGAGATACTGTAAAATATTAACAAAAAAAGTTTTCAAAGTTTGAGCTAATCCTATACATTTCTTTTGTAAGAAATGTAAAAATGAGGCCATAATCATTTAACCAAAAGAATACATTTTTTAAAGCAGAGCACCATATCAAAACTAAATCTAACAATGTTTTCTTGACTTATGGCATTTTCACAATAATATTTTTATAATGTTTAATGCATAAGCATCTAATGGAATCAAAATTGTACATGGTCATAAGTCGAAACTTATGAAATTCTTAAGTTCTTTTTCCTCGGTGTATTTGAAGATCGGCTCACACTCGGCTAGCTTCAAAGCACAGTCAGAAAAAAACGACTTGGAATAGTGGTGGGGTACTTCGGCCGGTGTTAAATTGAAATTTCTTTTCTATCACGGACGTTAACAGCAAGGTAGCGACTGCACAAAACATGAATAGTCCTTCCCGTCATGTATGGGAAGCAAGACCTATGGTTTGGATCCACGTATCCGAACCGAGGGTCCAGATCCAGACACTTGTCTGGATCTAAGCACCAGGTCTGGTTCAGGTCCGGAGTTGGTAAGGGGAAAAGGGGATGGGCTAGATCCGGGTACTGGTCCGGTTCCGGGTACTGGTCCAGATCCGGGCACTGGTTCAGAATTTCGGATCTGGGCACTGGTCTGGATCCGGGAGGTCCGGATTTGGGCACTGGTCCGGATCTGGCAGGTAGGCCGGATCCGGAAACCGACTTAACTTTTTATTCCACTATCCGTAAAAAATCCGTAATTCTGGCTGGTTTCTGCCAATATTGGGCCAGATTCCAGCCTGAATTTGGTCAGAGATCCACCAGGATTCCGGTTGGTTTAGCTCGGTACTAATACTATCATAGCATACGACCGAATTATCCTACATCCGAACAGAGCCGAGGTTGACACATACTGAAAAAGTGTTTGATTGTGTGATACGCATACATGAACAGGAACCGAAATTCGTCATTCCACCGTTTACTACCTTTGCGGGAATATGAGTTTAATACCGCAATGCGCAATTGCGTGGTCTGTTACCGAAAAGACAATAGAATCTTACCCAAAAGTAATAGAAACATGCCCGTAGGATTTTGGGTGTACCGTTGTGAAAGAAGACACGTTGGACCCAACACTAAGAAGCCTGACTCCGCATCCTGTCTCCCACTCGTCGTCAGCAACCACTACTACGGTGGTAGTCCGATCCAGCTATCCCACACTACCCGGAGTTCACGATTCTCATCGAACGCCGACGACCCGTCACCACCACCGTTGCGACCGGCGAGTCGCTCACTAAGGTATGTGAGTACCCCTAACATGACCTGTCTGCTCTGTCCGGACGAACAGTCTATCCGGTACCCATCAAGACGCCCACCTAACCGACGGCCGCACCATGCTAGCCAACGAAAAAGAATAAATTGTAATCTATAAATTAATGATTGCGCAAGATAAAATTTATCGAATTTAATCTAACTTAAATATTTTCGTTCAATAATAACCAGGAAATGCCGTCAAACTAGTTTTTTTTTCATAATCGGTTCCGAAAAAGATCATTGTGAGGTCATTTTGGAGAAGGTAAGTGCCAATCTATCGTTCTATCACCTAGTTTGCCCAGAGAAAGAGTAGTTAGCCGGGAATTGTTTATTTTAATAAAAAGAGTGAAGAATTACTTCGTTTCAATATTTCATGAAAAAACCAAAATTCTGTGAAATAGTTCACATGAAAATTTTAAGACCATGTGCAGAGTTGCATGAAAATGAAAATGATTACGGATGTCTTCTAAATATCACAAGCGCTTAAGATGGATCGTAAATCATGTACTTGAGAAGCATGATCAGTTGACGATTCCATGAATAATATTTTATAATTTTGTGAACTATTTCACGAGCACGAATGGTAAGTTGTGAAAATTATACTAGGAATCATGAACCAATTCACAAACACTAGAACGATATTTTATGACTTTGAACTATTTCACGTGCTCATGGTCAGGTGTGGTTATTCTAGGATTCGTGAACCAGTTTACCTTTCCATGAATAGTATTTCACGAATTTGTGAACATTTTCACAAGCATGAATTGTTATTCGCTAGGCACCATGAATCAGTTCACGTATGCATGAGTAATATTTTTCGATTTGTGAACTATTGCACGAGCTCGAATGGTAAGTCGTGACAAGCTCACGCATACATAAAAAATTATTTCATAGTTTTGTCAACTATTTCATGTGCATGAGTGATGAGTTGTGAATCATTCGCTAGAGAGCATGAATTGTATATAGTTTACGTATACAAAATTAAAATTTTATGATTTTGTGAACTATTTCACAAGCACGGATATTGAATCGTGACTAATATATTAGGAATCATGAACTAGTTCACGATGATTGAAAAGGTTCATGAATAATACGCCGGCTTCGTAGAACAGTTCATAAGAAAATGTTTTGATTTTGTGAACTACTTCGCAACCACGAAAACTAGATCATGTGCAAGATGTAATAAATCATGTAATGTAATGTAGTAAATATAAAAAACACAAAAAATTTTGTTCATGGTCCTGCTTTCATAACGTAAAAACGCGATTGTTCCAGAATTCATGGGACCTTCTTCACGTTTTTGGGAACAATTTCGCCATTCATCTCTGATACAGAGATACTATCCCTTACCTCCTCGCGGTGCCAAGTACAGGCTACATTATGCCGTTTTTGCTTAAACTCGGGACTTGGTCGAATTCTATTCCAACCGCTGTCAGTTCATTCACTTCGACAGGTTTACGGATTGGAATCTGTCTCAGTTTCGCAACGATTTTGGGAACATTTTTGTTTTCCGTGTGTGTTCTCTGTGAGAAACAAAAAACTGCGAAACAATATCTGTGATTACTACGCGAAAATATATCTCAAAACCATCAATTAAAAAAATTAGAAATGAGTGTCGCTTACCTGTACCGCACAAGTGATTTCAAACTACATACATTCTAGAATTTTCACAAATAAATTATGTCACCCTACCAAAAACAACCCCACACAAAGAACCCCTGATAAATGCTCATAGAAACTTCAACCGAAAGAGCATAAAAGAAAACCGAAACTACGATTCGAATTTCGATTATACCATACCGATTGCGACTGCCAGCTCTTCTAGCGGTAAGCGAAAAATGCGCACACCAGAAACGATAAATGTTTAAACGAATAATAGAGCCCCTCCCGGGCCATGTAATGCCTTACGATGGTGATATACGGCGGACGGCGAATTTCCCTTCGGAAAACGGAAACATATGTTTAACCCACCATCCGTGAAAATCTTCGAATAACTTCCCACGCTCTAGTGACTGCGATTTTGCTAAAATAGCGTTTATGCACCCAAAGTTGGCGTTGCTTTGCATTGATGCATTTTCTGCAGCAAAATCGTCATTATGCGAATAACGCAAAAACGTAATAACGTATATCATATAATATGGAATTGAAACGAGGTAAAGTTATCTGGATTTGACCGGTAAATTATTCGCTAGTCAAAATAATGATTCCGATTTTGATTGCAGATCGAGTGTACATTTCGTACCAACTACTAATTCTCCTTCACTCGCCTTCAGCTTGATTGTGATACGTTTACTGATATTTCAAACTTGAAACATTTTCTTGCCCAACCGGTTCAGTTTGTGGGTGTATGTACTTACTTATCACGGACAGCTGCACCCGGGTGTTCCGGGTGGGGCTCTTGTGGAAATCCACCCGGCACCGGTACACCCCACTGTCGGAGCTTTTGGTCTGCCGGATCTCCAACGTTGCCGGCAGCCGATTCGGGTAGAAGCTAGCCCTTCCATCGAACGACGAATTGGAACTCCGGTGCGATCCTTCACGGGTATCTCGGGCATCGAAACTGCAAGAGAACAAAGAAGGAAAACTGCTGTAAGTAAAGGTCATTTAAATTTAAAAACATATTTTCTTTCTAAACAAAAACACGAAAGACCCCATCTCATCCAATAATGAACTCATTTATTCACCATTCCGTTCTCATTTACTCCCGAAGGACTTCGCCGAAGCCGGGCTAAGACCGACGATTCACGTCAGTTCGTGCAGTTGGTAGTCTTAGCAGCAGCAGCAGCAGCCAGCAGGGTTTTCCTTTCACCAACCGGGGAGAACACAAGACGCAGTGCTCATTTTGAATTACTTTCTCATTAAAAGCTAATCAAAACGCAAATTGAAAATAATGAAAGCGACTTTGCGGTGGTTGGCTGGCTGGCTGACTGACTGACGGCGGAAGGCGAACATTCTTTACGGACAAACTCTGGCTCCTACATCCATGTCGGTGTACGTGCGGTTATACTTGCTTGCCTACCCGAACGGATCAAGTCCGTCCTTGCTGTGCTCGGAAAAGCGGAGGAACAACGGAAAGCAGAAGGAATTTATAACACAATCAAATCAAGCTATGAAGTAACTTCGTTTCCGAAGGATTGTGTTGAGTGAAAAAATAAGAATAGAAGAACTATGTGGTGAGACTCAGCCACAAATGAGAAAATGTACTTTTTAACTAAATAGAAATGTCTCAACTAATAATATGTGAACGAGAATAAATCTGACGCGACTCAGGTGCAAGTTTGGAATGCACCCAACTACATGGATTGAAGATAAATAAGAAAATTTAATTTCCATAATATTTTACACAATTTAGCTCAGAAAAGACTTTTATTGAAATTGAAATGAAAACTGCTTTTCTTGAAACAACATAATGGCGGTTTTTCTCCAGCAATTACGATCCATCCATCACCATTCGCCACGTGAGCCATTCCATTCTATCGGGCAGGGGAGGGTGGGTGGTGGCAAGTATAAGTTTCTACTCAGTAAATTGCATCATCTTTGTACCCTTATGTAGGGTAAAAGTGTATAGAACGTCTTCCTATATTTTGTTGAAACCTAAACTATTTATTAGTAGTGTAAAATCATGTTACAACGCTATCGAGTTTGAAAGGTCTCACTTTGCAACATAACAAACACAGGCTTATTAAAAATTCGTTTTTATGCATGAATTTTAATCCACTAGAATGAGTCAGTTTGCGTAGCATTTTGTAGCTAGTAAGCTACTAATCTAAGCACAATCATCCCATGTAACGGGTATTCAATAAAAAATGAGAATTTTTTCAGTTTGTAGCTAAAAATAAAAAAATTTCAACGGATTCAGCTTTTTTTAAACATAATGTTTATTCTTCAAAAAAACGTATATGAATATTGGTCAGCGGTACGACGCAACTTAGTCGCGATTCTCTCGCAAGAGCGCTGGACGGCACTAACGTCCACCTTCCGGATAAAATTCCGGATCCTGGTGGTCAACTGCTTCGTATCCTTGACCCGCCAATTATTATTGTTCTCAAGGGCACTGAGGGATCCGACAAAAATCCTCAATGGGACGGCACCGGGGCAAGTTGGTTGGGTTCCTTTCTTGCGGCACGTACGGTATCTTTTTCTGCTCAAGATACTCCAGTGTTTTCTCGACGTAATGGGAAGACGCCTTGTCCGGCCAGAAAACGTACTTCCTATCCGCATGATGCTACTCTAGGTACGGCAGTAGAATTTTCTCAAGACACTCCTCTTGGTACACTTGTGGATTGATGGCCAGACCGCTTGGCTTGAACCCAGGCTTTGAAATCCCTCTGTCCGATATGGCGATGTACAGCATAACTTTTTTTTCAAATTTATGCTTTGACTTAAATTTTACTTCGGGGGGTTTGGCCCACATGTCGCTGGAATAGTAGCTGTCATTTCTTGGAATGTGGGTCTTCGAGAGCGGAAAGTAACTTTCGTCGTCCAACACGAACCGACCTTCTAGTCCACACTCAGTGATGTCAGGATCCGGTAAACTGTACCCACGTGCACGTTTTCGTCTCGAAAGTGGTCTACCGTAAACATTTTGCCACGATGCGTTTCGTAAAACCGTACAACACGCTCGCGGAGTGCTTGCTGTTTCGACGCCATCTTCGATTAAACTGGCAGCACCCGAGCGAAAGGAAACATGCCACCCGTTTCTAGGGAGTTCACAGAGAAATTTTCTTGAAGAGAAAAAAAACGCTCTTTACTTCAATTCCAGAAAGGTATTGAAATTATTCTTATTTTTTATTGAACACCTGTTAGTAATAGGGATGTATAGTATAACTTCTGGTTTGAAATAAACTGCACTGTTTATAAGTTCTTCATTAATAACTACCAAGGGTAGCTCACCTTGCTTGTGATGTGACCTCCAAACCATCATTGTAACTTCATTTTTGTAACCTAATTTCTAAATTAATATTTAGGGACTCCTCTAAAACCAACGGTTTCTTTTTTAAGAGAATGAATTTGGGATCAGCATGCTGCGCTAATTGCTGATAGGAAACACCATGAAGAGAAGGTTTGCCACAATGAGTTGTATGATTTTTGATAAAGAGTTCTTATATTACGAAAAGGACAAATAAATTTATCAGTTTTCAGCTCCTTACGAAATTAAAAATGGAAAATTGAGATGCACGCATCTGAAATTCACCAAAGTTCTACTATACATCGAAGTTGACGGTCATCATAGCCTCAACCACCTAACAGTAACGTAGTTCAGAACCAAATCAAAAATTACCCCGGCCAAACTTTAAAACTAAACGATTACATTAATTAATCGATTATTTCTTCGGATTAACCGATTACGACTACTTACGATGTAAAAAATAATCGATTAGCTACTAATCGATTAGGGTGGTAAAGCCCTACCCCGCCGAAATCTTTTAAAAATTAATTAAAAAAAACGTTTTTTCGGCGACTTTTAAAAGAATTTGTAGCCATTTGGCTTGTACAAATTATTGAGGAAAAGTCGAAGAAGGCTATCTCCAACCAGCAAATGGTCACGAAATTCAGTGTGCTTTATGCTTTTGCTCGAGCCAGTGTGAAGCGAACGATAAAAATAGTTACTTTTATATTGTGTACCTTGTCTGAAGAACAAAAGAAACTGTTACTATAATTCTTGTAATCTGTCGAGATGAGTGAGTAGCAGAAGCAAGAAGTGGTGCTCCAGTTAAATACGGTGGTTATAAAATTATTGATAACTCGCATAGGACCGAGCATTCATAATGTGGAACCTTTTCTGTAGCTGTAAATGGAGGTTACACTTTCGGAAGCCGCCTTTATTGAGTTCTACCATGTCAAGCATTCAGCGCTCATAGCGCTCAATACATTAACCCAGACGAAACCATCAATTTCGAACGAGTTAAAACACATGGTTGTGTGTGATAATGCTATAAATAAGATTCATTTATTTAATTCAACATCAGTTTCATGATAACACTGGATCGACAATTTGCCTCCAAAATACTCGATTTGTAGCTGCAGCTCTCCAACGTCGGTTACGCCCAACACTCGCCAAATCACGTTCCACCTGGTCCGCCCATCGTGCTCTCTGCGCTCCTCGCCTTCTTGTACCAACCGGATCATTAGCGAACACCATCTTTGCAAGATTGTTGTCCGGCATTCTTGCAACATGCCCTGCCCACCGTATCCTTCCAGCTTTGGTCACCTTTTGGATACTGGGTTCGCCATAGAGTGCAGCGAGCTTGAGTGTTCATCCTTTGCCGCCACACACCGTTCTCCTGCACACCACCGAAGATCGTCCTTAGCACTCGTCGCTCGAAAACTCCTAGCGCTTGTAGGTCCTCCTCGAGCTTGGTCCAAGTCTGGTGCCCGTAGAGAACCACCGGTCTTATAAGCGTTTTGTACATGGTGCATTTGGTGCGGGGATAAATCTTTCTTGACCGCAGTTTCCTCTGGAGCCCATAGTAGGCCCGACTTCCACTGATGATGCGTCTTCGGATTTCACGGCTCACGTTATTGTCAGCCAGTTAATAAGGTTCCTAGGTAGACAAAATCCTCCACCAGCTCAAAGGTATCCCCGTCGATCGTAACGCTGTTTCCTAGTCGGATTCTGTCGTTTTCGGTTCCGCCTACCAGCATATACTTTGTTTTGGACGCATTTACCACCAGTCCGACCTTCGCTGCTTCGTGTTTCAGGCACGTGTACAGGTCTGCCACCGTTCCAAATGTTCGGGCGATAATGTCCATGTTGTCCGCGAAGCGTACAAATTGGCCGGATTTCGTGAAGATCGCGCCCCGGCTGTTGAGCCCGGCTCGTCGCATCACACCTTCCAGAGCGATGTTGAATAGTAGACACGAGAGTCCATCACCTTGTCTCAGTCCCCGTCGAGATTCGAATGGACTGGAAAGTTCACCCGACATCCTTACGCTGTTTTGTACACCGTCCATCGTTGCTTTGATCAGTCAAGTCAGCTCTCGGGAAAGCTGTTTTCGTCCATGATTTTCAATAGCTCTACGCGGTCGATGCCGTATGCCGCCTTGAAATCTATGAACAGGTGATGCGTTGGGACCTGGTATTCACGGCATTTCTGTAGTATTTGCCGTACGATGAAGATCTGGTCCGTTGTCGACCGGCCATCGAAGAAGCCGGCTTGATAACTTGATAACTTCCCACGAACTCATTTACTTTAGGTGATAGACGACGGAAGATGATCTGGGATAGCACTTTGTAGGCGGCATTCAAAATGGTGATCGCTCGGAAGTTCTCACACTCCAAATGGTTGCCACTCTTGTGAATGGGGCAGATCACCCCTTCTTTCCACTCCTCCGGTAGCTGTTCGGTTTCCCAGATCCTGACTACTATCCAGTGCAGACAAGTGGCCAACTTTACCGGGCCCAACTTGATGAGTTTTGCTGCGATATCATCTTTGCCAGCTGCTTTGTTGTTCTTGAGCTGTTGGATGGCATCGTTAACTTCCCTCAACGTGGTTCATTCCCGTCCTCAACTGCACTGACGTAGTCAAATCCTCCGTTGCCTTGGTCATCTGTACCTACATTCTCCTCGCCGTTCAGGTGCTCGTCGAAGTGCTGCTTCGACCTTTCGATCACCTCACGGTTGTCCGTCAGCAGGCTCCCGTCCTATTTCGGCTTGCGGAACTACATTTTTCGGCTTGTGGCACGAAGCCTTTGCGGGATGCGTTGAGCTTCTGGTAGAACTTCTTCCAGGCGGCGTTTTTTCTCCTGGAAGAGGCGTGTCTGCTGCATCCGCTTCTGTTTGTATCGTTCCACATCATGTCGGGTTCCATGCTGCAGCAAGACCGCTCGCGCTGCATTCTTCTCCTCCAAAACCGCTCTGCACTCCTCAACGAACCAGTCGTTCCGTCGTCTCCGTTCCTCGTACCCGACAATGTCCTCAGCTACGTTGTTGATGGCTGCTTTTACTGTTCTCCAGCAGTCTTCTAAAGGGGCCACGTCGAGCTCTCCCTCGTTCGGCAACGCTGCCTCGAGGTGCTGCGCGTAGGCAGTGGCGACATCTGGTTGCTTCAGTCGCTCCAGATCGTACCGAGGCGGCCGTTGGTACCGTACATGATTAATGATGGATAGTTTTGGGCGCAATTTAACCATCACCAGGTAGTGGTCAGAGTCGATATTAGCGCCACAATAAGTCCTGACGTCGATAATGTCGGAGAAGTGCCGTCCATCGATCAGGACGTAGTCGATTTGCGATTCCGTCTGTAGCGGTGATCTCCAGGTGTAACGAAAAGGGAGGCTGTGCTGGAAGAAGGTGCTACGAATGCCCATGTTCTTGGAGGCGGCGAAATCAATGAGTCGAAGACCGTTCTCATTCGTCAGCTGGTGAGCGCTGAACTTTCCAATCGTCGGTCTGAATTCCTCCTCCTGGCCTACCTGAGCGTTTAAGTCCCCAATGATGATCTTGGAGTCGTGGCTTGGGCAGCAGTCGTATACTCGTTCGAGCTGCGCGTAGAAACCGTCTTTGTCATCATCGGTGCTTCCGGAGTGAGGGCTGTGCACGTTTATTATGCTGGTGTTGAAGAAACGGCCCTTGATTTTCAACCTGCACATTCTTTCGTCGATCGGCCACCAACCGATCACACGCCTTTGCATATCGCCCATCACAATAAAAGCTGTCCCTAGCTCACGTGTGTTGCCGCAGCCCTGGTAGATTGTATGGTTACCTCTAAACGTTCGCACCATGGATCCTGTCCAACACACCTCTTGCAGCGCTACGATTCCGAACCCGCGGTCCTTGAGAACATCGGCGAGTACGCGGGTGCTCCCGATGGAGTTGAGAGATCTGCAGTTCCCCGTTCTGAGCTTCCAATCGCTAGTCCCTTGTCGTCGCAGTGGTCGTCGCCATTGGTATCGGTTCGCATTCTTATCTTGTTGACTTTTCGCTGCAATTGGTTTTTTACGGCTGGTTCGCAAGGCCTGACACCAACCCCCTAACTTTCCGGAGGACCATAGTGCACCGTTGAGCTTAGAGTCCTTCACTGGCACTCGGACGATAATCAGCCGCCCCTAACATGGGGAACAGACGCTGTTTTGAGCCGCTCCTCCTGTAGATCAGACGCTCAGGCACTCAGGCTTGCAGCAGCAAACCCTCAAAGTTCCCACCGGGGTTGGTTGCCCGATCTTCCCTAAGGTTGCTCGTAGTTCCCGGCCAGTACCACGGGGAGGTAGGGATAGGAGTTGCTGGGAAGAGGCTCTGTCTTACACATTACCCAGCCTTTACCGACCATATAAATAAGATATGGACGATGAAAAAATTAATGTTCCGCTACAAGATCGCTACACCGCTTACTTGCAGATGCATGTCACATTTGGGAGAAATTAAAACTTATCGTTTTATTATTCATATCGTTATTTAAATGATAAGTTTTTGATTACAAGCAATTTTGAATTTCTGTATTAGGTCAGTGCACACTATTTATTATATACTCGTAGTACACCCAAAACACGAACCGTATAGTTTACATTCGAATGAGTATGACTCTAATGGGATTTTTGCATTGTAACTGATATAATGCATATAAAGTGATATTTGTCCAGGACAAAAATGGCGAATACGCCATAGAAACTTATACAAACCCACAGTTGAGAATGTATTAGTAAATTCAACAATGTCGGATGCGCTCTGAATATACTAATACACGCTCAAGGACCTATTTCCATTGCGGTACATACTGCATATTGGAGAGAGTAGCTCATAGTATCATCAAATTGGTGGGGTGTGTATGATGTTTATGTGTTGATAATATGTTTAGCTTTCGGCATTCTCTCAACTCTAAATATACCAGAGATATACGAGTTCTAGCCACTAGATAGGCTGATAGATTTTAAAAATGATTGATTATTATTATTTTTTTTTTTAAATGGCCCGCCTCTCACCCCCACACCAAAAGGCTCGCACAGAGAGCCTCCTGGTAGTGGACACATCAGTTCTCAGCGACAAAAAAAGGCAACACAAGAAGAAAAAACTATTCGCGAATACGCTGAGAACAAAAAAGACAAAAAAATACGTGAAAGTAACCGGCACAATAAAGATATTAGAGTTAAATGCAAGAAAAATAACTGCATCGAGCTCCCAGTGGAACGATGTTCCTTTTAAGGGGCTCTCTACAGTATTTATGATAGATACAGAAAGTGTTTTTTTTTCTAAATTCTAGTAGGTATAATTATTATTAGAATAATGCACATAAAGAAAACTTTTTGGTGAATAACTAATTCTATATTACAAATTCTCTAATTTTATTTTTTAAAAAACATTTCAGCCTTGTTTCGAATTGGATGCGATTTGTTATTTGTATTAACTCAGTAGGAAGCCGATTATAGACCGTTGGCCCGATAAATGAAATACGTTTTTGACCAAGGTTAGTGGAGGCCCTGGAGCGTTGTAAACTATTGGCTTGCCTGGTACTATACACACGAGTGCCTGTGGTGAAGTGTAAATTATTATGCGCTATTGGGTTATGCAGAGCATTAAAAACATACATTGCTGTTTGAAATTCGGTCAAACCAAGCAATGGCAAGATGTTATGTGAATTATTGCTGTAGAGTAGCATAGTTGAATACATAACTGGTTTCTTAAAAATAATTTTAAGACATCGATTCTGAAGAGTTTGTAGTTTTTTTAGATTTGATATGCTGGCACGCCCCCATACTGAAACAAGATAGTTTAGTAATGAATGAATATGTGCATAGTAAAACTTTAATAGCACGTGCAGAGGTACAAAAGTACAAACCCGACGCACAGGCCCGACGAGAGGGGGGGTCAGGGGGGGCAACTACCCTGGGGCCCGGGTCTATTTTGGGGGCCCGCATTTTTAACTGAATTAAATTTATTTTAATTTAATTGATGAAGTTTATTGTTTCTGTCAACACTGCAAATATATTACAATCAACTACTTCAACTTTAGCGGCATTAATTGGGTTCGCAATAATACATCATTTCTGTACCCAGACTCATCACACTCATCAACTAACACGTGTATCACTCAGCTACTCGACGGTTACAGCACCGCGGGGCTAGTTCAACTATGTGACGTCACTAATGACAACAACTGTATTTTGGATCTTTACTTTGGAAGCCAGGAGCTCTCCGATCACTTTGCCGTTTGTCGTGCTCCAGCTCCTCTCGTTAAACTATGCCAACACCACCCAGCTCTTCATTGTTTTCTCCGAAAATGTGTACCTTGTACATTCGAAGATACCACTGAGAAACTGACATATGCCTATCGCAAGACAGATTTTCGAGGAATGCACCTTTTCTTGTCTCGTATCAATTGGAATGAAATCTTGCCACAATCTGATTCAAACGCAGCGGCTGAAATTGTTTCGAACGTACTGATTTATGCTATCGACCAGTTTACTCCTAAAAAACTCAATCATGGCTGTGAATATCCTCCATGGTCGAATCGTACACTAAAAAAGTTTAAATTGGCCAAAAGGTCAGCTCTAAAAAAGTTTTCGAAATACCGAACCGATATGCAAAGAATCAGAATCTTTTTAAATCATTGTTACAAGAGACTTAATAAGTCTCTCTTCAATTCCTACCTTCATCGTATTCAGAGCCACCTTCGTAACAATCCAAAAGTTTTGGAATTACGTTAATGAACAGAGGCGTGAGTCAGGTTTACCCACTTCTATGTCGCTAGGTGATTTAGAAGCGACTTCATTGCCGGACATCTGTGAGTTATTTCGCCAACAATTCAGCTGTGTTTTTACCAATGATACTCTTAATAATCAACAAGTCTCCGCAGCAGCCGACAACATTCCCCGTAGGACTAGTATTGGACCTCATTTCACGATATCTTCCGATATTGTACAAAAAGCTTGCATAAAACTCAAGTGTTCTAACACTCCTGGACCTGACGGAATCCCATCATCTATCATTAAAAAATGCTCGTCGTCGCTTTGCCTACCTCTGTCCGTCGTTTTCAATATATCGTTAAGTTCCGGAGTGTTTCCTACCATCTGGAAATCATCTTACGTTTTTCCGGTTTATAAAAAAGGATCCAAAAGCGAAGTTCCCAATCACCGAGGAATCGCATCTTTATGTGCACTATCGAAATTATTGGAGCTCATCGTTCTCGAGTTTTTGACACATTGTTGTTCTAGATACATATCAGAAACTCAACACGGTTTCATTCCCAGGCGATCTACTTGCACTAATTTAGTAGCCTACACCTCATTTATCGCTCGCTCGCTACAGGATCGATTGCAGGCTGATGCAATATACACCGATCTGTCGGCCGCCTTCAATAAAATCAACCAATGGCTTCGATCTTACTTGTCAGGCCGTAAAATGTCTGTTAAAATCGGGAATCATTTATCCTCATCCTTCGACGTAACGTCCGGCGTACCTCAAGGCAGCCATATCGGTCCTTATATTTTCCTTCTATACATAAACGATCTGGATTCATTGATTAAGTGCTTCAAGGTGTCTTATGCCGATGATTATAAGTTATTCCATATAGTTAAAAGTTACTCTGATGCTTTGTTTTTGCAATCTCAGTTAGACATTTTCGCTAATTGGTGCATGACTAACAGGATGGTTTTGAATACCTCGAAGTGTTCTGTGATTACGTTTGCACGAAAACGCTCCATCGTAACATTCGACTACACTATCTTGCAAAACAAATTAAAAAGAGAAACTACAGCGAAAGATTTAGTGGTTCTTGTGGATTCAAAGCTTACATTTAAGGATCACATTGCTTTTATCTCGTCTAAGGCTTCGCGTAATCTAGGAGTTATTTTTAGGGTTACTAAGCATTTCACTAACGTACAGTGCTTAAAAACGTTGTATTGCTCGCTCGTTCGTTCCACACTGGAATACGCCGCCGTTGTTTGGGCTCCTTTCTAGAAGAACAGCATTCAACGCATCGAGAGTATAAATTTGTGCGTTTTGCGCTGCGCCACCTGCCTTGGAGCGATCCCTACAATCTGCCCAGATACGAAGATCGTTGCAACCTCATTGGTCTTGAAACACTGTCTTTGCGCCGCAATGTGACCAAAGCGTCTTTTGTCTCTGATCTGTTATTGTCTCGCATTGACTGCCCTGATTTACTCCGTCTTCTCAACATTGATATTCGCCTCCGAAACCTTCGTTCCTACTCTTTTGTCCGTCTTCCAGTGTCTCGTACTAATTATGGCAAAAATGAACCCGTCAGTAGCATGTGTAGAGTGTTCAATCAATGTTACAATGTCTTTGACTTCAATTTGTCTCGCACTTCTTTAAAAAAAATTGTTTTCGCGCACCCTTTCCCAAACCTGATAGTGTTAGCCAATTTTTTATGTTAATGTTAATACTTTACCTATGTAAGATAGAGTTTAAGAAGTGTTTATTTTAAGCAGTGTTTAGTGTTAGTCATTGTATCATTTGGTTTGTTTGTTAAATGTTGATACCTAAAAGATAGAGGTTTTGTGCCTACGGGAGAAGGAGCTTTTGAAAATCCACTCCCGCGGGTTTTTCCCTCTCAATAATAATAACTACGTTCCAATCGTTCCGGTTTTCTGAAGTACGTGAACGTAACCCAATTAGATTCATTCAACAGTGCAATAGAACCATTCTGGTTTCATTTATCGCAAGTGTTTGTCAAAGTGTACAGTATGAAGTTGTTTACAATTTATCATATACTTAGCTAATGTTACTAATAAAAGTTGGATATTTTCGGAATGGGGTTGACGAGTAGATGACGAAAATCAATGAATGAAGCCACTTTGAAAACCAAGATGGCGAATTCCAGTTAAGACATCTCTATAACCTAAAATATTGACATTTTCGAAAAAAGATAATCATAGAATAGATATAGGTATATTGATTTGTGATGCGGATGATATGATTATAGAAACCTTCTCTGAACCAGAAGACGCTATATTGGCCTTCAAAAGGGCATCGCTCACCTACTCGGCAAACCCGCTTAAAAATACCCTCATAGTTTATACAGATATTGTTTGAAATAGCTCCAAGGTACCATTTCTATCATCTACTCATTAAGCCCGTTTCAAAAATTCCCAAATTGTTAGGGTTATCGAGATTATTGTTCAATCGGAAGTCTTCATTCTGGATTTCAAAAAGGTGCCAAATATCCATGTTCATCATGTACTTGTCAAGCCCGTTCCGGAAATACCCATATTGTTAGGGTTATCGATAATGTTGCTCAACCAACGAATTTTGATAAGAATGTGAAGCGAATTTTTTACGATCTAAATCCCAAAAAACGAACTAATTCAATTTACGAACCCTTGGCTTGGTCCGTAAATAGAGGTTCCAGTGTACACATTTGATGCAGAAAAAAGTGGGAATTGAACTAGATACTTATTCTACCTATTAGTATTCACCAAAAGTTGAAACTCTTTCTCTCACAACTCTCTGTCTCAGTCTTTCTAACAGCAGACTTCGCTGTTGGATCCCATTCATCGCATTCGGAATGTTTTCTCTCTGAATGTTGGCGCAAATGTAACAACTGATTCCAAAACCGATTTTACCATGTTCAGAAACCAATAAAGAAAATTCGTTCAGGTCATAGTGACAACTGCAATAGCTGCATCCAGTGCCTCAAAATCATCAACATGTACCAACAATAAGAAACAAGGCAGCATCGGTGGTGCGAAATTTTACATTCAGTTGCCTATTTCTGATGAATTTGCTGAATTCAATATTCAGTTTCAATGCTTCCCTCATTCATTCACTTCCAAACTGACTGAAATTTTATGCAGAATCGAATGGTTGAGTGCAGAGGAAATATAAATTCATTCACAAACCAAAGCATTCATTTGTTATTATGTGGACAGTTTGAAGGCAGAAGTTCTTTTACATTTTCGAGCATAACTGAATTGCATAATCTATATCTGGTGCACTTTTGCTTGATGATCTCAGAGCGGACGGACGAGGAAAACAAACAAACCTTCGATTCATCGCGGCGGGCATAAATAGAATTTTATTTCTCTTTCAAGCTCACGAAGGGATGTCAATTTTTCTAAGCTCGAATTCTGAGCAGCATTAACGATGGTAGCATTAACGTGCGTCAAGGGAGCATGAACGATGGCGATATGGACTGTATGGCAATGTCGCAAAAAAGGTTTCCAATTGCAATGGCAAATCGGACGCAAGTCATTCTAATGGCCAGCCACAAACAAATATTCCTTTATTATTTTTATTTTTTCATCTATTACTTATTTAAAATACTGACGACTCTGGTAAGCTAACGCATTGAATCGTATCAAATAAACAATTTTCATAAAAAATAATTTAATTGAAACGGTTGCATTTGTATAGTTCCTCTAATCGATGTTGAAATAAGAAGTCATATATGGTACGGCCCGTCAGTACTTCGAACCCCGGGGCCCGGCGCGGCTCTCGACGGCCCTGCCGACGCATAGCCCCACATAATGCAGCCACTTTTTTTCGAGAGATTTTAGATGGTCGTTCCAGGAGAGTGTAGAATCTAACCAAAGACCTAAATATTTGAAACATTTCGTTTCCTCAATCTCGTAGTGCTCAGCTATTGGATGCGAATGATCTTCTATGGATTTTCTAGATGAATGGAATAACATGTATTTGGTTTTTGATAAATTTAGGGAGAGGAGGTTATCGTTGAAATATCCGATGAGTAATTTCAAATGAAGAGCACTATAGGTAGGAGAAATATGGGTATATGGGAACATGGGAGTAACAAGTGAATTCAACATTTGTCCGATAGAAGCCGTTCGCTAATCATTTCCGGCATTCCTCATATCAACAGTATTTTTAAAAGTCAGGTGATCTTATATCAGTATTTCGCAGTGAATGTATCAATGTGTAAAGTACCATAAACTATAAGGGCGATGACGTGGTTTTGTACTTTTAAGCAGCAGTGGCAGATGTTCATTTCAGTTTGCATTTTACCCCGGACAAGCGAATCCAGTGCACAGCATCGCCCTGGTCAACGATCATCGTTAATCATTCTGAGCATAATTCATTTTCTTCCACTTTTCTTTGAAGCATGGAGTGAGAGAGCAATGATTTTACTGTATAGATTCTCAACTTAGGGTCTGCGGACCCCTGGGGGCGGTTTCTCTTTCGTCATTCCACACTATAAGCCCAGCTCGCTCTAGTCTGCCGTGCTTTATCAGCCTTTCAATGTCAGCATGGTTGTATGCTTGGTACCGTTGGGGGTTTACGCGTCTGCGCCATGCTCCATTTTCTACTGTGCTGCCGAGTGTTGAACGCAGATTTTTCTCCCAAACATGCCCCGCTATCCTGCTTCCTTCAACATCCATGGCCGTACAGAGCAACCAGGAGTATCAACGATTTGAATAGAACAAGTTTTGCGCGCATCCTTAGGCTGTGGGACTTTAACTGACTTCGCGGCTAACATCGTTACCCTTGGTCACTAGTGTTCTGAAATATATAAATTGGTTTACTGTACCTCATCGTTTTCCACGTCGAAACCAATACGACCGCTATTCTCTGCCAGCTAACATGTACTTTGTCTTGTCAGAGTTTATTGTCAGCCCGATTCTTGAAGATTCCCTTCTAAAAGGCAACAATGCCTCTTCCACTGCTCTGCGATCAATGCCAATGATGTCGGTGTTGATTGCAAAGCCAAGAAGCATGTGAGATCTCGTGATGACGGTTCCGTTCCATTGCACATCAGATCGTGCAGCGTTATACGAATCAGCTTAATCAATTTTGTCGGGAAACCATCCTGAACCATTACCTGCCACAGTTCACTTCGTTTTACTCAATCATATGCCGCCTTAAACTCCACAAACAGATGGTCAGCCCGCAAGTTGTATTCCCGGAATATATCCAGAATTTGCCACATTTGGTCCGTCGTTGATCGTCCTTCTCGAAACCCGCTTTAATATTCACCGACAAAGCATTCAGCCAACAGGCGCAGTCTCCTCAAAAGAACATGAGAGACTTCCTGGTAGGCGGCATTGAGGATCGTTATGCCTCGGAGGATATTATGTTCGAGTTTGTAGTCCTTCTTGAAGATAGTACATATGAGTCAATTCAACCAATCCGAAGGCATTCTTTCAACCATGCAGATCATCGCGATCACGAATGGGATTGCTTCTCACTTTTTAGACTTTTTGAAGCTCACCCGGGGTTCCGCCCTTCCCAACGGCCTTATCGTTTTTTAACTCTCGGATCCACTCACTAAAAAAAAAACATTCGGTCAAATAACGTACGCTACCATACGAAACTAACCTTCCATGGAATACTTATTAGACCGGTTGTCTTATCGACTATGCTGGACCAACGTATTCATTACACGTGACAGGAAAGGAAACATCTTTCCAATAGAATTAAAAGATTGAAAACATAAAGTATATTTTTTGAGGTAGAGACAATATGTATTTAGTTTTGTTCGATCACATCCGTTGTCCCGATCCCTTACCTTTTTAATCGTCAATAGTCACGAAAATAATATAAATTCAAGCGTTTCGCCCGCATTTGATTTTTATCGTGATTAATGGAACTTACTAAAAAATGAAATAGAAATTTGTAGGGTAGGAAATGCCGCCCCTTGATTTTGCCGCTCGGGGCGGTTGCCCCCTTCGCCCCCCCCCCCCCTAGCTCCGCCACTGCACATGTTTAGTGTGGAATTGAGCTGTTTGCAGACGAAAAAGCGTCACTGTGCAGTTCGAAATACGTACAAACACCACAGAAGTATGAACATGTATAGAATACACTACCTTTTTGGCATACTCAGCAAGTAAAACCAACTAATACTTTTACATGCGGACAGATCATATTGTGGCGTGTATTCTCAATCAATTTATTTCATCATGAATCAAGTTGTGTTGGTATAATGCTATATTTGATCTACAATTCGATGAAGGAATATGCACGAAAGAATGTAATACCTTTTTTGCATTGGGAAATTGTTTTGTGTGATAAACACCGCATCACATTCAAGTGTGCTACACAAATTTTTTTTTAAATTTTTTTGAGAACGATACAGCCGAGAAGACAGTTTTTGTTTCGCGTCATTTTAACGCAATATCATTTTATTAACACTTCATTTCATTTTTACGAGGAATTCGTTCCGTACTAATACACTGTTAATCCACAAAACTGTGATATCTTTAACAAACGTGTAAAAGAAAAATTCGTTGAAAAGTGGACAGGTCAAAAAGTGGTAAAACATAAAACATAACACGCATGTATTACTAACTTTGCTAATATGCAGAAACCTACACAGTAGCAATAGAACTAAAGGCGATGATTTCGGTTTTCTCTTTCAATCGGATACCATTTGCTTGTAATTCGCATATCAGTCAATTAATTTAATTTTTAATTCTCAATTTTTGCTCTTAGGCTAAGTTTACACGATACGTTTAATGTTGCAACCAGAAGCAGAATTTTAGTCGTTTTTATGGTTTCCAATTAATATCCATGTAAGTTCGAAAATGACGTGACAATACAGCAAACAGACATCAATAGGCGATCACAAAGAGCGACTAAAATGTTGTGACTGGTTGAATCTATAAGCCAATAAGTTGAGATACATGTTTTGATTTCATGTCTTCAGTATGTTATAGTCTTACGTTCTTTTTTGCTTGTCATGAAATATATTGAGAGAGATAATCTTAAATCAGAGAGAAAAGAGAGGAATAAAGAATCAATCAAATGAAATCGACTCAAGAGCATCTCCGTACATTTCACACGAATGCTTTCAGAATTGCGCTCTGATCTTCTCATTTCAGTTTGAATACAATGACATTTCGTCTTCGTTATTCGTACAACTTTGATGCGTTAAGCGCAACAAGTTTAATTCAAAATATTCCCCAAATAGTGGTAAAACAAACCTGTAATTAGACAAATATTACAACTTTTTTCAAGAAGTCATACATCTCTTGATGATGATTGCAAAAAAAACAAGGGCTAATTATTTTTATTCAAAAACAAATCCACTACTGAGCAGATTAGTGTCAAAATATTTGTTTAACGAATTGACAAAAGTTTCAGAGGAAACGACTAATTTGCTGTAATTTAAAAACAGACAACTCTAAAAGAAAGCTTCTCCGGTAAAGGTGCGATGTGTTCGCTTTCATGTGTCGGAAGCAAATGATGCTGAAATTATTAAGCGCATATTATTTATAGTTTCTAGTTATTTTGGTGGTGTCATCAATGTTACATTTAGCGAATTTTACGTAAATTGGAAGCTTTCAGTAATCAGTGCTAGGTAATCTTCTTTCGATTAGTGAACAATTTCTGAGCAGTTTCCCGCAGTAGATTAAATTCTGGGTAGTTTCCATTAGTAGATTAAATCCTTGGAATATATTTTTTGCATTGTCCAAAAACCCATGTATTCCGCAATAAAACCTACAAATGTTCACATATAATATTTGCTTAATCTAGGTAATCTTATCAAGTCCCAACGGTTTTGCCAGATTGCTGTAAGTCAATAGAGATAAGGTTCTTATTCTTGCTTTGTAGTGAAATCAGTAGTTTTTTTGCACATACTTTACATTTTGAATCAAAATTTTGGTTGTAAATTTAACGTGGAAACCCTTAAATAATATTTGTAGTTAAATAAAAATAATTGTAAAGTGTTAGATATTTAATATCCAAATTAATTGTGATGTCAACGAGTGATGTTGGTAGTGGTTGTTTTAACCGGCTAAGAATTACACTACGGACTACCTGTTCCGGTGGTAATACCAAACAGGGAACCCCAATTCCATAGTGTCATGCGCAGGGCCGCAGAGAGAAAATACGGGCCCGGGGGGTCCAACGTACGGGCCCCCACCACTGTGTATTGCCTGAGTACAAAAAAGTGAACATTTTAAATTCATTACTGTGGGAGTTTTTTTTAAATACCTTTTCGACAGTTTTGGTGACTTTGAAAAGCGTCATTTTTGTCAATAGTATTTATAAAAGTACGGAAATGGAAAGATTAGAAATGTAGTTATTACAAAAATTAAAAATATCTAAACGGCGATCAACGGCAATAGATAAAAGAAAAACAACAGGAAAACTAAATATTAAAAGAATGTAAAAAAGAGCTCCAAACAACAAAATCAAATAAATAAACAAATTAATGTCAATTGTCAAAAAATGTTTAATCTAGAAAAACCAAAATAAAATCTATAAAAAATTGATAAAAGAAAACAGGTAACTAGAAAAAACATATTCGAACATTATTGAACAAATGTTGAAAATAATGAAAAATCGATAAGAAAGTAGGAAAATTTTTAGGAATAATAAAAATGAAAGAAAAACTACTAAAAAGAATACAAACATTAATATAAAAAATGCATAAAACTGAAAAACTCTATATCAAGAATAATAAAATTTATTTAACATTTAAAACAAGACATATTTAAAGCAATAGAAAAAGTAAATAGAACGTTAAGAATGCATAAAATTACAGGAGTGTATATAAAAGACAAGAATAAAATAACCATAGAGAAATTAAAATAAATGGACGAACCGGAAAATTTTTAAAAACTGGAAAAATGGAATGATGAAAAGACAAAAAGTAAAGAAAATTGGATAATGAACAAAAACGGAGCAAACAGACAAAATGAAAAACAAAGATAGTAGGAAAAAGCCAACTTGGTATACTATAGAAACACAAAAAATGGAGAAATTAACACTAAGAAAATGAATAAAATGGATTAAATTATTTAAAGAATAGAAAAACACTAGAAATGAAATTTGAAATAAATTAAAATAACGAACTAAATGTAAAATCAAGGAAAAGAGCGCATAGTGTTAAAAACGATCAAATGTTTTTTTAGGAAAATAAAAAATATCAATATAAACGTACAAGAAAATGGTCAACAGAAAAAGTACTTTCAAAATAGGTTAAATGGAAACAATGAAGAAATAACAATAACGAATAAAATCTTAAGAAAAAGGTATAAGAAATAAATAAAATTATATTAAACAATCAGTGGGAAAAATAAAACTACGAAAAACGAAAAGTTAAAAACATAAGGAAGAAAATAGGAGAAAGGTAAAAATTAAACAATAAGACAAATTGGAATGAATTTGAATAAGTAAAATTGCTTATGGAAATGCAAAAAAATAAGAAAAAATTAAAGGGTTGTGTACAGGACACGACCACGGTGACATTAAAAATATAGCTTTTTTATCTATCACACATATCGACACACGTTCTTGTTCACTCGCCTGTTTTCATATGTTACAATGTGCTATATACCCTCCCCATTAAAACATAATTTATTGATGGTCTTTTAACGGTAATCTATTAATTAATCAAGTATCTCACTAGGTGATTGGCATTATTTGGCTGATCCATCTAGTAAAAATAGGCTGGTCTGTCCAGAAAATATATTCAAAAGAAAAGTTCCATATTGAGAGCTGTGATGAGGAAACCCACGCCCGCCAACGGAAATATACAGATTCTCCATAAAATATGAAATTTCATTTTCCATTTAAATTTTCAATAATGTACTAATGAACTTAAGTAAACAATCTTAAGTGTAAGTATTTCTTGATCGATTAGTGGTGGAAAAATGAAATTATTAGATAAATTACATTGTTATGCAACGTTCGCACTACCAGTTAAAACGGGTTTTTATGCTATCTTGGTGACATTTTTCTTGTTGCTAATTATTAAAACGTGTTATAACTCTGTAGTGTAAACATTGTATTATTAAACCAATTCTGCAGCGTTTTATGTTATATAGGTGTTTTATGTGGTAATAGGACTGACATAATTATATCTTCAGTACAGCGGTTTGTTTCATAATTTAAAACAGATTTATTTTAAAATTTAAATTAGTATACCCAACCGTATTTGTTGTATACCTTAAAACGCAATTAGAACTGTGTTTTAAATACATAGAGTAGGACAGATATTCTGACTGGTTAAACTGGGAAAACAATTTTAAGTCCAGTAACGCTTAAGACATGGCTTGAATTTGAATCGAAAAAGAACACCCGCTTCAACTGCTGCTGGGACGGTAAGTTCTGTTTTAAAATTTTCCGTTGTGTGCAGTACGAAACAAAAGTGTTTGAAATTAGAAAACAAAAAGTTCTGCTGGGAATGTGATTGTTTCCGATGCAATTACACTCAGATTTTTCACGCAGGGGATACAGGCCGTGTAAATGAAAACCGCGTAAATTTAAAAAAAACGCGTTAATGAAAACCGCGTAAATTTCAAAATCCGCGTAAAAAACCTGAGTGTACTCTCCTATATAAAATATTACGCTGCTGAACAGTGCAATAACTACAGAAGCACGTTATCAGATGCCTTACTGATAAAAAACATATAACCGAAATATGAAACATGAAAACCAATTGGCTCTTTACCCTACGCAGCTACAAAGCGCCGTAAACATGGATTAACAAGTTACAACGCACACGCATGCATAAAAATAAATATATTTTTTTCAAACGCAACACTCTTAAGCAGCACACACCGTATTGAATTAAATCCAAACCACCCCGCCCACCCACTTTGCAAATCATTCTGTGACACCATGCTGGTACCCGACAAATCCGCACACGGCCACCGCTGCCGAAAATGCATAGCGTCTACCGCTTATTGTAGTGCCCAGACGCTGCAGCCATGATCTTACCCGTTCGACATAAGAACAAAAACTGATTCAAACGGGTACGCGTCACCTCTATTTATAAACTAACCGTATATGGTTTAGTCACTTAGGTGCGAGTGTGTGCAAATGCCAACGTTACCGAAAATCGATAGCGCTTATTGCATCGCCCGGAGACGACGTTGCTCGTGTGGGATAAGAGCAACAACTGATTTAAACGGACATGCGTTGCTTCTATTTATGACTTTTCGTGTTTCATTGAGCAACTAAGCTGCCCTCTTTTGACGGCTGTGTCTGAGAAATCTGCCTCACGAATGGTATTTTTCCCGTTTTTTGTGAACTTTTTAATTTTACCAATTTGCAAAAGTCTACTTTTATTGGGGAGATATTAAATTATTACCAATATTTAAGTTAGGTGTTTCTGAATCGGTTGGTGTATGAATGATTAAAATCCATCTAGTAATATCGGAGTTATAAGCGTGCAAACCTTACATAGTTTCGTTACATGGGAGATAGTTTAGATTTTAGAATGACACCTAGCCCCAGATAGTGGAGTAAGACATTTTTAATGTCAAAAAACGGAAATAGAAAAAGGCTATGATAAGAATAAATGTAGTAAATAGACAAATTCTAAAAATTGGATGGAATGAAAAAAGAAACAAATACAAAAGCAGGGTATTAAAATATGAAACAATTAGAAAAATTAAATAAAGAGAGCAGAATTTTCTCGAAAAATTGTGAATAAAATGAAATAACAGAGAAAAAACTATAAATTAAAGTAAGTGATAGTGATAGCAATACAAAAAAGCAAAAGTAAGGAACGTAAAAAGATGGATAAAATAAAAGAATGGAAATACATAAAAAAGGCAGAATCTTAAAATTGTAGAAATACAAATACAATCCACAACTTGAAAAAAAGATAAATGAAATTTTAACAAAATAAAAAAAAATCCATGTAAAAATTAAAAAAAATGAGAAACATGGATCAAATTTCAAATAAGGGTTGGGGTTGAATTTTACGCTATGCTGGTTTCGAAAACATTCATAATCCTATAAAAACATGAATTATTCTTTATTTGTGTTGGTGTGTTAGCACACCTTAAAATATTTTACAATAATGTTGTAACTGATTTCTAGTAAATAGTTCAAAAATAAAAATAAAATCGTTACTTCCAGGAAACGACGTTCAAAATCTCACGCTCACTGCTCCAAAACGAAAGATTTTGTATGTATTTTGTAATCTTGCTAACTAGTTGATTTAGTTTGGTAGCAGAGTTAAATTTTCTCTTCGAAATCAATCAAACATAATTTAGTAATTTAGTTGAACGTATGCTTCTTAGAATCATTGGCAGCTGCAGGATTGTGAACTGAGAGATCATCTCTTCATGCTCCATGACATATAAAATTCAAAACAAAACTATTAACACTATATTGCTCATAAAAGGGGCTCGATGTGTACGCAATTTGCTGTTATAATGAAAATGTTGATAAAAGGCCGTATTTGAAAGAATTGTAAAACGTATTTATCTTTTTTCCATTCCTGGCCACTTTGCAAGAAAATCTCCGAAAAAAGCTACATCATTTGAGTACGACCCCTAGACAAAAATGTTTCGGTATCATCTCGTATCTGAATATGATTTTTTATGGATTTTGTAACAATGAACGGCAAACAAAATATATTAAATCGTAAATTTAAATTTTTGGATTATTTCGAATTATTTAGGTATATCAAGAGTATTTGATGATTCATTTGACCAATTGAGCTCTCAAATAGAGGTAGGGTTACCGCCTCTAGTGGTACTTTCACCAGTAGAGTTTTACTGAGCAGGGGATAGACTTCAAGAGACACATGGGTATCAATTACAATTTCGAATTAAAGTGATCACTCGACAGAAGTTTGGAGCGCTTCCAGTGATTTTTATTGTATGAAACGCTTAAAAACAAATAAATATGCACTGTTTTATTTCTTATGCAGCTCGTAGCACTAGGAGGAAAAATATCTTATTTTCTTCACATTCACCGTAGAGTGTAATGTTTTGCTAAAGCACTCCACCTTTCTGTGCCGTTCACATTTAGTTGTATGTTTTTGCATTTGTTAACAGTTTTGTCGATTTATGTAGTTGGGTTTAGTACTTCGCTCTCCTTCCTTCCTACAAAGAATCTAAAAGCACCAGCCACTCTCGCTGTGAAGGTAAAGTAAACCCAAATGGCACTTTTATAATAATTTTTGTCAATACCAGGAGGGTTCAATGGGGTAAAGTAAACCCAAATGGCACTTTTATAATAATTTTTGTCAATACCAAGAGAGGCCCTCCTTAACAATTAGGGCCTGCAACCCGAGGATGATGTTTATGAGGACTGTGTGCTGCACGATTCCTGGTAAAGAAAAGGGCAACGCAAAATTGCAAAATAATCCAATGGATTCTTCCGGGCGAATTCGGATTTACCTGAACGAAGACACGAAATTCGTCTCCAAAAACCGGTGTGGCAACCCTAAGCAGGGTTTTTTTCAATAATTACTTTCGATACTAATCCAACGCTTTCGAAGATTGGAAATTCAATAAATCAAAAAAATTAGAGGGTTGTCTACAAGACACGACCACTTGTTATTTGTTGTTACTTGTTGTTACTTTTCTAGTTATTGTTCACTGATAAAGATACAGAATTGATTATTAACAAGCACAGATTTAAGACAAGCTAATAAAAGGGATTTTTGCATAATGTATGAATATTTGTTTATGTTATGATTCACTGGTAACCCAAGTAACAATTGAAGTTTTATAGCACGCTACAAGTGCAATCTAAGTTTTATGAGTGGCTATAAAACAACCTTAAAACCTAATTTGTTACTAGGGAATGGTACAGAATTAACAAGCGCACAATTAATACAAATTAATGAAAGGAATTTTCTAATCGAATTCTTTTTCCATTATGTATTCGTCCTAATAAGGACTGTTTGCTGATAACTATGTTTTGTGATACGGAACGAGAATCCTTTGAAACGATTCAAACCTTGCCGGCGATTCGCTTCTGCTACGTACACACACGAACATTTTCCTTTCGCAGCTCATGTCAAATAAGCACTGAAACAAAGTGATCTCTTTTATCAACTTTTTGGTGCAGATAGAAGACCATCCTTTTGTACGACAAATAAAAATACTTTCATCATTCTTTTTGGGGTGGCTTTCGCTTAGTGGCATGGTTGCCACGTTTATTCATTTTGCAAAAGACTTCTAGTTTGTACATTATTAATTTGAAGAATATTTGCTTATATTATAATTTACTGGTAAAGATACTGAATCGACAAGCACAAACTTAATACAAATTAAAAAAGGGAATTTTCTTCATCAATTCTTTTTCCATTATATATTCGTCCTAATAAGGACAATTTGCCAATAACTGTCTTGTGATACAGGACGAGAATCCTATGAAACGATTTGACACTTGCCTATACGACTAAACGCACTGCATAAACCAGCAATTCGCCATTTGTTCCGCCATCGTCGCTTGGAAATGCGAGCAAAATCCTTCCAGCACACAGAAACGCTCCCCTTCCATGGCTCGTATCAAATGAAAGATGTATCTGAGACCCTACCAGCAGCAGTAGCAATAACCTACCTCGTTCCATCAGCAAAATAGGTATGGCAGTGAATTAATTCGGTCAGAAACATTCCTTTTATGTCATGCGATGAAATGTGTAAGACGTTTATGAGTGTCGAGATGAGGTCTGTGTTAGGGAAAGAGTTGCGCAAGTTTGTGAAAATTGTATATGTTTTCCTTGCGGATTTACGGATTTTTCAATAGTGTGCTAATAAAACACACAGATAAATTTGATAACAATTTTTTACTGGCAATTTTCTAAATCGATTAGTGTTCGAATCATGAAAATCTATAAACAATTAATAAAACGTGAGTGAAAACTTGGTATGTCTTCATACATTTTTCCAAAGCATTTACAATAATACGGATTTTTCAATAGTGTACAGTTGAAATACCAATTTAAAGTTGCAATCAATTTTCAAGTTGGACTTCTCTGAATCGATTGGTATGTAAATGATGCAATTCCATCAACAATTAACAACGCTGCAGTCGTTTAAAATTATGCAACATTTTCGCGACGCGGATCGAATTTTAGATTTTAATTTTACACCTAGTCTCAGCCCCATATAGTGTAGTAAAGCATTTTCAATGCTAAAAATCGATTTCATATTGGCGAAATTTGAAGACATTCTCATGACTTCTAATCAAACCATTTAATTGTTTAACCCCTACAAGTCTGATCATATTTTTGTTTCGATTATAAACATTTTAATCTTAAGGTCATTCGCTTCTTCATTCAGATTAGGAATTTTCCTATAAAAAAATCTCTATTCCTGTGTTGGGATTCGAACCCAGGTGAGCTGCGTACATGACATTCAATGTACAAATTCCGCTATGCCCGCTCGATTCTGATCTTGTTTCGATGCGAGAATTAGGTTGGTATAAATATAGTTGATTTCAAATATGCAGTAGTTTAGAATTTTCGCTATTCTAGTTACCTCATGCACAAGATATTGAATTTTCAATTGCATTCTCAAATAAATTTTTGTCGAAAAAGTATTTGTCAAAATTTTAGTTTCTGTTAAAAATCCGGGCCCCCTTCAAAACTCCGGGCCCGGGGGGAAACACCCCGCCCCCCCCCCCCTCTCGGCGGCCCTGGTCATGCGACCCGTGCTATGCACAGTGGTCCCAAAGAGCAAAAAAGGGGTTTTTTTAGATTGCGTCAAAACGATTGACTTTAGCAATATGGTGTCTTTGAGAAAGTTTCTTGGAGTACAACTCCCCTTCTTTCTGTTTTATCATATTAATGATTAATCCCCCTAATAGTGAGTTACGAAATTTATTTTCTCCAATAATTCAGATAGACAAATACTTACTTCAGCAAAGTTGTAGAGAAACTCGTTACAAACATTTTACCCGAAGACTTTAACTCTCTATCTTTTAAGGTTTTTGAGATATGGGACATTATTTGTAAAAGGCCCCTTAAAAACTGTTTTTTCATCATAAGTTTTCTTCTAGATTTTTTCCATTATATAAATGTTCTAGAACATTGTTTGGACTATTAAACTGCATTACTTTGCCGAAGACGGAAACTTACTATCGCTAGTATGTGTGGAGATATTCACGTTTTGCCTTTCTCATATAGAAAGGTTATGCAATCACTCTGAAAAACGTCAACCTAATCCCGGCCCGGAGGGCCGAGTGTCATATCCCATTCGACTCAGTTCGTCGAGATCGGAAAAAGTCTGTATGTGTGTGTGTATGTGTGTATGTATGTGTGTGTATGTGTGTGTGTGTGTATGTATGTGCGTATGTGTCAAATAATGTCACTCATTTTTCTCAGAGATGGCTGGACCGATTTGCCCAAACTTAGTCTCAAATGAAAGGTGCAACCTTCCCATCGGCTGCTATTGAATTTTGGATCGATCGGAATTCTGGTTCCGGAATTACGGGTTTCAGAGTGCGGCCACACAGAAATTTCTCATAAAAACTATAGGAAAAATTAAAAATAGAATTTTTATTTTTGATGCTAAATGTATTCAAGGTGCATAAAACGTCAAGATTTGATGCAAACACGAAAAAAAATTTGACGAAGATTCACTTTTTTGGATTTTGCACATTTTTGCCTTTCTCATATAGAAAGGTTATGCAATCACTCTGAAAAACGTCAACCTAATCCCGGCATAAGGTTTCTGGATTTTAACAGGGGCGTAGTTGATGGTTTACGGAGAGGGGTTACACCCCCCCTCTACTGTTCACTCCCCTCCTTTAAAAATCTCCTTAAATCACCCCTCAGACCACCACCTCATACCCCTCCCTTTCAACCCCATCATCTTTAAACCACCACTATATTACAAAGCATACCAATTTAAGCTGGGGAGTCGTTCGTTCATGGGACTTTCGCCCTCCTCACATGCCCATCCCCGCATGACAAAATGAGTTAGCAAGCAGATAACATTGATCTAATGCTGATTAGGCGAATGGAGTATGATATTTTTTTGTTTCAAGTGTTTCACCGTCGACACGTAGCTCACCAAGTTCGTGGCTGGCATGCCATTGTGTATAAGTGCAAAGTGTACTAAGAATGTAATGGACATTTCCACAATTATGTTGAACATAAAAAGCCTCCGTGCCATAGTTTCGAGAAATGAGAAAGGCACAATTGCACCGCTAGGTGGATTAAAACAGGTTTTTTGATTGAAAATAGCTCTTTTTCCAATGCCGATAACTTTTAAACGGGCAAAAACGGGCAAACCACTTTGTAAACAAATTAAAGTGCAAGAAAAGCACAACAAATGCTGGAAAAATCAGATCTCCCCAAGGCGGCCCTCTATGTAAATACTAGAGCCTAAATTTGTCCATACTAGAGCTGTTCCGGCATTAAATACATCACCATATATTACTGTTAGTTTTTTTATTTCGATTATAGATGTTTTAACCTTAAGGTCATTCGCCTCTTCGGGTTAGAAAAATCTCTTATGAAAAATTTCTAACCCTATGTGCGGGGTCGGGACTCGAACCCAGGTGCGCTGCGTACAAGGCAATCCATTTACCAACTACGCTACACCCATCCCCTACTGTTAGTTCGGAAATAAAGGGTTAAATTCGTAATAATTATCCTTTCTTACTTTTATAAGCACGTCTTTCAGTAAATACCCAAGCAACCAAAAGTTGATATAAAGGAACTACATAAGCTTCTCGTTTTAAGTAATTTTGCAATACGTTTTATGTTCTAATAGCGGGTTAAGCAGTTCTATTAAAGCTTGAGCAGCTTGAAAGTTCGCTAAGAACTTTTTGTGAATTTTAAAGTGTGCTTTTTAAGTATTATCCGAACTTCTGTTTGCTTGGGTAAAAAGTTACAGTTGTTCAAAAACTCAATGCATACGCCTGACACCGGAAACTGACAATTCCCTTGTGCCTACTTCATAACAATGGCGCAAGTGCAACCAAACGGCGAGTAATCAATTGCATTTGATGACGGGATGAGACAAACTTCAGCTCAAGTATTTCCATAGAGGGCCGCCTTGGGGAGATCTGATTTTTCCAGCATTTGTTGTGCTTTTCTTGCACTTTAATTTGTTTACAAAGTGGTTTGCCCGTTTTTGCCCGTTTAAAAGTTATCGGCATTGGAAAAAGAGCTATTTTCAATCAAAAAACGTGAATATCTCCACACATACTAGCGATAGTAAGTTTCCGTCTTCGGCAAAGTAATGCAGTTTAATAGTCCAAACAATGTTCTAGAACATTTATATAATGGAAAAAATCTAGAAGAAAACTTATGATGAAAAAACAGTTTTTAAGGGGCCTTTTACAAATAATGTCCCATATCTCAAAAACCTTAAAAGATAGAGTGTTGAAGTCTTCGGGTAAAATGTTTGTAACGAGTTTCTCTACAACTTCGCTGAAGTAAATATTTGTCTATCTGAATTATTGGAGAAAATAAATTTCGTAACTCACTATTAGGAGGATTAATCATTAATCTGATAAGACAGAAAGAAGGGGAGTTCTACTCCAAGTAACTTTCTCAAAGACACCATATTGCTAAAGTCAATCGTTTTGACGCAATCTAAAAAAACCCCTTTTTTGCTCTTTGGGACCACTGTGCTATGGGTAAAATTGTTGAGGGGGTTTAAAATATTCTCAATGGCGAACGGAGCCTGGGAAGAGCCGGGCGAACTCCCCAGTAACTGGCTGTGGTCCACTAGGAGGTTGATAACTCTATTATCTTTCTCCGGACAAAACCAGCCTAGAGGCCGCGTGGCATCCTGCGGGTTGAAGTATGTCAGTTATGGAAATAACTGTCAAATTCATTCCCAAAGGTGGCCGCGTCACTTATGAGGAGGCAAAGAGCTTTAGACCGATCAGTCTGACCTCCTTCCTTCTCAAATCAGTGGAACGTTTAATCGACCACTACATTCAGGATGGTAGCTTGGGCGAGCACCCGCTGCATGCAATGCAACATGCATATCAGCGGGGGAAGTCTACTACCACCCTGTTACACAATGTTGTCTACAACATTGAAAAGGCTTTTTCACAAAAGCAATCAAGTTTAGGAGTTTTTCTCGATATTGAAGGTGCTTTTGACAACGTGTCTTTCGAATCCATTTTGGAAGCAGCACGAGATCATGGAGTACCTTCATATATCACGAACTGGATACATACAATGCTTAGCAGCCGACATCTGTGCTCATCGTTAAGACAAGTAGAGATGAGGAAACTGAGTGTCTGCGGATGTCCTCAAGGTGGTGTGCTGTCACCACTTCTATGGAACCTTGTCGCCGATAGCTTGTTGAGAAAACTAAATGAGCTTGGGTTTCCGACGTATGGTTTCGTCGATGGTTATCATATAATGATCACCGGTATTTGCATTAACATACTTTTTGATTTGATGCAACAAGCCTTATGTGTTGTTGAGCGGTGGTGTCTTTATGTTGGACTATCAGTTAATCCAAATAAAACCTCAATGGTGCTTTTCACGCAACGAAGGATTACAACCGGAGCTCGTCCATTGCAGTTTTTTGACTCTGAAATTATTGTCGAAGATCAAGTTAAGTACGTTGGGGTAATTCTCGACTCAAAACTTAATTGGACAGCTCACATCGATTTCAGGATCAAGAAAGCTTGCATGGCCTTTGGCCAATGTAGACGGGCTTTCGGCAAATCTTGGGAACTTAAACCCAAGTACATTCAGTGGATCTACACAACAATTGTGGCATACGGGTGCCTTGTTTGGTGGCAGAAGGGAGAAGTCATGACAATCCAATCAAAGTTAAACCATCTTCAGAGGATGGTCTTGATGGCGATGACTGGTGCGTTCTCGACAACACCTCCTTCTGCTCTCGAAGCACTCCTGAACATAAAACCACTACATGTGTTTCTGAAACAAGAAGCACTTTCTTGTGCATACCGTCTTAAGGTTACTGGGCTCTGGAACAGTAACCCAATAGATCGTGTAACTAGCCACACAAGACTGTGGCCCCAAATGGTTACTTGGGATGAATATACACTTGCTCCCAGTGACCTTACACTCACATGTAGTTTTCCTTCTAAAACTTTCAATGTGAGAATTCCTCTTCGTGAGGAATGGCTGTCTGGCTGGATGGATCGACAACTTGAAGAATACGTAGTTTGTTATACGGACGGTTCTTTGTTGGAGGGCCGAGCCGGTGCTGGTGTCTATTGTCATGAGATGAGATTAAACCAATCTCATTCGCTTGGTAGATACTGTACCGTATTCCAAGCAGAAATCTTTGCGATTCTGTGTGGCGTACAATCCGCACTTCAACAGGGAATTTGCGGTAAAAGAATCTATTTTTGCTCTGACAGTCAGGCTGCCCTGAAAGCACATAGTTCCGCAGATTCGAGATCGAAATAGTAATCGCATGTCGAACTCAAATCGAAGAACTTAGCATTTCAAATGCTATCTACCTTCTATGGGTACCCGGTCATTCCGGTATTACTGGAAATGAATGGGCGGACGAATTGGCTAGAGCTGGCGCTGCGACTGATTTCGTTGGTCCAGAACCAGTTCTACCACTGTCAATAAGTTGGATAAAGCACAAGATTCGCTCTTGGGCTGCATTCGAACATGCCAACCATTGGCGTAGCTTGCAAACTTGCGTTCAAACAAAGGCTTTTCTGCCAGATGTGAGTCCGAAAATGTCAAGAAATTTGTTGCATTTTTCCAAGCACAACTGCAGTATTCTGGTCAGGGCACTGACTGGACATTGCAAACTCAATTATCACATGGCTACTATTCAGCGCGCTGAGTATTATTCATGTGATCTTTGTGAATCCGATTACGGAACATCATATCATTTGATATGTAATTGCCCTGTATTAATGCAATTGCGCATCCGGATTTTTGGTTCTCCATACATAGATGAACCTATGTACAGAGAGCTGAAATTTAAGGATATGCTTTTGTTCCTAACCCAGTGTGGTAAAGAGCTATAGTTTTTTAGCCGTATTTGAATGACAATATCTCTTCGGGGGTGTTGTCGTTCTGTTATCTCAATATCCCCTCGGGGGTGTTGATATATCCGCTCACTGTTTGAGTAGCGGTTCTAAATCCCTCCGGGGGTTGGAAGTTTTATTCCTGCTGTTGTAGCACCTGCAGATCGTTCAGCATCACTCCGGGGGTGCAGAATGCTCTGTTTTAATTGTTCTGTGTCGTTGTTTTCCTTACCCCTAACCTTACCACTTCCCCAATCTTTCCCATCAGGAAAATGATGAAAAGACGATTCTTGGCAAGGCACAAATCTCCGATCAACATGGGGAACGTGCCATTTGAGCCAGACGCTACTGATTCCTGATAGATATTTAATATCCAAATTAATTGTGATGTCAACGAGTGATGTTGACTTAAATTTAAAAAAACCTGTTTTAATCCACCTAGCGGTGCAATTGTGCCTTTCTCATTTCTCGAAACTATGGCACGGAGGCTTTTTATGTTCAACATAATTGTGGAAATGTCCATTACATTCTTAGTACACTTTGCACTTATACACAATGGCATGCCAGCCACGAACTTGGTGAGCTACGTGTCGACGGTGAAACACTTGAAACAAAAAAATATCATACTCCATTCGCCTAATCAGCATTAGATCAATGTTATCTGCTTGCTAACTCATTTTGTCATGCGGGGATGGGTATGTGAGGAGGGCGAAAGTCCCATGAACGAACGACTCCCCAGCTTAAATTGGTATGCTTTGTGATATAGTGGTGGTTTAAAGATGATGGGGTTGAAAGGGAGGAGTATGAGGGCTGGATGGGGTGGTGGTCTGAGGGGTGATTTAAGGAGATTTTTAAAGGAGGGGAGTGAACAGTAGAGGGGGGGGGGGTGTAACCCCTCTCCGTAAACCATCAACTACGCCCCTGTTAAAATCCAGAAACCTTATGCTAGTCGAAAAAAAAATTAGGCCGGGATTAGGTTGACGTTTTTCAGAGTGATTGCATAACCTTTCTATATGAGAAAGGCAAAAATGTGCAAAATCCAAAAAAGTGAATCTTCGTCAAATTTTTTTTCGTGTTTGCATCAAATCTCGACGTTTTATGCACCTTGAATACATTTAGCATCAAAAATAAAAATTCTATTTTTAATTTTTCCTATAGTTTTTATGAGAAATTTCTGTGTGACCGCACTCTGAAACCCGTAATTCCGGAACCAGAATTCCGATCGATCCAAAATTCAATAGCAGCCGATGGGAAGGTTGCACCTTTCATTTGAGACTAAGTTTGGGCAAATCGGTCCAGCCATCTCTGAGAAAAATGAGTGACATTATTTGACACATACGCACATACATACACACACACACACACACATACACACACATACATACACACATACACACACACATACAGACTTTTTCCGATCTCGACGAACTGAGTCGAATGGGATATGACACTCGGCCCTCCGGGCCGGGATTAGGTTGACGTTTTTCAGAGTGATTGCATAACCTTTCTATATGAGAAAGGCAAAAAGGTTATTTTTTTTAATTTATGCCAGTATTCTTCGTTGTCACTTTTGTATATACTTCAAATAATTCCAGAAATAAGCGAATTTAAAATGCTCGCTTGAACTGTCTAAAAGGTAATATCACAGAGAACAGACATATAAGCTAGAACAAACATATCCGAGAAAATTGTATAAACGTTTGAATGAAAATACGTCCAAAATTACCATCGCACACAGGTTCGTATGCAGGGATCACCATTGTATCAAAGTTAGCATGCAAGGTCCGCATAGCGATTGCTGGGCGAACGTAGCGCCGGCTGGAGACAAGTTGCTATTTGCCGATAGTATTTCAAAGTGACAGTTTTATTTCTTACGCACAATGAAAGCTTGAGTTGGATTTCAGTTCTCATAAAAGATGACACGCTCACAAGCGTAACGTGCAGAAATAGCACGTATTTGTTGCAAAAAATAAATAGTGACAAACTTCTAGATCGAATCAAAATTCCGCTGAGAAACATTATTTGTCCACTTGTGCTAAGCAATACAATTTCTAGACAATCTGAGATTAAAGACATCAAAGTTACTAGCGATTTAATCTTGGGTACTCAATTATGACGTTAAAGAGAGGAAAAACAATTAAAAAAACAGCACCTGTTTTAGCTGCCATCTTACGGCACTATCCACAAAGTCCACACGGGGGCGAAATATATTCTTCTACCCTATCCCGATAACACAAAGGAGCGCAGTTCGCTACGGACGAAGTTGTTTACTGGATGAAAATGCCATCAATCGTGCCACCTCCTACCACCCCTTCTACTCTACCGCATTGCCCCACACATACCGGAAGTTGACAGTTCCAGCGACAACAACGCCGGCTAAAATACCGTGTCCCATCCGATCCGCAAACACACGTGAGCTGCCACCGTACACATCCTTAGCTGCCCCCGGTCGCGTAGGACGGCTAGCTATGTAAGCTCTGGCTGAGCCACACGGTTTCTTAATGGTAAATGATGGTCATCATTCTACCTCGTGGCTTCGCTGCCGTGACACGAGGGGTTGTGTTTTAGATCCTCGGACTTTACAACTAAAAGACTGCATACACCGACACGGGGATATAGGTTTCATCGAAAGCATCGCAATCTCGTGCAATTTCCTCCGCTGTCATCCTCATCGTTGTCGTCGTCGTCGTCGTCGTTGTCTCGGACGGTCGGACAGACGAACGGACGAACGAATGGACGGTGGTGAGTACATACCTTGTTTAATTTCCGGTCGACCTAGATCTAAAGAGAGCGCTTGCTTTCTTGTTTTATTGCTCGAGTAAACAATTGTTGATTGTTGCCGTCCGCCCGCCACAGGCTCCGATTCAGTACCGTGTTCATCCCGGGACTTGTTCGCAGTTGACGTCGGAAGGGAGAATGATTTATGTGCTTTCTGTGCACGGGGAAAAGAGTACGTGAAACGCGCAGATTGTTGTTAATAATATTTGCGGGAAAAGTTGTGTTTTGTTGTTGCTGTTGCTTCCAGTCGGCATCCCGTTGATGGGGAGCATTGCGATCTCCAGGGGCTTCCGTTATGAATGCAACTACATTACGCTTGAGGTAGTTTATGATGTTTACAGCGATTTTTCCCCGCAAGTGAATCCTAACTTCGTTTTGCTTTAAGGGCTCTACTTACGGAACTCAGACAGCAGGAAGAGTGAAATAATTGGATTCGAGAACGAGTCAATTGTGCGGTGTTGAGGGCAATAATGTATTGGTCTATGGATAAAATAATAATTTCTGCATGATGACATGAATCAGAAATATGAAGCAGTTGGACCGGGCTGGACAAACTTTCAACTTTGACTTACAATTTTCATACTCTGTATAGGGTGATGGGTCAATTTTCATCACGTTTCTATTATCACCCTACCCATTTGAAACCGTTAGTGAGAGCAGTGTCTGCCACCTTTGTTCAACGCATTGAGTAAAATCTTATTGCAACAATAGGGGCACTCGATTCAAGTTTTCGTTGTGCTCAAATACGAGCATTTGACCATTTTCAGAGTATTTGTGTTATTATCTTCGTTCTAAATAACGAAGCAAAACTGTTGATGCCAATGTGTACCCATTTCATTGATTGTAGGCCGAGTAATTACCGATTTAGTGAGGTACCCTCCATTATAGAGTGAAAATAAGCATTTTACTCTATTTTATCATATTTGGGTGACCGGAAATAAAACTCGTTAGAACAGAACATGCTTCGTAAAACCCATTTCAATAAAATTAGAATGTAAAAATCTGATACAAACTTGATGTGTAAAAATCGAAGTTTTCAATGCAAGAGTAGTTTAACAAGAAGACATCCCAACTGTAATGAAGAAAACCCAGATAAACCTTAATCACTATGGCACCGCCCAGCAACTGTTGTGGCAGTCTACGACAGAAACTGTATGCGATGTCGCATTGATCGCAGAGCCTAATCAACTCCCCACTGAAAACGGTAACTGGGTGGCGGATAGATCAGGAACGGCTCTGATACAAGTTATGGGCAGATTTCCCATTCAAGAAGTGGTAGAACGCTCATATGAGGGTATCGTGAGCGCCAAAATCAACGACGTCTTCGTGTGTGAAACTGTTACGCTCCTCCAAGGTGGACAGTAGAGCAGTTCAGCATAATGCTGGAGCAGTTGATCGGTCGGAAGCCGGTAGTCATTGGTAGTGACTTCAACACCTGGGCTGTGGAATGGAGCAACACCAGAGGGTGTATCCTTCAGGAAGCTCTAGCGAAGTTAGACGTGCGATTGTGCAATGAAGGGTCTGTTAGCACATTTCGGACAGACGGGAGGGAGTCCATCATCGACGTAACATTCTGTAGTCTTTTACTGACGGCGAATGTGGATTGGAGACTATGCGAAACTTATACGCATAGTGACCACCAGGCGATTCGCTACTGTATCGGTCAACGGAAACCTGCTGCAGTACGGAGAAGGATGAGTGTTGAGCGAAAGTGGAAGACGAAAGCTTTCAACAAAAACCTCTTCGTTGAGGCACTTCGGCCGAACGGCGGGACCGAGAACGTGGATGCGGCCGACCTAACAAGAAGGAGTGTGGCGGCTTGTGACGCCACAATGCCGCGAAACCTGGAATTACGCAACAAACGGCATCCAGGTAACTGGTGGAACGCGACGCTTAGCACGCTACGCGATGCTTGTCTCGGAGCCGGAAGGCGGGCTCAGAGAGCAATATCGAAGGGTGAGCGCGGACTGTCCAAGATGCAAGTCCCGCAAAGGAGCATCGTCAGTGGATACAATTCGAACAGTGCTCGAGAGTGCTGAGAAGGCATCTAAGCAGAAACGTAGAGGAGATCGATACTGCGCTATGGTCACGATAGATGTGAAGAATGCATTTAACAGCGCCAGCTGGGTAGCCGCTCGCTCAGTGCTGCAAAGAAAGAAGGTTCCCGACTATTTATGCCGGATCCTGAAAGGTTACTTGCAGAGCAAAGTGCTGTTGTACGACATGAGCGAAAGACAGAAGTCAGTACGAGTTACAGCGGGCGTTTTTCAGAGCTCCATTCTAGGTCCAACTCTTTGGAACCGGATGACGTATCACCAACGGTGATGGTTGAGACACTTGAAGATGTGGAGGTGACGGTGACGGAGACAATAGACGCGATCGAGAGCTGGATGAACGGTGTCAAGCTGCAAATAGCTCACCACAAAACGAAGGTGTTGTTGGTCAGCAACTGCAAAGCGGTGCAGCGGCTGCAGATCGACGTCGGAGGGCACGTGATTGCATCGAAGTGTGCGCTGAAGCAATTTGGAGTTATAATCGACGACAGGTTGAGCTTCAATAACCGCATCGACTACGCCTGCGAAAATTCGGCGAAGGCAACGAACGCAATAGCGAGAATCATACGTCGGCGGTCCGAGAAGCATCTATCAACTATCTACTGTTTCGTCATCGATACTCCGATATGGGGTTCCTGTCTGGGTTGCTGCACTGAAAACCAAACGGAACTGTGAAAAGCTGAACAGGACATTCCGGCTGATGGCCGTACGAATCGCGAATGCGTACAGAACGATATCGTCGGAGGCGGTATGTGTAATTGCCGGGATGATTTCCATCTGCATCACTCTGGCTGAGGACGTGGCATGCTACCAGCGGAGTAATGCAAGGAGACTGGTCCGAGCGGACTCGTTAGCTAAGTGGCAACAGAACAGGTGGACCCACCGACTCATGTGTCGGCTTGGGTGCATAAGAAGCATGGAGAGGACAACTTCTATTCGACGCAGTTTTGTTCAGACCCGGATGCTTCCGGAAGTACTTGCATTGATTTGGACATGGTTCGTCACCCTTTGCAAACGGTATGTGAACGTGCAAGAGACACCGGAACACGTGGTCCTAGGTTGGAAGATGTTCGTAGGGGTATACCTTCTGTGACAGTGGACGATATTGTTGAAGAGATGTGCCACGCCGAGCATACCTGAGACGCTGTCAACAGAGTAGTTACGACTATACTCCCCGAGGTGCAGAGGAAGTGGCGAAGGAATCAACAAAGTAGCGCAATTAGTTAGAAAGCCGCCGTCAAACCACAAATCGGAATTCGAGAGAAATTCCGCCGCCTGGGAACTCTCCGTCGGTGTAGACTAGGCTCACTGCCGAGGACGAGTTGAGTCTTACGCGACGTAACTCCCGGTTTCGGGTCGTTAGGGCGCCGGCGAACAAGACGTCAGGCTTCACCGTAATCGCCGGACTGACCTCGACACCCTACGGGTAGCTCGTGCGTAGGCTAGATCCACCGGGGATTAGAGTGAGTAGACCACATCGAATAGCTAGCAGTGGGTCGTGGGGCGCCAGTGATCCGGAAGCTACGCTCCACCTGGAATCGCTACGACTACGTTTGCGAAAATGCGTCCTAACCATATCTGATAAACTGATGTGAGTTTGTTAATTTTAATAGGTGCGCTTCCGGAACCGTCTATGGTTGCCCATGGGTTCAACGAGACTTCGGTAGGCCGTGACTAAGAATTGCAAATGCAAGTTGTTTGGCACCCATTTTAACAAAATTTGTACCTTTTTGCGTCCATCGCGGTATCGGTTTGAATCGGAATGTTACGTGACCGCACTTCACAACTCGTAACTCCGGAACTCGGATTGGGATGAAATTTAATTTCATTTTCCGGGGACGAAACACCTTTCAATTAAGACTAAGCTTCATCAAAGCGATCTAGTTACCTCTGAGAAACTGGTATATTCGCTATACTGAATTTGGATGCTTCCACCAGAGTTTCTGGAACCGTGGATGATGACCAATGTGATCAAAGAGACTTTGTTATAAATGGATCCTTACACAATTAATATTTTTTGCCTTTCTCATATAGAAAAGTTATGCACTCGGTCGGAATTTCGATCTGTTATCCGAAGCTCGCAGGGCCGAATCTCTTATACATCAGAAAAGTGTGTATGTGTGTATGTATGTTTTTGTACTTGGTGGTAAAGCTTTTACGCCGACCCAGCATACGTTCATAGACCATAGTACCGACTTCGCCCATTGCGTGCCGGAGTGAAGAGCTCTGAACAGAGAAGATAACTCTGAACCCTACTTCTCTATACTTCACCAAGGAGTCCGATATTTTCCTGATCCCTCGGATTCCATTTGAAATGGCTACTTCGGGGGAGGCGTGCTAATGCACTTCGCTCGATTCCAGGTCTAGCTGGTTATGCTAGATTTCGCTGGTCTCATAACCACCATATCAGTCCTGCACGGCATGATATTCTACATGCGCTCCTCTCTGCGTTGACCAGTTGGATGCGGTGGTCGATCCAGCGATTCCGGTCGGAGGGTGGCTTTCGGTACACTGGTGCCCCGACGACACTATACTGGTGGTTTGTCGCGTTCGGTGCTACTCGGCGTAGTCTCCGACGGTGGAGCTAGCCTACCTCGGCGGAAAATTCCCCGACGAAAGAATGTCTCCCGCAACCGTTGACGGACGCGTTATTCTTCCTGCGATGCAGTCCGGCAGAATGCCGAGGTCAGTCCAGCGATTCCGAGTAGAAGATTACGTCCAGTTCACTGGAGCCCCGACGGTTCAAGCCGGCGATTCGCTACGGACTACTCGGAATTGTCCCCGACGGTGGATCTTTCCTACTCCGACGAAGACTACCCCGGCAGCGGAAGATCTTCCGAAACCGATGGTACCCGATGCGGAGATCGGTTCTGCGATTCTGCGTGCAGGGTGACTTCCAGTTCACAGGCGCCCCGACGACCATTTGCCGGTGCTACTTCTCGATCTACTCGAACTAGTCCCCGGCGGAGGGCCTAGTCTACTCCGACGGAGAAATTTCACGACGTTGAAATTTCTCTCGAAACCTTGATCTCGCTGCTGGTCGGTTAGGTGTCGAGGTCAGTCCTGTGATTCCGGGAGGAGGATGACTTCGACCTACCATCGACGATGCGTGCACTCAGTCCAGTCCCCGGTGATGGATCTAGCCTACTCCGGTCGCACCTGGTGCCCCGACGATTCGCTACGGACTACTCGGAATAGTCCCCGACGGTGACGGTCTTTTCTACTCCGACGAAGATTTCCCCGGCAGCGGAGAACCTTCCAAAACCGATGCTACCCAGGCAGATACCGAGTTCGGTCTTGCGATTCTGGATGCAGGGTAACTTGCAGTTCACAGGCACCCCTACGACCATTTGCCAGTGCTACTTCCCGATATACTCGAGCTAGTCTTCGGTAGTGAATCTAGTCTACTCCGACGAAGAAATTTTCCAACGTTGAAATATCTCTCGAAACCGTTATCTCAATGCTGGTCGGTTAAGTGCTGAGGTCAGTCTTGCGATTCCGGGAGGAGGATGACTTTCGGTTCTCAGGTGCCCCGACAACCTACCATCGACGATGCGTGCGCTCAGTCTACTTTATCTTTCTTCCACAGACTGAATTGTCAAGTGACATGGTCGGTCCGGCGATTCCAGTTGGAGTGTAACTTCCGGTTCATAGGTTCCTCGACGACGCGAGGCAGTGTACTGCTACGGTGTTGGTCCTTTCACCAGCTTCGTTGCAACGCTGACATGATCTGAACGACTGTTCTGTTCACCGCGTCCCATTTTTCTTTGTGCGCGCACATTCTTTGGACAATATTAGTCATGTTTTCGTCCTCACCGACAATGGTTCTCATTTCGTTTTGCTCGTACTCGAATCGCGGGCATTCGAGGACCACGTGCTCAGGCGTTTCCTCTGCATCTCCGCACGCGATGCAGAACAGCGAACTCACGTGGCCGAACCTGTTCAGATACTTTTTGAAACAGCCATGACCAGACAAGAACTGCGTCGTATGGAAGTTCACCGTGCGCTCTGTTCATCCACACCGACAGGTGTGGAATTAGTCGATGGGTCCATCTACCATTTACAGCGTTATCCCACTGATGCTGCCACTTGATTACGGTGTCAGCTCGGGCTCGTTGACGGACTCCTCTCGCACCTCGATTCCTATAACACTCGCCATCATCTTCGAGTAGAAGGTTTATGGGAATCGTTCCAGCTATCATGTAGGCTGCCTCTGACGAGATAGTTCGATATGCACTAGACACCCGCATGGCCAACAGCCTGAACATGCTGTTCAGTCGAGGTATGTTGCTTTTCGTCTGCAGTGCCGCCACCCAAGCAGATCCTACGTATCTGAGCACCGATGTGGAGACACACGCCAGTAGTCGCTTTTTACTGGTGCTGATCGCACAATTGTTGGGCATGATCTGAGATAGTGCCGTGATCACTTTTACGGTCCACCCACATGCGTGGTCGATGTGGCTATTGAAGCTTAGCCGGCCGTCTATCATTACTCGCAGTTGTCTAACTTCCCGCTTTGAGTTGACGTTACACTCTCCGACCGAAATTTTGGCCTGCTGCACTGCTTTTCGGTTTCTTATCAAAACCATCTCGGTTTTGAGGTGAGCTAACGTCAGCTTCTTCTTGCGTATCCAGTCTTCCACAACATCTATCGCCTCCGTTGCGAGTATTTCTACTTCCTCTAGTGAATCGCCGATCACTAGGAGCACCACGTCGTCCGCAAAACCGACAATCTTCACGCCCCTTGGGAGGCTCAGCTTCAGCACTCCGTCGTACATAGTATTCCAGAGAGTTGGGCCGAGTATTACGGTTACACTTCTTTTTCCGGTATCAGTTTCGTAGATCAGTTGCAGGTTGTGGAAGTAGCTCCTCAGAATCCTACAGAGGTAGTCGGGAACTCCCAGTCTATGCAGCGAATCGGAGATTGCGACCCAACTAGCGCTGTTGAAGGCGTTTTTGTACGTCCAGTGTAATCACTCCGCAGTAGCGGTTACCTCTTCTCTTTTGCTTCTGTGCAACCTTCATAGTTTCCACGACCATTCGTATGGCATGTCCATTCTCTCCCTCTGTGTATGTTGTAAACCTGTTAAGGTTTACTCTTTCAATCACCTTGCCGACTGTATCCAACAGGCATATCGGCCTGCATGCTGAAGGATCTCCAGGGAGCTTTCCTGGCTTCGGCAACATCACTAACTTTTGTCGCTTCCAGATGTCGGGCAAGTCACCATAGTTGACGCACTTTTGCAACGCGATCCTAAGCATATCCAGGTTCGATAGGATTGCTGTTTTGTTGGAGATACCGTCTGGGGCCGGGGTTTTCTTGATTCTCAAGGGTTTTGCCACTAGCATCAGCTCCTCGTTGGTTATCCGAGCTTCTTCTTCGTAGTCTGCGTTTCGTATGGCGTCTCCTATGGCGTGGACGGCCAGGCCGTCGGTTCATGCCATGGAAATAGCGCTTCTACGATGACTCTCATCCTCTCCGGGCACTTATCCGGTGGTACTGCTGGTCCTCTTATCCTTGCTAAGGCAACTGTATAGGCGTAGCTCCACGGATTTGAATTGGCGTTACGGTAAAGCTCTTCTAGGTAGGCTTTCTTACTGAGCTCGATTTCCTTGTTAAATGCGGCTGCTGAGAGACGCTCAATACATACCGACCAGCCAACTTTGATCTTCCCAATTTTAAGTGCCTTGATTGTTGCTTCGACTGGAAGCCTAACTGGAGATGCTTGCGAGCCGAAAGGTTCCTTCCTCATTCCGATCATCATCTGCACTTCTCCAAGCTTGCACTGTTTCTCCAAAGCTTCTCCTAATTCTTCCAGGTTCTTACAATGGATGGTTGCCTCCGGATACAAGGCTCTCACGTTCACTGATTCGCCCATAGATTTCTCGGTGAACTCTTCATAAGTGGAGCTGTTTGACTTTGGATCTTTTTTCAGTTCTCCGGTGCGGGTGCGCCTGATTTTCATGACGTTTGAGCCCAACTCCTTGATTACCAGGTTTGTCCTCATTGCGTGCAGTACCTCCTCGTATGAGTGCTCCACCTTCGGCGTAGAAAGGGACGTCCCCGGGGGTTTGTCTTTCGCCTCGTAGGTTTCCCTCACTTTTGGTGGTGCCACTGTTTGCCTTATTGGACTTCTTGGCCATCAACAGCTCCTTTCCGGTTAGCTTCGCTATCTGCTCCAAGGTTCTCCATTCCTTGACGGCTAATCCGAGGTTTCCTTGTATCTTCAGGACAAGCGTCTTGATGTCATTGTGCACATTACTCATTTGGTCAACAAAGTTGTGCAGTTCGTCCACCAGTTTTTCAGCTACTGCTATACTCGGCAAGCTTGGTATGTTCAACCAGGCGCTCCTAGTGTTGAAGTTGCGGCTGTTGTTTCTCCTGGTCGTGCTGTGAGGGATTCGCCGCGTCTACTTCATATGTTTAAGTTTATTGCTCCATTTTGTTGGGTCCCAACTCCGGGCTGCTATCGAGAGGCGACTATGTACTCCTTGTACATAGTCGCCTCTCGTGATCCCATAATTATCTATACATACTAATATGTTAGCAGCAGGGAGGTCATACAAGGGATGACATTATCCTTTATGGGGGTAGTGTTCAGAGCCTGATCGGCGTAAAATCGGGAATGCTACAACCGAACCTAGTGCCAACTACTAAATAGTGACGAGTTTTAAACGTACCCGGAGACCTACCAGGGTTTTGTTGGGACGGAGGCAGGCGTACTTTTAGCTCACTCGCCATTTCAAGTCGGTGTCATCATTCCTTAATCAGGGAGTAGAACAGCACGCCTGTGAGTCCAAAGTCGCCGTCCAAATCGTGATCCGTATCCTGTCCGTTGACGTTCGCAATGGGCAGTATGCCATAAGCATGAAATTTACTGGTGTCAATCCTGATGTGCCGGTTGGCACTCCGGTTGGGCTTGAGTGCTTTTATTGCTACGATCTTAGATTATCAGAATCTTTGGATCTTAGCAGAAGCGGCACAGATTCGCTTCGTCGGAGCTGCTTTCGGATTTATGGCTTTTTTAGAGGTTTAGCAGAGCCCAATGCAAACCCTACCACATCCTAGCAAAACCCCCCAACTCTCAGTATGGTCGGGGAGGGGGCTTCGTTAAGCCCCTAGGCTCCTGTCCTTCCTGTCCCTGCTGCCCCTCATGTGTGTATGTATGTATGTATGTATGTATGTGTCAAACAATCTCAGCGATGGGTCGATTTGCACAAACTTAGTCTCAAATGAAAGGTACAACCTTTCCATCGGTCGCTATTTTTTTGAGAGGACTTCCGGTTCCGGAGTTACGGGCAAATTCCCATATGAACTGGTATAACCATGATGTTCAAATGATGCAATACATAAATGTGTGCAACATTACTTGGATTTGCATATCCAGATCATTAATGACCCATCGAAGTCGCTTTGATCACATTGACAATCTATAACGGTTCTTGATACCCCCGGGGAACTTACCAAGTCCCTAAGTTAATGTCATTCCTATTTCTTACAGAATTTTTTACCGATTTTTACAAACTTGGTCTCAAATTAACAGTGCTGCGTACCCAAATATTATTAAATTTTATTTCGATCTGACTTCCGGTTGCGGAGTTACTGTTTTGGAGTGTGGTCACAGAGAAAGCTCCTTCTCAAACCGATGAATGGAAAAAGGGTTTTTTTTTGCTAAAATAGAGGAGCCAAACATCTTGCATTTGCAATTCTAGATTACTGACGGTCCGTCAAAATCTTGTACTAATAGAGATATTGTAATGCACAAGTAGGGGGTTGGTTGTACACTAAGTACAGTAATGACCCATTTTTATCAACCAACCGAAAAATTTTGGTTGATAAAACGGGGAAGTTGATAATATCGGGACATTTTTTTAGCTTCCTTTTTTCATTCTGCGTAATTAGAAGCAATCTGAGAGTTATCTCAAGTTGTAAGTTTGCCGAAAAATTAAGCCTAATGCCCTATCAGTTCAAAAAATCGTATTTAACCGAACCGTCCGACAGTTGTCTAATCCAACATCCAAGCATAGGATAGATCTGAAATTTAGCAGATAGACTCATTATAAATGACAATCTAATCAACGAAATTCAACACTTAATCTCCTTAAAAGCGCGATGCAGAAAATATTCTTTGATTAATCGGTAAAGAACGTTGGTAGTTCATTGTCATTGTACACCCATGTTCTAAAAACCAACAACTAAAAAAACGCGATCGAAGATGAAAATTAAATTAGAGATCTGGAGAGAAACAATGGATCTTGATTTGATCAGTTTACAGTCAAAAATTACGTTCATATTCAACGTTTCTAGTGTAATTAGTCCAGTTTTTCATCAGAAAAATTTAAATTACGACGAAAAATGCTCAGTGGGAAAATTTGATAGAAATCGAAGAATTCTGAGCATATTGGTCCAGCCACCATTCACACAAATGATGTTGTCTATTCATTTTGTTTACGAAAGTGTGCGCTGAGTTTTACTAAAATTGGAAATGGATCATCACGTTTTCAGTTTTTGGAAGCGACGATAGTGATGAATAGTTTTACAATAGTTTGTAGTTAGTAATATCGTATCCATCTATTAGTTGATGAAACTTGCTCTTTCCACAAACTTAATTTTTACTTTTTTGGTTATTTTATTAGTGGGACAGTAATGCGTAGAATTTCAACAATCGGACAAACAGGTTTGACATTTTTTAGGGTTTTTCGTCATCATACAATATTTCGTATCGGATATCAAAGAGTTTGGCACACGTATTTTTTAAGGAGGTGGGCGGTTTTAGCCTGGGCCTGTGGCTTTCGACTGCCATGACCCATTCTCGTTCGGACTTATTGGTGTGTTCCTACCTACAAGTGAATAGATCAATCCGCTCGGATGACATAGGAGATAACAAACCAAAACAGAAACGAGACAAGAGCTGCTTCAATTCGTTTGTTTGTTTAGTTATGACTCAAGCGCGTTTTATAGGCGAAGATAAACTAGAGAACAGACATCGCAGTCTGGTGTTCACAGACAGTCCGACAAAATAGTCTTTGATTTTAATTTTGTTTGCCGTTTGGCATGAATTACAACATAATGAAAACATAATTCAGGTACACCTCGATAGTACGTATATTCTCCACTTTTCTAATTTTGTATGTTTTTCTCGAAATACTTTGTTGAAGTTAATTATGATTTTCACGAAATTCACTTGGTTTTTTTTAAAGTTTGATAAAATTGACAGACGCCCCCTGATGTTTAAAAGATTTAAATCCTTCCAACATAGTTGAACTTTCGCGATTTTACTTCATATCGTAGGATTTTCTTAAAGTTCAGTTGACTGAATTACCGGCAGTCGTTTACAAAATGTGCTGCAACTGTAATAATATTTCTAAATGTCCAATTCTTTTTTTTCGAGAGTTGTCCTACTGGAGCTGTAGAGCTAGGTTCTCGGAAGGGCTCCCCGTCAGAATCACATACTATTATTTGCAGACGAAACAAGCAATGGCGCCCACTAAAACACTGCTTTAGGCCAATTGTAGCGGGCCGTGATTCTAAATGTGATATTCATTGTACGGTTCAAGTATGTGCGGGCGTAGGGACTCGCGATCGCGTGTATCATCGCGAAGGGCTCGAGCATTTGTACGTTAACGTGTTCGACGCATGTGCGTTTGTATGTCGCGTGTGTCAACGTGTATGGAACTTCGCGTGTATAATTTCTGTTTTATACACGGTCCGCGTGTATTCTTGGATAATCGCACGCGGACCGTGAATCTAATACTTTATTTTTGGTGTACGGCTCAGATGCTAAAAAAAAGTGAGATCTTCCATATCACTAGAGTTCCCGGTGATGTCACCATGGAACGTGTTGTCTAGTGGATATGAGCTTTATTTTTTGATTGGTCCTACTGAATGTATGGACCTAAGTTATTAGGACAGAGAGTAATGGCTTCCGGACGTGATCGATTCATGAGCGCGCGAAAACGGACGTTTGTAAGTTCGCGTTTGAGACAGAGTTTGAAACTTCGTAAGTACTAAAACGTTCTCCTTATTACCGGGGTGTTATTAAGTTTGCGTGATCGCGAACGTAGGTGTGCGTTGTTAATCGCGAAGGGCTTAAGCGTTCGTATGTTAACGCGTTTGTCACGTGTGCTCGCGTTCATGTGACTTCGCGTGTACAAGACTGGAGTTTGTAACCTGTGGCATTTCCTATATTCGCGTGCGTTCTTGGATGGTCACGCGGACCTTCATTCTGATAGTTTTTGGTGTACAATTCACATTCTGACAGGGAGTAAGTTACCCCATATCACTAGAGTCCTCGCTATGTAGCGTGGTGTCCATAGAAACATCCGGAAGTGACCGATTCATGATCGTGCGACATCGGGAGGTTTTAGGTTCACGCTTGAGACCGCGTTTGAAAATTTATAGAAGCTGGGACATTCACTTTATCACCGGGATGTTATCATGTTTACGAGATAGCGCGTGTAGGTGCCGTGGATGGTCGCGAAGGGCTCAAGCATTTGTATATTAATGTGTTTGTCACGTGTATGTGACGTCCGTGTATAATTTCGATTTTATAATGTTGTAGCGTGTATTTTTGTGTGATCGCGCGCGAACCGTGAAACTGGTGCTTAATTTTTAGTGTATGGTACAGATGATAGAAGAGAATTCGTTTCCCATGTCACTAGAGTTCCAGGTCATGTCACCACGATGCTACGTTGTTTAGTGAATATTAGTGAATATGAGCGTCACTTTTTTGATTTGTTCAACTGAAGACATTAGTCCAGACTGCTAGGACCGAGGTAAGACTTCCGGACGTGACCGTTTCATGATCGCGCGAGTTGTGGGTTAATGTTTGAGACCGCGTTTGGAAGTTTAAAGATGCTACGTTTACTTAACTACCGGAGTTTTTCCATGTAGGCGAAATCAAGGGCGCAAGTGGATTATTGCAATTGCATAGTCGCGTTTTTGACCAGGTTTGTGTTATCGCGAAGGCCATGAACGTTTGTACCTATATGAGTATAGATAGCGTATAGTAGAGATATACCACTAAAAGGAATCATAACATGCCGAATAAAGAAAAAAAAGATGCAAAGAGTTTGATTAGAAGTGTATAAATTGACCGATACTATTTTGGTATACATTAGTAATGGAAAAGCAAACTAATAGATGTGCAAAAGTACAGACTAATGAAGTAGAATAGAAAAACACATGTAACATGCAATCAAACTCGTCTAAATGCAGCAAATGTTGTATATTTACTATTAACGACAATTGCATGCTGTTAGACTTTCATCATGCTGTGCTGGCCGAGAATGGATGACTCACGTGCGTCGGTAAATTCATTATACCCTAATTTAGCCAATTCGACGTTCCCGAATGAATAGAACCAAATGCATAAATTGAACACCAGAAATATTATCCACTATTCTATCATATACACCAGTTCTGCATCCATTCCCTGACCCAACTGTCACAAATACTCAGACGAACACATACATAGATAGACATACGACTAGCATATAACAATTGTAAACTAGAACGAAAAATTTTGTATTTATTAAATTAGTTTAATTATTAAATTAATTTAATTAGTATATGCACAATGACGAATTCGGCCGATAAATAGACACACAATGACTCCTACTGTGAGCCCCGTCCACGAATACCGCCATCAAATTGTGGAACAATATTTCCAAACACTGCACACAGCAAAAGTCAATGCACGACGACCCGCCAGTCGGCCACATTACTGCGCACAGACCAGTGGTTGAGCGTTTGTATGCGCAGGGGCAGAGTATACTATAAGCTAGCGATCTCCCAAAATATAAAAGACTTTCCTGAAATTTGTAGGGCGCCCTGAAGCTTGGAGAATTTTTTTATACTTGTTACATTTCCACGATGAATTTATGACTTAAAGTTTGAAATACTTTGTTGGACTTTGTAGAACTACTCTGAGTAATACACTCTCTTCCATAAAATCTGTCCTATTTTGTTGAAGTTTACAAACTCAGACGAAAAAATTGTTTGATGGTAGGTGCACGGTCGATCGAGGCAAAATGTACGTACTATCGAGGTATACCTGTATTACTAAATATACAGTACTTACTACGGCATCTCTTCAAATCGTTATGTTTTCCACGAATAATATGTGAAAATGTGTTAGTTTATCATGTAAACACAGTATTGATTCAGTAATTCAAGCAAAATGTGATTCTAGTTCTAGTTCATCAGTTTTATTAAATAGAAATTGGGTAAACCACCCTACATTTTCACTGCTATCTAACAATGCAAGAGCAAGGCCCATTACCTTGATTGAATACAACTGAAAAATTGTAGGCCTGAATTGCTGACATAAAAGAATGAATTAACGGGAGGTTGACAAAAAGTTCATAAAATCGGGGGTGCTTAAAAACGGGGGTGCATAAATTCGGGAGTTTATAAAAACGGGTCGAACTGTAATCATTTGGGAGCTTTTCGGTCACAGTTCGAGAGCGAAAACAGCAGATGCGTTTACGCTCCCAAAGGTTCACTTTGGGTGTAGTAGTCAAGTTTCAGGAAAGTGGCGGTTAAACTATATAGTGAAAAATTGAAATATTGGGTAGTGCCCCCTGCCCCACAATGAAAATGGCTGCACATGCCTATCGTTAAATCTTATTTCAAAGCACTGATTACGACGTTTGTACTCATTCCATTCACTAAAGTAGCCCGATTGCGCATAATTGCAACGTACCGCAATACGCATACTATCGCCCGTACCGCAAGCATTCGAGCTGACCATAAATCAACCAGAACCAATTGTCATCGTGTCACCCCAGCTGACAACCTCCAATTACAGGTACTTAGCAGAACAATTTACACCGACTTGCTGCACTATGAACCGGAAAACGGAAACTGTAGAAAGGAAAATAAAAAAAACACCAAAAAAGCTACAATAATACAACAATACTCACGTGTACAGCGGTATCGTCTGTCCACCCTTGTACCAAATGACCAGGATCGCCCGGTCGCCGGCGATCGGAGACGTGATGTTGCACTCCAGCTTCCCCGTCATGCCCTGCACCGCCTCGGCCATGTGCAGCGGAGCTGTTGCAGTGGAGAAGAAGAAGAAAAGACAGAGAAAATACGGAATTAAATTTAATTTATCGCTTCGATTTCTTCGTTCGACGAATACGGAAACGGGTACCGGGATGCGCCGTAGGAAGCGGGGACTCTCATTGGACAATAAATTTTATTTAATTTTCCCGATGCCCTTTCTCTCGGCTACACGTAAACTGGTCGATTTTTTCTTTCTTTCTGTGAAAACTCGTGCCCAAGGAGAGACAGCAAAATATAGTCAGCAGGTTCATTTGCAGAATACAGTCGAAGGATAACACTATGTTTAGGGTAAATTGGGATTTGGATAGGAAAAAATGCAACCCAATCTACCGACTGCCACCGAACACCGCGTGGGGGATGTTCTGCGGGCTGTCCATAAATCAAGTAACGCTGCCTGCAGCGAGAAAACAGTCCCTGTTAGCCATCGACATTCTATTTTTCCTATGTTTTACTGGTGGCCTCTGACCAAATCGATTCCCAGTTAACGTTTCTGCACAGACACTAAATCCCGCCGGAACCAGGTGTGAACAGATAAGAGAGACATTTTCACCTGCTTACCGGAGGCTGTGTGGGGGAATCGTAAGGAGGTTCTGCCTGGAAGGAAGAATGGAGGCGTCAGACAAAGCGCCAAGTGAATTGAATCATTTCGCTGGGATGGAGTTTCTGGTCCACCTCCTACCCGCACCGAATGAGTTTTCCATTTCGATGGAAAGGATTTGAAACATTTTCCTACGAGTGGAGTAGAGTGGGGATGGTAGTTGTGCTGCTGTTTCGAAAGTTTCTTTTGTTCATTTTGATTCCGATTCAGGGGTGCTTCGGGCGGAACGAACGCGGCAAAGAGTGATGAAAAGCTTCTTTTATTTCAGCCAGCTCCGGTGGCTGGGGGGAGGCTGGGGAAGTGTTAATGAGAGAAACTTCCAGCAGCGAGCTGATGAAATGCGATTTTTATTCGCCTGCATTCCGTAATCCGCTTCGGCACGTTTGATTTGTAATTTACATATTCGTTAGCCGAGCAACTATTCCGGTGCCAGGTGGGGGAAGGGAAGCACACAACCACCATTTATCAGAAGCTTCATTTTCCACCTGGTTTGGTGTGGTTCGACTTCAATTTGGCAGCTTTTCTCAGGAGCGCGTCGGTAGCTGAACTTTTTTTTTCGCTACTCATCCACTAACGAACATGAAAATTGAGTTCGCTGGAAATAATAGATGGTTGGAAAATTTGCAGTTTGCTTGATGCAAATTAAGCGCAAGCTTGTTATGATAATTAAGGGGGAATGGGAATCGAATTGATGACTTTTCACGGTTGTATTCAAAGAACCTGTCTTATTTCACCTATTGATGTAATTATGACAATCTTATACGGGATTAGGTTGGTTCCAATACCAAATACTCTTTCCCAGCCTCTCCAGAACGAATAATAGCAAAAAATATTCCTTTTTACACCGAATAAGAAGAATAATACAATGCAGAAAAAATCTGTGATTTATATTGCATCATGTAACATAAGTATCTAAAATTAAATGCTTTGACGTTGAAAATGTCTTACTACACTTTCTAGGGCTAGGTATTATTCTAAAATCTAAAATATGTCAAGTGTAACGAAACTATGTAAGGTTTACACGCTTATAGCTACGCTATTTATACTAGATGGATTTTAATCATTTATACACCAACCGATTCAGAAACGCCTTACTTAAATATTGGTAATAATGTTATATCCCTGCAATAAAAGCAGTCTTTCGCAAATTGGTAAAATTTAAAAGTTTACGAAAAATGGGAAAATTGCCAATCGTGAGGCAGATTTCTCAGGCAGAGTCGTCAATAGGAAGCACCTGCGTGGATCAATCGAACACGAATAGTTATAAATAAATATGCCGCGTGCCCATTTGAATCAGTAAGTGCTCTTTTGCAAAACAAGTAGCATCGTGGCTATAGCGTCTCGTACGACAGATTTGAGCACCCAGCACACTACGCTTCTATGAATGACGTCATCCTCGACCATTTAAGGAATATCATTCCTCGAGCGAATTAATTCTCCCGTCAAACGTCGGGCAGTAAAGAACAGCAGTAGCAGCCAGGCAGCATGTTAAGTAGGGTTCGTCGCGGTGCGGATGTGGGCGGTAATTGGATAGTCCGCACCGCAACGGCAAAAAAGTAATAAAATCGCACCGCTTATCGCACCGCACCGCATTTACCAATAATGGAAATAGATTAATAACATGCAAATAGTCAATAACCTACCCATATACAAAATAAAAAAAAAATATCCAATGCTGAGATACAACAGAAAGTGATCAAAATTGAGAGAATGGAAAAGTTAAATAAAAACGTGAAGTTCGTAAGAAATTAAAACTAAAGAAAATTAAAACAGATTAAATAAACGGAACAATCAAATTAGATGATGGAAATGAAAAGGGAAATTAGACTAAAATTGAAGAAATAGAAAAAATAGTTAAAATATTCAAAACCGGGTAATGAACAATAAAATAGTATGAGTATGGAAGGCAGGAAAAATGACAAAAGGAAAAAAATGAATATAACAAAAAAATAAAGCACCAGAAAAGTAAACAAATATAGAAATGAACGTAATGGATTCACTGAGACGTAGAAATAACAATGAGATAAAATACTCAAAATATAAAAATCTGTTACAAAATAAAAAAATGGAGAGAATGAAAACAGAAAAACCAGAAAAATTATGAAGATATTTCAAAATAGAAGAAATGATGAAGAACGACCATGGAATAAATAATTTTTTTAGGTTCGAAAAAAAAACGACAATTTTTTTTCTAATGGACTAATTTAGAACTGAATAAGTGCAATGGAATAATAGAAGTAGAAAGAAATGGAAACAATTGGACGGAATGGATTTAAGGAAAAAAAGAAATCAGGAACAAGGAAAGAGCCCAAAAATGGAAAAAAGTGAAATTGTAGAAAACATGAAAAATCAAAATGGTTTATATAGGTGAAAATGGAAATGCTAGCCGAAATTGGAAAAATAGGAATATTACAATAAAGCTACAAAAAAGTAAACAATAGTCGAAATGGAAAAAATAGGAATATTACAATACAGAAAAGTTAGAGAAAACTAAAAAATAGATGAACTAAATAACAAACAACTTCGAATAAAAAGTGAAACTTTAAATTAAATGAAATGGAAAACAGAAAACATACACAAAATACAAAAGTACCTAAATAAAATAATGGGAAAAATGTTCAAATGATAAAATGAACGAAATGGAAAACATAAATTTCGAAATTGTTTATAAGGATAAAAAACGAAAAAGCTCAAGGTTGAAAAATTGAAGAATATTGAAAAAAGAAATCCATACAAATGATAAGCATAAATTTCAAAACTGATATAGGAGAGGCTGAGAGCAAGAGTGGGTTAAAATATTCTGTTAGATCAGAAATGGTATATTCATCACAACCTCAGGCAAAAGTGGGTTAAATATTAATTCGCGCAAAAGTGGTTCGACAAAATTTTCAGGACAAGACTGGTATAGAATATTAACTCACTTTTGCGCTAAGAAAAGAATCAGATATTTCTTATTCGGACTAGTGGATAATGAAATTTTGGTCAATGTATCGATGCCTTAGAAATCATGAGATATAGTATCCGTATAGATTAGCAGACATCGGAAAAGGACAATATCGGTTACCACAAAATAGGGAGAACCACCATCAATATGGGTGTCATTTGAAAGGGGGTGGTCAGTGGACACCAAAAATTGACGATTGCCACCATTTTGAAATCCAAGATGGCGACTTCCGGTTACCACAAAATAGGGAGAACCACCATCAATATGGGTGTCATTTGAAAGGGGGTGGTCAGTGGACACCAAAAATTGACGATTACCGCCATTTTGAAATCCAAGATGGCGACTTCCGGTTATCAAAAAATTGTCTTGATTGCTTTGTTTTTTATGTATTTAGTGACAAAGGAGGCAGTGTAAAGACGAAGGGAACGTGTCATTTGAGCCAGACGCTACTGATATGAAAAGAACAATTGGTAGTATGTGTAGGAAAAAATAAATTCGGCTTTGACACCGGTTTGTTTTTTTTAGAATTGTAAAGAGCAATTGCAGCGGGCCGAGCTTCTGATTGTGATATTGAGTGTACGGCTCAAATATGTGGGCGTAGGGACTTTACGATCGCGTGGGAATAAGTGTTTATTTGTTCGTTGAGACCATGTTGATCAGATTATAAGTGCAATAGCGTTCACTAAATCATCGAGCCATTTTTCTGTTTTTAAAATCATGGGCGTAGTTGATCGTTGATGATCGTGATCAGAGGTTAAAATATTCGCTCATTCTCACGACAAGCAGTTTATCGCACAGCTTTTTCATCCTTAGTAGGCACGGATCCAACTGTTCACCTTTCAAGAAATTGCGAGAATTTGCTGACAATGCAGTATGGAAGCGTGATAATTTCGCAACTTCGAACCTCGTGATAAATTAAGTTCAAGAAAAACCATTAATATATTACATTATAGAATTTATTTCCCCACATCATTGCAGTATTTTCATTCTAAGGATCGACTAATTTTTGTGAATTTTTGCGAAACCATTAGTTATTCGGCAGTTTTGCATTAGGCGCGAAAATATCATCTCATATTATACCGCCAAAAGATGAGATCCAATGATGTCTTGTCGAGACAAGTTGAAGCGCAAACAATGTTACATCGTATGTTTGCTTTTTATTGCCGGTCGAAGTAGGTGAAATATCGCCTTATTCTGTCCACGAATGCGAAAATTGTAAACTCTGATCGTGATTACATGTCCACCTATGTGTATAATGTTGGTTTTTGTATCTCGCGGGTAACTTGTATACATTCGATTTTTTAACTGCGAGCCCATTTCCATTTTCGCCTGCGTTCTTGAATTATCGCGTGGCCCGTGAATGATACTTAATTTTCAGTATTCGGTTCAGATGCCAGAAGCGAGTGAGTTCCCTGGTATCACTAGTTTTCGGTCGTGGCGCCATACAACGTGTTGTCTGATGGCTATGAGCGTTTTTTTTATTAGTCCAACTGAACGCATTGACCTATGTTGCTAGGGCCGAGATTTGAGATTTCCGGATGATCGCGCGAACACGAGCGTTTGTAGGTTCACATTCGGCACCCCTTGTTTGTAAATTAAAAAGTGCTGAACGGTTCACTTTATCACCGGAGGGTAATCCTGTTTGGAAGATCGCAGACGTAGATATGTGGGGTTTATCGCGAAGGGCCTCCATAGAGCTTTTGGTATTTTGTTATCTTCGGCAGTTCTGGCATGGGACACTCCAAGTTAAAAAGAGAACCTAGGCTCATCGCCAAGTCCAGGGTACCACCAACGAGAACTTGGCCCTAAACCCACCTTGTACACGAAACGTTATCTATTCATATCATATCATGCCGTCCTATGCAGAGTTACAAATTTTCAAATTCATTGAATGAAAATTGATCATATTCAGCCGCATTCATTTTCAATATTCAGTGGCGAAACTGAAAACGTCAAACTGCTCATTTATTCAATGCAGAATTTCATTCATCTCCGATTATTATACGAGGCGAGCGTGCAACAACAAATAAAAGGCATCAAAGTAGGCCTTGGCACAATATAAGCGATGATAATTAATATTTTTTGTTTTAGCAATATTTGAAAATATTTACTTGGAGAATAGTTGAAATAAATATTATTGTACATTACTCAACTAAATGAATAGCATGGATTTTTGAATGAATATTCTTTCTATTCATCGCGAGTCACATCAGGTTCATTTTCAGTACTCATAAAAGAGCTTCGATTATTTTGAACTCATTTCCTACTGATGATGGTTCTCACTACTTTCCGATAACCGGAGGCCGCCATCTTGGATTTCAAAATGGCGGTAATCGTCAATTTTCGGTATCTGTTGGCTACCCTCTTTCAAATGACACCTATATTGATACTGGCTCTCGCTATTTTGTGGTTACCGTAAGTCGCCATCTTGGATTTTAAAATGGCGGTAATCGTCAATTTACGGGGCCTGCTGACCACCTCCTTTCAAATGACACCCATATTGATGGTGGTTCTCGCTATTTTGTGGTAACCGAACTTCGCCATCTTGGATTTCAAAATGGCGCTAATCGTCAATTTTCGGTGGTCACTGACCACCCTCTTTCAAATGACACCCATTTTGATGGTGATTCTTACTATTTTGTGGTAGCCGAAAGTCGCCATCTTGGATTTCAAAATGGCGCTAATCGTTATTTTCGGTGTCTGCTAACCACCACCTTTAAAATGACACCCATATTGATACTGGTTCTTACTATTTTATGGTAGCCGGAAGTCGCCATCTTGGATTTAAAAATGGCGGTAATCGTCAATTTTCGGTGTCTGCTGACCACCTCCTTTCAAATGACACCCATATTGATGGTGGTTCTTAATATTTTGTGGCAACCGGAAGTCGCCATCTTGGATTTCAAAATGGCGGTAATCGTCGATTTTCGGTTTCTGCTGACCACCCCCTTTCAAATGACACCCATATTGGTGGTGGTTCTTACTATTTTGTGGTTACCAGAAGTCGCCATCTTTGATTTCAAAATGGCGGAAATCGTCAATTTCCGATACCTACTGACCACCAACATTCAAATAACTTCCACATTGATGATGGTTTCTTTGATTTGTGATAAATAATTTCTGAAACCATTCTTAGGACAAAAATGAAATATTTTTCCTCTCAGGGCAAAAGTGGTATATCTTTTTAACCCATTTTTGCGCTAAGGTTTTTTTATTCCATTTCTGCTCTGACTGCTACTTAAACCGGTTTTGCTCTTAATAAAACGTATACCACTTTTGCTCGCAGTGGATTTTTAACCCACTTTTGCTCTCAGCCTCTCAATATAGAGAACAGAAAAAAATCACAACAAAATAAAAAAAAAACGAAAAAGGTGATATTTTTTTAGAAAATGAGTGACCCAACAATGAAAAATATGGAAAAAGTGCAGATATAGGTTTATTGAAAAATGAAAAAATACAAAAATAATCGTCAGAATTCAATTAAATTTAAAAAAAATTAATGAAATCAATTGAACAAACGGATGGAAAAAAAAAAGAAATGAAATGATAGATAAAACTTGAAAAAATGAAATGAATCCAAAAAATGGGACAAATATATAAAAAATGACAAATGCATGAATTGTAATATTATAGAAAGAAAAATTTGAAGCACAATATATAAAAAAAATTAATACAAGAATATATGGAAAAAATAGAAAGACTACAAATCCTAGATGAAATGGAAAAAGAAACAATAAAAATGCAAAAATCAAATATGAAACAATAAAACAAGAGAAAAATGGAAATGAATAGAATCTATATTATATGAATAATACCAAATTTCTTCGACAAAAAGCCAAACAAATGGAAAAAAAATAATTTAAATTAAGAAAGTTAGTTGAAAATGAATAAAAAAAACTTTCGGATTCTCTCATTTAAATCATATTTTTTAGGTGAACACGAGAAATTGCTACAGTGAAGATCCGATTTTATCAGCTCCCGATTTTATCTGCCCCCCATTTTATCAGCTTTTTGACCCGATTTTATCAGCTTCATACGAAAATTGATAGTTGGTAGTTTTGATGGGCTCTAGCAGACAAACATGTATAATTCGAGTTTTCTAATCTTAGAGATCCGAAATATGCAAAAAATATTTTTTTATCTTTTTTTAAATTTTTTGCTGTTTGACTCCCTTAAGGGAATTTTAAGCTAAATAATCAGAAACGGTTATGAGGCTATATTTAGGGACTACAGAAGAATATTTTAAGAGCTTCGGTTTTTATTAAAAAGAATGAAAAACATATGTCCCGATTTTACCAACGTCCCCGTTTTATCAGCCCAAAATTCACCAAGAGGCTAATAAAAACGGGTCTCCACTGTATGAATCGTTTTTTCGTGTATTTTCATGCTCTTTCTAAATTAGTAGTGGAATCTGACACAAACTTAGTGACAGGGCTAAGCTAGCACCGTATTGAGGATAGATCCAAAAAAAAAACGAAAAGATTATTTGTGTTTCTGAGCAAATCTCTAGCCTGCATGATGTCCCGAAAGAAAAGAAAAATCTGAACAAACTGATGAGAATTAATTAAATAGAAACTTGGTTTAGCTTAGCAAGCCAATGCAATATGTATATTCCCTGTCCCTGTCACTAAGTTAGTATCAGATTCTGATGGAATGAAGTCGAAACGCAAATTTCATAACTAATTCAGTTATGTGTTGTACTCTTCACGCGCAAAGATGGTTTGTTCCTTCATAGAGAAAAAATAGTTTTTACCTTTACCTTTAATTGTTCTCTACTAAGGGGAAATACAGCATTATGTTCTTTCTTGCTTTGTGAAGTTATTCAGAATTCGTTTTTCGAGTTCTATTTGACCAATTGAACACTCTAGAAGTAGGATCTTGAGTATTTCCTCTTCTTTCTAATAGATACTTTCGTGATTTATCGGTTATAACGGATAAAATAAATAGAGAAGATGAGAAATCGCAATTAGACTAATGATTAAATTTTTAACGTAAAATTAAGGCAAAAAAAATAAAACTGTTTTTTGAAACCCAAAGTTTCGAATTATTAGTAAAATGCGAATCAAAATCAATTTTTCGAGGGCCCGCAACTCAAAAACACCTTAGAATTATTTTTTTTTTCAAATCGTCGGTCAAAATCTGTGAGACAATCAGAGTAAAATATAAAATAGAAAATAAATTTCAGTCTTTTAATACACAATTTACAAAAAAAAGATCTTATCTATTATTGAACACTGCCCGTTAAAATCGTTTTTGAGTTTTGAAAATTTTCTTTTGTTTAGTCTTTCATGCAGTATAAACTTCGATATAATTTACGATTGGCTTTATGTAATGGTTTTATACCTGGCTAAATATTTTTCAAGCAAAATCCAATAAGACGAAGGTACTTTTTTCGACGTGTTTAAAATCTGGAGGTACGATAGGTCACTATATTCGAGATTAAATTAAACAATGTGCACTTCTAGAAAATCACCCGTTCAACTTTTATTTGAAGGAAATTAATACTGCAGATTATTTAAAAATTAAATTGACGTCATTCAGGTAAGGAAATGAGATATTGCAAATGATGTGTCCTCGTCGTCGCCAGAGTGTGTAATTGAAGTTGTTAATTCCGGCTCACTTGGTTATTTAGCTGTGAGACGATCAGTAGTGACCTATAGTGCCCCCAAGCGTATGTTTCATGTTGATGTCCGTATGTGTTTCAAAAACAAAATTATCAAAAAATTAACACAATACTCGTATTCAGCATTAATTTTTACGTAAGACTTGACATTTTTTTGCATTGATTAAATGTACTGTACTGAGGACGACAGACAATGCGTATTCGCAGAACAATAGCAAATACAGCTGATCCATGGTAACAGCCGATATGACTGTCGTCAACGATAATCTCTACCGTGTATCTAATTCACACACGATGAGCAAACTCTGCATTAATGAAACTTTATCTTTGATACATTATTTGCAGAGCCCTATATTACATTATTGGCCCTATACCTATTGTACTTATTTGATCGCATTCTACTCTACGAAAGATATGAAATCGAATTTGTTGGACTTATAAATTCAACCAGTCACAACATTTTAGTCGCAACAGTGTTTTAATACGGAACGAATTCCTCGCATGAAAATAAAATTAAATTTCAATGAAAATGATATTGCGTTAAAATGACGTAAAAACAAAAACTGTCGTCTCGGCTATATCGTTCTCAGTAAATTGATTTTTTTTTTGGGTAGTACGCTTGAATGTAATAGTTGGCATTTATACTAAGAGTACAGAGGGCACAGACCTAATACAGAAATTCAATTTGGGTGCTGTTAAAAAACTTTGCATTTAAATTGAAAGTAGAGTTGCCAATATCGAGTCTTACATCTGAGTTTTGTTAAACGTCACAATCACTTGGGATGAAACGTACACTTTTGGAGAGTTTTAGAACTCAGTCATCCACAGTCATTCTACTAATTTTTAAATAAATTTAAAAATTCGTTTAGTCGACTCGGTTCAATGCTTTAGCCAATCGTAGCAGTGGTTCTGTTATCTATTTCTATCTATTTCCAACAATAAAATAATGAAACGAGTTTTAATCGCTGTCCAGCAGATCTCGCTCAAGCTCTTAGGCATTAGGCACGTGAATACCTGTTAACGAGGCGGGAAACATTTTATCCTCACAAACTGCGTAAAGGGGGTCATTCATATCTATCTCGCTATTGAACCCGTTCGTGTCATCATAGTGGTTGCTGCCTTTATGTTCGCGAACAGATGATTTCTCCCTTGCTTGTTGCCTTTACGAGTGTGATTTTTCTCAATGATTTACTGGCTGTAGGGTTTGAGATACTTTACGCAGCTTTTGCCGTTGTCAATATTACCTGAACAGGTGACAAAAGTTTAATATTTTTGGTGTTCAGCGGTTTCTGATCAGGGTAAACTGTGCCGTTTTTTACAAAACTAGAACGTAATAGTTTTGTCCAAATACATTTGTATTTGTATTTGGTTTGTCCTTGATATATGCAAAGAGTACTATGTGTGATTGTACTATCGCATTATGTTTTGTACTGCACTGTACTGTACTTTTGTAAGCGGTATCCGGTCTTGTAACCGAACATTGATTTTCTCACCGTCCATATATTTTAAACTCTTAACTAAAGCATTGTCACATGCAACTAAGTGTTTTATATTATTCAAAATGAATGGTTTATTCTGGGCCAATTTGTTGAACGCGATGAGCGCTGAATGCCTGAGATGGTAGAATTCGATAAAGGCAACTATCGTAAGTCTAACCTCAAATTTCACCTTCAGAAAATTTTCCTCATCACGAATACTCGGTCTTATCCGAGTCATCAATAATCACAGTGTTTGGCAGGAGTACCATTTCTTGCCTCTGCGACTTACTCATCTCGACAGATTACTAGGGCAAGAACTATAGTAGCAGTTGCCCTTGTTCTTCAGACAAGACACACAGTATAAAACGAGCTAATTTCTATTTTTCACGAAAAACTCCGCCATATTAAAAGTAAACACCCCCTTAATCGGAAAATTATACTATTTGTTCTCCATTTAGTAGAAAAATGTTTAAAATCAATTTTGCGCGTGAAGAGCACAAAACCTATAACTAAATTAGTTATTAAATTTTCATTTCGACTTCGTCTCATCAGTATCATTCTATCTTAGCTTGCGGACTAAGGTAGTGCCGGATTGACGCTAGCTCAAAAAACGGAGACACAATTTGTGTTCTTGAGCAAACCCCTAGTCAAGTGTGATGTCCCGCAAAAAAAGAAGTTCATTTTAAGCTTAAGTTTCGTCGGCTCGTGAATCGATCAACTGAAAATGATGGAATGAAAACAAAAGTTAGTTTTTTTTTTTGCATTCTTCAGGTATTTACCGAAGTGTTGAAGAAAAATTATTACTTCAAGAATGATAACACTTTTCCCCCACAAAAGCGGGTTTTGAGAGCACAAATTGGTTTTGGGCATCAGGATTAGTAAGAATGGTTCAAATCGAACTTTCTTTGTCCAATCACTATAGCAATTGTGAGTGTAAACAATGCTAGGAAATCTCAGATCATTTTGTTCAACTTTCCAATAAATTCAAGTTCGCTGGAGTCTCAAAATAAATAAATCACCACTTATTCTTCAATGATCACAATGGAAAATTTTTCAAGATTATACGCTCATTCTTACGTGAAATGCCGCTGTTTCATTAATGGAAGCCACTTAGGAGAACTGATCTTTGTTCTATTCATCAACGATCTTAATGAATGTATCGGGACTTGTTTTAGTGAAACTTACATGCAATTAAAGTAAGATTGAGAGCATGGTATGATCTCTAATAAACACAATCGTATGGTATCGAACTCTAAAAAAAGTTATAAAGCATTCTGTGAAACGTAATTATGGCTGAATCGCGTTTTGAATTTGGATTATCAAGGATTATTACTATTGACACTGCTGAGTGTTCCTGGCTCGAACCGCATATGGACAAGGCCGACTTTCGTTGGCTCTCGAAATAGAAATCTCATGTCGCCGAGGCTAAATATGCGTTCCAGAGTATGTTCGCAAAGAGAGGAATAACGAGGCTTACGAAAATAATTTTGATGAAATTCATTTCTGATAGTATCATAATAATCGGCTGTAGGCAAAATTTTTGTTGGCTATCATGTGTGTAGAATTTTTTGAGAATTTTCTCTGCATATATAAGTTTTGGCATAGTTATGATCATCATTGACTAGCGGTGCAGATATTTTGAAACACCGTATTGGTTTCCAATGAAAAAGAAATTAATGTCATGGTTATGACGGTAGGAATTTAATAGACATGTCACCCGAACCGGAACTGTTTAATTCAAATGAATAAAAGCTCATGGTAATATCAAGTTCACTAAAATATAGAATTCAAAATATCCGACGAATATTGTGTATAATTGATTGAAACGGGAAACTCCAAATGAAATAGAAGGAAGCAGAATCACTAATTGACGAAGCTTCTCTTCGCAATTCGGTTTCAAAGAGTCAAACACAACAATATTCCCCCTTAACATAAATAAACAAATACCAGCAACCTCGAACGAGGGATAGGGTTGAACGACACTTTCAAAGAATTTAAAATTTTCTCGTAACTTCCATCCGCTTCATTGCTTTGGAATGCTTTTTTTTCCTTCTTACAGTTCGAAGCTGCAGATCTTCTGAATAAATTTCAAATCAAAAGGACTGCAGCATGGCACTAGCACGGGGCGCAATCCGAAGCAGGCACCATCGAAAGAGAAAGATTTCGTCCCGATCCTATTTGCGGTTATTCACGTCCGTAATGTAAGCGAAATGCTTTTTTTTGTGCGCTTCGTCCGAACTGAACGCCAAGTGGTTCAATGCAATAAGAAAAAAGAAAACCAACCTCCAACGTTCAGTCGCTTATTCCGGGAGGTCACTTTCCAGCTCTTGGCTCCCTAGCTAATGGTAAACAAGCCGCAGAGTAGCGGATGCGGATCAATATCGTTAACCTATACTACATGAAAGCTAGAAGGTCGCTCAGGGTGCCTGCTTTTTGAGTCACTTTGATTGGTTATAAAAAAAGAAAAGAAAAAAGGTCGACGCCGTCGTCTTGGTTGAACCAGCAATGATGACGGCTACGGAGTACGAGGATGACGGGCGATGGGATGCTTATTAAAATAAAATTGAATTTTATTGCTTTACACGACATTTACTTGAGCAGGACGAGAGTTACTCTATAAAACTCTGCTGCGAGATTGTGTACACGGGCTCGTCTGTGGGATTATCTTGATGAGATTTTTTGCTGCCCCTGCTGATGTGTATGATGGTTGCCTTTGGCTGAATAGGATTTTGTTCTCAATAAGCTATACCGGGAAGGGTGATCCAATTTGGGTGCTAAAAGGCATGAATGTTTGGAATTTGAGAGTTAATAGGAATATTGCTGGGCAGGAGTGAACATATTTGCTTAAACCATTCCCAAAATGGTTCGGTTCAAAGCGTTCAAAGTTATTATTTTGAAGTACACTCATCGAAAATATCGAAGGGTTAATTCAAACAATCTTTCTTCTCCCCTTAACAAAAGCACCGACAATAATGGGAACATTTTTCCACACCAGAATTGTTGGAACACTTCCACAACTCATGTCTCTCTATCGACCAAAAGGATTCTTTCAATCTTTTGAAAAGTTGATTCAAACGCACTTGTCTCGTCGTCCACTGGCAGAGCAATGCAATCGCAATGCAGTGTATTGGCAGCAGCAGTAGGGGAGTGGAGTAACAAGTCCGAGCACAACACGCCTGGTTGGACACACAAAACATGATTGTATGTAATGTACAGTGTAGGAAGTCAGAAGCAGCGGCGGCGGGGCAGCGGAAAGATCGTGAGCCACAGAAGCAAGGGAATCGGCATCTGAAAAGTTAATTCCAATGCATTTTCTCAACCCCCTTCTGCAAAACCAGTTGGAAAATTGTTGATCATAGCGTTCGTAGGGAAGTTGTGAAAGTATTTTCCCTGAACCGCACCAGTCGTGCGTCGTAGGTCCGCCCAAGTCTGCTGGACATGCAGCTAGCTGCCAGACGTGCATATGCGGCACACGACAACGACGACGATCCGGAACGAAGAGACCAAATCCCTATGCATCCGGCCTATCATCGGTGATTTGTGAAGTGGCTTGTATGCCGGACCAGGGCCGAGCTGCAACATGTTTTTTTTTTCTTTCTTTTTTTTTTGCACAAGAAAAGAGTTAGTGTTGTTGTTATTGTCGCAGGGCAGACCGGCAGGGGAGGGCGGTTCCTTGTGGGGAAATGATAAGTGGAAATTCGAACACGTGGAAATAGCTCATCCTAGGACAGTGCATTTATTGTACTTTCACCACTTAGATTATTGTTGGACGGATACAAAATACACACATATCGGAAAAATGTGTTGCTGACATGGCAAATATTTGAAAAATGATGTTTATCCACTCCGATTCGGAGTCATACCACAATTTAAAGTGGATTGATAATTTAATCAATACTCTGAGATCCGCTTCTGGTTTTAAGGGACCATCTTAGTAGGACTGTGGGAAATTTGTCATTTCAAATGACTTCAATTCTTAACAAATAGTGGAACGTTTCGCACAACCAGAATAGCTTACTTCCTAAACTAGTCTAAATCGAATTATTCAAGACTACTTGTAGGTTTATCCGCTCAGTTAAATCGTGGTTGTGTGTTTTAAAAAATAGTGCATCGAAAATCGCATGGGACATCAAAACATGATAGGGGAGACCGGGGCTAGTTGTTAAAATTTGATATGAATGACAAAATGCCCTGGAACCCCAGCTTCTCGTATTTGAATAAAGGTCGATTCCTGAGATTTTTTCATTCTAGAAAAACTGCAAAATATGTATGATTTGCAGCATAGAGCAGAAAAGTTTTTAAAATGGGGGATTTGGGGGACAACCTGTTCCAAAACCCCAGTTATCTGAAGAATCTCTACTAAGATCGTTTTCTTTAAAAATGGTATGAACTTTTTTCCGACTGCTACTTTTAAAATTAATTGATATATTTTTTGCCCATATTTTCCCATAGTGCCGGTGGTCCAGAATGTAAATTTAGCAAGAATTTTAAATTTTCGCTAATGCTAAATGACTTTCAATATGTTTAGGAAAGTTGTTGTACTGTGCATGGTGTTTCTTTTCCTTTTTCCTTTAGGGTGGTTCTAATTTTAGCAAGCTTTAAAATTAAACTTTTCAACGGTTCGAGATAGAGCTTAACTATCTTCGCTGAAGTTATAGAGCAAAACATTTTAGACAAATTTGCTGAAGACAGGCTCTATCTTTTATACTTTCCATTGCGCGAGAAATCCAAATGTAAACTTAAGTGTGTTCCTTAAAAAACGGATTTATTTCTATAACTTTTGTAGTTTTTACTTCACGCTAAAGTACCCTTTGGACAACTTTAAGATTATTTTAGGGCGCATAATTTGCTTTAAAACACCAACTACTGAACTTTTTTCGTTTTAAAGTTATTAGAACTTTTATATAAAAAATATAACTTTTTCAAATAGAATTATCTTCGATTCGGGCACTGAACATTAAATACTGTTGCTTTCATATGAAATAGCATGCTTTGTAGTATAGATCACCAAAAAATGGCAAATACAATTTTTTTATATCTTTCAATTTTTACTCAAAAAATAGTTTATTTTTAGTAAAAAGTATATATAACTTTCTAACTAGCGAAGCTAGGGGTTCAATATATTAAGACAAATTGTTCTCCTTCAAAATATCGGAAAGTATTTCTAAAGTGATCATAATGAAAAATCAGAACTGCAAAAGTTATACAAAGAAAACCGTTTTTTAAGAAACACCCTAAATTTTACACCCTACCCTACATAGAGTTTCAGTGTCTTCGACAAAGTTTTTTAAAATTTCATTTTCTTCAGTTTTCTGGAAGACAGCGAAACTCTATCTCGAACCATTAAAAAGTTAATTTCCTGATTTTAAAAAAATTAGAACCACCCTACCCACTATTTGAAATAATAGAAAAGTATTGTAAAGTGCAATATTTTATCATGAAAACGAAACCAAATTTTTTATATTGTTCAGCGTAATTTAAATATATTACAAAGGGTCAATTAATGAAAAACCAAATTTTTTATATAACTTTTTCAGTTTTCATTTTTTTTTCCAACATATCCTTCAGATGTTTTTCAGAGTTTTTGGAGACGACCATTTTCTTCTAATAATTCAAAACTCTAGCTTTTATTGTTCAGAAGATACACTGAAACCTCCATTTACGAACTCTTTTTATACGTAATATTCGATTCACGTAACTTTTTTTACGAACTAAATTCGAAATAACGAACTCTTTATGGAAAGTTTGAGTTCGTACATTACAGCATGAAGTTATGTATTCACAATTAATTGTTACTAATATAAGTTGGGTATTTTCGGAATGGAATTGACGAGTACATGATGGAAATCGATGTCTTGAGCCATTTTGGAATCCAAGATGGCGACTTCCGGTTTAGATGAATTCTTTATAACCTCAACAATATGGGTTTTTTTCGGAATGGCGTTGACGAGTGCATGATGGAAATCGATGTCTTGAGCCATTTTAGAGTCCAAGATGGCGACTTCCGGTTTAGATAAATTTTCTATAACCTCAACAATGTGGGTATTTTCGGGATACGGTTGACGAGTGCATGACGGAAATAGAACACATATTGTTCATTATTATTGTTTGCCATGGAATTTGGATGTTATGGCGGCGACCTTTCCCGGTCAGGTAAAGCTAAGGAGGGTATATGTCCTCCCGAAGCTATTCGAGATACTGCGCGCCCTGAATTTGGTCTACAATTGCAGTTTGCCAACGAACGGAATCAGCTTGACTCCATCACCGACTCCCATCTGTTTGCCATGGAATTTGGATGTTATGGCGGCGACCTTTCCCGGTCAGGTAAAGCTAAGGAGGGTATATGTCCTCCCGAAGCTATTGAGATACTGCGCGCCCTGAATCTGGTCTACAATTGCAGTTTACCAACGAACGGAATCAGCTTGACTCCATCACCGACTCCCATCTGTTTGCCATGGAATTTGGATGTTATGGCGGCGACCTTTCCCGGTCAGGTAAAGCTAAGGAGGGTATATGTCCTCCCGAAGCTATTCGAGATACTGCGCGCCCTGAATTTGGTCTACAATTGCAGCTTGCCAACGAACGAAATCAGCTTGACTCCATCACCGACTCCCATCTGTTTGCCATGGAACTTGGATGTTATGGCGGAGACCTTTCCCGGTCAGGTAAAGCTAAAGAGGGTATATGTCCTCCCGAAGCTACTCGAGATACTGCGCACCCTGAGTTTGATCCACCATTGCAGCCTGCCAACATACGTAATCAGGTCAACTCTATCACCGACACCCACCCGTCTACCACAGAACTTGAAGGACACGACATCAACCTTTTCCGGTCAGATAACAACGCTCTAAACAAGTCAGACCAACTCGAAGGACATGGAATTCCTGTATCCGTTTCCTCAGGTAAATACAATGAATGTATATGTCCTTCCGAAGTAGGACATACAGATGCTGCCCCCGTTGAAAGCCCACCCCATTTACAGGCATTTGCTTCCACAATCACTTGATCTACCACCGTTCAACCGTCAGGACAAAACTTGCAGGGACATCTTAAAATCTACTATCAGAACGTGAGAGGGCTACGCACAAAAATTGATGAGCTGTTCGTCGCTGCTTCGGATGTTGATCATGATGTTATTATTCTGACCGAAATGTGGCTGAATGATCAAATCAACTCGCTCCAATTATTTGGCTCAAGGTACTCTGTATATCGTAACGATCGCGATCCTAATAGTGCAGGGAAGAAACGTGGTGGTGGGGTGCTCATTGCAGTTTCCAACCGACTCTCATCCAAACACAAAAATGACACTCACAATCTCGAACAACTCTGGGTAAATATCCGTGGCCCCTATACTAATCTCTGTGTCGGTGTTGTATATATTCCCCCCGATTCCGCAAGTGATGTAGAAATTATTCAGAAGCACATAGACTCCGCACTTGACATTGCAACTTCCATTGAACCCAACACGGTACATCTACTATTTGGTGATTACAACCAGCCTGGACTTCTTTGGAAGAGCACTCCTTCCGGGTATGCTTTCCCAGACCCTTCTGAATCAACCTTTTCGAGGGCGAGTACTATCTTACTGGACGGAATGTCTGTACTGAACATGCGACAAATGTCTACAGTGAATAATAGGCGAAATCGAATCCTGGACCTCCTGTTTATAAATGAAGAAGCTTCAATGAACTGTACCGTATCAGAGGCACTTGAGCCTTTAGTTGCTGTAGACGCACATCATCCTCCACTTCTGATAACGCAGATTTGTCCGCATCTGGTTCTCTATGACGAGATGGAGGATGTCAGGGAGTTCAACTTTTCGAAGACTGACTTCTCTAGGCTTCATAACTCACTACAAACAATCGACTGGAAGACTTTCTTGAATTTCGCGATCGATGTAGATGCTGCCGTAGAAAAACTCTCACTGGTGTTAAAACAGCTTTTCAGTATACATGTGCCTGCACCTCGTCCCCGAACAAAACCACCATGGTCCAACAACCGGCTACGTAAACTGAAAAGATTGCGAGCTGCTGCGCTTCGACATTACACTAGTCGAAGAAACCCAATCACAAAAAGGGAGTTCACTATAGCCAGTAACAGCTACAAAACATATAACCGCTTCCTCTACTCAAGACACGTAGCACAAACCCAATCGAACCTAAAACGAAACCCAAAACAGTTTTGGTCTTTTGTGAATGGGAAGCGTAAAGAAAATGGGCTTCCTTCCAGTATGTTCCTCGCAGGTGAAACGTCCAATACTCCCAGCGGTATCTGTAATTTGTTCGCAAAACATTTCTGGAGTGTGTTTAAAAATGAATCGGCTAGCTCAACTCAGGTGGACTGTGGCCTTCAAGATGTCCCTCGCGATGTAATCAATTTTGGAAACATTCAATTTACTGACGAAGACATTATGGCTGCCATAAGCAAGTTAAAGTCCTCTACATCGGTGGGGCCAGATGGGATTCCTTCCATTATACTGAAAAAATGCGCAAGCGCATTGTGTACACCTTTTCGACTAATCTTCAACCAATCACTGTCGCAATCAGTGTTTCCCGTGTGTTGGAAAAAATCAGTAATGTTTCCCGTTTTTAAAAAAGGTGATAAGCAAAATGTTGCGAACTATCGTGGTATAACCTCGCTCTGCGCTGGATCAAAGTTGTTTGAGATCCTAGTAGGAAATATGCTCTTTCGTGAGACCAAAGCATACATATCGAAGGACCAACACGGTTTTTTTGCAGGCAGGTCAACAACCACCAATCTAGCCCAATTTACATCGTACTGTATTAAAAACATCGAAGATGGATCACAAGTAGACACTATATACACTGATCTTAAAGCTGCCTTCGATCGTGTAGACCACTCTCTTCTTCTGGCAAAGATCGAGCGACTGGGTGCTCCATCAAATTTTACAGGATGGCTTAAATCATATCTCGTAGATCGTTCTCTGTCCGTGAAATTAGGAAGTAACGTGTCATATAGCTTCATCAACTTGTCGGGTGTACCTCAAGGGAGCAATCTCGGACCGTTGCTTTTTTCTTTATTCTTCAACGACGTCTGCTATGTTATACCCCCAGGGTGCAAACTCATATATGCTGACGATCTCAAACTCTTTCTCATTGTGCGGTCAATAGAGGACTGCATCGAACTTCAGCGACATCTAGATGCTTTCTGTAACTGGTGTAATCGCAACTTGTTGGCTCTCAGTGTGTCCAAATGCTCTTTAATATCTTTCACGCGCAGAAAAAATCCAATTCTCTGGAGCTACAACATCGCCGGCCAATTGCTAGAGAGAGTGTCAGTTATCAGAGACCTTGGTGTACTCCTGGACTCGCAACTGACATTCAGAAACCATTACTCTCACGTTATAGCACAGGGAAATAGAAACCTTGGCTTCATAATAAGAATCGCCAACGAGTTTACTGATCCATATTGTCTGCGGGCATTGTATTTTTCACTTGTTCGGTCTGTCCTGGAAGCTTCCGCAGCCATTTGGTGTCCTTATACGAGCATTTGGACTAACAGAATTGAAGCAGTACAAGCAAGATTCCTCCGCTTTGCTCTTAGAAATTTGCCGTGGCGTAACCCAACAGAGCTACCACCATACATTGATCGCTGTCGTCTGCTCGATATGGAAACTCTGGCAAAAAGGCGAAATACATCCAGAGCGATATTTGTTGGAAAAATATTGACTGGCCAAATGGATGCCCCAGATATTCTCTCACAAATCAACATTAACGTACCCCCCAGAAACCTTAGATCACGTAACTTTTTAAGACTAGACTTTCAGCGCACCGAGTACGGTCAGAACGAACCCATAAGGGCGATGTGTAATGTTTTCAATAGTGTGTATGACCATTTCGATTTTTATGTTTCTAGTGATGTTTTCAAGAATAGACTTAGGAGATTGACTTAGCTTATAAGATTATGTGAAAATATTTCTGTAATGTTATTGAAATGCTGTATACCTTGTATGTAATTTTGTTAATTTGTAGTGTCAGTTCATTGTTATTGTAGGAAAAACATGCGAAAAGATTATGGGTTTTTACGCGCATTCGAGGTCTGCTTCTGAAGTGAACCTTGAAATGGGCTTTTCCCATACAACAACATTAAATTTCATGTAGACCAACATGGGTCAGATGAAAAATGGAAATAAATAAATAAATAAATAAATTATCAAGAATATTGCTCAACCGGCAATCGTCATATTGAACTTGGAAAAGGTTCCAATTGTCCATTTTCAGCATCTACTTGTCAAGCCCGTACCAAAAATATCCATATTGTTAGGGTTATCGAGAATATTGCTCAACCAACGAATATTAATAAGAATGTGAAGCAAACTTTTTTTACGAACTAAATCCCAAATAACGAACACTTTTTTTACGAACTAATTCAATTTACGAAACCCCGGTTTGGTTCGTAAATGGAGGTTTCAGTGTATAAGCACTTAATATTTCAAAAATAGATTTTTTTAAATCAATTTTATGAAATTGTAAAATATATTGCATTCGCCATTTTTTGCTCAATTATAACTCTTATCATGACCTTTTTTATAATTCAAAAAGAATTATCTTTTATTTGCCCGATATGAGTGATATTGTTATTCCAAACAACCCCATTTTTGGCGAAAAAGTGCTCATAACTTTTCAACGGAAATAGCTAGATATATGGTACCATGAAATAAATTATTTGCCTTGAAACAATCTTAAAGTTGTCTGAAGACTACTTCAATTTTAAATGAATACAGCAAAAGCTATTTGAATAAAACAGTATTTCTAAGAAACACCCTAAGCTCCGACATTAAATTTAATGTAAAATAAAAAGTATGACAGATAAAGCTTACATGTCTTCAGCAAACTTTTCTAAAATTTGTCGTTCTACAATTTCGCTGATGGTCGTTTGGCTCTAGCTAGAATGATTAAAAAGTTAATATTTTTATCTTGGTAAAATTAGAACCACCCTAACTGTTGTTTTAACAAAAAGAGGGGGCTCATAAACTACAAAAACTTCTTAAAGACTTAATAAGGTTAAGTTGTTTAGTTTTAGTAAAATCTTAAAATTCCTGCTAAATTTGCATTCTGGACCACTGTGCATTGGCGTAGCTTGCAAACTTGCATTTAAACAAAAACTTTTCTGCCGGATGTGAGTCCGAAAATGTCAAAAAATTTGTTGCATCTTTCCCAGCACAACCGCAGTATGAAATTTTTGGTGCTCCATATTTAGATGAACTTATGTACAGAGGGCTGAAACTCAAGGATATGCTATTATTCCTAACCCAGTGTGGTAATGAGTTATAGTTTCACTGAATTATTATGACCACACCTTCCATTGAACTACCTTGAACCCTATCTTTCCGCTGGGATAGCTGTCAAAAATTCTAACCCATGTGGCAAAATTCACTGTCCAAAACGCCCGTTAGTGTCAAACGAGGAGGTGTTTACAGTTTTGTAGAGTCAATTTAAAATTATTCTGAAGTTAAATATTATTATAATATTTATTTATTTATTTCGGTTTTGTAATAAAATTGGAATTTTATTCTTCGTTTAGTGACCCAATTAGAGATTTTGGTGGGCAAACAGATTGGGTTATGTTAGAGCATTTTCAGTTTTGTTTTCACAATGTTTCGAAGCTAATCTATAGCTTTCCTTTATGGTGAACTCAAATAGAATAGCAGGGTATACCAATTTAAATTTAAAAGCAAAACTATCCAAAATTATAGAACAAAACGCCACACTTGGGTTGTGATTGTTTCAGTTCTGGTACAACATTGAAACAACTATATAAAACAATACATTTCAGAACATGCACTACGTTCATTGGATTAGTTTCAAACTGGGTTCGGTTCTAAAATAGTCAAAATTTGATATTTGTAAGGTAATAGGACTGTAATGTGTCTGATAATTTTATTTGTTTAGCCAATATTCGGTTAAAAAATACTTAACTGGATTAGTCAGATAGTGTCATTTATCGATTAATCGCTTAATAGCAAATAGATAAATTTTCACATCATTACTAACTGTAATCGATTAATACCAAGATATAATTGATTAATTGAAATAGTTTACAAGTATGTATAGCAAAGAGCATGGTGTTGAATTAGGTTTTAGAATATTGTTACAGTTGAAGGACCATGTGGTCGGTGTTAAGTCAGACCGAACTAAGTCGCAAAACATCAAAAATGAGATAATGATAGCACTGGATAAAGAATATCGTCAGCTACACTCAATTTCTGCCAGATTTGAAATATGTAACAATAAACAAGAATTATGGCAAATATTAATTTTCAATCATAATGTAAAGGATGCTGCGATTCAAACTTTATACTCGTTTTTCTCGAAATCAATATTTTGTCACTTTGTCCGGTCTGACCTAACACCGACCATGTTATTGTCGGATTCGAAAATTCCAGAACTAATTTAGTGATAGCGCAAATGTGGTTTTGGACAATTTTCTCCTTAGTTAAGAGAAAATAGTTTTTATTTTTCTCCACTAAGGAGAAATATAACATAGCGCTTTTTATATAACATTTAATGTACGACTCTAAAGCATCTTTGGCTGAGCGAGCTAAATAATTGTTCATGGTTACGCCCTTGCTCGCAAATTTTTCACTGAAACACCAAAACTATTACCATATACCCAAGAATCTAACTGCTTTGTGCGCTTTGTTTCCCGAAATCCCTTAAAGCAGTATCCGCGCGTTTGCTACATTCCCACAACCACTCACGCGGAACCGTGATTGACATAAACACCAGAGAGAGACGGTTCCCTTGTACGGCAGGATATAACTTCTTGTTGCCGAAAGCTAACGTTTGCCAATTTGTTACCATCGCGCTGCTGCTGTGCTGCTGCGCTGATGGAAAAACAATGAACAGGAAATTTCCAACTAGAGCAAACATCCTGCCAGAGATGATATTGTTGCGAAGCGCTACCACGTAGAAAATTTCTAATTTATGACCGTGCAGTTGTCGCAACTTTGCGACTGTTATTATAATGGTTTAAAATTCCTGCCAACGTTGAAATCTAAGTTGTTTTCCAATGCTTTTGCTGGTATATTGCGTTCTATAGGTGCAGTTTGGCAGTTCCGGTACTCGACAGGGGCGGACTTTCACAGACATGATCAAATTATTGCGTTGTTTGAACTGTCCTGTATTTTAGTCACAACAACGAAAATATGTATACTTTCTAGAACAACATAAGTTAAAGATTTAGTAGCACCACTGGGTCCATACGAGAAAAAGTTCACCATCTCATATGAAAAGAAAATAAAAACTAATCCCATTCCAAAATTTCAGATGATGTTTGTGTCACTATCCACGAATTGGTCACTGGTCGACGGACCGGACATTACATCACAAGCAGAAGAGTGCCGCCATCGCCGTCAGCATCGTCATCATAACAAACACGGGCTGCTTTTTCTCACACACATTTTCCTATCCATACAACATGGGAATAAAGGGAAGGTTATGGGCGTCGTAAGGAACAACACGGGCATGGCCCAATTTGCGACAGGGGAAATAACATCTGAGCTTTGCTATCAAACGCACTGACAAAGACCAGAAGTGGACACATTCCGGCTCATGAAATTCAGACCATTCTGGCGCATAACTCAGCACGCACTGTTGCAGAATTTCGCGAAATTTACTCACGCGACATCGAGTGCAACGCGCTAGTCACGTCACATCGGCCGGTGGGGGCTCTCGTTCGGTATTTTGCAACTGTCGGCGTTGAAGTACACGAAAAGTATGTTACAAAATTCTTCGAAGGCAGGATGGATTTCAGGAAGAACGCTAATTCATAGGAATTATTGTATTTTTCTTGAAAGATTCATCAAAATCTCATTAGTCATTTCGCTAAGAAAAGGAATGAATTTAAAGTGTTACTATATTTAGCCAATTTTCATATTATAATGCAACATTTGAATAATGTTTCCTAAATTTGATAGCGAGTAATAGTGAATCTCTGAGGGACCCTTAAAACGCGATGTACACCATAACTCGAAATCTACTGGACTAATAGTATTGAAATTTTGTGCAGTTCTTTCATGGCAACCAAATTTCCTTTAATTATTGATTTATTTATACAACAACCATAGAGTCGATTTGTTTTTAGCAAAATCGATTTTTGGTTTGTAAGTGCAACAAAAAATTATAAAATCGAACAAAAACGGGGCGAAAAAATGGATGCCAATACAAACACCATGCATTGCATCATAACGACCAGAGGCAGCATTCATTTGCTACAGGAATTTCCAGAGCTGAATTCCACGATGACAAACGAATGCCTCACACAGCAGACAAAATCCAGCAACACCCTCTTCCGCTACTTACTAGTACTGCTGCATGGGGAGCGTAGATCTGTGAGAACTCAAGCGTTCCTCAACGATGGATCAGACCTTACACTGCTAGATGAAAAACTGGTAGACGAACTTGAGCTGAAAGGAGAGGTTAAGCCGCTGTGAATTCACGCATCGTTTGATTAGAAATAGCTGGTATTCACGGTGGAGATAAGAGTTAATGCTTTCGTTCCAGACGATAGACATTAAGGAGTTCTCCAGGTCAACCCCCATCTGCAAGGACTACCGAATTTCATCATACCAGGGCGTCCGACCACGCATTCTGATCGGACTTAAAGATTTGCACCTTAGCATGGTTCTGAGCTGTCGCGAAGGCAAACCGAGCCAACCGATCGCAGTAAAGATGTTGCTGCTGGGCGCAGTGCCTAAAATCTGGGCTATCGGCGTTTAGCGTGTAGGCCTGCGGAGAAATGTCAAATGTCAGCGAGAAAAAAGACACGTTCAAATATTTCGAGGGAGAACCAAATCTAAACATAATTGATGGAGCGTACGGAAACGTTAATGATAATTAATAACTGAATTTGTTATCCTAATTAAAATCAGTTTTGGAACTAAAAGATTGGATATATCCTGCGGTATGACCTAAACCTGTGAAATTGATTAACCTAGCCTAAAAATCAAACTGATCGTGTGGGGATTGAATTAAAATAGAAAGACCACATCCGGCGAAAACACTGAAAGTGTAAGTTAATAATAGATCAGAGAAATTGTATAACCTACAACTAAACTTAATATATTTGCAGTATAAAGTTGTGCTACGCTGCACTGCATTGCACCAACGAAAAGTGCTGCTAATAACTGGTGTTTTATTCACATTCCGCCCCAACACAACTTTATAACTTTCGTTATGAGCGATCATAATTCCGGCTCAAATAACCAGGATGGTCCGGGAAACGGTTCGCAACAAACGCCGGACCTAAGGCAGACGGGAGGCTGCGTTGGATGTACGCGCCCCGGTTCCTAAGATAATTTTGTGAAGCGTGACAACTGCGACAGCTGGTGGCACATGTGTTGTGCGGGAGTAACCAGTTCGATAGAGGAACAGCCGTGGATGTGCCGCAATTGTTCACCATAAAGTGTGGTATCGTCATCCAGCAATCAGTCTGCGCGGGTCGCATTACAACTGAAGCTTTAGAACTGGAGCGGAAGGCAATGCTGCTGGAGCGGAAGGCAATCCAGGAAAAGTATAGGAAGAATAACTGACAGAAGGGAGCAGGCATAGCAGAGTAAGTCGTTGTACCAGCATGCAGCGTGTTAATCTCTGGATCGAGAAACAAGGGGCAGAGGATACAGCATCGGCCGCTGCTGTAGTGGACAACAACGATTTACAAGAACCAACCGATACCAGTCAGTTGGCAACGTACGAGCGAGAGGCGGTCAGCCGGCAAAAGGAGCCAGTACAGTCGTTGGTAACGAACCAAAAGGGCAAGGCACCGATAGCGGGGGTGGAGCGTTCTACAAATCGACGTCAAAAGTAGGAAGTTCAGCAGCGAAATACTGGGGTGATGCCTAAGGAATTTCCGTATTATCGCTTGAATTCGTATGGAAGTAACCTTTTCCCCTCACTGCCCCCCGTACTGCCACCAGGTAAGCCATCCATCTTTATCAATGCATGTTCTGCTCAACAGATCGAAGGCCCATAGGGACCATTATCCCACCCCCTCCGTTCCATTTCCCAGCAATGACACAGCACAATGTCAACTTCAGTCAAGCGAATGCGCCTCTTCTTTCGGCGACAAACATAACGTCTGAGCAAAGCCCTACTCCCTCGCAGTTGGCCGCGTAACAGATAATGCCCCGTGATCTACCCCCCTTCACCGGTGACTGGCCGATATTTATCAGTGCTTTCGCGAATACGACCTCCGCCTGTGGATATTCCCGTGTAGAAAATCTTGCGAGATTGCAGAGTATGAAGCCATCAGAAGCCGTCTTCTCCTACCGGAATTAGTGCCACAAGTGACAGCTTCTACATCTACAGCTTCTCTACGGACGACCGGAATTGCTGATCAACGTGCTGTTGGATAAGGTACGATCAACTCCAGCACCCAAGGCGGAAAAGCTTGAGACACTCATCGAGTTTGGGATGACTGTGCAAAGCCTGTGTGACCATCTGCTAGCAGCGGGACTACAATCTCATCTTACGAATCCATACTTGCTGATAGAGTTGGTGAAGAAGCTCCCAGCCCACATGAAGATGAAGTGGGCAAATGTCATGCAACGGTATCCAAAGGCGAATCTAAAAACATTTGGAGAACTTATGGATGGAGTAGTGATTTCAGCAAGCATAGTGATTCTGTACACCGGCGGAGGCTGCAAAAGCGGTTCAGTGGAGAGATCAAAACCGAAGGTTCAAGGATCGATAAATGCTCGCGTTAGTCAGCCAGAGTCGACAATTACAGATGAAAAGAAGTGGTAAGTTTGCACAGGCGTAGGACATCGTGTACGGGAATTTTAAACATTCAAAGCGTTTTCGCGGTAGAAGACGGTATCGCGAAATATCGAACTGGTAATCATATGCATCACTAAATTAAAACGTTTGCTTTCCTCGATGATGGATCACATCTTACACTTGTTGAAGAGCAACTCGCCAAGGACCTTGGGGTTAGTGGCAGTAGTGCCCCACTCTGTCTAACGTGGACAGGCGATGTTTCGAGAGTAGAGCCAGACTCTAAGCAATTGCAGCTGCTGGTATCAAGCGCCGAAGAAGGAAAGCGACTGAAACTGAACGATGTACGCACAGTTAAAAAACTGTGCCCTGTCTGAGCAAACACTGCGAATCGGTGATCTTGAAGATGATTTCCAATATCTGAAGGGTCTACCGATAGCTGAGTATAAAAATGCCATTCCACGATTGCTGATCGGAGTCAATAATCTTCACCTCTCTTTTCCGTTGAAATTGAAGGAAGGAAGGAAGGGTTAATGAGCCAGTAGTCGTAAAAACTCGTCTAGGATGGTTCGTGTATGGAGGGAGCGGTGACGTGTCAGCGAGTTCGTTCAACTTCCATGCAAGCGGGTGCAACAGCGACCGTAATCTACACGAGCTGGGGAAGGATTATTTCACACTCGAGGATGTGGGAACGAAGCCAGCAGTCAAACTCGTATCTGCGGAAGACCAACGAGCACTGCTGATATTGCAGCAGACGTTCGGAAGTGAGATATGAAGCGGGGTGGCTGTGGAAGTACGACGAAATCGAGTTTGAAAGCTATGGAATGGCTAGGAATTCGTCTCTAAAGGAGAATTTAAACCGACAAATAGAGGAGTACCAGGAAAAGGGTTATGCGCACGAAATTACCGACGGGGAGTTGATCTCAAGCGCCTCTGGTACCTGCCACTGAGAGCAGTAGTAAACCCGAAAAAGCCGGAAAAGGTGCGGCTAATTTGGACGCGGTAGCAACGGTCAACGGGATTTCGCTCAACTCTATGCTGCTCAAGGGACCAGATCAGTTGGCATCTTTAGCGGGTGTTCTTTCTCGGTTCCGCCAATTTGCCATGGCGTTTTCCGCAGACATCAAGGGGATGTTTCTACAAATAAGAATCCGGGAAGTCGAGCGACATTCGCAATGGTTTCTGTGGCGTTATGATCCCTCGACTCCTCCTAAGAATTTCGTCATGGATGTAGCCACATTTGGATCAACCTGTTCCCCAGCGCCAGCGCTGTACGTGAAAAACCGAAACGCAGCAGATTTCACGAATGACTTCCCGAAGGCTGCTGAAGCTATTGTCGATAACACTAACTATTTGATCAGCTATGGGATTGAAGCCGAAGCTGGAGAGACAGGGGCACAGGTTAGCGCGTACGTTTACCGTTACGTTCTCAGCTAAGGCAGAAAGTTTGCGGTGGCGTGATGAACATTGGGCCAAACTAACTTAAGATGAGCTGCTAAAGGCGAAAGCATTCCTGGCAAGACTAGCACAACAGCAAACCTACCCGGTGGATCTCGTAACTGTAACGTATCACAAGCAGAACAGAAAGCTTTAGATGAAACCAGCCGGTTGTACCGGTTGACGCCGCTCGTTGACAGTGCCGATGTTCTTCGAGTAGATGGGCGAATAGGAGCGGCCAAGCGTGTAAGTGAAGGATATTCCCGCAATATTCACCAGTACGGTAACCAAGTGGATGTTCGCATGGTGCGATCGGTGAAACAGGCGATGATAGGATTAGGGGGCGTGTGTTGTAGCTCATACCTGGGAGCGACGGACATATCCGGCAAGCCATTGTGAGAACTGCGGGGGATTTGCTGCATACACCTGTCGCTAAACTTGCGGTCCTAAAGATGGTGATGGTAAAACTGGGACCGTGACCAGTGTTACGGGGCGGGGGGAGCATGGTACTATTGGACGCACAGCTTAAAATCTGGGCTATCGACGTTTAGCGTGTAGGCCTGCGGAGAATTGTTAGCGAGAAAAAAGACACGTTGCCACGTTTCGACGGAGAAGAAAATCTAAACGTGCTTAGTGCTGAACATAATTGATGAAGCCTACGGAAAGGTTAATGATAATTAATAACTGAATTGGTTATCCTAATTAAAATCAGTATTGGAACTAAAAATTGGATGTAACCTACGGTATAACCTAAAACCTGTGAAATTGATTAACCTAGCCTAAAAATTAAGCTGATTGTGTTGAGTGTTGACTTAAACTAGAAAGACCACATCCGGCGAAAACACCGAAAGTGTAAGCTAATAATGTATAACCTATAACTAAACTTAATATATTTGCAGTATAATGCTGCGCTGCGCTGCACTCCATTGCACCAACGAAAAGTGCTGCTAATAACCGGTGTTTTATTCACATTCCACCCCAACAAAAGACACGTCTAGAATGGATGGTGTGCGGAGGCGGGAGCTCCGTTCCGATATCAAGCCCAGTACACCCCGTCTACCATATTAGTATTTGCGATTCGGATAAGATAGATGAAGGTCTTCATAAGGCGGTGAAGGATTATTTCTCGCTGGATAGTCTGGGTTCACGAAGCCGTATAGGGCACTCCTTTTCGTTAAGGACGAACAATTCATATTACTTCAAAAATCTCTGACTAGATTCATGGGGTAAAATTACGAAACATACCTACTATGGCGTTCATACAATACCCAAGTGTCGGACAGACATGCGAAGGCTCTACACCGGTTCCAATGCTTGAAGAAACGTATGTTCAAGAACAAAGGATTCGCTAAAGCTCTGACTCAAAAAATTTGTGATCACTTGAGTAAAGGCTATATCCGAAAGCTGACGGAGTATGAGCTGCAGCAATCGTACCAGCGTACGTGATATCTTCCAGTATTCCCGGTCACGAACCCGAACAAACCCGGGAAGGTGAGAATGGTGTGGGACGCAGCAGCCAAGGTACACGGAGTCTCTCTAAATTCGGCACTGCTCAAGGGCTCATTGGTTGAATATCACCAACAAAGATGTTGACACATAGGTGGCCAACCGCAACAAACCGTTCAAAGCTCTGAAAAAGACCTGGCTGAAAATTAATCTTCAATAAATCAAGAATCTTTTTGAGCGCACGCCATGATGCTTCCAACTCGCCATTGCTAAAGCTGGTCATACTAAATATCAATTTAAAGAATTAACTATGAAAACTGACGTTTTCATTATTCGATTTTTTTAATCACAGCAATGAGAATAAAAGATAGAATCCCAATCAATGCTGTCATCAAATGATTTATCACTCTCAAGGCGCTGCGCTGCACAAAGCACATTCAGAAAGTTAGCATCCACAATGTTAATTTTTAAACCAAAGTAGTGTCCGACTATTAATTCTGAGATAATCACGGAGTTGTGTATGTACTTTATTTTGTCCAGCACTATTATTAATAATCCCGTGGGATTGAAACGGTCAAATGTAGCAAATTATGTAAATAAACACAGGTTCAATATAGGTTAGATTACGTTATAAAAATCAATATTCGCAAGAACTCAATCCAAAAAATTTGTTAAAAACTCACCCGACTTTTCAAACATGACGCAACGCAAAAAAATAATATAGCAATAAAAAACCCATCCCGTATTGCAGCGTCGGTAAAAACAACACTCCAAGCGAACGTCAGTTTCCGAGCGGGGCACCGTTGAAACATGGTAGCGAAAAAGTCGAACAGCGCGGAGCAAACAAAACAAGAGAGAGAAGCACCACTTGCAGTCTGGGCGCGCAAGCGGCCAAGCTAGTAGGTAGTAGGTAGGTGCATCACTGGCTCTTCAGAAGCCAACTATCATAAAACAAACATCCGTTGCGAGTTGTTTCGAAAAGCGCAGCTAAAGTACCCCTGTTTGGCGGGTCAATATTTTTGCACTTCGGCAATGACGTAAGCGGGGCAACAAAAAAAAGTTGTACATCATGATGGGAAGGGAGATACCACAGCGAAATCTGGGCACCATTAAATTTTCCGTTGTGTTTCGTGTAGTGAACATAAAAGCATTCGGATGCATCCAGAGCAATTTGGATTTTTGTAACGCGCTGCGATTTTCAAGTTAAAGATGTTAGATTTTTGATGCACGACTGAACTGTTGTAATTCCTTTTTAAAGTCAATGAACCCTAGCGAAAACACATCACGAGACTGAAACTGAAAGCCCCGCATCGCGGAGTTTCATTTTCACGAAACTATAGAAAACGTCAACATTTAATGGTCCAATGCAGAGCTTCCTCTTGCGAAAGAGGATCCTATTTAATGCTAATAAATACCGCTAGAAGGATGCCGGAAAAACTCAACGGTGTCGACGAAGTTGTCGGTAAACGGAAAAATATTATGAGAATTTACCCTATCCGTCTATCGCGGACAAGATGAAACACTCGTCAAACTAAATTTAAAACCTTTCCACTAGGCGTGGGCCATCGGGGCCTGGCTTGTCCACCCGAAGGATTTTGATACGCAAGACGTGGAAATATTCACCAGACAGCGGAAAGTTGCGTTGAAAACAAAACCGGGATCACATTTTAGCAGAGCTGGAAAAAGTTTTGACGCCGCGGAGCGTGGGAGGAAGGGGGTTCTCTAACGACTGGCAAAACTTTAAGTTTTAGTTCTCGTCACGTTGTTGCGCTATTGCGGGATAGTACCGGGCTCGACTGTTCAAGTGAAACTTTCAGCACCGTTACACTCTATGGGAAAATTGTTTATAAGCCTGAATACAAAACTATGTTGGCCGAAGTTTGCTGCTAGCACGTTATTGAAGAATTTAATGCAGCTGGAAAAAGTACTTGATACGCTAATGAGAGCGGTCAGTTCTCCTGTAGAGTCATTCCAGTATGGTTCGAAACGGATTTTTTATCCAATTATACTATTGAAATCATCATGCTAATTTTTGTTTTTGATATTATATTGGATGGGCTCTGTCTTGAAACTTTTTAACATTTTGATTGTAGAGGTTTTAACCTTAGGGCTATTCGCCACTTTTCGGGTTAGATAAATCTCTTTTGGAAAAATCTCTAACCCTATGCACGGGGTTGAGAATCGACCCCAGGTGAGCTGCGTACAAGGCCATCGATTTACCGACTACGTCATGCCCGTCCCCCTGTTTTGATACTACTATAAACGAATGCTTTTCATATATACAAGGCCAAGTATTATTCTCTTATTTTGGCGTAAAATAGCCCCAGATGCCAGAATTAGATTAAAATTGTGCTGGAATTCACTCATGATTTAGAGTTCTTTAGTCGTCCGGTCACACGGAGACTTATTAATAACACGTTTAAGGAATATCATAACAACAAATAGAGACAAAATGTCTAACAATATACTTAATTCAGATATTTTTCTTAGAGATGAAAAGCACCTAACAGTCACGAAAAAAATAAGTCAAATCATATATTCAACATTTTTCCCAAAGGAAAACAAATGGATAAACCAATTTGCGTATTAGGGCACAATAGAAAAAAGTTGGATTTGACTGTTTTGTGTTCCACACGTCCGTAACTGACACCAACTTGCTGCCAGTTAGACAATATATCCAAACAAACACCAAATTTTTCTTGATGTTCCAACATCCATTTCCACTGTCCACGGTCCGCGACGGTTGGTGTACGGCTCCTGTTACCAGTTCGGACGGAATTTGGTTCATATTTTCGGTTGATCATCAGCATTGGACTACCAAATCAGCTACCTCGGTCCAACGAGCTAGGCCTGCATGCAACTAGGCCGAAATTAGTTGCTGTTCATCACACCACTGAACCAGGGGACAAGGCGTGATTACACGGTAACGGTTTTTCACATTAATCATCATTTGCTGCTCGTTTCTTTTGCGTACTGCCGGTGAGCATCAACCGTCAGCTACATCGCCAGAGCTGCGTCGGCTACATCTGATCGCCGGTGAAAACAATTTGATTCCTGTTGGCTGCTATAAATTTACAAGGCACATTTAGCTTCGAAAAAGAAAATCATCGCTCTGCATACGGGTATCTCTACATCGCCGGCGTACCTAAGCGTCGTTCAAAACGGCAGACGACCAGGAGAGGCGTCAGCTAGTGCTTCAACGTACGGCTCTTCTTGCTTCGCTTAGAAGAGCAGGAATATTTCTGGCGGAGTACCAGGAGGAACGGGACAGGCTCGATGTGGCGCTGCGGATCGAAAACCTGGACGCAATCCGGCAGGATCTTCAGGACATCCAATCGGTTCTTGAAGGCATCGGGGAAACGAATAAAGGTATAACCCTAAACATCCAAATCCGCTCTGCATTTGAAGGGCAGTTTTTTAAAATAAAGTCTGGTCTGCTGTCAAAACTGCCTCCGTCTATTCCTGCTGGCGGTGCTCCTCATCCTACCCCCCTCCCCCTACATTTCCATCCAGTCTTAAGGATCTCTAACTTCCGACGATCACGTTGCCTGAATTCAACGGGGATTTCAAAGAGTGGTTGGCGTTCCACGACACGTTCCTAACGTTGATCCATTTGAATCAGGATGTTTCGGAGATCCAGAAATTCCACTGCCTCAAGTCAGCGGTAACGAGTGAAGCCGCTCAAATAATTGAGTCGTTCGCGATCAGTGCCACTAATTATTCATTAGCTTGGCAGCCATTGGTCGGAAGGTATGCGAACGAGTATCTTGTGAAGAAACGGCATCTACAGGCGATGCTGGAAATCCAATGGATAAAAAAGGAAACTACCGCTTCATTGCATGGGATTGTCGACGAGTTCGAGCGGCATACAAAAATCCTGCGGCAGCTTGGAGAGCCAGTGGACGACTGGAGCACAATACTGGAACATTTGCTGTGCGTTCGCATTCCTGATGATACTCTCAAGGCGTGGGAGGATCATGCATCGACAATAGAGAAGCCAAGTTATGAAGCCCTTATTGAGTTCCTGCATCGACGCATCCGTGTTCTGGAATCAATTTCGGTGAATCACGTCCAACCTCCACCGCAGTACGTCACCTCCTCTCATGCTTCAGCAACTCGCAAGTCTTCCCAGATGAAACCGTCGCCCAGTACAGCAGTTGATACTCCAGGAAAGTGCTATGCTTGTGAACAGCGCCACCCATTGGTAAAGTGCACAAAATTCGAGAAAATGAATGCAATAGATCGCCTTGCCCCGATCAATGTAAATCGGTTGTCTTTGAATTGGTTTAGAAGTGATCATTTTTCAAGGCATTGTTCATCCAAATACACCTGCAGATTCTGTAAACGACGTCATCATTCCCTCCTCCATGCAGGCTTCGGAGACAGCGCAGGTCCTCCTCGCTCCGACCAGGCTTCATCCTCTACTGGCAACTTTACACCAGCGTCGACTAACGTGAGTGTAGCTTCGGCAGGTGATGAGTCAACTTCTCCCATGCTATCTGCAGCCACTTCCATCCAACCGACAGAAATTAACTGTAGTCTGCCACTGCAAGGCACCGGGAAGAACATGTTTATGCTCACAGCGGTTATCGTGGTCATCGATCGCTATGGTAAGAAGCATTTCGCACGTGCGCTTTTGGACTGCGCATCTCAACCAAATCTGATTACCGAGAAGATGGTCCAGCTGCTACGACTGAAGCGAAGCAAAGCGAATGTGATCGTTCAAGGAATCGGTGAGCAATCGCAAAACGCCAGAGAATCAGTTTACATCCATATCCGGTCCCGAAAGCTGGATTTTTCGATGAATGTCGAGTTTTTAATACTTCCAAAAGTAATCCCCGATCTACCCGTCCACGATATTCCAGTGGACTACTGGAAGCTTCCATCAAATCTGTTCCTGGAGGATCCCCAATTCCATAAACGTACGCCAATTGACATGATCCTAGGAATCGAGCATTTCTTCTCATTCTTTCCAACGGCAAACAGGATTCAACTACCTAAATCTGTTCCGATGCTTGTCGATAGTGTTTTCGGCTGGCTAATTTCCGGCTCAGCTGATATGGTTCCTTCAGCTAAACAGAATGCTCCCTGTAGCATCGTAGCTGTTTCCCTATTCACGCTTGAAGAGAGCGTGGAACAGTTTTGGAAGGTTGAAGAGCTGCAAGCCCGGTCTGCCTATTCGTTGGAAGAAAGGCGATGCGAAGAATCATTTTCATCTACCAAAACGAGAACAACAGAGGGACGATACATGGTACGTTTACCCCGCCAACCCAACTTCAACGAGCTGATTGGAGATTTCAGACCTATGGCGCTCCGTCGGTTCCTCCTCCTGGAAAAACGACTTGCACGGAATCCTGAACTGAGAGAATTCTGTGGCGATCCGACCCGGCCGATCCAATCCAATGCTATGAGTTGTTGACTGTTACGTATGGCCTGAGCCCATCATCCTTCCTCGCAACACGCACGTTACAACAGCTGGCTAGCGATGAAGGCGAATTCTATCCGCTGGCTGGACCCTCTGTTCGGAAGAGTTTCTACAAAGATGACTTCATCGGAGGAACCCAGTCCATCACAGAAGCAATCCCGTTAAGGACAGAACTCAGCGAACTCCTGGGGAAAGGCGGTTTTCCACTACGAAAATGGACATTAGGGTGGGACAAAAATTAGATTCCAGCTCCGAGCAACTTTTTAGTTACCATTTGGGTCCTAGAATAACTGTGCAAATTCTTAGCTCGATCGGTGATACTATATTTTTGCGCCCACTGTTTAAAGTTTACATGGGATTTTGCATGGGAAAATTAACTTTTACAAAATAATTCATCCAGGAGTCACCCATTACATCCTAAAAATAAATCGTTATGTGGCTTTTATAGAAAATTTTATAAAGAAACAAAGTCTCGAAAACCACGAAACGATCTGACGCTTGAGAAAAAAGTTATTAAGCAGAAACCGATTGATGCTCTGACGATTGATAAAATATTCATTTTTTCTAGCACCACTGCTGTTGGTTGTCCAATTATACACAATTTTGTTTTAATCCTCTCTTAATGTGTCTAAATCGTTTATCTGTACTGTTTGGCTACTTCGCAAGAGTTTAAGGGATAAATCGAGGCTTTTTTGTACATAATAAGAGAAAGTTAAAAAATTTGTATGCAAATAGACCGTCAGAAGCAGTGATGCTATGAAAAGTGAAATTTTCATCAATCTTCAGGGCATCAATTGGTTTTTGCTTAATAACTTTTTCCATAATCATTAGATCGTTTTGCAGTCTTCTAGACTTTGTTTCCTTGAGAAATTTCCTATAAAAATCAGATATCTACTTATTTTTAGGAGATAACGGGCGACTCTTGGAAGAATTAATTTGCAAAAGACAAATTTCCCATACGAAATCCCATGTAAACTTTAAACCGTGGGCGCAAAAATACAGTTTCACCGATCGAGTTTAAAATTTACAGAGTTGTTCTGGGAGCTAAATGGGACCCAAAAAGTTACTCGGAGCCAACTTTTATTTTTTTCATATAACCATGTCCCACTCTAATGGACATCTAACCAACTATCAGTGCTGGCAGGTCTGTCATCCGATGAAATTGGTACCCAATCGTCAATCCAGTTTGACAAGGACGAGACGGTGAAAGCATTAGGAATTTGCTGGGAACCTGAGCCTGATATCATTCGCTTCGACTCCGAAATTCGCCAAAACAAACATGCACCAACGAAAAGATCGACAGAAAACCCAGCGGACCCAATATCACGCGGCATGCACGTCGACGACTTTCTGGTCAGCAAATTGTGGAAGGGAGGCCACAATTGGCTGTCAAATCCAAGAACAAAATTGCCCGTCTTCAAATTTACCGATTATCCAGAAGACGAGAAGGAACGCAGAAAGCTGATTACAGCCGTCACAAGGACACAAGTAATATGTAGTACCATCAATCCGATCTTTGCCAGATTTTCATCCTACGAACGTTTGCTTTGATCTACAGCCTACATCCTTCGATTCATTGCCAATGCTCGCTGTAAAGCGCGCACGCAACCGCTCCCCCTTACTGGTCCGATTCCAGGTATCTCGCTTAATATGAAGCACCTGAACAACGCAGAACAAAGCTGGCTCAGGCAGATGCATTCGACGAGGAGATCCAAAATTTGCAGCATAACAAGGCCGTCGGAAAGCGTTCTGCAATCCGTCTACTGACTCCGTTTCTAGACCCTGAGGGAACCATACGTGTAGGGGGGAGACTTAAACTTTCAGACCAGCCATTCCTATTCAAACATCCCGCCCTATTGCCCAGCAACCATCCCCTCACTCGTTTAATTGCCAAATCCTACCACCTATCACTTATTCACGGTGGCGACCGCCTAACACTTGCGGCTATACGAGAAAAATACTGGCCAGTCCACGGTCGTCGACTGGTTCGCAGCATCCTTCGCAGCTGTTTCCGTTACGCTAGAGCCCAGCCTGTCCCAACTACTCAACAGATTGGACAACTTCCTCTGCATCGACTCGCACCCAGTCGACCGTTTGCCATTTCTGGTGTGGATTATGCTGGACCAGTCCACTTGAAGCCGGTACACAAGCGAGCTGCTGCAACTAAGGCGTACATCAGCATCTTCGTATGCTTCTGCACCAAGGCGGTGCACATCGAGTTGGTGAGTGACCTGTCGATGCAAGGATTCCTGTCGGTACTTCGCCGTTTCATCGCTCGTCGTGGACTACCGAGTGACTTGTACTCCGACAACGGAAAGAACTTCGAAGGGGCCGCCAACGAACTGGACAAAGTCTACCGAATGCTGCAAGATGAGTCGCAGATGCTACAAATTACGTCTGACCGAGCCTGCGAACGAATCACTTGGCACTTCAGCCCGCCTAAGGCCCCACATTTCGGAGGGTTGTGGGAGGCGGCGGTTAAGGTGGCCAAACGTCAACTGTACCGACAGCTCGGCAATTCAAAGCTGTCCTTCGAGGATCTGACCACCCAACTAACGCAGATCGAAGCGAGCATGAACTCGCGTCCTATCGTACCGCTGAGTGAGGACCCGAATGACATCGCTGCGCACTTCCTGATCGGTAGCATAATGCACTGCCTGCCTGAACCAGAGTTGCATCGATTGCCGCTGAACCGCCTGGACCATTATCAACGTCTGCAACGAATCTATCAGCAGTTCTGGTATCATTGGCGGACAGAATATCTTCAAGAGCTGCAACGAGACTCCAAGGTTTGTCAACCCAATGCAGATATTCAAACGTGGCGACTCGTAGTGCTGACTGACGAACTTCAAATGCCGGTGAAGTGGCCATTGGCTCGAATAATTGCCGTTCACCCAGGCAAAGACAAACTGGTGCGAGTTGCTTCACTGCGCACTAACCGGGGAGTCATCGTACGGCCGATTACCAAGATCTGCTTGCTGCCGATGGAAGAGAAGGAGGATAATATGCTGCAGACTGTAGTGGTCGCTTAGATTTAGATTAAGAATCAAGTTAAATCTTACTATTTGTAATTTTTCCTTTAAATAATTTTCATTTGTTAGTTTGTAGAGAATTGTTATTTTCAAGGTGGCGGCGATGTTGCTACAACGACGCAACATACGGCCAGTCGCGCCGTGCCATAAAAATATTGTTCGACCAGCACAGCAAACCCCCTCACTCACAGATGGATGCGAATATTACTTGAACTAGTACCTACAAGCACGCACTGATAAGTGAGAAGGTTCGGCTGCCGCTCAACTATCAGTTTAGTTTAGAGATAACCACCGAGTGGAGCACACGCAAATATACCCGCCAAAATACTACCAAAAATTGCAATAGTGCGTTTAAGTGATTTCTAGAGAAAATTTTCAATAGGACGTAAGTAACAATGAGAGATTCTCTTTGGGGTCTTTCTCTTCTGTTCATTACTCTGCCATTCCAACATTTACTACTCTACTCTTTGCATAATATTCTAGTAAAAAACCGTCAGCTTTCGATATGTGCTGGAAAATCAGTGCAAAGTGTTGTATTGACGTCGTAATAAACGAAAGAGAAAGTAAACAAAGAGAGGCTCTCAATGTTATTTACGTCCTATTGAAAATTTTCTCTAGATTTATTCTCGAACCGGAACAAATTTCTCCCTCTACGACACTTGCTGACGGGTGCCGTCTTTCGGATCGTCGCATACTTTTCCCGTTGGTCACAACACCAACGATCTTCGGATATAGTGAACCACCCATTAACACCACTGGCAAAATCAAAGCTTCTTTTCAGAACTCTAGGCTATACAGGCTTTGATTTACAAAAACACTATTTTTTTCTTAAGCCTACGTGTTTTTCGACGTAATTTCTTACCGGTGAACTCGCGACGAATTTTTCCTTCGAACCGACACGAAAAGCCTACGCGACAACTTTTATTCAGAATTAATGTTGGAAGGCTTCGGATTGTAGACAAAAAACGCGAGATCGTCTACTGCTTGCGAGTTTTATAATTCAACTGAGTTTTTATAGCAATTCAATACGGCAGTACGTTTTATGTGTAGTTGTAAGTAAAAAACGCTTATAGTGTGGAATGCAAATTCGCCTACCCACAGTTATTAGGTGCTATATTATACATAAAAAAATGGTGCGTTTCGGCTTTGCCTCATCTCAAAAAAATATAGCATAATAAATTATTCAGTTCCAAACATTACGTTTAGGTCCATTTCGGTCCTTTTCCAAGGATTTTAAAAAGAAGTTTATTATCCTTGTCAAGTGGTTATTACATGGATGTTTAATGTTAATAATGTGTGTTCTGTTGTGTGGTTTCTCGTTTTGCATTAAGCAACTTTTTGTTGGTATCCATGAGCCGGAGAAAGCCGATCGAAATGGTGAGTGAAGCGAAAGCAGTTATGCGAAAAAAATCCCCCAGAAGCGAGATTCTAACCCGCAACCTTTGAGACTCTGGCTCAACGCACTAACCCTAATGCTATCCCTGGGATATGATGACGCCCCAGAAAGAACATATGATTATCGTACTGACGACAGTGATCATACCCTGCCGGCAAAGCGAGATCACACACAACCACAGCTGCCACCCAACACATTTGATCTATTTAATTTCCTCACTAGAAACCAAGGCCCGGGTTTTTATTATCGTCTGGTGTCCAACTTTTAGTTCATTACCCATCGTACTTCGGTGAGCGGCAGAGCTAATGAAGACTGTCGAATTCTGGTCTGGACTATAGTTCAAACCTTGGATAACAACTTTGTTTAGGACGGTAACTAGTTACGAATTTACAAAAAATAGTTCGAACCTTGGTTGGTTGGGTGCTTCAAAATAATTGCAGAAATTCATTGTTCTTCCAACATTGCCACCGACATCGAATGCAATTGTTTTGAACCATAGATCTTAAAATCGTTATATCATATTGAGTGAAATAGCGACCTATATTACCGTAAATATAAAACAAACTACCTTCCCATATTAAATTCCATACAAATTGAAACAAAAAATTTCAAAGTTTGAGCGAATCCTTTCATTTCTTTTGAAAGAAATGTAAAAAATATTCCAATCTATACTTTATTCCAAACATGCTTCGATGTCGGAATAAAAAATGTAGCACAAAACCGCCTCAATTTGAACTCGTTTTAAAATTCCACTTCAGCCATCGTTTAACATTTCACTCAAGCGGCCAGCCGTACCCAGCCAGGAATGGGGGGCCAGACCATAGATTGCCACAAAATACCAAAATCATCATAATCACTTCCTGACCGGGCACCGGCCGGCAGGGAGCAATTGCACACGAAAGACCCCGTTCACTATCTAACTAGCAATCGTATCGGAAACCTGCTGACATATCGGAACGGGCAGACAAAAACCAACCACCAGCACCATCACACACATACACAGGGGGGGAACCAAGTCGCCGAGTGGATACTTGTTCCTGAAAATCCTCGTTACGAGCTTACTACCAATGAAGCGAACATACCATTCCATTCCAGCGTGCACCGACTGGCAGAGCAGGGAAAAACCCGATGCATGTTCCGAGCGGAGAAGACGCCCTGTCAGCACACTTCCCGGAACACTTTAGCGCTGCTGGCCACAACTTTACCCCGTCCACATATGCCGTCGTCAGCGCAGAGGAATGGTGTTCGGAAACTTATTGAAAAATGCCACTCAGATTCTTCGGTCGTTCGATGTCGGATTCTTTGGCTCTTGGTCTCGGAGTTTATTCTACCCGCTGCCCGTGCTATCCGCTTTCCCATCCGTCGCTCTCCAGAGTGGAATGCTTGGGTGCAGAATCGGTCCTTAACGCACGTCTACGTACTACTCCAGACAGTAAAGTCACACCACTGCCGGGGCAAGCACTTGCAACTTTCATGCGAAGATCATAGGCACGAGAGCAGCCAATTTCTTTCGATGGAATGTCCCCCCTTCGTCACACACATATATTGGATTATCATTCGTGGGCGGTCGAGAAAAAAAAACTCGCGCCTCTTCAAACCTGACAATCGATGATACATACGTACAAGTGTAGGTGCTTTTGTCGTCAAACTGGGATCCAACCACACACAGTGCAAAAGGGTGGAAATGAGATTTGATTTTTCCGGAACTGTCTCCGAATAAGTGATTTATTGGATTTTTCACAGGGTTTTTCCTCTTGTTAGTTGTGTCTCCCGCGCAGCGGATTCTCGACGACGACGACGACATCGACAGCGCAGTACCGCACACAGGATGTAATCTAGACTGTATGAGGTGAATGGTTTTTGTGGAATTCTGGTTCTAGTGTTGGGGGAATCCTTTTGTGGCTTAGATGAAGATATATGTAGTGCTGAAGTTTAAAATGTTAAGCTTACCAAAGAACCGTTCAGTGGGCCATGCCTTCGGGTTGTATGTTGTTGAAGGTACAGAGAAACAGATAAGGAAAGGTGGTCATCGTTCGCTTACTAAAATGCGTGTTAGACTTTTGTCTGACGACATTATATCAATTCTCGACAAACATATGATTACGGCTTAAAAGCCAACTGTCAAAATTCTCTTTAAAAAGAAATTCCGAACAAACCGTTACTCGACAATCACAGATGTTGGTAGTAAAAAAAGAGAAAAGTTTTCTCTTTCATTAATTGCCATGAACTGTGTTTAGCTAGTAGCGGTTTGTCCGGAATTTTCTTTCAAAGAGAATTTTGACAGTTGGCTTTTAAGCCATAATCATATGTTTGTCGAGAATTGGTCGGTTTTAAATCAGTCCGGACTAAGTCACAAAACATAAAAAAAATGAGATAATAATAACACTGAATAAAGTATTTCTTCAGGTACATTCGACTTTTGCCAGATTTGAAATATGTAACCATAAACAAGCAATATGGCAAAAAAATAATTTTCAATTATAACGTAGAGAATGCTGCGATTCAAACTTTAAACCCGTTTTTCTCAAAATCAATATTTCACACCAAAAAATAATGAAATTTAAACGACATGTAAATCAATACGAATGTAAACATACAATGATTGAATCAAACATTTGATTGAAAATTACATTAAAATCAATTGGAGCATCAAACAGCATACAATTTTACACTTTCATTCGTGTAATATTATATGTCATTCATTTTACAGCAGTATTCGAGTAAAAATACCTTGAAGTGCATTGGTTTTCCGTTTAAAGAAACTGTAATTTTCAATCCACGTGTAAAACTATAATAAAATTCGTTGAAGAAAGCACGACAAGTCGTGTGTATTTGTGGTGGAACTTAATTTTACATTTATATTCATGCTCCAAATATGTGCATAAAAACAAACTTAAAATTACAAAATATTTTTTTCTGTGTTTGTCACTTAGTCCGGTCTGATTTAACACCGACCAATTCACTCTCGAAAATATACAATCAATGCAGTAAAATTGAGGCATTTAGACATTCTTACCGTCTTCCATTTTTAGTGTATCGTTTCCAAGATCCCAAACCACATTTTCGGCCAAACAATTTTTTCTCAATTTTATAAAACTTTGAAGTTAACGTAGCTTTTTAATGATTTTTAATCCCCTATTTTCTCGCAGCATTTTGTCAAGTCGGTTGCTTCAGGCGATCATATGTGTCTAGTACTAATTTGGGTACTGGTTTAGATACATCGTCTAAATAGACACCCAGTTGGTGCTAGTTACTGAAGAGATGAATTCGAAACATCTAAATCAAACCTAGCAAAATTTAAACTGGAATTAAAATATTAATATAGTCTACCATCTGTATCACGTAGAGATCTAAAAGAAAACACGAAAAAAATATTGTTTTACTGGTTAATACCAACCACTAACACAATCTTTTGCGATGTAAATCTAAAAAACTAAGATAATTTATAATTTATATTGAAATTCTGAGGGTCCATAATGAAAACAAGTGAAACTAGGTGTCTGCGCACCCCTAACACATTAATATAACCAAAAATTTGTAGTGGCAACTACAGTGAAAACCCGTTTTTTATTAGCCCCCAGTTTTGTCAGCTTTTCGATCCGATTTCGTCAGCCAGCCAGGATTATGAAACTATGTCTACGGACTAATGTTGAAAATTTTTACCGCTTCGATTTATTAAAGGAAATAAATAAATATGTTTCGTCATTTCCTCAATTTTGTCAATCAAAAATACACCAAAGGGGCTGATTTAAAAAGTTACCAATAAACTCAATATAACTCAGTTGTTTAACGCGGACTTATTTACGTTGAGAGTGTCATCTCTTTACCGGTAAAAGCGTGCTGAAGGATCACATCTAGTACAACTGACGTAGAATTTTATCAAGTTTTCAAAGATCATAGTACCATCTTGCGCCGTTTTTCGCCAAAGGTTGATATTTGAACATTTGTAAAATTAGTTTTTTCGTGGAGACGCATGGTATTTTTTTTAATTTCATGAAGCATTATTATTATTCACCGGTGGATTTCTTTTTCTGAACGCTGCTTGTAAATTCAGTGTTTGGGGCGATTTTCTTGAAACAAATATAAGTATGCTTTAACCGTCTTGCAACTATGACTCGTGTTTCTACATTTATTTTCACAGCTATCTGCAGTACGGAAAAATTCAAATAAATAGAAGCCAACGGGGCAAACTAACTGCAGCTATTATTATATCTTTCCATGAATCCTATCTCTTTAATAGGTATTGGTCGTTAGCTTTACTGGTGACCGATGTAAGGTAAACACGTGAGTGTGGGAAGTTTTCTTTTTTACCCGATTTTTAGTTATTGACCAGTACCAGACCTTTTTTTTCTTTTTTTTTTGGTTCAGTGTATTTTCACCGATTAGTTGTTTGTGTTGATCGCTCCAGTTATTTTTTTAATATTTGTCGTGATTTGTGCCGTTTAATCATCGTTTATCGTATCAGTCGATTCTAAATTTTGTTTGCGCCCTTGATATTGTGAAGTTTTAAAGTGTTTTCTACAAATTTTGTTTTTGTGTCGTGAAAAATCCAGTAAAAATCGAGATTGTTTACATCACCGGATCTGTGTGTAATTACCCACAAAAAATTCACGCGCTCGCTTCGCCACCTGCACGCGGGTAGAGGAAATTATTGCCCACATCACAACTTGGCGCACAGTGAGACGAAAACGAAAAGTCGGATCTAGGGCGGGTAGAAAATCGGCATTATGACAAGTGCATGCGATCACTGCGCGAAAACCGTCAAATAGGACGATGATTTTATCGAATGCATGGTATTTTGCAAAAATGTGGTGCATATGCAGTGCGGTAAGCAACTCAACAAGCCATTCGTGAAAAAACTTGCCGAAACCCCAAATTTATTTTGGATGTGCAATGAATGTGTCAAGTTGATGAAGTTTGCTCGCTTTCGCGACACCGTTTCCTCGCTTAGATGTGTTATCGCTGCTGTCGCTGGGAAAACGGATGACGTCTGTGCTGAACTAAAGGCAGAGTTATCAAAAAATAACCAGCAAATTTCGCACCTCGCCAGAAAGGTTTCAACAGCCACTCCAGTCCGGCCAAATTCCGGTATCTCTCGACCACCTGAGAAACGTCGTCGCGAGGATTGCCCTGATCCGAGCAGTATTCTTGTCGGCGGTCGAAAGCTAGTCGATAATAGCAACATTCTCACGGTTCCACCTCCCACTCCGTTGCTCTGGATGTATCTTTCCCGCTTTCATCCCAGCGTTAGCAAGGAGACAGTCAAAAAATGTCCAAAGAAGGACTAAACTGCAACGAGGAAATAAAGGTTATTCCGCTTGTTAAAAAAGGCATAGACGTCAGTACTCTGAACTTCATATCTTTCAAAGTTGGAGTTCACCCAAAGTACCGTGAAGCAGCTCTTAACCCTGACACATAGCCGCAAGGCATATTGTTCAGGGAATTTGAGGATAGCCGTATCCAGAACATTTGGTGCCCACCGACTGATTTTCCTCTGCCCTCGGAAGCCGCATGTATTCCGCTAATGCAACCCGGCCCATCAACCCTACAGAGGACTCCGCAATGATTGGCAATGCCACTATACCAAGCTACACCGCCATTGTGAAGGAGTATCGACGCTGATCGCATACTGGGACGCAACGCAGTTGGTACAATGGAAGCCTTCGATCCCCCCGCTACAGTCGAGCCCTTGCAGCCAGCGTTCAGCAGTCGTCCCGGTCCTGTATGTGTGGGTGATCGCTACATTCTGGGGCGCGATGCAGTTGATTCGCTCTCTGCAGAACATGATCCGTCATCCAATAACATCGAGATTTACTACCAGAATGTTGGTGGCTTAAATTCAGCAACGGACAGCTATTTGCTCGCGACCATGGGCTGCTGTTATGTCGTCATCGCCTTAACCGAGACGTGGCTCGACAACCGTACTCTGTCTCGCCAGGTGTTTGGTTCAACATTTAATGTCTTCCGCTGTGATCGCAATGCCACAAGACATCAGGTGGTGGTGTACTCATCGCCGTTCGCCATGGTATAAAAGTCCGAATGATCAACGATGAGCGGTGGGCGAGCTCAGAGCAAGTGTGGATATCAGTGAAACTTGCTGTGGGCACAGAATATGCGCACTCAACTGGCACCCCTAGACCGGCCTATTGTACTTTATCAGATATAGGGCCTCTGCCATAAGCTGACACTAGACAGGCAATGAGACAGTAGACAGACGTTGAAGCAACAGGTAGCGCGAGATTAATTGGTATTATATTGATCGTATTTCGACCTATTAAAACTTAAATTAAAATCATTTGTTTCTTAAAGATAAACTTAGGGCTAGAATACACCACACACGGATTAAAAAGTCTTACATAGAAAAGATATAAATAAGGTAAAAGTGAATTAAAATGAAATGTTACATGCTATACATCCTAACCTAAAATATATATATTCCAACGTGGCTAGAGTGTGGAACGTCGGTTTAGCATATCGGCCCGGGTACCGTTTCTACTAGCTAACAATAGATTATTATAGATAGATTGATCACTGGTGCGAGGAGAAATATTAAATGTAAGTTACTACGATACATCTTAAAATTTACATATATAAACAAGTTTGTTGAATTAAAACAGGTAATTTGTAACAACTGTTACAAACAACAGAACCGTTCTTTCTCTTCGCCGAAAACATCACAAATTACAAATTACATTTACGTATCCCCGACGAGCCGGTAGTACGATGTCAACTAGAAGTGGAAGATCATCTGGGAGACAAGACGCCCTGGGAAATGCTGAGATCGGTAAACATTGTACCGAGGAAACCTCTGCGTATGCCGCTGAAGGCACGGCCGGTAAGGTCGACAAGCAGTATACCGCATTAACCACAAGCACAGGGAAGTCCGGCTCGAAGAAAACGGAAAAGATGCGAACGTTGTCAACAGGTACAGATGCACCGCCAGCAGTGCCCGGCTATATTATTCCTGTGATGTTAGATCCATTGGCTCCCTCTATAGTAGTAAACGAAGCTCCTGCCGCGAACTCAACAGCGCTAAGCACGGTAACCGGAACGTTGCCTAAAGACACTCGTCAGAAACAAAAGGGTGCTCAACACGAACAGAATGCGATCATCGAAGTTAGCTGTCCATTGTGCAGCAAACCAGACGATATGCTCATGGTTCAGTGCGACGATTGTAAAAAGTGGTTCCACTTTAGGTGTGTCAATGTGGACCAAAGAGTAGAGCACGAAGACTGGAGTTGTCAGAACTGCAAAATGGCCAAGAAAACTTCAGAGGGCTTCGTGATCAACGATGACGACAAAAGCTTTCATCCCGCTAAAGTAACAAGCAGGAAATCATCACAGGGATCCTCCAGGTGGGAGCATCGTAAAGAGCTAGAACTGAAGCTTCAACGACTGGAGGAAGAAGACAGGTTCGAAAGAGAGCTTCAGCAAAAGCTGGCGGAACAAGCTCGCCAGGCGAAGAAGGACTTTTTGGATAAAAAGTACGGACTGCTAAAAGAGTTGGAGCAAGTGGACAGCGACACGTCCTCCCTTGTTTATTCAGTACATAGCGAAGAATCCAAAGATCGGACACATCAATGGGTAAAACAAATCGAATCTGCATCTGGAACCCAAAGACGCCCGATTAAATCCCATCTCGTTCCCACCCCAACAGAAGGGCAGAAAGGGCAAGAAGGCTGAAAAGCAACTCAGACATCATATAAACTTAAATCCACCAAGCCTGATTCCGCATCAAAGCGTAATTCTCAACCAATCGTCTATACATTCCGCTGTTGATCTGGATGGGACACTTAATCGCAGTCAGATAGCCGCGCGTCATGCCGTTTCAAAAGAGCTACCTTTATTTAGTGGAGATGCTGAAGAATGGCCGATATTCTATTCGACTTTTAACAGCACAACTACAATGTGCGGGTACACAAACGAAGAAAACGTAGTTCGTTTGCAAAAGTGTTTAAAGGGTCGAGCCTTGGAAGCCGTTAAATGCCGTCTGCTACATCCGTCAAATGTTCCAGGTATACTCGCCACTCTCAGAATGCTTTTCGGTAGACCCGAAATCATCATTCATTCAGCGATCGAAAAAATCCACGCACTGCCAGCACCACGTGCGGAACAGCTTGAGTCATTGGTCGAATTCGCACTGTCGGTTCAGAACCTGTGCGCCACGATCGTTGCCTGCGAAGTGGAAGACTGGAAATACAATATAACTCTGCTTCAAGAATTGGTGGAAAAGTTACCGCCTCCTACTCGATTAGATTGGGCCAAATATCGACGGTTGCATCCAGACACAAATCTCGAAGACTTTAGTGCGTGGCTATACGACCTAGCGGAAAATGCAAGCCTAGTCATCGTACCGAAGCTAACTACTCGAAGTAATAGAAGAAGTACTGGCTACATAAACGCTCACGCAGAAGACACAGAATATGATCTTGTCACTGAAACACCAGAAAATGCCGTACTGCATGCAAGCCAGCTGCCTGTAAAAAAATGCTGCGTAGTTTGCGAAGGAATTTGCACGACGGTCGACAAATGTAAACGCTTCTTGGAATTTAGCAGATCCTCCAGATGGGCCGTAGTACGGGAAAAACATTTATGTAAAAAGTGCCTCAAGAAACACAGTGGACGATGCAGGAAGCAGGGAACTTGTGGGGTAATGGTTGCACCTTCAATCACCATCCACTAGTGCACTTTGAGGCAAACCCGCAACATACAACTGCAACGCCAGATATGGGACGAGATGTATCAATACAACGGCGGACTTTATCAGAAGAGCCCACTTCGGGATATACCCACACGCATCGAGGTAGATCTAGTTCCGTTCTATTCCGGATAGTTCCGGTAAGGCTCCGAAATAGAAACCTAGTAATACATACCTATGCATTTTTGGATAACGGATCCTCACTCACCCTAATGGAGCAGGAACTAGCGTCCGAATTGTGCCTTAATGGTAAACCACAGCCACTGTGTCTAACGTGGACCGCGGATACTCGCCGATACGAGCCTGATTCGAGAGCAGTGTCTGTGAATATTTCAGGAGTCTGCGGAACGAAATGGTACTCAATGAATAACATTCAAACTGTCCAGTCATTGAAGCTACCGAGACAAACGATGAACATCGACGAGTTAAAGAAGAAGTATTCACATTTGCAGGGGCTTCAGATAGATTCATACACAGATGTCCAACCAAGAATTCTGATTGGGTTGGATAATACCACCTTAGGATTTCCGCAACAAAGCCGGGAAGGCAAACCTAATGAACCTGTAGCAACAAAGACATGTCTTGGCTGGGTAATATACGGCAGCTGTGGAGATCAAGCTCCGTCACATAACTACCAACACCATAGTCTACATATGTGCTCCTGTAATCCTATTGCTGACCAATCTATGAACGAAGCTGTGAAACAATATTTCTCTCTGGAGAGCCTTGGCATTACCAAGCCTGACAAGTTTTTGATATCCGCAGAAGAGCAACGCGCCGAAACCATTCTAAACACCCTTACAAGGCGTCGAGGCAAACACTACGAGCTAGGACTTCTGTGGAAATATGATAACATCCGCCTTCCTAATAGCTTTCCGATGGCGCAGCGCAGATTCCGCTGCCTTGAAAAACGCTTGGCTCTACACCCCAACCTTGCTGAAAATCTCCAGTCCAAGATCACTGAATACATTCAAAAAGGATACGCTCGGAAACTTTCGGAAGCCGAATTAAGTATGCAACACAGCAGGGTCTGGTATCTTCCTACCTTTCCTGTAGTGAACCCAAATAAACCATCTAAGGTGAGAATAGTTTGGGACGCAGCGGCTACAGCTTTCGGAGTATCTCTAAACTCCGTTCTCCTCAAAGGCCCCGATCAACTGACTTCGTTATTGTCAATCTTACTGAAGTTCAGGGAACATCGAGTGGGTATATGTGGCGATATCCGTGAGATGTTCCACCAGATATTAATAAGAAAGGAGGATCAGCATTGTCAGCGCTTTTTATGGCGTGAAGAAGGCGACCCTGAACCAGCTGTATACATCATGCTGGTTATGACATTCGGCGCTTGCTGTTCCCCAAGCAGTGCGCAATTTATTAAAAATCAAAACGCCCGGAGATACTCAAGTTTATACCCAGAAGCTGTTGACGCCATCGTTTACAGACACTATGTCGATGACATGTTGGTCAGTGTCGAATCGGAGCAGGAAGCAATAAAAATAGCACGAGAGGTCAAATATGTTCACTCACAAGGTGGATTTGAGATGAGGAACTGGATATCCAACTCTAAGAGGGTAGTTGAAGCGCTGGAGGAACAACCCAAAGCTAGAATGAACCTAAACATTGGAACTGAGCTCGCGACAGAAAAGGTTCTAGGATTATGGTGGTGTACGGAGGAGGACGAATTTTCATACAAGGCATCGCCAAGGCATGACTCTCGTTTGCTGACAGGTGAACGTCGTCCAACGAAACGCGAGGTGCTTAGAACGTTGATGACCATTTTCGACCCACTTGGTCTGATAGCCAACTTTCTTATGTACCTCAAAATCCTTCTCCAAGAGATTTGGCGGTCGGGCGTAGGATGGGATGATGAAATCTAAGATGAACAGTTCACTAAATGGAAACAGTGGCTTGATGTCCTTCCGACAGTTGAAAACGTGAGAATTCCAAGATGTTATCGTGACGTCATTAAAATCAATGGAACAGTCCAGCTTCACACCTTTGTGGACGCCAGCGAAAGCGGTTATGCAGCAGTGATCTACCTCCGGTTTGAAGAGAATTCAAGGGTTGAATGCTCGTTAGTGGTATCAAAAACAAGAGTGGCGCCTGTGAAATTCGTCTCTATCCCACGACTGGAGCTACAAGCTGCTGTTCTCGGAGCGAGACTAGCCAAAACAGTAAAAGATGCACTTTCTTACTCTATATCTGAATGCTTCTTTTGGTCTGATTCCCGTGATGTCTTATGCTGGATCCACGCTGATCATCGTCGTTATTCACAATTTGTGGCTTTCCGGATAAGTGAAATCCTCGACTCGACGGATATGCACCAATGGCGGTGGATAGCAGGCAAGGAAAATGTTGCCGATGAGGGTACAAAATGGATACGACACCCAGACCTCTCTAGCACAAGCAGATGGTTTAACGCGCCAGGGTTCATAAAACTACCGGTGGAAGAGTGGCCGTTCTTACCATTTAATTCTATGACTACTAACGAGGAAATTCGACCGCATCTCCTAGTTCATGGTATGATACAGCCCCCCGTGGTACCCGTCCATCGATTCTCCTCATGGAAACGCGTCGTCCATGTAACAGCATATGTAATTCGCTACGTTAAAAATTTGGGACAAACAGTTAAATGTCATCCTAGGAGTTTCGGTCCCTTAACACATACTGAGATAAAAGCTGGTGAGAATCAGCTACTTCGTCAAGCACAGCAACTGGCGTACCCAGATGAGTTGGCACTGCTATCATTTAAAACTGACGCGCAACTCCCGAAATCCAGTCAGCTTTATCGTCTCAGCCCAATTAAAGATGAAAATAACGTGATTCGAGTACGCGGAAGGATTGATGCTTGTGAATTTGCCACCAATGACATGAAGCAACCTATCATTCTACCTCGGAATCATCCTGTTACGATACTTATATTAACTTACTATCACACACTATATTGCCATATAAACCACGAAACTGCGCTGAACGAAATCCGACAACGGTTCTACACGCCGCGTCTTCGAGCATCCTACAAGAAAGTTCGTCGAAACTGCCAGTGGTGTAAAAATCAAAGAGCAATTTCAATACCACCTGAAATGGGAAGTTTGCCACCAGCTAGACTAGCTGCTCACGCAAAACCATTTTCTTTTTCCGGTATTGACTATTTTGGTCCGATGATGGTGGCGGTTGGACGACGGTCGGAGAAACGATGGGGAGTTCTTGTGACTTGTCTCACCACGCGGGCTATTCATATTGAGATAGTTCACAGCCTAACCACAGATTCCTGTATAATGGCGCTGAAAAATTTCATGGCGCGTCGAGGAATACCGAAAGAATTTTTTAGCGACAATGCCACAAATTTCCATGGTGCAAATAATGAACTTAAAGCCGTGAGTGAGCACATCAATCAGGATCGGATGGCAGCAGAGTTCACAAGTTCGGAAACAAAATGGACATTTATACCGCCAGGTTCTCCGCACATGGGCGGAGCGTGGGAGAGGCTAGTTCAAAGCGTGAAACGAAACCTAGCCCAACTTAAATTGTCACGACTCCCAAGTGATGAAGTATTTAGGAATGCCCTAACACTGATCGAAAATACGGTGAACTCACGCCCCTTAACTTATATTCCGTTAGATGATGAAATCGCGACCGTATTAACTCCGAACCACTTCCTAATAGGATCATCCAACGGCTTAAAGCCGGATGTTCTATTTGACGACAGTGGAGTAGCATTAAAACGAGCATGGCACATGTCGCAGATAATTGCAAATCAATTTTGGAAGATATGGATCCGTGACTACCTTCCAACACTGACCAGGAGAACGAAATGGTTCGAGAAATCAAAACCACTAACAGTAGGAGACATCGTTATCGTCATAGATCCCAAATTGCCAAGGAATTGTTGGCCAAAGGGACGTATCATAGCCACTACTACTGGAAAAGACGGCCATGTTCGCAGCGCTGCGGTGCAAACTGGTTCTGGCATCTACGAGAGGCCCACGCTTAATTTGGCCGTACTAGACGTGGAGCGTGAGTAGTACTGTTGTACTGGGGGGGAGTGTGGGCACAGAATATGCGCGCTCAACTGGCACCCCTAGACCGGCCTATTGTACTTTATCAGATATAGGGCCTCTGCCATAAGCTGACACTAGACAGGCAATGAGACAGTAGACAGACGTTGAAGCAACAGGTAGCGCGAGATTAATTGGTATTATATTGATCGTATTTCGACCTATTAAAACTTAAATTAAAATCATTTGTTTCTTAAAGATAAACTTAGGGCTAGAATACACCACACACGGATTAAAAAGTCTTACATAGAAAAGATATAAATAAGGTAAAAGTGAATTAAAATGAAATGTTACATGCTATACATCCTAACCTAAAATATATATATTCCAACGTGGCTAGAGTGTGGAACGTCGGTTTAGCATATCGGCCCGGGTACCGTTTCTACTAGCTAACAATAGATTATTATAGATAGATTGATCACTGGTGCGAGGAGAAATATTAAATGTAAGTTACTACGATACATCTTAAAATTTACATATATAAACAAGTTTGTTGAATTAAAACAGGTAATTTGTAACAACTGTTACAAACAACAGAACCGTTCTTTCTCTTCGCCGAAAACATCACACTTGCCGATCGCAATCTCTTCCTGTGTGTCGTGTATTTTCCACCTGACCGAATTCGTGATTACAGCTTGATCGATGTATATCTTTTCTCCGTTTCTTTCTCACCTCGATCGCTGCCCCGTCTGATGATATTGTTATACTGGGAGACTTCAATTTACCTGGCTTGACCTGGTGCCCGGCAAGTAATGGATTTCTACGATTGGATATCGAAAAGTCTGCGCTTATTAACAATGACAGTTGTATCTTGGAGAACTACAGTAGCGCAACTCTTCGGCAAATTAATAATACATCCGGCATCCCACAAGGAAGCCATCTCGGTCCAGTGATATTCCTCCTCTACTTTAATGACGTCAACATCAAATTACAAGGACCCCGCCTTTCTTTTGCCGACGACATGAAAATGTTTCGACAAATACGGGATAAAACCGATGCCGAGTTTCTTCAGAGTGAATTGGAGAGCTTTAGTATGTGGTGTGATCTAATCAGAATGGTTTTAAACCTGAGTAAATGCTCAATCGTTACGTTCACGCGGAAACGCCATCCGAGTCAGTTTAACTACCATTTCTTCGGCTCGAGCATTCCAAGACACTCTCACATCAAAGATCTCGGAGTCATCATGGATTCGGCACTAACGTTCAAACCACATACATCATCCATTGTGGATAAGGCTTCAAGACAGCTTGGGTTCATCTTCCGAATAGCGAAAAACTTTAAGGACGTATACTGTTTAAAATCTCTATTGCGCGCTGGTTCGCTCAACACTGGAATATTGTTCTGTTGTTTGGAACCCTTACTACCAGAACGGTGTCGACAGAATCGAGGCCGTCCAACGCCGGTTCATACGCTTTGCACTCCGACATCTTCCTTGGCAAAACAGATTTCAGCTGTCAAGCTACGAAAACCGTTATCAGTTAATACAGCTCGATACTCTAAGCATCCGGAGGGACTGCTCTCGAGCCCTGTTCGTCTCGGACTTACTGTCTGCCAGGGTGGATTGCCCTACAATCCTCGGACGGTTCGATCTTCAAGCTCGCGTTCGAGCTCTACGCAATAACTCTCTTCTGCGGAGTCCCGTTTAGGAGCACTAACTATGGACGCCAGAGCGCTGTTACTGGACTCCAGCGTGTGTTTAACAGTGTGGCGACGGCGTTTGACTTCAACCTGGCAAGGAATTCGATAAGAACTAAAATAATGCGTATTCTGAAATGTAATTAGTTTAAGTAACCACCATTGGGGCCAAGGGGTCTGTTGGTGACGGTACAACAAATAAACAATAAACAGTAATGCAACATTTATTTTCAAGTGCAAACTCCCTATTGAATCTATCACAATCAACAATCAAATTCAAAATCTCCCTGAATAATTCACTTCCAAATTGATGAGAGTTTCATGCAAAAACGCTCACGCCTCTATTTCAAAGCATACACATGCAGTGCAAAGTATGCTCAGGATGTTTTCGTACAAAAAATCAAGTCAGTACCCACAAGGAGAGATATTCATATCATCATTGGAATTGAAAATCAATAGAAAAGTATTGAGCGGCTTAGCTGCAGTACACTTCGTATGAGAAACTGTGAATAGACCATAGTAGGGCATGATTTGAGATCTTCATTAAAATCAAATAAACCTGTCATCTTTTAATAGCTTTGGCGATAACTATAAATAAATAAACCAATTAAATAAAAAATTAAGGCATTCTTTCAAACACCTTAAGATATGCTATCTTTTATAACTATTCTAAACGCATACGTTCATAAATTAGTATATGAGGATTACCTCTTAAAGAGCTATGAAGGGATGATTTTTTCTACGATGGTATTCAGATTGGACTGAAGATCTACAAACAAATGTATAAAATTACATCATTTTTCATTCACCAGATTTCGATAAATTGGAACCACCCTAGCTAACTCGTTACTAAGGACTACCCTAGGAAATCAAAATGTTTCTGTTCACGTACAAAGTATCTGTTTTGAGAAGTTAATAAAATTCGAAATTTAAAAAAAAACTTTTAGTACCACCCAAGGCTGTCTAATTTTCATTTTAGCGTCCTAATTTAATCAAAATCGAGTTCAGCGCACCAAAATTATGCTTAGATGATATTTTCAGACATTTTAAACTACTTTTGAGGTTTAGTCCAGCTTTTGTATGGAGTGGATCCACTGTGCTAAGTAGAGAAATTCGTCATCGTGGCGCACTTTGTGTCAGCCGGATATATCCGAGTGCTTATTTAAAGGTACCAAACCGCTCTTGGAGACAGGTGACAGTATCGAGCGCAAACCGATTTTCGGTCGTCCGACTGTTTTACGTGGCTGGAAGATGCAGCAAGCACTGAATAATGAATAAATTTTGTCAGTGCTTTGGTTCGAGAGGTCGTTGCGACCGGCCAGATAAAAATTAAAGAGTATTAGGTCAACATGGACATCGTTATGAGGAAGCGGATGTCAAAGCCGGCCGTATAGAAAGCGCAAGTGGCCAACCAAAAGCAGTGGCTGAATGTGTTCGTCAAGGATGTCATTTCTGCGAACCACAACGTGGTTGTGGTCATGGACGACGAGGCGTACCTCGACGTTCGACGGCAATAACTGGTAGGGGACCGGCTATTTAACGTCATCCAGCGAAGAAGTGAAGTAGCGACGTAAAGTACATCTCCAACACGAAGTTCCCAAGGAACCTTTTGCTGCTGCAAAGCAGTGAGAAAAGGATTACAAAGCCTTTTTATCGCCACTGACGGTCAAAGGAAGGGTGTACAGCACGAAGTGCTTACCGGGAATAGCATCCTTCATTAAGTAGCACTCGAAAGACAATTTTGTGCTCTGGCCGGATCTGATCTCGGCACGTTGCGCGAAGCTGGAGAATATCCCTAGTCGTCCCTAAAAATGCCAACCCGCTAACGTGCTTCAGGTACCCCAATTAAAAATTTCGGTAGATTAACCTGACAGGGAGGATCTATTTGAATAACCTCGCAGCGAAAACCGAAAAAGAACTAATCAAGGAGGCGACTAAAGAGTTGAAGAATATGCCAATATCTATCTTTTTGACGGTTATGGCCAAAGCCAGGGCCGCCGAGAGGGGGGGAGGGCGGAGTGTTTTCCCCCGGGCCCGGAGTTTTGAGGGGGGTCCGGATTTTTAACAGGAACTAAAATTTTGGCCAATATTTTCAACAACAAAAATTCAAAATCTTGTGTATTATGTAACTAGAATAGCGAAAATTAAAAACTACTGCCTATTTCATATCAAATATATTTGTACCCAATCAGAAGATCAGACCAGAACGGGCATAGCGTAGTTAGTACTTCGACTGCCATGTACGCAGCTCACCTGGGTTCGATTCCTAACCCTGCACATAGGAATGGAGAATTTTTGAAAGAAAATTTTCTAACCTGAATGAAAAAGCGAATCACCTTAAGGATAAAATTTCTATAATCGAAAAAAATAAGATTAGGCTTGCTACGGGTAAAAAAATTAATGATTTGAATAAAAGTCAAGAGGTTGTCTTCAAATTTCGTCAATATAAAATAGATTTTTTTGATTTATTGAGTTTCCTGTTTCCGCAACTGCTGGATTATTATCAAAAGTAATTATTAGAAAGAAAAATAAAACTTCTCTACCTTCTATTTAGAGTTGCATCGGTTTTTTGGAGGCGAATTCTGGGTCTTTGTTCAGGTAGAATCCAGTGGATTATTTTGCAACTTTGCAATTTTTTCTTCATCAGAAATTCTCAGTATCATTTTATAAATCGTCTAGCACACAGTCATCATAAGCATCATCCTCGGGTTGCAGATCCTAATCGATAAGTAGAGCCCCTCTCGGTGTTGGCCAATATATTTAAAAAGTTTTGACCACCATTTGGGTTCAGATTTATTTTACCCCACAGGATCTTCACTTCAATGGATCAACGGATTATATGCTCTTCACAAAGATTCTCGAAAGACACTGAGATGTGATTTTATGCCCCGTGTTTGTTTACTGTAAAGCAGAGCACAGCGAGAGTGGCTGGTGCTTTTTCATTTTTTGTGGTCATTCAAGGATGTGAAGTACTACCCCCATTAAATCAACAAAACTACTCACAAATGTGAAAAGATACACCTAAACAACATTACACTCTGCGGTGAATGTGAAGAATATATGATATATTTTGTGCTACGAGCTACATAAGAAATAAAGCAGAGCCTATTTGGGTTTTATGATTGTTTTCGAAACCAGCATAGCGTAAAATCCAACCACAACGCTTATTTGCAATTTGATTCATGTTTCGATATTTTCTTCATGTTTTCTTACATTTACATGGAATTTAAATTTTTTTTTTTAAATTTCGTTGATCAATTTTTTTCAACACTTTAAAAAGCATTGTTTTGGGCGACTTAGTGGAAAGTTATGTTAAACACGCATATTGATACAAACACTGATGAAGGCTGCAAGTCGTGGCCGAAATACGTATCTGTAATGTAAAAGTGTATTTTTGCAGTTTTCATAAAATAGTGGAATTAAAACGAAAAACATCATAGAAAAAATGTTTAATTTTTTTCAAGCTGAAGATTTTTTTGTATTTCTGCAATTTCAACATTCCGCCTTTTTATTTATTTCCATTGTTACCATATTTTTATTTTATCTATCTTTTCACGCTCTTCATTTTTGCATTTTTATCACTATCACTTACCTTAACTTATTTTTTTTTTGTTGGAGGCGAACCACTGCGATCAGTATTTAGATCTATTGTGGCAATACCTTAATTTATAATCATTGCTATGTTATTCTATTTTATTCGCAATTTTTTCATTCTATTTAATTTTTTCTGTTGTTTCATATTTTAATACCCTGCTTTTTCATTTGTTTTTTTGTCATTCTTGAATGGAATTAAATTTAAAATTTGTCCATTTCCTCCATTCATTCGTATCATTCCCTTTTTCTATTTTCTTTTTTCTCCATATATTTTTGCATTTTTCCTTTTTTTAAAATTCATTCCAAGATGTCTTATTGTCCCTTTATTTATCTTTCTCGAATTTGGTGCATGTTTTCTAGTTTTCAGCTTTCCGTTTTCCGTACTTTTATTTTTCTCATTGCTAATTTAATATAGTTTTATTTATTTTTTACGCATGTTCCTTAATCTTTCATTTTGTTCATTATTGTTATTCATTTTTCCATTTAACCTATTTTGAAAGTGATTTTTCTGTTGGCCATTTTCCAAAAGGTTTGTTTTTTTTTAAATTTTGCTACAAAACATTAGATTTGTCTTTTTTGCCATCATGCGCATTTTTTCTTCGTTTCACATTTAGGCTGTTGTTTGAATTTCATTTCTAATGCTTTTTTTCATTCTTTAAATAATATAATCTATTTTTAAAATTTCTTCTTGTTATTTTTTCGTTTTTGTGTGTTTCTATGGTATACCATTTTAGTTTTTTTACTATTTTTGTTTTCCATTTTATCCGTTTTTGTTCAATCTATACCTTCCAAAATTCTTCATTTTTTTCGTCTTTCCATCCTTTCTTTTTCTAATTTTTCAAAATCTTCCGGTCCATTTTTTTAATTTCTTCATGCTTATTTTATTTTTGTCTCCATATCTATTTCTCTACTTTTATCCATTCTCAACGTTTCATTCACTTTTTCTATTGCTTTACATATTTCTTGTTTTTAATGTTAAATATATTTTACTATTTTCGACCTTTTCAGTTTTATGCATTTTTTTATATCAATGTTCAGATTTTTCTTAGTTTTTGTTTCATTTTCATTGATTCTCAACAATTTTCAACATCTACCGATTTTTTTTTATTATTTTCACAATTTGTTTAATAATTATCGACTTCTTTAATCTTTTCAATTTGTTCGTCTATCTGTTTTCTTTTATCGATTTTTATAGGCTTTGTTTTGATTTTTGTTTTTGATTATGCATTTTTTGACAATTGACATTAATTTGTTTATGTGGTTGATTTTGCGATTTTTAGTTTTTCTGTACACTCTTTCAATATTAAGTTTTTCCTTTGTTTTTTTTTTTCTTGTGCAATTGATTTCCGTTTAGATAATATTTTTAATTTTTGTTATTACTACAGTTTTAATCTTTCTTTTCTTTACTTTTACTAATACTGTTGACAAAAATTTCAATGTCACCAAAACTTTTGGAAAGGTATTCAAATTACAATAAAGTATTAACAGCCCTGCGTTTTACTATCATTAGCACTACAAACAATTAGAGCAAAAACTGGCACAACAATATAATTTCAGTGTAATATACATAATTCAGGCCATATTCGATTATCCGTAGACTCGATTATCCGTAGTCCGACAATCCGAAAGAATTGTTTCAATTATACGCACATTTTTTTCCTCAAACTACATTACACATCTATAATTTATTATTCGATACCAACTACAGTTTCTGAAAGAATAAATATTTTCAAAAAAAATAATGAAATTTTCGTAGAAATACAGAAATTTTCTTGGAAATTCGACTTATTTAGAACATAATTTTGAATTCGATGCGATGACTTACATATTTTCGTACATCAATCAATTACAATTGATTCTAGCTACAGTTTCTGGAAGACCAGAATTTTATGTTCTCAAAAAATATGCACAAAACTACGTAGAAATACAGAAAATTCGCATTTCAGTGTTTTCAGTCTTCAATTTTTAACGCTTTAATTTTGGTAGATCTTGTAAAAAAGAGCATGTTGTATGAAAGGGCAGACTGTGGGCAACATCCCTGAATTTTATTAAAATGTTTGATACGTTGTCTTCATTTCCATAGACAAAAATATGTGATGCGGAAAAACCGCCAACTTGCCCCAGCCTCGGAGTAAGTTGGCGGTATGTATGGGGTAAGTTGGCGGAATGCCAAAAAATAAGCAATCAAATTGAAATTCAATTACATCAGTGGTCCTTATGAAATGTGCCGATTGTCTTTTTAATAAAACTGTATATTTTTCGACACTTTTCATTACATTTCTGTCATAATACCCCGTCATTTTGACTTCGACGCGTACTCCATATTCAAAAGCAAATTTTCAAAATTCTTCAGGCAATTGACCGAAATAATTGTCCCCTGCATTGACGAGAGACACAAGAAAAAGTTTCTCTTACTTTGGAGTGGATTCCACAAATGAAAATATTTGATGACTATTTTTGCTCTGTAACCAACTGTACCGCTAACTTGCCCCGTGTGCGTCACCGCCAACTTACCCCAACCGCATATTTTATGAAAAAGGATTTAAAAAATTACTTTTGTGTATAGATAGGTATAATACCTATACGGATACTGAAAGCTCTTTTCACACACTATCGAAAAATATAATCATTCGGGGAATAGATTGAAAACCACCTTAAATAAAACAAAATGTCCAAAATTAAGAAAATTTACAAATTATGCTCAAAAACACAATATCGTCCAAAACACACATTGGATAATGCGTTTCACATTACTTGAGGTACACAACAAGAGACAGCGCTTTATGTCTAATAGAAACGGAGAAAAGACTTACCCCAACCGCCAACTAGCCCCGGGCTCCCCTACAATGGATTTCAAACTTTAACTTTGTGGTGCACGGGCAATATACAGTGGTGTGGGCTCGTACCTTGGACTCCCCGGGCCCGTATTTTCTCTCCACAGCCCTAGCCAAAGCTTCGGCCAAGTGCCGTAACGGCGCCCGATAGATAGTGATGTCATTTTTGTGAAATCGTGAAATAATATAGGATTCAAGGTAAATTTTGTTTTGATATGTTTTAGCGATTTTCCCCATCCTTCCAAAAAGGGCCTCTTTTTAATGCAAGTGTTTCAAACTCCTCCTTAAACACCTTCTGAGAGAATTGTGTTGACTTATGGGATGAATACGTAATCATTCATTTAGTTATTTATGAACTGTGATGTAGACATTTTGCATTCCTCCAATATTGCAAAATTTAGCATGAAATTATCACGTATTTTCCAGTATATTTTCCTGCCCTGGCCCCATAATAATGAACGTATCAATTTCAATAAACAGTAATACACACTGCTCCAAGCATACACAGCTCCCAATTGAAGGTGATTCCGAATGGATCAATTATCCTAATCTGATTTGTATCACCCCTTCAGCCAATCTCTAGCGGCAGTTACTTCGCCATATGCGCAGCTTGTCACGAGCGCACCCCAACCAAACCGACTGTCGACAATGTCTGTTCGAATAAACTCCGAGACACAAGGCGACGACTTCGGCTTGATTACATCTAAATGGCAAACGAGCTCCCATCACCATCAGCTGCGTCGCGTTGCTCCCACGGGAGAACATCCGAGATCCGATGGCAACGTGCTGAGATGATCAATACGTATAGAAATATCATTCAGATACACGATTGCGATTCGCGATAAATCGAAACAATTTCATTAACATTAATATAGTCAAACTTCTTACTTGATTGGCGCGTCTCAAAACCAGTAGGGTTCATATTTTTTATTTTGACTAAAGTTATAACTTTATTTATGCGAGATCCCATCCCTAGAATCTGAAGAATTGTTTTCCCTGAACTATAAACAGAACGGTACTCCAAGAAGATCTAGGGTCCCAACAACAGTAAAAAATTAGATTTTTTCTAAAGGGCTTTAATGACAGTGTTCGCTACCACATTGCTGACGCCATGACGGCTTCGCCGAATTCGCCGATAAATACGACGACGAAGAATTAGAAATCTCCACCAGCAAAAGACGGCCACTCGATTCCGTTCTGTGCGTCACAGAAACAACCCTGGTCTGACGGAAGCATCTGAAAATTATGTACCGTCACGTGCTCATATTGTTTATTCCATTTTTTTCTACGTTTTGACATGTTCGTGTGCGTGTCTATGTGAGTATGGCTGTGTATTGCGTTAGTTCAATAATGTGACTTCTTCCATCCGTATTTGCTTTGCAGATCTCCTCGGAAATGGCAAATGTCGTGACACTTACAGCGGATGTCGGATATGGCGGTCTCCTGGAGGAAATAACAATATCCGTTGAAATGCTATCGGTTTCAATTATCCTCATCGGTACGAGGCTGGGAACAACTGAACAGCCTGGCAGCAGCGGGTGGAAGAGTGAAGCGAAGCGCCAAGGGAATTCTGGTAATGGGGTTTTCGCTGAAGCAACCAGATGATCTCTATTTGATTAGGACGGTCCTGATGCGGTGAGATGGAGGAAGTGGGGTTTATAATTAGGAACGCGACGCGATGGCAAAAACTAATTAGAACAGGGAAGCAGTTTTGCTGGTTGAGGAATTGGATTTGAATGAATGTGCTTTAAAAGTACGATAATGTACACCGAAAAATTACTTCCAAAGTCCGTGGGAGCTTCTAAGTACAGCGAAGACCCGATTTTTATCAGCTCCCGATTTTGACAGCTTTTTTATGCGATTGTGTCAGCCTCGTTTGAAAATGGGCTCTTGCACAAGAACCAAGTCAAACTCGAGTAAATTCTTTTTTGAACTTATTTGTTTATGTTATGATCCAAAATATATAAAAGAAAAAAACTATTTTTTTGAATTTTTCATTGGTAGATCAAGGGAAATTTTTATTAGATAATAAGAATGAATGAGACTACGTCTAGGAACTAAAGAACAATATTTTAACAGTTTCGGTTTATTTGAGAAAGGAAAAAATATGTCCCAATTTTGTTACTATGTTTTTAATTGCCGCAAGGTTCTACTGTATCGATTTTGTTGGCTATTTTCGGCAAATTTGGGACTAAGAGAAACGAAAGCAATGAAATTGAAAGACAGATGGGTATTCTAGAGCGAATCAGTTATAAACTTAGAACGGAAAACTAGAACTAGGCAGGCTCATATGGGCATGATCGAAAGGAAATGTGAAGAATTCTTTGCCTTCTGCAGAGTCGGCGCCGGCGTCGGCGGTAAAACATGATGATGAGTTATGTTCTACCATAGACCATGCGGTAGACTTGGGTGCAACGCCCAACTCCTACTCTGCATAAGGCAAAGAATTCTTCACATTTCCTTTCGATCATGCCCATATGAGCCTGCCTAGTTCTAGTTTTCCGTTCTAAGTTTATAACTGATTCGCTCTAGAATACCTATCCGTCTTTCAATTTCATTGCTTTCGTTTCTCTTAGTCCCAAATTTGCCGAAAATAGCCAACAAAATCGATACAGCATGTCCCAATTTTGTCAATGTCCTAAAATAAACCAAGGTGCTGATAAAAACTGATTCACTGTATAAACATGTCAAGACAACTTTAATACTTTCAGATGTTTGCTATTTTGGGCAGTGCTAAAAGGAACCGTACATTGGCAAATAAAACAACACAAATAATAGGTTCATTCAACTATAATTCCGATAATTTAGAGTTTGGCATCTGATTCGCACTTACTAGTGTGGCGAAAAATAGAATAAAAGATTCGACACAGTCGAGCTCTTCCGTATACAAAAATACTTTTAAGTTGTTTCATCTATAATGAAACAGTAAATTAAATTGGACTATGCTATATTCCTCCTTAGTGGAGAACAATTTAGTTTTGCTCCATTAAGGAAAAAATTGTTTAATACCGTGTTTGCGCGAGAAGAGCACAGAACCTTTAACTACATTAGTTATGGAATTCGCGATTCGATTTCGTCTCATCAGAATTCGACACTAACTTAGTGACTGGACTAAGCTAGCGCCGAATTGACGCTAACTCCAATATAAACGGAGACTCAATTTGTGTTCCTGAGTAAACCCCTAGACAAGCGTGCTGTCCCGCAAAAAAAGGAGATCGTTTTAAGCTCATGAGAACTAATGAAATCGAAACATGTTTTGTGGGACATAATGCTTGACTAAAGGGTTTTCTCAAACAAAAATTATGTCTCCGTTTTTTGGAGCTAGCGTCAATCCGGCGCAAGCTTTGTCCTGTCGCTAAGTTAGTGTCAGATTCTGATGAAGTCGAAGATGAATTCTATTGTAACCAGTGCCCGGGAAACAACTCCTTCATCGGAGTCTACACGGTCATGGAACCAGTTGTAACCGGAAATTGTGAAACTGTGTACGATGTCAATGCTGTTGCGGAATATAGTGTCCAATCCAATCCGGAATGGGCTCCAAAACTAGAGTATCGCAAAAATGGCCAGCACTACTTTGAAGTCGTGAAGACTTAGAACTTCAATAACTGCAAGCTGCGCATGGGATACCCTTTGGGTTTCAGTGGTGAGAGTGGTGCTTCAAACCTGGAACACCAACCAGAGAAGTAATGTAGCCTGGAAATCTGCTGTGTCGCGCATGTTTCTCTCCAATAACTGGTAACCATTCAATCATCCAGCACTACCAATGAGGTTGCGATCGCTCCATCTTTGGTCAACCAAGGGATGGCTATGGTCTATTCGCAGATTAATAAGTTTCCGCTTATAAAAAGACTCCTTATTACTCATATTTGTAGATCTAGTCTACAGCTACAACAGCGACAAGTAAAAATAATGACCCCAATCGACCATTCTCCTGAGTCGATTCCTAGTGCCACCAGGAGTACTTGCACCAAATTTGAAGCAAATCGGACAAGTCTAGCTACCGGACCAACGTATCTGAAGTTCGTATGGGATTTTCTTAAGTTCACCGCTAGGTGTCACTGTATGCATCGTATTTTCACTCTAAATGAAAATAAGAATCTTAATTGTCTGCAACTTTGCCGAAGACTGCTAGTCAATTCGACTTTGTTACAAGAAGTTATTAAACTTTTAGTGAAGTGATGTCTGAGTCAGGCCTAGCAGTGCATTTTATAGAGAAAAGGCACAATTCCGTGGAACAATGGATGTTTAGGAATCCCCACGGTATCAACATACCTTAGTTCACGGGGATGGATGAAGGTCGTGATTTCATTCATGTGTTATCTCAGGTCATTTCCAATCATTATACATTGAATGCGTATTTCCGGCGTATTGGGGCCGTGGAGAGCGGTCTCAGCGCTTGTGGTGACGGTTATCGCGACATTAAACATGTTATCTGGTCGTGCGCCTAGTTTTCTAACGCCAGATCTTCGTTAAACGAATTCCTATGTCTTTCATATGCATATATTAAAACTCGCTAAATATACAAATTTTGTTATCTCTTCTCTTTTAGTTGATATGCGTACAGCTACCTGGAGATCTGCTCCCAAAAGTGCTCTCAGTGGATCCAACGAGGCCAGTCGACGATCCGGTTCATGATGATTAGTCCAGGTGTTGGTGTGTCGCCTTCGTCTCTTCAGAACCACTGCACTTGACCAATGATCGGCCAGTTCATGATATCCTGACAGTGATCTTCCGTTTGCCAAAAAACTGCAAGTTTAATTTCTTCTCTTCCCTCACACAGTTGGCTGCCTTTTCTTCACTTTATTTGATACGGTCCCTGCTACTCTGATGTTGTGTATGTATTTTGCCTTCCTTATACAAAGCCTAATAGTGATTCTCCTTGTTTCAATCGGTAATCAAATAATAGTGCTTATTTAAAAATTGATTTAATCTTCAAAAATATATCTAACTGAAACCTTTAGTCCGAACAAAATCGCATTAATACTTTTTGGTTATCGATCTCAATTCCTTGTTTCTAGATGTAGATGTGCCAAAATGTATTAATATGAAAATAATTTCAAATTTCAATCAAGTTCTAAATATTATCCCATATTTTGAAGAAATTTAAATTGTAAAGCAAAGAAATTTGTATCTGAATTAGGGAAATGGAATTGTTGGTGTTGTTCCGGCATTTAATTAGCAAGGGACTGGAAGGTGAAGTATATTTTTCAATATTTATTAGTGTGGATGTTTACCGTGACTTAACTTTTTGTCGATTCCCACAGCATGAAGTAACAAGTTACTTTACGCTTGTCCAGACATGCCGTAGACTCAGGCGATTCGCATTTATAATGCCAAAATATCCTATCTCCTGCGGTAGCAGACAAAGGGTTAAGTCGCCGGTAAACTCTAAGCCTGCTCACATGATCTTTTCCACGTTTTTCTAAACTTTCTTCCTTCAATTCCTTGCTCTCCCATGAGTACTATGGCTCTTAATATTGAAAAATATACTTCACCTTCCAGTCCCCTGCTAATCAAATGCCATAACAACAGTTAACAAGTTGACTCAATAGGTCGTAAACAAAAAATGGTAAAAAAGGAATTGTTGTGCATCGAGAATTTCAGACACAACTCAGGTTTTGGTTTGTTCGGAACTTTCGAGTGGGTAATTCCCCCTCGATTATTCTTTAGTGGGTAGTACTACACGAAAAAAAAATCCGTTCATAAATGTATGAAAAAAAACTCACTATTTCGTGAACTGAACTATTTACGATAATCGTGATCAAGTTCCTGAAATTATGGATAATAAACCTCTTATTCGTGAAACTATACGAATTCGCGCAAAAATGTACATGGCGTTACATTGCATTTTTTGGTTTGGTTTTGTGTGGTTGTTCCCTGGACATGTTTAGTTTTTGTTTTGATTCTTGTTCATATTTTGGTGACATGCTGGATTGTAGTATATCAACTAAAACAATTTTCATGATTTCAGCTTAATCGCGCTTTTCCTAATTTCTCATCACGTTACTGTGATATTTTATTCATAAGTTTAATATCGGATTTTTCTAGCAGAGTAGCACGATTTATGTTCATTATTTCAGGGCTTTAGTCACGATATTCGTAATTTATTTTTCGTTTTATTTTATTCACGAGTATCGTGTTGGATTTTTCTGGCAGAGTAGTGTGACTTATGTTCATGATTTCAGGTTCCTAGTCACGATTTTTGATATTTTAGTCACGAGTAGCGCAATTTATGTTCATGATTTCGGAAACTTTGTTGCGTTTTTCGTAATTTATATTCATGTTATCATGATATTTTATTCTTGAACTCAAGTTCGAATATGGCATGTGGAGTAATGTGACTCATGTTCATGTTTAATTGCTATCGGATTTTTTACTCGAAGTAACGTGACAATATGATTTGATTCATAAAAGCGTAACTGATTCGTGGTATCTTGTTTTGTGAACTGCATCACGAACACGATTGTGGCTCTATAATATATTTTTAGTGCTCAGCGCAGTTTTCCTTTTCTGCCCAGACATAAAATTGAACCTTATCGAGTGAATAATGATGTTTGAGGTCCTAATAGTTTTCTTATATCTGCTGCTCGCACCTATTACTAGTCGCTATAGGTTGGACATAACTATACGATATTTCATGACCAAACCCAAATTTTGTGAAATAGTTCACATGCAGAATTGTATGAAATTGAAAATGATTACGGATGTTTTCTAAATATCACAAGCTCTCAAGATAGATAGTGAATCATGTACTACGAGTCATGAACCAGCTCACGAATCCATGAACAGAGCCGTAGCGTGGGGTAGGCCCCCGCCAATGGCGCCAACCATAAGAGGGCGCTTAAATCTTGATCTGCTCTATAAAAAAAGTGAGGTTAAGACATAAAATAACTCAGGCTAGGAGTATCATTCCCAGATACACACAAAATTACAGCTTGAAAGTCGAATTGAAAAAGAAAGCCAAAACATACAGCAACAAGGCACATAACTGAGACTCTACCAAAGGCGTCAGAAGACTGCGCTACGGTCCTGTTAGTCCAGAATAAACAACGAACAAGACAATGACTTTAAATTTCAACAAAAATATCAACAATTATTGCAAACTTTTTGCGCTCGTTTTCTCAATTTCATAGGAACAAGGGGAACAGGAATGTGGTGATGGGCAGTAAAGCAGGTAACTTTTTTGAAGCTGTAGCAAGGATCGTAGAGTAAGCTAGAACAATTCAATATCAATTCTTCAAAAGGGCTAATGAGAGTTTTATAAACAAACTTATTTCGCTCATTACTCCGCTGTCGAGTCGAATTTCATGAAAGATACACATGAATCAACATCTTTACCCTTGGTAGAATCAATTTCAAATGTCTTCTAGGTTGAAAATATAACAAATTAAGTAAAATCAGCAAGTAAAAGTTTGTTTACTAATACTAAGCCCTATTCTAATGTTGATATGGAATTATCATCGAGAAGATAACCCTATGCCGTACCATGAAAATCAACGTCTCCTCGATGCAGGGAAGAGTTCCGCAATATCACAAAGTTGCCGATTCCCAACCTAGGTCCAATCAAGCCTGAACTAAGTTGAACTAGTTGAATTTCTGGTTGACATGAAATTTTAGGCGTTCCTGTAAGAGTTGGAAACTCTTTGTTTCTTCTCAATTGTCTAAGCCCAGGTACTGTTTGGTTCGGATTTGTGGCCGAGCTTTCTTTTGCTGGTATATTTAGTGGCATTTGAAGAGAAAAAAAATATTGTTACAAAGACCCATTTGCTTGTAATTAATGCAATACTAGATGCTTGACGCGCGGTGCAAAGGACCGATCATGCAGACGGTCCTTGTCAAAGAAGACGCAAAGTAGTCTCGCCCGATGCGATTGTCACTAAAAATCTTTGCTCACTGCAGCAAGGGGTCATTGAAACAGCCAATCCCGTCCTTCAGCAGATCCACGCATGCCAAGTTCAAATCGATGACTACACCATCGATCTCAACTTTGTGAGCGGACATGTAAACGCGCGAGTCTTTTTTTATTCATTTCGTTTATTTGATAGGCACAAATGCGTTAGCTTGGCGGTGCCAAATTCTTTTGTTTTTACATTTTGAATAGCTTAAGACTAGGAGGTTACAATGTTGAAATATTTTTTTACAAAAGAAAAAAAAAAGTTTACAGCTATCTTAAGACTAGAAATAAGATTCAATATACAAGAGAGGGCCAAAAGATTTTTTTTACGAAAAAATTTAAAACAAGGGATTAAGTTTGATATACAAGAGGGGGAGTAATAGTATTCTACGAAATATTTTACAGTTATCTTAAAACTAACAATATAGTTTAGTACACAAAAGGGGGAACAACTACACACAAATGTCTTGTCGCCAGTAACGTCATTTGTTTACTTTAGACAAAATATCACAATTTTGATCTTATCTAGGCAAACTTTTGAGATATCTGGCACAGCAGAATATTTCTGCGTCTTGGGAAATATTAGAATACTTCGTGGACTATCTTTGATCCGAAAGAAGATCGGATATGGTCAAGCCCAGTTCAATGTGTTTGATTTTAAATGGAAGGTTGGAGTTCTTGGCGACATCCATTTTAGGATCATTTGGGTCAATTCGGGAGACTTTATTTATGCATAGCCAGACATGGTACATGGTACATAGAAAATTCTTGAATTGAGATGGGACTTGAGTTTGGAAACGCTGCTTTTATTTTTTTTTGTATGCCAGAAATCCATGAAATGTCGAAATCTGGTGTCGATTCGAAAAAAAACAATTGCTTGATTTTTATTTAAAAATTTCAGTTTAAAAATTAAAAATACCGTGGAAGCAACTTTTATGAAAACAATTATTTTACGCAAAGATATAAGATCCGTTGTTTCATGCATTTCTGAAACATTTGGCATAGAAAATAAATTAAAAGCAGCCTTTTTAAATCCCAGTATCAACTCAAAAAAGAAAATGGGTATTTTATGCAATCCGGCGATTTTTTTCCTGAGGCTAACAAATTTGTTATGCTCACTTGGCTTTGTTGCTATTTTCACACTATTTTATGATTTTGCGAACTCGTAAAAAGTCGTGCGAAGTCGTAAAAATTATACTAGGAATCAAGTACCAGTTCATGAACACATGAACGTGATTTTGTGAACTATTTCAAGGGTACCCATGATCAGGTATGACTATTATATTGGGAATCATGAATCAATTCACGTTTCTATGAATGAGATTTCATGATTTTGGGATCTGTATCACGAGTCGCTAGAAATCTTAAATCAGTTCACGTATACATGAATGATTTTTTCGATTGTGTAAACTATTGCACGAGCTCGAATGATGAGTCCTGACTATTATACTAGAAATCATGAACTAGTTCGCAAATATATAAAAACTATTTCATGGTTTTGTGAATTATAAGCGTGAATGGTGAGTTGTGACTAATTCGTTAGAAATCGGGAATCAGTTCACGTATATATGAACAACACGAACACGGAAAACAAATCGTGATTATTTTATTAAGAATCATAAACTAGTTCGCTATGATACTTCGGATTTCGTGAAATATTTTACGTGCAAATATGTTTTTAATTTGTGAACTACTTCACCACGAAAACCAGATCATGTTAAAGATGCAACAAATCATGAATCAGTTCACGTCGCATAGTCGGACTCTGAATAATGGTACATATGCTATGAATAAAATCACGATTCAACCTTTGATTTTAAATATAATGTTTAAAAAGTTGTAAACTAATTCACGTACTGACAAAAGCGGATACCATGACTGAAGCTCACAAATCAAAAACAAATATCTCCACTAATGAAAGCGTTATATAGGCGTTACTGAATGAAAATGAATCATAATTAAAAAAATCCTTTTTTATCCACCTAGTGGTGCAATTGTACCTTTCACAATTTTCCAAATTATGAGTCTATGGCTGGTTATATTCGTTTCAATTATGGAAATATCTAATACATTCGTAGTACACGTAGTACCTACACACTATAGCTCGCCAGCCACGAACCCGATGAGCTACTTGTCGACGGTGAAACACTTGAAACAAACAAATATCATGCTTAATTAGCCTAATCAGCATTAGTTCAATGTTGTCTTTCTGCTAACTAATTTTGTCATGCGAGCATGGGTGTGTGAGGAGGTTAAAAAACCCACGAACGAACCACTCTCCAGCTTAATTTAAGATGCCTTGTGATATAGCGGTGATATAAAAATGATGGGTTTGAGAAGAGGGAAGGAATATGAGTGATGGATGGGGTGGCTAGGGACGCAATGATGAGTAAGCTAAGGGAAATTTAAATGGGTGGTGAACAGTGATGGGGCGGGGAGTGTAACCCCTCTTCGTACACCCCTAGCTACGTCCCTACTAAAATCCAGAAACCTCATGTCACTCGAAAAAAATTTTGAGATTAGGTTGATGCTTTTTAGAGTGGTTGCATATCCTTTCAATATGAGCAAGGCAAGGCATTTTTGTGTGGTCGCACTCTTAAACCCGTAACTCCGGAACCAGAAGTCGGATCAATTAAAAATTCAATAGTAGCTTATGGGAGTGTTCTACCGTTCATTTGAAACTAAGTTTGAGCAATTTGGTTGAGCCGTTTCTGAGAAAAATTAGTGAGATTAAGAACTACATACATACACACATACATACATGACTGTATGACCACTTGGCCGGGGTTAGGTTGGCAATTTTCAGAGTGATTACATATCCTATCTACATGAGAAAGGCAAAAACACATTATTTTTGTTCATGGGCCTGTTTTCATAACGTGATTGGTTCAGAATTCATGGCACTTTATTCACGATTTTTGGAACAATTTTGTTTCCGTGTATACCCATACTACCCACGTGAACCGCCTACCCTGCGCGTAGTGCTTCTAAAGTTACAGCAAACACCTCCAACTGGGAGTCATAAGTCTAAGAATACGAGAACACAATCATAATCCATAAGCGCTAGAAGCAAGCAAGAACATCTGGCCTTCCTGAAACGTGATACTCGTTCATTGATCCTTTTGTTGGATGATCGAGAATAATTTCATCATGCGTTGAAACACTTCTACTGAAACACTTTTCGACTGAAAAGCGGAGAGGGGAGACCTGCTCCCCGTGCCGTTGTCTAGAGCCGTCAGTGTTGATGTTGACTAATCGATTGATGATGATGATGATGTAGTCAACCCACCATCAGTGCAAGGGCTACGCCAGTGGCTGCAGTTGCTTTTAACAGCAAAGCCATATATTGCTACCAAACGACTTTCAATTTATCGCTGTATGAAGGGCCAACAAGGGTTGGATCCATAAGCAGAAGTTCTGTAATTGTAATGTAATTCTTAGTAGATCGGGAAGTAGCTCCGACAGATGCTCGTCGGGGCGCCTGTCAACTGGAAGTCACCCTCCACCCAGAATCGCAGGACCGACCTCGGCATCTGCCCGGGTACATCGGTTTCGGAAGATCTTCCACTGCCGGGGAACTCTTCGTCGGAGTAGGCAAAGATCCACCGTCGGGTACTATTCCGATTAGTCCGTAGCGAATCGCCGGCTTGAACCATCAGGGCACCAGTGAACCGGACGCAATTCTCCACCAGGAATCGCTGGACTGACCTCGGCATTCTGCCGGACTGTATCTAAGGAAGAATAACGTGTCCGTAAACGGTTGCAGGAGACATTCTTTCGTCGGGGAACTCTCCGCCGAGGTAGGCTAGCTCCACCGTCGGGGACTACGCCGAGTAGCACCGAACGCGACAAACCACCAGGGTCGTTGGGGCACCAGTGAACCGGAAGCCACCCTCCAACCGGAATCGCCAGATCGACCACGGCATCCAACTGGTCAACGTAGAGAGGAAGGCATGTAGAATATCATGCCGTGCAGGACTGATATGGCGATTACGAGACAAGCGAAATCTAGCACGACCAGCTAGACCTGGAATCAAGTAAAGTGCATTAGCACGCCTCCCCCCGAAGTAGTCATTTCAAATGGAATCCGCGGGATCAGGCAAATGTTAGACTTCTTGGTGGAGTTTAGAGGAATAGGGTTCAGAGTTATCTTCTCTGTTCAGAATCCCTTACTCTGGCACACGATGGCAGGGTCGTCTTAAGACCACTCAGGGCCCCTGGGCACAACTGAGCTGAGCAACTGACATCAAGGAGCCATCTATGCCACCTTGAGATTTATTTTTAAATGACTATGCGGTTGTGGGAGTTCGATCTCAGATGAGCTTCGTACAGTGTAACGGACTTACCAGCTGCGCTATTCTCTTCCCATATGATATAATCTGACCTTCATAGTTGTAAGACGTTGTTTGAGACTGAAGAGTGCCTCCGTTAATAATGAGTAACGATGGAGTAAGACGGGTTAAACGTCAACAGTACAATGTTGACGATTCATTCAATAATGTTCCTTACACTATGACAATCAAGAAAAAATATTTAGCTATATGCTAATAAAATTCAACTTGTTTATAGATGACGACTACGTAATTCACAAAAGTTACATTGATTCGTACAATGTTGTTCTCAGTTTCTTACTATTCCTGATAACATGGAAAAAGTCAATTACCAGCTTTTAAAAAAGCCACATTTTTCAATAAAAATGCAACTACATTTAGAAATGATAATATTAAATATTGCAGTCATTGAAATCAATTAATATTATGTCGAATCTAAGTGCGCGATTCGAGGTTCATTCATTTTAGATATTCGCATTTTGCGCTGCAGGAATAGAACGATTCTTTGAAATAGTGTCTCTTCATGCACAAATTATTGGTGAGGTAGATTTTTGTTATATATTCTGACAGAAGTTTCGTGCTTTCTTTTATAGTGAACGGTTCGGAGAGGCGAAGATAGCAAACAAGTACTTTATAAGTAATATTAATAGTTTCATATTCGACGAATTAGTATCTCAACGACGGTGCCGGTGGAGTGGCATGTCTAGGGTTTTGATGGTAGAACCGCCTATCTGATGTTGGTGATAGGCACTCATTTCAGAAAGAGACCGAAGGAAAAAAATTAAATTATAGCAATAATTAGCCTTTTCACCTTTCGAAAGTACATATGCTCAATACCTTCATTATTACGTTAACAAATAAACATAGCAAAACCTCAAAATTACCTTTTTTATTTCGACTATGTTAGTCACATTTTCTTTTTTACATTTTAACGACATTCAATTAGCTAGAGATTACTGGGTAGGGAAAGTTATGAAAATCAGAGCCATAGTACTCAAGTGAGAGCAAGGATGAGAAGTAAACAGATCGGAAAAATAGAAGTGTCAGGGTCATTAGAGCAGGCTTAATATCGTACGGGCTTAACTTTTGTCTTCTGCTGATGAGGGTAGAGCTTAGGCAGCATAACTATGAATCACCCGAGTTCGTCAGCATGTGTCTTGGCATAGACAGACTCGTCCATCTTTACCGCGACAACCGACACTTGAGTACTATGGCTCTAATTATCATAACTTTCCCTACCCAGTAATCTCTAGCTAATTGAATGTCGTTAAAATGTAAAAAAAAACATCAAAAGTACTCTGTGCTATTTATATAAGCAACACAATTCATTTCAATAATTCATTACCACAACTATTAACAGTTTATTCATAGAACTGCAACCATACAACGAAGCTCATCAAAGACGAAAAGCAAATGATATATCACTTAGATTGCAATATTATACAAAATGTAAACCCAAATATAAATGAATAAAAATTTAAGTTAAAATAATTCATTTTAATGCCAATCATGTAAAACAGTCGAAATAGGAAACACATCGAATGCACACTGCCATGAGGCACAAACCCTCGACTACCAACGGGTTACATTCCATTTGAGCCAGTATATTCTGATTCCTGATTCTGATATTTTTGATAAGGTGGAGTCAACGACACGACTAGACCAACGACACGACTAGACACTGGCATTCCAAAACTGTATCGAACATCCGACTACCCCTCAGTGACTCAGGTAACTGGTAATGTCAAATGTGACATTTGGATAGAAAATGCATGAAACTAGCAACACTGAATAGTCCGTTGTTATTTTTTCAAACAACCTGTGGCAACCCCTGGTTACGCAGGGGAAAAACAATTTGACAACAAAACATACCGTAAGTCACTAAAAATAGGAAATCTCCGAAAATGATCTCACTAATCCGTTAGTTTTTATTTTTTTTTCGATCTGATTGATAATCCGGTTGATGACGAATAACAGAAGCACCGTGGATTTGCGTTTATTGAGTTCGAGAGTGCCGACGATGCTGTAGCCGCTGTCGACAACATGAACAATTCAGGACTGTGCGGCCGAACGATACAGGTGAACGTAGCAAAACCACAGCGGATTAAGAGGGTAGCAACAAGCCGGTTTGGGCGCAGGACGCCTGGTTGCAGCATGCTGGTGCAACACTACAGAATCAAGAGAACTGAAAGAGAAAAATGACATCCGCAGATGTACTTCGTTATTCGAGTAGGCAGCAATGATGTGGGAAGAATTATAATATCCCTCAGAGCAGATATTGTACCGAAGACGGCTGAAAATTGTCGAGCATTGTGTACTGGAGAGCAAAGTTTTGGCTATGAGGGGTCTACGTTTCATAGGATTATTCCGGAGTTTGTGAGTTTTTTTATGTTCTGGTTGTGCATCTAAAAAATGCCAATTTTTCATTTTAGATGTGCCAAGGTCTGGAAAGTTCGTGCCTTGTGTTCGCTCACGGTTTGGACATATTCGTTACCAGAGTTGCTCCTTCGAAAACGTTCGATCTGTTGAAGGAGGATTTCGATTACTTTCTAATCACGGTCGTACTTGTGCTACTCTCTAGCACGTCTTATATTGTGAAGCTCTTCGCCTCGAGGAAAGCTGTCAAGCAAGCGTGGAAATAAAAGGATAATGATAATAATTTAAGATATGCGCATCAGTGATATCTCGAAGACAGTAATAAGGCATTTACACTTTAAATTAAGCATTATGTTGAATGTATCTTTTCATCCAACTTCGTCACATTCTCGGAGTTCTCTGCAAGGTGGTTTTGGACTGGGAACAGCATCTGTTTTTTTTTTCTTTTTAAATAAGAGTACAAACAAAACATCTGGAGAAGCAACAGTAAAACTGTCGACTATTGCCGCATCCCGAGAGCGGATAGTCAGAAAAACCAATCACAGGTAGAAAATAATTGCATCTATGTTGATATATAACAAATTGATTTTTCGAACGAATAATATTGGATCGAAAAAGATTACATATGTAAAATTCGTCCTAAAGGAGTTGGATTGATTTGCAGTCTTCTACAATGTTGTATAACAAAAATATAATTCTTTGTTTCAACTTCGAACACGTTGGTCCGATAGCTAAACTTGTCCGATTTGACTCAAATTTAGAGTAGAAACTTCCAATGGAACTTGGAATCAACTCAGGAACGGGTCGATTAAGGTTGCACAGAGATTGGGCAAAAATTGAAAACGAAAAAAGCAGTTTTTTCCACACCGTTTGTTAGATCTTCATAAAAATTAATCAGCTTATGTAGAATGTTGATACAGTACTGCACACGCTGTGGAAAAAAAACTGCTTTTTTGTTTTAGCTTTTCACCCCTTCTCTGTTCAACCTTAAGTTTTCAAAAGATCGCTTTTTTCTGGTCAGTCTGGTGTGCATGCTTTTGTATTGTTATATTCTTAAATTCACATTGCGACTTTCCAGTTATGTCGTGCGCTAAATTACGCGCACGTTTAATTTGCATCAGTGTGAGTGTGAGAACATTTTGTCAGCTTATTTTTGCTTCGTTCACTCTCAAATATTTTATGTCTAGAAACAACTCTACAGAATGCTAGATTATCTCGAGATAGACGATATACGCTTTGCTCTTCGACATCGACCATGGCGAAACACGTTCCAACCAACGAATATTGATAGTTGGTACACCTCGACACTTTCAGTTCGAGCTTCTTTCTACTCGGATTTTATGTCGGTAAGAGTAGTTTTCTGTTCCCTTTATTAAATAATATAGAAAAGGTTTTTTTTTTCTTGTTGATCATTTTATGCTGAGATATTAAAATTAAATGAATAAATTGTATAACTTGAATTGAGTTTTCGCGCAAGCTAATCAAAACTGATCATCCATCATGAATGGCTCCAACATATGCTCCTCTTTCGGCTGCGTTAATCCACCGGTTAGCGAGATTTCCACTGCAAGCGCTGGCGTTGGATATAACTGCTGATGATGTACACCCAGAAGAAGTTGACTTTCCCATTGCCGACGGAAGGGCAGCAGTGATACTTGAATTAGTCGTGGTCGGTTGAGCGGAGGACTGTCAGGAACTGGCTCCTACTTTTTTGTTCGGTTTGATGGCAATGACATACCGCTGAGCAACATATAATGGTGGCGAGTAATCGTCCGCGTACGTAGGATCCTCAAAAAGTACTTCATATTCTTCATTGGCTGTCTGCGGAAGTTGATTAATAACTGCTTTATAAAAGCAGGTAGTTTGTGGATATAGTGCCAATACGGTTGTCCCTTTAGGGAAAACTACCTGTCCATCTGTTTCCGGATTAGCTCTCATAAGAGGAAGCGGAACAATACGGCGCTTACTCAAAATGTGTCGATCCTTTTGCTCTTCATCAATATCGTCCACTTCGTACTTGTTGGCAGACGAGATGTATTGTACTACTTCGGCAAGTATCCAATTTTCTTCATCTTCGAGACCTTTAACATGAGCGGCAACCATGTCACCCGGTTTTGCAACGTAAGTACTATCAGCCGGAACGCTACCACAAAGCGGTGGAATTTTTTCTCCAGGTTTACTGACAAAGAGTGGTAGCGTTTGAGCCGAAATCTGTAGCATTTTCATAAGCGCACCTCTTCGGATTGTTTCTTTATTTCCCGCATTTACGATGTTGGGTTCGTTTCTCTTCCGCTCATTCTCTATTTCAACAATAACCGATTTAAGCGAACGGAGTCGTTCCTACCCAAATGAAATGTTACGTATACTAAAAATTAAGAATTTCGCTTTCGTTCTCATGATTTACCTGTACTTGAAGCATCGCTTGTTCAGCAGTTAGCGGCATATTTATTGGACACCAACTTTTTTCAAAATAACTTCCTTATCAATGCGAACGTCCGTACAAAATGCAACTGTTTTACTATTAAATATTTAATAAGTTAATTCATGGAGAACGCTGAATTAATCGAAAGCTTTACGGAATCAATATGGTTGCTATACAGCAACAGAAAATCAAATAAACAAAGAAGTGTTGCTGAAGAATTCTTTTTTTTAACTGTTTCGGGGGGTGACTCAATGAACTGGTAACTGGCGGTAAACTACTCGGACACTTTTTCATCAGAAAGTTACATGAAGTTTCAGGTCGTGTCGTTGGTGGAGTGTCGAACAAAAATAAAATAATTGGTTCTGTACCAGAATACGACGTCATAGTGAAAAATGCCTATTCTGGCCGCAAAAGTATTGTGAAACCTCAAGAAGTCCAGGAGTCATTTTTAGAGTCATACTATGTTGCGTATAGCATAGCATTTTTAGAGGTTTTCATGTAGATTTGTGCATTCACAATTCCTGATGTGACGAAGGAATGAAATTTTGCCCCAAGCGCGGATCGCTTGCCAAACGAGGATTGTGTACCGAATTTCGAAATCTTTCTCTTCCACTTTCTGCACAGTTTCCCTGTTCAAATTTTACCACCTTGTTGGTTGCCGTTCTTGCTTGGTGCCTTTCGAAACGAATACGATTAGTGGTATAGGTTTATCACGAACTCCCACCAATTTGAACAAAAAGCTCAGGGTCCAAACAATCTGAAGTTAAATCAGTGTCAAATATTGATGAGAGGAAATTGAAACGTAAACTTACCAATGTTAGGTATAAACTAAATGGTTTACATTTACTGATTACTGGTGAACTATCGAAATGAGTGAGGAGTTGCAGAAGCAAAAAGTGGAGCTCCTGCCAAATACCCCACAACTTAAATCGGACGACCAGCCACTAAGATTCGTTTTTGAAGTAGAATACTTCTAACGTTTCAATATAGGGGTCCCGTTTCCAAGTTTCTGCAAAGATATTTTCCCAGTTTTCAAATGCGAATAACTTCCGTTGTACTGATCGAAATCACTATATTTTAGCACTATCTGATCGGAAATATGTGCACGAATATTGTATTTGATTCCCTAAAATGTACTATTACCATAAATAACAAAAATAATGTATTTTGTGAAAGTGGTAATTATCAGTGTTGATTGGTCCGAACAGTTCAACCAAGCAGCGAGCGTTGCTAGGACCGCCTCTTTGCCTTCCAATGAACCGCGACACACATATAAAAACAGCCCATAAGAAAAAATCGTCAGTTTGCTTTCTGACCTCGTAATAGTTGATACGTTCCGTCAGCTCGAAGCAATATATTCCATGACTGCAGCCAGGCATCGTTTCAATGATGTACAGGCGCGCCTGTTTTATGCATACAATGATCACAGACCACAGAAAAAAGAACGCTCTTTCTTTTCGAGCTAAATAAACGAATTTCAAGGCGATGGGGTGTTTGGGTGCGAGAGACCGCACTCTCTTTCTCTTTCAATTATGTCTGAAGTTCTCAAACAATATACCACGGCGCGCGCTCCAGAGTGTGCTGCGAAGGAGTGTGCTCTTTGTTATTTTTCTTGTAACAAACGATAGTGTGACCGCGATTGACAATTTGAAGGAGATTATGTTGGCTTGTTGAATACTGATATAAGTTTCTGTTGATGGTTTAATACTGGGGGCAAACTGGGACACGTGAAACGGGATTTTCATTTTACTTATTTTGTTTGCGAATTTCGCTGCTCTACAAGTGAAATGCTCCGTTAAAAGTAATGTCCTGGTACTACATTTGTTGTCGGTTATTATCATACGTGACGATTGCAGGGTTATTGCGAAGAAACCTGGTTGATTAAGGTTTGAAACTATTATTTTTATAGGACATTCGCCTGAAATCTCTAATGCTGGCATTCCGACCGATTGCATAAGTTTTATTAGGAGAAAGGTAAAAAGGTATTCAGTCATTTTCGTTTTTATTTTCACTGCATCAAGAATGCTTTTCATATCCTTAACCCAAAGACTAGTAATTTATAATCTAAAATAGAAATATGAACATTTTATGTCTTTTGTTTAAGCATGTGCATTCACGAGAATCTATCTTTCGATAAAAGTCGCTTCAGGCGATGCCCTAAAAATTAAAAGGAAGCTGCATAAAAAGAATCGCATAACTTTGAAAACGCATAAAAAGACTTCTGTGTAGTCTCTGAGAATACGGATATTCGAAATAAAATAACAGTTTTTTGTAGTCTATGGAACTTCTGGAAGACAAAATATCGACAGGTTACACGTTCTCTGAACAATAGCAAATTATTTTAGAAAAAAATAAATCAAATTGAAAGCACGAAAAATATTTTAACTCATTTAGTCGTCTAATGAATAGTGATTCAAATTTTAATCCTGCGGATTTTGATTTAATCACTATTTTATTGGCATTGTATTGGTATGACTTTTGAGAGAAAAAATTACTATGGAAGCATGTAAGTTCACGTTCCATTTTGAAAAGGATTAGATAACTGTAAATATAACACTATTTAGATAATGAAAAATTCAGAACGAGCTCACCAACAATAAATCTGGGGTCCCAAAAAGTCCTACGTCAAAGCGACTAAGAATCAGAGAGTTTCGGACGGAGTCACTTCCAGCGATGGAACACCGGAGCTGACACATCTGTTTGAGCTGACAGAAGCTGGCGTAGGTAGACTCCGATAGCGTCACTGTCATCATCAATGCTTCCGTTGTTGTGCCGTACTCGACTGCTACTGGATGCTTCGCGCCAATAAAGATTTGAAGATGACATAACAGCTGCAAAGCGCCTTCATCGCTGCTGCGCTGGAGCTCTCTAGCGGAGGCTCTGGGTTGGCCACCGGACTCAAAAGTTGGACCAATTCTCTTAAACTACTCTGTTGGCAATAAGTAGGCAGAAGAAACTTTTACTATCATTGATAGGACATCGAAGGATCTTCAAGGTTCAGGTACTGGCGTCTTGATTAATGTATTGATGCTGTTATTCAGTTGGCTAGTTTAGCTTTATGAACTATTTTTATAACTATTTTGTATTTGTTCAACAGAAATTTTACTCGCGCAAAATTGCGACAGGTGAAAAATTACGTCTATCTCTCACCAAAGCCTATTCGGAATGTTGATCGACTAATCGATCGATTACAAAAAAATTAAATTAACCTTTTTGGAAAACTTGGTAATATCTTCCAGACCGAGAAGTCACCGGTGCTCAAAGACAATTTGTCAGTCAAGAAGAACAACTTCTTCGTCTACAATCCTTCAGTCATACCTAAGCTGGCCAACTTCTTACGGTAAAAAATCCGTACACCTTCCCGCAACGAAGCATAATGGTTGATCACGCTCAGGCAAACCGTTCGCACATTGTACGGATTTTTTTTGTCAGAATTGGTGAGCTTAGTCATACCAATGATTTATTAAGTAGCTTTGACGAACAATATGCAGAACTATCGGAAGATAACTGAAGAAAAAAAAATTCGCTGGCTTTCAAGTCGTTAACCCGAAACGTTTAAATTTTTACTATCATCTTAAAAAGCGAACCCACGCCCACACAACACGCAACCAGGTGTGTGGTAAATGTAATGCAGCACGTCTCCCTCTCACATCCCTACATATATGTACACAGATTCCTTCGGTAAAAGCTATAAAGTGCATTTTGATTACGGAATTTCCCTGCGACCGGTCGAGGGTGGGCCATTGAAAATGCTTTAACGATCGTAGAAAATGTGTCGCAAATCTTCATCGTCATCATGCTCGTAAGCTTTTCGGTTATGCTCTATCGGAATCGGAGCTACTGACTGTAGGCTGGGAATTTGATTAAAAAGTGGAAAAGTGATGATTTGTTTAAAAACCTTTCGATATAAGAAAGGAAAAACTGTGTAGTGTAACTCGATTCAATGCCATCTGGTGCGCTCAGTCCAAGGCTGACGTAAATGCCAACTGAGCAAGAGAGAAAAAAAAACTTTGGTCAAATTGATACGAACGGCCCGTAAATCGATCCTCTGAATGGTTTGGGCATTGTTCGAAAAAAAAGCTTCAAAACAACAGTTTTTTCCTCTTCCGCCAAAAATCATCCCCATCATCAGTCTGTCTATAGCCCACAGTTTCCCACGCGCTATTCTATGTGATTTAAGGACACAACAAGGTAACATCTTGAAGCGGAGCCATGCCGATGTACGATAACGACTACGACAACAAAAGCAATAACAACATCATCGTCAACATCGAAAAGGCTCAAAGTGACGCAGGCTTTTCCCCCGGCGGTCCTCTAGGGGATGGAGGGATGCGAAGCGTAGGTTTGGGCGCATAATATTGGCTGATGTCGGCGAAATAGCTTGTTGTTGTCGTCGTCGTTGTCGTCGTTTTCGTTGTCTTAGGAGACACCGGTATTCTTCCGGGTGGTGTAGCGCTACGGGTGTGGCCGCTCGTCAGTCACTCGGTCGGTTGGTCGGTCGGTTTCCCTTAGTCGGCAGATGCTTACGCTCGGTCGCAACCGGAACAGGACATACGCGGGATCGTGTCATAAATTTTCAATCAAACATGTACACAAGTGGAAATGATAAATATAGGACCGGGCGATGTATGCTCTAGGGCAATGTTATCGGTTGATGGTGGGTAGCGATTTTGCGACTCTGTCCTGGGGGGAAAGGGGGGACGGTGCGAGAGTGGTGATGGTGAAAACGATGGACAGCTACGCAAAGAGGCGATATGCGATGGATGTGTAGCAGAACACGTCGGGACTGTTATAGATATTGGGTCTAATTCGTTGGCGCTTGCAGTTATTGCGATTTAATGTGCTCGCATTGGTCGTAAATTGAATTGAATTTGGTTAGTGCTGAGCGCAAACAAGATTCGTTTGAACTGCACTAATGCCGTGTTTGCTATGCTATTACATTAGTGTTACGAGCGAATGGAATCCGGCTACTATTGGGGAGATTTATTAGAAGTAAATTGAGCGGTAGCTAAGTTATGTTTGTTTATTGTTTAACTCATTACTGCACACGCACTGCAGTTTATTGCTTTCGGCGAACAACTCATAAACCGATCGCCGTGTTTGAACTGAAATTTAAATTTATGGTTAGTTTATTGCCAGGCGTTATACATGGATTCTCCATTAGAAGAATGTCGCTTTGAACGACACCAGAGAACAAGTTGTTTGCGGAGACATCCCCGTTTCAGGAAAGAAAATGTGTTAGTTGAAGACATAGTTGATTCATTTTTTCGCTTAAGGTTCCAAACTGTTTTTCGATAGTACAGATATGTGTAAAGTATCTCAAGAACGCACAGAAAATATACGAAATTCGAGACTATCCTGCTGAAGTCATGAACCTCGTTAATTCTCGGTTTTTTTTTGGTCGTAGTACAAATCAGTGTATCTTCAAATTAACAATTATAATCATACGTGTCCCGCCCATCCCTGTTCAGTCAGAGTAGAAATGGTTGTGTTTCGCTCTGATAATGTATACGTGATCTCTTAATTAGCCCATTAATGCTCAACCTACTATATATAGTAGGTAATTATAATAACTCCTATTACTCAAGTAATAAAACGAAGCAGGTATTATCGATTTAATGTCTTAAAGCGAATTAAGTTGTATATGTGTAGTTTGTATATGTATTTTCCATACGCTTTATGTGAGAATCCACAACTTGTTTTCGAAGTGCTGCACAAATTTAAGGTAAGGTACATGATAGAAGGCTTCAAGCATCTTTTTTGGAGTTATTTTTTAAACATAAAAAAAGGAAATGAATAATAGATTATTGTGCCCGTTAGATCCACCGAACGCTCCTTTTCACTTTTCTGACAGTATTGATAATTAATACTTGCGGGTCATTTAACCAACGTATATGTCGTCATCGCTGTAGCACTATCAGGTGTTCTTGTTTGCTTGTAGCGCTAATGTTATTAAAATTGTGTGATAGTTTACAGTCGTGTGCTTTTATGCTGCTGATGCTGGTTTTTGGTTTGGAGGTACTGGGTGCAGTAATGCACACTTAGTAGGAACCCATTGCACAATAAGAAGAAGCAACAGAAAATGGTATCATAAACAGCAAAGCTCATTGATCAATCCAAACCAAATAAAGTGCTTTTAATTGGTTAAGTTCTAGCAATTAGATGAGTTTGATTTAATCTTATGGGGTATTCCATGAGAAAGTGGACGACCATAAAACAAGACCATCGCCAATTCGAACAAAATTGTTCATTTGTGTTCGGTTTATGAAATTTTTTCCAATCTGCTTCCTCATCTCGTATAGATCAGAAACCAAAAACTAGTATGAACTGCAAACAAACTATACTACCCACGCCGCTCTGATATAGCGTGTGCACTAAACTGCAAAGTACGGTTTCCTCTGAATGGGATTGAAATCAGTGAAACAAAAAGTAAATCTCACCCATTACAGGAAAACACAATCGCGATTGACGTTTCGCAGACCCGTCTTAGACCCACAGTGCGCGATGTGGAACGGTTGCTCAGGGTAAAAATGGACCTTGTGCTAACAAAGGTGCACACATACAGCTACATCATACGAGGCATGTTGCACCAACAACATCCAACTCCTTCACCGAGGAAGAATGCTGTGTTGTGAAGCACAACATGCAACACGACATCGAATACGAAAACGTCAAAACCAAGAACTCCGTGCATATGGACGCTAATCTTACGAAAATTCGCCTACACGATTTGGAGCGGCGCACTAGTCCGGATTATATTAAAAGATTAGTGTCGAAGTATGTCACCAATGATACTTTTCCCTGATATCCTCAACGGTGTTCGAGGTACGAGTGAGACTGAATCAGCCTATACCTTCTTAACATATGCGGAATAAAATTTGGACGAAATTCAAAAGGTTTTGTTTTTGTAGAAAAATCTTTATTAAATGTTCTGTCTATATGAAAACATTTGTAAGCTAATTAACTTAATGTAGAACAAAAATTGGGCCCATGCGAGAAGCTTTAATAGTTAGCAGGAGCTTTTTGCAAGGCAGTCGAAAAAGTTGATGTTGGCATTTTCTTGATTTCTTTCTTAATTTTGATTATGATTAATGATAGTTTTAGGTCGAAAATCATTGGCATATACTCCCCACTTCAAATTGGCCCAGAAGTTCTCAATTGGACGCAGTTGTGGTAGATTTGGAGGGTACTTAGGTGTGCCATAATCCTCCTTTGCGTCCAAATTTTTTTTGGCATAATAGCTAGGTGCCAGATTAGGCGTTCGCTGCCATTTTGTTTACGTGGTCTCTCCTAGCAGGTCGAAATCAACACTGTATGTTTAAGATATGCGTTCCTAGAGTATGACGTTTAATATGGTGCCTTGCGAAGGTTTGCATTTTTGTTTTAGTGCTGGAAGGGTTGTTCAAATTTCATTCCGCTTACGTTACTTGACATTTAAAGGTAGATCATTTCGATTAAATCCAAAGAACGCTATGAACATACCCCACGTGGAAATTCTGTAACCAGACTGCACACTGAGGTAGACTATGCGTCGAAACGACCAAAGAAAATTCATCTACTACAACCAACACTAACAGACAGCCTTCGACATCTGCTGATAAGCCATAGATAGCCAGCCAAAAACTAACCATATTAAACAGTATCCCCAACCCAATAGCTAGCATACCAAGGGAAGTAATAAACAAAAAAGAAGATTTTACCAGAGTCACTTGAAAACACAAAAACACCAAACATCTAACAGCGAAAATCAAAGCTCTAGCGACGACGAGATGGACGCAAACACGAGCCAGAAAGAAGGCAGACAGAACGATCAGCAAGCAGCAAAGGGTTAAACCTTACCATTCACCACCGAGATAGAAAATTTACACAAGGAGCGCAAAGCAGTAAAACTAATATAACTTTTTTTATCTATTACCTCTTTAATGAATTTTAATTTTTCGTATTTTTGAAATGCACAATATTCTTAAAAAATAGGCGAATGACCCTGGAGGTTAAAGTAATAATAATAAAAAAATAACATTAATAATAACATTCGTTCGATGACCGTATTTTGTACAGCAAAACTATCCAGAAATAAGTAAATGGAATATATAGTTCTGTACGAGAAAAAACATGATATTTTTTCACAAAAACAAAAATTTACGTGTTAAAAATTAGATTGCGATGAAAACCCTTTTTTTAATTTGTTGTTTTTTGTCAACAAAAGCCTAAAAGGAAAGGAAACGTTTCAAATGTCATTGTGTCATAGAGAAACTATCAGTAAAATAGTGTTTCTATCAATAACAATGCTAATTGACAGACAAAACTGTAATTTTATTATAATTGTGGGGATATGTTATTTTAAATCAAAATACTTTCATCTATTTCAATTTCGAAATATTTGGCATTTTGTTACCATAAAAACAATCAATTCGTTAAATTTTGCCCTTTTTATAAGACTATTCAGATTTCTCCAACAATAACTAACACTAATTATATATTAATTGTTTTAAACACGGAGAAGCTATCAACAAAAAACTTTTTCCTAACAACAACATTTAATATGTTTTTATAACTACTTGCAGTCAAATATTTGTGTCATTTTTCTTATAAAATATGATTCTAAATGCCACTTCACACCAAAATGCTCATAACAATTTTTTTCCAAATTTGGTTAAACAAATTTCAATGAATTCAATGGATTAGAACCTTTCCATAAGTTATTCGCGTTTTGCCATTACGTTCAATAGGTTTCGGAAATCTTTACTGTAACTTTCCTTTTGAAATTATAAAATGATTTTTTCGGCTTTTCGGTCTTTCAAATCAGAACGCATGTTGAGAAACTCGACGGTTCGGCCACTGGTTTTTCCTTTTCAAGGGAAATATATTAAACGTTGTTTGTCAACGTTAGGAAGGTTTTATATATTACTTCAAATGCACCGGTTTGGCGAATAAAACTGGATAGTTTACACATCAAACTTTTACCACTGTGCAGACGTAGACGTAGGACGCGCTGCATACCTTGAAAAAGGCAAAAACCAGTGGCCGTGATTTCAATGTCCGAAAAGTCGAGAAAATTGTTATATAATAAAATTCATTCGATTGTATTCAATTTTTTTTTTTTTTAAATATACATGATAATGAATAATTATTAAGGGGATATTTGAAAAATTGAGGGGAAAACGTGAGCTAAGTTCGTGATTTTTCTAAAGGTTTTATACAAATGTTAGTAAGTAAGATAAGTAGTAAGATCTAAAAATATTTTTTTGCTAGTACCGTCGAATAAAATTATTAATAGGTATTATTTTTATTAGGACTTTAACCTTCGCCCATGAAATAAAAATAAGTTACAGTTAATATATGTTACATTTCATTTTGTTCAAGTAGAGTATATCGAGAACCCGCGTTCGTTTTCGTCGGTGTTAGCAGATTGAGTGCGGACGCAAGATCCGTGGCAAGTATCCTCATAACTCCGGGGAGTGTGGCGGAGGGCCGGCGTTAACTGATCCATGCCGTTTAAATGCGGTTCCTCTAGGAAGACGAGGAGTGCCTCCTCCCGAACCGGGTCGTTGGATAGGGTGTCCCGTACCGGTCCCGCTAGGACGTACTGACACCGTGGGACCTCCAGTTATAGGCAGTTCCACAGCAACTAGACGGTGAGCCGGGTGTTGCAGATGACACACTCTGGGAGGGGCTTGCTAGACACGGTGTGTGCGTGGGCCACTGAGGTGTGCCATACGCAGGGTAGAGAGAATATTTTTTGCTACTTCTGGCCGCCTCGGTCGATCTAGGTGTCGACTGAACTTTCGAGTTTTTGGGTGCGACCTCGGGATCTCCGCCAGTGGTTCATGAATCCGTTCTGTAAGCTGGTGTTGAATTTCCTGATGGTGTCTACGGTCTCATTTAGGAGCCGGGTCAGGGCTAGTCTGCCGGTCCCAATGGTCTTTTAGCCAGTGGCACTGCAAGGGTGGCCACCGGCTTCCGCCGAGAAAACTGAGCAGGGAGGAGGTGGACGAAAGGATAGTCCGTTTCCCAAGCCCGCTCCTTTACCATCATCCATTTTGGAGCCATCGGTGAAGATTTGAGTGTGATGTATCTTCAGTAAACTAGCTGTGGTATACATAGCCATTATGCTGTTAGCGTGGTCGCCGACTTTTATCGTGCGAGCATGGCTCTCGTCGGTGTGAGGTGCGGTGTCGTACCAAGCCAGCGGTCTCACCCGGTGTAGACAAGCGATCTGTGGAAAGTCGGTGCTGGTGCAGGTCGGTAGCATTCGTCGCTCGAAGTTTTGAAAAGAAAGAAAGCTTAGTGGCCATCTGAGGGCCACCCTGACTGCTTCCCAGCGTCAGGGTAGTACTCCGGCCTCGACACAGGCAGCTTTACCCGGGGCACTAGGTAATAGACCGGGGTTAGCCGAACCGTTCCGTAGTATAGGGGCCAGAGTATGTCGGAGAGCCCGTCTAGGCTCTGCAGGTCAGCTCGATCCCGTAGAAAATTCTACTCTAGACAAAGGATCATCCGACGTTAAGCACTGTTCGATGGTTGTTTTTGGAGTGGTTGGAGCAAATGGTCTGGACCAGCCGCTTTCTGCTCTCGAAGTTTTTTTTCCAGTGGCCTGAAGTGTGGTATCATTGTCAGTTTCCTTTCGGAATAGAACCACTATACCGTTGAGGCGGATTGAACGAGCGTTGGATGGGGTGGCGGTTGAATCCGGTGACGAATGCCCATCGGTCGACAGTGTTGACGGTGACCTGGAGAGATACTCTTGTGCGCGCGATCGTCCTCCGAAGGGTCACCAGGATGATGTCGTACGTGTACACAGACGTAGACACCCCTGGGCAGCACGGCGCAGAGCGAATTCATCCTCACTAAGAAGAGAGGGACAGTTAGTATCGATCCTTACGACACTCCGTTGGTCTCACAGGAATCGTGGGTTGGTTAGAAAGTTTTGGATGAAGACGCCTAGGTTCCCTTGTATTCTCCATCGTTGGAGTTGTTAAAGGACGCCTTCGTACCAGACGCTTTTGCCACGCCGAGTATGGCAATATCAGCGTGGAGGTCTTCGGACCTCGCTCTGTCTAGCACTACTCCAAGGGAACCCAGATGGGCTCTGTTACTGAAACCCTTCTGGAAAGTGAATTGGCGTGGTTCGAGTAGTTTCTCGTCTTCTAGCCATGTTGTCGGTCGCCGGTTTACCATCCTCTGCAGTGTCAATCAAAGAAAAAACTAAGCGATTTGGTCATCAATATGAAAGAAGCGGTTGCGCAGTATCGCGACACGAACTCAAGGTCGCGTCCCAGGATCCCGAAGCTGCAGTATTCTTTTAAGGTGGGCATTTGAGATCATGAACGGGCACTTTTATCCAATACACCTGGAATTTGTTCACAAACCTGGAAGATTTGCAGCAAATAGTACTCTGTGCTGCAGTGGCAACTATTAGATGTTTAGGATACTGACTTGCTACTAGAGGCGACCTGCTCTATAGCGATCATTGCACCTACTGCTCCTCGCATGCTGGGTACTCATCAATTGACGGGGAAATTCGACACACTAGTCTGTGAAGCAACGACAACAAAATCGAACGTTCAGTGATAACGAGCGAATGTTCTATGACCAAATCAACCACGAGAAGCCCGATTTCAGTGAAGGCCTACCGGATATCGGCGATGTCACTAGCTTTTGGGCCGATAGTTGGGAGGCCCCCGTACAACATAGGCGTGAGGAGGAAATGGGCAGGCGAAGAAATTGACGAGATGTCAGCTGTCACCGTCGAAACCAATGATGTACACGAGACTACGCGGTACCTTAGGAATTGGGCGGCACCTGGACAAGATGGGCTGCAAAACTTTTGGTACAGCTGAACGTTGTACAATTCATGATTGCTGTATGTTTCCACAGAGCGTTGCGCGAACCAGTGTTGTAGGATTTCATCACTCGTGGTACTACTATTTCTCTTCATCCATTACACCGTTTAGATCCACTGCGAGCCATTTAGCTCCGAACTCCATTCGGATTATCCCCAGCGGTGAATTAGCTCCCCGTTTCGGCGACATCTACTAGGTCTAGTCCCTTGCAGTGCACCAAGTGTACTCACATAATTAAGCGGTAGGTGTTGATGCCTGTCCGTCGATTCCGAGTGGAGCGTGACTTCTGGATCACGTGCGCTTTACGACATGCCGCTAGCTCTTCGACTCCACCTACTCGCTCTAGTCACCGGTGGTGGACCTGGCCTACTCCACGGCGACCGACAAGGTACACTTATTCGAAAAGTCAACTTTGATTACTAGTCCGTTAAACAACTCTTCATTTTCCTCTGCAGCTCACTAGTATCTGCGCGATTACTCTATTAACGGTATTCCACGTCCTTTATTCTTTACTCATCCCTTGTACGAGTCTCTCCTCTACACCCTCACAATCCAGCTAGTAGGGTGAAGGTGCCTTACCGAAACGATGAAAATACCCAACAAACAATTTAGCTGGATAGCAGATACTGTTCAGCTCATTCTCTCGTGATAAAGGATTGTTCGGCGTCCTTTGTTAGGCACTTCCGGAAGTAGTCCTGAACTGACATGAGCTGTGTTAGATAAAAGTCTATCTCTCTGTAATTTCTGATCACTTTCAAGCAAGATGACGCCTCTTACTGGTTCATGAACCACCAGTATTCAGCAATCTTCTAGCAGCTGGTCAACTTCAGTACCTTCTCACAGACATAGTCGACGTGGTACCACGTCATCCGCGAATTCAACAATCTCGACCCCTATGGGCAATATTAGCATTAGAACACCATTATACATGATGTTCCAAAGCGTTGGGCCAATTTTGGAGCGTTGTGACACTCCCACCGTGATCCTCATCGACTTCTGCCCCGAATTTGTTTCGTAGACCAGCACTCGATTCTGAAAATAACTTTTCAGAATGTTGCACAAGTATTAGAGAACTTGCATGATGCGCAATGTTGCTTCTGCCGTCGATGTTGATTTCCGAAATCCGAACTGCCCATTTGACAGATAGCTTTTTCTCCCTGTTCGTTTCGTCACCTTGCTCAGGATGACCTTTTCTAAGAGTTTCCCGACGGTATCCAACAGACATATGAAGCTGTATTATATTAAACCTCGTGGCAGTGTCCTTGGTTTGAGCACCACCAGCTTCTGGATTTTCTATCTGGCTGGAAGAAGCATTCCTCCAGGCATTTCGTGCATTGTTCTGAACATGTCTGTGATGCCAGTATAGCATTTTTCAGTGCCATGTTGGGGATTCCATCGAGACCGGGAGCTTTTTTCACTTTTAGACTCTTTAGACTGCAGTTCGTTACTGGATACCTACATATCTCCAACGTTTTCTGCTTCTGCCTCGTCTTCTAGTGTCGGCATCACGTCGTTGGGTTGTGCTTCGGGAAAAGATCCTCCACAATAACCTTAAGCTTATCCGATCATATTTCATCCGGTGTCAATAATCCTGTGTTCTTTGCCATCATACCTTTTTTGTTAGGGGAAACTTTGCTACTGCGACCACTATTCAGGTTATCATTTGTGGCTGCCCCTGTTTGCTCTACATGTTTCGAATTGCCCGAATCCAATGTAGTTGGAAGCGAGTTGTTTGTTTGTCCACATATGTCGTCCCAACCGGGTAGTACATTATTAATGTAGCTGAGGATCCGTTTGGGACAGGTATGCCATATCTCGTGATGCCTTCCGAAGTATCGTTCTCTTCGAAGAAATAGTACTGCACACTGGCAGAGAATATGATCCGAGCTCTCGGACTCGTAGTTACAAAATCGACAAATGTCATCTTGACTTTGGCCAATTTTTTTCAGATGATACTTAGCAGGACAATGTCCCGTAAATAAACTTGTAATTATACGTAAGTCGTTACGTTTTAGATCCACTATTTTTTTGGCTCTCGTTTTATCTGGATGTATGAATTTCTTAGCTTGTCGAGCGTCTTCTACATTACGCCAGGCGTTTAGTAGTTGGTCTCTTGCCCAAGCCGAAAGTTATAGTTTAATGGCACAGGTAGATATACCTAGAAATGGTTCTGGTCTAACAAACATGTTTGATGAACCACGCCTGGCTAATTCGTCGGCCACTTCGTTACCATCGATTCCTTGGTGACCAGGTACCCAGAATATCATTACTTTATTCCGAATTGCCAGTTGTTGTAAAGATGTGATGCACTCCCAAACCAGTTTGGACTCACATTTCGACGACCTTAATGCCAACAGTGCTGCTTGGCTGTCCTAGAAGATTGTGATTTTTGCATGTCTGTAGTTTCGTTTCCTACAGACCTCCGAGCAAGAGATATCATACCTTGATAAGCGTTACCACAAGGGTTGGCATCAGGTTCTTGGCACAGTTCTTTATAGTAGTTTGTTTACTCGCCTTGATCTTCCGGTTGAGAGCGTCTCTGGCTGCACGGTATATTACATTTCGTGCCTTTGTTCATTTGCTCCAGTTTTCTAAACATTGTTGTATCACATGCTCATGTTTTCATGTTCCTTCCCAAGGACAGCAACACGTCCAACCCATCGTAGTACAGACCAATTACCTGTCTATCAAGTCTGTACAAGATTCTGAGCACCATCATCACAACATACGTATGGCCCCATTGTGAGCAGAATAACATCTTGACTGAGGAGCAGAAACAATGCAAGGAAAACACAAACGACCGCATAGAAATAGCCATCATTGATGCAGTCATTGTTGGACAAGCAGTGTATGTATAACCAACGGAACCTTAGTATGGTCTATATCGATTACAAGAAGACATACGACTCCATACCGCATTCGTTCCTCGTTAAGGTATTGAAGCTGTATAAAGTTGGTCCTTTATTCGCGAGGCAGATGATGGAGAGATGGACGGCAGCCTAGAACGTTTCGCATCTTGAGGGGGATATTCCAAGGCGATTTCTTCAACCTGCTTCGGTTTCGTTTGGCAATGAACCCCCTCAGTAGGACACTGGAATCGGAATCGATACGGGCATGTTTAATGGATAAGGTATGGAGAAAGCTCACCGGAAGAGGTAACCCATATCTTCTGCATGAACGATCTCAAGATCCAAGCTGACTCGACGAAATGACTGGGTGTAGTCCTCAAACTAGTCGAAAGAATTAGTGGCGACATTGGCATGGAATGTCTATCTGATTTGGTACTATCACGGAGATTGGTTGACACTGGTGGTCACGAGAACGACGAAGGTGAGATGTTTTGGGACATGAATCGTGGTGAATCGTTTTAGTATCTCGGATTCCGGCAGCTTCCCGCGACTCGCTACACCGACATCAAGCTCCGAGATAAGCTATTGAGTTAAGTGAACAGTATCTTGAAGTTTTTCCTGGACGCTGCCCGTGTTGTCTTACAGTTTCGGCGTCATCAAACCGAGCCGAGCTGACATCGAAGATCTTGAGAGAAAATGGAGGAATGCGTTTGGACAAGCAGAAATGCACCATTCTTAGTAGGCGCATGGAGAGATTTACTTTATCACGGTATGAAGGGGGACAAAGAATAGTCGATATCCAGGCACTATGCATAGCGCAGATGCGACGACCGCGAGAATACTGTGTGACAAGTGAAAACCGACGCTATGGAATGCGCTATAGTTTCGGTCCGGACTACTTGATGTACTCCATCATCAAGTAGTCCCGACCGAAACTATTAGGTTCTTTACGGACACAGTTAACCTTACTTGTACTATTAGGTTATTTACTGAAACAATTAACCTCACTTTTCTTGACAGTTCGCTTGTACTGTTTACATGGACTTAGAAAAATATGTGGACGACTAGATTCGCTCGAAGCAATTCGCGAAGATTTTTTCTAATGACGTTTTGTTTTTACCCGGTGCTATACCAGTGTAGTGCAAAAAAAGAGATAGACTAATTCACCCAAGTTTGAATGAGTGTAGCACCGACTATACCGGTGTAGTGCAAAGTCAAAACCGAAAACGCCATAAGTGCATGTAAACAGTACAAACGAACTGTCAAAAATGAACACTTAAGTTATTTGTGACGTCAACGTAAACTGCCGCTCTACGCATAATTGTCCCCTGTTTTATAGGGAATCTCATAGCACATGGGACATTTATGCGTATAGCGACAGTAAAGTATTTAATAGCGCAAGCGAACTACAACCTTAACTGCAATCTGCAGACTGTGAAGGAGAAGATTACAGAGTAGAAACAGCAGGGATACCAGGTATATTTTCCAAATGTCTTCACATTCCATAAAAATGTCTTCATTTGTCTTCACCGATCAGAATTCTGAATCGGTTTTTGTTTTTGAGCCAGAATTCTGCCAGAAATCAGTCAAGACATTCGAAAAAAATTGTCTTCAAAATGGAAAACCCGTCTTCACAACCTTTCAAATGCCTTAAAAATGAAGACATGTCTTCACATCTGGCATCGCTGAGAAACAGAAAGCTGCGCAGGGTGCCCACCTTAACCAGTTTGAGTTGCCGTACGTCGACAAGGCTGCATCGAACCTGTGCCTCAAGTGAGGTGAACTCTCTTCAGTGTTTGATGTAGACATGATAGCCATCCAATACAGATGCCGACGAGGAATTGCAGGAGGTATGTTTGCCCGTTTCTAGTTGGACTAGGATTGCACTGTTCTATCGGACCAATTTCTACACCACAACCATCCAGATATACTGGTCTATGACAAGGGTCGATGCCAAGTCACCATAATCGATGTCGCCATTTCGCTAGACCAAAAGCTGGTAGATGCTCAAGGTGGGAAAATTGTCAGAGTTTCCCCACCGGCCATTGAGTCCAAAGAAATGTGGAGGTTGGATGAGGCTCCGAGAATTGTACCTGTTGTGCTACCGAAAACTTGAGTCATTCCGAAGAAGCTACTGGAGGCGCTGAAGGAGCTCAAGTTGGAGAAGGATCTGGTTGCTATCCAGAAGTCTACGATAGTTAGCACCTGCGCGTTTGTCCAAGTGTTTCTGGCGTAGAACGATATGCCTGTTCTAGATGATTCACTGAGTGAAGTTTTGATGCATTTTGTGTTAAATTTTGACATGTTCATGTCATGTAACTTGTAATTTAACCACAGAGAACAGCTGGAACAAACTTTCCCGAAAAACCTGTGTAAACATTCAAAAGAAAATACGTTGAAAATCACCATCGCGTACAGGTTCGCATGCGTGAGTCACCATTGTATCCAAGTTTGCACACAAGTCCCGTATAGAGATTGCTGGCCGATCGAAGCGCCGACCAGTGGCAAGTTGCTACTTGCTGTTGTCATTTCAAAACGACAGTTTTATTTCCTACACAAGTTGGAAACTTTACTTGTATGTCAGTTCTCAGTGTTTAACGTTAACCAAATCATGAAAAAATCATGTTGACAAAAGGATCGGATCGTTACGGGACCATCTGACGATTTGATCTCAGAACGGAAATTCACAGCCTCATGAGAGTCGGTCTCACAGTGACAGTTCCGGGGGCAAATGCTCACTTGGTGCCATAGCGATAAGCTGTAGTTTTCTGGCGCAATTTCAAAGATCTTGACAATCACATTGCTAAGAATTTATTGAAATTCACACATATTAGCCCAAACATGAAATAATGCATGCAATTTTCGAGGCAATATAGGCAATATAAAAAATATAATATCGTTTAAAAATACCTTTAATTTACTGATATCTCATAAGGACATGACCGTCGTCACGGTAGATTGAAGTCCAACTTTTGCACAAAGCGCTGCCCCGTTCTTAATTCCGCTCCCCGGACAACCGCTGGAATACGGCAAGAGTAAGCTCACAATTCATTGCCCACAACAAATTGCCTAAATTTGGGCCAATTTAAGCACACTTTCAAAGTAAGTTTTGCAACGAAATGTACCTCTTCGCTTGGTGAAATTCGGGACATTTCCCCCCCGTCCCTCTACCTCAGCAGCCATTTTACGGAATGCAACTCACAGACAAAAAGCATCATCCGAAAGTAGAAATAATTCAAATTAAATTCTTCAAAAAACTTTATTATAATGTTAATTAAGCGAAAACGCTCCAGAAAAGGCGAAGAGTTGCTCAAGTTTTTGCAATTCCTCCACCTTACTCCGTCCCTCTTCGTCTCGTTGCGCTTCACCCTGAGGCACTTTACTGTGTTGTGCTTATGCCCAGCTATAGGAACGAAAATGTTTCCTAAAAGTGTGAAGGTCCATTTTCCTCCAACAACGTTGCGTTCATGTTTCAGGGAAAAAAAGTTTGCCACTCGAAGGCACAGGAACGGTGGTAGGACGAGACCAGTAGAAGAACATCCTTGCAAGGACAGGCCCCATCCGGAATGCCCAGTTCCGGCCGAGCGAGAATTTTCTTCTGCCTTGCAACGCCAGCAAAGTGAAAGATGAAATTGAATTTCGCCGACAAGCAGACACTCTGGACTGGACGCATACAAACACTTTGGGAGGAGTTTTCAGCCGATACTCGATTCGGAAATGAGTACGGCGCTGCTAAATTCGATTCTGCTGCACTCAGGCTGCACCGGAATGCTCAATTTAGGTCACTTGAAATTGGCGAATGTGGCTCCTCGCGAAAATCGATGCTGCTGACCCTGAATTGAATTGGATAGCAGTGGAAGCCTTTGATGTCGAACAAAACAGAACTTCAGCGATCCGAGTCGGTTGTTTAGCAAATACGTGCCGAGTGGGAGGGGTTTATGTCTGCCTCTGGCGATGCTTGCTCAGAAAATACTGGTGGAAGCCGGTTTGGAGTTGGAGAACTGTTTAAAACGAAACGTTGAAGCAATGCTGGAATATTATACACAATTATAAATCGGAGAAGAATTAAATTAAATTCATTCAATCTTCTGAGCCACAGTCACGCTTGGTCGCACAAATTTGGTACAACCCGCATTTCTCCCTAAAAGTTGGAAGAAATGGCGCAATGATAAAATACGCCGAGGGGAATTAATTCCATTATGTTCGTTGTCAGTAACTCAATAAATTTCCCTTGAAGTGTTTTGCAATAATATTTTAGAGTGGTCCAATTTGGGAAAATGTGGATTTATCCAGAGTTGAGCAATGACTTTGACGCTGGATGTAGATCAAAGAACTCAGCCAAAATCGGACCCAAACTTACCTTAGGCAGAATGCTCGTAGTTGTACTTTGTGATTAACCGAATGAGTGGAAATGCACTCGCACCGTATTTGGTAGAACAACTTTATGCAAAAAAAATCAGAATCTCTGATTCCTCGAAATATGAAGTAATGGATTTTCCACTTTCATTTGCGACCAACATCAAAGGAATCCGTCGGGGGTCCAGAGTAACTTTTTTAAGCTTTGTTCGTAGCAATAGAGGTTTTAAAATGAAACTAGTTTCTATTCGAACAAAACTAAAGTGAGAATCTGATAGTTTTGATTTAATTTGTTTATTTGACGCGTCTCAAATCATTATTTTCACAAATCTGTAGGTATTTTATATATTAAGAAGATGTAAAAAATAAAAATAAACAAATAATAGTCACAGCCTGTCCGATCCCGCGACTTGGCATTACGCGCGGAGATCTCTTTTCGCTTTTGGGAAACAATTGCATCCACACAAGTAATTCCTTGTTTGGTTTTAACGTAAGAACCAATACCTTATTTCAGACTTTTTGCTGGTATTCAAAGCGGAAAACAGATCGAAATGGTAAGTTAAGCGAAAGCAAATTTGTGAAACAAAATTCCCCCAGAGAAAAAGTTCGAACTTGCAACCCTTGGGACTCCGGCCAAATGCACTAACCCTTATGTTATCCCTGGGATATAATGACGTCCCAGAAAGAATCTCGAACAATTTCGATCTGTTTTCTCCCATTGTATACCACCAAAAAATCTTATATAAAATATTGGCACTTACGCCAAAAACCAAAAAAATGAGCCACATGATTTGTTTAGTTGGAACGACGGGTTCGCCCCCATCATACCTTTGTTACCTGGGCAATAGACCAAAAATCGACAGCCTTAATTAACTCTGGCACCCACCGAAGTACAATGGGTAATGAACTAAAGAATTAGACACCAGACGATAATAAAACCTGAACCTTGGAATTTAAAGGGGGAAATAAAATAGATAAATGTGTTGGGTGGCAGCTTCGGTTGTGTGTTATCTTGCTTTAGAGGCAGGATACGTTCACTGTCGCCAATGCGATAATCATGTGTTCTTTCTGGGACGTAATCATATCCCAGGGATAGCATAAGGGTTGTGTGGGTCCCAAGGGTTGCAAGTTCGAATCTTGCCTTTGGGGGGAATTTTTTTCACATGATTGTTTTCGCTTAACCAATCACCATTTCAATCTGTTTCCCCGTTGGATACTACCAAAAAGTCTTAATCGCATCCACACCAACTGGTGTTCTTCCTAACTTCTTTCCCTTTCGGATCACGAGCGTGAACCCTCAGTCGTTGCTAGTAGCTTCCGCACTGATGGTGTTAGCTGTTGAGTTTGTGGTACTTGGCGCGACTTTCGCAGTTGTCATTATTGCTAGAACAGCAGTTACAAATTTGGCAACCATTTGTACTTCAGGAAATGATACTGGAGACTGGTTGTTCGCATTCCTTTCTGTAGATGTGCTTACCTCAGCAGTTGCTGAGCAGGGTTGTCCGTAATGTGCCTTTTGTTCACAGTACTGGCACATATTGGTTTGTCCTTGGTGTGTACAAAGTGTTCGCTGTCACCCCATTCTGTTAATTTGTTCGGTGACTCTCGGACCGATAGGTCGATCTTTCCAGTCTGTGCAGTATAACGTTATAAAGAATAATGCTAATCCGCTGCCAAGATTATGTTCCCCTAGACAAAGTTTAAGTATTTTGTTACATTTTGTGTTTCAGCGCGTTTAACGTTTTCTAACCAGTGAGCAGTGAAGTAGTGTTTTTTTTTTCTAGTAAGCCATCTGGATACCGTTATATACACAAGTTAAGTATCGCTAAACTCCCTCCCGACTGTAAATGTGCCTACTATTCCGGCAACAATTTTGACTTTTTTCGGAACACTGTTAAATCAAACGGCTCAATCAATTGGCTTAACATACCATTTGTCAAATATGAACTTTTTTCGAAACTCTAATTCACTCACAAGAGTTTTCAAGTTTGTATGTGAAAATATACGAAAAATAGGCAATAGAAACAATAAATTCAGTACAAAATGCCAGTATCATCTTGTGTATCCCAAAATCTGCAGATATATAGCTTAAGGTGTGAGGATCAACATTACCGAAGACTGCAAATTGACTCGATTTTGCAGTAAAAAGATATGCTCGTATAAAGTTATGTATTGCCTCGCTTTCTCGCACAAGCTTAGAATAGGAAATTTAAAAAAATGGTTGGTCTTCAAAGTTAAATAACTTTTTAGGGGTCATTCGTAACCAAGCGCCCTTTCAGTTTACATACGCGCGTTGTTTGTTGTAACATTACCTTGAGTTAGGCGATATCGGTGAAGGTGTTTATCCCAGCAAGGGCTGGAGTATAAACATTATAAACATAATAAGGGACCATCCATAAATGACGTAGCATTTTTGAGGGATTTTTAACACCCACCTCCGCCATCGTAGCATTTCGTCACAAACTTCGAAATACCCCCTGGTAATTACGTAGCTTGACGGTAACTCTACCCCCCTCCCCCTTGACCCCGCAAATAAAAAAAAATACTATGATAGTTATTCCCCTTTAAAAAAGCTACGTAGCATGACAAGACACCCTACCCCCTGTCGTCACACATTATCACAAAATACAAAACTCCCCCCTCCCCCATATAATGCTACGTTATTTATGGATGGTCCCTAAACGTTAAATTGTATCAAGTAGTGCAGTGCAGTGCAATACTAAACAGTTTTCTTGCCTGAAAGACGGCTTTGTTTAGACGAGCTATACCAGCTCTCTACTGTGTGAAGGTCACTCGGGTGACGGACAAAAGAAACGAAGGATCAATTCACCTACCAGCTCGTCAGGAACCAACTGGTGAAGTGTTTCGTATTTTACTTTCCTTATCGATTTTTTTTATTATTACTTTTTTTGATTTTGATTTAAGTTAAATAGTGCGCTCGAGCGTGTTGCTCCCGCAACAAAATGGAACAAACAGAAGTATCACCCTCCGAAGACGAATATTATTGGGAAGAGGAGCGTGTATCTGATTCGGAGACAGATGATGTTATGGGCGATCCACTTCCCCCACTTTCCCCCAATGTCTCACAGCCCCCCGAGTCAAGGTTTACCAGGATGGATCCTCTGGTCCTTGGGTGGTATACTTTCGGTTCAAAAATAACTGTTGCACGGGAGCTGACAAAACGTTACTCGGCCGTAACCGAGATTAAAAAGGTTCAGTCAGATAAACTGCGCGTAGTCGTTACTGACTTGAAACAGGCCAATGGTATCGTTAGCAATAGCCTCCAGCGTAAAGCTGGAGTATCGCGTCTACATTCCTTCTCGTGATGTGGAGATCGACGGTGTGGTAAGTGATGCGGGTCAAACTGTCGATGATCTGATGAATGATGGGGTTGGCCGCTTTAAGGACCCTAACCTTCAATCAGTTAAGATTTTGGAGTGCAAGCAATTGCACTCAAAGTCCATCGAAGATGGGAATAACTATCCATCAGACTCGTTTCGCGTAACCTTCGCCGGATCTGCACTTCCGAGCTACGTTGAAGTGGGAGGAGCTCGTCTACCTGTGTGTCTGTTTGTACCGAGGGTCATGAATTGTTCCAATTGCAAGCAGCTAGGTCACACGGCCACCTACTGTAGCAATAAGCAACGGTGCGGTAAATGTGGGGGACGCCATGCGGATGATACTTGCAGTAGGCCCGCTGAGAAGTGTGTTTACTGTGGGGAGAATCCGCATGAACTTTTGACACGCCCAACGTACAAACTTCGCGCGGATAAACTGTAGCGATCCGCCAAAGATCGCTCCAGACGCTCTTACGCAGAAATGCTTAAAAGAGCTTTTCCACTTATGTCCGAAAACCCATTCGTTCTCTTGCCAACTGACGATAACGCCTCTAACGTTCCTTGCGAGGGGCATTCTTTGGCTCTGCTTGGAAACTCTAGGAAAAGATCTAATCAAAACTCACCTGAACTTCCTCGTAAGGGTCCTAGGTTGTCCCAAATAAGGGTACAAAATAAAAATAATTCATCAACTGGAAGTGCTGTCACAAATCCGAAGATAATACCTCCTGGTTTTGGGAAATTGAGATACAACCAGGAGTTCCCAGCACTCCCCGAGGCACAAAAAATCCCAAGTGCTCCCATTTTACAGCCAGAAACTCAACCTAAAACGGGATTCCTTAAATTCTCTGACATTGTGGATATTTACAGCTTTCAACATTACCGATCCTCTGAAAAGCTTGCTGGTTGCTATTCTACCAACAGTAAGAACATTTTTAAAACAGTTGACTGAACAATGGCCCCTCCTTGCAGCGATCGTATCCTTCGATGGATAACTTATTAAACGGAATCACGGATCTGATCACTGTTTTACAGTGGAACTGCAGAAATATTATCCCCAAAATTGATTCATTAAAACACTTGCTAGATTACAATAATTGTGATGCCTTTTCCCTATGTCAAACATGGCTTACTTCTGATATAAACCTCAACTTCCACGATTTTAACATTTACCGCTTGGATCGAGAAGACTCATATGGAGGGGTACTTTTAGGGATCAAAAAGTGCTACTCCTTCAATCGAATCAATTTCCTTTCGACGCCAGGCATTGAAGTTGTCGCTTGTCAAACAACAATCAAAGGCAAAGATCTTTGAATTGCTTCTATTTACATTCCTCCTAGGGCCATGATGGGATATCGAAGACTCTCTATCGTGATTGAACACCTTCTTTCGCCCCGGCTGGCTCTTGGAAACTTTAACTCTCACGGTACAGGGTGGGGATGTCTGAACGACGATAATCGATCCTCGACAATTCAAGACCTTTGTGACAACTTCAATATGACAATTCTGAACACAGGGGAAATGACACGGATTCCTAGACCACCAGCGCAAGCAAGTATACTGAACATATCTTTATGCTCGACATTACTACAGTTAGATTGCAAGTCGAAGGTAATATCTGATCCCCACGGTAGTGACCACCTGCCGATTGTAATTGCAATCACCACTCGTTCAAGACCTTCGGAACCAATCAATGTTTCCTAAAATATTGAAATATTGATTGGAAGAGCTACGCTGCTGAGATATCTAAAACTATCGATTCAACACAGATACTTCCCCCGAAGGAAGAATATAAGTTTTTGTCTCGATACCGCGATACCAAACTCAGACGAATCGAGTACTCGACGTGAACACCCAAAAACGTTCTCCCAATCCGTGGTGGGACAAAGAGTGCTCTGACGTGTGCGCGGAGAAAGCTGCCGCGTATAAAACCTTCCGGAACGACGGGTTAGTTGCTAGTTATCGAGTGTACGCGATATTAGAAAAGCGAATGAAAAATTTAATGAATGCTAAGAAACGCAGTTACTGGCGCCAGTTTGTCGACGGATTAACAAGAGAAACATCGATGAGCACTCTTTGGGGCACGGCCCGACGTATGCGAAACCGAAACAGTACTAACGAGAGCGTGGAATATTCAAACCGTTGGATATTCGATTTCGCCAAGAAGGTTTGTCCGGACTCCGCCCCGGCACAGAAAATCTACCGCGCCGCGTCGCATTACAATACCACAAACGAAACACCGTTTTCGATGGTGGAGTTCTCACTTGCTCTCTTATCATGTAACAATAAAGCTCCAGGGCCAGACCGAATCAAATTCAACTTGTTGAAGAATCTACCAGACTCTGCCAAGAGACGCTTGTTTAATTTATTTAATAAGTTTCTTGAGGGTAACATTTTCCCACATGATTGGAGACAAGTGAGTGCCATCGCCATCCAAAAACCAGGAAAACCAGCCTCCGACCACAACTTGTATCGACCGATTGCAATGCTATCCTGTATCCGAAAGTTATTCGAAAAAATTATCTTGTTTCGCCTCGATAATTGGGTTGAAACAAATGGCTTACTGTCAGATACACAATTTGGCAAAGGGACGAACGATTGCCTTGCGTTGCTCCCAAAAGAAATTCAAATGGCATATGCTAACAAAGAGCAGATGGCATCAGTATTCTGGGATATTAAGGGGGCTTTCGATTCAGTTTCTATCAACATTCTTTATGAGAAGTTGCACCAGCATAGTCTTTCACCAATTTTAAATAACTTTTTGCTAAACCTGTTGTCTGAAAAACAAATACATTTCTCGAATGGTGATTTATCGACATCACGATTTAGCTACATAGGCCTTCCCCAGGGCTCATGTGTAAGCCCCCTTCTCAAAATTTTTTACGTGAATGACATTGACGAATGTCAATTCCTGCACGCTAAGGCAACTTGCGGATTACGGTGTGGTCTCTGTTACTGGTCCCAAGGCCTTCGACTTACAAGGACCACTGCAAAATACCTTGAACAATTTGTCTCTCCAGCTGGGTATCGAGTTCTCTACGGAGAAAACTGAGCTAGTTGTATTTTCAAGGAAGCGTGAACCAGCGAAACTACAGCTTCAGTTAATGAATAAAACTATTGCTCAGGTTTCAACATTCAAATATCTCGGGGTCTGGTTTGACTCTACGACTTGATTCTACTGTATTCTTCGACACATTCATGAAGGAAGAGATTCGTGGAATCCCGGATCACATTCGCCCACAAGTGGTCCCAAATATTTTCTATAATAAATACCACCAAGTCGACTGCGGCAAAATATTCTACACTGACGGATCAATTCTCGACGGGTCGGTATCTTCAACGAAAATCTTGCTGCCTCATTCAAGCTCAATGATCCTGGTTCAATCTACGTTGCAGAATTAGCTGCCATTCAGTATACTCTCGAGATCATTGACACCCTGCCCGCAGACCATTACTTCATCGTTTCGGACAGTCTCAGCTCCATTGAGGCCATCCGTGTGGCGAAGCCTGGAAAGCATTCACCGTATTTCCTGGGGAAAATACGGGAATATCTGAGTGCTTTATCTGAAAAATCTTACCAGATTACCTTGGTTTGGGTCCCGTCACATTGTTCTATTCCGGGCAATGAGAAGGCGGACTCTTTAGTCAAGGTGAGCGCAATAGAAGGCGACACTTACGAAAGACCAATTTGCTTCAATAAATTTTTCAGTATCTCTTGTCAGAGGACGCTCAAAAGTTGGCAAATTTCATGGAGCAATGGGCATCTGGGACGGTGGCTACATTCTATTATCCCGTAGGTATCAACGAATGCTTGATTTTAGGGCTTGGATGTGAACCGGGACTTTATTCGTACGATGTCAAGGCTCATGTCCAACCATTACTCGTTTGATGCGCATCTCCGTCGTATAGGGCTTGTTGACAGTAATCATTGTGTTTGTGTGAACGGCTATCACGACATCGAGCATGTTGTTTGGCTGTGCGCAGAGTACTGTGTTGCCAGGTCCCAACTAATAGGTTTCCTTCGGGCCCGAGGTAGATCACCCTATGTGCCAGTCCGGGACGTCCTGGAAAACCGTGACCACCCCTACATTTTTCTTATCTACACCTTTTTGAAAACTATTGATGCCCAAGTTTAATACATTTCCCCTCTCATTCACAGTGGAGCCTCGTCAACCTCTCCCTGTATCTACAATATGGCATTGCTTCACGAGTCTACGAAGCATACCTTTCTTGATAACCGTCCATCCAGAACATCATGACACATGTCACAAGAACATCATGACAGCATCGGAGTGCCAATAATCATCCGACATATCGATCCTCCCCTCGCCCCTGCGATTACAGGATGGAAACCACTACAATAAAGTGTGCATATCCCCCACAATCATCAAACAGCCAACGAGAATGTCAATTTTACAATATGTATCCCACTTCCTACCTTTTTTCCTTTACTAACATAAGAGGGGAGCAAGCCGCCCCTAAATACGGCTTTATAATCCCCCACTAACACGTGCGATGTACCTTAAAAATGAATTATCGGCCTCGTTAAGCTACCGTATTTGGGCCTAAATAAAATTAGTTATATAAAAAAAACATATTGTCTTTTGCCTTAGTTTTGGAACTGTTTTTACTAAGAAATTTTCAAAATTACATTCAGTTTCAAGTGACTATTTCAAGTCACCAGAATTAACACATTTATGCAACAAGTTTTAAGACCCCCCCTCCCCCTCCCGAAACAAAATCCTGGCTACGGGCCTGTATTCCTAGTTTTAAGATGGTTGTAAAAATTGTCCCCCTTAGTTAAAAATTATTTGCTTTAATAATCGCCCTGCTAAAATTGTCAAACCGTATGGCCATTAAAACTAAATGACTCCCCTAATCTTACGAAAATTATATTACCCCCTTGTGTATGTTTATAATACTACGTTCACACTACAGAGTTAAAACATGTTATAATAATTAGCAACAAGAAAAATGTCATCAAGATAGCGTTAAAACACGCTTTAATTCGTAGTGTGAACGTAGTATTACATAGAAAAACCAATCTAAGGTCATACTAACAACGGTAACCTAACAAAGCGTCGATTTGGAAAGTTATAATCAAGTTCCATTTTCCGTTATTTATATTAATGGTACATGCATCGGAATATAATACAATATTTTCATATTGGTACAAAAATGAAATGAATCAATTCAGCACAAGAGGCGTGACAAGCCACATTACCTAACCAGGTTAACCCTTATACTAAAAGCTTAAATGTATTCTACATAAAACCCTAGATCGCAAGCCTGTTTCATTGTCCAAACAATCATGTATACAATAATTCGCCTCAAGCTTCCAACAGAGCCGCAATAACATCTGAACATGACGATGTAATTGATATTTATAGCCGCAGTGCAAGTTACACTTTCCTGCCAGCCAGCAGCTAAACCTGCTACAACCCGGGTCACATCAAACGAAAAACATTCTTGGTCGGTTGGTCTCAGCAACGGAATGCGATTGCTTATTGTGATCCAAGATCCTTCTCAGCCAAATCTAACTTTTATGACACTCGAAACAAGGGGTCGAACGCTTGCCAGCAGTCAACGTTGCGTCGTCGGTCGCTGGATATAATTTGTGACGCCTTTTCCCCATCGCAGCCTGCCTACTGACAGTCGCTGAAGAGCATGATGTGGAAATTTCGCTGCCCTCTGTCTCGGATGCTGAGAGTGCGTCACATTCCTTGTTTTGGACATGGCCGTTAAGCACCCTGTTTAGGGGACAATAAAATAGCTAGCTCATAGGGCGATAAAATATAAGCTCAACAAATAAAAAAAATCGTATTGTAGTGAAGTTTATATGCCTCAGTCGAGCGAGTACGCGGCCGCCTTGTAGTGAGCAGATCTTACTCGCCCCGCTCGACACGTGAACAAAGAAAATGTCAAACTTATGAGTTTTCATTTTTGGGTTTGGCGTTGTCGGGGTCAGGTCGGATGAGGAATGGTTTCTCCCTTCCAACTACCTCCACAAGCGAGTTTCGAACTTTCAAGCTATAAAATCCTATCACGATCAGCGAGGAAAATAAATTTCCCAGCAATAAAATAGATAGGACACATTGGACATAACAACACCTTCAACAAACGATTACTGCTCGTGCTCGAAAATATATCTTTCAGAACGATTTATCAACTCGATAGCCAGGGAAAAAAGCGGATAGTAAACAACCTAAAATCGGCGACATTATCTGGGGAGAAGCCTATACACATAGTCCGTGTATGGTGGGGACAGTTTTTCATCCATGACATGCACTGCACATACCTACCTACATATATCACACCTCGTGGCGGTCATACAGCGGCGGTCCGTAGTATCGACAGTATTTCACTTTAAGCTTTCATGGCACCACTTGTATCATTTATCTCGTAGAAATACGACAGTGATAAACGGTACAGCATCGCTTCGGTGTGATTCTTGGTTCCAACTACATACAGGTGGATGAATGAGCGTCCGATTCCGAACAAGCCCGATGTTTCCACATCGATTACTGGAAATTTAATCACTTTCGGGTGCCTGGATCTGTATTACTTTGGAAATGGATTTCTTTATGCCCAATAGTAACATGGAAAAAAAGGTTTGCTGTAGTTGGCCAATGTTACAGACAAAGAATCGTAATCGTTATCAGAGCAGATACAATGGTAATAGTTAATTACCTCAATTCATGATAATAGGTGAAAAATTTTGTTTGAAATGATAGTTAGCAGCTCATTTAACATTGAAACTAATTAAAAATTTCTCAACAAGTTCGATATTTTCGGGGGGGGGGGGGGGGGGGGGTAAGTGCGGTGGTGAACTAACGAGTTGAGTGTGTTGCAGAAGCAAGAAGTGGAACTCTGGCCTTCTTCTACAATATTTATGAAGGGTGAAAATGGACCTTAAACTGACGGAAAGTTTATCCAATTCCATCACGTCAGTTATACAGTATTGATAACATTCATCAAACTAACCCAGACAAAAATTTATTGTACTGGTTAACCTAAAATACGTGGCTAAGTGCGACCGCGTAAAAAATAATATCCCAATTTATACGGATCGAAGTATAGCTACACCATCTTGGTTAGCGAAACTGTATCACGTTCAATATGAAATCCCATTATATGATCATTCACTTCACTTCGAACCTTCCGAAGCCCGAGCGTCGACTCTGAGCTTCACTTATAGTAATTAAGGTTCGCGCAAGACTGGACAGCGTAACCGGTTCATGGTGTGAGAGAACAATGTTACTGAACTTACATCGGCTACAGACTGAGGATGTTGTCTAGGAAGCTCAACGAACGAACCGAAGATCGGCCAATGAGAGATAATCTGAACGTAGCGTAGCACGGTGTTCCTAAAACCGTTATTAACTAAAAAAAATGACCATAAATTTGGCATACGGCATTCGAAAGATACAGTATCCAAGCATCTTCTCAGTGAATTTCAAAATGATCCATCGAGGGATTCGAGATATATGGCGATTTGAAGTTTTATGATACGTTTCATAAGGCTACCAGCAAACACCCACGGGTTTGGTTCAATCTCCATGAACAAAAAAATATTTGTCTACTTATTTAGCACATGGAATTCGAAAGATATAGTAATCAAGTATATCCCTTGCAAGTTTGAAAATATTTCATTGACGGAATCGAAAGTTATAACGGTTTGGATTTGGTATGCGGTCATAGATGGGTTTTCTACCAGACTTCAAGCGTGAATCCATGTTTGTCCATTGACTATTTAGATCGTTTATACGTGTCGCGACTTTTGAAGGAAAACCTTACCATTTTATTACATAAATATAGTGCACGAAAGGTGTTATTTATATGGTGCACTGAAAAAATATGGAAATAGGGTTGTCTACCAAACGTTAAATATAATGTGTAAATTAAAAAAAAATAGATGAAAGTTGGAATGTTTACTTCAAAAGGCCATATCTCAATGGTATGTTGCCTGATTCTAATTATTTTTTCATTATTGAACAGGTAGACGTTTCATCGTTAATTTTCATCAAGAAGAATATAAAATAGAGTTGTCTACATAAATAAATAGACAATATAATTGGTCTCAACTATATGTATTATAATTATTTAGTGATTATTTTTGTATTAAAAATAGCGGCCTATCAATTTTTATATACTAGTTGATTGCAATTGCTGTTTACTACAAATTATGGATATATGAAATGTTAAAACTAACACAGTCGTGATTCGCTGGTCGCTCAATTTTTAACAGGAGCCGCTTTTTAGTTGGACCTCCGCGCTAGTTGGTCCATTGTCGACATCTGAATGTCAAATTCTCATGTTAAATTCAATTCGACAATCAAACTAACAATAGTTAGAGATATGAGCAGATGAACTTGTACTAATAACATCCCCTTTGATCCCCCTACTAATAACATCCCCCAGTTTTAACATCTGTCAACCCAACCAGCGAATCACGATTGTACAAAATTTCCAACAAAAACCGTATCATAACATAAATTGATCTGAATCAGCAAATACCTTTATATTTTTGATTATATGTATTGAATTTATGGTTTTATTTTTCCATGATTTATAGTTTGCGTTCGTTGCATTCAACTAATGTATAGAAATTGATAGGTCGTCGTTTTGAATATAAAGATATTTACTAAATAGTGATAATACATATAGTTGAGGATAATTAAGTTGTTTATTGTTACTATGTTTTAATTGCCGCAAGGTTCTACTGTATCGATTTTGTTGGCTAGTTGTTTATTGTTTGAAGTAGCAAACTCTATTTTATATTCTTCTTGATGAAAATTAACGATGAAACGTCTACCTGTTCAATAATGAAAAAATAATTAGAATCAGTCAACATGCCATAGAGATATTTGAAGTAAACATTCCAACTTCCATCTATTTTTTTAAAATTACACGTTATATTTAACGTTTGGTAGACAACCCTATTTCCATATTTTTTCAGTGCACCATATTAATAACACCATTTGTACATTATATTTATGTAATAAAATGGTAAGGGTTTCCTTTAAAAATCGCGACACGTATAAACGATCTAAATAGTCAATGGACAAACATGGATTCACGCTTGAAGTCTGGTAGAAAACCCATCTATGACCGCATACCACATCCAAACTGTTATAACTTTCGATTCCGTCAATGAAATATTTCCAAACTTGCAGGGGATATACTTGATTACTATAGCTTTTGAATGCTATGTACTAAATAAGTTGACAAATATTTTTTTGTTCATAGAGATTGGACCAAACCCGTGGGTGTTTGCTGGTAGCCTTATGAAACGTATCATAAAACTTCAAATCGCCATATCTCTCGAATCCCTCGATGGATCATTTTGAAATTCACTGAGAAGATGCTTGGATACTGTATCTGTCGAATGCCGTATGCCAAATTTATGGACATTTTTTTTAGTTAATAACGGTTTTAGGAACACCGTGGTAGCAAAAGGTTCATGAGGCGGTCAGTACAACAACCACGGAAATGTTGGGTACCACACGTGAAAACAGGGAACGACGTAGTGAGTTGAGGACAACCGGAAATGAACATCATCGGCATAAGGAACGCGGACAAGATGAAATGGTACTCGCTAAGGAATTGAGAATTTTTGCGACGAATAGCTTGCAGAAGATTTACAAAACGATCCTTAACATGATAAATTTCGGGAATACTACTTACGGACTCTTCATCTGTTTGTTGATTTCAAGGCGGCACGCGATGCTGTGAAATGAATCGAGCTGTGACAGAAAATACTTGAATATCGCTTTCTGACACTACTGATTAGGCTGATCCGTATGATGCTACATGGGTCGAAATCAAACATTCGCAGAGACATCCACTTCATTTGTGACGACGGATGGATTGATGCAGGGCGATGCACTCTTTAATCAATCGCTCAACACAACACGGTCAAAGGTGCGGTACGAAGATCTGATGTGCAAAGAACCGAAAGCATCATCACGAGGTCTTACATGTTTCTTATCTTCGCGGACGACAGCGACATCGTTGGTTGGCGTTGATCGTAGCGCAGTGGAAGAGGTAATTTTAGCTTGTAATAAGCTCATTAGGCTGACTATTACCTCTGAAAAGATAAAGTATATAGTAGCTGGTAGAAAACAACGCAGTCCGAACGGTGTCGGTTCCGAGGTAGAAATCGACCGGATATGGATCTCATACCGTATTCATATATACTGGAAAACTAGTGACTGATAACGATGTTAGTTGTAAGGTAAAAAGTGTTGTGGCTGCGAATAGAACCTTCTATGGGATTTAGCCCCTCTCTCTTATTTCTCGTTTCCAAATGCTCCCTGTCCTTCCTTGTAGACCCGACCAGTGCCAGAGTGCCACTCTGCGACCGCCATCGTCCTGCATAGAAGGAAGCTGAAGCGAAAGCGACTCGATGGTCTGATAACTTCCCCGCGGGTCTGAATACCATCCACCAACCCGGTACTCGACGACCTACTGACAAGGCACTGTGTCGCTGATCTCCCGTTTGCCCGAAAGTTACAAGTTCCGCTCTTCTCTCTATGTCACCATGTACGCCTTCTTCCCCTATCCTTGATACAACTGCTACTACACCGATGATGGAAATAAGCCCCCTTTGAATATCCTAACCAAGCATAAGTTTCCTTCAAAAAATTCAAATTTGTATTCTGTATTCCTAGTTTTAAGATAGCTGTTAATTTTATTCTCCATTAAAACTATTGTCCCCCATCTTATAAATAGAATTGTATCCCTAGTTTTAAGATATCTGTGAAATTTCTCATAAATATTTGATGCCCGTTTATATACCAAACTATATTTTTAGTTTTAAGATAACTGTAAAATATTTCGTAAAAATCTATTCCTCCCCTTTTGAATATCAAACTGGATTCCTTATTTTAAAAATTTTTCATAAAAAAGTATCTTTTGCCCCACTCTTGTATATAGATCTGTATTTCTAGTCTGAAGATAGCTGTAGAATTCTTCCTCTCAATATAAAAAAAATATCTGAAAATTGTAACCTCCTAGTTTTAAGTATTTAAAATGTAAAAAACAAAAGAATTTGGCACCGCCAAGCTAACGCATTTGTGCCTATCAAATAAACGAACTGAATAAAAAAAAAGAACCTTCTATGGTCAACTAAAGTCCCGTAGCCTACAGACGCGATCAAGACTTGCTCCATACAAATCACTGATACTCTCTGTCGCTCTGTACGGCCATGAAGCATGGTCATTAAAGGAAGCAGACTATCCAGTGCTCAGTATGTTTGAGAATGGAGCAGACCCCTGCATCACGAGCTGTGCCAAGTATACTAACAGGCTGACATTAGAGGCACATTGGTCAATCCCAGCAGATTACAATTTCGGAAGAGAGACCAGCTAAAGTTATGCTCTGCAGTGAGACTGAAAGAGGTCGTCGACGGGACAGGTGCAATCGAAGCCGTGTAGCCGGCGGACGTTCAAGAAGATTAGAGAATGGCAGCCCAAGATCGAGTAACCATGGAATCGTCAGAAAACCCGCAGTTTGGAAATCCAATCTTATAGGGATATTTCAACAAACCATAGGCAACCAGGTTCCATAACAAAGGTGACAGAACGCCACCCAAAGAACATTCGCACATATTTCACTTCCTATCTCTGCCTGTCTCAGTAACGAGCAAAGAATGCGGTTACTAAGCATTACGTTTATCCAACCCGAGCTACCTGCAGATTACTCATGACCGCGTATCGCTTCCAGAATAGGCTGGAAGGACACATTGGCAAAAGCACCCTCAATATCTTGAAATATACTAAAGCTAGATCTTTTGAGCGAGAAGGGCTTTTCAATGTTATAAACAACATCTATGTCGCCATTCACTTCTGATACAGAACTCCTCTCTCTTAGCTTCCCGTGGTGCCAACTGGGGTACGAGCCACCTTTTGCTGTTTTTTCTAGCACCCGGGGCTGTAAGTTCATACATTTGGGGTTGGAGCCTGTCTCAGTTTCGCTTCGGGCAGAAGCTGAATTAGATCAGATCTGTGGGTCATCTGCTGGTAGGGAAGGGAAACAAACGACGCGCGCGTGGGACTGCTAATGTATCATTCATACAAAGTAATGCTTCCGGTATAGCTGCTGCTCATTTTAGGCCGCTTAAATCACTCAAACCATAAATAAAATCGAGTTTTCTGTTGTAGTTTTGGTTTGTCTACTATCCTTAAATAATGTTTTCGAGATTTTTTTTTCCATTTGGTAGTATTGCTTCTGTAAAAAGTTTTATAAACAATATCGATTGAGCATGTTTCAAAACATTTTCTCGCTATTTAACGTGAAGTTCATGCTTAAGATTAATGAAAACTAAAAAAAACCTGGAAATTATAATTTAAGTGTTAGTCCGGTGTCTTTTTTTAACAACTTTATGCAAAAAAATTCAGCATCTCTAAAACTTCAGGATATAAAAGAATGGGCTTTCCCCTTTCATTTGAAACCAAAATCATAATAATCCGTCGGGGGGTCTAGAGCAACTCTTTTTTAACCCTTGTGACGGCAAGCTAAAATCCTAACATTAAAGGGCAAGCCGGGCCTCTCAGGCCCGTCTAAATTCAAGCTCCTTTTTGCCGTTCTCATATAGAAAGGTTATGCAATCGGTCGAAATTTCGACTTTTTAACCGAGACCCGCAGGGCCAAATCTCTTATACCATTCGACTCAATTCGTCGAGATCGTAAAATATCTGTATGTGTGTGTATGTGTGTTTGTATGTATGGATGTATGTATGTGGCAAACAATCTCACCGATTTTTCTCAGAGGTGGCTGCACCGATCTGTACAAATTTTGTCTCAAATGAAAGGTACAGCCTTCCCATCGATCGCTATTAATTTTATTATTGATCCGACTTTCGGTTCTGGAGTTACGTGTTGAAGAGTACAATCACACAGCAAATTTCCATAGAAACTGATACTACCATTATGTCCAAATGATGCAATATATATTAAAATATGTGCAACATTACTTGGCTTTGCATGTCTAGATCATTAATGACCCACCGAAGGCACTTCGACCACATTGGCCAGCTATGGCGGTTCTTGATGCCTTGGGGGAACTTACCATGTTCCTAAGATAATGTCATACCTATTTCTCAGCGAATTCTTTACCGATTTTTACAAACTTGGTTTCAAATGAAAGGTACAGCATTCCCATTGGCTGCTGTTGAATTACTAATTGATCCGACTTCCGGTTCCGGAATTACAGGATGATGAGTACAAACAATAAGCAAATCCCGATTTCAGCGTATAAGGCGATGGATGCAAAAAGATCAAATTTTTTCCAAAAGGTGAGTACTCGGAAGATCACGTTGACTGTCGATTGGTTCTGAGCTCTATTTCGTTTGAACACGACCAATAAATGCTTCTGGGTTGCTATTAATTTCTTTTGATGCATAACCGGAGTACATATTCAGATTTCTCTTCCGAGTCTGCATCAGATTCATTGTCGGAAGCAATATCATTCACATCTTCTTCCTCGCTTTGCAAATCAGTTTCGGAATCGTCTGCTGTTGAATTTGCTCGAATTTCTTCCATTATTTCAGATTCTTTGAGACGATTGAAAACATGGGCATATCATCTTATAGCCGTTTAAATATTTTGTTGCTTTTAGATCCTACAATTTGAATAATTACGACAACTATAACACAGAGAATAGACAAAAAATAGACAATAACGACAGAGTTAGGTTATGTTGCATCCAAATAATTGTCAAGTAGACCACAGTGGGTGAAATAAAAGTATTTACCCAAAAAAATATGACACACGTCATTGTCGTATGCTATTTTTACAAGAAATGTATATAATTCGCTCAAACTTTCAAGATTTTTTTCTTATAAGAAAAGGTAAAAAGATAAAATCAATCAAAACATGAAAAAAATCCCTGCTAATATGAAGATGAACTCATCAAAATGTTTTTTTCATATAAATATTAATGTATAAAACCCGTGGTATTCCTAATAAATATTGCATGCACACCGGGCCTGCCAGGCCCGGCTTGCCTTTTTGTGCAAGTAAAAAATTCAAACATTGCTGCCCATTACTCCATAGATGAAAATTTCACAATTCTTTATTTTTGTTATAGATTTCAAAGCTACTTATAAAAATTTCCAATCCCAAGCTTATACTACATACACATTTTTTTGTAACTAAAAAATTGTAACGTGCCGGGCCTCTGAGACCCGGTTGCCTTTTTGAGGGTTAAGTATTTTTTCGTGAAAACATAGATTTTACAATGGAACTAGTTCATATTTCTGCCCCTAGATGGTGCTTTAGACATTCGAACAACATTAAAAGTGAGAATCTGATAGATTATTTAATTGTCTACAACTTTGTTACTAACTAAAAACCGATTTGAAATTATCCCGAAAAATAGTTTAATATTTTTACGAATTCTAAGTCTAAGTTAGTTTCACAGAAGACCTAGTGGTTTGTTAATTCACAGGCACTTTTTTATTTGCCAAATAGTTGTGTTTAGTTCAATAGTGAATTCAGCGGAATTTGAGAGCTTGGAAAGTCATCTTTTAGCTGAAAATTATAAATCCCTGATACAGGGCATCATTCATATTTTTGGGATGAGAAGTTTTAGATAAGTGTTGACCAAACTAGTATGATATTAATATTCTTTTTCATGATGGTAAGTGATTCCTCCCTCAGAAACAGCCTTTTCAATTATGTATGCCTTCTTTTTCATTTTTTCGATTGTTCTCAGGGGTGACTGATAACTATTCTTACATGAATCTCCTACTCTGTTAGCATCTTCGTATAAAATTGACTTGTCCTCAACTTCAACCTTTTATTTGAACAAACTCAATGAAACTTTTAACACACCATTGCAATAATTCGCGGATTTCATTGCAACGTTTGGTTAAAAACGCTGATTATCCGTTTTCAAAATTAACTCAATGTGGCAAACAGTGAACAAAAAACTTTGAGTTTTTGGATCAAGATAATTTTTTTTTTGGGATATATTCGAGGAGTTCTATGTATTTAAGGTTATTGTTGTACTCAAATCATATTTTGTTTTCAAAAGTAATACATATCGCATTATCTAGGATCAATTTAGTAACGATATCTCGCATAATTGATAGGAAATGGCCGTAAAATCCAACTGCCACAATATGCTTTGCGGAGAAAATTTGAATAAATCATTTCACACTAACCACTAATTTGGACAGTTACTACTGTGGTTTGCGTTAAATTAGAAACGGTGTGTCCCAACATTTCGTCTTGAACGGAATTATAATAGCTGACTTAAGCGATCATAACCTAAATTATACGACGTTTGGTCCTTTCTAAAACACCCGTGTAACAAAACATAAATGTAAGGAAACCCTTGTAACCAAGCAATACCCAAGCAACCAAAAGTTCGTATAAGGGAGCTGCACAAGCTTCTCGTTTTAAGTAATTTTTCAGTACGTTTTATTGTCTAATAGCGGCTTAAGCAGCTTTCAAGTTCCATTAAAGCTTAAGCAACTTGAAAGTTCGCTAAGAACTTTACGTGAACTTTAAAGTGTGCTTTTTAAGTATTATCCGAACTTCTGGTTGCTTGGCTACCTTCCGATTAATGGTAGTCCCTTCAAACCTATCGGGAAAGATTACAAACCAAAAGCACAAATAGTTTTCTGACTCTGTCAAACATCCTAATTTTCAGAAGTTCAATTAGAATTGTCAACGTAATGAATCCCGTCTAATATTTTCATGCCACTAAACCCATTTTTTTGGTAATATAACAAGTGCGAGAAAACATATTTCCAAACCATTAGGCCTCGTGTGAAACTATCTTAGATATAACTTTGTTAAAATCTTAAACAACTTTTCCGGATGATTTCAGATCAATTTTTAGTGGTCAACAAACTTGTAGACAATTAAATTTTCTATCAAAATCTCACATTTAGTGCTGTTCGAATGTATAAAGCACCATCTAGGGACAGAAATATGAATTATCTCCAGTAGTAAAACCTATATTGTTACGAAAAAAACTTCAAAAAAAAAGTTGCTCTGGACCCCCCGACGGATTATTTTGATCTTAGTTTCAAATGAAAGGGGAAAGCCCATTCTTTCATATTCCGAAGTTTCAGGGATGCTGAATTTTTTTGCATAAAATTGTTCTAATAAATACACCGTGTTAGTGGCCGGCTGTTCGGAGTTCAGATTGCTCTGCTTTTGCTAAGATCATATTGTCTATAGATGAATAGAAACCTCTATTATATTTTCTAAAGGTCTGGCGCTTTCTGTGGCTCAGAGCCTGTGTCTCGCGCAAAGATTTTTCAAAATCTATGGCTTAATCAATTTATGTAACACCACACGGAAGAATAATTATTAAAATGCGTATTCGAACGGCATTCAAATTTCTACTGGAGGTCGCACACCTCAAAACTTTGATCTAAAAGACAAACCGCGTGAGCACTTAGCTAAATCACAATATCTACCAATATATATCCTGATTCATTTCCCTACCTACTAATACCAATCCTATCCTGCGACACTTGTGGATGAGGCAGAGAATTTCTCGCTCATAATAGTCACAAGTGTTGAACTAACATACAACCCCATTCTAAAATTGACTTACATGGGCGTGGCCATCTATGCTATTGATCATACTATAATCTTAGTCTCTTTAGGATGAACGTTGAGTATGATGTACTATTCCCAAGTATCATACAATTGGTTCAATTTGCAACTTCAACAGGCTTTGATCAATCCCGGAAAACTCACGGATGGTCAACTAAGCTAAGCTAAGAAAGGATTCTAAATTTTAATAATAATACTGGTAAAATTTGATGCTCGTATTATAGTTGAGCACGGCTTGCCGACGGGAAAATTACATCGGAATGTGCCGCAAGATCTCTGTCACGTTGAAATGAGTTATTGGAAAATCGCCTGGAGAAGCCAGACCATATGCAGAAAACGTAATTAAACGACAAGCAGTCCTGCCAAAGGTCACCCGACACAAGTTTTAAGCGACACAGTTTTAGTTCCATCCACTATGGTTGCCATTTTAAATTTTTGCTTACTGGAACAAAGCATCCATGAAATAGCTAACTCTGTGCTTCACTAATTCTGCGCATGACAAACTCGAAACGATCATCACACCGTCGATCTCAACTTTATAACCGCGCATATAGACGCAGTTGCGCTTCATCAAAGATATGTCTTTTATTTATTTTGATTATACAGGTTGTAACCTTAGGGTTATTCGCTTCTTTTCGGGTTAGAGAAATCTCTTTTGGAAAAATCTCTAACCCTATGTGCGAGGTTGAGAATCGAACCCAGGTGAGCTGCGTACAAGGCAATCGATTAACCAACTACGCTACGCCCGTCCCCAACAGACATGTCGCTAGCAACGTCATTTGGTTGCTTTGGATAGAATATCACAATTCTGAGCTTATCTCTCGATACATTTGTCACGGCTGAATATTTCTGCATCATTTTTGTTTTAAATATTTAGAATAATTAGTGGATTACACGCTGTCTAGATATAAAAAAAATGGACTGTAATTTTCAAGTGTTCTTTTTAAGGTTGTAGGTCTGGTTAAATTCAACACAAAACCGCGTTTGATCAATTTAATTTACACTCAAAATCTTGAGTCATAACAAAAAAAAAACTATTTTTCAGGACTTTTCGCGCTAAATAATTTCTCCGCGGTCATTTTTCAACCGATTTTCATTTTTGTAAGTCAAAGGAAGAAGACAAAATGGCCTTTCTAACGGTATGCTATGTTATGTTCTTTTTGCCTTTCTCCTATAGAAAGGTCATGCAATCATTCTGAACATCGTCAACTTAATCCCGGCCAATTTTTTTTGACTGGCATAGGTTTACTGTATTTTAACAGGGTCATAGTTAGGGGGATACAGTGAGGCCCCCCACATCACTCATCACCCTTCCCTAAACCGCCCTTCCCTCATCAAGTACCCCTCTACGCGAATAAAATCTTCTAATTCCTCTAGAATGAATTTTCCTAGTGGATCTGAAAAACCAGGGCATAATTTGGTTTTAATGATTTTGAGTTGAGAAACTAATTTAAAATTTCTCAACAAGTTGAAAATTTTTGGCAGGGTCCAAATCCCCGAACCCTCCTCCTGGATTCGCCGCTGGTTTCACGTGTTTCAGTGTCGGCATATAGCGACTCAAGTTCGTAGCTGTCGATTCATTGTACGTATGTGTAAATCGCACTGAATATCTAGTAGACATTTCCACCATTATATTAAACATAACCAGCCATGGAATCGTAGTTTGGATAAATGAGAAAAGCACAATTGCACTACTAGGTGGATTAAAACGGGTTTTTTTTAAATACACTATGCGGTGCACGACGTTTGGCGTAAATACGTTAGGCATAAGTATGTTAGGCATACACACGTTAGGCATAATAGACGTTAGGCATAATGGACGATTGGCATAATTCACAAAAATATAAAAATGCTCGCAAGGCTTTCGTTATTATGGAGATTTAGCTTGTTTTTGTCAGATAGGAAAAAAGGACGCTTCGCTATACCATACCTTCGCATAACTTTTGCGAGATATTTAACCGTAGCAAGTGTAGTTTTTTTTCTATTTTTTCTGAAGACGAGACGAAGAAAATATCTCTTCATTTAAGTGAACAATTTTGGTACAAGCACATTTCAAGCCTCTTAGATTTATTGCTAATACAGTTGCATCCAAAAAAAAAATAACAGACATTAAGTTTTGGATCCTATGGAAACTTGCAGTGTAATGTACAGGATCAACATTAGGCTACGGATTCTACGTTTGTGACGATACCTTTTTCGTTTCGGTAACTAATCACAGTACAGGATTAAACTTTCTCTCATATCAAAGAATTTCCGTAGTTCTATTTGTGATGGCCTTGAGAATACAATCATTGAGTATAAGAATATGGGAGACAATCAATATAGAACTAGCAATATTCGTATATTCGTTGAATGAATAATAAAATGCATCATTCTTTCTTTCATGAGCTGTTCTTCAAGGTTATATATTTTCTTCTTGGACAATTTTATCTTGCATGCATGAAAAACTAATCTAAGTTAACCCTTACATGACCAACTTTTTTCTAGTGTTCATAGAGTTCAAGAAACACGAAAAACTCGCCTTGAAAGATGCTTCTTTCGCAGTGCAGGAATGTTTACTTTCCGGAGCTCGACACAATTCTCCTAGAAAATTTTCAATATTCTATATGCTAGGAAAGATAGTCGAAGACGGTCCAAACGTATCAACGTTTTATCAGTTTTCAACAATAATATAAAATAATGAAGATATATCAAAATTTCATTTATCAATGCTAACTGTAAATATCTCTGGTAGTACTGCTCCAGCAGAGTTATATCAGACTAATGGCAATAACTTTAGTTCTAAGTTCTAGTAGTACCAGTTACTGGTCTTACTTACTTGAATTCTGCCTAAATCAAAAGTTTTATTAGTTTAAAAAAGTTGTTGATTACAAAAATTATGGGCATGAAGGGGTTGATGTGCGTTATACATGCTTTAATACAAAATAGACCGATTTAAAACAAGAGTATTAATCCTATTTTAGAGTTTTTTTTAGGTATTTACAATAGAATAAAATGTTGATCGAGTTCTATCAGCTTCCAGAGTAATTCTACAACATCAAAAAAATTCAAACATTTGCGCTCTTACTACCCGAGGCTGTCCAACCAAAAAGTTATTTTCGTAAAAGATACTTCAACATGATAAGTTATGCTTAACGTCCATTATGCCAATCGTGCGTTATACCAAACGTCCATTATGCCTAACGTATATTATGCCCAACGTCCATTATGCCAAACGGCTTTATGCCTAACGTCCATTATGCCTAACGTACGCGTGCCAAACGTCCGTATGCCTAACGTATTTATGCCAAATGGGGTACACCCTGAAAATAACCTTTATTTTGCGATTTTTTCATGAAAAATAAAAAAATTTCGCATCATTTTTTATTAAGAAACATCTTTGTTTTAACAAAAATTTACAAAGAACATTTAATTCCATATCTAACGACCTATTTATCATCAAAATCAGTTGAAGAATGTCAGAGTTAGGATTTGCGACAAGGCCTCGCCAACCCCTTAAGATTTCATGCAAACAAGTTTCCACTTTGAAAATGGCGTCTTTGGCGTCTGAATACAGTCTCGATGTAAAGGTTATAAAACCGTGGGAGTCGAGGGCACATGGAATGCCGTCAACAGAGCTGTCACACTAATTTTTAGCTCCAGCGAAAATTGATAAACGAGCAGGAAGTTAGCAGCATCAACTAGCAGGAGGATTTAAATGAATAGTTACAAGACGCTTAAAAATTCTGTGAAGGGATGCGAGGCAATTTTTATCGCATATCCGGATCGGATTGGGTCTCTATGCCAAGGGACTACAAGAAAGAAGACGCTGTATAAAATAACATTGGGTATTTTCTCTTGAAAATTTGGGTAAAAGTAGTTAAGAGTGTATTGTTTACACTGTATTTTTATCGTTGTCAGATTTTCGAAAATTGTAAAAATGGCGTCACCCGAAAAGCAACGTCACGAATTGATTTTGTGCAAGCACCTGCAAAATCTCTCAGCGGGACATCGGAAAATATCTCGGAATCTTGCGATAAAACAATTTTTTTTCGTTCAGTGTATTCCTACCGATTAGTTGTTTACATAAATCGCTCCAACTATTTTTACTTTTTAACGAGATTTGTGAAGTTTTTATCGTTGTTTGTCGTGTTAATCGACTCAGTATTTTGTTTTTAACATTGTTATTGTGCAGTGTGAAAGTGTCTCCTGTTTGCTTTTGTGTTGCGAAAAAATCAGCGAAGAACGTAACTGAGTGAACTTCTGTGACTTAACCACCAAAACTTTCCACCAAACGCAGCGCCATCTATATTTCATTGTTCGCATTCTCAGATCGGCACGCATTATGGCAAGTGCATGCGATCACTGCGCGAAAACCGTCAAATCGGATGACGACTTTATTGAATGTATGGGTTTTTGCAAAAATGTGGTACATATGCAATGTGGGAAACAACTTAACAAGCCGCTTTTGAAAAAACTTGCGGAAAACCCAAACTTATTTTAGATGTGCAATGAATGTGTCAAGCTGATGAAGTTTGCTCGCTTTCGCGATACCGTTTCTTCACTTGGATGTGTTATCGCTGCTATCGCTGGGAAAACGGATGACGTCTGTGCTGAACTAAAGGCCAAGTTATCCAAAAATAACCAGCAAATTTCGCGCCTGGCTAGAAAGGTTTCAACAGCTAATCCAGTCCGGCCAAACTCCGGTACCTCTCGACCACCTCAGAAACGTCGTCGCGAGGATGGCCCTGATCCGAGCAATATTCTTGTTGGTGGTCGAAAGCTAGTCGATAATAGCAACATTGTTACGGTTCCACTTCCCGCGCCGTTGCTCTGGATGTATCTTTCCCGCTTTCATCCTAGCGTTAGCAAAGAGACTGTTGAAAAAATGTCTAAAGAAGGACTAAATTGTAACGAGGAGATAAAGGTTATTCCGCTTGTTAAAAAAGGCATAGACGTCAGTACGTTGAACTTTATATCCTTCAAAGTTGGAGTTCACCCAATGTACCGTGATGCAGCTCTTAATCCTGACACATGGCCGCAAGGCATACTGTTCAGGGAATTTGAAGACAGCCGTACCCAGAACATTTGGAGCCCGCCGACTGATTTTCCACCGCCTCCAGAAGAAGCATGTACCTCTCTAATGCAACCCGGCCCATCAATTGTCCTGCAGAGGACTCCGCAACGATTGGCCATGCCACTATACCAAGCCACACCGCCCTTGTGAAGGAGTATCGATGCCGATCGCATACTGGGATGCAACGCAGTTGGTACTATGGAAGCCCTCGATCCCCCCGCCACAGTCGAGCACTTGCAACCAGCGATCATCAGTCGTCCCGGTCCTGTGTGTGGGATGGGTGAAAGGGTCTTCCAACCTGCCGCAAATGGCAAGTATACATCTGTTCCGAACACTTCAAGCGCTGATGTATTCTTCGCTTCCAGTTTTTTGCCTTTTGCTCCGACATGAAACGAGGAGCATGTTTCTTTTTATTTGGACTGCGGCACTACAGTTACTACCAAATTCTGAGCATCGAACTGAAGGAGAAATGCGGTCAGAATGCACGTTCTATTAGTAAACAGAATCGCAAACGTATAGTAAAAGCATTTAAGCGTAATCAGGGATGCAGGGATGTGGCCAAAAAGTTGAATCTGTCCAAGTCTTTCGTTCAGAAAGCCAAAGACCGGGAGGGACTGCATTCATACAATTTTCAGAAGGCTCCAAATCGTGACGAACGGCAAAATACGGTGTGAAAGTCTCGGGCCCGGAATTTATACACCCAGATGCTGACGAAGCCTTATTATCTCATCATGGATAATGAGACTAACCTCAAGGCGGACTTCCAGCGTTCTTCACCGCACAGTACAAGTTTGATATACCGGAGGAAGTAAGGAAGCAAAAACTTTCAAAGTTTGCCTATAAATACATGATATGGCAAGCGATCTGCTCATGTGGCAAACGGAGTTCATGACTACCAGGGCTGTAAACAGGGAGATCTACCTCATAAAGTGTCTACAGAAGCGTCTGCTTCCTCTGTTGAAGCAACACGAGGGCCCTGCGATCTGCTGGCTGGATCTAGCTTCGTGCGACTATTCAAATTTTGTCCTGGAGTGGTATGAAGCCAACTTTCCTACCCAAGAATATGAATCCATCAACGCACTGGAACTAAAGCGGACCCTACACGAGCAGAAATTTTGACAATCATATATTGATAAATATATTGATGCTGTAAGGTCATCTTGAGAATATTGATTCTGTAGAATTTAAATGGGATTGATGGATTGAAGTAGTCTTGTCAATATATTTATTGACAATATTGCTGTCCCGTGTAGGGTCCGCTTGAGGCCTAACGAAAAATTCTGGGCAATTATGAAGCAGGCACTACAGAAGCATCCCAAGGAGATCAAATCTGAAGAAGACTTGAAGAAAAAGTGTGTTTCCGTACAGAAGAAGCTGCAGCCATATGTTGTACAGAAGCTAATGAGTGGAGTTAATAGTAAGGTGCGAGCGTAGGTCATGGTATTGGAGTTGATTGAAATTAACATGCCAAAAGCTTACTCATCCATTATATTTTATTGTCTGAAAGTTTGAAAACGATCGGTTCCTGCAACGTTTTTTCCGAGGGTCTGCCCCAAAGGGAAGAAGAGCGTGTCAGGATAAGAATAAGAAGAGTGGCAGATTTGACAAACACAAAACAGATTCAAGATAATTTGCATAAGGTGTATGCATGTGTGTACAATAATATTATTGGTGGCAAACGCCTTGAGAACCTCATAAAGGCTGAAAGCACTAGTTTCTATATTCAAAACATTGTTTTAATTAATTTCTATTTTAATAACCTCTTTTTTATGGGAACTAAAGCAGTATTTACGCAATGTAGATGTTGCCAATTGTAAAAACAAAACTATCGCTTTACGTATGCCTATACCTTATCCGGTATCATCTTGGGTTTTCACGTCATTTGCAGTTTGACAAGACCAAAATTTGACAAGACCATAATTTGATGTTGGAACGGTCTATCCCTGAGAATCATCATAGGAAGGGCAATCCCTCGGTTTTTTCTGTGATGCAACTTAATATGGGCCGACCTTTATGTTGCACACAATGAAGGACCATGTTCTTTCATTAATTTCACGCTTCAATTAACACTTACGTTTGTTCAGTACAATTTAATTAGAAACTGGATCCAATAAATCATGACTAACTTTACCTTTCTTGATCAAAGCCAAGTTGTAAACGAGCCGAGATTGTAAACATTGCACATATGCACATTTCCTGATCCTAGTTTCCTAGACTCTCTCGAATTGGCTCACAAAAATCACTAACAGCCGGTCCTGATTGAAAGGAAAATCCCAAAACCGCTGGCTGCCAGTGCTAAGTGATCCAGTTTGAAGAGGGGGAAAGAATGAGATTGAGGATTGACATAAATAGACACTTTTAGCTGATTGTTGAACGAAAATCTTTCCTTTCTTAATCGGCTCCCTTTTATCTCGCCCGATGGCCGAAGCCAAAAAAAAAGAACTATTTCAGCTTTCTGGATGCCCCAAATTTTTTCTCGTTTCATATTTCATCATATAGACGGGAGAGAGAGCAAAAAAGCCAATGGCGACCACAGCGACATTTGTCTAGAATTATGAATCTGCACTTAGTATAATTGAATTTGGGAATTAAATATTCTATTCACGAGTCTCGGAGCTCTTCGTTCGTTCAATTTTGGTTTCTTCTATGCGGAGTATTGTCTTACTGACTCTTCTCTATTGTCGCTTTTCCCATCAACCCGAACCCGATACAAATCGCGCACAGTTCGTTATGATTCTGTTATTTGATTTCTGGTTTCCCTTCCAAAAAGTTGGTTGTACTTGACTCTTTTATTCCGTTAAGGTTTTTTCCTCACTTTGTTCGGCGAGGAAAAGCTCTTTTTTCAATATACACTTATACATGAGTGCGTTGCTACTAGCTTTGAGTTCTTTGATGCTGTCTATCTGTGAAAGAAAGTTTACCTTTTCCTCAACGAGCTGGGAGGAGGTATTAGGAATTGTTGGCAGCAAACGGGGTCGAAGTTTGCTGGTCCGTCTTAGGGGAAAAAGTTTTTTTTCTATGAAAAACTGGGGTGAACTTTTGGCGCTTTGTTTCGCCATTCTTTTCGGAGTGAGATTTCTTTTGCCGCAACGTACAAATCGGTGACTTCCGAGACTAGTTTAGCTTGTTAGCCAAATTTTGCGGTTTGTGACTAAATCCCGAGGAGTTATAGTGTTTTGCAAACAGTTTTGCAAATTGTTCGGTGTCATTTCCAGTGGTTTTGTTACATCTTTTAAGTTTGAAGCTGGTATTGAAATAAGATATGAATATAAATTAATGCAATGCACTATTCTAAAACAAGATTCTGACTAAGTCATCTTTTTGCGCCCAAAACCGTACCCGTTCCGTTTGAATTTCTCGTTTCTGGGTTTTGTAATTGTTGAATGATTAACTCACCTGTAAAGAAACAAAAATAAAAACAAAGTTAGGAGGATCACAATTTGTTGGTAAAGGACGTTGTTTGTATTGTAAACCCAATGGAAAACCCCTGGCTGTTGTTATGTAGTACCACGATTAACGATTTTATTAGAACCTAGCCGGAATAAAAGCAAATCATTTTAATTACCACCCTAAGTGCACACTGACTGCATTTCTGCCGGTGCCAGCTCAGCAGCCAAACAGCAGAGAGACCATAACTTCCGGAACTAACCGTCTGTCCTATCGTAATTACGTCAACACCAGCTCAGCAGCCCCAACCAGGTACCTACTGAATAGTTGTTACTCCCAGTACGATAAGTGCATCCACTCTAGCAATAATTGCGGACAGTCCAAATCCGGCGGACAGAACTTGTCGAAAATCGGAACGAATCGATTGCTGGAACTAGAATTACCAGCCGGCGGTGCCGGCACCGTTAGCCTACTCCCGTACGCACCCGATGGATGATGGCTTACGGGTCATACGAGTGGAAAGCGGGATGCCGAACCTTTGCTGCGAACCTGTATTAGACCGAAATGCCGCTCGAAGCCGGTATCCAAGAGAGTATCGACCAGGCAACAACTACATATATCTGTAAATTGTGTTTATGAGCTCGAGGACTGCCCAATTTTCATTCGCTTTGTGTGAACTGCTGCGGATGCGGGTTTCGGTTCGGAGTTTCCGGGGCCGACAGGAATCTCGATAATGTAAATTTAAATATTCATAGGCCGTTCGAAAGGCCAAAGGCTCCAACGGTCGGGCTACAATGAACAACGAGGGGGTGGGGGGTTTGTTGCTGATGCTGATGCTGAGTGTGTGTGTGTAGAGTGAAATCACACGTGGTTCGGGTTTATCTTTTATCGGATGGTGAATAAATTATTGGATTACCGGCAGACATAGCAATATAGAAATGAATGCTGGGTGTACTTTTTTTGTATTTTTCAAACAGGGGGAGATTCGTTGGATGGAGAGCAGCCACTCAATTTCAGTCGTATCGATAACCCGGAGCGAGTTTAAACGAGCACGAATCTAATTCTAATATTCCAATATCGGACGGTTTGTGCGTGTGTAATGCAAGTCGGATGGAAATTGTGTTCAGTAATAATATTTCCCCAGCAACAGCAGAGCCGTTTGATGTTGAACGAGGCCGATTGTGTTACCGGGAATGGAAAATCATACAACACGACTGCTGCAGTACCGACTAAGAGCTTCGGGTAGACCCTCTTACAAAGAAATTTTCGTGTGGTTGGTTCAAATTCACTTTGAGACATATAGGGGAACTGGGGGTAAGACGGACATGTTAAGGTTATACTCAAATAAAACATAGCAAAAGCATGTTTTTGTCAACATGAAATACTCTATGTTGTAGCTGCATATGCTGGATTTCGAGTGCCCAGAGGGATTATGTTACAAAAATCAACAAGTATCTTTTTTGAAGGAAATAGAAAACAAAGAAATATCTGCACTTTTTCCAGACTGCGGGTGAAACGGACATATGGTGGGGGTAAGACGGACATGTCGCCGAAAGGATGATCACAATACAAAATATTAAAATTTACTGTTTCTAACGGATGTTTTGGAAAGTTTGTGGTTCTTCTTAATATATATCACAGAGAACAGACGTCCATCTTCAGCATTCAACTTGTGTAAAATCTCCAACGGTTTCGAAGGTAGTTTGGATATCTAAACCAGGTGCGCTGCTGTCGTAATTTTTTTTTGTGGGTGAGTGCGACAGAATTGACAACGGTTTTGCCTCTACCCAGTCAAACTAGTCCGGAACCGATTCGGACTTCCAGCATGAATTCCAGCTCAAATGCGTCAACCGATAGAGTCAGAATCGGTTGTTTTCTTTGAGCTAGATTCCATGCAGAATCCATCCAGGATTTCTAACCGGTTCCGGAATCGATTTGACGGATAGTTGGGATAGGTTGGTGTGGCGGCGCTAGTGTTTTTAGTATATTAATTCAAATGTTTACACACGTTTTTTAAATATTTTTGTTCGATCATGGATGTCTGTTCTCTGTGTATATATGTTCAATTCGAGGTGAAAAATAACGTTTTGGGGTTCAATTTAAAGTTGAAGCAAATGATGTATTTTCTAATATCGTTTTTTTTTTCGTTATCATAAAGAGAGCTATACAATCAGTTCCAATGATCAGTCAAATCATTTATACAAAACTGGACAGTTACATATTAAATACGCAATTGGTAGCATCAGTTCCTCGATTACACACAGTGCGGTAAAATATCAATTTCAAACGAAAATAATCGTTTCAAGTGAAACTTCGAGCCTTTCACTGTAAACATACCACCACTATATCAGTTGAGTTCGGCTGCCGTCTTCGTTTGACTCACTCAAAGTTCACTGTCAATTGAATAACAGGTTCTAGTCATTTGACGTTTTTGCCTGTTTAGTTTCTATTGAACACCAACCTCACATTAGCACTGTCTCAGCTAATGGAAGTGAACCATTCCAATGAACCACTCACAAATGAATATGAAGGAACACTCACTGACATAAAAATAACTCCGACCAAGATAATAAATAATATAGGGTAAAGGCTATGATAAGACGAGGCAACTCAAGACGGATACAGGTACGAGCATTTTTTCTCTGCATGAGTAAGGTTGTATTTTTTTTCGATGAAGCTGATAAATCAGGAGGATATGAAAAAGAAAAGAATAAAACAAATGACGTAGTGGGCTTTTCTGCTTAACAAACATAAAACAAATGCACTCAAAAATGACAAATGTTCCGAACCTTTCTTTCTCTTCTTCTTGGAGAGTTTTCTTTCCTTTAATTGTTGACAGATGACTGTATGCAACTAGCGAGGTTGGCAGTGCAGCCAATTTCTTTGTCATATTTAGATATGTTGCTATAATACACATAATAATGACTGTTTTATTAACTCACATTTCGCCAAAATATATCTGGAACTAATCAATCCAAGATTTTTATCATATACTACATGTTTCTAGCAAATTTGGTCAGCATAACAGCCTATTCATCAGAATCAAATTTGCCACAAACTTTGAAATAGAGATGGACGTACTACCAAAATACAGAAATATACAGAAATCGTATTACTAGTTGCTTTATCTTGTCTTAGGTGTAAACGGGCGAACTCGTTAAAGGTCCAAGATGATAGATAACGGAAATCGATGGTTAGTCATTTTAAATGAAGGCGTAGTTGGTTGAGTGGTAAGCGTGACAGCCACCCATCCCAGTTAGTCTGGGTGCACTCCCAGCCGAGGTCGCTGAGATTTTTCTGAGGTGTAAAATCTTCCTTCGGAAGGGCCGTAAGCCGTTGCCTAGCAAAAGCAAGTATCGGACTAACGTTCCTTCTGCGATCTACGTTCGGGCCAGGCCTGCGCCGGTTTTGTTCAATAAACACTTTAGGATTACCAGGAGTTGCACATTAAAAGATGTTTCCCTAATCCCAAGCACTACTACTGATTCCCTGTGCAACTTCAGCTAGTCTAGATCGATAACGGAGTAGCAGCTACGGGTGGTCGTACAAGGTCAAGCTCAAGCTCAAGCTCGATGGTTAAAGTCATTTTTAAATCAGAGATGAGGGCAACATGGATACCATTTGAAAGGAGGTTAGGCCATTTTGAAATCCAAGATTGCGGCCTATAGTGACCAAGAAACTGTGAAAACAACTATCAATATGGGTATCATTTAAAATAATCATAAAATACCGTAATTTATGAATTTAGGCCATTTTGAAAACAAAGATGGCGGTTTCGGGTAACCACCACAGTAAAAACCATGATCAATATATATCTATATCGCTTTTGCAATGATGGTCACTAGATGACGGAAACTGATGATTGAGGACATTTTGCAATCAATCAATCCAATATGGCGCCTTTTGGTTACCTCAAATCAATAAACCCACCTTCGATATGACTTATTTATAGCATTCATATCGAGCAGAACCTTTTCGAATTCTTTCTGAAAAAGAAAAGATTCTCGTAGACTATAGACTGTGCTCGTAATGTGTTCCTATATAACCAGTGTGGAAATGTTTTACCTCTTCACCATGTCATCGGAATTGTACACAGGGAACTATTGGTAGAGGTGCAAATAAATAGCTGTTTGATTTTAGCAATGAATTTGACAGCTACGTACAATTATGATAGCATACTGCGGCTATCATATTTCTTTTTCAAATTTTCTTAAATTCGCAGAGTTCAGACGAAAATAATGAATCTACTAATAACAGCTTATTGAAACTGGTTGCAATGAAAAATGTTATTTGGTAGTACGTTCATCTCTATAATATTTTTGTTGCAAATTTGATTCTGATGAATAGGCTGTTATGCTGGCCAAATTTGCTAGAAACATGTAGTATGTGATAAAAATGTTGGATTGATTAGTACCAGATAAATGCGAAATGTGTGTCAATACAACGGTCATTATTATGTGTATTATAGCAACATATCTAAATATGACAAAGAAATTGGCTGCACTGCCAACCTCGCTAGCTGCATACACTCATCTGTCATCTGGCACAAGAAAGGCATGATAACCAAAAATACGAAGCCAGTTGTCTCTTTTTGTCTTAGGTTTACCCGGATCTCATTTGACTGGTGCTCACTGGGGAAATTGAAAGCTGATCTATTCATTTGAGAGGATCAAACGAAGGAGGTTGAATATGAATTGCGACTCATTTGAAAGTAGCGGTGAGTGAAGTGCCATGAACCCAGCTTCAGATTAACAACAACTGATGCGTTAAATGAATGTGAATGCTACTGCAGACGACTGATTGACTGCGTTCATTCAGTTTCGATTGAATGAAATGAAATTTTACTGCACTGATTACACATAGCCAGAATATGCGACCTGCACAAAGTCTTCTACCTTTTCCAGGTCCTAGGAATTCCGTATTCAGCCTCGGTCACATTAACGTGCATCTTGCGGTCTACTAAATGTGAGACTTCAGCTAACTGGATGGTTCTCCACGTTTGACTGCTAGAATTTCGTTTCTACACGCGAGACATTCATATAAGGATTAATCAATAGAATTAATCAAGACTGGCCGTCTTGCCCCACCAGTACACATATTTTTTAAACGCTTGCACTTATTTACTCGTATAAGAACTTACCTGTTATTTTCCACGAAGATGTCATTTAAGAGTTACATTTTCGAAATAAAAGAAAAAAATCGCGAAAAAATTGATTTTTTCCTCGATAAACCTTAAAATCAGAGACGTAAAAATTACATCCGCACGAAGATGCACTACTAATTATCAATGTTTACTTACATTTTTCGCTTTTAACAATATTAAAGGCCTACTGAGTGCTTCATAGTTCAAGGATATCCATAAAGACAGTGTACTCATATAATGCAATTGAACTTTATATGCTATATGCCTAAAATAACCATGTGTCCGTCTTACCCAACCTGTCCGTCTTACCCACAGTTCCCCTATTCTTCGCATGAAAAGTTTACGGGTAAAATTAACCAAATTTTCTACGAAAAATAACTTTGTTTCATATAGGCTAAAATGATACACTAGCAAACAAAATAACTGCTAAGAAAATATTAAAAAATCAATTGCGATTTGCTTATTCTGCCACTCCCGACGAAAATTTTGAAAAAATCTCATATTACCAGAAATATTAAGTAATTAACTTGGGTTAACTATTAACCCATCATTGAGCAGGTGTACATGCCCCTCTAAGACTTTCGAATTTGACTCAACTAGGCCAGCAAACCATGAAAATAAATAAAGAAAAAAACATGGTTATAGATTCCACTACCAGGTGGCATTATACGCGCAAGATGATCTGAGTTCACAATCGTCTGAGCTCTCGATCGAAGCAGATCGTTTTCTTGTGCAGTGCATAGAGTAAATCAATATATAAATATATATGCATTGTGAAGGTCAGTCATTGTTTGAGGCAGGCTTTGTTCGCCGGTGCTTAGGTTGGTGAAGTGAATAGTTCAATAACCGGACAAGCCGCTGTATAAGATAAGTATCTTTTTTTTCATTTCCCTTTCCCCCCATCTGTCGCTACTTCCAGATTGCTCGCAGCGAGCGTTTTACAAAGCAATTTAAGGCGTATATACCTTGTTTGGCTGTGGAGATCGACGGGGTCGTCGCCGAACCGGGTTTGAAGTGCGAAGACGTGTTGAAGTATGGAGTTGGTTGCCTCACTTCAACATGTGAAGATTCTGGAATGCAAGCAATTGTATTCAGCAAAAACTGAGAATAATAAGACAACTTTATCATTGTCAGACTCGATTCGGGTGAGTTTCTCCGGGTCGTCCCTCCCCAACAATGTCATCCTGGATAAGGTTCGTCTACCTGTTCGCCTGTTTGTACCGCGGGTAATGAACTGCAGCAATTGCAAGCAGCTGGGCCACACAGCCACCTATTGTGGCAATAAGAAAAGGTGCGGCAAATGCGAGGGAGAACATGAGGATGACGCTTGCGGTGGAGAAACTGAAAAGTGTATTTACTGCGAGGGCCTTCCGCATGATCTTAAGTCATGCCCGGCGTACAAGCACCGCGGGGATAAAATTAAGCGCTCGCTTAAGGAACGCTCGAAGCGCTCTTATGCAGAAATTCTTAAGAATGCTTCGCCATCTGTCCCTTCCGAAAATTCCTTTGCTCTTTTGGCTGGCGTTGAGCATGAATCTGACGACCCATAAGAGGGAACATCTTTGGTTAACCCAGGGGAGTCCAGGAAGAGGAGAAATCTATCTTCCCCTAGATTGCCTCGTAAGGGTGCCAAGGTGTCGTCCACTCAGAGTGCGCCAACTACAATCAATACATACAACGGAAGTGATGCACTAAAGCCGAAGCAATTTGCTCCAGGACTTGGAAATTTTAATTCTAACAAGGAGTATCCACCACTTCCAGGGACACCAAAAACTCCAAGTGTTCCTTTTTTTTCAAACAGATACTCAGTCCAGTAGCGGACTAATGAAATTTTCTGACATAGTGGACTTAATTTTCACAGCTTTCAATGTTACTGATCCTCTTAAAAGCCTTCTGATACGTTTTCTCCCTATAGTGCAAACATTTTTGAAGCAGTTGACTACTAAATGGCCCCTCCTTGCAGCGATCGTATCCTTCGATGGCTAAGTCATCAAACGAGGTCACTGATTCGATCACTGTCCTACAGTGGAATTGCAGAAGTATCCTCCCGAAAATCGATTCCTTCAATTTTTTACTAAACAGTTTAAAATGTGATGCTTTCGCATTATCTGAAACTTGGTTAACTTCCGATATAAATCCTAACTTCCACGACTTTAATATAATCCGTCAGGATCGAGAAAACCCTTATGGAGGAGTACTTTTGGGGATCAAAAAGTGTTATTCTTTCAACCGAATTAACCTCCCTTCGACACCAGGCATTGAAATTGTCGCTTGTCAAGTTCTAATCAAAGGTAAAGACCTTTGCATTGCTTCAATCTACATTCCTCCTAGAGCCTCGGTAGGGCACCGAACGCTTTGTAATATCACGGAATCCTTACCGGCAACTCGGCTAGTTCTGGGAGACTTTAACTCGCACGGTACGGTATGGGGTTGTCTTCATGATGATAATAGATCAACATTAATCCAAGATCTTTGCGACAATTTCAACATGACCATCTTAAACACGGGAGAAATGTACGCGGAAAAGTCCACTGCATATAAGGCCTTCCGGGAAGACGGGTTACCCGCTAGCTATCAACAGTACGCGTCGTTAGAAAGGCGAATGAAGAGTCTAATGAAAGCCAAAAAACGCAGTTATTGGCGCCGGTTCGTCGACGGGTTAACGAGAGAAACAGCGATGAGTACTCTTTGGGGTACGGCTCGACGTATGCGTAACCGTAATAGTACCAACGAGAACGTGGAATATTCAAACCGTTGGATATTCGCTTTCGCCAAGAAGATCTGTCCGGACTCTGTCCCGGTACAGAAAACGTGCCGCGCCGCGTCTCCTCACGATACCGCGAACGAAACACCGTTTTCGACGGTGGTGTTCTCACTTGCTCTCTTATCATGCAACAATAACGCCCCAGGGTTAGACAGAATCAAATTCAACTTGCTGAAGAATCTGCCTGACACTGCAAAAAGGCGCTTGTTGAATTTATTTAACAAGTTTCTTGAGGGTAAAATTGTCCCTCATGACTGGAGGCAAGTGAAGGTCATCGCCATTCAAAAACCAGGAAAACCAGCCTCCGACCACAACTCGTATCGACCGATTGCAATGCTGTCCTGTATTAGGAAGTTGAAGGAAGAAAATGATCTTGTTTCGCCTCGACAATTGGGTTGAAGCAAATGGCTTACTGTCAGATACACAATTTGGCTTCCGCAAAGGCAAAGGGACGAACGATTGCCTTGCGTTGCTTTCTACAGAAATCCAAATGGCCTATGCTAACAAAGAGCAGATGGCATCAGTCTTCTTGGATATTAAGGAGGATTTTGACTCAGTTTCTATCAACATTCTGTCAGAGAAGCTGCACCAGCATGGTCTTTCACCAATTTTAAATAACTTTTTGTTAAACCTGTTGTCTAAAAAGCACATGCACTTTTCGCATGGCGATTTAACAACATCGCAATTTAGCTACATGGGTCTTCCCAGGGCTCATGTCTAAGTCCCCTGTTCTACAATTTTTACGTCAATGACATTGACAATGACATTGACGATGATTAATGGGTGCAACGATCAATCAGGTTTTCACATTTAAATATCTCGAGGTCTGGTTCGACTCTAAAGGTACCTGGGGATGTCACATTAGGTATCTGAAACAGAAATGCCAACAAAGGATCAATTTTCTCCGAACAATAACTGGAACATGGTGGGAGGCCAACCCAGGAGACCTGATCAGGTTATACCAAACAACGATATTGTCGGTGATGGAGTACGGGTGTTTCTGTTTCCGCTCCGCAGTATCGTTGCTTGCGCATTGCCTTGGGTTGCATGCACTCGACCCATACGATGAGTCTCGAAGTGCTGGCGGGCGTTCTTCCGCTAAAAAATCGATTTTGGGAACTCTCATATCGATTGCTCATCCGATGCGACATTCTGAACCCGTTGGTGATTGAAAACTTCGCGAGGCTCGTCGAGCTTAATTCTCAAACCCGTTTTATGTGATTGTACTTCGACTACATGGCACGGAGCATTAATCCTTCTTCATATACTCCCAACCGTGTTCGTTTCCTAGATACTTCTGATTCTACTGTATTCTTCGACACATCCATGAAGGAAGAGATTCGTGGAATCCCGGACCATATACGCCCGCAAGTGATCCCCAATATATTTTATAATAAATTCCGAGAAGTCGACTGTGACAAAATGTTTTACACTGACGGATCAAATCTCGATGGGTCCACTGGCTTCGGCATCTTCAACAATACTATCACCGCTTCATTCAAGCTCAATGATCCCGCTTCAGTTTACGTCGCAGAGTTAGCTGCAATTCAGTACACCCTTGGGATCATCGACACTCTGCCCACAGATCACTACTTCATCGTTTCGGACAGCCTCAGCTCTATCGAGGCTCTTCGTGCGGTGAAGCCTAAAAAGCAATTCCCGTATTTTCTGGGGAAGATACAGGAGTCCTTGTGTACGTTATCTGAAAAATCTTATCAGATTACCTTTGTTTGTGTCCCCTCTCATTGCTCTATCCCGAGCAATGAAAAGGCCGACTCATTAGCAAAGGTGGGCGCATTAAATGGTGACATATACGAAAGACCAATCTGCTTCAACGATTTTTTTAGTATTTGTCGTCAGAGGACACTCAATAGTTGGCAAACCTCGTGGATCAATGGTGAACTTTGACGATGGCTACATTCCATTATCCCAAAGGTATCAACGAAGCCTTTGTTCAGGGGGATGGATGTGGGTCGGGATTTTATTCGTGTAATGTCCCGAGTTATGTCCAACCACTACACCTTAGATGCGCATTTGCGGCGTATTGGGCTTGCGGAGAGTAGCCTGTGCGCTTGTGACGAGGGCTATCACGACATCGAGCACGTTGTCTGGGTATGTGCCGGGTATTTGAACGCCAGGTCTCAGTTAAAGGATTCCCTTCGGGCCCCTATATGTCCCTTATTTATACTTTCATAAAAACGATAAATATCCCAATTTAGCCCTTCTCTTTTTATTTCTCGTTTTTAGAAGTTTCCTCCTGCCGTGTGAAACCGATCAGCTCCAGACTGCCACTATGTAACCGCCGTCGCCCTTACCACTACGGAAACTGAACCGAGAGCGACTCGAGGTCCGATGACTTTTGAAGGATTCCCTGCGGGTCCGAAGAATACCATCCGCCAATCCGACCTACTAGACTGAGGCGCTAGTCTCCGATAAAAAATCAAATTTGTATTCCGTATTCCTAGTTTTAAGATAGTTGTAATTTTTACTCTTTATTAAAACTATTGTCCCCCATCTTGTAAATAGAATTGAATCCCTTGTTTTAAAACACTTGTGAAATTTTTCATAAATATTTGTTCTCCCTTTTGTGTACCAAACTATATTGCTAGTTTTAAGAAACTATAAATATTTCCTAAAAAACTGTTACTATTGAATTCCTTGTTTTAAAATTTTTCATAAAAAAAATCTTTTGCCCCCTCTCTTGTATATAGAATCTTATTTCTAGTCTTAAGATAGCTGTATAATTTTTCTCTTTATAAAAAAAAATATTTCAACATTGTAATCTCCTAGTTTTAAGATATTCAAAATGTATAAACAAAAGAATTTGGCACCGCCAAGCTAACGCATTTGTGCATATCAAATAAACGAAATGAATAAAAAAAGTGGATTTTATTATTATTCACATAACCGTAGATATAATATGCTCTCGCATTTAAGTATATTTTTTCAGCTTTATAAAGCAGTTAGTTGTCGAAACTCTACAGTAAATACGCATTAAACGATAAATAATTTTGGGAATGAAATTTTATACGTTAGGATATAATGGGTAAATGTGGCTGGTTTGTATTATCGTTTTTTGTATTATTATTTTGTTTTTTTTTATTTGTATATTTGACACGGCTCAATGCGTTAGCTTAGAGAAGCCATGGGTCTTTTATATATTTACAGGATGTAAAAAATAAAAATCACAATAAATTTTATTTTGAGCCTATACCGTGCGCGCAACTTGCTATTGCGAGCGGAGATCTTTTTTTGCGTCGGGAGGATGTTCGTTCTCTCGCCAACTTCGGGGTTATCCATGTCTCTCTCGTTATCGTTCACGTCCGTATCATCATCTTGATTACTGCCTTGATACTCGCGATCAGATGTTCTTCCTAGCTTTTTGCCCTTGCGGTTCACAAATGTGAACACTCCATCCTTGGTGGTAGCTTCTTCACTAGTGGTATTATTTGTTAAGTTTGAAGTACTTGACGCAGCTCTTGCTGTTATCATTATTGTCTTAATTCCAGCCACAAATTTGGCAACGGTTTGTGGTTCAGGTATAGATATTGGAGCTTGGGTGTTGCCATTTCTTTCTGCAGCTGAGCTTTCCTCAGCAGTTTCTGGGCAGGGTTGTCCGTAGTGTGCCGTTTGTTCACAGAATTGGCACGTATTAGTTTGTCCTTGATATGTACAAAGAGTTCGCTGTGTAATCGTATCACCCCTTTCTGTTTTGTACTGCAGGGTAAGGTAGGAGGGAATCGGTTGGACTACCCGCATTCACACCACAAAGACACCATTTGAAATACCTGGGAAGTAGTTTCTCCATGTGTCCTCCGTAATGGATTCTACTTCTCCGAAATAGGATATGAATCTTTTAATGGCCACTTTGCAAGTACGTGGTTCCAAATCAGGTAATTTGATTTCCACGTTTCCGTTAGCGGTGTCACAATCAAGCACGTGTTTCAAGTTGTTTTGCGAAATGAATCTTTTCGCCTGGGCAAATTTGATGAACGTTATCAGCACTGCGTGTCTGACGTGCTCCAACTGGATGAAGCGTTCAGCAAATGTTCCACATCCTTAATACTCGGTCTTATGCGGAAAGACCGGAAGTCAATGGCCACCGTGTTAGGCCGAAGAATCACATTTTGTTGATGAGACTCAGTCATCTTGATATATCACAAGAATAATAGTAACGGTTCCCTTTGTTCTTCAGACAATGCACACAAGAAAAAAGTAACTATTTGCCCTGGCTTGGGCAGCAGCAGAGAGCACACTGGTATTGTGGCTGATGCCTTCGGTGGTTGAGAATAAACTGAATTTTTTGGTGGTATCCAACGGTAAAAACATCAAAATGCTTTCGTTAAGCAATCATGTGAAAAAGTCACTCCAGAGGCAGCATTCGAACCTGCAACCATTGGGACTCCGGACCAATGTACAAACCTTTATGGCATCCATGGATTATGATGACGTCCCAGGAAGAACGCACGAGTATCGCTATGGCGACAGTGATCCTATTCTGCCTCTGAAGGCACAAACAACCGCAACTGACATCCAACACATTTGATCTATTTTAAGTCCTCGCTAGATCAACTAAGCTTTTTACTACTTTACTACTTTCTCAAATTTTAACAATCAATTCCTACTCTAGATACTGCATTTTAATATACCCAAATAGGTCTATCATCCATTCAAACCAAAACCCCCCGGAAACTGCATCCAACAAACAGCACCCACCATTGCGGACTGAACACGACACGAGTGTCCACGATATGTCCAATAAAACTTATTGATGCAGAATTAAACGCATTGTAGCGCACAACATTTGCGCTATCAGATGGTGAGATATCACGTCTTAAACTTTCCTCCCGGAGAGACATTTTATGAGCATGTCCACCCTGCCGCCATCCCCCCTCTCTCCCTGTCCCAAGCCGCACCATTTCCGGTGGGTGTTCAGTTCCCCGCTACTATCAAAATTTAATGCATATCATGTAAAGTTAATGCACTGTTTCGTGACCGCTTTGCAGCCATGCAACCGTATAGCCATCATTTACTGTATATATGTGTGTGTGTAGTGTATAGAGATAGAGACACACATGGGTTCTGCACCGGGACAAGAAGCCGTCCCATATCGTTAAGCGCACGAGATGATCCCGGCGGGGGGTATGTTGCTGATACCAAGGCTACTACGGTATGGTCGTTGTTGTTGATGATGATGATGATGGTGATGGTGATGTTCATGATCCTGGGTGAGATATGGTGTCAGCCTTGAACACGGCAACTAGCAGTGGCACACACGTAAAAAAATCCGTTCGACAAATTATGAACTGGGACAAGAATCATAACTAGTCATGCAATTCTGTTGGTGAATTGCACCTGAACAGCTATTGAATAGTAATAATGAGGGTTGTGAATGTCAAAACCCATAACACAGTCTCGAACGTTGTGTTGTTTTGTTCTGTGTGGGATGCACTCACCGAGCGATAAAAGCATTTGACACGGAAACATGCAACCGGTAAACCACCGCCACTCTAACCGGATGTGGCTTCAGGTATGAGTAGGAGTAGGTATATATTATATGACCGACTCTCCCCGCACTCTTCGTTGGCCAGGGTGCCCGGGCAGAGATGAAACTCGACCTTAGTTGCACAACTTTGGGCAATTTTGTTCGTAGATATATTGTGGGGTTGAATATCAAATTGATAGCTCTGCTCGGTTGATTTAGTGATTCGAGTACTTTCCAGACTTTCCGGACACGGAAGGCAGCTCAGTTTGCCGGGACTTTCGAGGTACGTCATTCATCGAGGTGGGTAGCGCAAGTACAGTTTATATTACTCTACATGGCGGAATTTCAATTTCCGATGAATAATTATAGCGTCAACCGAAAAAGCGTATGAAGATGCAATCAACTGCCATTTCGGGTGATTCAAGAACACATCGGACATGTGATCGGAACCCTATCATTAGCAAGAATATCCTGTTTAGCAAACCAACCGCAACAGGACCAACACCGCCTGGAACTTGGATTTCACTCCCACTCCAATTAATATTGGATTCACAGAAGCACCGAAGAAAAGGATAGTCAAGCTCTCGATAGCCCCATGGAAGTGGGTGACATCCATTCACCCGACTAGTTCCGAGTGGCTGCCCGGCTCCGGAAAGGTGTTCGATCCGATAAGACTTGTTTGGCATCGGTGAAGCCTTTCCTCTTACTAAGATTAAATCTATCCACAGCTTCTTCCTCCCCCTGCGACTTTCCGGTACCATGCATGGTTGTAGCAACTTCCCAACAGTTTGTGAGATCAAATCCGCAAAGGTCTTAGAATCGGTCGGTTGAGAGGGATGAGGGCGTGCGTACCTTTTAGATGGTTGGCTCGATTTCCGGGAAAAGCACTAGACCCCAGTACAGTGTCAACAAAAGTACATTCCGTCGCTGGTAGGAGCTTGATTGATTCCCACTCTAGTGGTAGAGAGGAAGGATTACGCCTAATCAAGTTTAAAGAGTGTCTACTGGAGCATTTGAATTGGAATTCTATCTAATCGGCAACAGCAGCAGCTAGTTGTGCTTCGGTTTCGCCGATGGAATCGGATTTCAAGAGCCAATTTAATAGATTTCTGCTTTACGGGTAATTGATGTTACGAAGATTGATTGTAAGAAACATCATAGAGCAGAAATTGGTTTAATTGAGATCGGAATCGATCCGATTGGCATTTCATAATTCGATTCCAAATTAATTTCATCACGTAGGAACATTTGTCTGCAATCAGTTCACTTTTGGGGCTCAACCAATCAGTTTCAAATAATATTGGAAGTTTTATCGAAAGCTTTTCGCCTGCACTAAAAACTGATAAGGCAATTACTGTAAACAGCACACATAATAGTTAGGACCAATTTATTAGCCACCATATGGGCAACGGTGCTTCCAGTTCCCCCAAACATCTCATCAGGAACGTGCAAATCGGTGACCAAATTCAATTTTCACACTGCACAAAAGTATCGAAACAATCGTATTAGGTCGCACACGTGTGTCCAAATCAATGGGAAATCGATACGCTCGAGGTTCGAAATTGCCACTCACTGGTTCGCAGTTAGCATCCAGTTATTGAGTTCCGGAACCCCCTCCCCCCGCCAAGCATTGCCATAAACCGAACTAAACTCCCAGAAAGGCACTTCAGCGCAGCAGTTGAAACACGGCGGAAAAAGCTTCACTCCTATCGGGGAGGTAAGGGCAGCGGAGACCGGATGTGCGTAGGTAGGTTCCTCCTTTGTCCTCGCGGAAACAACTTCACTTTAGTTTAGTTTGTTTCTTTGGCAGAAAATACGCTGCCCGTAGGGTGGTACCACAGAAACCTAAAAAAATACTGGAGTTGAAGTAGAAGCATAGATCGTCACGTATTTTGGATAGAACAAAATATGGTCAGAATAAAATATGAGTTACGAAAAGCTTGAAATATGAAAATAAAGTTGAATTTGACGTTTCTCATTCATAGCATCAGTAACTGGTCCAGTCTTGATGAAAAAGTTATTCGTCTTGTATGAATGCCTAAATAACTGGCTGGTCCCTAGTGATGTCTCGGGAAGTAAACACAGAAGCTTTAGCTTGGGATCATCCATAAATGACGAAGCATTATATGGGGGAGGGGGGAGTTTTGTATTTTGTGATGATGTGTGACTACCGGGGGGGGGGGGGGGGGTAGGAGGTCATATCATGCTACGTAGCTTTTTTTAAAGGGGAATAACCAACATCGCCTTTATTTTTTTTTAATTTTGCGGGAACAAGGAGAGGCGGGAGAATAACCGTTAAGCAACGTTATTACCAGGGGGTATTTAGAGGTTTGTGACGAAATGCTACGATGGGGGAGGGGAGTGTTAAAAATCACTCAAAAAATGCTACGTTATTTATGGATCGTCCCTTTGATAGTGAGAAGCGAAATTCAGGCCGCATCAAGTTTGCGCACCAACACACCTGAAACTACGCATTTCGATTTCGTTTTCTCACTAGCAAACCAGAACTCCGGTTTTTGCTCTCTGAGAAATCACCCGCAACCAGTCGGTTGTTTAAGCGCTCCCACAAAACGTGCGACGTTGTTAATCAAAAATCGAGAATCGAGAATCGAGAATCAAGAATCAAGAATCGAGAATCGAGAATCGAGATTCGCGAATCGAAAATCGAGAATCGAGAATTGAGAATCGAGAATCGAAAATCGAAAATCGAGAATCGGGAATCGAGAATCGAGAATCGAGAATCGAGAATCGAGTATCGAGTATCGAGTATCGAGAATCGAGAATCGAGAATCGAGAATCGAGAATCGAGAATCGAGAATCGAGAATCGAGAATCGAGAATCGAGAATCGAGAATCGAGAATCGAGAATCGAGAATCGAGAATCGAGAATCGAGAATCGAGAATCGAGAATCGAGAATCGAGAATCGAGAATCGAGAATCGAGAATCGAGAATCGAGAATCGAGAATCGAGAATCGAGAATCGAGAATCGAGAATCGAGAATCGTGAATCGAGAATCGAGAATCGAGAATCGAGAATCGAGAATCGAGAATCGAGAATCGAGAATCGAGAATCGAGAATCGAGAATCGAGAATCGAGAATCGAGAATCGAGAATCGAGAATCGAGAATCGAGAATCGAGAATCGAGAATCGAGAATCGAGAATCGAGAATCGAGAATCGAGAATCGAGAATCGAGAATCGAGAATCGAGAATCGAGAATCGAGAATCGAGAATCGAGAATCGAGAATCGAGAATCGAGAATCGAGAATCGAGAACCGAGAATCGAGAATCGAGAATCGAGAATCGAGAATCGAGAATCGAGAATCGAGAATCGAGAATCGAGAATCGAGAATCGAGAATCGAGAATCGAGAATCGAGAATCGAGAATCGAGAATCGAGAATCGAGAATCGAGAATCGAGAATCGAGAATCGAGAATCGAGAATCGAGAATCGAGAATCGAGAATCGAGAATCGAGAATCGAGAATCGAGAATCGAGAATCGAGAATCGAGAATCGAGAATCGAGAATCGAGAATCGAGAATCGAGAATCGAGAATCGAGAATCGAGAATCGAGAATCGAGAATCGAGAATCGAGAATCGAGAATCGAGAATCGAGAATCGAGAATCGAGAATCGAGAATCGAGAATCGAGAATCGAGAATCGAGAATCGAGAATCGAGAATCGAGAATCGAGAATCGAGAATCGAGAATCGAGAATCGAGAATCGAGAATCGAGAATCGAGAATCGAGAATCGAGAATCGAGAATCGAGAATCGAGAATCGAGAATCGAGAATCGAGAATCGAGAATCGAGAATCGAGAATCGAGAATCGAGAATCGAGAATCGAGAATCGAGAATCGAGAATCGAGAATCGAGAATCGAGAATCGAGAATCGAGAATCGAGAATCGAGAATCGAGAATCGAGAATCGAGAATCGAGAATCGAGAATCGAGAATCGAGAATCGAGAATCGAGAATCGAGAATCGAGAATCGAGAATCGAGAATCGAGAATCGAGAATCGAGAATCGAGAATCGAGAATCGAGAATCGAGAATCGAGAATCGAGAATCGAGAATCGAGAATCGAGAATCGAGAATCGAGAATCGAGAATCGAGAATCGAGAATCGAGAATCGAGAATCGAGAATCGAGAATCGAGAATCGAGAATCGAGAATCGAGAATCGAGAATCGAGAATCGAGAATCGAGAATCGAGAATCGAGAATCGAGAATCGAGAATCGAGAATCGAGAATCGAGAATCGAGAATCGAGAATCGAGAATCGAGAATCGAGAATCGAGAATCGAGAATCGAGAATCGAGAATCGAGAATCGAGAATCGAGAATCGAGAATCGAGAATCGAGAATCGAGAATCGAGAATCGAGAATCGAGAATCGAGAATCGAGAATCGAGAATCGAGAATCGAGAATCGAGAATCGAGAATCGAGAATCGAGAATCGAGAATCGAGAATCGAGAATCGAGAATCGAGAATCGAGAATCGAGAATCGAGAATCGAGAATCGAGAATCGAGAATCGAGAATCGAGAATCGAGAATCGAGAATCGAGAATCGAGAATCGAGAATCGAGAATCGAGAATCGAGAATCGAGAATCGAGAATCGAGAATCGAGAATCGAGAATCGAGAATCGAGAATCGAGAATCGAGAATCGAGAATCGAGAATCGAGAATCGAGAATCGAGAATCGAGAATCGAGAATCGAGAATCGAGAATCGAGAATCGAGAATCGAGAATCGAGAATCGAGAATCGAGAATCGAGAATCGAGAATCGAGAATCGAGAATCGAGAATCGAGAATCGAGAATCGAGAATCGAGAATCGAGAATCGAGAATCGAGAATCGAGAATCGAGAATCGAGAATCGAGAATCGAGAATCGAGAATCGAGAATCGAGAATCGAGAATCGAGAATCGAGAATCGAGAATCGAGAATCGAGAATCGAGAATCGAGAATCGAGAATCGAGAATCGAGAATCGAGAATCGAGAATCGAGAATCGAGAATCGAGAATCGAGAATCGAGAATCGAGAATCGAGAATCGAGAATCGAGAATCGAGAATCGAGAATCGAGAATCGAGAATCGAGAATCGAGAATCGAGAATCGAGAATCGAGAATCGAGAATCGAGAATCGAGAATCGAGAATCGAGAATCGAGAATCGAGAATCGAGAATCGAGAATCGAGAATCGAGAATCGAGAATCGAGAATCGAGAATCGAGAATCGAGAATCGAGAATCGAGAATCGAGAATCGAGAATCGAGAATCGAGAATCGAGAATCGAGAATCGAGAATCGAGAATCGAGAATCGAGAATCGAGAATCGAGAATCGAGAATCGAGAATTGAGAATCGAGAATCGAGAATCGAGAATCGAGAATCGAGAATCGAGAATCGAGAATCGAGAATCGAGAATCGAGAATCGAGAATCGAGAATCGAGAATCGAGAATCGAGAATCGAGAATCGAGAATCGAGAATCGAGAATCGAGAATCGAGAATCGAGAATCGAGAATCGAGAATCGAGAATCGAGAATCGAGAATCGAGAATCGAGAATCGAGAATCGAGAATCGAGAATCGAGAATCGAGAATCGAGAATCGAGAATCGAGAATCGAGAATCGAGAATCGAGAATCGAGAATCGAGAATCGAGAATCGAGAATCGAGAATCGAGAATCGAGAATCGAGAATCGAGAATCGAGAATCGAGAATCGAGAATCGAGAATCGAGAATCGAGAATCGAGAATCGAGAATCGAGAATCGAGAATCGAGAATCGAGAATCGAGAATCGAGAATCGAGAATCGAGAATCGAGAATCGAGAATCGAGAATCGAGAATCGAGAATCGAGAATCGAGAATCGAGAATCGAGAATCGAGAATCGAGAATCGAGAATCGAGAATCGAGAATCGAGAATCGAGAATCGAGAATCGAGAATCGAGAATCGAGAATCGAGAATCGAGAATCGAGAATCGAGAATCGAGAATCGAGCATCGAGAATCGAGAATCGAGAAACGAGAAACGAGAAACGAGAAACGAGAAACGAGAAACGAGAAACGAGAAACGAGAATCGAGAATCAAGAATCGAGAAAAATTCGAAAATTCGAAAATTCGAAAATTCGAAAATTCGAAAATTCGAAAATTCGAAAATTCCAAAATTCCAAAATTCGAAAATTCGAAAATTCGAAAATTCGAAAATTCGAAAATTCGAAAATTCGAAAATTCGAAAATTCGAAAATTCGAAAATTCGAAAATTCGAAAATTCGAAAATTCGAAAATTCGAAAATTCGAAAATTCGAAAATTCGAAAATTCGAAAATTCGAAAATTCGAAAATTCGAAAATTCGAAAATTCGAAAATTCAAAAATTCGAAGATTCGAAAATTCGAAAATTCGAAAATTCGAAAATTCGAAAATTCGAAAATTCGAAAATTCAAAAATTCGAAAATTCGAAAATTCGAAAATTCGAAAATTCGAAAATTCGAAAATTCGAAAATTCGAAAATTCGAAAATTCGAAAATTCGAAAATTCGAATATTTGAAAATTCGGAAATTCGAAAATTCGACAAATCGAAAAATCGAAAATTCGAAAATTCGTAAATTCGAAAATTCGAAAAAAAAGTGGCTGATAAAAACGGGTCTACACTATACTTCTTGTGGACTCAGCATTTGTTTGTAGATTTCAAGGCTGCGTCTGATTTAGTGAAACGAAACCAACTATGACAAATAATGCTCGAACATAGCTTTCCGACTACTGATTAAGCTGATTCGTATGGCGGGATGGGTCAACATCAAGCGTCAACATAGCCGGAGAGATATACAACTTGTTTTTGACGTTTAGTGGATTGAAACAGAGCAATACACTTTCTAATCCATTGTTCAACACACAGTAGAAATTGGTGACTGTCGCAAGCACATGAACCATGAGCAGCACCAAGTACACAAAGATGCTGACAACGACAGGCTGATAAGCCACGGCAGATTACAGCGGGCTGGACATGTAAAGCGAATGCCGGAAGAGAGACTAGCTAACCTAGATATTCTTAGGAAAGAATTTAATGATAAAATATCAAAAATCCAGAGACCAACTACACAACCCAAAACCATTTGAAATAATGCAACACTTTCGCGACGCTGATTGATTCAAAGTTTAACAATTACTCTTAACCCCAAAAAGCGCAGCCAGTCATTTTCAACGCCACAGTTGATTAAATTACTCATTGGTTCTAAATCAATGCCCAGCTTCTAACCACCCAAACCTGTCAATCTACGCTTAGCCACCCTAGCAAAATTCCGATAGTCCACCCTCACCACCGAGGTACATCAACCTAAACCGAAGGGAAACTCGAACCGAAGCGTGCGCTCGGTACGATGTTTGTTTGTCCATCGAAATGATGTACGTATCGGCGATGAATGGCGCTTCTTCCTGGAAAAGCAAACGAACGAACGGCCGGGCCGCCGGATGGATGGAAATCTCAAAATAATGATTATGGTGATGATATTGTTATTATTGGCTGCCATTCTCCGGTCTCTCACATGTAGGTATATATAGCCCATTCGAGCGGGCTTTGATTCGGCTACGTGAAAACGAGCTCGATCGATAGTTTATTGGGATACGATTTTGGTGGAAGGTGGCGCTACGGTTTTGGGTGTCTAGTCTCTTTGTCTTTCAAAACAAGCCAAGAAGGAATTGGTAGGGTTTTTATTAGCTTTCAAAAACTAGCGTTGAAATAAAAATTCAATATTTCGTATAAGGATTTTTCTGCCAAGTTTATCCACATTCTGTTACCTATACACGCGTCTTGCACCTCTTTGGTAATGCAAGGTTGTTCAAAGTGCAAATTAACTGTGCTCCATCTGTCGGGATCAAAATAAACTGTGTTAATCTGCTTACTAAAAAGTAGAAACAATCAGAATGCGTAGCTATTCAATCATTCTTGGTTTATCGACAAATATATGATTAGGGATCGAATGCTAAGTGTCAAAATTCGCTTTGAGGAAAAATTCTGGAGAAACCGTTATTACCCTGCACAGAAAAACGGCTTCACTCATTTAGTTACTTACCTATCTTTCTACCTGTTTTCTGTCTAAAAGGTTGCAGCAATAGCAATTTTCTTTGGAACTGACTGATATGAACACTGAAGAAGACTATACGTAATAGTTGAAATACTAATATCTGATTGATGGTGAAAGCAACAGTTTTTCATTATTATAATAGTGGAATTAAATGGAAAACATATGTCTTAACAGGTTTAATTCACTCTAAAGTCTGTGTTGGACGATTGACGGTTAGTCCAGAATTTCTCCCCAAAGTGAATTTTGACAGTTGGCTTTTGAACCCTAATCAGTCTGCGTCAATTCAAGCAAATTGTAGATGAGTTGAAATTAGGCACATTAGAAAGCTTACTAAGAAAAATTGGTTGCAGTTGATGGAAATCGGATGTGTGCATAATGAATTTGCACATGGACAAAACCTTCGTGATCTGCCAAATTAATTAAAAAAACACCGGATCGTACCTCAAGTCTATCAACCTAATCTCACCGTTCTTCTTAGGAACCGCAGCAACTGGAGAAGCCCTTTCGCTGGTTGGGATAGAAGGAGGTTTATTTAACATTGGACGAAAAGAACCCATTTTGATTAGTATTTGGGATTTCAGCGCCACCAAGGCGGCTACCAAATCTTCTGTCATCTATTTGTTTGGTTATATGCGCAGACTGTCAATGTCAAACAAGACATGATAGTGCAAAAATGTGCTGCAATAAATTGTTGAAATGCTCTGGTAGGGAATATAAACGGAACACTTATCATGTTAGTTAAATTAATATATTATGTAGGAAGAAATCGACGACTTTTATAATAAATTACAGCTTGAAGATGTTTATAAACTGCTATCGGAAGGTGTTCTATCTTTTCCCTATTCTACTCAGAGGCTATTCCAGCAATCATAGACATTGGCAAATCATTTCAAATAGAATTTGGGAGGCAACCAGTTATAAGAACCAATGTTACCTTAACACCCAAAAACCTTTACTAAATATTTTAATTCGATTACCTTCTTGGACTAAATCAGCACTCCAGAAATTTGGCAGACCTTTTGGTGGTATCCAATCAGAACAATTGCAATAACTTCAGTTCCACGGATTATTCTTGTAGCTGTTAGCGCTCCAATAAAATGTAATTTGTTTTACTTGTCTTTGTGCAAAATAAGCATGCAGGGGTTCATAAATCTATAAAACGAACAGAGTAAATAAAATAAACAAAATGAGAAAATTTTTCAAATGAATAAAAAGCAAATATTAAACAGAATAAAATGATTAAAATAAAAATTAAGTGATATTAAAAAGTTGCAAGATTGATATAATTAACTAAATTGTGACATATTATGTTCTGGATAAAATGAATAAATAAATAAATATATAATCATCGAAAAAATAGTCAGATTTTTAAAAATAATATAGTTACTACACTGGAATAAATGAATGAAATGCATAAATTGAAAAATGTGAATAAAATAAGTTAAATGAATGATTCTAATAAAATGCATGGAATGATTAAACTGATTAGAATTAATTAAAAGAAGAAACGAATAAAATAAATAAAATGAGCTCAATTGAACAAAAACAAAAAGAACGCACATAACCCTCCGAGCTCTCGATCGAAGCAGTTCGTTTTCTGGTGCTGTGCATAAAGTGAACAAGAATAAATTGTCAGTGAAGGTCAACCATTGTTCGAGGCAGTCTTTGTTCGCCGGTGCCCAGGCTGGTGAAGTGAATACCAGAATAGCCGGAATCGCCGATATATAAGCTAAGTATTTTTTTTCTTTCATTTTCCTTTCCCCGATCGGTCTCTACTTCTGCCCTTTCTCCTGAATATAAGTTTCATCTCTCGTTTACACCACGTGTTATCCTCGTGCCTAAATGGCCGAGGGCGAAGTAACATTGGATGGGAATGATATTCCCATGGATATACCGGATAAACCCGAAATTACTCCCTCCCCTGATTCCCCCAGTCCTCCCCGTATTAAAACATACCCAGCCAGTTCGACTGGACCCTGGGTGGTGTATTTCCGGCCCAACACGAAATCGCCCAATATTCTAGAAATCTCACGGGAGCTGACTGCCAACTACCCGTCCGTGGCTCAGATAACACGTGTTCGAGCTAATAAGATACGCGTTATAGTAAATGACCTCGACCAGGCAAACCAGATTGCTCGCAGCGAGCGTTTTACGAAGCAATTCAAAGTGTATGTGCCTTGTAGAGTTGTGGAGATCGATGGGGTCGTCGCCGAACCGGGTCTAAAGTGCGAAGACCTGTTGAAGTACGGGGTTGGCTGCTTTAAGGACCCTTCACTTCAAAAGGTGAAAATTCTGGAATGCAAGCAATTGTATTCCGCAAAAACTGAAGATGATAAGACAACTTATTCTCCGTCAGACTCGATTCGGGTGACTTTCTCCGGATCTGCTCTTCCCAACTATGTCCTCCTGGACAAGGTTCGCCTACCTGTTCGCCTATTTGTACCGCGGGTAATGAACTGCAGCAATTGCAAGCAACTGGGCCACACAGCCACTTATTGTGGCAATAAAAAACGGTGCGGCAAATGCGAGGGAGAGCATGAGGATGACGCTTGCGGTGGAGAAACTGAGAAGTGTATTTACTGCGGGGGCCCTCCGCATGCTCTTAAGTCATGCCCGGCGTACAAGCAGCGCGGGGATAAAATTAAGCGCTCCCTTAAGGATCGCTCGAGGCACTCTTATGCAGAAATGCTAAAGAATGCTTCGCCATCTGTCCCTTCCGAAAATTCCTTTGCTCTTTTGGCTGGCGTTGAGCAAGAATCTGACGACCCACAAGAGGGAACATCATTGGTTAACCCAGGGGAATCCAGGAAGAGGAGAAATCTAGCCTCCCCTACATTGCCTCGTAAGGGTGCCAAGGTGTCGTCCACTCAGAGTGCGCCAACCGCAATCAATAAATCCAACGGAAGTGATGCACAAAAGCCGAAGCAATTTGCTCCAGGACTTGGAAATATTAATTCTAACAAGGAGTACCCACCACTTCCAGGGACACCAAAAACCCCAAGTGTCCCCTTTTTTCAAACAGATACTCAGTCCAGTAGCGGACTAATGAAATTTTCTGACATAGTGGACTTAATTTTCACAGCTTTCAATGCTACTGATCCTCTTAAAAGCCTTCTGATACGTTTTCTCCCTATAGTGCAAACATTTTTGAAGCAGTTGACTACTAAATGGCCCCTCCTTGCAGCGATCGTATCCTTCGATGGCTAAGTCATCGAACGAGGTCACCGATTCGATCACTGTTCTACAGTGGAACAGCAGAAGTATCCTCCCGAAAATCGATTCCTTTAAATTTTTACTAAATAGTTTAAAATGTGATGCTTTCGCATTATGTGAAACTTGGTTAACTTCCGATATAAATCTCAACTTCCACGACTTTAATATAATTCGTCTGGATCGAGAAAACCCCTATGGAGGAGTACTTTTGGGGATCAAAAAGTGCTATTCTTTCAACCGAATTAACCTCCCTTCGACACCAGGCATTGAAATTGTCGCTTGTCAAGTTTTAATCAAAGGTAAAGACCTTTGCATTGCTTCCATCTACATTCCTCCTAGAGCCTCGGTAGGGCACCGAACGCTTTGTAATATCACGGAATCCTTACCGGCACCGCGGCTAGTTCTGGGAGACTTTAACTCGCACGGTACGGTATGGGGCTGTCTTCATGATGATAATAGATCAACATTAATCCAAGATCTTTGCGATAATTTCAACATGACCATCTTAAACACGGGAGAAATGACGCGGATTCCTACACCACCAGCACGCGCAAGCGCGTTGGATTTATCTCTATGCTCGACTTCGCTACAGTTAGATTGCATGTGGAAGGTGATCCCTGATCCCCACGGTAGCGACCATTTGCCTATCGTGATTTCAATTGCTAACGGTTCAAGACCATCGGAAACAATCAATGTCTCGTATGACCTCACACGGAACATTGATTGGAAGAGTTACGCGACCGCGATATCCGTTAAAATCGAATCCACTCAAGAACTTTCTCCGGAGGAAGAGTACAGGTTTTTGGCTGGCTTGATTCTCGACAGTGCGAATCAAGCTCAGACTAAACCAGTACCCAGCGCGAATACCCATGGACGGTCTCCCACCCCGTGGTGGGATAAAGAGTGCTCAGAGCTGTACGCGGAAAAGTCCACTGCATATAAGGCCTTCCGGGAAGACGGGTTACCCGCTAGCTATCTACAGTACGCGTCGTTAGAAAGGCGAATGAAGAGTCTAATGAAAGCCAAAAAACGTAGTTATTGGCGCCGGTTCGTCGACGGGTTAACGAGAGAAACAGCGATGAGCACTCTTTGGGGTACGGCTCGACGTATGCGTAACCGTAATAGTACCAACGAGAACGTGGAATATTCAAACCGTTGGATATTCGCTTTCGCCAAGAAGATCTGTCCGGACTCTGTCCCGGTACAGAAAACGTGCCGCGCCGCGTCTCCTCACGATACCGCGAACGAAACACCGTTTTCGATGGTGGAGTTCTCACTTGCTCTCTTATCGTGCAACAATAACGCCCCAGGGTTAGACAGAATTAAATTCAACTTGCTGAAGAATCTGCCTGACAGTGCAAAAAGGCGCTTGTTGAATTTATTTAACAAGTTTCTTGAGGGTAACATTGTCCCTTATGAATGGAGGCAAGTGAAGGTCATCGCCATCCAAAAACCAGGAAAACCAGCCTCCGACCACAACTCGTATCGGCCGATTGCAATGCTGTCCTGTATTCGGAAGTTATTCGAGAAAATGATCTTGTTTCGCCTCGACAATTGGGTTGAAGCAAATGGCTTACTGTCAGATGCACAATTTGGCTTCCGCAAAGGCAAAGGGACGAACGATTGCCTTGCGTTGCTTTCTACAGAAATCCAAATGGCCTATGCTAACAAAGAGCAGATGGCATCAGTCTTCTTGGATATTAAGGGGGCTTTTGACTCAGTTTCTATCAACATTCTGTCAGAGAAGCTGCACCAGCATGGTCTTTCGCCAATTTTAAATAACTTTTTGCTAAACCTGTTGTCTGAAAAGCACATGCACTTTTCGCATGGCGATTTAACAACATCGCGATTTAGCTACATGGGTCTTCCCCAGGGCTCATGTCTAAGTCCCCTGCTCTACAATTTCTACGTGAATGACATTGACGATTGTCTTGCCAATTCATGCACGCTAAGGCAACTTGCAGACGACGGCGTGGTCTCTGTTACAGGGCCCAAAGCTGCCGATTTGCAAGGACCATTACAAAATACCTTGGACAATTTGTCTGCTTGGGCTCTTCAGCTGGGTATTGAGTTCTCCACGGAGAAAACTGAGTTGGTTGTTTTTTCTAGGAAGCGTGAGCCGGCGCAACTCCAACTTTTATTAATGGGTGCAACGATCAACCAGGTTTTCACATTTAAATATCTCGGGGTCTGGTTCGACTCTAAAGGTACCTGGGGATGTCACATTAGGTATCTGAAACAGAAATGCCAACAAAGGATCAATTTTCTCCGAACAATAACTGGAACATGGTGGGGTGCTCACCCAGGAGACCTGATCAGGTTATACCAAACAACGATATTGTCGGTGATGGAGTACGGGTGTTTCTGTTTCCGCTCCGCTGCGAACATACACTTCATCAAACTGGAGAGAATCCAGTATCGTTGCTTGCGCATTGCCTTGGGTTGCATGCACTCGACCCATACGATGAGTCTCGAAGTGCTGGCGGGCGTTCTTCCGCTAAAAAATCGATTTTGGGAACTCTCATATCGATTGCTCATCCGATGCGACATTCTGAACCCGTTGGTAATTGAAAACTTCGAGAGGCTCGTCGAGCTTAATTCTCAAACCCGATTTATGGCCTTGTACTTCGACTACATGGCACAGAGCATTAATCCTTCTTCATATACTCCCAGCCGTGTTCGTTTCCTAGATACTTCTGATTCTACTGTATTCTTCGACACATCCATGAAGGAAGAGATTCGTGGAATCCCGGACCATATACGCCCGCAAGTGATCCCCAATATATTTTATAATAAATTCCGAGAAGTCGACTGTGACAAAATGTTCTACACTGACGGATCAAATCTCGATGGGTCCACTGGCTTCGGTATCTTCAACAATACTATCACCGCTTCATTCAAGCTCAATGATCCCGCTTCAGTTTACGTCGCAGAGTTAGCTGCAATTCAGTACACCCTTGGGATCATCGACACTCTGCCCACAGATCACTACTTCATCATTTCGGACAGCCTCAGCTCCATCGAGGCTCTTCGTGCGATGAAGCCCAAAAAGCAATTCCCATATTTCCTGGGGAAGATACGGGAGTCCTTGTGTACGTTATCTGAAAAATCTTATCAAATTACCTTTGTTTGGGTCCCCTCTCATTGCTCTATCCCGGGCAATGAAAAGGCCGACTCATTAGCAAAGGTGGGCGCATTAAATGGTGACATATACGAAAGACCAATCTGCTTCAACGAATTTTTTAGTATTTGTCGTCAGAGGACACTCAACAGTTGGCAAACCTCGTGGAGCAATGGTGAACTTGGACGATGGCTACATTCCATTATCCCAAAGGTATCAACGAAGCCTTGGTTCAGGGGGATGGATGTGGGTCGGGATTTTATTCGTGTAATGTCCCGACTTATGTCCAACCACTACACCTTGGATGCGCATCTGCGGCGTATTGGGCTTGCGGAGAGTAGTCTGTGCGCTTGTGACGAGGGCTATCACGACATCGAGCACGTTGTCTGGGTATGCGCCGGGTACTTGGACGCCAGGTCTCAGTTAAAGGATTCCCTTCGGGCCCGAGGTAGACCACCCAATGTCCCAGTCCGAGATATACTGGCAAATCGTGATTTCCCCTATATGTCCCTTATTTATACTTTCATAAAAACGACAAATATCCCAATTTAGCCCCTCTCTTTTTATTTCTCGTTTTAGAAGCTTTCTCTTGCCTTGTGGGACCGATCAGCTCCAGACTGCAACTATGTAACCGCCGTCGCACTTACCACTACGGAAACTGAAGCGAGAGCGACTCAAGGTCCGATGACTTTTGAAGGATTCCCCGCGGGTCCGAAGAATACCATCCGCCAATCCGACCTACTAGACTGAGGCGGTAATCTTTCGCTGATCTCCCGTTTGAGCGAAAGTTGCAAGTTTTGCTCTTCTCTCCTGGTCACCATCTACGCTTTCTCTCCCCTGTCCTTGATACAACTGCTTCTACAGCCCCCCTCTGAATATCTTGACCAAGCATAAGTCTCCGCTAAAAAAGTTCAAATTTGTATTCTGTATTCCTAGTTTTAAGATAGTTGTAATTTTACCTCTTTGTTAAAACTATTGTCCCCCATCTTGTAAATAGAATTGTATCCTTAGTCTTAATACACCTGCGAATTTTTTCATAAATATTTGTTCCCCCTTTTGTGTACCAAACTATATTGTTAGTTTTAAGATAACTGTAAATATTTCAAAAAAATTATTACTATTGAATTCCTTGTTTTAAAATTTTTTCATAAAAAAAATCTTTCGCCCCCTCTCTTGTATATAGAATCTTATTTCTAGTCTTAAGATAGCTGTAAAATTTTTCTTTTTTAAAAAAAATATTTCAACATTGTAACCTCCTAGTTTTAAAATATACAAAATGTAAAAACAAAAGAATTTGGCACCGCCAAGCTAACGCATTTGTGCCTATCAAATAAACGAAATGAATTAAAAAAAAAAAAAAAGAACGCTGAATGAAAAAAATGGTTAAAATGATATGATTATATATTTAAGTGAGAGCAAGGATAAGAAATACACTAGGATTTTTTTTACAAGCGGGGTACGCACCGTGTAAAAAAACCGCGTTTATTGCGAAATCCACGTAAAAAAACGTGTTAATTTAGAAAACCGTGAGAAAAGCCATACAAAAAGCCGTACAAAAAACCGCGTTATATTCAATGCAAAAGACTTAAACGATTTTAGGAAAAAGGGTGATTTCGGAATTTTATCAAAAATGTCCTTTTTAAGGCAAAAGACTTTTTTTAAAGTTTTTCTTTCACGGATTATGGAAGTAGCATGGTTTCTGCTTTTATTCTAATTCCTTAGAAGAGTATTGGAAAAGTAGGAACTTGGATCTTGAGGTTTCCTTTTGGCTCGCACTTCAACAATATGGTTGATTTGGGAACAGTAATAATGAGTGGACGCCAAATATAGATGTCTGAGACCATTTAAAAAATCAAGATGGCGACTTCCGGCTTCGCGGATTTCTCTAAAATCTTATCAATATGGAAATTTTTGGAACCGGCTTGTCGAGTAGACGCCAGATGTCTGAATCCATTTTGAAATCCAAGATGACGACTTACGGTTCAGTGAAATTCTCTAAAACCCCATAAACACGGGTATTTTTGGAACAAGTTTGGCTAGTGGAGGTCAATATCGACGTTTAAGGCCGTCATTTGCATTTGAAAGATAAGAAAAATGTGTACATGAATGGATTTACTCGAATTTGATTTGGTTCGTCTGCTAGAGCTCATCGAGCGGATTTTCATGCCAGACCACAGTGGTTTTTTTGCCAAAAAACACGCGATTAATTATTTACACAAAAACGGTCAAGTTTAGATCAATAATGTCTTCTGAAAGTTTTATCAGTATTCAAAGACCTTTCTTCTGGTTTAGTACATTGAGTGATTAATCTCCCTAAAAGTGAGATATTTTTCTTATTTTTTTTAAAATGTATAGATAATGAGATCATATGTTCTGCAATATTGTAGAGCTACTTTTTGCGAACAACTTTGCTTAAGAGTCCAAAACTGTATAGTCAATACTTGTGAAGTTATAGTGTCTTGTTTGTGGATAACCTCTTAAAATCATTTTTTTAATATAACTTTTTTGGTATCGTACCTATGAATTTAGAATGTTCTACAAAGTTATTTGCGTCAATACCACCCGCAACTCTTTAGAAGAACGTTTTGTTCTAGCTCTTCTATCTTCGAAGTTATTTAGCAATTTTTGAAAAAAAAATAGTGCTATTTCCAATAGCAATAACTTTTGAACGGGCAAAAACGGGCAACCAGCTAAAGTTATAAACAATAGTACAACAAATGAACTACAAAATCCAATTTATTTCATTTGTCTACTGTTGTCTCCGGTGCTGTTATGGACGGTTTAGGAAGTGCTTTCCGCTGCTCAGTATGCATTTTTCATTAAGTGGAATTGTTCATCTGTTCCTCGCTGGATTCTCTTTTTACGTATGCGTGTGCAGGAAAGAAATTGAGAGAGAGAGAAAGAGAAAGAGAGAGAGAACAAGAGAGAGAGAGAAAGAAAGAGAGAGAAAAAAAGAGAGATTGGAGAGGACCGCTAAGCGCATAACTTCTGCGAAATCGCCTTTAAGAAAATCAATGTTACACAGCTCCGAGATGTAGCAATCCTTGACTGTTACTAAGGGTAGCGCTGAAAACTAGAAGATTCCCGAACTTCGACACGGTCACGTGTGCGGGAGAGTGTCTGTACACGTTTTTTCGTACATTCAATGATACGAAACGTTTTAAGCGATACTAGTTTAAAGGGATTTGCATCAAAATGTGCACAATTGGAATGCAAGGTAATTGATTGAAACATAATTTCTTTATATACTTAGTATTCTTGTTTATTGAAAGGTACACTCGTTATACTATTTAGGTTCCCTTGATAAACGTCACTTGAAAATAGGTTCTGTAGCTCAACAGAGTCTTTCAATATTATAACGTTGACGAACATAATATGCCCGATGTTGCGGCTGGAAGTCAAATGCAAATAGTCAAGAAGTCTTGTATTTATTTCAAAATACTGTGGATCAAGCATAATCGCACAGTAACTAATGTTTTTAGGCTCTTAGAGTCGTCTGATCCATACATATCAAGTATAAGAGCCTGGCCGCGGAAAAAGAAGACTCCATTATCAGATGAAGCTGTGCAGCTTAAGGTTTTTGACGATGACACTAGCATGCATGTGCAATGCAATGCATTTAACTTAAATGTGTTTTTTTATAGAAAAAAATATAAGAAATATAAAAAATGCATAAAATATTTCTTTCTGGTGACTTATAATAAAACTTTGGGTGCTCATAACTCAAGTACACAGAATTTTCTTAAAGGCGATTTTTGCGCGATTTCGTAGAAGTTATGCGCTTAGCGGTCCTCTCCAATCTCTCTTTTTCTCTCTCTCTTTCTTTCTCTCTCTTTCTTTCTCTCTCTCTCTCTTGTTCTCTCTCTCTCTCTTTCTCTTTCTCTCTCAATTTCTTTCCTGCACACGCATACGTAAAAAGAAAATCCAGCGAGGAACAGATGAACAATTCCACTTAATGAAAAATGCATACTAAGCAGCGGAAAGCATTTCCTAAACCGTCCATAACAGCACCGGAGACAACAGTAGACAAATGAAATAAATTGGATTTTGTAGTTCATTTGTTGTACTAATGTTTATAACTTTAGCTGGTTGCCCGTTTTTGCCCGTTCAAAAGTTATTGCTATTGGAAATAGCACTATTTTTTTCAAAAATTGCTAAATAACTTCGAAGATAGAAGAGCTAGAACAAAACGTTCTTCTAAAGAGTTACGGGTGGCATTGACGCAAATAACTTTGTAGAACATTCTAAATTCATAGGTACGATACCAAAAAAGTTATATTAAAAAAATGATTTTAAGGGGTCATCCACAAACAAGGCACTATAACTTCACAAGTATTGAAAATACAGTTTTGGACTCTTAAGCAAAGTTGTTCGCAAAAAGTAGCTCTACAACATTGCAGAACATATGATCTCATTATCTATACATTTTAAAAAAATAAGAAAAATATCTCACTTTTAGGGAGATTAATCACTCAATGTACTAAACCAGAAGAAAGGTCTTTAAATACTGATAAAACTTTCAGGAGACATTATTGATCTAAACTTGACCGTTTATGTGTAAATAATTAATCGCGTGTTTTTGACAAAAAAACCACTGTGCAGACTCATAATTGAATCAAAATTCCAACAAAATCAGTAGGAATAATAAAATCGGGTTTTCGCTGTATTATTAGGATAAATGAGATGACCACTAAACTAGAAGTCATCACCTTGGATTAAAACATGACTTCCTGACTTGATATCGGTATTTATCCATCTCTATCATGCGGTCATTAGGCCCGCTCCGAAAATATGCATTGGATTATAGATGGCTCCGTTGATATTCCAAATGGCCTCAGGCATTGATATTTGGCTTCTATTCGTCAAGCCCATTTCAAAAACACTCATATTGATGGGATTTTAGAGAATCCCACTGAACCGGAAGTAGCCATCTTGGTTTTCAAAATCCAGAGGTTATTAACTGTTAATTAGGTAAAAACTAGTAACCCACCTTAATTTCTTTTTGAATTTCTGATCTATATTTGCACTAGTCTCGTTGGAAAAACATCAAACATTACAAAGACTGAAATTTTCTAACGGGCGGTAGCAGTATATTTTCAGATCACTTTTTATTACGAAATAAATGTAAATATATTCCAAACTAAGTGAGAGAACTGTGTTTCTATTAATATAACATTCATTAATAGCCCCAAACTCTGGGCCTTATATAGGGTTAAGTGCAAAATCCACGCAAAAAGCATGATCAGAAATCGCCTAAATCTTTTGCCTTCAACAGGACTTAAAATATTTTTGCTAAAACCGTTTTAATTGCGAAATCCGCGAAAAAAAACTTGATAAGAAATCGTCTAAGTCTACAAATCAAACACAGACTTGTCCCTCTTTACCATGAGAACCGACAAAGTAAAAGAAAATGTGACTACATATTAGTCCAAATACGAAGAATAAATCATATATTTAAAACTAATGAAATATAAAAGATAATAAAATAAATAAAACTGTAAAAATGAGGAATAATAAAGGAAAAATAAAGAAAAATTAAAACAAGTGAAAGAATAAAACGAGTTGTATCAATTTGAGAAACATTGTTTCAGAGAGGACTGAAACGTTTGTGAAAATCCCATTATTTGTAAAATGGCTAAAAATCAACATACATTGCACTTTCAAGTGTTTCCATTCATTTTTGCTTTCAACTTTTTGTTTTATTTTTTCTTTTTTCTTTTTTTTTTTGACGGCCTCGTTTAAAATTATCTGGTTGATGGGCTTCAGTCATTAGGAAACTGGAATGTTAAATTTGTTTTGGAATTCAAAAATGCCTTATTGGAATGGGATTTTGGAATTTTCAGGTCCAAAGGTACTAAGCGCTTTTGAAAACAGTCAACTGAAATAAGGTCACATGTATAGTATTCATTTGCATTGAAGTAAATAGAAAGGAGTGTGAAGTGTCTAGGCTATGTTAGTGTTCACATTATTATCGATAGCACAAAAGCCATGCATTCAGTCGATTACAATGCAGTCTCTTTTCAGTCATCATTATAGCTTGCAAATTGTTTGGTTCGGACCACGCAAAAGGTACATTGGGGATTTCAGTACAAATCAGCGTCATTTTTTGCTACTCAATAATGAGTATAGCAAAAATGTAGTCAGATCAACTATCTGTTCGATGCATAAACTACGATTGTAATCCTCGCTAATATATGTGTAGGATACGGAGCATTCAAACGAAACGTTTACTGAATTATGCAACGTCTATCTTCTAATTGTGGCACTGAAACTTCAACTGAAGCGTTTTCAACATAAGACAAATATGGGCATCTGAAACCTTCCCTATAAACCAGAAGAATCACTCTACTTCCATCTCCCATCGAGAATTCAGGAGGTCTTTGGGCGACTTCTTTCCTGGATCTAATTTGTGGATATATTGGACTTTGACCTGTAACTTTTCTTAAAAGTTCATTCCAGTACAATGAATATGCTTTTTTCAATGATATCATCCAGGTATTCTTAGGTTTCAAATAACATGTTTAAACATATGTTTCATGCAAAATTCAGTAGATACGAATGTTTAATTTTTTATCTTCAAATAACCATATTAACCAGTTTATGATATAAGTATTACCTTATTTACACAGTGCTACAGTGATTTTGTACTTTTGAAAAGATCTAGTATAGGTTGTAGATCTCATCAAATGCAATACAAAAGGTATGAAAAATGTTGTATGGCCTCAAAATCTTGATTTATAGTAAAAAACGATTTTTAGGAACTTTCTAAACTAAATTTTTTTTACGCGGTTATTTTCCAACCGATTTTAAATTTTTTGAGTGTTTTTGAAAGAAGAAGAAATTACCTTTCCAAAGGTATGCTATGTGTTGTTCTTTTGTTAAATGTACCATGCGGTTTTGGAACAACAATATGAAAGATACCATTATTTTGCTATTTTTTCATTAAAAATATAAAAATTGATCAACATTTTTATTAAGAAATGTCTTTGTTTAATCAAAATTTAAGGATAACATTAAATTCCGCATCCAATGGCCTATTTTTGATCAAAATCGGTTGAGAAATGGCTGAGTTATAAGTTATTGGAAACCAGTTCGCTTAAACTCTTAAAGGGCAGTGAGTGTAGTTAGTGAGGTATTGTCTCGCACTATAACGCACTATAAGATGCTATAATTATATTCGTTATTTTATCCATGTTCAAAGTTCACACACATACTTTTGCATATATACGTAATCGATCAAAAAAATGTTTTTTTTTAAATTTTATATGAGACCGCCCCCTTAAAAGATCATGCGAGCAAGTTTATAACTTGGAAAAAATTAATAACTCTGCCTTTTTTCGACCGATTTTGATCATAAATATGTCTTTGGATACAAAATCAAATGTGCTACTTAAATTATTATTAAAACAATACGCTTCCTAATAAAAATGTTGAGCCATTTTCATATTTTTAATGAAAAATATGCAAAATAATAGTAACTTTCATATTGTTGTCACAAAACCGCATAGTATTTTTGACAAAAAAAACATAACATAGCATATCGTTAGAAAAGCCATTTCTTTTTCTTTCCAAAACACTCAACAAATCTAAAATCGGCGGAAAAATGGCCGCGTAAAAAAATGTTTAGTGCCAAATGTTCCGAAAAATCGTTTTATTCCTATAAATCAAGATTTTGATGGTATAATAAATTCATCAAACGTGGTTTTGTGTTGTATTTGACCAGACCTACAACCTTTACTATATCACTTTAAAAGTACATTCAATTATTTGTATTTTGTAGCACCGTGTTATAGTATATACTTAAGTTCAGTCAAGAATTGAATGAAATTGGAGTTGATGTAGTTTTCGATTTTTGGTCACATGACTCTCCACAGTGCAACGTTTCGAAGGAATTTTCCTTCATCTTCAGGAAAAAGCAGGGTTTGAACATAAATTAGTTATAGTTTTCTAATAATACAAATATTTCGCAAATATTTGCTTTTTCGAATAGAATATGATGTTTCCGCGAGTGAGTCTACTCTACACTAAAATGGAAAAATTATTCATGGGGAGAATGCAGAGAAAAAAGATGGTCTTCCTATACCTACACAATTACATCGCGAACATCAAATTAGCTTGGGCATTAACAAATATATCAGATTAGTTAAAGATCTTAGAAATGGATAGAGAAATAACAGGATAGATGTAGGTCGTGACAGTTGCCACGAACACAAAGGGACAGAGAGGAAGGTGGACGTGAGAGGAATGGTAAATGATAGTACTTTCACATTATCTTTGTATATTGGGCGATATTTTGACTCCGTAAAAAATATTGCCCAATATACAAAATTTTAAAATATAAATAATGCAACTTATAATTTTACGCCATGCCCAGTATAACATAAATCTTGCCAAAGAATTCCTTGAACCAGGTAGATGTGTTTTCATACCCCTATACATACCTACCCTAAATAAATGATTATGACGTCAACATTTTTTCGCAAATTTTCATAATATCATAAAAAAAATACCAGTAAATTGTCTGGCTTACCAAAATTATCCAATTATTTCAACACTTTCGATCGAAACATCAACAACCAACACACTCTGCGCTCCAGTTTATGATTGAATGGAACCAGACGACAAGAGGCTTTACGTTTTCACATTAGAGTAGCAACCCATCAGCAAGCAAGGGAAACTTGATGGAGAGAGATAGATAGATAGATGGAAGAAAGCTTCCCGATTGCTGCTCAGCCTTGTGTCACATGGCAATAAACAGACAATTAGATGACAAATTTCAATAATTGATAAATTGATCTCCGCCTTGGGTAGGATCATATGTGCCAAGCCCCGGCACTACCGACCGAGGCCTGGCCGGGTGTGACACGTCCCATTCGAGAGTGTTGTGTGTTAAATCCCTGCTCCATAATAGAGAGTCAAGTGTATAGCGGCAAGGATCCTTTGAAGACCGTACCGGTTATAGATTCCGAGCTGCAGCAGCCATGTTTCCAACGACAGGTTTTGCACTAATGAAAGCACACGAACGTCGAACATGTGCCAGTTGGAGATTAGCGCCGAGCGACCTCACTTCTTGAATCGGCTGCGGAGGTGGAGGAGTTACGTTTGTGTCTTCTCCATCGGCTGCGAGGTTCTTGCGCACAGCAGTGTCAGAGGTGCGAATGGAGTTAAAGCCTATATTGTGCTTCTGATATGCAGATTATATGCAACTTTTCACGGTTCGTTGAATAGGATTATTATGGCGATGAATAGCATTAGCGTGATGCTGTGTCACTCCGTCCCCCCACCATCTCCTCCTGTACCCTATTCTTCGCCGGGAGTTTGAACTGAACCCGCAAAGCCGCAAACGATGGCCCCGGTTTCATTCGCATTAGGGTTACAGGATGTTACATAATTGAAGGAAATCTTATTAGAGTTTAGTGGCACAGCATGAGTGATCACGGAATTAGTGGACGTCGCGCGGGTCGTTTGTTGAATCTGCGCCGAGCCGATTAACGAGCTAGTAGACATTTGTAAGTTGCTGCGGATACAAAGTCGGATAGGCTCTTTGTGCTGGGCCGCTTCCGCAGCGTGCACATTGATGGTCGGCGAACAATTAAAATGTAAATTGGGATGCTGGTTTGGAATGGTTTGAAACTGGGTTACAGTGGCTTATACGCTGAATGGGAATTATGTTTGGATAAGTCTAACTCTGTTTTAAGAGCTAATATGAAATCGAAAAAAAAATATTTTGGTTGTTGGCCAGGAATTTGTTCTATTTACTCTGTGAGATCAGGCAACTGTTTGACTCCTTGGTAGAGTTTGGTGGAGTAGGATTAAGAGTTATCTTTTCTGTTCAGAGTCACACACACACAGTTTCGCAATTTTTTCTAGATGTACAGTAAAGTTAAACTAATAAACTACCATGCGTTAACATCTAGTTTGAACCCAATGGAAACGGTTGGTGGATTGTGCAGGAATGTGTTTGGAATGAACAACCATGTGTCCCCATAATGATAGTATGTAGTTGTTTCTCACTCTACCTATCGTATATTCAAAAAATAAAAGTACTTGTGCGTACCAGAGAACCAGACACAATATCAAATTTTATGCGAATTTCAACATTTGCGAGACTGTGAAAAAAAATCCGTATGGGACATTTTTTTAGGCTTTACGGACTAACATGGGATGCTGATTGCTTCTACGGAAATATATATGTGTTACCGAAATTCATCACTTCTACCAGACTCCAAGAAACAACACTGACCCACAGTTCCACATCCGTTATTCGCTATTAGTAGTCTTCCTAGCCAAACCGTCCTTTCCCGACGGCACTGAGAACCCAACAGAAACACATATTTCAAACCCCGAAGGAGGTGATTGTAAAATCAGTCTCGTTTGTTTCCCCTTTGGACGGGGTCCGCAATCGAAATTTAGTCATCCGCTAAAAATCGAGCCCAATATATCATTCCATTTGCCCGCATGCCCATCTTCCGCGCAAATCGAAGGCAAATTGGGATAGGGCCAAACAGAAGCAGAAAAAAACACTGCAAGCAGAGATATATTGCCCCAAAAGCCAAAACAGCCCACATTCTAGACACATCAATCCGGTATGACCTAACTTTTCGCCCGGTCCCTCCTAATATTGCCGTCATAAATTTCCCCATTACGCCCAATCCTCCCTGTCCGACGACGACGACGACGACGCCGCCGACTACGATTGCGACATCATCTTCTTTCTTTCGTTCGAGGGTGTGCGGTTTGATTCGTGATGTGCATGTTTTTTTTTCGGGATTGAGGTTTTTGGCTTATTATACCAACACACAAAACCACCAAACGGCAGCGCGGGTTGTGGTAGCAACCAGCAGCCAACGGAAGCCCGTTATCATCGGTGGTGAAATATTATACGACCGTTGTAATTTTTTACGCCACAAATCTCTCAAATCGCAATTACCGCAAACTCGTATGCCGAAGCGGGGTAATAATTTTGCGTTCCACTGGCGCGCTTGCTTCGGTCTTGTGTCTCTATTTCGCTCTACAGACATATCACAGAGAATGTGGATGTCTAATGCCGTTGTCTAATTATTGAATTTTGTCAATTGAGAAATTGTTTCGGTTATTTCTGAAGAACTTTCGGTACTGCTTTCTTTTGTGTATTATAATAAATTTTACTTATGCTGTAGTCAGTAATATCACTCGTATTAAATTCAAAATCTTTAAGCACTGACATTTTTATAGGTCAATGAGAGGGTGCCCAACTTCATCTGTTATATCACCCATCAATGGTGCATCAAATGTAAAATAATGTCGATTATGGTCGTGTGTCAGCTGGAAGAGTCAAGATTTAAGAAAAGCAGTTTCTAAACTTACCTTTCCAGCGACCTACGCAGCATGGGCACAAATGAGAAAATAAAAAGAAAATTTTGGTTAAATTTAGTTTTTCAACCGCTTCATATTTAGTGTTTTCCGACCAATAGGAAATTGGAAAAATAGTTACGGATTTTGATAGTTCGTTCCTGCAAATTTCTCATATAAAGAAAGGCTATTAGAGTGATTAAAAATCGACTGTTCAACCGATACTCGGAGGGCCGAGATTCATATACCATTTAGTTGGTCATTGTACCATTCAGGGCCGGCGGATACCGTGGGTAGTATGGGTAGTACTACCCACTCGAGACTAACAGAGAGGGGAAATACCCACTCGAAAGTTTGGAACAAACTAAAAACTGAAACTTTTTACAGTTTTTAACGACATTCAATTAGCTAGAGATTACTGGGTAGGGAAAGTTATGAAAATTAAAGTCATAGTACTGAAGTGATAGCAAGGATTTGAAATATACAGATCGGAAAACTAGAAGTGGCAAAGTCATTAGAAGCTTAATATCTTACGGGTATAACTTTTGTCTTCTGCTGATGAGGGTCGAGCTTAGGCAGTATAACTACGAGTTCACCAGCATGTCCCTTGGCATGGACAGACTTGTACATCTTTACCGTGAGAACCGACCTGTAATTAACCGCATATTTGTCTTGCACGAAAAATGCATCTGAAATTCTCGAGGCACAATAATTTATTTATTTTTTTTGAGATGCAAATTTCTTTTGGCTTACAATTTAAATTTCTTAAAAATATCGTATAATAATTAGAATTTATTTAAAACTTAATCTCATTTTTTTAGTAATATATTTTAACACATCTACATTTTAAAGCAAGGAATTCAGATCGATATGCAGAAAAAATGTTAGTGCATTTTTATTCAAACTAAAGGATGCAGTTAGCAATATTTTCAAAGACTAGATATTGAAACAAGGAGAAGCATTATTAGGCTTATTATAAGCAAGGATAAAGATATACACGAGAGGAATTCATTTCAAGATCAAAGTAGCAGAGACCGTATCAGGGAAAGTGAAGAGAGAGAGAGAGAGAGAGAGAGAGAGAGCGAACAACAAAGTTAGGGAAAAGAAGAAATTAAACTTGTTGTTTTTGTCAAACGGAAGAAACAGAACACTACAGGACATCATGAACCCGATCGCCGACTGCCCTCCTTGGATTCATTGGGAACTTTTTTGTGACCAGATTTCCAGGTAGTTCTTAGCATATCAACCAAATGACAAGAGAACTAAATCTGTATAACTGAGACGGAGATCTGGCGCTAGGGGACTAGGCGCACGACCAGACAACATGTTTTATGTTGCAATAATCGTCACCATAAGCGCAGAGACCGCTCGCTCTCCACGACCCTACAATACCGGAGATGCTACGTATAATGACTGGGCATGACCCGAGATATCATCCGAATGAAGTCACGAGCCTTATCCATCCCCTTGAATCAAGGCTTGTTTGCCTTTGGGATTCCTAAACTTGCATTGTTCCACGAAATTTGCCAATTTTCGAGTGTCCTCTGATAAGAAATACTGAAAAGCTCGTTGACGCTACGCAATCTTTAATGAACATCATCTTCTAATGTCAATCTGTTTGCCTTTTCTCATTACCATCCACCTTCTCATTACCCGGAATGGAGTAATGCAAAAAAAAATCAAACTAAGGTAATTTGATATGATTTTTCAGATAAATAACTAAGGAATTCCCATGTTTTCCCAGAAAATTCAAGGAATGCTTTCAATACTCCATCGAATCCGTGGAACTGTAACGATGTGGACTGACGGTTAAATATAAAACCATCAGTTTTGTGGGGAGAATGTTTGAGTGTAGATCTATATGGAATGCTGTTGTCACCGAAAAAGGATTCTTGGTTACGTGTATTTCGATCAACCGTTTAGTAGCATACACGTCGAAACTAGCCACCAGATGAAACATCATTTTTCTCGTTAATCCGTCGACAAACCGGTGCCAATAACCGTGTTTTCAGCATTCAGTAAGTTTTTCATTTTCGTTTCAAACGTTGCATATATTTGGAAAAGAAAAATCGGGCGATCCGACATTCAATCTGACATTCATTCTGAATGCTCTCTACCCACCACGAAGTGGGAGACCGTCTACTGCTGTTGGCGCCGGATCTCGTTTCATTTGACCTTTAATCGCTGTGTCGATAATCGATTAGCCAATTAAAACCTTGTATGCTTCCACCGGGGGAATTTCTTGTTTTGATTCGATTGTTTCGACTATAGTAGACGCGTAGCTGTTCCAATCAATAGGCACACTAATTGAGGTACGCTACGCTTGGCCGCGGTATAGTGGAGTAGTCACGATCATAATGAAATTGTCGCGAATATCATGGAGTAAGATAGATCGGTTATCAACGTGAAGACAACCCTATGGCATACCGTGGGAGTTGAAGTCTTCTTGAACCAGCTGAGGTTCCAATTATAGAGGAACAATGTCTGCCTTTGATTCGGCCTTAACAACCGACAACTCTCAGGCCTTTACGAGGCAGCTTAGGAGAGGAAAGGATTTTCTTTTTTTTGAAATTTACAGGCACTTTAGAACATGTTCCCTCATTGGGATTGTCAGACTCTCGCTCTTTAGTGGACAAGGGAGCGTAGAAATTAGTCGTTGTTTCTACGTTTCTACAATGGGTAGCTGTATGGCTAAATTGTTCGCAATAACGGCATACCCTGAGGCACAAAAAGGCGAACAGGTAGACGAACCCCGTTCAAAGGAACAAAGTTTGGAAGAATAGATCCGGCGAAAGGCTCGTAATGAGACTGATTGAAAATAAGTTCTTATACTCCTCGTTTTATGCTGAACGCATTGCTTGCAAACCAGAAGTTTCACTGACTGAAGCAAAGGGTTTTGGATGGAACCAACCCCATATTTCGCGATTAAGGCCCCTGTTGGAGACAACACCATTAATCTCTACTTCCCAGGCGGGTGCGTAGACAAGATACTTCTTCATACACGGCCGAGTGTTGTTTAGTTAGTTTACGCGATATGTCGATGATGTTAAATGGGTCATATTCGGTTCGGAAATAGACCTTCCAGGGACCTGTGGTATTAGATGAATATAATTTATATCGAAAGGAGATTTATCGGCATTGATTCCATCGGAAAAACAATCAAATCGACCTCCATTGAGCCAGAGAGGCTGTCTGTAGTCGTAGATACCTTCCCATTAGTCAACACTATCATGCGGGCTTCATTACCCACGCAAAGAAAAGGTTTTATCGGAGGAGGAGGAGAAAATTAATGCTACGTAATTTAAAACAATTTTAATTGGTACTTAGCTGTGGAACATTTGTAGTATCAATCTATCTATCTAGGGTAAAGTGCCTATTTTCACCATACTAAGCAAGGTGCCTGACTAATTCATCAATTTCTCGGCCTACAATCAATGGAATGCGTAAAAGTTGACATCAACAGCTTTGCTTCGTTGCTAAGAAGCAATACTATAACACAAATGCGCTGAAATCAGTGAAATTCTCGTGTTTGAGCGCAACGAAAACTCGAATCGAGTGCCCCTATTGTTGCGCTACCATTTGACTCAATGCGTTGAACAAAAATGGCAGACACTGCTCTAACCAACGCACAGTGATCACCTTACATACAAAAGTCGGACAAAACCTCAAAAGTGGCCCGAATTTGATGAAAGCTTCACATAAGGGTAATTTTGTGATGCTGAATTCATATTTGATGTTTATTTTTTGTTTTTTATTTCCTCAAAATTTTGGCACTTAGGGTGGTTCGAAAATTCAACTTTTATAAATATAAAGTGCACTATTTCCAAAAATTTATTTTCAAAAAATTAGGTGCGGTGAATTTTTTAGCAGAACACACATTTTTTCAATTGTTGCTAATGATAAGACACATCTATAAATTATATTGCGAACCCTGGGTAGTCAAAGGCTACCATGCGTCTCCTTCAGACGTATCATGAAAAATCACCTTTTTTCATACCTCGGGGCAGAAAGGGGCAAAACAAGATATTCATTTTCGGAAAGTACACTAATTTTCAAGTATCGTGAACAACAAGTGATCTTTCCGAACCGTTTCAAAAAAAAGTGCAGCCACTTTGAACATTATAACTTTAAACTATTGCTCGATTTATTATTTGTTTTTCATGTCTGAGCGAGAAGAAAGGCTTGTATCGACTAAATCGAATGGCAGCTATAGGTCCAGCGAGTAACCTTTCACATGAAATCAGTTTGACCCCAATCGGAATCTTAACTAAAAAGATATATGCATTTGAATAACTTAGGTTTGAAAATAGTTTTCCTCTGAATTTATCATCTATTTCACCTTTGAAGTCATGTAAAAAATCGAACTATCGTCCTCGGGACTTAATATTTCGAGAAAACTCTATTCAACCTGTTAAGAAACAGAGAAAAATGTTAAATCATGAAAAATCAAAAATAAAATTTTGAGGTTTTGTCCGGCTAGGCGACACTGTGCAACGGGTTTAAATGAATAGGGTGATAATAGAAACAAGGCGAAAATGGGCTCATCACCCTATCTATCTATCTATCTATATATAAAAGTCAATGTTTGTATGTATATGATTTATGGACTCCCAAACGGCTTAACCGATTGCCGTCAAAATTTATACGTAGTAGGCATTTGTCATGGAGTGTGTTCGTGTGTTATTGGTTGGGGATTATCTGCCCGCTAGATGGCGGTTCGGAACAAATTGTGTTTTCCTCCTATTTCGTTGAAAGTCACAGCAACGCGCGATGGGTATTAGATACTAATCAATAAACTTATTTTCGCTGAGCCGTGGGTCACACAGCCCGTTAACAAAGGGTATTTCCAAATAGCCACCAGGTATTATCGGGAATTTTTCACTTTCACTTACATTTACAGTTCAGACATGGTGTACTGAATTTTCATCCCCACGAGTAGCTGCTGCAAGCCTGAGCGTCTGATCTCCAGGAGGAGCGGCTCAAAACAGCCTCTGTTTCCCATGTTAGGGGCGGCTGATCATCGTCCGAGTGCTAGTGAAGGACTCTAAGCTCAACTGTGCACTATGGTCCTCCGGAAAGTTAGGGGGTTGGTGTCAGGCCCTGTGAGCCAGTCGTAAAAAAACAATTGCAGCGAAAAGTCAACCAGATAAGAATGCGAACCGATACCAATGGCGACGACCACTGCGACGAAAAGGGACTAGCGATTGGAAGCTCGGAACGTGGAACTGCACATCTCTCAACTCCATCGGGAGCACCGCGCACTCGACGATGTTCTCAAGGACCGCGGGTTCGGAATCGTAGCGCTGCAGGAGATGTGTTGGACAGGATCCATGGTGCGAAGGTTTAGAGGTAATCATACCATCTACCAGGGCTGCGGTAACACACATGAGCTAGGGCAGCTTTTGTTGTGATGGACGATATGCAAAGACGCGTGACCGGATGGTGGTCGATCGACGAAAGAATGTACAGGTTGAGGATCAAGGGTCGTTTCTTCAACATCAGCATAATAAACGTGCACAGCCCTCACTCCGGAAGCACCGATGATAACAAAGGCGGTTTCTATGCGCAGCTCGAACGAGAATACGCCCAAGCCACGACGTCAAGATCATAATTGGGGACTTAAACGCTCAGGTAGGCCAGGAGGAGTAATTCAGACCGACAATTGGAAAGTTCAGCGCTCACCAGCTGACGAATGAGGACGGCCTTCGACTCATTGGTTTCGCCGCCTTCAAGAACATGGCCATTCGTAGCACCTTCTTCCAGCACAGCCTCCCTTATCGTTACACCTGAAGATCACCGCTACAGACGGAATCGCAAATCGACCACGTCCTGATTGATGGACGGCACTTCTCCGACATTATCGACGTCAGGACCTATCGTGGCGCTAACATCGACTCTGACCACCACCTGGTGATGGTTAAATTGCGCCCAAAACTATCCGTCATTAATCATGTACGGTACCGACGGCCGCCTCGGTACGATCTGGAGCGACTGAAGCAACCAGATATCGCCACCGCCAGGCATTGCATTTATCGCTCATATGAGTAAATGCGCCCGGATAGTTTGCTACTGCGACAATAAAAACTCACATTTTCACACGAAAAGTTATTGGCACTCACACAACTTCTCCGGATAAATACAACGTGTTATTTCTCCGGATAAATAAAACAGCCGGAGAATGAGTGAATGAGTTTATCACGGTATCCTTTTGGCGTTCCCTGCTTTGCTGTCGTTATTCCAAAACACGATAAAACAAGTCCATCATACTTCTTTGCCGCTTTTCTTTGTAATTAAGTGTATTTTTTGAAGTTTTTATTGATTTCCACGAAATTAAAATTTTATCACTATTTGTGGAGACGGAGAGTTTTGCGACTCATCTTATCTCGGAAAAATTGGACATCGGATAAGCTACTTCTCGCGTGAGTGAGAGAGAATTACAACCCCTGGCCACTGCCTACGCGCAGCACCTCGAGGCAGCGTTACCGGACAAGGGCGAGCTCGACTTGCGCCCCCCCCCCCCCCCTTGAGGACTGCTGGAGAACAGTAAAAGCAGCCATCAACAACGTAGCTGAGGACGTTGTCGGGTAAGGAACGGAGACGACGGAACGATTGGTTCGACGAGGAGTGCAGAGCGGTTTTGGAGGAGAAGAATGCAGCGCGAGCGGTCATGCTGCAGCATGGAACCCGACAGCATGTGGAACGATACAAACAGAAGCGGAGGCAGCAGAAACGCCTCTTCCGGGAGAAAAAAACGCCGCCTGGAAGAAGCGGAGTGCGATGAAATGGAACTGCTGTGCCGTTCTCAAGATACACGGAAGTTCTACCAGAAGCTCAACGCATCTCGCAAAGACTTCGTGCCGCAAGCCGAAATATGTAGAGATAAGAACGAGAGCCTGCTGACGGACAGCCGTGAGGTGATCGAAAGGTGGAAGCAGCACTTCGACGAGCACCTGAACGGCGAGGAGAATGTAGGTACAGATGACCAAGGCAACGGAGGATTTGCCTACGTCAGTGCAGTTGAGGACGGGAATGAACCAACTCCCACGTTGAAGTAAGTTAAGGATACCATCCAACAGCTCAAGAACAACAAAGCAGCTGGAAAAGATGGAATCGCAGCAGAACTGATCAAGTTGGGCCCGGAAAAAGATGGCCACTTGTCTGCATCGGTTAGTAGTCAGAATCTGGGAAACCAAACAGCTACCGGAGGAATGGAAAGAAGGGGTGATCTGCCTCATTCACAAGAAAGACGACCATTTGGATTGTGAGAACTTCGGAGCGATCATCATTTTGAATGCCGCCTACAAAGTGCTATCCCAGATCATCTTCCGTAGTCTATCACCTAAAGTAAATGAGTTCGTGGGAAGTTATCAAGCCGGTTTCATCGATGGTCGGTCGACAACGGACCAGATCTTCACCGTATGGCAAATCCTCCAGAAATGCCGTGAATACCAGGTCCCAACGCATCACCTGTTCATCGACTTCAAGGCGGCATACGACAGTATCGACCGCGTAGAGCTATGGAAAATCATGGACGAAAATAGCTTTCCCGGGAAGCTGACTCGACTGATCAAAGTAACGATGGACGGTGAACAGCGTGAGGATTTCGGGTGAACTTTCTAGTCCATTCAAATATCGACGGGGAGTGAGACAAGGTGATGGACTCTCGTGTCTACTATTCAACATCGCTCTGGAAGCTGTGATGCGATGAGCCGGGCTCAACAGCCGGGGCACGATCTTCACGAAATCCGGCTAATTCGTATGCTTCGTGGGCGACATGGACATTATCGCCCGAACATTTGGAACGGTAGCAGACCTGTACACCCGCCAGAAACGCGAAGCAGCAAAGGTCGGACTGATGGTAAATGCGTCCAAAACAAAGTATGTGCTGGTAGGCGGAACCTAAAACGACAGGATCCGACTAGGAAACAGCGTTACGATCGACGGGGATACCTTTGAGGTAGTGGAGAATTTTGTCTACCTAGGATCCTTATTAACTGCTGACAATAACGTGAGCCGTGAAATTCGAAGACGCATCATCAGTGGAAGTCGGACCTACTATGGGCTCCAGAAGAAACTGCAGTCAAGAAAGATTCACCCCCGCACCAAATGCACCATGTACAAAACGCTTTTAAGACCGGTGGTTCTCTACGGGCACGAGACTTGGACCATGTTCGAGGAGGACCTAGGAGCGCTAGGAGTTTTTGAGCGACGGATGCTAAGGACCATCTTCGGCGTGGTGCAGGAGAACGGTGTGTGATGAACCACGAGCTCGCTGCACTCTATGGCGAACCCAGTATCCAAAAGGTGGCCAAAGCTGGAAGGATACGGTGGGCAGGGCAAGAATGCTGGACAACAATACTGCAAAGATGGTGTTCGGTTGGTACAAGAAGGCGAGGAGCGCAGAGGGCACGATGGGCGGACCAGGTGGAACGTGATTTGGCGAGTGTTGAGCGTAAACGACGTAGGAGAGCTGCAGCTACAAATCGAGTATTGTGGAGGTAAATTGTTGATTCAGTGTTATCATGAAATTGATGTTGAACTAAATAAATGAAATGAATGGATTACCTTTATAAAACACGAACTGGATACACGCAATGCGTAGCAACCGACATCTGTGCTCATCGTTAAGACAAGTAGAGATAAGGAAACTGAGTGTGTGCGGATGTCCTCAAAGTGATGTGGTGTTTCCACTTTTATGGAACTTTTTAATTTTGATTTTAGAGGTTTTAACCTTAAGGTCATTCGCTTCTTCAACTCAGAAAAATCTATTAGGAAAAATCTCTAATATTATTTGCCGTTGGTTTAGTAAGGAAACTTGATGAGCTTGGGTTTCCGACATATGGTTTTGCCGATGATTAACATATAATGATCACCGGAATTTGAATCAACACACTTTTTGATTTTTATGCAGCAAGCCTTATGTGTTGTTGAGCAATGGTGCCTTTATGTTGGACTTTCAATTAATCCAAATAAAACATTCGCGCAACGAAGGATTACAACCGGAACTCGTCCGTTGCAGTTCTTTGACTCTGAAATTGTTGTCACAGATCAAGTTTATCTCTGACAAGATCTAAAATCTCATCAGATACTCTAAGGGCTTCTCAGTTCTTTTCAAACAATATTAAACCTTCTCCTTTAGATGAATGATATCTTCAGAACTAGGATTCTCTCAAATGTTATCGACGTCATATTTTTCGATATTTTCTCAAATATCAGATGGAACATCTTCTCAAGTATTATCACAACTTTTTGGGTATTCTGATATTTTCTTAGGTCTTCTTTTTCAGATCTTCGCAAACCTGAGCAGAATCAAATCTTTTCAGAGTTACTCAGATTAAAGATCTCCTTCGAGCAATGATTAGTACACCCAAAACAAAAGTCTCTTGTAATAAAAGCAAGCGACAATCACCTGCAAATAATGTCAGCATTTTTCAGAATTTCTTAGGACTTCTCAGTTCTTTTCAGATCTGATTCTGATTAATTCTTCTCTGTAATACAGCGACCGTCTCATAGTTTCGAAGGTTTCTGAAATGTCGTTAACACACCGGGTTTTGCTATTAGAGCGGACTACTCCCATGATGCTTTCAGATGATTAATCGTACAACTACACTGTTCAACTGTCAAAACGGTGCCTCGGTTTATTTACTATATTTATGCTGCACTGTGATCGACTTATCGATCAATGTACGCTAAACTCTCGATACCCATAATTGGGTTGTAATGTTCGATTTCACTCAAAATCATTTTGCCCCTTAAGTGGGGTAATAAACTAACGCCGTTACACAACAGTTTCGATCAGAATCTTTTCGCAAACTTGTATGTGCACAGCAGTGAAAATGCAAGAGACTTCTTTAGCCGAATTTATGACTGTTTAAAGTGTCCGTCCTTCACACGTCCCCAATCGCCGCGGAAGTAAACAAACTTTAACTTTTTTTTTTCTTCGGAGCTATCAACATACACTGACACAAGCAATCTTGTTTGGATAATACCACTTTATAGGGACACTGACAAAGTGCCATCCATCCACTTGAACAGATACCATCAACTGCAAAAAAAACCAGTTGGAGAATTCGCTGAATAGGTTAGCTTGTCAAAAGTTAGCCTTTCCTTTTTCTTTCCCTTAGCTAGCTCACCAATGATAGCCTTTTGAAAGTTGTGTCTTGTGTTTACTTTTTTAGAAAGAGTGGAGTGGTAGCAAAAACCATATGACCCCATCTCCCCCTCCCCGTTCCGTTCCGTTGATGCGCCTCGTGATGGCAGCCGATCCTATGCTTAGCTAGCTTCGAACGAAGGAGTTGGTTATTTTCCCGTTCGTTGTTGCTCACACTACTTCAATCCCGATGTCAAGAACGTTGCGACGAATGGTGAGGTACGGTGCGGTTGGTGGATGCCAAACACCACTTAACCCACTTCCGCCATGGTACATGTGACTGGGTTGCACGTCGGGCCGTGCAGAGCTGTGTCGGCGTCGGGCTGTTTGGGGTGGTGTTTTGATGAGAGCAAGCCACCACAGCAAAGTTGCTTTGTTTTTCGCCGACAGCAGTCGTCTCCTTCCATAATGTGATACTTTGGCGAAAAATGGCCACGAATACACTTGAATGAACGGATCTGCGGGGAGGGATAATGTATGTAAAATTAATTCCAGCCACGTTCGATCCACACGGTCTTACATATATGTGTTGTTGCGTGCGTGTGTTTGAGAATATTTGCCAATGTGAGTATGTATAGTTATCAACTATCGGAGGAGAGATTCAAGTCGCCGTTTCTATTCACTGATAGAAAGCTTCGGCTTCAGTCATTAGAGATGGTGATTCGCACATGTACTCACACGCATGTATACCAACACATCAGCGTAGAAGTCTCGGAATAGAATTTTGCGTTATTATCCGAACAAGATTGCCGGAGCGCTCAGCAGCATCGCCACCATCATCATCATCATCATCATCACTGACACTCTAAATAGGCGGTAGATGGATGAGCAATCTGGGATCAAAAATAGAAGCCTGCTTTCGGGTTGAAAGGATGTGCGGTTCTTGGCGCATTATAGAAAACAATGAGCTCGGAGAAGGTGGATGTGTAATCAAATGAAGAGCGGCAATATCTTTGTTTTTTTTTTTCTCGGCGAAACATGGTAATCCAATACCAGTCGATAAGGCGGCCTTCCGGAAAACTAGTAGCCATGAAAAGCCTGCTTCCTAGATGTTTGATGCTATCCAATCCAAAATAAGCCATGGTACATGTTACAGCGCATCCAATCAGTGTGTTTCAAATTCGCCCTAGTTGCGCTCGAACACGTATTAGGCGAGAGCTTTGTTATCATCTTATGGATTAACGATGATTTCGCTAAAACATTGCCAATTATAGAAAATGGTTCCATACTTGGAAGAGCAGTAATGTAAATAGCATCTATTGTTGGACGTTTCACGTACGACGGAAATATTTTAACTGTCTAAGCCAATGGGAAATGTATTCAACTTTTCGGATTGACAATGAATGTAGGTCAGCTTGAACCACCCTTCGCTAGCAAAAGTTACTTTTTGAAGCACAGCGGAAACCATCGACAGCTAAAAGAAGAAATGGAAGAAATGATGGAATCAGAACAATTGTAGTCCAGTCACGTGCATCTAAGAAACTAGTTACTGAAGACAGCATAGAAAATGAGACCTCACTAACGCAAGAGATTTGATACGGGTGGGATTCAAATTTTATCCACTGCACACCTGGCAATTACAAAAGGGTAAGGGAAAGTTAGCTAAACACGTTAGTAACAAGATTCAATAAACTTCTGCGTTTTTATTCTTATTATGATATTTAGTGGAATGAAAAGGAATGAGGAAATAAGACTGGTAGATCATATTGAATCGTCGTCAATATTCTATAATCCTCTAGGATCAGTAATATTTTCTTAAATATTTTCAGAGTTTCTTGGTTTTTTAAGCTATTCGGATAAGATATTTTCAGAAACTCTTTGACATTTCCCTGTCCTCTTCTAAACGGAAAAAATCCGTTCATCAACTCATAAAAAAAGATCACGATTTCGTGAACTGAACGATACAAGTCCTCGATTTTCGTCCTTAGCCCTCTGACGTTTTGGTAGTACAACCGCAAAGCGATAGCGCCACGTGCCAAGCTTCCCGACATATTGTAAGGACGTGATGTACCCGATGGCATGCTAGAAACCAGAAGGTTTTCAGGCAGCGGATCGTCATTTAAAACAAAATACTCGCCTGAGAAGGAAGTTCGGTGGTTATCAGAAGGGGGAAGGTTCAGGATAAGTTTAAGCAGAAAAGGTTGTCAAAGTTTCCAAATAATACTTGGTTTGGCAGGTGATATGCGTATGTGAGCTAGACAACGATTGTAAGCTCGGAACATGGAACTGCAGTTCACTCTGCTTTCCAGCTTTCGACAGGATAACCTATGACGAACTCCAACCACGCAACTTTGAAGTCATAGCACTGCAGGAACTTTGCTTGACAGGACAAATGGTATGGAAAAACGGGCATCGGGCGGCTACTTTCCACCAGAGCTGTGGCACCACCAACGAGCTGGAAACCGGCTTTGTAGTTCTAGGTAGGATGCGTCTACGCGTGATTGGATTGGCCGTTTCTTCCACTACAGCATCATCAACGTACACTGGCCACACGATGGGAGACCCGACGACGAGAAGGAAGCGCTCTATGTGAAGCTGGAGGAGGTGTACGACGGCTGTTCGCAACGGGACGTGAAAATCGTCATCGGTGATATGAACGCTCAGGTAGGACGGGAGGTAATGTTTAGACCGGTAGTCGGGCCGAACAGCTTGCATACCGTATCGAATGACAACGGCCAACGATGCGTGAACTTCGCAGTCTCCCGTAGCATGATAGTCCGAAGTACCTTCTTCCCCCGCAAAGATGTCCACAAAGCCACCTGGAGACCTGACCAACGTACCGAAAACCAAATCGAATAAGTTCAAATCGACGGGCGATACTTCTCTGATACCAGCAACATTCGTACCTTTTTTTTACAATGAAGAAGACGTTTACGTCCTAGCCCAGCACACGTGCTTTTGGTAGGTATCCAAGCTACCGCACGGGGTACACTGTGGGCGTGTTGGGCTCGAATGGTGACGCTGCCATTAATACCGACTAACCTCCATTGGGCTCCGCCATCGTTCCTCTCAGGAACTACCTCTCGGTATTACTTCTGGGGGGATAGCTGTACTTGATGTACTCACTCACGCGTTCATACGTCCTGTATGAGGCTTACTTGGGTGCTCACCCTATCGCCCCTTGATTCACTCTCAAACACTCCACATGAGGCTGACTTTTGTGCTCACCTTTTTCGTTCCTTGCGAGGCTGACTTGTGTGCTCACCTTACTCATTCCTTGCTAGGCTTACTTTTGTGCTAGCCTCTACCATACCATGTGAGGCTGACTTTTGTGCTCACCGTTAACATACCGTGTGAGACTGACTTGGATGTTCACCCTTGCACTCCTCTGCCACGCCATGATGCATCGATAGCTAAGTCCCAACATACTACGCTACGACCCTCCCGTCTTGGCATGAGGCAGTCCACTTATACGGCTATACACTCACTCTTCTGCCTTGCTTCGGGGTGGCTGGGTTTACCCCTTACGCGGTTGCCAGTCGCTGCGCCAAACCTGCCTCAGCATGAACAGACCATTCACTCCCTTTTTTGCGCTCGGCCTTTTTCGCTCCAACTAACCAATCACTAGTTAGCCGTGCCCGTCGTCTGTTGCTCGGTTCGCCAGATTACCTGTAGCCTACTGGCAATCTGGATGGTAGCAGCCGAGACTGCGTTCCACTTCTCCACCGATTGACACATCCGCTGAATAAGGGTATCAGGGGTTGTGTCCCAGCCACAGACGTCAAGCATTGCTCTTCTTTCGACGTCGAACCGATGACATACGAACAGTATGTGTTCGGCAATTTCGTCTACACCTGGGCAGTCCGGGCAGACTGGGACCTCCGCGTGCCCGAACCTGTGGAGGTACTGTCGGAAACAGCCATGGCCTGGCAGGAATTGTGTCAGGTGGAAGTGAACTTCCCCATGGGGTCTTCCCACCCAGCTCGATATGTTAGGTATCAGCCGGTGGGTCTACGTACCTGACAGGGATCTCCCGCCCTCGGATGCTGCACACCATAGTTGATCCTAAAGCGGATTGCTAAATGATCGCTATGGGTGTAGCCTTCGTCTACCCTCCATTCCATGCCTGGAACTAGACTCGGGCTGGCAAATGTTATGCCAATCCACGCCTCCACCCCGTTTCTACGGAATGTACTAGCGGAGCCACTAGAAGCTAGCACAGTATCGAGTTTCGCAAGCGCCTCCATTAGCGCTTGGCCCCTGCTATTTGTACAGCGGCTGCCCCACTCCACTGCCCAAGTGTTAAAGTCTCCCGCTATGACTACCGGTTTCCGGCCCACTAGGTCCGACGAGAGCCTGTCGATCATCTGGTTGAACTGTTCTACTGGCCACCTTGGTGAAGCGTAGCAGTATTGTACACACCATTGATCTTGGCAATCGCAACACCCTCGGCGGAGGAGTGTATTACCTCTTGAACCGGGAACCGTACCGTTGTACAGATTGCCACCATTCCAGACCCGTCCGACACCCAATTGCCGTTGCCGGCAGGGATGTTGTACGAGTCTGATAGGAGGGCGACATCTGTCCTCGACTCCGAGACCGACTGCCACAGCAGCTGTTGGGCTGCTGCACAATGGTTAAGATTTAGCTGTGTGACGTTCACGGCTTCTTCTTATTTACCGCACCGAAGGGACACGAAGGTCCGCCCATAGCATGATTACTGGCTTGCTTCTTAGCGGTGCAGATAAGGCACTTGTGCGCCTTAGTGCAACCCCGCTCCTTATGCCCCTCCTCGCCGCAGCGACGACATAGTTTGCTCCTGTCTATGCCCCTGCACTCGTAGGATTTGTGGCCGGACTCAAGACACCGATAGCACCTATCCACTGAAGGCGGCTGGGGTATGCTAATTGGGCATACCGACCAGCCGATCTTCAGCTTACCTTTCTCGGTTACCTTTTTGGCATCCGCCTTCAGTAGCCTGAGGTAGGCTACTTAGGTGCCAGAGGGTCCCCCTCTAAAACGCACAGAGGCTCCCTCGATTGTCACGTCGCATTGCTCCTTGACGGCTGCGACGACATCTTCTGCGGTCGTCAACTCGTCCAGATGCTTGCACTGGAGAGTCATTTCCGCCCCTAGCGACCTGACCTGGGCGCCTTCACCAAGGACCTCTTGGGCCAAGGCCTTGTACACCGCACTAGATTGTGCGCCTCGCTTCAGCACCAGAAGCATTTCTCCCGTGTTGGTGCGTCTCACGCTACGCACATCTTGCCCAAGGGCCGAGAGGCTTTCGGCCGCCTTCATCGACTTTAGGACGTCGGCGTATTTGTCCTTGTCGGTTTTTAACCACAAGGCCTCACCTCTGTCCTTGGCCTTCTTCGCGGGCCGCGGTACCTCCGGTGTCGGTGCCGGCTTCTTCTTGGTGACCAGCCTCCAGGGGTTTACGCCCCCCTGCCCCGTTCGCGCCGGGTTGCTGGTACCATCGCTCTGCCCAGCGAGGTCACTCTCGCCCTCGCTTACCTCGACCAAACGGCGTCTGGCCTAAACGGTTGCACGCCGTGTGGTGTCGGTTTTTGCACCCTCGCATGGCGACTTCCTAGGGCGCTTCGCGTTCGGCGCCGTCTTACGATTGCCCTTGCCTTTTCCCTTCGAGGGGAACTCGGCCGCCGCTCCGAGCGACATGGTTGCTCCATAGAAGGTGAAGACCACTGTCTGAGTGCCTATATCGACATTCTCTCTTCCCTCCCTCTTGGAGGCCACTGTCTGGGTTTCTCTGTCGGACTTCTCCCGACATTCCACCCTCTTGGCATAAGCCTGCTGTTCCTGTCTTGCGAAACGAACAGTTTTCCGGAGCACCAGGAGTCTCTGCTTCAACTCCTTGCTTATGTTTTGCTTTGCCTCGATTATTGAATCGAGCTGCTCCACCACTTTGCACATCGCCGATAGTGGCCCGTCCAGTGCGTTGATAGGGCTATTTCCTACCACTACTGGGGGGTCACTGGTGCTATCAGATGCAGCACTCGTCGCTCCACTACTCTCCCCACGGGGGGGGGGAGGGGGAGACCTCGCCAAACCACCTCTAGCAAAGGGGTTTGGCACCTCCGTTTGTTTGTTGTTGTTTTTATTTTTGTTCTCCATTTCAGTACCCACGAGTAGCGCGAGAATGAATGTCCGCCACGCCAGAGCTCCGCATTAACGTGGTAAGGGACGCTTACTGTGGGGGTTGCCTAGGTACCCCACAGGCTCCGTTAACGATCGAGCATCTTTTTCACCCCCTCGATCACTCATCCCTCGGCACGGGTCGCTTCACGCCTTGGAATTGGGGTTATGACCTATCTTACGTGGTGACCGCGGCCCAGGTCATCACAACCATCCTCCTTTACCAGGGCTTGGGACCTGTAGCTCTGGTTCTCAATAGTTCCATGTACGTATATTATTACAGACATGGTACTATTGAGATCCGTCATTCGCTAGCGGAGTTTTGTACAACACGTCTAGAAAGTTCGAAAGGCACCAAGCAGGAGCGGCAACAAACAAGGTGGAAAAATTTGCACACGGATTCGGTACACAATCATTGTTTGGCGATCCGCGGATGTGGCAAATTTTAATTTATTCATCACATCAGGGATTGTGAATGAACAAATCTACATGAAAACCTCTAAAAATGACTTCTGAACTTCTTGAGGTCTCACGACACTTTCGCGGCCAGATTAGGCATTTTCCACTATTCCGTCGTAGTTTGGTACAGAACCAATTATGTTATTTTTGAACGGCACTCTGGCTTATCAAAAATATTTTAGGCCGTCAGAATCAGGAATCAAAATATACTGGCTCAAATGGAACGTATCCCGTAGGTAGTCGAGGATTTGAGCCTTAAGGCAGCGTGCATTCGATGTGTTTCCTATTTCGACTGATTTACATGACTGGCATATTGACTGATTTATTTTTTAACTTAAATTTTTATTCATTTAAGTTTGGGTTTACATTTTGTATAATATTGCAGTCTAGGTGATATAGCATTTGCTTTCCATCATTGATGGGCTTCGTTGGTAGATGGTTGCATTTCTGTTTGTTGCTGATTTTGAATTAACTTCTAATAATTGTTGTAGTGAATTATTGTAATGAATTGTGTTGCTCATATTAATAGGTTCGAGTAATTTCGATGTTTAGCTATATTTATTTGTTTACATAACACTAACAATGGAAGTATTGAACATTTGTGCTTTTGAAAGGTGAAAAGGCTAATTATTGTTATCATTTTTTCCCTTCGGTCTCTTTCTACACTGAGTGCCAATCACCAACATCAGAGAAGCGACTTTACCATCAAAACCGTAGACTTGCCACTTATCTACCGGTGCCGTCTTTGAGCTACTAATTCGTTCAATATGAAAATTTTAATATTACTATTAATGAACATGTTTGCTATCTACATCTCTTCGGACCGTTCGCTATAAAAGAAAGCACAAAACTTCTGTCAGAATATACAACAAAAATCTACCTTACCTACAATTTGTGTAAAAAGAGACACAATTTTCAAGAATTGTTTTATTCTTGCAGCGAAAAATGCGAATATCTAAAATGAACGCACTTAGATTCGACAAAATATCGATTGATTTTAATGGCTGCAATATTCCACATTTTCATCTGTAAATGTATTTGAATTATGATTGAAAAAATGTGACTTTTTTAAAGCTGTCAATTGAGCTTGAGGCTTTTTGTTTGAAAACTTGGGTTTTTCAATGAAACTGGTTCACATTTTTGCCTCTAGGTAGTACTTTAGACATTCAAATATTACCAAAAGTGAAAATCTGATGGATAATTTCATTGTGTACAACTTTGTAGAAAACTACATCGCGATCTAAAATTGCAAGAGAAAGCTATTAAATTTTTATCAAAGTTTCTATATTCGCACGGGGCCTACTGGTTAAGAAGTTTTATTCCAAAAACATTTTTATTTGAAAAAAAAAAATGGATTGCCATATTTTAACAGTGTTCTCAGAAGAACCTGAATTCTAGCAAAGTCGTATCTTTAAGCGTAAAAAGCATAATTCCAGATTCCACCGTTTTATGCGCACCAATGATATTTAAGGAGCATGGAGATATAGAGAAGAGTAGATAAAATTTGAACGAAATTAAGACTCTTATGAAAGATGCTGGGTAATGCGGCAGAATGAAACAGTTTTTTTTTCTGTCACAGATATATTTGTTTATTCTTTTTTTTTCTTCACTCATTCTGGAGTATGCTAGATGTAATCTTGAATCAACCTTTTTGCTCGTTAGCATCTTGTGGGATATATTTGGCCTAAATTTTAACTTTATATTTGATCAAACTCGATTAGATATTCAGTCATTTGCTTTGATTTCGGTTGAGAATCCTGATTGACAGTTTCATGAAGGATAGAAAAATAATTCGATGAGATTTATGTTCAAGTTTGTTAACTTTAGGGAATGGCTGTACATAGAACAGAAATTAGAAATAAAGGTTTTGTATATTGTACGAAGATAGCGATCTCCATATAAAAGTAGATATAGAAAGTATCACCTTTACCCGAAAGACGTGTTGCTGTTAATGTCTTCAGATTCTGAGCTGAACTGGCAACTCTGTCTTCTTGATATGTTGTCTTTGCTCTTATCCCATATTATGAGGGAAATCTTCTATAAACAGACTTGTATTACTTTGAGAATTTACTGAATGTATGGTCCAGCCTGATATTTTCTTGTTCGTTTTCTGTTGTTATCCGTGTACAACGAGTTACGACTCCGGAATTTCTTCTTAAAGGAAATTATGAAACATGGTTTTGTTATTTTTTCTAAGAATATGTGAAGTGTGCTCGATTTGGAAATAAAATTTCAGGACAAGCAGCCATCTGCATCTATAAATTGTGCTGAAATGAATTTACCCCAAAAGATAACAAACATGGATCCAAAACTCGAAGAGCTTTTTTCTATTTCAATCATCTTTCTTTTAATGTTGATAAAGACAAACAGGATTCTCAACCCAAAATTGCAATAAAACCGTCGTTTATTACAATGTCTCGAACTGTCTACTTTAGTTCATTCAAATATAGAGATTTGAATTTAAGCCAATTGTATTTTACCAGGCAGGATAGGATCAGGAAGAAGAGTCATTCTAGTTTACATTAGCTATCCCCTAGAGCGAGAAAAAATTAAAAAGGCATGATAAAATTCGTTCCTCTATTAATCAACAAGATGTAAGATTATCAAATAAATTTGGTCACACCTTTCCACACCTCCTTGTTCATAAAGTGTCATTTTCGCCCAAGACCCGGACAAATCTGAAAATATATTTTTTCTACTGAGAATTTTTTGTAAGTCCTTGTTAATCGACTTCTTAATCCATGGGCCCCGTGCACACCTAAAAACTGATAAAATTTTAATAACTTTCTCGGGTGATTTTATATCGATTTATAGCATTCTACGAAGTTGTAGACAATGAAATTGTTCATCAGATTCTCACTTTTAGGATGTTTTGAATGTCTATAGTACCAATTAGTAGCAAAAATGCGAATTAATTTCATTAAAAAACTTAAGTTTTCAATCAAAACACTTTAAAATAAAAAGTTGTTCTAGACCCCCGACAAAATATTTTCATTTTACTTTCAAATGAAAGGGAAAAGTCCATTCTTTCATATCCCGAAGTTTTACAGATGCCGATTTTTTTTAATAAAGTTGATCGACAAAGACACCGTGACGATACTTACTATACCACAATCAGCAAAGGATTCAAAGTGTTGGAGAAATCTGCAAGCATAAATTGAGCGGATGGGACTAAATATGTTAAAATCGCATGCGAAGAATGGGCGAGGAGTGTTCAGCACTAAATACACGTTATTGAAGTATAGCAAATCATCGGTCCCAAGTAGTTCACCGGGGCAATTCCTGACATAAAAGTAAATGTGAGTGGCTGGTTTTCTACAATGAAAACTGAAAGAGATAATTCTCGATCTCCGAGCTAGGATCGAAACAGCTGCAGAAACTACCGTTGATTCCAAATTTCTCCATTTTAGCGATTGTGATATCGTGGTTCAATTCTATCAAAAGCAGCCGATATGTTAGTGTAAGTAATATCATCCATTCCATTCCATACTCCCTATTCTGTAGGATATTAAATACGGTAAGTTAATCGCTGACGTCCAGACATGAAGCCATGATGATCGTCGATTAGGTACTGCTTGCATTGTGCCTGAATTGGTTTCATAATTACCAATTCCAGACTGAGCTTAATGAAGTGATCATCATGATGATATCTCGGGTATTTTTCTTTCCAAGGACAGAAAACATGTCCGCAGATTTTCGACAAGATTATGAAGTGCCACTGGCACGACAGTTTTTGCAGATGCTTCGAACTTAGCTCACGGATCGAGGATTATTTCTCTCGGTTGTCTTTGGAGATTGCCAGCCTCCCACATTTACTTCTACGTCAAGAATAGCCCAGGGAAGCTACTTTGGACCGGTGATGTTTTCGCTTTACTTCAATAACGTATACTTTGGGTAAAAGTGTTCTTAGAGATGCTTGAAAGATGTGATGAAGCGGAAGCACCAACATGTCTGTGACGTTTCAGTAATACTGAAGGGGGGTCTGTCGGGCCTCGGATTGAAGGACGTTTTAAGATTTAAACCAAGAATCGTCTTTTTATCGACATCAATAGCGCCCAGAGTTTGGCCTACAATTGGAACCGGTTGAATTTTTTCGGCTTTCAATTTTCTGGAAGTGCATAACATGATATTCATCCGAAATCGTTTTAGAGTCATAACTGCCAGGACTATAAAAAAATTCTGACGGCATTATTTTTTGATAGCAACTGAGATCTTGACGGATATTTGCCGGCTACCCGATATGAACACGTTCTTTTTCTTTTCATTGACAAGTAAAAAAATTTACGAACCAAGTTCCTAAAAACTTTTGAACTCATACAGTGGAGTATGAAGTTGTACAATTTAACCTATTCGTAGCTAATTATTCCACATTAAAATTGGATATTTCCGGTATAGAGTTTACTAGTACATGACGGAAATTCATTTTAAAACCCAAGATGGAGACTTCTGGTTTAGATAAATTCACTATATCCCCAAATATGTTGGTATTTTCGGAATGCGGTTAAGGAGTACATGACGGATATCAACGTTTGAAGCCATTTTGAAATCCAAAATGGCAAATTCGGTTTAGCTGAATCCACTATAACCTAAAGAATTTAGTATTTTCAGGATGGAGTAAATGACGGAAATCAATGTCTGAAGCCATTTTCAAATCCAACGTGGCAACTTATAGTTTAGATAAATTACAACCTCAACAATATGGGTACTTTCGGAATGGAATAATTTTGTAGTAAATACAGTAAACACCCTGTTTTATCAGCCCTTTACCTTTGATTTTGTCTATCCCCGATTTTGGAAGCTTTTTGACCCGATTCTGTCAGTCTTATATGAAACTCCATTTGATGGGCTCTATCCGACGAACCAAGCCAGGCGGTTTTCTTGAAACAAGATTTTTCGAATCTGCGTGCATTCTCATTTTTGGACCATTCAACCAATCAACTTCACGTTTTACCCGCATAAGCGTGCCAAAGTGGAAAAATCATGCGGAAAAACGATACTCTATTTTCAAGTGGCCGCCATTTTGTTTCTATGACGAATATTTTTATGTTTTTTTAGGCTAAGGCCTCTATGGTGTTACCGTTTACGGGATCGCGGCTGCTCTCAGCCCCCGAGGATGGACGATGCAGTTCCTGAAGGGAACCCGGCTAAACCCCAACGCCTGGTATGGACGTTCCGGGGTGGGCACGGAAGGCCTCTTTTTGGTCCTCGGGTCCCAGGGTCGTATATTGTTGTGGGAGGGTTTTCGGATCTGGTCGAAGGGTGTGAATTGAATTTAAGGGCGTGGTGGTGCACTGGCGGTAATCTCTGGTGATGGCGATAGGGCAGATCGTCCCTGGCGTCAATCTTTCTGCTGCAGCGGGCCCTCGAGCCACGCGGTCGTTTAGCGGGAGGAGCGATTAACGACACACGGTCGATGAAACCCGCGACGACGGCCTGCTATCTCTTTTACGGTTAGCCGTATCAGCAGTAGCACTGATCAGGGCGAGACAGGCAAACTCTTCGCTGGTCCTTGATAATTAGCCGGTGACTTCAGTCAGACCGGCGACCAGAGCTAAACAAGCCGGTTTCACCACTTCTGGTTAACAATCTTAACTTGAACTTTTTAAATTTTGATCCACTCGCTTCCGTGGTTGAAACCCAAGAGAGCGGCTTTCCGTCGTGCAGCTACTACGAACCTCCTCATTCCAATTTCCTTCTGTTCCTTCTTGTACCAACCCATCCCAATGCAGCCAACCACCCTCGTAGCTGACTCCTGCCAGATTTCCCAAATTCTGCCCACTGAAGTTGTACCCACAAGGCTGATAGGGTTTGGTTTTATTTATTTTTTTTATATAATATTATTTACAACGGTATTAAACCTTCCACCAGATTAAACAAAATTGTATCTTAACTTAGAAATATTTATTATTTGTAACCGAGCGGTTACAATGGAATGTAATCTTCAAGATTGTTTTGGTTTTCTTCTTGTAGACGACGAATTGCGGCGTGTATCGCGCCCGCAGGTCGGTTTTCAAAACACCTTTTACTTGAGCCGCCATTTTGGACGTCATTTTTAACACCTTACTCTCGAAAATTTTGATTTTATAGATGAAACCTTAATAAATATTTTGCACAATAGCGCACATGTCTAAGTCATTTTACTTCTTCAAAAAAAAAATCAAATATTAGGTAGGGGAGCATGGGGAGACTTGACCATGCACCGAATACTATTATTGGTTATTACGTATGCTATTAGGTTCTTAAAAAAAATTCAAAAATATTTTTTATGTTTGTTTCGACCCCATAAGGTAATTTTAAAAGTTTGGAATGAAACATTCTTTCCTTATAGAAAATATTCCGCAATTAATAAATTTGAGGTTAATGATGTAATTTTTTATCAAACCTTTTATGGACATATCTAGTCGACTAATAATTACTTTTAAAGTACTTATATCACATCTTACTCCTTATGAAGTAGTGAAACGATTTAACATCAATCGAAAGATTGGAATAGTTATTAGTAAAATTTGCAAGACATTGAACGTAAAAACCAATGTTGGTGAGACTTGACAAAGATTTTATGGGGAGACTTGACCAAGTGGCAATAAGCTGAAGAAAGATACAAAATTTCTGATATTTACTATGCTTTGGTAGCTACTATTAATGTTACTCACATCAGTCTATATCTTTCAGTATTAGCAATCAAAGTTAGAAGTAATATGGCAAATTTCGTAACGTGTGAACATGAAGTGTAAGCAGTATAGATAAGCCTTAAGGGAATACATTTAAAAAATCGAAATTTTTGAAAAGCAATCTTTTTTTTCTGCTGCCTAAGGATTCCGACATTATGAAAAAAAAAAAAAGGATTACAGTCTGTTTTATGTCTTTATTTCTTGTCCTGAGTTTTTAATATTCCCTTGGTCAAGTTCCGCAGTGGGGAGACTTGACCAAAAAAAAACGTTCGCAGAAAAGCTTTGAAGCATTTGAAACAATAAGTGCAAAATTCTGCAAAAAATCATGAACACGCACAATACCTTTGCACATCATATCTCAATAAGTTTTGAAGGATTGAAAGCATTTTAAGAGAGCTATGCAGGTTTAGCTGAAAACCTGGTCAAGTCTCCCCATATTCTCCTACTACTTTACTGCCCATGATCGCATATTTGTCCCGTTTTCTATGGGATTTCCCATATTTAAGGGACTGATATGCGATCATGGGCTGTTTAGTTCTATAATACTTTTCATCAGGTGCAACTTAGGGTAAAATGGGTACACATGTTTCGTGTGGACATTCTAGCTACCTTCGATTGATACCCTGGACTATTTAATATAAAAAAATATTTTTTATCAGCCGCTTTCAGACTTTTTTAGAAAAAATGGGGTAAAATTAATTTCACACTTGTGAAAGAGTTGGGGCAAAACGGGTACATTAGTTTCGTGCGATTATTCCAAATAGGTTCAATTGATTCCCTGAACTGTTTTACATAACTTATTACATAACTATAGAACTACTTTAGTGACCCGCTAGCAGCCTCTTTCTGAAATGATGAGTATGGTATAACTTCACACATACATTATGGGAAGAATTAGGGTAAAACGAGTGTACACATTTTGTGCGGCCATTCGGCTATTTATCTATTTATCAATCGGACCCCTGAACTTTTTACATAAGAATTACTATTTTTGATCAGCCTCGCTCTAATATGTAGAGCAAGGTCTAACTTTATACTTGAGTTGTGGCAGGAATCTGGGTAAAACGAGTGTGCACGTTTCGGGCGGTCAGTCTATTCAAACGTTAACCTGAACTTTTATACGTAACAATTACTAATTTTGATCAGCCGCATATAGCCTTTTACCAAAACATAAAGCCAGGATTAACTTCAAACTTTAGTTGTGCGAAGAATTGGGGTAAAATAAGTGTATACGTTTCTTGAGATTAATCTAATTATCTTCAATCGATTCTCTGGGCTTGTTTACATAAGAAATACTAATTTTGGTCAGCCGTATTCAACTTTTTTTCGAGTTACATATTCAGCCTTGCACATAAACTCAAACTCACACAAAAGGGGGATTAGGGCAAAACGGATAAAATGTCGTAGCAATAAAGTCGCGTTTTGGGTCCATTTCTGCCCACTGTGCGATGTTTCTCTTGTTCCGACGCCATCACAATTGATGAGCAAAAGTAGTAAAAATGATACTACAAAATGGGAAAAATACGTCAAATTGAAGTTGACTAATCTTTGATCGTAACACCCTTTAATGCAACTTTGAAGTGTACTTTAATTATAGCTTAGAGTTAGTAAACATCATCATTGTTCAAAATCTACTTCATGATGGTTAAGTGAATGATTAACGACTCTATGACACTTCTCTGTAAGTAATCCATTTATCCCATTATTGAAACAGAATTACCAAAAATTCACAAAAACGTTTTCTTTAAAGTACAAAATGATTCAATTGAGGCAGGACGCTCTAACTTTCTAAACCGGTTCCAAACCTTATCGATTTGAAAAAAAAAATTAAGTCAGACTATTCAATTCGTGCGATGATAAAATTCCCAAATAGGTTTCCCCATTTTCACTGCCCTACTCCAGACCACAACATTTTCCCCACTCCGTTCTACGACAGTCTATTGGAAGTGGGCATAAGCAAAACGGAGCAAAACACTTTTGACAGGTAGAGATGCAGGGTACCGACAACGAGAACAACGATGACGCTGACGACGATGGCTGCTTCGCTTTCCGAGTACCAGTTCCGCACACCGCATCGAAGGGATGTGCCAGAAAGCGCAAATGACAGCCATTTCGGAGGATTTTCGCACAATGTATGGAAAGTGGCAGAGTTACACAAAACCTTACCACAACACAACCTCATACGTCCTGCTGAACAGGATCGTGAATGAAAGAAAAGAAGAAAGAAGAAAAAACTGCCAAACGATACGACCGACGGTACGCTGCTGCTAGGTTCGTTGTGCTGAAACTTTTCCGGTGGGGTCCGGACCGGTCTGACCGGGCTGCGCGGGGTAGCGGTGGGGACGACGCGACACGATTCTCCTGTCATCGGGTAACGATAATGAGAATAATAACGCTTATGCTTACGGTGACAGCTTTTCCCTGCTGATTTGCGAGGGGAATGGCAGGAAAACATTCCACAGCTGGTGTCGCGCCAGATTGTCGATAGCAGAGTACGAGTACATACCTGGCAGGAATGAAGCAATGAGGAAGATCTGGATAAGTTATTGAACGCGGTCTTGGGTGCCGGTTCGATTGTTATCTTGGTTAGGGTTTGGTGTTGTGTGATTTTCTTTTGGTGATTTCGGAGACATTTTGGTCCGTGTTGTTTGCCGTATCTTTCAATTTACCGATCTACGATTTAAGAAAAGAATGTTTCACAATTGTGCACAGAGAGTTCATCATTGGTTCAATGTAGAATGGTGTTTAATGAATCGTTGTTCAACAGGGATCCGTGTCAAACTATTTTGAGAAGATTTAAAATTTTTGACAGTTCATTTTAATTTTAATCGAACATTGATCTAGAATAGGTTTGACTTAGGAACGGCTGACTAATTTTAAGTACGAAAATAGATTTACCTGCGTTAATTTTAGGTGATCAATCAATAGCTTCAATTCTCTATGTATAGGAAACTAAAAATGTAGTTAAATCTAGACAATTGAGTTAATAAGCTGAAACTAAAAATAAACGTTTCAATCATTATCTAAAAATATGTTAAGTCCATTAAGTCCGTCCACAACACAAATACCCAAGTGCCCATTTAAAATGTTTCATTTTTTAATTCATCAATACAGAAAAGTTGGCTTTAAACAAACCAAATTTGTAATGGATTCAATTTTCTACAAACATTAAACATTCACGATCAATCAGTATTTCCGTGTGTAGTTTCCAACCCTCTGAAGCTGAATGAATTATCCAACCCAAGCATAGATTATTTTCGCTGACCCCGGAAAGTTAATTTTCAACAACAAACAATCATTAACCCGTGCTTATTAAATTTTAATGCTCTTTGGGCTGAAACACAGTAACGGTTCGTATTCCCTTTCCCCACACAAAAACCCAGCAGCAGCAGCATAACACAGAAACACTTACCGATGCGGATCAAGAATTAAAATAGGTTAAAACACTACGCACTGAAACCCTGATGAAACAGACAAGTACCTACAATGTTGCAACACCCTTTTTCAATCAAAGCACTGACGGTTTTGCATCCGACACCGCTTGTCCTATCCCACCTCAACCACGTGTACGCACTGGCAGGTAGTTTGAATAAACCACGCTTTTATCGAATACCACGTGTGAAATTGCCGGTTGGGTTGCGCTTGGGGAAGCGGTGCCCTTTTATGTTTTTCTGTTACTATGGCTTTTTAGTGCAACTTAAATGTCGACTGTTACACAAAATAATGAATCAAAATAAGTTGGAACAAATCAGCATATCTCTGGATCAAAGACGGAAATATCTTTTTGAAACATTAGTAATAGCATAAGCGAACGAATTATGCATCATTCTGAAAAATCGAAACAAAACAAAATCACCTGACGCCCCGTATCTATATTTCAAATAGTAAATCAATGTCTGAAAATTGAAAATATGTTATGTCCTTTGAATATTTTGCAAAGCGTAATGATGTTGATAACAGAGCAACATATTGGTTGAAGGATATCATCATAAAATTCTTCCTGTCTGGAGCTGAGATAATATCTTCTTGTGAAGTGCATTTTACCCCGTCTTGCCCTAATGCCAAACTAATTGTGTTTCCAGATTCAAATAAACAACACCAGAGTTTTTAATAGTAGAGTTGCGTAAAGAGGATTGGCAACATTGAACCAATCATTAGTCTTTTTTAAATTTTGGCAACCTTTTATTTTTAGTTAAATTTCAAATGACTTCACCCGAACGCTTCAGTTAAAAGTTAATATTGTGCATTTAAAAATTTAAAATTAAGTGTTTACTTTTATTTTGTAAAAATCAGTACGATAAATAACATCGTATAAAGAATTTAATCTTTTTCCGGTTCTCAACTGATCCGCAACTAAGAACGAAATGCATTGATTTTTGCCGCTTGCCGTCTGATTGGGGTGTGACAAAAAACAGTCGAATTTGCAGCGTAAGATAAATTTGAATAAGTACATATGTATAAGTGGAATGCATACACAAATTTGTCAAAATTTTAGCTGCACTTTAACTATGAGAAATACCTTCATATTTCCACTGTCGGTAGAAGATTATTAACACTACCCAGAGCTGTTCCGGTGTTTGAAATAGTGCCAAATTTGAATATCAGTGAACATATATTTTTTAATAATTGTCATTAAGCGAAATATTCCTGGTTTTAAATAATGTTAATATTACATCATTGAATTTTTTCTCATAATTATCATCACATAATAACGATACTCCCCACGCATTCGAGCATTGTTATTCTTCGTGTCCGATAGGTAGACGTTTTGAGTATTCAATAGGTAGATTTGCTTCAGCCTTTGCGCAACTGTTCTTTATAAACTGTGAGCAACACGTTTAAAGCTATTTCTACTATATCTGGTCTTTTCGGTGCTACCGCATTACTCGGATTTTTTTTATTTTCGGTTGGTACCTAGATATTCATCTTTAGGTAAACAGTACACATACGAGTTTACTCAATTTACGCTATGAGCTGTCGTATAAGTACTTTTTGGAGTTTTCGTACACGACCGTCATGGAATACTAAAGAATCGTTCGTGTCTTGCTTCCCCCGTAGGACCAGATAGCTTTATTTATTTGGACGGAAAATGTCTTCTTCTCATCCTCTTCACAGTGAGGATAAGGAAATGTGCCAAATTGAGACAGTTGCGAGTTAACTTTGTACAACCTGTTGAGGACCGCCCTTATTTATTTTTTTTTGTGAGTGAAAGAAATTCAAAAAAAAACAATACGCCACGGTTAAAGTTCAACTGAAACACCTAAAAAGGCGGCCATGTTTACAAACCAAAAAGTAGCTTCGCTACCCTTTATATAATCTTCATGAAATTCAATCAATCTATTCAAACATTATTAGAAAAGTACTGATTGATTTTCATTAAGATTTTTCCAATGCTGCGCAAAAAAAACTTTTTTGTTTTGAAAGATGGCCGCTTTTTGAGGCTTTCTCAACGAAACTAGGGTACCGCTCTAATGTATTGTTACCCATCACTTTGACATGTGTGTGGGAATGAACAGGTTAAGCACGACAGTACAACAGTCACCAGCACTAATGGGAGTGGAAGTCGTTCGCTGAAGGGCAATCCGATTGAATGAAGCCTGAGTGATGTACGAAAACATACCGCAGAAGCGGTGCCACGTGGAAGATATGGATTAGGAAAAAAACGTCTTTTCGTATAGGTTAATCATCGCACAGTTCTTTTTCGGTTTGTTTGCGGTAAGTCGACAGATCCGTGAAAGTTGGGTCTGAGCGAGGGATCTTCAAAAGACGCATTAATGAAATTAATACCAAGAGGGGGATACGGAAGATCCCGGATCAGTGTTTGGCTGGCGTTTATACACATTGTTTACATTTGCTTTTCTTTCCTTCGCCTAATCAAACATGATGACAGATGTTACAAGAACGAAAAACGGAGGGCTTCCGCTGGGGTTCCATTTTAATCAGAATGATTTTCAGCATTTATATCCTTCATCTAGCGCGCTTTACATATATCGGATCAATTGCAGGACACTCTTAGATACGTTTCTCGGTATTTTCGCTTAAACATTCATATCTCGTACATTTTCTCACTTCGTCGCTGTTGTGCTATCTTATGACAAGCGCCATTTAGCACATTTCGAGAAAAACGATTTTTAAAGCTTGAGATTGAATATCTTGAAACTCATAAATGGTATAAACAATCCAAAGAAGACAATTAATGCTTCAATCTATTCTGCATTAATCTCTCAAATATTACGAAGATCGGTTGACTATGTTGCGAGTTTTTACTATGAATGTAAACAAAAGTCGCACTCACACGTGTCATAGGCGTGTATTGAAGACAAAATTTGTATGACGTGTCATAATCGTGCATGGAAAATTTTCCATAGAAAAAAATCATCAATTTTTAACTTTTATTCATATATAGAAATAATTTTAATAAATATACTCACGCTCATTGTATTTGTACAACTCATTCCTATTCGCAAAGGAACATCTCCCAGTCACATTAGTATGCGAGAATTACAATGACTGATCAGTAGTTATTGTTTTAACGGTCTAAGAATTATGCTAACAATATCCAGTTTGCTGCTCTTTAGGCAGACTTTTTAGGAGTATGTGCGGGGAACAGTCGGTCCTTCATCTTAAAGCATATCTTCAGGTTTCCTAAGCCTCACACCAAAAAATAATGAAATTTAAACGACATGTAAATCAATACGAATGTAAACATACAAAGATTGAATAAAAAATTTGATTGAAAAGTACGTTAAAATCAATTGGAGCATCAAACAGCATACAATTTTACACTTTAATTCGTGCAATATTACATGTCATTCATTTTACAGCAGTATTCGAGTAAAAATACACTGAAGTGCATTGGTTTTCCGTTTAAAGTAACCGTAATTTTCAATCCACGTGTAAAATTATAATAAAATTCGTTGAAGAAAGCACGACAAGTCGTGTGTATTTGTGGTGGAACTTAATTTTACATTTAAATTCATGCTCCAAATATGTGCATGAAAATAAACTTAAAATTACAAAATATTTTTTTCTGTGCTCTTCTTCCTGAGCTCTTCTAAGATTTTCACCAATCAAAAGTGGTTTTGTCTGATCTTCTCAGATCTTATTCTCAAATCTTCTCAGATTTTATCAAATCTTCCAAGTTTGTTCCAAGAATTTTCAGAGCTCACCTTTACAGATATTCTAAGATTCAGAATTATGCCAATCTTTTAAGGTTATAACAGCTCTTCTAACTATGATCCCAAGTAACATTTAATGTTTTACAGCACACTATAAGAGCAGTCTATGTATAGAGAGTTGCTTCAGGGGTGTCATAAAACTTCTGTTGTTACTTGTGATCTGTAGAAATCACCTGAGCTTTTATCAGATCTTCTGAAATCTTGTCAGACTTTCTTGAATGTTTTCAAATTCGCTTGTTTTAGGTATCTCTGATCTTCTTAGATATAAAACATCTGCAGATCATTTCAAACGTTTTGAAATTTTCTTAGATATTCTATCTACTCTGTTTTCTCAGATTTCTATAAATATTCTTTCATATTTTCATTTTCTGTTCTTAGATTATTTGAGATAATTTCAGATTGAAAATTCAAATTTCAGATCTTCTCAGAATTTCTCAATTACTTCTCAGATTATCTCTGATTTATTTAGATATGTTCTATTATTTTCATATCTTCTCAGATCTTTTAAAATCTTTTCCTGTCATCTTTGATATCGCTGATCTTCCTGGACACTTGCGCTAGTGCACTGAGTGCATGCCACTATTAAAATCTAGTGAAACAGTCGTAGGGCAGCGTCTGCTCGTTCAGTATGCCATTTGCGCAAATACCGGAGGGCTAGGGCTTTCATAATCTTAGCTCTTTCCTAACCATACTAGATATTTAAACTTTCCCAGATCTTCTCAGGACCTCTCAATTATTCTCTGATCAACTCTGCTCATCTCAAAATCCTTCTATTCTCCTCATCTTTACTTAGTATTCCACGAGTCAATTCACATCATCACAGAGCTATCAGCAAATCTCATTATCTTTTAATTCTGCCCAGTCCTACTCAGGTCTTTTCAGATATTCTCAGATCTATTCGAATCTTTTCAAATCTTTTCAGATCTTCTCAGATCTTCTCAGATCTTCTCAGATCTTCTCAGATCTTCTCAAATCTTCTCAGATCTTCTCAGATCTTCTCAGATCTTCTCAGATTTTCTCAGATCTTCTCAGATCTTCTCAGATCTTCTCAGATCTTCTCAGATCTTCTCAGATCTTCTCAGATCTTCTCAGATCTTCTCAGATCTTCTCAGATCTTCTCAGATCTTCTCAGATCTTCTCAGATCTTCTCAGATCTTCTCAGATCTTCTCAGATCTTCTCAGATCTTCTCAGATCTTCTCAGATCTTCTCAGATCTTCTCAGATCTTCTCAGATCTTCTCAGATCTTCTCAGATCTTCTCAGATCTTCTCAGATCTTCTCAGATCTTCTCAGATCTTCTCAGATCTTCTCAGATCTTTTCAGATCTTCTTCGATCTTCTCAGATCTTCTCAAATCTTCTCAGATCTTCTCAGAGCTTCTCAGATCTTCTCAAATCTTCTCAAATCTTCTCAGATCTTCTCAGATCTTCTCAGATCTTCTAAGATCTTCTCAGATTTTCTCAGAGCTTCTCAGATCTTCCCAAATCTTCTTAGATTTTCTCAAATCTTCTCAGATCTTTTCGGATCTTTTCAGTTTATTTCAGATCTTCTCAGATCTTCTCAGATCTTTTCAGATCTTCTCAGAGCTTTACAGTATCAAGTCATCTTAAATGTTTTAGATCTGATCTGTAAATTCTTTCCTAATCTTAGATAGTTTAATCTCTGTAAAGAACTTTGCAACTCTTTTCCTCTCAGATCCAAGTAACCCAAGTAACCATAAGCATCAAAGTATTGTACAATATTGGCTCCACATTTGCACTGATTTTGCATGAAAACCCTTTTTCAGCTGTAAGTGTGGATGCAATCATCCTTTGGCATCGTAATTAGAGAAAGACACATCCGAAATAAAGCATTATCGCTAGCTTTAAGTTAACTCTTCTCAATTTTTCTCACATAAACACATGTTCTTTTTTCAAAACTGCGCAGATTATCACAAACACTTTTCGCTTATTTTCAGATATTTTCGCACCTTCTTAAGCGAACCAAATATTCGCAAATTTTTACAGCTAATTTCAAAACATTTTAGATTTTCTCAAATCCTAGATGTCTCACTTCTTCTGCGAACTTTTTTCAACAAATTTCAAGCTGTATCAGATCTTATGTTTGTCAGTATTTTCTAAAGATATTCTTAGATTATGAGGAGTTTTTCGGCTAATCAGTCATAAATTAGACATCGAAAACAACAATATTGCTTTTACTAAGTAAAAGTAATATTGTTGTTTTCGCTGTCTAATTTATGACTGATTAGCCGAAAAACTCCTCATAATAGAATCTCGACAGTCAAGAAGACATTCATGATTTTCTTAGATTTCTTCAGATCTTCTCAAATGTTCTCTGTGCTCTCCCACGGTATTTATCAGTTTTTTTCAGATCTGCTCAGGTATACTATAATCATCTCAGTTCTTCAAATTTACAGAGCTTCTCAGATTGTCTGTTTTCGGTTATTTATAGAACTTTTCTTAGATCTTGTCAGGTCATATCTAACCATCTTTTCAAAACTTCGAAACTTTAAAATCTTAGGTGGCTCTCAGTTCGCCTGAACTCTTCTGAAATCTACTCAAAATGAGATCTCTTAATTTTTTCAGATATTTTCAGATATTGTGAAACTTGAAACATCAGATTTTCAAGAATCTTAGATCTGTCGAAATTTTCTCTTTCTGAGATCTTCTCAGATTTTCTCAAATACACTCGGCTGGTTCAGGTTTTTGATCTTCTAAGATCTATTCTAATCTTGGCAGATCTTCTCCAATCTTCTCAGATTTTCTGAGCTTAGCTTAGACACTTTCGGGTTTGGTCTAGTCGTATATTTCAAAATCCATTCAGGTCATTGTTAAGCTAAATTTACACCTTTCCGTTCCGGTTAAGTGACGGTTCAGTACCGTGCACGGACACCATATTCTTTTATACATATCTAATGCAAACATTCACACTTGTCCGGCACGATGATGTGCCGGAGAAGTATTTAAATGTATAAAAGAGTATTGGTGTGCATGCACGGTAGTGGACCGTCGCTGAATCGAATCGGATAGGTGTAAATAGCGTTTTAATCTTCTCTGACCTTTTGAAGTCCTAGCAAATCTCCTCGAGGTCTTTTCAGATCGTTCTAAGCCCTCTCAGACCTGTTCAGTTCTTCTCATACTTTATGATATCTCAGGTTTTCTCAGATCTTCCGAGATGTTCTCAGATGTTCTTAGATTGCCTAAAATTTTCCAAGATATTTCCAGTTTGTCGGGAAATTTTCAGATATTTCATCTCATTAGATTTCCTCAATCTTTTCAGATCTTTTCAAATCTTCTCTGATCTTCTTAAATCTTCCCGGATCTGCTCAAATCTTCTCAGGTTAGCTCGAATCTCCGCAGATCTTTCTAAAATTTTCACAGTTTTTTTTCTAGTTTTTTCCGATCTTCTAAAATTTTTTAGATCATCGTACATTTTCTCGAAGCTTCTACAATTATTGCTACATTTCTACCGTCTTTATAAACATCTTTTCAAACACATCTCTTAAGGTTTCATTTGTAAATCTTCTCAAAACGTTTCAAATTTCCGCAAATTTTCTCAAATTTTGAAACGATTTTAAAACTACTGAGAAGTTTTGAGTACTCCAATATCCTCAAATCTGCTCATATATTCTTCAATACGCTCAAATGTTCTCCTCCAATCTCTGCTCTCCTCAAGTTTTAAAGCTCTCTTCAAATCCTATGTTTGCTGGTCTTCTTCTTTCCAGCTGGCTTACTGCTCCAGCGAAATCCAATCAGATATAATGCAATGATTTCAGTTCTACAAATTACGATAAATGCTGTTATTATTCAAATGAAGGGCTATAGTCCCAGATATTAGCCTTCTTTTAATTACCTACGATTTAATTGTTTTATGAGTACAACTTACTTACATCAAGGAAATAAACCCTGAACCTAAAAGAGTTTACATATCAACCCACCCATCTTCATTCCCCACTCTGCCACAGCAATTATAACACAAAACCAAAACAGTGCCATTCAGTCACCCGAGACGACGTTCCGGTTCGTTGACCGCGATTCATTTTGAAATAGAGGCACCTTCCTTTCGTAAAATCACAACAAAATAGAAGCCATTAGGTCAATCCTCTTCGCAAACCAAGTGGGAAGTGGAAAACGGAACAACCCGAAAGGTGCTCGGTGCGCAAATGGAAAAACTAATAACCCTATACGAATAGACATGTGTGATTGCGATAAGCTCGTCGAGAACTGGCTCCGGAACCATATGTATGTAGATGAACCGTCGGCTTTCCTGGAGGCTGCTGTTTTCATTCCAGTTTTTTTCTCTCTCTTGGGATCTTCCCCGGGTGGTATTTGTACGGGTGTGTGATAAAAGAAGACTCATTATCCTTCTCCGAGTAGCGCATTTTCCCTGGCTCTTTTCCAGCAATCAGTGCTGCTCGGCTTAACTGAATGCACCCAAACAGAAACTTGTTCGTGTTTCGTTCCCCAGTTCGGCACAAATGCTGGACCGGATTTGGTTGCGTGTAGCATCCCCGGTGGCACCGCAGCAGTTTCTTAGCCTACCCTCATTAACGTTTTGATAGCTTCCCATTCAGTAGCAGTGTAAATAAAGCTGGGTGATGAGCTGCGAAGGGGGAAAAAGGTAGAATGTAATGCGGGCGGGGTTTTTTTTATTTTGCAACTTCCGGTGTTAGTCGGATTTACCGCCTGCCTGCTTGTGAGGCGACGGAGCGAATTAAGAGATGTATTGGGGTCAATCGGTCGGAGGTTAACTTGGTGCTGTCAATTTGAGTTCAATGAATCGTAAAATAAATGTGGGATGTTCTGTTGTTGTGAAATATGTGCGTTTAGGAACTAGATATTCTGAATCAAGCCAATTATCTTGAATGAGGCTATTAGATGAAAGAATTCCAAAGTTTTGTAAATAAACCAATTGACGGTAATACGGAGGGAAAAGCACACAATTTGATTTTGGTATATTCGGCCTCTATCTAAAAAGGAAAAGCCTCCCAAAATAGATTAGGTTTTCGTTATATACCACTACTCTTTTATATTAGGAATTCATTGATGGACCCAGTACAAGATACTTCACTGAAACAGCCATCTAAGATGAACAACTAAGACAACTCAATAGAAGTGTTATAAGACACGTTCTTTTTTTAATGCTGCTGCACGATGTGCTGCCACTAAAATAGACAACTGAAGGAACCTATTTCGTGGTATCTGATAGTGTTTGGTGCTCTGGATACTATTACTTTTTCTAGCGTACTAAACGCCATCAACGCTCAAAATACTAAATTTACGTATGAAGATCAAATTGCCACTAACATTCACTTTTGTTGAAGTTTGCTTATTCGACGGTGTTTCAAAAAAATTAATTTTGGTGCCAATCTAATCAGTATACACATGCACAAAATTACATTCACGTTTGCATTTATGTGTACAATCACGTAAAAGTTTTGTATCGAAGAAACAAAACGAAAACTAGAACTAATACGAAGAAAAATCGAAAATCAAAAATCGTGACTCGTAAATCGTAAATTGTAAATCGTAAATCGTAAATCGTAAATCGTAAATCGTAAATCGTCAATCGTCAATCGTCAATCGTCAATCGTCAATCGTCAATCGTCAATCGTCAATCGTCAATCGTCAATCGTCAATCGCCAATCGTCAATCGTCAATCGTCGTTCGAAGATCAATGAACCACAAAAATAAATTTAAAAAAACAATGAAACAAAAACGCGAAAATAAAAAAAAATGAATACTAACAAATGAACAGAATAAACAAAACAAAAAGCTGACAGACAGGGAAACACGAAAATACAGTGAAAATCCACTTTTTTCAGTCCCCAGACAGATTATTTCAGTTTTTGACACGATTTTGTCAGCCTTATATGAAAATCCAACTGATGGTCTCTAGCAGGCGAACCAAGTAAAATTCGAGAAAATCTTTTTTGAGCATATTGTCCTTATCGAACAAATGTGAAATATGCAATTGTATATTGTATACAATATCAAATTTTTGTTAAATTTTTACTCCCAATGGAAATTTATTTTATTATGAACGTGTTGTGAGCGTTCATTTCGAAACTAAATTCTCGGGAAAAGGAAAAAATATTCCCGATTTCGTCTATTTCCCCATTTTGTCACTATAAAAATCACCATGGAGCTGATAAAAACGGATCCACACTGTACAAAGAAATAAAAAAAAACAAATAGAGAAGGAACTAAAAAAACAATTACGAAAAAGAGGAATAAAACCGAAAAAATGAATAAAGAAAAATACAAGAATCAACAAAAAATAGAAGAATTAAAATGAAAAAAATTGTTTAACCAAAAAACGAAAAAAAAACATGGAAACGAACAATCTTTGAAAAAATTAAAATAAAAATAATGAAAAAGCGACAAAAATTTAAAAAAATACAAGAAAGCAAGAGACACAAATTATATATTAAAAGGAAAAAACCAAAAACGGAAATAAAAGTAACGGAAAATCGAATAATGCGAAAAAAATAAAATGCATTAAAAACCAGACCGATACGAATAAAAAAAAGAACGAAGGGGCTACAAAATTAAGCAAACGAAAAAACAAAAGCCTGCAATGACATAAAAACAAAAAATGAATAAAAGAAGAAACAGAAAAACTTGAAGCGAATAAAGCATCAAAAAACGAAAACCGAATCGACCAAAAAAATAAAATGAACAGAATGAATAAGAAAACGCAACAAAAAAACAAAATGAAGCAAATATGAGAGACATAAACGAACCAAGAAAAAGAAAACAAAAAAGAAGATATGGATAAACAGCGAACAAAACTAGAAAACGAACAAATGGAAAAACTAAAACTTGTGAATTAGAAACATTAAAAACGAATTAACAAAACAAAAAGTGAAATGAAAACATAAACAATTAAACGAATGAACAGTAGGCAACGAACAATAACGAAATGAATTATCAAAAACAAAAAAAAAACAAAAATAAATATGAAAAAGACAGAACAAAAAAAACGATATTTTTATTCTTTAAATCTAAAAAAACACAAATGACGAAAACAAAAATTGGAAACAATAAATGATAAAAATGATAAGCCGAGAAAAACGAAAAGAAGTAGTGGAAGAAAAATAAACGAAAAAATACAGAAAAAGAAACAAAAAAATGCAAACAAAAAACGAACATACAAAAAACGAAAAAACTGAAACTCTGAGAAAGTAAAAAAAAACCACACAAAACAAAAAAACAAATAATTTAAGGAACAGAAATGATTCAGAAAACAAAAACAATAAAGAAATGAATTAACAAAAAAAACAAAAATAAAGAATAAGAAGACAGAACGAAAAAATTGATAAAAATGAGAAACTGAGAAACACAAAAAGGAAAATAAACGAACAAAATACAGAAAAATCGAAACTAAAGCGAAACACAAAAAACAAACATACAAAAAACGAAGAAATAAAAAACATACAAAAAAATGAAATAACTAATCATTTAAGAAACAAAAGAATCAGAAAAACGAACAGAAAAAAATGAAGATTAGCAAACCGAAAATAAAACAATAAAACAGTATGAAACAAAAAAACGGAAACAACAATAAAAAAATTCAAAACACGAAACAACGAAAACAAAAATAGAAAGCGAGAAAACTAGAACGAGAGAACGAAAACAAATATGATATCAAATATGGGGCAGGGCAAGCGCAAATAAATAATTGAAGATTCCTTTTGGAACGAAGTAGGATAAGGTAACAAGAGTATTACTCTACAAATTAACGAAAAAACGAATAAGTAAAAAAACTAAAAAAAATGAAACCAAAAATCGAAACAAAAAAGAACAAGAAAATGAAAAAACTATTGGAAGAAAAAAAACGAAAAAAGCAAAGAAACAGGAAAATAAATGAGGCAAACACACGAAAATAAAAATAAATAAGCAAGCGAAAACCGAGTAAAACAAAAATAAAAAATAAGCTAAAAATCAAAGAAAGAATAACAAAAGTTTAAAAAAGGGAAGAAAGCAAATATAAAAGACAAAACAAGGCATTAAAAATAAAACAAAATAAAGATAGAACTAAAAGGAACGAAAGAATGCGTAACAGAAAGAACAAAAATAACGAAAAAAGAAAAGAACGAAAACCACTGAGGAACAAAAAAAATTAAGATAACGAATAAACCAAAGAGAAACGACGTAAAAATGAAAAAAGAAAAAAAAACGAAAGAGCGAAAATACAAATAAACCAACCTACAAAAATTTGGAAAAAAAATACCAAAACGAGTGAACAAAAACAATCCAAAAAACAAAAGAAACCGGAATCAAAAATCGGCAAACAAAAAAAACGGCAAAACGAGAAAACATACAAATAGAAAAACAACAAAACGGTAAAACTAAGACTAACTAACAAAAGTGTTCGAAGAGCATAGAAATGAGTAAACAGGAAAAAGCAAACAAAAAATAGAAAAAATAATTAAAGGAAAAACAGCAGAAAAAGAAAAAGCGGAAAAATAAAAAAGAACTGTAGAAAAAACTAAAACCCAAAAAAACGATAACGAAAATGACAAAACTAAACGAAAACGAACAAACGAAAGAGCAAAAAATAAACGATTTAATGAAAAAGCAAAAAATAGAGATGATAATGAAACAAAGATAATTAACGATAACGAAAATGAAAAAACAAAACAAAAACGAACAACCGAAAGAGCAAAAAATAAACGATTTAATTAAAAAACCAAAAAATAGATATGATAATGAAACAAAGATAAATAACAACGACAAAATTAAAAAAAAAAACGATAAACATTAATAAACAAAAGCAACAGAAGAAAATACAAAAACCACGAAAACAAAATTAATAAACAAAAACAACAGAACAAAAGACAAAAACCACGTAAACAAAAAAAACACGAAAGGAAAAAAACTGAAAAACCAAACGATTAAATATAAACGAACGAAACAAAAAAGAACCGAAATACCAAAACAAAAAGCAAAAGTCGAATATCGAGTAAAACAAAAAAAACAGAAAAGAATCACAAAAACGAAGAAAACGGATAAAAGAAAAAGAATAACGAAAACAGAAAAAAGAATAAAACAAAAAAGAACAAAAACCAGATTCAAAAATGAAAAAAACAAAAAATAAGAAAACTAAACAATGAAAACGAAAAACACGAGAACTAAAACGCTAACAAAACCGGGGCTGGGCAAGCGGGAATAAATTATTGAAGATTTAACTTTTGAGCTCTACTTCGACAACAGGAAAAAGGAGCGGACATGAATGCATTTAGCATTTGGGTTATCTTTGAATCGAGCTGAAAGTGCGAGTCCTTTAAAATAATAAGGTCAATCCGCATAAAAAACCGTTGCCAGGATTCATAATTTATAGAAAGAATCATTTCCCAAAAATAAAATCTTCTGATAGCCGAAAATCTTGATGTCATATTTTTACGCAAACTAATTTTCCGTTTCGCATTCCAGTTTGATCGATATACAAAATTCAGGTTATATTTACTTTCGCGTTTAAGTACCAGTCTTGTTTTTTTAAGAAAGGAAACAATGAAATGTTTTGTTTCGCAAACCCCATAATCTTTCAATCATGAGCTGGTTGTTAACGACTGTAAATGATCTTATGTCAAACGACCCATACCGACGAAGCGTGTGTACTGTTGCAATTATTGCTAGTTGAGCTCATATACCTGATACATGAAAAGCTAGTTTAATATATGGAACAGGGTAATTTAACTGAATTCGTGTTTCGACTTCATTTTATCAGAGTCCGACATTAATTTAGTGACAGGACTACGCTAGCGCCGAATTGATGTTGGCTCTAAAAAACGAGAGTACTATTTGTGTTTCTGAGCAAACCCCTAGTCCTACGTGGTGTCCCGCAAGAAAAGGAGTTCCGATCAAGAAAACAAATAGTGTTCGGCGCTAGCTTAGTCCTATCACCAAGTTACTGTCGGATTCTGATGAGACGGAGTCGTAACGCAAAATAACTAATTTAGTTATGTGTAGGTTTTGAACTCTTCATGCGCTAAAATGGTTTTAAATTTTCTCCACTAAGGAGATTTATAGCATGGTGTAGTAATTTATCAGGTTTTCGAAACTATTAATTATTTCTATAATTTCGAGTTGGAAGACATGTGACATTTGTTCGTACTTCGAGAAAACATTGAAAAAACGATCCTACCAATATTTCGATCTGTCCATGTCTTAAAACAGAAAACTTTAAAGTGAAGTTCTATTCCATAAGCAGAAATCATGTCGCACATCTGTCACGCATTTCGAAACGCCGGATAAGCTACAACCCTCCCCACACTATATCACTCCCGGCCCGTTTCCCGACGTTTACTTTGGAATCGGCAATGTGTCTGAAGACCGACTTACTGCCAAATCGAACAGTGCCAGAAAGCCTCCTGTTGGAAAAACAAACATGAACTTTGTTTATTTCCATTTCGATGGCTGTTATTTCGAGGTTTTCCCTCTAAATTCAATAGCAGAGAGCCAATGTACTCTCGCTGTCCCAATCTTCCTATACGGTTTTCGTACGCCGGGTGTGCTTTTTGGAGGGGTGGAGGAAGACATCGAGACCAGCAAATAAATGGAGCGTGCCAATGAAAATACTGCCAAAAGTGACTGCCACTGACGAACCGTAGATCGTTATGCAAAGGAAAGCTATCCTTTTTTCGGTGTTACACGATGTGGAAAAAAATCGCAGGAACGAGGAAAAGTTTTATGCCTCCCCTCGCCCTACTCCTCTAATCGGCATATTCGTACGTAACGCTTACCCCTTAAACAAACCGGTCAGTCTGCCTATCGTTTGCTGCTCGTCACTTGAAAGGTTTTCATTTTATCAGCAAGAAAATTGTTCCTAATCTCTCGACTAGTGAAATTCGGAGCCGCGATGAAGATCACTTCTGCACCGACTGTACCCCGAAACGAATAAATTATTCACACGCGAAATATCATTTTTCACGAAAACCCTCAAGCATGCGAAATGAGAAGATAATTTACATTGGTCGATATTTACTGTAATGGTGGAGGGCGCGTAAAGTGACGAGGATCGCATTCATCCTTGGCCTTTTCTTTTTTTTTTTTTTGGAAGACGAAAGTTGTTTTTTTTGTTCGCTTTTTCCTCCGACAACGTCACCGCGGCAGCCAGCGTGCGCTTGCTATGTAGAGGAGGATGAAAAGCAGAAAGCCTCTAAAGTGGAAAGGACCTCGCACAATCCTTCTCGCTTGAGAGCACCTATAATAGATGAGGCGCCGTAAAATGACAGCGAACAATTTTCGGCGACCATTTACACTTCGCTGTGTGGAACGGGGTGGGTGCTGTGCGGTGGCCGTGGGTGTTTGTTGGAAGCATCTTTTGAGCTAATCTGTTAATTGTGGGTGGGTAATGTTGTAGAAATTTGCGGTGAATTAGGGAAATTTCGGAGAGCTTGCACAAGCGACAAGTGACACTTCGCGGGTGCTTAGCTGGTTCGCTTCGGCGCGCGGTTGAATGAAAATGATATTCAAATCGGAAATTTACGAATTAAGTTGGGGAAGAGTATTCGCTGAAATTCGATGTTGTACTTAACTGTGGTAATTTTAGAAAAACATGGTGTTACAAAACAACCACATGTCGAAAAGGCTTCTGGTTCACCTCCCAAATGAAAGGTTAGGCTACTTGAAGCACTTTCTTCTTCGGAGTAAGTTCTCTGAAACAAGCAAGATTTTTTGAAGGCTTTGGATAAAGTTTCAGTTTATTCCTGTTTAACTAATCCTAAACTATTTTACATTTTATCATCATTTTTATATTCCAGGAAATCCAAGCGGTGGTCGGCTATTTTCGTCCGCATCCCTTATCACCTAATGTGATTCATCAACAGTGCTATCTTTGAAAATAAACCACCTTGATTATGCAACTAATTTTAATCTTATTTTATTGCAAATAATTAAGTAGTCTTCATTTTATTATATTCAGAATTGCACATATTCTGTCGCATGTAATTTTAAATGTTCTTTGATTTGATGGCATTGTAAAAGAACACGTATCCGCCGGTTGATGCCAATCGAGCTGACGTTTTTCTTTGTTTGTTTGTTTTTCTTTGACTAATTTCTTTGTTTGTTCAGTGTTTATTTGACCAACCAGGAAACTAATCCACTGGGTATTGTGCGTGAGAAATACGCATGATCTTGCCGGAGTGAAATGATAACTGTTGAATCATATATGAGGATAGGGTTCGTCGCGGTGCGGATGTGGACGGTAAATGGATTGCCCGCACCGCAACCGCACAAAAATAATAAAACCGCACCGCTTACCGCAACCGCACTTTATTTACCGCACCGCACCGCGCGGTAATGCGGTAAATGCGGTAAAATTTTTATATTTTTAAAAATTTTGTTGAAAAATTGTTCATTTGTATAACCATATATAATAAAATGTTATTCTTATTTACACGAAATTTAACTTTAAGAGACTCCTCAGAATGTATTGTTTAAGAAAAAATCAACTTTTGCATTTTCTATTAATACAATTCCGCACATTTTAAGGCAAACATTATACATTCAAAAACGTTCTACTGCCGTAAAAGGAAAACTTTTATTTTAGCAACCCTTCAGTTCATTAAAAAAATGGAATAAAAATGTAATAAGAAATGAAGTATTTTTTCCTTAAATTGTCATATTTTCAATGCTTTTGACATATGAAAATGAAATGGATGATTTTCGCATTTACGTAGTTCATTCTTAAAGGAATTCAAATAAAAAAAATTGAAGTTGAAATACCAGTACTTCTATATAGTAGCGCATATATTCCAATACAGTAAAATAAAAACATATTGTATTTCATCAATAAGAACGACGCCATATTTGGTTTTAATATGGGTTGGATTGGTATGAACTCCTACTTACCACTTCCTAAGTCATACATGATGAAGTCAGTGTGCAATCTGCCAAAATCATCGAAGATAGAAATACGATGTTGTTGAACGAATGATAGAATAATCAGCCTAATTTGGACCTCTCCTAATTTTTGGACGCTTTTCATACATTTGTATCCTTTACTACCAATTACTCCTAATTCGTTTGGTTTGATGAAGATAATTATATTCTTTGGGTTGTGTTTAAGTCCCAGCATAATTAGTTCATCTCAAATTTCTTTAAATTAATCAAAATTCACAGTTGAAAAATTGATATCGGAAACGATTCATAATTCAACGATTTCCAACGAAAATCGGGAGAAGTGATGCACTTTTAAATTGGATTTAAGAGTGCAAATTTATTGTTTTTAAATTATCTAATAATTTTGTCTCTATTTGGATCTTGCATTTTATGTATTTGAAATGGTTAGTTTGTGAAGTTTTACTTAGAAGTATAAAATAATTAGTGTCCAAAATATGTAGTAAAAATAATAGCGTCAAAATATTTCGGACAGAGCTAGATTTTCTTTCGTAATAGCAGTCTGTTTATCAATTTAGAATAACCAAAATTATCACTTTATCAATTTTTTTATGCGGTAATTACCGCAACCGCGACGAACCCTATATGATGGTTGACATTTCGCGAGAAGAATCAGAGGCCAGTTACCAATTTGCAGCAGTCATATCAGCACGAAGAACATATGCTTCATTGTCATATTCATTGGCTTTCTTTTAGTCCAATAAATCATTTAAATTAAATCAAATTAATTGTTCTCATCACTGAGAACTGACACACAAGTAAAGCTTTCAACTTGTGTAAGAAATAAAACTGTCGCTTTGAAATGACAACAGCGAATAGCAACTTGCCACTGGTCGGCGCTAAAACAGAGTCTCCTGGAACTCCGAAAAACTGTTCGTGTCGCAAGACAGAAACAGCAGGCTTATGCCAAGAGGGTGGAATGCCGGGAGAAGTCCGACAGAGAAACCCAGACAGTGGCCTCCAAGAAGGAGGGAAAAGAGAAGGTCGATACGGGCACTCAGACAGTGTCCTTCACCTTCTATGGAGCAGCCACGTCGCTTGAAGCGGCGGCCGAGTTCCCCTCGAAGGGAAAAGGTAAGGGCAAAGGCAATCGCAAGACGGCGTCGAACGCGAAGCGCCCTAGGAAGTCGCCAGGCGAGGGCGCAAAAAGCGACACCACACGGCGTGCAACCATTAAGGTCAAACGCCGTTTGGGCGAGGTAAGCGAGTGCGAGAGTGACCTCGCTGAGCAGAGCGTTGGTACCAGCAACCCGGCGCGACCGGGGCAGGGGGGCCCAAACCCCTGGACGCTGGTCACCAGGAAGAAGCCGGCACCGACACCGGAGGTACCGCGGCCCGCGAAGAAGGCCAAGGACAGAGGCGAGGCCTTGTGGTTGAAAACCGACAAGGACAAATATGCCGATGTCCTAAAGTCGATGAAGGCGGCCGAAAGCCTTTTGGCCCTTGGGCAAGATGTGCGTAGCGTGAGACGCACCAACACGGGAGAAATGCTTCTGGTGCTGAAGCGAGGCGCACAATCTAGTGCGGTATACAAGGCCCTGGCCCAAGAGGTCCTTGGAGAAGGCGCCCAGGTCAGGTCGCTAGGAGCGGAAATGACTCTCCAGTGCAAGCATCTGGACGAGTTCACGACCGCAGAAGACGTCGTCGCAGCCGTTAAGGAACATTGCGACGTCACAATCGAGCGGGCCTCTGTGCGATTGAGAGACGGACCCTCTGGCACCCAAGTAGCCTACCTCAGGCTACTGAAGGCGGATGCCAAAAAGGTAACCGAGACAGGGAAGCTGAAGATCGGCTGGTCGGTATGCCCAATTAGTATACCCCAACCGCCTTCAGTGGATAGGTGCTATCGGTGCCTGGAGTCCGGCCACAAAGCCTACGAGTGCAAAGGCATAGATAGGAGCAAACTATGTCGTCGCTGCGGCGAGGAGGGACATAAAAAGCGGGGGTGCACTAAGGCACACAAGTGCCTTATCTGCACCGCTAACAAGCAAGCCCATAAACATGCTATGGGCGGACCTTCGTGTCCCTTCGGTGAGTTAAATAAGAAGAAGCCGTGAACGTCACACAGCTAAATCTTAACCATTGTGCAGCAGCCCAACAGCTGCTGTGGCAGTCGGTCTCAGAGTCGAGGACAGATGTCGCCCTCTTATCAGACCCGTACCGCATACCTGCCGGCAACGGCAATTGGGTGTCGGACGGGTCTGGAATGGTGGCAATCTGTACAACGGGACGGTTCCCGGTTCAAGAGGTAATACACCCCTCCGCCGAGGGTGTGGCGATTGCCAAGATCAATGGTGTGTTCTATTGCAGCTGCTACGCCCCACCAAGGTGACCAATAGAACAGTTCTACCAGATGATCGACAGGCTCTCGTCGGACCTAGTGGGCCGAAAACCGGTAGTCATAGCGGGAGACTTTAACGCTTGGGCAGTGGAGTGGGGCAGCCGCTGTACAAATAGCAGGGGTCAAGCGCTAATGGAAGCGCTTGCGAAACTCGATACTGCCTCAGAGTTAGACGTAGGATGCAATGAGCTCGCACCTAGGATGCAAGAGAGAAATGCCGTGAAGTGTTTCAAGCTGCAAAACTGGCCCTTAACAAGGCCATTAAAAGCAGCAAGAGAGCGTGTTTCGACAACCTGTGTGAGAGTGCCAACGCGAATTCGTGGGGTGAGGCCTACAGGATTGTGATGGCCAAGACCCAAGGGGGCTCTTCACCCCCAGAACGGGCTCCGGGCCGGTTGGCGAGGATTATCGAAGTACTCTTCCCGTCTCGAGCCACAAGCCCCTGGCCACCTGCACTACGAGACAGTGCGGGGACGGCCGAAATGGTGGCTCCGGTGACGAATGAAGAACTACTCGCAGTGGCCAATTCCCTAGCAATGAACAAAGCTCCAGGGCCGGATGGAGTTCCAAACAGCGCTCTCAAGGCAGCGATCATAGCGAACCCGAACATGTTCAGGCTAGCTACGCAGAGATGCCTTGACGAATGCCACTTCCTCAATAGATGGAAAAGGTAGAAATTGATGTTGTTGCCGAAGCCCGGGAAGCCACCAGGCAACCCATCGGCGTACAGACCAATCTGTCTGATCGACACGATTGGCAAATCGCTTGAGAGGATCATCCTCAACAGACTAACCTCGTACGCAGAAGGTACGGACGGCCTGTCAAGCAACCAGTTTGGCTTTCGGAAGGGTAAGTCTACGATGGACGCTATCAACTCGGTGATAAAGACTGCCGAAATAGCGATCCAACGAAAAAGGCGAGGCATTCGATACTGTGCGTTAGTGACACTTGACGTGAAGAACGCATTCAACAGCGCAAGCTGGGATACCATCGCGCTCTCGTTACACCGGCTTAGCCTACCGGTGGGTCTGTACCGGATCCTGGAAAGCTACTTCCAGAACCGCGTACTGCTATACGAGACCGATGCCGGTCAGAAAAGGGTTCCGATTACCGCCGGAGTCCCGCGGGGCTCGATCCTAGGGCCAGTGCTATGGAACCTCATGTATGACGGGGTTCTGGACTGAAGTTCCCTCCTGGGTTCAAGATCGTCGGCTTAGCTATCGAAGCCTCGTAGCGTGGCAGAGGAGCGAAAGGGTGAGCACCCAAGTCAGTCTCACACGGTATGGTAAGGGTGAGCACAAAAGTCAGCCTCACATGGTATGAAAACGGTGAGCACCCAAGTAAGCCTCACATGGTATGCCAGAAGTGGGGCCTAAGAAAAATATCCCACCTGGGATGCCAGGGGGAGCGACAGGGGTGTAATGGAGTGGTACGATCGAGAGTGAACCAGGTGATAGGGAGAGCAATATATTGTTCTGATTAATTGATTGAAGAGGTGATTTTTTAAGAATTTATTTTCAATGTTTACCGATTTTCCATACAAACTTCCATATAAACTTTGAAATTTTTGGAGGGTCCGTAGACACAACCGATCGGTGCACAATTACTAAGGGCCATAAAAGGAATCAGTAGAGCCTGGTGGAGCTAAAAGTCAAAAATTGAACCAGTCTAGTGAGCATCCAAGTCAGCCTCACATGGTATGTTAGAGGGCTAGCACAAGTGTGGGGTCGGGACACGAACCCAGGTGCGCTGCGTAGAAGGCAATCGATTTACCAACTACGCTACGCCCACCCCTCTTATAGTTTTATTTTGCGCCTGCAGGGTACGTGCACAAATTATTTCTTTTAAAAACACCCAGATGTTGGAAAAATGGATGTCGAACAAGATTCGTCATTAAAGACTCCGATTTCCTGTTGAAAAGTATACACATTGCAGCCCACTTTCGGATCAAAGATATTCCGCTAAGTATTCTAAAGATGACCATAGAACTGCGGCAGAAATATTCATCCGTGACAGATATCTCGAAAGTTTGCCCAGATAAGCTGACGATGAATGTTTTATGAAAGACTGTCGCGTCTACATGCCAGCCCACAAAGTGGAGACTGACGGTGTGGGCACCGATTCAAGTTATGGAGTCGTGCGTGGAGCTATTAAAGCACTGGTTTATTCTACCTCCTCGGCTATGCAAGCCACCTGTCATGCATTGCACTAAACATAAGCAACTGTGCCGTTGTAGCCATAAGGCCCGGTGTAACAAGTGCGCATACAATCATTACGATACTGAAAAGTGTGCTTATTGAGGGAAGCGTCCAAATGCTCTATCAGGCGTTGAAACAGAAACCAAGGAATATGAAGCGTTTCGTAAAAATGCACTCTACGCACTCTTTTGCAGAAATACTAGAGATGTTACTTCACATCTGCACATAATATTCCGTTACATTTGATGGATGCTCTTAGTTACAGCTAATTCATAGGAAATTAACTGTTTTCTTTTGAACTGTGTATGGTTCACCTAACATTTAGTACACAGCCAACGTCGCTAATTGATGTAACATGAATATTTTCCAACTATTGGACTTTGTTTGCCCTCCGTTTTAGTCTGGTCCCGTATCAAAAATTCGAATCACCAAAACGAACTGACATTTTCATCATTACCATCACCGGGACGGGGTGGGTGGAATTGGGACATTAGCGTTCAATTCGCTCCGCTAAAAGGTATCAACAGTCAAGGCAAATTGCATTCAATTTTGTTTGATCCCGTTGCGTTGGTTTTCCTTTGTTCTCTGTTAGTGAGCATCACGCTTTTTTTTCTGTGCCCTCCTCTGTCACTAGCTTGAACCAATTCTGGCCTGGGTTGATTTTTTTGTTACCACTCGGATGCTGGAAAGTTGTTCGTATAAAACTCTGTTTTTTATTCGATACATTTGATTGTCTCGGCACTTTGCGAACGCTTTGTGGCACAGAGGTTTCAGGTGAGCCCTTTTAGAGTGCATTTACTATGTTTATCAAACACAATGATACAAATTGAGTGCAGATAGCGGAACCCAATAGATCGGTTTTCCACAGAACAATTAATCGAATTTTAAAAACCCATCGTTTGATGTTTAGAGACCATATAAAAGTTAAATGAATTTCCTTAAAAGCCTAGCTATCGAAGAAGGGTGTTGGTCTCATGAACCAGCCGTTATCAGTTCGAGGCAAGGGTGAAAAATTTTCTTAGTATATAAAATCGTTCCAATCAGCATCTGTACACAAACAATAACATTCTCTCTTGTCAAGATTGTTTAGGTTCGTCATGTGTGGTCTTCGTCGGACAAATGAAAAACGGGAGAACGACGTTCAACCAAACAACTCTTGACAAAATACCCTGAAACCCTAAAATTTGCGAATAACAAATTCAGTAGAACGCAACTTTCGAAAATTGAATCATTTTCCTGATAGGTGAATTGCTCAAAGCTGCTTTTAAATTCAGTAGCGTTTGGCGAACGATGCGCGAATGCAAACACTTTCCCACCCTTTTTTTATCTAATTCACTATTCATAATAAAAACAGCTGGGGATTTCACCCATTTTTTTATTTTTTTTTTCGAATTGAATTCTGATCCGCAGTCACGCGGAATTGAACCAATCAAACAAACGAATTGAATCGCACCAGAAACGGTTCACCGATCGGTTCATACTGTCCAGTGAACCATCCGAACCGAATGGGTCGAATAAAGGGGAAATAATAAAGAATGAACGAGGAAAATAGAAGTAAACAGAGACCAAAAAAGCAATTTGAATGAAAATCCGACGTTCAATTTACCTGGGTTCCGTTTGCTTATTCTGCTCACAACTTCCCTTTCGGCAAATAATGTTCAGTGATCTTTAATAATTTATGTACAACATTTTTATTAACATGGTTTTCAGTTGGGCGCAAAATCCGTGTCAGCTTTGATAAACCCGTACCCGTCATATCAGCTGGTCCAGGTTTGCCCAATCAAAGACCGGTGCAACACTTGCTGTCGATGCAAAAATGACAACTCAATCACACTTCCCACGGGAAAAGCGGTCCCAGCTGGAGCTACAAACGGGGAAACATTCAATAATAACCTATAACTACGTCCTACATCGTACATATTGCATGCATGCATGAGTCAATCTCAGAATCGGTTGCCTACTGTAAGGGAAGGTGTGGACGAGAGAGAGAGAGAGAAAAAAACGGGATGAAACACCTCCCCCCTTTTTAATATGGGCTGCCGCTTCTGAAACTTCTGCCCAGCAGATGATACGGCGAATGGTGCTGAAGTTTATTTTATTTTATTATCATTCCATGAATAATGCATTTAAAATATTTCATATTTTGCCCACTCGTACCGTTCTTGTTGTTATTTTGTTGTTGTTGTTGGGATGGGCTGTCATCAATGTCAATTTTTCAGCCGGTGTTCGTTCGAGAGGGATGCTAAAAAGTGTGACGAAGCTATGATATCCAGCCTCGAAGTAGTTGGATAAACAGGCCAGCAGCAGACATACGCAGATGTACATAGAATATGTTGGAGGTGGGTAGTCAATATAGGGTGAAGTGCCTATTGTCACCATACTAAGCAAGGTGCCTCACTAATTCGTTAATTTCTCGCCCTACAATCAATGGAATACGTAAAAATTGACATCAACAGCTTTGCTTCGTTGTTAAGAACCAATATAATAACACAAATGCACTGAAAACAGTGAAATTCTCGTGTTTGAGCGCAACGAAAGCTCGAATCGAGTGCCCCTATTGTTGCGCTACCATTTGATTCAATGCGTTGAACAAAGATGGCAGACACTGCTCTAACCAACGGCTTCAAATGGGTACGGTGATAATAGAAACATGGCGCAAATAGGCTCATCACCCTATCTACAATCAGTGCGCTTACGTCATTGTTTTGTCTCGTCAATTGCAGATCGCGGGAACAGTATGTGAAACAAAAAGAATGCAGTAGTCTTATGTGGGTTTTGTTTGTAAACCAATGGGTTTATTACGCCCAAGCTTGAATGAGTGCAGCACAGAATACACTGGTGTAGTCGGTGCAATGTCAAAAACGAAAAGGCCATGCCGCCATGACGACGGACGAAGACAACATTCTTCTCCCGTGCAAAGCTTTCTAAACGGGAAAAACTTTTTGATGAATCCAAAATGTGTTGTGCATGAGAACACAATATATAACGTAAAGGATTGGTTTTTTAGTGTTTCAAATTCTCCTCATCAGTATCTAACTCCAACATAACGCTAGTTAGATAAGTCTAAAATCCAAAATCCAAAAAGTCACACGTCTTGCGTGAACGTTCAAATAACTGGTGCCAATTTTTTCGAGATTACATAAAATCTCATAAATTTTAAAAATGTGCGAAGTATGAATTATATTTCTGAAATTTCATGGGATCCCCCTTTGAAAAAAAATTGTGGTTCCTGTTTATATGAGAATCCCATATGTGTCCGGACGGTTTAGTCTATATTTCCGGAACCATATAAGCGATCTGTCCGAAATTTTATATTTGTATTTTTATATTTGTATTTAACAATTTACGTCCATCTGACAATGAGTCTTAATGAACTAAATTAAAAATAATTAACCTAAAGTGATAACAAACGATTTCTAAACTATGCAGAACTAATGACGAAGTCGAAGCTGTCGGTAAAATCGTTGAAGCGACGGACCATTGCTAGTATCGGGCTGTTGGCAGCGTAGTCAGTATTGCGCATTTCAGTCTGCAGCAGTGTTCGAGGACGAAGGACGCGGGTTGGTGCGTAGAGGTTAATTTGTGATAGGAGATCGGGAACATCATATTCGGCGAGAAGAAGCTTAGATACGAAGGTGGCTTGCGACGCGTGTCTACGATCTTCTAAAGTGTGCAGTCCTAGTAATCGACAACGGTCTTCGTATGGCGGCAAGTTCAGCGGATCATTCCAAGGTAATTGACGTAACGCATATCTTATGAATCTGCGCTGGACGGCTTCAATTCTTTGGCTCCAAATTGTATGGTAGGGGCACCAGACGATGTTTGCGAATTCCAACTGTGAGCGCACCAGTGAACAATACAACGCTTTGAAGCACAAAGGGTCCCGGAATTCGTTGGATATTTTGAACATAAAACCTAATAGACGGTTAGCTTTGTCAATGATCGTTGAGAAGTGATGGGTGTACGTTAGCCTTTCATCAAGGATGACGCCCAAATCTTTTACATGATCAACGCGTTGCAGCTGAGTACCAGCAACATTGTAGTTGAAAGCCAACCTGTTCCTCGTTCGATGAAAGCTGATAACAAAGCATTTAGCAACACTAAGAACCATCATGTTTCTTTTACACCAACTATAAAAGATATCAACGAGATACTGTAGCTCATGGCAATCGGCTTCTTTCCTTATAATTAGAAATATTTTCAAGTCGTCGGCGGAGAACAGTTTCCCTCCACGCATTAAGACGAAAACAACATCATTCACGAACAGTGAAAACAGTAGCGGGCCAAGCGTACTACCTTGAGGAACTCCAGAATGGTTGGAAAAGGACTCAGATTCATTGTCACCAATTTGAACAATGACTTTACGGCGAACAAGGTATGATCGAAGCCAACGGCAAAATCGGGCGGTGCATCCAAGTTTATCAAGCTTCGTTAGCAGTATCTCATGGTTAACAGTGTCGAAAGCAGCCTTAAGATCTGTGCAGATCGTGTCAACCTGCAGTTGTTTGGACATTTGTTCCGCACAAAAGGATGTGAAGGAGACCAGGTTCGTTTCCACCGATCGACCGGGAAAGAATCCGTGCTGACAAGTGCTTATGTAATGTTTACTAGCAGAGAACAGCACCTCGTTGATAAGCGATTCGAAAATTTTTGACTCGACTCTCAGCGAAGTAATTGCCCGGTAGTTCTCGATGTTGCTTTTGTCACCTTTCTTGTATACCGGAAACATGACTGAACACTTCCAATCATCGGGAAATTTTTGCTGCTGAAGTGACACATTGAAAAGGTGCGTCAGTGGAATCGCTAAAATATCCGAACATTTTTTTTCAGAACAGCTGAAGGCTTAGTCCTGGAGCATACGACGATATCGTATTTTTGTATTGCAGAGTGAACCGATTGTTCTGAAATGGTGAATACATCCATATCCACCGCACCAACGCACAGAGGAGCAATTGGGGTCGAATCCTGGCCAAAATTATTTGCTGCTGCAATCGTTGTTATTATGCCTTAATATGAACTAAAAATAGACAATTACTAGTTTTTGGAGCAATTTGGCATCTACCCACCAACCAGTGCAGAGGCCAATTTTCTATATCCTTTCGAATACTAGTAATTTCTAGGTGATCTTTGCGAATACATTTGTTTTTCCAGTTGCATAAACATTTGATCAGTGGGAAAGGGAGAAGAAAAGGGACGCCTGTGCATATTTTCATAGAGATACATTTTGGCAAACATAATATTTGGCCCTACCGCATTTCGGTGTACCTCAAATTAGTAAAAATTTCAATATTTTCAAATCGCTTGGGTTTGGTGGATCGGACAAGATCGGAAGAGTTCGAATATTTTTTGTATAGCTGAAATCTTGTTTTGTAATACTGCCTCAGCAACTTTGCCGGATCTAGCCGTATAATGTAACTTTTTTATCATTCAAATTTGGAATAAAATGTTTAAAGAAGGTATTTTTTAAAGTTGGTGTAATGCACAGCAAGTCTACTTTTTTAGTTAGTTTTAAGCTGAAGTTAAACAAACGGTTGTGTTGAACTAGATTTGTAATAATATTGTCTTATTTAATACAGTCATCATCACTAGAAAGCGATTTTACTGAATATATAACGAAAACCGATTAAAATATCCCTTAAAATATCACCATTGGGCATACATGCAAAAATTCTTTAACAATTTTTGATATGCTCCTAATTTTGCCACGTTATACAGTAGATTCTTAGGTATGTAAACAAAATATAACGAAACAAAAAAATCGAAAAAAAAAAATTTTGGTTTTTGGCCAAGAATTTGTTCTAGTTACTCCTCTGTGCAACGGGAACATCACGGGACGCGTTGTCGAGCTCGATGGCAGTTGGAGCATCAGTAGTGAAGACACCCGAGAAGTAACTGGCAAATAGGGAGCACTTTGTTGCCGTCGTAGTCGCTACTTCGCCATTGTAGACCATCCTAGACGGAAGACCCGTTTCCTTCCTCTTCGTATTAACAAAAGTCCAGAAGCCCTTCGGATTTCGTCGTAAATTTTGTAGGTTGCGGTTCACATATCCTTTGTACAGACATTTATTATAACAGCGGTACTCATTACTGGATATTGTGGATATTGCGAAAAAGCGCTTGAGAAGAGGACATCGTCGATTTGTGTACGCACGTAGAGCTTTGGCACGGATGCGTTTCAGATTCCGAAGCATTGCGTTCGACCAGGGAGGCTTCCTGGGAGGTTGATAATTTGGAACAGATTTTTCAACACAGTCAAGGAGTAACCGATTATAGAGATCAACTGCAACATCTACATTCACTTGATCAAGTAGTACGCTCCAGTCAATCAGCAACAGTGAGCGGCGTAGAGCTACTAGATCAGTTTTGCGAAAATTACGACGATTCACAGCTAAAGCTTCTAACTAACTGAACTAATGGTGGAAATGGATTTTTCTAAAGCGGGATTATAGTTATCCAAAGGAACGATCACACTGGAAGCTTCACTCACAGAACACTCAGGCAAAGCATTCTCATTGACGAAGACAAGGTCAAGAAAACGGGATTGATGGTTGGAAATCGTGCTTACTTGATTTAGTCCGTGAAAAGCCATCCCGTCCAGAAGTGAGCGGCTGGCAGGATTTGTTGTCGAGGATAACGGGTTAGGGTAAGCGTACCCACGTCCAGAAGAAACCCACATGAGTCCTGGTTGGTTGAAATCGCCAAGGACTATCATCACATCGTTTGTATCTGCCTGAGAAGAAGCGCGCTCTATGGAGTCTAAGTGGAACTGCATAATAGAACAATCGAGTCGTTTTTCTGGAGGAATGTAAACAGCTCCAATAAAGTAGTTCTTCGTTTGCGTAGTAATCTTCGTCCAAACTGCTTCAATGCTTGATTAACTATCCACACCAAACTCACAGGAAGCAAGTGCGGAAGAAACAGCAATTAAAACTCCCCCGCTGAGACCATGGATACTGTTACGAGCACCTCGATCCGCACGATAAACCGCGTAAGAATCCCCGAAGAGCTGCATCGATGTAATACGATCATCAAGCCAAGTTTCCGTTAGAACGAAGATATCGTAGTCGCCGTCAAGAGCAGCCAAGTACAAGACCTCGATTTTCGTCCTTAGCCCTCTGACGTTTTGGTAATACAATCGCAAACCATCGATGCCACGTGCCAAGCGTCCCAAAAAATTGCAAGGACGTGATGTACCCGATGGCAAGCTGGAAACCAGAAGGTTTTCAGGAAGCGGATCGCCATTTAAAGCAAAATACTCGCCTGAGAAGGGAGTGGGGAAGACCCCCTCACGACCTCCGAACGCAGGGCCGGGACGACTAAGCTGGTCGCTGGCTGGTAGCACGACTGCGTCGGAGCGCTCGGGGGCTTCCGTAATGCGGCATGACAGGCGTCCCGGTGATGGCAGCGCAGCGTGAATTCGTTTGTGCAGTCTCGGCGATGACGGCGGAACAATGCTTCTTCGTAACGGTGGCAAGTTGTGCAAGAAAGAAATTCTGAAGTCGGCGATGTAACATGTACTATTTCCCATCAGCTACTTAGTCACCATTGGGCTTTCCAAATTCTCAGTATGATTACATCCGCTTGGAGTTTGGAGTCGGTTTAGTCCGGGTCCACGATTGAATTTTATTGACATGTCGATGAATTCTCGAAACAGCAGGCCCTCGGGCCAAGCAGACGGAGTAGGTGCTATCTGTTTCAGTACTGGATCAAGGCCAATCTTAAACGATACGAAGGACAAATTTGTAGTGTCTTTACCCTTTGGCACTAAACGCACGATATCAGTGGTACCTTCAACATTCAATCAACGAAGAAGGATTTTCTGGACGTCACTGTCGGTGATCATAGGGTGAAAACCAGACAGGTATAACCAGAACTTTGGCGGTGGTGCTTCAGGAGTAATAGACGTAACGGACATGTCACTGAGGTCAACCACATTTGTTCCATGGTTAACCGTAGCACGTACAGGCTGGCCTTGATTTCCACGGCGACTTTTCACTCCCAGTCTAGGCCAAACTGGCGTATCAGTTTGACCACTAGAGCGAATTGGTTCATCATTCGTTCGATCGGCATGGTTCTGGCACACAGTCAAACGGTCGACTTTTTGGCTCAACGATTCAACAAATGAAGAAATTGTTGTTGAATTTGAGATAATAGATTTTCAACATTCGGTGAGGCAATTCCAGACATCTTTGGTGGCAATATACCTTTTATTTGGGACTAAGCTTGTGAAAATGGGCACACCATCTCCGATAAACTTATATGAGTTAATTTTAATGGGTAGCATCTTTTCCGGGGCATTCCTGGAACCGTCTATGGTGGTCAATGTTGCCAATGAAACTTCGGTTGACTATCAGTGAGCTACACCGAGGAAAAAGAACTTAAGAATTTCATAAGTTTCGACTTATGACCATGTACAATTTTGATTCCATTAGATGCTTATGCATTACATAAGCATGTATATGAATTTCATAAGTTCGCCTTATAAAATTCATACATGTGTCCTAAGATTATTATAAAAATGTTATTGTGAAAATTGTCAAAAAAACATTGCTGGATTTAGTTTTGATATGGTGCTCTGCTTTAAAAAAATGTAAGTATTTTTTTGTTAAATGATTATTGCCTCAATTTTTTTTGTTAATATTTTACAGTATCTCTTCAATGTTGTGCAATAACAGAAGTTTCTACCGTAGGTTATTGGCCAATTCTGAGCCCACCTGGAAACATCTAGCTTCCTAATACGTAATCTTTTTCCAATTGTAGATTTTTGAATATAAGGGTAATTATAGTTATTTTTAAAAATTAATAAAAAGACATGAAAAAATGAATAAAAAATGTTTTCTAATTTATTATATCAGGCGCATAACATTCATGAACTTCACAAGAAATCTCTTTTATAATTTATATTTGAACACGATGATTAATATAAGCATACTTGTATGAAGTTCTTATACGTCCTAAGAATTTCATAAGTATATCTTATGAAATCCGTAAGTGGCTAGATGGCCATTTTCTTCGCCAACTCATAAGACAAACTTATGATTTTCATATGTGATACTTGTGGCGCAAAGTCATAAACGATTCTTATGGATTTCAATAGTTATTTTACGTCGGTGTATAACTGTGTGTAAGTTGTTTGACACACATTTTAGCGAAATTTTTACATTTTTTGGATACATCGCGTTATCGGTTTGAATAGGAATTTTTAAGCTGACCAACTCTGACGAAAAAATCCGTACACCATACCGCAACGAAGCGAAATCGTTCACCACAGTGTACGGATTTTTTCGTTCGAGTTGGTCAGCTTAGGAATTTTCTGTGTAACCGCACGCCACAATCCGCAACTTCGAAGCCGTAAGTCGGATCGGGATGAAATATTACAGGGATAAAACACCTTTCATTTCACACTAAGTTTGGTCAAATCGGTCAAACCATCTCCGAGAAACCGATGAGACTGCTATTCTGAATTTGGATACTTCCGCCGGGGCTTCCGGAACCGATGATGGTGGTCAACCGGCACATCAGGATTGACTCCCGTAACATCCTGATTATGGCATACTGGCCATAGCGAACGTCAACGGACAGGACACGGATCACGAATTGGATGGCGACTTTGGGTGGACAGGCGTGCTCTTCTACTCCCTGAGTAAGGAAGGATGACACCGACTTGCAATGGCGAGTGGGCTAACAGCACGGCTGCCTCCGTCACGACAAAATCCTGGCAGGTCTCCGGGTACGTCCAAACAACGTCACCATTTAGTTGGTGGTACTAGGTCCCGATGGATCACTCCCGAATACGCCGATCCAGCTCTGAACACTACTCCCCATGAAGCAGAGTGTCAACCCTAGCATGACCTCCCGGCTTCATAGATAATCATGGGATCACAAGAGGCGAGTATGTACAACGAGTGGAGATAGCGGCCCGGAGTTGGAGCAAAACAAAGAAACTCACACATACGGAGCAGACGCGGTGAATCCGTTGGCTAGAGGTGGTTTGATTAGGTCACCACCAAAAGCAACAACTGAAGTCATTCAGCAAGAGCAGGAGGAGGGAGAGCAGCAACATCAGCAACAACAACAGCCAGAGCAGACCGGGATGAGTTACACCCCACAGACGCCCAAAGTAGTAGCAGCGAAGTGCTTGGTGGAGGAGCTCCACAAGTTTGTGGACCCTAGAAATAATGTCCATAAGGACATTAAGGAGATGGTTGTCAGAATCCGAAAGGTGTTAGTTTTGGGCAACACGGAGGGTATAGCTGATCGAGTATTGGCGTCGGCAAAAGCTTACTGCTTTCTTTGACCACCCACTCACCCCCCCGTCAAGCTAGGGAAGGAAAAGCAGATTCGAGTGGAGAATACACCAGTTTCTGTGGCTCCAAAGAGGTGCCCGCCACGAAAGGGAAGACCAGGTGGACCCAAGAGGCAAACGCTCGAGGACGTTGTTGTTGTCGAATGAAAGGACGTCACCCAACAGGAAACCCTCCGGCTCGTCAGAAGGCGCCAAAAGAAGAAGCCGCCTGCAGCGCTGCTCAAGAAGGTCAGAGAGGACCCGGAGCTGAGGGATTTGGAACGGGTACGAATAAGGCGTATCCGAGAAGCCCAAGCGCTCTTCGAGTTGAACAAGAATCCCACGACTAGCAGCTCGACCCTGCATGAGACTATTACCAAATCAATAGTTGAAAAGGCAGAAGTTAAAGCCTAAACCCCTTAGACGGTGATTATGTGTAAGGACCTTGATGAAATCACGACGGAAGACGAACTGAGAGGTGCACTGTAGCAACAATGTAACCTGGGCGAGATACACATGGCGATCCGGCTAAAGAAGGGATACGGAGGAACTCAGACAACGATCATTCGTTTACTGGTAACCGCTGTCGACGAGGCGCTGGAGATAGGCGAAGAGATGGATGGTCGAGATGCCCATTGAGAGTCGCCCCGCGAGTGAATGAACAAGCGAAGAAATGCATCAAGTGTGTGGACTTTGGACATTTCGCTGGGGTTTGCAAAAGCCCGGATAGATACGAGATGTGCTGAAAATGCGGGGAGACGAGCCATCTTGCGAAAGAGTGCACACAGAGGGTGAAGTGCTTGCTTTGCACTCCAGCGAACGGAAACGACCATCAGACGGGTGGCTTTAATTGCCCTGCCTACAAGAAGGTGACTGCAGGCCAACAGTAATGGGAATAACTCAGATAAATCTGAATCACTGTGACGCCGCATCGGAACTGTTGTGGCAGTCTACGGCAAAAACTATTAGTGAAGTCGCTTTGATTGCAGAGCCGTATCAAGCCCCCTTTGATAACGGTAACTGGTTGGCGGATAGATCGGGAACAGCTGCGATACAAGTTATGGGCAGATTCCCCATTCAAGAAGTTATAGAACGTTCATACGAGGTCCTCGTTATCGCCAAAATCACTGCTCCACTGTCCAAGGTGGACAGTGGAGCAGCTCAGCCTAATGCTGAAGCAGTTAACCGAGCAGTTGATCGGTCGAAAGTCGTAGTTATTGGTGGTGATTTCAACGCCTGGGCTGTGGAGTGGATAGGAAAGTGCATCCTACAAGAAGCTCTGGTGAAATTAGACGTACGATTGTGGAATTAAGGTTCGCTTAGTACATTTCGGAGAGACGAGAGGGAGTCTATCATCGACGTCACATTCTGTAGTCCTTCATTGACGGCGAACATGGGTTGGAGAGCATGCGAAACATATACGTATAGCGGCTACCAGGCGATTTGCTACCGTATCGGTCAATGGAACTTTGCTGCTGCACGGGGAAGGATGACCATCGAACAAAAGTGTAAGACGAAAGTCTTTAACGAAGACTTCTTCGTTGATACGCTTCTGAACGGCTGAATGGCGGGAACGAGAACGTGGATACGGCTGAGCTATCAAAAAGGTTTGTGGAGGCTAGTGACGCCACAATCCCGCGAAAACTGGAACCACGCAATAGACGGAGTCCAGCTTATTGGTGGAGCGAGACGCTTAGTAAGCCTACGCACTGCTTGTCTCAGAGCTAGAAGAGTGCAAGGCAGCATTTCGAGAAACTAGGGCCGATTCAAAACGGGAGATCAGACTTAGCAAGCCAGATTGTCACAAGGAGTTGTGCCGAGAGGTAGATGCCAATCCCTGGGACGCCGCATACCTAGTCGTGGTGGTGAAAATGCAGGCTTTTACGACGCCAGCTGAAATGTGCCCGGGTAAGCTAAAGATAATTGTCGAGGGTCTCTTCTCGAAGCGCGATCCAACTGCCTGGCCACCGACACCGTACAGCGAAGAAGGAACAAACACGGAGATCGGCATGTGACTAACGACGAGCTCGCAAAAGCATCGAAGCACCTGAAATCAAAGAAAGCCCCCGGTCCGGATGGAATACCAAACGTGGTGCCGAAAGTTGCGATCCTGACATATCCGGACATGTTCAGGATGGTACTGCAGAAATGTCTAAATGAAATCAACTTCCCCGAAATGCGGAAGGTCCAGAAGCTGGTGTTGCTGCCGAAGCTAGGAAAGTCATCGGGCGTAACGGTTTCATATAGGCCTCTATTTGTCTGCTCTCGGAAAACCTTTGGAAATAATCATCTTTAACAGGCTGACGAAATGCACTCACGATAAGACGATAAGACGGAGGTGTCGTTGGTCAGCAACTGCAAAGCGGTTCAGACGATGCAAATCGAAGTCAGAGGTGAATGCATCGAAGCGTGAACTGAAGCGATTGGGAGTTATAGTCGACGACCGGTTGAGCTTCAGCAACCAGGATGACTACGCCAGCGAAAAGCCAGCGAAGGCAACGAGCGCAATAGCAAGGATCATACCAAACGTCACTGACCCGAGAAGCCGTACGAGACATACTATATGGGGTTCCCGCTTGGGGTGCGATGCTGAAAACCAAGCGGAACTACTAAAAGCTGAATAGGACCTTACAGCTGATGGCCGCACGAGTCGCGAGTGCGTACAGAACATTATCGTCGGAGGCAGTATGTGTAATCGCCGAGATGATTCCCATCTGCATCACCCTGGCGGAGGATATCGAGTGCTACAATCGTAGAAACACCAGAAACGTAAGGAAGATGGTGAAAATGGATTCGATTGTGAAGTGGCAGCATGAATGGGACAATACGGAGAAGGGAAACGCTAACAGCTCATCCCAACCTGTCGACGTAGGCCAATAGGAAGCACGGAGAGGTGAACTTCCACCTGACACAACTCCTGTCGGGCCACGGCTGCTTCGGGAAGTATCTTCATTGGTTCCGGCACGCAACATCACCATTATTCCCGGAGTATGATAACGTCGAGAAGACACCGGAGCATGTAATCTTCAAATGTCCTAGCTTTGAAGCGACGCGCGGGGAGACGGTTGCATTGAGAGGACCGGACATCAACCCGGATAATATTTTCTACAGAATGACAAACGACGTAAATACGAAGAACGCGGTCTACAGAGTGGTGACGCAGATCATGACCGACTTACAGCGGAAATGGCGTGATGAACAGGGAGCAACGGTTTCGGGAGCGCAATCACCGCCGGAGAAGGCTACATCCACTGCCCGGAACTAGTCGAGTAGACTGCGACAGAGTGCCGGGTATCGGACTTCGTCACGTTCCACCCGAAATTACAGGACCGACTACGGCACCCTACCGGTGTGCCCGAGAGAAATATAGCCCAAACCAAAGAAGTATACGTGTCGGGAGAGTTTCATTCGCCATGAAACTCTCCTTCGGCGTAAGCTACATTCACCGCCAGGGTCTATACACGTGTAATGCAGTCTACAGAGTGGTGACGCAGATCATGACCGACTTACAGCGGAAATGGCGTGATGAACAGGGAGCAACGGTTTCGGGAGCGCAATCACCGCCGGAGAAGGCTACATCCACTGCCCGGAACTAGTCGAGTAGACTGCGACAGAGTGCCGGGTATCGGACTTCGTCACGCTCCACCCGAAATTACAGGACCGACTACGGCACCCTATCGGTTGGCCCGAGAGAAATATAGACCAAACCAAAGAAGTATCGGTGTCGTGAGAGTTTCACTCGCAAAGAAACTCTCCTTCGGCGTAAGCTAGATTCACCGCCAGGGTCTATACTGACTAGACTGCGACGAGACACCACCAATCGCGGGTCGTCGGGGTTCTAGCGAAACGGACGCCCTGTTCCACCGGAATCGTCGAACTACCCTCGACACCTGGCTGGTTGGCTCGGTTTCGGCAGAACTTCTTTCGCCGGGGAACGCTCCGTTGGTATTTGGGGTCTAGACCGCGTAGTTCTCGAACAAGTTGGGAGCTCAACGAGAAAGTGGTGCAAAATGGGAGAACAGAGCCGAAAGGCTCAGTAAATCAGACAGATTGAAATTTGCCGCCATAATTATCCTCGTAGGCGAAGAACACTAATTATCGACCTACTGCTAGCTTTTTTACTGCCATACAAAATGTATCACGTTGTGGAGATGTTCGAAAACTGGTGGTGTGCCGAGGTGTGCTGTAACCCTACTGAAAGTACTAACTACTAAGTAGTTAGATTGGAGTGTGTGCTGTATACATAAGAAAACCTCTTCTCGAAGTAATTCCGTAAGGTAGTACCAGAGAGGAATAAGGTTCCGTGCAAGAGTACATCTTCAGCGGGTCAGGGGGTGCCCAAACTCGTTCCCTGAGTTTTTGGTTTTGAACATTTTTTCTGCTCCCTAAAAACCACAAACACACATACGTACAAACGGAAATTTTCCGATCCTGACGAACTGATTCGAATGGGTTTTTTTGCACTGACTAGATCACTCATACGATACGGTGTGAAATAAATACACTGATGCTGACGAAACGGTAGCTTCAGTTCAACGAACAGCGGTTTAAATGAAACGTCAACAGGTGTTGGATCGACGAAACTATTCAATGCAATAAATATGGCGATAAGTACGCCGCCTCCGCATGTTTTACGGCTGTTCACAAAACTGCGATTGTTTCTATAACCAGCATATGTATCGCCAAAAAGCTGATGAGAATGAATCCTATCAGTTATCCAGGTCTCGGTGAGAACCATGATGTCGTTCGGCGACTTTTGTGCGTAGGCCTCGGAGGTTCTGGTAATAAATCGTCAGTTTATCATTCAAGTCTGCGTCCAGAGTCATTTCCTCAAGTTCCTCCACATCATTCCAAAGACGATCGTCTGATAACCCGTTGGCCCGGAAGTTGTCTTTATTTGAGAGATGAGACGTACCATTCGAAGCTTTAGCAGGGCATATACTGCTTCTAATGCTACCTGACGGAGTAACGCTGCCTGCTGATGGAATATCGCTAGATGTTTGAAGACAAAACAGATTTGATGAAGTTTTAAGTTTGTTATTGCTAGGGGTGGGCGTAGCGTAGTTAGTAAATCGATTTCCTTCTACGCAGCACACCTGGGTTCGAGACCCGACCCCGCATATAGGGTTGGAAATTTTTCATAAGAAATTTTTCTAACCCGAAGACGCGAATGATCTTAAGATTAAAACCTCTATAATCGAAATAAAAACAAAAGTTAGTTATTATTACGAATAGAGATCGGTGTTGGTCGTCATTATGGGACGAAAAAGCTGGAATGCACCATTTTGAATGTTCAAATGTGTGACCTGTGATTTCTTAGGTCACAATATCGTCGCTTTGGTCACTGAGCCCAGCTTGTATATATTTGTAAATATTGTTATTTTTTGTCGTATAAATAAATAACAGTGTACGGTCTATCCCGTGTATTCGACGACGCCTGTTCTTTGTTTATACTTTGAAATTATTGTTCGTAAATGTCTAAGTAGAATTTAAACGTCAAACCGTTACTACTCCGTGCTTGCATGTTTGAGTCGCGTTTAAGTTCTGCTTAATAGCCCAGGTTGGTGTCAAATGTAGGTTTCGTTATTTATTTGTTCAGAGATTTATTTACTTATTTATTTATTTATATATTTATGTGCTTATTTATTTATTTATTTATTCATTTATTTATTTATTTATTTATTTATTTATTTATTTATTTATATTTGTTATTTATTTTGCTTGTTTATTTATTATTCATTTTGTTATTATATTCGTTATAATTGTTCATTATAAAAAAAATCAAGGAAACAACTACCGCACGTTTAGCATGTCAATACATTGTACTAAAATTTGAGCATATTTCGTGACACCAACCAAAACGATAAAATTTTTGTAAATGTCAACCATCATCGTCCTGTCATCTCATCATCACCGTCATCAAATGCGGGGTGGGATGCGAGGAGGCGCGGTGGGTATATTTTGGAAAACGGACAGGGCAAGGATAAAATCGACCGCGAAAAAGGAATGCGGTCTCTAATAGTTAATTGACCCGGAGGAGTGACGACCAGCAGCAGCGAGTCATACGCCCATTGTGACCGTGCGTTTCTTCTGTAAAAAAGTTTGTGTCGATCCGTAGGATCTTGTTGACCGTTCAGAACATCCACACGATCGTTTGGTTCTGTTCGGTTGCTCGAGCGGGATAAGTGTGGCTACCGGTTTTTTGTGAATTAACGACGTCCGACGCGAGTGCACAAAAACGGTCAGTGATTGGCAAGCCAAAAACGCCATTGTGGACGCCTTTACCCAAGTACCGGTAGGGTAGGGTCCATTCGACCGAAAAACGTTGAAAATCCCGCTCGATTGATAGACACTCGTGTGTGAAAAGTGCGCGCAGTACCACTCCCCGAGTCCCGTAGTGAAACGCAGGCCTCCGCTACGAATAGGTCGAGTTGCTGCTTCATCTGGAGTCCCCCGTCGCCATCGTCCGTCTGTTCCTGCACCACCATCGAAGCCCATCCCGCATCCAGCCTGAAGAAAGTCGACCAACGACCATCACGGCCGCAACGGTATCGCCAGGAGAGGTTTTGGTGAATAAAAGTGCGCAAGTAAAAATTCAAAAATATTTTCTGTTTGTTTTCAAAAGAATAATTAATAATAAATTACAAGTGTAAGGTCTCTATATACAAGTTGTGTCGTCCATTTTGTTTATAGTGTAGTCCTTTTTGGTACTTGTTTCCGCCGAAAATTATTTACGATTCGCTCAGTGACCATAGTGTGGGAAGAAAAGTCCGCCCAGTGTGAATTTCTCCAGGAGACAATAGTGAAACGACCCTAATAGCTGGTGAGTACAGTGTGGCCCCACCACCACAATAAGAACGTTACGAAACCGATACGTAACAAATGGCGTCAAGTATCGATTTTTATCATCTACTCGCCGAGACCGTTCCAAAAACTCTCGAAATGTTAAGGTTATCGTAAAACATTGCTCAAACAGAAATAGTAGAAGATTTTCAATGGTAGCATGGGTTCAATTGTGAAAAGGTTATTCAAGTGTATTTTTATTTGCATATTCTGTTTTAAGCTTGTTTTTGGGTTCGCCACCTACTGTCGACGAACTCCATCATGCTAGTACACTCATCTTTTCGTTATCTTTTGTTCCAGAGTTATTGTTCCTTTGTAGAAGTTGCTACATGGCACCATGCGCTTTTTTAGATCTTTTTAAATCATTTCGAAATCCATTTGACCTTCTGTTTCTACAGACTTCATAATGTGCAGGAAAATTTTAGAACCAGGGTTACGATCCTACTATCCACACAGATTTCTTTCTGGGTCGGAATCAAACCTACGGCAAGTGTCTTATGAGGCCAGAGCCTGATGGAAGTTTCAGGTCACTTTAAACTTGAAAAAATGGCTGTTTCTAGTATTCCTTTTTTTTCGATTTCCTTGTCCCTTGTGTGAAGTAACATGGAACACCGATTAAAAGTTTTCCATTTTTTAATAAAATTCATCGTTTTCTTCATTATTTAGGTGATATTTTAAACGGGTAGTTCAATATTTGCTGTACATTACCCTTCCAATCCGGTAGAACATGATGTTGATACGTACCTGGAAATAAAAAAAAACAGAAAAGTGGTTAACATAAGTGCAGCAAATAAAAATGTCATATTTTTTCGATCAAATCAGAATACACTCAGGTTTTTTTTTACGCGGGGGATACGAGCCGCGTAAATGAAAACCGCGTAAATGAAAACCGCGTAAATTTCAAAATCCGCGTAAATGAAAACCGCGTAAATTTCAAAATCCGCGTAAATGAAAACCGCGTAAATTTCAAAATCCGCGTAAATGAAAACCGCGTAAATTTCAAAATCCGCGTAAATGAAAACCGCGTAAATTTCAAAATCCGCGTAAATGAAGACCACTTAAATTTAAGAATCCGCGATAAAGGGAACCTCATTGATGGATACCGCGTAAATTCCAAAATCCGCGTAAATGAAAACCGCGTAAATTTCAAAAACCGCGTAAATGAAAACCGCGTAAATTTCAAAAACCGCGTAAATGAAAACCGCGTAAATTTCAAAATCCGCGTAAATGAAAACCGCGTAAATTTCAAAATCCGCGTAAAAAAAAAACCGCGTAAAAAAATACCGCGCAAAAAAAACCGCGTAAAAAAAAACTTGAGTGTATATTTGAAAATTACTCAATAATACACTACTACAATCTGGGGAAATCGCATGGAACGTGCCACAAACACTGCCAAAATTCCACATATTCTTACCAACGTACTACCCTCGAGCAACCGAGCCGAACAGTAACTCAAGTTTTTTTCACCTCGCAACGACTTTCCCGCCAATAAACATCATCGAGTATCGGCCCCCCGATCATATCCTCGACACGTTTCCCTCGTAAAACATCAAAACCAAGCTGCCGCAAAAGTCGATTCGATTGTGTGCATTCCTCCGAAGTAACATTCATTATTATGTGCTCCATTTCCACCGAACGGGATTATCTGCTGCGGTGACACACTGCTGCAGGCAGGCAGGACCAAATCCGTACCGTTCCCTATGCTGCCCCAAGATAGGAAAGCGTAAGAACTTATCTATATGACTGCAGGCGATTTCCAACGAATTATGCGAGAGAACAAACCGGGCCATAGGCCAAGAGGCGACGAAGAAATACCAAAACCAAAGTCGTCCTGGCATGTACATACATGGAAATCGGGCCACGGAAGTGGTGCCGCAGCCTCTCGAGGGGCACGATCAATTTTGGGATTTTTATTGCATCATACCGAGAGAGAGAAAAACTGACCATGCGTATCGTTCGGCATTGGGCGACAGACAGATGTGACCTCGTTCAGTAAACGTATTTTTTGCTCCCTTCATCTTCTATCGGGCCGTCGGCCGGTCGGTCGAATCGGTCGACGCTCTCCGACCAAGAAGAAACTTTGCGTGCCCAATGTTCGGGTTGGTCGGCTCAAGGCGACAAGTAATGAGATTTGCGCACATTGCGGCAGCCCCATGCGAAAAAACAGCAAATGCTGTTGGAAAAGACAGTGCGTGTAATTCGTAGGAATTTCAAAAGTTCATCACATTTAGTCTCTATGCTGAACCGGCTCCGGCGGATAACGAACAACCAATCTAATTTGCCGGAGTGACCTACCCATGATAAGCCGACATTGTTGTGGCAAAATCGCATTCTCTAACCCACTGTTCCCGAGCCGGAATCCAATACATTGCCACTGGAGCATAAATCGAAATTGATTGTAGCTTTCTCCTTTCGTTTTCGTCTCCGAGTGTCCCCCGGCGGATGGATCGCACTTACGGTCCGAAGAGAAACAATGCGATAGCAATTTCCTTTCTCTAGAGAATACCCAGAATGGCTGAAAATACACACACAGACATAGACACGAGTGCCCTGCCGGACTCGCACACGGCATGGGCGGTCGAGCGGGAACGGGATCACATTTCTCATTCCATTTTACGACTGCAACTTTTCACCGAATAGTTGACCAGCAGCTCAGCCGACGTCGAACACAGCATTTCCGGTGCAATCCTTCTGGTGGCCCCGGTCTGGCGGAACACACGTGTGTAGGGACTCCGAGTGAACCGAAGAGTGAGCAATATCTTTCCCAGGGGACGACCCGACCCCACCACTATCGCGGTAACGGGAAAATACCTTCACTGGGGCACACCACACATGAACTAGGAAAGGGAGTCAAAACTATCGGATTCGGAGCTGGTTGGAATGTATGTCTAAGGGCATTACCATTGTAAAGCGGCTACACCGGTCGGTCGGTCGACGGAGATAGAGACTGAGCAAACAAATGGTAAATGCTCGACATTCTTTGGGACTATGAAGAGCGTACAGTAATGGAGGCGGATGCGAACAAGGGAATAGTCGGCCACACTTCGGTCGAAAATGTTTGAACATACGAATAAAATAAAAATTCTTTGAAACTCCCTCCTGAGACAGTAACTTGGTTTTAGCTACTGAATGATTGAAATTGGGTGACGACCACTTCCCCGAGCCAACGTAAACTCTTTGGTCGTAGGCACCACAAGCGATTAGGATAAATTATTGACTAATGCGATATTTTATACTGACGGTTTTGTAAGTCTCGTTATCAGTTAAAATTATACAAAAGTAAAACAGGTACAATGCTACAACCCGTTGCATGTTTCTACGCCATTAGAACAGAATGAAATATGACTTCGTTTAATCAGGATCCAACGCTAACATAGTGACAGGACCAAGCTAGTGCAGGATTGACGCTAGCTCCAAAAAAACGGAAGCTCAATTTGTGTTCCTGATCAAACCCCTAGTCAAGCTAGCGTCAATCTGTCTAGCTAGCTTAGTCCTGTCACTAAGTTAGAGTCGGATTCTGACGAGACGAAGTCGAAACGCAAATATTACAACTAATTTAATTATAGTTTTTGTACTCTTTACGCGCAAAGATGGTTTTAAACAAATTTTCTCCGTAATGGAGAAAAATAGTTTTAATATAGCATAGTGGATGAAATATGAATTTTTGTCAAATATTGTTGACCTCGGTAAAAATCTGAAAAAGACCAAGCAGTTATAAATATGATTATAATGCAAATTGAGAGTGTGTTTATCTTTGTATCATCTTGAAATGCATTTTTAATCAGGACTGTCTGGAAACCATTCTGAAAAATGATGACCGAATTGAGATTCTTTAAAAATATGCAATATATTTTCAGGTTAGACAACTAATAGAACTGTACTGAAATGGTTAATTCAAATTATACAAATACAGGAAATGTTATATTGGTATATTACATACAAAAAACTCAAAGTTTTTCCTGTAGTAGCTCCAAGAATGAACGAGTAACCATACAGACAGTGACGCATAAAGCTTTAGTAGCATTCATTCACGTTACACCCAAGGCAGAATATTGGATCTAGTGGAGCGACACTTATCTCAAATCCGATTTCCATCGACACACCAATACAGCATATAACTATTTTTTAATCCCCACGGTGGGCAAACTATGCAAAGTGCAATATACACAACGTGAAACCGAAACAAAGCGCCTGTTATCACACGCGAAAAACCGCCTGCACGGTTAAACAGCTACGGTACGAATGAATAAAACATTCTAAATCATCACAAGCTTTGCTCAAAACGACTGCAAAAAAACCTGTTTCAATCCACCTAGCGGTGCAATTGTGCTTTTCTCATTTCTCTAAACTATGGCACGGAGGCTTTTTATGTTCAACATACTTGTGGAAATGTCCATTACATTCTTATTACACTTTGCACTTATACACAATAGCATGCCAGCCACGAACTTGATGAGCTACGTGTCGACGGTGAAACACTTGAAACAAAAAAATATCATACTCCATTAGCCTAATCAGCATTAGATCAATGTTATCTGCTTGCTAACTCATTTTGTCATGCGGGGGTGGGTATGTGAGGAGGACGAAAGTCCCATGAACGAACGACTCCCCAGCTTAAATTGGTATGCTTTGTGATTGAGTGGAGGTTTAAAGATCATGGGGTTGAAAGGGAGGGGTATGAGGGCTGGATGGGGTGGTGGTCTGAGGGCTGATTTAAGGAGATATTTAAAGGAGGGGAGTGAACAGTAGAGGGGGGGGGGTGTAACCCCTCTCCGTAAACCATCAACTACGCCCCTGTTAAAATCCAAAAACCTTATGCGAGTCGAAAAAAAAATTTGGCCGGGATTAGGTTGACGTTTTTCAGAGTGATTGCATAACCTTTCTATATGAGAAAGGCAAAAATGTGCCAATATCCAAAAAAGTGAATCGTCGTCAAATTTTTTTTAGAGTTTGCATCAAATCTCGACGTTTCATGCACCTTGAACACATTTAGCATCAAAAATAAAAATTCTATTTTTAATTTTTCCTATAGTTTATATGAGAAATTTCTGTGTGGCCGCACTCTGAAACCCGTAATTCCGGAACCAGAATTCCGATCGATCCAAAATTCAATAGCAGCCGATGGGAAGGTTGCACCTTTCATTTGAGACTAAGTTTGGGCAAATCGGCCCAGCCATCTCTGAGAAAAATGAGTGACATTATTTGACACATACGCACATACACACACACATACACACACACATACACACACACACACACATACACACACACATACAGACTTTTTCCGATCTCGACGAACTGAGTCGAATGGGATATGACACTCGGCCCTCCGGGCCGGGATTAGGTTGACGTTTTTCAGAGTGATTGCATAACCTTTCTATATGAGAAAGGCAAAAAACGTTGAAATCAGAAACGAATAATTTAGTTTTTCAGTTGAGAATATTATAACTTCGTAATTGTTCGTAAGCGTGATTATACATTTATAAGTGCTAAAACGATCACTTAATTACCGGGTTGTTTTTATGTTTGCAAGATCGTGCATTTGTATGTATGCTTGAATGATCGCGAAAGTTTCGAGCGTTTGTATGCCAATGTGCGAGGTTACATACACACTAGCACACGCGCCATACAAACGCGCACGCCATCAGGGACGTTTGTATGACGCGTGAGCTAGTGTGTTTGTAACTTCGCGTGTATAAAATCGATTGTATAACCATGCGGTCCCTTGCATAGCTCAGCCCTGTCTCTAAGTTAGTATCGGATTCTGAGCGTCATTTTTTTGTAACAATAGTCCAACTGAAAGCGTGGATCACTGTTGCTATGACTGAAGGTATAGGCTTCCGGACGTGGCCATCACATGAGAACACGCGATTGTATGATCGCATTTGAGTCCGTATTAGTAACACTAGTTTACAAAATAAAAATAAAAATCTGAACTTCAATATTCGAGCACCATTTCTGATGTAAAATTTCGTGCTGAATCCGAAAATGAGATCCAAAAAATTTACAGTAGAACAGTTTTCGTGTTACAGTATAAAAATGAATTTCACCTGTAAAATAAAAAGTGCGTTCAGTAAAATCCAAATTTCTTCGGTTGTAGTGCATCGATATAAAATATTATAATGTTGAATTAAAGGTAATTGAATTCACTTTCGATCGTTAGAACATTTTGTTTCAGTGTGACTACTGGTTCTGGCGTTATTTACGAATTTATTGAACTTTTTCTTAATTTTTCGTCATTTTTTGAAGAAAATTGAGCGTTTGGTCAATATTTTGGGCAAGATAAAGCAATCCTAAAAAATATATTTTTATGGGAAATTAAAGCCTACTAATAACCAATGAAAATGAGTACTTATTAGTTTTAATCGGATGGAAATTTCGAAAGTTATTCTATTTTTAGTACAATGGAGATTTTTGTGTTTCTCTGGGTCAACTTATTGAACCGCGTCGATTCCAATTTTTTCTAGGGCTTGTTTCATAATAAATGAGGGACTCTCTGTCAGAAATCTGTTAAACAAGTAAATGGAAGATTTTTGAAAGATTTTAATGTGGGGTAATATTCGAACTCGACTTCTAATAACAATAATTTCAGACTCAATGAAATTA